>NC_046316.1:24483462-26983462 GCF_009819535.1 Lacerta agilis | reverse complement strand
AGGACTCTCCTACCTTTGAGGTTGGATGGTCATCTGTCATGGATGCTTTAGCTGAGGTTCCTGCGTTGCAGCTTGCTGGATTGGTTGACACCTGGGGATCCTTCCGGGTCTGGGATTCTATGAATTACTCAGTTCCAATCCACTCTAGCTTCATTATATTTTATGGAAACATCATAACTTTATTAGAAACCTAAATATCAGTGAGGGGGGGTGCCGCAGTGCATTGGAGAAGCACATGTTTTGCATGCAGAGGGACCCAGCATCAGCCAGATAAAAGGGTCAGGTGGCAGGTAATAAGGAAAGCCCTGCTTGAGACCGACTTACCAGTCAGAATAAGTAATGACGGACCAGTGGTCTGGTTCAGTATAAGGCAGTTTCATGTGATCAGCGCTGAGTGTTGGAAGTCTGGTCTGTGGATTCTGTTAGTTCTTGATAATATTACTTGCCCATGTCCTTTTTTCCCATGGCAAAAGAGAAACATAGCCACAATAAACCTTTTATTTTCTCATCAAAACATTTTAAAAAAAACAAATAAAAAAAACATTCAGAGGTACTATCAGAGCAGCTGGTATTCACATAGGATAAGCCGTCCCAGACCTGCCTTTGCACAAGCAGTTACCTTTACACACACACACACACACACACACACACTTCCTACTGACAGGAGCAAGCAGGATGAATTTAAAAGAGTAAGGTCTTTGCTCATGTCATTAATAAGTCTGCTTTCTCCTTTTCTTCACTCTCAGTTCTTAATTCATATGTATTTTAAATGTTGGAGGATCTGTGAAGTCAAACTCCTTGTGTTCTCTCATCTGCGACAAGCAACGAATATCTTTCTTCTTCGGATGCCTTAACTTACTTCTTAATCCGTCCTAACTTCAAACTTTCCAGAATAACTTACTAACTGAACGCAGGAAGAAGTAAAGACCTATGGGGTGTAAATCATAGAATTATGGCATTGGAAGGGAGCATGAGGGTCAATCTAGTCCAGGCATCCCCAAACTTGGCCCTCCAGATGTTTTGGGCTACAGTTCCCATCATCCCTGACCACTGGTCCTGTTAGCAAGGGATGATGGGAGTTGTAATCCCAAAACATCTGGAAGGCCAAGTTTGGGGATGCCTGATCTAGGCCAACCCCCTGCAATGCAGGAATCTTTTGCCCAATGTGAGACTCGAACCCACAACCCTGAGATTAAGAGTCCCATGCATGTATCTTTTAGCATCATTTAAAAATTATTGTAAAGGTTTTTATTCCTATAAATGTATTTAAAATAATCACAACCTACATATTTTGTATATTACTTTTTTTTAATGTGAGGTCTCTCTTAGAAATGGAAGCATTAGTTCCTTTCTGCAAACCCACATGCCTTGGAAAGGCTTAATCCGCTAATGAATATGGTATGATCAGTCAAAGAGCCTGAGATGCTTTGCTTTGCCTTGCCTTGCAGTTTCTACTGTTTGCAATGGATGTGCTAAATAGACTACGAAACCAGATTAACAGGAGCTGGTTAAAACATGCTTCTGAGCTAAGGCATTTGGAATATATCCTCATGTCTTTGAGAGATAACCACTGCAGTTTTGATAGAAATTGGATTAGACTGAAATTTTCAGATCTGTTTTTAAAAGTCAACAATACTGTCAGGTCCTAAGTGTGTTGCGAAATCGAACATCCTGGGCAAAAAATCTAAAATAGGTCTCACTGTTTTGTGACAGCAGCAGACTAGATTTGACATTGATCTAATTTTTGATAGTTTGGCATGCTTGTGTGCTTTGCTGACTATTTGCTACACCACCCTGATTAGTTAATAGTTGTGCATGTACCATACATCAAGTAGTGAAAAGAAAAACAAAAGACTGGTTCATAGAATTCGGAGAGCAGGTTCAGAGCCAAATTCGCTTTAAAAATCATTACAAGTTTTAAGAAAGAAAAACTAGTTGAGATGCAGCCAGGTACTGTGAGATTTTCATGTGTAATTTTTTTTAAAGCAGGATACAAGCAAAATCTGTGCCAAAGCACTGCTTTTAAAATTATATATATACACAATACAATTCATATAAAGAAAGACCTAGAATGCCTAAGATGTTTTTTTTTTCTGACAGAAAGCTTTGAAGTTTGTTTTTTTAAATCTAGTCCATATTTCCATGGAGAAAAGTGTTAAAATCTCTGTTCAGTTTTTAAGGCAAAGGGTGGTACATAATTCCTGTTAGAATTAAGAAATCTTCTTGATCTCTTCTCCAGTCTTGTACATGGTCCTGCTGTATTAAAACCATACACCTTTTTAAAAATACGTGGCAATTGTTCGTAAAATCATCAGCGTTGTGAAAAGAAAAAGCATCAGAATCCTAGAAGGTTCAGTACCTCAGCCTCTTCCAGAACTTACTTTCTGCCCTGATATACTGTATTTAAGGAACAGAATAGTAAGTGATAGTTAGGACAAGCACCAAGTGCCTCAGAGACCACCTTTTTCTTCCCGTTAGAAACAGTCTTCAAAAAGTTTTTTTCCTTCCTATCCCCGCCCCTTCTCGTTTGTTTGTTTGTTGTTTGTTTAATGCAGCAGGCAAACCCTTGTCCAAATTGAGGCCAAAGACAGACATTCTTCCTGGAAAACTTTATTATGCATTTGTCGTGTTTGGTGAGTCAGGAACAGGCTCTGAAAAAAAACAGCGATGATTAGTTTTTTTTTTTCCTTCCCCCCTGTATATTCATGTCTGCAAACTTATTTATATGTATTATATGTCTGCTGCCCCTTGTAAAGATTTCTGAGCTGGTTACTTCTCACCTCCCTCCCAAAAGCAAAGAAAAAATGAGAATGCAGTGAATGAGAATGCAGGTTGCTTCCCACTCTATGCTAGCATTCATAGCATATAAAAACCTTTTTCTGGAGCCATAGCAGGAAACATTTGTATATAGAAGCCACAGTACCACCCCAACCAAGAGGTTAGGAAACATCTCAAGTTCTCCAGAGTCCTCCCTGCCAACACTAGGGGGGTTGAGTCTGGATTCTGACCACAGTTTCAGTTGCTGCCTTTCCATAAGTGAAACAAAACTGGTAAGAGAAACTCCTAGGGAGCCAAAGGGTGCTGTTCATCTCGTGATTTCCTCCCTTATCTGATCTCAAGGCGTTTGAGAACGTGTAGCATTGCAGCAAACAGCACTCCCCATCCCCTTGATCTTTGACGTGTTGTGTAGTCAAATGTATGGCCATGGGCAACTTCTGGAAAGGAAATTATTCCACCAGCATTTGGCATACGTGTGTGTGTGTGTGTGTGTGTGTGTAATATTTTTACTGCTAGCTAAGGGACTGACATAGGGATGTGGGTGGTGCTGTGGGTTAAACCACAGAGCCTAGGGCTTGCCGTTCAGACGGTCGGCGGTTCAGATCCCCACGACAGGGTGAGCTCCCGTTACTCGGTCCCTGCTCCTGCCAACCTAGCAGTTTGAAAGCATGTCAAAGTGCAAGTAGATAAATAGGTACCGCTCTGGCGGGAAGGTAAACGGCGTTTCCATGTGCTGCTCTGGTTCGCCAGAAGTGGCTTAGTCATGCTGGCCACATGACCCGGAAGCTGTACGCCAGCTCCCTCGGCCAATAAAGCGAGATGAGTGCCGCAACCCCAGAGTCGTCTGCGACTGGACCTAATGGTTAGGGGTCCCTTTACCTTTAAGGAACTGACGAGAGTGGGAGGTAGAGAGAAATGAATAATTACCCAGTGTTGGGAAGAAACAGTCCCCCGGGACTGGAGGGGAGAGTGGAGTATTCGGTTCCGAGAGAAGATGTCGACCTGACTCTGATAGCTGGCGGCTAGCCATGTAGCTTAATTGTGGCCTGGCTTTGGACTCCGGATTAATGGTAGGAACGTCATCAAAGACAGGATTCTCAATGCCATGGTTGTTGCTGAAAGGAAAAGCACAGGTTCAAGACATTAACCAGACCAGAATCAAGTCTCATTCTCATTCTCCTCTTAGAAAACAAATTCTATTTAGATTGCAGCTACTTGTGTCTTTATTATATCGAGGAGGGAAGTACTGGTGTGTATTAAGATGTGTTCGGTAGTGCCTGAATGACTATTTCAGTGCTTACTAAGAACTGAGTCAGCTACAAACCAATTAGAGAGTCAAATTTTTGCTCAAAATATTCCTTTTAGAAAGCCAAGTTTCCAGCACTATAAAAATATTCATTTCTTAAAGGCAAAGCAACTATTTGTCATGTCAGTAGTGACACCAAAATTAATTTCCATCTTTCAGTGTCTTGTTTATCCAGGTAGTTTTGGTTCAAGCAAAACCTGCAGAGCAGGACCCATAACACATTTAATGCTGTCAGACCGTCCATTTTAGAACTATGGAGGGGTCATATTTTGATTAATGTAAGCAAGAGAAGAACCCGTTGCGGGTAAAGCTAGATCTATCACCATGTTAGATTCTCCTCTGGCTAGGTGGGCTTATTACCAGTTAACTCTCTTTCAGACCAAACAATCAAGTACGTAAAAGTTTATCTTGTATTGGGAATGTTGTGTTATTTGGATGAGGATGAGGTTCAGAAAGCCTGGATCAGGCCGACAGCAGGTATATACATAAATCCGTAATGTGCAACTAAGTTTAGCAGTGTGCAAGCCTGGGACAGAGTACATGGATGAAGGGCCAAAATCTTTTTCCCTTTACTGACTGGCTGTTGCCAGCCTACTGAAAACCCCTTACTGGCATTCTGCCTGTAGGAAAGAGGCTACAAGAAGAAGAGAAGTTTGGATTTGATATCCTGCTTTATCATTACCCGAAGGAGTCTCAAAGTGGCTAACAATCTCCTTTCCCTTTCTCCCCCACAACAAACACTCTGTGAGGTGAGTGGGGCTGAGAGACTTCAAAGAAGTGTGACTAGCCCAAGGTCACCCAGCAGCTGCATGTGGAGGAGCGGAGACACAAACCCAGTTCACCAGATTACGAGTCTACTGCTCTTAACCACTACACCACACTGGCTCAAGAAAGATATAGGCAAAATTTTGTTTGACCATGTCCCCTTCTTCCTAACACTGGCCGTGAAGATCATTGGATAGAGCTGTAGGGCTTTTTTCAGCTAATAGTAGGTTATGGTTGAACGGTAGGTGAAGTTGAGGCCCACAGGTTTCCAGCCACCTGCTGCAAATATAACATGGAGTCTATATAATGCTAGTTCCAAGAGTACTGATCTGACTGCCTTAACTTTTAAAGTCCTAAATGTCCTAGCTTAGGGTACCTCAAGGAACTACTCTATCCATGTGACACGCCTTCACCTCCACTACACTGGCATCTTACATCAACTTAAGAAAATCTACTTCAGATACCAACATTGAGGAGGTGCGTTCGGCACCTACTAGGAAGAGAGGCTTTTCCTCAGTGGCTGTCTTCTCTGTTGAATTCCTCTTCTAGCAAGGCTTCTTGCTAAGACACAAAGACTCCAGACCCTTCTGAAGAAGTCTTTTTGGGATTGCTGCTTGGTCTTGTTAGGCTACTGCATTGCTGTGGTTTCATTAATTGCTTTATCCCATCTGTTGCTTAAACCGCAACTTCTTGATGCTTCAACCTCTCTTGATTTTATTGTGCGCCCCAAGCCAAATTCCGAAGTAAAAATATAGCAATACAGTAAAACAGAATTTCTCACCTCTCCATTCTGACAAGTTCGTGAGCACCTGCAAAAAAGGAATGCAGTGTTGTTACTGTGACATTTCCCTAGGCAATCCTATTTCACATTAAAAAAAAAATCAGGTGATAGAATTTCAGGTGTAGAAGAAACCCAAAGGTAATTTTGTCCATCCCCCTTGAGCTGAGTGTATGGTCTTTTCTATTCAAGAGATCTATCCTACACATGAGGAGGCCATGGTGCATATAAGGATATGCATTTCCAATTCCTCTTTAGTGACTGTTTGCTTTGCTTTTCCTAAGCAATAAATTCCTTTCTCTTTTGTCGTGAAGCTTATTGGCTTGGTGATTTGGACTGGGGAAGTGGAAACTATTAATCCATGGCACACAGATACCAGATATAAGCAGTTTAGCAGTGGCCGGAATGGTATTCTGTCCATTATTTCATCCTCTTTCCTTCTAGTGAAAACATTTTTATGAATAAGCAAAAGTTAAATCCTAACAAAATTTACTGCATATAGTACAGGGATCTTGGTCCTACAGTTCCTCCTGCACTCCTTTATTTGAGCTGCTACATAAAGAGAAACTTTACAGTTACCATTCAAGTCTGATTCATGAATTGTTCCTGGATTTTCAGTTTCAAGTGTTGAAGCTCTCAAATTTAGTAACCGAAAACCTGAAGGGTTTTAATTTTGTGTGTGTGTGTGTGTGTGAACATATATTTATGCATATTATCATAATTTTATTTCAACCACATTTTTCCTCCCAGAAGGGAAATATTTCTAGCATACGAACATCTGGAATGGGAGATTTTTTGCTTAATAGGCCATCAGCTGAGGGTGTTGTGATTTTAGATGTTGTTCAAATAAGCACAGAATTAAAACAAGCTTGTTTGCTGCGAGAAAGGGTGCTTTTGTGATGTTACGAGTAAGCATTATGCATTCCAGTGGGCAAAGAAGTAGACCATGTATAAACAGGGACAGGGGTGGTTTTAGGGTAGTGTGGCTGGTGCAGCAGTACTGGGGACCAGCATTCAGTGGCATAGCATAGGAGGAGCAGAGGGGCAGTGGCCCTGGGTGCAGAATTCTGAGGGTGCAACCAAGTGCCCCCATCACTGAGGCCTCGTGGCTAAGCTCTTGCTGCCTTCCAGAGCTGTGGGGAGGCAAGCCGCACCCCCTTTCCAGGCTGGGCCTGGGACACATGCCTCCACCTCAGCTTTCCAGTCCACCAGGGGGGCACGCAACCTTCCCTGCCCCGGGCACCAAAAACCCACACTATGCCACTGGCAGTGTCAAGGGGCGCTACAACACTGATGTAAACTGAGAGAAATGGGGGGAGGGCATCAAATTGTAGCATCACACAGAGCACCACTGAAATTGAGAGCCCAAATCTGCCACTGATGGGGATGGGGTAATTTGTTTTGATTTGCATTTACTTGCAAATACTTTCAACAAGGAATAGGAAACATGCAACAGGGGGGGGGGAGTCAATTAAACTCTTAACACAACAGTGTTACATCTGCATTGGCAGAAATAGTTGGTAACTTGCCTTCACTAAGCAGAGGGATTTGGGGGGGAATACGTATCAGAGCTAATCATCAGGAATGTGTTGCAATTCCTGACTCTAATAAAAGGCACAGACTTTCACGGGGAGCTTGATTCTGAATACCTTTTTCCTGAAACAGCACCAATGAAGGCTTTAAAAAAATAACCGAGAATGTGGTAATGTTATTACTCATATTACAAAAATACGTATATATACTAAATGTTTAAAAAAGGAACTAGCTTGCTTTACTTTCTAATTGTCTAAAGTTCCAACTTTTCTAATTTAAAAGCATGACCAGTCCTATGCCTGTTTTACACAGGTGAGTTCAATACAGCTTACTTCCAAGTAAGTGTGCATGTATATTCTGACCATGTTGCAATTGCTAATTGCTGGTAGCACAGGAAATCCAGAGCACACCTTAGACTCTGTGTATTGGACAGGGTTGTCATGTATCAACTCGGAGACAGGCTTTCCCTTTAAAACTATAAAACAGCAAGAGGGACGATGCACCTAGAGCCACTTTGCCCCCTTTCATCTCTGCTTGCGGTTGGACTAAAGAAACTAACATCCTGCTTTGCTGCAGTGGGCAGATTGAGACGCATTGGCAAAGGGGCTTGTGGGACAGGTGGGAGCGGAGTTCTGGAACCACATATTTTATCATTGTAATGGACCCCTTCTGTAAGGACAAACAAATAAACATATCTGTATATTCTCCTAGACAGGTAGTTTCTTTTTGGTGGGGTAGTGTGATTTGGTGCAAGCGGTTAATGTGTTTGCCATAAATACAGTGACAGAACTTTGTGAAGCAGCCCATCAGGGTGGATTTAAAGCAAAGGTGATTTAAATCAGTGATTTACGTAACAAGGAGGCATGGAGAGGAAAACACTATTTAAACGGAGCTTTCCATTGGCATTCCCTCATGCGTTTTCGAAACTAGAATTGGGAACCTACCCCCCCACAGTCCTTAATAGGCCCACCAGGCCTGCCTGTTTAACCAAGCCATGTACAGGTGTGGGGGCAGGTAAAGCTGCAGCTGCGCCGAAAGGGTGTTTGCATTCCCTGTGCAGCTGATCATTGAGGCTTGCAGAGTATGTGCCTTCCTATGCGGTTTGATTTCAAACCACCCCCTGCGAAAATGGTTCACGACATTATTGTGACATCAGGTGGTTGATTCCTGAGATTTAGGATCAGAAGCCATTGCAGTTTGTGAAATTAAGTATGAGAATCGAATAACCTGTGCACTGGTCATCGTTGTCTTCTTTCTTTGAGCGTAAGGCTCTTTTTCTGATTCACTCTGCTTTGGCCTGGGTGCACTCAGCCTCACAAAACAATGTCACAAACAACTAGAATGACTAATAGGGTGAAGCAATATTTGTTAAGTTGCTGAGCAAACTGGAAATACTTATTTTCATGAGAAACACTGTTAAATGCCTCTAGTAGTTGGAGTGCACATATTCATATGAGAGAAATCGCAATATTCGTTCTTCATTATATCTAAAAGCCTTCTTTAACTTGAAGGTTTAGAGATTTAACTGTAGGACTGATGTGTTTATATTCAGATTATTTAATATTAAACAATTTACTCTTTCAGAGAAACTTAGTATTCAAATTCTTTCAAAAGAATTTTTAAAAAATTACATTTTAAAAATTCGGGTCTTTCTGCAATTTATTTTGAGACTAGAAATTGTTCGGCATAATTGAATGGGATCGTATCCAACTTGCATATGTTGCTCACATTCTTTTTTCTATTTGAAAAATTGCTTCTCTCCTACCCTCGTTTGCACTTTTTAGTATTTCCTGCTAGCATTTTCTTCATTCTTCTACACATTTTTTTTGTACAACTGAAACACAAGTCCTTTGCTGAGTCTAAAAGCACCTGTTTTTGCAAGAAGAATAACTTCCTCCTTATTTGCTACTTATAGTACTGTAACTAGATTCATTGTGTAACTGAAATGGAAGAGAGTATATTCTTTGTAGAGCTCCCAGAAACCCAAGCCCTAATATTAAAGAGAGATCAATTGGACCATCTTATTTTCTTTTCCTTTCCTTTCCGAGGGTGGAGGAATCTGTTAGTTGATTATTTTCAACAGTGCCTATGTGATATGCATCAGTGTGGTGGATTGAATCAAGGCTTCAAAGCAAGATTATTAAAGAGACAGGGGGAGACTAGGCCATGTGAGCTGACTCACTCATCGCACAGCAGCTAGATTGGGCAGAGCCTGCAAGACTCTAGAACAGGGGTAGGCAACCTAAGGCCCGTGGGCTAGATGCAGCCCAATCGCCTTCTCAATCTGGCCCACAGACTGTTTGGGAATCAGCGTGTTTTTACATGAATAGAATGTGTCCTTTTATTTAAAATGCATCTCTGGGTTATTTGTGGGGCATAGGAATTCATTCATTTTTTTTCCTCCCCAAAATAAAGTCCAGCCCACCCCATGATCTGAGAGACGGTGGACCAGCCCACGGCTGAAAAAGGTTGCTGACCCCTGCTCTAGAGACTGCTTAGTCAACTTGCACAAGACGGACCTAAATTATTCAGGAAAATCACCTTTCTTATTTGGTTCCTGAATATAGCTCTTAACTTAACAATGGGCATTTGATTGAAAACTGCTTCATTCTCGTCAAGGCAGAGAAGAATCAGAATGAAAGTGGAATAGAAGGTCTCTTCTAGCTCTCCCTGAAACCTCTAGCTCTTAGGTGGTAGCAGGAGTTGGAGAACTCTTAGTGTGAGGATCTCCCTCCAAGCAATACAGGAGGAGTGTCATTGGTATGTTTTGCCTGTGTTGTGGTAATTTAGTGGAAGTGAAGAAGTTCCCCTTTTCTCCTCCTCCCATCCCCTCAAAAGTACAATATCTGTTGGAAGGCAACCAGTGTGTTCTGATGTACTTCTCAACTTCTGCAATGTAAGAGTTCTGAACCTCAGAATGTGAGGCAATCCACTGTGTTTGAATTCTTACAACCAAGAACATTTGCTGGAATTTTGCACAATGTAAGCAGCTGGGGTAGTATTAAAATGGAGCTGTGGGGGGGATATATCCAGTGCTTTTTTCCTTTAAAAAAAATGTTTAGGGGTGCTCTCATTTTGAATCACCATTTTACAGTTCAAATTGAGGAAAATAAATACAGTAAATGGACAAAAGCACAAAGATTCACAAAATGTTTAGGGGTCTGCGTACCCAATGCACTGGCTATATATCATTTCAATGCCTAAAATGAGGTTTGAAAAGACAAGGGAAATTAAAAACAAAACAAAACAATCCAATAAACTTTACATTAGTTAGTCTAATTAGCTCCAGATTTTAATGCTTTCATTCCTCTACTACTTACAGTTAAGCTGTAGAAGGAACGAAGCAGCTGCTGAAATTTAACCACACTGTTCATACTGAATGAAACTGTAATATTTATATGAAATGGAAGAAGGTTGTTCCAAAGGTTTTTTTAAAAAAAAACACGTCTTTTTCACACCTCAAGGTAATATATTTCCAAGCATTAGCCCTGCTGGCAGTGCATTCCAGTGTGAATGTTCTGAAACCAAGGCAAAGCAACCAATCCAATGGGGATTTGACCCAGGGTAGACAGATTTAAGTTACAAGTCCCTCTAAGCCTTATATGTAAACATGCCCTGAACTTTGAAGAATTCAGACGAGCCAAATTCTGCAGTGGTCATAAATTGTTGTTTGTCAGTATATGAGTGTGCATCTATTTACACTTAAGAAGGTGAAGGCTCATCCTGTTATAATTTTGCACTTTAAAAAAAAGCCCTTAGGGAGTGAAACAGAAATGTTTGGTGCGTTCTAGTTAATTTTATTGCATCCTTAGTTTATGTAAGTAACAGAAGCAACTGGAATTATGAAAAGGAAGAGAGGCTCATTTTTCTTTTGTAGTGAGACATCGCCCTTTGGCATAGAACAATGCTAAGGAAGAAGTCACCCCCAATTCTCTATTTGCCTGCCTGCAGGCACAGTTGCTCCATGCAACTCAGAAAGAAGGAAACATGCAGCAGCAACCTGGCCAGTATGAATGCAGTATTACAGAAATGATGCAATTTCTAAGTAGCGGCAAGTAGCGACTATGCCACACCCCAGTACAATTTAACAAGCTGATGCTTCATCAACCAACCTGCCCTTTCGTTCCACCAATTCCCCCCAGCCATCCATTTCCGAGAAATGTGTATATAAACAGGAGTCCAAGGAGGGTGGAGAGGCTGCTATGCCTGGAACATGAAAGCAGCTGACAGGCTGCTAAATAGAGAGGTGGAATGTTGGCTTTTAATCAGAACAACTCCTAATATGCAGAATTGACGTCACACAAATATTTGTTTTATTTAAACTAATTCAGCAACGGAAACACTGTGAGATATGGGGGGGTGGCTTCACTTACGCTTGACTCGGAGGCTGTAATTATTGCTGAATGCCGTGACAGGAGTAAGAACCTATCAGCATATAAGAGCTCCTCTCTGAGCCTTGCACTGGCTGCCAATCTGCTACTGGGCCAAGTTCATGGCCTAGTTATATTGGCATGCAAAGCCTTTACTAGCTTGGGACCAGTTGCCTTGCAAATTCATCGTACCTGCTTCAACCTGCGGTGCTGGCACAGTTACAGATGCCACATAATACTTGTTCCACACTTGTAAGAAATCAATCTTTTAATGCGGCGGCACCCACACTTTGGAACTCCCTGCCTATTGACGTCAGGCAAGTGTAGGGTGGCCATATGTCCGAAATTTCCCGGACATACCCCTAATACTGTACTGCAGTTGGAAGCAATGTCTGGGCAGAAATCGGGAAAATGTCTGGGAAATGTCCGGCAGTGCTTTCTTAGCATGACTAAGCCGCTTCTGGCGAACCAGAGCAGCACACGGAAACACTGTTTACCTTCCCGCCGGAGCAGTACCTATTTATCTAATTGCACTTTGATGTGCTTTCGAACTGCTAGGTGGGCAGGAGCAGGGACTGAGCAACTGGAGCTCACCCTGTCGTGGGGATTCAAACCGCTGACCTTCTGATGGGCAAGCCCTAGGCTCTGTGGTTTAACCCACAGTGCCACCCGCGTCCCTCCCTTTCTGCCTACTGTGAAGCAAAACAGGTTCTGCTCACTCCAGCATGTGAGAGGGAAGAGCTAACGAAAGGACTACTGCCATTGTCATGAAATTTATCACCAATGCATAGTACTTCAAAGACACACACACATGACCTCCCAGAAGCAATTCTGCTTTCACCGTGAATGGCTTGGTATCATTAATGCAATAGCACAAATATCTTCATATTAGCACCCATGCTCTTGAAAGGACACCGAGGAAGAGAACCAGATATGTATGTGTGTCTGTTTGCCTGAATACTAAGCCTGTTAAGGAGAAAATAAATCAAGACGGGATGGGGTGAGGAAGGGGAGGGAAACGTTTTGATACGTACGCCTGTTAGCGATTGCTTTTCTCTGCTTGTAAATGAGGAGCAGAATTAGGGGAAGGCACAGAATGCCCACAATGCAGGCCCCTGTTGCAAGTGCAGCTGCTGTGACATCTGAAAAAGAGCAAGGAAACAGAGAGTCACATCATCAAGCAAGCAGAAAGATTATTCTCATTGCTGGAGGCTATTGGGTGTGAATTTTGTGGTTTAGATATGAGGCCAAAATGCCCTGAATAGAAAAGCAATTCCTTTATACTAAAAGTGTTGTTGCCTTTGCCACAATATAATAATATTCCTGTGTAACGAAGTGGATTTTCATTATTTCAGAAATGTGGTGCTCCATCAAAATTTAGTCGGATGTCCCTTAACAATTTTACAAGGCTGTAATCATTATTCAGATGAAATAAATGTCTCAGCCTTTGACAAAGATAACAAATGTAGTTGTATATAAACCTAGGACAATTATATTATTGCCTACTGGGTTCTTCATATAGTTGCACTGCTTTCTGTCAGACTGAAATGTTATAGAGGTGTGGTTACTCCTGACGTGGAGATGAAGTCAGGAAGAACTTCTGATAGCAAGAACTGTTCAACAGTTGAATGGTCTCCTTGGAGGTTGTAGACTCTCCTTCCTTGGAGGTTTTTAAGCAGAGGGTTGAATGGCCTTCGGTCATGGATGCTTTAGTTGAGATTCCTGCATTACAGCGGATTGGAATGGATTACCCGGGGGCAGTGGTCCCTTCCAACTCTACAGTTCTATGATTCTATGAAGTGATGAGAGCTCAGTCTGTTGGTGTTGCACCTGTTATGCAGCTCAGAGGGCACTGGAGCCCTCAAAAAGATGGCAGTTCTAATCATTTGTGGTCCAAAATACATAAACACCACTGATTATTGTTTAGCAAGAAACTTTCTAGGCGGAAAAGGAACTAAACATTTTATTTTGATTAAAACGTAACAAATTTAAATATATACTCACTATGTGATCCCAGCATACAAATGAGACTGCATGTGTAAATAATTGGAAAATACTCATTTTATATAATTTTAACTAATGAATATTTTCCTATTAATGAAAATCCATCAGCTACATACAGATTATCCCCCAGATTACCAGATTGCCTCCTTCTTGGTAGCGGTGCCCACCCTGTGGAACGCTCTCCCATCAGATGTCAAGGAAATAAACAACTACCTGACTTTTAGAAAATATCTGAAGGCAGCCCTGTTTAGGGAAGTTTTAAGGTCTGATGTTTTATCGTGTTTTTAATATTCTATTGGGAGCCGCCTAGAGTGGCTGGGGAAACCCAGCCAGATGGGTGGGTATTATTATTATTAATAAATTGTTGTTATTACTATTATTACTATTTTATTATAGATGCCTACTTGTATTTATTTACTCAAATGGCAAGTTTGGGTAAATTTTTAAAATTATGTATGATATTTTGAAGGGTATTCCAAATTTCTTCAAAATGCTTGAGCAGGATATTTTGTCCAGCACCTTTTGCCAGTACAAAAGGTAGAGCGGGGGGGGGGGGGACGGGACACTGCTGTAATTACAAATACTGGACTTGATCCAAAGTCTACTGAAGTCAATGCAAAGGCACTTGCTAGTTTCATCGCCCTTTGGGCTCAGATTCATGATAAGCTAATGATATTTAATCTCATGCAAAGCTATGTGCTTCATGTGCTACAACACAACTTCCTAAAGCTTTATCTATTTACAACTTGACTTGGCAAGCTGTGGTTTAGTCCAGCAAATACTATTTACTCTGCATCTGTGCAGATTTAATCAAGGCAGTGAAATCCAAAGCCTGATAGGTAAATGAAAATTCCATGCAAGCAGCCTATTTTTATTTACAGATATTAAATTGTGTCTAGATTATAGACAGGACAGATCTGTCTCGAAACAGATATGACTAGCATGACTTGTTAAAACACAGCTGTCTGACTGGAAAGAGAAGGGAGAAAAATGTTCTAAGCATTGCCGAATCGCAGTGAAAGAGCAGCTTTCATTCACACAGAGCTGCTTCCAAGTAGTTACAGCACCTATGACAAGTATATGCACAACATCCAGTAATGAATCAGCCAAGTTAGTGAACAGTGAGAACTTGAAGCTCAGAGTTTGTCTGGTTTTTTCTGCAACAAGATGAGGTTCTACTCTCCAGTCCTTTTTGAAATTAAAGATACCACATATTTAGCGAACAAAATAAATAGTGAGATGCCAAATTTGTATGGAGAAGAAAAGTGTCAGAACATTGTCCAAATTAGTTGGGCTGGAATAAGTTCAGTGAAATGTATAAG
The DNA here is from genome assembly GCF_009819535.1 of Lacerta agilis. Lineage (NCBI taxonomy): Eukaryota > Metazoa > Chordata > Lepidosauria > Squamata > Lacertidae > Lacerta > Lacerta agilis. The sequence goes on along the minus strand of NC_046316.1, from coordinate 26,968,606 downwards.
ATGCAGACCAAGAGTCAAGACCTGTTTATACAACTCCCAGGAGCAAGGGTGGAAAACTTCCTTAGACAGATTCACATCAGGCTGCAATTTGAAGGATTGCATATTTTCCCACAAAAATGAGATCTCCTTCATGCGTAATACAGGAACATGTCAATGAGGGGATGTTTTCCTAGATACTTTTTCCTGGAAAGGGAGGTGGTGGCAATTGAAACGTGTAACTGGACTCATTTGCTGCTTGAAAAACTTCCCTACTTTATTTTGTGTTTGTATAAATTGGCCCTCAGTGCTGTGTGCTGGAACTGTAGGAAGTCAAGCTTTATGCATGTTGTCTAGAATCTCCAGAGATTTAGAATTGCCTCTAGTCTGCTAATAAGCTATGTTTCCCAGCATGTGTGGGAAATGGAAACTGTGTTTTTGAAGATGTGGAATATAGTGTAGAACAAAGAGGTTCTTAAAGGTCCCACCCTGAGCCATTAAGGACAAAGTAAGAAAGCAGATGTGAGCTCCTGGCCTAAATTTGGCTAGGAGGTACAACTGCACTAGGACCTTCAGAGCTGATTTAAGAACATGTCTGACAGCAGGTTGTTTTTGTTGCCTTTTTCAAAAAGTGTTTTTATTATCAGAAGTTCCACTAATTTCATGCAGTCTTGTCTTCAATGGTGATATAAGATCTGTAAACACCTGTGGCAGCATTACCACGGATTTGTTAGCTCATATTTATAAATTTGTCACCAGTATTGTGAAAACAAAAAGAAAGGATAGCTCAGTTGGTTAGAGCGTGGTGCTGGCAATGCCAAGGTTGCAGGTTTGATCCCTGTATGGGATAACTGCATTTTCCTGCATTGCAGGGGGTTGGACTAGACGATCCTAAGGGCCCCCCTCCAATTCAATGATTCAGTGATTAAGAAAACACTGCAGTCTTACCGTAAGGCCAAGGTATGGCATTGCTAATATGAAAGCACTGTTTCTCCAAACAAAGCATATCCACATACAGCACGAATACTAGAATGTCCTTTCAGATTATTTTTGTTTCCTTGAACTGCCCACTTATTTCATTGTCCAAGTCCCTGTTGTTTCCCAACTATGTTGGGTTGTTCAGAGATCATCACAAGGGATCAGCTACTTTCTACGGAAGCTCAAATACCATACAGCTAATGATGACTGTATGAAGAACAAACTCTGCAGATCAGAACACAAAGGTTTTACTACCAGGGGACTTTTGATTCTAGTCCTTCATGAGCACCTTGGAACAAATACTTCCTCCAGATTTACTTTTGCAGGTGAATTCAAGGTGTGGAGCAAATAGGTTAAGACAAATTAGAGAGAACCTGCCCTTCATGACAGGCTACTGTCTGATTTTTATTTTTATTTTTTTGCAAATGCCCTCCGTTATTCATACGCACTATTAATTGAACTCTGAACTTCTCCAGGTTAGTTCTTGCTCAGCTTTATGAAGATGTTACTCATTGGAAAGAGGGAATGAATGTAACCGCGTACATCGTATGAAATGATGTACTGTAGCAGCACTACAACATGACAACTTTTTTCCACCTCATGCTTGATGCTAGACAGCCTTAGATGCCAATAATCTACATATATATTTGGCCTAAATCATCAGGAAGAGCTGCCAGCAGTTGCCATTGCTTTGCATAGAATCACAGAGTTGGGGTCCCTTCCAACTCTGTGATTCTATGACCCTGTGACTGAGGAAATCCTGCTGGAAACTTTAGAAAGCAACCGGGGGCAGTGTAAACAGTACTGAGCTAGATGGACCAATGGCCTGACTCTGTATCTGGCAGCTTCCTATGCAGCAGTTCCACTAAAATATACAGCAAAGTTACAACCAGCTCTTCCCGGGGAAAAGGAGGCTGCCCCGTCAAAAGCAAGGTGCAACTAGGATTTGCAACCCTCTTTTGCTGTAATAGATGTCTTGTCTCCTGCCGAGCCCCTGTGCTGCATTCTGAAGTGAGAGAGCAAATATTTAACATATATTTGTTGTTGTTGTTCAGTCGTTCAGTCGTGTCCGACTCTTCGTGACCCCATGGACCAGAGCACGCCAGGTCCAGCTCTCACTTCCGTACATTACTACTGGGAAAACCATAGCTTTAACTATACGGACCTTTGTCGGCAAGGTGATGTCTTTGCTTTTTAAGATGCTGTCTAGGTTTGTCATTGCTTTTCTCCCAAGAAGCAGGCGTCTTCTAATTTCGTGACTGCTGTCACCATCTGCAGTGATCATGGAACCCAAGAAAGTGAAATCTCTCACTGCCTCCATTTCTTCCCCTTCTATTTGCCAGGAGGTGATGGGACCAGTGGCCATGATCTTAGGTTTTTTGATGTTGAGCTTCAGACCATATTTTGCGCTCTCCTCTTTCACCCTCATTAAAAGGTTCTTTAATTCCTCCTCACTTTCTGCCATCAAGGTTGTATCATCAGCATATCTGAGGTTGTTGATATTTTTACCGGCAATCTTAATTCCCGTTTGGGATTCATCCAGCCCAGCCTTTCGCATGATGAATTCTGCATATAAGTTAAATAAGCAGGGAGACAATATACAGCCTTGTCGTACTCCTTTCCCAATTTTGAACCAATCAGTTATTCCATATCCAGTTCTAACTGTAGCTTCTTGTCCCACATAAAGATTTCTCAGGAGACGGATGAGGTGATCAGGCACTCCCATTTCTTTAAGAACTTGCCATAGTTTGCTGTGGTCGGCACAGTCAAATGCTTTTGCGTAGTCAATGAAGCAGAAGTAGATGTTTTTCTGGAACTCTCTAGCTTTCTCCATAATCCAGCGCATGTTTGCAATTTAGTCTCTGGTTCCTCTGCCCCTTTGAAATGCAGCTTGCACTTCTGGGAGTTCTTGGTCCACATACTGCTTAAGCCTGCCTTGTAGAATTTTAAGCATAACCTTGCTAGCGTGTGAAATGAGTGCAATTGTGCGGTAGTTGGAGCATTCTTTGGCACTTAACATATATAGAATACCAATAATGCCTTAGACACTGCCTCCGATGGCTTACAGTCTACAATATGTATGGGGCAAGGAAATGTTAGGTTGGGGCAGGCAAATAAACTGGGCAGGGTTGGGAAGAGTTAGGGAAAAGTTAGTGAAGGTTTGTTCAGAAAAGGTGTTGCTAAAGATATGAATCTTGAGATAAGCAGGAAACCACCGGATTAATAGTGCACAGGAAGCTACTTCACATGCATGCAAGCAATAAATCAGATAAGGTCTAAAGAATGGAGGAGATAATGGCTAATATGGGGAATTAGGCAAGATGGTCAAGCCTGAGCCTGTAAGGCAGTGCAGGAAGGCAGGTCATGAGATAATAAATGAATAAAAAACCACCAAATAAAGAAACAGAAACAGAATGTGTAATCTGCACTCATTTAAAGAAAACGATTTGTCTGAGTTGCAAAGATAGTCTTACTTTCACTCTCCATGCTGGCAGCAGAATGAAGCGTGCAGTTTGGGAAAGTAGCATTTGCTGTAAAATAAAAGAAATAGTTGTTAGTTTCTTGGAAAGTGAGTTCTTGTGCTGTCTTTTAAAAAAGGGACGAACATAATGTGCTGGTTTGGGTGAGAATGAACATAGCGCCCTGGTTCACTTTCACCTCCTCCCCCATGTGGCCACAAGGAGGAGTTAGGAAGCTTTCCTTTCCAATAAACGGCCAATCAGAGTTTATGAAACTGGCTTGTTTTCACTAACAATAGTTAAGATGAACCACAGTTTGGGGTTCAGATGACCTGCTTTGCTAAACTGATTAATCTAAAGCAAAATATAAAAAGGCTTTTGATATTCCCCTCACAGCTATGCTGGAGGAGAGGAAAGAGAAGATAGCATGAGTCTAGGGGAGGCTAGGCTCATTCTCGTAACATTAAACTGTGACAGTTAGGTAGCCGTGTTGGTCTGCCATAGTCGAAACAACAACAAAAATTCCTTCCAGTAGCACCTTAGAGACCAACTAAGTTTGTTATTGGTATGAGCTTTCGTTTGCATGCACACTTCTTCAGATACTGGCAGTTAGCATTATGTCTGAATAGCCAGTCGCTACAGAATGGACTAATTCCAAAAGTTTTGGGAGGCTTCCTAAATTTTTATTGGTTTAAAATGATTATATATAACTTCAAAGCATGCATAAGGTTGCAACCCAATTCTTAAAAATACAGGAACAAATTGAGGGGGGGGGCTTTTAAAATTCACTTTGTGCTCTGTTTTTAAGCATGCTGCTACTAGGGTGACTTTTTCATCTTCCTGAGAATAATATTTTTAGCCAGTCAGGAATCATAGGTTATGATAATGTCACACTATGTAGGCAATCAGTTAGTTGTGTGATAACATCACTAAGCCAGTTAAGGCAGTGAGGTCAATGTTTCTTGGATCAACATTGCACGCACTCTGAATGGGCAGGCCTATCTATGGAGCAACATCTGAAAAACCATCAGATGATGAAATTTTCATCACTGTCAGATTGTGTGTGTGTGTGTGTGTCCCTAGTTTGGCTCAGTTCTAAGCTTTCTTTTTTGATTACCCCCCGCAATGGTAGTCTACAGTTCTTGATTGTTTGGATGGCATTCAACTAAGCTTTCCTCATAGTGTAAAATTGAAATTATTGAACATAACTAAGCACTTTAGGCTTGAGGGAAGGGATGTAGTTCCGTGATAAGAGTATCTTCTTTGCATGCAAAAGGTCCCAGGTTCGAATCCCCGGCATCTCCAGGTTAGGGCTCCCTGGAGAGCTGCTGCCATTCGGTGTAGACAATAGTGAACTAGATGGGCCAGTGATGTGACTCAGTATAATGCAGTTTCTTATGTCAGTTAAGTCCATTAAAGGACTCTCTCTGAGTAAAACTTGGTTGAATACCACCACCCTTAGTGTAGGACCATCCATGCCAATAGATATGTATGTGTGATTCTAGGAGAAAATGAAACAGGAGAAAATATGGCTTTGTGTACAAAGTTCACCTGCCTTTTTGTATCCGAAGTTCCATGAAACCATGAGCCTGCTGCTTGGCATGTGCTTTGTTGTGCTCCTTTTCAGCCTCTACCACGTAGCAACAGTAGTTCCCACTGTCCTTGAGAGTAAGGTTTGCCATGGTGACATAAAACGTCCCATGGTGATCCGAGGAGAATTCCAAACCATGGTGGCTCACACGCTGCCCATTGTGCTTCTCTGATTCACGATGCAGCTCCTTTGCTGAGACATTGCGGACGTGTTTTTTCTGGGAGCAGCTCTGGTCTCCCTGGTTGCTGAAGTACCAAAATTTGTAAATGGAGTCATGCTGGGATGCAAGAGACCCACTGAGCTTGCAAGTCAAGGTGACCTTCTGACCCTCAGGGCAGATATACAGCGCGTAAGGAGTGGTGATTTTAAAGGTTGTTGACTGTGCTGCAGGAAGAAAGCAGAATGTTAGAGAAGCATGTGTGAGATTCAGCTTAGTATGTCAAGTACAGAGAGGCATTATTATTTCCATTACACGAGAGTAAAATGTGGCTCACAAAGTTGAACTGAGTACAATTCTGGTAAACGAAGCAGGGGCTTCTGGTGCAAATGAAACTGTACATTTATTAAAGTAAAAATAAATAAATGATCACAGAATATTTTTATTGGTGGTCGCCTTTATGTGCACCAACAGACCTTTTCATTCAGGAGCCTATAACCTGATATATTTCTGATGCTACAAACTGCTGTAAAGTTCAGTTACATTTCACTGAAATCAATTGTAAACATGAACCAAGAAGAAGAGGAGAAGGAGGAGCTATGAGCCAGAGTGTTTTGTAGAGACTGGACCATTTCTACTTGAGGACATTCACAGCGTGAGTGTCTTAAGACATGCTTGCTGATATTTGTGTCTACCTTCACCCATGTTCCTAAATAGAGCCACTTTCCTTTTTTAAAAAAAGGAACAGCTGTAGTTCTTGGCCTCACCTTCACCCCCTCATGGCCAAAATTGCTATAAACTCATTTAAATGAGTTTTAGAAACAGTTAAGGCTCAGACTTCTTAAAGTACAAAAAAAATTCATCTGGAGGGATCACCGCAGACAAACGTTTGCTATTGAGCAGTTCACAGAACCTTGATAAACTGTGGTTCTTAATGTGGAATTGATTTGGATTGTTTAGAAGGGTCGTCAGTTCCTGCAGGGATATAAAACAGCTGCATATTTCCATGTTAATTCATTTAAGTGTATGCAGATTTAGGATTGCCTGTTGACTCATATTTTTGCCATCTGAGATGCGGTGGGCGGACAAACAGCTACGGCTCAGTTCTGTACTTGGGACAGCCAGCAAAAAAAGCTGCATTCAGGTCAGCTGCAATATTTGGATACATCTGTCACCCCAAAGTGGTATATTGATCCAATTTGCCTTAGAAATAGTTGAATGCAGCATGCATACAGCAAGGCTATCTATTTAACACAGGGGTGAGGTTTGGGGCCCCCGGATCTGACCCTCCAGGCCTGTCTGTCTGACACCCCCTCAAAACACACCCATTTCCCCCAGGCCACACCTATTTGGCACCTTCCTCAAGTGTTTTTGCCTGACTGGAATCTGAACTTTGATAATGTCTCTAGCTTGCTTGGATGGAGAACAGAATAACAGGTGTTTGTTGTTGCTGTTGTTGGCATCCATGTGTCTCGAGAGACTAGTGCAACAAACATATTGTTCTACCTACTTTTACCTCTCGCCCTGCCCACCAAGAGAATGTGGCCCACAAAAGGCACAGTTGTGGTTGTTGGCTCTGAAAAAGCTTCCCTGTCTCTGATTTAATGTGTTCCATTCCCTTTGTAACCACCAACTTTAAAAACAAAACAAAACACTGCAGTATCCTTTTGTTTTGTTGTTAATCTATGTGGTTAAGTAACTTCTAGCTTTTTTAATCTGAAGAGTATTAACAAAATATGTTTTCATTAACTGCAGCAACATCCTGTTTGGGGTTTTTATGGCTAGAGCTTTAAGGTGTGTGCAGGTTGTTGTTTAAGTTTCGTATCTTGCCTCTCCCAGTGGCAGAGTAATTCTGCAGTTCACCAAGCGCTTCCTGCAGCAGGAGGAAGCCCTGCAGCACTAAGTCATTGAAGAGGGTTGGAGGGGAAATGGCATGAAGAGGAAAGCCTCTTCTTGCAGCCCCCCTCTCACCTCGTGCTGGGTTTTTGTCTACTTCCTTCAAATCTCCCCAACACTGTAGGAGACCATTGGATAAATGGGGGGGGGGCACAGCAAAAAGATGCTCAAGACTTACTGGAGTCCACTCCCCCTGCAGCAATGTGATTGGATCCCTGGATGCTTTATATTGAAATTTACAGTTGGAGAATGTTGGGAGCAGTGCTATTTTTCTAGAAAAAGAGGTGCCGGAGCTTACCAAAAACTTCTCCCTTGTTCTTTTCAAATGGCAATGGTGCCCACCTGAGAGGTAACGGAGCTGAGCCCCTATGAACTCCAGACAAAAAGAAAAAGACCCTGGCCAGGACACATGAATTTCCTTAATTTGCAGAAAGCTCTAAAAAATAATAATCACTATTACAGATCTTGTACACTTAAAAAGAAGAAGATTGAACTGCAGTTTAATCTTATAGGCTAACTTGGGGAGCAGGGAGTGATTGAGGAGAGAGGGTGGGCAACCCACTCCCATGATGTTTTCTGTCAAACTCCACCCACTGGCATGGACAGCAAGCAATGGAATAGTAATGAGTACGCTGACTTTAAAAAGAGAGTGTGTGAACTTGATGATTAATTCATTGAACAATTAACCATAAATGAGGGTACAAAGGTCTTGGGCGAAACCATGCCTCCTTCCCACCACCTCTGACTTAATTGCATTTAAATTCGCCTAATGCAACACAGGTGATGCTAATATTCCATGGATCTTTGGGACACAGTATGATTTTACTTCCTTGACTTAGGCTTAATTAAACCTAAATGTCAGAATATTTAAATGGCAGTGAGCAAGGCAAATGTCAAAAAGCCTGTGTGACTATAAGCCAAATACCTTACAATGAACACTTAACATTTTTTTTTTTGGTGTTGTCTAAATACAGCAACATTGTGTGGCAGTGCATGATATGGTAGTGGTGTCTCAGCTCCGGGTGACAGAAGAGGGATGGAGGAAGAAACCCGTGCATATAAGTTGATAACACTGTATAGCAGTGGGGAGGAGGGGGGTATTTGCACAGGTTATCGGAAGCTCCTTTGCAGCCACAATTATTACTTCCCCTGTAACAGACGTCAGTAAACTAGTGGCATCAGTTTTCACTTAGAGGACACAGAAGACATAGTTTAAAATTTGGGGAGGGGGGAGGAATTGGGGAAGACATGGTGTGTAGTTTAGCATAAGTCCACTTTTTTCCAAAATGATTCATCTTTCTATGGCACCTGTCTCATAACAAGAAAATGCCTGCTCTCTTAAAGGATATTCTTGTTCCTCCTCCACCACCTGTAGTCAGCATTCTATGCCACTGACCATACCCAGTCTTCGCTGAACTGTTATTGGGAGCTTTTTGCCCACCTAAGTTGTTCCCCTTAAATATATATTATATTTCTGCAAACCTTGGAACTCCCCCAGGCATGCCAATATCTTCCTCTTGGGTGTGGATGTGCTTCAAGTTCAGCACTTGGAAAACGACTTTGCCATTAGTATATATAGAATGACTGCTGCAGCTTCCTCTCCGTGTTCCAAGAAGATGCTGAGAATTCTCTGTTGGAATTTTCTGATATCTCTTAGAGAGCTCCGGCTCCCTGTCCAGAGCTATTGTTTGCACACTCTCTATGGAGAGGGAATAATTGCGGAACCCATTGTGCAACTCTTAATGAAGTAGTTCCTTATGCTACACAGTGTAAACATGCCCTCGGTGAAGGGGCTTTTTTCCCTTTCCATGGACCGTAATAAGGAAGTCGCACAAGAAGGGCGTCCTCCCTGTATTTCAGCCAGCACTTTTAAGTGTCAGGATGCAAGGCGTGTCACTTCTAATGAAGAAGTCTTACTTGCTAGGAAATAGAAAAGGGAGCAAACTGAATACAAAATTAGTTTAACGGGATTCTAAGATTCAGAATGCCTTCCACAGCCTTTCACATCTGAGATTTGCAGGTATCTACAAATAGAGCTTCACCAACTTTCTAGATAAGGGAGCTTATTCCACGAGTGGCTCAACAAGACTACCCAGTGGCAAACAAAAAGGAAGTACTTACTAGTACATGATGCTGTATGTACTAAGCATATTGGCAAGGCAGCTACGGCAATGGCTCACCTTTCTAAAAGGGTCTGGGAGAATGTGGTGCTAACAACCAACACCAAGATGAAGGTCTACCAGGCTTGCATGTTGAGCATGCTGTTTTATGGGAGTAAGTCATGGGTAACTTACAACCACCAGGAGTGACGCCTCAATGCCTTCCACATGCACTGCGTCAGGAAGATTTTGGGCATCACATGGCAGGACAGAGTCTCAAGCAAAGATGCACTTTCCCAAGCCCACATTCGTAGCATGTCCACACTCCTCTGTCTCATCAACGGCTATGCCGGCTTGGCCATATCCACAGAATGGAAGATGGCAGGCTCTCCCAAGGCCATGCTCTATGGGTGCTGGCTTCAGGTACTAGGCCTGTTGGCAGGCCACCTCTGTGTTACAGAGATGTCAGCTCGCAGGACGTGAAGGCTGGCAACATCATCCCCGCTGTGTGGGAATCCCTTGCAGATGACCACAGTGCCTGGAGGCAGTCAGTCAGGCTGTGCATGCATAGCAGAGTGACCCGAAAAGGAATGACCACTGCGAGGAGTGCAGAGAGAAGAAAAAGCCATGATGTACCTGCAGCAGCACAACCGGATGCCTTCATCTGCCCCAGCTGCAAGAAAACATGTCTCTCCCGTATCTGCCTCTACAGCAACAGCAGACACTGTAACCCCCAAAGGCACACTCCTCCATTGTCTCTTGAGACAGACAGATAACAACCAACAACAGGATGAGCTCGCATGTGAATATAAGAGGACCCCCTCACAGTCCTTGCCTCTAGGAAGCCCACAAGTGGCAGAACACAAGGTAGAAATGAATGGACCCACAACAGTTCCAAATCCATTCTATCAGCATACATATTTTACAAGGGAAATCCATAAAAATTGGAGAGCAAATACAAATGTGGGTGGAGGAGGGGTAGGGGTTAATGTAAGCACAAAGGCGGTTAGGAGGGCTGCAGCGCTGCTGCCTGAGTGTTTTAATTTCTGTTTGTTTGTTTGTTTGTTTCCCTTTGGCAAAGCTCTAGAATGCATCCAGCTGCTCACAGCAACCACAGCAATGAGGACACTGTGGGGACAGGGGCCATGGCAAAGCTTAGAGATCTTTGAAATATCAAGTGGCATAGAAATGCTCATAAATAAATAATATTGGGGCTACCTGTTCAACTGCTCCAGGGATGCTAATCCATCCTTTCTGCTGATGCACCCATGCAGCCCCAACTTCATTACCACCCTGCCTCATCACCATCCTGGTACGCATCATTGGAAGCTGGCATCAGGAAGGGGGGGTTCCATGGCTCCACCCCATAATGCCAGCCACTCCTGCTACTAACTTGAGACTGTAGGAATCCTGGGCTGGCCCTGCCACTAGGCAGCTGATTCTGGGTATCATGAAAGCGCAGCAAGTTGTTAAGTTATTTAATTTATTATTATGATATATTTTAACAAAATTTCTACACTACTTGATTGCAAAAAACAACAACAACCCCCACAACACAACACAAAAGAACCTCTAAGCTTTTACAAAAGTATAAAACAAAACATTAAAATCCCTGGGAGTTTTTTTTTAAAAAAAAAACAGTTAAAAACAGGTATTAAAAAACTTTCAAGAGAAGATGGTTCAAATTAGCTAAAAAAGTTTCAAAGGACATGTAGCTTCTACCTCACAGGATAGGCTTGCCTAAACAAAAATGTTTCAGGCAGGTGCCCAAAAGGAGACACCTGGCTGAGGTCAATAGGCAGAGAGTTCCAAAGTAGTATTGGGTGTCACCTGGAACAACAGTTGCCCATTCTGAAGATCAAAACAGTCAAGTGGGCACATATGGAGCGAGGCAACCAACCCCGCAGGTAAACTGGTCCCTAGATGTTAAAGGCTTTGCATACAAGTAGTAACAGTTTGAACTTGGCCTGGTACTTGAACTGTTGTGGCATTTTTACTGCCAAGGAGGGAAAGGCACTTATGGTATTTTCTGCCTCAGATGCCACAATAACTCAACTGATCTTGAGTACTAAGCCCTGGGGGAGGGGAGCATTTGCTGCTCCACCTCAGGCAGGAAAAGTCTTGATCTGAAACTGTTAAGTAGTTTTCTCATCCTTCTTACACAGTTCCCCTCATCATGCTCTTTCTCAACCTCTCGGAAAATTTGACAATCAGATACATAAGTGCTTGTGGGGTGGGGGCAGCTGTTTTGTTTGCATTTTAAACAAATATTCAGGGCCATATAATGTTATTTGTTATCTCTTGGTTAGATGCCTTTAACGCAAAGTCGTTCAGCCTCATAAAAACTCTTGAGAAGCAGAATATTAATATTTACATTTATATACGCAGAACTGAAAGATAGTTATTTGCTCAACACCACCAAGTGAATTCACAGCTAAGCAAAGATGTAACCTTGCACAGATCCAAGCCCATTGCTACCTAACTTGCTGATTATTTCGACAGCTTGTGCAAAGGAAAGGAGCAATTGTAAACTGAAATAATCTTGTTCCCTTGCTGTTCCTCTCCCTTAAAACATGATTTGCAACTTAGGCATCAATGACTTTAATATTTTTTCAGTAATCTCAGCTGAGTCCCAGTTACCAGGAAAAAACCCAATCCTGTTTCCTCTGCGTTCAGCAAAAAGCCCTTTAGGCATCAGGTATGACATAGCGGGCTTGCAGTAAAGTTACCTGAGGGATATAAAAAAAAAAACCCAGTTGAAGGCCTGAAAGTTGGTCTGTAGCCAACTCTGGACTTCAAAACACACACACAAAATATGTACACAGCTTGGGGGGGGGGGTTCAACTGGGCAGCTCTAGAGCCAGAAAGACACAGCCAAGCAGGTAAGAATACAGGTGTGTGGGTCTTCCAAAGGCTTCGCAACTCATACAAGCAGACTGGCACAGGCATCCCTGTGGGCCGTCAAGGTGCTCTTTTTGGAACTCATCCCTCACCTGTTGACAAACTTCATGCACCACCAGCCTGGGAATAACTGCATCCTGCAAATACTTCAGAGTAACCAGCCCTGCTTTTAGCCCCACTGAGCCTGTGTTTGAGGATGGATGGAGGGGGATAAGCCAAAGATGCCCACTCACTCACCTTCCCTGGGTCGAAGAAGCAGAGAGGAAGGGGGGGCAAGGAAAGGGGAGGAAGATTGCTTCAACAAGGTATTGAAACTCCATTTGGTTTCCTGCCACCACACCCCTCCTGCCACCCAACCTAACCCACATTAGCAGCAACCTTCCTCGCTTTTTAAAGCGCCTCTCTCCAGCCAGGTAGCCTCCCGGGGGAGGGTGCAGAGCGCGGGATGGGGTCGGGGAGGCTTCATCCCCGTCGGGAATCGTTGTCCCTCAGGTCAACCCAGTGGGAATGCAAATGCGCGGGGCTTTGCTCCCCGCCTGCCCTTACCTCGAGGGAGAGCCAAGGCAAGCGTCAGCAGGAGCAGCGGCGGCGGGACTCGCCGCTTCCTTGCCTCCTGGTCCATGCCGCGCGAGGTGAAATAATAGTAATAATAAATCCCTTTCCGCTCGCCGCTCCCCTCTGGGTGGGTCTCTCTCCCGCGGCTGTCGCCCGGAGCTGGGCAGTCCCGAAGCAGAGCCGAGAGGGAGTTGCAAAACTCACAGGAAATTTCAGCAGCCCCGATGCGTAAACCCAGCGCGCGTGGGGGTGCGCGAGCTTTGGACCGGGCGGCCAGCGCGAACGGACGGCGCCCCCTGGAGGCCGAGAGAGAAACCGGGTATGCCTCGCGCGCGTGACGCATCGATTTGACAGGTTGGGAGATTATCCCGTCTGTAGCGTGCAAGCTTCGTCACACCATTCTCCCGCCCCCGCCCCCTCCATTTATTTGTTTAACAGGATTTATATACCACTTAATTATCAAAGCCTCTAACCTTTTTTTTTTCTTTCAGAAGAAAAGTAGGTTGCAAAGAGTTGTTTGATACAGACAGGTTTTGCTCTTAGGGTACCAGAGAGTTTGCAGTTGAGCACACTGCCTCTTGCTAGAGTTGGGGCGGGTGGGGAAGCTTTGGGTAGGGGGAGGGGTTGCAAGTTAACAATGTAGAAAGACGGTGTAGCTCAGAGGTAGAACACACCTGGGCAGATGCCTCAGTATTCAAGCCACCAACACTTCCAATTATTGGCTCTTGGGCAGGAATGAGAAAGCCCCTGCCAGCCAGAGTAGGGAATATTGAGGCTAGATGGACTTGTTAAAAGGCAGTATTGTATCAAACATTTGAAACCAATACTTGAAAAAATCTCCAGGTGCTTTTCCGTCATCCCATTGCTTTTTCTCTCGGCAGCCGGTACCTTTGGAGCTGAAAGTAGATTTGTTTATTACTACACAATTTGTGCACAAGTGTGTGTTCTTGTGTGGTGGTGAGGAAGTGATCTTAGGAGACATGTTGTATTTATTTATTTTGAGTCAAGTGGCTATGTCAATCAGCTTAAGCTGCAATGGTTTGTGCAGTGCTTGGCTTTCTTTCTCTCTCTCTCTCTCTCTCTCTCTCTCTCTCCCTTTCTCTCAACAGTGCTTTTAAAAGATGCTCTTTGATTCTGACATAACAATATTAAAGTAACCAGATAAAATAGTAAGTTGAGATGGCGCGGCTTTGAAGACAAGAGAAGAAAGATCAAAAAGAGAGTACAAAGGGAAAGGAGATGTCATGCTCACACGTGAAAACCGAGCAGGGAAACTTGCAAGAGGCTCTTAGCAAAGATGTCTTTTGCGTGATCAGACAGCGCTTCAACCACCACAAGATGTTGCATAATTGCTCTGCTGTGTACCATGTTGTTACATGATTTCCTGGAGCTTTGTCTGGAGATGTTGCAGAAACAGTGTGTGGCCAATTAAACTGATTGGGCCAGTGGTTCAGTCTACTCAATAGACAGGTACAATTTGAAGAATGCAGCAAACCTTTGATGTATTGAATCAGCCCTTGCTTCTGATAAGGAAGGGGGGAAAGTGAGTTGATTTGCATGAGCAGACCATCCTGCTGAAACAGTTTCTGAAATCTACCCTGAAAGGGAGCTCATGTTCCATTAATGACGTCTTGTCAGGGTATTCAGTTTGAATTTGTTTCGAGCAGCAGCACTGAAGGTGCTTAAAACTTCCTCTGATCTAAATCTTCTCTCCAAGCTGCTATTAGCCCCACAAGGGACAATGATAAATACTTGGTCCAGGTATTTTTTTTTTAACCACAGCAGCTGGGGGGGGGGCATTTGGATTGGGGACTACTGTAGTTAAACATTCCCTTCCCAGGCACAGCTGTTCTGATCAAATTCAGAGTTCCTTACACTTGTTCAAAAAAAAGTAAACATTGGGAGTGTTATGCTCCAATCCTAACTCTGCTTACCTGGGACTAAGCCCTAGTGAATTCAATAGGTCTTATTGTTAGAATTGCATGGCCACATGTATTTCAAGGTGGGCAGTATGTCCAGAAGGTATATCCTTACTTTCTGGCTGTGGAGGAAGTGCACAGCAAGGCTCCGTGTGAGAGTTTTCCTAAATCCTCTTGGTGTACAGTGGTACCTCAGGTTACAGACGCTTCAGGTTACAGACTCCACTAACCCAGAAATAGTACCTTGGGTTAAGAACTTTGCTTCAGGATGAGAACTGAAATCATGCTCCAGCAGTGTGGCGGCAGCAGGAGGCCCCATTAGCTAAAGTGGTACCTCAGGTTAAGAACAGTTTCAGGTTAAGAACGGACCTCCAGAACGAATTAAGTTATTAACCCGAGGTACCATTGCTTTTGACCTTGAGGTGCATACAGTTTTGATTCAGGAATAGCAAGGTAGAGGTGGCCACCAACTTGGATGGCTTCAAGAGAGGATGAGACAACTCATAGAAGATGACTATGGCTAAGGCTAACAATGGCTTTCTTCTGCCTCATCCCAGAGAGAATGCATATGAATACCAGTTGCTGGAAATCTCAGGAGGGGAGAGTGCTGCAGGTACTGCTTATGGGCTTACAGGCATCTGGTTTGACCACGATGAGAATAGGATGCTGGCCTGATCCAGTAGCCTGTTCTTCCCTTCTTAAGCATTTTCCTTTCTTCCTCTCAAATCCCATGGGATTCATATTTGATTTCAGAATGGGGAAATGCAGTTTTCGAAACACAAGATGCAGACCAGATTGACAAAGTTTGCCCTACTCTGTTTAAGAATGGCAAACCCAAATGGATATATTCCATCCAAGTCCTTCAGAGTGGACCCAAAAATTGCAAAGGGGAAAAAAGAGAGTTAATACTTTTTATTTTAGAAGTCTGTTGTAGAATTAGTTGAACATTCTGTAGTTTGCTGAGAGCATTTTGCATGGCTCCTGTGACAATTGGGAAGGGTTAACAGACCTTCTTGTACTGCAGGATTTATTCACACATTACAGTAGGTTGTTTCATTAAATTCTGGTCCATTGTTCTGCCCTATTTTAATATACCACAATGCATTCATTTGTATATCGTGATACCTTTTGCCATGCCTCCTGGATAACATCAATAATGCTTGTTAAGCAGGTTGTTTGGAAGCCCCCTCAGTGTCTCTCAGAGGCACTGCCAAAATAAAGTTGCCTATTGTTAGTGTTGCTTGCTTGCTTGGTACACCTGATCAAATGTTTTAATTAATCCCTTCTGTGGCTGTGCCTCCTGGATAACATCAGTTGATGTCATGGACTGACTGGATGCAGAGGAATGGTGGGAGACACCAGCTGGGGAAGAAGGCTCAGAACCAGGGGATGGGTGGGACATCAATGAGTGGTTGGAGGGAGAAGAGGGAGCAGACTGGGAGGAGGTGTAAGAAGCTGAAATGGTAACAGGATTTAGTAAGCAGGAAGAGTCTGTGGCAGAAAGAAGTCCAGAAGAGGAGGCAGAAGAGGAGGCTGGAGATGAGGGGGCATCAAGAGGCAGCAGTGAGTCAGGCTGGTGAGGAGGTCTTCCCCTCCTGTGGTAACCAGCTCCACTTCGCCCTGGTCTGCCAGAACCTGAAGAGGTATGAAGAGGGTGGAGCAAAGATAGACAAGATGAAGGAGCCTCAGATTGCTTGGGAAGGAACCGGGGGGAGGAGACTTGAAGAGCTGTTATAAGGCAGGGGGGACCTGCAGTCCTCATTGGGGCAAGATCTGCTTGGAAGAGTTGTTCTCACTCTGCCTGAGCTATTTTGTTTCTTTGAATAAAGAGTTAACTTCACTACCACCTTGTGAGTTATTGCTGACCTGCTCCCGACAGCCATCCTGACAGTTGACCATGGCATAACCTTAAAGATGGATGTATTTGTTAACCTCTGGAAGCACGTGGAAATGTATGTGTGGGCTTAAGTGCATGGCTCGTATCTAGACACCTTATTTTATCTTTTATTATTATCCTTGCATGATTCTGAATGTGTCAGTGTTTGCTCACAGGCTACTACCACAGTCTATGTCACCGTCCTGGATGAGAATGACAATGCTCCAGTATTTCGGCAGCAGCAGTACGAAGTCACACTGGATGAGGGCCCCGGCACACTTAACGCAATCCTTATCACCATCAATGCGGTGGACCTTGACGAAGGGCCAAATGGCACAGTTACATATGCCATCACAGAGGGGAACATCATGGGCACTTTTCACATAAACAGCACTACGGTTAGTACACTTTCACATCACTATTTCACTTTGCACACAGGTATTGAGCCCCGGTACCCAACATTCCATGAGCATACACCCTCAATGCCAAAAGCTAATGTTTTCCTTTTGTTTTGGCCTCTCATTTTAGGGACAAATCAGCACAATGAAGGAGTTGGATTATGAAATCAGCCATGGGCGTTACACACTGATCGTCACTGCCACAGACCAGTGTCCGATCCCTTCACGCCGTCTCACATCCACCACAACGGTACGTATCTCTTCTGGGAAAAGAGGATGAAACACGCAGATAACGAGCAGCCATCCAAAAGCACTTCCAGATGCTGCTTGCATTTCCAGAAGCCAAACCTCTATAACATGCAACAGCTAATGAGATTAATGATCTCCCATTCTATGAAGTGTGCACAGCAAACTTCTTGCTCTCTCCTTTTATGCATTCTTGCATGTGCTGCAATTCAGTTGCCGTTGCATTATAGAAACCGTTTAAAAGGAGCAACTATATCTGTGGTTCTCAATAGGAGGAAATTCCATGGATAGTTTCCTTGTGAAGAACATACTGTATTTTCCGGCGTATAAGACGACTGGGCGTATAAGACGACCCCCAACATTTCCAGTTAAAATATAGAGTTTGAGATATACTCGACCACAGATTCTCCACCCGACGTATAAGACGACCCCCGACTTTTGAGAAGATTTTCCTGGATTAAAAAGTAGTCTTACACGTCAGAATATACAGTACTTCTCTCTCGCTTGTCTCCAGTATTTGGCACAGAGGGCAAATCACTGCTGGGCACCGCACTTTAAGAGAGATGTTGATGGTGGTCCATAGGAGGGCAACAGAGATGGTGAGGGATCTAGAGACCCTATGAGAAAAGTGTAAAGAGACATATGTTGGAGAACAGATGATTAAAAGGCGACAGGATTGGCCATCTTCAAATATTTGAAGGGTTGTCACATGGATGGTGGAACCAATATGTTTTCTGTTCCTCCAAGGGGGTGGGACCCCAATCAACAGGTTCAAATTACAGGAAAGGGATGTTCAACTCAACATTAGAAAGAACTTCAGCAATGGAAGCAGATGTCCTTGAAAGCTGAGGTGGATCCTCTCCATCATTAGAGGGATATATATATATATATATATATATATATATATATATATATATATATATATATATAAAAAACGTTGCAACAATAGGTAACAAAAACCATTATACAGTACACTGAACATCCTTGCTTCTCATGCAAAAAAGGAAAGGGAAAGGAAACAAATAGAGGTCATCAATCAGGAATACTGCTGCTGTGGCAGAACAAGGTGACCTTTGAGTTAGTTAGCTTTCTACTCTAGAATTGTGTGGCTCATTCTTTGCTTGCACTTTCCACCTTGTGTGCCAACAGGCACAGCCCAGTTTCCTGAAGGCTGTTTTGCTTCCTTGTTCAAGGAAGGCCATGTGAGAGGTCCTTCCTTTTTTCCCCTCCTCTGCTTTGAATCTGCTCACTCTTATATTAATGAGAAGTGCTACCTGGCTCCTTTATTTTTGCTGCAATGTACTTATGGGATCAATTTCTGTATTACGGCCAACACAAAGATATCATTATAAATTGTTCTGTGCTGCACCTGTCTGTGTGCAGCGCCCCGCATGAGAAACCACGTGGTGCATGCACCGTAGCACAGCAAACGTGCAAAAAGAAAGCTTCACAGCAGTGTGCTAAAACCTACATGTGGTGAACCATTGCATGCAACTGCCCCACCTTGAAGTAACTGCTGTCACAAGGAGTGGATTAAAGGGGCTTCCATGTTGCAGATGTAACAGAGCAGGCATCATGTTGGAGGAGACACTGTTGTGCAAGTTGCTGTTTAACTCCACAATTGCAGGCTTCTACAGCCACTTCACCCCTTTCGTCTGGTATCACAGAGGCGCAATGGGGACAGTGTGGGTGTAGACAGGCAGGGCTTATCTTGAACTCTGCATAGACTAGATTAATAAGTCACAAGGGCAGCTTCGGAGTTTGAGTGGAAATTGCCTGCCCATGCTGAAGAGTTCCTGCAACTGCAGTCATATTTTCAAGCATTTTCCAAAAATCTTGAGGGCTAGAATCTTAAGCACACCACCTAGTAATGGCTTTCATAATAGGACTGTGCAACTATGAGGGTTCTTCCATGAACCACTGGTTAGTTTATAACTGCCATAAAAGCAACTGAAAATTATGTCTATTGTCCATTCCTCATCGCTTAAGTTTGCCCATGTGCTCAAGAATGAGGCCTGCCCTTCAGAACAGTTTCCAGAGCTGATTCCAGGCACACATTAAGCCCTACCTTGTTCTTCATGGTTGCTTCCTAGAATAAACTGATAACAGCTGCAGCAGCGTAATAAATACCAAACAGCCGATCGCACAGAGTTCCCAGGATATGTTTGCATTTGACCTGGGCCCAATCAGGGTTCAACCTGGCAAATTCTTGCACAAATTTAACTTGTCAAGAAACACAGCTTTGCAATTACACTGGGATGTTGGGTTTCAGATGTTATTTGTTTTGCCAGTCTGTGCAAAATCCTTTTAAGTCAGAGATGGATGTCATTGGATGCCATTAATTTCTGTATTAAGGTTATTGAGAATGCTTGTGTTTGTTGCTGCAAATAAAGAAATACAGTGGGGGAAATTGAGATAAGTGAAATGAATAAATAAAACCAGCAGTACTATACTGGCAGTTGCGTACACAATGACAGCAGATGCTCGATAACGGGCTTCATAGCTTTTACACATTGTTTTGGCTGCATTTGCAAACTATTCTCTGTGTTTCTGGTCTTCAGGTGTTAGTGAATTTGAACGATATCAATGACAATCAACCAACGTTCCCGCATTCTTACGAGGGGCCCTTTGACATCACAGAAGGACAGCCAGGTCCAAGGGTGTGGACTTTCCTTGCCCACGATGGAGACTCAGGGCCCAATGGACAAGTGGAGTACAGCATCGTCGCAGGTGATCCCCTTGGTAAGTAGAGATAGAAAGAGAACAGGAACTCTTGAGTTTGCAGTTCTCAGTCCATCCAGAAAATGCAGTTAAATCATGCATGTGTGCAGAAATCATCTCAAGGTTAGTAGCACAAGACAAGGAGTCAGTATTCTGTTTCTGCCCAGGCCGCTGCTTCCCTATGCAAATAGCAATTCTTACTAAGGCTTAGTTTCCATATGTGTGGAATAAGGTCAGTGTCCTCTTGTCTAAGTCACAAGTAAAAGCTAAGAAGAACCAACTGAATGAGTTATCTGTTTCAACCTCTGGTCTAATTCTATTCCTGCCACTAATTCACTTGCTTTGCCGCTGACCTGGGCTGGCTGTGTTGCCTAGTCAGCAGCCACATTATCCCAGTATATCGCAGAGAAAACTGCTGAGAGAGGTCCCTGACAGAGCAAGCTCTCAGGTGTAGCTACTCACTGAATGTGCACATGTGTGGCCATGTTCATGGGATGCACCACTGCAGCCTTTGTCAGAGCAGGCCGCAAGTAGGTGCTGGGTGGAGTGGTGAAATAGCAGGGGAGAGGTGTTGGGGGTTCAAGCTATATATGCCATGCAGCTTGCCCTTCACTTCCTAAGCTAGCCTGCTGCCCTCAGGTCCATAGCTGTCAACTTTTCCCTTTTCTTGCGAGGAATCCTATTCGGAATAAGGGAATTTCCCTTAAAGAAAGGGAAAAGTTGACAGCTATGCTCAGGTCAGATGGAGGATGTTGCTGCATTGCCAGCACTGAAGCAAGATCCCACTTCCAGCTCCGTGGGTTTCTGTATGCAGAACAGTGGTAGGGAAAGGTTTCGTCTTGTCCCTTGCCTCAGGCGGTGAAATGTGTTGGGCCAGCCCTGGTGATGAGTAATAGTAATTACTGCAACGATAACATTGTTATGAGTATCTTTCATTTCCAGTGCTGCTTTTTCGCATTTGGTTCCTTGGTACAGTGGTCAGCGGCACTGTGGTTTAGTGGTCAGTGTTGGGCTGGGACACAGGTTGCAAACCTGGCATCTGCAGAGGCCTTCCTTGCTGCCCACAGACTCCCCTCCCTATCCCCACTGAAATTAACCTTGGGAAAAGCCAATAAAAGCCTTTGTTTAATCTTCCTTGTTGCTAGGAGGAGATTCCAGCTGGGGAGGGAAGGTTAATTCTTGCTTTTCTCAGTTGCACCATCCAGGAATATCACATCCCTCTTCCCATTAGGTTTGGGAGGGAAAGTGAAAGCACTTTCTTCCAAGCCTAATTGCTGGGGGGATAGGGGTGAATGTGTGTGTGTTTATTGCAACCTGTGTGTGGTGTTCACAACAGCTTATCTGGATTGCCAGTGTGCTTACAATTCCCAAAAGACCAGCAACCCATAGACTAAAAACAGAGACACCAGAGTTCAAATAAATCCCCAGGAAGCTCACTGGGTGACCTCGGGGCAGTCACTGTCTTGGCTGTGTACATGCTCCTATGTACTTTGCCGTGCAATGTGCTTCCACCACTGGTTTGTAAAGTCATGTATAACAGCCACAATCTACACTGTAGCTCCTTGAGAAATACTGTCTGTTGGTGTGTTTTTACTGCAAACCAAGCAGATTTTGCATGAAGTTGGGCAACGACAGCCTTTGTGTGAGACGCTTAGGAATCTCTGCAGTGTCGTACACACAATCTGAATGAATATGAGGCAGATTATTTCAGAGCACACGAACTTTTCGGTGGAAGAGAAAGGGAGGAAAGGCGTGTGAAATGAATCGCCTTAGGATAGTTAATGGGACATTTCAAAACTATCCTTTCAAGAGGCCTCTTTCTGAGAAGCCGAGTGTCTACATCAGGAAATCCTGTTACAGGCAGCATCCGCCATGAAAGGAAACATTGCAAATCTGTTGTACTTGCCCAACTAGAAGATCCTTGAGGTTTTGCAAGTTCATGCCACAAACAACCTCCCCCCCCCCAAAAAAAAAACAAAGCAACTAAGTGTGCTAGAAGGACTATCAAGCGCTTGCCTAGGAAGGGATTGAATACTGCTTTGCACTCTGCTCTACGGAGTCACAGAAGTCTGCTTGAAACCTCTTAAGCTTAAAAGCTGGTGTAGATCTCTTAATCATGCAGCCTATTGGTACTTGGAAACAATCTCTGCTGTCTTCATTGGGGGGGCCACCCTCAGATAGGAATGTTTAGGATTACAGCCCTATACCTGGTAGCAAGTCCCACTGTTTTATGTATGGCCCACTTGTGAGTAATGTACACATGTATAAAATTGCATTATTCATCAGGTCTAAATAAATACACTGTATGTCATCACAGGTGGCGCTGTGGTCTAAACCACTGAGCCTAGGGCTTGCCGATCAGAAGGTTGGCGGTTCGAATCCCCGCAACAGGGTGAGCTCCCGTTGTTCGGTCCCAGCTCCTGCCCACCTAGCAGATGTGTAAATAATATGTCTATGTGAAAATTTAATAAAAATCATTGCAAAAAGAAAGAAAGCATGTCAAAGTGCAAGTAGATAAATAGGTACCGCTCTGGCAGGAAGGTAAATGGTGTTTCCGTGCGCTGTTCTGGTTCGCCAGAAGCAGCTTAGTCATGCTGGCCACATGACCCGGAAGCTGTCTGCGGACAAACGCCGGCTCCCTCGGCCTGTAGAGTGAGATGAGCACCCCAACCCCAGAGTCATCCACGACTGGACCTAATGGTTTACCTTTATGTCAACATAACCAACATATCAGCAAATTCTTATACAGTCGGACCTTGGATCTCAAACGCCTTGGCTCCTGAACAAATCAGCTCCCAAACGTTTGAAACCCGGAAGTGAGTGTTCTGGTTTCCGAACGTTCTTTTGGAAGCTGAACGTCTGACGGGGCTTCCGATTGGCTGCAGGTGCTTCCGCGCTTTGGTTTCAGAATGTTTTGGAAGTTGAATGGACTTCCAGAACAGATTCCGTTCGACTTCCAAGGTACGACTGTATACTGATAGAGGGCAGGAAATGTATTTCATTCACTTTTGGGTCTGTAGCATTGACTCTTGGATAGAATCTACCTATTTTCAAGCTAGGGGAAGGAAACGTGATTTTTCAAGCATCACTGTGAGTGGAATTGAGGAAGGGTTGTCTTCTGAAAGGGTCCGTCTTAGCCAACCTCCTCAGGCTTTCTAGTGTGCCGTGGGCCCCTTGCTGAAAGAAAAAAAACCATGTTTAATTTTGTGCGCCAATAACCAAAAGAATAAAAAGTCCCATTAGAACATAATACAATTCAGCTGGATTTTAATTAATCATCTTCAGCTCTCAGCTGGTTTATTCATGGCCCCTAGCAAGAAAGCTAAAAGCAGAAAGGTTTTGCAACACTGGGACATTAGTAGGCCCTTGGAGAGGACAGGAGGGAAGTTCCCTAACTAGGTGTACAATAGCCAAATGCAAATTGTGCTTACAAGTGTGAACTCTCAGCTAAGATTATTTGTTTCATTTTCAGTTATTTAATTTGTCAGCCACTTTATCTTGGCCAGGGCGACCCAAGGCAACTTAAAACCAAACAAATAGACAGTAAGCTCCACATGGATACATTCAAACCAAGAGGAAAGAGAAATACATTATTGGACGACATATTGATTGTGCGTCTTCTAAATGGAAGACTAGGCTGTGAGCAGATTTCCTGGTTTTTATTGGACCGGAACTGCAGGGCTGGGGGGGGGAGAGGCATTAACCCTTCCCGTCCATGCCGTTTTTCTGCTCTGGATGCTTCCTCGACCCATGTTTTCCTCCATAGGGAAAACAGGGTTACCTACACGTTTTCTCCAAGCAGGGCAAAAAGCAGTTAGGAAAGATTTAGATTGGGGGAAATAGTATAGGGTTAAGCCCCACCCCCTTCCCCATGGCTATAGTCCTAATACAATCTGCTCCCCCTGTGTCGCTGCTTTTTCCCCCTTTCCAAAGGGGAAAATTTGATATCTGATGATGGATTTCCCACATTTCATTTTGACTGGCCCAAAGACAAGTCTCTGGCAGAAATAAGCCCAGACTTTCTATTTATATGCAAATAGGGCTTAAATTTCTTCGAAGATTACCAGATGAAATATTTGTAGCCCCTCTATTGTGGCAAGTGCATATTTTGACAGCAAAGCCATTCAGAGTATTCTTTGAATAGTAAGAATAAAAGGGGCGAGGAAAAGGAAGTAATTGTGAGAAAACTGGCTTGAACTTTATCTAAACAAACCATGCTCAAGACTGCTTTCATTTTCAGTTCTTGTTTGGTCAAATGCAGAAACAAGTTGACTCTGTCAGCCACATGCACTCACTGCCAGAGACAGAGGCCTATTGGAGTTGGCTCCAGAGTGCTGTGTGGAAGAAAAGCAGCATTTTGTGGCTTTTTAGTTGGGGGTGGGGGGGAGAAAGTGGCTAGGAGCATGATCGGCGTTTTGGAATTGATGAATGGTGTGAAGAAATCATTGGATAAAGAGACATTTGTCTCTCTCTTGTTTAGTGGTGGGACTCTGGGTAGACAGCAAAGTGATTTGATCATAGGCAGAGCCGTCTCATCCATAGAAGCCGGTGGCGCGGTGCGCCAGGGGCGCCCCCGCGAGCCCGCCGGCATACCGGGCTCCTCCTCCCCAACCCGCCCCCGCCCCCACGGGCAGGTGGGCACTCGCGCGCCGGCGGGCGGGCTGTAAGCCGCCCGCCCTCGCCTCCCAGAGCCCCAGCTGGAGCGCTGGAGCGGCGCGGGGCTTTGCGCGACCTTCCAGCACTCCAGCTGGGGCTCTGGGAGGCGAGGGCGGCCGGCTCGCGCTCCCGCGCACAGCCGGCCGCCCGCCCGATGCAGCGCCGCGCCGTCCAGCTGCGCGCGGAGCGCGAGCCGGCCGCCCTCGCCTCCCATCCCGGAAGCGCTGGAAGGGCGCGCAGAGCCCCGCGCCGCTCCAGCGCCACACCCCTCACCCCCCGCTCGCCCACCCCCCTCCCAAGGGGCGGCAAGCGCGGGAGGGAGGCGGCGGAGAGGCGGCATGGCGGGGGCGCCGGAGGGATAGCCGCGCCAGGGCGGCAGATCCCCTTAAGACGGCTCTGATCATAGGCCAGGAAAGACAAAAGAATGAATGTGTGACTTTCGAAAGGATTAAATCAATTCATTGTCTTATCAACAGCTGTTGGCAAATTAGCTAAATGAAACCTCTGTGCCAGAAGGTAATATACTTCTGAATATCAGATGCTGGAATTAAATAGAAAATGACCTTCTTGCTTTGCTCATAACTGCCAGAAGCTAACTGTTGGTGAAAACAAAATTATGGACAAAATCATGTGTTACCAACATGGCACCTGCGTGCAGGCATGCCCCCACAGAGGTCTTTCCTGGTACCCCTAGGCTCTCATCTACAGATCCCTACCACCACTGAAATCACACTTCTAACCAATAAATGGCTCCTAGTTGGAGCCTGTGTGCTGTTCCTGGAGGTTGCAGCTGACTCTCCAGGAAAATCACCCCTACCCACACCACCATTAGGATTGGCAACAGTTAGAACACTTTTTTCAAGCCTAATTGAATGAATGCAGTTTGTTCATTGGGGAGTGAAGAAGAAGAAGAAGAGTTTGCATTTGATATCCCGCTTTTCACTACCCGAAGGAGTCTCAAAGCGGCTAACATTCTCCTTTCCCTTCCTCCCCCACAACAAACACTCTGTGAGGTGAGTGGGGCTGAGACACTTCAGAGAAGTGTGACTAGCCCAAGGTCACCCAGCAGCTGCATGTGGAGGAGCGTAGACACGAACCCAGTTCCCTAGATTACGAGTCTGCCGCTCTTAACCACTACACCAAACTGGTGAATGTGGTTGCAGTCAGTGTGGGTGTTGTTTTGTGGTGTGTGGTGTCCACAACAGTTTCTCCTGCTGGCAGATGTCCCCCATAAGCCCTGAAAGGTTGGCTAATTCTACTGGACTGGTTTATCAAGGCAGCACCTATATTCTAATGAGAGACTGAGGATACAATCCTATACAGATTGTGGCTTGTTGCATACAGGTGTCAGTGCAGGGTGCAAGGAGAGAGAGTATACTTTCTACCACTGCTCAGATTTAAGTAGCATAGAGTTCAGTATTTCATTTTCATAGTAATACGTACCAGGGTATTAAACAATCTCCAAGACAAAACTTAATTTACCTGTAGAACCCAGCACCAACATAGACACTGGGAGATCACCGGCAACGTTCCTCTCTTTCTGCCTGGATCTTGTGGCCTGGTGACATCCTGATAAAGAGCAGATACACAGTCCCCTCTCAGACTAGTATCTGCAGAAGTGCATTAGGCGGACTTCATTGATCTGTTCTCAATGCACCTTCTTGACCATCTCTGTTAACACATTTCCCCCTGGAAAAGGAGGTTGTGAGAGCATGCAGTGCTCTTGAGTGCAGTCTTCCATGGTGCTCTAGGCTGGCGAACCTGCCCTGCGTGTTTCTCCTGTGCCCCTTAAGCATCCTTGTGTCTATCTGTCTTGCAGGAGAATTTGTGATCTCTCCTGTGGAAGGGGAGCTACGCGTGCGGAAGGATGCTGAGCTTGACCGAGAAAACATTGCTTTCTATAACCTCACCATTGCTGCCAAGGACAGAGGGGTGCCTCCTCTCAGCTCCACCGTAAGTGTTTGTGGTCCAGGGGCCACACTGCAAAAATGAGGTTCTGAATCCTCCATGAGGGAGAGGTGAATTGTGCAGGGGTGAGGAAACAGAACTGTACCTGATTAATGAAAAACATAAGGAGTTATTGCCTCTATTAAGCCAAATGGGGAAAACACCTAGATTGCCATGGAAGAACCATATGGGCAATTTTTCTTTGTATTAATAGTCTCAGGCCTGTTTGCCCCTCTCCTCATCTGCCTCCTTTCTTTTTGGTTTAGGTCTTGGTGGGAGTGCGTGTTCTGGACATAAACGACAACGACCCCATCCTCCTCAACCTACCGATGAATCTCACTCTCAGTGAACATGCACCCATCTCCAGCTTCGTCACCCGCATCCTTGCCAGCGATGCTGACAGCGGCAGGAATGCTCTTTTAACCTTCAGCATCACAGCGGGGAATATAGACAATGCTTTCTACATCAATGGCACCGTAAGTCTCTCTTTTTTTAACGTTGGGATACACAGCCTCCCATGAAGATCTCAGTAATCAGGACGATTTATGTGTGGCAAGGTAGTCCTTCAGATACCCTGGTTCCAACCCATAAAGAGCTTTATTGGCCCTCAGCAGCACTTAGTACTGGGGCTGGGAAACTTAACTGGAAACCAGCTTAGCTGTCTCGATAAGGATATACATGCTGCCTTTATGTGGTCCCTGTTAAGAGCCTGGTTGCAGACTCTGGGACCAGTTGTGGTTTCCAAGCGCTCTTCAAAGGCAGTCCTAGGCAGAGCACATGGCAGTAATCCAGACATGATGTCACTAAGGCATATCTCACCCGTCCAAGCCTGCAGTCTCCACGATAAGGTGCAGCTGGCATGCCAGCCTGAGCTTAGAGATGTGCACATCAAACGTGGGCTTTATTTATTTGATTATTTGGACTTTAATTCCACCCAAAGGTTCAGGGAAGGCTTGCAGGTGTTAGCAACATATATTGATGTTGCACATAGTTCCACTCTCTCCTTTTATTCACTTCAACATCTGGGAATCGTCTGGAGACCATAGTGCAAAGAAAGTATATAACTTGCAGCATGGTGTTTGTCACTGGGAGGCAACAGGTGAAGGCTTCCACTGGTCTCAAGAGGCTGGCATGTGTTTTCTTTCAGCTCTGCTGCTCCAGGTCTACAGCCTGCATGAAAAGAAAAGCATGACTTCACACTTCATACTGATTTGAATTTCAAAAGTGTTGTTTAATTAGTATGCACTCATGGTCATCTTTCCACCTAGCTTTAGATACCTGAGATCTATTCTGCAAATTGCCGAGGGCCTACATCTTTTCTTTTCTTTTTCTTTTTTAAGTTACCGTACATGGGTCTGAAGAGGTCATTGGGTCTGGAAATGCGCTTCTCGTTTGCACTCAGAACCAATGGGCAGTTTTGAAATCATTGGTTTCACTTCTTTTCATTCATTGCCGCTGCACAGATCCTCAAATCATAGCCCAATTCTGACTGCCTCATGCCTGCTTGAGTCAATGCACAAAGACCTCCTTCCTTCCAGCCACAGGAAAAGAGTTTGCCCTTCCTACTAATTTCATAGTATGCTGGTGGTTGGGCTGAGAAGAGATTCAAATAACAAACCCCTACCTGAAAACAACAGCAAGCGCCTCTCGATAGTAAGATTAACCTCTTTTTAAAAATGATATCAGTCCAGCCCTGTGTATTCACATGCAGCATTTTAGAAAAGCATTTTAGCAAAGCTACCTGTCAGTAGCTTTAACTAGCCATCTTCAGGCCCAGATTTCAGGGTGTAAGTTCTTTCTTTCTTTTCTTTTTTTCATTTCCTGACTCCTGTGTTCCAAAGAAGAGGAGTTTCCATAACAGATTCACCTGGTAGAATAGAATCTCTTCTCTTTTTTTACCCTGATTAAAATGGAACATAACCTATTCTCACTTGCCTGAACAGTTAGCACAGGATCATAGGTGCTGGTGCTCCTTGCTTAATGTTTCCCCATCACTGGCATTTGGCAGAGTTAGACGCAAACAAAACAATGCAGTTCCATTTATTCCCCCTCTCTTTCCCCTTTTTTCCCTTTCCTGTCTCCTCATCAGACTGGCATCGTGTACATAAACCGCCCGCTGGATAGGGAGCGGGTGTCCAAGTACAGCTTGACAGTGACAGTGAAGGACAACCCAGAAAATGCACGCAACGCAAGGCGGGTAATTATACGCAGTTTTCTGACTTTGGCACTGGGTTTACTGAGAGCATTTCATGCAGTACTGCTCTAGCTAACAATCAAAGGCGCAAGACTCAAGCCTGAAACTTTGCTTCATCAGTTTCTCTTCTCAGACGCAGAATCCACACCGAGGTTTTCACAGCCAAGGTTAGAATATTTGCAAAAGCTCTACAGCTCTTCATTCAAATGTTCTGTTTCATTGTGGGTCCTTCAGTTACCACTCAGTAGTTCCCCTCAGCCTTCCTTTAAAAATGTGAAGGTACCTCACAGAATGGGCATGTAATGTTTTGACCTCATCTGCTGGCACATTAGATAATTGAGACAATGCTGTTTTACAGACAGGCCTAAAAAATAAGACAAAAGGGGTATTTTCTGAGTCGCCAGGGGCCTCTTCAATGTTAACTCAGAAACAAAGCATACTAATTTGGTATAACATGGTAGATCTAGCCATTATCTCCAGAAATATATGTAGAGGATCTATTGCACCACTGCTGAATGTCTGCACTGGCTCCCTGTTCTCTTTGGGTACTGGCTTTAACTGAAAAGCACCCTTGTAATACTAGGGACACGGGTGGCGCTGTGGGTTACACCACAGAGCCTAGGGCTTGCTGATCTGAAGGTCGGCGGTTCGAATCCCCGCGACAGGGTGAGCTCCCGTTGCTCGGTCCCAGCTCCTGCCAACCTAGCAGTTCGAAAGCATGTCAAAGTGCAAGTAGACAAATAGGTACCGCTCTGGTGGGAAGGTAAACGGCGTTTCCGTGCGCTGCTCTGGTTCGCCAGAAGCGGCTTAGTCATGCTGGCCACATGACCCGGAAGCTGTACGCCGGCTCCCTTGGCCAGTAACGCGAGATGAGCCCCGCAACCCCAGAGTCGGACACGACTGGACCTAATAGTCAGGGGTCTCTTTACTAATACTACCACATGTGCATCAGGTTCAAACAGCACTTCCCTAAAGAGAGGCAAATGTCCAAGCCTGAAATCCTTTGAGAGCATTGTATATGACCTACCTGTCTGAATTGGCCTCTGGGATTCAGGCTTAAGTCAATAAAGCATAGCGAAGCTCTTGAGCAGCCTGTAAATCTAGACAAAACCTTAAAATCCCCAAAGAGACCAGTCTGTATTATTTAGCAGTCATGACGATTGCGAGAAGGAGCCCCTGCTAAAGGCAACTGCAGCTTCTTTTGTAGTCATTTTGTCCTTTTTGTTCACACCACTTTAGGATTTCGACTTGCTGGTGATTTCAGTAGCAGATGAAAATGATAACCACCCCCTCTTCACTCAGAGTTCCTACCAGGCCGAGATCCTGGAGAACTCCCCTCCAGGTATGTGTTTCCTCCAACATATTCGAATCTCACAGCTTGCAGACGGTCCCTTCGGTCCCTTCGTTCAGCCCAGGCCTTCTGTAGTTAATGGGATATAATACACACACACACACACACACACACACACACACATATATATATATATATATACATATACATATATATGTTTTTTTTAAAAAAAAACTTTCGAACAATATTGTGTTAAAACTGTTGCAACAAATAATGTGGTGACTAAGAAGGAAAAGCTGTTTAGGACATCTCAGTTTCTGAACGCTGTTATCTGTTCTTCCACAACATCACTTGGCATACAGTTGCCTCTTTAGAGTCTTCTCCAACCACTTTCTCAGAAATAGAGGAACTGTTCCCCCCCCCCAAAAAAAAAACCCAGATGCAAATCAAGTGAGGAAAAATTAATCTGATTTTAACAGTAAATGAGCAGAACCATCCTTGACCTGAAATAAGCAGGTAGCAGATTTAGGACTCTCAATATGTCACATATAGTGGAGGTCAAATAAATTGTTTTGCATTAGTCGCCAGAAACCTAGAGCAGCTGTTGTATCAGAAGATGTGCTTAATAAAGTTGGGGAGCCGTGTTTGAGAAATGCTGAAAAACATAAATCAGATTAAACCTGGTAAAAGTGGATTTGTTGGAAATGACACAAAAAAATAACAGT
This sequence comes from Lacerta agilis, assembly GCF_009819535.1. Taxonomy (NCBI): domain Eukaryota; kingdom Metazoa; phylum Chordata; class Lepidosauria; order Squamata; family Lacertidae; genus Lacerta; species Lacerta agilis. The sequence goes on along the minus strand of NC_046316.1, from coordinate 26,938,021 downwards.
TGGATGCTTTCTACTATGATCACTTTTGTTTTATACAGATGCTATTCATTTTCTGTGGCTACTAAAATACCCATAGTTCTTTTCCCTGTTGTGAAATGGCGAAATACTTTTGTTTCATGAAACCAGTAGTTTGGGATTTTTATGAACAAGCTTATGAATAAGCTTTAAGACCTTCTCTAACTCCCTTTCTTAAATAATAATAGCATATAAGAAACTGACTGTGAATTAGTGTGGTCCCATTTGCTGAGGCCAAAGAAGTGTACATATCAGAATTCATGTTAGCAAGTTCCCCCCTGAAGACATTGGCTGTATTTGTATTTCTTATCTTCCAGACCATGGGTTGGAGAAGGCTTGGAAACTCATTCCTGATTCTCCAGACCATTTATTTGAACTTTAAGTACTTTTAGGTTTCTGCCAAAATATTTATACTTCAATAAACCAATGTCCTTGCCTGCCACACTCCCTGATGGTATGTGAGTTCAGAAACAAGAGGAGGCAAAACTCCCACTAAATGTCCTTTTCACTTCAATATGCCTTATGAATTGTGTTGTTGTTTTTTTGTTTTAGCAGGGCTGTAAGGCGTCTCCCAGGGGGCTTCTTGATTCAGTCTGCCAAGGCCTCACCAGGCACTTCTTTTTTGTCTCATGCTTCATAGGACCTCACCCTGTTTCACCCATTCATTATTCACTGTTAATCATGGCGGGGGGGAGGGAAAGGAGGTAGTCTATTGATGTTATCTCTCTTATTGAATGGCCTCCCATGTTCAATTCAGGAACTCGCATCACAGTCCTTAATGGGCCAATTCTAGCTTTGGACAATGACCAGGGCATCAATGCTGTGGTGACGTACCAGCTTCTTGGGGCAGCGACAGACCTTTTCAACATCAACAACAGAACAGGTAAGAAAGACATATCTGCTTAGCAGGCAAGCAGCCTATCTAGTGCAATGCCCTGGTCTGGGGTGAGGAGGTAATGGAATGTTTGACCTGACCAATAGCAGAGCAGGCTGGAAATGAACATTGGGCTTTTTAAAGCACATGAAGAAGATCTGGTGATGTCACATGGTGGTGTGGGTAATGGGCTTCACTGGGAAAAATGGTTGGGAGGTGACAAGATATGGTCTCCAAGTAAGGAGCTATCCAGACTTCCCTTTTCTTTTGCCATTTGTTACAACTTCCAAGTGCTGGTACGCCAATTACATAGAATTGTAGAGTTTGCTGCAGATTTTATTGTGGCAAAATGAGATTTGCACTCTGTGGAGCATGACTGGTAGAAATTTGGCTGCACGTTCCTATAGTTGGTTCCTACCTTTCCTAATGGAATCTTTATTCATAACTTCCAGGGGTTGTTTTGGTGAAGCCAGGCCAAGTGATAGACAGAGAAGCCTTCTTGAATCCAGTCTTGGAATTTCTGCTGGTTGCAATGGATGTTGGAAAGCTGAACAGCACTGCTAGGCTCACTGTGACCATTCTGGATGATAATGACAATAGGCCAACTTTTCACCCGGCACTGTTGACTACTCACCTGCTGGAAAACAGCCCTCCAGGTCAGAATGAAGGCAAAGTACAAATAAGCTAGTGAGACTGAGATGAGGATAGGTACTGGGATTTCTTAAAAACAACAACCATACAGTGATAATTGAAAATGAAATAAGCAATCCAGGAAATCAAGAGATAAATTTACAATATTCTACACCACTGTCTGGCCATTTATGGGCAATACGGATATTGAGTTGGATCCCCATTTAGACATGCTTAGAGTAGGTCCAGTGAAATCAGTGTGAAGTCTGGATCCGGCTGATTATGTTTTTCTTACCATGCTGATAAACACACTTGTATTCTGGAAACAGACAGACTACTGGAGCAAAATTCCAGTTAACGAAGGATCACGTTTTTGTTTCTCTTTCTCTTTTTTGCTCTGTTTCCATAAATTAGCAAATAAGGAAGGGACAATTTGTTTTTGTGTATATGTGTTTAGCTGGCACTCACCACATAGTTTTGCCCATCGAGGAATGTACAAAGTGTTCGTCACTCTTGTTTTAATGCTAGAGTTTACATCTTGTTCAGGTCACCTATATGGCCTACCTTCAGTTCACCATGAACATCCATATTGTCCTTTATGCAGCCTATTATTATTATTATTATTATTATTATTATTATTATTATTATTATTTTGCTATACTGTCCTTCATCCCAGGATCACAGGGCAGATTACAATATAAAAACACAAGAATACACACCATAGTAACAAACAAACAAAAATACCACCACCCCTCCACACACACACACACACACACACACACACACACAGCTTAAAAGGCAATCCATTGTTTAATTAGCCAAAGGCTTATGCTTTTGCCTAGCACCTCAAGATATGTAACAAAGGCATTGTAGCAAGCCTCCCTGGGGAGAGCATTCCACAAGCGGGGATTCTACAATCTGATGGAATTCATTTAGCTCATTTGGCCCTATATGTTCCCCATATGTTCTTTACAAATTGTAGGAAGGAGGTATTTCATATCATAGTATCGTCACACGTCTACCTGTATATCCTAATGAGTTTTCTTAAGCTTTCTTTATAGCAGGATTCAGCAGGGAAAGACTGCTGGAGGCAACAGTTTGTGGGACTCATCCTAGATGACAGCTCTTGTTTTCTAAGGATTCAGGTGACTGAAAAGCTCTCACAGTGTGGGTGTCCCCCCCTAGGTTTTTCTGTTCTCCAGGTAATGGCAACTGACATGGATAGTGGCCTCAACCAGCAGCTGAGCTATCGGATTGAAAGTGGAGCTCAAGATAGGTTTGTGATCAACACCAACACAGGGGTGATCAGTGTGGCCAACATCAGCATAGACAGAGAAGAGAAGGACAATTACCGGCTGACAGTGATTGCTGTGGATCGAGGGACACCGCCTCTCTCTGGCACCGCCACTGTGAGCATCCTCATTGATGACATCAATGACTCTCAGCCAGAGTTCATCAACCCCATCCAGACCGTCAGTGTGCCTGAATCGGCTGAAATAGGCACGGTTGTTGCTGAGATGACTGCAAAAGACAGAGACCTCAATCCCCGGCTGGAATACTACATCATTGAAATCCTCGCCAAAGATGATAATGATGCTCTTGTACCTGACCAGCAGGGAGCGTTTGCCGTGGATTTTAGAACAGGTACAAGAGTTGGGAGGCTGAAATACTGCTCCAAACATGGGTGTGTAACACAGTTTCTAAGGGAAATGGCCAAAATCAACGGAAGGCAGGAAAAATGAATACTCTATACCATTTTAACATTGAAAAGAAACATTATCGGCCCAAAACAGAATTTATAGTACAGTAACAGTTTTATCAAATGTCACTTTGTCAGACCTTCTGTATATTGAAGAGTTCCTAAAGTCAACTATTTATTTAGTTATTTGTGTGAACACTTTGTCCCACTTTCCAGCCCTAAGAAAAAGCTCCCCATTGTGGCTGATGTAAAACTCAGCACCACCAAGTTTCAAAAGTTAAACCTTACAATCAAAAGAACCAGAGTAAAATCTGCAGCCAGATATTTAAAACCATTAAAAGTTGCACCGCTGACTAAGAATGTTTTCATTGCCTATCTCAATGCCATCAGGGATGGCATTGGTCTCACCTCCTTTCACAGCGGTGATGTTCTCAACACACAGTCAGGTTCATATGAGAGAGCAAGGTCTTCCCGCTATCCTGGCCCATAGCCGTTTACGGCTTTATATGTAAGCATCAACCCAGAAATGAATCAGAAGCCTTTCCGTTGACATAAAACATGTATAATGTGGTCTAAAAAGGTGTGCGCCACAAGTGGTTTGGCTGTTTTGCATCAGCTGCAGTGTCTGAACACTTTTCAAGGATTCCTCCACACGGAGTGCATTACAGTAATCTAAATTGGAAGGTGACCGAGGTATGTATCACTGTGTCTGTAGCCAGATCCGCCATTTCTAGGAAGGGGTGCAGTGGACAAAACTGCCAAAGCTGGGCAAGACACTCTTGGCCACGGCAGCCATTAAGCTAAGAACAGAATACAGTGAGGAAGATTCTCTCCCACCTTTTCTACTTTCTTCCCACCTCCGCTTCTCTTTCCTTTTCACATCCTGCTCTTCCCCCCCCCCTTTGTTTTTCTATGTCTGCCTTGCCCTTTCTGACTCTCTCTTTGCTTTCTCTGTACACTTTTGAATGGCTACTTGCTTCACTTCAACTATAACTAACTATAATCTTCTTATTTCCCTTACGGCTCTCAGACCTGCAGGTTTGGTTTTTCTGTTTCTATGCGTGTGCTCAGTGTCTTCTTTCCATCTCAGTCGACACCTCCTCCATTCTCATCCTCACCATCCCTGGTTCAATGCCGGTTTGTGTCTTGCTGGCAAAGAGCAGCCAAAACATGCCTTCCATGCATTGTGTCACAGCCTTCACAGACTGAATGCTGAAAGCTCCTCGGAAGCACCTAGCTGCTAGGGAGTGGGAGGGGCAAAGATTTTTTAGGGTAAGTGAACTTCCGTCCTGTGCTTTGGTGGATAGGGCAGGGTAGCAAGGAGTCCTGAATGCATTGTAACACAAACTTGGTGTTCTGACCCTTAAGGCCCACAGTGGTCAGCTTGCAATTTCTTGTATCACTTTTCTAATCCAACTTTTGAAGGAGATGAGGGAGACTTGTATGAATCTTATCTCATTTTATATGAACAGCAATCTTGAAAAAAAGGAGGTAGTCTAATACAGGCATAGGCAAACTCGGCCCTCCAGATGTTTCAAGACTACAATTCCCATCATCCCTGACCACTGGTCCTGTTAGCTAGGGGTGGTGGGAGTTGTGGTCCCAAAACATCTGGAGGGCCAAGTTTGCCTATGCCTGGTCTAAGAGATAGTGTTTTACTCATAGTCACCCAAGGGGCATCATAGACTAAATTCTCTCTGCACAAGGCCAGCATGTTATCCATTCCTCATGCAGCCTCAGGAACGCAATGCTGTGGCTCCATATAAGTTTGCTATGCTAAGGTAGACCAGACCATGAATGTCACAGAAAGGAGACAGACCTGAAAGGTGTGCTGAGGACACATCGTGATTTAGCTGGTCACAGGAGCCAGATTAACAGAGTGATCCTGTATATTTTTACTCAGAAGTAAATCCCATTGTGTTTAATAGGGTTTACTTCCTAATATTAGTGTTCAGGACTGAAACCTTGTTCAGATTATTTTGAAACCCTTTCTCAGCAAGTATGCCTTGATACACATTCTGTTTAGAATTGAAAGCATATTCTGGTCAATATCTGAACTCATTTAACTTAGGGTGACTCGTTGTTCTCACAAAGTACACTGCCTCCCAGTATCCAGGTTCGTTGAAGAAATACAAGTCTTGTCCATAATATAAAAGTATGTGGGATACAAAAGTAATGTAAAAGAAACAACCAAAAATATTAAATAATGTATGGTACAGAATTAGGTTAGATTGAACCAAAGGAATCTGAATGTGCTGTGTGTTTATAGATGGGTTTTCTGGCTAGGGTGAAAAGACACTAAGAAACTTGTAAACATTTGTTAGGTGAACATACTTCTTTGGCCTCCGAAAGCTCTTGCTCCCATGGTTTGAGTATGCTTTTTAATTTGAATTTGCCCCCTTCTTTTTCTTACTTTCAGGTGCTGTGAAAGTTAAGTCCACTCTAAATAGGGAGCTGGTAGCCACTTACGAAGTCACCATCTCCGTCTACGACAATGCCAGCGACGTGGTGGACCGCTCAGTTAGTGTGCCAAATGGTACGGTAATTCCTGTAATTTTCACATTAAACGCGATGGTGTTGAGATCTGAAAAGGCGAGGGTATCAGTCTGGTAAGCATTCGGGTGTTTTATCCTTACTCTTTTCTGTTCTCCCCTCCCCTCTCTGCCTCTCACAGCAAAGCTGACAGTAAACATATTGGATGTCAATGATAATGCTCCTCGGTTCCGCCCTTTCGGGGCGCTGTTTTTCAAGGAAAGGATCCTGGAAGGGGCCACTCCAGGGACCACCTTGATATCCGTGTCAGCTGTAGATCCAGACAAAGGTGCTAATGGTCAGATCACTTATGAGCTACTCGACCTTTCACCTGAGGGATATGTCCAGCTGGAAGACAGCTCAGCAGGTAGGTGGGACACATGGGACCCCCCCTTCCCCGTTCTTACCAGGAAATCCCTAAGGGATCCCTAAGGAAGGTTCTCTGTATGCGGGAGGGGAAATATACCATTTTATTTCCCATTGTTTTTCCAATGAACAGGAAGTTTCATTGTTTGGGCTAGCATCGAACAAAAAAATGCAGTCTTATGAAAAAAATGTTCATATGAAACCTTTTCTACTTCACATTAGGGCTGATCTCGATAGCCAAGTTTATTCAGCCAAGTTCTAAACATACCTCCTATACGTTCAAAAATCCTGTACCATTCGTTTCCTTTGTAATTTGTAGAAATTGTTTATGGTAATTATGAAGACCTACTTAACACAGTGCCATCTCTATACATGGTGTTTACAAGGTAAAGGGACCCCTGACCATTAGGTCCAGTCGCGGATGACTCTGGGGTTGCGGCGCTCATCTCGCTTTACTGGCCAAGGGAGCCAGCATACAGCTTCCGGGTCATGTGGCGAACCAGAGCAGCACACAGAAACGCCGTTTACCTTCCTGCTGGAGCGGTACCTATTTATCTACTTGCACTGGCGTGCTTTTGAACTGCTAGGTTGGCAGGAGCAGGGACCGGACAACGGGAGCTCACCCCATCACGGCGATTCGAACTGCCGACCTTCTGATCAGCAAGCCCTAGGCTCTGTGGTTAGACCACAGTACCACCCGTGTCCCTTTACAGTGCAGCGTAAGCCAAAACAAAAAAAAACAAAAACCCCAACCAACATGTCCTTTCCCCCAATGAGATTACAAACTAAATTTAGTCTTTTGGACCTAACTTTTTGGGAGACGGGCAGTACAAAAGGTCCTTTCAGGTGGGCTAGTTGTTGGCACAAAATTTTGTTGTTATCCTTCACTTTCTAGTGCAATGATCCCATCACTTTTCTTACTGCAAAAAAGTCCAGTAAGAAACCGTTACCTGGCAGTGTTGTATAACTTCTGCATGGCAGTATCCAGAAATTGATCAGTGTTGTAAACAGCCAGTCTGGAAGCTCTGAAAGACAGTACTTGCATGTTCTTTGCTTGTAATGCAGGGATAAATGGGCACCAGAGGTCCAGCAAGCTCTCCTCAGAATCACTATTTGTGATCCCCTGTGGATCACATGCATGGCTCGTACCCAACAGGAGCCGGGAGTTCATTGTTCTGGGCCCCCTAGTGGAGGTCAGACAGGCCCCCTTGATGTTGCATTTCTGGTACCCATGAAATACAGTTGTACCTTGGATCAAAAATATCATGGTAGTCTGACGTTTTGGCTCCTGAACGCTGCAAACCCAAAAGTGAGTGTTCCAGTTTGCAAACATTCTTTGGAACCCGGATGTTCCTGCAGCCAATCAGAAGCCATGCTTTGGTTTCTGAATGTTTTGTAAGTCAAACGAACTTCTGGAACAGATTCCGTTCAAGAACCAAGGTACGACTGTACTTGCTTATTCCAGCAAGCATTTTAATTAAATTCTGATTTTACATTTTTAACCAATTTTTATTTCTGTTGTATCCTACTTAGAGACAGTTGTAATTAAGTAGTAGATAATAAATAATGTTTATCAAAAGTGTTGCTTGCCTCCAGCCAAGTGGAGCTTCATTCCTAGCATGAAATGACCACCAGACCCCTAAGATTTTCTTTAGCAATTGCCCTGGACGTATGTTTTTGATTAAGCATTTCAAAATTTGTCCCGAGGGCTGCAAGAGAGTCTTAACTGTCTGCCATTCCAATAGTAGAACCAGTCGTCTGCGGACATGTCATTTTTATTTTATTTTTAATGGCCATTCAGAATAGTTTATTAGAAGGCTGCAGAGAGGTGGGAGAAAAATTAGCATCAGTCAAGGTGGCAGTTATAATCTTCTCTTTCAGGAAAAGTAATTTCCAACAGGACGGTGGACTATGAAGACGTTCAATGGCTGAACTTCACTGTTCGGGCCTCTGACAACGGATCTCCCCGGAGATCAGCTGAGATACCAGTGCACCTAGAAATTGTGGATATCAATGACAACAACCCCATCTTCAGCCAGCCATCCTACCAGGTGAATTGAAACATGATGTCTAGGTGGGGAGGTGAGGGACGGGGACTTGGGAAGCAGGATCAGATAAAACAATTTGCTCTAATATGAAATATTATTGTCTGAAACAGCTCTATGGTGCATAACTAACATTCAGGACAGCATACCACCATCTGCGGTGTGAGGTTCCGTGATAAGAATCACATTAAAACTAACTGTATAACTGCATGTAATTTAGGAAGAGATTGAATACAAAGAAGCTCATGGGTGTAAAAAGGTCAGTGGCCCCTGGTTCACAATATATTGTGGGGAGTGAGGTGGGTGCAAGGTTAGATGGGGCTTATGTTCTATCACAGAACTGCTGCTAGAGCAAAAGTCCATCCAGTCTGAAATCTACCTCTGACCAGAAAAAATATCTCTGAGAAGTTCACTAGCAAGGACATGATGGCGAAGCATTTCCTTGTTGGCTGCCTGCTCCACCAGGTCCTCAGAGTCCTCCTGCCTTTTTGAAAAGGAGCACTCTGTTTAACCTTATCGGCTAATAATCATTAATAGACCTATCTTCTGTGAATCAGTCTTATGTTTTTTCCAAGAATGTAACCTAATTGCCATCAACACATCCTGAAGCTGATTATTTGTTGTACAGATTAGGTTTTGTCATCAGCGATAGACAGGCAGCTCCACCATTCAGTTCGTGGCATGCATTGGATCCGATACCCCTTTAGAATTGGGTCTGTTACCAGTCAAAATGTCTGACATCATCATTTTCTCTTTTGTTTAATACAGAAACCTGTCTTTGAGGATGTCCCACTAGGCACTGTCATTCTGAGGGTCCGTGCCACAGATGCTGATTCGGGACGCTTTGCCCAGATCGAGTACAGCCTGGGAGATGGGGAGGGCAAGTTTGGGATCAACCCCAACACGGTAATAAACTAAGCCAGCCTGCAAGCCTTTGACTAGCCAAGCCTCTGTTGAGTTTCGTCTCTACCTTGCGCTTGTATTCAGGTCTCCTGAACAACTACTAACAATTTAGTGGATAGCAGAGCCACTCCCACATTTGCCTGGGAACCGCTGACTATCAGAGGGCAGGTGGTGGAAAAGAGAAGTGTGTGTATAAAGAACTCATATGCTGCCAGGAGGCGAGTAGCAGAGTTGGATGCAAATACTCACAGCTAGGGATGGACTCCACAGAACCTGGATTCAAAAGTGGATTCCCGTGATTCAGTCCAGGCAGATGTTTATTATGTTTTATTATTTATTTCATTTAGACCCCCCACCTTTTCTCCAAAGCATACATGATTCCTCATTTAATCCCTACAGCCACCATGTCAGGAAAGCTAGGCTGAAAGGCAGTGACTGGCCCAAGGTCACCCAGTGAGTTCCACGGCCAAGTAGGAATTTGAACTCTGGTCTCCTATGTCCTAGTTCAACACTCCAACCATTACACCACACTGGCTCTCATGACTCGCTTCAGATCATGGGCCCAGTTTAAAACCCACGGACCAGAGGGTCCCTTTATGAGCCAGTCCAAGGACTACAGCACTGCCCTCTGTCCTTTTATAAAAGAAATTTCCTTTTAGAAAAGCTCCAGAACAGTCATCCAACTGCCCCAAGGGGGCTCCTTGCTACCGCACGATTTGAATTATAGTTAAACCAATAGTAAACTTAGTTGGAACGTACAAATGCTGCACACGAAGCACTCAGGAGTCAAGTTGCATTTTAAGTAAGGCAGTTGCAGTCTTGGGTCGTCATAAAGCAGTCTTCTTACATCCAGGAATCAGCATACACGGGAGGGATTACATACAGGGGAGAAGTCAGCATGGGGAAGTCAACCAAACCTCTCTATACTAGCTTGCTATAGACCAAGTAGGCAACTCCCCATGTCTCGTGATGCTGACTCATCACGTGATACTGAGTCAGCATTTCCACTTAGCACAGAGTGTTAACTCCTTGATACCCACAACACTCCCAGCAGACTTTACCTTTGTTACAACTGTGTCGCATATCCTTGACACATGCTATACCTTTCGAAGACCCAAAGAGACCAACCCCCAAAACTGCACCATAGGGGTGCCGGTGCAGATGTACCTTCAGTTGACAGCAAATGTCATTTTATATAGGAAAATAACTTACTGTCCAACTGAATCCTTGCTGATGCCCAAGAAGGAAAAGCAACGTCCTCCGTCTTGCAAATGCACCGTTTCCATAATGGTGCCTGAATGCATTCAATAACTTTCTGAAGGTCTTTGTGTATTCCAGGGAGATATCTACATTATGTCAACCCTGGACCGAGAAAAGAAAGATCATTATATGTTGACTGCTGTAGCCAGAGACAATCCAGGGGCCATTTCTAGTGACCGCCGAGAGAACTCTGTGCAGGTAATCGAGTGACATTGAGGCTTCACTGCATGTTTTGGAAAACGCACCTCTGTGCAAGAGGCAAAGTATCAGCATATCTGCTTTGCTCATTTATAGCGACACCCAGTATTTCCATTCCAAACTTTACTAAGACTACAGAAAAGAAGAAAAGTTAAGTGCAGTAACAGCAAATGTGCATAAGGTTGTGACTGCATGGAAGACCAAGGCAGGAGGGGAGATTTAATAAAAACAAAAACAATGTCATAGACTGTATCAGAAACAAGATAAAGAAAGCATGGAGAAAGAGAAATGGATGTTATGGGAAGAGGTAGAAATGCATATGGGAATCATCACAATCGCTGCTCCCTATGCTTTACATAGGAACCACGTGGCACGGGCAGGATCAGGTAAGGAAAACCATACCAGCATCAGATGCTGGACTGCATAGGGGAGGATTACTGAGACATTTCCAGTGTACATGGACTCTTCTATGCTTTCAGTGCCACGTTGGACTGGACAACAAATGCCACTTCCATTAGCAAGGATCCCCATCTGCATCAGGGTTGGCTAAATATTTTCAGCCCAAGGCCTGCATTGGTGGTCAGCCACTCCTCCGAGGGCCACATCACCAGCAGTAGGTGTGGCCAAAGTATATGTGTGTGTGCGCATCTGTACACAGCCTAGATGCCTGCAGACCACAGACACATAACATGAACTGCATATGCTCTGGAATGGTAGAAATGCTGCCTTAAAGAGCAGGGAGAGGTCTTTATCTGTGATCTTAACACTGTGATGCTTCGCAGTCAGCACTGGCAATGGGAGCCCTAAAGACCGGGCACTGGAATTTTATCTCCCAATCAGGAAATAAAGTACTCTGCTCTTTAGAGATTGCACTCTATATAGCAGACTAGAGCACTTCTTCTGATCAGATTGGAAGATAAAGCTGTAGGGGCTGATTCATAGAAAAATACCCGTAAAAAAAGATGAGCCAGCTAAGTGAGGTTTTTTGTACCAATTTGTGTGCGCACCATTGTGATGGGAGGATCGTGATGTTCATGTGCTTCAGTCTTCTAAGGGGCTTCTCCGCCCACAACTACATTATTGGTTTGCTTTGATTTCAGGTGGTGATTACAGTTTTGGATATCAATGACTGTCGACCCCAATTTGCCAAAAAACAGTATAGCACCAGTGTGTATGAAAACGAGCCGGGAGGGACTTCTGTGATCACGATGACTGCTACTGACCTTGACGAGGGAGACAACGGCATGGTGACCTACAATATTGAAGGACCTGGAGTAGGTATGTAGCTTCATGAACGGAGAAGGTTTGTAGAGAGGTGAGAAGAAAGAGTGAGACGGGTTAAAATCCCAGAAATCATCAAAAGCACAAAAGGGCTCGCTTTCTCTCCATTTTACAAAAGAGAGAGAGAGAGAACGCAACTGATCACTGTGTAGATGTAGACAATATGTACCATATTGCTTTGTATGATGTTCTTGGTTACTGGTGTTAATTATTACCAGTTTCACATAAGAGTTGCAATGGGCAAAATGATTTGTAATGTCTTTACCTTCACAATAATCCTGCGGGTTGGGTTACTGTTCCCATTTAATTACTTGAAGTGTCAGTGCAGAGGTAGGTCTTGAATCCAGATCTCTCCAGGAGACCGTGCTGGCGTTTTCTTTCTCTCTCGCTTCATCTCTCTTCTGTCAAGTGGGAGGAAGGTATCCGGATGTGGGTCAATTTCTGCTACTGCCCAGGATAGGCAGGGTCAGGATCTGAAGGCATTGCCTGGCTGGGGAGACTCTACCCACTCCTGCATCACCCAGGTTCAGAATACCTTTCCATCCTCACCAGTTTTTTGGCAGTCTTCTCAATTCCCCCCCCCTTAGATTTTGTCCTTTCTTCTCACTGTACACTTCTTCCTCTTTGTTCTGCTTTTTCTTCTGCTTAACTTCCACTCTCTACAGATTTTCTTCTCCTTTGAGCAATGGGTCTAGCAGGGAAAGGAAAAAATGAGAAAAGCAATGAAGTATTATTACCAGGCCTGTAAGGAGCAGTCATAGAAGAATTGGTGTCAGTGCCACTAAACCTGCTGCCTTGACAACCGCTAGAGTGTCCCCAGAGGTTCATGATATCAGCTGCAAAGCCTTTTCCCTTTCTCCTGTGAAGCAGGAATGCACCATACCACACCCCATGATCAGACTTGCTTGGCTTGAATATTCATTACACTCTTTCCAGTGGTGGGTCTGCCCATAGTAACTCAACAGGAAAATTCCTCTACTTGGGCTTCCAGCTGTTTTGGGACTTCAGTTCCCATCATGCCTCGCCACTGGTCTTGTTAGCTAGGGATGATGGGAGTTGTAGTCCAACAACAGCTGGAGACCCAGGTTTGGAAAAGCCTGCTCTAGAGTGTTAGTGTTCAGCTGGTGGGTCAAAACCCACTAGCAGCTTGCAATAGCAGCAGCACTATCATATGATAAGAAAGAAAGAAAGAAAGAAAGAAAAGAAGAAAAGGAAAGAGGTGGATCCCAGGACTGGAAATATTGAAAGCTCCTTCTCTGCTTCATGGCTGAGTGGGGATTTGAACCCTGGTCTCTGAGGTTTTCGTTTAACCACTACACTATTTGAGGCAAAGGGAAATCGCCTTTCTTCTGAAACTTGTATCCTCATTCCCACTTGTTTAAGGAGAAAGCTAAAAATAACAGTTTTAACCTTTTCGGTGCTGTTTGTTTAGCCTTTCATCTGCTTTTTAAAAAGTAGCAGTGATTTCTGAGTTTCCGCGGCAATGTCAGCACTTCCAAGAAATTTTTATAGGCAGCCCTAAAACTATGAAATCTGCTGCGTGAGCTAGATATGTGCTGTTGCTACTAAACTTATTATTGTCTGGATTCAATTATTTAGTCTAATGTATCATGTGGGTGTAAATAAATTGAATATGAATGAATTTATTGTTTGTTCACACACATTCCTTTTTCTCCGTTTTGCTATTTATGGAATTAAGTTTATTGAAGTAAACTTGCAAAGGTTTGTTTTAGTAGTGGACTAATTAATGCATTATCTGTACCATCTCTTCTGCCTGTAGAGGCCTTCAGAATTCACAAGGACTCAGGGCTCATAACAACTCGCAGGCGCCTACAGTCTTACGAGAGGTTCAACCTCACAGTTCTGGCCACTGACAAAGGGAGACCACCTCTCTGGGGAACAACCATGCTCCAAGTAGATGTTATTGACATCAACGATAACCGTCCGTTATTTATCCGCCCCCCTAATGGAACTATCTTGCACATTAAAGAGGTAAATCCCTATCTAGAATTCCTCATGCTTCTGATAAACGATACAGTAGTCCAGGGTTGGCCTTCTGTTGCTTTATGCAGCCAGCTGATTTAATGGTGTAGATTTCCACAGCAAAAGTATATCTGCTCTGATCCGTGCTTTGTCTCTCACCTGCTTTCCTGAACAGAAGCATATTTGATCATTCTCAATCTTAGGTACGGTAATAAGTAATTAGATATTATTAGGACGCGCACAATCGCTCTGGCTGTGCTATTGGAGGGGGATCAAAATTCTGCTTTTCTTTATGAACAAAACAATGGCTAGAAGTGAAATGATGCATCTGTCCATCAGGTGGCAGCAATGCAAACGGATGAGAAAGGTGCCTGAGTAAGAATATAAAAGTGATGTGTAATTGCTCAGCTTGAGCTAACATGACACCTCAAACGGGGCTAGAACAGGATGGTGATGACATCTTACTTTCACCTGCTCTCTGTATTACACAGCTTGCGAGTACTGATGAACCTGATCTAAAGTAATGTGTGAAGTGTCCTGAGAACATGGTGGTGCCCCTTATGCAGTAGGCTTCTAAGTTCAGAAGTTTAAAAGTATTGGCTGCAAGAGCTCCAAGTACGAGTTTGGCAGGCCATTCTGCTTTGGTGAACCTTTAATGAAGGGAAGTGCGTGCATGTGCGTGTGTAGGGATTTATGGTTTATAGGACATAAAGGTAAAAGGTAAAGGGACCCCTGACCATCAGGTCCAGTTGTGTCCAACTCTGGGGTTGCGGCGCTCATCTCGCTCTATAGGCCGAGGGAGCCGGCGTTTGTCCGCAGACAGCTTCCGGGTCATGTGGCCAGCATGACAAAGCCGCTTCTGGCAAACCAGAGCAGCGCACGGAAACGCCGTTTACCTTCCCACCGGAGCGGTCCCTATTTATCTACTTGCACTTTGACATGCTTTCGAACTGCTAGGTGGGCAGGAGCTGGGACCGAGCAACGAGAGCTCACCCTGTGGCAGGGATTTGAATCGCCAACCTTCTGATCAGCAAGCCCTAGACTCTGTGGTTTAACCCACAGCGCCACCTGGGTCCCTTTATAAGACATACAGTTCCCCAATAGACGCTTCTAGACTTGTATCCTTAAAAGCTTCCCCAGGCGATGCAATATTTGTGTCTGCAAACAGGAAATCCCTCTCCGATCCAACGTGTATGAAGTCTACGCCACAGATAAGGATGAGGGTCTCAACGGAGCTGTGCAGTACACCTTCCTCAAAACCGGCGCAGGGAACAAAGACTGGGAATACTTCACCATCGACCCAAACAGCGGGCTCATCCAGACAGCAATGAGGCTGGACCGAGAGAAGCAAGCTGTGTACAGCGTAAGTCCCCGGGTCAGGAATTCTGGGCCTTTTGCGGGAGTAGCCCATGTGGTTCTTTGTCCACAACTGTGGCCCTCATTGCTCAAAAGGCTGCCAAGTCCAGCCTGCAAAAGATGTGTCCAAATGCTACGATGGTGCCCGGGGGCAGGTGGAGAACTCAGGCAAGCGTAACAAACGTGGGACACCCGAACATGATTGAGGATGTGGTGAAGCTGCACTAAAGATGTGAACTTAAACCAGGCCTAGAACCAGCATGATAGTGCAGCCTTCCAGGTGCTCAGTCAATTCCCCACTCAAGCTATGTGTTGCCCCGTACATGGGGATGCATCAGCACAGACCACAGGTAGGTCTGAAAGATTAGGAGCACTGCCCCCCTCTCCCAGGTGCAGAGATGTTGTACATGTGGTCTGGAAGTGTGAAGCCAGCTCCTTTCTGCTCAGTTCCTTGCCTAACTCTCTCTGTTTCTTTCTGTGGCTTCTATTTCTTCTTTAATCCATGGACGGCTCCACAAGCCTCTTATAGGGGTCCACTGCAATGCTGTCACAAGTTCAACCTGTTAACGTGCGCAGGGGTGGGGAGCCTCCATCCCACAGGGCCAGGTTGGTCTCGATTTGGACCACAAAGCCATTTCCCCCAAACCATGTCCACCTATCCCATACCTGACATCCAATGTGAGCTCAGGTGTGGGGCCGACAGAAACACAGCTAGATTCCATAGGGAACTTGGACACACAGCCAGTCACTGCAGAAAGTGGGTTTGGAGTCACTGTCCATCTGCTGACGGGCAGTGGGTTCAAGTCTGTTGGATTGACTGCGCAACCAACACGTTACTTGACTGTACATCTGGCCCCTGCAGAAAGTAGGTTGGCCAGCCCCCTGCTTAGTGCTTACAAGCATAGGGCTTGCAAAGCACCCTAGCACGGCAGTTCCCAAGCACCCAGCTGCCGGCAGCTTAGGAAGTGCGGCACCAATATGCCACCTGCCAGTCGCCTGACATTGTAATACGATGGCCCACCTGTCCAATTTGGCCTGTGAGGGTAGGGACTGATCAGGATCAGAGCCACTGGGTCAAAAAGGCTCCCCCATCCCACCCGATGGTAGCCAGTCAGGCTATTAAAATGAGGAAGAAATTAAGGTACTTACTAGTTCTAATCCAATGTAACGCCATCAGACGCAGAACTGAGACACTGAACCAGTTTTCTGTTCTTCATTTTATATCCTAAATTAAGAAATGCCCCTGTTGCCTATTTCCCCTTTCTGACTCAAAGGACTGGCTAGGGAGTAGAGTCTTCTCTTTGGCATGGGGAGAAATAAACGTTGGTTTCCGTCCGGAACTTTTGAGCTTCCCTTTTACAGACCAGGTGTCTTTTTGTGCGTGTGTTCCTTCTGCAGCTGATCATTGTGGCATGTGACCAAGGCCAACCACCTTACGAGACCATGCAGCCCCTCCAGGTGGCTCTGGATGATATAGATGACAACGAGCCCGTCTTCCTGAGGCCGCCTGTAAGCAGGTCTATCCCTTCCCCTTTTGGACTTCATTGGAGCTGTGGAATACCAGGTCCCAAAATAACAATGGGGTTCCTTCAGGAGCGATACAGGGAACGGTTGTTCTTAACTCTACCTTGCAGGATGTAGTTTGCAGATTGCGTTCAGCGTAATGGTTAGCGTAATAGTTTCTCGGAGTCCCTGGAAATTCTGGGAATTATTTGATCTTAGAGAAATGTTAAGTTATCCATAGGGGAAAGTTTCTTCTCCCTTCATTTCTGCTACAGCAGCAGACAAATAGGAAATACCCCTTGCCTGAGATCTATGCATGGGAATCATTTGGGAAAGGGTGGTAGTGTAGTTTTTGGCATAATGTCAGGGAGGTTTTCAGCGAATAGGTTATGCTATGATATTAGGAGTTCACAATGCTGTTGCATCAAGCTATGCACTGTTCACCCTGCTCTCAAGGCTTTTTTATTTGCAGTTTTTGAATCTTAAAACCTTATGAGTGGTGTACATATAGATACAGTGGTACCTTGGTTTTCAAACGTAATCTGTTCCGGAAGCCTCAATACGGAAAACTCAAAACGGAAGCCGCATTTCCTGTTCATCTTCCAAGGCACATTCGGAAACTGAGGCACTTACTTCCAGGTTTCCAGCATTCGAAAAGAAAAATGTTCAACTACGGAGACATTCGAAAACCGAGATACCACTGTACTTGGGTGACAGTTTAACTCCTTAAAAAATTAGTAAAGGAGGAGGGATTTTTTTTATTAAAAAAAAGCTCTTGAAATGGAAAGAAAGAAAATAGCTAAGACTTTCAAGGAAGAGCAAAGGGAAAAGTTAGGTTGCTGCTTTTAGCTGTCTTTATATATCTTGTATTATTGGTCGCACCTCAAATTTTATTTGAGGTTCAAAAAAATATTTTGCTTGCAGTTCAATATGGTTTGTGACCTGATAGTCCCCAACCCCCAAATGCAATTCATTTAGTCAGTTGTTGATAGTATTTCACATTGTTTGTGACTTTATGCTTGTCTATTTTTGCTACCTTTTAACATGTTTCTTTTCCCCCTCTATCTCCCCATCTCTCCCCCAACATCTCCTGCAGAAAGGGTCTCCCCCTTACCAGGTTCTTTCTGTGCCTGAGCACTCACGTCCTGGGACAGTTGTGGGCAATGTCACTGGAGCAGTAGATGCCGACGAGGGCTCCAACGCTATCGTCTATTACTTCATTGCAGGTAGACTTCATTTCTTTTTCTTGACTGTCCTTTGATGGTTTCACGCTGCCTTGTGCTTGTATCATCCTTGGTTGCACCAACCATTCAGTGTTTGAGAGAGAGAGAGAGAGATAGGCAACTCCCCATTTACCCCATTCCACTGCCGCTCCCTTGCGATGCCAAGAACAGCACGTGCATCAGCAGTCGTGTGCAAATGGGGAGTTGCCTGTATGTATATATTCATGTGTGTGTGGTTAGAAGCTCGATTCTACAGCTGCAGGTCTAAACCACTGAGCTGTGGTTCGTGCTGTGGTCTAAACCACTGAGCCTCTTGGGCTTGCTGATCAGAAGATCGACGGTTCAAATCCCCATGACAGGGTGAATTTCTATTGCTCTGTCTCAACTCCTTCCAACTAGCAGTTCGAAAGCATGCCAGTGCAAGTAGATAAATAGGTACCACTGCGTCAGGAAGGTAAACAGTGTTTCTGTGCACTCTGGCTTCCGTCACGGAGTTCCGTTGCACCAGAAGCGGTTTAGTCATGCTGGCCACATGACATGGAAAGCTGTCTGTGGACAAACACTTGTTCCCTTGGCCTGAAGCGAGATGAGCACTGCACCCCATAGTTACCTTTGACTGGGCTTAAAAGTCCAGGAGTCCTTTACCTTTCACCTCCACAGCTGCTCTGCTGAGTGCCCACCTGGTAGGACTAGTCCGTGATCATTGGATAATGGGATTGAAGGGTGAAAGAAACGGAGGAAACCTAATTGGAATTTCTGTGTCTTATCTCACCCACCCCCACTAAAACGACTACAGAAATCTCATTTTAGAGAGGAGCAAATTTAAAACAAAACTGGCTAGTTCTCTCTCTCTTTTTTTCCAGCTGGTAACAGAGAGAATAATTTCCAGCTGAGTCGGGAAGGAAAATTGCAGGTGTTGCGGGACTTGGACCGAGAGAAAGAAGCTTTCTACTCTATCATTGTCAAAGCCTCTAGCAATAGGAACTGGTCACCTCCCCAGGGTCGCCGGGCAACCAGGATCCAAGCCATGGATCTCAGCACTGATGCTACTCTGCAAGAAGTACGGATCTTTTTGGATGACATTAATGACCAACCTCCCCGGTTCACCAAATCAGAATACACAGCAGGTAGGGGTGGTTCCACTTGAGCAATGCCCATTCTAATTGAATTGCTGCGGTTTTAGAAAAAAAAGAATTTACCTAGTTATCATTTGGTTTACAACCTGGGTTTATTTCAGTATAATCAGGCAAACTGGGCAAAGCCAATTTGCAAAAGAAAAAATCATAAGTAAAATTTTAGTACTGATGTAAAAATCTTTACTACTGTTTTGTGAGGTGGCAGAACTGTATATGATTTGTGCATAAGCACATTCAGAATGGGGGACTAGTGACCCCTCTTACCACGATGTACAATGGGATCTTTAAGACAGGGGTGGCTGACCTGTCTTGGACTACAGCTCCCATGATCTCTGATCATTGGCCATGCTAGCCAGGGCTGATGGGAGTTGTAGTCCAACAACACCCAGAGGGCCACAGGTTGGCCACCCTTGCTGTAGGTATTATTTCCCAAGAAATGACTTCTACTTCTGTTATTGTCTCCCTCTGGGGCTTTTCCTTTGTTACTTCTCTGCCTCGCCCCACCCTGCTCCCTTTCCCAAAGGGGTAGCAACAGATGCAAAAGTGGGTTCCGAACTGATCAAGCTTGTTGCACTGGATGCCGATGTGGGAAACAATAGCCTGGTCTTGTACAGCATTCTGGGTATCCGTTACATCAAGCAACATTCCAACGACTCTGAGGAGGTGGCCAACATTTTCAGCATTGGTAAGAGAGGCAACGGCATGCATGGGGAGGGAACCGCGCCGAGCGAACTGTCTCGCTTGTTTGTGCTGCATTTGGTTAGCCCTGCTAAGTTTACATAGTGAAGGCCAGGGCCAGACCAACATATTTTGGCACCTGAGGCGGACCCCAAAATGGTGCCCACTTCCCTGTCAGGGAAGAATGGGTGAGGGAAGATCAACATCAGGAGCAAAGGGGGGAAGAAAAGATAGACATCGGGATCTGCTGTCTCTGTGGACTCTGCCGCCCGAGGCAGTCGCCTTACCTTGCCTCATGGGTGGGCCAGCCCTCGTAAAGGCAAAATGGTGTGTGCTAATAGAGCCATGGTCATATAATCCATACTGTTGCTAATCAGTCATGCTTGAGAAAAGTTGTTGACAGGGATGCTGCCATACAACAAAGACTGCTTTATATTATCTTCATCATCTCTTTGCTGGAGATTACACTATAGCAAGGTTTCGCAAACTTGGGTCTCTAGCTGTTTTTGGACTACAACTCCTGTCATCCTTAGCTAGCAGACCAATGGTCAGGGGTGATGGGAACTGTAGTCCAAAAACAGCTGGAGACCCAAGTTTAGGAAACTTTGCACTATACTGTGGCAGGCTTTTGAGTATAACAGTGTCACAGGACAAAACAAGTCTTTCTGTTGTACTTAAAATCTCTGCCTGCTTCATTCCTCTTTAGGTAGATCTTGGTTGCTGCAAATACAAGGGAGCCACCATTTAATTGGTCTTGGAAGTGAGTTAAACTAAAGGCTAATCCACATATATTCAGAGCAATCAGGTAGTTCAGTCCTGTTTGGTATATACCATTTCAGGCTGCAATGACTGAATGCTCCACCTTCTTCAAAAAATATCACGAGCATTTAGAAAACTAGCACTTCAGAGGGGTGATTAGGCTAAAACCTTATAACCTGCTGTGCCGCTTTTTAAGTTCAGGAAGGTTTTTACATGGAGAAACATGCTGTCTCCCACACGCAGCCTCAACATGGCTGCATCATGTGATGATTCTGACCATGCAGGGTCACTTGTTGGTTCTTCTTAAAGGTAACCTAGACGGGATTCTTCGAACCTTTGACCTCTTCACTGCTTACAATCCTGGCTACTTTGTGGTGGATGTCATGGCCTCAGACCTGGCTGGTCATAACGACACTGCGGTTGTGGGGATCTATATCCTGCGGGATGACCAACGGGTGAAGATTATAATCAATGAGATCCCAGATAAAGTACGGCAATTTGAGGAAGAGTTCATCAGCCTATTGTCAAACATCACGGGGGCCATTGTCAATACGGATGACGTTCAGGTAACAGCTGCTTTGTGGCAACACATTCATTTTCTTAACAAGCAGCTGATCTTCCTTTCTCAGTCAAAGAAATAGAGGTGGAAAACTGGCCAATTTCCTGGCAAAACCAGCCTTTGGGAGTGCATCCCCTGGAGCCATCTAGTCACAGGGAAATGTAAGAAGATGTGTGATCGGTAGGATAGGAGAAGGGACACCCTTTTTCTCTTGTCTCCCATAGTTCCACGTTGACAAAAAAGGCCGCGTGAACTTTGCCCAAACAGAATTGCTGATCCATGTGGTGAACCGGGAAACCAACCGGATTCTGGATGTTGAACGGTAAAGATTCTGTCTCCTCTTATGTAGGTTTAGATTTGAACACAGAAAGAAACACACCAATGAGTTCATGGCTTAGATGAGATTTGAGTTGAGGACTTTCTCACGAACATTCTTGGCCACATCGCACCATAATGGCTCTTCCCCTACAGAGATGCCTTTGCTAAGCCTCAGCAGTTAGGAAGAGACTTTTTTGTGGATAGACAGCTAAAGATTCATTCAGTTCTGCTGCTAATATAAAACATGGGTCTAAATATGCTTAGCACTGTGTCACATTGAGGCAGGCTGCATAATGTCTTTGGATATAACAACCTCTCCTGTCACAAGCACGAGGAGTCCTTAGACCCAGGTCCTAGTGTTTTGGCAATGCTTTGGTCAGCTGGCATCTGATACTAGTATTTATATTAGATAGAAAGACCCTCAAGCATTGGTAGCCAACCCCGGCAACCTCTGCTGATCATAACCGAAAATAAATATTAAATTGAAACAGCCATTCAGGTTAACATAATGGTGGTACTTCACCATGAAAGGGTTTTTGTTGTTGTTGCCTTATGGCAGAGATTTGTGCAAAGCCTTTTCTTGCTAATCTAGCAGTCCCGTTCCTTTGTGAGTCTCACACCTGATTTAAGAGCAGGGATGGGGAACCTGCAGCCTTCCAGGTGATACTGGACTACAATTGCTATCATACTTGGCCATGCTGGCTGGGGCTGATGGGAGCTGGAGTCAGTCAACACAGGTCTCCCAACTATGTTTTTTTTAAAAAAAGAATTTGAATGATGGGCTTCATGGTGCTTCTGATGCAATTTAATGGAATGAGTTCCTGCTTCCAAAAATCTCTTGAGTTTGAAATTATAGCTGGGAGGCAAGAGTTGATCATTCTTGCCATAAACACTTTTTAAAAGTTTATTTTCAACACTAGGAAGATGAATCCATAAATAAAGGTTTAACCCTCTTCCTAGAGTAATACAGATGATTGATGAGAATAAGGAGCAGCTGCGGAATCTATTCCGGAATTACAATGTCTTGGATGTGCAACCAGCAATCACTGCCAGGGCTCCAGACGACATGTCGGCGCTGCAGGTAAGACAGAGGTGGGGGTCCTTCCCTCTCTCAAGCTTACTTTGCTTCCAGCTCTCATGCTTTTGGGGGGGGGAGGTCCCCCACATTCTTCAGAATTGGCTGCATTGAAAGGAACTGCTCCTTCATAAACTGTTTCCTTAGGTTTGCTGCAGCAAGGTTCATGATTCTTTAAAAAGCATGCAGCTGCCAAGATTATACAAATGCACCTGTTGAATTTCTTCCTATTAAAAGCACACAAAAAGGACTTACTTGGAAAGGAGCTGGCAACCTTATATTAACTGTTTTGTGAAAAGAGTGCAGGTACAAGTCCTAAAGCCACATCGAAAGGAGCTTTCATGACAGGAATCTGTAGTGGCGGGTATCAAAGAGATGTTGGGTTTCGCCATCGTTTTATTAGAGTGACCATTAAATGGTGGATTCACCATTCATTTCCTTTTATATTCTCTCCCTGTGACCTGGGCATGAATGCAGTTTGGAATCACCGAGTCAGATATCAATATCACATCGTTAGGGCAAATATTTACAGGGGGGGTGGACCAAATCCTTATCTCCCCTACCCCTGCAAGCCATGTCTATCAGGTACTGAGGGCCTGTCAATCACTTGAATTCACAATGGTGTCAGGGCTTCAGAGTGCACCACACAGGGAGCTCTGTGCTGAGCTTTGAAGTCCCATCAAACAGCTGATTGGTGGTGCTTCAGAAGCCATTTTTTTGGTCCAGCCTCTTCGTAATCATATATGACATCAGCTGATGGGCAGAATGGCCTAGCAGGCCAAATGGGAAGATCTGGCAGACCTTATTAGACCCGTACCCCAATTTACACTGGGTCAGTAACCAAGCCATTTCCTAGACATCCTATCCCTGCTGTAACAGTTAGTTTTGTATTTGTTTTGTTTCTTACCATTTCTAGATGGCAATAATTATCCTGGCTATTCTCCTCTTCCTGGCAGCCATGTTGTTCATCCTCATGAACTGGTACTACAGAACAGCGTGAGTAGCCTCCAGCACCTGCACTGTGTAGGGCAGAGTATTTCAGATGCCACAATAAATAACTAAATAAATAAATAAATAAATAAATAACTAAATAAATAAATAACACATTTTTGCACCTGACATCAAACCCTTGCATACTGCAGAGGAGGAAGCTCTGATTCAGGGATTCCCAAAAGGAGTAATGGCTGTAGATTTCCACCATAGAACATAGCCTTGTGGGAGGGTGAAGGGGATGAAGTGTGTGCGCTAAGTTTGTCAGCCCTGCTCCCAGGTTGCAGAGAGGGAATTTCCCTTTTTGGTGATTTATGGCTGTCTGACACCATTGAATTGCACTCTCTGTCTGCTGCCAAAAGTCAATTCATCTTCCAAGTTCATGATAAGGGATTTGGCTGCTATACTCAAATATTTCTGCATCATGGCCGTAAGCTGAGTTGCATGAGGAAACATGCAACAGGTCTTTGCATGTTCAGTGGGAGAGAAATCTGTATTCTGGTGTCAATCTTCCTTTGAGAGGTGGAACAATATTTTGTTTATTTTAAAATATTAGGTATATTAGTATATCTCGAGGAGCACAACTGAACTGGATTAAAACATAGACTCTCTAATATATTTAAAGATGTTTAAATTTATAGAGAATTACTTCAAGATTTGTGGGGAGGAAACCAGGGAGTTTCAGCAAAAGAACTCAGTAGCAAAGGTTCTCAAGCAATAGTCTTCTACTGGTTCAGAACAGTATGTGAGAGGATGTTAAAGGGCCAATCACATTACACATATAATGAACAGACTTCACAATACAATTCTTGTGCTCTTTCTCCTTAGTTATTTTGTGTCTTGCAGGCACAAAAGAAAACTGAAAGCAATTGTGGCCGGTTCCACAGGTAAGAGATCTTGGAAGATCCATTTTTTTCCTGGCCCATTGCTTCCAGTCCTTGACTCTTTGGTGCTGGTGAAGTGTTGCTTTTCCAGTCAACTGGAAGTAAAATTAAGTCTGAAAAACAATTGATGTTGTGTTGCCAGCCTGTTGCACTCCAATGACTACTCCATAAAATAAGTAAATAAATAAAGGATATAAATTCCAGACTAAACTGCTTGTGTGGAAGCATACTAACAAAGGCTAAACTGTGAAACTTTATTTGACGTGACGTTAAGTAGTGAGGGAAACTTTAGCTGATAAGTTTCTGTATGCCTGGTTGCTGGTAGAAGCACAGGGGCAACAAAAAAATGGTTTTTTATAAGTCAAACTCTAAACTCAACAGATGTGAATGATTCTCGGTAAATTTTACACATTGCTTTCTTCAGGCAACCGAGGTTTCATGGACATCATGGATATGCCAAACACAAATAAATATTCCTTTGATGGGTGAGTTGTCAACAATTTCTGAAAGGTTTAACTCTAGCTAAAAGAGGCTATCCGAATGCTGATCATGCCTAATTAAAGACAATCCTGGCCTCTGGCACCTAAGGTGCTTATTTCTGAAGGTGGCTGTTACATTACAAAGTATATAGCACAATCTTTGAAAACATGAGCTCAAAGAAAAGGAGTGCTTAAAGTTACCTGAGATATGTGGGCCAAACTGGTGGATTTTTCTTGGATGGTTTCCCATTGCAGTTGTTTATTGTAGGCATCCTGTATCCTTTCTAGAGCCAACCCTGTGTGGCTGGACCCTTTCTGCAGAAACCTGGAGCTAGCAGCACAAGCTGAGCATGAGGATGACCTGCCTGAGAACCTCAGTGAAATAACAGACCTGTGGAACAGCCCAGCCAGGACTCATGTGAGAGAGCATCTGTTTGCTTGCTATACCGTGGTTAAAGCCACAGTATAGTCAGTGTCCTAATTTTTGCCTGCAGCCTGTGCCAGCATAAAATTCAGCATTCAAATTCATGTGAAGCAACAGAACACATTTTGATTGTGTGCATAAATTAGAATTGGCACTATTTGTCAATCATCACCGTCCCCTTATGCTAGGATATCTCATTTATCTATTCTTAATTCCTTTCTTGTTCAGGCTTAGCAATCCAGCTACACCTTTGTTGCCCAGTGGGAAACAATGGTCTCCCAACAACAGCAATGTAGCTGCTACATTAACTTCAGAGCTTCCTAATCTGCTAAGACTAGTTGTGATGATGCACTTCATGGAAAATTAGAGTCAGTCATGTAGCATGTACTTGCTGTTCATTGTTAATGAGATTTTGCTCAACATGGCACATGCCCTGCTTGGTAATTGAATTTTGCAAAGGGAGTTGATCAACAGGAGGTGGGCATGCTGTAGACAAACGTTAGCAAGGGGCATCAGGGAAGTGGGCAGAGTTCCTGGAAAAGATTCCCAGATGGATTTTCCTTCAGCTCTGGGGGGGAGAGGGGGGGAAGCTATTTTAAAAACCTCTTCTTTTTAGGGAACATTCGGCCGAGAGCCTTCGGCTGCCAAACCCGAAGAAGATCGCTATCTGAGAGCAGCCATTCAGGAATACGATAACATTGCCAAGCTAGGCCAGATCATGCGAGAAGGGCCCATCAAGGTATGTTTTATTATCCTCAGTCTTAGTTCAGTAAAATGTTCAAGTTTGTGGCACTGCTTGGCCAGAGGGCAGAACTCTCAGCACCATGTTTAGTCTGCAATCCAGTCTTGGAATGCAGTTGTTTTGGATAGTCACACAGAATGCAATGTGTGGCAAGAAGCCCATTTTAATGAGGATTATTATATGAGGTGTGATTCAAGAGGATTTATTAGAAGGTTTAAGGATAAATGTTTCAGCCATTATTATTATTATTATTATTATTATTATTATTATTATTATTATTAATGGAGAGGATATCTGGATTTAGAGTAGCTTCTCATGGTGATTCCCTACACAGAATAAGTTTCGGGACAACGTGGCAAAAGGCCCGAGTGTAATTTCTCCTGTTGCCCATTCCCTCCCTCCTTCCAGGGCTCTCTCTTAAAGGTAGTCTTGGATGATTACATGCGACTGAAGAGACTGCTTGCTCAGCGGATGGTGCATAAAGCCACCACCAGTCATGGGGACCAGTCCTCAGTCTCTGAGGTAGAATATGCTTGTGCATGGGAGTTCTTGAAAATGCTTGTTGTGCCCTTTGGGATGTAGTGTTTGCTTTTCAGAACTGTACCCTTCGGTATCTATTGTGTGGTGCTCATAGCTATTTCCTTCTGTAGCACAAGAGTGCAGGAGTTCAGTGAAACAGGCAGAAGGAGCACCTCTCCACCACAGGACAGCGCAACCTGTGTCTCGCTAGGTGTTGGTCCCATCAGCAGCCGCCAGCATAGCTAACAGTCAGGGAGGATGTGTTGCAGGCCAACTCTGCAGGGTCACGGGGTGCCCAGACCTGTTCTGCCAGCACACATCCCACTGAATTAGCTACTTTCTCTGTGTCCTAACTCCTCCTGGGCACTGAAAGTCTGGTAGGCATGTCTATTCATGTTCTCAGTGCAGTACTATATGCTTTTGTGGTGGTAATTAATTCTTTAGGCCTCTGGGTTCCAACCAGTGTGCCGTGCCACCCTGGGGTGCCTTGAATGATCAGGTCGGGGTGCCGCGGGCAACATTGGTCTCTGTTCCTCTTTCCTTCCCTCCCTCCTCTGATGCCCTCTTGTGTCCCAAAGGCTTGCACATCTGTTTATTGCAGTGGCTGTGACTATAAGTTCCACAGGCGAATGGTGCCTCTGGGAGGCACCTCTCTCTGGGGTGGGGGTGGTCAGCTCAGAGAACAGGGATGACAGCAGCTGCTGCCCAGAGGACTTGGGAGAGGAGAGGAGGCTTAAGGAACACTCCACAAGGGAGGGTGTTCGAAAAAGGGTGAGAAACTGCCAGCTCTGCAGGCAAGAGGTGACATAACTGGGCCCCTGACCCCACAGGGGTGCCACAGAAAGAATGTAGTTGGTTAAGGAAGCCGTGGACTCAAAAAGGTTGAAAACCTCTGCTTTAGGCATTAGAATCCCTTGCCAACCACTGTGAAGTAATCACACTTCCAAAAGGGGCATATATAGATAAGAGAAGAAAACCCTAGATCAGTTATTCACAAAAGGAAAGTTACAATGCTCTAATAAATGAGAACTTTGTAGGGGAGCTCGTAGACTCGCAGCAATGAGGGATGAAGACAGTGCAGTAAAAAAGTTCTAAAGGATGAAGGCATGAGACAGAGGTGAAAAATAGGAGGACATGGTCTTTAAACATCAAGAACTGTAGCTGCAAGGAGAGTTTTGAACCAGGATTTTTGTGGAAGAATTGGGGGGTGGTGGTAATAGGACATTCCTTGCACATCAGTTTATGAAGGCTATAATGAAACAGACAGCAATACACTGGGGAGAAAGTACATGTTTAAGCACATTGGAAAAAAGTTTACTTTGCTGGATTGTAGCCAGAGAGTGAAGAGTTTACAGGGAGCACTCTGTTTCTCTTCTGTAATCTCTCTGTTTGCTTTATTGTGCCCAGTACATTGAGCCAAGTGCACAGAAGTGGTGAACCGGTTAATGCTTTATGCTTGATTGCAATCTTCGTCTAATCCAGTTTCCTTCTGCCCTTGCTTCTATTCTACCTGAAACAGGACTTCTTAATACTCTCCAGCTAGCTCAGGTTTCTTAGCATCCTCTTTCTTCCTGCTCTCCCATTGGTTAGACCCTCCTCAAAGCTCCTTGCCCACCTTATTAAAATCAGAAACATATAATGCATAGCATTATACAGAATCACAGTATTAAATATCTGCTCTTTGTGGTTTGTTGATCTTATGGGATGTATGGTGTCTCAGGCTGGCTCCCATCTAAGTAGCGGCCAAGCCTGAGGGAACTTCGCTTTGGAGACAGAATGATATACCATCCTTTCAATCTACTCTGTGACATCTCACTGTGCAGAAACTGGCATCTTTGCCTTATTAGGATTTTAAGACGTGACTGTGCAAGAACCAATCCAAAATGTCTCAAGTTGTATATAATGAATGCATTTTATTCAGAGCCTATATTAAGCTCTTTGTAGGAAGGATCTAATGGGGACACGGGTGGCGCTGTGAGTTAAACCACAGAGCCTAGGGCTTGCCAATCAGAAGGTTGGTGGTTTGAATCCTTGCGACGGGGTGAGCTCCCGTTGCTCGGTCCCAGCTCCTGCCAACCTAGCAGTTCGAAAGCACGTCAAAGTGCAAGTAGATAAATAGGTACCGCTCCAGCGGGAAGGTAAACAGTGTTTCCGTGCGCTGCTTTGGTTTTGGTGTTCCATTGCGCCAGAAGTGGCTTAGTCATGCTGGCCACATGACCTGGAAGCTGTACGCCGGCTCCCTCGGCCAGTAAAGTGAGATGAGCTCCGCAACCCCAGAGTTGTCCGTGACTGGACCTAATGCTCAGGGGTCCCTTTACCTTTAACTTAGGAAAGATCTAAAGAGACCTATACATCAAACAAGACAAGAAAATAAATTTCCAAAGGCAACATCTGGTTCCTCCCCCAGTGCACACCCCCCCCAAGCAATGAAGACTTAAAGCCCTAAACCAGTGGACTCTTCTGAGGAGTGAGAGCTCCAGTATATGAAACAGCTTCTCCAGTCATTTCAATGGAGAATGATGTTCCGTGTGCATTTTGGTGCATGTCAGTTCCTTCCATTGGAATCAGCTAGGTCACCCAACTGCTTGAGTGTGACAAATGTAGGAATTTTGAGTGGGGTAACCAAATTCTAGATTTAATTAGGGTCTTTAGGTTGAGAGGGGGAGGACCTTTATCTTGTTCCCAGATTAGATCAGGAAGGGAATGTAACTGCAGCTGAAAACAGCGCTGCCTAAGCAATGGGGAGTACTATGGTGTGTTGATTTCAACTTGGGTTTTGTTCCAGCTGATCCAGAATGACTTGGACGACGAGGACGAGCAAAGGAGTCCAAGCCAAGGGAGCCTCCGCTTCCGACACAAGCAGCCCATTGAGCTCAAGGGACCTGATGGAATCCACGTGGTCCACGGGAGTACAGGTACTCTGCTAACCTCTGACCTCAACAGTCTTCCCGAGGATGACCAGAAGGTGCTGGGCCGCTCCTTGGAGACACTGACTGCCGACGGTGGGGCGTTCTGTGAGAAGAATGCCCGCACCGAGTCCGCCAAATCCACCCCTATGCACAAAATGAGGGAAGTGATCATGGAGAGCCCACTGGAAATCACAGAGTTATGACTAGAAGTGGCATCGCTGGTGTAGCGCTCCGAGGAAGCCTGGCCCCACGTAGACTGCTGCCGCCGCCAGAGGAGAACACTGACCAAGGGACAAGAGGGGCAGAAGAAAATCCAGAGGCCTCGGTCACTTGTGCCTGGCCGCCACCTGTTCCAGAAGAAACCTGACCAAGACAGCTAACTGTTAGGGCAGCCTTGGGAAGCCTAACCCCAGGGGTGAAGGTTCTCAGGACTGTTTGCTTCTACCGGGCACTCACATCATTAAACTCATAACTTTTTAAATTTTATTTTTTAAATATAAAGTGTTAAAAAGAGCAATGGGGAGGCCCTGCGGCACAGACTTAAGGCTAGAATCGCAATAACCACGGTGTGCCATGATGCCCCATCGGTGGAGATGACCAGGCTCTCCCAACAGGTCCTGGGTTGCACCAATTACATTCTTGCACCATCAGGCTAGTGGTGGGGATTGTGATGATGGGAGAAGATGGCTGCTAATCAGCTGCAGCTAAGATGCTATGACCATCAACTCGCACAGAGCAAATTGTGTGATAACCTTCATGAAGCTCCATAAATCTGTTTGGCATTTATCTGTGTTTTCACCTTTCCAGAAAGCAGGGGGTGGGGAGAAACTGAAGCCATTTCTTCATTTTGCTGGGCTACCAAAACACTGCAGCATCAAAAGAAACAAGAGTGATATTAATTGAGGTTCTGAACGTAGAGTGTTTTGTGTGTACTCCTTTCTTCTTTTGTTTTCAAACAGTAAAGTGTTGAGCGTTTTTGGAATGGTCTGTCAAAGGAACCAGAAATACATAATCCATGAATTTAGTTAATCTGTGTTTGATCTTTCTCTCCCAGCTTGGGCACAAGGTTCGGTGCTTGTTTGGGTTAAGTACACACTGCTGTAGGGAATGAGGAAGCAGAGTGGTCATTGTGCTCATCTATATACCAGCATGTACATTCTCTCTCCATAAAACTATCAAGAAGGAAAATGCTAAGTGTTTCTTATTCAGAAGTGTGTGTACGATGCAATACACACACAGTGAAAGGTCTGCAGTTTGAATAAACTGTGCCCATTAAGCTAACCTTTAACATCATTCTGCTTTTTATTATTCAGGTTTACAACAGGTCACTTTGCGCTTAACAAAAACCAAGAGTCAGTGTCAAATTTGTAAGAATTGTTTAATGTTTCTTAACTACAGAAGCATTGGTAAAATGCTCATTATAATGTCCTTTTGGAATAACTGGATAATTTCTCATCATGTATATTGAACAGGTTCACACACAGGTAAGTATGGAACACTGGAGCTTCATTACTTGTAACAGCTATGTAGACATGGGAATTGTGGCTTGCAAAAACAACAACAACAACAATTCACCTCTGCATCACCGTACCTGTTAAATTTTCTCTTTTGCTTACCAACAAATATGGCATCTGCATGGCTTTCAAGGGTAATTAGTGCTCTCAGATGTTGCTCTAATTGCAAGCTACAACTAGAGTCAATGGCTTTGGAATTGATATTTGGACACATTCTGATAAATGCCATATTGAGGTGCAGAGCAAAGGGGCTATTGCTTAATGCTGCCTGTTCTATATTATCCTGAGCACTTGCCGCTACTCCTGAAGTACAGAGAAAACACAATTAAAATTACTTGTTCCTTTGTTCATAGCTCAGCACTCAACCCCACCTATTGGTAAGTAACAGCCATGGATTTATGTGCTAATTAGTCTAAAATTCAGTCTACCTAACTACACCAATCCAGCAAGGGAGTAAGCAAACCTCTGATCATGCAAATTGTTTTGTGTCCTGTACCTACTTAACAATTTAATTGGCCTTTCTTGCTGATTGTGATACATATCCCTTTGAGGACCCTAGCTGCTGCATTCAGCCAGAACAGGGTTAGGTGCATGTGTGTCTCCCAAGTAGGAAAGGATGAACTGAAACCAAGTTTAAGTTCTACATGTAAAAGTACAAGGACACAATAACTACCCATACTTAACATGAACCAATAGATATAGCCCCTTTTCTTGAGACTTTATTTCTGTTGACACCAGAAATTTAAGAGAGCTGAAATCCCTCCATATAATTAAAATTATTGTGCCAGTTAACCTGTCTTAAATAAAATTCTAAGCATCTCCAGGTAAAAAGAGTCTCAAATATATTTGTTTGAAACAGTGCTGCTGCCAGAATAGACAGTGGCCTAAGTGCCCCAACAGTGTGATTGGCTGTTCCCAGCAACCCTTGAAGAAAAGCAATGAAATATTAAAACAGTTTAAATGTATAGTATAGTTGTACCTTAAAAGGCTATCTAGACAAGGAAGGTATTGAAAATCTGAAAATGCCAACTTAAGCAGCCAGTTTTGCAATGATCGTAACACAATTTATCCATTTTAAAACAAGAGTCTTACCGAAATTCTCAAGCTATTCAAATAAAATCCCACCACAGCCTTTTTCTTCCCTACCCATCTCACTTCCCCACCATGGATCTAAAAGTAAAACTAAATGTATGGTAATTCAGAGCATCACAAGCAAAGGAAACATTCCCCCTGCTTTTTTCTTTTTCAGCAGTATAGCCACCCAACGGACAGCCGCACTGCAGAAGTGTGAAAGGAAGGTGTGGTTCTGCCAGTGTTTAGACATTTCACCATTTCCCACCTCGCCAAATTCCAGGGTGCATTCAGTAAAACCACAGCCAACATTCTTCCACTGGCAAGACTTCCTCTAGTTCCATATATGGCGCTTGCAGTATTCAGTGGCCTGTGGGGAAAAGAGAGGAAGACTCAAGGAAGGCCATTCTCCATCCATAGCACAACTCATAAGAAAATGGGCTTATATAGGAAAACTGAGGAACTTCATCTTGCTGTCTACTAAGCTCACACCAGGGATCGGGAACCTGAAGCCCTTCAGATGCCGTAAGATTCTGAACACACAGACAATGCCAATACAGCTTCATGCCTGGATGTGCATAATGGTGTTCATCCAGCCCCATAGTAAGGAGGCAAATGCATATCCCTACTGCAGGATTGCTAGATCAATATACACAGCCACAGGTGCATAAGGGCCAGTATATTCACACGTAAGATGTTGCATTACAGTTAAAATTCTAAGTACTTGGAAGCAGAACGAGTTAATTTAATCTGACCTGAGCTGTGTGTTTCAACTACTTACTACAACTGCACACAATATTTAAACATATTCCCCCAATCCTATATTCCACATCGCTAATATGCACCTAGATCTTCTGTAGCACAGAGGATTTTCGTTTCAAAGACAATCACCTTCCATAGAGTCATTTCACCTGCTCCGATTTCGGTCATCGGGTTACATTCCCAGAATTGTATGCTGTAAAGAGTGCTTCCATTTTTAACTGTGTTCAATTATTTATCAACTCCATCTCACTGTATTGGAAAGCTTGATATTCCCCTCTTGCCACCCCCACCCCCCTACTTACTTGGCACTGAGCTGCAGTCTTTGCGTTCTTGCACCAGTAGCTAGGGCCCCGGACACAGACTTCCATGCCCACAAGGTGGGACGAGGGGCAGGCTCCTATTTTCTGTGGGGCAAAAAAAGGGTAAAGGAAAAAAGGGACCATTACACCTATGCAGAATCTGCCTCCTTCCTTAACTGCTCCACGCTCCTTTTTAAGTTCCTCAAAGCCTCCTTCAGCTTCACATTGCTCCCCACTTCTCAAAGCAGGCGGTAAGACTCAGGGTAGCCTTGCAGCAGGGATGGGCAACCTGTAGCTCTAGGGCTGCCTGTGGACCTCAGCAGGGT
Source organism: Lacerta agilis (assembly GCF_009819535.1). Taxonomy (NCBI): domain Eukaryota; kingdom Metazoa; phylum Chordata; class Lepidosauria; order Squamata; family Lacertidae; genus Lacerta; species Lacerta agilis. The sequence continues at coordinate 26,904,709 of NC_046316.1, read as the reverse complement.
AGCCAGGTACACACTACCAAAAGGGGTATGTGTAAAGTTTGCACATGCTCATTTATGTGGACATTCAGAAGGAACCACTATAATTTTAAAAGAACTATGAGACGTCTCACTATGGTGGTGGACATTGTGACCTGTGTTGCCTACTCAGTCTTGCTAGCCAGGTGCTAACTAGGAGGGCAGCTTCAAGGTCCTTGAAGGTCTTTCCAATGTTTTCTTTTTTAAAAAAATATTTGGACTGGGCAGCCATTCAAATAAGAGGACCCGTTTCAAAAAGAGTGCTGCCCTTTCTGTAAAGTAGGACACACAGCCAACCCTAATCTTCAAACTGATTTTCAAAAGTGCCATCTGCCAGCTATCTGACTTCTGGCAAGGATGATCAGCCCATCCCCTGGAAGCTTGCTGTGCAAGAAGGGAGAGAGAAAAAGTGGGTGGTAGAAAGAAAGCGTGACATGGGGTTGTCCTACCCACCAAATTACCCCCAACAGGCGGGAAGGGGCTTTTCTGCCCCGTTTCACAGCAAGGATGCAATGTGTAGCCCTGTCCAGCAATCATCAAGACCAATGGTCAGGGATGATGGGAGCTGGAGTCCATCCACAGGTTACCCACCCCTGTTTTACAGGTTCCTTGTGAATAGTGAGACTACTGGATATTTATGGGATTTTTGTGGATTTGTTATTTGCAAAGGAAATAACAGTGCAATCATATATGCATGTCAGAGAAAATATCTTAGGTAAACGTATCCATAGGATTACGGACAAAGCTGTTTGCCAGAGATCTCGCTCAAGAATGAACAATTACTTTAGAACATGACTTACAGCACACACAAAGGTTGGCTCCATGACCTGCACCAGGAGACGGACGGCAGCTGGCTCATATTGCACCACAAGTTGATCACACTGTAATAAAACAAGTTAAATGTCTCTCAGTCTTTCTCCTAGGTACAACCCCCAAGAGTGCAACTGGGTGTAAATCTTGTTTTCTGGATTTAATTGATTAAGCTGAATTTGCATGGTCTCAGGACAGGCGGAACACTCCCTAATGAACCTCATTAGTCTTATCTAAGCAGTCTTTATTTCTACAAAACTCCTAAACAGGCACCTTTCTTTGGTTATGACTATGTTAAAAAATACTTGGAAGTTCTGCCCAAGAAGGAAATTCTGTATCTGCTTCATTTTTTTTACCATGAGCAGAATTTGGTGGCAACTCTAAAAAAAAGGGGGGGGGACGACAACATTTGCTTCAGATGCATTTCAAACTAGAAGTAATTAAAGAAGATAATATTTCTTCTGGCTTGCAGGAGAAAGCTATGTAGATAAACCAATAAAATGCCCACCACTTTTGGCAGGAAGACAAGGCAGAGATCTTCAGCTCCTTGGCCTCCTCTCTCTGTTTAGAACACTTTGATCTCCCTTTCACAATAGCTATTTGGCATACTTACGGGATACACCAAAGCTTCTGGCAGCAACTGGCAACCCTTAGAAAGCATATTTCCAATCTGTTCCTGCGTTTGATTCTTTTCCAGCTCTTGATCAACATATGTAACGATGAGTGTACACACATGGCAGACTTCACCTTCACTGGGTTTGGTTGGTTTCAATCCTTCCAGAGCTTCCCTCTCTGAGGAGAAACAAAGTTTGGGAGTTAGCAACCTGGGAAAGATTACTTTATACACACACACATACACAATATTTTTATTCCTCTTTTTACACTGAATGCCTCCTGAATGCAGCTCTTAACAAAAGTTAAAACCACCCATTAAAAGCACAGAAGCAATGAACCAATATAAACTACAACAAAAGAGAAACTGACTATAAAAACAGAAACTAGCAAAGGCAGATAGAAACGCACCATGCATTGAATGCTCAGGAGAACAAGATGGTTTTTTGCCTGGTGCCTAAAGGCTGAAGGTAGGTGGCAGCCACGTGTCTTTGGGAAGAGCATTCCATCATAATTGGCGTAACATGACCAAGCAGCCACATCTCTAGTCTAACCCCAGAATGTTAGAAGGCCTGACAAGAAATCTTGTAAGACCCGGCAAGTTGTAAGACCAGGCAAGCAGGTCATTGCAATTAAATCCCCCCACCCACCCAGACCACAGAACATGACAGTACAAGCAAATGCCATTACCTACCAAAGCTCAAAGAGATATCTTGGGGGCAAAATTTAAACCTGATGCACACAGCTTCAGGCTTAGTTGCATCCAGGATCATGTAGACAACAGCCTTTCCATAGGAATCAACAAAGTCTTTGCACTGGTCCAGGACTTCATGGGGCAGTATATAGCAGATTCTCACCATCTGGTGGACTATTTCTTGCTGAAACATAAAAGCAGAAAGGTATGCTTAAGGAGGAAGGTGGAACTTATTCTGTAGTTAGTGTTAATAAGGAAGGAGATGTTAATTACTGGCAGGAGTGAGCCAGCCAGCAGTAAATCACAACGGGCAGGTGAACTTAACTCTCTCTTCAGAAAAAAAAGGATCTGCACAGGAGTGCCAGGCCTAATGAGCACAGCAGTAGGCCTTGCCCATATGAGACAGTTGTGAGGACTGAAGGTCCCCACCTTCCCACAACTGCCCAAGTCCTCTCCTCTCCAGGGTTTTTCCCCAAGCAATCTGAGATGGTGACTTTGTGAAACTAACGTCTCTTCCCTCTTCATGCCTCTCCGGGTTCTGGGATACCAGGTGGGAAGGGAGCTTGTCACACTAGGAGGCGTAGACCCCCATGCCTCTTGGCCTCCCTCCTGCTTCAGCTTCTATCTCTGATTCTGGACTTCTCTGCCACACACTCTCCCTGCTCACTCAGCCCTGTTACCTCTTCAGCTTCTGACACCTCCCCCCCCCCCCCCGTCTGCTTCCTCTGACTTCTCATTGTCGTCCCACCACCAATCCCCAAGCTATGAGCCTTCTTCCCTTGGGGGTTCCCCAGCTGGTTCCTCCCCTCCCCATTCCTCTGCATCGAACCAGTCCGTGACCATTACTTCTTTCCTCTATGAAAAGCAGGAGGAGAAGTTACTGTCGATCTTTGTAACTGAACCACGGCGACCACAGCAAAGGAGATATGGCATCCTTTTGAGTGTTGGGTAGAAGGAGGTCATTTTGACAGGTGCAGTTTCTCATGCAGGCATAAGAAAAGCTGCACCTGCATGAACTCCCTTTCCGGTAATAAGAGACAAACTGAGACAGGCAGTTTCTTCAGTTGTTCCTCTCCTATGCAGCCCTCTAATGTTTCAACTAGTCACCTCCAAACCCACCCATATTTCCATATCAAGTGCTGATGAAAAGCATCCTATAAGTTTGAAATGAGACATTCATTCAACTTCTCATAATGAGGAAACCAAGAGTTTAGATCAGAATCTAAACTCTTGGTTTCCTCATTATGAGAAGTTGAATGAATGTCTCATTTCAAGCATACGATTCTACGATACTAGGCAGTGCTCTCACATCCCAACTTCCCTCACAGTAGCAGTGATGCAGGCCTCCAAAAATAAAATAAAAAACCTCCAAAGAGAGCCCCCTCCCAAACCAAAAGTGAAAAAGAAACCTCCAAAGACAGCCCCCTCCCAAACCCACCGCCATCACCCGATAGATGACAATAGGTTTCCTCAGCCTTACCTCTGTGGCATTCTCCTTCAGCATACCCTCTGCCATGGTTACTATTTTCTTGCATAAACCACATGCAAACTCAGGGCTTTGGGCATTTGGTGTTTTCTGCCAGATCAAAGAAAAGAACAAGAAGGGGAAAAAATCAAGCACAACTTTCAAGGACAAGCAACAGTAGAATACTAAAACATTGTTAACTCAAGCTTAGCCAAAATAACATTTTCTGTGGATTGCAGCAAACACCCCTTTTTAGTGATCACTTTGGAAAAGTGTGCAAAAAACCCCTGCCTATTCTAGGAAGCAATGCCTTCATTCTGAATCGACTTCATTTGCCTTCTGTGACATCAGCATGAAGCCAAACCTGACTGGCTACATAACGCAGTGACATTGTCCAGTTCATGGAATGTTCTTATCTGGCTGGGATCAGCCATGTAGAAGAAACTGTCCAAATTTTCAACTGGCATTCTTTTTACACCGAAATTATGTCACATATAATTGACTACCTAATTTCATGATGTCACCCAATTCACGTAGTGATCCCCAGTTGGCTAGGATTCTCCATGTGATTACTTTGGGAACAAAAAAGGACGCAGTAAACAGAAGGAAAACAAATTGTGCCAAAGCAGCAGCAAATGGGGGAAAACTGTACCAAAAAAAAAGGTGGAAAACATGCAGATATATCCCCAGAAAAGGCATCACTTTTCAAACTACCACTTTAAAAATAATAGGCGCAATTCAGCTAAAATTAAATAAATTATCCTGAATTCACTGGGGAGCATTTGCTTAAATATTTCCCATTGAAATCAATAGAATTTAAAAGTTGGATTGTGCTTGTTAAATTTTGTGGGTTGTCACAAAGAGAAACGGGTCACAGTGAAGTAAATAAGAATATGCATTGCAGGGGGTTGGACTAGATGAGCCTAATGCTCCCTTCCAATTCTATGATTTAATGCCCATGCAAAGGATCTCCCAGACAGGGGCCACCCATTAACTCTTTTGCTAAGGATGTGCAGACCCTGGAAAATGTACACTAATGTTATTAAGAATGATTGCAATTCTGCTTTTCCTCAGAGGGAGTTTCAAAATTCTGCATGAAGGTTGCTTTTGGCAAAATTCAGTGTCTCCCTAGTGTTAATGTGCAGGTTAACACTGCTAAAAATTCATATCAAAACTCATTCCCCCCCTTTGATATTCCTCTGATGTTTGCCACACAGGAGTCGCCAGATCCTCATTGCATTTGACTTTAGGCACAAATAAATTGAGCAGCTACTCTGCTCTGCCCCTCTTGCAATGCTGTCAGCCTCTGCCTGTCCCCTGGCAGAGCAGGAGGGGGCTCTTTCGCTCTTACCTCTACGGAATCCAATGCTGTAGACAAGTCATCAAGGTGTTTAGCTGGCAGTAATGCATGAAAAGGCTCGGGTTTTGCAGAGTCACAGAAGGCGCCACAGACATTCTTTGATTGCTGAAAGGGGAGAAAAAAGTTCCATTGGAGAACAAATCTTGTTTTCTCTTGCTACCATAAATTAACATGGAACTACAGAAGAGTTGTGGTTGTTGTTTGAGGGGAACAGCAGGAGGGATCCCGCATCATACCTGGACAAACCCTCCCTTTGCTAAGGTTATCCATGCCTTCACATGCCACAGGTGAATGAAGAAGGAAACTGTGATTGTGATATTGGTATACACCCAACCACAACAACATTGGGCAAGTGTGAATAAACACACACCCTTGTCAGGACTAACTAGTTCAGTTTTCAAATGGAAATCTACAATGAGCTTTCATTTTCAGAATGAAACCAGTTTCACAAGAGGTGCTTTTCAGGAGCTAATAATAATAATAATAATAATAATAATAATAATATATGCAGTAGCTTAGGGTTGCCATATGTCCAGATTTTCCCAGACATGTTCGGGATTTCAGTGACAGAATTGGCATCCGGAGGGAGTTTTGGGAAATCGTCAAAATGTCCTAGTTTTTGAAACTTTCCTTAAAAAAGCTCAACAACCTTTTGGTGTCTGGATTTTTACTTCTTGAAATATGGCAATCCTACAATAGTTTTAGATTGTATGTAGAGTGCATTCTGTAGAAAAAGCAAGGACTCTATTGATCCTAGAATAAAAGGTGTGTATGGAGCCTTAAGCCTTAAGAGTGGCTGGGGAAACCCAGCCAGATGGGCGGGGTATAAATAATAAATTATTATAAATTATAAGTGTCACTTCTCTCCAGTTGGCATTAAAAGCAGGATACATATAAACTGCCATTGTGATCAACCTCCAACTCCCTTCTGTCGGGCAAAGGTGGTTTCAATTGTTCAACCCACAAATTATCAGCAATGGTTGACCTAGGAATGAAAAACATTCTCACGTACCTCCTCCTGTGATCAGCCAAAAGTCAATCAAATTGTGAAGCGGGGAGGAGGGAGAAAACCGGTAGTTAAAACCATGAGGAAAGAATTCAGATAATAAATCCTACAGACTGAACTAGCTAATCCACAAACTCGCCCACCTGATAGCATCATGTTGCAAAACTAGCTGTGTAGTCTTTCCTTGTCCAACTACTCTATTTATCTGTAACAGGTGCTTTTCATGGGCCTATTCATGCTATCAAATCACCTTCCTTAGAAGGTGCAATTCTTCCACAAAGGCAAAGTGTGTGTCTCCCACTCCCAGAAATCAAAGCAGAGCTGTTCTCAAACTGCATCCCTCCCTTAAGACATGAAATGAAGTATTTGCCATTCTGGATATGACTTCATTGCTTGAATGATAATATCTAGTCACACTGGTGCCTTGGGATAAAGGTCAGCAACTGGAACCCTCTGGGACAAATCTGGCCTCCAGAAGGGGGAGCATCCTGTCATATTAGTCTCCCCACTCCTGGACAGCATTTGACAAACTAGGCTCTGGACTTCAAACCTTGTTCCCACTATGCATGTTAATTTTACCCAGATCTCCTGATACTTGTTTTCCTATGTCAGTATGTAATGCCTTATACAAATAATGATCAATCACATGTCTAGAATATCTTACAAGCCTGAATTTAGATATTACAATGCTTTTGCTGTCGTAAAAATTGGCCCTGAAGTGATGGTACTTATCTGCCTGGAAAAGACTAGAGTGCAAATGTCTGCCTCAATCAACTTACCAATAGATGTGTCAGCAATTGGACAAAAACATGTGAATACTCAAAGGCATATTTCTTGCACTGTGGAGGGAAGGGGGGGGAGGGAGAAACAGCTTCATTAATTACTAACAAGATCAATCCATTAATTTCACCCACACCCAACTTGGAGAACTCCATGCTCTCTCCGGAGCATGCAAAATTCTCACGCCTCTCTTCATTTTGAAATGCTCATAGGAGCAATCCTTTTAAACTTGATCAAAGATAAAACAGTACAACAGAGGTACTGCCAGGACCAGTTTTTGCCTAAGACCCAGCACCTCACCTTACAGAGCTCAGCAAGGCATTTTCTGATTGACTTCTTTTATGCTTGTGACTGAGGACTTATTTCAAACTACTGCTGGTCACACCAAGGAAAACTTACTCATATGAAACGACTTGTGGCTCGTTTTCACTTAAATTGGGCTGCAGCTCCTATGCATACAATGCTGCCTTCACACAGGAACCAGCAACCTGATTTAGACAAGCTATCAGGTATTTCTAAGCCCTGGTGGGTAAACTCTTCTTTCACAAACTCCATATCACTTTTAAATCACAGTTTGGGTTGAACGAAGTGAACCACTGATAGCTGAAATGGGGAACCTGTAGCCCTCCAAGTGCCCCTAGGCAGCATGGTCTCAGTGGTCAAGGATGTGGAGAGTTTAGTCCAGCAGCATGTTAGCCACTCCAAGTGTATGAGGGTGGTTTGATTTCAAATGGCATTCTAATTTAACCTGAATTGGAGAGCCAAAAATAGTATCCAATTACTCCTCTGTGACTTCAGATATGTGTGTGTGTGTGTGTGTGTGTGTGTGTGTGCGCGCGCGGAATGTCACTTCTTTCACCGCACTAATCTATTACAGTACTTGGAAAAGTTTAACATGTGACCACAGGCTGAGGAACAACGTCTGAAACAAGACATAAAAAATATAGTTGTGTAGATCCATCCTTTGATTTCCAGATGACAGACACAGGTCCTGAACATATAAAAAGGTCTGTTTTTCAGAAGCCTATCCACTGACTTTTTTTCTAAAGAAAAACCCATTTAAGCAAAATTAAACCACGTTACAAAAATGCTTCATAAAGAAATAGAAGCTTTGTTAAAAAGTTGGCTCTACTGGTACTGCTACTCAAAAACAAGTCCTCTTCCCTTTGTGGTGCTGTCAGGTAAGGAAACCCATCATTGTTGCCAAACATATTCTATATATCTTTATTGGCACAATGGATATCTCCTTATCATTAGTGTGAAGCAATAAAATCCAGTTACCTCATTTACCAAGTCAGACCCCAGATGTTCACAGTATTGTTCAGCATAAGAAGCAAAGGACTGAACAAGGAAAGAGCTGCTCTTGAAACCTTCCTTCATTGCATCAACTACTTGTTGACAGTCTCTGCAAGGATTTTCTTCCTTCTGCTGGGGAGGGGGGAAGAAAAGGTTGGAGGGGGAGAAATGAAGGATTGTTAAGACTGTGGCAAGGAGGTAAAGAGTTAAAATTCCTCTCCGCTTCCCCAATCGCCCCTAGCACACCCCCACAAACACATGGGTAAGCTTTCAGAGGCTGCTCTGGCTTACCCATGTATTATTATTATTATTATTATTATTATTAATATTGCTTTCCTCACCAAAGCCACCCAAAGTGACCTACAAAAGCAGTATAAACACTAAAATCAATTATAACAAATGCAACCAATAGAATTGCCATACGTCTGGGATTTCCCGGACATAGACGGTCGGAAGCAGTGTCTGGGTGGAAATCACAAACATCCAGGAAAATAGCTGAAAAACTCAACAACTTTGGCCCAGAGAAGCTCAACTCTTGTGTCCAGATTTTCACTTTTTGAAATATGGCAACCCTAATCTCCAAACATACCTGAACAGGTTAAAAAACAACAACAGGTCTTTCTTACAGATCTCACCTGATTAAAAGAGGCCACAAATACCTGAAACACTTCAAACTACCGTAAGCCCAGGGAATGCCATCTACATGAAAACCATTCATGCAACTCATGGTACATCCAGTATGGCCCTCTGAGCATGCCTCAAAATCCTGTGCATGATCGCAAAAGTCATTGGAGTGCATTCTAAAGTCTGCACAAAAGGGTTGTCTATCCCAGAAGCAGTGTGACATCTCAGACTTGTGCCCTGCTTCCAGGCCAAAATCCCCTATGAAGGATGAAGCCAGCTACAGTTTAACCTCTTTCCAAAATGCAATTGCCTTCCCCTGTGGTAGATGTGAAATTCTGGTTCATAGATAGGCTGGTGTGTATGTAGCTTATAGCCAAACTAGACCTAGTGGAGGCAGCCATGTTTGTTGCTCACATATCTGCCCTGGTTTGTGTACAAAACAGGATGTGTCTGTAAATCTTATTTTCACATCAGAAGCAGGGCAAAGGCTAAGAGCTTTTTTCCTTCCCTATTTTAGCTCCCCTGCAGCCCATCACTTCAGGCATTTTTCTCCCAGCCTGCTACAAAAAAACAACAACCAGAAGTGGCTGAGCTGGGCTGGACAAAATGAGCCAAAAGCAATGATCTGTAAGGATGGAGGGAGAGGAATGTGTTGGGTAGGGCAGCAGATTACTCACTGCCCTTTTTAAGGCTAAAATTACAGACTCAGCTCACCCCTACTATGTTTTGCATCTACTCCTTCCTCAATGAGAAATAAACATTATTTTGCTTCTTAGAGAAAACTCTACTGATAACCTTCAGTCACATTGTCAGTCTGTTCTGCCTTTTTCCCTCAACTACTGGGTGCTGCTGAGGACAAATGTCTTAAAACACAAACCCAATAAACAGAAAACAAGGCAGTGGATGGATGACTGAGGGAGATGTCTTTAAACAAACAACAATTAAGCAAACCAGTTTAATTATCAAGGCTTCATGGGAAGGACACAGAAGACAGCCTGGGGTTTTTCTATGTTTTTCCTACCACAGCAGCTTTCATGGGAAACCAGGGGGAGAGGGCCTTCTCTCTGGTGGCACCCAAACAATGGAACAGTATGTTTCCCTTTGGTTCTGTGAGCTGGCCAGAGGACCTACATTGATGGGTGCCTTATAAAAACTCAGTCAAATCAATAAAATAATGTGCCAATGTAAACAGGCTTCCTTCAAGCCACTTGTCCTCTCACTAAGAATGGATGAATAGATGGCGCAAGTGAGGCCTACGCACATTGCAAGCCCTTTGAAGGTTACACATTTGGCAGTAGAGCCTGAAGGACTTTCAAAACAAATTCCCCCCCCCCCCCCGAGAATTCTGGGCCCTGTGGTTTGTTACAGGTTGGTGGGCATTTTAATCCTGTGAGGCATAAACTACACTGCCCAGTATGTTTTGAGGGAAGAATGTGCTTTGAAGATTACATGTGTACACAGCCAATGCAAGAAGCAAGCTCTGTGAATCAAAACGGCATTCAGCCCACTCTAGCTGAAGTTGGTAGGGTGTCTCATGGTCTTTGGAGAGAAATTGTTCCTGGCTTTCATGTGTGTGGCTTTTTGAGCAAAGGGAGACAACTCCATCCAAGCTGAGTTCCTTACCAGAAACTCAGTTTGGGGCTCATCCTGAGGATAGAGGAGAAGGGGCACGTTAGCTATAAAGGGAGCCAACATTTCGGGGAAATCCGTCGTATCAGGCATTCCATTAGAACTGAATGGCTTCTGGAACTTCAGGGCTCCTTCCGAGGGCACCAAATGACTGCATAGCCTGAAGGCACCGCATACTATTTCAGGCCTATCCTAAAAAGAGCAACAGAGAGAGAAATAACATTGTCAGCCCTTAAAGTGGAGGAAAATAAATAAAAACACTTGAAAACACTGTGTGTGTGTGTGTGTGTGTGTGTGTGTGTGTGTGTGTGTGTGTGTGTTCCCTTAGGTCTGTCTTGCAGAATACAAAAGTAGCCTACAGAGTCACTCATAGGAAAGTTTGTACTTGTTAGCTTCTTATTTATTTAATACAGGGCCTTTTTTGTGACAGCACTCACAGATATGAAGTACCAACACTTTTTTCCTGCCTATGGCAGCCATTTTGGCTTTGGCACCCACAGCACTTTTATCAATGTATGTTTGGCTGTATAATTATAATTATTATGTGGTTTTTATATTAGGATTTTATGTTGTGAACCACTCAGAGACCTGCGGGCATAGGGTGGCATACAGTTTTTAATAGTAATAGTAATAATGTATTGGCACCTATTTGTTTAACCTCCAAAATGCACTGGCTTAATACAATACAGGGTTCCTCACTATGTAGGGCTACAACAAGAGGCTGTTTATTGATGAACTGGCAAACACGCAACAATTTAGGAAAACAAACTTGTTTATAAATTATCTTGAATTAGGAGCAAGCAGTGAGGTGGCCAAGTTTGGTGATGCCAAACTGTTCAGGGTTATTAAAGCAAAAGGATTGTAAAAGGACCTCTGCAAACTGAGTGGATGGGCATTGTAATGGCAAATGCAATTCAATGTAAATATGTGTAAAATGATGCACGTTGGAGCAAAACTATCTGAATTTCACATACAGGTATACGCTCAGGGGTTCTGAACTGGCAATGGCAGACCCGCAACAAGAACTTTGGGTCAATAATAGATTGCTCAATGAATCTGTTGACCCAGTGTGTGGTGCCCATGAAAAAGGCAAAATTCCATGCTGGGGTTCATTAGGAAAGGAATTGAAAATAAATCTGCTGAGATCATAATCTTATGTTCTTATGAAACTAACCACAAAAACAAGCTAAAGGGTGGAGTCTTGGCTCCAGCCTATAATAATTAGAGGCAATATTGAACTCTGTAATAACTTCCTATTATATTGAGTGGGTGGTGGAAAATATTTACAATTCAACAGGTCTCTGCTTTTACCGGGTAATTAAGATTTCTTTCTGTTCAAAATGGTTGACTCTCAGATAAAGAAGAAAAGAAATAAAAAACATGAGTCTGGTATAAAAGTAGCTACTTTCAGAACCAGTGTAAAAAAAGAATATCGCTATGTTTTGAGTTAAACAAGGATGAAACTAAAAAGCTAGCCTATGAAACCTAATATAAATAAAACCAACATTATTCATATCATAGATCCATCCTCAGAAAGGATCCCACGCAGTGTGACTGGCTTGGATCTGGTCCGTATAAGTCGTGGTTGAAAGTGTCAGTACCAACAATATCTCAGTCTATTTACCTGCACTTGTTTTCCAAGTTGTACCAGAATTATAACTCCTGTGTCCACCATCTTCTTGCATTTAACTGACCAATCCTGGAAAGGGAGATACTGGCAACCCTTCTCCAAAAATTGACTGATTCTTTCCTGAGGAAAATAAATAGAAGAAAGAAAGAAAGAAAGAAAGGGAGCATTATGATATGGTTTTGTACCAAGCTGCAATATTTTCTGGAAGGGCTGCAGAAATTTATGGAAAGGGGTGGGGAGTCACACTTTGAATGAAGTCTCCACATGTCCTGTAGCGCAGAGAGGGTACCATCTTAGCCGAGAGCATTTTATAAAATAAGGAGAGCCTACTGAACAAGGCCAATGGCCCACATTGTTCAGCATCCTGATCTCACAGAGGCTACGCAGATGCCTGTGGGAAAATCTGCAAGCAGGACCAGAGCACAACAATACAATTTGTTTACAGCAAATGGTATGCAGACGCATTATTGCCCCTGACTGCAAAAGCAGAGCAAAGCTATCGTGGCTAGTTTGACTTTCAGATTTCAAAGGTCTTTTCAGGGTAATTCAAAAGGCAAGCCTTCCCTCGCTTAATGCTATTCCCCCACATGAACGATTGCAATGCTATTTATGTGGGGCTGCCTTTGAAAACAGTTCAGAAACTTCAATTAGTGCAGAATGCAGCTTCCCAGTTGTTGACAGGTTTGAGAGCAACAGATAATAAGACGCAAATTTTGTTTCAGTTATGTGGCCTACCTGTATGTTTCTGAGCTTAATTCAAAATGCAGGTTTGGACTGATAAAGCTCTTCAGGGCTCAGGGCTCAGGGCTCCAATATCTTTCCAGAATGCTGCTTCTGGTATGAACCTACCTGGACCCTTAGATCTTTGTCTGAGGCCCTTCTTCAAGTCCCCCCTCTGAGGAAAGCTTGGAGGGTGGTGACAAGAGAAGGGTCTTTTCATTGGTGGCACCCATTCCGTGGAATGCGCCCCCCCCTGGCGAGAGACACATGTCAACCTTTGTTGACACATCTTTGGTGCCAGGTGCAGAGTTACTTTTCCACATTAGATTTCAATAGACTGAGGTGATATTGTTTTGTTATTAGCTGCCAATGCTTCCTGTGACCACATGGGGGTTGCTTTTGTTTTGTTTTTATGGTGTAATATATTTATTTTTGTTTTTAACAGTGCTGTAAACTGCTTGGAGAACTCTGGGCAACAAGCAACTAACAATTAATAGTAACAAAAACAACAAGAAGAATATAATAATGATACGTTATGACACGATGGGCTCATACAGTCAAACAGAAATTGCAACACATATAAAATACTTTCAATTTATGCCTAGGGTTGCCAGCTTCTGAGCCACCCCCCACCACTAGGGTTTATTATTGGAAGGCAATGATAGACAATAATGTGTCTGTCCACACCTACTGATTTTTGAGAATTAGTCAAAGGCATAACAGACCAGGCTATTTGTGGCAGAGCAGGGGTGGGGGGGGGGCTTGAGAGAGAGAGAATTCTGTGTTCTCAGTTGTTCACCAAATGAAGGGTAGAAATCCTAGAATCCTCTCCGGAATACTTACATCCGTGGAATTGTCTTGCATGATCTTCGCCATCATTACTGTAACGAGCTTGCACATACCACACTTGAGACTTTTCTGAGAAAGAGAAGAAAGAAATAGTGAAGAGCGCAATGCATATCAGCACATGGATTATGACAACCTTGGGTTGGCCTTAGGCTGCATACACATCGTGAGTTGGATTCAATTATCCCAATTCCATTGGCAGAACCCAGCTCAAGGATTCCAGCTAGTGCGGCATGGGGCTTCCCCTTGTCCTGCCCTGCCCCAAATCGGCTCTAGGGGTCAGGAGAACCCCCGAGTTGCCTGCAGTGGGGAGGAGGGGGAGATGGTCCCACGGAAACCATCGGAAGAGCACAACACTGAGCCAGTGTGGTGTAGTGGTTAAGAGTGGTGGACTCGTAATCTGGTGAACCGGGTTCACATCCCCGCTCTTCCACATGCAGCTGTTGGGTGACCTTGGGCTAGTCACACTTCTTTGAAGTCTCTCAGCCTCACTCACCTCACAGAGTGTTTGTTGTGGGGGAGAAAGGGAAAGGAGATCGGTAGCCGCTTTGAGACTCCTTAGGGTAGTAATAAAGTGGGATATCAAATCCAAACTCTTCTTCGCCATATATTTGAAGCACATGAAATCCATGAAACTAGTTTAGTCCTCACAGAGCTACAATTCCCAGTGCCCTGGACCAACTATAGTTCCCAGGATTCAGGTGTTTGTGTGCTTTGCATGTATGGTGTGTACGCAACCTAGGTAAGTTGAGCTTCGTTCCCACTGAAATCAGCAGGACTTCAATTTGAGATGACCTCTTTCTATACAGCTGGTTCAGGATTTAATCAAGGCAGACCATTGCTTTACCTTGCCCAGCCTGCTCTGTCTGACAGCAGCTATATAGCCACTGACCCAAAGGTGCATGCAAGGGAATGTACCTAGACACTTATACAGGCAACACATGCGCTTTCCCTCCTGAGCTGTATGGTGCAGATAAATAAGGGTTTGAGGCATAGGTGCTAATTCCCTGGGTACCCGAGCACCCACAAAATTCCCCATGAAGAGGCCGCGCACGCACCAATTTCAGTGCCAGGGCCATGCACACTTCATGGCACCCACAGCCCTGGGCACCCACAGTTGCAGGGCCAAGCTGGCACTCCAAGGACAGAACCACACTTTACGTTAAAAGTGTTGAAGTCCCCACCAAACACTTTCCCAGTCTGCGCTTGTCCAGCTTACCCCTGTCCTGACACAAAGGCGTTGTGCATTTCTCTGTGCCCTATATTATGCAGTGGCTGGTGCAGGTAGAAAGGGCAGGGGAGGAATGTACAATCCATGACACAGGCAATTGGGTAAGTTGGCACGTATATTAAGAGCAGGGTGGTTGCTGTTTATGGAGTTGGAAATGTATTTAATGTAACGTGCAGTTCTGGCCTCAGTTCCCCTGGTGAAAGAAAGGAAGTGGAGCAAGGCCAGCTAACTGAGCAGTCGATGCCGTCTAAAAATCCTTCATTAAGCTGGCATTTCCAAATCCATTCAAAAAATAAAGTTAGGGGGTGGGAACCTAATATGGTTTTCATAGCCGTTTCGGTTTTAGACACTGTGTGTTTAAGAGGCTAGCTGGTTGGTATTCTGCAACTGCAATGGGATGCAGCATCTGGAACCCTAAGAATGTCACCTTTCATTTATAAGAAAAGCAGGTTTGTAGCCCATAATACAGGAACGTGTGTTGGAGCAGGGCTGGAGGCCCCAGGAGTGGAGGCAAGTGGTTTTGAACGTGTCTGAGGACAGAAGCCTGCAGAAAAGCTTATTCATCTAAAACAACTAAATAGGGAGGGCAGCTAAGCAGGCTTGTTTATTTCTTTTGTAGCCACTGGGTGTGTGTGTGTGTGTGTGTGTGTGTGTGTGTGTGTGTGTGTGTTTTCTGGGCAGGTGGCAACTTCATTACTCAGTGGCAGGTAAAATGTTCTCTGTGTTTGTTCATGGAATCATAGAGTTGGAAGAGACCACAAGGGCCATCCAGTCCAGCCCCCTCCCAAGCAGGAAACACCATCAAAGCATTCCTGACAGATGGCTGTCAAACCTCCGCTTAAAGACCTCCAAAGAAGGAGACTCTACCACACTCCCGTGGCAGCAAATTCCACTGTCGAACAGCTCTTACTGTCAGGAAGTTCTTCCTAATTGTTCAGAGCACTTCAATTTGTTATTCATTCACACTGCATGTTTCTTGGATGAATCCTGCGATCCCCTGCTCAGATTAACCCTTGCATTGAAGGTCATGAATGTTGGAGGTGGGCAGGGAGTACATACTCTGCCGTCACATAGACTCACCACAGGGGTGCTGACCGCCAAAGTGCGATGACAGTGGTCCAAAGTCCCGCACTTCAGTGCCGTTGGGAAGTCCCGACACCATGTTTCCGGACCATCTGCACACTCTTTCTCCCAAGACAGGGGGCCTGCAGCAGCTGCCCAAAAGAAGAACAGAAAGGTTAGCTTCCCGCTGCATGACGAAAAACGCACATTGACGGATTCTACCTTCTATTTAAGCCATCTCAATTTGATTTTGAAAGATAACCAAGCTGAGTTGAGAACCTGCCCACTAGCTCGGCCACTCAGAGGAAACAGCCTTGGAGAAATACTGCTACCGCAGATGCCCATCTGTAAAATGGGAACAACGGTGGCATCAAGCATGATAAAGTCTGAAAAGCACAGAAGTTTTGTAAAAACGGTTATCTATATAACCTTATGATCATTAAAACCACACACAAAAATAATATACTATTTTGGCCCTATGTCCACAAGCTTATTTGCACGCTTCCATCTCAGCTTGTGCATTGGAAATACTGTTATTTCCTTTTCATAGAAAGCCATGGTTTTCTTATCACTGCTGGAACAAGGCCCGTTTAACAAAAATGGACAGTCCTGCCGTTGAAACCATCGTATCCTCTACGTGCCAGGAACAAACAATTTCAATATTTAATGCATAATTGTAGCACATGAAAACCATGTTAAGAGCAGCCTGTAGGGTCAGGCCTAGCCCAGCATCATGTTCTCACAGTGGCCAGCCAGATGCCTATGGGAAGGCTGCCAGCAGAACCAGAGAACAAGAAGCCTCTGTCCTCCTTCAGTTTCCAGAAAACGGTATTCAGAAGCACTTCTGCCTCCAAGTGTGGACATAGAAAACAGCCAACAAGGCTAGCAGCCATTGATAGCCTTGTCTTCTAATGAATGCCGTATCCTCCTCGTAGCTGACAACAGCCACACCAGAATTAGGATTGTTCACACTGTGGTAAATGTGGCCATCTTGTTGCAATCGCTTCAAATCACTTGGGACGTGTCTGTGCATAGCTACAGCCTCATTACAATACAACATTTACTACAGCCTGATCCAATGAACGGCGCTCAATTTGCAGGATGAGAATCGTAGTCTGACAAAATCTGGAAGGCATCATGCTGCCTACGCCACCAGTTCTAAATGAGGTAGCCAAGTTGGTGATCACAAAAGAGAGGGGAACCAGGACTATTCTGCCTACCCCAAGTAATTCGACCTAAGCCAGCCCTGGGGAACTGAAACTGGACCAACACAGTGTGTGTACTTTGAACAGAAACTGTGGTAAGCCCAGATGTCTACATCTCTATTTATTATTTGCATAACCGAAAGCAGAAATATTCTAGCTATCCCTGCAACAGAGGTTTGCTCCGCAGACATTAGCAAGTGATAATGCATATTTTTCAGAACACCTGCTCCCATACCAGCCATCTTGGACCAGTGACACAGGAGAAGCTACCCTCCCTTGTTGTGGAGCCCCTGGAGACACAGATGGCAGCAACTCAGATGGGCTTCTGTTAGCCACCAAAAATGTCTTCCCCCTTGAGGGGAATTACTTCCCACTCTCCAATGTTTTTAAGGTTCCCCTGCCCCCTGTATTTTGACTGCATTTTGTTAACCGTTAGTCCAGGTATTTCACTCTATTGTTCTTTTAGGTTGAACATAATTTCCGGTGTTGGAAACTGCCCTGAGATCACTATGAGCAATGAAGTGCAGTGTGGAGATTTTGCAGATATAAAGGAACAAATGTTTAGCTCCACGGTCGTGAAAAGCTTCAGCTGCCACTGATTTCTGCAAATCAGGCCAGGGTTAAAGGCACAGAAGCGGGCCTTTGTGGTTAGTTGGCAACCAGGTTTAGGAAACATAATTCACAAACTGCTGCAAAGTCTCAGCTACATCTAGGAAATTATTTCATTCTTTTCATGATCACCATGGTAGGTCATCACCATGAGCATCTTAGTATGTGACCAGTAGGGCATGAAACTGTCCTGTAGGTTTTGTCCTTGCTGTTGTTGTCTTTAAAAAAGCACCCTCCCAAACTTTTTATCAGCCTAGTTCTTTTCTACTGTGATCTAAAGTTCTGAGATGTTATAACCTTCAGTATTTCACTAAAAGCTTTTGTGTTTTACCATGTGCAGAATATCCCCTTAACTCAGCCTTCCCTAACCCCGTGGTGTCCTCCAGCTGTTTTGATCTGCAATTCCCATGAGTTGGGGATTGCCTGGGACTGATGAATGTTGGAGATCAGAACAGTTGGAGGGAAGCAAATTGGCAAAGGCTCGGGCTGCCATAAGATCTTAAAATTTAAAATCTTGTTAAGGTTCTTCCTTTGACACCTCAAATGAGTTTTCCTTCCTACTAGTCCTGCTCATATCAAACCCCACAATTACCACCATAGGCACATTATTCTATTTGGTGTTGGGAGGAATGGGAATCATTGTTTGCTATTTATTAGCTTCTGTGTGCTGCTTCGTACAATGAATGAGGCCGAGACTTTTAACCCAGTAATTTCACATCTTCAAAGAGGTTCATGGGATTACTTCTCCTTATGCTGTGGGTATGCTTTAGATGTAGGGTGGATAGCTTTCCAGGCGTCTCTTGCAGCTGGTGTTACTCTTCCCATTTAGATGACCAACGAATGCACATAGAGAGGATCTGTTTGCATTGCCCTGACGACCAGATCTGCACATTGCACAGATCTGATGTGCTGTTCATGCAGCAGTTCTGTACAGAAAATCAGATGAGCATCTAGAAGTCAATGGCAAGGACAGACAAGGTCGTAACCCCAGCTTCCCACTCTCAGCACCACCACTCTAAACATTGATAATCTGAATAGGGCTACTTTTTTAAAAAAAAATCTCCATGCTACTGGTTTCTACAAACCAAGTTGCTCCTAAATTATTTCCTTCCTGGACAGTTGACATCTATCTATAATCTGGATGCTACATTTCACCAAATAAATAAATAAATAAATCTGCACTATGGTAGTAAATTCTTTATCCACATCAGTTTTCATCTGCCTCTGGTCAACATAGATCAAAGATAGGGCTTGTCCACATTTGGGCATTATTTAGCTGTTAATCCATGTTTCCCCCACTTGAATTAGGCAGAGTAATCCACACCTGCACACATTAGAATTTTTATGTGAGGAGCAATTTTGGTCTTTCCTGCTCATACCAGTGAGTGTTCCCTTTTGTGTTTATCCCTGCCTTCTAATTTGTTGATTCAATTATGCCAATTAAGTGCCAACTGAGAAGCACAGATAGCTGCATACGCACACACCCCTTGTTTATATTTTTTATTTTTATTTTTTTAAAAAATCTCAGCTCTAGAAATGTGCAAAAGCACACATTCAGGCAACTGTGAATTTTGAGCAGCTACTGGGAGACTGAAAAAGAGATGAAAGCAATTGTAAATTCTGAGAGTACACTTTTTGGATGCTACCCAGTATATCTGGTATAGAAATTTTTAGCATGGTTTTCTTGTGCAGTGTTCTGGTTCTGGCAAATCTGAGGGATCCGAAGGTGGAGGGGTGGTCCTTTGCTCAGGGACACACCAGAAATAGTTACAACCACAGCAGGGAGAGGGGGAAGTTGTCGGCATGGAAAGGGAAGTAGCAGAAAAGGATGACTGATCCACCCACCACCCCACAAAACAGCAAAACCAATTACCTCCGACCCTGAGTGGAGCAATTTGGAGCCTTATTTTCCTCAATTTATCAAATTATTCCCATATCGGGTAAATCTGAATTTACAAGTGGGAGAGCGCATTGAGATGGCATTGTTTGAAGGAAACATCATTTGGACCACGCAGATTAAATGGAAATGCAAAGAACAGCGAACACACAGCAAGCCCATAGCCGTTTAGGGTGGGAATAGGAACCTGTGGCTCACAATATATTATTGGACTCGCATCAATTCCAGTCAGCATTGCTATATGGGTCAGGGATGATGGGATGTCCTCCTTGCAATTGTCCAGCTGTAAGAGAGGGGTGTGGAGAAACCTGCTCAGAGTTCTTTTGTGGATTTCAGCATTCTTTACAGTGAGTCAGTAGCCCATTAACACTTTCCTTCTGCCACACGGCTTCCGGAAATTTAATCTCCTTTATGCTTCCCCTTCCGCCCCTTCTTAATGTTAATCTGTCTTGGATCTTGGATCAATTACTTTAAGGAAAGCACTTGCATGCCCAAGCATGCTTCCCTCATATGCAAATATGCACACTTTCCTCATGTTCTTTGCCAGTTTGAATACGCACACTTCCCCTGGTGTTTGCATGCGTGCATCAGACTGTTTTGCTTCTGTTTCCAATACACTCTATACTTTAAGGTTACCAGATGTCCCCGTTTCTCGGGGACAGTCCCCGGATTTACAAATCAGTCCCCATACAAAATCCATTGAAATTGAAAAATGTCCCCGGATTCATTGAAAAAAACCACACTGTTGCTGACTCTCCTGTGCTGTGCATGCTTCTTTCATCATTCACCTTCTCAAGCAGAAGAGCATGCTGTTAGCCTATATTTGTCTTGCACTCTCTCACTTTTTCTAGTATGCCCGGTGTATCTAGGGGTTGACCACCCCACCCTGCCAAGGGTCCAGGACCAGGGAAATAAATAAAAAATTGCACCTCTTCACTCTGGCTCAGAGTGGCTAGGAGGGAAAGCAGCAAGGGGAGAGATGGACGGAGGGAAGCCGTTAGACAGAGGAGGAGCAGAGCAGACCCCAATGACCACAGAGGAAGTCACTGGTGGAGCACAAAAGGAGATGAAGAGCAAACGTTTTGAGCTTCTGGTCCATGGTGTCTCCCAGCTATGGAGATGGCAAAACATGCAAATCATTATGTATTTCACAACAATCTATGCATCCTTCACTTTGACTCCAGGGGGGAACAAGCCCCTCTTGAAATGACCTTGCCGTAGATCTGGAGACACACACACCCCTCCATGCAGACTGAAGGTGTAAATATGTAAATAAATCCTATTTCTTAAAGCTATGACAATCTCTACCGCGTCTTCAATTCTCCAAAGGAGCACAGAGCCTGGACTAGTGCCTGGAAACCCCCCCCCCGGAATCTTGCTATGGCTCGGGAGAGAGTGGTGGTGGTGCCCAACTGCTGTAACAATATTAATGGCTGAAACACAGTGAAGTCGTTCTGTCCTGCTGTGTTTTAGGTTGTATTTCCATGTCTCCACCTGATGTGTTTTACCTGTTTCGTTACCACGCGCCTGCAACTGTCCAACTCCCAGTCACGAAGCTGCCATCTGAGCATGTGCAACAGCTGTCTTAAATGTTCGCACCTCAGCTTAACCGAGAAGTGCGTGTGACTTAACATTTTCTAATTGGATGGAAACTGGTTAGAGGGAAGATGCATCAAACAGCAGCATTTCTTAAGAAACCACAGGATAGAAATGGATCGCTGCCAATGTTGTGTGTACATGGGCTTGGGGAGAAAACAGCAGTGGAGCCACAGTGAACAGTAATGTGGACACAGCAGAACCTGCCCCATTCTCCACTAAGCTGCACATACAAACACATACCCTTGCCAAGACTTGATCACGCCTCAACTGTAGCTCAGGGAAAGTGTGGACACAAGCAGCAGGGTTAGCATCATGGGGTGTGTGTGTGTAATCTCTTGGGGTGAGGATGGAGGGGGATAAGACAACTGCAGAGATTGTGACATGACTGTTGTGTCGACAACAGACTGCAAGAATTGCTTTCCGGAACCTTGAACAATAAATAATAGATGCTAGTTAGCAAATGGGCAGAGGCTTGCACAACCTATGCAAAAGGGTGGCCGGGTTTATTGGTTGTTTTGCATACAAGGAAATAGTCTCAAGCATTAAAAATGCTTTTAGGGATGATAGAGTATTCAGAGGGCTGAGAGGTCCCTTTCCACCTCCTTTGCAGCACATCAGCATTAAGGACAATTACTGGGTGGGACAAGACAGCAATTGCAAGGCAGAATTAGGAGTGATCTCATCTTTGGGAGAAGTACCAGCATGAGCCACGAAATGATGCAAGGAGCTTCATTTTTGGGCTCCCTTGGGAGGAAGATAAGATAAGATATATGGATAAGATATATGCATACAAATACCACATTTACTCAGATCTAATACTCACCTTTTTTGGACAAATTACATTGCAAAAATTAAGGTGTGCATTAGATTTGATGGCACATTTACATTCGCCAGCAAATACTTCTTTTTTGTTTCAAGGCTCTGAAAATTGATGTGTGCATTAGATTCAATGGCGCATTAAGACTCAAGTAAATAGAGTAAGGCTAACTGGATGAGTTTGGCCAAACTGCGAGAGGCAGTGAAGGATAGGCGTGCCTGGCGTGCTCTGGTCCATGGGGTCATGAAGAGTTGGACACGACTGAACAAATGAACAACAACAACAACAAACTGGAGGAGATATTGTTCTTTTCTTTTAGAAAGTATTAAATACAAAGCTGTAACATATAGTGCATGGCTACATAAAACTGAAATTTAGATTTAAGCTAAAATACAAATATTAATAAGCATTATTAAGGAGAGTAACAGTGAAATCTTATGCATACCTACTCAAAAGTTCTTTTGCTGAGTTGCAGCAATTTACCTGGAAGTAAGCCCTAGAATCTCAAAACCAAGAATAATAAATACTACAACTATAGAATGCGATACAAAAAGTTTCCACAGCCATTTATGAGCTTAAGCTATTCACTCCCGGAAATTATGAAACCTAAATATAAATTAGAGAAGCAAAAGTGAACAGCAAAGGGAGGTGCATGATAAAAACAGAAGGGAAATTATCTCAACTGGTCATACCATATAAAATGAACAATAAAGATCAATATCTAAAGCCTGATCCTTTGTCACATTTATAAAAGGAAGTCGTAAGCCATGGAAAGTTTCCTTACAGGTATGTATCCTCCCTTCTGGCAGCTGAGGAAGCTAAAGAAGCATGGCAGAACAACTAAAAATGCAGAATGGAGTGCGAACAGTCCAGGATAAACCCACCACTAATGCACTATATAGTGTCAAGAACATGCTGCAGAATACGCCCACACAAAACCGTCAGTCTGGCGGGACCCGTCATCTCCAGGACATTGATTAGTATGTTTTTTAAAAAAAAACCTTGGCTTCCAAAACACCTTCTTATTTCAAGACGCTGAGATGCCCACTTCCACTGTCCTTCAATAAGTAGATTTTTGGATTACCCTCAACACTTCTGGAGAAGCCTTTGAAAATGGAAATTTCACTTACTTCCAAACATGGTTTTTACCGGGTTTTAGCCAGAGGAAGTACTGTAGACTGGATTATGACACTGTAATTATGTATTATAATAACTTTTAATAATAGTTTTAATATTTATATGCAGCCTATCCGACTGGGTTGCCCCAGCCACACTGGGTGGCATTCAACAAAATATTTAAAACATTAAAAAAAAACCCTCCCTTTACAGAGCTGCCTTCAGATGTCTGCTAAAAGTTAGATAGGTGTTTATTTCCTTGACATCTGATAGGAGGGTATTCCACGGGGTGGGTGCCACTACCAAGAAGGCCCTCTGCCTGGTTCCCTGTAACTTCACTTCTCACAATGAGGGAACTGCCAGAAGGCCCTCAGAGCTGGATCTCAGTGTCCAGGCTGAATGATGTTTTCCAGTGCAGTCCAAAGATTTGCTTTTGTTCCATAAGGTAAACGATTTGAGGACACAAGGCACCTCACTTCCTCAAGAGGCTTTGCTTAGGGCTGCCCTATTATCAAGCAAATGGCAGGCTCTATGTTATAAATCAAGCACTGCTAGGAGTTTCCTTTTTGTTTTCCAGTGTATTTCTTATCAATAAAAAAAATTGGTGTGGCACAAGCAAATTTTTATTTAGCAAATGTGGCCCAGAGAAAAAAGTTTTAGAATCACTGCTATATGCTAAAAGCAAATTCATTCTATGAACTATGGTCAACATGCAGCCAAAACAGCATAGGAGAAAGCTATCAGGAAGTTTGTGGAAAGCCCAAGATTTTCAGCACACACAAAACGAGGGGTGGGGGGTAGTGGGTGGGTGGGGGAGATTCCAGTTAGCCCAGTGAGGACTGAGCTAGAGAGGGAACAGAATAGCATGTCCTGAAAAAGGGCTGATGGGAATCTTGAACAGGATCACGCCACACTGCAACATTTTGTTGCTGGTCCTGCTTGCCTTCTTTAATAATATTACGTAAGTTGGATGAAGAATTTGTCATCATTTAGTGATTGCAGGAAGAACAGGTGCTGCCAGGTTTAGCTGGTGCAATCTACATATCAGATGTGGCGATACGGGAAGAACTCCCGCAGAACCTATGACAGGAGGGTAGGAATGAGCAGGGAGTTAATAGCCTCTGTGAGACGCACTTGTGTAAGCCCAGAGCACTGAAATGTGCCAGGCAGAAGCTATTACAAAAGACAAACAGGTTTAGCAACAAAAGCTGTCCTAGATTCATGCCTACACCCAGAGCACTTGCTAACCTACTATAACTGCTCATACGGATACCTCCCCACCAAATATTCCCTGCTTCAGAACATCCTAGCAACTTGAACAAATGATTCCGATATGAGATTCCTCACAGTATTGATCATCTCCCATCTCCTACTCAGGGAAAAGTGTGGGCAGGACCAGATCATACCATACTATCAACATAGAAGGATAAAGGTTGTCAGGCAGATGGTGATAAGGTGAAAATGAGCCTCCCCCCGGCCCCCATATAACGAGAATGTCTTTTTCACATGAATAGTATTGTGCCGATGTCAAGTTTTTTAAATCCATGCAAAATTATACAATACCAGAGGGGTAACCACACCCATTAAAAACCATCAGAGTGACCACAGTCTTAAAAATACTCTTATATAGCATCGGCTTGTATACACCAAAACCCACATCAGATCCAATGATGGGCCCAAAGTTACCCAGTGAGCTTCTTGGGTATGTGGGCATTTGAGCCACCTTATCCTAGGTCCTAGATGGGACGCAGGTGGCGCTGCGGGTTAAACCACAGAGCCTAGGGCTTGCTGATCAGAAGGTCAGCAGTTCAAATCCCTGCGACGGGGTGAGCTCATGTTGCTCGGTCCCAGCTCCTGCCCACCTAGCAGTTCGAAAGCATGTCAAAGTGCAAGTAGATAAATAGGTACCGCTCCGGCGGGAAGGTAAACGGTGTTTCCATGTGCTGCTCTGGTTTGCCAGAAGCGGCTTTGTCATGCTGGCCACATGACCCGGAAGCTGTACGCCGGCTCCCTCGGCCAGTAAAGCGAGATGAGCGCCGCAACCCCAGAGTCGTCCGCGACTGGACCCAATGCTCAGGGGTCCCTTTACCTTTACCCCAGGTCCTAGTGTTAACAATCTACACCACTGCACCACAGTGGCTCTGCATAAGTATAGAAAGAAATGAGGGACAGTTTACAGAAGGAGATGGGAACTTCTGACCCGTGGGACAATTTGGCATGCAAGGCCATTTATTATAAAACCATGCCCACTTGCCAATCAGCTGGCATCGCTCTGCTAGGGTGGCGTGGAAGCAGGACTCCATTCTGTGTTGGCTGCATGCCAGTTCCCCTGCTGGGAAATGACAAATCCTGCTGTTTTGCAGTGCACACCACTTTGAAAGCCATTTTACAAGCAGCCCAGAGCTACTCTTTGAACCTTTAGCTTTCTGTAAACTCTACACAGTGAAGCAGACTAAAGGCTGGGCTAAGTGAGAGATGGATCAGCGCCACAAATGAAAACCAGGTCCTATCAACAGGATAAACTTTTTACAATTGATGCAACTAGGCTTGGACTCCGTCGGAACTGGGAGTGTCCCTTTCAGAGTTGTTCCTGTGCACTGTTCCCCTTGTCTCAGCAGTTGGGAATCGCTCACACCCACTCCCAACTGGATCATTCAGTCTTTTGCTGGGTTAGCCTTTTAATTTATGCTCTGCATAGCAAAGTGACACACCTGTCTCTGAAGAGGGAGGGAAGACTCCTTGAAGCAGCAACAAAGAAGTGTTAAAAAAACAACTAATACAGGCAAGCTGTATTTGAAAGAATGCAAGTGTAACACGTCACTTTGCTTACCACAGACACGCTGAAAACTAAGATTGTTGTGTGTGATAACAGAAGGTTTTTTAACTGACCAACAGGCATGAGTGACCTGTTTTCCAGCTCCACATTTAAGAACTAAAGTCAGGTCAATTATATTATAGCATCGGCATTCATTTACCCCTGCATAGTGTATGTTTGGAGATTCCATAATTTGCTAGATTAAAAGGCAACTACCCTGTTCCACACACCCTTTCTCATTTTTAAAAACTGCCCAGCTGTGCATTTAAAATACCATTGTGAGCAGGGGGGGTGTCACACACACCCCAAACAAGACACTCCCCCCACCGCTACCACCAATTGCTGGAGCCAATTGCCAATACGCATGCTAGTATTTTTCTTTCAGAGATTTAAAACCGTGGGACACAACTCTTGCACCTAGAGATATACTTTGCCTCTCCTGTGCCACTCCCTGCCAAATTCTTTTTTCTTCTTCTTCTTCATGGTGCTGCCATGTGATTTGTTTGTAGAGATGCCAGAGCTGGTGCAACTGTACAAACCCTATTCAAGACAAGATAAAAATCCTCCTAGCCTGGACTCAGACACACCTCCCTTTCTATGCAAAAGGCTTTTAAAGCTTATCAACATAAAAGGAGGAGGTTTCAATTAGTGTTCTCATTACTGTATATAAGTTTCAATGCATTTTAAAACATTCTTCTTCAGGGTGGGAATAGTCAACTAAAGAATATGTTTTCTTCTTCCCAAGTTAAAAACATGGTTGAAATGCACTTGAGTTTATTCTGTTTGCATTTAGTTAATATTATAAATCATTTCAGGTGTCCTCCTTGTTTGGTGCTACTCTCTCCAGCCATGGTATTACAGCAGAGGTAAGAGAGAGCTAATGTGGAGATGTTTAGAAGAAAAGATTAGAAGCTACAAGGCCCAGGTTCAGGACCCGCCCCCCCAGCACAAAGATCACAGGCAGTGCTATTTTTCTAGAAAAAGAAGTGCTGGAACTCACCATGAACACCTCCCTTGTTCTCTTAAAATGGCAATGGCACCCACCTGAGAGGTGGCGGAACTGAGTTCCAGCTGAAAAAAGCCCTGCTCACAGAGGATGTAGGGTTAGTCAGCAGTTCTCTGCCTGACCTGCCTCACAGGTAAGAACCAGAGGAAAGGAGGAAGTTCTTTGACGAAAACACCAATAAAAATTCTGCACAGCAGCAGTGGGGAACTGGCAGCCCACAGGTCAAGTTATGCCTGCTGGGATCCTCATTTGACCTGTCAAAGTGTCCAGTGGGAGTTGGGGGAGCTCTGGATTGACCCCTGCTGAGCACATGGGGGTCATTTGCATAAATATTTCCAAAGGGTGAGCAAGGTCTATGACTTCTGACTAGGCATTGCTGACTTTACTATTTTCAGTCTTTATATGGCCAAACCCCACACATGCACCATTACACGATACTGAAGAGAAGCAATGGGAAACAATGGTGGACTGTGGACTTTCCTTTTATGGTGCTAAAGGTCTCACCACTAAGTTCCCTGTGTTATCCCGTTATTTCCATCCCACTGTTATATGGAATGGAAATGACAGCACATAGATAACTTCACAGATTGCAGCGCTTGGGTGACTGGCTCTAGCATCAAATAATATTTGCATAATTATAACACAAACGACGAAAGTCAATGTCTACGACATACACAATAGCTGCTACAAAAGTTGTCTGGTCTTACTATTGCTTGATCCTGCTAATGTCTTGAGTTGCAAGTCAATACTTGAGTACTTTTTTCTGCTGGCACACGGATACTCTTGTGATTTTAAATTACTGTTGTTTCATATAACATTGTTATGCTGTACATTAGATGCCATCTTTGGATGCTCCCACTGAAAAGTTTTATTATGGCTTTAATTGTGCCCCCTGAAGAAACCCACTCTTTACTGCTAAATTGGCACAAATGTCAATTAAGTTTTCCGTGGATCGATGTTTGCTCAGATTCAGCAGTAAACGGGGGGTTTCCTGGGAGAAAGCAGTGAGGCAAACAGAAAACCACTCGGACCCATGCCTAAAAGCACAGGGCAAGTGGAACACCTCTTGAGTCTGTGCTTTCTAGGTGCAGACAGGCAGAAGTGTGGGCTATACAGTGATAGCAAGCCTATGAGATGAGAGCAGTAGATGAAGACTGCCTGTGCATATTGGTGCAAGTTTTGGTAATGTATGTGCCCTGTACCCCTCATACTACTGGCTGGGGAAATAAAATTCAACATTGCCAGCACACAGGTCCTTTCAAAACAACAGAATATTCTAATCAATGAGAATATTTAGAAAACCATGCATGGCAAAATGCTCTTGAACCTGTGCTATCATGTCTGAAGTCATAACTTTCTGCACAGATCCAACACATCTGATAGAGGATTTGCTTTCAATATGTAGCAGCCAGTATCCAGCTTTTCTTGTTGTTCAAGCTGTACAGTACTGATAGCTGCCTCTGTATTTTCAGCTGGGATGTTCTCATGCCCTGCCCCCACCTAAATCTGTATATTTCCATCTCTTTAGAGGCAAACACTTTGGATACTACTTGTATGATGCCTGACAAGGTAGAGGCTTCAGTGTTGGTCTGTGCACTCAGCCACACAGCTGTAAATAAAACGTTTTAAATGTGTTGTAAAGTTTATACAAACGTGACACTAGATGGCAACAGTGAGCCAAGCAAAATTCAATGTATTTTTCAAAACCTTTAAAAATAAACATTTTCACAGCGTTTTTTATATGTGCATAGATTCCACCTGGGGCTCACTAACTCACTGTCCTCTGCTTTTTGAAGTACTTGGGGACATTCCTAGCTGAATAAATTGAAACAGCTCTGCTTCTTTCACTTTATCTCTCTAGTAATCTTACACAGTATAGAAAACCACTGCGCCTTTCTTTTAACCTTCAACCACTTAAAACAGTAGCATAATAATTTGCATAGTACTTTTATTATTTGTACTCCTCCCATCTGACTGGGTTGCTCCAGCCACACTGGCACATGAAATTTCCATTTCACTGCACATTTCCTGAAACCCTTGACAGCTACTTTTGGTTTCCAATTCTTGCCCTTCAAAAAAGCAGGTCCAGCTGCACCCCCACCAAGCTCCTCACCCAGTCACAATAAGGAACCATAATTTCTTTGTCTGTATTATCACTGCATTTCTAGTGTTTCCAGATCCTTAAGATTTCTGGATGTAGAAAGTAGATCAGAACAAGCAGTATTCATACACCTGAGCTGCCTGCTGGCCCAGGAAGGCTCTCTTCCAGAGCATGTGCAGAGCCCCTGTCTGGCAGCCACTCTAAATGGGAGTGGTCTCAGAGATCAACCTATTGTTGACCAGCTAAATGTGTGTGTCTGTGTACATTAAAATAAATTCATTAAGAATTCCAGGAGAAAAGCACCACACCCTCTCCTACAGACGTCCATGGCTCTACAGAGCACAAATAACTAGGAATTAAGTTGCCAGAAGGACAGTTACCGCCACAGAGTGCAGGTGGGGGTTAAGCATTTTAATATTTTTCTAGTAAAGGTAAAGGGACCCCTGACCATTAGGTCCAGTTGTGGACGACTCTGGGGTTGTGGCGCTCATCTCGCTTAATTGGCCAAGGGAGCCGGTGTACAGCTTCCGGGTCATGTGGCCAGCATGACTAAGCCGCTTCTGGCGAACCAGAGCAGCGCACGGAAACGCCGTTTACCTTCCTGCCGGAGTGGTACCTGTTTATCTACTTGCACTTTGACGTGCTTTCGAACTGCTAGGTTGGCAGGAGCAGGGACCGAGCAACGGGAGCTCACCTTGTTGCGGGGATTCGAACTGCCAACCTTCTGATCAGCAAGCCCTAGGCTCTATGGTTTAACCCACAGCGCCACCCACATCTACACGCTATTAAAAACTTCCTGCAAATAAATAAATAAATAAATAAATAAATAAATAAATAGTAGTAGTAGTAGTAGTAGTAGTAGTAGTAGTAGTACATGGGAGGGAGTGGTTCGAGCTCCAACCTCTTTCTTAAACAAAAACTTAAAACAAAAACTCCCTAAAGTGTCCTAGCTCCATATCATAGAACTAAAAGTCAGGGAATTCCCCAATTCTTAACACTTTCCCTAAACAGCTATTTGCAGGATTCTTCTGATAAAGTCAGAGGAATTCGTTGCAATGGGAAGTTATTTTCGAGTCCTTCAGCATATTCCTGTGGGTCCGATTTGTCACTGTGAAAGGTAGGAGTACTTGCCACATAGGGCTTTACATACACCTGCAATTTAGGAGTAGGAGGAAGACAGAACAGTTGTTGGCATGTTGGGTCCTATCCTGCTCAAGCTACTGCATAATGTGCTACCCATCATTTATATCCTGGCTCCTGCCCAAATTCAGATACATATACATGGAGGGTTCTCTTGCAGGCACCCTTTGAGATGGAGACAGTTGGCTGTGCAGGGATCTGAACCTGACTTCAAACACATTCTAGCCCAGCACTCTAAAGGCTACACCACCCTACATGTTAATTAAAATGGGGTCATGTTCTCTCGCTTCAAGTTAGCTGAACTGCAGTCCTCTTGGTTTTAGGAAGGGAAAACTTGGAAGCCTCTCTGATGGGACTAAAGACCTGAAGATGTTCAGTGTTCTGAGCTCCCTTCCCCGAACGGTGGATTTTAATAAAGGTAGCGATTGAAATGCTGTCCTCCCTAACATACCTTTGAATCTTGGGTGCAAAAGAAAAGTATCACTACTGAACTTTTTAGCACTAGCCGTGGCTATATTAAAAATTACACTGCTTCGGGTTTTTTTAATGCACAATGTCTCACTCCCAGAGATCTTTTGGTACCTATCTAGACTCCTCACCAAGAGGTTACATGGGAGATGTTTGGGGAAATCACCGAGCTGGAGCAAAGTGCCATATTGTTAACAGTGCAAGGTGGGTTTACAGCCTACCAATGGACATTGAGCTCACTGAAAACACAGCTGTAGAATTTCAGCATTCCTACACCTGAATGTTTGTAGCCTTAATGATCAAAATGACTTTATAGCAAGTTCAAATGGCTAATGCTGCAATTTCAGCAATTAGCATACATATAAATTTCAATTTCAAGTGCAAGTGAGTCAGATAACCTATAAGCAAACCAGCCTCCCCCCTGACAAGTCATTAGCACCTGGCTTTCTCAGCTGTTGTTGAGCCACATAATAAGCTTCCTGCCTAAAGGCACTTCTCATCTTATCAGCATGAAAAATAAGCGAAGGCTGGGAAAGAGCACTGGAGTGGGAGGGAAGAGCATTTTCAAAGACAACCTGCAGAGGACAGACAAGGGGAGAAAAATTATAGGACTAGGCTGCTCTCCTTTACCTGCTTAGAGGAGTACCTTTTTTACTTTTTAGAGGAGAGTAGGCACCATTGAACGCAATGGAACTTCTGAGTAGAAATGTTTAGGATTGCCCTATAACCCACCTACAAGTCACAGCTAACACCTTTGAAACCGCAACACTCATCTAGCTGAATGGACTCACAAACACATTTCCCTACCTTAGCTCAATTGCATTACTAATCATGAGTCAAAAGGCAGCGTTCAGTGACAGCAGAACTGCATGTAAAAGCAAAACACAGTGGCCCATTTTACAGATTTATTCTAAGCAGCAAAACTGTCAGCAAATGAAAAGGTCAGAAGCATACTTGTTACCTGGATATACCTGTACACTTCCCCCACCCCCAGTAGTGAAATAGTAAGAAGAGAAAAGCTCAAAGAACTATGCAAATTGAAGTAGTAGTTCTATCCGACTATTCCTTGGAAGACTGGACTGTTTATTTCTCAGAATTTATATGCCACTTGATTGTAATAAAACCTGAGAGTGGTACTACACACACTGTAAATATGAGATAGCTAGATCTTGGAGACATGGATAATAACTGTTGGTTCTTTTTTGGCATAGGTTGAAGTTTTCCGTGCACTGGGCCAAGTCATTGCCTACAGGTGCATTCCTTCATTCCATGTAGCAGCAACATACATGGAACCCTGCCATTATGGGTTAGTGCTTATAGTTAACTGTTGGTCAATGTCTTGTTCCAAAAGGCCACAACCACAACAAAACAGGCACAGCAGTATTGTAGTAGTGGTGGGTGGGGTTTTTATTTTTAGCTTTTTTTAAGGCCAGGGTGCTCTGGAACATGGCAGAACCCTCTGGTAGAATCCCCCCCCCCATTTATTTCAATCCAGCAAAACATCATTTACAGAATGACTTGAATGGAGTCTAGCCACAATTTCTATTCATCGGAGCTCAGCAAGGCTTAACATCTTCCAGGGTAACGGCAGCTATCTAGCAAAGTCACAATAATGTTAGATGAACTGTTGTGTGGTCCACGATCCATGGCAAGCATCAGAATCAGATGTTGCCCATAAAACCCAGCATCGAAAGAATACCCACTTTAATTTTTGTATTAAAAAATGATAATAATGGCGGCTGTTACAGCTGTGAAGGCAAGCTATAGCCAGAACAGGGCTCAATAGAGGGTTCCCACGTGTCTTAGTACATACTTTGGTATATGCCCCCCACAACAGAAAAGTAAATCATAGAAGACCAAGGAAGGCTGTGCATAAATTATACAGATCAGATTTCAGCTCCTATTGGGACAGCATATAACACACACACCCAGTTATGAGACAGGGCCTACAGCTGCAGAGGGAAATGTTGGCACTCTTACCTAGGTATGGTGCTGGCTTTTCAAAGGAGTTATAAACACAGAAGGAACTAGGAAAATAGCAACTGCAACAGAAGCAAATGCCATTGGACAACAAACGCCCAGCACTTACATTTCTTTGCTCTCCTTCATCCACAGAATGATTGTCATACTACTATAACAAGAGTCTCATCACTCTTGCTTCCGGTAAACATCGAAAACCATTTCATTCCACTGTCAGTTATAAACATTTCATGTTGCTTGACATTGACCGCAAGCTTTTTCCTACATAAATTGTTACTGTCCCAACCAAAATAGGCATGGGAGTAGTGGGGCTGCAAACTCTTCTCATCCCTTCTGCAGTCCAGATAGTCCCCAGCCCCCCAGGCCTGCCAATTTGTGGAAGAAAAAGCTTAAACACAAAGGCCAGTATCAGGATAAAACATCAAGAGTGGTTTGGGCCCAGAGTTCCTAACTAAAGAACCATGGGAGTTAAATGTTAAAAGATTGGTCTCCAACTCAGAGTACCCCACACCTGTACAAAAATAGTTTTTCTTGCTCAGTGAAGTGCAGGGGAGGAAAGGAAAGGAAGAGAAAACCAAATACGACAGCTAAAGCTATTTCAAACTGGTTTACATTGTGACGTAGCTCTATCCCACCCAAGGAACAGCCACAGAGGAAGCACTATGTCTGAAATAAGAGTTCAGTGACCTTGAACGAAGTTTCATCTATGCCATTTGATCTCTGATGGCTGTTGCACACTGCAAGCCAATCGTTCTTATTTTAGTCATTTGCCATGTATGTGTGACTTCGTTCTTAGTGAAATATATGGGAGGATAAACAGGAAGAAAGCTTTACCTTCATCTTTGCATTGCTCCCAAAATTATACTGAATGAGATAATAAACATTCCTCACCAATAAGTACCTTCAGTAATACAGTATGTAATATTCAGTCTTGTACAATGGGTGCTGTTCAATATGTATTTTTTTAAAGGGAGGAAAGCAGCTGGTTTCTATTGAGCCCTAGGGAGCAGCTTTGGGCAACCCATCCCATGTTTAAATTCCTTTTCCAAGTTCAAACAGCTTTTCTAGCCTACTTTAGCTGGAGAAAGCACTGCCAGTGAGCAAGCATTAAATTATGGGGATTTTATGCTATAGTTTTCCTATAGCTTCACAGTCCAGAGAGAGCCATTTTCCATTTGAATCTGCATATGCATTGTAAAATAAGTATTAGACACCCAGCAATTTCATCTGATTTTTTTTAAGGGTGTCTATTGCAATTAAGGAAGTAGACTTAAAGATGCTGGCTGTGTCTATTGAAGGATGAGAAGCTACGCAAGACACAAACAAGATCTGCTAGTGATCCAAAGACAGGACTTTATCCTTGTATTCTCATCCTTGTCTCCTGGTCTCTCCTTTTCGAGTTCATGCCTGCCACCTGTTTCCTTTGATTTCTAACACCTCCATACTTTTCCAGTCTCACTCAACTAAATGGCACAAATCAGATAAGCTATATGCTACATGTTATAACTTGCACAATGCAAATATCTACTTCTCTTTCACACATGACACAATCAACTATCTACAGATACCTACTTCATTGCACTGATATACAAGACATTGGGTACGTGTCAAGAATCAATGGTGTTTTCCAGTAGCCAAAGGCAGGGTTAGATGATGCAATGCCCCCCACCTTGGGTAGTCTGATGTTACTACAGAACTCTCCTTGGCTGTCTTTTCCAAGTGATGCTTCCCCTACTACAGTTCCATTTAGAATCAGAACAAAACCACCACTGGGCAGAAGAAACTCCACACAGCCATTTGGCAATTTCTCCATGTAGGACATCAGCCAGTTGCCACAACAGTCACACTGTTATCAGACAAGTTGCATCTACTTTAGAGACAAGTTTGCCAGCTTCTTTGCATCCTTGAAATTGCACCAAATGCTTAGACCCAATGCTTCCTCAACCATTCCCTCCAGATGTTTTGGACCACAATTCCCATCAGTGCCACCACTCACATGGCTGATGTTCACATATGATGGAAGTTGAAGTCCAATGCTATCTGGAGGGAACATATTGAAGAAGCCTGACTAAGACTGACAAGAGGGCTTAATTTGAGTCAAGGATCAGCTTTACCTCTCATTGTCTAACATCAGTGTTGAACCTTAAGGTATTTTACATATTATGCATTGCCAGGGTCAATGCCAGACAGCAGAAAATGCAGATTCAACTTGGCCTTAAGAGAACTCTGTTCTGCTGGAGTGGACACCACAAGTATGATTTAGCCTGAGATTCCTACTCTATAAAGGCAGAAGAACCAAGAGCCCATTAGCACAGCCCTGCCCTCACTGTGGCTGCCCAGCAAATCGTATTCAGTGGTATATTGCCTTGGAACCTGGAAATACCATCATGGCTAGTAGCCATGGATACAACTTGCACTTCATGAATTTGCTTAACCCACTTTTATTCCATCTTAAGCCAGTAGGCATTATTATATACTGCGACAGCAAATTCCGTATGCATTACGTATGATGGAGTTCTCCATTAGCATGATTTATGCTGCCAAGCTATTGTAGTAGTAAGAAATTTAGTTTAACAGAACCATTTGCAAGAGAACAGCCTACAGTCAGCTTCTTAATGGGTTTTCTTGCTACTTTTCCTGCATTACGCTTAACTACTTTTAGGATTTGAACTCTTCTATTCCTCCGCAGGCCTCAGCTAGTTTGGACTGGCTCCCATCTGGCTTCTGTTAGGTAGAATCTTTCTTACCTTCCACAGCATTGCTTGCATTTGTGAAATTTAAAAGCATCATGAAACCTAACAAATAATGCAACCCTAAAGATGCTAGATGTTACGGACAGAAAAGCTTTAGCCAGGAGAGTTCCAAAATGCTCATCGCTGCATTTGACTCCCAGCTCTAGAAGTAAACTTTGTGAATGGGCCTGTCCCCTTGTGTAACAGACCTAAATATAACCACCACCGCCCCACTATCACAAAGCTTTACCTCTCCACTAGTAGGTCTCATATAGCCTTTGATACCTGAAAACTGATGATAGATAAAACATAGATCCTCGGTTCCAGAGCATGTGCTACCTTTGAAATCTTACTCATTTATCAACCAAAGAATTATATGGGGACCAAAATGAAATATACTCTCAGATGAGATATCTCGAGTCAGTTTGGGTGTGTGTGTGTGTGTGTGTGTGTGTGTGTGTGTGTGTGTGTAGCGACAGACTAGCACTTCTTAAACATGTGGTTTTTGAAACAAGGGGCTTTCACAGTCTGGCTTTTCATCAGTGTCCACAGTATTTAGTGTTCTGATTAAAGTTCCACACACCATTACTTTTAAGTGGTACTGTCAGTGCTTTCAGAACACTTGATTAAAAGATGAAGGCTGAAACTTAGGTAATCTCCCTTGGTTTGGTATTGTGTTTGACTGACTGATGCTAAGCTCCTGGGGGCAAGGATGAGTCTCATACAGCTTGCGAGTAATGTGGCTGGCTATGGTGCAATGATGTGGGAGTCGGGGCGTTCCCTGGATAGTTTGGAGTATCCTAGGAATGACTGTGCTACACACACTTTTCCAGCAAGCTTTCCTCAGGGCAAGTCAGGCACGAAAAACTACTCTGTACAATGCTCTGCCTACGCGGCACAGAAGAGGGTGGCAGCAGGGAAGCAGCATGGGAAAGGGATTTAACAGCTCTTTCACTGGATTTTTTTCACAGCCAGATTAAAGCTGAACCACCATGTTGTCATGAGAGGGAACCTTCTCCTCTGGCTGCCACTGAAGGCATGGTAACCATAGAATGTGTTTGTCTAGACCAGGAATGGGGAACGTGTGGCTCTCCACCAATGTTGCTGTTCTACAACTCTACATCACCTCCAACCATTGGGCCATACTGGTGGCGGGACGTGGAGTCCAGCAACATCTGTAGGGTCACAGGTTCTACACTTATGGGGTAGCCCCATCTGGCCAATCTTCTCTTTGCATTCTAGAAAGGATCTAGGTCCTTTTTCAAGCATTCAGAGGGAGTAGGCCCTGGGAGCCTTTTCAGATGGAGTAAAAGGTTGGAAATAAATTGCATGGGTGGGATTCCATTGGGTAAGGGCCTGCAATAGGAACTCTCACTACTGCCCTCTCACCCAAGCAAGTCCTGCCTTCACGTGAAGGCAAGGGATGGGCACTTCAGGTGAAGTTACCTTTCAATTTTGAAATAAGGATTAGCAAGAACAGACATGCTAGCAAGCAGATATGTTCCCCATATTAAAATACCTATCTGCTTTAAAGTCAAGCGTGTGCGACCTGCTCTGCTGCAATAAAGCAATCCCTCTCTTTCAACTGCCAAGAAAAAGGAAGTTGTGGTCTGCTGCAAAACAGCAACAGGGCTGTGAAGAACAACAGAAAGAGGACAAATGCGGCTTCACAATAATAGAAACAAGGTTGTTCTGAGGAAAGTTACAGATCATCTACACATGCAATAGCACAATACATTGTTTTGGGTTTCATACATCAGGCTGATTGGTACTGGTTGCTCTTTTCATAGGATATTAAAAGCCTCAGCCCAGAAGCTTGGTATACTAGCTCAATCTAGGGCACTGCACACTATGGAACGTAACCAGCCCTTTTATACATCCATCAAATCTAGAGAAGAGAAAAACAAGGGGATTCTGTAGTACAGCTGTCTCAGAACCTTCTGCTAAGATCTAACCATCTAAGCAAGCAAAGTACAAGTTTATGGAGATACAAGTATCCAAGTTATCCAGCACTCTTGGCCAGAGACACATTTTGAGCAATACACACGTTCTACAAAGCCTTCTCCACTCAAATGGTCAAATAAGTTGTTTATCTGAGGAAGAAAAACTTACAGCACTCTGGGAGTTGGGATTAGGCTGCCCTTAGGGTCCTCTTCTAACTCTACAATTCTTTTCCCTTCTTTTCCCATTATCTTGTTTTATTTATACATGAGCACAAGTTTGGTGCCACACTCTCTCCCCTTGTGTTCCGATATACAAACTATGCCGTTTGTCTCCCCACTAAACAGAAAATGTCCTTACCTTGGTGGGCAGTCAAATAGAATGTTATCAGCAGCAACGACCCTTTCCATAAGCCCTTCATGTTCTTCTGTGTTACTGAATCCTTCTGGTGAAGAGAGACAATGCTGTCTGCAATGAGCAATCTTGGGAAAGGCAGCAGGATGGAGAGAAATTAACACCTACATGCTAGAGGTTTCACAAGTACCATTTGCCACACCCAGCCTCAGGTTAATGCAATTAATGCACATGATCTGTAAGAGCCAGAGCACTCCCAGATGAGAGGCTCCTCCAGTTTCTGTGTAATAGCCTAATCTCTGCCAGCTGAGAAGATGTGGCTTCCTGCTGTAGGAAAAAGTTGCAAGGCCAGGAGGCTGTGTGCTTATATGAATCTATTTCCCCAAGCACCTAAGCTGTGCAATGTTGCAAGTCTGCCAACAGATCTCTTTAAAATCGAAATACATTCCTACAAGAGAGTCTAAGGACAGAGAAGCCTTTTTCTTCTTCCCAGAATCACCTTAATATACCCATTACTATGGCAATGTAAATTAGAGGTGGTGAGAGGTCATTTAAACTTGCCAGATTCAAATCAGGTAGCCTGGAAGGTGAGTCCAAACCAGCCATGACCTTTTTCCAACTTCCAAACTGCATTTCCCCAAGCACTCAAAATCCAAAGGAAAGGAAATCCTGCCTCATTTCTTCTCCTCCCCACTGCTTCATTACATCAGTTTACATGTGGAGGGGGACAAACCCTACAGGGGCAAAATAAACTAGTTGGGGGAAGAGGCCTAACTCCCATGGAAGACAAGGCTCTTGTCTTACCCCACCCCACTGGGTCCCAACCATATTCTTCCATGTCTTCATAGGAACTAATGGCTCCCTATGTCCCTATATACTGGTATGGGAAAAGGGGGTAGCAGCCAGGTGGGTTTGCTTTTTGCTCCTAAACTCATTTTGGCTTCATAACAAACATTCCCCACCCCCCAAGCCACAATATAGGCATCAATGGATCAAAGTTCCTTTGGAAGCAGGAGGAAAGGCTTCTACGTTGCATTACACGGTCTACCAACTTGCTCCTAACTGAGAGCTGGGAGGGTACATTATTCTCTGTACGGGATACAAGACAAGATATATTGGTGAGGGGACTTTGTATTTTTCTAACTCTTTCTTATTTCTCTGTTTTTAATTACAATTTTCTGTTTATAATAGTTTCTTTTATCATTGAAATATATATACAGCATACAGACTGTATATATATATTTTTTTAGGCAACCCTAGAAACTTCCAGGCAAAGCTTACTATAGTACGCTTAGTAGCACACTACCAAGTTGCCTTCAATCAGGACCTCATTCATGGCCTCACCAACTTCAAAGTTACATTTATTTAAAAAGACACAGAGCTGACTTATTTAGTTAAGACTTTTATTTTGAATTACAGAAGCTTTAATGGAAAAAGTGGTTTATTAAAGCATTTTCTTGTTTTCTCCCAGTTTATACCTAGAAGGTAGAAAGGTTTATGCCACTAGAACCAGAACGAAAACATGTAGTATGTTAGAACACACGAAAAGATGAAAGATCCCAGTTCTGAGAGACTTCATGTCCATTACAGAATCAACTTCTATGAGATCCACACATTTTAGAAATTCAAGCAAAAAAAAAATTGTGTCTAATTCCAACTGCACTACGCAGCCCTGCATTAAAATCTGACAACCTCCAAGAAAGAAAGGTCATTACTGAGAGGCAGCAAATATTCACCCTACATCAGTGCATGAGATCATTAAGCAAATGCCATCATCAACATCCACAGTAAGATTAAAACAAAACAGAACAGCTGTTTGGAACTGTATATTCATTTTCAAGTAGCAAGAACTTGGAGCCAAAGAGCAGACATAAACATCTGTTGGATAAAAATCAAGACAATGCCCTCAATACATCTATGTTGTATAAAATAAAGCTGAAAACAGTCAACAGCTTACTTTGAACAATTAATTAGTTTGCTGCCATTAAAATTAGTTTGCTCTCCATTCTAAACCAATTGTTTTACTGAACAGTTTCGAAGATCTTGTGTGCCTAAATTTAACATGCTAAAACTAAAAAACCTGAAGAGACTGACTTTTAAACTTTCCATTTACCATCCTCTATCTTGAATAAATTATTTAGAAAACGATGCATTCAAGAGTTATGGGGCACTTAGTGTAATCGATAGTTCTCACCCCTCCACCAAGTACTGTTCTTCAGCTTTCAAGTTGACCTGCTTGGATGAAACCTGGAAAAATATATTGAAGCTACAAACAAACTAGAAAATGGCACCATCCGCAATCTAGGCCTTGGAGTACCATCACTGGCTTCATGAACCATCTCTGTCCACACATACTAGGTGTCCTCAACCAAATGTCATTATGCATACTATTATCACATGACATTTTGTGGCTAAATATTCTGAACTTGGCGCTGTCACTATCTAGGAGAATGTCTAGTCATGCAAATAGCTGCAGTGTGCAAGATAGCAGCAGCACTGCAGAATGATAGACAGCACTAAAAAAAATGATCTGCTTTTCCAAAACCCAAATGAAAAAATTTGACTTTTTCCAAACCACACTTTTTCCCCAATACCACTTTGCCAAGGTTCCTCTGAATTTTATATTCAGACACTATTCTAACAAAAAATGAGTGGGAAGTCTGTTCTTATTTAGGGAACTAGTTTCATGCATTGCGATTGTCAGTCAAAACACACTAGGTACACAGCTTGATTTTCCAGTTTTGTGGCAACTTTTTAGTTTTATATCCCCCCTAAAAAAAGCCGCCAAAGTAGTTTGTTGTTGTTTTTTTTAAAAAAATGCATTGCAACTATCCTGAACACCTGGTGTGTAAAGCTGGGATACACATAGTAGCAACTGGTATTGTCTGCTCCATAGGCTCTGAATTCAACACTCAGTATTAACTACATGGGCTATCAGCCACCTACTTAATGAGAACACAACTCTGGCAACACACTAATGAATTCCATGGTGGTCTCAAGACTTAAGAGCCATAGCTGCACAAAAGCCATAGGCATATTCACATTCCATCTTTGGACTATTTCTGTGGAAGGAAATGTATTCCTGTGTGGGTTATGCAGCTGTGCCCCAGCCCAAACAATTTAAGGAATTCCTCAACCAATCAACTGTAAAGCAAATGGATATAGTTTCAACAGGTGTTTTAATGAACAGCATTAAAGACACAAGCCAGTCACCAAAAAGAGCGCCTTTAAAAATTAGTCACTATGTTTAATATCCAGATATAGCAGTGGTGTCCTTCGTTTACTTACATACTGTAAGCACTCCTTCTCAAAGGCACTCAGGCCAATTGATCAACATTGATGATTTACTGTTTATTCTTACAGATCATAAACATCTAAAACTGCAAATAAGTCAATGTTGTGGATCCTTCCAGGGTAGTAGCACGGCTACCAGAAAATTCATAAAAAGGAACTTCAATGGAGGTGGGGGTCAAGTGAAGAGGAGGAGAGATCAGGATACCAAGGTTTCATTCTTGCCAGCCTAATGCTCGCCTCTTGTTTTCTTCAAGAATGAAAGTTTTGGCCAAAGCCACTGCCTCTTCTAGTTCCACACGTGACGTTTGCAGTGTTCAACAGCCTAGGAGAGAAAGCAAGAGAGGTTCAAGGCAAGGTCAGAGTGAACTCAATTCCCACAATATTAACAAGGTGGCTAAAAAAATTCATTAGGCCATTATTCTAGCATAGCTGATGCCAGAAATACTGGGAAACCTACAGGAATATAAAAGTATGCCAAAATCTCATTTACTCACATTGCACTGGGCTGCAGTTTCCATGTTCTTACACCAATAACCAGGTCCCCGGACACATACGTCTGCTCCCAAAATGGTCTGGGATGATGTCACACAAACTCCAAGTTTCTGCAAGATGAAGGACAATTAATTGCAGCTCCAATTTCCATTTTGATAAAACATAGATTAGTCCTTCCCAGTAGTTCCTACAAGCCACATATAACTTCCCAAGATAAAAGTGTCAAGTTTCACTAGGACTGAGCAGACCCATTAAAATCAATGGACTTAAATAGAATTATTTCAAAGAGGGTTCTCAGACAATGTCCCTAGCTTGGTATCATCCCATGCATTAATATATCAACCAGCTTTACATATGTACAGCCATACTAGCTGTGGTACTTACACTACACACAAAAGTGGGATCCATCATTTCTGCCAATAGCTGCACAACCATTGGCTCATACTGCTCCACAAACTGAACACACTGTTGATAAACAAAGGAAAAGTAAAGATTACGTGACCTGAGCCCCCGCTAATTAATCATGGATATGATTTTTTAAAAAAACAGTAAAGAACTAAGGCCACTTCTTTGCACTGAATGAAACTCAACTGAAGTTAATATATGCAAAACTCAGTAGTTTCAGTGGAAGATTTTAGTAGATCAGGGGTCGACAACCTAAGGCCCATGGGCCACAAGCAGCCCATGGGGGTCGTTTAACCAGCCCATGAGCCACTCCCAAACCGAGCTGCCTGCTTGGTGAGTCCCTGTGCGCTGCGCTAAACCGGCGCAGTACGGCGTGGGGACTCACTTCCGCGGCACTGGAAATTGCATCTGTGCAGACACCGGAAAGTGCACAATCCAGCCCATGGAGGGATCTCCGCTGGAGTGAACCAGCCCAGGCGAGGTAAACCTTGCCGACCCCTGCACTAAATTCTCCTGAAATGATCTGAATGTAAATTATTAACTTGGGTGAATATTAACCATTGGGAGGTATCCAGTTTACTCTTTCACTTAATGCAATGACTTCTGTTTGTGCAATGAACTCTCCCCCTCCCCACATCTACCCAAGAGGTCTGGGATACGCCACAGAACAGGTACACGGGGCAGGTGAACACACACAGGAAGAGGAAATCCCACTGCAATGTCAAAAGTCCTTGTGCAAATGGAACAAATGCTTTGAATACTACCTACTGTGTTTTGTACTATACATTATACATTTATTTGTACATGCTGCTTTTGGCCACAGGCTCCCAAAGCAGGGCATACACAACACACATAGCTTGTAAATTCAGAAGGGCTTGCAATATACAATTCAAGTCATTTGGTGACTGGGACTTACACTGTTAGCATTACCAAAGAATGAGTCATTAGAGGTGATTTACAAAATGCTGGTAATACCAGTATTTATCAACTATTGTGGACACCTCTTTTTCCATTCTAGATCTATTATTCCCATAGAAAAGTGCACTGAAACATGTCCCTCCACCACATCCCATGGTTTGTATGCACTATCTGAATGATAACTAGGAATGTGTTACTGACAGGTTTTTAATACAAACATTAAATCAATTTGCCAGGTGGTTTTTTAATTGCCAAAATATGCACTTTTACTGTGAATTTATTAACAATTATTAACCCAGGCTGCTATGAACAGAATAATTTGGGGAATAATGGATCTTTCTATTCATGCCCAGTATAAAGTTGACCAGGGATTCTGTCCCTGA
The DNA here is from genome assembly GCF_009819535.1 of Lacerta agilis. Classification (NCBI taxonomy): domain Eukaryota; kingdom Metazoa; phylum Chordata; class Lepidosauria; order Squamata; family Lacertidae; genus Lacerta; species Lacerta agilis. The sequence goes on along the minus strand of NC_046316.1, from coordinate 26,861,657 downwards.
TAAAGTCAATGCTGAATGGGAACCAACACATCACCTCTGGGAAGGGACAAGTATCCTACTCATTTCAACAGCTCAAGGGGTTAACTGATACAAGTAAGAGCATGCACCCCTGTGTTTCACATGTGCCCCATTACATTTGAATGCAGATAAGCATGTTTGTTGCTGGCATGAGAACAAAAAGTGGCAAATGACTTTGAATGTAATACATCATGGGGTAAATGATTTTACCCATGGTCCACATCAGGTTTTGTTTTGGATCCTCCAGTCCTCAAATGACTGCTCTCGCCAAGAAAAACTCAATGAACAGATAAGACAAAGGTTGCCACTGCGGTACACTTACGCAATGCAAGCAACTGCAGCTTCCTAGTCAATTGCAATAAACTGTGGGTACAGCAACCTGTCTTGTTTTACAAGGGATTTGCAGAAATGTTTGCTCTTCCTTTCTTTGACTGCAGGTCTACAATGTGCTAAGTTCAATGTACCAGCAACTTACTGTGAAACACTGAAGTGACTGTATTCTTTGTGGCTGTTGTGAGATGCACTCCTCTGTGCACCTTCAGCATTCCTGTTGCTTATGTGTTTTTGATCCACCACCCACAACTGACAATATGCTGTGCTCTTAATGCTCAAACAGTTGCATATGCTAGCAGACAGTAAGTTATTTCTGTGGTTTAGGCTGGTGAAACTCCAAGTAACCATCTCATAGAACTGGGGTGGGGAAGGAGAGAGAAATAAGACCACTAGCCACTCAAATCAGCATCCCACCCCAGTTAAGGACTAGTTAATAAAGCACTGGAGGAGAAAGGTTAATTTTGCCAGGTCACCAGGAGGCTAGTGCTCTGCTCCTTCTCACAGAGGAAAGAAATAATGCAACAGGCAAAGGAAATAAAATACATCACAGTACCTAGTATGTCTTGTGCTCATGTGTCAAGCCTTGCCCACATACAGGCATGGTTACAACATACAACCAGAAGATTAGAGCAGAAGCCAATGCTGCTCACCAGTCACACATAATGTTTTAAGCTTTAAATACATGTGTGTCTAGAACTGTATTATCTATTTTACCTGGTCACTGACAGACTCCGGCAAGATGCGGCAGATTCTTTCCAGAAAATCTTCAATTTCAGCAGTGGTAGCATTTTTTGCCAATTCCTTGTCAGCATATGCAACAATCATCTTGCAGACATCACAGACATCCCCAACCTGCGGCTGCACTGGAACAATTTTTTCTGAAAATACAAGAGGAGTCCAATGTTCAAAGTTTTTTCCTATAGACACTTAACTAAAATATGCAATACTGAAAAGAAAAAACACCGTGCGGCGCCAACTAATAACATGTAGGAGTGCTTAGTATAGAGTACTTGTTTCCTCAAGTTCTTACCAGCAGGCAAAGTATTGTCTGAGCAGCACTTCAACAGCACACACACCGTTTTAGGATCAGTTGCTTCCAAAAGCATGTCAATTATAGACTTCCCATAGACATCCACGAAGTCCTTGCACTCTTGTCGGTATTTTTCAGGTAGCACAGAACAGATTTTCTCCATTCCATAAACCATCTCCTCCTAGTACATACAAAATGAAAATGTAAGTAAAGTAACTTTCATGATACAGTGGTGCCTCGCTAGACGAAAATAATTCGTTCTGCGAGTGCTGTCGTATAGCGAATTTTTCGTCTTGCGAAGCACCAACGAGAGAATAGCGGTTTGACGGGGAAAAAAAAAAATCGGAAATTTTTTCGTCTTGCGAGGCAAGCCCATTGAAAAATTCGTCTTGCGAGACAGCCTTCCGCTAGCGAATGCCTTTCGTCTAGCGAGTTTTTCGTCTAGCGAGGCATTCGTCTAGCGGGGTACCACTGTAATTGTTACAGGGAGCGTAAAGGGACATCATCTACTTACCAAGTTAGAATCTTAAGCTATTTGTGTTTAGCGAGTTAATACATTCTTTTAGCAAAGAGATGTCAATACCTGTCCTATTTATTATTCCACTCTCCTAATTACTTTCAGTGTGGCATACAGCTATTTAATGTGGATTACACAAAACTGTAACAAAGGAAAATGTGGACTCTGATTCATCAAATACTCTGTAAGAAGTTGGAAAAACTCATAGACATCATGTAAGCATAATATGAAGTTATGCTATAAAAACCTAGGCATACTATTGCTACGATACTAACACTTCTTTAACAACCAAAGCAAATAGCACCTAGATAGCAAGCTGTATTTAGGGGGAAAGGTATTTAGTGTCCCTATCCTAAGAGATACGCAGGTAAAAGATACATACCTCTGTCTTATTGCTTTCCAGAAGGCTGGCCACCTCTTCTACCATTATCGTACATGCATCACACAGAGAGAAAGATTCTGTTTGACTCAAGCTATTCTGTATATTGGAATAAATAACATATACAGCAGTTCAGTATACACTCAAACACCTAACACATCTAGAAGACCACCATCTACAAAAACATGAAATGTGGTATGACTTTTGGTTTGAAGTCCACTTGAGTTTACAGAATACATGAGTCTTTAAAATTACATTTGCATAAATCCTTTGTATTTGTCACACTGCTTGTCTCTGAAAAAAATAACCTAAATTGTATTATTTTCAGGTTCTACTATTGACTAAAGTCTGTGCAATCCCTTAAATGAAATCCGTAACTTTTAAAAGCTATGGACAGCATCCACTATTTGAGGCTAACATTTAAGGCGGCATGCATAGCTGTGGCAAAATTGTGAACACTTTTGAGTACTAGACAATCTAGACTTTTACTTTTCTTCCCATATCACAAAAAAAACACATTTTGCTTAGCGACTACCAATTGTTACTTGTGGAAAGGCAGAAGACTAAGACAAACAGTTTTGTATCCCCCCCCCTTTTCACTACAGAATCCTATGTGCAGAGACAAGGGGCTTAGGATGATGGTCCCAGGCTATTCAACTATAGCAGGCATAGGAAAACTCCGGCCCTCCAGATATTTGGGACTACAATCCCCATCATCCCTAGCTAACCGGACCAGTGGTCAGGGGTGATGGGAATTGTAATCCCAAACATCTGGAGGGCCAGAGTTTGCCTATGCCTGAACTATAGCATGTGGATGGAATCCAAATAAGCCCAGGTATACATGGCAGGGAGGGAGAAGACAGTGCACAGTTTTGCCATCCAGCAGGAACTGCTTATGCCGAGAGGGGAAGAACAAACAAATTCCAGGCAATTTAAGTAACATTCAGTTATCAAAATCACTAATCCATTTCCTAGTAAGCCACCTCATACCTGGTCAGATTATAATGCCATTGAATTTAGATTTACTCAGCCAGGCAGCAGTCCTCCAAGGTCACAGGCTATGGTGTTTGCCATCACCTCTACCTGACCCCTTCTAACGGGCTATGCCAGGGCTTGAAAACAGAACATTCTTCCATACAAAATATGTGTTCTTTCACCACTGAACTATGGTCCCTCCCCTACTATGGTTTTCTTTGTATAAACAAAGCAATTGTATCTGCCTCCATATTTTATTTATGAAATTATGTATGCACCACTATTCATAAGTTATGTATTAAAACAGTCATACAGAAAGCCATACCATAAAAAACCATATAAAAATTTAAAATCAGAAATCAAATAACTATTATGGAAAGATGTAATCTTAACTGCATGCAGAAGCCTTGATAACTATAGTAAAACAATGCTAAGGCTGAATATTTTTGTTATTTGCCTCTGTATTTGCCATATAAATAAACATATGCATTCAGGCTTTGGTTAAGGAGTGCATAGACAAAATAATTAAGGTTGGTGGCTGGAGCTATATAGTATGGTTCTGGTGCCTAGAAACCAGAACTTTTCTTCCAATTGAACTGTGGGTTTGACATGCCAAGAAGTGCATGGAGAGCTGGATTCATCTAGGTATGCATTAGCCACACGCTTCCTTGGAATATTATAGTAAGCTTTATGATCAGGGGTCAGCAACCTAAGGCCCATGGGCCACAAGCGGCCCATGGGGGTCATTTAACTGGCCCACGAGCTGCCCCCGAACTGAGTGGCCCGCTTGGTAAGTCCCAGTGTGCTGTGCTAAACTTGCTTCCGCAGTGCCAGAAATTGCGTCTGCACAGATGCAGACAATCGTGGGTGGGCGCATTCACGCACGCGCGATCCGGCCCACGAAGGGATCTCTGCTGGAGTGAACCAGCACAGGCAAGGTAAACCTTGCCAACCCCTGGTTATGATGGCAAGAATCTACTGGATGACATTAGTGGCATCAAGGCTGAACCAGATACTCAGAAAGTAAGTTAACATACTGATACACTTTCCCCAAACTGTGCTCTAATCCATCAATAAAAGATCAAATGGCCACTTAATGTATCATAATGGCCACTTAATGTATCATAATGGCCACTTAATGTATCATAACGTCATCCCACACCAAGAGTACTATATGGACTGCTCAACACCAAACCTTACCTCAACTGGTTTTACCTTTTCTTGAGAGATAACTTTTGCAGGTACCAGAGTCTGGAGAGGCACAGATTTCAGAGAAGAACACAATCCAACCATGCCACAAAGAACCTGGGGTTGCTGGAGACACAAAGAACAGTTCCAATTATTTCCTGATAGTCTGCAGGAAAGAGAACTAGTCAAGTATTAGCACACCACACACTAAAGCTGTGAAAGGAGTCTCAAATGCCTTTCAGATGATACTACAGTGGTACTTCTAGTTACGGACTCAATCCATTCTGGGGTGCCATTTGCACCCCGAAAAGTCTGCAACTAGCACGCCACTCCTGCGCATGCGGCAAAACCTGGAAATATACACTTCCGGGTTTGCCGCGTTCGTATCCTGAAAAAACGCAACCATAGACTGACATAACAAGAGGTATGACTGTACTTGAGCTTTCAGTTTGAATTTCTCCAATAACTGAACTGCCTTTAGTAATTTAACTGTACAGAGAAGCAAAATGCTTAAAAGTTGACTAGAGAAAAGATTTTCTTCCTCAAAGCTGAATGCTTTATAATGGTAACCCAAAGGAGAGCAGATTCAGAGTCAATGCAATGATTTCTTTGCTCAACATACCTCATGATGCTACATTTAAGCAGTACTCAAGGAAAAACTTGGGTGTGCCAGTAAATTACTGATTCTCTAAAAGGTGTTTTACTGGATACCATATTTATGCCCAGTTTCAGCAGGCATGAATAAGTGTTTCTAGGATGACACTAACTAGCAGTTTGCATTAAAACATTTTGAAGTGGCCAATTCACATTTCCACACAAAAGAACAAGGTCCAGCCATTGATAAAACCAAAATTGCATTTGGACAATTTGAATTCTTTTTCTGAACTCAAATAAGATATTAGGCCTATCCATATTTGAAAGACACAAGCTTTCCTACCTGCAATTTACTGTTCAGTGTATCTGCATGCAGACTGTTACAGATAATGCAAAATTTATATCACGCTCAACTACCATAACCACTGCAGGTTTTTTACCTTTTAGAAAACAATTGCTCCATTAGTTTAATTGTTTAATTATATTAAGTACTTCCTTTGCCCCCAAAACACCCTCATTCTTTCCATTCCATTCCTTCTCCGCTGCAGTACACTACTAAGCATATTCAAATGGAATATGCTATTTAATTAGTGGCAGTTACTTTTAGTTTACTTTGACCCCTGGTCTTTTAATATGAGGAAAACGGTGCAAGTAGCTTGCCATTTGAAAAAGAATGTGTACCAAGGTACTGAAATATACATCACATATAGCTAAATTAACAGAAATTAAGAACATTTCTACATATTTTCCAAGAGTTATGCCAGCATCCTGTTTCTCTCAGGACAAACTCAATATTGTTTAAAAGAGGGTGAGCTTGTTTGGACATCACAATAAACCACAGCTTAGCATGACAGAAACAAACTGCAGTTAACCTTGGGCTAACATACTCCTCCTAGCATAGCCAAGGAAAGAAGATGGAAACTGTGGTTATGCATTATATCCAAAATCAGGTTAATCTCAGTTACAGTATGCTGAAACAAACCAGCTTAACACAAGTTGGGTTTGGACAAAAAACAAACAAACCCAGAACCAGAAGCAAGAGCTTCTTCCTATCTCTTCCTCACAGCCATGTCACAGGAGGGTGGGATAGAATATTCAGAAGCCCAAGGCTTGCTGCAGCTTGTTTCTGTTGCAGTAGCCATTGTTTAGCAATACATATGGGCTGGTCCATTAAGTTGCAAATACCATACAATTGCAGCAACTGGTGATTCTAAAATCATGCTTTTATAAACAGAAGCTACTGCACAAGCTTTCCCTACTACAGTATAAGCTTTGTTGCCTAGTATAGGTGTTTCCACCCAGACAGCCTTTGATGGAGAAAGTCCTCCCTATTTCTAAACACAGGCAAAACCAGGTATTTTCTCTCTCCTTTTGTAAACTGGAGATCAAGAAGTAGCATGCACTTTTCCTATCATAAAGCTATCTAAAGCAAGGCATATAAGCTTCAGCATTTTAAAGTCTGTTGCCCAAAAAATTCTCATGCAAGCGCAGATATACCAGGGTGGGAAAAAATTCAGCACGATTGTTAGATATGGAAGAACCTTTCCTCTCCCCATTCCACCCTCACCTTGTGTTTCCCTCGTTCATGCACTCAAATACAATACTAGAACCAGCACTACACATGCAGCACATATTGCCACTAAACTATGACAGGCGCAAGGTCTTCCTAGAAATGTTACTTAACAGCTATGCCCAAAGAACACTGTGAAGTTCCCAAAGCCCCATTCGCTGTAGTACCCTATGAAGCAGAGTATATGAGCTTCATGGGGCCCTCTGAAGCTCCATTACTAAAATACACATCAGAAGATAATAAAAATCGGGACTCCCTTTTGGTTCAGAATAGCCAAGATGAAATTTCATTCGGCACTTGAAATTAGTATTTTTCCAAAGCCACTGTCTGGTCCTTGAATCTGTCAAAGCTGAATTATGTCACACCACATCTACCTCTAAGCAAGAGTTTAAACTACAGCCTCGGGGGGCGGGGGGGGGGGGGAGAAGCAAGGCACCACCACAAGCAAGTTTCTCACATACCTGTTCCTGCTGTTGACAAAATGGAGAGAAAGGAAGACACAGTAAGTTAACAGGAAAATAACCAAGCAGTTGAATGGTGCACAGATTTTCAGAGGCAGGAAATCTTGCCAGAGACCAAATCCAGGGGGAGACTTGTTTTGTTTGTTTTGCTATGCTTAAGAGTCAACATTTATTCCTTTTTTGATACGCGGGTCACTGAAAGTAGTATGGAAAATGCCCAAGTGCAGATAAAATATACAGTAATGAATCTAAGTGCTATTTATCTTTGCTGCCATAAACAGAGGTGGAGCTTCAGTATCTTTCACTTAACTTCTGTTAATACAAAAATGATTGCACGTGGTTGGGTAACACACTTTAAAGAAAATGGTCCTTTAACAAGCAAGTATTCTGCTGTAAGCAGCAGCTTAGATTCAGCCTCTAAAGCGAGACACTTCAATTATGACACTGTCAAACTATAATGGCTATCCTATACATTTACTGTATTAATCCTCACATCACACCTATTAGAATGACCCCTTCAGAACTAGAAGTGCAATTATTAACAAACAATATTCCTCTTACCATATGCATCAACATCTGGATGGCCAAGTCTGAATACTGGGAGATGTAGGACTTGCACTATTAGAAAGAGAAGATGATTTGAGATGGAATGTGAATAGTATCATATATACAGTATCATTTAAGCCACCATATTGTTCCTAAAATAAGTCATTTGCCTTATGTTACAACAAATTGCCTTCTGGATTTGCAAGCCTGATTGCATTTTGATCCAATCCTTTATCAGAGGAACTCATGGATGCAAACATCCCCTCCTTTTATCTATCAAGTTTGTTGCAAGAATGAGTAAACAGAGATGGTGATCCTGGCAATGTCACCAAGGGAGCATCATAACCAAGTTGGGATTTGAACCTGGTCTCCCTGTTTCTACTCTGCTCACAGGCTTGCCAAATAGGGCAAAATTAGAGCTTAAATAGTGTGAGTTTAGAGCCACTGTGGAAGACTTTTAAGCTTTACTACCACCTCAGAAACGTGACACCTTAGTCTTTAAAAATGGCGTTAAAAATCCAATTGTTACTTTATTGTAACACTTATCCCACTGACACAAGATAAACATAACCATATCTATTCAATTACCAGATCAGCAAACGCAGGTTCAATTTGTTCACACTCTTCTTTGGCATGCTCAATGAGAGAAGTCACAAAAGTTGAATTGGTCCTCACAGCTTCCTGAAGGTCAGTTATCAGCTTAACACAGTCTTGACACACATTGTCATTTCCCTGCAATGACAAGCATTTAGCACAACTTACTAAGATTACATCTTTGAAAGAAGAACTGAACAAAGCTTTATATACTATTCTGAAAGGCCTCCATTAAACCAGTTCTAATACAAGAGGCCCTGAAAAGCAGTGATGTTTGCTCCCCAAAATAGGATGAGTCACTTTTTAGGGCCAAAGATTCTTAATTAAAATCCATTCATAGCATATACCTTATAGACTCATTCATTCAACTTGTTAAAACCATGAAAGGATTAGTGAAATTCTGACCAATAAATATTTAAACCTGTTACATTAATGATCTTTGTCCTGGAGAGGTTATATCATTATTATTCCAGAGTACAGCAAGATAAAAACTCTGCATGAGCAGAACTGACCTCTCAGTTATGTGTCTTGATACGTCTATTTTGTTACTTCTGATTTGGTAAAGAAGCAGGCTGATAAACCGATTAAGGTTTGGATAATTTAATTTGCAGATGCAGAAGAACACTTTGCCATAAGCATCAGCTACATACACTGCTAATGCTGAAACCAAAGAAGTATTTTCTGTACAGGCTTGTACTCCAGAGTTTTGAGTGCAGTCAAGCTATATTTGTTAAGAATTATCCATGGGAATAACCCATTTGTTGTACAGTCCCACTGCAGTTAAAATCTGACATGCTACATTCTCACCTGAGATTCTTGCTTGGGTTTGTCCTGGGGGTAAAGAAGTAATGGCACATTAGCCATGAAGGGAGATGCCAGTTCAGAGAAATCTAGTTCAGGAATCTTGTTAGACTGAAGCTGTTTCTGCAATTTCAGTGTTGCCAGATGCTTCTGAAGAGACTGGCACAATGTGAGTGCACTGCATACAACTTCAGGATTATCCTATAGATCAACAAACAATACTTCATGTTTATTTGCTTCTACCTATTTTAAATTCCAAAGAAAAGAAATGCCAGACAGGTACCTGACCCCCCAAGAATCAAGTAGAAATAACAACAGGAGCTAAGCAGCCAGCACTTGCTTAAGCTCCACTCCAAAATTATTACTACCAGATCTAACCCTTCTTCTAGCCCTAGCCATCAAGGTTTATCACCCACCACACAACATCTAAATGCTTGAAAAAGAGAAGTATTAGGTTCACCAAACAGAAGCAGCCAAGCCGGTTTAGCTTGTCCAATTAATTCGGATTAAAATAAAATTGCTTCAATTGCAGTAGACTACTCACAAGCTCCTCTTTGATCATATCCAGAATGTTTGGCAAATAAGCATCCACCATTTCCTTGCACTGAGATACCAGTTCTTGGTCAGGAAAAAACTCACATGCTTTAGTCATGTAGGCATTTATTTCTTCCTGTAACAGAAAATAGGTGATTTATAGCCTCAAGGACTGAACAGATTTGCCTACCTTTCATTTTCAGAAAGAAACCCTTAATGATTTCCAAACCAATTAGTGTAAAGGTAAAGGTACCCCTGACCATTAGGTCAAGTCGTGGACGACTCTGGGGTTGCGGCGCTCATCTCGATCTATAGGCCGAGGGAGCCAGCATTTGTCCACAGACGGCTTCCGGGTCATGTGGCCAGCATGACTAAGCCGCTTCTGGCAAACCAGAGCTGTGCACGGAAATGCCGTTACTGTACCTGTTGCTAATTTTTAAAATCAGCACTAAAAACCTGAATAGAAGGAGCAACTCTTGCAGTCTGTAGCTCCTTATGTAGTGTAATCCAAATAAAAGTAATAACTCCTGTGCTAACAAGGAAGGTCGGGTAGCATTTGTCCACCAGTAGAGTTATAAGGTGGGGGTTTTTTACATTGCTTTCAACAATCTGATAATGCAATTGTAATTTTAAGTAAAAAAGCTACTGGGGGATGAACTTTATATTTGACTTTGATCCCTGCACCATTGCAAGGCCTCAAAACAGCTCACATCAATGTTTTATACGTTTCAATAATTCTGTCCCTAAAGGGCTCATAAACTATGACTATGTTATCCAAGTTCATCCCCACCACTCAATTTCAACAGGGCAATTTCCAATTTAGAAAGTGTAATGTTTGGTACATTTTTATACAGGGGGCATTATCAACTGAACTAGCACCCTGCAAATTATTTATCGGATTAGACCACAATGAAGCTCCACTCTTACCTCTGTGGCATTGTCCTTCAAGACCTTGCCAGCCACAGTTACAACTTCTTTGCATAAGTCACAAGGGATGCTTTTCTGAGGAGAACATATTGATCAATTAGGACACATGCATACTATTGCTCTTACCCTTAAGAGAAATTACAATTCCTCATTCACACCACCACTGATAACTGTTCCAGCAGCAGGATCTAGAGCAGGCATAGGCAAACTCGGCCCTCCAGATGTTTTGAGACTACAATTCCCATCATCCCTGACCACTGGTCCTGTTAGCTAGGGATGATGGGAGTTGTAGTACCAAAACATCTGGAGGGCCGAGTTTGCCGATGCCTGATCTAGAGTACCATCTAGTCAGGTTGAGTGGGAGAAAATTCAGCTGCTGCAACCCAAGGATGTGGTTCAATCACACATAGCCTCAACTTTTATGCATCATGGCTTTCAAGAGGAAGCTGAAGGGGATTGACTGGGTGGATCCAAATGGCAGTGAAACACTTCTTTGTGCAAGGGAGCAGTCACTTCAGTTTCAAAGAACCTCAGAAGCTTTCCCTGGACCCCAAAGTTTATATTAACCACCACCCAGTTGTAAATATCCCCGTTTTTAAACAAGGTGCTAAAGAGGGTGGTGGACATCTTCAGATATTTTTGGAAGAAACTGATTGCTTTGACCAATTTCAACCAGGGTTCTGGCTGAAACACCCTTGGTCACCGTGATGAATGATCTCTGTTGGAGAGGGATAAGGGAGTGGAACCTTACAGATTATCCCTGACCTCTTGGCAGTATTGGATACTGTCAGCCATGTTATTCTCCATGTACTGGTTCAGGAACAGCAAATTAGGTAGATTGACATAAAAAAGGGGGACCAAACTAATTTCTCTCCTATCTCTACTTCTGTTTGAAGGAATGAAATATTAATAGCATAAGCAGAAACAACATTTTCAGAACACAATGTCATGCAATTAAGCATCATTTGAGAAGTTACCACAGAGAACAAAACACTGCCACCACAGAATTCTCTGAACATATGTGCTAGAAATGATATGGCAGCACTGCTACATTCAGCTGAACTCACTACGGAGCACTGTGACAATGTTGGAGACTGTTTAGACAACTGTTGCTTTAATTGTGTTATTTTATCTATCCCCATCTGTTGTAAATTAAATACTGGAATATTATTGTTTTATTTTGTGATTTTATGTTATTGTGACCTGTCCTAGGATTGGCAAGAAATGCAAGATATCTGCAATAAATATCTGCAATAAGCCTCATGTTCTATTGTAGGCTACATCAGGCAAAAGCACTACTCTCCAAGTCTGCTTCCTAGTTTGGATAAAATAGGGAACAGTTTTAATAAACTCTTAAAGTGTACAAGACAGAGTACATGGGCATATTTGTTCTTCGTCAAATATAAACTGTAGTTGATTAGACAGAAGTTGGGTTGCCTTTAATAACATGGGGCGTAACACCAAAAACTTGCCAGATTGTGTGTTCTTTCACATAAAGGGACAATTATGCTCAGTGATGACCTGTCCTTGATCCTTGAAAGTTCTAAGAACTTAGTCTTCTTTCAACTCAAGTTATCATGCTCAGTGTATATGAATCTATATTGCAATCATCACTGCCCTTTCCTTCTAAGCCAAGGATATGCAAGTCCATGGCCAAAGGTTTTGGGTTCTGATTCCAAGTATTACAAAAGCTCTATTTAGTTGCAAACCAATATAATCACAGTCAGTTGGTATGCTTGCTTTGTTCAGAAAGCATGGATTATAGAACATTTAAATTTACCAGGGAGACACAAATTAGTTCCGGTTTACTGTCACATCAAAAAGTTACGACTTACCACTGTAGGCTTGTTCCAAACAGTTTGCCGACAATGCTTAACTGCATTGCAATGAGATGCAGTCTGCAAGTTCTGACACCATACCTCAGGACCTTTTGCGCACTCTCTGTGCAGTAGGAGGGGGCTTGCCAAAGCTGTTGGGGGAAATTAGTTTTCAGGTTATTTGTTCAAAAACAGGCAAGTCCACTTAAGTAGTTTCATTCTGCTGAGGGTCTTTAAAGAACCTTAGAAATAAAAATGATAAATTCATATAACAGAAATGAATACTGTACACAACTGAACAGACCTAGGTTAGCATTAACTGCTGGAGCACTCTTCACATCATACATTTGAAGCTATTTTTGTGTATTCACCATTTACTAAATACAGGTGCATAAGAGTAAGAGAAACTGACAACTGACTTGCTAACATGTTGTGAGGGCAAAAGCATGGATTAGAAATGTTCCCATAGGAAGTAATGGGAAACAATCAGTTCATTATGCAAACACTCTCTTAATGAACAATTTCCTGGGAACGCATTGTGTTAGGAAAGCAGGTCCTACATGTAATGGTAGAATCAGGCTGTGTCTAGTAATAGACAAAACCAACTATTCATAGGCTGCTTTATATCCTTGTCCATCCCAGTAAAATACCCTTAGATGCTAGATAACTAAAAGTCTCATCAGAATTGCTGTAGATACATACAGGTAGTTTCCAATGTCCATGTTCTATAGACTATAGGACAGGCTTCCTCAAACTCTGCCCCCAGATGTTTTGAGACTACAATTCCCATCATCCCTGACCACTTGTCCTGCCAGCTAGGGATCATGGGAGTTGTAGGCTAAAAACATCTGGAGGGCCAAGTTTGAGGAAGCCTGCTATAGGAGGTGGAAGGTTGTATGAATGGAAGATTTATTGTGATAAAGACCTCATGTGCCTGTTTGCACATGCTCACACTCTCCAGTTCTCCCTCCATGCTTTCTGCCCGAAACTGCTGCAGCCAATCAGCAAAAGCCAAAGAGAGAAAACACAACTAGTAAGGAAGCAGGCAAAGTGTGTCTGTTCAGATATGTTTGTGTAACAAGGTTTAAGTATAATTATTTGTGTTCAGATAACTTTGAACCTAATGGTCCCTTCCACCCCTAGAATTCTATAGTTCTATGCAGATGTAGCTGCTTTCTTTTTCAAGTTACATTACTGATATTGGTAAGTAACACTGCAAATCTTATGTGAACAGAGAACTATGCTGCACACAAGGCTGAATCAACTTCTAGATAAATCTTTCCTTTGGAACATTCAGTACTTTGCAATCTAAAGCACATATTTCAAGTACCACTGAAATTAATACACACATACTCACACATTTTTTCTTATTACAAACCCAGTATCTTAATCATGGTTAGAGGAGCAAGTATCAAGCTTGCATGTGCTCTTCTCATGTGCAAAATCCGTTTCCTCCCTTCCCATCATTCATCACAATGTAGCATTATACCAGCACTGGCACCAAGTATAGCTGGCTGAAGCTAGGGATTTGCAAACCAGCAGAGATGCTGCATTAGTGTTGCACATGTAAAACATCTTGGCAACGGGTAGGTGAATGGTCAAACAGAGCAGAAGATTGGCAGGGCAGGGGGAGTACGGATTATTTACAAGGACAGGCTAAGATACTTAACGCTTGGAAGGACACAGGCTACTGATAAAGTGCTCTCTTCCCACAGGCTTCAATGTCAGATGCTCAGTCATTTTGTACAACTTAGAGCTTTCTGTATTGGCCGAAGGTCACTCCTATTCTGTGCAAGACCTTACAAAAGAAATGACACCTAAATGACATTCTTCTTGTTCTTTAGGGCTATAATCCTAAATCAGATGTACCAAACTCACTGGAACTTGCTTCCATAAAATTTATGAAAATGTGCATGCCTTTCCTGTTAAAAGGGCTTAAAAGGTAGAGTAAATTTACAGCTATGTCCCATATTGAAACATTTGAGAATGGATTTAGAAGGTGCTTTTAACCAAGGCAAGAAGCACCCTCTAGAGGCAGAAGTTGAGAAGTTTTGACCTATTTGCAATAAAGTTCTCTAGCTCTTAATTGTGGGTGAAAAAAGCTTCAATACAAAGTTGTCAGAGGTTTTTCAAACTTAAATTAAATGGTCAGATAAGCTAGTCCCTTGCTCCCAACTTAACCTTGTTTCTGGCTCAATAGTTTCTGCAACCCAATATGGACCAAGGAGAGTGGAAGAAGAGGCAGAAGTTTACTTGTGAGCTCATGAAATGGTGCATTTGTGGACCTTAAATTCTGCAGAGCCAAGAGACTTCACTATATTGGAATCACAGTGCGGATGTCAGTTCACTGTCTACTTGACAGCATTTTTGCCATGTATTTGAAATCAGCAGCTCAAATGCTTAGTCAGTTTAATACTAAATACTTATTACAGCAGGCCTTTTAAGTGAATTCAGACTTTATAGTTAAAACTAATTTTACCTTTACTCCACTGAGTTGTTTATCACTTACAATTATAACTGGTATATAAATTGACATAATAATAAATACACAAGTTTTGTTTCACATGCATGTTGTGGAATGCATTCATACCTCAAACCAATACAGTGGTACCTCGGGTTAAGAACTTTGCTTCAGGATGAGAACAGAAATTGTACCACGGCAGCACCGGGAGGCCCGATTAGCTAAAGTGGCACTCTCAGGTTAAGAACAGTTTCAGGTTAAGAACGGACCTCCAGAACGAATTAAGTTATTAACCCGAGGTACCACTGTACAATGCATTTTCTCTTTTCTTTCCTTAAAGCAAGGAGGAAAGAAAATGAAAAAACTGAAGTGATCCATTTGGTTGACACTTTGCCCAAGATGCAGCTGTGAGGAGTCACCAGATTTATCGAAACTAACTATCGTTCACAAATAATAGTTATCTCCAAGGGAGAGCCTTAAGGCACCAAGCTTTGAAACAGCAAAAATGTTTATTTAAAATTATGCAATACTATACACATAAATCCAACCAAAGCTAGGTGCCCATCAACCAACAGTGAGCTTTAATAAAAGGATGGCTAAAAATCAATGCCTTTAATTTAAAAAACAATAGAGACTTGC
Source organism: Lacerta agilis (assembly GCF_009819535.1). NCBI lineage: Eukaryota > Metazoa > Chordata > Lepidosauria > Squamata > Lacertidae > Lacerta > Lacerta agilis. The sequence continues at coordinate 26,846,273 of NC_046316.1, read as the reverse complement.
CCTGATTTTATTTAAATTGGACTTTTTAAAAAAAAATCCAATTTCTCAAATAGTTAGATTAATGATAAACCTCAATAAAAGCATGGTAGTTCTTTAAATTAATCAAGGAATGTATCAAATACGTGGAAAAACATCCCTTAACTGAATCTGGTCAACAGAAGCTCTGGACAATGACTTCCTTCCGCTTGCACAATGGGGCTTGCCTCCCCCCAAATAAAATAGATGGGGGTTGGGAACAGTGCACAGGGAAGGTGGGGGGGCATTCTCTCTATGCTTGCACAGATGGAACATTTATAATAGTGCAATATTGAATTCCACCCAATGTGACTTTTCAGGCTTTACCTATGAAGTACAGTGGTACCTCTGGTTACGAATGGGATCCGTTCTGGAGCCCCATTTGTAACTCGTGATGTCCGTATCATGAAGCGCCGTGTCTGCGCATATGCGTGATGCGATTCGGCACGTCTACACATGCGCGAACTGCCGAACCCGGAAATAACGCGTTCCATTATTTCCGGGTCGCCACGGTGCGTAACCCGAACGTTATGCAGCGTACGTAACATGAGTTTGACTGTACATACATTTCATTTTCACCCCATGAAACAGTTTGTTATTGAACTAAATAGAGCAGTTTTTTTTAATCAGACCTTATTAAGCCCTATAAATCCTGGGCATTTTGTTTGTGAGGGTGGGGAGGAAACAAAGCAGCGAAGTTGTCCAAAGATTTATGTTCATGTATTTCCTATACTTAAAACATCAGTCATAACTATTGTTGATAAATAAGACCTTATTAGCAAATATTTTAAAGGGAAGTTTTTTAATGTTTGATGCTTTGCTGTGTTTTTAACTTGCTTTTAATTTGTTGGAAGCTGCCTGGAGTGGCTTGGGCAACACAGTCAGATGGGAAGCATATAAATAAATTATTATTAGAAATAAATAAGAAAAAAAAGTTATATGCAGAGTGACAGAGTTGTAATGCCTCCTATAAACAGTAGTCTAGTGGCTCATAGTCATTAAATACTGTATGGTTTTCCACCTCAGGTAACTTTGAAAGCATTTCCTTTACATGATGCACTTGATTATTTCCATTCCTTTAAAATTTACTGCTTGACTATCTAGAGAACCAGTATACAAACCGTGAGGGTTCAATTCAACCCGTTTTGTCATACTTGGTGCTACAACATTAATTGTTGCAAAATATAACACCTAAAGATAAAGCTTTCTTTGGATTATCCACCCACAAGTTTCTGTGATGCTTTGAGAAAGTTATGTATCATTTGCTGTGAGAAACCATGTTCAAAGTATGCCTCTTAGATACAATCCTCAAGATCCAAAGCAAATTCCAGAAATACTTGATGGTAGCAATTTTAATTTTCTAGAATTTACAGTCCTCTTGTTGAAAATACTGCTTTAGGCTGAAGATTGTTGCCATGAGTACTGGTGCAATATTAAAGAGTCACCAAAGAATTTTGCTCTATACCAACCAGTACCCTGCCCATTAAGTTACAATTTGGAGGATGGGTGAGGCTACACAGCTTAAGTCTATATATAAGCTCTTTTGCAAAATGTTTTAGGTTAATAAAGTAGTTAATGCCAGAAAAGCACGCATAATACCATAGCAGGCTTGTGATTACTTGCTTCTGGTAGTGTAGCTAACTAAATCCTGGCATGATCATTTTCTACAACTAAGAATTGGGTTATTTCTTGCCCCCTTTCTTCAGGTTCTCAATATATCACGACTGGCTAAACCTTTTTGCGGCCTGAAAGCTTGCAGACTTATTTACAATGCTGTACTATATGTTCCAGGGACGCGGGTGGCGCTGTGGTCTAAACCACAGAGCCTAGTGCTTGCCAATCACAAGGTCGGCGGTTCAAATACCCACGACGGGGTGAGCTCCTGTTGCTCAGTCCCTGTTCCTGCCAACCTAGCAGTTCGAAAGCACGTCAAAGTGCAAGTAGATAAATAGGTACCGCTCCGGCGGGAAGGTAAACGGCGTTTCCATGCACTGCTCTGGTTCACCAGAAGCGGCGTAGTCATGCTGGCCACATGACCCGGAAGCTGTACACCGGCTCCCTCGGCCAGTAAAGCGAGATGAGCGTCACAACCCCAGGGTCGTCTGTGACTGGACCTAATGGTCAGGGGTCCCTTTACCTTTACTGTATGTTCCAGCTGCTGCTCTTCTGCATATATTTTGGTTCATTGGCTTTATTCTCTGCTTTCCACAGCATATACTGCAGCTGCCATCAACTCTTCAAAAGAAACCTTTCTGCAGTTATTTTAATGCAGTGTCTTTTGCTTCCTGCTTATACTATATAACAGCTTCCAACACAACAAAGCAAGTATTTGGGTTCCAGTGGGGGTATGGCTGCAAAGCTGAAATGTAAAGGAATTGATGGAATGGCACCACCATAAGTGGAGTTAAGAATTTACAGCTAGGAATAAGAAGAGAGCCAGACACCTGAAGAATCACAGCTTGTTTATCTCTTGGGAGCAAGCTTGATTCAGTGGCTCATTATGACATTTTCATGCCCAGGGAATGCATATATGTAATAAAAACAGGGCTAAAATGCCGGAAACAAAAGGACGCTTGGAGCATTTGAAGAAGCCGCAAGACAACTTTATGGAAGGGCCAGGTGCTGTTGACAGATGTGTCAATCATGAAATACCATGTCTAGAAGCATTGTGCTCTTCCATGCCAGCTGCTGGGAACAAGTAGGAGAGGACAACCTGTCAACTTCACACCTTCGCCTTCCAGGGATATTTGAAAGGCCGCTGCTGGGAAACAAGGGCTTTGGACCTTGTTGGATTAATATGGATCCTTTTTTTTTTTTTTGGAGGGGAGGAGTCATCTCAAGTTCGAAGGGACGTGGGGTGGGGTGACCTACTACAGCCTCCTGATCAGAGCAGGCTCAGCTATGCAGAAATGCAACTACAAAACCATTGACCAGCTGTTTGGCCAGAAGAGGGAGGGAGGGAGGGGGGGTAACGAGTGTGTTGAAAAACAGTGAATTCAGATGGCGGCCATGACGGCGAGGGCGGGCAGTTCCCATTTAAGGTAGGGGGGGGGAGAAGAGGGCAGAAGCTCGGCTACGCCCCAAACCTGGCAATAAACGAACAACAGGTCCCCGAGGCCGCCCTCAAAACACACCTGGCGGCGACTTGCGCTTTTCTCCTCCAGAGCGTGTTTCACTGTAAGGGCGAATGTTTTCCGCTGTCTTACTAAGCCTTGCAGAAACATTAACAATAATAATATCTGGGCGGCCTCCGACATATAAAAAAAAAACCACAGGTCTTCTAAAGGAAGTCTTCTCAAGGTGCGCCCCAAAACGAGCATATAGGGGCACCTCTAATATTACCGGTAAATCCACCGTGGCGGAAAGAAACGCAGGCTGAGGTGGGGGGGGGGTCGCCTTGTAGATAGAAGAGAGGGGCGCTTTCTAATGGCGGCCAAGAAAGAAGGCAGAGCACCCCCTCCTTTAAAAAAGAAAGGGAAAAAAGCCACCCTTCCCTCCCAGGCACCTCGCCGCTTTCATTTTCTGAGGTAAAGCGAAGAGTCTGTGCTGTTCTCCCCCTTCGTCGCCCTCCTTCCTCCTCCTGAGGGAAGCGAAGAGACAACTATTTTTTTATTTTTAAATGGGAGCCCAACCAAAGCAAAGCGAGGAACACCCCAGGGCGGCTCTTTCTGCTTTTCCACTCCCTGAATGATAACAATAACAATAACAACAGCTGCAGCTGCTAACGGGACCGAGGGCGCGGCCTCGCTTTCTTACCCGCCGCCAGCGAGCAAAGGAGGACGAGGAGAGCGGAGCGCTGCATGTCGGCTTTTCTCTCGGGCTGCGTCGTCTGCAATGCGGGAGGGTCAGCTGACAGGCAGCCTATATAACAAGCCGCGCCGCCGATTGGGAGGGAGGGGGTGAAAGCCAGCTACTGCGCGTGCGCGCCGGTGGGTCGGCTGAAGCTCGGGAGCCCCGCTCCAGCATTGCTGCTGTTGCGCAAGCGTAGTGGTAGACGGAGAGGAAAAACCGATTCTTCCTCCTCGGCCTGGTCTCGTAGTGCGCATGCGTCCCCCCCCACCGGCTCCCTAGTTCCCTGCAATCCTCTCTGGGTCTGGTGACACTGATTCATCTTAGACATGAGGGGAGGGGGGTTGTGTCATAGACGGGAAGAGGCCGGGATGGTTGATTAGAAGGCTATGAAAGCAAAGTCATGTGAGAGGGGCGGCTGAAGCTCGACCCCCTCCTCGTGTTTGCTCAGCATTTGCTGAGTACAAAAAGCCTGCGTAGGCAATCAATGAAATAAATGTATTCGTCGCGATTGTGTGCAGCCCGAGCCTGTGTATGCAGCTGTGTAGTGCGATTTTACGGGTACACACTCAGAAGTAACTGTTTTGCAACTTCCCTAGTGCAAAAATAATGGCATAGTTAACAGATCTTAAATCTGATGAGTAACACATTAAATTTACAAGTCACTCCTGGTGGGATATACTCTCATATTGAAGAGGGAGAATAAGGCTACAATATAAGTCCCATATTCAGATACTCACAAATAATGTGTCCCTAAGTGTGTATAAAAGGGACGTGGGTGGCGCTGTGGGTTAAACCACAGAGCCTAGGGCTTGCTGATCAGAAGGTTGGCGGTTCGAATCCCTGCGACGGGGTGAGCTCCCGTTGCTCGGTCCCAGTTTTTATACTGTAAACCAACCTGTGATCTTCAGATGAATCTATAAAGTAAATCAAAATTTGTGGATTTCTAAACTGCTATATAACTGAGGGTTGGCTATGATCCTAAACTGCCATCACCCTCAGGGCAGAGGGGTTTGCTTCAGTGAGCTGAACCAGGACTATGCTCAAAGTGTCTTTTGTCTGTTATCTCTCTAGACTAGGATAAGCCAAACATTTATTTACTGTGGGCTAAATGTCACATTTATAGTAGATCCAAAGGCAGAACTGATGTGACACGTAGCCTCCACTTTCACACAACTTAAGAGTTGTCAGGGATTCTCCACAGTCATTCAGCGATTCCTTCCTTTTCATATCTGACCCACCAACACTGCCTGCAAAACGTCTCTGGCTTTGCCTTGCTCTATCCAAGCTACCTCTGAGAGGCTACAGTACTTACCAGGTCACACATATCTAATGGGAAGCGGCTGCTATGTGTATGTGAAAGAATAAAATATGCTCTTAAAAGGAAAGAGGGAGAAGAAGCAAAGGTCAGATCTGGGGATTGGAGAATGAAAGCCTCTTAGGGTGCTTCTCTTTGGATGTCTGGTGAGAGGTAGCAGAAGTGGTTATGTTGCTTGCTTCCTCCTTTGTTCTTTGTAAATATGTCAAATGTTACAAAAATGCCTTGTGAGTCTCAAGTGGTCTCTTCTCCAGAGGAGACAAACACCCTAAAAGTGCTGCCCTTGGAACTTTTCATAAGTGAGGAACATGGAACAACATTCACAGACTAGCATTCTGTCATCTTTGAGTAAGAAGCTGGAATGGAAAAATACAAACACAGTAGGAGAAATGAATGAATTTCAGGAGAACAAAGAGCAACAACCACACCCTCCTGCTACAGTGTACTGCAATGCTTTCCAGCTCAAGCTTCTCTGGCTTCCCTCCCAGACCTGGTAAGGTGCAGAAACTAAACCTGGAGATCACAAATGCACTTGTTTCAGATTTGCATCTTGGCCTAGTTTTTTTTTTACTGCAGTAGCATTGAGTAGAAGATACTGGGTGAAAAATACCTCTCTAGACTCCCTGGGCTGCTGGTTTTTGTTTTTGTTTTTGTTTTGTTTTAACCAAGAAGAAGAAGAAGAAGAAGAAGAAGCAGAAGCACAGGGGCTTGTGGAAAGGAGGCTGGCATTTACAGATGGCATTCCTATAGCAAGACTTGCACTACTCGAGTCTAGGGAGGGCATTGTTAGTCATAGCACTTGTGCTTGCCCTGGGAAATTCAGCTCACTTCCTCTCTTTTTGCCCTTTTGCAACAAGTGTTGTCTGAATGCTTCTTCAAGCTTGAACGTAGTTCCCACCTGTCCAGTTTGCCAGTGGCATACACCAATCTCCTGCCACAGCCGCTGCTACTGAAGGACCTCCTTCCTCCATAAATACTTGCCTATACCTTAAGATCATCATTGGAAGGCTTCCTCTAGGTGCCCCTATGGTGATTCTAAGTGGTGGAAACCCATTTGCAGAGTGCTCTTGTTGGAGAAATTTAAAAAGGGGCTCTTAGACCCTTCTGTGAGATTACACTCACAGAAACCCAACAAAAAAGAAGTAGGCTCTCAGTGAAAAATAGGTGTTTATTGAAATGCAAATATGCAAGGGACAACCTCAAAAATAAGGAGGCTGCAAAGAGCCACATCCAAAGCAATGTCTCATATCGTAGGTGCTGGTGCCCTGGGTGCCTGAGCACCCACAAAATTCCCCAAGAAGGGGCCAGGCACCCACAAATGTCAGCGCCAGGGCCATACACTCAGCCTGGCACCCACAGCACCAGGCACCCATGGTCACAAGGCTGAGCTGGCACTCCTGTTTCACATATACTTCTAGATTGCACATGTGATTTCCAATCACCAATCAAAGGATTAAAGGTAAAGGTAAAGGGACCCCTGACCATTAGGTCCAGTCGTGTCCGACTCTGGGGTTGCGGCGCTCATCTCGCTCTATAGGCCAAGGGAGCCGGCGTTTGTCCGCAGACAGCTTCCGGGTCATGTGGCTAGCATGACTAAGCTGCTTTCTGGCGAACCAGAGCAGCACACGGAAACGCCGTTTACCTTCCCGCCGGAGCGGTCCCTATTTATCTACTTGCACTTTGACGTGCTTTTGAACTGCTAGGTGGGCAGGAGCTGGGACTGAACAACGGGAGCTCACTCCATCGCAGGGATTCGAACCGCCGACCTTCTGATCGGCAAGCCCTAGACTCTGTGGTTTAACCCACAGCAACAGTTGCAACAGAACATCAACATCCTTACTCTTCAGATCAGTCCTCATCATATGATTACATATAATCATTTTATGTCTTTCTTTATTAAGACCTTTGCTAATTTTTCTATTCATTAAATGACTCCATACCCCCACAAAATACTTTTTCCATTTGTCAACAAAACAATTCAAGATTAATCACAACTGCCATGCCTAGCTGATTCTCTTTTCATGCACACAATGGCCACCCTAGATTCCAACGGTTTATTATTTTCAGTGTTCTGGGATGAACACTTGCTACTTACAGTACTTAAAAGAAACTTAAAAGATAGGCAGGCATGGGCCTTTTCAGTTTAGCTAGGTCGTAGGCTCAAAAGAAAACGGAATCATAAAAATGATATTTTTATGAAATTTTAATTTTCTTCATTGCTCTCCTCAGTGAAAGGTTTCCCTGGCACCTGCCTTTTTGTCCTTTTCATACTGTGAAATTATTTTTTGTGTTTAGATGCAATTTTAATTCTGCTTTTTGCTGCCTTTATGATTTTGCAGCTCTTAGCTAACCAGTTTTTATTTACTTTTGGCCACTGTGAGAACAGGATGCAGGACTAGATGGGCCATGGGCCTAATCTGGCAGGCTCTTCTTATATCTGTGCTGCCATAGACACAGTAGAGAAATCATGTATCCTGACATCTGGAACTGTGATGTGATACATTTCACTAACCTCACAATAGCAGTTTTTCACCAGTGGAAATTGTATAGACTTAATGGCACACAAAGACCACTGTTTGAAGCATTATTCCTTCCAATTGTAAACCATGAACATGATCTCAAAATAGCATACCAAATCAACAAAAAACTATAATGCCCCATGACTCAGATTTTTGTCAGCCGGTATCTGCATCAGACATTTTCATGAAGTCAACTTAAACTGAAATGTGACCTCAAAGGGTAGTGAAAGAATATTGTGCAATGAGCTTTCAAATGCTATACTGTATTCATTTCCTCATGTGGGCAATGATAGATGGGAAAGGGCAGGTTTGGATTAGAAGCATCAGATACCTAGAGACTTCCGGCTGGCGACGCCATAGCGGGTGGTCGGGGCTGCTTCGGCTGCGAGGCGCCCGATCCATCCCGGGGGTTAGGAGCCCCGCAACCGCAAAGCGGGGCTCCGGTTGGGGTGCGGGAAGAGCGTCCCGCACCCTGGGCTCCCCGGCTGCGCCCACGGAGGCTCCGAACCCTTCCCTTGCCCCCCCTGTAAAGGGGGAGTGGGGGTGAAGGGACAACGGAGCCGGGCTTACGGGGATATGCCCCAACCGGGATGCAAATGCGGCGACAAAGCCCGCAGTGAGCGTCTTAGTTCTACCTTTGAAGAATGGAGCCAAAGGAACCCGGTGGTCGTGAGTAACTAATTTGACCAGAAATCGAGCTTTTGGAACGATCCGGGGGGGAGGAGAAAGGCAGCCTGCCTTCTTCCCTTCGAGTTAAAGAAGCTAACCAATTTGAGCAACTGCTGCTACAGGACTGCTACAATGTGCTTAAAATTGATACATGAGACTGGCAAACTTTTTTCTTGGGAAGTAAATTAGTGGAAAATATCTCCATTTAAAGTTGCGGTATCTGCGCTCCAGTTTAGGAAAATGGCGATGAACAGAGAGGCAGGAGTAGAAATTTGATACCCACTTCCTCCCCCTCTACCAGTATGCTGGGCTTCGTCCTTGAACTGGTACTGAACTCTGGACTAACGGACGAACAGAGGCTCATTGCTTTGAAGGTGGAACTGCTGTACAGGAAAGTCAAAGTCTTGTGTGGGGGTCTGAAAGAGAACCAATTGCCCACAGAGGAGGCTTTTAAAACTTTTAACACTTTGGAAGAAAGTCTTGCCAAAGAGCTGAGAGGATGTCTGGGAAGATGGAGAGAAATGAGTGAGCTACTTCGGAGAAGAAACTCGCCTTTTGGGGGTGGCAGTCCCAAGGCGACGGTAAGATTTGTTATATCCAGTCCCCGAGGTGTGAGCTCGGGGGCCAGGGACAGAGAATTATGGTTTTTACAAGAAGAAAAGGAATGCTACAAAGAACCGGAGAAGCTGAGAGACGACGAGATGGACATCCTGGAGCTCGTGGCAAGGAGAGTTTTGGACTGTGCCTGGATCTGTGGACGCTTGGAGAGGGAAGCCACAGGGAAATTCAGTGTTGAGGCCACCAGGAGAAGAATAATGGACAGAGGGGGTGTGGGGTGAAACACTAAGTAAAATTTGAAGTAGCCTGTCATGGAATTTTGAAATCGGAGGGTGAATACTGTCAACAATCTTTCTGTTTTATTTTTTGTTTGAATATGAAAGGAGATATTTTGAGATACTATGTTACTAGCAGCAGTTTAAAGGATAGAAGAGATAGATATGATATAAATGATTGGTGAAGATTTCAATGGAAGAAGAATTATGATGAGATATTACTACGATGATGCATTGTTAGTTAAATGTTGAATATATAATTGTGTGTAACTATATAATTGAATTTGAATTTCAGGAGAAATGGTTATAAAATAGATTAAGGATATGAACTCGAAGGAGAAAGGGCAGGGGAAGTCAATGGTCAAGATATGGAAATAGAAATTTTCTTTTTAAAGAAAAGATGCAACAAGAAAACTTGACACTGTTTGTATTTGTTTTATCAATGTATTTGTTTTGTATCTGTTTAATTGTAGGTGTGGGTGTGGGTATATGTTGTTATAAGAAAAAGGTCAATAAATTCTTATAAAAAAAAAAAAAAGAAGCATCAGATACCTAACGGTATTGACAGTCTGAAATTCTACTCAAAGCAACAGTTTTATATTCATGGGTCATTTCAGAATTGGTGGTCCCAGAACTGCAGCCAAGTCTTCATCACAATATGTTAAGAACTTGAAGCTTAAAGTCCATGGTTCAAATCTCACTGTAGATATGATTTCTCTAGAGGGCCTCAGGAAAGCCGTTCTCTCTCAGCCTTAGTCCGCCATCTGCAATATGGAGGTGACTATAGTGATCTGCCTTGCCGGGTTGCTGCTGAGTGGATTCCTAAAATAAATTATGTGAAGTATGCCTATTCCCAGGTTAACTAACATGGTCAGTTGGGGCGAAACAAACCAAATTGGGGAGTAAAAGGTAAAGGACCTCTGGATGATTAAGTCCAGACAAAGGCGACTATGGGGTGAGGTGCTCATCTTGCCTTTCAGGCCAAGGGAGCCGGTGTTTGTCCACAGACAGCTTCCTGGTCATGTGGCTGGCATGACTAAGCCCATCTCCCCATGTTGCCTCTGCCTCCCCATCCACTGCGTTATTATCCTGCAGCAATTGGCAGGATTCTGTGTTTTCCTTACCATAGGTGGGTGAAGTGGATGGACACAAGAGGGAGGAATGGGTGGGAACAGCTGTGGCTATCTCATCTCCTGCCTTACTAATGTGATTAAAGGTAAATATCTATTCTCCAGACTGAATTATAGCAATTCCATCAGTTCAACACAAGAGTTGTCAGCTGGGGAGAAACCCAACCTGCCTCAACTCTGCACCTCTGACAGAGGTTTGATCTGCAAAGATCTGCAGGTGAAGCTTGTCGTGACGCCAAGCTAAATACCTGTAAATCAAATTTTTTATAAAGAAAAAAGCCGCTGTAGAGATGGGTTCAACAGTTGGCAATCCCCAACTATGCCGCAAGGCACAGTGCCAAGGACTGAGTGAACTTTCAGCTCTATTAACAGAAAACAATGAGCCATATCTTATCAATAGCTCCAAGGAGCGTGGGTTGTAGTGGGGAAGTCAAGAGATGGTGAATCTCTTTCCCCCACTATTACAGGAGTTAAATTTTTGCCACCCAAGTCTTCAAGCTATAAGGAACATTCTCTAGGCAGAGTCTTATCTAGTCTTGAATTCACCTAAACTAGGGCCAAACTAGGGATAACCATGAGTAAGCCCCAAACAAGGCATGACTTAACTAATCATGAATGAGCCAAAGTAGATAAATGCATTGTTGTATTTAATTTGCACAGTCTTAAAAATTCAAATAGCATCTACTGGGGGGCGGGGGCGGGGCGGGTAATAATGATTATGATTGCACCAGTCAGCAGACATGAAGGAGAAATTTAACGGCGAAACTGGATGCCTTCCTCTGCCCCAGCTATAACAAAACGTGTCTCTCCCATATTGGTCTCTACAGCTATGGCAGGCACTGTAACTCACTTTACCCCTGATGATGCCCTCTTCCATTGTCTCTTGAGACAGACAGGTGCCAACACTATTAGCTCTGTTTACTGAGTTTTAATTGTAATAAAGTATTTTGTATTTGTTTTGTATTCCTGATTGTAAGTTGTCATGAGACCATTTTTAATATGATTTATCATCATCTGATAAAGTGGCAACTCCTGCCTGTTCTTCCCTGGGGTCTTTCACTTTTCCTCCTCCTCTGCCACCTTCATACAAGAGTCCTGTTTACTACTTCAGCAAAAGGGAAGGCAAAAGAACCTTATAGTGGGAGGGCTGTAGCTCAGCATTAGAGCTTTTCTTGTAGAAACACCCAAGTGTAATTGCTGGTGTCTCCAGACAGGGCTGGGAAAATCCCCTCTCTGAAAATCCCCTGTTGGAAACCTTGGAGATCAGCTGCCATGGAGCTAGGCGAATTTCACAGTTGCTTCATGCGTAGCTATAAATCTGAAAGTATAATTCTGTAATGTGGCTACGTAATTATGCTCTGGTTCACGCATCTATGTTGATAGTGCTTTTGAAACTGTATGCAAGATTCATTGTGACATCTATTTGTAAGAGCCAATGTGGCGTTGTGTTTAGAGGATCAGACTAGGACAGAGGAGCCCCAGGAACAAATCCTGCAAACCAGAAAATTCACAAGATATCTAGGCCTAATCTATCTCTCAGGGTTGTTGTGCTAATGATAAAATGTGGGGATAGGACACAACCACATACGTCAGCTTGAGCTGCTTGGAGGAAAGGGGATCATAAATAAATGTAATTTAAAAAATCATTTAATACCAATGATACTGATACTGCTGCTAATAAAGTGCTTATGAATAACACTTGATTCTAGGTGCCAGCCAAAGCAAAACCAAAACAGGTTTGCAGCTTCCTGCATTTTAAGATGAACTTTGTATTCTGACCACCTGATCACTCATATGAGACATTTTAATCTGTTCAGGTCAGGTTAAACTCAATCTGTAAACAAAAGGTTAGTCATCCTTAATGTTAGGATTGTCATATCCCTTTTTTTTTTTAACCGACCTTGATCTGGGGTTTGAAACTAGTTCTGAGCTGAATAATTTGGCCCTAACGTGTTTATCTGATTTTAGGGAGGATAAAAAACACCTCCAAATATTGGATTAATATTTGTAGGGGGTAGACTTTAAATAATTTTCATTTCTTACCTTTAAAGACAAGGTGGCCAAGGGTTGTTTTTTGTTTCTGTTTTCATTCTGAGGGGTATTCTGTCCCAGGAACACAGCAAGGCTGCTATTATAAAATGAGAGAGAGAGAGAGAGAGAGAGAGAGAGAGAGAGAGAGAAAGAAAGAAAGAAAGAAAGAAAGAAAGAAAGAAAGAAAGAAAGAAAGAAAGAACTACACTCAGCCAGTGTGGTGTAGTGGTTAAGAGCAGTGGACTCGTAATCTGGTGAACCGGGTTCGCGTCTCCACTCCTCCACATGCAGCTGCTGGGTGACCTTGGGCTAGTCACTCTGCTTTGAAGTCTCTCAGCCCCACTCACCTCACAGAGTGTTTGTTGTGGGGGAGGAAGGGAAAGGAAAATGTTAGCCGCTTGGAGACTCCTTAGGGTAGTGATAAAGCGGGATATCAAATCCAAACTCTTCTTCTACTCTTCTTCTTCATCATCTCATGTGTGAAGGTAAAAAAAAAAAATACTAAAAAACTTTAAACCTCCCCCCCTCCCACAGAAGTTGTCAAATATTCATCCAGCCATTGATGGAGGGTAAATAGTCCTGTGAAAATAGGAGGGGAGAGAAAGATATTCAGCCTAGCTTGAAGTTTCTATCTTCCTCTGTCTTTCTTATTGCCTCTTCATGATATTATTGGGGCAATTCTGCATTCAATACTGCATATATCTGCTAGCCTTTTGGGGTGGTCATACAGCTTCATTTCTATTCAGTCCATATCCTGTAACTTCCGTGCAGAAATCACACAACATTTTAGACCAGAAATGTTGTGTTTTATTTTTGTTCCATTTCTGTTGCAGTATAACCTCTCCAAATGGCAGTAACATGGTAGTATTGGGGAAGCACTACAGAGCCAAAACCAATTTATTGTTCTCACCCAAAAGGAAGATATGAACAAAGAAATCTTATTATGTTACAGAACTGCTTGCACTTCAACAGGGGCATAAATCAGTACTCAACAGTAACATATTAACTAACAATAAAGACGGGCTTAATCCTTCACATAAGATTAGGGCAGACTCAAATATGCCTTTTGCAGAGACGCTGCGACGTTTTGTTGCAGTTCCCGCTTGTGGAATCTTTAGAATTTTGCTGAGTGAATCTAGGCTTTTATCACTCTCCGTTTGTCATAGCTTGATCAATTGTGTCCTGTGGACATTATCTAATGAAAGTAGCCAGATGCAAAGGGGGATGGGGCTCCTGTAGGTTTAATACTTGTGTAGAAAAATGAATGGTCAAGCAAGCTGCATTCAGTTTCCCCCGTTCTGTTAAACATAGTAAACGTTTGCGAGCCCTGCTTTCTTTTTGCATCTGGTGACCCTATTCAGGCGGCAGCCACTTTGTGAGCGTCCAGCTGATGTGCAACTGCCCATTGGTGGGACCTTTTGAACTCAGAAGAGGGCAGAATGTGAACAGAACGGGACAAGGCTGGCTGGCTTATGCAAAACATGGAGTTTCCCCCAATCTGCGAATACAGTGGTACCTCTGGTTACGAACTTAATTCGTTCCGGAGGTCCATTCTTAACCTGAAACCGATGTTAACCTGAGGTACTATTTTAGCTAATGGGGCGTGCCGCTGCTGCTGCGGCGCCCGGACGCGATTTCTGTTTTCATCCTGAGGTAAAGTTCTTAACCTGAGGTACTACTTCTGGGTTAGTGGAGTCTGTAACCTAGTGTTTGTAACCCGAGGTGTTTGTAACCCGAGGTACCATTGTAATTTCTTTTCGTGTATGGTGCTGTTTGGGCTGCATAAGGAGTACTGGCATTTGGAAATTAAAATCACTCTTAGTGTATATGGTATCAGCAGCTCTACAAAACTACCCAGATTCTTTAAAGTTTGTCAGGTTTCACGTGACTGCAAGTCTCTTTTGGAGTGTTGTGCAGTCTGTTTTCCTACCATATGCCACATAACAGGACCAAGGTTTTGTGATTTGGCCTCCAAGCTACAGGATTCTCTCAACTTTTCTGTTTTGAAGAAATTTACATTTGGTCTGCAGATGGCAAAATATTTTTTTAAAAAAATTATGACACTGACACCTGCTTATGCAGAAATAAAAACCACCTTGCAGCCCTTCCTGGGCTTACAGCTGTCACTGGGAGAGCCACAAGCAAAGCTTGTAAACCGTTTTTTATGGCCATCTGTTTCAGTGGAACTGGGGGGGGGGGGGGAACATTGCTTTGTTTTTAAAAGGGTGCTTTGAAGTCAAAGATACCTGACAAGAAAATAACCTAAAAGAGAAATATATCCAGCCACAAACAGTATCTTCAAATATAGATGTATCCAAGCCACAGAGAACTGTCCTACTGCTACTCTGGACTGTTGTGTGGTTTACAGGATCTGCTCCTAAACTATGGCCTGAGGGCACAGAATACGGTAACCTTGCTGAAGCTAGAGTGGTCTGGATCTGTCCATTGCCTTGATGGGAGACTGATCTATGTCACCATGAATTTTGTGACGGAAGAAAGGCAGAATATGTTGTTGTTGTTCAGTCATGTCTGACTCTTCGTGACCCCATGGACCAGAGCACGCCAGAATATATACGTACTAAATAGATGTATCAATGTAGTTCACAATCTGTGTAATGATGTATGTTGGTCTCAGAAACTCGAGGAAGTTGATCAACTTTTTCTTAAGTATGCTTATTGGAGGACGCGAGTGGTGCTGTGGTCTAAACCACAGAGCCTAGGGCTTGCCGATCAGAAGGTCGTCGGTTCAAATCCCCGTGACAGGGTGAGCTCCTGTTGCTCGGTCCCAGCTCCTGCCAACCTAGCAGTTCGAAAGCACGTCAAAGTGCAAGTAGATAAATAGGTATCACTCTGGCGGGAAGGTAAACGGCGTTTCCGTACGCTGTTCTGGTTCGCCAGAAGCGGCTTAGTCATGCTAGCCACATGACCTGGAAGCTGTACGCCGGCTCCCTCGGCCAATAAAGCAAGATGAGTGCCACAACCCCAGAGTCATCCGCGACTGGACCTAACGGTCAGGGGTCCTTTACCTTTACCTATTCACCATATAACACATCTTGCAACATTTCCTGGGTGATAAGAAAATTAAGATCGTCAGGCTTTCCCCCCTGGTTTTTGTTTTTTTAAGGAAGCAAAAAGACCAGGCCTTCTAGTGTGCTTTTAAAAAAGGATTTATATGCAGCAGTTAGCTGCAGATAAAAGATTTTCATGACCATGGAAAGAAATGTTTTCACTTGCTAATTGTTGCAGGTCAAAGTATTATTGAAAAGTTTGATTGCTGCTTCTGCTTTCACTTCTTCATTGTAATATGAACATATGGAGAAATACAAAGTGCATCTGGACTAACCACAGTTTCTGGTTGAGGTACCAGTTCCGTTGTTTTTGAAGCTACACTCACCAAGATATATAAAAAAGAAAGCATAAAAATTAGCTTGGCCGATCTCCAACCGACATAGTCTTTCTGCATCAGATTCATATTGTTATACAGTATAGCTGGGGTACCCATATCTGCTGGGCCTCCCCAAAGTTGATGGGCATTGTCATTCAAATGGTGTGTCTGCACTGTGTCATATAATTGATTATGCAGGGCTTACCTAACCCCCCCCCCCCATTTTATTCAAGTTGGCACTCCCGCTCTGGGCGTTCCTTCTGGCCAGTTTATGAAAGAAGGAAGAAGCCATACCATAAAAGTGCAGAAATACACCGTCCTCATTTAGAGAGTCCAGAGAGCACACCTTCCCCTTCAGTAGGAAAAGTTTCTGCTGCTGCTGCTACTACTATTCCCAGCTGGAGAAGACAGAGGAGCTCCTTTGGGTGACCTGTTTATTGAGTATTTCATCCCATATGTTCAGTGCAATCAGACCTGTTTTATGGAATCAATTCTAGGGTGAATGCAAGCACAGCAACAGACCCACAAAATCTTCCATGTGTTCCTGTTATGCTCTCATGAGTTTGCAGCGTCAGATTTTAGTCGCTGCATGCAAAATACATTGGGATGCACAATTTGGCAGTCTGCTGGGCCCCAGCTTTGGAAAGGCTGAGAGATATAGCTTGGATGCCCTCCAGATTTTATGCATTATTCAGAGTGGTGTCCCCCCCCCCTTTCTATCTTCAAGTGGTGCAGTTATTTTAAATCGGATAACAGTGCAGGACAGCATGAAGTTCAGTGTTACACTGTTCTTGCTTTCATGGATTGGGCCCTATTGAAATGTTGTCCTGTGAGCCACCTTCAGGGTCTCTGGTGGAAAGGCAGGGTAGAAATGTTTTAGGATCAAGGTAGAGAGAATGTAGATCAGGATCTACTGGTAAATTTCTGGATTACTTGCAGTGGATTGGCATGAGTTTCCAGTACTCCCAGTTGTTTAACAATGGCAAAAACAATGTTTTTACAAACTAAACTTGGCTGTTTCAATGATGAAAGCTAACCTGGGGTGGACTTCTGTGTGAAAGGATAGTGAGCTCAACTCAGTTCAGTTCTGCTACTGAAAAGAAAGTCTTAGGTTCAGAATATGCTCAGAGGCACCCTGATCTTTAATTCTGATTGTCTTTTGCACCTGCCTCAAGCTGGTGGGTGTCGGAGTTATAGTAAAAAAGTAAAGCATATCTGGTCATCTGTAAGTCTGACCATCCTTTTAAAATGATAAAACAGACAATACAAGTGCCAAACTCTGGCCCTTGGTCCTTGGGTGGCACACACTTTGGTGATTTTCCGGGAATTATGGAAAGTTGTAGGCATCATAAGGTAATTCGTGGAGGTGGTGCAAGGAGACAACATTGTACCCAAGTGCCTGGGGATATGTCTTAAGCAGTTTTAGATTTAATGGCTCACCACATGGTGGGGAAGCTGTTTAGGGATGTGCACACATGTGTATGAACGTGAGAGATCTGTGTGCAAGGCCAGCCCTATCATTAGACATAGTGAAGCAGCTACCCAAAGGCAGCAGATGCAGGCGATAGGTCTTCCCCTGCACCCTCTCTAAGCTACTCTTATTGCCCTCCAGTCTGGTGGATGCTGCCCCTTTGCCATTCAGTAAGATTCAAGTGACAGTTCAGTTAGCTTCTGCATGTGGAACAGGAGCAGGAGGTATTGCATTTGCCTCAGGCAGCAAAATAACTTGACCCATGCAGTGATTTCTTTGGGGGGGGGGTGGTGTTGTGGTTGTGGTTTCCTTTAGTGTAAAGTTGAAGTGAAAGAGGAACAGAAAATGACTTGCAGATTATTTGCAGAACAAGTTAAGATGTGTACACAGAGCTAAACTGCAAAAGGGAGGTGCTAGAAAGTTAGGTTAAAGCAATGTCCCAGTTGAGGCATTTACCGGGCAGCAACAGGCTTTTCACTTGGGGGAAGAGCAGTGCAGCTCCCCCCCCACACACACACACCTTGCATCTGCCACACGCCAGAGGGTGACACCCAATGAAGGCGTGATGAATGATTCGTGCCCTTTTAAACTAAAATAGTACTGGGAAATCATTGAGTATGGGTCCCTCAAAAGGCCTCAAACCGCTTTTCACCAGTGGGGAAGGAAACCTCATAAGTGAAATCTGTCACCGTCTAGTTAAACCAGCTCTTAAATTTCCCCTAATTCATGGGTCCCACACATGCTGTTCTAATCTATCTCACACAGCCATCTAGGGATGAAAAAGAGATAACAACAACTCAGTTTAGGGCAGTGAGATTTTGTGGGACTGAAGGCAGCAGTGCTATCAGGCAAGAGGGGTAAATCCCAAGATACTTCACAGGGTGTGTGTGTTTGTGCTTTTACTATGCAGTTAATATTTCTGTTTCATATTTTAAGGAAGCTTGTGAATTTTCACAACATCTTTGGAGTGACTTCTTTGGGCATAGCTTTGATGCTTGAAAACTATCAGGAGAATATTCCCTGTGTACACGTTTCATGTGTGCTTACTTTTTATTTTGCCCCTCCACAACCAATGTGGTATAGTGGTTAGAGCGTTGGACAATGACCTGGGAGACCAGGGTTGAAAGCCCTATAGCTCACAGGGCAACCTTGCACCAGTTGCTGTCTCTCAGCCTAGCCTACCTCACAGGCATGTTGTGAGGGGGAAATGCAGAGTGGGGGGCCACCTCAAGCTCTTTGAAGGAAAGGTGGGATACATAAATGTTGAAACAACAGCTACAGCCATTTTCCTTTGTGTGTATCTTTGTTAATGCCTAATGTAAAGAATCACTGAAGGTCACAGTATTTGCTTTGGATTAGAAAAAAACCGCACCATGCCATTTTTCCAGTTGCAGAATTAGCTGCAGCAGCCTTTTGGGTGTCTCCTAAATTGCCTGAGGATTTTTCTTAACAAATGATAGTATACAAATTCACAATATCATGATAATACTGTAGATGAATCACATGGGTTACAATGTTCATGTGAGTTAGGACTCATTTTCCTCAACCCCCACATCCAGCGTGGATGTGTATTTTCAGTTAGTGTGCATCAATGTTCTCAACTCTCTTCCTTCAGTTAGTATTTCCACATCCCACTATGGGCATGGATACAACTTTCAATAATAATAATAATAATAATAATAATAATAACAACAACAACAACAACAACATATAACAACAACAACAACAACAACAACAACAACAACAACAACAACAACAACAACAACAACAACAACTTATTATTTATACCCTGCCCATCTGGCTGGGTTTCCCCAGGCACTCTGGGCGGCTCCCAGCAGAATATTAAAAACATGATAAAAGATCAAACATTTAAAACTTCCCTAAACAGGGCTGCCTTCAGATGTCTTCTAAAAGTCAGGTAGTTGTTTATTTCCTTGACATCTGATGGGAGGGCGTTCCACAGGGTGGGCGCCACTACCGAGAAGTCCCTCTGCCTGGTTCCCTGTAACCTCACTTCTCGCAGTGAGGGAACCGCCAGAAGGCCCTCAGAGCTGGACCACAGTGAACGATGGGGCGGAGATGCTCCTTCAAGTATACTGGGCTGAGGCTGTTTAGGGTTTTAAAGGTTAGCACCAACACTTTTAATTGTGCTCGGAAACATCCAATATACCAGACTTTCACAATGCAGGGCAAGAAAGCTACAAGTCAAATGCATTTTCATTTGTACACACTCGGGCCGAAGTGCAAATCTATTCATTTTTAAAATATCTTTTTGCATCAAAACTGGTTTGTGCGGGGGAACGCATGCATTAACTCATCGAAAGAAATGGGATGTGTCTGGATTGGGGTTGACCTCATGTGTACAAAGCTGAAAACAAACAAGCCCAGCACATTCAGTTTTTACTGAATTCACACTAAACCATAGAGTGTATGGTTATCTAGCTCTTGGACACGGAGACGAAGTTTCCTTGTCTATGTTTTCTATGTACAGCAGAGGGAGCCAGAGCATAATACTTTATGTCATGATCTTGGGACCGGCAAGGAACTCCATGACTCAGTTAGTGCTTATGCTGCCAGTACATAAGGCAGTGTTGTGCTAAGTAGCACCCTCCAGCAAAAAGACAAGATCCAACCCAATGGAAAGGAGAACAATTAGCTACGGTATTAGGACTAAAGCCCCAAACAATGTTAAGACATATTTATTCGCCATTGTTATTTGAGGCTTTGTAGCAGGAGTTGGGAAATGGCTCCAATCAGCAGGCCAGATCCCTATTTCCCCCATTCTTGGCGGGCCCAGTTTCAGTGGTGTAAATCACCTGACACCACAATGACACCTGAGTCTCAGGTAGGGGTGGTCAGCATTCCTTCATCTGATCACTTAGCAACAGTGATTCAATGCCCTGGAACAGGTGAGTTACCTGCTGGTGGACTCATCATTCTTCACGAACGTCTTGTTAGTAACGTAATATCACTGTACTCTCAGATTTTACTTCAGCCACACAGTGGAGAAAACTATTGGATTTTGTTGCTTGCCTAAGGTAGCCAAGTGATTAGGAAAAAACCAAAAACCCAACCCCTGCACTTGTGCTTCTAACTTCAGCCCTGTGTGGATAAATTAACAGGTGAAGCCTTTCATGGCATGGAAATAAGCATTATCGCCTGCTAACAACTACAAATCAACCCACTGCTAAAGGTACAACTGCAAAGCTCAGCTGAAAAGTTGGCAGCCCTGTGATGACCAGTGTTGGTCAAAGAGCCACTGTGGTATAGTGGTTAAGAGTGGTAGACTCATAATCTGGTGAACCGGGTTCGAGTCTCCGCTCCTCCACATGCAGCTGCTGGGTGACCTTGGGCTAGTCACACTTCTTTGAAGTCTCTCAGCCCCACTCACCTCTCAGAGTGTTTGTTGTGGGGGAGGAAAGGAAAGAAGATTGATAGCTGCTTTGAGACTCCTTCGGGTAGTGATAAAGCGGGATATCAAATCCAAACTCTTCTTCTTCTTCTTCTTGGTCTCAAAAGTTGTCAATAAAAATCCTTTTAGGCTCAACGGTCTGCAGCCCAATTGTTCCTTCCTTATTTCTCCAGTCCTGCCTGGGCTGCAACACCCAGAACCTAAAACATCAGCTAAGTGAGTCACCTTTTGGAACTGATGGCTTTTTCCCATTGCAGCACTACAGGGACTTAGTGGTGTGTCCCAGTGGAAAGTCGCGTTTGTGTGTATTGAAGGTAAAGTAAATAATCCGTTCACAACTGTCTAAAATGGACTGGCTCCAAAGAACTGCACAACAAGCTACCCAAGGGAAATTTGGACGTGTTTCTCAAGCAACAGCTCCCCAAGCCACAAGGTAAACTTCACTTGTTTTGAAATGGAGGGGAGTTTCATAAGCAGTTTGTGATGTAGCATAATGGTCTGCCATTCAAAGGGTGTGTGTGTGTGTGTGTGTGTGAATTCTACTGAGCATGCCCAATGCCTTGAGTGCATCTAAAGTAGCTCTCTGGATCCCAGCCAATGAATTTCTCAGTTCATTCTTTGCAACTGAAGTATAGGTTTGTTCTTGTGCTTAAAAAAAATTTATATTAGATTTTAAAAGGAGATTCTGGTTCTCATTAAAGGCTGTTTTGTTAAAGGTGGTGCTCTAGGCCAGTGTTTCCCAACCTTGGGTCTCCAGCTGTTTTCAGGCTACAGTTCCCATCACCCCTGACCACTGTTCTTGCTAGCTAGGGATGATGGGAGTTGTAGTCCAAAAAAAGCTGGCTACCCAAGGTTGGGAAACACTGCTCTAGGCAATGCATATCTCTTATTCATTTATTTAACGAATTAATAGGTTGTCGTTCAAAGTACACCAAGGAAGTGCACTAGGGGGAGCTGGCTTCAAGCAGCAGGCCTGTTGGTAGACCAACTCTGTGTTTACAAAGATGTCTGGGAAAGTGACTTGAAGGCTGGCGACATCAACCCTGCCATGTGGGAATCCCTAGTGGATGACCGCAGTGCCTAGAGAAAGACAGTCAGGTATTGTATCCACAGCAGTGACCAGAGGAGGAATGACCTCTGGGAGGAGTGCAGGGAGAAGAAAAAGCCATGATGTGCCTGCAGCAACACAACCGGACACCTTCATCTGCCCCAGCTGCAATAATAAAACACGTCTCTCCCATATTGGTCTCTACAGCCACAGCAGGCGCTGTAACTCTCCAACTGTTTGACTTCAACCCCAATAGGCGCATTTCTCTATTGTCTCCCAAGGCGGGCGGAAGCCAACCACAACTAAAAAAAGTACACCATCTCCCCCGTGGTGGCTTACTTACAACATTATTATGATTATTACTTAATTCCACGTAGAAACCGATCCTATGAAACATCTCAAAGTGATATAACAATAAAGACATCAACAAACAACAACAAAAACAATGGCAAGCAATTCCATATGTAAAAACAAGTTCAAATCCAATGTAAATGGTAAAGGGTAAAGGGACCCCTGACCGCGATAAATATCTGCACTTGTTTGAAAAAGACCACCTTCAACAGGCGCCAAAGAGAAATAGAGGCTGTGTCTGCCTGATATACCATTGGAGGGAGCTTCAAAAGACAGGTGCTGCCATGCTAAGGGCCCAGTTCCTACATCATATAGAATGGACCACCTGATGGTGTCTGCAGGTGGCCCTCTCTTGCGGAGCACAGTGACTGGCTGGGTAGAAAAGGGCTGAGACGATCTTTAGGCATCCTGCCCTGAGCTGCACAAGGCTCTCACCAGCACCAGCTCCCAGAACTTAGCTTAGTAGTAGCTAATTCAGTAAAATTCTTTCAACAGTGGTGTAACATGGCGGAGATAGCTTACCTCAGTGAGCAGCCAAGCCACTGCATTTTGCACCAGCTGCAGCTTCCGGACCAACCTCAGTGGGCAGCCCCTGCAGATGAAACAGGAAAAAAATACAGTATATCATTTATATATTGCAATACGATATAAAATAATATTAAAACCATATAAGAGATCAAACAATAGGCTAACAGTAATAATAATAGCAGCAGTTAAGCATTTCACTTTTCCATATCCAGTTCCATCAGCCATCCATCTATGAAATCAGGCAACTGTATTGTCAAACAACACAGCTGGCCTGCGCTTGGAGGATGGCTATTAATCACCGCTCAAAAACCCAGCAGGATCCTCTTTCAAGTTTTTTTTTTGTGCAGCTTCTATTCATTTTTGAAATGACACAGTTGAGTCATAGAAGCACCATGAGGGATCTCAGGCATAATTTCACTTTGCCTTCGCTCTCTCTTTTAAGCTGAATCAAGGCCAGAACCCCAAAGTGCCATCCACCCACCCCACTGCATCTTCTGTGAGATGCAGTCTGCACATCCACTGCTCTCTATTACCATTTGCTCCTTGTGAAGCAACCATACTTTCTGCTTCCAAAAGTTACAAATATTTACATAGGAAGCTGCTTTCAGTTTCTTTATTTTACTTAAACAAAATAAAAGAAAGTTGTAAAGTGGAAATGTAAAGTAGGATATTCTGGATTCCTCCCCCCCCCCAGCTTTAAAAAGACAACCAGGTTAAGCAAATATCCGAATGCTTCCCCCCAAATAAATGCATCGTATATCAAAGTAAGCTTTGCCATTGTTTTGCATGGGATAAATGGATTTATGGAGGTAGCCTTCCGCGTAACAAAAAATACTTTTAAGGAAAAGTGGAACTGAGTTTTTAGGGATGCACGCTCATCTGCTTAATTGTTTGTTTTTGGCTGACTCGTTCTGTTTCTTTTACATATTTCCAGATGCTTGCCTAGTGACTGTGTGGGGTTAATTGAAAAACCAGTCGGCACGAAATCAGGTGACGTTGCTGACACATCACCAGTTTGGACCAAAATGCAGATATTCAGAACTGCTGCAAGATAATTGGAATCAGATGTCTTTTTCCCTACCCTAAGCCTAAGGCATTTTGGTTGCTTTAGCAACTTATTCCCCTTGCTTCTCTTCTGATGTCATTTTTGGACTGCATTGCTTTGGAACGTAGTGGCAGTGGCTGCCAGGATAAGGAGGTGTATGATGGCTGGAAATATAGCCTGTGTGGAGACACACACACAGCCATTGGGAGGCTGAGGGTGCAATCCTGCCAGCTTGTCATAACTTCATTTAAAGCAGTGGAGTGTGATTGGGGTTATAATTGATTGGAATGACAAGTCAAAGCAAGTAAGTTTTGCTGGATTGGATCCTGTGTGTCGAGGACCAGTGATGGATGTTGCTTTGGTGTTTTTCAGAGTTGAAGGTGGCATGGTATAGCTATACCACTATGATAGAACCAGACCGCCCTTTCTCATGGTGTACATACTTTGTCATGGACTGGCTGGGTGCAGAGAAGTGCTGGGATGCACCAGCTGGGGAACCCCCAGGGGAAGAAGGCTCAGAGCCAGGGGACTGGTGGTGGGACAACGATGTGTGGTCAGAAGAATGGGAGGAGGAGGATGTGTCGGGAGCTGAAGAGGCAAAAGGGTTTAGTGAGCAGAAAGAGGCTGTGGCAGAGGGCAGTCCAGACTCAGAGGCAGGAGAGTAGGAGGGCTGAAGAATCCAGGGAATCTCATCCTCCTGCTGCAACCTCAGGTCTCCTATATAATGGAGAGGGCAGAGCAATGAGAGAGAAAATGATGGAGCCTTAGGTTGCTGGGGAAGGAATTGCAGAAGGAGCCATGGAGAGCAGTGGGAAGGCGGGGACCTTCGGTCCTTGCAACTGCTTCATGGGGGCAAGACCTACCCTGGGAAGGTTTGTTGCGACCACTAGGACTGAGCTGTTTTGTTTCATTGAATAAAGAATTCACTGACATCTGGCACTTTATTGTTTTATTGCTGACCTATGCCTGACTCCAGCTCCTGATATACTTTCTTCTTCTCCTTCCTGTGCTACTATTATTTCTGGTCAAATGGGATGAGGCTTTTGTGGTGCATCAAAACCTTGCAGCACTTGTTGGACCAAAGGCAATAGTGGGACAAAATAAACCAATGTGTACACATTGCAATGGGCACTGATGTCTTGATCATGCCAGCTCTCTTAAAAAGCACTGCCTGTTTCTTGAGAGGCTGGATTTTAACTGTTCTGTGAAGGCAAAGATATTGCTACGTTTGAGTCCTTTGTCACTGTGAGCAGCAACCATATACAGTGGTACCTTAGTACTCAAATGGCTTGGCTCCCGAATGCCGCAAACTCAGAAGTATGTGTTCTGGTTTGTGAATATTTTTTTGGAAGTCGAATGTCCGATGCAGCTTCCGATTGAGTGC
This sequence comes from Lacerta agilis, assembly GCF_009819535.1. Taxonomy (NCBI): domain Eukaryota; kingdom Metazoa; phylum Chordata; class Lepidosauria; order Squamata; family Lacertidae; genus Lacerta; species Lacerta agilis. The sequence goes on along the minus strand of NC_046316.1, from coordinate 26,821,345 downwards.
AGGAAGCTCCTGCAGCCAATCGGAAACTGTGCCTTGATTTCCAAACAGTTTTGGGAGTTGAGAACCAAGGTACCACTGTAATCATCTCAGGAAATATGCCTATTTTCATTTGCAGGGTGCGTATGATGAGACGGTCTTGTGGTGTCCACACTGCACAATTATCATGCCATCTTTCCTTATATGTAGGTATTGTTGGACCACACCTCCCATCTTCTCTGATCATTGGCCATGCTGGGTAAGGCTGATGGGAGTCCAACAACACCCGGAGGACTGACATGCTGGCAACGTAGGTTGACTAGGCATTTGGCTCCTGAGATTGCTTTGCTGTGTGTCCCGCTCACAACCTGCATTTGCTGCACTGCTTTTAAAGCTGTCTGCCAGCAGCTGGGTTGCAGAGCGATGATGCAGGAAGTGTGGGAAGAGTTCCAAGCCGGCACATGGCAAAGCAATCATATAACTGCTTGACTGCATGCTGAACTTAGCGCAGCTAAATTCAACCCACATTCCTCATGGGCCGATCTGGTTGTGCAAGTTGGCCCTAACACTGATTGATAATAAAATGGGGAAGGGGAATTAAGAAATGTTGTGCTTCCAATTCATTCAAAGGGAGGAAACTGTTCTTATTGTGTGTGAAAGTACTGAATTTTACAAAAGTGCTGTGAAACCAATTGAAAACTGAGATGCCTGCAAAGTATTTATGCCTGTTTGCATGACAAAGGGCTGGTCTCTCAATTTCCTTTTTATATGGGGAGAAAACCACTAAGAACCATGCAGTCTTGAAGGAAAGCAAGAATGACTTAGTCCTTCTCCAACAACCTTGATATATTTATTGCTCCAGCTCTTCATGTTGAGGAGAATATTCCCCGTAGGTAAAGCAGTTCTCAAATAACACATGCGACCAATTACAAAACGTCTTGCCTCTGCATTCACTCCCAACTTTGCCGTGACTTTTAATTATATTGTTATAAGGATCTCGCTTAACCGCAACATGTAGGGGCACACATTTTCTCGTAACACAGGAAACGATAAGCTTTAAATGTGTCTAGAAATCACACACAAGTCCCAGTGGAATGTGAGCAACCGACAATACCATTATATTTTTACATGTGTATTATGCGTTCTCTACTGCAAAACTATACGCATGGGGAACTGAGACCAGGATTCTCGCTGGCGTTGTCATCTCTTCATCTGGCAAACCATTCTGGCCAGAGCATCCTTAGTGGTGCGGGGGAGGTTGGGTTGCCTTATGTCCTCTTTTCCCAGGACATAATAATAATAATAATAATAATTATTATTATTATTATTATTATTATTATTATTATTATTATTTATAACCTGCCCATCTGGGCGGTTCCAACAAATTATTAAAACACAGTAATCCATCAAACATTAAAAGCTTCCCTAAACAGGGCTGCCTTCATATGTCTTCTAAAAGTCTGGTAGTTGTTGTTCTGGTGGAAGGGCGTTTGACAGGACGGGTGCCACTACCGAGAAGGCCCTCTGCCTGGTTCCCTGCAACTTGGCTTCTCACAGTGAGGGAACCACCAGAAGGCGCTTGGCGCTGGACCTCAGTGTCCGGGTAGAACAATGGGGGTGGAGACGCTCCTTCAGGTATACTGGACCGAGGCCGTTTAGGGCTTTAAATGTCAGCACCAACACTTTGAATTGTGCTTGGAAATGTACTGGGAGCCAATGTAGGTCTTTCAATGTAGGTGTTATGTGGTCTTGGCGGCCACTCCTAGTCACCAGTCTAGCTGCCGCATTCTGGTTTAGTTGTAGTTTCTAGGTCACCTTCAAAGGTAGCCCCACATAGAGTACATTGCAGTAGTCCAAGTGAGAGATAACCAGAGCATGCACCACTCTGGCGAGACAGTCTGCAGGCAGATATGGTCTCAGTCTGCATACCAGATGGAGCTGGTAGACAGCTGCCCTGGACACAGAATTGACCTGCGCCTCCATGGACAGCTGCAAGTCCAAAATGACTCCCAAGCTGTGCACCTGGTCCTTCAGGGGCACAGTTACCCCATTCAGGACCAGGGAGTCCTCCATACCTGCCCGCCTCCTGTCCCCCCAAAACAGTACTTCTGTCTTGTCAGGATTCAACCTCAATTTGTTAGCCGCCATGCATCCCCCAACCGCCTCCATACTCACACAGGACATTCACTGTCTCCACTGGTTCTGATTTGAAAGAGAGGTAGAGCTGGGTATCATCCGCATATTGATGAACACCCAGCCCCAAATCCCTGATGATCTCTCCCAGTGGCTGCATCTAGATGTTGAAAAGCATGTTGAAAAGCCCTGAGGCACCCAAGTGAGAGCCAGGGGTCTGAACACTCATCCCCCCCCCACCATTTTCTGAACACAGCCCAGGAGCAAAGAGTGGAACCACTGTATAACAGTGCCCCCATCTCCCAGCTCCTCTAGACGGTCCAGAAGGATGTTATGGTCGATGGTATCAAAAGCCGCTGAGAGATCCAGCAGAAGTAGGAAACAGCTCTCACCTTTGTCCTAGCTCGCTGGAGATCATCGTTCAGTGTGACCAAGGCAGTTTCAGGACATGTCCTCTTTTTTCCGTAGGTATGTAAAATGAGTCATCACAGCAATCCGTAGTTAAAAGCAGAAGTTGGCAAATGTGTCCTCTTTTTCGATCTTCAAAACAGCCACTGGGAAGTAGCTTGCTGACGAACAGCGCTGAGGTCCATGTACATTTTTATGCAGAGAGGAGTAGTGCAGCCTAGCAGCTAAAATAGTAAGCTGTGAAGGAAGAAGGCCCTGGTTCAGATTTCACACCTGACATGAACTCACTGTTTTGGGAAGGCAAAGAGGACAGTTTTCCCCCCACTCGCATGTTTCAATCTTGCTATCTGTCAGGCTGCAGTGAATCCTATCCCTCCCACGGTGGCAGCAAAGAAGCAGATAAAAAAAGAAGAGTTCTTATCAATTAGTTTATTCAATATTCACAGAGAGAGATGAAGGGATGTGTTTTCTCTTAGATAATGGTGTTGCTCCGAGTAAAGTCCCACCCCCTGAGTCTCTCCTATTCTACGTCACCCTTGTGCCGGCTGATCTGTGCTTTCTGTTCTATTACTCTCAATGCACATCTGGTCAAGGGAGGGGGAGGTGAGGAATGCTATACAGAGACACTGAGTCTGCCAGCTGTCTTTCCCCTGGTGCTTCTTCCTGATGCTCTCCCAATATTTCCCAGCTTCTCCCCTCTGCAGCCTCTGAACTGTGACCTTCTGAAAACCACTGTTCTAAATCTATACTGCCCTCCTCTTCTTGGAAAGGTGCAGGAAGAGGGGGGGGGGAGGTTCCCACCATTCCTCCTCAGTTCAGGCCCTGACACTATCATTCTTGAGGAGCAGTTTGCTTGTGCTCTTTGGAAAGGGCACATAGCTGAGTGGTAGAACACATGCATTGCACGTATAAGGGCTCCCCACCCCCCATAACTCCTAGAGAGCCACTGTCACTTAAGAGCATACAAGACTAGTCTAGAAAGAGCACTGAAGAGGAAGCTGTGGAAGCCAGCTTTTGAAGAATCCATCTCCCATGACCCCTGACTATTGGCCACATTTGATGGGGCTGATGGGAATTGGAATCCAAAAACTTTTGGAGGACCACAGACAGTGGCGGAGCTTCATGCTCCGTCACCGGGGGCGGAGAGCAGGCGGGGAGGGGCTGGTGCGCGTCCTGGGGGCATGGCGCGTCACCTGAGGGGGCGTGGCACCCAGCGGGGGGGGGGAGCCACAATGGAACCCCGCTGGGATCTCATTGCCGGGGGCGGTGCTCTTCCCTTGCACTCCTCTTCTTTCGCCAGTGGCCACAGGTTTCCCGTCCCTGAGACAGGGCAATGTTGAGACTCAGTGTAAGGCAGCTTCTTTGTTCAGCACATCTATTTCCCTTGCAGGTTAATATGCCTTTTGGATATTTTTTTTGAACGGAAGGGGACAAATGGAGGTTTACCACCACTCCCAGAGGGAAAAATTGTATTTATTATTCATTACCTATTTAAATTAACCCATTTCCTAGCACCTCAGTCATGTCACACTCACAAAGCTAATTTATACTGAGCACAATTCCAGCAAATATAAACGAGGCACAACTTCGGTGTACGTACATGCATAATGAATTATATGCCCATTACCTGGATGCGCAGTTTAACATTGTTTTTAAACAAAATTGAGCTTTCCAATAAAAATTGTGTAATTTAAAACAACAAATGTAACACATTTTACAAATCCCACAAAGAGAACACAGTGCAATGATGGGGTTGGGGGGGGGGGAGAGAAGAAAAACAACAAAGGAATGCAGGGGAAAGGATGTGAGAAGATATAGGAGGCTCGGAGCTAAAGATGCCTTCTCCAGTACAAAACAGGTGAGCCTGCTAACATCAGGATCCAGAGAGCCCTTTGTAAGAGTGGAAGGCACCTTCACACGTGCAGGTGAGATACCTCTGATTTCTGACAGTCCCTCTCCAGCTGCAATCCCTTTTCCCCCGCCTCACGCCATTCTGTCCCTCTGCCCATCAGAAGTTGCTTGAGGAGGGGCACAAAGGGCTGCAGTGGCAGCAAGGAGGCAGAAGAGACCTGGTGCCCAAGCAGAAGGCTGCTTGCATTCCCCACCTTGCTCAACGCTTCTGAACATCTTTTCATTAGATATACACTGAACCATTGTCAACGTGGAAATGTTGTGGTTTTTTTTTTTTAAAGCATAGAGATCTGAAAATGTTCCCTGTAAGTGTCCTCTTTGATTGCGCAGCACAGAAAGTTCGGTTCAAACTACAGCAGCTACCACAGACTAGGATTTAGGGGTTGTGGGGCAGATAAACCAGCAGCCGGACTAAACGACTGTCCCAGTACCCCAATTGTCAGCATGCTTTCTTGGCCCAGCAGCTTATGATCTGCATGCATAATCTGTGTCCATTTGCTTCGGTATGCTAGTTCCGGCGACGATGGTGAAAAACCATTGATGAGCTAAGCGGTAATCAAAAGCCACTGTAATTAGTTCACACCATTTCTCTATGGGTGTTTTAGAAACACCAGATTATGCCAGAAAATATTAAGTACCTTAAGGATATAATCATATCTGTTGGGGTGATTTAGAAAAACAAAATGCCACACTCCAACTCCAGCTGCTTCTGCTAATATGATTCTGCCTTGAATCTAACAATATGAAGCTCAGGGGGAGCCATAAAACCTCCAAACATGATGTGGAATACTGTTTTCTATGCATAAAAACGCCGCAGCCTTAGGGGAATTTTTTTCATGTCTTTCCAGAGCTAGATCTGAGTTCTGTATCTTCTATTTGGAAGCCCAACAACTCCCTTTTCCAAGGGCTTGACATGTTTCCAGTTCCAGCTCCCAGTACTTGCAGACCTTTTTTTGCATGACAAGGAAAGGAGCCACTGGCTCATAACTTAATCTCGTGTGGTCTGAGCCCAGAGCTGCCAGGAATATAAGCAAAAGCATTTCTGCAATGAAGGTTTATTCTTTAAAGTCAGAGTTTGCTCAAGATTTTCAATGTGAGGACTACACCTACCGTAAGTAAAAGGAACCAGTGATCAGAAGATGACACGATCTTCTTAGCTCAGGAGATTTCATCACCCCTCATTATGCTACTTCTTAAATGTGCTTCTGGTAAGAACTTAGAAGGGTGACACAACGAGCGAGCAAAATCAGCTTGAACAAATCACTTTTTGGGTATGACACAAACATGTTACCTCCATGCAGACGTCAAGGAAATAAACAACTATTTGACAAGATACAGCAATATAAAACATTACCAAGGAACAAGGCACAAAACCATTGCACCAACAATAAACAATAACATTTGGGGTCCTGCACATCACCTGCAAACCCGCAACTTACTCAAAATGTACACAATTCCTCTTCTGTGTGACATGACAGCCATAACTCATTTGCATCCTTTTTAAATTCATGTTGCACAGAGGGCATTGTGTGACTGTAGTAGCATGCAACAACCAACTCCATTTTCTCAAGAACTCAAAGAAGAAGAAGAAAACCCCCACAGAGGTGCAACAACCTCACAAGTCACATTACACCTATAGTTCCATCAGTCTGGCAGGCTCCTGTAGTTTCGAGCCAGTAACCAATTTAAAATTGATGCTAGGGCGAGAAATTGAATTTGTTGACCTCTCGCTAAACCAGTGGGGGATTACTATTATTCTTATATCTTAGCCTGTGCTATGCTGTTAAAAACAAAAACAAAAAACAAAAAAACACTGTTTCAAGCCTGTGGCAAAGGGTGAGGCTTGAGGGATGGATGACAAAAAAGCTGCCAAAGGCAGAAGATTGGAAAATATGGAAAGACTGAGTAGTTCAAAGGCTTGGCTCATCTACTAGAGCCTGATTACTTTGGAAATACCATTTTCAGACAGAGCCATTTTGGTGCTTAAAGGATAGTGCAAAAAATCTGCAACTGGGGATATCATGCAGTCCAGACACATTTATCTAGGGATGCATACACATATGTGTGAGCAGTAGTCACAAAGATCTGTAACTGTTTAGCACATAGTATTTATAATTAATTAAATTTAAAGTGTTTTCCACGGATGTTTCAACAACAACAAAAAGCTCCCAGAGTGTCCTAAATTGCCACAAGGTTTACAATCTAAAAAAAGATGACACATAAGGAACAAGGGATGGGGAGGGCAGAGGAAAACAAGCAAACTCGGGTACCTGTTCTTAAACAAGGCAGTGGAGGCTTAGGATCAGTGTTTTCCTTCTCCGAGATGGGCTACCTTCCTAGGCTGACAAGTACCAGCTGCCCTCACTTTCTTCTACAAGTGCAATCCTCCAGAATCTGTCTTCACATGCAGGGGAAGTCCCTAACTCAACAAGGGTTTGAGACCCATTAGCTACCCTCACCTGGTTTAGCCAGCCATATGAAGCCATTGTGTGGCCACTGTTGCATGCTGATTGCTTCTAGGAGACAGAGGTGAGAGCTGAGCACAGGATGGGGACCAATGGTGGACAAACTACCCCCAGCAGGAACATGATGTGTCCAGCACTAAAGATACTACCCCTCCCAACTACTAGGCCTATACATGTAGGACAGCTCCCTCCCAACAAAAGCCCCATCTTCCTTTGCCACATGAATTGCTGCTTTTCCAAGCAGAGGACATTCAAAAAGATAGCTGGCAGTGCTTTTTAAAAGGAAAACAAATTGAAAGTCCTGCTGTGTACACACAAGCCCTCGTGTATCTGTAAATGGATGCTTGGTCCCTAGGGTAAAGATGGTGAAGAAGGTGAAAGATGATCAGGGAAGCCTTTGCCAAGGCAGAAGTGGAAGGTGGATCAGTTTTCTTAATGCATGAAGGCAAAGCCAATGAAAGATTGGACTTAGTAGAGGAAGGAACACTGGGTAAGTATAGGACATAATGCATATGGGCAAAGTTAGGCTCCTTGCCTTGCAGAATTACCACAAGAAAGCTACTTTAGTCACTTCCAGAAAATGCAAGACAAGATGTAGCCAGAAATAACCACGGTGGAATGAGTGTGCAGGGCAGGGGGTGCCAAGCTTTCGGGGCCTGTGGACATATCTATACACACACACACACACACACACTGCATCCAAGAACACACCTCTATCTATTATATTATATTGTAGTGGTTCTTTTAAGCCAAATTTCAACATGGGTGGGGTAGGGATTCTGGGGTTCCAGGGAAGGCCTTTGCAGGTACCTATGTAGCTGGTGGTGCTGTGGGTTAAACCACAGAGCCTAGGGCTTGCTGATCAGAAGGTTGGCGGTTCAAATCCCTGCAACGAGGTGAGCTCCTGTTGCTCGGTCCCTGCTCCTGCCCACCTAGCAGTTCGAAAGCATCTCAAAGTGCAAGTAGATAAATAGGGACCGCTCCAGTGGGAAGGTAAACGATGTTTCCATGTACTGCTCTGGTTCGCTAGAAGCGGCTTAGTCATGCTGGCCACATTACCTGGAAGCCGTCTGCAGACAAACGCTGGCTCCCTTGGCCTACAACCCCACAACCCGAGTCGTCCACGACTGGACCTAATGGTCATGGGTCCCTTTACCTTTATGTAGCTGGTGGGCCCCATGTTACTCCTGAGTAGGGGGCTGCATCCTGTTAAAGTTCCTCATAGCACACACACATCAAACCTGCTTCCTGTGGATTGTACACAGAAGCTGTGTAAGAAATACTGTAAAACTGCAAATTGGGGTAAAGACACTTTGGGCCCTGAGTGTCTTTTGTGATGGTAGGTTGACAGTTAGGAGGTGACATGTCATTAGGTGTGGCAGCCAGTGGTGGGTGGTGCAAGAGTTTATATTTTAATATGACCTGCCACATAGCTTTTTCACTGTTTGTGTGCGCCTTAGGAAACTGGCTGGCTGTGGCTAATCAATGCATGGGAGGAAGACCATAGCTCACTGGTCGAGCATCTGTATGCATAACGTCTCTGGGGCAATCCCTTGCCTTGATATGGCAGCTTCCCACGAACACCAGCAACGATGTGCTGTATGAGAAGTAAAGACTATGTACAAGACCATCACGCACAGCAAACCCAGCATGGTACAATTGTTTTTGTTGGCGGGTGGGGATGCTCTCAAGTTTATGACAACTCACACAAAAGCAAATTTTGTGAGAGTGCTGCTTTAGCCCTGGCTTCCAGTATTTCATGGTGTAAAAATGGCTTCCTGTTCATAGTTCCATGGAAGTGCCTCTCATTTGAAAAGATGGCCCTCTGGGGATGCCTTTCGCTCACCTTTGGCCATCACTGCATTTGGCATCGCTTTTTGCAAGCACTTCCCGGCATCATTCTGAACACTACTGCATGCTTCCAGCTCCAGCTCCCAACTCTACCACTCAACCTGTGGACTCCTGACAGTATCGTTAAAGGACTTGTTGTGCTCCAGGCGGCGTCCATCCCTACACCAGAGGCTTGCAAGTGACACAAGTCTGCCTAGCTGAATCACACCCTTCCCGGCAAGGTCTGCTGTCAATCATTCCCCGCCACCCCACGCCTGGAGGTGCATTTTTGGACAGCGGTGGCCCACAGATACACACCCACAACTCACGGGCATGATGAAAAAGGCGCCTTTTTTCTCCATCTCCGCACAAAAACCCAACAACCCCAAAGCACCCCTCGTGCAGGCAGCCCAACCAGCGCGACTCCTCGCTCCCGCCAGGAGCACGCGAGCGCCCCAGCAACGTAGCCGCATACCGTATTTTGTCGGCGAGGGTCTTGGACAAAGCCAACAGAAGGGCCCTTGTTAGCCGGCTACTCCCTGGAGAGGGAGGGTGGGAAGGGAGAGCGCGCGCAAGAAGGAGCGAAGTGGAGAGGGGGCGGCGGCGGGGTGGAGCTGGGCTCTCTCCCTCTCCCTCCTTCTCCCTCTCTCTCTCCCGCTGCCTGTCTCCTCCTCCGCCTGCAAAAGCTGAGGGAGCGAGGGCGGGAGCAGCCGGAGCCGGGAGGGGATGCAGCGACTTTGCGAACACTTTGCAACTCTCCCTCGCCGGAGGCAGCGCTTTTCCCCGGCCTCACCGCGGGCTCCCCCTGAAGTGCAGGTCGCGGCCGGGCCGCTGGGGAAGCGATCCAGGAACCCCGGCCAAGGAAAGGAGCGCGCATCTTCTGAGGGGAAGCCGGAGAGAGGTGGTGGTGGAGGAGGGACTCCTTTCCTCGTCCCCAGGGCGCGCCCTCCCGCCTGACCTCGCGCACCCCGCGCCTCAGAGAGGGAACCTTTCAAGCGGCTTTCCTCAGCAAAACACGGCGAGCCGGAGTGGATGGTCCCCAGGCTGCTGCTGCTGCTGCCGCCGGCTGCCTCGAAGTCCCTTTCGGGACAAAGGCTCCCCGGAGCCGGCCCTTCCTCGGAAAGAGGGTGCTAGGATCCCGCGTCCGGGTAAGAATGAGGAGGAGGAGGAGGCGAGACACCGCGCGCCCGAGCCGCGCCTCCCGCGCGCTGCCACGCGGGGCTTCCCCGGACGGCTGCGCCCTTGTCTTCTTTCTGCCGCTTTTCACGCTCTTTTGTTTCTCGGTGGCGGACGAGTCCTTTTGTGCTGTGCGCTGATGGGTTTCTAGCTTCTCTCATGTGTCGGGAGGGAGGGAAGGGAGGGAGGGAGGGCGGAAGGAGCCAAGCCTGGTGGCGCATCCTGATGCTGGAAAAGCAGGACAAGGGGCTTTCCTTCCTTGAGAGAGAGAGAGAGAGAGAGAGAGAGAGAGAGAGAGAGAGAGAGAGAGAGACCCCAAATTCCCAAGCGGCTCGCGAAGTTTTGTAGGAAGAGAAAGTAGCAGCAGGCTTTTGTTTTCCTATGGTTCCTAAGTTGGATTTATTTTATTATAGGGCTCGATGCGTAGAGAGCAAAGCATCTTTAAAGTTGCATTGGTTTCGGTGATAGAAATACGCGTTTTAAATCTCTGGCGCTGAATGAAACCCATAGGACTTGGAAGGGCTTAACTTTTGGATTGTGCCCGTAGATGTTATTTTGACACAGCCTGTTGTATTGCTGAAGCAGGAAACGGTCCATATTGGCACATGATGAAACACAGAAGGAGGGAGACTTTACCTGAAGTTGTTAGGTTTGTTGTTGGTTTTTTTTTGTCACATACTGGTGTAAGATGCAAGATGTGGGCTTTTGAATTGTACAGGGCTCTTCCTAACCAGAAGGTTGTGGTGCTGAATGGGAGTTTTCACAAGCAACTTGTTTCAGAGATTAGTTGCTGGTCCGAACAAAAGTATGTTTCTCAAGGCCTCATTAGGCAAAACGAAGGGCACGGTTCACCAGGAGTTTATTCTGCATCAGCCCCATTGAAATGAATGTCAGCTTTGTAAGGGTGCTCCCATTCCATCATCATCATCATCATTATTAATTAAATTTGTATACCGCCCTATATCCACAGGTCTCAGGGCAGTCAATAGGGATGGTATCAAACATTTTCTAAACAAAGGCTAGTTCTGTGTAACAATAACTCACATGGAGCTTATAATGTATGATAAATGTACACACTTTCATATCACCATGTGTATATCTGGCACAATAGATATGTATTGGAGTTCACACCATTTCTGCATGTAATTAGCTACTGTCCAGAGAATTCGTCACATGGGAAGTGGTCCTCTCTTGCATTATATTCCCTGTCCTTTGGGAATAACAAAATGACTATGGTGCCTGTTTTACAGATGGGGAACTGAAACCATCGGCAATCAGTGAAAACATTCAGGAAAAGGTATTGTGGTATAGTCCTTCCATGACATCACTACATAATACCGGAGGCATGTGGTACAGTCCTTCCATCACATTACCACTGAATAATACTGGACATGTATTCCTCTGCAGCAGAAACTTCCTGAGCATTAAGGACAATCATGTTAAAGAGAGAAAGTTGGCATACAATTTTCTTCCTCAAATCATAGCTTTCTGTTTGTATAAAGTTATTGACATGGAGGAGCATTTAAACATAACAGCCCCACACCTGTTTTCTAAAGTGGTGCAATGGGGGGGGGGCAGGGACAGTCTCACATGCATTTTATTTCTGGGCAGAGAGTTAACCAAGTTCTCAGAGGGAAAAGTGTGCAGGGACTTGTTCATCGTTCTGCCCACTAAACTCGCAAGGTACCTAAACTGCTGTATGGACCACAGTGGAGTTATTGTGGTACATGAATGCCATCTGTCTTGTGGGTATCTGATGCACTGGTCTGAAAAGCGAATGGGAAGTAAATGCAGAGATTACCAGAATCATATCATAAGAGTAAGATGGTATCCGTTGCCAGAATTTCCAAGAACAAGACCTTTTGTTGCCCTTTTTTACTCTGAAGTGATACCCGACCCCACAGACCTTCTGCATTTAAGACATAATCCAATATATTTGGCAGAAGGATGAAATCGCAAGAGATGATGAAAAAAATAATGGGAGAAATCCAAGTAGAACAGATCAGGTCTGTGTAAATTCTGCACTTAAATCAGAATCCTGCATCAATGTAACCGAAATTTCTTAGCAAAAAATGAATCCTGTGACATACTCATTTTGCAAATATACCATAATGGCATAACTCCTCTTATTCAGTGTTATTTTACACATTTTACTTTATAGTGGGTGGGAAGGATAGGTTATAGTGTTTCTGCCTAGTCATGGGAGAGTAGCAGCCTCATTCCTGACCACTGGAAGTTCTGTAATTCTTTGGTTTCTGCAGTTTCTCTGGGTATTGGCCACATTTTCAAGTATAACTTCATAACTGCCAAAGTACAGAAACTTATTTTTTCCTGGTTAATTTTTTTAGGAAGCTGAATTCTGCACACACAACTTTTACTGATAGTCATAGCCACTAGACGGAAGTTCGGAAGTTCTTCTGCAAAAGACATAGAAGACAATATCCAAAGAAAAAGAGTGCTTATGTATTTGTTACATTTGCACTGCACTTTTATTCTAAGGATCTTGAGGTGGCGTACATGGTTCTCCCCCTCGCCATTTTACCCACATAACAACCCTGTGAGGTAGGTCAGGCTGAGAGACTGCGACTGGCCCAAGGTCACCCAGTGAGCTTCATGAGTGAGTGGGAATTTGAACCCTGTTCTCCCAGGTCCTAATCCAGCCCTGTGGCTGCATCCATACCAGCTCACTCAAAACACATTTTCATCCCCTGCCTTTTTAAGGGTGCTGGGAATTGTGGTTTGTGAGTTGCAAGCTATTATTGTTGTTGTTGTTTAGTAAATTTGTTAGTCGCTCCAAGACAACCTAAAGAGACTAACAGTTCTCAGAATTGTTGGGGGATGTTTTTCAAATGTACTTTAAAGGTCTGGTGTGTATGCAGCATAAAGCTACTACACCATTTCTTCCCCCATCTTCTTCACCCATCTTCATCATTATCAGTTCATTAAATGTTAGTGTACGTTGTGTGGGGAAATATAAAACAGACATGGTTCACACTCAATAGGTTTTACCATATGATGCTGCTGAGAGATAAGGGATAAGTGAGACTTAACTGAAGGTGAGAAATTCAAGCAAATTCTATAGTTCATATCTGTAAGCAATCATACATTTGGTAGCAATGTTAGCAGTCCCTATGGGCCTTCCAAACTGTAAGGTTGAAGTTCTTTATTTTCCGACTTCGGAATACAATATGTGTTTTCTACAGTCAAGCTTTTCAGATGCTTTGTCTGAAAAATAAACGCTTCATTAAAACCAAAACCGCATACATAATGTAAATTGCCAGCAGATTTCAATAGAAGCAATACTGGTGGTAGGAAATGAAAGGCACGATAAAGCCTTTGTTTGGACTAGAAGACTACAGCATATGATAGGCTTTTGCCAGATCTTTAATTGACTAAATAAGGGAAGACATTCATTGGAGTGAAAAGGAAGGCTCACGCTTTGAAAGCTGATGGGAACAAAGGATGGTTAGGGTGTGCCTGTACTAGCTCCTCTTGTTGCATTTCTTGTCATTTCAGTCCAGTTTCCTCCTCACTGCCTTGGCACTAGTCTTGGCCCACATTCTTGCACATACCTTTCTTGTATGCATGAGAATCCACTTCCCAGGATTGAGGGCCACTTAAAACAAACAAACAAACAAACAAACAAAAAAGCCCAATGCATTTGCTCAAGGAAAGCTGGCCACCTCTGCTCTTAATGCCATCATTTGAGAGCAAAAAAGAAGGGGGTGAGGTGCTCTGAGATGTTCCTATGGAGTTGCAACACAGCTATGATTGATCAAGCTCAGTGGTGACTAAATATTTGCCCTCCGGATAGAAATTAGCATTAGAAATTTGCAAGGTGCAGTGGTGGGATTTGTCTGTGCCTAACCAATTTTCAAAATGCAAAAATTTGTCTGTGCCTAACCAATTTTCAAAATGCAAAACGCTGTGGCACTGAAGGAGTAGAGGGCAAGGTGAGAAGTTGAGAAGTTTGGATGAGGGATGTCCAGGGAAAACATCTGCCCAAACCAATCGCCAGATGGTTAGCTCCTCTTTAAAGAGGTTCTAGCTTTCCACAAGAAATGACGGAAGATGAACATGAAATGCACATGAAATGAAAGGAAGGAAGATAGCAGCAGCACATGCAGTTAACAGCTCTCTCCGACCCTGCTCCTTCACAAAGGAACATATGTAGATTTGTAGATTAAGCGAGTTACGGACTCTTTTCTTGTCACATTAGAGAAAGACTGCAATTCACGTTGCCAGCTCATGTACTAATTTTCTTCCAATTATGATATTAACGCTTCAAAGGAAAGTGCTTCAATCATACACCTACATTCGCACTGTGGTCTCAATTCATATATTTTCGCCCTGATCTCAAGAGGATGTCAGTTTTTAAAGGCATACCTGATTGCTACAAAACTCATAATACTTTTTGCTCAGTCCACACAAATACCTGCCTTTCCACTCTTTGGATTCAGGGTGTTATGAGCTAGTTGCAAGGCAATCTGCACACAAGGAGGAGTAATGTGAGTGTGCAAAATCACACTTTTTATTTTGGAGGTGCTGCTTCTCACACTACCCAGAAGCCTCCAGGAGGAAATGCCATTAGTGATCGGCTTCTGTCCTGAGAGAGGAAGACTTGAGAGAATTTGTAACTATATCCTGCCTTTAGAGTCATGACAAATGCCATTCTGATTTTACACTAATATCCAGTCCTACACATCTCCTCTGCTTCTCTTTCAAAAAAACAAACAAATCCCATGTTCTCATCTGTTTAACTGCCTGTTTATTGATTCATTCTTTAGTTAGCAGGCTGTGGCCTCAACAACAGGCTACACCAGGATTTTCTTGACTACGGTACGTGGTTTTAATTTGTCATTTATTTATTTTGAGGGATAGCAGCAATGTACATAGAAATACTTCAAAGAGCCGCCATGACGCATTGCATAGGTTACTGGATTTCGATGTAGGAGTGTCCTACATTGGAAAGATTTGAGGAAAACCTTGTGTCTGAGCTTCTCCTGCTTTACAGGATTATTGTGAAGATAACAGTGAAATGTTCTACCATTTAGAAATGATACTAGTAATAACAAGTATTCTCCAGTAAAAAAAGAAAGAAAATAATCTAGATGGCTGTTCCATGTACTGTATATATTAACCCACAAGTGAAAAAAAGGTGACTTTGTGTTTTTGTTTTTGAAAAGGGACATGATGTTATCACCTAGACAATTAGCTCCTGTCCAGAATGTGCCAGACTCTGGAAAAGGGGAATTGCTCAGAAATGTCCAGCAATTACCTCATCCTTCAGGCCAACCTTCTCCCTTTAGGTGTATAAAGTTCTCCTTCCATCCTCCACAAAATCACTCAGTGGTGAAAAAAAATGAGCCTGGACATCATTCTGGATCTGAATGTTCCTGCTTCAGGGCTGGCAGAGGCAGGTTCACGTAAATTTCATCCATGGCATTTCTCTTCCAGATTGGACCTCAGCCACTGTGATTGGAAGCTGTGACTTCTATTGACACAGTTGATCGCTGCAGCCAAATTCTGGGATGGAGAGACAGGCACATTGGTATATTCTTCAGAGAGAGCATGTAAGGACTTCTGTGGATAATTCCTGTTAGTATTCAGAAGCGTTATCCACATAAATCCCTCATTCATCTAACGGGAGAATAGGGTGTTGTGTATATGTAAACTGCAGCATTTCTTCCTACCTTAAAGTCCCAAGGGGTAGGGGGCACAGGGAAACGATTGGGTAAGCTTTTGCTCCCTCACTGTACGGTATTAGTACTCAGTGCCTTTCCCACCTACTAATTGGGGAGATTTATGGTTCCCAAAGTGGATGTTGAAAAAACAATTATTTTACAAACCCGATTTGATGCTTGAACTGGAAATGGAGCAAGGTTTCCTGGAAATGTTCACCCCCAGACGCTGAGATATTCAGCGTTCACCAGATATATGACAATGGATTGATTTACATGAAGGAATTCTTTCTTAGCACTTCCTCGCCTCCCAAGAGCTGCCTTGGGGTGGTGGTGAGGAAACTGAGCACACTGGCTGCTTTAAGGTGGTAAAACAGAAGCAAACACAGATTCCAAATTAGCTTGAAGGAACAGGCACCCCATTCAGTGGCTTCTCTGGGTTTCTGGGTTGTAAGGGAGGGTGGGAAAAAAATCGACAAGTCAAAAGGGGCATGTTTCACTCCCCCCCCCATTCCCCTTTCCCATAACAGCCGAGTAGCAATCTGTGGGCACATATTTTACAGTATAGGGAGAGAAGGAATTTGTTTTATAAAAATAATCTTGAAAAAAACAACAACAGTGTTTGAAACCAGAATATCCCGACCTGGAAAAACAGTTTGTTGAGGCGCAGATGTAGGTTTGTGGTTTTGAACATGCACAGCAGGGAAGAGTGTGAACAGAGCAAGCCAACATTGTATTTTGCTGTAGGAGGAAGCAACGGAGCAGCAGCCAGATGCACCTCTGTTGTCTTTAACGGCAGGAATTCTAAGGCCAAAGCCTCCTGCTCTTGGGCGAACTCACGGCTTAGCAATAAGTTTCCCAGCCATTCCTGGTGGTCTGCAGACCATGGCATGTAAGACATCATGTTTTTCACTTAACACCACCTCCAGCCTGAGGTCTGCTGTGTAATCTCTAAGGGTGCCATTTAGGTATACATAGCATGAATGATGAGCCCACAGGGAACATGCACTTAGTGCTCTCTCTCTCTCTCTCTCTCTCTCCCTCTCTCTCTCTCTCTCTGCTAAACAGATAACCTTCCTCAGAGAATCAAGCTGGGAGCAACCACTTCTTTTTCCAGGAGAAGCCCAATTATGCAGGGCGCTGATTGGCTGGCCTTTGTGATAGGCCGAAAGCCACACTCTCCTGCCTCTTGAGTCTGCTCTGTGTAACGCTGATCGGTTAGTCCTTGTGGCAAGTCACAGAACCATTCTCCCCTCCTGCCAAGCTGTATTTCATGTTCTTTTTTTTAAACGTATCTGTGTTTTTAAAAGAAGGTCCTGAATGAAATTTAATTGAATGAATGTGCCAGTGTTGTTGTTGTTTGGGGGGTGGCAGGGGATTGTAAAACCAAAACACGTGGTGGTGGGAAGGAGAAGAGAAAATCATTGCTAGCTAGGTATTAGTGTGAATAGAGGAGTAAAGCTGGGAAAAGGCAGAGTTTAAAGTTGGGTCAAAATGAATAAGAAAAAACACACTGGACCATTCACAAGTGGCAAGATGGGGGTTAGTTTCATGGGGGAAACCCTCATTGAGCATGGACTACTCCATGCATGTAGAATTGCTCTTGTGAGAGTTTTTGTAGGGGGGAAATGGTGCCCCCCTCAACATTAGGCACAATGTTTTTTGTCAGATGTGCCGTTCTGAGCAGAGGTGTGTAATAATGTGGTGGTGTTCTCCAGTGGGTTGTGAGCAAAAAATAAAAAAGGAGTCCCCCACCTCCGGTGGATTTTGACAAGGAAGTTAAAGAGATGGTCTCTGAGGAAAATAAACAAGCATGACCCTGAAGCTGACCTTCCTTGAACTTCAGAGAGATAGTGAAAAGAAAATGTCAGAGCAGAGTTATCGATTTTACAGTTGTAGGATATCTGTGTGGCTTTTTCTTCCCAATTCTTTCAGTTTCTGAATGTGTAGCACAGGTGAAGAAATTACTGTTTCATCTCTCCCTCTTTCTGATTAGGGCAAATCCTGGAGGCCACTGCTTTTTCAAGGAAAGGATGTTGCATTATATGTATTGCAATACACAACATTGCATTGGGGTAGGATATCAGCCCTGCTGAGTGACGCTGCCTGCATCCCGGCTGATCTAGGGTAACGTACTCTTGGCTCCAGGCAGCCATTGCACAATCAGGACTCAAATCTACTTGCTGCCTCTTTCTGTCTCCCTACTCATCACTTGTGGATATTATCCCAAGTCCAAGTACGCAGATGACTCACCAGGAGTCCACATATGATTTCTTACCCAAGGCAATTTTGTTTTGGTTTTTGTGAAAGGGAACATCTCCTCTTTCCAGACTCGTTCTGGTAGAAGTGGGTTGAAGAGGGAGGCATAGAATGTCCATTATTATTTATCCATGTGGTTTCCCCCCCCCCCCATTTTATTTGTGAGGATCGTTTTGAGGCAAGCAGTAGTTCGTTTTCATTTTAAGAAGCTTTGGCATTAAGCCTCTCCTTTACTGTCCCCTTCAGGGTTATGATGACTTTTCTTTCAGACAGCTGTTGCAGGAAAGAAGAGCTTAACTTAGGCAAGGAAACACTAATCTCTCTCTCTTCTTTTTGCTTTTTAATTATATTTTCTTTCTGTGCCTCTGTGCGGTCTAGTTGATCCTTAATGCCACCATGCCAAGTCCACCAGAGATTTCAGTTGAAATGGGCTTGTAACATTAACAGTAAAATCCTGTGCACATCTACTTAAAAGTCAGTTCTGTTCAATTCGGATTGAGGCTGCAGTCCTTTGCGCTCTTCCTTGGAACTGAACCCCATTGAAAACTGTGGAAGTGGGTGAGCACACATAGGATTGCACTGTCAGCCTGCTTGCATCCTCTTCATTGCTGTACTCCATTGGGCTTGCAGAATGAAAAAACAAACAAAAGCTGCATTGGCTTCTTGGCAGAGAAAGATGGACGAAAGGGCTTTAAATTGTGTAATTACAGCTTTCTCTAAACAAATTAAAAATATGAATAATATACACAAGAATGAAAGCAAGGTTCCAGGCATGAACTGCTTCACTGCTGTGGGCAGAGTTAGGTCCCGACTGAAAGATGAGTAGGATGAAAAGGTAATAGACTTGCTTTGGGAAATTGCAGACCTTTCACCAGAGCCAAAACCGAACAGATGCTACATTCACCCAGGAACAGCAGTAAGAAGAACCTTCTCTCAGTGCCAAGTTAAGGACCCTTGTGGAATCTCCAACCCTTGGACCAGCCATCTCTCTGTTTGCATGTTTGAAAAACTGGAAGTGGGAAGCTGAGATAGGCTACAGATTTCAACATTCTCATCGGTTGGTGAACATCTTTCTAGTCTTTATGACGTCCCGGTTATATGCAAGCATGCACATCTGACCACCACTGAACATGAACATCATTAGCATGAACAGTGGGTGGTTCTGTCAGAAATTTAAGAGAAGAAAGTAACAGACTGTTTTGGGATATGTAGTGCCTTTCGGATGAGAAAGACCACTCTGTCAAATGCCCCACGCCCCTAGGAATAGCAACAGAGAAAGGGCTTTCTAATTGCTGAGTTAAGGGTTTTTGTAATAGCCAGCAGAATACCCTTTATCTACACATTTGAAAATTCCTGTATCAGAAAGGCAAGTTAGGCCATGCTGCATATTTCACTACTCCCACCATTGACTGGGTGTCTAATACATTTGCAATACCTTAAAAAATCCCTACACAGTTCAGTATAAAAGAATAAAAGCCAGAAATATATGTGCAGTTGTATGAGACTATAAAGCAAACAGATCAACTAAATATCACATAAGCAGAGAATTGCTATGCAGCCAACAGTACATTTTTTTCCTTTTATGACCGTACGTCTAGTTTGATGTTTTCTCACCAATTTTCTGATGCAGCCCAATTGTATGCATGTTTGCTTAGGAATAAGTCCCACTAATCACAGTGGGGCTTTCTTCCAGGTAGGTGTGCATATGATTGCAGCCTTAGGCTGAACTCCGCAGCCTACTCTAACCAGACGTGCATAGGATTCTACTGGTAATGATTCATAAGCGGGAGTTCCAGACATAATGTGTTAGGTCTCCCTTTTTGGTCAATTCACACGAGCATTTTCTGATGCTGCTCTGAACCCCTGATTGCAGCAGTTTGGGGTGCATGTGTTGGAAAATCCAAATTTTGTACCTAGGCAGCCCAGTTCTGTGTCAAGAGAAACTGAATCTCACAATAATACATTAATTTGCTTATTTTGTGCACACATTTGCTTATTTTGCACAATTTTGCTTCCTTTAGTCACAGGATGTGATGAAGAAATATTCAGGGCTGAATGCCAGTTGGGGGTGGGGGGTCGCCACTCCCCTCCTCCCTCTGGCTTTTTGACACCTATTTCCTCAGTTTCCCCATGCAAATTTCTATCTCCAGGCAAGCAAGCATTCTGAGCATCCTTCAGTTTGGCATAAGCATGGATGGCAAGCCAGAGAACAATGGCCAGTCTACAATTGGATCTTTGTTGAATTTTGGGATAGGGTGCTGCTGCTAGAGACAGTGCTGTCAACACAACCTGTGGTGGCTTCAAGGGCTGATAACGTGAAACGTCTTATGGCTGCGTGATGATGCCATGCTTTCTGCTTTCATGTTCGCTGACTGCCATACAAAAATACTGTTTGTTGAAAGTTGGCGTATAACTTTGCTATATAGATATCCTAAAAAACAACAACAAACATTTTGAAGCAGCGAGCATTTTCATGTGGTGAAACTGCAATAGTTGCTTACTGTATTCCACCATATGTAATGTGGTTTACTCCCAGGCAGCTGTGCATGGGATCGTAGCCCAGCATAACTTCCATTTCGTTGCATCCCTATTGTGATAATGGTTTGTAAAAAATTTTTTTTAAAAAAAATTCCTTCCACTAGCACCTTAGAGACCAACTAAGTTTGTTCTTGTATGAGCTTTCGTGTGCATGCACACTTCTTCAGATACACTGAAACAGAAGTCACCAGGCCCTTATATATAGTGAGGAGGGGAATTACTGGTTAATGGTTTGTAAAGTTATCCCTCTTGGTTTAAGGGAAAGGAGCATTCTGAGCATTTGAAACCACTTTAGCTGCTGATGCACACACTCTCATTAAGTATGTACAGGGTGAGTCCTTTAAAAGAGGCCCTGTGGATACAGAGTACACATGTTCCACGGGGCCTCTTTTAAAAGACTCACCCTGTAGTTTGCTGCCTTGGCTGTCATCATGAAAGATTTTAGGGACAGAGCTGTACTGGTTTGGTTAGCAATGCTTTTGCACGGCTATGCTTTCGTCACCAAAAGAGTACTAGGTAAGGATGGACAGCAGCTAAGAACATATGAGACCAGGGCCACATATTTGGGCAGGGCAGGGCAATGATAACCGAGAACTTTGAAGAGGCTGTGTAGGTTTCTCTTTCTTTCTGCAAAGAGAAATGTCTATATTGGAACTCAGCCTGCGTTAGTTTCACACACCACAGCACATGCTCCATGCGCAAGGCAACCTTGACAGTCCCCTCAGGCTCCAGCAGCAGTTTCCTTTGTGCCTAGACAGGCAAACCATGCCCTTCATCCTATTCCTTGCCTGTAGCCCCACTGCAGGTACCGGTAATTGATCATATGCAGCCAACAATGATATAAATAGCCCAGCCAGTTGCTCCGTTAATGAGGTGTCTGCTGTCTTGGTTGTTTTTACTTTTTTGTGGCTTTCTCAAAGTTCTTCTAATGATTAGTGAATTCTTTAATGTAGGGCTCTGCAACCTTTATATTTATTTTCGCGAATGCCACTGTCTCCAAGGACAGCTGCAGTGTCTGGGGAGTGAGTGGATCGCGTCATAGTCATTCCTACAGAGGAGGAAATGTGGGAAAATCCTGACCCAGATGCTGATGCTTCCTGGTTTCTCTGTCTGCAGGAAGGGCTGTAGCCTGGAGGCTCACATCATGCTCATTCCTATAGGAAGGGAAGAGGTGGTGGGAGCCTTCCCCAGATGCTTCTGCTTCCTGGTCTGTCTGTTGAAAGGCAGCAGCTCAGTGGTAGAACCTTCTGCCTTGCATGCAGAAGGTCCCAGGTTCAATTCCTAGCTAGGACTGGGTGAGACCCGTCTGAAATCCTGAGAGAGTTACTGCACATCAGTGCGGACAATACTGAACCAAAAATGTGCTAATGCAGCTTCCTACGTTCCTCTATTTTGTGCCCTCCTTGCCAAAAATTATGCCTGTTTTGAAAGGCTGCATCTGGACTGCTATGCAGAGTTACACTTTGCCTCTAGTTCACTGCCTCCCCAGCTGTCTTCGCGAGAGGTTGGGCCAGATTGAACGGCACTGTGCGGTCATTGCTGCTGCAGCGGCACTCTAGACAACATAACATAATCTACACCCCCACCCCCAGCCAGTAGTGCTGCCTGCCATACTGTGAGTGGCTGAGAAAGGACAGCATTCATGTTCAGTATAGAGAAGTGCTTTTGATAGGCAGGAGATCATCCCTCTCTATCCAGAGGCTAAGCCAGGTCACCCCCTGTTTAAATGGGGGACAAATTTGGCTTCTCCCCAAGCGGAAGGTCTCCTCTCCCTGTTTGATACCAGGTCTGATCCTATTACTTGCAGCTAATTAATACACAAGCTGCATGGAGCCTGTCATCGCGGGCAAATTGCAGGGAGCAAGAACAGTTTGTTGGAGCGGAGCAGTCATAGCTGTGTATTATTTTCCACTGTGTTCTCATCTTTCTCTGCTTTCAGACATAAAAAAGAGGTGGATGGTGGAGAAAAGGAGTGTGAATCGATTAAATAATTCTACGACCAGTTTTTCTCGCTTCACAGAGTTATTTTGCTGAAGACTGAGTTGTTTTGGGAAAATGTGACTTCATGCTTCCATAGAGTTTCCTTAGTCACCTGCTTAATGAAAGGTACTTCCTTTCTTGTAGGGTGGCCCCTAGATACAGGCACAGATAAATGGGCTAATATTTGCAGTCATCCTTAGCAGCTGGTTGGCTGATTCATCCTCCCTCTTTTAAACCTTGCTCCATTTTAAAAATAAACCCTACACTCTTCATTTTCTTATCCCTCCAGAAGAAAGTATTCCAGGCACATGTATTCCCCACAGAGAAGGCAAGATATGCTAATTTATAATTATCCTCATTAGGTGGGATGGTGAGAGTACACAGCTGCAAGAAAGAGGAAATTAGTCTCAATGGGCTATAATTGTCTTGCAAATGAAAAGTTCTGAGTCCAGAGTACTGAGAAATGGCACCAAGAGTAAGCTTCCAGTCTAGGCACACTCAAGAGGAGAGAAGACCATGCTAGGCCACTGGCATTATTCACCACTGGCATTAGTTGTGACAGCTGTGGGTGCCAGGAGCAGGTCAGCAATAACTCACACGGCTTCAGTGTGGTTAACTCATTATTCAGAGAAACAAGACAGCTCCAGAGGCCATGCCTAGAGAGCACAGCAACTCTTGCCAGTAGAACTCACTTCTCTGAGGCAGTTGAGAGGACTGAAGTTCCCCACCTTACCACAGCTCCTTAAATCTCCTCCCCAGGGTCCTTCCCAAGCAAGCTGTGCCTGTCTGTGCTCCACCCTTTTCATACCTCTTCTGGTTCTGGGAGACCAGGGGCGAGGGGAGCTGGTTGCAGCATGAGAGGAAGACCACTTGGCTTCCTTACCTGCCTGACTCAACTCTGCCTCTTGGCTCCCCTCCTCTCCTGCCTCTGCTTCTGCTGCTGGGCAGCTCTCTGCCATAGACACTTCATGCTCACTAAATCTTGTTACCTCTTCAGCTTCTGAAACCTCCTCCCAGTCTGCTCCATCTTCTCTCTCTGGCCACTCATTTCTGGCTCTGAGTCTTTTCCCCTTGGGGGTTCCCTTCCACCACTCCTCTGCATCTAGCCAGTCCATGACATCTTGCTCCTCTTTATATATTGTAAGAGCAGGACTGATAATGCTATGCAAAAACCAAGGCTGCCCCCGCGAAACAGCATCATCTTAAGTTCTCCCCTTGTACTCCGTGATGGATAGTAACGGGTAGCTGTGTTGTGTTATGTTATGTTATTCATCTTCCTGCCCCAGCCTGATGAATTTTCAGTCATGTAAAGAAGTTTCAGTCTGCATTAGTGCATTGGTTACACCAACCAACATCTTCTTGGGAGAAAAAATGCTGCATTTCACTTGCCCTCCAACCAAACATCTCAAATCTCAGTGAACATTAGCTGTGTCAGAAAGCTGAGCGTCAGCTGGGAGCAGCTTATCCGAAGAGGGAAGTGTTAAAAGGTGCACAGAGACTCTCTCTGTTTCAGCTAACAATAGGCCATTTATTACTTTTAATTCTGCCTCCCTTACCCAGACAGCAAGCATGTAAATGAGGAGTTTTGATCCAGCACTAAAGAAGGTAACTGAGATAGAGAAAGAGAGAGAGAGCATGCTGCTAGGCATTACATTCTATAATAAAGGTTATTGCAGAGGGAGACTGATAAAGGGAAGCTTTTAAAAATATATTTATTTTAAGGTGAACTTTCTACTGCTGCACCTAGTTCCTACTTTTTTATTTTAAGTTCAAATATACAAATATGGAAGTTCATCTGGAAAAAATCTCAGGCACCTGGTCCTCTAGGTGCCTAGAATTTTTATTCAAGCACCTAATTATTTGAAATATCTTTTCCTGGCTCTGTTTACCAGCGGTGAACATCTGCTTCCTTCAAGTGATTGATTCTCTCCAAGGGACTGGATCATGTTATGTTCCTCACGTGATTCTTTTTTTAAAAAAAATTAACAACCACTTCCATTTTTCAGAATGTCAGAATCTCAAATCTGGCAAAACATGTGGACTTGCAGAAGCATTTAACACAGCAATTATGGCTCCACATGTCCATTTTCTCACCACAGTAGTTTTCATGTCAGCCGATTTCACGGTCAGCAGCTACAGCTGCTCTCCAACTACAGGCCTTCCAGGAGCTGTGTAGGAGCTCTACTCATTGAGAAGCTGCATCCCTGGATAGACCAGGGTGTACCTAAGTTGCTTTACTGTCACATTCAACATCATCTCTTTCAACTGTCATTGGAAACATCCTTGAACATGAAGCCTATCCGCTTGTTCTATATGCTGCAGGAGCAGAACTTATTCTCTCAAATACCTCACACCTGCTCTTTTTGGACCGAAACATCAGAATTTGTCAGTGTATGACTTCGGTATGAGATTCTATAGTGCATCTTTTCCACTTGTGCCCTCATTAAATTTCCATAGCTGACTTAGCTGTTGGCATTATTTTCAGAGTAAAGGTAAAGGGACCCCTGACCATTAGGTCCAGTCGCAGATGGCTCTGGGGTTGTGGCGCTCATCTCGCTTTATTGGCCGAGGGAGCCAGCGTACAGCTTCCGGGTCATGTGGCCAGCATGACTAAGCCACTTCTGGCAAACCAGAGCAGCCTACGGAAACGCCGTTTACCTTCCCGCCGGAGTGGTACCTATTTATCTACTTGCACTTTGACAGGCTTTTGAACTGCTAGGTTGGCAGGAGATTTTCAGAGTACCTGCACTGTTTTTGATGTGTCAACTTTTCTGGAACAGGTGGTGATAATTATTTAGCGGTGGACAGTAATTACCGTATATTGTTTCCACACACTACTTCCCTGTTCCCAACAGTCTTTACAGGTCAGAGACAAAGGAATAAAGTTATTTTTGTAACGATCTATTTATAAGCATATATTTATTGGGGCACAGAAACAAGCACACAGACATGCAGTGCTAGATTCAAGGCCATATCAGTGCAATCTTCACAGTTCTCTCTGCAGGAACTTGTTAGCACCTCTGATAAACTGTTACTCCCAACCCCCCAAAACCTTGTTTTTCAGCATTGCACACTCCTTTAATGCAAACCGTTCTCATCTACACTGCAGAATCAGATATATGGTTCAAGGAGACTTTGGACAAAGGGTAGCCTAATGGAGTCTTGGTGCCCTGTCAGCTACTAGGCTGTGCCTTTTAAAGGGAGGCCGTGTAGCAAACAGGAGTTTTGTCAGCTTTATGTGAAAGAATGTCATGCCTTACTCCAGCCATATGAAGCATTTTGGTAGATAAATTCCTCATTACTCATGTTGGAATTTGGCCAACACACTGAGGACCCCTTTGCCTTGAGGAAGATATTTCGAATGTCACAAGATTTCAAATGCACATGTGTGTATATGACCTCAGCTTGACATCTAATTGGGGAAAAAACACGGCTGGACTGATACATGATACTTTCTGAAGCATAGTCACATATAAAAATCAACATCTGTAAAAGATGCATGCAGATACGCCAGAAATGTGAATTGATCATGCGAGGCTTACATAGTTCCATATCACAGTTGCTTTTTACTACTACTACTACTACTACTACTACTACTACTACGTCTTGCATGGGGGTTATATTTCTGGAATGGCGCATATAGGCAAAGATACATACCACCCCCTTGGAATTGCCCTGCACAATCATCCTTACCTTCCAGGTAAGGCTGATAGCTTGCTTACCAGGCTCTGGGATGGTCTCATGAGATCTCCTGGGGCTGGCTGAGTTCTCACAAGATATTGTGGGAACTCAGGTGGCCCTGCCGGATCTCGCGAGACCATCTCAAAGCTTGGTAAGTAAGGCAGGGAGCTTAAAAGCTCTTTCCATGCTAGGAAAAACTGGCCCAAAAGGAGATTCTAAGATCTCCACTTTGCACACAGTTAATTTGTGGGATTTCGACTCACCGGCTTTCAATTGCATAAGGTTGAAATCATGCCAGATAATTGCGTGCAAGATGCAACTATACCATACAGTACACTGATGTCAAAGAGAGCATAGCTTGGGAAGAAAGGATTTCTCATCACAATACTGTACTTGATTTTTTGGAAGACATTTGCTTAGGGTTGCCATATGTCTTGAATTTCCCGGACATAGCTGGTATTTGACCCTCGTAAACATGACAGCCAATTTCCTAAAAAATAGCTCTATATCTCCCTTTTTTGAGATTTTGCAAAAAAAAATATCTATCATGGAAATGCATTCTGATTTTCAGACAGCCCAGACTACTAAGCTCCCCTGGATTCTATGTGGTTGTGACATATCCAGGTTTAAACACACAATTCTGTTGCTGTCATGTCTAGTTTAACTTTATGGCCTTCTCAGAGGCTTTGGTAAAGTTTCTGCATTCAGAAACTGAGGGTTCAAAAAGAAATGGAACTGAAAAGCATGTTTGAAGCTATGTAGAGGGATTTGCATATTTTATTTTCCCCCTCCACCCCAGTTCCTCAAATATATTGACATGTTCACATCTTGGCAGTTACAGACCCTGGACACGACATGGAAAGCTTTGCTGTCTGGGTGGAAACTGATTAATGGAAGCCGTAAGCTCAGGAAACCAAAAGAGCAGCCGTCACACAATCGCACATTCCATCAGAATAGTTAAGTGAACGTCAGCCAGCAGAGACTTTTAAAATGCATAAATGGGTGCAGGGCTCTTTTCAATACCCATCACTGCGAAGATAATCTAAGCAGGGTTTTCGAAACCAAGTACCAGTCTTGCTCTGAGCTCCTGATCATTTATGCTTTTCAATAGGCTGCTTTATGCACCGAGAGGCAGAGAAGTTACGGTAACTGAAACTGCTCTGTTGGGAATTGACTCAGTTCTAAGAATCCAAGTAAAGAAATAGCTTCTTGTACGTAGACTCTTTGCTTGTAACACTATTAAGTGAATGTTTCTTTAAGCAGCGCAAATATTACCTGTATTTGTATATCTACTGTGAGCAGGAGGGGCATCCGTTTACTGCATTTAAAAACCCTGCAAACGGAGTCATTTTCAGATACTGGGTATACTCATTCAGTACTGGGGGTGGAGCACCTCAGCAACAGGCTGTGTCCCAAATCTACACACATTCATTGTAACGTCTGAAAGAGAGAGGGCTGCCTCAGGAATTGGGAAAAGCCTTTACAGGTGGTTCAAGGAAGGTGTGTTGCCTGGCGGTGTGTCTGTGAAGTGGGAGAGCGGCATTGTGCCAAATAATAATAATAATAATAATAATAATAATAATACAGGTAATAATAATTTTATTATTTATATCCCGCCCATCTGACTGCGTTTCCCCAGCCACTCTGGGCGGCTCCCAACAGAGGACAAAAAACAGAATAAAACTTCAAACATTAAAAAACTTACCTAAACATGGCTGCCTTCAGAGGTCTTCTAAAAGTCAGATAGTTGTTTTATTTCCTTGACGTCTGGTGGGAGGGCGGGCGCCACTACCAGGAAGGTGCCAGACCTAGAGACATACAACGGATGTCAGAAGAGAGCCTATGCACACACAACAGTATCAGCCAGGAACAGTTTCCCACTATGATATCACTCTCCCCACAACCGAACCTGTGTAGAGAGCTGGATGGGGTTTGCAAAGGAAAGAAGCCTCCACGGGGGCCCCTGTTACAAATAATGCATATAGATTGGCAGGTGTGGGGAGAGCCACCCCTTCCTCCCATGTGCATTCATTGTCCGGAAAGGGTGAGCCAAATCCTGCAAGGGAGCCAGAGCTTAATGTTCTCCGTTTGTTCTGCTTTTCCCCTGCTCCCTAGCACCTTCTGTTCTCTACTAGAGTGAATGCTCCAAATGTATGTTTTCAGGTAAAGGGGCACTTCCAAAATCCAGAATGGCATAAAAATAGTAGATCATTAAATAAATAAATATGTGGCAAAGGTATTCATTTAATAGGAAGGTGGAGGATTCCAGTCTGATGTGATGAACTGAATGGTATGGAAACTTGCTGTTCAGCTTCGAGCAGCCAACGGCACCGAAGGAAGACAGCCGATTCCTATGGGGTCACTTGGTATTTAATAGTCCGTACCGAAAACATAAACTCCGAACCTGCTAATAGATCTACAGGGGTTAGCGGTTCGAAGAATATTATCCACAATATCCCTCAAGGTTATGGTGATATGTTTTGCATGTTGCTGCTTTCAGAGGTGGCCCATAGATAGAACCACTTCCATGTTCACATCCTTGGCTTATTGGTGACTTTGAACTATGGGTGAGATTGACACATTCAAACGCAATGCGATCCTTCAGTTTTGAGGGGAAGGGAGTAGCTTTGGCAAGTCTCTTTTACTCATTAAAGAGCTGTGAGGGGCCTCTGACATTAGCATCACGAAGTGTGAGTCATTTCCATATTCATTCCTGTGATTCCTGATTTTCCAGCATCTTCTGGTTCTCCTGGAGCAGATTCCTAGGCTCCCTGCCATAGCGCCACGGAAACAGTCTGCTTAGGAAGAATCAACTCCTTTACCCAGATGAACACAAAATGCTGAAACCGGCCTTCCTGATTTCCTTCCTTCATCACATGATGTCTTGAAATACTTTTTCTGGCACCTCTTTCATCTGAAAAGTGAAGCAGAGTCCTGGCCTGTTTCAACTAAGTGGTAGATTACCACTTAGCCTAAGGCCAGCACTATCACTTATTCTTGTGTCCAAGTGTATGAACTGCCCAAAGTGACTCTTGCCATGTTAAAGCTCTAGGATAGGGGGTTCATCTTGCAGACTAATATAGTGAATGCTCCTGTCCAAGTGAAGCATGCTACTAGATTTCAGGTGAAAATAGCTTCTGCCCCAAGGGATGAGGCCCATGCAATCATAGAGGGCAAAAGTCAGAGTAGTTCTTTGACCCACCTGAGCTTCATACTGTCACCCTCCTTTTATACAGCCCATTGTTTGAGTGGAAATCTTATTTTAAAGGACGTTAATCACTAATTTAGCTGCAGTCAACGGGAAGCTGTAAAAAGGCTGAACCTTCAAACAGGAATTTTTTAAATGAAAGATACAAGGACCCTGCTAAAAAGTGATCCAATGAGACCAGCTGGTGTTGCTAATGCATTTTATTTGGGGGGAAATAATCATAAATCAGGTCAGGGTGGTGTGGAACAGGCTGACAACGCAGAAAACACTGGACTCCAGTGACATTAACTGGATTCTCCATAAAAAGTGAGCAGAGGATGGCAATTCCAGAGACAATCACTACTGTCTCTTGAGCCGTTAATGTTACCAGCTACTTCATCCCTGATCTCCAATTCACCATTGTTTTAGATCAAGGTATGGTTCACACATGAAGGTCCGTTCTTAACCTGAAACCGTTCTTATCCTGAAGTACCACTTTAGCTAATGGGGCCTCCTGCTGCCGCAATGCCGCCGGAGCACGATTTCTGTTCTCATCCTGAAGCAAAGTTCTTAACCCGAGGTACTACTTCCGGGTTAGCGGAGTTTGTAACCTGAAGTGTCTGTAACCCAAGGTACCACTGTATTGCACAAAACATTAACATGTAGCTTTGCTTTTAACAAATGCATTGTACCGTATTTACTCAAATCTAATGCGCACCTTTTTTGGACAAATTACATTGCGAAAATATACATTCGCCAGCAAATACCTTTTTTGGTTTCAAGGTTCTGAAAATTGAGGTGCACATTAGATTTGATGACACATTAGACTTGAGTAAATATGGTATTTCTCAATGTTCACCATAATACAGTTGTACCTCGGAAGTAAAACAGAATTCGTTCTGGAACTCCGTTCAACTTCTGAAACATTCGACTTCCAAAGCGCAGCTTCTGATCGGCAATCCTGCAGCCAGTAGGAAGCTGCGGAAGCCCCTTTGGATGTTTAGTTTCCAAAAGAACGTTTGAAAACTGTAGCACTCACTTCTGGTTTTCAATCATTCAGGAGCCGGAACGTTTGACTCCCAAGGCGTTTGGTACGACTGTACGAACATTTTCTCTGTCCCTTTGAAATCAAACTTCTGTAATATATGCAAAATCTGTTCCCCAACTCCTTTATGCTTCAAATGGTCTATTTCCTAAGTTAGATGGGTTCCAGGCAAAGTTCCTTCGGTCCCTACTTCAGATTACAAATTGTGTTCCTAATTCAATTCTATTTCTGGAAACAGGTAAATTTCGGCTTTCCACCAAAGCGTGATGGGCTGCCTTGAAATATTGGCTAAAGATTTCAGTATTTGGCCTAGGGAAGGGATTACTTGTACATTTAACCAACAAGGAGTCTATCAGCTCCTGGTCAAAAACTATGGCCCGAAAAGCCTCCTCGATTGGACTTTCACCATCCTTTTTATATCATCTGGGTTATGATACTGCCCTTAAATCCCTGAGGCAGAGGTTATAGGACATTTCATACAGCGATCTTCGATCTCGATCTTATGTAACCTGTGGACCGTTTGCATCTGGAATTCAACATGGACATGATTTTCAGTTAATTTCATATCTTATAAATCTTTCAGTACCTAACTATCATTGAATGTTTACCAAAGCCAGATTAAGTGTATTACCATCTGAAGTACTAAATGGCAGGCTGGCCAGCATACCCAATCAGTATAGGCTCTGTTTATGTTCTCAGGGTGTCAACTGTATGAAGCATATCTCACTACACCGTTGCCAGTATAAACAAGCCAGGGATAAATTAATCAAACCCTTATTGGTAAACTTACCGGCGAAATCTGAAACCTTCTATCTCAAGTATCTTCTTGAAGATAAGTCAAAGGATAATACCCTGGCCGTGGCTACGTTTCTCTCAGAGGTAATAAGATCTAGAAATCAACATGCTCTGGATAAAACTTAGTGACTGCCTTATAATCTTTTCCCTGTATTTCTACTGTATCTTGCTTTCAAAACTGTTTCTTGTGGGTCTTTGGACCTTAATAAAGAATGTGTGTGTGTAATATATTGGATTGCGGTAGAGACGGATTTTTTTTTTGAAAATTCAAGAAATCCACATGGGTTTCTTGAATTGCTGTTTCGACCCTTCACCTTGACAAGAAATAAGGATTCCCCCCAATTTTGCTAAGGACGTGAACAACTTTTATATATTATATGCATACACAGTTTCATTCCAAATTTCCTAAATTATACAGAACATACTTACAGCTGTGTTTATAACTATAAAATAGGTATACAGTATATGAATATACTGACTTATGAAATTGTGTTAACAGAAATATAGTACAACATGGCTCTTGACTCTTTTATACATATAGTTGCCTATATTTGTACATATAATCCCCTCCCCCCTTCCCACAAAAAAACCAGCAGTGTAAACAGTACCTCTTTCTTCAGTAGCCAGTTTAAGCATGCTTTTTATGACAAAACAAAACAAAACCATGTATTTTGGGCCTAAATGGGGGAAGATGACTTCAGGGAAAACAGGTGTGTGGGTTTTTTGGTTTTTGTTTGGCAAATTTGGCATTTGATTATATGTTTGTATAACAAATAGCGGGTAGCTTGCCATATGCAGCAGCCTCTCCACCTGCTTTGTTACCCTGCCAGGGAGAGTTACAAGGGTAGAAAACCCTTGAATTGTAAGTTTTGTTCACTATAGTGTAAACGTTATTTCCTCTTTGTGACATTTAGTAGCGGGTGGCCCATTAAATTTATTTGAGAAGAGAAGATCTACTAACTTCAGTAAAGGAAGAGGGTAGCACGAGCCTTCTAAAAACAGTGAATTCCCATTTTATGCATGTCTTGAAAAGACTGTGCTGTTAAGAATACAGAATCTACTGCCCTGAAGAATGGTAAAACACAATAGTCCATGGCAGCTGTTGCCATCAGAAAAAAGAAGACTTTAAGGCAGACAGTAGTTTTATGAGAGCTGAACGTGGTTTGAGAGAGGTTTTGTTTCCCATGGAAATGAGTACAAACATATTTCTTGCCTCTGGTCAAATAGGTGGGGCAGATTTTTGAGGCAGTGCGTGAACCTCTGAAATCTTGAAGCAAAAAAGTAGGACCATACTGTTACCGACAAGAAGGATGACAGAATCAAAAACAACTAACCTTTAACTCTTCCTTTGCAGCAAAAGATAAGCCAGCAGCCACTTCTCCAGCCTGTTCCCTACTTGGTCCTGTTGTCAACGTCCCCTTCCCCTGTTTGCTATGCTAACACACCTGGATTCCTGATCAGGTTGGGGATTTTGTGTTGCGAGGGGTCAGGAGCAATAAAACCCCCGCGTTCAGAAGCCATAAATCACCAAAATGGGTCCGGCAGGCTTCCCGATCGCGCAGTTCCAAAACACTTTCACCTTCATAGCAGAGTTCAAATACACAGCGTTCTTGAAGCGAAACCCCCTGCAATATCGTCTTTGTTAATCAGCAGTCTTTAACAAACGTACACTGACTCCTCCACTGTCAGCAAAGCAGATTTATTGCAGCGTAGCATAACTCAAAAGCCCGGAGATGAGGCGTTCATGGCTCCTCTCCGGTACAGGAAAAACGAAAGCAACCTTCTCACACAGACTTCAGACTCGCTCTGAGAATTATAGAAGTCTCATATTACAAAGCATAACATCACATGTCAGTTCCTGTGTGACGGCGTAGCTAGATCTGTGTGTAACCCTTTCAGATCCTCACACCCCCTCTCGCCGGACACACAGGGCATGGTGCAGGTTGTGGCCTACACCAGATACAAACCATTGCAGAATTCCCAATGCAGTTGGAACCCCAAAGGTTTGGTGAACCCATCCGCTAGGTTCTCTTGGCTTGGACAATACTTCAGCTTCACCAAGCCTGTCTGAATACTCTGACAAACATTCCTAAACCGGATGTCCAAGTGTTTGGTTCTGGACTTGAACTGTCCAGTCTCTGCCAGCTTCATACAGGGCTGGTTGTCCTCCCAAACTGTGATGGGTAAACAACACTCCCCGTTGAATTCCTGGACCAAGCACTTGTAGAACTCCATCTCCCTACAGGCTTCAGATAATGCACTGAATTCAGCCTCTGTAGAGGAGAGAGCTAGAAGACTCTGCTTTCTGGATCTCCACCCGACCAGAGCCTCCCCGTACTTGACAACGAGTCCAGACACTGATTTCCTGTCGTCCAGATTGGCCCAGCTGCTGTCAGACCAGCAAGAGAGCTGTGCTCCACCTTCTGATGACAGCTTGAGGCGCCAATCTCTGGAACCTTGTAGGTACCTCAGTACCCTCTTTATGCCATTCCAGGCATGCACACTGGGTTGTGCTGCCTCCCGGCTGAGCAGATTTACAGCAAAGGCTATATCCGGTCTGCTCCACTGGGAGAGATACAACAGACTTCCAAGTGCTGACTGGAACACCTCGGGGCTCTGGAACGCAGAGTGTTCCCCGGACTGACTGTCCTTTACGTAACAAGTCTCCATTGGTGTTCTGACACTGGCACAGTCAGACATCCTGAACTTCTCCAATAGCTGTTCGATCTTGCTCTCCTGACTTAGCAAGAAACTGCCATCCTCAGTCCTTTCAATTTTGACTCCTAGGTAAACACTCACTGGACCTAGTTCTTTGAGCTTGAAGTGCTTACTAAGCTCCTGTGCAAACTCCTGCACCTGACTCTCTGACTTGGCAAGGCAAATGATGTCATCGACATAACAGAGCACCAGAGTTTGCTCCTGGCCGGAACCTGCCAGGTAAAGACAACTGTCAGCAAGACTCCGCTGGAAACCCATGCTTTCCAGCGCTTGATGGAGACACAAATTCCAGTTCCTGGCGGACTGCCGTAAGCCATAAATGGATTTGTGTAGCTTCCACACGACATTTGGATTATTGCCCTCGAACCCTGGTGGAGGTAGCATGTACAGAACCTCCTCCAAAGACGAGTTCAGATAAGCGACGTCCACATCAAAGTGGTGCACTACAAAGCCTCTCTGAGCAGCTACAGCTAACAAAAACCGGAGAGTTTCACTTCTAGAAGTCGGCGCATACACCTCCGTGTAATGCAAGCCCTTCTTCTGCGTGAAGCCTCTGGCTACTAGCCTAGCTTTGTACTGAGGTTCTCCAGTTGCTGTGGGTTTAAGCCTAAACACCCAGCGACTGCTCACAGCACGCTCGCACTTGGGCAGCGTCACTGTGGAGAACACCTTCAGTGCCTTCATGGAGTCCATCTCCTTCTGCATTGCCTGATGCCATTTCTTGGCTTCCGGCTCAGGCAATTTCTGCACTTCCTCAAAGCTCTCTGGCTCACACAGAGCCATACAAGCCCACACGCTAGTGGCTGTGTATCTGTCAGGAGGAATTCCTTTCGTGGTCCTCTGGGACCTCCTCAGTGTGTCATTGGAGTCCCCCTCTGACTCAGACGAGCTGGACTCTGCCTGTGAGTCCCTGGCGTCTGGTGACTCTCCTACTGACCTGCTCCTCTTGGACTGTTCCCCTGAACCAGCCTCTGGAGACGTTCTACTGCGCTTGAACTGTCTTCCAGATCTAGCCTTTGGAGAAACTGGTGCACTCCGCGGCTCCTGCTTTGGAGTAGCTACTGGACGTGGTGCAACCTGGCCTTGGTTGGGTGCTCGGCCCAAACCACCAGAAGTGCCAGGAGTGGCAGCACCACTACCTCTCGGAGCTGGACCAACGGCCGGGGCTGGTCCGCCAGCTGGACCTGGTCCACCAGCCGGACCACCACCCGGACCACCACCACCAGCCGGTGGTGCACCTGCTTGTCCCACATCTTCAGGACCTTCCAGAATGTCAGTGAGAACTTCTGGATTGCCGTGAACACGTTTCCACCCCTCCTGCTCGCAGAACTCAGCACTGCAGCTGAGCACTACCCGAGACTGATCCTTCCCCTCAGGGTAGACGAACCTCCAGGCCTTGGAGGCTGGCTCGTACCCGACGAAGATCATCTTTTGGGACCTAGGTCCACCTTTGCGGCGCTTGGCTTTAGGCAGCAGCACATAAGCCTGGCAGCCGAACACTCTCATGAAGTGAACCTTTGGCTTCTTGCCATACAACAGAGCATAGGGCGTGTCACCTACCACCGAATTGTAGGTGCGGTTCAAACAGAAAGAAGCACACTTCCATGCTTCAGCCCAGAACTTCTGAGGCAACTTAGCATCGAAAAGCATGGCTGACACCGCCTCTTGCAGCGTCCTGTTCCTCCTTTCGGCAACTCCGTTCTGGGGAGGAGCATATGGAGCTGACAACCTGTGCTTGATACCTTTCTGGCGGAAAAACCCTTGCAGTGTGGACCCTAAGAATTCCATTCCTCGGTCCGACTGAAAGCTGCGAACTTTGCAGGAAAACTCAAGTTCAACCGCAACGACCCACTCCTTGATCATGCTGGCCGCCTCCCCCTTGTGTTTGAGCGGAATCGACCAGCCTGCTCGCGAGTGGTCGTCCGTGAGAGTTAGAATGAATTTGGCTCCGCCCATGCTGGGCGTCGGGAACGGACCACAGAGATCTGCATGAACTAGGGCAAAACACTCCGTGGTGACTCTATCTGATCTAGGAAAATGGCACGTTTTTACCTTGGCCTGTTTGCATGCAGCACAGTCAAGAAACCGTGAGCATGGTGAAAACTCGCACCCTTGCGTGTTACCTGGGGCCTTCTTTACGTACTGCCAATTCCTGTGGGAAAAGCGTCGATGCCATAAGTGTAAACAATCACGATGCATCGGCATATTCGCGCACAGCGCCTGTGCTGTGTCAGAGGTACTGTTACCTGTTTCCAAAACAAAAACTCCATCATCATTACAAGGAACACTGACCAACAGTTTACCCCCTTTAGAGATGGTACAGACATCATTCTCCAAATGAACCACATACCCATCCCTTAAAAGAGAAGACACAGACAATAAACAGCGCTTCATGCCTGGAAGAACAAAGCATTGAAGATCAGCCTGTAAAAAATCAACAAAGACAGTAGCTTCAGTCTGTAGCTTTTTCTTTGAACCATCAGCAAGGGAAACTTGTTTGCCTCCAACAATGTCCTTGCAGTCCCGAGCATGGTCACCAGATGGCACAAAATGGTGAGATGCTGCTGTGTCAATCATGAACTGTAACTTAGCAACAGGAACGTCCTTGACGGTAGCCATAGCAGCAGCAAGATGACGTGGGTTTCCTCCAGACGATGAGCCCCCACCTGTGCCTCTCCTACGTGCGTTTCCAGGCTTGCCGAAACCTCTTATCTGTGTGTTTACATTAGCAGCGCCTCTGGCCTTGCAGTCTCGTTGCAGGTGGCTACTCGAATTACAGAGATAACAGCGACGTGTAGCAGCAAAGGCCTGCACAGTAGCTTTATCATGGCTTTTGTTTCTAGCTGCCCCCCCTCTCCTGCTGGGAACAGGGCAGCCTCCAGCATATCCATTGCCGGAGTCACTGTGCCTCCTACTCTCCTCCTCCTGTAAGCGTCCCGCAATCAACCGGAGATTAAGATCTGCAGCAGGCATGGCTTCCAGAGTGAGACAAAGGCTCTCATACTCATCAAAAACAGAAGTGAGCAAGATATACGACTTCTGCTCCTCCGTATACGTGATGCCCAAAAGCCTCAGCTTTTCCAACGTGGCTATCACCTTTTGCACATGGTCTTGGACGCTCTGTTCAGGAGTCAGCTTTAAGCCATACAGCTGCCTGGTCAAATGGATTTTTGCACCAGCTGTAGGTCTCATATAAATTCCTTCCAGCCCGGCCCAGATAGCGTGGGCACTTTCAATTCCAGCTATCAGGGGCAATTGGGAACCTTCCAGGGCCATTATGAGCATTCCCCTGGCTCTCTCATCCCTGCGTTGCTCAGCTTGTGCAGCTGCGACCGCTGCAGCTCCAGCGCCAGCAGCAGCTTGGACAGGGGGGTTTCTCAGGCATTCACTAAGTCCTCTGGCAAGAATCCAAGCTTGGGCTTTGACTCTCCATTCCAAATAATTTTCTCCATTCAGTGGAGGAAAGGGGCAGGAAAAGGATTCATTTCCTTCAGCAGCGGCAGCCATTCTCTCCCCCCGGGGCTTTCCTACTTACTGCTGTAGAACTCAAACTCCCGGCTCCGGATTAATGGCGTCGTCCCACCAGCGAATGCTTGCCAGCCCTGGCTGCACTCCAGCTGGGTTTCACTGCCTTGGCACGCTGTCCATTCCTCCCTTCTAAGACGATAGCAGGCAGGCAATTAGCAAAGCCATAACCTTTTGCCCATAACGTTTTGTGTTGCGAGGGGTCAGGAGCAATAAAACCCCCGCGTTCAGAAGCCATAAATCACCAAAATGGGTCCGGCAGGCTTCCCGATCGCGCAGTTCCAAAACACTTTCACCTTCATAGCAGAGTTCAAATACACAGCGTTCTTGAAGCGAAACCCCCTGCAATATCGTCTTTGTTAATCAGCAGTCTTTAACAAACGTACACTGACTCCTCCACTGTCAGCAAAGCAGATTTATTGCAGCGTAGCATAACTCAAAAGCCCGGAGATGAGGCGTTCATGGCTCCTCTCCGGTACAGGCAAAAACGAAAGCAACCTTCTCACACAGACTTCAGACTCGCTCTGAGAATTATAGAAGTCTCATATTACAAAGCATAACATCACATGTCAGTTCCTGTGTGACGGCGTAGCTAGATCTGTGTGTAACCCTTTCAGATCCTCACAGGGGAGGGTGTGGACCCCAGGACCAGGAAGAGAGCAAGCAAGAGAAACTTATGGTTCCTTAGAATGTCTTTGTTGTTTAGCTTTGTCAACAATAGCAGCTATCCCTCATTCAGACTTTCTTCAGCCCTTTCCCCTCCTTTCAAAAAAGAAAAGCAGCAGCAGCAAGTGTCCTCAAACTGAAAGGCCTTCCATCATCGCAGGTGCCCAAGCAACATGACCACCTTTTCTGAGCATTGCCACTAGCGCTGCTGTAATAGCTGCATGGCATAGCCTTTGATGAAGCCATACCACGTAAATCTGCTGCACTCCGAACAACTCTGCAACAGAATATACCAAATGACTCCATGACTTTGTAGAACGGTACTGTTATTCCTCTTCTCCCAAATTACTATTTGTGCAGTACAGTTGCCACCTCTGTTTAACGAAATGTTAGGGGGCCATTTAAAAACTAGCAAGCTCATTAACGTGGTAAGTCTGCCAGTGTTTCGTGCAAACAGCTCCCCTTGTGCCATTCAGGTAGTACAGTCCCCTATGTGAGGACTATGCCATATCAAAAGAGATGCAAGAAGAAGAGATGGTAAGAGGTGATCACGGCATCTTTTATTCTGGGGTGGAAACCCATGAAGAAATTCATTCTCTATTTCTAATCATGGTGCCATCATAAAACCCCCACCAGTTCAAGCACACAAGCAGTAGAGGAAGTCAAGCACAACCCAAATGCTTGTCTTTGTTTCCCAGCAACTGTGTCACACAAGGAGTGGCTGATATGTGAAACAACAACAAAAAAATTCATTGTTTTCAGAGGATGCTCCACAAGTTACAGGAGGCAGGCACCATCCTTTAAGAAGCATGTCTTCCTGTGTGTGTCCTGAGGAGGTGCTTTCCTTCCATGAGTTTTCAAAATGCTTATTAATTCACCGTGTATTGATTTTTTTTAAAATGTGCTGTCTGATTAACACAGGGAATATAGAGGTGTTGCACAGGTCCACGACTCTCATTTGTTTCACTCAGCAACCCTGTAAGCTAAGTTAAAGAGGGGGGGGGGGAGTTGCAAAAGGGGAAAGTACAAAAGACTCATGGTTCAGGTCCCATAGGGTATCCACTAATAATACTTTTTAAAAAATCAAAATATTTTTGATTAACGAAATATGGCAACCCTAAATGACCTGATTCAGGAATGAAGAACCTGTAGCTCTCCAGATGTTGCTGGACTGCAGCTCCTATTGTCCCTGCCAATTGGACATGTTCTCAGGAGCTGATGGGAATTGCAATCCAACATCTGCAGGGCCACAGGTTCCCAGCCCTGGCCAAATTGGAGCTAGTCCGATTAAATAGATATTTGTGTCCATCTTCCTTGTCCTGCAACATCTTCTTACTCTGTATTATTTGTCTGCATCAATGGGCTGTTTCCTCTTCTGAGAAAGGATGTAGGAAGCTTAAGTACAATACTAAAATATGTTTTGTTACGTTTGGACTTTCAGTCTGAGGTTAAGAATCTTGTCTGATGCAATGTCTGGCAGGATTCCTCTGGCTCATGTTCCCATGATGTAATGAGTAAGAATCAGACAGTAAAGAAGCAATACAGTGGATGCTCTGGTTGCAAACGCGATCCGTGCGGGAGGTGCATTCACAACCTGCAGCATCCGTAACCCGCAGTACCGCGCCTGCGCACGCACTGGTAGCGATTTGCTGCTTTTGTGCATGCACGAAGCGCCGAACCCGGAAGTAACCCGTTCCGGTACTTTCGGGTTCAGCACGGTACGCAACCCAAAAACACACAACCTGAAGCGGCCGTAACCCGAGATATGACTGTAATCCATATTTGGCTGTACCACTTCAGAGCAATCATTTGAGTGTATGCCGATGATGAAATGATGTTCTGAATGTAATATACCTATTGGCTTTTATTGGTGCAGTGAGGGGGGATTCCTAAGGCAGATATTAAACATGGAATTTAGAAATGTGGTTGAACAGAATCAAAGTTACTGAATAACAACTTCCCCAACGATGCTTCTTCACAACGAAAGTGCTTTCCATTCTCTACAACAGAAGCCTTCGAGCTCTTGAATAGTTTTGCTCCTTTAGTTGTATTTGGAAATGCCACCGCCATCTGAAATAGGACAACTGCAGATGTCAAGTGAGCAGAGGTTTGAGTGTTTTTGCATCTTGTGTAAAGCGTGAAGACTTACTCCCCTGGAAGTGCACCTCCAGGCTTTGAATAAGACATAGGAACATGGCGAGAGGGAGCATGAATCACACATATTCTCCCACTTTGTTTCATGTAACCAGGTTTGCTGAGTGAACGCACCCAATAACGGTCAAGCCAGATGATTTAAAAACTCATCCAGCCTTGTTGCACTATTTATGTTCAGCTTTAAAAGTTCACAAGCAACAGTTCAGGATTCTGATGCCAGGACACAGTTTTAGAATTCTGAAATGAGATTAGAAAAAGAGTGCAGCCTGTGTATTACAGGGGAAGGTAGCTGACTGGGCACAATTTGTTTTGGTATTGTTTTGTTATGAAATAAAGAAGGTTTCTGGAGGGGAGTGGGGAGCCCCTGGGATATTGTTTGAGGTGACCTTACTGTTAGGTAGGATGAGGTTCAAGGAGAGCAAGTCGTTCGTTTTAGTGCCACAGAAGTGCCATTTGGATTCCCATGCACAAGAATTCCTTGGGCTGTATCATCTGGACCAGGGGTTTTCAAACTCATTACCCCCATGGCCCATTGGAGACTTACTAGTCTCAAAATGGGGGCAGAGCTTGGCATAATCAGCTGGCAGTTACTGATATCAGTTTTTATCTAACCCGTCTTGGAAATTGCTAGATTCTTTCCCACGTCACTTTCCTAGCTTTCCTCAAGTTAAATACAAACATTAGCTCCAGAGGGTTTGTGACTGCCGCCCCACCCCCATTTTACGCAGAATTTGCGGGCCCAGAGGGTTGAGCCTCAACATACAGAAGGCTTGTTCTTTTATATTTTCTCCTTCCCGCCCTGGTGTGCATCCCAAAGTATTTTTATCCGTTTCCTGTAATTTCTTCTCCCATTTGCCTTTCACACTCAATTTGTGCCTTTCTCACTCTCTCTATCTCCCCCACCCGTCCTGAACCCCCACTAATTCCTTTCCTCCCTGGCCCTTTTACATCTGTTTCTTCCTCCTTTAACAGCTTCCCTCTCTTATCCCCTTCCTCTTTCTTCCCACTTTGCTTGCTTGTTTCTAAAAAATATCTAAATTTTATCTG
Source organism: Lacerta agilis (assembly GCF_009819535.1). Lineage (NCBI taxonomy): Eukaryota > Metazoa > Chordata > Lepidosauria > Squamata > Lacertidae > Lacerta > Lacerta agilis. The sequence continues at coordinate 26,780,170 of NC_046316.1, read as the reverse complement.
TTAATATTATTTTAGCTTCTTATTCCATTTCTAATTTCCTTCAACGCCTTCTTGGGCCCTTTCCCCTCAGAGGAGGCTTCCTCCCTTCTCATCCCCAAAGCCCTTCTGTCTCCTGGCCATCTTTACTCAACATGCAAGAAGTTGCTGGTTCTGGCATCGGTCCAGCTGAAAGGCTTATGGCGACGGCAGGCAAGGGGTTAAGGAAGTGAAGAGGGACAGAGCAGGCTGTGGCACTATGGCTTGCCTAAAAGTGGACCCACTGGTGAGTCCTGTCCCACTGTTTGACAGACATTGTTCTAGAGGAGGGTTTCCCAAACTTGGGTCTCCAACTGTTTTTGGATTACAATTTCCATCATCCCCTGACCACTACTCCTGCTAGCTAGGGATGATGGGAGTTGTAGCACTAGCATAGGAAGGGCGTGGCGCCCCGGGCACCGGGATCCTGATAGGGTTCCATCTTGGGGTGCCCCGCCACCAGAACGCACACCAGCCCCGCCCCTGCCTGCTTTCCGCCCCCAGTGCCGGAGCATGAAGCTCCACCACTGAGTTGTAGTCCAAAAAAACATCTGGAGACCCCAGTTTGGGAAACCTTGTTCAAGAGGGTGGATTTTGCACAGCCCAGAAATCAAATAGTTAAAGTACCAGCATGGTGCAAATACAGCCAATCTTTTTAATAATCCAAAAATAAGTAAATCTGTCATCAGCAGTTTGCTTTTCTGTGAGCTATATACTATTTAAATATTACACTCGAATGGCCTGCAACACAATGAAAAGGCTGCTCCTGGTTTCTTGCCCCATGATGTTTCCCACCCTGCTGAGATGAAAGCGATTCTGAAGAGCATCCTTAAGCAAAGTCTCAAATGAAAACTGCAGACCATATTGGTTTGTGAGCCACCGTAGGCTTTTAACAGTCCTTAGAAAAGCTCATAAACAGAAATATGACTTTAAAGAGGAAGCCTGTGGTGAGACAGAGGTCAACGAGCCTGCTTACTATAAAAGTCTGGCTCAGAGCAACAGTTCTGAACTGAAAGGGCACGTATAGACGGACGGCTTCAAACGATCGTATTTCTTAAAGCTTTGTGATGAGCAAACTCTTCATCTGACTTCCAGTGCAACCACCAAGCCCAAGTTGCTTTTGGGAGGTAGCGCAAGAAAAAGGTTAGTGATCTGTAACAGACCTAGGTTTGGAATTCATCCTCAATTAGAAGTATTCTGGCAAGACTATATATACTGGTATATATATATATATATATATATATATATATAGTATTATTATTTTTTGCTGGTTTGTTTTGACTATTCTTTAACCCTTCTCTACAGGCCCCAAGTTAAATTAATATTCAGCTTACCGTGAGCTGCCAGCTGCCTCACCTGGATTTTGCCCTCATTTCAGCCTCATGACCCTGGTTCTTGACTGTCCGTATGGAAGACAGTTGTTTTCCACGTTAATTTACCCGTGGGCGTCTTATTGTATCGTATCTTCATCCAGCCCATACTGACACTCAACTTCATACTTCACATAGCAGCATTGATGTTTTCCAGCTACATTTGAGTTACCCACAGCAAATGCATAAAATGTGAATGGTGGTCTTAAACACACGGCAGGGAGTCTGAGTGGTTGTGTCCAGCGCATGTTCACATGCACCTGCCCGTTGCATTTTATGATGCTGTTTTAGAGAATATTGATGTGACACCAGAGAAGCCATGAGAAACGTGACCGCTGTGTGAAGCAGCTGTGAGGACATGCACAGACTTTACAATGGGTATTTTGGAAGACAGGCAACTCCCATTTTGCACGTGTGACCTGCACTGTTTTCAGATCTGGCCACTTTTAGTTAAGCACCATAAAGGTGCTGTTCTTTGGGGACTGGATAGTCTGACTGCTGGTAAATTATGCTCCTGTTGCCTTTATGGGGGTGGGGTTATGTATACCTGTGGTTTTTCTATGTTTTCATTAATTCTGTATTGATTTTTATTGACTTCCTTAAATTTTGATTCTGTTAGGCTGCCTTGGGTCTCTTTTTATGGGAGAAAGGCAGGGTAGAAGTCTTCTCATAAATAAATTAAATACATTTTCTTACACTGGCTGGGGTTTGTTGGCGACAGAAATCTGCTCACCAGTTGTCCCTCGGAAGCCAGAATTAACAGTACCTTCATTGTTGTCTCTGGGTATTTTGATACCGGTCTTAAAAGAGACTGAGGCTGCAAAAACACATTGAGTGCAGTTATATAGAAAGGTGGTATACAAATTAAAAAATGGAATGGGAATAGAACCCTGTCCTTGTTTACCTGGGAGTTAGTCCCACTGAATTCAGTCGAAATTGCTTCTGAATAGAAAGGTGTAGACGATTGCATTGTTAGAAGCAGAACATTGTGTGTGTGTGTGTGTGTTTGTGGGTGCTTATTTAGAACTAGAAAATTTTATCCACATTTTTCCAGGGTAGGAAGCAGACAGCTGGGAGTTAAAAGCAACACAGAGCACACAGTTATGAGTCTTAAATGAGAAACATAAGCCTTCAGACTCGGTTACTTGGCAAATTACTATTTTTATGGCAACAGCATATCTGAGCCAATGGTGCAGGTTGGAAGCGCAACACTCAGCCCTGTGTTTCACAAGAGAAGCTGAGAACACATTCAGCAGTCTTCTCTCCTGATTTCTGAATCTTAATTTTGTGAAAAGAGACATCTGGGTCCTATGCGTATTTACTCAAAAGTAAGCCCCTCGTGGGATCAAATAACTGCAGCCTGTGTGTCTGTATGACACGAGTAATACCCCGCTCCCAAACCCTGAACTGGTAGAATAACTGAAAGTTGTGAGAAGACACCAGATCTAATGTCGAATTCTATCTTCCTTTATCTGCCAAAAAAGAGGACATGCTGTAAACTCTGGCTGGGGGGGAGGATGTTTTGTTATTGTTTTCTGCATTCAAATAAAAGAAGGAAATGGTGCCTCTACAAAGCAACGCCTGACAGTTAGCTGAGTGCTCAAGAGTAGCTGTTTCCCCTTTGGAGACTGGAGTGGCTGCTTGTTTCTCTCTGTGTCATGGCAGCCATGATTGAATCCACACCTGTGACAGTGGTTTTCGGGCCTAGGGCTGGCGGACCTCGCAGTCTAACTACGTATTCTGTTAAGCACACTGTTTATAAATGGAGTTAGAACTCGCCAGCAGCAGCAGCCATGATGGGCAGAGGGCAGTCCGGATTGGGATTGTGTGGTGGTTACGTAGGATGGGGAGAGAAGTAGGCTAACCACTTTCCCCTTTACTGTTTTCTGATGGAAAATGCCCCTTGCAGCTGCTATTTGCACTTGAGCAAATATCACCTGAGGGTGGGGAGATTTGAGGGAGGCGTGTTCTCCTCCCCTGCTCCAGTGCTGTGATCCTTATCTGTATCAGCACAGGGATACACACACACACACACAGAGAGAGAGAGAGAGAGAGAGAGAGAGAGAGAGAGAGAGAGAGGAGAGGGAGAGAGAGAGAAGGCTTTCTGCTAAGAAAGAGAAGTGGAAAATCTTAAGTGCACTTTCAAATAATGTACTTAACGTAATGTTAAGCTCTGAGATGGACTTTGGGGGCTAGCGGTTAGGCTTGGGGTTTCAAGTGCAGGATGCAGATGATAGTTACAATCAAGGTCAAAAAGGGAGGCTGTCAGTCATTGTACCAGGCCTGGTGAATCCAGAGACCATTTTATTTGCAGGGCTTGAACATTACACGCCACTATTTCCTACCCTACCTGAAATGACGATTAATTGGATTCCCACCCCCCTCCAGCCACTGCTATGTTGTAGGACGTTGCCTTACTCTTATTCATATGCCACGTCAGAGATACTACTTTATAACTGCTGAAGAAGATACCACTTTATAACTAGCATTGTAACCTCCAGAACATTTTTTTTTTTGGTCATCTTTAAACCTACTAAACATATGGTATCCATAAGCATAGCACATCTGGCCTGAGCATGCCCCCCACTTTCTGGGACGAAATACACTGCTTCCCGAGACTTTTATGTATAAATATTGGTTTAAAATGTAAAAAGTAAAGAATAAAGAATCTATTTATTGCATGGGTTCCTGGTTAGAAGTGCATGGGTTTCAATTATAGTCATGTGATTCTGTACAAAAACCCAAAGCCAGGCCAAATGTATTCTGGAAAGGGGGAGGGGTTCTAAAAATCAACCTGTGCCAAAGTTTCGTGAAAAAGCAGGATGAAGGTTCATGGACCCCTAAGAGGAAACTTGGATTATGTGCATGCTAACGAAAGGGTTCTAATAATCTGTTTGCAGTTGGATTCCTGTCACACACAATGTCATTTACAACAGTCAGTACGTACCCTGAGGCTGGAGGCAGGCAGTACTGTAGTTTTAAGAGGGGTGGAAGTGTTTTGTGATGCGTTGGTTCCTGTGGTCTCCACATGCATTTCTCTTGCCAGGCCATCACCTCCGATCAAGCAGCTTCTGCACAGGGACAAAAATAGGGTGAGAATACATGGTGTTGGCACCATCTCTTCCGCTCTCAGGGTGGGTGGGTGGGATTGTGTTTCTGCAGCCTGAGACACCTGTTCTGGGATCCAAATATTTACAGAATGGCTCTTCCCCTCACTCCGAAACACTGAAATATTGTGAAACCTTTGTGTAAGCAATAAAGGGGCCGTTTTGCTTCACTACCGATAAGGACAGACTGGTCATTTAAGGCCTCTGGCAGGCAGATTTTGGCAGCTAGATAAACTATCCCATGGCAATAGGCTTTGTTGTTAGATGGTTCTTGTTTATGATAGATTGATGGACAATTGGAAAGCAGCGACCATTCCTACTGGCTGCCTTTTAGCTGGGTTTGAAAACAAAAACCTTATTGGGATTCTGTTGAGTTTTTATCTTACTGGTGATATATAGGTCACATTATTAGAGTTTATGCCTAGCTTTAAATATATTTAATTTCCCACACATACGCAAGCTCTTGCCAGGAATAATCTGTAGGTGGTTTCATTTGCGCAACTGTTAAAAAGAAATGGCAGCATTTGATTATGACTTTTTTTTTTCATCTGCCCCAAATATCCTGTCCCAGAGCAAAACCAGTCAGTAAATTGCACAGTTCAAAGCTTGTTATTAGAGAAACATGATCTCCACAGACTTGGCTGGGTTTCAGGCCTAATGAGTACAGCAGCAGGTAGGTCCAACTCCATGAAATCAGTTGCTGAGACTAAAAGCCCCTGCCTCCCCAAAGCCATGTAAGCCCTCCCCTCTCCAGGGCTTCTTCCAAGCAACTGGAGACTGTGCCTGCGGCTTCCAACAAATATTAAAATACATTAAAATATCAGAGATTAAAAACTTCCCTAAACAGGGCTGCCTTCAGGTATTTTCTGAATGTCAGGTAGTTGTTTATCTCCTTGACCTCTGATGGGAGGGCGTTCCACAGGGTGGGCGCCACTACCGAGAAGGCCCTCTGCCTGGTTCTCTGTAGCTTTGCTTCTCGCAGTGAGGGAACCGCCAGAAGGCCCTCAGCGCTGGATCTCAGTGTCCGGGCTGAACGATGGGGGTGGAGATGCTCCTTCAGGTATACAGGACTGAGGCCGTTTAGGGCTTTAAAGGTCAGCACCAACACTTTGAATTGTGCTCAGAAATGTACTGGGAGCCAATGTAGACCTCTCAGGACCGGTGTTATGTGGTCCCGGCAGCCACTCCCAGTCACCAGTCTAGCTGCCGCATTCTGGATTAATTGCAGTTTCCGGGTCACCTTCAAAGGTAGCCCGCTCTTTCCAGCTCTTTCCCCGAATAGGCAGAAGGTGGGCCCAGTGCAGTGTGTTTCATTCAGCCCTTTATTCAGGAGTCGGAGGTGGTTCCTGCCCTCAGTGGGATTCCCTTTCCAGGTTCTAGGCCCCCACCTCCTCTTTTACAGATCAGAGAAAAGCCTCTGGGCTTCTGCAAATAAACAGTTGGTGGGACCAGCGAGTTCTGCTTGCGCAGAGTATAGACACTCACAGTTGCCTTTTAGAGCTTAGAGCGCAAGAGTCTGAAAAGCCAGGAGGGCCTGGTGCCAGAGGGGAAGTGCAGCAAGGGGTCTTTGGGGAAGATTTATTTTTGGGAACGGAGAGATGTTAAGGGGGCAGAGGTTGATGGATGCTCTCAGCAGCTGAGGATGGAGGTTGCAAGGAAGAGGCGGCCCCCTGCTTTCTTTTTATTGCTCTCTCTGCTGAGCTGGAGCCTTGTTCATGCAGCAAAACAGAGCAGCCTTCAAGCCCTTGATGTAGAAGCAGGGTCTCCATATGCCGAGAGCCCCAGATGTTTCCTTGATGGTTTGAAGCAGCACACGGGGGAGATACCAGAGTGCTGTACATTTCCCGTGCCTGTGCTGCAAGATGCAAAGTGTCCACTTTAATTAATGGGAGTCCTATCTCTCTCCCACTGATTTATCTTAGGGTGGGGCTGCATGATATGGGGGAAACACAGTTCCCAAATGTTTTTCTCTTCCGCTCCCAAAAAAACCTTTCTCTAGAAAATTGTTTTTCCCCCCCTCACAGTGGTGGTCTAAAATGGAAAGTTGACCCTTGCATTTGCAAGGACAATTGATGGGCATAGGAGAGGCAGGAAGGGTAGGGCTCGCAGCCATCCTTCCCTGTCAGTCCTTCTGCCCATACATTTTTTCTCTCAGCAAATGCAGAGAACACACAGTATCCAAGATAAGAGTCTAGTTCCACTGTTAGCTGAGTACAGACAATAAATTTACAAATACGGTATTTTAGATCGTTGCCTGTGATACAAAATGCCCAGCTTTTGCAGCACGGCATGCCAAGTTCTCTGATCAAGCCAGGTTTGCAGGTTTCTGTAGAGTTCCAAGCTGTGCCTAAGGAAAAGCTAGAACTATCTCCCAACGGCAGTGCACAGTACTGGGCGTGGCTATTGCAGGTACCCATTGGGTAGTATCTGCAATACCTTCAGCAATGTAAGCGAACTCTCCCTCTCCAGCACATTCTTTATTTCCCTTTGCTGCTTTTTGAAGTTTTCCCTTAAAGGCGTGAACTGAACTTCAATATAATTTTATTTACCATAGTTACATTAAGAAATAGTGCAGAATATTTATACCTCGTTACACGGATAATCCAAAAATGTGTATGGAGAATCTTATGTGTATAAAGTTTCTTTCTTTCTTTCTTTCCTGCACCTGCTGAGCTGTTTCGAAACTGCAATTGGCAGGGATGCCATTCTTAAAAAGGAGGTTCATAGAAACCTATGACATAGGTGACTATTTCCTTCCTGCCCCTGATGTCTGAATTTTTTTAAATTAATTTTTTAACAATACATAAACAAATAAAGAAAACATTACAACAAAATACAGCAAGAAAAATAATAAAAACACTTATTTAGAACTATCCTTTTATATCATTGTAATTTGACTTCCTCACGTCCTCACCGTCTGCGTTCCTTGTTAATCATCTTTAGTAATTTCTTTACCTTTTTATATTCTCCTGTTAATACATCAATCATCTTCTCTATCTAATACCATAACACTGCTTCATCTATTTCTAAACCTTGTCAATTTTCTATATCTGCTGCCTATCTAATCTTCCTGCTTATTTCAAATACTAATCTATACATTATTCTTTAAATATATTCTTTAAATATAAACTTCTTCCAATCTTTCTCCACCGCGTCGTCCCTCTGGTCTCGGAGTTTCCCGGTCAGTTCAGCAAGCTCCATATAGTCCATCATATTCATCTGCCATTCTTCTATCGTTGGTATTTCTTCTGTCTTCCAGTTTTTTGCTATTAAAATTCTTGCAGTTGCCCCTGATATCTGGGGGAGAGACTTTGTTCTTCGCTAAGAGTGAGGAGCAGGCACCCACACCATGAGAAATGCTTCTGAAATAGAGCCTTAACCTAGCTCCCTTCCCTGCTGCATTCCACTAGCAAGTAAATACATTTTTGTAAAAGGTTGGTTTTTTTTAAAGCTTTTGCTGGTGGTTGATGGATGATGCTATCTGGAGGCTAGTTTTATACAAGAAATTAGCTGTCAGGCTTGCTGCTTTCTCTTTTTTTACTGTTTTTTATGTGACGGTTGAACTTGCTTTTATTGGATTTTTTTTTAAATCGTATTTCATTGTCGCCCATTGCTTTATGCTTTTGTAATTAGAGTATCTCTCTTTGGGTGCCCATGGGCCATGACTGCAGGTAGCCGATATGATGAATAAATAATCAATTTCTGTTGAGCAACAGGTGGGACTTTCACTTTTACTGCTGCTGAAACAAAACAAAAAAAATTGCTTCCAGTAGCACCTTAGAGACCAACTAAGTTTGTTATTGGTATGAGCTTTTGTGTGCATGCACACTTCTTCAGATACTGCTGTCACTCTAGCCCTTTCCCAACGCTGAAAGCTCCAGGGGCGAGGGCCAGCCTTGCTTCCTAGAAAAATATTTAGGATTAATTGCTTAGCAACCTGATCTATACCTTTCCTCACGCCTTTAAACTATGCACCTTTGTCTTACTGCTTGGAGAAAGATGACTGGTACACATTAAGATTTACTAATGATGCAAACTGCCACATAGCACCCAAGCATTAAATAGCTCAGAAATGGTGAGAAGGTGGAGGGGTGAACGTTCAGGGGGAAATAATGAGACCGGCAGTCCTCAAAAAGGCAGTAGAGGCAGAGGGGCCAAGCTACACAATCAGCAGAACCTTGTTGCAACTTTTAGGGCAGGGGTCCCCAAACAAAGGTCTGCAGGCCGGATACGGCCTGAGGGACTCAGTTATCCGGCCCACGGCGACGCCCGCTGCTGCCACCCGCTCTTACGGGTGTGGCTGCCCACTTCCGGGTCAGTGGAGCACCGGAAATAGCTTGTGCACATGCACAGGCATCATTTCCGGCGCACTTCCGGGTCTGAGGAGGCCCATGTACACAAGCTATTTTCGGTGGAAGTGTGCCAGAAATAGCGTGTGCGGGCACTTTGGGCGCACACTCCCCCACCCTCCGGCCCACCGCATGATCGCCGCTGGAGGAACCAGCGCGAGGCCTGGTAAGTTTGCCGACCCCTGTTTTAGGGTCATATGTTGGAATTTCCCCCCTATGCCCTCCTGCCCACCCCCAAAAAGCAACCTGCTCATAAATAAATAAATGGTGTCGGGAGAAAAGTCAGGGTAGGCTAGAAGTTCTCTTCTTAATAATCAATTTTTTTAAAAAAAATGCATACATGTAATACACACAGAGAAAGAGGGAAAGAGTGTGTGTGTTCAGATATGCAGTTCCCCCATTTACAGTCTGTAATGGTGCCAGCCAGGACTGGATCACATTGCTTGGCACAGAATCTCGGGAAGGAAAGCTCAGACAACTGTGGGTGCTTCCAGATGGCCTTTTAATATGCAATCTGGTCACTAAGAATATTGCAAATGGATAGTTGGCGATAGGCCTTTTTTAAAAATAAAAAAAATGATTGGAGCTGTCCTGGAAAGCAAATGTGAAGATTGAATTGGGGGTGGGGAGGGGAAAATACGTCATGAGGATCCTGCGAAAACAACAACAACAACCCCCACTTGCATTGATTAGAAGTACCTATCCCATAATAGACACCCCATGTGGAAGCACCTGCTTCTTTCTCTGCTGATCACTTGAGGTAAAGTGAAGTTTCACAAATCCTGTGCACACTCTCCATAATGAAGTGCGGCCTTGGAGGAACTCTGGGGCTTTACTTGGGTTGTGCCGAGGGATGGAGGAGCCATGTTAGGATGCTGCCCTACCACCCTAGTTAGAATAATGAGACGGAAATTGGCAGCATCCCAAATTGAAGCCAGCAAAGGTGCAGGATGAAGCCAGGCAAACGTAGGTGTGAGCCAGGAGCTTTAGGAGGAAGTGAGAGGCCAAGTGACACAGCCACCAGGGAGATATGTCCCCTACTGACATAGGAGGGTGGTGCGTACTTCCAGGAGGCAACAGCCCCAACCTTCTTGCGGTTACCCTGTTTCCCCCTGAAGGTAAAAGGAGCAAGACAAGTATTCCCTTTCTAGATGTTGAATTATTTTTTGGTGTTCAACGCAATGAACATGCCATACATTTACGTCCATTTCGTAAACCCACCGATAGAAATTCATTACTTCATTATCATTCTAATCACCCGGTCCAATTAAAAAAATAGTCTCCTGTTCAGTCAGTTTATTAGACTTAAAAGAAATTATTCTCTCGAGACTGATTTTTTACATAACGCTGCAGCCCTTTCCTCTTCGTTAAGAGATAGGGGTTACCCACAGGAAATAATTCAAACAGCATTTGAAAGGGCCCAAAGAACACCAAGACAGGAATTGTTGGTACCGAAGTCTAAAAATAAACATGACAGGATCTTTGGTTCTATAGAGTACAATTGTCTGGCTTCTTCCATTGAAAGAGTTATTAAGCGACATTGGCACATTAATTCCCACATTCCAGGCTGTGAGAATATGCCTGTTTTGGGTAAAAGACGTACAAGATCATTTAGGGACGTTCTTTCACATACTGACCTACTTGAATATCATAATAATGACCCCAAACACTACATTGAAAGGGCATTACAGGACTTCCGGCGGCGACGCCATTACGGAGCGGTCGTGGGCTGCCTCGGCTGCGAGGCGACCCAGTCCGTCCCGGGGGTTGGAGCCCCGCTACCGCAAAGCGGGGCTCCGATGGGGTGCGGGAAGAGCGTCCCGCACCCTGGGCTCCCCGGCTATGCCCACTGTGGCTCTGAACCCTTCCCTCGCTCCCCCTGTAAAGGGGGAGTGGGGGTGAAGGGAAAACAGAGCCGGGCTTCAGGGGATATGCCCCAACCGGGACGCGGAGCGGCGGTTGCCCCCGCGATGAGCGTCAATGTTCTACCTGTCAAATCTGGAGTCTAAGAATCCCGGTGGTCGTGAGTATTGAATCAGACTTGCTTTTGCGCTTTTTTGACGACCTGGGTGATATTTGGAAAGGGAGCCTGCCTCTCTCCCTTCGGGGGATAGAAAATAACCAGCTTAAGAGACTGCTGTTACAGCGATGGCTACAAAGTATTTAAAGTTTGACAAGTGAGACTTTCTGGATTTCCCTTTGGGGAATAAATTGGTGGATAATATCTCTTTTTAAAATCTGTGGTTCTTGCGCCCTGGATTCAGGGAAAATGGCTGTGAAGGACTGTGACTGAATGGAAAGTTACTGGTATTAAGATGGAGAAGTCTGAAAATCGAAACTGTAATTTGACACCTATGCCCGCTTCTGCCATGCTTGGCTACGAACTGTGAAATGAGTGATGAAGAAAGGATTATTTTATTGAGACTGGAACTGCTTAACCGAAAATTGGAAATACTGAATTGTCATATGTCAGAAAAGCTATATCCCACAGAGGAGACTTCACAGGAAATGGCTGCATTGGAAGAGAACCTTGGCACGGAACTGAAGGGGTTGATTAAACAACAGGATGGAATGATATGGCGACTCTGGAGAAATGGATCGTCCTTTGGGGGTGGCAGACCCAGGACGGAGAAAATTGTTATATCTAACTCTCGAGGTGAGAGCTCGGGAGCGAAGGTGAAAATTTTATGCTTATGTCTACAAATAAAAGAAGAATGTGACGATGAACTGGAGACGCTGGAAGAAAAGGTGCATACCCGGATGTTCTGTGCAAGGATTGTTGTGGACTTAGTCTGGATCTGTGGACTTGTAAAGAAAAAGGACACTTCGAGGAGCGGCTCTGGAGCAAGACGACCAAAGAAAATGGACAGAAGGGGGATTGGGTGAGCTGTATTAAGGGTAAAAAGGAAAAAGGGATTTATTATGGTAACCTGAAACCGGTGTGTCAAGACTTTAAGTTTTAGATTAAGAAAAGAGATATTTTAATTTTTGTTATTAACAGCAGTTATAGTGAATGAAGATTTTTGTTATGATCTATATTGAAAATAAGGGGTTAAGAATTAGAATCTTGTGTGGAATTAATACGAAGTTATAATATGATTCGATCTATGTTAAGATAAGAATGGGAAAATATTGTTTATTATAAAACAAGATTTGTTAAGAAGAGTGTTTTAGATTTTAATTTTTAGATTTTTGATTTGTTAAGAATATGATGGTATATGATGTTATTAAAGTAATATTTAGGATTAGAACCGAAGGTGAAAAGGCAGGGGAAGTCTGTATTAAGATTCAACCAAGGAATTTTTTTTTTTTACAGTATAAGAAGAAGAATTATTGGCGTTTGTGTATTTGTCTATTTTTAGTTGGGTGTTGGGTCAATGTGGGTGTTATATTTGTCTGTTGTTTGTTGTAAAACCAATAAATTTTCATTAAAAAAAAAATGAAAGGGCATTACAGATGTGGTCATTGCACATGTTGCAGATTTGCGTTGCCAGTGAAATAATTTACTAACATATCAAACGGGCAAAAAATTATTTTGAAAGTTTATAAATTGTTCCACAAAAAACTGTGTATATTGTATTCGGTGTGCATGTGGGCTACTCTATGTAGGAAGTACCACCCGTGCTATTAGGACTAGAATCTCTGAGCATAGATCGAGGATATGCAACGCTTGTACAGAAGCTCCGTTAGTTCAGCATTTTCATCAAGAGGCCCATACTGAAAATGATTTGAGTTGTTTCATTCTATGGACTTTTTAAAAATTACCTTATAGAACAGTTGGTGTGCGTAGAGCATAGCTGTCAACTTTTCCCTTTTCTTGCGAGGAATCCTATTCAGAATAAGGGAATTTCCCTTTAAAAGGGGGAAAGTTGACAGCTATGGTGTAGAGCCTTGTTACAACAAGAGTATACCATATTTTTTCGTCTATAAGACGCCCCCATGTATAAGATGCCCCCCTATTTTGGGGGACTCAGATTTAAGAAAATGGGGAAAGATGTATCCGTGTATAAGACTGTGACGGTAACATGAAGGTGCTGGAGGTGAAATAGTTAAACCAGGTACCAGCCAGAACCCAGAGGGGGTGGAGTCAGAGTGACAGTTAGTGGGCAGGGAAGATACAGAGGAGTTAGTTGTGGGAGTGGGTTGGAATTGGGAGGTTGGTTGGAGTGGGAGTGAGTTAGGAAAGAGTGTGCATCGGTGAAGTTAATGTAACAGGGAAACTAAGTCAAGACCAGTTAGGAGAATAGAAGCCAAGTAAATAGCTGAGAAGTGGTTAAGTGAGGGAGAGCTAGTAGAGGGAGTTATAGGTCTGGGAAGACACCCATGTTTGACATTGTTTGCAATCGTTTATGAAACCACATGCTTGTTATTCTGGAATAAATAAACATAGGTTTGATTTTACAACTTAACCCTGACTGGACTCAATAGATTTACCAGGTAGGGCCTGGTTGGTGGCAGCGAGAGAGGAGACCGTGGTGGCACAGGGATCAATCGACCATGAAACATCCGGGGACCCTGTGTGTGATCGCCACAAAGATGCCCCCTAATTTTTGACATTTTTAAGGGAAAAAACCTAGCCTTATACACGGAAAAAATACGGTAAATTAATATTCCAATTGGGGACAATGTTTCCAAAAGGACTGAATACAGAATTTGATCTTGGATGTTATAGATGAACTCAGATTAATGTCTTTGTGCTGTAATAGCAGAGAAGTGCAGCTGTACCTTTAATTATCTATGATGATTGATTTTATACACCTGTGATGTTGGTGTGGTTTAGTCAAATGTGACGATCGATTTCAATTATTTGTAATGTATTTAAAATGCTTTGCCTCATTTGGTGCATACTTGCTGTGCCTGTGATGATCTTATATCGTATCGTGTTTAGTGTATAGGTAAGATATAATATGAGATGGTTTATGTGCAAAGATTATTTATCTTTTCGTTTATTGTGACTGGAATGTTGCTTTGTATTATTCAGTATTATGGACTGATGAAGCTGTTGCGAAACCTGCTTAACATCCGGAGTACAGGTCTTCTGATCAATTTGTACTACTTCTGATCAATTGCACTACTTTTGCCGTGGGACGGTGAGAAGGTGCTCGTCTGCGACTACTACTATCGTATGACCCCTGTCTCTACATATGGCCTCGTGAAGAACCCTTTCTTGGAACCGTTCCCACTTACACGACTTTGCGCTTCCAGCAGATAACTATCTGCAGAACGATTTGCTTGTTTCTACTGTGCTATGACACTATAATTATACACATTATAGGCAGAGTTGTGCCACTAGTTGACTCTATGTTTTAAGTATCTCCGGGCTTTGAAATGCACGTTGCACTTTATTTTGCTTAACTAAGTAAAATTGTCCTTTATATTTGCAAGCCGGTTTGGTGTTTTGGTTTTGTTGTATTGTAGTCCCCCTGAAGGTGGGCAGGGAACTTGGTGACTTACATCCTTTGGATGCAATCCTGCCCCGGATGAATCTCCTCTGGGCAGAGCCAAGAACAGAGTTCTAATGCCCATTAAGTCCAGATAGAACCAATTTGAAATGGCATGCAGTTCAGACGTGCTCCTAAGCATGCAGTGTATTTATTGACACATGCAATTTCTCTCACATTCTCCCTCTCTGCAGGGCATCTGCCAGAACTAATGCTAGACGATGCTTTCCAGATAGCTGAAGAACAACAGGGAAGTTTGAAGAAGGTCCATTTCCCCCCTTCTCCTCAAAGGGGAAAGGCCTTTCTTTGGCAACGCAACACACACTCTCTCCATGGATAAAGGGCACACGTTACCTCAAGACTTCTGGGAGCTGCTGCATTGCCTGAGGATGAGGAGCAAATACGCCATCCTCCTGGTGTTTGTGGTAGCCCTTGTCATTATTGAGAAGGAGAACAACATCATCTCAAGGTAGGAGGGGGAAAGGAGAGCTGTGCTGGAAGAGAGGCTTTCTCTGTTTCCTAGCGTAGCCTTCAGGCTGCAGCTATATCTTACCACCTTTGCAGGTCCCAACTTGCTACCACCATCTCTCCGGCCTTTTGGAACAAGGTAAATATTTCTTGCCTCCCAGTGTGAATTAAGCTACCTCTTTACCCAGGAATGCAGACAGGTTGCTATTTTAAACATAATGCCCCACACAGGGATAGGTGGCGGTAATGGATGGTTGGAATTGTACAAATCAATTTGATATGATATATCTATAAAAAGAAGAGCCTTCTAGCAGAATCTGCCTAGGAAGGGGCAAGAGGGAATTTTACGAAGTGCACCTTTTCTCCCTCTTGCTTGACAAGCTGCAGCTGCCAAAGTTCACTGTTCTGAACAGCTTTTAAAGGTACAGATAGGATCTCAGTCCTTACAGAAACATAGAAAACTGCCGAGTGAGGCCACTGGGCTCACCCAGATTAGTGTTCTCTACACTGACCGGCAGAGTTTCACACAGCGCTCTCTCCAACCCTACCTGGAACCTGGGGCCTTCCAAATGCAATGCAATGCAAAACAAAGTTACGGCCCTTCCCCTTCCTCCTCACCCCCCCCCCCGGTCATCCTGCTTTTGTAGAAAGCCGTCTCAGACAGTGGTTATTACACTTTCTATAGACCACTAATAACTGACACTTCCGAGTGCTTATACAAGCATGGTAGTTAACTACCGTGGTACATAGACAAGCATTTCTATTCTCAAACACTCCCTTTTGCTACTGGGTAACCTATAACAGGAGATCACTATTGCCCGGGCTGGCTTTATGGCAAGTTACAATGACAGGGCAGCAGCCTCTGGTGGCAAATTGCGAGTGGCTGGCTGGTTGTGCTGCCACTTGTGTTGACTTTGCCGAAGAGATACATACACACAGACTATGCTTTTGAACTAACTGAGGCACCGATTTGCAAATGGTGTTCTGGGGATATAGGGATTCCTTAGAAGGTTTATCAGGGGTTCAGTCAGAATATTAGAATTAGCAGGTAAGCACCCTGCTATGAAAACTTTCTTTACCCCGGGCAAGTCTAAGACATTTTGGTGCCTAATGCCATCTCCACCCCAGGCCTTTGCCAAGTAAGTGAGAACCAGTGGCTATACTTGATTTCTTAAGGCCTGGAATAACCTTTGAAACATTGTGTGCCCCGCTCTTTAATATTGCTGCTGCTGTTCGTTAAGGTGACTTTTGTTCACTTTCTTCACAGGGTGTCCGACAAACTAAAGCAGTCTCCGCAGTCCTTGATGGAAGCCAACAGCACGGACTCTGGCTCGGTGCTGTCAGAGAATGGCTCCCTGCTGTCCTTGAGCGAGCTGGATGCGGCTTTCTCCCAGCTCAGGAACCACCTTCAGAATATCACTTTGCAGCTCGGGGGGACTTTGCCAGCGCCTGTTCAGGGAACCCGGAGACACATTCTTCTCATGGCTACCACCCGCACCGGCTCCTCCTTCGTGGGGGAATTCTTCAACCAACAGGGCAACATCTTCTACCTCTTCGAGCCGCTGTGGCACATTGAAAGGACTGTGTCCTTTGAGACCGGAGGCGCCAATGCCGTGGGCTCAGCCCTTGTCTACCGGGACGTCTTGAAGCAGCTCTTCCTCTGCGACCTCTACATCTTGGAGAACTTCATCATCCCGTTCCCGGAGGACCACCTGACGCAGTTCCTGTTCCGCCGTGGCTCCAGCCGCTCCCTGTGCGAGGAGCCCGTCTGCACGCCGTTCGTCAAGAAGGTCTTTGAGAAGTACCACTGCAAGAACCGCCGCTGCGGCCCCCTCAACGTAACCCTGGCCATGGAGGCCTGCCGCCGTAAGGAGCACATGGCGCTGAAGGTGGTGCGGATCCGGCAGCTGGAGTACTTGCGCCCACTCGTCGAGGACCCTCGCTTAGACATGAGGATCATTCAGCTGGTGAGGGACCCCCGGGCGGTGCTGGCTTCCCGCATGGTCGCTTTCTCCGGGAAGTACGAGACGTGGAAGAAGTGGGCCACGGAAGGCGCGGCGACCCTCAATGAGGATGAGGTGCAGCGGCTGCGGGGGAATTGCGAGAGCATCAGGCTCTCGGCAGAGCTTGGATTGAGGCAGCCGGCTTGGCTCCGCGGCCGCTACATGCTGGTCCGCTATGAGGACATTGCCAGGTCACCCCTCCAGAAGGCCAAGGAGATGTACCGATTCTCGGGCGTTGCCATCACCCCGCAGGTAGAGGAGTGGATCCGGAAGAACACCCAGGCGCCTCACAACAGCAACGACATCTACTCCACCCAGAAAAACTCCTCAGAGCAGTTCGAGAAGTGGCGCTTCAGCATCCCTTTCAAGCTCGCCCAGGTGGTGCAGAACGTCTGCAGCCCGGCCATGAAACTCTTCGGCTACAAGCTGGCCAGCAGCCCTGAGGCCCTTACGAACAGATCGGTCAGCTTGCTGGAGGAGAGGAGGACCTTTTGGGTCACGTAAAGGCACCACTTTGCCGGTGGATTTTTCCACACCATAGCTTTCTTGTCGGATTAGAAAAGCCGGAGCGCAAGAATTGTTGGAGGGGAAACAGCATGTAGCGCAAAGGGTGGAGAGGGGGGATGCCTTCGGCTAGCGTGCTTCGTGCTTCTGCTTACCTTGCGTTCGCCGTCCTCGCACCGAGGTGCTTTCTGCTTTTTCTGGGAGCAGGCGTCACCTGCCTTTCAAATCCCAGGCCCCTTGATGGATTTGTGAGGTGGCTGAGCTTCAATACGAAGGAGAGTTCAGAAGCTGGCACAGGTTGGAGCGTGAAGTGCTGGGTTCTGCTTTCCCTACCTCATGTTCACATCCTCCTCAGCAGAGGAGGGCCTTTCTCTTAATGCCTGGGGCATTTGTTCACTAAACACCCAAAGAGGGAAAATTTTCTATTTTTGAAAGTTATTAAAAAGGAAGAAGAAAAGAAATTGCTTTCACATCCTGCTGGGGAGATGTTAAGAAAAGCAGAGTTGTTGCACTGGTAATTGCCTCAGGCAGCCTTAAATTTAGGGCTGATATTTGCGACAGGGTGTGAAAGAGAAAAAAGAAACTTGTTCAGCGGGAGGCGTGACTGCCTCATCCTTTTGACAAGAGGGTGTTTTGAACGTTCCTACTTGAGACCCTCAGATAAATTCATGCCTTGTTTAAACTTGAGATGTGTTTGGATCACACCAGTCACCAGGGGAGGTGGGGGGACGGGACGGGACACAAGAATAGAGTCCAAGCTGGCTCTACCGACAGTAATGAGAGGATTTTGGCCTACACCACGGACAGTTTCGTGTGCTTGCTGCCTTTTGTCTTGCTTTGCACCTAAGCCCTTGGACAAGAGACAGAAAGCGGGCTATGAAAACAACATTTGAATGGAGAGGAGAGGAAGAATGGAATAGCATTCAGCCTGCGTCCCTGAGGATCAAGCTTCCTCAGTGACATCAACTGTTTTGGTCTCCGATAGTCTATTTTTGAAAACAAACACCTGCTGTCTGGTTTTCTCACTTGTCACTGAATCAATTGTTACTGAATCTCATCCAGACGACTGGAGGCGGTTAGAAACAATAGCTGCTTTCTTGTAAGGTGACAGAAGGCTGTGGCTTTAACTGTGTTTTCCCACCCTGCCTGCTCCTCCTTACCTCCAATAATTGTTTTTGTGTCCTTTTCAAGTGCTGGTTGGAAACTGCCAATAGTTCTTTCTCTGCAATTTCAGAGTTCGGTTCGGTGATAGGAAATGGAAATGGTTTAACTCCTCTTATTCCTTTCTGGTTGTGGGTTCACTTTTTCGTTGCTTTGCTTCAAGTGAATGCAACCAAGTAGGAAACAACCCAATGAATCTTTAGCACATGTCAGCCCCTGCTATTAAACTGAAGCACTTACTAACTTACTTGCCCTGCCTGGACTGAGCATCCAAGGTGGAAATGCTGAGTTTATTCCAGATGAGCATATATATATATATATGCTAGAGGGGAAGCTGTGGTAGCAAAAACAACAAAGAGCCTTGCCTTGTGTCACCACGAATACCAAAGGATGTACCGGTAATATAATGGCATATACTAATAGTAGCAGGAGATATGTCACATTTCTGTGTGGAGACAGATATATAGACTGTGATCCATTCTTCACAGTTGTCACTGTTCTTTCTTGCAATGCTAATTTAACACCTTAAAAAAGAAACAATTACTTTCTGTAATAGGAAAAATATCTCCAATCTCAATTGGCTGAGATGTCTATGGAGTCATAAATTATTAGAACCTTCATTTTCTTTCTTTTAAAAAATGTTGTTCAGCCAGAAGCTGCTAATGCTTACGGCTTTTAAGACCATTGCTTTATTTGTTTTTTTACGGCGGGGGGGGGGGGGAGAATGGGGAGAGAATTCCCGAATAAGTAACTGCATTTTATTTTAACCCACTCAGAAGAGAACTGTATGCATCGCAGTCCTATTTTCCTGACATGAAGTGAGTGATCAGGGAATGAAAAGAGGACTTTTGCAGAGCTGCGGCAAAAAAAATCATCTCTCCACCCCACCCAGAAAAAAGCAGTTGATTATCTAAACAGGAAATTTATACCATGGTGTAGAAGATAAAAAGAGAGAGTATGCCACTGAACAGAAAGTTAAGAAAAATGCTTCTGGGTTGCCATTACCGGTAATTCTTTCCAAAATGTCTCCCAAAGTTTCAAAGCTAGGTTTTCCACAGAAAGCATCACAGAACGAGGTGGGTGTTCACATCAGCTAATTTTCACCCAGTTGTCACCCAGCTGGATGACTTCACACACTCAAGATTACTAGCACCAGTCACCTGTACAGCGATGAGCACAAATTATTCTTTCCCCTCCACTCTCCCCTTATTAACCTGTCTTTCTTCGGTGGAGATAATTTGCCTGACTGATAAGTGGTGACTGATCTTCGCCGTCTCACACATTCAGAGTATAAAGCAATCAGCTGAGTTACCAAATGATGCATATGATGTGTGAAATTTCCCTCAGTTGTAATTCAGGGAAGCCTTTAAACAAGGGTTGTGCATTCATTTCCAGTCCAGGACAGCGCCATGGGCAAAGGAGATGGATGTGGGCGCAGTCCGCATGGATCTGGGGTTCTTCTGCATACAGCAGGCATTGAGACCACCTGCCTCACTGTTGAAGGGAACTCTCTTCTCTATGGTGGGGACGGGGTGGTTCTTAGACGCAAGCAAAATTCTCTTTTGGGGGTCACTGTAGGGAAATGTTCATGCTCTGTTGCTGTGTTTCCCAAACTTGGGTCTCCTGCTGTTTTTGGGCTACAATTCCCATCATCCCTGACCACTGGTCCTGTTAGCTAGGGATGATGGGAGTTGTAGTCCCAAAACGGCCAGAGACTCAAGTTTGGGACACACTGCTCTTGTATAACATGGCATAGAGTGAAACGGAGTCCTGCTGAATGGTGCGCATTGATGTATATACGTAAAACACTTTTTTGGGATCACTCGAAAGCCCCATTGATACATGTTCATAAGTTTTGGACAACCAACTCCCATCGGCCCCAACCAGCATGGCTGCTGTAGCCCAAAACGTCTGAAGGCACCAGACTGGTGAAACTTGGTCTAGAGCAGGATGGTTGCATCCACAGCTGCAACATCCACTCACATGGCGGCTCAGGTGGGTTTATGTACTAGTAGATATTAGTGTGGTGCGGAGCCACACAATCTGCCCAGACCACGTGGTCAGAGGTAATGGACACAAGAGACAGTGTGATATGGCACATGCTACGAAATGTACAAGTGAGGCTTAAATGTCAGTTTCTACACAGACCCCTGCAGGGTGGACATCTCAGTGGGGGCAGAATGCTGCCTATGAAACAGTCTTAAGCAGGACGAGGGTCAGATGCAGCATAGCTTGCTCTGTCTCTTGAAAATTACTACAAGGAAGAATGACCAAAACATGGCCTGTTCCAAAGGACACAGTACAGAGGTGCTGGATGGCTCTGAGAACTTTCTGTCTATGAAAAGCAATATGGACAGTCTTTACTTCCGAATCTCAAGCTATCCAGTCCACAGTCAGGTAGGATACTTTAACAGCCCCCATGCCCATTGGAAATTATTCTGGTTTATGGAAAGTTTCAGCCAGCACTGTGTTCACTATGTGTTGCTTCTGCTGTTGCTTAATTTTAATTGTGCTTTCACATTCTGTTGTGTTGTTGTTTTCAAAAAAAGAGAAAAATACAACTGTGGCTTTGGTGAAAAGCAGCCATAATTTCTTTACATCTACAAAATGGTTCCAGTTTTGTATATTTTCTGTCTGTCTTTAGCTGTAAAATGTGCAGTGGGTTTGTTTGTTTATTTATTTATTGTATGGGGGGAGGGGAAGATGAAAAATAACTTTATTAGCAGGAATTGGGACTGCACCAAAATAAAAACAGACTCAGAAATGTTTCCCAATAAATAGAGATGCAATTAAATTAAGAGTAGCTCTGGTTAAAATAAAACATGTCTTTTTTTCCCTTCCTGTTTTTTTTTGTGCAAGAATCTTTTACGGGAGAGAAGGGTTCTATTTAAAGGAAAGTACTGGGCAGGAAACAATTACATTTTATTCTCCCTCTGTAATCTCAGAGCTGCAAATAGCTCTAACTATCTTAGAAACGATAAGGGGAGCCATTTGTTCTGTTAACAATGTGTTCTGTATCCTCAGCTCGACAGAATTCTTCCTATTGCACCGCAAGAGGTGCATTTATTTATTTATTTATTTGCCAATGAAAAGGTGGTGTGTGTTTGAGGAGGGGGACGTGGTTGCAGACATATAAGATGAGGATTCACAGTGTGATGGCATACAGACTTTTTCTTTTAAGATCTTAAAATGAAAAAGAAAAGTATTGCATAGTTTTATCACGCCGGAAAATGCAGGGGAGCCATAATCCATTGCCCAGTAACGCTATACCAATAATTTTAGCCAATGGGGCTTAAGTGTGCCTGAATGGGTGCTGGATTGCAGTCATTAGCTGCATTTATACTTATACAGATCACAGGTGATTGGCAAGTCTAGAATCAAGCTATCTATCCTTTAAATATATTCATGGAAAGCAAAATAGGTATGGCTGTCATGCTGCAGCCCAGACAACCTCCATCATTAAAACGACATTGCCAAACACGCTTCTGCAAGGTGGCGAAGCAGGCAAGACTTTGCTTTTGCCCCATAGGAGGAGGGAGGAGCGACTTAGTGTAGGAAGGACGAAGCCGTGGCAGCAACCTCATCTGGTTGAAGGTAAAGGAAAGTTTTCTGGACTGCAGCCTGGCCAACCTTATATCAAATATGGGGTTCATTCCCCCCAGAGAGCCCCTGCTCTTGCACTTTGGCAGCTGAGAAAGCTTCCCGTTTTGTAAGGCTGCAGACATTTTTATACAGAGAATTATTTTAATTTATATTGACATGGTGCAAGCATGTGGGGATGCTTGGTTAAGCACAGTGTCTGCCAGTCTTGCTGTATCCACTGGGGGATAAGAGTCCAGGCCAAAAGTGGGAGTCCAGTATCACTGGTAGGAGCAGACCCAGGAATAGGAGGGGGTGTAATTCTTTGGCAGCTCTCAGGAGATCACACAGAAAGGCTCCCGACTCTGTAGCTAGCCCGGGGATAGACACAGAGAGGCAATTTTCTCCTAAGCCAATCATTTGACCTTCCTGAGCACAAGGGCGTCATTCAGTGCTGGTATATTTATTTAAGGAAGGGTGGGTGGTTGGTTGGTTGGTGGGTTTTTTGGGTTTTTTTTGGAAACTTGATGAACACATCTTCAGTCTGTGAGAGAGTGAGACAGGCTTTGACCTTCTGGGTATTTTGACTTGCTAGATTATAGGAAAATCAGGTTTCCAACAACACAGCCTCACACCCCCTCGTGTTTTCTGTCAAGATTCAATCAGCATGCTGTCTTCACTTCCATTTGTGCTGTAAAAGGATGCAGTTGGCCCAGGAGAATGGTGCATAAGCCCAGTTACTGGCTTCCTTTGCTGTGTGGCCTCCTGACCCCCTGCTGCCTTGGGGCAGTGCAAAGCAGCTCCTATCAGCCGTTGGGTTCACTTTGCAAAGAACAAATTTTGGCACACAAAGCGTCCTACAAGGGTAAGGTTATTGGTTTGGGAGTCTTTGGAGCAGAAAGGCAACAACTATTATTATTCGTTTGATTTCTATACCGCTTTGTATTTTAAAGAAGAAACCCTCGAAGCAGTTTATAACACATTAAAACATCAGATAAAACAAACCAGAATAAAACAAATTGAAGCTTCAAGGAAAATATTCCAGATCCAAGTGACATTTTGCTTTCCCTGTATTTATTTGCCTACTTAATTTATGTAGCTGCCCCATAGCAGAAGTACTCTAGGAAGCCGGTGTGGTATAGTGGTTAAGAGTGTTGGATTAGGACCTGGGAGATCAGAGTTCAAATCTCCACTCAGTCATGAAGCTCACTGGGTGACCTTGGGCCAGTCGCAGTTTCTTAAACTACTTCACAGGGTCGTTGTAGGGATTGACTGAGAAGAGGGGTGAACCATGTACTCCCTAAATAAAGCTCTTCTGCTTATCTGCTTAAGGAAGCTGGAGGGAGCAGCCAGATGGAGATGCCCATCGCCAACCTGGTATCCAAAGACTTGCAGTTGGACCCACGTCGGATGCAAAACACCCCTGGTGCCCGGGGATTTTCTAACACTGGGCTTGTCATTGCACTAAGTTAAAGTTATTTATAGCCCACCTTTTCCCCAGTCTGGGACTCAAGGCAGCTTACACAGAAAAAAAAATAGAACAAACTAAAACATAGAAAAGGCAATCATTAAAACGTAATTAAACACAACTAAATGTTCATGTAGTAACACAGGGGGGGGGGGGGAAATGAGTTTGGAGTGGAGCCATCAGAGTTCCATAGCTATCCCTATGGTTGTCATGCGAAACATTTTCAAAAAGGCAGGAGTCGCCAATGTTAAAAGAAGCCTGCAGTGGCATTGCACCTCTGATTATAAAGCCTGTTGCCCTACTTCTGGCCTCTGCTTCTGTGTGAAAGGACAAAGCGGTGCATGCAGTAGTCGAGTGCATTTTCCCACATATGCACAGGATACAAGCAAGATACTGCCCTGAGACAATTGGATTTGGTATTGTTTACTCACCTAATGACCTAACATTCTGCAGCTCCGCCACCCTGCCCCATCCAACATGCCTCAGAGACAGAACTGCAGGCGTGCATCATGCCGAAAAGTTGAGCATTTCCAGCTGCTCTCAGCCTTCCAAGGCTGTTGAGAGAGCTGCTCTCTCCTACTTTTATCTGTTTTTCCATCTCGTTTTCTCGTTTATCCTAGGCCGTGCTTTAACTCAAATGGAAGAATCATCTGTCAGTCACGTCCCCCTTCTAAACCCCATCTTCGAATGGACAATATCATTCTGCCAGAAACAGCTGTTTTAGTTTGTTTAAAAGCAAAACATCAGAATTATGTACAAGATTCAAGGCAGGCCCTGTATCTTCAAACTGAAGGGGTTCACATGGGTGGGAGGAATCTGTGTGGAAGAAGGCCAGGAAGAACAGCCATGTTATATGGTAGGAAAACGTGCTTTCCCAGTATCTGCAAGAGGAGAGCAGTTGAGAGGTTCAAATAATGCCCCCCCCCTGTTTATTTACCTGTACGCAGAGATATCTGTGTTATGAGCTAGAAGCCCTCCCCAAAATAGCGAAACCAATATGTAAACATTTTCTTACTGGCCTTATGTGCTGTGATGGAGGTTTTTAGCTAGAGAACTTTGCCTGGTGCTTAAAACTTGTTTTGGTCCATGGCATGCTAAGGCAGTGCCTGCTTGGATAGAGACATGTTGGGGTGATGTTTCACGCTCCTTCAAGGAGTGGGAAAACTCAAGGCAGCTGTAATGTGAAGAGTGTCTATATAGAGGCCCGTTTAAAAACGAATGATTAAGAAGGCATTACAGGGGTGCAGAAACAAGCGCACAGGCAGGGTTTTCCCACAAAGAAATGTCTGTTCGCCCCCCTCAAAACCCAGGCTGCTGCTTTTGCTGGTTTTTTTTTTTTGACAGGCCTTGCGGAAGCTCTTCCAGACAAAGCTGGTTCTAACTCACAACCTAGCAGGAAGCTCTGACTCATTTGCAAGCTGCTTGGAAGAGTCATCAACCATAACTGTGGCTACAAAACCGTCCTAATTTTTGTACTCCTTCGTTTTGTTTGCAATTTCCCCTCATCCCTCCTCACTCCCTGTTTCCTGCAATATACTGCCTGATTAAGAGGTCTGGGAAAGCTCAATGGCTTAACACATTTTTTGTGACAGTTCAGTTGGTTCCAACGTAATGCCCAACTGCGAATTTGGGAGTTTTCACCTTTGGACCACTGTGCTTACCTTTGCTTCTTCTGGGGGAGGGGGGGCAGTCAGTTGACCATTGGTGCCCTTGTCCCCCCTCTAATAACCTGCCACTTCAAAGCCCAAAGGTGGATCCTATGGCATAATAACAGTGCCTGGCTGCCTGGATAGAACTGCTGCACATTAAAAAAAAACAAAAAAACACCAAGGCTGTGGACCTGTCAGAAGATCTGTTTTTGCTCTTAAATAAGAATAAAAAGAAATGCAGAATTCTGCTATTCTAAACAGACATCTGTCTGGCAGTGGGAGATGGCAGCTGAAGATGCGCCAGCTGCTGAGACTGCCTGCTCCACAAGTGTTGACATGTCCTGTCCTAAGGTGCTCAGGAAAATAAATCTGGGGTCTAGGAGACAAAGCAAAGCAGACAGCACCCTCCTGTAAAGCTTTTTAACAAGCGCCCAAAAGGAGGCGATTGTATGCTCTCATGTTTCCTCAGCTGTTGTGTTGGTTGCTCACCTCCCCAATCCTCACCCATTGCTTTCCATTCTCCCCTGTTTCACAGAGAGACAGTGAAAGGAGGAGGAGGCATAAAATTTGAGCTCAATTTATTGAAAGGGAGGAGGCAGCTTCCGTCAGCCAAGAAGCGCTGCTCCCCCTAGATGCATGAAGCCTGAGTGCAGTGGTTTCGTGGCGAATCGGTACTCTGCACATGTTCAGAGGCATTACTGTTGTAGCCTGCCTCAGATACCAGCCATATAAATACATTTGATATCCAACTGCACATTTCCTGGGATTCTATAGCAAGCCATGATGTGTACTGTAGGCTACATTAGCGCGCAAAGTATAAACTATCAGGGCACAGAAAATCATGTTTGCAAGCTTCTTGTATCCCATCTTTTTTTAGCAGTATTGACTGCAAAGGAAATGAAAAAAAAAAAACCCGAAAGTTAACTTTTCTTCTGTGCCTCCTCCAGGAGTAGCAAACAAATTGCCCACCACATGCTCACTGCAAAAGAGGAAGTCTCCTAAAGTTATTCTTCTGTGATACATTATAAGACAGATGGTCTTAGGAGGATGAGAGAGAGGGGTATGCAATCTTTGCAATTATGTGGGGAGGGTATGTAAACTTTGCTGGTTTCACAGAAATCCTTAACTGGGGTGAGGGATAGAATCCAGGTTTTTGGGATCTAGCAAGAGGTGTGAAGCTGATTATCTGTAGCATCAAAAAGCATTTGCATCTAGCCCAGTATCTCCTCCTCTGGCTGGCAGTGACTCCCCCAAGATCTCTCACAGAGGCCTTTTCCAAACCCTGTTATCAGAGAGATAACTGGAGAGTGAACTTGAGACCTGCATACCAAGCTTATGCTCAGCCACTGGGATGTGGCCTTCCTCCACATGTGGAGTCGGCCTCATGGGGAACAGCCAATATGGCATGCTGAGTAATGAAACGTGCTCCTGCTGCTGCTGCTGTAGCCCCAACTACAGGTAGGTGACGTCACTGCTACCCTACTTTTGACGCGGGTAAGCTTTTTGCTACACCATCTGCAAAGAAAAATCCTAGAGTGTCTCGGCAATTTATTTTTAAAAACCAACTATGAAGGCAATTTAATGTTTAATTTAAAATAATAAGAGTTGGAAGGGAACCCGAGGATCATGTAACTCACTCCCCTGCATTGCACGAATATGCAGCTACAGTATCTCCATACGGCGATTGAACCTGCAACCTTGGCGTTACCAGCACCACGCTCTAACCAACTGAGCTAATAGATTGCTTTAATTAGACAGTTGTTTTAGCAGGCAGCTTATGAGCGGCCTTATAAAAGCCTGGATAGCTCAGTTGGTTAGAGTATGATGCTGATAATGCCAAGGTTACAGGTTTGATCCTCCTGCATTGCAGCGGGTTGGACTTAATGACCCTCAGGGTCCCTTCCAACTCTAATTCTATGAAACAGTCAGAGCTTCCTTTCCTGGTAGGATAGACAGACACACACACACACACACTCACTGAAACCATGTTTCTATGGGCATGTGTGTTCAAATTGCCTTCAGTAGGGTTTTTATTTAGAGATCTAAACATCTTAGTAGCATTTTTGAGCTTGTAATAGAAAATGTCCCTAGTGGGAAAATGCCATGCATTTTTTCCTAGCTTCACATTTGAAAAGAGGGTTCGGCGTTTCTCTCGCTGCCCCTCCCAAGCACTGTAATTCCCACCGCGGGCAACAAAAGCTGTGGATTTCATTCAGCTCTATTAATATCCTCTCCATCAGTCTGGCTTTTGAAGCCAGGCTCAAAATTAGTTGGAGGCCGGCTGGAAATAGCAGCCCGTTTGCACTCTTGTCTCCTTCTTCCCTTTCCCATGTCACTCCTGCCCTATTAATAGCCTCTACAACCCGGCCATTTATTCACTCAATAAACAAGTAGTAAAAT
Organism: Lacerta agilis; assembly: GCF_009819535.1. Classification (NCBI taxonomy): domain Eukaryota; kingdom Metazoa; phylum Chordata; class Lepidosauria; order Squamata; family Lacertidae; genus Lacerta; species Lacerta agilis. The sequence goes on along the minus strand of NC_046316.1, from coordinate 26,752,656 downwards.
GTCAACATGACAGGAATACACAAGTGGAGGGACGAGGAAAGGGTGGCAGGGGGAGGGAAGAGTTAAGTTGCAGGAGCAGGTCTTCTCCTTCACTGGCACAGGGGGCCAAAGGGTGGTGGCATCACCACGCACTGCCTCCTTTGTGGGAGAGTTGCCCTAGGGAAGCCAGGGCAGCAGGCAAGCATCCTCTGGCCTCTTGCCATACCAGCCGGGGCTCTGAGGGGCCTCTGGGAGCTTGCACCCCTGCCTCCCAGGAAGGCCATCCTACCCTCGTCATTCTGCCAGAGAAATGGAAACTGCAGGGGGGTTGCTTCTCGCCTCCCTGTCGAGGAGAAAATATTATTTCTACTTGCACAGCTGAAGGGAATCTGCACACTACAGCTTCAGTCAGCAGCCATGGTCTTAAGAGTGGCATGTGTGCAAAGTGCAAGTTTTGGACCTCTTTTTTTAATAGTTACGGTATCACTTGTAAGCTGAGAATGTTTGATAGAAAAGCAGGGTATCATGTTGTTGGCAACCGTCTGTCTTGAGAAGCAACAGAGTGCACTCCTGGGGCTGAAGTCAAACTGCTGAGTTAGCAGCACCAAATTGACCTCTGGGGTACAAGCCTGGCTAGTGTGTATGGAGGTCCTTGGCTACCCAGGTGACGAGACCCCCCCCCCCCGGCCTTCCTGATGTAGCCCAAAGGAAAGTAGAGCATTATGTTTGACACCAGCTTGGCTGCAGGAGTTGCCAGGAGGCGGCGTATAAGGCGCCATCCAACCGTCTTAGGGACTCAACTCTGGATTTGCGTAGGGTTTACTTCTTAGCCTTTTCTTTTCCTGAAGATATCCTGCATGGCAGCGGGGGTTTAGGATCAGTCTTCCTTCTCCTGGATGGGCTACCTTCCCAGGTGGATGAGCCCCACCTGCCCCTCCTTTCCCTCCACAGCATGTGCAGAAACCGCTTTCTTGACTGTTGGCTGAATAATTAAAGATACTGCTAAAGCTGGGGATCGGCAGCTGGAGACTCCAGGGCTTTATCTGGCCATGCACTGAGCTGGCTCCCTCTCACTTAAAACTCGATGTCAACAAACACTACTGTGCGCATTCAGTGTTCAACTCACAGTCACCCCAATGTGCACATGGGTTTGTGAGTATACCGCAAGTTTCAAAAGAATAAACCGGGGTGCACTGAAGAACCCTTACAATAGTAACTAGCATACCCGGTGGGGTTCACATGTTCTCTATTTATCCTGGAGAACCTATAATTATGATCGTTGCTGAGAATCACGTTCAGCTACTAGCTCTTCCTGTTGCAAGCTGACCCTGTGGGATGTTCTAAATGGGAGCATTGAAACAGCAGGCTCTGAGGAAGAAACAGCCTTGCCTTGTGACTCAAAACACTTCCAGACATTCACCGGCTTGTTTAAACTAAGAACAAATACCTCCATTGGGGGGGTGGGGGGAGAGACAGGCTAGTGTGCAGGACTGTTAAAAAGCAACTTGGCGCTTGTTTAGGAAATGTTTACACCTTCCAAGTCACCCTGACTTCCAGTGGGGACATAAGCAAAAACATACCCAAGACTTTTCCCTGTGCCGCTGCTCCTTCTGCCTCCCAGACTCTTCCCTCCACCTCCCAGGCTATATACCTGTATTGTGATTGAATAACAGAAACAAGCCGCCTTCTCTTTCCCGCTTCATCAGTATATCCAGTTCCCATGTTCTGTGCCTAGATGGATTGCACTTGAATCAGCTGCAGTCCTGCAAACACCCTCATTTTCTAGTTAAGGCCTAAATGAATCCTGATGGACAAGACCTGGAACGGCTAGAAAAGTGATTCTCTAGGATGCTGGCCTGGCAGCGCTAGTGGTGTGCAGTTAGGAAGCGGGGAGGGCGAGGGAGAAGGCAGGCAAGCAGGAGTGATGGGGAAGGTGAGAATGAAGACCGCAAGAGTGAAGGTTGCGGGGGGCGGGGGCTAAGATATGTGGCAACTGTCTGTCTCAAGAAACAACGGAGTACACCTCTAGGGGTGAAGTCAAACTGTGGCGTTAGCAGCACTGAAATGATCTCTCTTGGGCACAAGCCTGGGCAGTGTATGGAGGTCCTGGGCTGCCCAGATGACAAGACCCCCCCCCCCCCGCTCAGCCTTGCTGATGTGGCCCCAAAGAGACACTCCACTCCAGATTTGTTTTTTTTTTTTGCAAGTATTTTTTTATTTTCCATCAGCAAACAAAATACATATACATTCATCAAATAAAGTTTCACAATTGTTACACAAACTCCGCCGAGCTTTCCTGACTTCCCTCCTTCTCTTCTCTGGTTTTTTTATTGTTATAGCTATTCCCTCGCTTTCTCTTCATTCCCACATGTTTTGTTGTCATATTGTTATCATTTTTTGTTATACATTTCTGTCCTGTTACAAGAAGTTCGTCAATCCTGTAAGTGTTTACATATCTTTACAATCTTTTACATAATCCAGAAATTTACCCCATTCCAATTGAAACCTTTGGTCACTTTGCTCTCTTATTTTCCCCGTCAATTTTGCCAATTCAGAATATTCCATTAATTTCCTTTTCCATTCATTTACCGTTGGTACCTCTTTTAATTTCCAATTTTGCGCTATTAATATCCTCGCTGCTGTGGTGGCATATAAGAAGAATCTTTGATCTTTTTTTTCGATTTCTTCTCCAACTAAACCAATCAGGAAGGCTTCTGGTTTTTTCGTAAACGTATATTTAAAAATTTTTTTTAATTCATTATAAATTGCTTCCCAATAAGGTTTTTTTTCACATGTCCACCACATATGGAAAAACTCACCATCTTTCACTTCGCATCTCCAACATTTCTTATCATATTTCTTATATATTTTTGCTAATTTTACTGGGGTTAAGTACCATCGGTACATCATTTTCATAATGTTTTCCTTTAAGATTATACAGGCAGTAAATTTCATATGATCTTTCCATAGTTTTTCCCACATTTCGATTTGGATATTGTGCCCGACATCTATCGCCCATTTTATCATAACATCTTTAATCTCTTCGTCTTTCGTATGCCATTCTAATAAATAATTATACATCTTGGATAATATTTTCTCATCACTTTCTAAAATTTCCACTTGAAATTTCGATTTCTTATTATCAAAATTACGTTTTCTTTTGTCTTCATTAAATAGACCACACACCTGGTGATATTGGATCCACCCAGTCAATTTATCTGCCACCTGATCATAAGTTTTAATTTTCCAATCTTTCTCTGATTCAATCAACAAATCCTCATATGTTAGCCAATTTTCTTCCTCTGTATTAATTTTCTTTATTGTTAATATCTCCGTGGGTGATAACCACCTAGGTGTCCTTCTTTCTACCAGTTCTTTATGTCTTTGCCACACCTCGTACAGGGGCTTTCTAAATACATGTGTCAAAAATTCCCTATGTACTTTCACCTTGTCCTGCCAAAGGTATGCATGCCATCCGTACCTGTTGTTAAAGCCTTCCAAGTCCAATATCTCTCTATCCTTTAAAGTTATCCACTCTTTCAACCAGGTCATACATGCTGCTTCGTAATAAATTTTTAAATCTGGCAATCCAAATCCTCCTCTCTCTTTTTTGTCTATTAATAATTTATGTTTGATTCTTGGACGTTTGCCTTGCCAGATGAATTTTGACAGATTTCTCTGCCATTCCTTTAGCTGACTTGTACCTTTTATCACAGGTAACATTTGAAAAAGAAATAGGACTTTCGGCAGGACACTCATTTTCACACTTGCAATCCTTCCCCACAGAGATAAATTTAGTTTATTCCAAATTTCTAAATCTTTTTTGATTTCTTTCCATGTCGGATCATAATTATCACTAAACAGATTAATATTTTTAGGTGACAGCCAAATTCCTAAATATTTAACCTTTTTTACCACCATAATGCCATACTTTTCCTGTAATTCCTCAATTTCGTTCTTATTTAAATTTTTGACCAGTATTTTTGTTTTTTCTTTATTTAGCCTAAAACCTGCTAGTTTCCCAAACTCCTCTATTACTTTCAACATTTCTCCCAGACTCTGCATCGGTTCCTCCAACGTCATAACTAAATCATCCGCGAAGGCCTTTATTTTGAATTCTTTTTTGCCAATCTTAATTCCTTTAATGTCTTTTGTGTCTCTTAGTTTATTTGCTAAGACTTCTAGCACAACAATAAAAAGAAGCGGCGATATTGGGCATCCCTGCCTTGTTCCTTTTGTAATTGTAAATTCATCTGTTAATGTAGTATTGACCACTAATTTTGCCACTTGTTCCTTGTAAATAGCCATAATCCCATTTAAGAATTTTGTTCCCACCTCCAACTTTTCTAGAACCTTCATCATGAATTGCCACGATACATTGTCGAAAGCCTTTTCGGCATCTATAAAGATTAAGGCTGCTTTTTTCTGTATTTTCAAATCCAAATACTCAATTAGATCTACAATTGTTCTGATATTGTTTTTCATCTGCCTACCTGGAAGGAACCCTGCTTGGTCTTTATGAATTATTTTATTTAAAACTTTTTTCAATCTGTCCGCCAATATATTTGTAAACAATTTATAATCTAAATTCAATAATGAAATCGGCCGATAATTTTTGACATTTAATGGGTCTGTGCCTTGTTTAGGGATTAACGAGATAAAGGCCTCTTTCCATGAGTTTGGGACTTTCCCATTGGTCAAGATCCCATTCATCACCTCCAACAACCTTGGTACTAACTGAAATGCCAATTCCTTATAATATCTCGTCGATAAGCCATCGGGGCCTGGGGCTTTCCCTCCTTTCAATTTTTGTATTGCGCATTTGAGTTCTTCTTCTGTTATCAATGCATTTAATTGTTCTTGATCCTCTTTTGATATTTTTTTTGGTTTATTCTTTTCTAAATAGTAATCCATCTCTTCTTCCTTCTCTTGTTCTTTCTGATAAAGATTTTTGTAAAATTCCTGAAATATATTTTTAATTTCTTTTGGGTTCTCAATTATTTCCTCATTCCTTTTGATTTTATTTATTATACTCTGTTCTTGTCTTTTTTTCAATTGCCACGCCAATACTTTCCCCGTTTTGTTGGCATGCTCAAAATTCTTTTGTCTTAACCATTTTAATTTCCACTCAATTTCCTGATTGATTAATATTTCAAATTGGTTTTTCAGCCCCTTAATATTTTGCTTCAGATCTTGATTTCCTGGTTTTAGAGTTAATTGCCTTTCTTTATCTTCCAATTCTTTTAAGATTTCTTCTTTCTTCTTCTCTCTTTCTTTCCTTTTACCAATGTCTTGGGAGATCATGAAGCCTCTTATCACCGCCTTGCTGGCATCCCACACCATGTTCAGGTCTGTTCCTTTATTCATATTCAATTCAAAATAATCATTTAATACCTTCTTTGCTTTTTCTACTACTTTGCTATCATTAAATAAACTCTCATTCATTCTCCACCTGGTTTTAGTGCTTTCTCCCTTTAATTCCATATATACCGCATTGTGGTCAGATAATATTCTCGGCTGGATCTCTATTTTGTTCACCTTAAAATACAATCCTTTAGTAACCCAGATGTGGTCTATTCTCCCTGAACTTTTGTTGGGCTCCGAAAAATAGGTATATTGTCTTGTTATAGGGTGCTTGGCTCTCCATGCATCTATCAAATTTAGGTTCTCTGTTAGCGTAAAGAAAGTCTTTGGCAATTTACCTTCTGAGCCTGAGCTTCTTGAGGATCTGTCCAATGCCGGGTTTACAACCCCATTCATATCACCCATTAGGATTTGTTTTTGATCCGCAAATTCAAGCAATGTTTCCTCCAACTTTTTATAAAATTTAGCTTTTTTATTATTCGGGGCATATATCCCCACCAATTGTATTTTCTCACCTTGCCATGTTATTTGTACAATTACCACTCTCCCTTCTTCATCTTTATACACCAGCTTAGGTTCTAACTTTTGTTTTATATAAAAAACCACCCCTCGCTTTTTCTTTTTATCTGCCGACACAAAATCCAAACCCAACCTTTTATTTATTAATATTCTTCTGTGTTTTTTGGCAATGTGGGTTTCTTGTAAACATATGACATCTAGTTTTTGTTTGTTCAAAACATGTTCAACTTTATTTCTCTTACATTTATTGTTTAAACCATTTATATTGCAGGATTGGAGTTTTAAAATCATATTTCGTTTCCGATTCTGATGTCTTATAAATTCTTTCTATTAAATCTTTCTACAAATTGGTGCTCTCGCTGTCTTCTTTCTCCCGTTCCTCTTCCTCTTCTCCCTCTTCACTTTCCTGGTCACTTCTTTCTCTCCCTTCTTCTTCTTCGTCCTCTTCTTCCTCTTCCTCTGCCCCTCCTACTGCTCCTTCCTCCTTCTTCCTTTCTGCTATTTCTCTTACTTTCTTTCCCTTCTCCTCCTCCTCCAGTCCTAGCTCCTTCGGGTATCTCCTGGTGAACTTCTTTAATTCTTGTACATTCTTAATCTTATATCTTTTGCCTTTAAAGTAGAACGTCAATCCCTCGGGGAATTCCCATCGAAAGCTTATCCCTTTCTTCCTTAGGGTTTCTGCCAACGCATGATAAGGCCCTCTCTTCTGTAAAAATCTCACAGGAATTTCTTTATATATGCTAATTTCTCTGCCTCCTATTATCAATTTTCGAGAGTGGCTTAATCTCAGAATCTCATTTCTGATATCTAATGAATTAAACATTACCAAGCAATCTCCTGGTAATTTTTTCGCTCTGGCCTTTATAGATTTTACCCCTATTCTGAAAGCGTTCAGAATAGAATATTCCACCACTTCTTGTTTCGTGTCCAGCCATCTAGCTAATTCAGCCACTAATTTTTGTCTTATATTCTCGTTGGCTTCCACCGGAATCCCGCGGAATTTGAGATTTAATTGTTTTTGCCTGAGTTCTAACATAGCTAAATTGTCCAGCATTTCTTCTTGGACCCTGTTTAGATCTCCAATTTCTTCTTTTACCTTCTCCGTGTCCTTCTTCGTTTGATTAACTTCCTTCTGAACTTTCTTTACTGAGTTTTCTATTGTTTTAGATTTGGTAGTCAAATCTTTTAATTGTTCTGTCAGCTCTCCTACTACTTTCTCAAATTTCTCATCCATTGACTCCTTCAGGTCTGTAATTTTTTTTTCAATATTCTGCTCGCTTTGTCTTATTTCTTTCTTTATTTCTGATAATAGACCTTCCCATTCTTTCCCTTCCTCTTGCTTTGAGGGCCTTCTATCCCCTGGTGTTGCACTCCCTTTATTCCCCTTCATTTCTACTTCAGAATTTACCTTCTATTATATTTTTCCAACCACTAGGGGACCCAGGTCTCTCCTAAATTACAATCTTTTACCCTACAGACCAATTCCTGCCTATAGGTGGCGCCTAATAGTCTGTGGAGAGCGTCTATTTTTTACTCAGTTCAATAATCCTGTCTTCCTACTTTCGCTTTCTTTGTTCACCGGAGTCCCGGAGTTGCTTTCACTTTCTTTGTAGCGGCTCCATTTCTTCTCTTGTTATTTTGTAGACTGAATATAGGCAACAGTTACTCTTTCAGTCAGCGATCAGTATCGGAAAAAGTCTAGAGAAAGTCTGGAAAGTGAAACGACTAAAAGTCACACCTGAAAAGCAAGCCCCTTCCCTCCCCTTCCCTCCCTTCCAAAACACCCCCGAAGCCCAAAAGCTCAGTCCGGCGGCTGTAATAATTGTCTGGTTTCCCGCGACGAGCGTTTTGACTCTCAGTCTCTGCTCAATCGATGTTTGTAATCCAAGGGATCGTTACCCCTTAAGCCAGGAAACCAAAAGATAATTTGTAATCCACGGGGGTCGATACCCCTTACTTCAATCCGCCGCCTGCCGATCTGATCCTCTTGCGCTCGGAGGGAGGGGGGCTTCAAGGGTTTCAATGTAACAGCTTTACGGATCTCTCCAAACCCCAGTGCTTTTCAGCTTCTCAAAACAACCCTTTTCCCCACCGTGTCATGCAAAACCCCCTTCTCCTTTCTCCTTTCTCCTCTCCTTTCACTTCTCTCTGTTCTGGGTCTGCCGACACGATGGTGAGCCGATCTAAAAGTCTCTTAAAGGATTTTCAAAAGTCACTTTTCCTTCTATTCTGCCCCCGCAAGATCCCTTGGGTTTCAGATACACTCTAGTTCTTCTTCTTCTTTATGTTAATAAAGTCCTTTAAACCACCCGTAGGTTTTACTTCCCGGGTAGTCAGTCAAAACGGGTTTTACTCACTTTACAGGAACGCTGTTTTTTTGTTCGTCTTGCACAGTCATGCCCAGCGCCATCTTTTCGCCAGAGTAGAGACGGACTCCCTTTTTGCGTCTCTTACTCCCGTCCAAATCTGTACAGTTGCCAATTCTTAAATTATAGGCAGCTCGATCTTTCCTGCTGCTCCCGTTTTTTATCTTCTTTCCCTTTTGTCTTGGAAGCGGGCTGCTTTTATCCGGATCTCGAGGCTTTGCGCCGCTGGGGGGGTGCGATGTCCCCTACTTGCGTCCGCTTTTCACCCCTTATTCCTGAAGTTCATGCTCAAACCTCAGGTCAGGAGTGCAGCAAATGACGCTGCCGGGTACACTGAGCTTCAAGGTAACCCCCCTTGAAGCGACGGGTCCGCTTAGCCTTTGCGCGACCCCTTTTTCCCCCAGGTACGCCTGGAACTCCCAAGAGGGATATTCCACGATCCTGCGATGGCTGCAGCTCCACCGGAAGTCCCTCCACTCCAGATTTGTGAAACATTTACCCCTTAGCCTCTTCTTCTCTCAAAGATATCCCTCAAGCAGGTCCGTCTTAGAGGGATCGGCCGCCGTGGCGCAGTGATCCCTTGGCGCCCCCGCAGTGCTGCCTCTCCGCCCGCCTCCCTCCCGCGCTGGCTGCCCCTCGAGAAGGGGGGTGGGCGAGCGGGGGATGAGGGGCGTGGCGCTGGAGCGGCGCGGGGCTTTGCGCGCCCTCCCAGTGCTCCAGCTGGGGCTCCGGGAGGCGAGGGCGGCCGGCTTGCAACCCGCCTGCCCATGGGGGCGGGGGTGGGTTGGGGAGGGGGCGCCCGGTATGCCAGCGGGCTCACGGGGGCGCCCCTGGGGGGCCCGGTGCCCTGGCGCGCCGCACCACCAGCCCCTATGGACGAGACGGCCCTGCCCTCAAGACAGCAGCGGTTTAGGATCAGAGTTTTCTTTCTCCCATATGGGCTACTTTCCCAAGCTGACAAGCCCCATCTGCCCCCCACTTTCCTCTGCAGCACTTGCAGAAACCATCATTGGACCACTGGGCCCACTATTGCTCTCGCCCACTCAATCCGCCAGAGCCTGCCTTTGCATGCAGGGGTGCTAAGAAGATGGGTAAAGGTAAAGGTACCCCTGACCGTTAGGTCCAGTCGCGGACTCTGGGGTTGCGCGCTCATATCGTTCTATAGGCTGAGGGAACCGGTGTTTGTCCGCAGACAGCTTTCGGGTCATGTGGCCAGCATGACTAAGCTGCTTCTGGTGAACCAGAGCAGAGCATGGAAACGCCGTTTACCTTCCCGCCGGAGCGGTACCTATTTATTTACTTGCACTTGACGTGCTTTCGGACTGCTAGGTGGGCAGGAGCTGGGACCGAGCAACGGGAGCTCACCCCGTCGCGGGGATTCGAACCACCAACATTCCAATCGGCAAGCCCTAAGCTCTGTGGTTTAGACCACAGTGCCACCCATGTCCCCAAGAAGATGGGAGGGGAGATGAATTCAGGTGAATTCTGGGCTGCAGGGATGCTGGCAGCCTTGAGGAAGAATTCACGGCTCCAACCATGGGAGGTGGGGGTCGTCGTGTTTCCTTCTGGAGCCTATGTACCAGAAATGAAACACATTCTGTCAAAGGTGAAAGCATGCATCAACATAACCTAATATCCACCAGGTCTATCAGCATTTCAACAGCCTATTTCATTGGAAACTGAAAATTCACCACACGTTGAGTGTCTGGAAATAAATCGCCACAGAGGTGTAGGGTGTATAACCTCAAGTATTCTGGCTAACCTAAAGATGATGCTACATCCAACCCTTTCAGAGGAGGTTTAACAAATAGCATTGAAGATGTTCTGTTCTCATGGGCATTTGATGCATTAGCCCAAGGGCTATAGCTAGGAGAGCTCTGTTTGTCTCGCCACCTCCACCGGCCAATTCAGAACCTCCTGGCCTCAGTTCTGTATCTGGAAATAGCAAGGGACTTCCTTCTCAGAGATGCCATGTCCCCATTCCTGAGCCGAATCTAAGGCTTGTGCAAATGATCGCATATAACAGCCAATTTGTGTGCATGTACAGTACTGACCCCACAATAAACTGGCCACCTAGAATTACCCTAAGAAAGATCTATATCACACGTTGCCTGGGACGAATGGTAAAACAGTGGCCTCTAATGTCCAATAGGGAGATTGCCAGGTTCATGCAACAAATATGTGCAGAATGAACTAGGGAGCAGCTGGCTTACTGCCTGCTTAGTATTAGTATTTCAAAGTATGATTTCTCATTTAGTAATCTTAATAATAAATGTGGAGCTGATGATCCAAGGCTATCAGGGCCTGACTGCAGGATAAAAATATAGGGTGGTAATCAATTATATTTTACCCAGAGCAGACCCACTGGAAATAATGGACATTGTTAAGGTTCATTAATTTCAGTGGGTCTACTCTTGAGTAAAACTTCATTCACTACCACCCACATTAAACAAGAAACATGAATTTTAAGTATGATCATGCTTCCCCATCATAAATTCAAAGCGCACATGACTTCCCCCCCCCACAAGAATCTTGTGAACTATAGTTTAAGGGTGCTGGGAACTGTAGCTCTTTGTAAACTGTTTTGAAGTTTTGTTAAAGGCGAGCAGTATACAGATCTTATGAAATGAATAGACCTAAAGACAAATCCAAGAAATTGCTTTCTTCAGACAAAATTACAAGGTAGATTGTATATGAAGGTTCTGAGAAAATGTCCTTTAGTTGCTGGGAAGGTTTGTGGTTTGTAACAAGTTTTCTTTTAAAGCCAGCAGGTTCTTTGGATACCACAGCCGTTTCCTTGCTATGGTTGGGACGTGAAGGAAAGGTACATTCTGTTGTGAAATATTGACAGGAAGAGATTTTTTCTTAGAAGTTTCTGGTCCTCCTATGATGCAGTAAGGCAAATAAATAAAACGAAGGCTCCCTCCCTCCCCCCCAACTTGGAAAGAAATGGAGACAGGACATCTTTGGGATGAATCAAAATGTCTCTCATGTACCGGTACATAAAAGGTCTCTTTCTCTTGAAAGCCCAGCCCAGCCAAAAAGGAAGCTCTAATGTGTGGTGAATTACAGGCCCAACAGACTCTGAGGAAACCCACAACCTGCGTACTATTCAGTGCCCTCTTTTTAGCCAAAGGCCTGGCTGCTTATTTTGGATGCCGTTGCCGCTCCTATATCTCCTGGATTGGGCTGTTCCAAGAGGTGTTATTAACCTCCCATGCAGCTGCTCAGAAAGGACAATTGGGGTCTTTCTTTCAGTCAGAGGGGGAGCATACCTCTTTCCAAGGTGGCTGTAGAGGTGCTGGATGAACCTCCACCCAAGTCCCTCAACCTCATTTAAGGTTATTCATGTTTTTCAGCTGAGGAACTGCTCCCAGAGACCGATCATATAGCGCCAGCACCCACTGTGCACCTGTTTCTTCTCTCACTGATCAATCAATGAGCCGCTTCGCACATTCAAAAAAATCAGCGAATGGCAAACTTCATGGACAGCTGAATCCATGTTCCCCCAAATCCTAGTCCAACACACCAACCACTAGGCCAGGGGTCAGCAAACTTTTTCAGCAGGGGGCTGGTCCACTGTCCTTCAGATCCTGTGGGGGGGGGGTTGAACTACATATATATTTTTTGGGGGGGGATGAATTGATTTCTATGCCCCACAAATAACCCAGAGATACATTTTAAATAAAAGCATACATTCTACTCATGTAAAAGCACCAGGCAAGCCCAACAAATAATCCAGAGATGCATTTTAAATAAAAGGACACATTCTACTCAAGTAAAAACATGCTGATTCCCGGACCATCCGCGGGCCGGATTTAGGTGATTGGGCCAGATCTGGCCCCCGGGCCTAAGGTTGCCTACCCACACACTAGGCCATGTTGGAAGGACACTGCTAACAAACATAGAGAGCCAGTGTGGTGTAGTGGTTAGTGTTGGCCTAGGACCTGAGAGACCAGGGTTCAAATCACTGCTTGCCCATGAAGCTCGCTGGGTGACTTTGGGCCAATCACTGCCTCTCAGTCTAACCTACCTACCTAACAGGATTGTTGTGGGGATTAAATGAGGAGGGGGGAGAGCAGGGCATGCCACCTTGAGTACTCCAGAGCCACCTTGACTCTCCAACAGTTTGACTTGAAGGCTCACTCTTCCACTGTTTCCCGAGACAGACAAATGCCAACGACAACAACAAATAAATGCAATACATAATTCAATAGTGTAACTGCTAATGTCATTAGATGCGGAACATCCAGGGACATAGTTTTAGGGCAGGCCCTCCCTGCATTTTGGACTCCACTGACTTTATTCCTCAGCAGGTTCTGTATCTCTGAATATCACTGTATATTGCAGGTGCAAATGGTACTGAAAGCACAATTTCGTGTAAGACCCCTGATAACATCATAGGCACAAATCATCATCCATTTTCAATAAAAAGGATGTCTAGAGGGGTGTTGGAATGCAATAGATTTCTCTTGAGTTGCATCTGCTTTTGATGCAGGTGGTCCCTGCTTCAATCTCTGAAATCTGCTAGAAAATCAGTGCGTCCTCGATTTCCTTCTCCCCAAATGCTCTGTTATTCGCAACCTGTGTGGGTCCTGCTGGGTTTGCCATGCAGAGGACTCTTCTTATTTCATTTGGCTGGGGTCAAAAGGATGTTCCAGGTATCCTGTCTACCCAAATAATAAAAGAGTCGTCAATATTAAAGTAAGATAGGTTATTGTGTGTGTTTTTAAGACAGCTTGTCGTGGCCTATATGACATTCTTTCATTCAGATTATTTAATCTTCCCAAAGCCTTCCCCCTCCCTCCGCCAGACCACAGCCTCAAAAAGATGGGTCAGACGAGAGAATGAACACGAAGTGAGAACATGCACTTAATCTCAGTAAATATACTTGTTCCCAAGAGCCACCCCAAGACATTTTGCAGTTTGAAGTAAAGTAGTGCCCAAATGGTCTCCCTCACAAGCTAGATCCAACCCCCTTTAGAAGAGGGGTTGCCAACATGGCACCCATGCAAGGTATCAATAACTCACAGAGCACAGCAGTTTGCTTTTCCTGCTCCTTTCATGCTTGCAGCGGCTCAGCCTTTCCTACTTGGAACACTCTCCCTTAAATATGGCCACTTTTCACTGAGTGTCGGGATAGGATGCCTACCCTGCCTTCTGTTCTGAACAGAGCAGAAGGCAAAGGGCTTCTCATTGTGGGTGAACATGGCAGTAGCTGATGTAGGTGCCTTTCCCCTGCTAATTGGAAGGCATACCCGCACCATATTATGGCCCTCTCTCTTTCTGCTTTTAGATATGGCAGCCACTTTGTGTTGTGCCATGCCCTCCCACAGCAGCCGTTTTGGGATTTGATGTACAGGTAGTGTGCTGAAATTCCAAATGTGCCCACTGGCCCAAGGAGGTTGGCGACTCCTACTTGAAAACAACACACTGCATTATTTAAACACCAGCTGCTGCTGCCGTCATCTATCTGCACACAACCACAACTCATGGTGCTGCCTAAAGGGGGATGTAAGGCAGGGCCAGCCCTGTTGCCCTCAAACCCATATTTGCTGTCATAATTATTTTATTATTATTTATTTAAATTTGTATACCGCCCTTCACCCGAAGATCCCAGTGCAGTTCACAATGGAAAATTACAAAATGAGAAATACAAAATACATAATAAAATATAAAAACAAATCAATAACCCTCCTCCCACAAACACATTTTAAAAGCTGTAAAATGTGTTTTGCTATTATTTAATCTCACTGTAAATATGTGGTACAGTGACAATAAAGTATTTCTATTTCTATTAAATAATAAATAATGCAAGTGGGAGCTGATGGGGAAAATTGTAGGAGAGAACCAACAGACAGGATAGACTGGCACAAAACTATTCCCATGCCTACTAATTCTTCCAGCAAAAGCACCATAGCTCATGGCAGAGTTTATGATCAGTGGTAAAGCAGAAACTGAAGGGACGCAGGTGGCGCTGTGGTCTAAACCACAGAGTCTAGGGCTTGCTGATCAGAAGGTCAGCGGTTCGAATCCCCGCGACGGAGTGAGCTCCTGTTGTTTGGTCCCTGCTTCTGCCCACCTAGCAGTTCGAAAGCACATCAAAGTGCAAGTAGATAAATAGGTACTGGTCCAGCGGGAAAGTAAACGGCATTTCCTTGCGCTGCTCTAGTTCGCCAGAAATGGCTTAGTCATGCTGGCCACATGACCCGGAAGCTGTCTGCGGACAAATGCCGGCTCCCTTGGCTTACAGAACAAGATGAGTGCCGCAACCCCAGAGTCGTTCGCGACTGGAACCAACAGTCAGGGGTACCTTTACCTTTAAAGCAGAAACTCCCAAAGTTCAATCACCAGCATCTCCAAGCCACGCTAGAAATGTCCCCTCTTTGAAACCTTGGAGAGCAATGGTTTGCAGACCCAGCCACCTAGCAAGGGCAGCTATCAGCACTCATAGGCCCCACCACAGTTCTGAGCTCCTGGCAGCTGCTTGCCAGGCCTGGGTACTGTTCAAGTAATGGTTGGTTCCTCACTTGGAATCCTACTTGAAAACACCTACATGAACTCCTTTCGTATGCTTTTCTGGAACCTAACCCAAGCCATTTTCCTTCCTCTCTGTTTGCTTGCAAAGATGAGTTCGGTCTTGTCAGATTGCTGGCCTCCTTCACATTACACATACTATTAACAGATGTCCACAGCCAATAAAACAAAGACAAACTGGTCTAGGTGTGAAGTCACTGGCTGGTGTTCTTTGATCAGCCACAGGGACATTAGCAATGGGAGGAAAAGCTATAAATGAAGGGCTGTTTTTAAATCCTGCGCTGAAGAGTGGTGGGTTGTATAACTAGGCAGGCATGGATTTCTTTCTTTCCTTCAGACATCTCCTCTATTCTCCTTTCAACGTGATGTTCCCAACAGGAAAGTCAAATGCTAAGGGGCTGAGTTAGGAATAAATGACCAACCTCTGGTCACTTTTTACTCCGTGAGACCAGCTCTTGATACATCCAAATGCATCTCAGGTCCCACCCTTGATTTTCCACTACAGACCCAGCCAGTCAGCTTCTCCACCCTTCAACAGAGTTTGTGCTCCTCAGCTTGGAGTAGGGCTTTCAGCTCACCCTAAATCACCCTCCCCAGCTGCCAACACAATACAGGAGCCTGGCATAAGGGCAGGGAACTGATGCTACAGCCACAAAACCAGCAGAAGTCACCATTTTCAAGCTGCCTCACATTAGGGAACAGTGAACTTGCCTTCAACTGCAGATAACTTTCACACAGACGTGTTTGATTCTTTTACTATTATCTCCAAGGCTGTTGCTGTTTCTGTCTCTTAGTGTGTGGGTTATCTATTGTTGCGATTTGTTGTTGACACCATGAAAAGCTGTTTCTAAATTTAATAGCAGACAGTAATTCTTGCAAAAAACCAAAAATGTAAATCGCAGCCTCGTGCAAGAGTGAAACTAAGGTCCAAACGGCAGTGGCGTCGCTAGCCTCTGCGCTGCTGGGGGCGGTGGCAGCGCAGAGGCACCCCCTGGGGGAGGGGCACGACGCGCGCGTCGTGACGTCATCATGACGTCACGACGCACGTGTATACAGAAAGGGGGGATTTTCCCCTTTCCGAGGCTTTTTTCGGCGGGGGGGTGGTGGTGACCAGCGAGGAGGGTGTGACGGGTGACCCCCACCTCGCTGGTCGCCCCCCCCCCGCCGAAAAAAAGCGGCGGAAAGCGGAAAAAGAAGTAGAGCGGCGCTTAAACGCGCCTGCTCTGCTTCCTTTCCAGGCTTTCCCCGCCCCCCCCGCAGTTTTTTCGGCGGGGGGGGTGGTGACCAGCGAGGAGGGAGTGACAAGGGTGACCCCCACCTCGCTGGTCGCCCCCCCCGCCGAAAAAAAGCGGCGGAAAGCGGAAAAAGAAGCAGAGCGGCGCTTAAACGCGCCTGCTCTGCTTCCTTTCCAGGCTTTCCCCGCCCCCCCCCCCGCAGTTTTTTCGGCGGGGGGGGGGGTGACCAGCGAGGAGGGAGTGACAAGGGTGACCCCCACCTCGCTGGTCGGCCCCCCCCCCGCCGAAAAAAGCGGCGGAAAGCGGAAAAAGAAGCAGAGCGGCGCTTAAACGCGCCTGCTCTGCTTCCTTTCCAGGCTTTCCCCGCCCCCCCCCCCGCGGTTTTTTCGGCGGGGGGGGTGACCAGCGAGGAGGGAGTGACAAGGGTGACCCCCACCTCGCTGGTCGGCCCCCCCCCGCCGAAAAAAGCGGCGGAAAGCGGAAAAAGCAGAGCGGCGCTTAAACACGCCTGCTCTGCTTCCTTTCCAGGCTTTCCCCGCCCGCCCTCTCGCGGTTTTTTCGGGGGGGGGGGTGACCAGCGAGGAGGGGGTGACAACCCCCCTCGCGGGTCGCCCCCCCCCCGCCGAAAAAAAGCGGCAGAAGCACCCCATCCATGTGCTGCTGCTCCGGGGGTGACGGAGGGAGCGGCGGCGCGTGGGAGTGGCGGGAGGGGCCGCCGCTTGACACCCCCACCCGCCGCTGCTCACCCTGTCACTGGGGGCGTCCCGCCCCCACCGCCCCTCCCCAGCGACGCCCCTGCCAAACGGAAATGGATCTTATTTATGATTACATTTAGATCCCTTCTTCCCTCCAAAGAGCTCAAGATGGCAAACATGGTTCTCTCTGTCTTGCCCCCATTTTATCTTCACAACAACCCTGTGAGGTGGGTTAGGCTGAGAGGCAGTGGCTGGCCCAAGGTCACCCAACAAACTTCACGACTCAGTGAGGATTTGAATCCTGGCCTTCCACGTCTTGTCCAACACTCAAACCACTACACCACACTAGTTTAGGACATTTTGCCGAAGGCAAGGCAATGCTTTCACTGTTTTTTCCTGATGCACAAACAAAAAAGTCTTGCTCTTATGTAAACTGATCATGTGCGCATGTTCTCCTTTCCCTTATTTTTGACATGCTGAGGTTCTGTTGCTGATAACTGGTGGAGCAGTTGAAATAGAGAGTTGAACTTGATATAACAACTGGGCAATTCAGGAACTGCTGAATGCATTTTACTGTGACTCAGTTACAGGAGACTCAAACCATTTTTAGCTCCTTCCTCCTTCTCAAGGCTAAATACTTATCTTTTAAATAGTCCATAGAACGAAAACAAACAGAGCTCTGAAGCATACTGGCTGTTGACTGGGGTGCCTGTTTGAAGGCTGCAGTGGGAAAATAACGCCAAAACAAGCAAGTATGCAACAATATTTGTAAAGCCTGGAGAAAAAAAAACACCTGTAGTGAGCCCAGCGGGTGGGGGCAGGGAGGGGGAGAAGGTCTCATTTGACCACAGTGACTTCTGTCTTCCAAGTTACTTTCCACTTGCTGCAAGTTTGTTCCTTTACACTTCCCCCTTTATTCACAAAACTCTCTTTTAGTTCAGCTGTTTTGTTTGGGCTCAGTTTTTTTATATTGGCCAAGCATCCCTGTTGATTCGGGTCCAGAGCTGAAATTTCATTGGCTTTTAAAATTTGTTGTGCAGGGTGGGGTGGGGTGGGGACGACAGGATCTCATCTTTGCCAAGTTTTTGAAGGGGATCTTGGGAAGTATTTGTTAAATATAGGTGTGTGTCAAATTTTATGCACAATAAATGAGTTCCTGGATGCAATCCTATGCACACTGACTTGGGACAATAAATCCAGCTGAAATGAAGGACTTCCAAGGATAGAACCAGCCTTGTGTCTTTCACGCCTTTTTGTCTTATGCTGCTCAGCTATAGGCAGACAAATGCTGTGAAGTAGCGAAAATGCAAAATTATATAGCAAATGCGCCATTATAATTTTAGCCTACCTGCATATTAAAGTAATCCAGGACACTGACCAGGCTTGTGCCCTGGAGAAGTCACTTCAGGTACTGTGATTCTCCAGTGGTTTGATTTCACCCCTGGAGGCGCACTCCATTATATCCCAAGACAGATGGATGCCAACAACAATATCTAGGAGGCATTAATTTTAGCAAAAATGTGCTTGCATTCCTTGTTGCATTTACAAACCCCGTAAACTACTGAATTGCCAAAGAGCTGAAGAGTTGCTCAATCATTACCACTGTTTCCCCCCTTCCCCTCGTTGCTAAGGATGCGAATTCTGGTTTCCTGGACTTGTCAGGTTCAGATGGTTTTGCTTCCACTCAAAAAAAGGGGTTTCTGTTTTGCAGATCAATTTAGTCACTTACACCTCCTAGTGGCCATAATCTGACAGATTTTTCTCAGGCAGCCTGAATTGATGCACCTTAACCTAGAAGTGTAGGCAGATGATCACTATATATTTATAGCACATTGCCTTCCGCCCCAAAGAATCCTCCTGGGAACAGTTGTGTCCGTCCCCCACAGCCACAGTTCCTTAACAAACCACGGATCCCA
This sequence comes from Lacerta agilis, assembly GCF_009819535.1. Lineage (NCBI taxonomy): Eukaryota > Metazoa > Chordata > Lepidosauria > Squamata > Lacertidae > Lacerta > Lacerta agilis. The sequence goes on along the minus strand of NC_046316.1, from coordinate 26,734,045 downwards.
AGATTCTTTGGGGGAATGTGGCTTATGTATGGCGTAGACCTGCTCTCATCCCACTAATTCAATGAAGCTTTGTTGTTGTTGTTTAGTCGTGTCCGACTCTTCGTGACCCCATGGACCAGAGCACACCAGGCACTCCTGTCTTCCACTGCCTCCTACAGTTTGGTCAGACTCATGTTGGTAGCTTCGAGAACACTGTCCAACCATCTCGTCCTCTGTCGTCCCCTTCTCCTTGTGCCCTCAATCTTTCCCAACATCAGGGTCTTTTCCAGGGAGTCTTCTCTTCTCATGAGGTGGCCAAAGTATTGGAGACTCAGTTTCAGGATCTGTCCTTCCAGTGAACACTCAGGGCTGATTTCCCTAACCATGGATAGGTTTGATCTTCTTGCAGTCTTCCTCCAGCACCATAATTTAAAAGCATCAGTTCTTTGGCGATCAGCCTTCTTTATGGTCCAGCTCTCACTTCCATACATCACTACTGGGAAAACCATAGCTTTAACTATACAGACCTTTGCCGGAAAGGTGATGTCTCTGCTTTTTAAGATGCTGTCTAGGTTTCTCATCACTTTTCTCCCCAAAAGCAGGCGTCTTTTAATTTCATGACTGCTGTCACCATCTGCAGTGATCTTGGAGCCCAAGAAAGTAAAATCTCTCACTGCCTCCATTTCTTCCCCTTCTGTTTGCCAGGAGGTGATGGGACCAGTGGCCATGATCTTAGTTTTTTTTTTATGCTGAGTTTCAGACCATATTTTGCGCTCTCCTCTTTCACCCTCATTAAGAGGTTCTTCAATTCCTCCTCACTTTCTGCAATCAAAGTTGTGTCATCTGCATATCTGAGGTTGTTGATATTTCTTCCGGAAATCTTAATTCCGGCTTAGGATTCATCCAGTCCAGCCTTTCACAGGATGAATTCTGCATATAAGTTAAATAAGCAAGGAGACAATACAGTGGTACCTCGGGTTAAGAACTGTATACAGCCTTGTCGTACTCCTTTCCCAATTTTGAACTCACCAAGAAGTTGAGCCATATTTAACTAAAATGTGTATATCTTGCCTTTCATCACAAGATCTCAGGGTGGAGACCAATTAAATTAATTGAAAACAACACATCCTTTAAGCAAGCATAAGGACTGATAAAAATGACTGACGTTATCGCATACCGCGATCTGTATTTTTAATATTGACACGGCTTCCCTTTCTCTTCCCCTTCTGCAAAGCAGAGCACGTCCTCAGTAACGCTAAAGTCAATTATCCTTAAGAGAGGACTTGGATGATACTTGAGATATTTTTAATGAGGAAGCGGAGGGGAACAATTTCATCACAAATTCAGAAAGATAACATTTTATTAGGAAGTTGGACTGGCACAAATGCAGTACTACTTATAGCCAGCCATTTCAGAGGATTTGCAGAACTGTGCACACCTAGGCTATGTGCTAAATTCAGTGTCCTGATTCTATCTAGTCCAAAATTAAAGCTACAGCACCAGCATATAAAATATGGTATTGCGCCTTTGATCTGCCTACTTTTAACATTATGGCATCACAGAACTTCCTTTAAGAGGATGAGGGATGCAACAACGCTTATGCAACATGTTTCCCAGTAATGCAATGCCATCTGCCTATATAAAAATGTGGGTGGTCAAATGTGGGTGGTCAAAATTTATACAGATCAACACCGCTCATAAGTTAAAGAATCGCATGATATATGACTGATGTACAAAGCAATCTTAGACACGCCTGTTCAGAAGCAAGTCCCAATGAATTAAAACGAGGCTTATTCTCAGAAAAGAACCCCTTGTGCATCCAGAAAAAGCAAATGGTAGAGTCATTTCTGAACCGGAATATGTACTTCTTTAGACTGTAAGCAGGGAGGGCTTCAGGTGTCTGGTGTGTTTCTGCATGTAAAAGCTCTTTGCACACAGAAAGCTAGCATGTCAAGGTTAAAGGTTGAGTGCTGGAAATTTTTCACCTGTTACACAAGTCCCCCTCCCCCCCACCGGACTTGGAAATAAGAGTCAAGTGCATGGCTCATAGGTAGAGCTGCCTCAATAAATTGGTTGCAGTGTGAAAAATAGTGTTTGTGTGCAGTATTTTTCTTGCTGCAGATAGCAGGGGTCATTCAGTGTATGAGGAGGGACAATCTCAGCTTCATATATGTCTCCAGTTACAACAGCCTAGTTTTCTCCCATGTAAGCCCGGCTCCCACTGATTTCTACTTGTATTTCATTTAATTAAATAAATTTATATATCACCCCTCGTTAAATATTTCCAAGGCATCTCGCTGACGCAAAACTATATATATATAAAACAAAAACGACAATAAGTAAAAGGACAGAATTAAAAATGAAAATGACACAGCAGCATAAACTTTCCCATTGAGGGTTGGGGAAATTAATTCATTTCAATAAACTTCACAGTTACTCCATGATTCCACTGTTCAAATACATAATATAACTGCTGATTCTCTGCTTTTAAGAGTCAAGCAAGATTGCCCAATCACTTATCATTTTTCCTTACATGAGGAAAAATGTCACCTGCTAAAGCTCTATGTACCAAACTGCTATTAAAAGCACAGTAACAAGGGTACTCTGGTCCCTGGGGTCACAAAGAGTCGGACACGGCTATATGACTAAACAACAACAAGGGTAGTAAAAAGATGGCAACCCCAGGGATGAAAATTGTAACAAGCTAGGGAGCATGAATTTTGATCTTATTTTAAGTTTCTAGTCCTCAAGTATGTGAAGACAGACTTGGAAGTGGGTGGGCAACATCCAGTTTGTTTGTTCATTGTACTTATTAATTGGGTTTGGGTTTTTTTTTACGAAAAGTATCTCAAAGCGACTTGCACACACAAAAATTGCGCATAGGTTATACCCAACCAAAAACTGAAACGGAGCCAACATAGTTATAAACAGCACATTCATCTTTATAAAATGGCAGAACTAACATCCCAATCCACTGAAGGAGGCCACAAATCAGGGGTCAGCAAACTTTTTCAGCAGGGGGCTGGTCCACCATCCCTCAGACCTTGTGGGGGGCCGGGCTATAATTTTTTTTGAGGGGGATGAACAAATTCCTGTGACCCACAAATAACCCAGAGATGCATTTTAAATAAAAGCACACATTCTACTCATGTAAAAGCACATTGATTCCTGGACTGTCCGCAGGCCGGATTTAGAAGGTGATTGGGCCAAATCCGGCTCCCAGGCCTTAGTTTGCCTACCCATGCCACAAATGAATTAAATGTACAAAGGCCTGACAGAAAAGAAATGTTTTTACCTGGGGCCTAAGCCCTAAAGTGAAGGTGCCAGACGTTTTTAACTGCAGTCCTATGTAGTTTTACCTCAGAGAAAGCCCCAGCTGAACACAATGGGGCCTACTTCAGAGCGAGCAAACAAACGTGCGGTTGCCCCATTGAGTCTCAAAAGCCATATTAAGAGCCAAGCACATGTCCTAGCAATCAGTGGACAGAAGCTGTCTCCACATAACTCTGGGCCACCTCTTGAGTTGCAAACTCAGAATATGTTATCCAACAGAAGCAAACATATTCGCATGCATATAACCGCTGTCCCCAGTACAGAATTAATGCTGTCGATCTTTCCACATGGCAAGCTCACAGATACAGCGCGGTTAGCAGTTAACTCCAGCAGGAGATGCTCCCAAGAAGAGCCAACAAAACGACTGCCGTTCGTAAACCCGGGAGCGAAAACGGAGCGAACATGTTTATGCGCAGAGTTGGGAGCGAGTCCCGTTGGAAATTACCGCTGCTGCAAATAATGCCGGGAGACCGTACTGTTTAACATGAGGCTTCAGCCTAAAGCGCGCTTCCTTGGGAGTAAGTCCTAATGGACTTCAGGCGACTCCCCGAGGAAGGGCGCAGAGCAGGGCCGGTTATGAAACAAGATCGCCGGCACTCCCGGCGCCTCGCTAGGGGGCAGAAAGATGGGGCGCCACAGCGCTCTCCTTGAGCGTCTTCTGGGATATCTGGAGTGACGCCCGGTTCCTTAGTCATTGCCGAGCAAACAGCAATCGAAAGCGGGTCAGTGGTTCAGGCTACTTACTTCCTGCCACCTCCCTCCGCCCCCTGGAAATAAATAGGGCGGAAGCGGCAGTCTTTTCCTGCTCGTTTGCAGACTTTGCATTTTGCAGGTAAGTGGAAATGCGGAAAGCTTTGTGGGGTGGAAATAACTGGAAATAATAAGAAATGGAAATAATGATAATGATGGTTTCTACACGAGTCCAGTTTTGAGAGAGTCCTGACTTGGACCGAGGCAGTGTTTAGGAGTATTTTGGAAGGGGGGCATTTCGTTGCTCCGTTAGCAACGGCCGATATATGCTTCACGGCTTCTCGGCTTTTTAGCAGCATGCCGCAGTTTCATTAAAGGAAACAAACAAAAACAAGGCAGCTTTCCATAATTATAATAACAGTTTCAAGGAATAAGGCGGCAAGCAGTTCCGTTAGTTGCCTACCTTATGAGCTTGGCAGCAGAGAGACGTTTTCAGCAAACAGCTGGAAGTTTGCATACGAGGCGCTCGCTGAATCTTGGTTGGAATCGGCTGATGACGCCGGAGGCTGTTCCCTGCAGTTGTCAAATGAGCCTCGCCAGCTCCGAATCCGGGGACAGCCGGCGACGCGCCTCCTGCGGATGATCCCGGGGACTGAACCGGTATATTAGGGATCAGGCGGTCCCTCAGACTTTCTAATGATTTCTGGATCCCATGCTTTATGAAGTATCCACAGCACAGCATGTGCCAATAAGTAATAATTAGGGTTAGTAAAATTATTTAAAACCAATCGGTGCAATTAGTACATAGATCTCTGTTCCTCAGCTGAACTCTTCACAGCATTATTACTCTCCCCCCCCCCCTTTTCTCATTTTCTTTAGCTGCCTTGGCTGAAGACCTTTTGCTCTCTTCGCGATGGGCGGCCAAATCTCTGTGGACAAGTCGGTGCAGGTGGTGATAGTCGGGGGCGGCTTCGGTGGGATTGAAGCTGCCCGCAAGCTCAAGTGTTGGGGAGTCCCCTTCGTTCTGGTGGACATGAGGGACGCTTTCCACCACAATGTCGCTGCTCTCCGGGCTGCCGTACAGAGTGGTGAGCTTCTCCTTCGGGGGGGGGGGGCAGCAGCATGTGTGCACTGCTTCTTTCTCTAAGATATGGGCAGTTTGTATGAGGGAGATAAGCAGTCAATGCATACCGGTAGATAGGGGTTTATACCACACAGCTGTGTTGCTTATAGGCAGATACTCAGACCTTATAAATCACACAAATTGGTAGAGAGGGCTCTGTGTGATGTCATTTCCCCTGCTCTCCTGGAGAGGAAGGAGCATATAGTACTTCCTGTTACAGGTAGGTAGCCGTGTTGGTCTGCCATAGTCAAAACAAAATAAAAAATTTAAAAAATTCCTTCCAGTAGTACCTTAGAGACCAACTAAGTTTGTTCTTGGTACGAGCTTTAGTGTGCATGCACACTTCTTCAGATAGTACTTCCTGTTCCCCTCTTCCTTCAACCAGCCCTGAGGGCAGATGTGCCCTTTGCTTGCACCAGCTCAGGCAGATGCCTGAAGCTGGTTACACTGTAAATATGCCTATTTTCCCTGCATACGTATTTTATATTGTTGCCACTGCTACGAACCAATGCAAGATAATCAGTAAGTCAGTCATATTTTTAAACTTACCGGTACTTCCCAAGTTGTAGCCTGATTCATTGATAAGGAGCAAGAAAGGGAGAGTCAGCTTCCTTCAAAGCTGGACTTGCTCAAAGCAAAGCTTTATAGCCTAACTCTTATGCTTTATAAATTTTGCTGCCAAGGATGGGATTTTGAAACTGTTCAACCCACACACACATGGGTGCCTGGAGGAATAAATTGCAATTAATATATCCTACCCATTAAAACCCATCCCACAAACAGCTCCAGTGTGCTGTGAGAATATTTGTAGGTAGGACGGGAGCTCTTGGATCTATGTTCAGAAATTAAGTACTGAGCCTAATAATCAAACACCTCTTTCCAGGTGGCAAAACCAGGCTGAATCCTGCACATAACAGCAACTGTAGCCTCATTCTTTTCCCTACACTTGTTTCTCTCCCTGCCCTTGTCCCCAACAACTTCATGGGTCCTTTCCTGTCAGGGCCATATGCTGGGAAACTACGTTTTTCTTTTACTTTTAAATGCCCTGTAAATCTTTAGGCAAATTTTGCTGCTGCACGAACTGCTAAGCTGAACAGTTTCCAGGTGGCACCCTGTGATTCTCCCACTCCAAGTACTTGACATACCTTCATTTTTGCAGTCCCAGATGGGAGTGATATTGAGGTTTACTGCACCCACAGTGGCAATATTGGTTTGAGGAGACAAGTTATATGGGACTGCCCTGGGGAAGTCCCTCCCATCAGATGTCAAAGAGATAAACAACTACCTGACATTTAGAAAACACCTGAATGCAGCCCTGTTTAGGGAAGTTTTTTATGTGTGACATTTTAATGTATTTTAATATTTGTTGGAAGCCACCCAGAGTGGCTGGGGAAACCCAGCCGGATGGGCGGGATACAAATAATAAATTATTATTATTATTTATTATAACAAGAAAATGTTTCAAAATTAAACCAGTTCAGGATACTGGGTTGAAATTCTGTGATTTAGCAACATGACAAGCCTGAGGGCACCTGAGCAATACCCTGATCCTTTACAGTGGTACCCCAGGTTGCGTACGTAATTGGTTACAGTTCATAACCCCAAAGGTACGCAACCCGAACAAGTGCATGAAAAACCTGGAAGTAGCGGTTTGCACATGCGTGAACTGCGCAGAATGCTTCTGCGCATCCGCGTTGCGCGCGCTCCGGGGTTGTGCTTCCGGGTTACCAGGGTTTGTAACCCGAAAAGTACGTAACCTGAGGTACGGCTGTATCTTCTGTACCGTTTGTGTTGTTGATCCGAAGGATTGGTTGTATTTTCTTTGCTTGTAGAAATACAGTGATTTATGCCACTTTTTATGCTGTATACTGCTCTGGATACATTGGTAGAAGAATCAGACAGAAATAAATATAGGTATATTCATATGGTAAAGTTTTGGGAGCCTTAATGTTTGTGGGGCAGAATTATGACTGAGGCCTAGTCTACACATGCAGCAAAATGAGGTGGTTACGGTAAGTCCTGTGGTTGTATAAAGAACCCTAATTTATTATTTCATTTTAAGTTTTCTTTTTGTATTGCCTTTTGTAAAAAGTTCACTGTACCCAACAACACACCCAACAAAACCCTCCAAGGAAGGCGAGTGCAACCTCCCGAGGAAGTCCATTCCATTGTTGAACAGCTCGCACTGTCAGAAAATACTTCCTGATGTTTAGTCTGAATCTTCTCTTTTGTAACTTGAATCCATTGATTTGGGTCCTGCCCTCCAGAGCAGGAAGAAACAAGCTTGCTCCATCCTCCATGTGACAGCTCTTTAGATATTTGGAGATAGCTATCATACCTTTTGTCAGTCTCCTCTTTTCCAAGAATACAGTTGGGTGTTTAAACACATGTGGATCTGCAGGTGGGTTGGACTGAAGTGTTTTTGTTTCTGTTTCTGTTATAGGTTGGGTTTTTAATTTGCTGGGATTTTTTTTTGGGGGGGGTGTACACACTGAATGTAATATGCACCCCTGCAGTCTACTATGACTTTGGGCTTCTATCTTCTCATCCTGCCACACACATAGCCTAGTAGGCCATACACGTATTAAATATTTAACTTCTTTGTAGTCTTGCTCTTTAAGTACCATTAATGGCCTGAAAATTCTATACATCATTTTGCAGGATTTGCCAAGAAAACTTTCATCTCCTTCTCCAAGACCTTCGGGGGCAGTTTCCGGCAGGGTCTGGTAGTTGGAATTGACTTGGAGAAACGGCATGTCCTGTTGAATGATGGTGAAGTGAGTGCATTGAGGCTAAAATCTGGTAGCCGGTAGACATTGCAAGAAGGTCCGACTGACCCTCTTTTAACATCTCTTTTTAGCAGCTCTGCTATTCCCACCTGATCCTTGCCACCGGGAGTGATGGGCCTTTCCCAGGAAAATTTGACAAACCCATGGACATGCAGTCTGCTATTCAGACCTATGAGGACATGGTTGAAGAGGTGATGTTTCAAATTCCTTTTGGTGGGAAATTGGTCTTTTCACCTTGTGTGTGTCTATGTCTACGTGGGCGTACCTTGGCTCACTAAAGTGCCACTTAAGGCTGACTTCTGGCAAGATGGCAATTGGGCAAGTCCAAATACCCCCTTTCAGTCAGAAACTCAGATACTGTATATAAGCTAGGCGGCAAAGGGCTCCTTAAACCAGGGTTACAGTTGCCAAAATGGAATGCCTAGTTGGCAGCCCAGTGGCCCAAAATTCATACTTTTCAATACAACTTTTGGGTTCCTGAAATTCACTCTTGATGGTGCAGATAAAATATTGCAGATAGAATTCCACAGGATGCGTTGTTAGCGAGTGAAAACAGGCAAGATCCAAGGATCCCCAGGCATGTACCTCCAGATGGTGAAGACATCTGGCACCATATTTTGTTTCAAATTATGAAGAAATGTTAACATAATATCTAAACTCTCATTTCTCCTGGTTTTGAAAGGTTGAAAAATCTCCCCGCATAGTAATTGTGGGGGGAGGTTCTGCTGGTGTTGAAATGGCTGCGGAGGTTAAGACGAAGTATCCCAACAAAGAGGTAGGAGCCACAAGCGATACTACTGCTAACCACTTTATTCCTCTGGTAATTGAAATTTCCCCAGAATAGACAAGGGTTGCCGTTAAGTGTGGACTCTTAAATGTTTGTGCATGGTTCTCAATGTCTCTGTAGTTTCCATTTCTTTACCCCTGCCCTCCAACGGATAACTGCAATTCTGTGCATGGTTACTTGGCAACAAGTTCCGCTATGTTCATTGGGACTTGCTTCCAGCTAAGTATGCATAGTATTACAGTTGAAATTATTTTATTTTAAAAAGTGAATGAGTGCTTGGCGGTTTTTCCTATGTTGCTTTGACTATAAATGTGTGCTCAACACTACAAGTTTGGCTAATTCCTATTTTTTTGGTCTTTTTAAAGTAGAGAAATTGCAATGTGGGTGAGATGTTGCCCAGTTCTGCTGTTATGTAGAATTGTAATCCAGGGACTCCCATTTTATTTGGCTCTGTAGTTTGCTATGTCTTCTGTAAGGCAAAGCTTTACTTGGGGGGGGGGAGGGGGGAGCGATCTAGATCTAGTTGCCAGCGTAGCAAACACAAATTGGAAAAGCTCTCAATGGCCACATTTGGGTGTCATGGTATACTACCGTAGTTAAACTATTTACCATGCATGAAGCCAGTTGCACCTACTTAACCACATTTCCTGGCTTAGTGTATTGTCTGAACCAGGAATTGTGGTTTCTTTCACACCAAGCAAACCATGATAAGCTAAGGTCTACTGATTGTGGTTTGAGAGAAACAAACCATGATTCCTGATTTGGATGGAACACTAAGCCACCAACTGTGTTTTATTTTCTCCCTAAAAAGGAACGAAGGGGTTCATGCATGGGAACCCATGCTTTACTATGATTTACCACAATGCGAGAATGCTGCCTCTGGAGTAATAAAAAACCTGGTTAAATTGATACTTCAGACAGGTGATGGATCTTTGCTGTTAACATTCATGAATTCAACAATGTGGTTTTGTCCCCAGGTCACCCTTATTCACTCAAAAGTTGCACTGGCAGATCCAGAAGTGCTCCCCAGAGTTCGGCAGGAGGTGAAGGAGTCCCTTTTAAAAGAGGGGGTACATCTCTTATTGAGTAGGTACATAGCTCATTTATTGTATGTAATTGTCTCCTAGGAAAACTGAAAATGATATTTCCTCTTACATGTTTCCAGACCAATTAAGGGTTGCTTCAGAAGTGTTTCTTTTTGTACTTTGGTATACATACACTGTGCATCTCAATGAAGCTATGCTCATGTAATTTATTTAGCTACTTTTAAAATAATACATAGGAACAATTGGCAAAGAGGATTGAGCCCCTGCTCGTATTTTAGTAGCATAAATGGTTATCATGCACGCACATGTCAAATTAGGACATAGTGTTTGTATTTTGTACATTGCTCAAAAACGTTATTTAGAGTGGTTCATGGGGATTGCTGTACATACTACGGCAACTTTCGTATAAATTGGAATACTGTACTCCCATTGAACTTGGAGAGTGTTGCTTCTGAGTAGACAAGCATAAGATTATACTTCCGTTCCTCTTTTAATTCAGGTTACTTGGTGAGGATATTGTGTATTTATTTTAACTGAAATGTGTTTTTGCTCAGGAGCTGTGCTTTTGCTCAGGAGTTCCAACCCAATTTTTATAATTAGAAGTTGCTCATATAATAGTGTTCCAATATTTCCTTTATAACCAGGAGGGTTAGTTACACATCTTTTTTTTAAACAAAACCATATTGGAAGTTTTGAACTGGGCACTTGGTTACTTTTAAATTATGGTATCTCTAAAACAGGGTTGGGGACTGCAGGGTTAGGGACTGAATGTAGGTTCTCCATATCTTTATCTGACCTGTGAGATTGTGCAGGCCATGCTGTGTGTCCAGTTTAACACATTCCAGCCTTCCTGAGCACCCTGTCTGAAAAAGTTCCCCCACCCTTGCTCTAAAATTTAAAGTCAACCGACATCCTTTCAAGGAATAGATACCTTAAAAGCACAAGAGGATGGGAGCCACGATTGTTGCAGTGGTTCAATGAAGTATGGTGTCCTTGTTTTTGTTTTTTGGCTTACAACAGGTCAGAAAGTTGAAAACCTGCAATCGCTGACTTTAAACCAATTCAAAGAGAACATGATAGTGAAGACAGACAAAGGCACAGAGATTGTTACTGACATGGTGATTCTCTGCACTGGGATAAAGGTCAATTCTGCAGCATACAGTGGTGCATTCAGTAAGTTATTTCCCACCCTGACCTCATGTTTAAGGAAACATAGTTCTCCCAGTCCTTATGTCTCAGTTATAAATTGGAATTGTGTGTAACTTTGTACTTGGTTTCAGAAGGTGCCAGGCTAGCGGTATTCATTTGTTGGCTAACGTTGATGCCTTTTAAAATGTGACCTTTTATTCATATAGCTGGCCCTACCATGTAGTATCTGCCTCCACTGGTAGTTTTTGGAAGATAATTAAGACACACATCCTGTGCACACATAGCTGGGAGTAAGTCCCACTGAAGTCTTGCTTCTGAGTAGACATGCATAGGGTTGAACTGAGGGATAACATTCTGCATGTATTTTAATTAATTTTAGACCTGGGACTTTGGAAAAAAATATACTAAAATGGGCACTTCTGATATATCTATATTATAAAGATAACATTAGATAAGACTTGTTTTGTGGCTCTAGAGAGTTCATGGTTTCCATAAGACCAAGAAAGACAGGTTAAACTGAATTACATAGTTCATGGAACTACATACTGATTTAATTCCATCATCCATCATTAGGCGACAAGCTGGCAAGTAATGGTGCTTTGCAAGTGAACGAGTACCTTCAGGTTAAAGGATATGATAACATTTATGCTATTGGTGATTGCGCTGATGTGAATGAGCCAAAAATGGCATACCATGCTGGGCTCCATGCAGATGTTGCAGTGACAAACATTGTCAACAGCCTGACACAGAAGCCTCTGAAAACCTATACACCAGGTAAGTTTTGTTTTGTGCCTTCATGTCTCTCTTACACATCTTCAATAAATGTGCATTACAAGGGTTATGACAGGAGCTTCCATAACTGCACCAGAGTTTGAAGCTGCTATTTTAGGGGCCCTCCTACAGTCTTGTACTGCTGGTTCATTCCATACTTTATTGAGCATTTTTCTTGGGATTGTTCGGGTGGAGAAAGAATAGTTGCCAATTAAATGTGTGAATAAGGTCTCAATAACTCATATAAGTGGGGAATATGGACTTTGCAAGAAATGTGGGTTAAATAAATGACTTCACGTAAATAATACAGCTTTATAAATCTTTGTGTCCCCTTCAGGATCACTCACCTTCCTGATCTCACTGGGAAGATGTGATGGAGTGGGCCAAATCAGTGACTGCTACGTGGGACATCTCTTAGTGACAATTGTTAAAAGCAGGGATCTTTTCCTCTCACAAAGCTGGAGAAAGATGGGTCAGTGTATGCCATGCTAGATAGAAAGGGGCTTGCAAGAAAAGATGCAGGTGTAACAGGACCAGTGCCAAAAAAGAATATACCTTTCAATTAAAGAAGGGTTGGGTAGTTATTACTAATTTTAAAAAGCTTAACTTTTATCATATATGGTTTGTATATCATATATGGTTTGTATATCTTATCCAAGGCTATATTTTACATTGGACCTTGGGATCATTTTTACTATCTGGCTCATGAGCTATACTGGATTCTGAAAGTTCTTGAATTAAAAGTAGCAGCAACCTACAATCTGTTTTGTGCTGTATTCATTGAATTATGTGTGTCTGTCTGCTTGAGTTTATCTTTTTTTGGTATATTAAGCTTAAACCTACCTCCTTTAAGCAAATGATTTCCCCTAGAATATATTTATATTAACTTCTAGCTGATCCAAGCCCAAAGGGTTTAGGGCAGTTGGTCCTTGCAGCTCCCAAAACTGTGTAAGCTATGATGTGGCATAGCTCAAGCTTTAGAACTTATCAGTTCCTAGGACCAGAACACGGCAGTTGTTGTTGCTTTACATATATATTTTTTTGTGTTGAAAGTTTTTAAAAGCTTGGAGTTGTTTCTTAAACAATACAGTATCATGACCTCAAAAAGTGAGTTTTTTGTTTTAAAAAATGTATTTACAAGTTGAGTGTTTTCCTTCTATCCATGGGTCAAGAATGGAACATTAAAACCTTTACAAACAAACCTGGGTGCAGAATCATTTTGATGACAGCAACATACCTATTTTTGCTTGCCACCAACACCTGGTCGTCTATTTCAAAGTAGATAAAAGGTAAATGTAAAATAACATTCCATTATGCACTATTTTTTTCTGTATTCAAAACTTTCATCCATCATAATACAGCTGTTTGTTGTTGATGATGATGATATTCCAAGAACAAACAAAAAGGCGCCTTATCATATTACTTCCTTTGTTCATGGATGAGAGCAGAATTGGACAGTTTAGTGAAGCTAATTTTTGTCTTGAGAAGGATTGGAACTAACATTTACTTCAAAATAAACTGTATAACACACTGGGCACTATTCAACTGAAGTTGAGCACTTTATGTACTCCCCTAAAGCTCAACAGCTGAAATCCAGGAGACTTACATGTACCTGATGGGTTTTTTGTGGGGAAATTCAACTACAATTTGTGACTGTATGGTTGCTTTTTTTAGTACATTTGCATCCCCCCCATTTGTCAGATTCTGTGGTGTATTTTAGTAGTGCAAAACTCCAATATAGTCAGTTCCACACATCTTTCCCTGTGGCAGTGCTGAATGAGACTATGATGGAACTGGTCTCATTGTTCCAAGAGACTTCTCTATCATAAAACTGAAGATGCTTTCCCTGGAGAATAAGTCTTAAGTGAAAAGGTTTTGAGTTTCAAGTTTTTAAAAAGCATGATGCCACATTTTTTATATAAAAACAAATTAAGATGAAATATTCTCAGCAATTACAGTTCATTCTGGAGTAAAACAGTAAAGCACCAAGTGAGTTTTCTTTGAAATTACTTTCTCCAACATGGAATGTAGACATAACAAGGTTTTCTAACTACCAGTGGGGAAAGAAAGAGCAAACAATTCATTTTCCCACCCACTGTGTGTTGAATTGTCTTGCTACTCTAAAATGAGATTAATCTTTAAAAGGTCTAAACTAAAATAACTCGAAACATTAAAAGGTAAAGAGAGCTGGCAATGTAATTTCTTAGGGATGATACAAAATGGTAGAGGGTGCCTAAAGCATGGTATAATTGCCGATCAAATTCTCCCAAACAAATTCCCCTTCCCTCCAATTAACAAAAGCCCTCCACCCATCACAAAACTTCAAAGCTACTCACATACTCCGTCCTCACAATATTTTAAAAATAAAACCCACTTCTAATTCATTCCTACTCATATTCATGTTGAAAAATAAATTTTCATTTGGCTTCTGTTGCTACTTTGCATCTAGCTTTGCCATCTCTTGCACGTAGATGCCAATGCTCTCACTGTCAAAAAGCACGAAGTAAATGTTCTTCAAGGAAGAAGGGCTGGAGTCATCAAAATGGGAAGAAATGGCTTTGAGTGTCAGCTGGGCTGCAGTCTGTTTTGGAAAGCAATTTCTAGATACAGGGGAAAAGAGATCAACATTAAAGCTTGAACGTAAGAGCATTAGCCCAAATTATGAGCTAAATGTACTTTATAAATGCTCAACTCATTATCTAAAATGTTATTCCAGAAAATCTTCTATATATATATATATATAAATGTTCCCATTGCGTGCGCACGCGACACCACCTTGCTCCGTAACCGCTGCACCAAACAGCATCAAATTAGGACAAAGCGTAACATGAGCATCGAGGAAGGATCTAGCATAATAAAAATTTTTAAAAACCACACCTGTCATGCCTAAAATATAGAATAAAGGCAAAAAAATTGGCGCACACATTACGTGTCACCAGCAACAGAACTGAAGACTCCAACAGCATTCAATAGAAAGGCGGATTGCCTGTTGACGTCATCAGACCTGCGCCAAAAAGAAAACCCTGTCCACCATTTTATAACTGCCATCTGTAAGCACCCAAGGACTTTCTGACACAAACTGCTTAGTGGAAAATGTGGAAAAAAGACAGAGCAGGAGGCAGGGCAGTTGCGGAAGAGAGTGGGGAGGAAAAAAATGCGGGAGCAAAATAAGCCGAAGGCTGCCTGAGAGGTCGCAGTGAGTAAGACCGGCTCTGAGAGGATTTTGTCACTGGGGTGCGTAATTTTGGGACTGGGATGGGGGAGAATACTCTTTAATGGCGTAGAGCATGGGGCCAGTTAATTGTGAGGAGGGGGTGTTTGTGGGGGGGGGTTGCGCTTTTACAGTAAAAAAAAAAAAACCAGAGCAAGGCCCACAATAGGCCTCCATAAAGTGGCCAGTGCCCTCACTTAAAATGGCCGCCACAACTTTGCATGATGAACACACAGTCCCAAGTGATCAATACCACCAGACCGGCCCCTTGCTGACCCCTACTCTACAGGGACAGGGAAGAACGAAAACAGGAGCTTCCATAACACTTTCGGGGTCAGAATTTTAAAAAGCAAAAAAACCCATAGCAACGCGTGGCTGGGCAGCTAGTTATCAATAAATAATGTTCAACCTTATAATTGCTAAGATTATAGCAGCTAAAAATCAGAAAAAGCATATCTCCTACTATATTTGAATGGATTGAGAAAATCTGGTCCGTAGCAACTATGATCAAGCTAACATAAAAGTACATATGAACCAGCCTAACAGACTTATGGAAAAATGGGTATCTGCTGTCCAGGAATAGCAGCATATTTATAAAGGACGGAGAATCTTCATTTGGGAAGAAGAGGACTGATAACAGGCAAGGGCTCATAGGGAGATGAATCTTGGAAAGAGTGCAGTGCATCAAGATGAAGATGTAGGTGAATCAACAACAGTAGTTTCAGGATACAGATAGTAGAGCTTACTTGGTCATGGAAATAAAGGGACAAATCATAATATTATGGGAAGAGAAGCTGGCTGATAGTGCTCTCGAAGCACAATGGTAGTCATAGTGAAATTCAAAAAGATAATAGACCATGCAATGTAAGTGATGAATAGCCACTGGGCAGAGGAGCTCCAGAGATACTGTTGGAGAGAAGTATCTTAACATTTCACCTAGCATACCTAAATCCTTGGACAGCACTGAAAAAGACCACAGCTATTGAAATATAAAGTCAGTCACAGAAATCATTAGGGCAGCCAACTCTTTTCTAGCAAAGCTCTTTAGTAGTTTCATGAAATACTAGAAGTTGAGAAAGCGATGCTTTCCTTGACACAGAGATGCAATGACGAAAAGTTGAACATTATGCAGTCATTAAAGGTGTAGGACCACTGGCAGGGGAAAAAAAATATGGCAAGCCTTCATATCACACTTATAAATTTGTTTTGTTACAAATTTGACAAGATGTTGAAACATTCATAACTAAGTGGTGGGGCTTTATAGAGAAAACCACATACCTGCCACTGGGGAAAGGTGGGAAAGCCACAGACTTCAGCTTCTTGTCTTCAGCAGCAGTTAAACAGTTCTTTACAGTCTCCTCCAGTTGCTCTTCACATTTGTCTGAACCCCATTGTGGGATGTGACAGTGAATGACAAACTTTGCTGCTAGACCAGTAGACTGGCTGAGAGCAGCTGAGGAAAAAAAGGAGAAAAAAGCAAGTATGTTAGGCTTTAAAAAACACCCTGTCAGTTTAATCAGGTCTAAATTTTTTGGCTACGGAAGCAAAATATTGTAGTTGCCAGCCCCCATCCCTCTGTCTGCCTTTTCCTCAGGAAGAACCAGTGGGATGGGGGCAAGCTTGCTTGCATACCACTGCTTGAAGGTGCCTTTGCCATCCTCCACCCAGTGAGGGGAGGGTTGCCATGTGGTGTAACCCACAGCCCCCTCCTGACTCTGGAGGGTACAAAAATCACTGTGAAACCACTAAGCTCTGCAGCTTCAGAATTAGATTAAAGGCTTAACATCTATCGCACTCCGCAGAGGACAGCTCCACACTTGCTACAGTGAGTGTGGCAAATGAAACTGTTAAGCCAATTCATTCATACTTCCAAACCAACATAACATTCCTTATAAAAATATAAGGTAGTCTTTATTCTGTTGCAATACAAAGACAAACAACAGCAAGAAAAAACACTGAATATTTGTAAGGAGAAAATACTAAATGATTAATTTAAAAATTCTGCAATAAACAAAAGAGGTTACCTTCTGTGACTTCCAGAGGTCCTTGTGTTTTACGGAGTTCCTTTATGGTTTCTAAGAACTCTTTACCTCCAGACTTTTCCAGTGCCTTGCCTGGGGGACAAAAAAACAAGACACATTTCTATTAAAATACTGGTGGAGTTTTCACATAAAAATATAGAATCTGAAGTAAGTCAGCTATCAGTTTTGAGCCAACAGCCCTACGGTCAAAGATTCATTTACCAATCCAAATAAAATGATTTCCCCTCCTCCCAGTGCCTCAACTTTCCATTTAAAATGTAGATAAATATTGTGCTGGCTGTCTCAAGTTTATTATAGTTTTATTGCACTATGGTTTTTATTTTTTCTATTTGTAAGACACCAAGATAATTCATTTTATGAGGTGTCTAAAAGACAATAAACTAACAAAACTCTTAAAACACTAGCAGAAACCTAAGCACATAGCAAATGCAGCCAACTTTAGGATGGTGTAATTAAAAAGCATAAGTAGCATTGCACCAACTTAATGTGTTATGAGATATATAGGCATTTGAAATCTTGAAACAAGACATTTGAATTATATCACTGTTAAAAATAAAACAATTGCTACAAAGATGGAAACTGCTATACGAATAAGGACTTTTGTTACACATAACTCAGACTTTACCAACCTAGAGACCTCCAGAGGGTTTGGACTACAACTGCTTTGAGTGCCAGTCAGCTCAGCCACACTGGCTGGGGCAGATGGAAGTTGTAGCTCAAAGCAGATATTAGTTTTGAGTTCTGATATTAAGGTCAGACTTCA
This sequence comes from Lacerta agilis, assembly GCF_009819535.1. NCBI lineage: Eukaryota > Metazoa > Chordata > Lepidosauria > Squamata > Lacertidae > Lacerta > Lacerta agilis. The sequence continues at coordinate 26,716,362 of NC_046316.1, read as the reverse complement.
ACAGTCCTGGAAAATGATTACAATTACAATTCAAAGGTTCAAATATCCCCATCTCCTAAAAAAAATATCTTAGAGACTTACCTACTTCTTCTTTGAGGTCTATTTCACTAGTAGTTGGGTGCACAATGCCTTCTACTTTCATAGAACCAATATGGCTGATGTCACTCTGCGTCAGAGACAGCTGCAAGATGCCAATGAAATGGGAGAAAGAATTCACAAGAATATAAAGAAACTGGATGGATTGGACTAAAGGACTATACAGTACAGAATCTTGTTTCAAACATTCCAAATAGCTGTCATCAAGAAACCTGCAATCGAATTGCATGAAATCAAAAGCCGTCTCCTACTCTATGACCCCAGCACATTGTATCCAGAGATACTTTTTTGAGATGAGGAAACCAGAACCAAACATAGGATTCAAAAAGTGACCACATCATAAAGGTAAAGGGACCCTTGACCATTAGGTCCAGTCGCGGACGACTCTGGGGTTGCGGCGCTCATCTTGCTTTACTGGCCGAGGAGCTGGCATTTGTCCACAGACAGCTTCCGGGTCATGTGGCCAGCATGACAAAGCCGCTTCTGGCGAACCAGAGCAGCGCACGGAAATGCCGTTTACCTTCCTGCAGGAGCGGTACCTATTTATCTACTTGCACTTTGATGTGCTTTCGAACTGCTAGGTGGGCAGGAGCAGGGACCGAGCAACGGGAGCTCACGCCATTGCGGGAATTTGAACCGCTGACCTTCTGATCATCAAGCCCTAGGCTCTCTGGTTTAGACCACAGCGCCACCCGCATCCCTCTTGACCTCATCATAGATTTATATAAAGGCATCAGGCAGGGGCGTCGCTATGGGGGGGGCGATGGGGGCGGGACGCCCCCAGTTCAACCCCTGGGGAGGGTGAAGCGGGCGGCCAGCCCCACCCTCGCCGCGATCCGTGAGCCCAATGTGCGACCGGTGGCTAGCTTTATATCGCCAGGCGGCCGCTGCTCTCTCAGCCTCTCAGCCGGCTCAGCTAGCTTTCCCCTGGGAGGGGGGTTGACACTCTCGGAGCTGGCCCCACCCCCGCGATCAGCAACGCAGCCAGAGCCAGCCCGCGCCTACAGTATTCTTTTGTATTTTTCTTTTTCTTCCGAGGCTGCTGGGCTTGGGGGGGGGGTGGCCCTGAGAGGAGGCGAGGGGCGGGCTAGCGCGACGCCACGCTAGTGGGTGGCTGGCCTGTGATGCCTCGTCGCTGGCCCCGCCCCTCGTCCCGCGCGCCTGCAGCTTTCTTTTGTATTTTTTCTTTTTCCGAGGCTGCCCACGCTGCGAGGAAGAAAATGAAACCGACCAGGAAAAGTAACTGGGAAGTTGCTGGGGTGCATATGTCCTCACCCCCCCCAACCTCTCTTTCTTTTTGCTCGGGGGTTTGGTTTTTTCTTTTGTAAAACTGCCGTCTGTTTTCTCAACAGAGAAACAGAGAATGGTGCGCCCTCGTGGAGAACCGGGTGGTTTGTGTGTGTGTGTGTGTGTGTGTTTTCGTGTGCATGGAGAGTATCCGATCGGTGTTTGCAAAGAGTGTTCAACTTTGGGGGGGAGAGAAGAGGGACAAAAAAAGCATGAGAAATGCCTTCCAGGCACTCAGCTATGCAAAAGCGAGCGAGAGGTGAGGGAGTCAGGGAAGAGGATCTTTTGTTCGGTAACATTCTGTGCAGCATTGCGAGAGAGATCCAACTTCTTTCCTGCCTTTTCTCTCTGAATGGAGGTTCTTCTGTTGCCTCCCTCCCCCCCCCACCCCGTCCGGCTTTCTTTAAAGGAAACACACACAAACCTTTTTTAAAAAAAAGATTTCGAAGGTTTCTCCTCCCAAAGCTGCTGTCTTTACTTTTACATGCTTCTGTTCCCTCTAGATCCCCAAATGGCAACTTTCCCACTTTTCTCTTTTGCAAACTCCTTCCCACAACTGCCTCTCAACCCCCCCCCCCACCCCACAAAGAAAAAAACCCCTGGCGATTTAAGAGGTTTCTCTTAAAAAAAAGAAAACAAAACCTGATTTCAGGTGCTTGTAAAACGACAACTTTTGGGGGGAGGGGGTGGATTTGTTTGGAGCAAAGCCGGGGTAACGCGTGCTGGGGGGTGGGGGGGAGAGATCCTTTCTTTCCTGAATTAGAGATCCTTTCTTTCCTGAATTAGAGGTCTCAAACCGGCTCTGCAGCAAGTCTCCTTCCACGATACTTTCTTTTTTCATCACGTTCAGCTTGCCTCCTCCTGCGGTTTGCCTTATTAATCTTATAGCTATCAATTAAACCAGGAGGAAAAGTGCTGCCTTAATCTTTCGCCCCCCTCCCAAAATTTAGGGTATGCATGAGTGACAGTTACTAGTTCCGGAAGATCAACTCCGCCCCCCCCAGTTGTGCAGCGTCTTTCTCTCTCCCCTCCCCACCCGTTTCAGCAGCCCCGGCAAAAGACACAAGCAACAACACGGATCATCAAGCAAAGGAGCCAGAAGGCTCAGGTTGTAGCAAACGCTGGCTGTGGAGCGGGGAGGGAGAGGGATTGACAAAACCTTCTGCAGGGCAATGCAGACAACCTATGGCTAAGTTTCAAGTTATAGTTTGCTTACAAAAGATTACAGTTTTTTGTTTTTTTTTAAGTAGAAAGGAAAATAGCTGAATAGGCTATTCTGAAGGGAAATGTGCTGCATTGCCTTTTCTAACAGCCAGAAATCCACACAGTAAGGTGTGTTTCCGACTTACTGAAATGGATGTGAGCATTTCAGGTTGCCAACGTACTAGCCCAATCCAGTTCAGTAAATGGTCAAAAGCAAACTATGGTTTGATTCTGCACATTACGTTTAGCTACATATGGAGATGCGGGGGGGGGGTGTCAAAAATTTTTTTGCCCCCGGGTACCAATTTACCTAGCTACGCCCCTGGCATCAGGATACTGACAAGCTCTATTTTCAGGTCCTTTCCTAACATTCCCAGCAAAGAATTTGCCTTTACGCTGCAAACCAAATTTATGCTTTCAGCTAACCATAACTTTAATATATTTCCTATGTAGCCTGTTTCCTATCTTAGCTTGTTCACATCCCATGTGTGTGTGTGTGTGTGTGTGTGTGTTTGCTGCTATGCACTTTACATTTATTTACTGATGCTGTGAAATTGTCTGAATACTAAACTACTAAAACAGAAAGCAGATTGTACTTCCTTTTCTTATTGCTACCAAGCTGCTATCAAATTGCTAGGCTCTCACTTTCAAACTAGGGCTACCAGCAGCTCACTTTTCAGACTTCAAACAGAGCCTTTAAATACAGGATGACCACATGCTCTTTTCCTTAGAAACCCCTGCTATCTTTTAAATGCCTATCTTTATAATCAAGTAATGCATTAATCTGGCCCAAATCCAGCTGCACACGTGCACAGCAGTAATTGGGCTTCTGTGTGCATAGCCTGTATCAGATAACTGGTGATAATGCTGATCACCCATTCAGGGAAAGGAGGTAATCCAGTTCCCTAACCAACAAAAGGTTAGAATAACTGCCAGTTTTCTGACTGCAGCCCAAGCATGTGGATTTAGGGAGGAATTATGCAAGCAATTACAGTGGTACCTCGCTAGACGAATGCCTTGCTAGACGAAAAACTCGCTAGACGAAAGGCATTCGCTAGCGAAAGGCTGTCGCGCAAGACGAATTTTCCTATGGGCTTGCCTCGCAAGACGAAAAATTTCCGCTCTTCCCCCCCGTCAAACCGCTCTTCCCCCGTTGGTGCTTCGCAAGATGAAATTTTCGCTATACGACAGCACTCGAAGAACTAATTAATTTCGTCTTGCGAGGCACCACTGTACTCATTCACCTATGGAAACATGCAAAGAACCCTGCTTCCCGCCCCCCCCCCAGCTGATCAGGGCACTTGATTTGTGTTTACTATATGCATATTTATCTATAGTTACAGATTCACCTGAAATATACTGGACTAAAGGCACATAATTTCCCCTCTAATAGGTTCATTTTTTTCAGTTTGCATACGCAATACTTAACATTTTTGGATTTCAGTTTTACTAAAGCTGCATCTTCCTATTATTATTATCATTAAATTTATATACTGCCCTTCGTCGGAAGTTCTCAGGGTGGATCACAGAGAAGAACAAATAAATAGTGAGAACAAAAGCAAAACACCCGCCCCGCCCCCCGCCGCCCCATTCCCACAAACATGGTTAAAAGGCCACAGAATATTAATTAGCCTGGTCAAAGAGGAACATTTTCGCCTGGCATGTAAGGATGTATAATGAGGGCATGTAGCAAACCTTGCTGGGAAGAGCATTTCACAAACGGGGAGCCACTGCAGAAAAGGCCTATTCTTGTGTTGTTGCCCTCCAGCCCTCTTGATGAGGCACACAAAGAAGGGCCTCAGATAGTGATCACAGAGTCCGGGTTGGTTTATATGGGGAGAGGTACTGTACCACAGTGACTGAAGTAGCAGCAGTGTTCAGAGATTTCAAGATTATTGCAGTCAAAACTAATGCAGTCCCAGACCCCTGGAATTTGTGCCTTATAAATAACCCATACCTATTTCATGCAACACTTTCTCACAAGAGTTTCTCTCTCTCTCTCTCTCTCTCTCTCTCTCCGTGTGTGTGTGTGTGTGTGAGAGAGAGAGAGAGAGAGAGAGAGAGAGAATATTCATTGCTGTGAATGAAGAGGAGTGAGACCTCAGTAAGAATCATGATTGAATAGCAGGGGCATGGCCTGTTTTAAACAGGAGAAAGCTTAAACATGTAGCTCTTAGACCCTTTCTCAACTTTAGGTCCACAGATGTTTTTGGCCTACAACTCCCATCATCCCTGACCACTGGTCCTGCTACCTAGGGATGATGGGAGTTGTAGGCCAAAAACATCTGTAGACCCAAGGTTGAGAAAGGCTATCCTAGAGTGAAGATCTGCAGAGTGGCTACTTCATCATGATTTTTTTCCCTTAAAACAAGGAATTGCTTTATAAAAAATACTTCCTGGATCTTGAGGAAACCCTGACTAAAATATATGCAAAGTGGGAGTCAATTGAGCAAATTTTGATGTGGATAGCGTGGACATAATTTTATTGTACTGTTCTCTAACTTGGTACCTTCTGTCCTGGAAGAAGACTCCTGGAGGAGAGTATAGTGAACCCATCACCAGGTCCATCATCAGCTGCTGAATTTGATGCTCCTTCTTTTTCATTCTCCTTCTGTTTGTTCTATTGGGGGGGGGAAAGAAACATTAAGGAAAAAAAACCTAACAGAGTAGGTGGGGAAATGTACTGTCAGAGAACCCCCCCCCAAAAAAAAATATTCACAGCTAGAGTTTCCTCTGATGTGGTAACTTTTTTGTTTTCCACACGAGGGGCTAGTTCACATAAGCATCTTACTGCATAAGAACAAAACAGAAAAGCCACTGTGTAAGGATCTTAACACCTTATAGGCAAAGGTGTGACTTGGCTCTCAAATGGACAATGTGAAGATCAATATATTTTGACATGCAGAGTTGGGTTTACTTTAATATGTGCTATCCTGGTCAGGTCAGGTGTCCATTTGCAGCTCTGATACAGATTTTGAAAGCATGAACTGTTAACATATCCATGTGTGACTCATCTATAGGTTTTCTATCTCCTGGCATATGTTGGAAGTGGAGAAAACAAATCAGCTCTTTAAATCTAGGTTAAAAACCAAAAACTTTGAGACTGTGGTCCTAAGCATAACTACTTGGAAATAAACTCTGTTGAAGTCACGCAAAGGTTCACTTTCTCAGATGGAAGGCGCTTCCTTTGGAGGAAGGGAACCTTTGGATGTAATCCAATGAGACTAATTTCCAAATTAACCCCCCCCCCCCAAAATGGTGATGTCTATTCCCTCTTTATACTATTAATTGTTAAATATTGCATTATATGTAAGGGTCCCCCCCTTATAAATTACAACCCTATATGGCAGCCAAACTCTTGAAAAACTTGAGTTACTCCTTTCAAATAACTTACAGAGAAACAGATTATCTTACAAGAAGTTCTAGTTTGCTCTTGCACAGTATATATTGGGGCTATTAATAATGAGCAAACTCTGAAATGAACCTGAGCACAAAAAAGGCATTATCCTGTTTTCCAAATAGAGCTGCTTGGTCCAAGTTTCGCTTACCTTTTTGGGTGTCCGGGCTTTTGCAGCCTTTGCTTTCTTTCCAGTCTTCTTGGTCCCCAAATATTTCCTCCCTCTCTTCTCTGGAGAAGGTGAAAGGATAGTATCAGATTTGCTTTTGGTGCCTCGTTTTTTGGCAAGAAGCTCTGGATGAATTCTGGGCAGGACACCTCCGCTTGCAATGGTCACTCCTTTTAGCAACTGTAGAAAGAAGCAGTGTACAGAGACAGGACATACCTGAATACAAGATCTCTTGAGGGTACTCATTCACTTTGACAGATTTGCTTGTTGTTTTTACAAATAATTCACTGTACAAAATGGAAAAACTCCAAATATGCAGCTTTGCTTTCATGCTTAAAAAATAAAAATGTGATTAAATAAGCAAAATAAAAATAATAAATAATAAATTCAGTTATACTTCCTACATTTAATACAAAAAGGAAGAAACAATTTATAGATCAGATTGCTGATACTGAAGGCCCATGAGCTTTGCTGCCAATATACTCGTTTATGCTGTTATCACATTCTCCAATATTTCATGGGTGAAAACTGAGCCACTCTTTTGTGTGTGTCAAAGTATTTCTGGAGTGGAGTCTGGCACCTCAGCAGCATGCCTGGCTACATAACACTGGGGCCAACACAATTCACTCAATCTGCCAAAAGTAGAAATTGGGAGCTAAACAGAAGGCTTAAGTTGACAAAACTAGTGAGGCAACCCACAAGCTATCCAGCAAGTAAAAACAACACTACTATATTGCATTTAAAACACAGAACACTGGTCCACTTTAACAGTCGAGGAACACAGAGGCACAGCAGTAAATGCCCAGCCCAAGATAGGTGAATGAATTTATAGTAAGAATTCTAGAAAAATAAAACATTAAACAATTGTAGCCTCCCTGCCCCCAGTTAAAAATGTAGCGTTTGCAGTGTGGTGGCGTAGTTCCCACAGAGATTAAACTACTGTACTAGCACTTCTCTCTATAATACAGTAGTTAAATGTCCCTCTCCATTGCTGCAAACTTTACCCAGAGAGTGTACCAGTTCATCCCACTTCTCATGTTCCTTTCCTAATCTGGCAAAACCAACCCCTGCTTCCCTTCCTATTCTCCCCAATTTCCTCCAATGTAAATTATGCCAAGACCTCACTAAGGCAGCTCAGAAGTCTACTTTCAATGCTAGGCCAGTGTTCTGGGAATAAAGGCACCTCTGAGATCGTGAACAGTATGAGCCCCTCATCACTTAACTACTGCACTTTTGTCCTCCCACAAACGTAACACTCAGGAGTAGGCTGCCTCTGAACACATGCATAAACACTGAACCATCATCAATCCTTTCTGCAATGCCCATGCCCATTGTCTCCTCCCACTCCTCTCATTCCACCTAATTCCTTAACTTTCTCTCTCACACTCTCCCATCCCTTTTAACAATCTACCACAGTGGTTATCAAAGTGTGTGGCAGGACATCATGACAAGTGTGGCAGAAACATTCAAGAACAATAAAATATTTAAACATTTCAGTGTAGTATAGTATATCCAGCCTACTGAGGAGTTATGGAGAAGTTTATTCACTGTTACGTTTTGATTGGGCCTTAATCATAGAATCATAGAGTTGGAAGAGACCACAAGGGCCATCAAGTCCAACCCCCTGCCAAGTAGGAAACACCATCAAAGCATTCCTGACAGATGGCTGTCATGCCTCTGCTTAAAGACTTCCAAAGAAGGAGACTCCACCACACTCCTTGGTAGCAAATTCCACTGCCGAACAGCTCTCACTGCCAGGAAGTTCTTCCTAATGTTTAGGTGGAATTTTCTTTCTTGTAGTTTGAATCCATTGCTCCGTGTCCGCTTCTCTGGAGCAGCAGAAAACAACCTTTCTCCCTCCTCTATATGACATCCTTTTATATATTTGAACATGGCTATCATATCACCCCTTAACCTTCTCTTCTCCAGGCTAAACATACCCAGCTCCCTAAGCCGTTCCTCATAAGGCATTGTTTCCAGGCCTTTGACCATTTTGGTTGCCCTCTTCTGGACACGTTATAAAGGTAATACCTTATAAAGGTATGTTCTATTGCAGACTTCCTCAAACCTGGCTCTCCAGATGCTTTTGGCCTACAACTCCCATGATCCCTAGCTAGCAGGACCAGTGGTCAGGGATGATGGGAATTGTAGTCTCAAAACATCTGGAAGGCCGAGTTAGAGGAAGCCTGTTCTACTGGGTACATCATAATTTTGGTGGTACCATAGTTTATGGATGTCAAAGATATAAAGTAGTACATCTCAATCTGATAGGCTACTCTTTGTGACACCTGTCTTGAGCTTCAGCTGCTGTTTTCATCATGCAAAAAGGAGGGGAGAGAAGAGGGAGGAATGCCCCCCAGCCTCTAAATCAATCTGATTCATTGAAATATTTTCACTCTGCTCTGTATAGATTTCAGAGTGGTGTAAAACCATGGCAGTCATGGTTGAAACAGGACAATTGGAAAGCAACAGCACAAACCTCCAGCAGTTAAACTTGGACCAGGTTCAATGGAGTTTACTCCCAGGTATGTAGGTATGGGATTGAAGTTTAGGTGATTGTATTTTGTGGCATTATAACAGTATAGCTGTTAGTATACCCTTTCTTAAACATTTCTGTCCTGGGGCAGCATGTCTAACTATTGAAAACTGGTTAATAAAAATGTACTATTCAAATCAGAAGCACATGACTGTAGAGCTGCCCCATGTTTATTGTAGAGCAGGTTGATAAGAATGCTTTAAATTGACTCCAAACACTTCCATGCTTAATGTTTGTAAGGTCCTTGATTAGTTGCTCATGAGTAAGCAGGCAAAACTCCAAGTTTCCTTTAAGAGTTTTATTGTGGAAACTATGTACAGTGCAGAGCTAATAAGTTCATGTCTGTATCAAGCGTTGTCAGAATCCGGGAATGGCCCCTTCCAGTTCTGACCCCAACAAAAAAGCTTTGGTATACTTCCACCTCCCATCCTTTCATTTCACCCCTTGATTTCTTTGGGGTGCTGGAAGCTGCGTGTCTCCTTCATCGCCCCTTGAACGAGGGGAGTGCAGGGTTTCTCCAGCATCCTCAGAGCCTCTTCCCTCCATACCCTGAAATGCCTGCCCCTCCCCGCTGGAAGCCTTGCTGCTTCCTCTGCTGCCAGAGGAGGTGCTACTGGTCAAGTGGGGCCGGGGCTCTCTGTAGCATCCCAAGAGCCCTTCCACCACCTTGCGCTGCACCGGGACAGTTCCCTGACAATGTTAATTTTTTTTTCACTTTCTCTCTCCCCAATTGAAACCTTTAAACAAAAAACAGCAAACACATTCAGGAAGAATACCTGCAAGCCATGCAACACCTTGTTTGGCAAATTCAGAAAAAAACTGTAAGAAACAATAAGATCTTGGTTTTTCAACATTTTTTTTCTAGTAGTGTTGAACTACAGCACTACAACAGTAATTAACAGTTATCCAATGCAATTATCTTCTGTAAATTGTTTGTAAAGCATACCTGATTCAGCTCCTCATCATTAGCAACTGCCAAAAGGATGTGTCTTGGAGCAATTCTTCCTTTTTTGTTGTCCCTTGCAGCATTACCAGCCAATTCCAATATTTCTGCTACAAATACAATGGGATACATGTCAGTAACAAGATAGGTATGCTCCTGGGACTCACTATATAAATAATTTACACATTTGGGCCATCTGTGAACCACCTCACATCGTTTCATTTCCTGGACCTGTAAATTCTGGGTCCTTCCTTGAAATGGAAAAAACCCTGGGATGTGTGTATTCCAATACCTTTGCTTTTAATGATTTACTGAATTTACACATTCCGAGCGTTGCCAGCTTGCAGTGCAGGGGTGTAGCTTCCAATCTTTCTTTTCACTATACCAGTTCCAGGCTGCTAGCTGCTAGCACCCTGCTCCTAAAGGCACAATTTCAGAGCTTTCTTCCTGCGCCCACTAGCAGGAGAACTGGCAAGAGCTTTCTGCCCATCTGGGCCTTCCAGCACAATGGAACCCTCACCACTGGCAGTACTTCTCTCTGCTGGCAAAGAGGCAAACAGTGTGCCATCCTGACCCCTCCAGCCCTAATCGAGGGATTAGGATTGCACTATTATTTGACAATTTCTATTTATATCCTGCTTTTCAATTATATAGTGCCTCAAGATTCTTACAAAAAAGAAAAGCTTTCCCACTTGGGATAAAGCATGCATGATCGGATGTCCACTATTCCCACTGCTCTGTTAAAAGCTTGAACTCAACAACATCAAACAGGCAAATGATTTCTTTACCATTATACAGTCTCATTTCCAGAAGTGTTGTGCAAGCACTTGGCCTTGCCATTTCATTAATTTAATTAAAACATGTTCTTACCTGCTAGATATTCTATGACAGCTGCCATGTAGACAGGAGCTCCCACTCCTATCCGGAATTTGTATGTTCCTTTCTTTAAGTATCGCATCATTCTGCCCACTGGAAAAATAACGCCTGCTCTGCTGGAGCGAGACATTTTGGTCATTTTTTTCTTTCCACCTCGGGCCGACATGTTGTCGCTCTGTGTTTTTCAGTCTTCTGGCAGATTATTCTTATTTGCCTGTCCTAATAAAAAACATACAAAGGATGAAACAAGGATTGATATTGGGTGTGATATAATAGGAGTTGGATTTTTTTAATGTTGGGGAGCAAGATTTAAGGCTGTGTACACACTATATACCTAGCTACGCTATACGTTCAGAACACATTCCCCTGCAAAGAATTCTGGGCCTTGTAGTTTGCCCCCAACAGAATTAGAATTCCCAGCAACCCTTAACAAACTGCAAAACATAAATGACCTATAGTAATGTAACTGGTATGGAAACAATACTTTCAATATTGTACCAACTAGTCCACAATGTGAACAACTAACATGGCACAGCTGCCAACACCCATGATACTTCTAAAACAAAGTTTTCATAGCCAGTTTCTTCGTCTGATGTTCATATGGGTGTCAGTGGTTAGGCAGCAAGACTTTTATCGCACACACATATGTTATGAACAGGTGTGAAGGAGCCCCATGTTGCAGAAGTATAGTACAAAAATAAATTGAGAGAGAAAAAAACCTGTGTGTGTGAGACACACGTCAATAACAGGGTGAAGACTGTGACCACGAAACACTGATTTGCCTGGGGGATCTGGAGAATTATGTGGGAGGGGAAACGGAATGGAGTATCCTGGAGAAAGGGTACTGACTGGAACAGTGAGCAAGAGCACTCTGCACTGCAACACTGGATATATGTCCCACATTTCTGATTCAATTTCTCCTACTACAACCAAACCTGTTCATGTAATAGCCTCTCATATTATCCTAGGCTGTTCCAATACAAACTAAAATTAGGCTTCTATACTTTTTTAAATTGTGTAAATTGAAAATTTCTGAAAGGCACAACTTTGTCATGAAGGGGTGAGCATAATTGTACCTGTTGAAATTGTCTTTGCTACACAACTATGAAAAATACAGAAGCTGTATCCTCCATTGCGGGACCCAGGTGGCGCTGTGGGTTAAACCACAGTCTAGGGCTTGCTGATCAGAAGGTCAGCAGTTGGAATCCCTGGCACGTGGTGAGCTCCCGTTGCTCGGTCCCAGCTCCTGCCCACCTAGCAGTTCAAAAGCACGTCAAAGTGCAAGTAGATAAATAGGGACCGCTCCAGCGGGAAGGTAAACGGCGTTTCTGTGCACTGCTCTGGTTCGCCAGAAGCGGCTTTGTCATGCTGGCCACATGACGCGGAAGCTGTCTGTGGACAAACGCAGGCTCCCTCGGCCTATAGAGTGAGATGAGCGCCGCAACCCCAGAGTCAGACACAACTGGACCTGATGGTCAGGGGTCCCTTTACTTTTACCTTTACCCTCCATTGCATCAGAATACACTATATATATTTTGATTCCATATTGCAACAAAGGCATATACAGCATATCTTATAGGTAATAAGTAATATATAAGTAATTTCCATTTTTATTCTATGGCTTTTAACCTGGAAGCCTCATACACAAATGAAACTTGTCCTAGCATTGAGATAAATTGATCTTAGGGTTGTGATCTAACTATGGAGATGTACCTGACTGAGATGTATCTGGTAAAATAGCCTGCATTTGCTCAGAAACTAGGCCACACACCCACACAACCAATTCTGTACATAATGCCCATTGTGTGCTTGGCATTTTACAAAGTGAAAGAGGCACACAGGAGACAACAAAGGAAGGGGAGGAAAATAGAGCAGTGATAAAAAGGGCAAGTAACTGGAATTATTTCAGTTACATGTACTTAAGGCTTAGTTAAATGCATCATTACACTGTTATTTGTTTGTGTTGTGTAGCTTTTGTGTGCCTATGTGAAGGGAAATAGGATGGGAACCTTTTTCCCTGGCAGAGGCAACCCATTTATGTGGGGGTTACGTCCCAGGTCATTGTGCACAGTCAGTGGACTGCGTGTAAGCTCATTCCGCCCTCTTCGGGTACCAAACCTGGCAAGTGTGTGCACGGTTATATGTGCATCAAACGTGCACAAAATGGGAGTTGCCCATACCAAATTATATGCTGAAATTCAAACAGCTGCAGCATTCTCAGAATGAGGATAAAACAATAAAGCAAACTGCACCTGTTTAATGCAATTCCTGTCAGACTTGTAGTTCTTTAAGATACAGAAACATAGGAAAGGTGAAAACCCCAAAAGGTAGAAGTGTTGTCTGTTGTCTGTGGATAGATTCCTGATGTTAGCATACACAATATTTTGCATTTGTGTAGAAAGCTGCATGTCTACTTGTATTTCTGAGATAGGGCGACCTAATTCATGTGTTATCTAGGTGATGTGAGCCCTGTTCAGAAATGCTCTCCATGCATTCAGGGAATCAGGGGAGAGGAGGGCATGGAGCCCACTGGTCCCACCTCCAATTTGCCTACTGACTTCTCATCCATCGCCTTCATACATTCAGTGTAAGGTTTGGAAGCTTAGGGCTCCCAAATATATAGCAAACCAAACCTTCAACCGAAGGTGTACAGGTTGTGGGCAAGGCCAGCAGACATGCCGATACTGCTTCTCCTTCTCACTTGTTTCCTAAGCACATAAAGGGAACTTCTGATTTTTCTTTTCTTATAAAAGAAAATGCATTTAAGACCATTTCTATACTGCTTAATATATAAAATATTTCTAAGCAGTGCACAGAAAAACACACAAATATTACCTAAATATGTAAAACCATAAATACAAATTACAAAAACAAGAATGAAAAGTTAAGAAATAGAGCATTATAAGTGGCTGCAGCACTTCTGATTGCAGGGGGAGATATCAATGATTGAATGTTCCCCATACAGAAAAGTATATACACTAGACTAGATGTTAGGGAGAAGGGAATCATCAGACTACCAATTCAGTGGGAAGACAGGGAGATCAGATTGCTCAAATTATGTGGCAACTTCATTATTTCCACTGAATCTTCTGGCACGATGCAGAAAATATAGATATTATTTATCTAAAACATTTTCATCCCTGTCAACAGGCAGGGTTTTTATTATGGCAGTAGTGATGGATTGAGGGGCTGCGTGGGACAATAAGAGAAAATGTAAAAAGAGGTAGACAAGCATTTGGAAAAACAAAACAAGAAACCTCAAGACCTCGCAATTCACACAAACAGCTTCATACATAATAGAGACACGCACTGCGCATGCTCTGCGGCCGTTTCCTCCATCCATAACATTCCCTCTCAGAAGAGGGAGGTGTGACATTGCTCGTCCTCATATAAGAACGCCCCACTCTTTAAAGGGGCTGGCCTTTAAATTCAAGCAGGAACCTTTCTGTTTCTTTCAAATTCAAACCGCCAAAGCATTAAAACTTATTTATGTAGCGAGCGAGAGCGTGGAAGATGTTGCTAATACGGAGTCGGGGGGCGGGGCGCGCGCGCACTGAAGGACCCGCCCCGCCTAACGTTCTTTAAGGCACGCGCTCATAGGTCGGACGGTTGAAAGACGCGGCTGGCAGTTTTTTCTTAAAGGGGGTGTGTGGGTGGGTGTGAGGGGGCCAGCGTTTAAAGAGGCAGGATGGAGAGAGTGCGCTGGTGCGCGAGCCGCCAGTAAGGCGCAGGGAACTGTGGGAAACCAACGCCGTTCCCTTTCCCGCGCAATTCCCGTCCTCCTAGCCTCTGGCGGGGCGGGTGGGGGAGGCGTCTACCTTCGGGCTCTCTCGTCAAATTCCCGCCTTTCTCCTCGTTCTGCTTGTGGCCCGAGATGAGGGGGGGAGGAGTGGTTGAGATCCCGTTAACCGGCTCTCGCTGATAGGGCGCCCCGGAAAGGGAAGCGCCGGGGAAGTGACCTCTTCTCACCTCACTCCCCCTTGGGAGAGCCGTGCGGTGGGGAGGGAGAGAGGGAATCGCGACCCCCGAGAATTGGGGGGGGGGGGTTAGAAAGAAACTGCGCAGAGGGCGGCGGCCCCCCCTCCACAACACTTGGCGGCATTTTCTTGACCTCTGAGGAGGACAAAACGGGATCGGGAAAAGCGCCGCAGCCTCAGCGGGAAGAGATTCTCATCTCGCGCGCTGAGGTGCCGCCACTCCCGCTTTTTTCTGTTTCAACGGCTCGGTCTGCCGCCTTTTCTCTCTTCCCCTCGCTTTGCTCCCTCCCGTCCCTACTGGGGATGGCGTGCCTCTCCCCGCATTGCCTTCATGCGTGGGAATGGGGGGGGGGGCGGGAGGCTGCGGCTGCTTTCGGGGGCCGCTTCCCCTCCCGCGGCGCCGCTTTGGGTGAGGGGCGGGGGCGGCCAGTGACGGCGACAGGCCTCCTCCTTCCCCGCCCTCCCCTACGGGCCCCAACGGCTTGTCCTCCGGGGGTGCATTAACCGAGCAGCCTTTTCCCCCCGCCCCGAGCCTTCCCGGTCACCTGCCCGCCTGCTGCCGCCTCCGCTCCGGCGCCGCCGCAATGCCCGCGTCGCGCTTCCTCCTTTCCCTTCCGTCGCTTTTATTGTATGGTTTCAATGGCGGCAGCTCTGGAGGCCGGTGGTAGGGAAGGGAGAAGGGGGGGGGGGGTCCTTCTCCACATACCACCTCTAGGAGGAGCCACGGCAGCGCGGTCCTCCGAGCGCCCCCGCCGCCA
This sequence comes from Lacerta agilis, assembly GCF_009819535.1. Classification (NCBI taxonomy): domain Eukaryota; kingdom Metazoa; phylum Chordata; class Lepidosauria; order Squamata; family Lacertidae; genus Lacerta; species Lacerta agilis. The sequence goes on along the minus strand of NC_046316.1, from coordinate 26,701,120 downwards.
GCCCTGGCGTCGACGGCGCTCTCCTGGTGCCTCAGGGAAGAGCCGCCAAGGGGGCTTTTTAGCCTTGCTCTTTGGATCGGCTGCGGGTCAGTTTTGGAGCCATCGGGACACCCTCTCGAAATAACCCACTAACCCTGTTCCTACCTCTGAAGGTTCCCAGCGCCTGCCGCTCCCGAATGCTTCGCGATTTCTTCTAATTCTTGCTTCGCAGGGGTGACTTTAACCTAAAAGAAAGCCCTCTGCCAAGGAATACCTGCCCAAACAGAAAGGGGCGGGGCTCTTTGGGAAAATACTGTGCAGTGGTGCTTCTTTGGACCCGGTGTTACAACACCGCTGTACGCTTTCGCAAGCTGCCTGAGATCGCTGTTTGGCGAGGATGTTGCAGAGCGCACTTTAGATCCAAGGAAGCATTACAGTATTTAGGAGTCTTGTGTTGCTCGATGTCCCTCTTCATCGTCGATCCTGCACAAAAAGTACGAGTCCTATGTGTTCAAAGCTACCACCGCAGTGTAGGCTTTTCGCCCATAATTATACATTGAAAGGGTGGCACATTGTTTCCATTTCATTACCACTGTTTAGTGCAATAAGGGTTGAACAGTAACTTGTTTGGAGTTGCGTTTTTTAAAACTGTTGAGGTTGCATCACCTGTTCTTAAAACATTTCAGGCAGATTGCTTCCTGTAATAATATTAATGTGAGTTTATTGTGTGCAAAGAAAGGGAAGGACCATGCCTCTGGTAAAATACGCAGTTTGCCCCAGCAAAAAATTATGTGGAAGTAAGTTCTGCTTTGTTTCCTGAGGCTTCCAGTAAGATGTTTATAAAATGCTTCAACTACATGAACAAGTATCTGGAGAATTGGGTTCATCTCCCTATAGGACTCTACTCAGAATTTGAGATATTATGGGGAGGCCTTACTCTCATGTCTTGCTACCTTCACAGGCATGTTAAGTGGGCCTTTTCAGTGACTGCTCTCAAACTGGAACTCATTGTCACAGAGGGCTGGGTTGGCTCTTTCCTTTTGTGGACAGGCAAAGACTTGATTCAGAAACCTTTGGCCACTAACGGGCTGTTGCAGCAGGGCCTTCTAAAGGTGTGTGATTTCTTGTGCTTTTAAATGGTATAGAAGTCTTTCAGGGCTGTTTTTAATAGGGTTACTTATTAGGTTTTTTAAAAAAATAATTATACTGATTGTGCATGTTTTAGCTGTATTTAGCTGTGAGCTGTCTTGGGTCCACTACTGGGAGAAAGGTGGGAGAAAAAATAAGTAAATATGAATAACGTACCAGTACTAAATGTGGGTGGCGCTGTGGTCTAAACCACTGAGCCTAGGGCTTGCCGATCAGAAAGTCAGCTGTTCGAATCCCCAAATGGGGTGAGCTCCCATTGCTCGGTCCCTGCTCCTGCCAACCTAGCAATTCAAAAGCACATCAAAGTGCAAGTAGATAAATAGGCACCGCTCCGGCAGCAAGTTAAATAGCGTTTTCGTGCGCTGCCCTTCGCCCTGTACAGCCCACCCCCGGACGTTTTACGGTCTATGAGTGCTGCACCAACGACAAACAGTTCCCAGCAGCAGCCCTTCAGACTACTAGCTGGATCCTGCTTACTTCATTCACCACAGACGAGGATATTGTGAACTAAAAAGATGTTTATTGCGTACAAAGCTTGTGGTTGCTGATAAAATAACGGTTGTTCAATAAGCTTATAACAGTTGTCCTATACCGGCCTAATACCTCTAAATGTTACCGGCCTAATACCTCTAAATGTTAACTAAATAGCAATAACAATGCGTTTCACAATCTCTTTATCCTCTCTGCTAACATCCACCTAAGACTCTAAACTCCCAGCTCTATCTCTTGACTCACACTTCAACTCCCCACACTTAACTCCAACTCCTCCTGCCCACACTTCAACTCTAACTGCCTTACTGCCCACTGGGAGGGGTGTTTTATACCGAGGCTAAGCCCGCCCCTGAGGGTTCTAACTGTCAGAACATTTAACCCCTACCTGGCATGAGGCTAGTTCTCCACATACCTCCCTCCTTTTTAGGTTTGTATCAGAGGAGTTACTAGCCAAAGTATCCCTCTGATACAAACAACATTTTAAACATCGCTATAGACATTTCCTAAACAAACATTTTATAACTCTTACCTATATTACCTAACTATGGCATAATATATATCTCCAGTAAAAGTACATATAGTTGTGAACATTATATACAATAGTTCATGCAGCATTAGGTCTTTATTGCAAGAAAAACCGTAACTGTCCTTTAACCTTTGTCTTTGGGTCTTCATTATAAGGCGTCTGCGATGATGTTTAGGATCCTTTCACGCTCCTTATCGTCCTTAACCGTCACAAGAAGTATCTTTCTCTGGGCACCAGTCTTTTCTCTGCCATACGTGATGGGTTGTAAGCTGTCTTCCTCGGCCAGATGCCACAGTCCCATGCCGATCCCTGCACTCGAGGCGTCTGTAACGATTGTGGATCCCAAGCTGGGTAGAGTCTTTGTTTTTCAGGGTCAAAAGCTCTCTTAGTTCAACCTCTCCCTCCTTCAGGTTCTCTGTTAAGTGTTCAAGCTCGCGTACTTGTACACACATCTCCATGTCATCATAAGCTGCATAAGATCTGGTTGTCTGGCTTTTAAATGCACTGGGAACTATTTTCAGAAGTTTGTGGATATCTTCTTTTTTAATCAGCTTGCTGAAGCTTTCTAGACAAGCGTGATCACTTAATGAAAATAGGCTAAAAAGCTCTGATTGCTTACTGCTCATAGCAATCTCCCTTGTTGTCAGTTCATCTTTGGTCTGTATTGATTTATCAGTTCCCACTTCGAGCAATTTTAAGACTACTTTTGTATGCCTTTGACGTGGTAGCCCTGTTGATGCTGTGTAACCACATTCATTTTGGACATTTATTTGTGTTGCATGAGCAGCAGGGTACCCATCCTCCCACCACACAATCTCTAGTGTAGGAAACACTTTCACTTTCATAGAAAGTCGATGGGACCCCATGCCAGCTATAACTTCTAGCACGTCTTTCTTTCTATCTTTCCAACTGATGAATGGTTTATCATAAATTTGACTAGTTGTTCTAACTGATCTCACAGATAGGTCACTGGTCATATTGCAGGTAGACACTCCTTTACCAATATCACAGGCTTTTTCCACAACGTGACTACTGTAGTCTAGATTGGGTTCAGGGTTTAGTGACTGGGTTGGGTTTATCATATTCTTATGCATGACCCGCCTCCCTTCACCATGCTGAATTATATTGTTTATATCATTCATTTTTGAAATGATCTTACAAGGACCTTCCCGTGTCAGTTGTAACTTGTCACTGTTTACTGGTCTGATTAATAAAATGTCTTGTCCTGGCTCAAAAGATCTCTCATGTGTTTTCGTTTTATCTTGCCCATGTCCTTGTAATTGACAACTATGGCACGTTCGACAAAATAACTTTATTTGCTTGCCCATCCCAAGCCAAAAGAAATTTTGGGACACCCTTTGTTTGGTTCTGGTGATTCCCAAGTGACCTCCAAAGATACTGCCATGTGCATGTTGTATTATCTTGGTTCTGAATTCAGTAGGTACTATCAGTTGCCTGTGGATCTCATTACCCCCTCTATTAGGCTTTAAAAGAATCTCCCTGTATAGCAACCCATTGTTGACTATAAACCGCTCCGGGCTTTCAGGGGTTAATACTGTATTCACGGCTATGGCTTGAAAATATTTCTGTAAATCTGTATCTAGTTTCTGCTTGGCTGCAAAACTAGCTGCTTGACTATTTGTAACTGGCATTATACTTGTATCTTGTGTCAGTTCAGCAATTGTATCAGGCCTTTCCTCCTGAGGTAACTGTCGCAGTTTTTGTGCCCTAGTTATTACAAATGCACTCTGTACATGGTCAAGGAGATCCCACCCGATTAACATTGGAGCTGGGATTTCTGGTGAAACTGCTACTTGCCATTTTCCAGACCATTGTTTATATGTCAGATTAACTAATGCGACTGGCAAGATTTCTGGCTGTTTTGATATTCCTTTTAAACTGATTGTTTTGCCTTTAATAAAGTCTTCTGGCTTTAACAAATCAGGATGTACAATACTAATCTGAGACCCTGTGTCTTTTAAACCTTTATATGGTTTACCATTCACCCAAATTTCTTCTCCGGTTTTGTGTAATAACATGTCATCTTGTTGAATTATATAGCACCTCACAACTTGGGCCACTGGTAACTCATCAGCCTGTTCTCTAGACTGGGCCTCGGTTGCCGTGGCAACCATGTTGGCAGTTGGCTCTGTCTTCACAGTTTGGACACAATATGTCTGCTTCTGAAGGAGATTATTTGCACTCCTAGTTCTGAGTTCAGCTCTACAGTCCAGTTGTCTATGGCCTTTTTTCCCACATTGCCAACAGATTAATTCAGGCCTTTTACCCTCACTATATTTATTTACTTTTCCCTCAGTCCCCCCCGTTGTCATAGGCGTGTTATGGGGAACATTTGCATTGGCGGGAAAAATTTTCTTGGCAGTTTCTGTGGTAAACTTTGTGGGCTGTTGCGTTCTCTTAAACTTATTTGTTTCCCACTGTTTGTCCTTATATTTTGGGGCATCATAAGCGTGTTCTCGGATTTCATTTATTTCATCTGCCAGATTAGCAGCTTCCAGGATGGTTTTAGGGCGTCTTTCTTTAATTAAATACTTCAGATGACTATTAATCGTGTCATAAAATTGTTCTAATGCGATCACCTCTTTTATTTTCGCCACAGAATCAGCACCCTCCTGTTCTAGCCACTTGTTTAAATAATTTGTAGTTTTAGCTCCTAGTTGAGCAAATGTTTCCTCACACACTTTTTTTATTGTTCTAAACTTTTGTCTCAGTTGTTCTGCAGTAATTCCGAATCTCACATAAACCAACTGTTTAAATGCTTCAAAATCTTTGGATTGATCAGATGGCATTTGAGAATAAATCTCTGTTAATGTCCCACTAATACGGGCTCTCAGTATTTGCATTTTCTCCTCATCTTTTACTTCAAAATCCTCGCAAGCCCTCTCAAAAGAAATGATAAATGCTTCAGGATCGTCTTTATCTTTGAAGTCAGGGAATCTTTTTAAATCCACCCTGCTAGGATTTTGTGTGGAACTATTGTTGTTGTTTCTATTATCTACAGCTGATAATTCAAGTCTTTTCATTTCTAATAAATATTCTCTTTCCTCCCGTTCTCTTTCTCTCTCAATAGCTAAGGTCATTTCTTTCTCTTTCAGTTCTCTCTCTTTTGCCTCAGCTTGGAACTTTAATTCTCTCTCTTTTGCCTCAGCTTGTAACTTTAATTCTCTCTCTTTCAGTGCCATTGCCTCCCTTTCTCTCTCTCTCTCAATATTTAATTCTCTCTCTTTTGCTTCAGCTTGTAATTTTTTCTCTCTTTCCTCAGATTGCAATCTCAATTCTAATTCCTTCAGTTTATATTCTTGTTCTAGTTTCCATTTCTCAAATTCCTCTGAGGCTTTAAAACTAGTCCCCTCAGCAGGATTTTTGTTAACTGTTTCAGTACTGGTTTCCTCGATCTGGGAAACCCCATTTTCTTCTTCAGAGCTTTCTACTTGTGAGTCCCTAAGAGCTGTTTTAGTCTTTCTAGGTGGCATTTTCTATTTATTTGGTGGTATTATTTCTGTACTTAAATCAAGGATGTTTCAGTTAAACTATTTCTCCAGGCTTAGTTTCCACAGTTTAGGTCCAAAGTCACGCCTAAAGTTGCCTCAGTGCACTTTGTCCAGCGTACTTTTCCGACCTCTCACTATAAACCTTCCTGCCTGAAATAGTTTCAAACGCAAAGTATCTTTGTAACTCTCTCACAATCTCACAGTCTTAGGCGCTATCACACCACACCCTAGGGCCAGGTAATTCCTCTCTGAATTCCCCTTCTCCCTTTCCAGGTGTATGCGATCCCCTTCCTGACTAGATTGTAGAGTCTCACTGAAGTTTGCTTAAATCCTCTTTAAGCCTCACACTTCACACAATGCGTCACCCTTAAATCTTTCTTGTACCTTGGCACTGCTTGCCAACACTTTAGATCTTTGATCTCAACGTGACCACCACTTTATGACTATCTTTCGTCCCGACGCTGCCACCACTTTAATGTCGCGGGCCCTTCGCCCTGTACAGCCCACCCCCGGACGTTTTACGGTCTATGAGTGCTGCACCAACGACAAACAGTTCCCAGCAGCAGCCCTTCAGACTACTAGCTGGATCCTGCTTACTTCATTCACCACAGACGAGGATATTGTGAACTAAAAAGATGTTTATTGCGTACAAAGCTTGTGGTTGCTGATAAAATAACGGTTGTTCAATAAGCTTATAACAGTTGTCCTATACCGGCCTAATACCTCTAAATGTTACCGGCCTAATACCTCTAAATGTTAACTAAATAGCAATAACAATGCGTTTCACAATCTCTTTATCCTCTCTGCTAACATCCACCTAAGACTCTAAACTCCCAGCTCTATCTCTTGACTCACACTTCAACTCCCCACACTTAACTCCAACTCCTCCTGCCCACACTTCAACTCTAACTGCCTTACTGCCCACTGGGAGGGGTGTTTTATACCGAGGCTAAGCCCGCCCCTGAGGGTTCTAACTGTCAGAACATTTAACCCCTACCTGGCATGAGGCTAGTTCTCCACACTCCCATTGCTCGGTCCCTGCTCCTGCCAACCTAGCAATTCAAAAGCACATCAAAGTGCAAGTAGATAAATAGGCACCGCTCCGGCAGCAAGTTAAATGGCGTTTTCGTGCGCTGCTCTGGTTTCGCCAGAAGTGGCTTAGTCATGCTGGTCACATTACCTGGAAGCTGTACGCGGCTCCGTCGGCCAGTAAAGCGAGATGAGTGCCACAACCACAGAGTCATCTGCAACTGGACCTAACGGTCAGGGATACCTTTACATTTACCTTACTTACTAAATGTGTAACTAATAAGATAGAAATAACATTTCATCACTAATACATCAAAATCCTTTAAAATCTTATTTCCTATGACAAATGCAACTACTTTTTGTCACCATTTTATAAGTCCTAAATAAATCTAATAGTAAGATACAGCAGGAATCTTCGTCACAAGACAATTATATCTTTTGGTGTCTGACAGTGATTTCTGCACTTGTGCATGTAGCAGCCCAGACAATATATTGCCTTGCCTCACAATGTCTGCTAGCAGCTCAGTTGACTTGGTTTGATACTTTGAGTTCAGGGATTCATTCAAACATTTCTAAAGTATGTGTCATTCCTTAATAAATAAACTGTGAACTCTAAATCTTACTTCTTTTGATATCCTGCATTGTGAGATTTGACTTAATAGACAAGAAGCAAAAATGGCTCATGGTAGACGAAAGCAGAGCATTTATTCTTAAATAATCAAAGGACAAACCCTTTTAATTAAGAATAAATACCCAACTTTCTCCTACCATAAGCCATTTTAACTTATTGGTTCATTAGGCTTTTCATTCTGATTGTCTTTAGCTAATAGCTCAAAACAAAAAAGTAAATGTATGCACAATTGTTTAGCATTTTAACTATACCATTTTAAGCTTTCTATTTCTCCCAGTGGTTTAAAATAAATCACTTTCATTGTGAGGAGAGATTATTGGAAATAGGGTAGTCTCTGTTTATAAATATAAAGGTTCAGTAGAGACTGTTAAGTGGTTTCAAAGTTTTTAGTGAAAACGGAAGCACGGTAAAAAAAGTTAAAACAACCCACCACTTAATAGCAGACACACACATTAATATACAGATACAAGTTTTGTAGGAGAATGCACACTTTATTTTTAAATCGGCTGCATGAAATAATCGTAAATATTAAAAAGATAAATATTTACATTATATACAATAAACCAACAGTACAGAATTGCATAAAACATGTTTTCCAAATAATAACCTCACTACAGAAATAATACAAGATAAGTAAATGTTAGCACAGTGAATGTTTGTAGTTTTCTTGGAGTAGGATCAAATTGTTGTCCCACAGTGCATGATAAAGAATGGAGAACAAGTTATGGCATTTGAGAGTATATCCTCAATGTTGCTTATAATCTACTTTGCCTAAGAAAGCGATTCTTATACTTGAGGCTCCAGTATGTGCATATTGTTGTTTATTTCAGTTCAGTGTGCTCCCGGTTTGAAACCATGGACACATGGTACTAGCCACAATCCCTATCTATCCTCCAGTTTCTTGGGAATTACGAGTGCTGCTGTTTGATGTGCTTTCCCTCAGACCAGCTTCCATCTGACTTGAAAAGTAAGCAGCAGTTAATCTGAGGTGTGTTCATTTCAGATAGCCATTGTCTGGGCCGGCCTAGAACGTTTTGCCACATGAGACAAAATAGAAAGTGCTGCTGCTTCCTCTGCAGCGCCCCCTGCCACCACTTTTCAGCAGTCACAGCTGCCTGAGGCAACTGGAGGTGGTCTGGAAAAGGCCCAGCATGCTGAAGGTGGTGGTGGGGAGTAAAAAGAAGCCAGAGAGAAACATGACTGTGAGGAGGAGGAGGAGGCCGACAAGCACAGGAGGCGGTGAGCGACATGCTCCTCAGAGGCTGAATCTGCCACGTGAGTTGACTGCTTCAACAGTCCTCATGGGTGGGCTGGCCCATGTGCAGATGAAAGTTTCATTGAATTGGAATGGGCGGGGAGTAGCAGGTAATGGACATTGGTTGAAGACATCCCTGCTCCCTCTGCTGTGTGTACAGCAACATAAAAATGTGACTTGGAAATGTTGCAAAGAAAAACATGTCACTGCTTTTCAAGCCACGAATGTGTATGTATCCTGATTTAGTATATTTTTACATAAAAAGTGAACAAAATTTTTTGCTGCTACTTTAAAGATCTGAGCATCATCTCCTTACATTTTGTTACAGTATAATGATGAAATGTATGCTTGATTCCATTTCTCCAAATAGTTATTTTGTTGGGAATGTTGAAAATAAAACTGCACTTGTCCATTGATTTCAGTAGGTCTACTCTGTGTATGACTTGTTGGATATAACCCTAAATGTTTAAATCAGTATTCAGCAGAAGCTTGAAATACTTTTCTTTAAGTGGGCATAAACTTTGGGTGCAGTTAATTTCAAAATTGCTTATCACACGCATATACTATTTAAACAGAATTATTTAGGTTAAGGCTTCAATGTTGTACCCTGTTACCCAGGATACACTTCTGAGTAGAATTGTATTGGGTTGTACTTTAAAGCTACATATAATTTGATGAGTTTGTATCTCTGATAAATAAAGGATTGCCTGAGGAAACAGATAAAAAACAACAATAGTAACTGCTTAGGTAGATAATCCAATTTAAATGGATAAATACCTCTAGCTATCTGTTTGAAGTAAAAAGAGTTTGAAGTTGCTTTCTCACAAAGCTTATTAAATATTACCTTACAATATTTAGTTGGCATGGCAAGCAGTGATTTAACAAACTGAAAATTTCATCGCAACCTATGAGGATAAAAAGATGTCTCAAACCAGTTGAAGCCTATGTAGGAGAATGTAGAAACAATGCCCCAACAATGCAATATGTACCACTTTAATAAAGTTTTAATATTTGTACATCAAATAAAACCAGATAAAAAGCACATTCTGTTGTGTCATTCTGTCATGTAAATCAACAAAACCAGAAACAACAGCAAATTGTTTCTGCGAATCAGTTTCCTGCAAAAACTGGCTCCATAATGAAAGTCTTTTTAAAAAACCAAATACTGTATTAATTCAAAAGATTAGCTACTCACATATTTTTCAAAAAAATTCTGACTGATAGCTTAAATGTCTAGAATGAAATGATGACTTTGAAGCTATTACAAGACTCCCATTGCTTATTGTGAGGTAGGATACCACAAAAAATCTTAAATGGCAGGTTTCTGTCTGTCCTGATTTTAATATCTTTACTTACTATTTATGAAGGTTCCTAGAATTTATTTATAATCTACCTTAACCTGGACTTGGAAATAATTGCTATAGGGTGTGTCCTAAATTAACACTTTGAATTCACGACTCTAGTTTTGTTGTTGTTGGTAAATGCACACGGAAGGCAAATAAAACTAATTTGTCATCTTTCAATAAGTCACATGAGTAAGATATGATGGGTCCTTGGAAAGATTTCCATGGGTCTTTACTCACAGGAAATTCTTCAAAAAATCAATTCCTTTGCATGCAAAACATTATTTTTGAACATGCATCTTTAGACACTGGTGCTGGATCCCATAATTAACTGAAGGGGAAGGAAAATTGCTGCTAGCATTCGAAAAATGCTTGCACAAGAGTGCACAGAGGTATTGTAGATAAGGCTTTCCTAGGGGTTCTCATGCTTATACAAACAAAAGCTTGCATAGCTGCTACAACACATTTAGACTTAATTTCACTTTCTATATCTTTTTTGCTGTTTGGTACGCACTGATTTCTAGTTTTGGAAGAACATGTAGAATGAAGACTAGAAATTTTTGATTACATATATTGGAGAACATTCGGTAGATACATTGAATAGGAGGTTAAATATATTTTATGAAAATACATTTGTTGCATGAGGAGGGTGTGCACTCATTTGCGAGAGTCACTAGAATTAGTGGTACTGATTGAAAGGATATGAAAGATATGTAGAAGTAAGGTGTTGAAGTGTATTGGGCTACGGAAACATGGAATTTTCTCTAAATGGAAGTTGGCACTCGCCAGGAGCAATGTATTAACAGGAAAAAGTAGCTAATGGATTTACCATCAGACCCTTATACTTCCCATTACTGTCTGAATTCTCAAAAATAATATAGTAACTAGTCAAAAATAATAGCAACAATAAAACCTAAGATTAATGCAAGTAAAAACTATAATTCCTTGTCCGTACATCATTTATAAAGCAAACCTGGTATTTAGTTATTTAGATTTAAAACCACTGAGAGCTAACTTAAATATGCAAGCAACCCAAATGCCCAAAATTATACAGACTGCATAATGAACTTAGCATTTAAATGCTCAATTATTTCATAAATGCATTGGGGATCATGCAAGATCCATTTTGTCCAGCATTCTGTTTTCAATAGAGGAAGCTTACAAGGAGTGTGAAGGTGATGGCAGTCCTCTCTTGCTCATTCCTAAGCCTCTTCATGTTCAGAGGTATACTGTGTTTCTGAGCAATGAGTTGTTTACTTAGGACAATTTGCACATTGAAAGTTAAAGCACAGGAAAGTCCTATTGGATCACAAAAAATGGCACTATGGAGGTTAGTTTCATTTTAACGATCGCTTCAAACAGAACAGAGATGTTTGAGTCTGTTTTCTTTTAGAGAGACCACCTGTCATCAAAAGAGACCATTTCTTTTCCCTTCCTGGTCCCTACATTTTGTGTAAATTATTACTATTATTGAGAGAGACCATTTTGATCCCTCAATCCAGCTCTAGTGGTGCATAATTATACATAACTAATGTGCCAGAATGATGGGGGTGCACAGTTAGATGCACATTCACTGGAATGTGAATCCCTGTCCTCTTCTTGGTGGTATTAACCAAACATAACTGAGTTGCTAGAGCTTGATTGGGGGGCTGTATTTAGGGAATCCACAGTTGTTTGGTCCCCAGGGTAGTCTGTGGAAAAACTTCCGAGCTGAACATCTGCCCATCAGTAAAAAAAGCACCAATTAGATAGTGTACTTGGAAGGCAAGAAAATGTTATCCCTAAGAACAAATGGTTTAGGAACAATTACAATTTTCTTGCTTTCCATATCAAAATACAGCTACAAAATATATAACAAAAAAAGAAAACGTATTAAAATATGAATATATTAAAATACAAAGGCACACCGCCCTGCAGTTGAACACATTCTTACCTCAACAAAACAAAAACTTCTGCAACAAACCTGATAGCAAAAATAGCAGTCCCTGGTAATACTTACATTGAATAAGTCTTATATAAAAAATGTTTTGAAGTAACATTCAATTTCTTGTTCTTTGTGAGCACATACTCTCCCTGATCTGAAGAACATTCAGTTCAATCCAAAATTTTGCAGGTGCATACATAAAGAATTCATAAGTGCAGAGGGCTTTCTCATTGCTGGCTCTGTATGCATCCCCATTGTCCATGTGGAACCTCCTCCAACATTGCAGTGAACACCTCTTTGCTGACCAGATTGTATATGTGGAGGTTGGGATGGGAACAATCCTTGAAACCCCTCAGGAGATCTAAATTATGGCTACACTGCAACACAGATCCATGCTTATGCCCCATTGATTTCAATGGCATTGGTTCATAATAGTGCACTTAATTGTGCCCAGTGTGGTATAATTTTAATTATAAGGACTTAAGCACAAGTCTCATGAACAACTGCCCTGTATCGCTTCTGACTTGCCCATTTCTGGTTTTTCTGCAGATAAAGCTGTGGCAGAAGTCATTTAGTGATGAAATAGTACCCAGTGGCAATTAAGGTTTCCAGGAAACAGTTTATACCATTTGTTCCCAGTATTGTGAAATCCTTCTATTTTCTTACTGAATAGTTCAGGCTCTGCACTAAACTATGATTTATAAGCAATAAATGAAACATAATGGTTTAGATCCCAGATTGCTGTTCTATTCAGAAGTGAGGGATTTTAATCTGCAGACCCCCATAGCATATCCCAAAAGTGTCCCAGTCCCTACTAACAGACTTTCAGGGGACTAGAGGGAAGATGGGGGGAGCCTCATTCCATGAATTCTGTCCTGGTGAAAGAAGCATCCAACAAGCAATCATTATGTCTGTTTCCTTAAGAATTTATGGGTTGTTGCTGTTTTAGTGTTTATTGACAGTTCTCATCTAGAGCTTTGTGGGCACTCCAATGTGAATATGATATTTCTGCATGAATCCATTTTCAGCAATGTAGGATGCATATCTGCATGTGTAAACAGATGTATACACAGAATTGCTCATGTGAAAGGGATAAGGGAGCCCAAATGTATGCAGAAGTGTTGTATGCAAGGAGCTGTTGGGTCAGTTTAACTGTGCTACAGCCCTCGGCTTAATAAGTGGCAAAAATAAAAGAGAGCATTCAGAAAAGGAAAAAACAATCAAGTAAATTACAGATGAACTAAATGCATTTTTGGCACAAGTCTTCACAATAGAAGACATCCCAGAGATACCTACACTTAAAACAATTTAACAATAATACACATGGAGTACAGGAATCGGTAGAAGTTTTAAATCTAGTTGACAAAATAGTAAGTTACTGGGACTACATTGCATCCACTTGAGACTTCTTAAATAACTCAGATGATATTACAAAACTATCAAAAAGTCAAAAGGGGGGAAGTTGTCATTAAAATTGACAGCAGATTATTGGAAAGTTATATCCCCCCCTTAATCTTTTGTCCCATAAACTTGTATAGTCTGTTAAAGCAGTACCCTTATGTTTTTAGCACTGGGGTAGTTCCACTGAAAAGGGGACCTAGAGAAATTGAACAGAGTTTTATCATGGCAGCAAATACTTCATGACAAATGTGTTTCTAGTATGAAAAATGTGAAAATGAGTAGAACTAAAATGTAAAAAAGAAATCAAACATTTATCAAATTTAAAAGTAACTTCTAGTACACCAAAAGGATAATAACTTTCTTGCAGAAAAATAAACGGTAGCTTTTGAAGAGAAGCCATGAAAAGGTTAAGGATGGAATCATCACGTGAGTAAATGAATGTTTATCACTGGGCAACCAGGAAAGATGGCAAAGTGTTGCTGTATCTTCACTGAGCTGCTTTTCAGAATCAATATTCAAGTTTATTGCTTAGAAATATGAGAAAAATAGCCCCTCTTCTGAAAAAAGCAACAACCAGAAAAAGTTGTCTTATGTCCTAATGCTCTTCTTCACATCAGCTGCTGCATGTCATGTCAAGATTTTTGGACGAAGGCTCCTATTATCAGAACAGACTGAATTGAATGAAAAAGAAAAATGATGAAACAGAAGCCAGTTTCTCTCACATCTGGCACTGGTGCCGACCTCTGGAAGGAGAGAGCAAAAACCACTGGGGTGTTCATCTTCTGTAGCCTCACCAGGTCCACTGTTCAGGAACAAAACTCTGGTGTGCGTGGCTCAAGAATACTTCCGTGCTCCTTGGAGGCAACTCATTCAATATCTTCAGCAAACCTTCAAGCAGGATGTTCTTCTGTCACCACTGTAGGCCTTCCACAAATATCTCCACTCTCTTACTTGTTTCATTATTTGGCTATCAGCCAAGGAGTTTGACCCTTTAAGTGACAGATATATTATTTCATATAGAAATGTCCTTTCAGATATTAGTAAAAGTGCTGCTCTCATGTACTTAAAACTATGCAAAATATCGAATCTAATTTTATCTGTATTCCACTGGGCTCCATTTAAACACAAACGTTTATAATCCTTAGATAACACTAGCAGCAAGTATTTTTCACTTAGCTATTTTGGGTTTTGCACCTGTGCCATCCCTTTTCTGAAAATGATGGGAGTCTATCACACCTCCCTGAAATAATGTGAGTGGACTGCAGCTAGTATGCTGCACAATCCTTTGCTCCACTCAGAATAGTGACATTGTAAACCAGGAACAGTCTAGTTTCCTGTTGCGCCCTGATAGTGAACTAAATCTGAGTTGGGTTTCATAACTATTCGTTTGGGGTGCATCATGGGGATGCAGTACACATTTTGAATTGTCAGCTGCAGAGTTGGGGCAGATATACACCATATATAAAAATACCAACACATTTAAAGCACATAACTTGCCCCCCCCAAAAAATCCCAGGATCTGTAGTTTCCCCCTTCACAGTGCTACAATTCTGTCTTTTTTAAACTACAGTTCCCATGATTGTTTGGAGAAAGTAGTGTTCTTTCCGCGTGTGTTGGGTATGCTTTAAATGTATGTTGCGGATCTTTCCTTGGTGTGGATATTGGTGGTAGTCATGATGGGGAATTTGCATGAGTGACATCTTTTAAAATACTGGTCCGCGTCTATAGTATACATAACTCTAGTACTGCTTCCCAGACTAGAGAAATACATAGCAGTAATCTACAAAAGGCTAAGCCTTCACTTGTAGTACTATGTTCTCCATACTAAAGTTCAAGAAAATGCTGAGAAGCCAGAAGATATTTAGAAGGATATGAGAAGAATGACGAGTCATGGGAAAATGAGAAAATAATTGGAAATGTTCAGCTGAGGCACACACACCTCATGACCTACCAAGCCAAAGCACATCCTGCTGTGGGTTTGTCCTGGTTTCAGTGGATTGACCAGAAAGCTGCTCTTTCCTCTGTGAAGTGGTCAGCATATATTTAGTTAAGAATATCATATGTTAATAATGTCAAGGGAAATTTAACTGACTGTTCACTGATCTGAGGGCACAACTAGATGTGACCTTGAGATCCTTATCATGGATTGCCTGTATATATATATATTTTTTTAAAATAGCTGTATCCTGGGCCCCCCTGAGGTCAGGACCACCACTCTGGGTCTCTTGGGTTCATGTGTTTTAATTAATAGTGACCACAATTCATTATTTCAGTCCCCTGCATTACCTTCAGTTTGGCACTGAAGTGAGGACAAGAAGCAACTGTTAAAACAAGAGGAAAACAGCAGTTGTTTGGGTTGAGAGATCTTGCAGGGTGCAGGGGCAAACAGGGAAATGCTGAATAAATGCATCTTAGTGCAATAAATTTGATGCTCCTTAGAATGAAATATTTGAAGAGCAGCAATGCATGGGAAGAGAGGCAGTAGCTTTTAAAAGATGTCCAAGAACTGAAAAGGGTTATTATGAATGCTGGAATTTTCTACTGAGTTCAGTGGGACCAACTTCCTTATTGTAAGGGTGTACAGTATAAGATTGTGCAGCCTTAGTTGTGTATCGAATGCCTGCTGTTCCCACCAATGACTACCTCATTGAAATGTTAACCTTTGCTTTAACTGATTCTAGAAGATCAGTGCTTTATGTATGTGCATGTTTTGTTATCCACAAATTCTCTCCTACAAATTTAGTTATTTCATCAGTGGTGCCCTCTGCTGGCAATAGGGTTGAACACAGATGATCCCTGTTGTTTCTCGCTTTGTTGGCTTAAGTTTTCCCATGAAATACCATTATATATATATGATTTATTTTACAAATGTTAATTTCATTTCATTTTAATAATGAAAGTCCATAGTATTTTAAGTTGTTCTTGCATTCATTGTCAAATGGCTTTGTTGGTCTTCCTATGTACATAAGTGATTGTTCCTGGCACCTTAATGCAATAACTTATTTAGCTGTATCACCTAGTATGAGTGCACAAATATCATGCAAATATTGCAGCTGTATTCCACAATGCAAGTAGCATAGTATCAATATACATATAACGATACAAATGACTGACAATCAGATAAAAAGGAGAAAAGTAGCATTTTCTGTACAAAAATATGCAGCTCTTTATAACTTGAAAAATGCATTATCTTTTGGCACTTCCAAAAAGAACACTGTATAAAAATAAATATTCTATGCACAAACACACATACACACACAGGGCAGTCCATGGTTAGAAATCTTCACTGCAAAAGAAAAATATAAAACTATGTTAATATCACACATAATAATTTTGAAAGGGATTTTCTGTTGAGAAGAAGTGCTGTGAAGGTATACTGTTATGTGAGTATGATCCAAGGGAAATAATCTAAGCATGTAATCAAAGCTAAGCATGTTGAAGTCTTATTGGTGTAAAATAGAGATTTTACATGTTTCATCAGTATGAAAACGTCTAGCTTTGTTGACAGGAATTTTTCTTAGGAACTGAAGTCCTGGGGAAATCACCTGTTCATTTTGCATTCTTCAGTAATTGACTAGGAGAAATTTGTAACCCATTTGGTCCTATTCCCTTTACATCCACAGTCTACAGTTTGGAGTTCAAAATGCTTCACTGGAATTCCACTTTAATCAGTGACAGTATTATGATCTGCAGAGCTTTTAAGCTTTCTGCTTTGCTTGCTGGGCAAGGCCCACTCAGCATGTTGGCTCTGGAAGGTTAGGGATGCTCACATGACATCTCACAGGAACTTGGACAGCCCTGTGAGATCTTGCAAGAGCATCCCAGCACAGGTGTGCTGAGAGGGCATTGCCCACACAAGAAAGGCAGAGAACTTAAAAGCTCTTTTTGCACTGGAAAAACCTGGCACAAAAAAGCTGCTAAGCTCTCTGCCTTGCTTGCATTTAACTTGTGGAATTTCAACCAGCTGGCCTTCAACCTCTTATGGTTGAAATTACACAAGCATGTGAGATGTAATCATACTGTACGAGACACCTTGTGAGAGGTTAATCACATCATGAACTTTATGGAGAGATACTTTGTTACAATGGATGCACCAGGGCATCTTAATGCTGGACTCAGCCATATAGCATACTTTTGAATGCATAAAGGTTCACAAATACTTTTTACACAGAGAGTCCAATAGATATGTAACCTCTGTACAAATTACAGACTCTGTTACCAAGTGGTTTAAATCCTAATTTTAAAAGTATTGGATGTTTAATTATGAAAGTCTCTGTTTGAATAACAGAAGTGAGTCGTTAAATAAGTCTAACATTCTCATGAATGTCAAATTCTGACTTCTAAGGACCAAACAAGACATGTCATCAAACACATCATTAGTAAGCAGGTATGTGGATTAAAAGAAAAAGAGTAGCGGACTTGGGGTGATTTTTGTCAGGACCACAGTACATGGTGATAGGAGGTTTAACTCTTTCCTCTATCATGGGCCCCCCAAAAGATAATCCCTTCCAGCTGTTTTTTTAAAAAAAGTATTTTTATTAAAGATTTTCTTGATTTACAAAGGTATCCTTCCAGCTGTTTTTGACCCCAGAAGGAAAGTTCTCATTGCAGCACTACCCTCCTGTGCCTGCTCTGCATTAAAAGAAAGACAGCATACAGAGATGCTTGCTAATGATGTGTTTAGCGTCATGTCCACTTAGGTTCTTAAAATATTGGCATACAGTTTATGATTTTAGGCTTTTGATATTATTATTATTATTATTATTATTAGGTATACCCCACTGTGGGCGGCTTACAGCATGGTGAATTGCTAATGTGTTTGGTTTGGTCTGAGTTATAAAAGATACATTACCCATGTATTCATCTTATTTTCATATATTTGAACAATAACATAGTACCTATCATATAGACGTTTTTGAATTGGGACAGAAGAGTGCTATGGCCAACCCTTCATGCTTTTCTGTTATAGTTACACCATGCAGAAGCAGCACATATCACAATCATGCCATATTTTAAGATTACCTTATTCCAGCATCCTTGAACTGGCAAGCCATCTTCCCCCTATAACAAAGAATGATTTAAGGAGTTCAGGACAGCAAAAGACTAAAATAAATCAGGAGAGGAAATAAATAATATAGCTGCAGAAAATATTCAAAATTTAAAATCTGTTTAGATGAAAGGTGTATTACAAGGTGCATTACATATCCCAATGTAATACACCTTGCTTAGCCAGAGATTGAATAAACATGTTTGGTACAAGAGGGCTGCTTCTGCATATAATAGCAGGCGCACATGTTCCAAATCAGAATCCTGCAACCAAATTCATGTTGGGCCTTTCCATACAATCAGTTTACTGTCCAGTAAGTGTGGAATCCAGATCCATAAAAACCTGTGGAAGTTTTGTCACTGATTTCTATGGTTCATAAATTACTCTCTAAATGTACAGCTACTACTGACTCTCATCTCGGTAGGCTGTGGTGGGGACATAGCATTTTCCCAGTCCTCAAACTACAATGTTTTGATGTTTAGTGCTTTGCAGGCTGCGTGTGCACCTATTATTTAAAATATCTGTAAGCACAAGTAGAATAATTTTCTGCAGCAAGGCTATGCTCACCAAGCCATGATTATATGAAGGGAGCCAGTTTAAAGGAAAGTCCCAGTGTGTCCCCTAATACTGTCAAATATGTGCAGCAAGCTGTATTCCTGTCACCCAGATTTCTAATTGGATTACCCATTAGTCATTCCAGTATTTTAACGTGTGTTTTTGATATATATACATATACATTTATACATACACACAAACCTATTAAAACAAAGAGCTGGTCAGACTTGTGGATTGATCAAACTTCAAGCAGAATTATGACTGGTTTGTTCCTCTGACAACTAATATGCTTTCTGAATAGAGATTTCTCATGAGAAATAATACCCTTTTGATTATGGCAATCTTGAAATATAGTGGCAAGAAGTATGATAAATTAATGATCATTTGACACTGAAATAACCATATGTTTTCTAAACCTATTATCCTTAATGCAGACACTCTCCTGACAGTACATCTTTCTGCTGGTACATACAACTGCAAAATGCAATAACTGACGATCCATTAACAATGAATGAAGAAGTTCCCATTGGTACAATGGTCCCATTGGCAGGAATGAATTGTATAATGCATGTAAAATCCAAAGTTAGGGAACAGGAGTTACAATTGAGGGGATCAACAGAAGGATGTGGTCATAACATTGTGTTTGTTTTGCAGAGGCTGGGATGCAGAAGGAAGCATATTCATTAGTAAAGAGCAGAAATTAGGCATATCACACTTGAAAAGCATGGACTTCATACATGCTCTTAGAATACAGAGCAGTCCAGGAACTATAGCAGCAGAGTGACAAGTTAAAAAGTAAGGTTTTTTTCATGCTTGAAGCAGAAAGCATATTTTAACATTGGGTTTCTTGCTTTGTTATAAGAATATGGCATCAGTTTGACTTTTCACAAGATTTTGCGTGTGTGTTCGTATCCATGTAGTGTATCAGGGTAGGAGTGTGTGTGCTTGGGTGTGTAACAGTAATGAATGTGGTGTATATTCCACTGGGCGGGGGGGGGGGAGCAACACTGAAAAGACCCATTATTGTGTGGCTAACTTTCTGCACCTTCCTTGGGTGGGGCATACAGAGAAGAGCCTCTGATGAAGACTACAGGGTATGGGCTGGTTCATCTGGATAGGTGATTCTCTTTAAAGGACAAAAACAGCACTTTGAACTGAGCCTGGAAATTATTTGGTAGCTGGTGCATTTGGGCCAGAATCAGTGTAACATATTCAGACCTTGTGGTCCCAGTCAATAACCTGTCTCCTGAAGTCTTCAAGGAACAGATTGCAATTGAACAAATTACAAATTCAGAATTATTATTTTTTTTAAAAAAGAACTATGCACAGTCTTTTGCCATGATACATGGAAAACCTGTAATTCTGAAATAGGTGTGTTGCAGGAAAGAAGTGGGAAGGCAGGGTAATGTGGCGAACAGCAAGATCTGCGAAAGGTTCACAGTTTATATATGTGAATTAGGCGCTCTTTTATGTGGTGTGAGATATTTGTAAGATCATGAACGTTAAAGAAGTAAAGCAGATATGAGCAAGCAACTTTATGTTCCTTAAACCAGCATATTTATCCTCATATATTGCAGGAAAATGATAGTAGCAACCGGTCTCACTCCAATAGCTGTTATGGGTGTCAATGGACATCAAGCATTTGGGAGAAGGGGGGTATGGAAAGGATCTTGCAATAAAAGGAGGAAGGAAAAGCAATCTGAAACATGCAGGAAAGGGAAGGTAACACCATACCAATGGGCAAGGGGCATCCAGCCCGTCCAGCCCTGGTAACCCCGGCTCACCCTTCTCGCCTTTAAAACCTCGAAGTCCCTGTTCATGAAATCAACCACTAGAATTACTTTAGTCAGTGCAGATAATCTCCATTTTATGGGTGGAGAAACTCAGTAGAACAATGATGAACTCAAAGGCACTCAGGTTATAGTCCCAGTGTTTTTATGTACAATGGCATACAATGATAGCTTTTTTTTAAAAAAAAAATGTATTCTGAAATAATCAGAAGATATTAGTTTTAAATGGAGAAGATTAGACAAGGGGGGGAGAAGATCCAAATTTTTGGGGAAAGACTTCATAGGCAGCTGATACTTAAAAGCAACTTGGTGGCAGGCGTTCTTTAGCTGGTTGAATGGCTTTGCTACAGAATTCAGAGTTAAGGAAGTAGCTGAAATGGAATACTGTGGGGTTTTGTCACATTTGTTATTAGCTTAACTTTAAAATATCTTTAGAAAATCTTACTGAAGTACTGTTAATTTGATATGATTAAGAAAATAGAATAAAATCTTGTCATGTTTTCTGGCCAGATATAGATACAAGCTATTATAACCCCAATAAAGTAAACCAAGTAAAATACAGCTTGAAAAGTTAGCACTAGAACATTTCCTTTAAAAAAATAATAATCTTAATTTGAGACATAGAAGGTAAGGAATTCTGAAGCTCTCCACATAGCTGCATGTGTTTCAAATGATCTTTCAGGTATAATAAAAAAAGCCACTTGCTTGTTTGTTAAAAGTACAATTGGAGTAATTTGCCTGTATGCAACTTGCTCAATTTCAAGAACTTTCTCCTTTTTTTGGACTAGATCAGTCTGTTTTCCACTGGGTGTCATAAACTGAGTACCCTGCATCACAATCAGCTGCAACATCTTTCTGATACAATATTTGCTCATCTCCAAAGTGGGCGAAGGAAGAAGGCACTTTTAGATTTCACTTTTACTTAGGCCCTCTTCACACATGCACATTCACTTGATGATTGTAATGTAAAGTGATGGACCTTTACAAACAAACCCCTGTAGATGAGATCACACAGTTTTCACATTGCCTCATAACACATTTCATTTGAGATAGTTAATTCAGCAGCAAGTCATCAAGTGAATGAGTGAACACACATGTATGAATTGGTCTTGAGTGAATGGAAGAAGCTGTATTGCTTTTTCAACTGGGCAAGTTTTACACGGCCAGGACTTGCTCTAGCTTTCTTTTTCACTTCAGTAGGCATGGCAGAGCTCCCCTCTTTCTTTTTCTTTTTTTAAGAAATCAATTCAAGACGCTACTGCATTGTGGTGTCATTGCCTCTTGTCCTTCTTTCTTCCCCAGTGGCTTAAAATATAAAACAATGTGCCTTATAAAACACAACATACCAATGGGCAGGGTGCATCTAATCCAGGTGCTCCTTGGTCTCCCTTATCCCCTTTAGGCCCCCTAGAGCCTTTCTTGCCCCTTTCCCCCTGTGAATAATAGTTTATTAAAAAAAAGATACATAAAAGATTTAGGATTATCCATTTCAAAAAACAAAATACTATAATGTAAAAACAATTAACTTCAAAAGCTTGATTTTCTTTTTCATTTAACATTCTTCATGATTTTTTTTTGGCTGGCTTTGGCATTTTATGTTTAAATGTATGTGTATTTTGTATTATTAAAACCTCAAATTTAAACAATAGCAAGGTGTTTGTCTTCCATTTTCATGCAGTGGCTCTGCTTTATACATACAGTTATATAGATTTATTTTTCCTGGCAGTGTTTGTATTGTTTTGTCATGGCCTTAGGCTAGTACAATAAAGCTTATTTTGATTGATTCATTAATTAAATAAATAATCACGGTGTTCCTCCTAAAATGTTTTAGAATAATTAGCATTGGGAACAACAGCTCCTCACATTTGCTCAGAAGTAATCCCATTGAGCTCAGTGGGGGATTCTGACCTACAATATCCAAGCGGACAGTAAAAGTAAAATGAGTGGTGGGGATCATTACACTTCTTTTCCAATGACTAACTTTGAAAAAAAAACCCATATAATATAGCTGAAGTTCTGTATTATTTTTTAAAATAAACCTAGGAAGACACACTTCTGTTTAAAAATCACGTATTTAAACTGATAATCAGCTGTCTCCACCATGTTTTTTTATTTAACAGGAGAGGCAACATTGGCAAATTCTTGTAAAAATGCTCTGTCCTACTTAAGTTCTTAAAATAAACCCTCAAAGGGATAAAAATGGAAACCATTGGCCTCATGCTACCTCTCTGAACAATGGTGCAAAGTCACCTTGAATGAATAATGCCAACATCAAGCCAAGGACCAATAGTCAGAAAGACAACAAAATTATGAAATCTTTCCAAGCCAATTTACAATAATCAGCAACATACAAAAGAGGAAAACATTTTGATAATTGCTTGTGGATGTAGGATGTAAGTGGGATTGCTGCAGAGGGAGTTTCATTTAGTAACTGGTATAAGGATTAGGTGGCGCGAGGAGACGACATAAAATCAGGCAGTGGGTATATATTTTTAAGGGAAATAAATGGGTTTGGGTTTGTTTTTTTAATAAAACAAAAATAAACTGGCAGGAAAAATGGATGGGAAAGGAGAGGTCACCCAGGATCAAACGTTGGCTTAGAGGGAGGATAATCCAGGAGAAAATGCAGACTGGGTTGCGGCAGGAAGAGAAGGAAGGATCCGGGAGAAAAGGCAGAAGAGCAGGAAGGGATAAGGGGGACAAAGGTAGACCTGTAGAAGCAAGGAACACACACACGCAAACCACACAAAGACAGGAGAAGAAGAAAAAACAGTTGAAATAACAAATTCAAGTTTAATGCACAGAATAAGCATTGGCACCTTTTCAGCTGGTTTGTCCAAATGAGCACACTCCAGTCCCATGAACTGTTATAATATTGCACCTCTATTTTATTGACTGCTCTTTCTGGGAGATATATCCCTATGGTATCACACAAGAGCCAATGGGACTGATTAGCAGAAAAGAAGGACCAAATTGCATGGGGTGGTGGCAGCATTAGATTCATGGGTCAGAATCAGGCCTGCCACTGGATCCCTATAAAACTCGGGGTGAGACTTAAAAGCACATTAGGGGCAGGCAGGAGAACCTCCTGTTCTCCATACTTCTCCCCACCCAAATTATGTCTTAGTTCTTTTTCAGCCAGGAGGACTCCTAGGCTGGAAGTAATCCTGTTAGGATAAAAACAGCTGGAAAGAAGCAGGTGGGGTGGGAGAGGCAGGGTAAGGGGTCAGCAGTCTCCTGCCCTCTCCTCCTGTACTTTAAATCAGCCCCTTTTCCACTTTGTCAACATACAGCATAACACAACCAATATTGGGTTGTGCTACCATCACATCTAGTTTGGAAAGATAATTTCCGCAACTGCTGCACAGAGTATTCCATTGCCAAATCATGCTGCAAGTTAAATATCAGACTTCCCTTGACTGTTTTACACCCATAGCACCACACATTTCATACCCAACTCAAGAAATGTTTCCAAAACAGCAATTAGTCATAAAATAAAGTGTCTGCTAATTACATATGGAAGGACTCTTCATTTCTTAATGACTAAATGGATACTTGTGCAGGATTTGTGTGTGCACAGTTGCTGCTCACTCTAACTCACATATTGTGATTTCAAATTATTTGCTGCAGTTTTGCAAAACATACTCCTGCATTGTGCTTTGGATCTTTATTCTCTTTAAGTGGTTTCAGAATTATGAATGGCACTGAGAGTGAAACTGGCCTGACTTTTCTCAGAGCTTTATTACAAGCAATTCAGAAACAAAGCTGTCTCTTCTTGATGACTCTGTCTAACTGGAGAGAAGGTTCACTCATCATTCTGTGACAGTTCTCATCTGCCAATGAATTTGTTGAGACAGAAACCCAGCCCGAAGCGGTTTCTGAATTTTCAGTTTTAGTTAACCAAGTCTGTTCTAAACATTTTATCCAAATTTAAAACCAACTGAAAAAGTCTCAGGAACTTGCTTGATAAAGTAATCTGAATAATAACGACATTTTATTTATTTTTTAATCAAAAGGAAGTTATTGAAATAAAAGCAGAGGTGGAATGATTAAGTACTCTATGCAACAGCAGCCTTGGAGAAGTCATACACTAAGAGGTAATGCTCATCATGACTGTGATGTGCTGTGAAGACTTATCATCTCGTTACTTCATCAAGTATTGTATCACAACTTTATTTTAAGATTTTCCAAGCGTTTCATGAGAATTATTTTGAACTCTGGTTCTATTATTGCTAGCAGTCAATATTGCTGCAGGCTCCTACATTCTTGAACACGTAACAAAAAAGGATGATATGTCTTTGGGTTATACTTTATTAGGCAGTTAGATTTTACCTTATCCCTTTTGATGTCCTCACAAATTTAATCATTCCACCATTTCTTAAAGGCCTTAATAGTTAAAGAGCCATAATTTAAGACTTACCCGGTTTCCTTTTTCACCTGGTGAGCCTTGTGAGCCCTATAATGTAGGTATGAATGTTCAAAGAAGTTATTCATTTAAAAGCCAGTGTGGTACCCTGCTTAGTGTTTGAATCCCCACTCGGCCATGAAGCTCACTGGGCGACATTGGACCAGTCATTGTCTCTCAGCCAAACCTACTTCACAGGGCTATTGGGATAAAATAGGGAGGCGAGGAGAACCACATACATCACCTTACAGCTACAACGTTGCTCACAAAGTGATTAATCTGATGACTGAGGTGGCGAAGATATGAATTGCTATTAGGTCACTGGGCGGGTTGGAGATGTCTTAACCTCTCTATTTATCACATCCATTTGCCTAATTATTTCCCCCGCTGTTCTTACACCGAAATTGGTGAAGCCTTGTGGGGAGTGGCAGAAAAATTGCTTGTGGAATCTGATCCAGCCCCCAGGCTAGGAGTTAGCCACCTTCGAACTAGACAGAAAATTTATCATATATATATTTTTTTACTTATGGAGAAATTTTAAAGCATTTAGCTTTACTCAAGTAACTGCAGCAGAAGGTCTATATTCTCGTGCAGTAGAATTATTAAAGTGAATTTCATGGGGAAAGTGAGGTGGAAGAAGAAGAAATGCTCTATACTTACAGGAAGTCCTGCTGGTCCTATTGGTCCTGCTGTTCCAGGGTCTCCTTTATTTCCCTAAAATGAATTTAGGAAGACAGAAGTATTTCCTTATTTTGAAAGAGTACTACAGGCACAGAGAAGGTAGACCAATACTATATCTTTTATAGTAGCAAGTTACTTCTGAGCCTTAGGCAACAGAATTGTATTTTCAGTTTCACATAACTTTTTCTCAAGTTAGCGTAGAATTGGAGAGGAGAGATTTCCACCTCCATCCCCGCAAAAGGGTCCCCAAAGTGTAGGTTAAACTGTATTTTGCTGACTAGCAACAGAATAGTGTTAAATAAACATTCCTTTTACTGTTTATCCCTGAAAAGGTATCATGTTCACACAATAAAACCCATTAGAAGTGAAAAAGAGACAGTGGAAATATCCGTTAGGTAAGGTAAAAAGGTAAATGACCTCTGGACAGTTAAGTCTAGTTAAGTCGAGTCAAAGACGACTATGGGGTGTGGTGCTCATCTCGCTTTTCAGGCCGAGGGAGTTGCGTCTGTCCACAGACAGCTTTCCAGGTCATCTGGCCAGCATGACTAAACCGCTTCTGGTACAACAGAACACTGTGATAGAAGCCAGAGTGCACGGAAACATGGTTTACTTTCCTGCCACAGTGGTACCTATTTATCTACTTGCACTAGTGTGCCTTTGAACTGCTAGGTTGGCAGGAGCTGGGACAGAGCAACGGGAGCTCACTCCGTTACAGGGATTCAAACTGCCAATCTTCCAATCAGCAAGCCCAAGAGGCTCAGTGGTTTAGACCACAGCACCACCTGCGTCCCGCCATCCATTAGGAAGCATTACTTATAATATCAGAAAAATAAAATTTGCTGCATTTAAGATGTATTGAACTTGTAACAGACAGCTGGTATATGGACCTGTTTGCTATAGGTTGCTCACCCTCTCTCCTTTTGGTCCTGCTGGCCCTGGAACTCCAACTGGTCCCGGAGTACCCTGAAATTTTAGGGAGAAATAAGTCCATGAAGCCATTTACTCAACATATTTCAAACTGGACAAGAGCATGAAAAAAGAGGAGTTTTTGGTTATTCAGGTATACACTTAAATACTACAGCTTTTAAAGTTGATGACCATCATTATTGTATATACAAAGCAAAACCACGTCTGAGCTGAAGAAGTTGAGATGATAAAAAATATCAAAGACATTTCCTGAAACATTAGATGAAATATTTATTCCTTTACAATCATCAACGAAGCTAAAAGCTGTAGCAAAAGGGGGGCAATGCATGTTCATACTTAAAGCCTTTTAAAAGTGGTTGGGTAAGGTAGGGGGAAGTAAAGTTTGCATCACTTTTTACATAGGCAGCTCATCATGCAGGTTGACAGATCACCATGCCACAGGCAGTAATGCAAATGTACAGCAATATAATAGAGAACATGAGAAGGTCTTGTTCATTTTCAAGTCCTTATCTGCCATTTAAATTTAACTTCAGTGGGGCTGAGTATGGTGTTTTTTGGTTTTCGCTCCGGGTGCTTCTAGACGAGACAGAGACTTATTGTGGAGTCAGTGCTGCTCATGCACTCAGGTTTTTTTTTTTTTTGCACTGTCCACATGATGATGATGATGATGATGATGTTATCAACATACCCACCCACATATTGTTTTACATTTCTCTTATTGCAGAAAACCCATTAAGTAACAAATAACATGTTATACATCTGTGGTCACCACAGGCTTGTGGATGTTATTTATTTGTTTATTTAACGAATAGTTTAGCACACGTGTGGTGATGTGATAATAGTCCCCATTGCCACATCCCTGCTTCCACTTGCTCCTCACCTGAGCACAACCTAGCCATTGTAGTTTCAGCACACCAGCCTGCCTGGTTCCACCAATCCAAACAATCTAGTTTGGAAAAGCTATTCCCTAAAGATCTCATCACAAGTGGGGGATTACCTTGGAGACTGTAATCACAGTACATAGATCAGAACTTCTCTTTAAAAAGAAACAAACCACAGATTTTGTGCAAGACCTCTTTATCATAATTTCTATAGAGCTAAATAATGTATATTTAAAAACACACACAAACATGGAAACAGATGTTTCCCACCAATCAAGGACCTCCTGCTAATGTGGCTGGGAAACAGCAGAATGCGTGTGAAAAACAAGTGTGTGGATGGCTGTGTGACAACTGTGCACACAGAAAACCTGGATCTTAACTGGTGTGTAACATAAAGCCCCCAACTGGAAGCACCTTCAAAAGCATTTTCCCTTTAATAGCCAAGTCCTATCAAAATTTTATTGGGTTTATGAATCAAATAAATCCATGCACAATCTAGCTTCTGGATCAGTTCATATACTCAAATGAATCAGTCAATCCGTCTTCCCAAGGAACTCTGGGAGATGTAGCTCTGTGGCTGCACAATTGTAAGTTTAACATAACATCACATTGACCCCCCTCAGTCCTAGGTATTGCTCTGTAAATTCAAGTATACATAAAGAAATCTAGTTTTTAAATACGAAACAAGCAGTACAACCTGCTACAACAACTTGGCACTGGAGGTTCCATTGTGATTTCACAGAAATCAAAATTATGGAGTCTTTGACACAATATGAAGACCTAATGGAAATAGCTGCCCATTTGCAATCCAAGGAGATGCTTTGTAAAATGGGTTAGTATAGTTATTCTGTCTTTCAGCATGAAGAGATGGCCAGCAGAATTCATAGGTGGTTAACTCAGTATTGTCAATTCTGAACAAGCCTAGTCAGCTTAGTCACAGTGTTACAGCACATCTAGCCATACCTCACAAGCATTCTGACACCATCACAGTCTCTTGCATTGCCAAAATGATAACCTCTATTGCTTTCATTATCACTTATCCCCCAAAAGGTGAAAGCAAGACACACAAATCAAAGAGTCCATATTTATTATAGTTCAGTTTCAGATTTACTACATGAATGTGAGCAAATGTATCCAAGGATTGATGGCTGTGTGAACTGGCTGAAATGACCTAAGCCAACACAGGAAGAGAACTTGAGAGCCTTATTATGGAAGCTGCTGTTAAGCTATTAGTCTCCTGGGACCAACAAACTCAAGAGCATTGTCCATTTTAGATTAGGATAGATCTGAGTACATCACCGAGTAGATATGAAGGCCCACGTTGACATGTTGCAAAACAGTGTTCCTAAAATAATGGTTCATCCATATTTTCACTTGCCCTGTATTTTTTTTTCTCTTTTAAAACTTTACTACAACTTTTGTGAGAAATAAAAGTAACTCACGTGCATACACTCATTTCTCTTTTAAAACTTTACTACAACTTTTGTGAGAAATAAAAGTAACTCACGTGCATACACTCATTTCTCTTTTAAAACTTTACTACAACTTTTGTGACTATAAAGTTACCCCTTAGGTCATTACAGCACTTTCCCACACATGCAAAACAACTAATTTCCTGGTTTTCTTTTTCTTTGAGTAGTGCATCATCAAGGCCACGGTGTATCAACAAAAGTCTTTCTCCACTTGTTTCCATTGCCAGATTGCTTTACTTTGCTTAAAGTGGTATTTCGACAGCTTTCTTTGGAGACTGATGAACTTGGACTCTGGTACCAATATCAACCACATAACAGAAAGCAATTACCGCTACAAGACCCATAATTCCTAAGCCTGCAATCACAACAGAACCGTGTTTTGGTGGGCATTCTGGCAAACTTACAGCAAAACCTGCCACAGCAATTCCATATCCAACTGCTTTCAGAATTATCAGAGTACTTCCGAAGAACAGTGCCTTCTTGAAAACTGACTGAAGCACAAAGAAGAGAAGAGGCACCAAAATGATAGTAGGGAGTACAACTAAGCCAAGACCTAATTGAGATGTAAATAAATAGCCCTCTTTGACGAAAAGAACAGCACCAGACCCAACAATAATCATGAGTATCAGTACTGCAGCACCAAGGCTGATCTTCTTAAGACGACTCATCTCAAACTTCACAGCAACAAAGCCAACCTGAAGCAAACACACAGCTGCCGCCATTATGGCTGCACCAATGACTAAGTGACTTTGCACTGGTTGAAACCAAAATCCTGCAACATATCGAAGTTCAATTGTATGATTGTCTTCAACTGTGTCGAAATCCCACATGAAATGTATATTTATATGACACGTGTAGTTTCCAGGAATGGCTTCTTTGGCCAACATTTTTATTGATGCAACTAGAGTATTTACGCTCCATACATCCACTAGATCTACACTCGGAAATTTATCAGTTTTGAAATAATTATCCCGATAGGAGACATAACGGGAAAAATTTTTCCCATCAAATTCCCATGACACAAGCACGTAGTTATTGGTGGAATTGGACATCTGAGGCCCGATAACTTGGCACGGTATGATAATTTCAGATGCATTACAGACACCAAAGGAAACGCTGTAAATCTCCTCAAAATGCAAGCAAGAACCAGAGACCACAGCTCCCAGTACCAGAAACACGCGCAGCGCCCACATGTCCGCTGCCGCCGCTCTCCACCGCACTGATTCTTCCCCGCTGCCAGCCGTTGTTCCGAGTCTCCCAGCCAACGGTTGGCGAAGTCCTGGGTGGTTTTAACGTGCCGTGCCGAGCCTCGCGCCAGCTTCGGAATCGACGCTGAGCCACTCACTTGCCCTGTATTTTGATCATATTGTGTACCAATTAATTCTCTTGGGTCCGAGAGCTTTTCTTCTTGTTCTGCAGCTGTGCCTTGCAAAAATCTGATCTTACCCGCTGAATTGAAGTTTGGTTAAGCAAAATCTATGTTTGGATGTTCTGTGCATCTTACAAGATTTGATTCAGCAGGCAAGGCTGGATTTTTGCAAGCCACAGCCAGAAGATAATGAGAAAAGCTCTCAGACCTGGGGAAATTAATTGGTACACAATATGACCAAAATACAGGTCAAGCAAAAGTGTGAATGAGCCCCTAAGTCTTGTTCCCATGTCTCATGCACATATGGGAATCCTAGGCTATAGTGCATCCTAGGCTATAGTGAGATCAGAACAAGAAATTGGTTGCAATGCATTGCTTGAATGTGCTTGAAATAAAAATGCAATAGAGTGCCTTTTGCTCACATAAGACATTTACAAAGCATTACTATGGCTGAGAAAAGTGGAAGGAGATGCTTTAAGCAAGCTTTCCATGGGGAGAGAAAAGAAGACAGTTGACAACTGACAATATGAGAGACAGAAGTACATAACATTAATAATGGGTACATGCAAAAATTTCATTTATAATTTACAAAATATTACAAGTAAATAAAATAAAACCAGGTTATCTTTAGGGCTAAATTCCCAGACCTGTGGAAATGTGTAACAATGTGAATTACAACTATATGGTTGTTCGGCATTAAAATGTAGCAGCTGCATTTGTTCTGTCTCAGCTTTTTGGAAAGACAATGATACAGATACGGTTGTGGCAAGACAAAGAAGACAAACCACAGCATTAGGGGACAGGAATGTAGGGTAAGAGAGAAATGGAACTCACCGGTGGGCCAGGCCTGCCGTCTAAACCTGAAGCACCCTGGACAGACAAGGAAGGGTTAACAAAACAAAAGGCAAGGAGGAAGGGAGGGTGAGGAGGGGAAGGGAGAGGTGAGTGAAGCAGTGACTGGAGACAAACATATGCTCACAATAAAACAACAAAACTTGGATCTCAGGGACAGGTGATGGCACTTACAAGGAAACCAACAAAAAACAAGACACTGAATGTAACATGGTCTGATAGCTTTAGGTTGCCGGTGAGAATGCAGCACACCAGCATACTCTACCAGAATAAATAGGCCTAGCTTTGGTAGAGCATCGCTGCTGTCTCATGCTTATGACTGAGGTTGCGATGGTAACAGGAGAGCTGATGACAATCCTTAGGCCATCAGTGGGAGTTGCTTTGAATCCCAGCACCTTTACTGTAGCATCTGATGAAGGCACAGCTCTTTACCTTGGCCTCCATCCCACACCTGTGTGAGATATACCGGTACCTCACCCTGTATATTCACCCTGCTGTCCTGATTTTAATGCGTTTTAACTGTTTTCAGTAGTGCATTTTTAGATGGTGGCAACCAACCTTGGGATGTCATTGTGAAGGATAGGTAAGACATTAGTAGGGATGTGGGGGGAACTGGTTCAGTTTGCATTCAATGCAACCTTCCCCAAATTGTACTTAACAAACAGAAACATAGCTCTGCTTTGAAATTCATACTTTTCAAAATTTTGCGGTGCAATTCTTCAATCAAAAGATTGCATACAAAAATGTGTTGTTAGTAAATAAAAAATAAAAAATCATTCTATAAGGAGGAAACTGCTTGCTAAAATGCTGATACTAAGCAAATTTGTGCACAAAAATGCATATATCAGGAGAAATGTTCACAAAAATGCACATAGATTTTCATGTGGAGTTTTAATTCCTTTAAATATAAATAAATAATTTTTTGACATATCAGTCCATCTCCAAGCTCTAGTGATACATAAACAAGTTACTGATACTGCATGTTGTGCACATAGGCTGCATTCTCATTCATGTATTTGAATACTAGTCAGCTTATGTCTGTTGTTTCTAACCCAGCAAGTGAAATGTGCAATAAGACTGATTAAATTAGCTAGTTAGGAGAGACTATTAGAACTGTGAATGATCAACCACATAAATTTGTTAAGCTGCCAATTTCTGATGGGCTTCTTTTTTTAAAAAACAACTACAACAACTTGAAGGAAGAAATTGGTAGGTTGAAATGCAAATTAAACAATGATCATTGGTGATTTATTAGGTTCTTCAAGCAAGGGAGAGAATACAAAGAAAGATGGGCACTGTTTAAATCTAGACGGGCTGACTGAATTAGCAAACACACTTAACACAATACCTGCAAAAGATACATGGCCTCTGAACACAGAATCCATTTAGCTATCACAGGGAATTTTTGTCAATGGAATTTTTCTAATTTTTTTTAATTAAAAAAATCCACCCAAGTTAGTGAATTCTGTATTATATGTCTTGTGAAGTGCTTTCTTTTGGCTTTCCTGAACCTACCATAAATCAATTTCACTGGGTAACCCGAAGCTCTAGTAACTGAAACAGTTTTGTGTGTTTTTGTAATCTGCTTTCTTCCACAGATACACTTTAAAGAGTATCATGATGTGACCCTGAAAGAGAAAATTTCCAGCAAGAGAGCCCCAGTGTATAAAGAAATTATGACCTGTTCCTGTACAATATCTTCTGTACTATGTGTCTTGTGTATCTGAAGAAGTGTGCATGCACACGAAAGCTCATACCAAAAACAAACTTAGTTGGTCTCTAAGGTGCTACTGGAAGGAATTATTTTATTTTATTTTTATTTTATCTTCTGTACTCTCATCTCTCTGAAATGCATGATGCATTTGACATCACCTCTTTCTATACACATTGGAATTTGGCTGCATTTGTTGCAGTCTTTTCTCATGTAATGGTGCTGAATCTTCATATGTACACATCTCATCCTCTGATAGGGGTACATCAAGAGACTTTGAAACTGGCATATATCTAATGGGATAATGTGCATGGACAATGGAACATAGGTCTTGAAAAATTAGCCCTCAGTTAATCTGGTGATGCATTCATTTAGCTAACTAAAAACTCTATGAATGGACATTGTTGTTCTTATCCAACAAGGGAGATCCATGTGTAGAGAACAGACTTCCACTCAAGCAACCAATGTTCAGGCACATTCCAATTTTCTCCTGGACTTCATTGAAGTGACTAGATACAGAGCTTTTGTTACAGATAGGGATGAACATATACAGCAGGAACCACTAGCCGGTTGTGTCACAGCTACAATATATAAACCATCGTACAAACGAAAGTAAGTGATATAATATTATACGTCAAAGCCAGCCTTTAAGATCTATTAATAAGAAGCAATGTTCTGCTCTGTGCATTTATTAGCAAATGTAGTATTGTTGACTTGGGTATTTCTTTCTCCATTGTTTAAACTCTCTGTGTTAAGTTCAAAAGTTTTTCTTAGTTTTTAAAATCGCTTAGTGCTTCTGCCCCGCTTTAAAAATTATGTTAAAATCATGTCATAAAAGCAACCTATTTAAACCATGACCAGCAAACCGTCAGCCAAACAATCACACAGCTGAAGTCTATAGAACTACAAAGATAGTTCAGGTTAGTTTCTGAATAACAAGACCTATTCCCTATCCATTTTGTTTTGATGTGTGAATGCCATGGAAATCCACTAAAACAGATATGCTGGCCATATGGTCCAAAGCCCAGATAAAGATAACAGAATTCTCCTTTTTGATCTGCCAGCTGATCCAGCTCATGCTTATCTTACCAAGTTGCCATCCATTTTGCATTGCTTCACTATCACCCATTGATGACTTGCACAGGTGGTAGGGAAGGCAAAGCACATGCAATCCTGGGAATATCAGTGAGGTTGTATAAACAGGGCAGCTGCATAGTGAGATATGGCACAGGTCCATCTCTACTGCAAGCACATGGGCCTCTAGCTTCCAACTTCTGCCACAAGCAGCTGGACGTTGCCAAGATGAGGACTCTGCAGCCTGGTTGCCACTTGCCATGCAGTGTATTCTGTGGTGTTGATCCCAGCATGTGAGCTGTAAGCCAGAAGGTCCCCAATTCAAATTTCATTTCAGCTATAAATTTATTAAGCAGCCTTAGATAATCCATTAACTCTCAGGCCCTGGAAAATGGGAATAAAGATACTGACTTGCCTTACTGGCTTGTAAGAATTAATGTGACAATATATATTAAGTGTTTGAACACTCAGGGTTTTATTCTGCAATGACCAAGCAACAATCTCTGGTAGGGTGAAGTCCCCATTCCCCCCAGTTGCCACTCAGGGGCTTCAGCAGTTTTCTACTCTTTGCCTACCCTTTGCTAGCTGACATCAATACTCCTGTGAAAAAAGTGGCTATCCCTGCACTGTATACAATAACATTCCCTCAAACTTCATAACTGTAGGTTCTGCTTAAATAAATGGCCAGGGTGTTTGTAGCCCCCTCTTTCTTTCTGGACTAGGTTTGTAGGTTACCTATGGAAAAGAGTGCCCTATGGTGGCCCAAGTCATTGGGTGGGCACACCAAGCTACAGGTGTCCTATGGATTGAGCAACAGCATGCCCTATTGCAATCTGGCAACTGGAACCATGGCTTGGGATGAAATCTTCTAAGCACCTATTTGCCATTAGCAAACTGCAGTGCAGGAAGACAGAAAGGGTATTGTGTGGGCTGACTGTGTCAATTAGTCCATATTTAAGGAAGGAAATGGGTTATCTGGTGAGGAGTTTTATACACTAGAAACAGAACCCTAAAAGAAACAGGGATTGCTGTCTTTGTTTGAGAAGAGAACCCTGCCAGACCTAGGCTTAGCAGTTCAGCCTGGTCTTTCCTGATCTAATGCCCTTCACATGTTTTGGCTTGTAGCTCCCATTAGTCCCAAACAGCAGTCTTGTTTATAGAATAGTTTATAGAATCTACAAACTATTTACGTTTCTTGCTTACATGTATTGGCACTTGAACATTATTATGAGCATAAGAAACACATGTGGCAAGAGCCCAGAAGTAAAATTTCTCAAAATCCGGGGGACCTTGAGTCAGTGACCAGAATTCTCAATCTCAAGACATCTTTGCAGCTTCATGGACTTCACTGCATGGCATCGTGTTTTGAAGCTTCTCATTCCATGTGTCATTTTGTCAAATTATGCTTCTTATTTTAGTATTTGGTGAAAGCTTGGGTTAAGGATGGCCTGTGAAGTTCTCCTTGCTTTCTAGATACTTACGGGCAATCCCAGAGGACCTCGGTCTCCTTTTTCTCCCTGGGCACCCTTTTCGCCTTTCATTCCAGAAATGCCTGCTTCCCCCTAAAGGAAAGATGTATCAGGAGAAAGCCTAACACTTCCTTGGAATGTTTCTAAACAGATATTAATTACATAGCAAAGGCACTCAGTAGCATCCAAGACATAGCAATGACTAAAGAACATTTTGCAGCCAATTTCACTCTCACATTAGACAATGCCAAGTTGCTCCACTGGTTTCATAGGAGATATTTAAAGTGTTCAATAGTGAAAGTGACAGGATAATCAGTCTCTGTAGTCGATGCCAGAGCTGAGAATTGAGAAGTTCTGAGCGCCCATAGCTGAAGAGTAAATATTTGTAAGATATCCTGATTTTTCAGTGCAGATCACACAGGAAGGGAAGGGCAAATACATGTATTAGAGTCAAATTTCCACATAAGAAAAAGAAAACAGCTTTGGAGGGAGCCATTTTGAGTAAAGAAGGTGTAGGAGGAGGGACCCATAAATCCTTTTCTTGCATGTTGTTTGCCTATTCCAAATTGCTCACCTGAGTGGCCTTTCTGAACAGAACAAAAAAAAGCAGAAACAAACAAGTGTTTGGGCTTTACATACAGTACATGCATTGACACATAATGGTATAAGAAGCATGGGTTTATTTCAGCCTGAAATAAGCCTTTCTGCTTCAAAACCTGACACTATTTGAATGTGGGGAGATGGGGTATATTAGTTCCACTGACGTGTTTGGAAACACTCTAAACTGTCTCAAGCCACTAATTTCTTACACACTTCCTCTGAAAGGGCCTTATTTAATACAATGGGATGGTCCTTCATTCTTACCTTAGGTCCTCGACCACCTTGAAGACCCTGTATTTGGAACAAACAAGAATAAAAGTTGATAGATCATTTAGGGTGGGTTAAATTTCAGAAGCCCAGTAGCACACAGTTACTTATTCTTACTCATTCTTTTGCACCCTCTACTTCCTTGTTCATGATATAAATTGCAGTAACTAACAGTTAAAGCAAATGCCCCTGTGTTGTTTTTATCTGTCCCCACCATTTCCTGTCTAAAGTTAATAGTTATCAGTATATACTGTGCCAGTCGTGATGCACCAAGTCTTTCTTGTTGATTGATACATCAGTTTGAAAGGATTGGATTAACAGTAAGGCATCAGTATATATAAAATAAAATGGGGATTTTTTAGATGTTTACTATTGATTGCTACAGCAGTGTCATTAATTGTCCCCATCCTTTTGTCCTTAAACAGAATCAGAAAACAGAAACTACATAGCATATCCATGCATATGGTGGGTGACAGTAGTGGACAACAGCGTAGGGTAGTGACACACACCTGACCTCTTCAGGTCACCTGTGTCACTGCTATATACTGGGATGGAGAAGGGAAAGGGCAAAGTGGCACTGAGGTGCAAATGCACTGTTGGGAGTGCAAACGGGCTCCGTTGGTGTATTTGCACCATGCCAACTTCCCTGCTATCCATCCTAGTATATAGCAGCAATGTGGGCAAGTGGAGGTCAGGTGAGCACGACTGTCCCACCCCTGCTAACAGCTACTGGTATGGGAAAGGCCTTTCTCTGCAGAAGCAGTTACAAGCAGGCCCCTTCTGCTGCTCTGCTTTAAAACTGCAGCATCCGGATACTGCTATTTAATTAGGAATAGAATAGAATCTATTGAATTGGTCTGCAGATCATATCGCAACAAAAACAAACGTTCTTCATTGGAATGTGTTGGTCTGTGTAGGGTGCCCTGGCTCAGTTGGTACAGCAAACAGTAGGTAAAACAGTAGGACCAGAATATGCTGTACTGCCACCACTGCATTTTGTTGATTACAGCTACCCAGAAATTGCTCCTTATTGCTATATTTTAACTGCAATGGCATTCAATCTTAAAAAAATATGCCTATATATCTTTTCATTTCATTTTGTTTCAATTTTAAATTTGTCCACAAACTGTCTCAATCTAAAGACAAGATAAAAATGGCTTGAACAATTAAAATAACTAAGTACAGGTAGGTAGCTGTGTTGGTCTGCCATAGTCAAAACAAAATAAAAAATAAAATAATTCCTTCCAGTAGCACCTTATCGAGACCAACTAAGTTTGTTCTTGGTATGAGCTTTGCACACAAAAGCTCATACCAAGAACAAACTTAGTTGGTCTCGATAAGGTGCTACTGGAAGGAATTATTTTATTTTTTATTTTGTTTTAAAATAACTAAGTTACTTGCTTGCTCATGTCGTGCATTGCAGTTAACATTTACTATTGGCAGCCTTGCAGAACAGAAATGTGTATGAAGTTTCAGTGAAATGCTACCATATATATGGACTGCAAAAAGATCAAACTTATCCATCCTTAAAGAAATCAGCCCTGAGTGCTCACTGAAGTTGAGGCTCCAGTACTTTGGCCACCTCATGAGAAGAGAAGACTCCCTGGAAAAGACCCTGATGTTGGGAAAGATGGAGGGCACAAGGAGAAGGGGACGACAGAGGATGAAATGGTTGGACAGTGTTCTCGAAGGGACTAGCATGAGTTTGGCCAAATTGCGGGAGGCAGTGGAGGATAGGGGTGCCTGGCGTGCTCTGGTCCATGGGGTCATGAAGAGTCAGACACGACTGAATGACTTAACAACAACAATGTAGTTTACAGATAGGACTTACTGGTGTTCCTGGTGGGCCTTGTGGCCCTGGGGGCCCTCTTACCTGAAACCCCAAACAGAAAAACAAAGGTAAACAGCTTGCATAAGAGCACATTATGTAACCTTCAGAATGGTGGGCTTATGAGAGAAGTGAATGGTTATGGCATAAATAAAAAGAAGATGGGTGCCATTTACGTTTCTGAAGTCTATCCTTCTGGGTGTTTTTTCTTCTCAACTTAGCACTGCATTAGAGGTGTGGTTGGCTGGAGAAGTGCTTGGGGATGCAGAAAACCATGCTGTGAGTAGGGAAGGCTGCTGTGGTCCTCAGCCAGAAATCCCTTTTGCTGTTAAAAATGGTCCCTGCCCTTACTCTGTGAGTACTCAGAGGTCAGCCACAGATCAGTTGCCATCATGCCAAGGCTGGCCCCTTTTTCAGTAGAATAGTTTGGCATAGGCAGTTTAAACCCATGAAACCCTGAAGGATGCTTTGACTACACCAATGATCCTCCCAGTAAGCTTCAGCTTCTGTTTTTAGAGGATAAATTGTGGAATGACAACTTACTGAATCTCCAGTGTCTCCTTTTGCTCCAGGTTCTCCTTTCTCTCCCTGCAAATGCAGCAAGTATAGCATAAACCCAAGCACTGGTATGAGTTTTCTTTCTTGAACTTTACAGTATTAAGAGCTTTCAGGTGGCTTAACATTCAGATGAAGACATCCATTAGAGAAGAAGAACTGCAGTCATCATTTTGCGCCCCTCCCAAAATATACTACAGTGTGCCTGAATTCGCTGTGCTACCTATCTTGATCTTTGTCAAAATAGCTGGGCACCGTTCTAACAAATTTAGATAATGTCTTAAGTTGGCAGAGTATGTTCAGGAAGGAAATATAATGGCCAAACTCTTAAGCCCGTTTAGTATAACAACTTAAGGTGAGAACAGTAGTAGTGGTAGTTCCTGCTTCAAATCTCACCTCCTTCACAAACTCACTGCGGAGGCTTAGGTGAGCAACCATTAGCTCAGCTTCAGCTGAGAAAGAATTCAAGGCAGTGTTTTGTAGTGCTTGACTCTCCCCACAGAAGTGGTTTTTTGGGGGGGATGATCTAATTCTTTGGATAGCTTACTGTTAATCCTGGAAGTCCGATTGGACCTGTTAGGCCTAGAGGTCCTGGCACCCCCTGATCACCTTTTTCTCCAGCTAGGCCATCAAGACCCTATAGAAGAAGAAAAAAATATTTATTTTTAAATACTGTATACCAGGGGTCGGCAACGTGCAGCCCATGGGCTGGATACGGCCCATGAAGACCGTTTTACCAGCCCACGAGCTGCCCCCAAACCGAGCCGCCCGCTCGGTGAGTCCCTCATGCACTGCACTAAATTGGCGCAGCACGGCGCAGGGACTCGCCAAGTGGCACTGGAAATCACGTCTGCACATGGCCAGATGCCGAAAATCGCTTCTGTGCAGGCACGATTTTTGGCAACTGGGCATATGCAGAAGCTATTTCCAGCGCCGCGGACATGCGCAGATGCGATTTCCAGCATTGCACTGTGCTGGCCCGGCCCACAGACGATCTCTGCAGGAGTGATCCGGCCCACGGCCAGTAAGCTTTGCCAACCCCTGTACTATACCATGCAATAGAAAAACATGAGCGCACTGCTGGCATTAACAGAGTATTGAGACCCAGGTACTGAGGGGGCTGAACTCAGCGCTGGCAAACAGCTGTAGACAACACCCTTTGTGGCCTTTACTCGCAGAACTTTAGCACATTCCTCTCTCTAATGTGTTTCTTGACATGTCCCTAGTCAACAACTCACTAGGCAAAGGGCCTGGGAATGCAGTGTAGATGGATTTATTCTGTAGAAGCAGCAGCAGATGTAATATAATGAAGAGTGTAATTGAAGAACATTTATAACCCACAATATCTTTCAAATGAGCTCTAAGTGGCTAACAGGAAAATCAGTAAAACAATACACAACAAATTATAAACAATAAATCTTCCTGTTCATTTGTTGTTTTGCTTTTGTAGTTTTATTGTTGTGTCTTATATGGATTGGCCTTGTAGGCCACCTTGAGGGCATTTGTCCAAAGGTGCACAAATAAATAAATGGGAGGATTTCACCCCATTATGGCATCCCATTTATGAGTGTGACCCTGAAGTTCATAGAATCATAGAATTGTAGATTTGGAAGGAACCATGAGGGTCATCTAGTCCAACCCTCTGCAATGCAGGAATCTTTTGACCAATATGGGGCTTGAACCCATGACCCTGAGATTAAGAGTTCCATGCTTTTGTGTGTGTGTGTGAGAGAGAGGGGGGGGGGCGCTGTGTGAAAATATGTGTCCGCACAGGATGGAGGGGAAATATGTAAGTCCATCCCTCTGCTCCTTCCACACCACTGCAAATTACTGTGAATCTCTTCTTAGAAAAAAAAAATCACATGAAAACACATTTAAAGTTGTCAGTTTTTCACCATCTTAGTCTTGTAGAAAGCTATGCTAAACAGAGAGGCATTCCAAACTTACTTCAAGATAAATGTGTGTAGGATTTGGATTTCTGCCTGCAAAAATCACATTGAGTTCATTGAGAAGAACATTTGTGTATTTAACTTGTGAAGAAAGAGGTAGACCCATCAGGAAGGAAGATAAGGCAGGATCTTGCCTTATGACAATTCAGTCAGGTTTTGAAGTCTCCAGGCCCAGTTTGGTAAAACATACAATCTGGAAGTTCTGATATCATATGGCTAATCGCAGGTATGTACTCAACAGCTGCCATAGATCAGGCCAAGCACTTGGCAAATGGAACCACCAAAAGCATTATTGTTTTATGGAAACAGTTTAAATCAAGATCATCATCAGCGCCTTTTATAGTAATTCCAGTTTTAGAGAGCAGATAATCTCACCTTCAGTCATTTGAAACTGTGACCCATCTATTTTCGTGCTTGAAAGGACAACCAAATTAATACACTCCCATTACCTAGCCCTTACCTTTTCTCCATCATGTCCGGGAGGACCAGGCAGGCCAATTTCACCCTAAGATGCAGAAACCAATGGGGGGAAAATTGTGAAGGGCTATTTCACCTCTTTGTGTGTTAAGCATGGGAAATGATGAAAAACAACTCTGCAGGTAGAGGAATCATAGATAATTATAGCAAACTTCACTCTTCAGGTGCACAAGAGAGTGGTATCAGCAGGCTTGGTGGGGGAGTTCCAAGGGTTGCATAAGAAACAACAACAACAACAACAAGCTTTAGATACAAACCTTAAGGTATAGGAAAACACCAAACAACCCAATGAGGACTGAGCATAGTCAGTGGCTACAGAACGTTCTAAGACTGCAACCTGGAAATCTACACTGCACATTCAAATTCCCCAATGCAGGGAGCATGAAGGAGCCATGACCACTCTCGCTTGTTCCAATCTTTTCTGGCACCTGTATTTCTTGCAGTAGATCTAGAGTCTGCTTATTATGACAAGTGGAGAACAGGAGGGAGGTTGGGAGGATGGGGAACGCTAAGAGGGGGACTTGTGGGGAAGCCTGGGTTGTCTTCTGCTTGCACTGGTAGATTTTTAGCCAACAACCTGGCAGTCCTATTCATTTGACAATAGCAGTGCCCTAGAACTACCACACCACAGAGGGATTTGCACAAGAGCCAAGTTTGGGGAAGAGGTTTTCTAGGATGGGAACCTCAGGGAAGAAATGCAGCCTGTTCCCCCAGCTGTGCTGATGCCTGTGTACATACTACTTTTCCTCAAAGGATTCTGGGTGCTGTAGTTTACCCCTGAATTCTTTGAGGGGGTAAATGTGCTTTGAATGTATTTCATAGTGTGTACGCAGCTAGTGTCCACTATATACACCTAGTGGCATTTAACTAACAGAGGCAATTAAAGTTCAAACCCCCCCCCCCAGTTTTGTGTTATGTTTCCTTTATGGCCACTGAGAATGAAGTAACTGCTCTTCCCTGCCATAGCATAGATGCAGCACAACCATCAGGCATAAAAACATGTTTTAAATTATGCTTCAGAGTGGACTTACGTTGTTTTTTTTAAAGCAAATTTTATGTGGTAAATTAATTTACAACCAGCTGTGTCATCTATCTGGCTTGTACCTAATATGCACTTGCCTCAGGTCTAGCAATCAGGGGGTAAAATGTAATGTGCAGAAAAGCCTTTAGAGTGCAGTTAACAAAAAAAGAAGTTTCTTGCGTCAGACATTATCCAGTTTTAATTTTCATTTATAGAACATTTCCCCTTAGTAATGGAATGCACAGCACCACCTCATACTAAAACTAGGTTTTTATTATTCTGCAGTTATAAAATGTGAGATATAATGAGTAGGAAGAAAGGTTTACAACTGCCTTTTCATTATGGAGTGATGAGGATACACAGGGAAAATAACTCTACTGGTCATGTAGTACATTAATGCTTACACACGATCTTTTTCAATTACTGGGTACTCAGGAGTAAGTTACATTGAAGGTACAGGTGGGTAGCCGTGTTGGTCTGCCATAGTCGAAACAAAATAGGAAACAAAATAGGAAATTCTTTCCAGTAGCACCTTAGAGACCAACTGAGTTTGTTCTTGGTATGAGCTTTCGTGTGCATGCACACTTCTTCAGATACACTGAAACAGAACTCACCAGATCCTTACAATGAAGGGACGTAGGTGGCGTTGTGGTCTAAACCACAGAGCCTAGGGCTTGCCGATCAGAAGGTTGGCAGTTCGAATCCCCACAACGGGGTGAGCTCCTGTTGTTTGGTCCCAGCTCCTGCCAACCTAGCAGTTCGAAAGCACGTCAAAGTGCAAGTAGATAAATAGGTACCGCTCCGGCGGGAAGGTAAACAGCGTTTCCATGCGCTGCTCTGGTTCGCCAGAAGCAGCTTAGTCATGTTGGCCACATGACCCGGAAGCTGTCTGTGGACAAACGCTGGCTCCCTTGACCTATAGAGCGACCTAACGGATGGGGGTACCTTTACCTTTACCTTAAGTTCCATTGAACGGGGCTTGTTTTTGAGTAGATGTATATAGGATTGCATTACAAGGTCCTAATTATTAGTAAGCTTGGAGCATAATCACAAGTTCAGCATTTTTGAATTTAAATGAGAGAGAAACACATGTAGGCATCTATTGCACTGAAACCTTATGGGCCTTAAAGTGTTTTATTTTTGCTAGATCATGCCCAAGTCATTTTTAAGGAATCTCAGGTTGTGACTCTTACCTTCTGTCCAGGTAGTCCTGGAGGACCTGCGACACCAGGTAGTCCAGGAGGTCCCTGATGAAAGAAAAACTCATGTTTATAAAATAACTTGCTTTCTTCCTTTAAAAATGAAAACATTGCAAAAGTAGATACTTCTTAATGGTAACAGCTTTTTGACAGTGGACCAGGCTGCCTTGGAAGGTGGTGGGCTCTTCTTTTACTTAAGCAGAGGCTGATGGACAGCCATCTGTCAGGGATGCTGCAGCAGCGTCTTGCTTTGCTGATCCTGCGCACTGGTTGGACCAGATGGCCTCCTAAGCATCTTCCAATGGTTGCTGATTCTACCCCTTTTATGAAACAGAACTTTGTTTATAAACCCCAGTGCATATAGGAGGAAAGGTGACTCACCATAAGAGCCAAGGTTCGTATCTCCTGGAAAAAAAACCCAAAATATATATATTGAAGTTTCTTCTTGAAGAAGCAACTCTCTTCCTTTCACCTCCAAACTAATGCTTAAACAATTAAC
Source organism: Lacerta agilis (assembly GCF_009819535.1). Lineage (NCBI taxonomy): Eukaryota > Metazoa > Chordata > Lepidosauria > Squamata > Lacertidae > Lacerta > Lacerta agilis. The sequence goes on along the minus strand of NC_046316.1, from coordinate 26,657,251 downwards.
CGCACTTTGCATGAAATGTTACATAGGTTTTATTTCCATTCTGGAACTTCAAAATAGTTTTTACACTATAATTTTCCTTTAGGGAGAACAGCAGCTTTACAGCATCTTCATAATAATCTATGGGCAAGACTCAACCCTGCAAATGTGAAGGGACTTCCTCTTCCCCTCCCCTCCTTGCAGAGGGTCTCCCAGCCCTTTGGATCAGATGAAGAGGGGCATCAATGGGAACAGGGAATCCACAACTGGATATACCACGCTATATGTTTACAAATGTCCAAGATGATCAGCTGTTACAGATGCATAGAAGAAAGCATCCAAGTTGGCATTCCTAATCTGAAACCAGCACTACTTCAGTACCCTGAAATTCAAAACCATTTCTCCCCAAACAAGCAATTTCCACGCAGCTTTCCCTGTACATATACTATAGACCTGGTTCCTACAGCCCTTCAAGTGGTCCTTTTATAGTTCAATGCTTTAGACAGCCATACTACTGATTAGTGTACACTGCTCCCACCCATCATCAGTCATCAGGCTGCATTGAACTCATCACTTTACTTGCCTATTTCTGGTGCACATGATAAAGTGCCCATGATAAAGACCAGAAAAGAATAGGTTAATATGAGGTACAAAATGGAATTTATTAAGCAGACAAGAAATCTTCGTTGGGGGGGGGAACCCATTTCAGAGAGTTAAGCTCTTATTCAAAATATAAGTATTGCAAGAAGTTCTTTACTGATTCCTACTGCCTAATGGGTTTATAAACATCTGTTGTAGCTAGGTAACAAATCTGAAACATCTGCAGTATTAATCTGGCAGGTGGGGGACTATCTTATTACTGCTGCTATGTCTGTACAACTCTTGCAAAAAGTGATCTGCTGGCAGGAGCTATTCAGGCATATTATATAATAATGCATTTTGAATTAATATCCTCTTTGTCCTAGCTGACAGCCTATTGGTAGGGTATAAAAGAGATCATGTATGGCATTGAGAGCTGATCACCGAAGAATTGATGCTTTTGAATTATGGTGCTGGAGGAGACTCTTGAGAGTCCCATGGACTGCAAAAAGATCAAACTTATCCATCCTTAAATAAATCAGCCCTGAGTGCTCACTGGAAGGACAGATCCTGAAGTTGAGGCTCCAGTACTTTGGCCACCTCATGAGAAGAGAAGACTCCCTGGAAAAGACCCTGATGTTGGGAAAGATGGAGGGCACAAGGAGAAGGGGATGACAGAGGACAAGATGGTTGGACAGTGTTCTCGAAGCGACTAGCATGAGTTTGGCCAAACTGTGGGAGGCAGTGGAGGATAGGGGTGCCTGGCGTGCTCTGGTCCATGGGGTCATGAAGAGTCAGACACGACTGAACAACAACAGCAAAAAGAGATCATGGAGTGCAGAAGTTAGAATACTGAGATACATGCTGAATAGCATTGCAGTGTACAGTCTGAAGGCAAATGAGACTAACACCTTGCTGGAGCTAAGCAGACCTCCTCAGGTATTAGATGTGAGAAACGGAAAATGTCATGTCCCTCCTTTGACTGAGATATTCTGTGGTCTTGGAGATTCAGACAGTCGTTGGTCATCTCCATATCTTGCATTCAGAGCTGTAGGTCTAGCATATTTTTAGATAAGGACCAAGACCCATAGCTTCCTAACATTCCTTGCGATGTCAGTAAGCTTAGGGCCAAAAAAAAATGTGATGCTAAATGCATCACTACAACAAATTAAACCAAACTTTTAAAAACTAAATAAGCAAGTGTGGGTTCCCTATCACTGACATTAGCTCCACAGGCCCAAGAGAATAACCCTTTCTATCCCATCATGGTTTCAAAGAGAATTATCTCCATGTGGCAATGGAAGTTTTGCTCCTGGGGTTAACAGCAACTGCGGGGGTGATTTTAATTGGAATCATGGCAGGGGAATAAAGAATTTTAAAAAACTCTCTCTATGAGCCACAGTTCTGATTTTGTTCATGTTTGCTATTTAAAAAGATTCACAGAACTCGTAGTCACCTGTTTAGCATCATGTATAGTTTGGCTGGAAATTTACCAACATTGTAAGGAATGGATATCAGCTCCGAACATCAAAAGAAAATCTAAAATAAGCTAGACCTACTAATACAGTATGGTGTTTAGTGCCACATGTAAGTTTGGCCCTTAGTGGACATCTGGATGGTTTTATACTGAAGCCTACTTCTCAGTAAAGTCTAAACATCACTCAAAAATCTTATTATTGGTTCATGGTGGCTGCATTATCTTTTTTCAAGGCATGTTTTTGCATGCCATAATAGGCCTTTTCAGCTTTGTCCAGTGAGTTGGAATTTGCTAACACTCCCCAAAGTAGGACTTCTGTTCATGCAGTGGTTGGGATTCTTTATGCATATTCCAGAGGAATGTCACACTTTTGCTGATCTCCTTTAGATAAAAGATGCTGTTTTGCATGCAGTGGAACAAGGAGATTGCAAACTAATCCTACCATCTTCAATAGGTGACTTCACCAGAATCCCCTCTGCATTCTAAAATCTGAGTAATCCTAAACATGAATGATCTCCATATCATGATCCAGTGCTGCTCAATCACTGGCTGTGATTGCAATAATCTGTATACATAAATATAACACCCAAGTCTCCATTCTATAACTTCTACAGAGGTACCGGTAGCAATTAACTGTATGACAGGGGTGCCCAAACTTTTTTCAAAGAGGGCCAGATTTGATGAAGTAAACGTGTGTGAGGGCTGACCAAAGTTGTTGAGCTTTTTATAGGATTGAAGTTGCTGAGCTTTTTTAAGGATTTTACCCCAGGACATATACTGCCACAGGGGCCAGATTAAATCGACCAACAGACTGGATTAGGCCCCCAAAACAGACTTTGGACATGCCTGCTGTATGAGATGGTCACTTGTTGTAGCTAAATCAGCATGAAACAACCTGTTACTCTTCAAAAAATATCACCATAAAACAAACAAATAGGTCATTGGAGCAACACATGGTGCACACCTGTGTTGTATGTGTCAGCTTAGTTTATTACCTGTAAAGCTTCATTGATATTGCCATTGTAATCTACCATTTCATTCTTTCCTGGTTCACCCTTGGGACCCTGAAAAATATTAAATAGGTGGTTAGAAACCAGAGTTTCCATCTAGATTAGAGATACTTCAGTGCTTGAAAGTTTCTCTTAAGTATTCAAGTATCTTGAATAGAAAGCCCCAAAGGAGAGGACATCCTTCACAGAAAAATCGTATAGTGCAGTTATAAGTGTACACATAGTCAGATTCTAACCCACTCTGGAATAGTCTTCAGTAAGCATATCTTCCTCTACCGGCTTGCCGATCAGAAGGTCGGCGGTTTGAATCCCCGCGACAGGGTGAGCTCCCATTGCTTGGTCCCTGCTCCTACCAACCTAGCAGTTCGAAAGCACGTCAAGTGCAAGTAGTTAAATAGGGACCGCTCCGGCAGGAAGGTAAACGGCGTTTCTGTGCACTGCTCTGGTTCACCAGAAGCAGCTTAGTCATGCTGGCCACATAACCTGGAAGCTGTACACCAGCTCCCTCGGCCACTAAAGCGAGATGAGCGCCGCAACCCCAGAGTCGTCCGCAACTGGGGTCCCCTTTACCTTTACCTATTATCAAGCTGTGGTTCATCTGGCCAAGAACAGGTGGCGCTGCAAACTACAGTGTGATGACAGCTTGCCAAAAACACACAAAACACCCCTTAGTGGAAGAGGGCAAGGTGGAGGGAAGAAGTGGCCCAGGTGGGCAGGTGAGCCTCAGAGGAACAATCAGTACAGACTGGAGCAGCTCCCCAGCAATTGCTCCCTAGTCCTGTTTTGCTGCCACTGCCACCTGCCACTCCCCTCCTCCTTACCCTCTTCAAGGGCCGTTCCTGCAGTGTAGGGAGGGTGGGTAGTGAGCTGTAAGGAAAAGGGGCTTTGTTGAACTGTAAGAAGTCAGGAGATTTTTCTTGTGTGGTGGGGAATATAAGGGGAGGAGGGTTGGCAAAGTCTCCAGGGATTGGGAAGTAGGTGGAGCTGGTGAGCAACCCAAGCACAGATGCAACCTACACTATGTATATAAAAGAACAAGGAGAATTTACTCACCTTTGGTCCTGGAGGTCCAGGTAATCCAGGGGGTCCAGGTTCCCCTTTACCTCCTCCAAGTGCATTGTCAGAATCTCCCTTATCTCCCTAGATAGACAAATAAAGAACAGTGGTCAAATGAAAGTAATGTTTGTATTTCTATAACAAGGCCTTTTCTGAACGAGTGAAGGGGAAGAAGTGATAAACGAGAAGGTATTGCTGCTAATACCCCTTAGTCAGTTGATTGCTGACATTACATATACTAATTGTGAAACCAGTTAGCGAAACCAGCACCATCCACACAGGAGGAGGAGAAACCTACGGATCTGGAGAAGCCAACCAGTATTTAGGAAATATAAAACTGAATAGGGGAGGGAGCAAAACAGATCAATGAGTATTAATCATGTTCATTGGGTCTGGAAGGCTGACTAAGATGTAGCTCTTCTGATGGACCAGTGTTGGTGGTCCCACATGCCTCTGAGATTTGGCCCGCCTTTCCAACCCCTTAATGTGGTTGGCCTCCTTGGAAATCCTTGCCAATACAGTGGTACCTCGGTTTACAAACTTAATCTGTTCCAGAAGTCCGTTCTTGAACCGAAACCATTCTTAAACCGAGGTGCACTTTCCCCAATGAGGCCTCCCGCCACTGGTGCCCTTCCACTGTTCGGCTTCTGTTCTTAGACCGAGGTAAAGTTCACAAACCGGGACACTACTTCCAGTTTTGCAGAGTTTGTAAACTGAATGGTTTGTAAACAGGGTTGTTCTTAAACCGAGGTACCACTGTAGAAGTTTGCTTTTGGGCATCTTCTGGGGAAAAACAACAACCACTGAATTATTCAAACAGGTCTTTCAGTTCTGAAATCCTTTGCCAACCAGCTATCACTGATGTGTTGACATTTTTACTATAATAGTGTGTTTTTAGTCTGTATACCGCCTTGTGGATATTTTATATGAAAGTGCGGCCTATAAACATTTTAAATAAACAAATGTACAAAGATCCGACCAGTTAAATATTTTTCTCCAGTCAGATTATTTGCTGTTTTTATGCAAGCATAAAGATGCATACTTGGAGGTGCCCTGTTCCCTGAATGTTTCGGTGCAAGCAAATAAAGAAAATTTACCTGTTACCACATCCCCTTCCCAGGTAACAAAACAAACCTTTTGCCCTATGGTTCCAGGAGGTCCCGGATCACCAGGTTTTCCTTTCTCGCCCTGTTGGTGAAATATACACATGGTTGGATACCTGCTGCAATTATTGGTTTAATTTGCACTAGGATCAGCTGAATGGCTGTAAATCTATCTATGGGCACAACTTGGCAAGTATGTCTACAGCTTTATTCCTGTTCCTTTGCTAGTTTTCCTTCTGAAGAACCATTGTTTGCCTTTTGATTCTATATCACAACATGGCCATGTTTCCATTTTCTTTTACACCAACACACTGTGTGTGTGTGTGTGTGTGTGTGTGTGTGTGTGTGTCTGTGTGTGTGGTGTTTTGTTTTTTAAAAAAGTTCTGGCTATAAGAATCTTCTCTCTTTCAAAGAACATGGTTCAAAACTAATAACCATCTTATGAACTTTCCAATTTTGAAAGGCTGCCTTTCACAAACATCTTGTGAAGAAACCATCTTCACAGGACAATCATTTATCTGATGGTTTGATATTGGGGGTCAGGGACCAGGGACCAGCAGGTGCATCACAGGTACCAGAATCAAGGTGATGTAATCCTGTATATGTCCAAGATCATTTACAGTGCCCATATGGATGGCTTTATACCCTTGTGTTATACCCAAGTAACTAAGCTTGATGAAACAAACAATATGGGTGTTCCCATTTCAGTTATCTAACACAGAAACACCATTATCATCCCTAGTCTCTGGAAAGTTCTGGACACCTGTTGCAACCCAAGTAAGGGCTTAGCACACTTCCTCTTGTCCCACTTTGAGCTAATGCGCAATTCAGGCTTTTTCCAGATTGACATTTGCTCAACTTAGAGCTAAAGAGCGGGGGAAAGAGCAGGAAAACCACTTGAACCATACTTTCTAGGCATGGGACAAGCGGAATTATGGATGAGCCCTCAGTGATTTTGCCAAGTTTCTGTGCAGGTGTGCATGCTTCACAGAGGCATAGCTGGGGCGGTGGGGGGCACTTACAGTGGTGCCTGCAGTGCGCCCAAGCCACACATGTCTCCTGGGAGTGACACGGTGGCTCGGGCATCTGCAGGCCCTGTACTCCCGAAACGGAAGCGTGGAGCTTACAGCCGCCTACCACCTCCCCCTCAGCCGCCTTACAGCTGAGGGAGAGGCGGTGGCCTGCCCTGGCTCAACTCCACCCAGTGGGTGGCTCCCCCCGGCCCCATGGGTGGCTTGCCTCGCCCCTGGGTGCAGGGCACGTACGCCGCTCCAGGTGCCCGAATGGCTAACTATGCCACTGATGCTTCAGCTATAAGGAGAGATCACTCCATAATACAAAAGGGTCTGTGGGCTGAATGCCCAAACATTTTGAGTTGTGCCTTTGCATTACATAAAACCAGCATTCAGTTGCAAACAAATTCATTTTGATCTTTTTATGAGCCACCTTTGGCTTACGCTCCGAAGGCACTGTGCAGTTAAAAGAACAAACAAGAACAACACAAAAAATCAACAACAAAACAATGTAAAACACAGAAACAGCAGCATCCATCCCCAAAAACCAAACTAGACATCAAACTGCAATTTAAATCAGCTATTCAACACACCAAAATGCCTGGGAAAATAAACAAAGGAATTTGCTGCCAAAAAGACTTTATAATGAGTGGTGGGGTAGCTAGACCAATAAAGACATTGTAAATACAAGGTCAGATGGTTGTGGGATCCAAACAAAGGCCTTGAGGGAAGACCTTGCATTTTGGGTAGACTCAAGTGGGAGAGAGTAGTCCTTTAAGTAGCAGACCCCAAGTTATCCAGGCAATAACCAGCACATTCAAATGTGTCTAGAAAGGAACCAGCAACTATTATAGTTATTTAAGAACTGGTAAGATGCAGTCCCTATAGGTAATACATTGTAGCTGCTGTGTTTCATAGTGCATTTCACGAGTCCACACTAAACGTTATCAGAGCATCAATAATTGTGGCTGGACAATCTCAGTCTAGCAGGGGTTGCAGCTGATGTTCCAGTGACAGTGCTTCATCAATCAGCAGCACCAGACTTTGAACTCCAGAAACTACAACCTCATCCTTAGGGAAATGCAACCTAGTCTGTTCTAATTATTTGAGCTGGTCAGAATGCATTTTTGCTCAAGAAATGTCTGGATTTCAAAATAGGAAACTTGATTTAAATCATATTGATCACACTGATTTATAATAGTGCCAGCTGTACAGAAGGCTATCTTGAGACCATTTATTCTGAAATCATTCCATGTACCACAGTGAGAGCCCATTTTTGTAAATTTCTGCTTGACGGCTGGATCACATGGGTATGAACCATATGAGTGACACATTGCTTAATGGGAAGGGCATCACTAACAATGCACGTGCAAGCATGATGTATAAAATAGGTCTGAGAGTTAACGAGGGCAGTTCCCTTTATGGCAATAGGCCTTTGGAAGGAAGGGAAACAGAAGGGGAGCACGGAGATTGAGGAAGAATGAGCCAAGTGGTAGGGCAGAATGAAGTACTGAGAGCTGCATGGAGCAAACCTGATTATCTGACCGCTGAAAGTTCTGTCTGACTTTCCTTTCCAACTGTTTTCTACAACCAAAACAGCCTTCAGAGTTAAACCTCAACAGCTGAGATTCTCAGGATGCCAACTTCTGTTCTAGATATAACTGCTTTCTGTGTCTGCATGGTACACATATGCAGTGGTCCAAAAGGACAGGGCAATAACACTTTTGAGTACAGATGGAAATTGTTTACTCAGAGGGCCATTTTCATCTACTATCTGGATCTGCAGTGGAGAAGTTGAGTTCACTTATATTTCAAAGTGCACACAAGCCATTAAACGGAGTGCTTTATTTTCAAATTAAGTTGGGAAATGTGAAGAGTTAATAAGCTGCAGCCAGAGCTAATACTAATCAGTTGCATGGATTTTGCTATCTTCAAAGTCAGAAGCAATTGCATCCTCTTATAAACCGGCATCCCAGCATACTTCCAAATCGTCCTGTCCTCCCATCATAATATTTATCCTGTTTGTTATTCCAAGGGTGAAAGCAGACACAATATATAAACATATTTCTTTCAGAAGACTGCTAATATTTGAGTATTCTGAACAGGGGTGCTTCAAATTCTGGGTTTAGTTTTGGGGATACACAACACACTCCACACATGTAAGAAATAGGATAAATGCTTTCTTTGGCAAGCATGAAAATGCAGCTCAAAGCAACCTGGTCAAGGTTTGGGGGAAGGACAATACAAATAAGCAAACCAAGCTCTAGCATTTGACAATGACCTACCCTCTGCCCCCTTTTCCCTGGCAAACCTGGGGGGCCCATCTTCCCTGCAACTCCACGTTCACCCTTTATTTGGAGGATGGGTAAGAAAAGGGAGGCAGAGAGTAATGTCTGTTACACTTGACTGGTAGTCTCCAAGCACAACATAGCCAAACCCTGAAACACCTAAAAGAAATAGCAAACTTGCTAAAACTTCTACTTTTGTTGCTGATAGCAACAACATCAGTAGGATTTATATAGAATTTTAAAGTGGTGAAAACACTTCACACACCTAATCTCAGTAATCTACACAACAACCCTGTAAAGTAGGTCATTACTGATGCCCTTCTATTGAAGCTTGGGGAGGAGATCTAGAGCTAGGATATAGTAGCTCCATAGATAGATAGATAGATAGATAGATAGATAGATAGATAGATAGATAGATGATAGATAGAAACGTCTACAGACCCTACGGTGTTCACTTGTCTCCTGCTGGGGAGGGGAGAGGAAAATAGGGAACATCTCTACTGAACAAAGTATTCACATCCTGATTATAACACCAGATCTCCTTAAGAGACTTAAAATAAAACATAGACAAAGCAGACTAAGCACAGACGTTTCTTTAAGTGCAATACCTTTGCTCCTGGAATCCCTGGCTCACCCTGCATTAGGAAAAGATGGAAAAACAAACTGAGAGAAGAGAGGAGAGGGGTGATTCTTTTACTTCCAGCACTAACAGGCAGAGTAGGTGACCATTCTTTGAAGAAGACCTCATGCCAAAGCCCCACTTTAGCTTTATTTCGATTTGCATTTACATCTGTCTAATGGGTTTCACTCGGTCTCACACAGCTGTGTACTGATGTGAAATTCACTCATGCAACTTTTTATCCAGCTTTAAATGGACCAAAAGTATTTTATTTCAATCTGCAGAAATACAGATGGGCAAGAGTTGTTAATATTCAAGTTTGAGGGTGGAACTAATGAAGAAAACATTGAGTTCCTATGTTTTCCTTCTAATGCAAATGTCAGTCAGGGCTCTTTTTCTGGGACAAATCAGTAGGTGGGAAGGATTTGAAGTCTTCCCTCGCTTACTGATTCTGCCCTGCAAATACTGTCCTAAGGAGACAACTTTGGAAAAAGAGAACCATGACTATGCAGATAGGAGCAATATTGATTTGGGCCACAAGAGCCACAGTGCCCCTCTTTACATTCTCCCATAGATGTGAATGGAGCACAATAATGTGCTGCTCTTGGAGAAACTCTGGGAATGACACTGGGGGCTCAACCACTGCTCAATTGGAACCAATGTCAATTTGCAGAAAACCCAAATGCCGTTTGTTCTGATTCAACAATAAACCGCAGATTTTCCCGGAGAAAGCGGCAGGACAAGAAAAAACTTCTCAGACCTGTGTCTAGAAATCACGGGACAAATGGAAGTGTGGATGAGCTCTGGGTGGCCCAGCCCTCACCAACAGAATTCCCAGGGTGGGGGAAGTCCCATTAGCTTCAGTGCAGAGTACACCATCTGCACATATCCTACCTTTTAAAAGGAATTTTGGTAGCGCTAAAAAATTACCCTGATAAGGCAGGTGCCTAGGACTCAGCTATACAGCTGCAAATAAAATGTGTGTTGTAAAGTGCATTATACAAATGTGGCATTAGATGGCAATGGTGAGCTATGGCAAATTCAATATTTTTTTCAAAACTTTTTTTTAAAAACGCATTTCACAGCGTTTTTTATATGTGTTTAGATTCCACACTAGTCTACGAGAAAAGTTATATTATGCTCATTTAAAAGAAATCACTCTGGTCTGTGTTTCTGTTTGCAGCAGTGTTATAATGTCTCTGTAACACCAGCATCTCATGTGGGTTGTGGTACTATATTTTTGTACACCACTCTAAGCACTGGTTTGCTGGCACATCAAAGCTGCGTTAGGTCTTTTAAAAAAAAAAATCCAACACTGGTGGATAGTGCATGATACGAGAATCTGTCATTGTGGCTATTTAATTAATCTGATGGATTATCTTAAACATTATCTTAAACATTTGCACTACAGACATTATCTTAAACATTTGCACTACTGACTAAGTGTCACTCCCCCCCCCTTTTTTTTTTTTACTATGAAGGAACTTTGTATTCATAGGATCTCTCCAGGGGATTATAATCTTTACTACATTACAAAACACTAGATGTGATGTTTCTGAGTGCAATAAAACCCCAATATTTAGCAGTCGAACCGGCAAAACAGTAAGCAGTCATAAGGATACCGGTAATTCTTTAAAAAAAATGCTTTTTATTAAAACAGCTCTAATCTCAGGGCTGTGCTTTGCTTTTCAGTTCTCTGCTCCCCACTATTTGAAGCTAAGTTGAGAGCACACCTCTGTTTTCATCTCCTAAGAGAGCTCTACAGCCCCCCTGAGAGGTTAGCACTTGAAAACTAACCTTCATGCCTGCCACCGCAATTCCAGGATCCCCCTGACAGAGAGAAAGGAAAGACAGGGATACTTTGATAGATGGTGAAAAAAAGTGTTTGCTCAAGAGAGAAAGTTTCAGAAAGCTTCTCTCTTTTTTTTTCTTCTTGGGGAGGGGGCAAAGCATACCTAAGGTAATATAAAATGGAAGCCAACAGCCTTGGAAGATTACTAGGGCCAAACTAGATGTGACAGCAGCACAGGGCGTGTGGGTTGGATCTGATTTTTCTTAGCAAAGGGAGTGTGTGAATGAATCCCTTACCAAATCCGCTGCTTACTTCCCTCTAGCCTCTCCCCGCAAAGACTTTTCCGATGCCAGAGCACATATAACAAAAGCATCAACACACAAGAGTACAGGAAGCTCCCTGATACTGAGACAGACCACTGGTCCATCCAGCTCAATGTTTCCCAAACTTGGATCTCCAGCTGTTTTTGGACTACAACTCCCTTTTTTGCCCACGTTGGCTGGGACTGGCAGAATCTCAAAGCTTCTGGGAGCTAAGGGGCAAATTTTCTAAACCTAAATCTCCACCTGTGTTCCTCTTTTAGTTCTAAGAGAGAGAGAAAGGTGGAGCAGAGAGGGAGAGGGAGAGGATGGTCTGCTGCTGTCACCTCTGGCTTGAACCTAAGGGATTCCTCAATGAGGAGTTCAGTATTGGCAGACAAACTTCTCTCAAGCACAGTTTGCCTTCCATTACCAATCTTCTCCTGCAATGTTTGGTTGCAGGGAGTGCTAGGTGCATTGTGGAGCACATCACTGGTCCACATGCGCTTGGCCGGGGCACTGTGTGTGCTGAGAGGGCACCCTAGAAATCACTATAGATTGTTCGGTACCACAAAGGGGTTCCTCAACACATGCAATGGGGTCCTTCTGCAGACAAATCAATGTGGAAAGAATTTCCTGAGGGCGGAGGTTTTAAAACTCTTTGGTCTAGACAGGAGTGTTTCACTGTTCCTCTACACTAGCATTATCAATGCATCTTGCTATTGTTGCTATTTAAAGAGGACCTGTGCTGTTGCTTTTAGCAGAAACCAAACCTTGGCTGTTTCATAATCTTAAGGTTTTCACCATCAATTTTATTGAACAGTTTATGGTTTCATAGATGCAATTGTGCATATCTAGTATTATTTTATGACTGAGGGAAAATGTGAAGATTAGTAATGGGACATTAAGGTGGGGGAATGAAATGAAATGTAGCAAGAATGCTATACAGTCATGGGATCTGTCAGGAGATCTTTGTACTTTGAATGGCAGGAAAATAAATAATTCCTCACATATGCAGGATTTTTTGTTTAACATGTGACAAATGAGTGTTTGGTTTTGTCCCCATATCTCTACCAATTACTTAACATTTGCTTTGCAGCTGGATTCAGGCAAACTGTTGAGGTGGTAAAGGCACCACACATGAAACAACTGGTTATTTTTACATATGACTTCACACATTATCCAGGAGATTGTCAGCTACAGTATCTGCATTATGTCACTGCATTTAAAAGAACAGTCCACATATAAAAATATTGTCCTTTGATGACTTAGCTATTTTGGCTGTTCATCTGAATCAAACTTGGGTGATTCTTTGTGAAGGCTGAAGCACATATTGAGGCTGATGAAAGGGATACTACAGAAAATGGCTTCCCTATGGTAAGTGACCCCAACTCTGTCCACAATGGCTCCATCAGCATGTACTGCTAAACTATGTATTGACATTCTGAGGACAAGCCACAATGAGTCTAGGACTCTTGCATTCACTACTCTTCTCCTCTCCTCTTTTGGCATAGCTGCAGGAAGGCTAGAATCTTCTGCTTCCATTTTATATTAACCACAACTGTTCATTCTGTGCAACCCTAAACTGTGGTTAATCATAGCTACAATCTACTTAAACAAGCCAGATTTATAAGCCACAGTCTGCAGCTGACTTGTTTTAGCAAACCATATTTAAGAGTATCTGAAGTCTACCCAGGTTTGAACATCACAACAAGCTGCAGTTAGTCAAATAAGGAAACAAAAAATTATGAACTCCTCTTCATGGTTTTGCCAGAGAAGGAGGGAACAAGCCAAAGGCTCACTGCAACTCAGTTTTGTAACATAAACTGTGGTTTGGCATTACATGTGAACACAGCCAAAGTTTGGAAGTACACCTACTGTATAAAGGCTGTTAAGTTGTGTCTCCACATATCCTTCCCAATGGCCTCAAGATGGCCATGGATATGCAGAATGTAATGGCTCAATCCATTTGAAATACACTTACAAGTGTTTCAGCAGGAAGAAGGACCAGTCACCATGATGAGGCCATGTTCAGTAGCATTTTTATGGCAAAAATAATGCCCACTGTAGACCACTGTATTTGACTGCTCCCTATTAATGACTGGAAATGATGCTAATGGGCAGCAAGCTCATCAAAGCAGCCAATATGTAAAGTGTAACACCTGGGCAGGGAAAGAAAGATACTGGAAGCCTTTGGGAAGGATATCAAGTGGTAAGAATTTCCTAGGCAAAAATCGCAGTGCAGATGAACCTTGAGATGAGTGCTTATTGGCTAAATAAAGGAAGTGGGCACATTCTACATATTAGTATCTGTTAGGCTCTTCAATGAGAGCATTTGATTACAAGAGCAAGTGGTCCTAGGGAAAGAAGTGGGAACGGATGGAAATACTTATTGTTAGACATAGAATAATGGGGGTTTGGAGAGTTTAGTGCAATAGATGAACAACAAAGAGACTTGCTTGGAGAAGCAGATTTAAATCATAAACCAAGAAGGGCAAACAGGTCCAAACATTGAAAGGTGTGAAGCAGATGGGGATGGAAGAAGAGGGAGAAGGATCATACCTCTCAACTTTCTGAAACAGAAATCAGGGGCATAGCTAAAAAACACAAGGACAGAAGATGGAAATCAGGGATTCTATGTAATAACAGGTGAAAGAAACATTCAGAAATGCATCAGATGTGAGTAATGTTTAGTAACTATGGGCTAGAGACATGAAGGGGATAAATATATATTGGGAGGGTGGATTTGATTGAATAGATGGCATGTCAATCCTTTAACATGTAAATGAATGCAATTCTGGAGTCCTTTACATAAGGGTTATTCTGACCTAAAATATGTGCACTGGAGTTTAATCTGAATCACAGCTATGAATTTAAAACTAAGCACATACTCAAGTGGAATTCTTCTCCACTCCTGTGAAAGTGATAAACATTTCAACCTTGATCCAATGGCAAATCAGTCAAATTTATGCTCTCTGTTTCTGTGGCACAAATGAAGCACAGATTGGTTTAGTGGACCACACAATCATTGCAGTGGGTATCTTAAGGGCATCCATTTCACTTCACTTCTTTCCACAATGGGAAAACTGTTGAGGAACAGGCATGCCATTTGTTCAGCAAAACATTTCTTCCTGGTTCTTCTTCCTTTTGCTAAATTGGGCTTTGAGCTTTTTGTATTTTAAGATTAGGAAACACATGTACAGAATACATGTAGAGAATGTTAAAGGTAATTGGTGTAATCTCTGAGACTCAGGGTCAGTTGAGAGGTATGGGTAAGGGTGGTTGGACAAGTCAGACTCCATTCCTTGCAGAATACCTGAACTCCTTGTTTTCCTGGTAGCCCTGGCATGCCCCTCTCCCCCTGGAATAGGAAAAAACAAGATAAAGATAATGAAGATGGAAGAGTGAGGGGAAAACATAGGTCCCCATATGACCTTTGTTGGTGACCACTGAAACTGGAGAAAACTATATTCCATAAGATCTCAAGAAGCTCTGACGCTTTAGAGTAGAAGTCAACCATTGCTGTGATAATTTCTTACAAAATAATTAGTAAATCCTGAATTTAGTATTAAACATTTGAAGTGTTAAAGTTATCATGATGAGAACATGGTTTTCTCCATCTTTTGCATGGGGAAAATGTCAAAACTTAATGCCAGAATCAAACTAAAGACTGGTTGTGCCAGCAAATAAATAATCAGTGCAGCATCATGGCTTGTGGTGTTAGGTAGTGTTGCAGAGATATTATGCTAATATGCCATAGGCATAGGGATTGACTTATGACCTTTTCAATGTCACTTCAACTGGATGATGTTAACTACCTTCCCAGAAAATACAGAACTTCACTGTGCTGAATTTATTACATCTGAAAACAACTTATCTGCATGGCGGCCACAGATCAACTCTTTTGCTGTATGGGTAGTGTGTTAAATTCTCCCCAGCAAAGCAAAGGAACATTTACCCTGGCATCATCATATCATGTGTTTTCCTACCACATAATGGCTGCAGAAATGGGATGATGTACTGTACAATGGACTACATGGAGCAAGTGAGCCTAAATTCTATGGGAGGAGAGAGGCAGTACGATTCATTGATGCTGGAGTTTTGGATGACACTTCCTTGTTGTGTGTAACATATAGACATGAGTCTCTCTCTGGACTATGGATGGATGGTTGTGGCAATTTTAGTTGCTTCCAGTTCCTCATTTCCCCAAACTTAACATCAACTCACCACATTTCCACATCAGTATTCTACTTTTTTTAAAAAAAACACATTCTCATGAAAATCTGCGTACATTTATGTGCTAATTTTTCCTAATATACACATTTTTGCAGAATGCATCTTTGAATGCCATTTTCACTAATATATACAGGCACACACCACTTATATGTGATCAACTCACAGATAGATAGATAGATTAGATAGAAGTGATCTGAACAGTATATAAACCAAACATATGTGTTCACAAGTGCCAAAAATGGGAGAACAGTTTTGATGTTCACTAAAGCTAACATGAAAAAATGTACTGTAATTTGTTTCTGCTTCTAACAAACCAGCAGAGGGCAGCCCAGGATCTCAATTCAGAACTTGGGGGTGGGCGGTGGGGGGGGGGGGGGAGAGAGAGAGAGAGAGAGAGAATGCTGTTCATTTCTTCCCACCAGGACAGTCTCCTGCTGGTTTCCTCTTTAAGCTACAAGTTTCAGGGAGCTTTGATTTTTCTTAACCATGAAATTGACGCTTCCTTCTCATCACAATCCAATTGGAAAGCCTGGATTAAGAAGATCTCCAGATCTCCAGGGTTTAATGATCTGGCTGTGCTCACAGACAGGTTGTGAAACTTGATGCATAATCCCCTTCACCTTGGAGAATGTGTATTTTTTTTCAACTGCCTGGAAAATCAGGAGGCAACTTCTAGGTAGATGTGGAGTACAACACTGGGATATGCTAGTTAGGGCTGATATTAGTTGCTAATGATTACCCACCTTCCTCTTAATATGCAACTTGCTGTTGGGAAATGATAGGCACAACGTGTGAATAACTGTGGTGTCTTTGAAAGCAGACTCACTGCAACCTACTATGAAGTCAGTCTAGGTAGCAGCCTAGGGCAGCAGTTTATAAGGGGCTGCCTTTCTGCACAGTAGGTGACGGATGTCAAATTTTCTTTCCTATTAGTACCTTAGTGCATGTATTTCTCTTGTTCATGAACACTAAGGAATAAGGGAAGAATGGAGCGCCTGTACTTAAAAAAGAATAGGGGGGATACGACCATTAAATTATCTCAATACATGTGCTGGGAAGCCAATTGTATTAGCATATCTTGTTTTGCACCATCTTGATATTGTATGTGAGTGGGCAGCATATAAATACATTAATAAATCAAATTTGTCTCAGTAAGTTGTAGTAGGTACATTGAAAAGACAAGCTATCCAAACAGACATTTTTAGATGTTTATACACATGAAGTAGTGTGAAAATCATATAATTGTAGAGTTGGAAGGGACCCTGAGGAGGATCATCTAATCTAATCCCCTGCAATGCAGGAAAATGCAGCTCTCCCATACAGGGATTGAACCTGCAACCTTGGTGTTATCAGCACCATACTAACCAACTGAGCTAGAACCAGCCCCTAAAACATTTAAACCATACAGCTTGCTATAGTTTGCCTTGTCTTTTGTGGATCTTGGCCAAAGTTGTAATACTTTTATATAAAAAAAACCACAGGAATATATTCAAAATTTATAGGCTCAATATACATTTTAATCAAATAGATAACATATGGGCATGAAATCATGTTAGCCTCTCTTAAAAGGGCCCAGAGCATCAGAAGAAAAGAAAGGAGCATGCCAAACCTCAACATCAGGATCTGCCGATTTTAGAGTGGATTTGATGTGTTAGCTAACCAGACATTGTGAAGAAATCCCAACCCGTCTCGCAAGATACAGAAGGGCAAGAAATCATCAGCCAGTTTGAGTAGTCAAAGAAATGCCTTTGCAAAGAGTCAAATTCCACCAAACTCATAAGGATAGATTTCACCGTGTATGTCTCTCTGTGTGTGCCTAGTGGAGCTAGGACATGGAAGTCTGCTAGTGGTTAATCACAACACAGATGGATATGCTATTAAATAGGCCACAGGTCTGTCTTGGGTCAAGATTTTTATAACAATACATTGTTCTGAGTAACAATTCCCATACCAGATTGACACCATGCCTACCTTCATGCTAGGCTCCCCCTTTTCACCCTGTGCAAGGGAAAACATAGAGAAGAAAATGGGAGAAAATAGAAAAGGGGGGGGGAGAGGCAGAAATAAGAAATTAGGGGAAATGAGCTGCATTGAGAAATGGATGAGAAATGAAGGGTGGCACACTTGAAAACTATGTAGGTTGTAGATAGACAAAAAAATTTAAGATGGTATGACAGAGTGCACAGCGTACACATACATTCCCCCCCTCCTTCTATTGTCTCTGGCTCCACAGGTTTTGCAAGCGCTATAAAACCAAGCAACTTTCTTTGACCAGAAACAAGAGCACAGAGCATCGTTTGGGCTAGAACCCAGCCATAGCATCTGTTTTCACTGCCAGGATTCAATTCTAGAACATATGAGATCAGAATAGGAGAAAGCACTGCAAAATGCATTTCTCTCACCACTAATTAATGGGAGAAAGCCTCTGCAGCAGGAATTAGAAATTCCAGGCCAGAGAGTGGTGTTTTCCCCTGCCCTAGCAAAAGTGAGGCAAGGGGGCGGGGAAGAGTGTACCTAGTACCCATCACAATGGGTCACTAAACCTTCAGGTCAAGACTGGGGGGAAAAATATTTGCCTTAAGCCATACATGTGTGCAGAATTTGCTCTGGGTGCAACACCACTCCTCTTGTCAATGTATGAACATCACTGTTGTAACACGGTGAAATAGCAATCGGTTGAATTTGGGACATAGGAAGTTGTTAGTGCAATGCAAAAGTTACCTTTGGGCCAGAAGGACCAGGAAGGCCAGGGGTGCCAGGTAAGCCAGCCTCACCCACCTCACCCTGGGGAAAAGATACAAGGAAAGACAGGAAGGAATAGGTACAGATAAGGGCCATAAAAAGGCAAGTTTTCTGGTTAAGAAGAAATATTATTAAAGAAGTCGTGGACAGTAATCTCTGGATGACACCCTTGCTGTCCTGCCTGGATGAATACAGGAAGGTATTCAAAAAAGTAACAACAAAACATGCCTATCCCGTATCAGTATCTACAGCCACAGCAGGCACTATAACCTTCCAATAGTTTGATTTCACCCCAAAAGGCACACTGCACCATTGTCTCCCGAGACAGACGGATGTCAACAAACCAAGTCAACACTTTCCCCATGTTTCACCTAACACCTGAGTTCCATGACCCAAGGCAGTGGGTCACAAGATTTAGAAGCCATCTCTTGGAAACTGCTGGGACTCAACCCTAGCACCAAAATGAACCTAATCGACTTATAACATCCAATATAACTTGCAGCACGATAAATCAAGGAAACCATAATAAAAGGACTCATTGTAAAAATAGCAGAAGCGCCACAAACTCCAACAAAGTGGTAAGTAAGGTCAGCCATATAAGGCAAGTAGATAAGAGCTGATCCAAAGATTTCAGTGGACTATACCATCCCAGAAGATACATGGGGAATTACTTCTTCGAAAGTGCTCACATTATCAAAATCTCTCTCTGTGTATGTTCCTGACATTAGCTTTCTATGTGCAAAGAGGTCTTCATGTGCCCCTCTGACAGTTTGGATTGGGTATAATCAGATTCAGCCAAGGGTGGAACCACTGAAGGATACCTAGAGTTTGTACATTTTGCATGTGAATATGAATTCAAACTCATTTTTATTCCAGATAGGTGTCAAATCTTCAGGGGCTTACAGTTTCTCCTGGCAGAAACTGTCATAAGCAACCAAGAGAGCCTGAAAAATTGGAAACTTCTCCAGTCCCACCCTCTTGTTAACAGATTCTACCCATGGGGCATGACAGAGTTTGTGATGGCTGCAGGGGAAGAAGTCACACTTACTTCAAGTCCCTTCACTCCCAGCCGAAGCTGCTCAAGGTAGGAAATGAGCAAAGTGTGATAACCAGGATATGCTTGTGTCTATGTGCATGAATAAGGCAAGGATGGTGTATCTTTGCCAGCACTTTCCCAGATGGCTCAGATCTACATTAATGCATTTCAAACGTTGCTGTGCTTATTTCATTTTCTAGTCTTATGCTTCTAAAAAACAACAACCATACCTTTCTTCCATGGTACCCCTGAATTCCAGCGTCCCCCTGTAAGTGCCAATTGAAGTAAAAACACAAACAAGGATTGAGTTAGGTTGCATTCAAACTAAAACCCCTTTCCCTTTATGAACATGAACATAAGAATCTGAGGGGGACATAGACAGATACAGGCGTCCCACAGAAAAGCTGTGGGGTATTCATGTCCCTTGCAAATTTTTCAGCTTACTTAACTCTAGTATTGGACCATTCTAGCCTTTAGGGATCTGTGTGTGACCAGATGTTGTTTATTACCTGCCCCTCTTTGGAGGAGTAGAAAAAGTAGTGGCATGCCGTAGCAAGGAGAATTCTATAGTATCAAAAATATTGTCCTGGCTCCTGCCCAACACATTCAGACAGAAGCTCTTCCTTGGAAGTTAAGAAAGAGATATTTATTGAGGCAAGTAACAATGCAGGTTTGGCAGCAGACCCAGTGCTCAGGAGTCAGGATTAAGGAGTTCAGAAGCAGGCAAGGAGTTCAGAATTGGGCAGAAGCAATGAATATGTCCCAACAAGTTTCCCTGTCCCTCTTGCCAAGCTTTGTAAAGCAAGGCTTGGTATGCTCACTCACGAGACTCTCTCACTTTGTAAGAATGACAA
Organism: Lacerta agilis; assembly: GCF_009819535.1. Taxonomy (NCBI): domain Eukaryota; kingdom Metazoa; phylum Chordata; class Lepidosauria; order Squamata; family Lacertidae; genus Lacerta; species Lacerta agilis. The sequence continues at coordinate 26,637,171 of NC_046316.1, read as the reverse complement.
TTTTGCAAGTACACACTCCATCGGTGGGAGCTGGTCTGCTCCCACCTGCTGGTTCTAAATGACAAGGTTGCACCCTCCTGTTCAGTCACTGATGCCTCCCTGTTCAGCTTTCTCTCTCAGTTGACCAAAGCCCTCCCTAAAAAAGGTCAGAGGGGAGAACCTGCACCCCTGCTCTCTCTTCCAAAGTAACTGAAATCAGGGTGGAAAGGGGAGATCCCTGTTCCTTGGTTTCTTCTTCTTCCTCCTCTTCCTCTTCCAGAGCCTGCCAACCCAATCTTAATTGTGCTGTGGAGCTCATTACAGATATGCAAGTTTTAAAAGCTAAGTTTCTCTGTTCAAACGGGTGTGGAAGAATTATTTGGCTTCCTAGCTAGTTCCTGGCATACTTCCCAACCTCTTCTAATTGGATCTTAGTTCGTGGTTCTAAATCAGGTAGGGCCTGATTCAAAATTGGTCTTATGTGGAGGCAAGAATATGAGTAGGAGGAACACGAGCTCTTCACGCATTACTAATTTTCACGCTAATAAACACATTAACGCAAATAGGTTGTCCTTATTTTCCTATACCTTCCAAAGGTACATACGTTTATTCAGAACTTGTTCCTTTGCTATATATAGATTTGAGCCTGTGCTTCTAAGATGCATTAAACACAATAAGTCAGGGTCACGGATCCTTAAATAAACAAATTAGTTAAAAGATCCCTACTGCTTTTTGTGCGTGTAGGGTTCTCCCTTGTTCATTCTCAGAGCATGATAGACTAACTCTCTTGTAATTAAACCATTTTGCAGCATCCTGAGAACTCAGTTTATAACCACATTCTGGACTTCATTGCATTTCACATCTCACTCACAAAGTATTTGAAATTTTAGAGGGCAGTTTTTATTTCTGGTATTTCTTCTGAGTTGCTTTACTCACCTTTGGTCCAGGAGGTCCTGGCAAGCCCTGCAGATAAAAGCATATGACATCATGAAGTAGTAAAAACCTGAAAATCCCCACAGCACTGGGCAATATGCTAAGGTCTGTACTACATTTACTTCTCCTTATACCATACCACCATATATTTTATCTTTTATTACTTAAATAATGTATGCAGAAATTATCCTCTGTAGTAAGTAAATGAATTCTAAGCCCCATATCAAGCATGCACCATGTTGCATTATTTCTCCTTTATAGGCCCTGAACTATTCATTTTAGTAGATGTCAGCTGATACTTCACAAACATCTTTCCATACACCCAAACTACTATAGTCCCAAATTTGAAGAGACAGAGCTTATTGGGATGGCAAAAAATGCATTTTAGGCCCATGACTGCAGACACGCCGCACCTTTAAAGCACTGTAAATCACCCCTGACAGTTCTCAACACCCTTAACAAACTACAGTTTCCGATTACCAACGATTGATGAGTGGCAGACGAAAATGGTAGAATATGCAGAACTTGCGAAACTGACCGGTAGGGTCAGAAACCAGGACAACTCGAGGTTTCGGAGAGACTGGAGTAAATTTGTGGAATACTTAAGATTGAATCGTGGAAGTTTAAAAACACTAGTAGGAATAATAACTGCGTGTTGAGAATGGACTAGAAAACCTGCTGACGTGATGGAGGGGAGTCGTAGCTCGGCAGAGCAATAGTTAATGTTTTTTATATTAGATGTTAAATTGGCTGTAATTTGTTGTATTTTGAAAAATAATAAAAATTTATTATTAAAAACAAACAAACAAACAAACAAACAAACTACAGTTTCCAGGATTCTTAAGGTAGGGAGGATATGCTTTAAAAGTACAGGTACTTCAAATGTATGGTGTGTATGCAGCTCAAGTCTCTCTCCCTCCCTCTCTTTTTCACAGATAATAAGCCTGTTTTGTGCTTATAAGTGTTTATCCTAGGATTTAAGCAAGATGAGTTGAGAGCAACCCTTACTCCCAATTATTTCAAGTTAACCCTCCACCATGCACTCAAATCAAGGGGCTGAAGTTCATAGGGGTTTTAAAAAAAATAAAAATCCTAGAGTTTAGAGGGGTTTTAAAATCTGAGAACCAAGTACCGGTAACAGGACTTTTAGCTGACTACATTCAGACGAAGCTGGCAAGAGAATGGCTACTAAATGACCAACTCCCTTCACTGCTTGCCCACCCTTCCTTTAATGCATGCAGTTGTATGGCACTGCTGAGCCAGCATTCATTATGTCCCTTGAAGGCACCAAGAAATAAATCACGTTCATGCAAGCAAATGCAGCAACCGTAAAGGAAAAAATGAAACGGATACCTTTCCATCCTTGCCGGGCTTCCCTGGTTCTCCTGCTTTTCCCTAAGGCAACACAGAAATGTGTCTTTCAGAGACGCCAGCTTGGTAAACCCTTATTTCAACAAGAGTGATTTTGACCTTTTGAAAATGCTTACTGTCCCTGCAGGAATGGTGCTGCTAGCAGAACATCAAATAGAATTTGAGGGCTTTTAAAAGTTGGGCGTCCTGCTGAGAGCGACATAATTGCAGCCAGAGTGTGACTTCTTCACCCTGGAAGTTCACACAGGCTGGGGTAGAGGAAATGGCATCCTCATGTAACATGGGAGAAGAAAGGCTTTGGTGCACCACCATTGCAGAACCACCATGGAGGTAAAAGCCAGATCTTTGGTTCTTCAGAGAACAGGAAGTATGGGAAACAGACACAAGCAATTGAAGAGGTACTTACAGCTGGTCCAGTTGGTCCAGGTTGTCCTGGAGTCCCTGGGAGGCCTGGTGGCCCAGGTGGCCCTGGAGGCCCTTGGATTCCTGCCTGTCCTTGTTCACCCTGAGGTGTATTGAAAACAACGCTATCATCAGTGCAGCACAATGACCCTGGAGTGTGATCTATAGCAAGCAGAGCCTGAGCAAAGGAAGAAGAGCCAAGCCAAGCAGGTTGCTGTTAGTAAGTACCTGAAGGGGGTTTCCAAAACTTGAGCAAAGGGCAACGTGCAGATGGGCTTTCTGCATGGATTCCTGAATGACTTTAAAGCTCCCATCAGAAGGAATACAACTCCCAATCAGATCTTAGGCTGGGAAAGCGAGCATCAATACTAAAGCCCATCAAACGAGCCCTTGTCATTGTTCTTAAGGCTTGTCCTTCTTCTGCCCTTCCTTGCAGACTTACAGACTGGGGGTTTCAAGGATGTCTGAATGACACAAGATAACAACCCCTTAAAACTACTACTTCTGTTCCATCTCAGTCTCGTTTCTGTTCTTGCTTCTGCTGCTTCTTTTCCTATATTCAAAAGACTCCTTAAAAACTTATGTTTTCTCTCAGGCTTTAAGAATTTTGGTTGCTTGTTTTACTGATGTTGTTTATCATTTATTTTACATTGTACCTCACACTGGTATCAGTACCGATGAAGGGTGAGCTACAAATCCTTTAAATAAATACAATAAAAAATACAATCTATTTTGGTGCATTATTATTACTATCTCCACTGAATATTGCTCCTTTCTAACAGAATGCAAAATAGAATGCATGAATGTAAGAACCCTGGTTGAGTTGCTTTTTCTCTACCCAACCTTGACTATGTCCTGAATTCCAGCCGTCTGTTTCATTGACTTCCCTGTTTTGTTTTTTTACACCCAGCCAAAGTGGTTGTGTGAGATAGCCTGCAGTGAACTCTAACAGAACATTAAATCCACACACAATGAAACCACTTGGTGCTTAGCAAAACTTTACAAAAAATTATATAGCTCCAATTAATGGTTAAAAATAGGCATGCGACACCCGATAAGTATGGCGTTTGATCTCTGACTTACTCCCTCCATCCAGTTACATTCCAGATGAATCCTAGAGGGCCATTCCAGGCTAAAAGTATTCATAAGCATACCATAATGCCACAGTAACAAGAGGCTTTGTGTGGGTTGGCATCTCACTATAGAGAACTCTTGCTGAGATGAACCATCTGCACTCATCTACACAAACACACATAATACTGTCCTCAAACAAAGCCAAGGGCACTGCGGCTGTATCCTCTGAAGGATGTTGTAGGCAGCTGAGCCAGTACTTGCCAAATGCCCATGTATAAATCTCCATAGATATACAAGCTAATTCATTCCAGTGCCTTCATTCAAAACTATCTCTAGAGGAGCTGAAGAGATTGTCAGCAGAGGTTCCCTTACTGTTAGTGCTACAGTATGTCTGTCTGGGGAGTCAAAGAGTGTTTGCTGTGGATGCAATCAGGATATTATTTTGTGTGGCAACTGTGTTTAGTAAAGCTACACTGACCTAACAAAACCAACACTTTCCACAGTAAACATATTAAGTGTAGACACTCCCAGAGGAGCCGTGACCAATCTGGTGTCCATGACACAAATCCTCAGGTATTTAGAGATGGGTGCCTGTTTGTCACACTTTGCCAGGCCTTGAGAACGTCTGATCTAGCAAGCTGAAAACAGCCACCCTACAATGTGTTTAACAGTCCCCTTGTTTTTAAAGGTCTAGCCAGTTTGCTGAGCCTCTGGGTTACCATACACTACATTCTGCTTGGTAGGTCCCAGGTTGTGCAAGCTTGCCTTACAATACATGTTTACATGTTTACTGCAGGCAATACCTGCATGACATCAGTGCATAGTCTCGTGGTAAACACAGGGCTCTTAGATTCAGTTCTCCTTCAGATATTCTATGGTACTGCAAGGGGGGGGGGGTCATTTGCTCTCTCTCCAAGAAAAAGAAGCAATCCTTTTCTGTAAAACCTTGTTCTTCCTCAATAACACTATTTCTTACAGCATCTTGTGTGGCCCTGAAATCAGATCATCAGGAGAAGCAGCCAAAATATTTCTGTTCATGCTTAGCTGCTTAAACTGAGAGCGCAAGCACACAATGAACTAAAACCAGCTTGTGGGTTCATTTCTGATGTACAGGCATGTCAAATGGCGGATATAACTGACTCTCTAAAGAGATCCCTGCTTCTTCTAGTTTTCATGAAACCCTCTCTAAGGAAGAAAGGAAGCTGATTAATCACCAGTCTCTGAATTAAAAGAAAATGCTTAAAACCAGGAAAAGAAGAAGGATACCTGGAAGGTGCGTCTCTTTATGACTGGGGGTGGAGCCAGCCGCACTGAATTGAGAAGAGGCAACAGCTGAAGAAGACCGAGTCAGGAGGTCACAGGGCAAGGGCCAAAGGTCACAAGGCAAAGGAGGTCAGTAGGGCATCAAAAGTCATACAGAACAGCCAATGAAGAAAATGGAAAGGGGGTGGGGAGGAAAACAATGAAAGGATGTAATGAAAGTAAGTTACAGTTCAGAGACAAGAATGAAGGGCAATGGAAAAGGTATCTGTCATTGGGAACCTTTTGGCAAGCCTCTTGAGCTCTTCTATGTTCCATTTTAATAATTTGAACATAGGCTTTGGTTTTATTCTTCAGGCTTCAGAGTACTCTAGTTTTTTAAAAAAAATAAAAATACTTTCTAGTTATTTAACATGGAATAATAAAAAGTTGATCATGCTGTCACTTTCTGCTATGTATCATTGCAAATAAGCATAGACACTTGCTACCCTTCACACCTGTAGTCTCTAGGCAGAGTACTTCTGCTCTCAATTTGCTTCTTGACTTGTTATTTGCACTTCTCTGTTTACATCATATTCTTCTCTTTGCTTCACCCAAAGTCACCATTCCTCACTGGTTGTTTTTGTGCTCTCCTTATTACTAGATATAGTTCATTTCTTGACCATTCTTTTTTGTTGCTAGCTAATTCCATAGCAAATTTGCTAATCACTGCAAAAGCTATTCTGATTACAACAGATATTCTCAGCAAAACATTTTTCATCCCTTAGATAGGCCCAACTGTATATAATTGAGCCAATTTATCTCCCTATTAAAGAAAACTAGTCATTATAGTAAAAGAAGTGTGCCTGCTTTTTTAAAACAAAACCCCCCAGTGAAAATGGATATGAAGAAGGCTTCTTTTAAATTTCTGAAGGGATGAATGCAGAATAACTTGAAGACTTCATTCCAACAAGGAATCCAGCTCTACATGTTGGCAGAAGTTTCACTCCCTGCCAAGTCCAACTATAGGAGATTTTTCTCAGAACTCATTCCTTCAGTGTTCCAAACATGAGCTTCACATGGAGGTCATTTCACTCTTCAGTTTTACCATACCTGACCTCACAAAAGTAATTAGTATGCATGAGATACATTTCTAATTTCAGCACCTTTCCAAAGTTTACTCCACATCATTCTACCTTGCGTGTGTGAGCGTGTGTATGTCTTGCCTCACAGCTGTCTCTATGCGTGTCTATTTTAAATCCAAAGCCATGTGTTCCATGCTACAGATATCCATTCCACCTCACAAAAATGGCTCCAGGAAAACAAACATATCTATGCATATCTATGCATATTCTGCCTGCCAAATATTCAATGAACTGTTCCAACCACTGCATATGCTTATCCTCATTCTACAACTAGAATAACTCCTGATTTTCACTAGTATATGTGCAAGAACAATCAGGTCTTGCTAAAGCTCAAAAATGCAGATGCCTGTAATTTCTTTTGAGGCTGAGAGGTATGCCTGCAGGTCTCCCATGACAGCAACTGTGTACACTTCAGAGAGTACACTTTCTTCCCCTTATTTATGGCTGCTTGCTCTTTAGTGCAGGCCAATTTCCAGTCTTGTTGCAAAACTGAAATGTCATCACAATATTGCAGCACTGCAACCCAGTCATTCTGGGCAGCTTGTTAAAAAGGGAGGACATTGTTGTGGTGGTAAAATTGGAAGAGCAACGGTTGGATTAAGGTCACATTCAACAGCAGATCCAAAGACCACAGAGGGGCTCAGTCTGTGAATCACAGAAAAGGGAACTGCACATTCCCTGTAACTCTTAAGAGGCGACAAAGTCAGCTGAATTTTTGGAAGCTGTAGCCCTCTTCAGGTGTTTTTCCCCACACAATCTCTGTTGTGCAGAAAGAGAGACACACAGCAAAGCCACGTGTGCTTCCCCTGCCCCCACCACAACACCACACATCTACCTGTCCCCAGCACCATCAACATGTTGGGGGAAGATCTAAAGCAGGGTGGGAACTGCCTGACAAACACACAGGGTGCCCTGTGAGTTGGAACCCTGAGTGCTTCCGGAGGCAGCCTCTGCATGCTCAGCAGACATATCACCTTCAGACATTCCCCCATTGTATCAACACTGTGGGGACAGTATAGGGTGTGGTGATGCATGCAGAGAAGCACATGCAGCCCCACTAATTCTCTTTATGTGACTGAGACAGTACGGAGACAAACACCTGAATAGGACTTTCATATTCCATCCGTCTGTGTAAGGTGTTAGATTTGAGCAAACATGACACTGAGGAAGATTTGGCATGCCATCCTTAGGCCCAGCTGTTTTCTTCTGATGCCTCACCTTTCCTAATAAGAAGCATGGGAATATCTAGGGCAGCTATGAGGAAACTGTGGCCCGCCAGATGCTGCTGCTCTCCACACTTTTATCAGCCCTGGTCAGTCAGGAATGATGGGAGTTGTAGTCCAGAAACATTAGGAAAGCCACAGGTTGCCCGTTCCTAGCTCAGCTGGTTAGAGCATGGTGCCAATAACAGTCCCCATATAGGGCAATTGCATATTCCTGCATTTCAGGGAGATGGACTAGAATCAGGCATGTCCAACTCCCAAGAGACTGTAATCTACTCAGTATACAAATACTGGCTGTGATCTAACCATTGTTATTGACAGCCAAAGTTGTTGAGCTTTGTGATCTACCACAGACGTCCAGTGATCTACTGGTAGATCACAATCTACCTGTTGGACATGCCTGGACGAGATGATCCTGAGGGTGCCTTCCAACTCTATGATTCTATGATCTTAGAGTGCCTTTCACATATCTTATAATTAACTGTGAAATTGCTCAATAGAAGAGACTCCTCTTGAGGCAAGATCTAAAAACAACACAGACAAGGCAAAAATAGTGCTGATCAGGTTAAACCTTCAGCATCTCTAGTTAGGCTGGGAATGAAACCCTGGGGAACCGCTGCCAGCCAGTGTAGACAGTGCTGAGCTATATGGAACAGTGGCCTGGCTCAGTGTGGCAGCTTCCTATGTTCCTAAATAAATCTTGAGATGACAGTCATTAACAACTATTGGAAGGTGAGCTCAGGATAGTTCAGATGGCATGACTATGATATACAGAATGTTTTTCTTTACATCATTTGCCTTTTCCCGCAGTGAAAAACTGAAGTCTGATGGTAGCATATATTTTACACATTTTCCTTTTTGGGGGGGTAGTGTCCCACAGGTACGTTATTGGACCTTTTGCCACTGAGAACATGCAATATTGGATTCATCTCCTTGGCCTTTTGCAACAGGACCAGTTAAACCCTTTCCCCACAAACCTTCAGTGTAAGGATCTGATTAGAACGCAGGGCTGCAAGTGTGGTGCTTAGGTATTCCTAGGGGGACAGTGGAGACAGAGCAACACAGAGCTGGGTCAATTTGATTCTCTATACCATCAGCAGCAAAATGAATTTCACCAACTCCTAAATCTAGTCCGAAGACAGCTTGCAACCCCTGCCCAACCCTGTTGCCTTTTTTACCTGTTTTAGTTACCTCATCTGTCCTCAAGGCTTGTATTGTGCAAGGCATACATAACCTCTTGATGCATTCATTTCCTTCGTTGAGAGCACAGTATCAGCTTTCCTAATTTGTTGCTCGATGGACAGGCTAGGGAACTACATAAGAGTGGGGCTGGATTTTCAGTCCTTGCCTTACTGATAGTGGTAGAGGAGGGGAACCCAGGCCAAAAAATCAGTTCATATGCCACAGACACAATGGTAAGAAACCCATTATTCAGAAATCCTAAGCAGGCTAAAACAAGTATCTGAGCTATTCCTTCCTCTTTTTGGAAAAGAAGATAAGTTTGTTATTATGGAACAAAGAAATTAAATGCCTTCCTTTAAGATCCATGGGGGGGGGGGGACACACACCTTACCACTGATAATTTGCAAAGTATTGCTTAAGGGCAATGCTTAACAAAGATGGAAATTGTGACCAGTGCCCCGAGTCCATCTAAGATTTCCAGGCAGCAGGATAGGCCTAATCTTCTTGTCTAGCATCTCTCAAAGTTCAAAAATCATGAATCTGCTTAATGGCTTTTTAAAAAAGCATAACATTTTTATGACTTTAATAAATCATTTGGCTCTGAAGTCGTTAAGAACATTTTTGTATCATCTTGAGGCCCAGTGTTGTTTTTAAAAAGAAAAAGAAAACCTTTAAGTTCCTATAATTTTAATTAGAGTTGGAAACTACAATCTCAAACTTTGCTGGCTGCGGCTCATAGGTCTCAGGTTCCTCACCCCCAGAAACAAAACATAGGCTGCCGGTTAGTATAGAATGTAGCAGAGGAAGGCTCAAGGCATACTCCCGTTGCAAAGCTTTGCCAGAGCTTCTCCACCTTAATCTATTTGCTCATATCATGTGGATCATTATTACATTTCCTCTTATTATGTAGATCTCCTGTAGCTGAAAGCACCATCTGAGATGGGAAGATATAATTTCTTAAATAACAATTCCAAATATCCAACAGAGACAGCAAGCCACACTATTTTTTTCTTTGTGATCGTATGGTATGGTCAAGTCCTCTTTACCCCTGATTAGTTTCTCAATGTTTTAATATTCTGTGGGCCCTGCTTTTCATCTTGATCAGCACTGGGAGAACTTGCAAGGGAGTGCAGCTGAACTCAGAGCATTGCTCAGGCAAACTATGCTTCTAACTTAAAAATAAAAAGCCCATAGCAACTGACTGACACTGCTTTTCTAAATAAATATACTTGGCTCTCTGTTGTTGTAATTATATGGGCCAGAACACACAGCCAATCAGCCAGCCTTTGTTCCCTGCATTCTTCTGCCTCAGATACCTCTAAAAGCGTCATTATCTGCATCCTGTCATCACCCTGGTTCCTGGACAAACAGAACATCTATATCTCTCTGGGGTGAGGGCCAGATTTTGGGTATATTTATTAGGTGACTTCTCAAATGCTGAATATGAAGTATTTAAACCTATGTCCCTATAATAATTTCAGCCCCAATGTATGCCTTTCTAGCTGAGATTTCTGCATTGCAGGGGGTTGGACTAGATCAGGGGTGGCCAACATCCAAGAGACTGTGATCTACTCAGAGTTAAAAACTGGCAGTGATCTACCCCCTTTTGGGGGGTTGAGGTTGAGGTTGTTGAGCTTTTTTTTTAGGAAGGAAAGCCCTGTTTTGGGGGGCTTCAGCGCAAAGATGTAGAGCTTTTTTTAGGGGAGCCAAAGTTGCTGAGTTTCTTTGGGGGGAGCCAGTGATCTACCACAGACGTCCAGTGATCTATCTACCTGTTGGACATGCCTGGACTAGATGACCCTCAAGGTCCCTTCCAACTCTACAATTCTATGGTTCAAATGCAGAGAAACTGGGCAGAGCAATCCTAACTGGCTGATCTGCTAGCTAGATGGAGAAATTGGTGAAATGTTTCCCGGAAAACTCTGCACTCACTGTATCTGCCAATAAGGCAGTCAGCTAATAAAATATCTATGTGGATGGGGGGTGGGGTGAGGAAAGGACTGCAGGAGCCAGTGATGAACTCTAAGAACTCTTAAGTTCTATATTTCCATAAAAGCCATCCAAATAAATGAGGAATATGCAAGGGTCACTTTACAAACAAAATAGAAGAGTCTGCTTACCCTGTGTGGATAATCTCCACATTGACCCTGCAAAAGTAGGAGATTAAAAGAAAATAGTTTACATCATGAATGCTGTAACCAAAATAGATTCGTGGAGACAGGTTCATAGCAGGTGCATTGCTGACTTGAATGCATCCATGTCAGTGAGGATAATGCTGATTTAAGCATCCTGTGGACTGGACTTTGTCCATGGATTCAAATGTGCAAAGGGGAAATTATTTTCAAAAGCAACTGTGGATATTGAGACTATTGATTCAGGGTACATGAATAGCCTGGAGTTCCAGGTTGTTTCAGCTTCCAGTTTCTAGAAAAACCTGTGTTTTAATGTGAGTTTAAATCCTCTTTAAGAGAGCACACAACTATTTTAGCCTGCGTTGAACCCAGGTATTTCTAGTACGTGAAACCCAAACCAACATGGAACTCCCTTTTCATTGTAGGTAGTATGTTAATTCTGCTAAGCTCACCTTTTCTCCTTTTTGTCCAGCGGTTCCCTATAGAAAGCAGAAAACAAATATAGAGTCATGTTGCATATATAATGGTGATAAGGAATGCCAAAAATAAGTGTGAGCAGAAATTATGTACAAGTAATTACTTACTGGTTGTCCTTTGGGACCAGCTGGGCCCTTTGAGGGGAGGAAAACCCAAGCAGAGGTTACATTGAGTGAAAAACAAACTGAACAATATGATGAATTCGACAGCACATGATGTAAGTTTCAGATAAAACTTTGGCATTACAGACAGGAAACATAGGCAAGCGGTATCCCCTTTTGCGATAATTCTCATCCAAACCTTTTAATTCCATAATCTGGTATTCTTAGGATCCTCCAAGTAACATATATTAATTGGGCCTGTTACAGATGTCATCTACTCCATGTGCAGATGTGGGAAATCTTTCTTTCATGGTGATGCTGCACATCAATTAAATATCCTTACAGCATATGCAGTCCCCATCAGGAGAAACTATCCACTAATGACAGAATTCAGCAGTGTGGGCAGTGGGATGCAAGGTCTGTAAGGGTAGCATCACCAAAAGTAGGGATGGGGGAGGAATTCAGTTCTGTTTGCATTTAAAGACGACAGATTCACACTTTTCAAAACAATCCTGTGTACCGAAATGGATAGCCTAAGAAAGTTGCACTTATCCAGATTTTGCACAGCAGTTCTCCAGCCAAGCAATGTGAACAAGAATGCACAGACTATGGTAAAGTGTGCACATAAATGCATATATCAGTGACAATAAATAATCAAATATGCATTTTGCTTCAAAAAATGGGCACACTGAGCAAAAATGCATTTAGAATGTACATGAGAAATTTGCACAAAAATGCTGACAAATTTTCTGGAGGGCTTAAAAAAAATATTCCGATGTAGAAATGTGGAGACTGAACTTAAGAGTGAAAAAGTGAGAAACTGAAAGATACTGAAATTGACAGATTAACCCATTCCTAATGCAGGAAGAATAGACGTTTTTTCACACATGGGACAAATAAGTCTAAACTGTCCACTGCATCTTGCAGAGTGGAGGATGGAATATTAGCTACTTCACAGCAGGGACCCGACCTGTGAATGACAAGTGTGAAATCCACAGTGAGGTGGAGGTCTTATTGTCTTGCCAGCAGGTGGTGGCTCTGGCTCAACACCACTGCACCCCTTAATCCAGTTTGCTAAATTATGCTGTGACATGTGCACATGTCTGGTGAAACGATCTGGGTGGCTTATAAACAAAAATAACAGGTGCCCAATTAAAAATAAAAGCAGCAGCATTAGCCTATTAATTAACTAAAAGAAAGCAACCAAAACGTAGCAAAACGACAGCAACAACCCACATTCAAAGTAAAATAGTGTCCAGCAGCTAGACCAGGGTTTCCCAAACTTGGTTCTCCAGCTGTGTTGGACTACAACTCCCATCATCCCTAACTAGCAAGACCAAGTGGTCTGGGATGGTGGGAATTGTAGTCCAAAAACAGCTGGAAACCCAAGTTTGGGAAACATTGAGCTAGACTAATAAAAATCAGGCCATAATGTGAGATGTGTGCTGAATGTCTTTTTTACATTCTCTTCAAAGATAAGATAGTGCTGACATGACAAACTTATCTGAGGAGGGACCTGCATACATTTTTTACAGCAACAACAGGGTATGGCATACCTCTCATTTGCACACTATTTTGTGATATTTTGGCATACCTCTGATGCCCACCTAGCAGTTCGAAAGCACGTCAAAGTGCAAGTAGATAAATAGGTACCGCTCCGGTGGGAAGGTAAATGGCATTTCCTTGCGCTGCTCTGGTTCGCCAGAAGCGGCTTAGTCATGCTGGCCACATGACCTGGAAGCTGTACGCCGGCTCCCTCGGCCAGTAAAGCACATTAGGGATACAGCTCTCTGAGGGAAAGTGATGGAGAAGTCAATTGGAGCACAGCCACAGGCTTTAGCCTATTTAAAATCTCTTGTGCTTGGCCTCTTCCTTTCTAGTGTTTGGGATGCACTGAAAATATGCTTGGTGGAGACTTGCTCCACTTGTGACTCGGTGAGCTGAACACAGGCCACCAGGGGCTCAATAAAACTGTCTTTGGCGCCTGCCTGGAGCTTCCCTCCCTCCCCACCCTAAAAAGAGCATTTTGGTTTTCTGAGACACCTGGCTGGCCCACACAACACATGCCTGGTGGGCTGTGTTGACTTAGAGGGTCACAAAATATGTGCATACCGCCCCCAAAACTTAATTTAAAAGAAAATCTCACAATCAATTCATCAGATACAGAAAGCACAGCATGTTTCAGCATCTGCCTGCAACAAATAATGTAGTGAAAATATACTATATTAACAGAGTGACAATTAATTTGAACAGTGGGGTTAAATTGGAATTCTGTAGGCTCTGGGCCAAAGCAAGCAGAAGCTTGCCAGACCACAGGCCTGTAGTATTTGATAGATTGTAGGGTGGGATTATTTCATTAACTCAGAGAGGAAGCGAAGTATACACTATATCCTGTGGTTCGCTCTGCTTTAGACACAGGGTAAAACTCCAGCTTCGTAGAAAATAAAAGCATGACTCGAGCAATGCAGGAATTAAAGCATACACTGAAATGAGATACTTTGTAAAACAGGGCCAATACACACAGGGTGGCAGCAGAATTAACAAGGTGGATAAAATTTATGGACCAGGAATTTGGTATGTGAAAGTGTGTCCAGTTACAAGCAAGATAGGCTAAATGGTCTGTATCTGGCTATTGCTAACTCTGCTTTCCAATTTATTGACTTGAATAATTTTGTGAACAGTTGATTTTCAAAACTGTGTGGGTTCCCTGACAAGTATTTCTGGGTTTGTTTGTTTTTTTGGTTTTTTTAAAAAAAGAAATCTGGACAATGAAAACAGGATATCCTAACACAGTTTCTCAGCACTCAACCCCATTCATCTCAAAAGGCACGGTTCCCTCCCCCATCCTTCTATTAAGTACATGTTAAGATGGATGGAGGAGGGGTGGAGTGATGTGGAGCTACCACCTGATGGTGAAACAACCAGATGACCCAGTTCACCATGCATTTCAGACTTGCCAACCACCCAGCAAATCCTCCTGAAGGTTCTAATTATCCCAGTGTAGCTTAAATCTGAAAGGATTTAGCAAAGCAGTCACAACAAGGAACAGTAAGCACAAAGGCAAATTAAGCCTTGTTGAATCATGAAGCTAACTAAATTCATGGTGACTAGCATCATGCAAAGGAGAGGGATACCTTGGAGATATTGCGGGTTTGGATCCAGACCATCAGAATAAAAGTGCAAGAAAGCGAGTCACACAATACTGTGGTTTCCCAGTGCATATAACAGCAAACTTCATGTCCTGATTTTCAGTTATTGAAATATGGCAACCCTAATTCCATTTTGAAAGGAGGACCTCACAAACCCACCCTGCCAGTCTTGCCCTTTTACAAGCTTAAAAGTCTCCAGCCTCAACCCAGCATATTGTACAGAAACAGATTAAAGTCTTATTACCACTTCTCCCTTCTGTCCAGGTTGCCCCTGAAATGGAAAGGAAGACTGCATCAGGGCTGACCATTTAGTTACTACCGGTAGGACATTTTGAAGCCTCAGACTTCTGCAATTGTCATTACCGTTTAGCCATGCGTTCTCCTGTTGCTTTCCTACAGCAATGGTTTTCTCATGGTTTGGACATCTAAAGCCCTAAGTGGTTTGGGATCATGTTATCTGAAGGGCTGCCTGCAAGTGGATGAGCCTGCCGAAGCACTGAAATGAAAACTGTGACCCTGCTCTCTAACTCGCTAGCAAGAGCCATTAGGCTAGCAGGTACCAGGAACAGGGCTTTCTTAACGGTGGCCACACACATTTGGAACTCACTCCTCACAGAGATACGTACATATGGCCTCTTGCAGGAGGGCCCAAATTTCGGGCAGAGCAGCCTTCCTGACACTGGTTCCTACACAGCCCTGACCTTTCAGCCACTGTGCCCCTGCAGCAATGCAAATGTTGGGAGGATGGCTCTACCTCACTACAATGGCCACTACTGGCCTCATCGCTGCTGGCCTTTCAAAGAATTTCTGAAGATATATTTATTCAGGTCTGGATTTGGCTGAATTGTGATGCGGGTTCATATCTTGTAAGTGCACTTCCCCCAATATTTCATGAAAATTGGGTTTTAAAGCTTTCAAAATTTAAACAAACAGACACATAAAAATAGAAACACTGGTGTATGATAGGTGGATTTTTAAAAAGTCTCCAACTATATAAGCATAGCTGTCAACCCTCCCTGCTGTTCCCCACTGCTGTATACATAGCTGTCAACCCTCCCTGCTGTTTCCCAATGCTATAATAAGGGAATTTCCTGCAAAAAAAGGAAACGTTGACAGCTATGTATATAAGTTAAATTTCTGACAAGTTTAATTTCTAAGACGTGTCTTGTGGTAGTCTGCACACCAGCACCACTTCACATATATGGATTTGCCCAGAATTATTGAAACAAATGATTTAGAGATAAACATTTTGAAAGTGTTATTGACAGAAAGCTGCTGACAAGGAGTATGAGCAAGAACAAGAGTCGGGAGGGGGAATATTCACTTACTGGTTTGCCGTCTAAACCAATTTGACCCTGAAATTAAGACAAAGGAAAAGAGGTGAGCAGTTGACTTTTTGTGTAATTCTATACAGGTCTACTCAGAAGCAAGCCCCGCTGTGTTCAATGGGGCTTTCTCCCAGGAAAGTATGTAGCAATTAAGTCTAAAACAGGCAAATATTCTGACTGTGTTCATAGCCCATATATACAGCCCACAAGACTTTGACTTTGATGTTACAGTTTTTGCTTTAATGACTCATTTATAAGGAAAATATATGAGATCTCTCTACTTCCACATTTTTTAAAACAATAAATACATTTTTAAAGAAATCAAAGCACTGAATGAAATAGCAATGTCTTTTCTGTGACACAATCCCCAGCCATCCATTTTTAGAACAGATGCTTCGAGAGGCATTTAGTTTAAGGGATGCTGCACTTAGAAATATATCATTCATACATACCAGTATGCATTAGCAGTGCCACTTACCGGAAACCCAGGAAAACCTCTTGTTCCAGGCTGTCCCTGAATAGAATGAAGCGGAAAAAGAGATTAGAAGAAACAGATGAGACAGCAACATGTGTGACTAAATCACTCCATCAGGCCTTGTGATTTCCTACTCTCCATCATTTGCCAGATGAAAATATGTACACTTGTTTTACATGGCCTGAGGGATTAGCTCTTGACTGCGGAGAACTAGTACAAAATGAAGCCATTTCTGTGGTGTCTGGAAGCTACCGCAAGTCACTAAATAATACTGGACTCTCTAATCTCAAGCTGCACATTTCTCCACCACTCAGAAAATACTTATGTTGATGCTCAGCCACCACAAATCTTTAAATGTTTCAGTACCCTTTTAAGTGTAGTCCCCAATACCTTTATTTCCCCCCCCCCCAAATTACAAGTCTTAGACCTTTAAACATATTGCTAATGTGGCTGCTGTTCCTTCTGCATTTGTTCCCACACTGTTCTGGGCACAGAGAAAGACTTCCATCCATGTGGTTCAGCTTGACTGAGGATATATTTATAAGCTATGCAAATGATAGGTCTTCTATGGGCTGGGCATTGCTTTTGTGTCCTGCAAACACACCATGAGGCCAAACCATGTGGGCAACCTATTCCCGAATCAGTGTGGAAAGAACTGCAGAACCTGGAGCAAACACACCAGGAAGGATGATATGTGCAAATAAAGTCTTGGGCCCAAATGAAATAAGCAGATGTACAATGGCCAGCCACTTGGAATCCCAACTACATGAAGATTGCTCCATGTGACAAAGTGCTGATGTGAAGCACCTCACCACATGGATTCGACACTTACTATGCTGATTCCACCACATCGTTGCAAACCATCAAACAAAGCAGACTGCTGAGCATGCTCAGTCCTCACTGAACTCTGGAGAATTGACTTTGGCTTTTAAAGATTGTCGAGCTTCTGTAAACTTTGGTCTTCCCATAAGAAGGCTGATAAGTCCTTCTTGCTTCTTGGTGGGTCCCTTTTGGCTCCAATCCTGTAAGTGCTTACCACCTGAGTTCACTATTAGAAGGAGGGATGCTAAGAGAAACCTGTGCAAGGTTATGGCAAGGAACCAGGTATTCTACTCCCAAACAGATACAATTATAACTGCTGGAGGATATAACACAAATACAGTGGTACCTCGGATTACAGACGCTTCAGGTTACAGACGCTTCAGGTTACAGACTCCACTAACCCAGAAATAGTACCTCGGGTTAAGAACTTTGCTTCAGGATGAGACAGAAATTGCATGACAGCAGCACAGTGGCAGCAACAGGCCCCATTATCTAAAGTGGTACCTCAGGTTAAGAACAGTTTCAGGTTAAGAATGGATCTCCAGAACGAATTAAGTTCTTAACCCAAGGTACCACTGTAACCAGTGTTGAGGAAATTAAAAGGAAAGCAGTTCTGTAGAAGAGACTATGTAATTTCCAATTTCCCTTCAATTGTTCTTCAACTATAGCCACTCAGGCTGGTTTCACATGAATGATGGGAAATAAAGAGGCCCAAGCAGCATTACAGAAGGGTTCGTTTTGAATTCCAGACAGTTTGTCTGAAGTTTCTGAATCAATTACATGTGTGTTATAAATTCAAGCTTGCTCACCAGTCCTTTTGGTGTAGTTTGCAGTGCCTGGGATCACTTTATAGGAATACTTTATATAACCGCATCACAGTGCCATAAAACGAGGCATTTAATGGTGGTCAATCAGCTGTGAGATGTATACTGAGCCTCAAAGATGATGGTGGTCTTGATCACTCAAGCCCAGTTGTCTGGCTCTCATATCTCCTCATTCATTTTACCCATAAGGAAAATGTTGAAGCAAATATGGTTGCCAGAACAGTCCTAAGCAAGGGTGGTATGCAATGCCAACAGGAGATGGAGCAACAAATGTGTACATCCTGTGCCTGTTCCCAGAAGTCCCATTCTGGTTGTTCCATGTATTTCAACTGTACCTAGTTTGTGCTTTCACTGTGTAGTTAATTTTAAGGTTTACTTGCTAAGGGTGCCTGGAAACAATGTTGCCTATTTTTACTTGTCTGATCTGACAATTTTGCAAGCATATATTGGATTTCGAATTTCTGATAAACTTCAGTGCTTGGAGACATGTCACAACTTAGGACTGGCTAAAATGTTTCTGACACATGTGTTCAAAAATAGAGAGAGAGAGAGAGAGAGAGAGAGAGAGAGAGAGAGAGAGAGAGAGAAGGTAATGTACATCATATATAAGTGGTTATTTCACTGGGCTTGCTCATATTGTTATAAGCACATATTCTTCAATAATACAAAACAGTTCATACTTTGGGTGTGTACAGTCTGGAACTTGATTGCTAGTGGCTTATACAAGCCACTGCACGAGTATGTGTGTCATGAACAGTTGTTCCATGCATTGGCTTACTGCTTTTTTGTTTTAATTGATATTGTGGGTTTGTGGGTTTTAAAAAATTGTGATGTGGTTTTACGGCCATGTTTGCATGTAACACTAAAGTATGGTTTGGCATTATGTGCACAAGCATCAGGCTTGCAGACTTCCCCCACCCAATAATAGCCATGAGGATATTGCAGGCTTCTGCTTTCACTTTTAAACTAATTAGAACTCATAGTTTTAAACTATGGTTTGTTAACCAGCCATATCACAAGCCCTAGTTTGAACCTGGTTTGTTTGAAGTAACCATAGGGGGAACAGGGGAGGGAAAATGTAAGCCCAAATTCATGTACAGCACACCAAACACTAAACCATTGTTTAGGTCCATTATGTTGTAAATCACTAAATTCGTAAGCCTACACTAAGAAGGCAGGACACGGATGTAACCGAACCAAAAAAAACAAAAACAAAACAACATCCTATCTTCTCACTCTCTATATAACACATACATCTATTATAAACACTGCAAGTCTCCAGTTTTCTCTCCTCCACAAGGAAACTGACCCTCTAAAACTTCCCCTGGCACTTCCTAATACTCAGGGAAATGGAGACACCCTTCTTTGTCTAATAGACAAAGAATAGTTACATGCTATTGTTCTACAATCTGATCCAAAGAAACATTCAGTGCTTAGTTACAAATTTACTCATGTGTGTAAATTGTTTATATAAGCAATGGTTTATATTTACCTCAATTGTTGAACAAAACAAAACAAAACATAATGGGGGAAAAGATTATAAACTCTTATAGCAGATTTAAGATTGAGAAGAGTCCAGATAAAGGGGCTGAAAATCCCAAATCAATCTCTTTCCATTTAATACTTAGCACAGTCTAAGACAGGCACAGGTAGACCAGGTTTGCAGGATCTAATTGTGTTTGCACCAGAATTGCAAGCTCTACCAACCAAACCCAGGTGCAAAATAGTAGCAGCAGGAGGAGCCAGATGGCAAGCAGTAGCTCATATGCTAGAGATAATTACTTAGGATAACCTGTACAAAAATAAATAAATCTGCACCCAAGTTCCTTTTGATCAGGGATTCTAATAGCCTAATTTAGAAAGTGGGGAAGTCTTTTTGTTGTTGCCAGTGGAAGTATGAAACCCTATTATACACAATAAACTGTATAACAAATCTGCTGCTGCATTACAGTCATTTTAGAAGTAAAAGTAGCCCTAGGGTTTCACAGTTACCGTACCCTGTAAGGCAATTGTTTCCAAACTTTTTCTCTTGAGACATTTGCTTGTCTACCATGGAACCTCTGCTCGTAGTGGAACATTCCCAGTAGGGATTGTGGGGGAGGGGGAATTCAGTTCAGTTCACTTGTATAGGCAAATCCTTCAGTTTCACACTTTCCAAACCGGATATGAATTGAAATACAGTCATCTTTCAAAATTCATACTTAACTGAACTTTGGAAGTCAGTTCTCCAGTCAATGTGTACAAAAGATACATTATATTAGGGGAAAGTGTGTATATATATATATATATAGTGAATTATGTTAGGGGGAAACTGCTTGTAAAATATGCACATTAGTCAAACTGCTTACAGAAGTATGTATATTAGCAGAAATTCCCACTAAAATTTTCACAGGGATTTTATTTTTTCAAATCACAAATTGCTGCAAAAACATAGAGAACTGAATTTAAGAATGGAAAAATGAGAAACAGAAAGAACTGAAATTAGCAGGTCCTTCTGTTTAGTTCCAGGGCGTTTTGTAGAAATGTCATTCAGTTCATGTGGGGCACTCATTGGATCCTATTGTTTCCCCCATTTTAACAAAACCTAGAATACATCCACCCACCCTGTGCCTGGGAACATTCCTGGTATTAGTGGGTAAGCTGTTTTTTGGAGAAGTTTGTCTGCCTTTACTGAATGTTTCATTGAAGAATCTTTAATAAGCTTCCATGGAACCCTAGAATTACCAAGTGCATGCTTTGAAAATCATTGCTTTTTGACATACACCCCTCTTTCATATTACAAAAGGGCTTTCACAAGCCAGAGAATGAAGACCAAAATCGTCTTAGAAATTCCTTAGAGAATTACTGTGGCTATAAAGTGCCTTAAATTGCTCCAAACAGCACGTTTAAAAAAAATGCTGGTGTGACTGAAGTAGACTTGCTTAAAAAATATTAAGCTTTGTGATGTTGCATTTGGTCATATTGGCTTTGGCAGAACATATAAAACCACCTGGAGCCACTGGCTAAGGACCAAGGGGAGATGATCTGCTATAAATTCCATGGCCTGTCCACTCCGTAGCTTTCCGAAACAACAAGGAAGGAGAGGATCTCACTAATAAATCTCTGCATGTAGATTGTCTCTGAATGCTGATGGACAAGAAAGGACGGAGAAAAGAATAGTTAGAGGACAGCCGGAAAGGGTGCAACTTGGCCTCTGATACCTTCCTTGTAAACTGCTACGCTGCTCCTTTTGACTCTTTAGGCTGGAGACAATAAAAGGCCAGAGCAAAAGTTCAGGCACTAGAGATTCCAAGAAGCATGGAGCTTTCTCTTCCTCAAATGTTGTTTGTATCAAGTTCTCAAGAATAGAACTCTGGGAACTGCCAAGTCGTGGAACGCGTCTGTTTCTGCCATGCTCAGCACGATGCTTTGCTCAAGCCAGCAAACCCAAGTAATGTTAAGCAGCTGAAAAGCTCTGGATGTGCAACTGCTCACATCATCTTGCCTCCAAAAGACAGTCTGGAAACTATTTGTCATCTCACATCTGTCTAAAGCATGCTGTTATTCCAGAGTACTCCTGCATTTCTTTGCTATCAAGGTGCTCCTTAGCGCTTATCACCAGGTCACTATAAACCTAAATCATCTTTGCAATTGATTTGGAGATGGAGATGGAGAAAAAGCATTTTCCCCTGCACTGATGATTATGGCAGGCAACAATTCACTTCAAGCATAATACGTGCCTTATTAAAGCCACAGTCCTGAAATTATTTCCTCTCAAGTAGTTCCACTCTAATAAAGCTTAGGTAAATGCTCTCTAGTGAGACGTCTCAAGACAAAATCAACATGCCTTTTCATTTTTGTAAAACTGGCCCTCAAAGATGGGTTGGAACAGGCAGGTTTTGGACTGTGACCTGTGATTTTTCTCCGTTGCATGGCTAAGCTGAACAAGAACAAACTTAGTTGGTCTCTAAGGTGCCACTGGAAGAATTTTTTTATTTTTTATTTTGTTTTTACTATGGCAGACCAACACGGCTACCTACCTGTAACTACAAAATCAGGTGCTTGAGGTAACCAATTCACTCTGCCTAGTGATAGGGCTAGCCCTGCTAAAAGCTCTGCAACAATAATCAAACAAAAAATATTTTGACAAGATTCTTTTGTCCCCTGCAGCTTGGCTGTTGTCCACCTGCAGAAGGTAGGTGGCCATGGTCCTTTCTTTTGGAGACACTTGTCTACTTCCTTCAGCTACAGTCTCGGTGAAGTCTTGCTCCTTGCAAAGTTGTGTTTTTTGGGGGGGGCGGGAATACCACCACAATTTTTTGGGGAAATGACGTCAAATTTCTTTCTAGTACTTTGCACCAGAAATCAGTGACCAGCTGGCAGGGGTGTAGCAAGGGGGGCGTAGGGGGCGGTACGCCCCTCGTTCCATAATGGAGGGGGTCACAAATTATCAAGGAACAATTACTGCCCTGTTAGGGCAGTTCATAAAAAACTTTTTTTTAAATGCCTGCTCCAAAGGTCTTGTCTTACTATACTAGGGATTATATATAGCTATATATGAAATTTCATGCATATTGGTTAATATCTTGACCATCCTCCACCAAAATAGCTGTTTACTTGGCTGTTTTCCTATATCGTAAAGGCTGAAATTTCAGTTCAGTGGAGCACTTACTGTTCCCAACCCTAACCCCTGTGGAAAGCCATCTAAATTAGACTTTAATTTGATTTTGAGATGTTTTTAGGAGGTAATTTAATTATTGTTTGATTTTATACCAATGTTATGTATCTGATGTTAGCCACCCTGAGCCCGACTTCGGCCGGGGAGGGCGGGACATAAATAAAAGTTTATTATTATTATTACTTGTTATTATTCCTTTGTAAGAAAATATGAAATAATGTAAAACCATTTTTGCGGAGGGGTGGGAATCAACGGGGGGGGACAAGAAATTTTCCGCACCGGGTACCACCTGACCTTCTGCCTCGGGGGGGGGGTTGAAAATTCTTTTTTTGCCCCCAGGTACCAATTTACCTTGCTACACCCCTGCCAGCTGGTATTATCTGAAGGCAATACTATTTTTTATTTTTTTGCTAAAAAAAAAACAAGGGTGTGTAATATGCTTTCTGTTACTGGCTTTTCCCTTTAGAAAATATTTCCTTTACTTTTAAACACAGGAGGGAAAACCACTGGTACGGCCAGTTTGAGCTTTTGTGCTGAGACTGATGTACTTTCTAACCAATATATACAGTCTGTAATTTCAATATAAAAACAAATCTGGCCAGGGATGTAAACCACATCATTTAGAGTTACAGGCCCTTTGAGCTGACTAGTGGCATTTTCCCACTCCCTGTATTTTTTTGGGCAACTCATCCACACCCTTTAAACATAAAAGTAGAAGGGGGGGGGGGAAACAGAGAAGGTGACTTACTGGTGGGCCACGGGGACCAATGATGGATATGCCGGCTTCTCCTGGGGCTCCCTGCAAGGGATGGGGGGAGAAGGAGAAGGAGAACATGGACGTGAAAATCAAAACCAAAACAGACTGGGAAATGGCTTAGAGTTGGCTGTTGAAGAAAAAGAAGGAAGGGAAGTATTTGAGAGTGGGAGAAAAATACACGAATGTAAGCGACAAAGCCAAAGCGAATATTTAAAGTTAAAGATTCAAATGAACAACAACTGAGGGCTGAAAGGAAAGCGTGGCCAAGGAAATAACGAGGAGGAAAAAGAAAGTTTACAAAGGAGATTAAAAGGAACAATACATCTACACACTCTTGAGGGGGAAAATGATCAAAAGCAGGTTTCTTCCAATTAAAACAGCAGGTTCCTTGGCCTTTCCCAAACAAGACAGGGAGCCATTTTGAACCTATTCTGAAATCAGATCAAAGCATCATTTGAGGCTCCTTGAGGATGGAAAGTATAATCTCACTGTGTAGAGATTCTGACTCTACTCTCTTGTGCCAGAGTTGTCTCACTTCTAGTTATCATTCTCTTTATTCTCTATAGCGAAGCCTCATCTCCTAATCTGGAGGATTTGTGATAACTAGGAGTAAAGCTACTATGTTCTATAAGAGCTATGAGAATTACACAATCACACCAATTTATGTCCATGTTTGTTTGGAGAAACAGGGTTTCCGATTTTGACAACATGAATGATCCTGTGGTATTATATATTTGCAGTTTTTACTGGTGGCTCTGACACTGTGGGTACTATCAAATGCAATTAGTTATATAATACCTGTCATTAATGAGTGAATTATATTCTGCCTGAATTGATGAGTAAATGTTGGTCAGTAAACTTTGTTCCTGGCTATTAGTTATCATAGGCCTGGGTCTAAGGATTTGCAGTTCCTGTGACCAGCAAATAAACCAACCCTATTAAAACATGCTAAGCCTAGAGTTGCCATGTCTTAATTTGGCAAATTATGGACAGACAGCCATTCACTGCACTAGTGGACAAGAGGAATAGGACATAAGTAGAGCTGAATACTTAGACAGATAAAAAGGGACGAGTGTCACACCAGCAGCTTGGAGTGGTGGATTCCCTCTAATTATAAGAACAGGCGGTGGAGTGCAAAGAGGATCGTAGCCAAAACAGGACTTCTGAGAAACAAGAGAGTATGCTTGGATGAATCCTGAGGTATGCAAAAGTATAAAACATTTTGAAAAGCTCTATGGGGACAAAAACAATGGCCCAATGAGGACAGAGCATGCTCAGTGGCATCCAGGAGTCACAGAATGTTGAGTCCAGCTGGAAAAGGAAAATGGAAAGTGGATGGGGAGGAGAGGACAAAGAATTGGCCTGCTCGAGTCCCTGACAACTTCCAATATGCTAGAGGATGGCTGGCATGCTGGAAATAACCCTAAGCAGCATACTTCTGTTAGCAGGTGAGGGTGCACTACGGCATTATGCTTCAGGTTCCACTTGTTTTACCTAAACATGCCCAAATATTTAATGTTAAACCTGATGAAGGTTTTTTATACTAATTGTCTTGGATGACCTGAAGGAAACCAAGGCCTATGTCTGCAAGCTGCTTTGCTCGTCTGCTCCAGAATATATCATGCAATTTATTTTTTCTTCTTTATGTCAGGCTGACAGGATTTCTAAACAGTCAACTCTTTTGTGGTAATTCCTTGGGAAGGACAGAGAATCTGCAGCAAACATCCCCCCCTTTTTTTTCCTTCTGAGGTGCTGCAACATCTGAAAAGATAGTGCTGTTGACTGGCGCACACACAACATACATTCGGCATTTGAAAAAGCCCTAGTTCTGTCTGGGGCAAAGCGAATAAAAATATGATATTTCCATTGCAATCTGTTCTGGGCTACCACTTACCTCTGCCCAAACATAAAAAGAACTGATGTAATGTTTTTCTGGATAGGAGCAAATGAAAACAGCACCACAGATTAAAGTAAACGTTAGAAGGTCCCCTCGCACCTGCTTTCCTCAATTATTTTTTACGAGGCTTTCCCTTTAGATAATAGAAGGCTGCAATCAGGAAATGGTGGACCTGGCCCAACACAACGCATCTGGCCGCCTAGGACACAGCTGGTCCAGTTAACCACATTTCCACATGTATCTTTCCTGAATGCACCAATCACTGCTGTCAGCAACGAAACAGAAAATGGTTCCAGAAAATACCAGAAAGGTCCAGCTGCAAATGTTGAACTTGCCTAGCCAGCCTTCACAATGTTAGTATAAATTATAGTAAACAATATTTTTCCCCCTGCTGTCTTGGAACATGTGTGGGCTCTTTCCACAGAGTGCCAGGGGAAAAACTCCGCCCTGCTATTTCTTATTTGCATATATTAATTTCTGTAAAGTTTGTACTGCTAAACCGGGCCTTTGGCTCATGTAGAGGATGGGATTTCTTCCTTTCTTCTAGTCCAGGAACAGCAGGGATGGGAGTTAGAGAGGGATAACTTGGACTAGTTTCCAACCAACCACATAGCAAACTTGTTGTCAGGGCAAAATACCTTGGTTAAGGAGGTGTTTCCAGGGGACATAGGTTTTTTTTTTAGGACACAGTCATGAAGTGATGAGCTGGAAAGAGCTGACTCACCTTCTCTCCAGGTTGCCCTTTTAGTCCCTGGGCCACCATTTACACCAGTCGCAGCCACATGCAAGAGGGTGAAGGAAGAGAGAAAGAGAGACACAAACACAGGAGTCAGTGTTAAGGCACACTAAGCCCCCAAACAACATAGATGCACACATAGAAGCACACACACAAAAATCCCCTTGTGACAAACACTGAAACATGCTTTGTTTAATGCTCACGCACAAGCACAGTGGATGGCAACCTTTGCTTCAGACTCCCTCCCATTTAAAGCACTTTTAAGAATCCCCGTCTCTGGATAGGGGAGTGCATCATAAGGTGAAAAACTGTTCCTGAAACGTACCATAAGGGTTTGCATCAATGAATGTATATATTTCTTCTTTTTTAAAATTTACATACGCAGAAAACTAGTATTCCTGGGAGATGTGTTCCAGCCCGGTCTTATCATGAGAATCTACTTTTTATGTTTAGGAATTTTATATGTGTGGGGCAGAGGGCACATTCAGTCATGCAATTGCTCATCTGCAGTCTGAAGTGGTACGGAACAGGGATTGTTTTCCATCATGATTAACTCTTTGTCCAAAGACCCTAAAGAAGCCTAAGAAGGTGTCAGGAGCTGCTGCAGCTGAAGCTAGGAACCCAGCTTAAGTTCAAGAATGGCAAAACAAATGGTTTGCGTTAGCAGTAAGCTCATAGAGTTAGCTAGGCTGGGCTAGATTTAAGCTCAAAAGTCAGCAATGGGGAAGGAGCAAGAGATTTGGCAAGGTTCCTTAGACCCACCGCAATCAAGAAAGATTTACTGTTTGGAAGATCAGTTCTGATGGCGTCACTTAATGCAAGCTCACCCCAGCCCAGCCAATGCCACAATAACCAGAGTAAAAGCATCCATTTGGCAAGGTAATCTGTTGTTACCACCCAACAGACCACTGAAGCATGAGCATTTCACCATTTATAAACAAAATATTAACCTGAATACTAGAGCTGAACTGCAGACTACTCTTCAGTTGGTGGTAAGTTAAAAAGAACCTGACTGCCAACACCATTCTCAACAGTTTTTCCTTGATATTCCCAAGAATAAATGTATTTGTTTTGCAGACTTAGAAGTCAACTCATAGCCAAAAGCTGCTGAAATGGTGTACAATAAGATGAGATAAAATAAAACCCAGAAGACACAGACTTCATAAACTGAAAACAAGAAAACCACTTCTACAATGGTAGACTTAACATTCCATAAAAGACACTGTAGCCTTCATGGATAGTTTATCCTATTGTCAATATGCTCTTTTACTTAACACATTTCCCCTAACATTCTATTTAAATCCACTGTCCTCCAATTTTAACTTGTTGTTTCTTGCATTTCTTGTGAAGAATGTGGGAATTCTCACTTGGTTTGACATCTTCTTTCTAATAATGACTTTTAGATATTTGAAATTTGTTAATGCATCTCTCTGTTGTTGTTGTTCAGTCGTTCAGTCGTGTCTGACTCTTCGTGACCCCATGGACCAGAGCACGCCAGGCACGCCTATCCTTCACTGCCTCTCGTAGTTTGGCCAAACTCATCTCTCTAGTGGAGGCTAAAATGCATCTCTCTAGTGGAGGCTAAACATGCACAGGTCTCTCAGTCTGTCTTCATATGACTTGATCTTCTAGAACTTTTGAAATTCATGTAGCTGTTCTGTAAATTTTCTCCCATTTCTCAAGACCTTTAAAGACAACAACTGATACCCAGAACTAAACAATACTTCCAATATTGTTCTGCTTTAGCCACCATGAAATATAGCTGCATGCAAGATTATATGACCAACACCATTAGAAATTTCCACCTATTAACACTCTTTTCAGAAGTGTTGTGCTGTGTTTCTTCAAAAATACTATCAATTCCATCATTTGGGGCAACATTACAGGTGATGAAGTTTTTGATCATTCTATTTATATTTGCAAATTAACTTGCTGATTCAAGAAGTTCCTGATCTTGGTGGCCTTTGTAGAGTATATTTTCAAAAGCTCTGGTCTTTATCATTTGGTTATTTACTTGCAATGTTCACATTTTGACTTCTAACTTGGCATTGATTTGGTGTATTACAACATAGATCATTTGAAATCAAACTATGAGGCAGACCAGGAGAAGCTTGAGTGTATCTTGATTGAACCAGGAATGAGGGTGTCAATTGTATTTATTTTATGCCTTTTTTTGTACATTGGAAAAGTTTCATTGTTTTTCTCCTTAACTAGGGGAAAGCTCATTCTGTCAATATTTGAGATTAAAGTTTGAGGTATGTGTAACAAATTTTTTTATCATACCTACAGCACATCCAGATGCATGGAATGATGCCTTTGGAATTATTAGTTTTTATGCATGTTACTGGAAATGCACACAGACTGACATGCACTTGTATGCATTATAGAGGACAACACTTCTTTGGTCAGTAAGTGTGGGAATATATTCTTGCAGTGTTGTTTCTTAACCACAGGAAAGCAGCAGAGTGTACTCCCCCAATCTTTAAATAACAGGTTGCAGACACTTCTTTGGGAGGTGATGTGACAAGAGAACATTTAGCAGTGGTTAGCATTAAATTGAAACATGTTCCACCTTTATGGTGTTGACATTGCTATGTTGTCCCAAGCGAACAATGCTCATCCTTAGGCCAAAAATGTATAACTGTTTAATCTTTGCAGTTATTTACACCCTTTTCCAACTCTGGGAAAGCTGTAAGAAAGTAATCTGTTTTAGAAGCAATCTTTCCCTGCCATACACACCCAATACTCCTGTTTCAGCTGAAAACCTGGTGCTATAGGGTCTATAGTATAGGCAAGCCTCCAAACAGATCAGTTTCTTTTTCACATCCCACCATTAATTTATGCTCAGTGAGTTTCCATGTAAGTTCTCTTCCTCAACTAATTAAGGATCCCTGCAGTTTTATGCAACAGAAGCATCTAGTCATTGAGATTTCCTCTGCTTCTTGCTACGAAGCTCTCAGCAATCAAATCAGTTATTTATTTATTTATTTATTTATTTTAATAGTAGCTGCTTCATGCTTTGCCTTTTGCACAGCCAAGCTAGAAATGGGACCAGAGTCATAATTACCCTAAGATAATGAATATATCATGCCTCCTCCCACAATGAGGCCCTGGATAGCAGAGGGTTTAGAAGCAGGTGTGTCAGGTAATTGCAAGAGGTTTAAGACTCACCGGTAGTCCACGGATCCCCATGGCGCCTTTGTCTCCCTAACAATTAATGCAAAATCAGAGGGCAGTTGGAAACTAGCCATATGTGGTGCTATAAAGTGACACAAATGAGCTTTAACTTGGCGTTTCAAGCACCTGCATTGATTAATTTAAAATTTATGTAATTGGTTTATATGTTTGTGTGTTAGGTTGAAAGTACAGAAGTTTGTGTATTTTATGGAATCTGAAGTGGAAACTATGTGGTTGGAGCATCTTCAATGCGACTGTATAAATCTGCTTGCATGGTCTTGTGTGTGTATAGGTGTATGCGTAAATATTTTTTAAATATGTCTATAAGTACATAAGTATAGCTGTATAGCAGAATATTTATAAAGAAACATGCATGGTGTCATTATATAGAAACATTTGATAGTTTCACAAATTTGCAATATTGCGTAACACATCAATTTTGTTGAGAACATAAGAACAAAGCATAAGAAGAGCCGGCTGGATCAGGCCAAAGCCCCAGCTAGTCCAGCATCCTGTTATCACAGTGGCCAACTAGATACCTATGGGAAACCAAGGAAGGAAGAACATGAGCCCTCTCGTAGTCTAACGACATATTCTCTTTTATTAGTACATTTCCCAGTCCGTTAGTATAATAAGTGGTAGCCCATTGGTTCTTAAATTGTGTTTTATTTTGGATCCCTTGCTTGTTTGTTGTGAATCATCATTATGTCACCATGTGGGGAAGGTATTTGAAAGGCTTATGATTATTAATCACCTGCTGTTCTTTTCTTCCATTGCTATTTATGTGATGGAGAATCACACATTAGCAGAAGAGTTTTTTAAAACTTGCACTGACAAAGAAACAAGCAGCTTCTCTGTGGCTTGTCTCTTCAGCCTGAGGTAGAACTACTAACAGGAATCTATAGCTCTTTAGCATTTTCCTTTTTTATTAGCAGTGTGGCATCAACATGCCCCTGAAAAATGCACTAGAAGCCCTTGAATCACAGCTAAAGAACCCTTTTATCAGTTAATTTGAGAAAATTAGTTCTACACTTTTTCAAAATTTTATTCAATATATTACTAAGGCAAAGGATGATTTAGGGGAGTACGACCAGTTTGGTCACACTGGGTGTGGAGCCTCAGGGATGCTGCAACTATGATTTACAATGGAGTGCAAGAAGGAAAGGGGTGCCAGATTTTGGTGTCACACAGGGTGCTGCTGAAATGTGAGACCCCGAGGTCTGCCACTGACTAAGGGGCATAGAAATTCCTTCTTTAAAGGTGCATGTTGTAAGCTGGAAAATGGTTGAACTTTTAGGTCTTCCTGGCTGCAGTCCTAACTATGTCTACTAAGAAATCTCTGGGGCTTACTCCCAGCTAAGTAGGGGCAGGATTGCAACCTCATAGTAGATGCATGCAGGGGCGTCTTATCCAAAGAAGCTAGTGGCACAGGGTGCCAGGGTGCCAAGTTCTGGAGGGCGCCAGGGAAGAGGCGGAGGCTAGATGCGGCACCTCCCAACATCAGCTTGCTGCCCTCGCCTGCCCCCGCCATGCCGCACCGGAGCCTCTGCCTGCCATGGCCACCATGGCACAAAGCAGCCAGCTGAGCCAGGAGCCGCCACGTCCAGCCTCCGCCTCTTCCCCGCTGGAGGAGCTGCCCTCCAGCCGCTGCCCGCCTCCTCCAGCCCTGCAAAGCTGGGCGCGTCACTGGCAGCGCCGTCCTCCCTAAAAAAGGTCTGCAACTCTGGGAAACGGGGATGGGTGGGTGGGGTGCTGGAGGGATCTTTGCACCACAGCACCAGATATGCTTAAGACAGCCCTGGATGCATGTCTACTTAGAATTAAGTCCCACTAAGTTCATTTGAAATTACTCCCAGGTAAGGGTGTATACGAGAGTCACACCGTATATTCTAGCATTTATGAGTCTTATGTCTGGTAATGGACTCTCTATTTTGAACAATGTGCATTGCATCATGCCCTGCCCTCTCTGTGTACAAACATTCATATATATCTTTGCATAAAGGCTAGCAACATGCTTTTAGACAATGAAAGAAAGCTGATCTTATCAAGAAGTTGAATTCTGAACCCAATACTGCCTTCCAGATTCCTGCTGAATCACACCACACACACATCCCTGCCTATGATGTTCAGAATAAATTACTGATGCTTAAGAGAGCAGGATGTCTATCATGTAATGCCAAGAAACACACTCACTCATGAGTAATGTTTATACCCCTCAGAGTGCATTGGCACAACCTTCATAGCTTAATAAGTCAGCATGGTTTGCCTGGCTGCCTGCCTACCATGTGTTTCTAAGCTTTCATCACCAACAGCCAACACACTATACAACCGCATGAAAAACAAGGGCCTATCTTGATGTTCTCCCCTAAGATTCCACAAAGTGTGTTTAGGTCCCTTATTTTTATTTCTTTGCATTTGAAAGTCACACTTGAGGGATATTTTATCCAAAGGTGTCCTAAGATCTGAACTACCTTCAAGTCTGACCCTTGTCTGGTCTTTCTAGAGAAGAACTTTCCAAACTGATTTCTGAAGCTGAACACATTTTACTCCTGAGTTTCAGAAAATTAATCCTAAAGCTCCCTAATTATCAAAGCTGAACCTTTTGGACAGGTAAATCCCATAGCACATGGGTTGATTCTAATTGAAATCAAGATCTAAAAAGTAGGAGAGCTTCTTACTTGACATTTTGAATTGAGGTATAGATACCTGAGTACAAAACATGCACACACTATAATTTGTACGTGCCTTGGTAAACAGCTCAGTTTTCCCAGATGTTTTTCCATTATCATGTCCATGTATATAACAAGGTTTTTGTTTTTTAATGTATGAAGGCATGCTTTGCAATTGATGGATGCCCAGTCATATATCTTGAGCCCAGATATTTATACACACTGACAAAACAGTAAGCAAGAACAGAACTAAATGTTATGCTTTTTAGACTGAGCTGCCAACAAAAATGATACGCCGGCTTCAAGTCCTCCCACTCGTCCCTGTTATGTTTAGGCATTTTGAGCAGAATCAAGACATCATCATCTTATACATTTCCCCAACCCTTGACTGTGGTGTAGGCTGTGTTGTTGGCAGGCCAGGGTAGATGACTATCATGGGTGTCTTTGTACATTAATAATAATAATAATTTTATTATATATACCCCACCCATCTGGCTGGTTTCCTCAGTCATTCTGAGCAGTTTACAGCATATATAAAAACATAATAAAACGTCAAACATTAAAAACTTCCCGATACAGGGCTGCCTTCAGGTGTCCTCTAAAAGCTGTATAGTACCTTTTCTCCTTGACATCTGATAGGAGGGCGTTTCTAAAACTTTGGGGGAGAAAACCAAGAGACTATGGTTTTTGGCACCACCCCTATGTTGGAGCTAAAACTGACTTCTGCCCTGAGAAACGTCCCTTCAGTAAAAAAAGAGAACTGACTTCCAATATCATATTCCCATACTTACAATGAAAAACAGTGGTACATTTATTGTAATAACTGTTCATATAGATAGGCTCTTTCGTTTTCCCCTGAGTGAACTAGCTTCTGAATCCAGTAATTTATGATTAGATTAGATTAGATTAGATTAGATTAGATGGGGAAATGTCAGTCCTCTAGTATGAAGTCCCTCTGGCATATTTTTGTGTGACCCATCATGTCCACAGACTAATACCTGATTTCCATGTGGATTAGCATTAGGTATGTGTTTACAAATCCCATAAAAAGTGACTGGCATCATGCTGGTTTTGTTTTTAATCTCTGATAATAAGACTATTCATATAAACAAGCTTAGAGGGGAAAGAAGAATGCAAGCTGTCATGTCAACAAGGTGGGAAAAGAATATTTACATCTTTTGCTGTTTGAGAGGAACTACAAATAGGAATGGGAGATGTGTCCATTAAGAAGAGATTTAATGAACTAGCCATGTTCCTACCTAGCAAATGTAGAAGGATAATGGAATGGATTCTGATAATAGATCCTATCCCAGCTGGGCAAATGCAAAAACACCCAAGGTAAGCTAGGTACACCTTCCATTCCAGCAGTGACAGCTAGTTACGGAGGGGCAGAAAGTGGTCAAGTGACCGCCGCTGCTGGTTGTGAGAGAGGGATGCCTGTGATCCATGACCTGGTGGAAGCAGCCAAAACAATAGTGCCTCACATGTAGCACTGTGCAGCTGTTTTGGTGACTGGCTAGTTCACCATACCCATGTGGATATTACAGACTAATTACACAATTGGCCCAAAATTACCAGCACATGCCTTCATGAGTATCTCTTGCCCAGGCTACTCTCAACAGATGCTGGTTGGTAAGCCCCAGATGTTAGTGGTATTGTTGCTTAGTGGTATTGTTTTCCATACCCCCTTATCAGCCACAGGAAGTGAAATCAATGGTGCATCAACCAGATCAAGAGATCTTAGGTAGCAGAAGTGGGGAAGCTCCTCCAAGCTTCTAAAATCAGGTTCACAATCAACATGCTTCCAATCATAGCACTAGACTACATTGACCAAGCTTGGGTTTAGCACAAACCAAGCAGCTGTCCTTGGATTACAATCCCCATCAGCCCCAGCCAACAGGGCCAATGGTCAGAGGTGGTGGAAACTGCAGTTCAGCAACATCTGGAGGGCACTGTGTTGGGTACCCCTGACATAGACAATGGGATGTCCAATATGAGGCAACTTTTCTATTCTTAACTGTGCTATAAATGTGACTGGCAGCTTCCCAAAATGCCAGTGTCTGAATGTGTCCTGGAAGGATGTGTCTTCTCTGTCATTATATTTTCCTGATGCTTGGTTTGTGCTAACCCCAAGCCATAAAATGCATGGTTTTTTGCTCAAGGAATGTTGTGCCACAAATTCCTGAAGGAAATCAACCCACAACACTACAAAATCTAATGAATTGGAGCTTCCATTGCACATGGGCCAAACAGGTCAGCTGTCTATTCCTGCATCACTAAGAACACATTCCTCACACAATGGTATTTGTACAACTGAACCTGCAAATCCTTTCTATGGTTAAATAATATAGGACAGATTTACATCTCTGCCTACTCACAAGTCAATGCTGTGTATGCCAAGAATCTGAAAACTCCTGAGAGCTTTACTATATGACTTGTAAGTACACCAAGGTCAAGATCAATCCTTTGTATGTTTCTGCAGGAGTGGCTTGCAGAAGCAACTCCAAGAATGAAAAGTGCAATGTGGGAAGGAAATACCCTAAGTCCTATGAGCTCATCTGAAATCAAAAGATATTCTTAAAGGAAATATGTGCTCTCCATGACAAGAAAGACTTGGGAAATTCTATTGTCTGACAATATGTTATTTTGCAATGGGTAGCCAGCTATCTCCACCCCAGCACTTACAGACGTTAGGCAGCTGGCAAGAAAGGAAGAAGAGAGGGGGAGAAACACAAAAAGGGGGGAAAATATTTACCGGAAGCCCAGGTCTTCCTGAAGGACCCTGAAAAGAAACACAGCAAAGGACAAGTTGGCACAAGGAGCATGGGCGATTGGATTGGTACAGAGAAACAATAAAGACATAAGCTAACTAAATCTTGGATGTGAAGAATACCACTCCGGTGGCAGTAGAGCACATTCTTTGTGCAGATAAGGTTAGTTATGTTTAATTTGTGGCATCTCCAGTTAAGTGATCGTAGACAGGAAAGCCAGGAGTTGCCAGACACTCTGGCAAGCTATTGGAAGTCAGAGTAGACAAGACTGGGCCAGATACTTATGAAATGACTTGGCGCAGTTAGCCTTGAGTATCCTAGACAAAGATGTGGGGCTCACTGAAGAAGGATCTGTAGCTTGTTGAGCACAATTGTGAACCACACCCGCTGCTACTATTTACTCCCACTGCTGTGCAGTCAGCAGGTGCTTTTCTGCACTGGGATTAACTGGCATTACTCGTCCATGTAGATTCATTCTAGCATAGGAGAGTATGTGCAGCGAACAAGCACAGAACAAGCACACCCTACGTGAGTGTGAAGGAGAGTCCTTGGATAAACGACAGCTATTTGCTCAAATATGTTGTAGTCTTTCAAAGGAGCCAGTTGTTCAAATATGTTGTCGGCATGACTCCTCTTCAGGCGTGACCGATTCAAACGAAAGTTACAATAAAAGAAGGAGCTAAAGAGATCCTTTCTCTCTTCCCCCCACACTGCGTCTAAGCACGCACACACATGATGGATGATGGCAGGCGGACTATATTGTATCAATAGTATAGGTCGCTGCTGGAAACAATTTGCGTAAAAAAACTAGAATGCAAAACTCTTAGGCAAATCAACTGTCCAATCCTATTTACTAGCGCTGAGCCAAAATGCCCCACAACTTGACCACCCTGGCTGCAGGCTGCAAAGTTGGGGGGAGGGGATGTTTGGTGATTTACAGGGGACACAAACATATGAAAAATGCTTGCTCCATTTGCTACAATAGCTTCTAAGCTCCCTGCTTCTGGCTGGCAGTTTCCTGTGAACTTCCTACTCAGAAGATGCCAGCGTGAGAGCAGGGGGAAATATTCCCTGTTTATGCCCTCACTCTGAATTGGCTCTAGAATGATACCACATATACCGTAATCATAAACAAGTGGCAACAGCTGTGAAAATAGGTGAAGCGTGTGTGTGGTTTCATGAAAACTTCTGCCTGTCCCTCTGCAAAACCCCATGTTTGAGCCAGAAAAGGAATTTAAAAAAACCTCATCTCTAAATTTATTTGGGCACATGTACTCCCTTGTGTTAAAGCAGATATTGTGTTTCGACCTGAATGTGGAAGACCTAGTAAGCCGTGAGACTACCTTTGGTTAAGTCACTCTCTGTCCCAGCAGAATAACCTACCTGAAAGGGTTGCCTACAGGATAAAAGGAGATAACCCTATGTATACTGTATCCAGGGGAAGACCTTGGTAATAGGAAGCCCTGTGCGAGGCCAAAATTTGACACCCCTCCATCCCAAAACTGCCTTCCCAAAGCTGAGTAAGTAAGGTGCAGGGCTTGGGGGAGGAGGTGTGAGGCTCTGGCAGGGTCATCCTGCCTCCTTCCCAAAGCTGGGCAAGCATTAACTAGGCTTTAGGAAGGAGACAGGAGGACTCTAGGACCCTGCTAGAGCCCTCACACCTCCTTCCCAAAGCCCAGCACTTACTAGACTTTGAGAAGAAGGTGGAAAGGTGCCCCCTAGGCCCCTTTGCCAGGATACCAGTCACTCTGCCCTAAACCCACCTCTGCTGTATCTTGAACAACTTAGAGGAAAGGCATGATACAATTGTGAAACACAAATACATGGTTACAGAATTAGAGCCACAAAGCATCTCTCTAGCAAGCCAGGACTGATAGCTTTATTCTTGGCTGGACAACACAACCATATGCCCATAGTGGAGACAGTCAAATAGCCTGTGCAACAAATGGGTGTCAGCTATGGTTTGAGCCTACACAAAACCTTCTGGGTTTTGTTCAACAAATCAGCATTGTTAAGAAAGTCCTCAGCATCTCGGCTTTGGAATGCGGGTTCCAAACAGCTCTTGAAAATGTGAAGCAAACAGGCGATATTTTGTCAGGTATGTTGTGTTTCTTCTGACTACATATCTGGGCATTAAAGTTAATGAGATGAGACTTCCAGCAAGTCTGAGATCCCAAAATGTCTCAAAAGTGTAGACATGGCAGGCCCATGGTCACAAATTCTGTGTGGAGGTGTGAGGAGACATTGTAAATCAACATGAAGCAGAAAAAAAACATCAAATGCAATGCAAGTAGTATATTTTAAGTTATTTAACTTATTATTTTAAGTTATTTATATAAGACAAATACCACACACAATCACCAATCTGTTCACAAGGCAAGAAAATAAGCACCATGCGCCCACCAAATTGGTTTAAAGGCAGGAAAATCAATGGCCAAATAATAATGCAGTCATGGCCAACTGTAGCAAATCAAATGCCATAATTCACAACATACTCTTTGCTTAGCAATGACCAGTGAGGTTGTGCTCATTGTTTTAAGTCCCTACCCATACAGCTAATAGGAATCACACAGCAGTCTTCATGACAAATATTCTAGAGTCTGTTCACAGACCCCAGGTAAATGGAATGCATATTTTCCTTTTTTCCCAAATTTCCTTTTGGTTGGTTTCACCAGGGGCCATAGCTCAGTGGATAGAGCACACATGTTGTATAGAGAACATCTTTATTCCAATCCATAGCATCTCCAGTTAAAAAAAGCTTAGGTAACAGGGCTAGGGACAACCTGTTGGTTAGAGTGGATAGCAACCAATGGCCTGACTCAGAAAGGAGTTCCCATGATCCACCCTGCTTACATGTTCACAGACACGTAAGGGAGATCAGGATCACATCCAGAAACATGCACCCTGGCCATGCTCCGTGCCAGCTGGATATTTGGCAGCAGTGTGAATGAAACAGATACATGGACAGATGTACACACGTTGGGCCAATGCATTTTTCATTGACTGCATCTTATGGCAGACTACTTCATGCTGGAACTATTGGGACCAAGCAGTTTTGCAGCACTTGGGGCCTGTAAAATTATAGTGTTTTCAGAAATTAGTTAGTTGCTGCATTTTCTTAAGGACACAAAGTGAGAGAGATGCAAGGAGATCAGTGGAGAGGACCTAAGAGTTTTCTTATTTTCACTGCACCCGTCTTAACTTTTTGCCCTGGATTTCCCAGAGATTTTTTATGTCATAAAATAAATGCTCTCTAAGTAAGCTTGTGAGAGTCTTGGAATGTTTCTAGTCTTCCCACAACAAAATATACAGGTACCAAAAATATGGAAGAGCAGGTGGCACAGGCAGTTGAATCTTTTGTGAACTGGAGCAGCAGTAGTTTATCAGTTAAGCCCTTTCTGTCCATTAAGAATTCCTGATGTTTCAGGAATGTTCCTCCCTCTCCCCCAGTGCCCAGTCACCTTACCACCAGATGCATTCTTCACAACACACACAGACGTAAGTTTTGGTACTTACAGGGGGGCCTGAAAGAAAAGAGAAAGAAAAAATAGTTATCGTGGTGGAATGTGTTAATGCTATTGAACTCTATAAATGGCATCTTTAATAACATCTTCCTCAACAGATCCATCATTTTTCAGTAGGATTATGAACTGGCAAGTGGATGGTTCATATCTCACCTTAGCCATAAACTTATCAGGATTCTGCAATATGTGAATAACAACATTGACCCTTATTACAAAGTTGTAAGGATTACTGAATAATTTGTACAAGGTGCTTTAAACACTCAAAAGTAGCATAGAAATCCTAAGCTGTGGAGGTGGTGTGTTTCAGGTTTTGCACTACAAGAGCTCCTGTTACCTTGATGCTACAAAAACCAAATACATCAACTAATACAGGACAGTAACTGAGATGTCTGATTTAGAGCAGTAGAGTTCAAGATTATCAACCCTCAAGGAACTTTCACCTGCATCAATTCATCTTTTGTGTGTGGCAGAAGATTTTGGAGAATGCTCCTGATCCTTGTCATCAACCAAAGTGGGCTGATAATTCATTTTAGAATGCAGCCAGCACTGCCCTCTGCATTTGCACCTTGCAGGAGACAATTAGCCATGACACTTTCGGAGCAGATTTTTGCCATTCTTCTCATCATGGAACTCTGACTAACAAGCTTTCATGGAGTGCCAAGCTTCTTTGGGAAATGGTTTAAAAACCATTGGTTTAGACTGCTTAGACAATACTGACCAAGGCTGTCAGGATATGGAGATATACAGTACAACACGACAC
Organism: Lacerta agilis; assembly: GCF_009819535.1. Classification (NCBI taxonomy): domain Eukaryota; kingdom Metazoa; phylum Chordata; class Lepidosauria; order Squamata; family Lacertidae; genus Lacerta; species Lacerta agilis. The sequence continues at coordinate 26,598,367 of NC_046316.1, read as the reverse complement.
ATGAGGGACACGATTAGTCTGCCATTACTCTGCTTTTTCTTTGGTGTAGTTTTGCTCTAAGGCTGTGCCTAGAGGCATGTTTATGGTGCACTCTCCAGTCCAGTCTCTCCTGTGCATCTAAAATGTAAGGTTTTCTTTAACACTTCCATTTTCAGCATCAAATCCAGGCACAACCCAGGGTGGAACTTTTCTGATTCCAAGCAGATGGCAGCCCTTTTGAAAACATTTTGCATCCCCAATGGCAAGACTTTCTTTCTTTGTTTTTAAAATAAAGTAATACCATACATGATGATGTCATAATCCATTACAGTAGCCACTAAATGACATCATATGGGAATTTTGGACTGCCACTCAGAAACCTCATTTGCTCTTCAGTGGCTTGGAAGAGCCCAACACATTAGAAGACGTGATCATGTTGCAGCCAGACCTCTTGTCAGCAGCACAATCTATTTGCCGACAAGCTGCATTTCACACAAAGCTTGCAAAACACAATGCAACTTTGTCTCACCTTGTAGGGGTGAATGGATCTCACAGTCAAAAACCCATCCTCTTTCTCTCTCTCTCTCTCTCTCTCTGGCTATCTGTGTACACCACATTGGAACTCCCGAGTTGGGTACTGTCTCAGTATATACAATTTAATTTACAAAAGCTACTTACGGTAAGTGGATAGACAGGGCAATGCAGTAGTTAAAACAGTTAATTGGACAGTTAGCTAGCTGATTCAGAGATACTTAGTTTCTATTATATAATGGGGCAACCCCAATATGGAATCTTGACCTCCTTGTGGGAAGAATTGAGTGCACATGCAATTAAAAAATAAAACCTACCCAGTTTTCACCTTACTGCACACATATTGCTTTAATTTATCCATCAGCTATCACATTCACCAACTTACCTTTCCATCTGCCACTTTATGCAGTTCCTAAACACTTCATTTCCCCACCACAACCAGCCAGCTAGACAGGTACAGCTGTGTAGTCTCAATGGTGGTGTTGGGAACCTCACACCTTACCCAAGACTATGGGTGTGGGTGTGGAAGAAGGAGAACTTTCACATTTGGTGGGAATGCCCTCCAGCTTCATCACTTTGGACTGTGGTTTATCAGAAAATATCTAATATAATGAAACATCCTATCCAGTCTTCTCCATTAATCTTTTCGTTCAATTATTGGGATGATGACCTGATGAAAACTTTTCGATCTATTGAACTTTTAAACTGGCTGCTGGCTGCTGCCAGGATCTCTGTAGCACAGAAATGGAAAATGCTACAAGATCTCCAGTTTTCCCTGTGGTATAAAAATATGTGGACCTTGGCTATCACTGAAAAATAATACATAAACTATGTGTTGCTAGGAATATTGAAAACCCAGAACAATTTCACACCATCTGTGGGACTTTATTTCATACACCTCAGACTTGCAAATACAAAAGTCTCTATCCTACTCACGGAATTTGGTTATCTTGACAATCTCCTATGTACCAACTGTTTCTTATTAAGATAATATCCAACTTCTTGCACTGCCCCTATGTCTTTCCCCCCTCTGTTGTTTTCTTTGCATTGCCTGCTATATTTCAACAAAACCTATAAAAATTGTGGTGTTAGGAGAAGTGGTTTGGATTTGTTAGGCACTGAGGAATGTTTGGGGGCAAGCCAGGTCTGTACAAATGTGACAGGCCCTGCTTGAACCAGGATGGAATGAGACTGTTGGCACTTAAAATAACAAAGGTTACAGAGCAGTGTTTACACTGCATCTAAATTGCAGTAGGGTGGAACAACTTTGTCCTCAAATTGAAGAGTTGAAGGCATTGTTCTGTGAACATGCTAACATGATTTATAGCTAGCTTTGTACAAGACATCAGGGTTAAAAGCAGACCCTAACCGTTGCCTTAATTCAGAAAAGGAAGCTCACATGAAGGAGCAGGCTTCCACACACATTGCTGAACACTTTGTTCAGGAAGTGTTAATCAAACTAGTTCCTTCAAAAATGTGACCAAACAAAATCCTTGAGCATCTCTAACAAGAAAAAGCATCTTTTAATACAGGTAAATAAAACAACAACAGGAAGATTGGAAGATTGTAAACCAATTTGCACATAAGGAGGAGGAGGAGGTCCTGAGGTGAATTTTTCTTATGGCTAAGACAGTCTATTGATTTTAGCCAACAGCTTCACTAATCAGAGACAGATGCTATGTATCTAAGTGCATGAGAAAGGCCAACTGTGAGGGTTGAAAATGGGGAATGTACTGTTAAAACTATGGACTGAGGTGGGTGACCTGTGCATAACCATAACTTTGGCTTTACATGGAGACAATAAAAACCCTGTTCTGCTACCCTCACAGTCAAATTGTAAATGGTCAAGCCAAAATAACTTCCAAGTTGCCCTTTAACCTGGCTTCTCACAGAACAGCGGTTTAGGCTCTCATGCAGAAACAAGTGGCAATTATAACTGACTTATTTTATGTTTAATAAAATAATGTTTAATCTTTTCAACAAGGGAAACACTAGATTCGAACAGCTAATGTTGTCTCCACTGTGTTTCCAAATGGCACTGGGTGATATCCAACAGTCATACTCAGAGTACGACAAATTTGGAGATCACCTACTGTTTGTACTTACATTCTCCACTAAGAATAGGCGAATATGTCAATTTTGGTTCTCCACTGTTTCTCATATTTTCCCATCTTAAATTCAGTTCTCCACATTTCCATATCAGTTAGAGATTTGTCCTCATGAAAATTCACCAGCATTTTTGTGCAAATTTGTCCTAATATACACATTCTTGCATGCAATTTCCCCTAATGTGCATATTTTTGCAAAGTCATCTTCCCGAACATAACGCATTTGGCATGTTACTTTCACTAATATATGCATTCATAAAAGGGAGTGGGTGGCACAATGGTCTAAACCACTGAGCCTCTTGGGCTTGCTGATTGGAAGGTCGGCAGTTCGAATCTGCGTAACGGGGTGAGCTTCTGTTGCTCTGTTCCAGCTTCTGCCAGCCTAGCAGTTCAGAAGCATACCAACAGGAGTAGATAAATAGGTATCACTGCAGCAGGAAGGTAAACGGCATTTCTGTGCACTCTGCCACCCATCACAGTGTTCCGTTGCACCAGTAGCAGTTTCATCATGCTGGCCACATGACCCGGAAAGCTGTCTGTGGACAAACACCAGCTCCCTCGGCCTGAAGCAAGATGAGCACCGCACCCCACGGTTGCCTTTGACTGGATTTAACTGTCCAGGGGTCCTTTACCTATTACCTATATGCATTCATATGCAGATTAAAGCACACGAAGATGAAAATATAATGTTGAAGCCTATTTTGGCATTAAGTAGTATATCAATTAAATAACAACAATAAAAGCAGTTATAATGCAGGAGGCAATAAGAGCATCATGCCCAAGCCAAAAAAAAATTTTGGAGTCAACACAGGCCAAATCAAAAATCCCAAAGCAACTTTAACTGGGTTGCCATGGCCCTGCCAAATTTTAATCATGATGTGGGAAGAAATTTCGCTGCATCATACATAGAATTGTAGAAAGGAATGCCAAGGGTCATCTATCAAGCCCACCCCTTGCAATGCAGGAATCCCAACACTTCCAATTTGAAACCAAACTGGACCCTGCTTGCCTTTGCTATATGCTGAACCATTCAGAAGAGAAGCAATGTGTCTTCATGTGTATTTCATATAAAAGTGCTAGGGAATGGCAACATTAATCTATGAGTGGGTTGAATTGTTCTTGCCCGCAGCTATCTTGTAAATGGGATGTCCACAGAAAAAGTGTCAATATTGAAGCTGACTAACTGACTAAAACAATAAAAATGATCAAATATATGACAATGTTTAGGCCATGGGACTTGACTACCTCAGATGTGCTTTGCAATAGAGTTCGAGCCTCAGGAATCTCTGGATAGCCAAAGCTTGTCTTCTTTGGCCTGCAGTGTTGGCAAGGAAGAAAGCAGGAAGTATATTTTTCCTTGGAGGGTGTAGGGAGGAGGACTGATTATGTGATAGCTAGAGAGGGGGATTGTTTTCCTAAAGCCAGGGTTCAAATACTCCTGAAAGATAAATGTGTTGACTGAGTCTAGTGGAAACACACCCCTTGCACTATCAAATCCACAGGACAGCTTTTAATTTTACTATGACAAATTCTAGAGAGTAGGCTGGGTTTGTCTGCAGCAGCAGAAACCTCGACTCTTGTGGCACCTCAAAGACAAAATAATATTGTGGTAAAACTTTATTCTCCAATATATTTGTTAGTCTTTAAGGCTTTTTTTAGTCACTTGTGGTTCTTTCTGTTTTGCTGTGTGCTAATTTTCATGTTTTCTTTCTGTCTCTGATCGCAGGGGAGCAGTCAGTCCTTTCAAAAGATGTTTCCTTTACATAGTCAATATCTATGCCTTTGGAAACACCCTTTGAAAATAGGCAATTTGTATAGCTGAAGAGAATATATACTGAAATATTTGATTAACTGTGTAAAAATATCTGGGACTTAGGTTGACAGGCTTGTTTCATCAGGTTCCTGAGCTTTCCGAAAAATGTTCACGGATATTTCTAGTAGAAAGCGGATTTAAATACCTTTTTGTGGTTTCCTTTCAAGGAGGGGAAATGGGATACTTAATACAACTGTCAAAGCTGTAAGTGCTTTTCATATATTCTAGACTCTTATTAAAGGCAAGAGGTCACATACTAGACTCACTCATATGAGGCAAGAGCTAACAGAGCTTGCCTTTTAAGTTAAATGGGATGGCAAATGTGTCAGCCCTGAAACAAAAGATTGGCAAAAGGATGAGTTTTCCAACTTTTTTCCATTTCACCATTTGAATCTCATGGCAGTCGGCAGGGGTGGACTTGGGTGTTTCAAATTTCAGCGGGGCCCTGTTGCACCCACCCACCCAGCCTCTTGCCTTCCGTTCTCCTCAATTCACTACATCATAGTTGCGACACCCTGCAGCACCTCCCTAGGCTTGGCACCTAGTGTGACAGAACCAATTCTGCTGTCTTAAATCCGCCTCTGCAGTCTGCTTTCTGCTAGACTGGCAGTGCAAGGAAACACAATATATTTATGAAATTCATCACCAATCATGGAGGCAGAAGCAACACTGCACAAAAAGACTGACACTTTCAAAACCAGCTTTTGGGTTTGGGGGTGTAAGACACATAACAGTGCTGAAAAATTAATTAAGTCCAAATTTGGAAAGTAAAGTCAAATGCCCTGGGATTTCCATGCAGCCTCTGGCATAACTCCACCCACTCTCTTTCTCTGGCAGGATGAAGGCACTGGATTTCGTACATCCCTTAATGCTGAAGTTGTCAGAGTAGATTGCTAGTGGTCATGTTGCAGCTATTATTCTGCAATTTAATTCTGCAACACAATGGAACATTCAGGCAAGGATCACTTCCCTCCTACTTCCACACTGGCCAGTCACAATTGCACCACTGCATGCTGGTTATTACATCCTATGGGAGGTCTTATGCATCTCCCAGTGTGGTGTAGTGGTTAAGAGTGGTAGACTCGTAATCCGGGGAACCGGGTTCACGTCTCCACTCCCCCACATGCAGCTGCTGGGTGACCTTGGGCTAGTCGCGCTTCTTTGAAGTCTCTCAGCCCCACTCATCTCACAGAGTGTTTGTTGTGGGGGAGGAAGGGAAAGGAGAATGTTAGCCGCTTTGAGACTCCTTCGGGTAGTGATAAAGCGGGATATCAAATCCAAACTCTTCTTCTTCTTCTTCCCAAATGTACACTGAATCAGTGCACTCTTCTCCAGGGCTCCAAAGGCAACATACTCACAAGCACAAGTAACCTGTAGGAGCAGTCCTGGGGAGGTGCTGGGCTCTGGATGTACAAATGGGATGCAGAAATGTAAAAGCAAAGTAGGTTGGCACCCCTCTTCATAAGTCTGGAAAAGGTTTAGGGGCTCGTATAATAGGGCACTGCCACTTACCGTGTGGCGTCTAACCATTTTATGTTTTATATTAACTGTTTTAATGCTGTCCTTTAAAATTGTATTTTGCATTATGTGGTTTTATTGTTTTTATTATGTTTTCTATGTCACTCAGAGGATATTAATTGTTAGATGACTAATAAATATAGGAATAGATACATAAAGAGATGAACATAGATGCCCCATTGCAGCTAATGGCCAGTGTGCTGAGGTACATGCTTGAATGGCCTTTGTTCAACGGAGAAGTGAGGGGAACAAAATACATTTCCATGATGTAAAAAAGAGCAAAGTCCAATGAGGTTTTTTTTTTTAAACCAGAGGTCTTTCTACTGCTTTGCTTAAAATAGATGGTACCACACCTTCAATAACAGATGCATTCAACTCCAGCCACCCAATCCGTCAGGCCTTCTTCATTGGCTTTCACCAGCCAGAACAGACAAGGATCAAGTGGGCATGTGGTCGGACTCCAAGCTCCAAGCAAACATACACATTAAAAGATGACAAGCAGATGCTACAGTCACAACCACCGATCCTACTCTAAATGTGGAGTCTAAGTAAGGGAATCTGAGTGACTTTACCAACAAAGTGTTTTGCAGATTGATCACAGCTGGCATCCAAAGGTTCCTCCTCACTACACAAGATGTTCAAATATAACAGTCCTCCTAAAGAAAATCTCTGTTGGCCAGCACTGTGCTAATGCAACATTGGCAGAGAAGTAGATCAGTGCTGTGGGGTAGTTCCCAAAATGAGCTCTAGCCCATTCTCAGTCAGATTCATTGCAAGTCTTCCTCCAGCTTTGCTCTAACTCTTTCCAGTTGCTTCATCATCCCCGGTTCCTCAAGAATCCAAGAAGCTTGAGCACTTCCTGATGGGAGAGAGGGTTGGGGAGTGATTATATCAACCATTTGTGCCATTTCTCTATTCCAGAGATCCACCAGCATCTTGCTGGTGACTAATGCTTGCTGCTTGAGCATTATATTTGGCGTATTTGGTCTTTTCTGGTACTTTTTAGAGGGATACAGTGTGCAAGGATTTGTGAGGACTGATGTAGTGTAGTGGTTAAAGTGTGAGCTGTGAATCAAGAAACCAGGCCTTGCAACCTTGCATGGTGGTCAACCTTACAGGGCAGTTGGATGGATTACTGGGAGAACAGGAACTGAGGTAGTCCAAAATTGCTTATACATATAAACGAGCATGTGCACAATTTTTACTGAAAACTGTATCCTTTGGCCCCAGGAACCTAGTCTTATAAATACCTGGCAATGCCCCAAATGGACTGACTAAAGAAAAAGTCTGTGGGGCTTTGAGAGTTGCATCTCGCTCAGAGATGCCATCATAACTATTACACGTTAGTCTTTTTGCCCATTAATCCTGATTTTAATGTTATACTAGTGAGAGATCTAAAAGGGGGTAGGAATCACCCAGGTCAAGTATTATTGTTTTCACCTATAGCAGCTGGCTTGTTTTCACTCTTTGCTGGATCCATGGCATGCCTCTAAGATATACCCAGACCCTTCAACTTTCTTGAAAGTCATGGCCAAATGAGCAGGTGGTATTGTCCTCCGCAGGGGGAGGGGGCTGGGTCCTCTCAGGGCTCATACCTCACATCAGTTCTCTAATGCTCCTTCAGCAGCAGCAAATAATGACACTCGATTGACTACCTGACGAGAGAGAGAATCTTTCTCTTTTTATTATTATTAGATGTATGACCTCTTGTTGACCTCAGTTAAAAATGTTGAACTGAGTTTTTAAACCCTCTTTAACCACCAGACCATAATGAACCACTGCTCCAAAAGCCATGAATGCTCAAGTTCAGGGGACTGTTTAAGTATAACAGTCTGATTAGAAAGACTGATGAATTTATGATGATCTATGAGGGAAAGGTCAAAGATCAAGTTACCATTTTCTCCTCATAGATTTGATGGACCATGGCAAATACATTCACCAGACTTCAGCATTCTATCTCAATGGAGAAATGGAAATTAATTGCATCCGTCCGTCAGTCACCCCCTAACAACATCTGCGTTGCATTATAGGTTTTAGAACTGGAGGTGAACCACAATCAGAGAGGTTTAAATCAGAAACCTCTGGAATTGGCAGAAAGGCTAGGTCACATTCTCATTCATGTGTTTAAGCTTACTTGTGTGATCCTCTCAGTTCTTATCCACAATCTGAGAGACAGAGAGAGCACATAATTTTCTTGTTGCTGATTGGATGCAGCTGAACTATTATGAGAAGAACTATTCTTTTGACAATTTGGTTCCCAGTGACGGAAAAATTATAAATGATGAGTCATTTTAATTAAATGGTCAATATCTTTGGCTAACATTGAAACAGGACATGCTGTATGATTTTGACACCTCCCATTTTGAACCTAAACTGAAGCTAGAAGAATGTTCCAGCTCATTCAACCATTACTGCAAAGAAAATAGTTGGCATGTATGGAGAAATTTAGTTGTTATATGGGATCTCACATCCCAGAAGCCACATTGTGGGAAAGTAGAAACAGAACAACAATCCACAATTAAATAATGGACCTCCATTCATTATGAGCTGATTCACACCTGTATGTTCATCACTGGATGACTACAATATCAGGTGATGTCTTGCACACGTAAATGGCATTCGCACTGCATGTCATGTCACATCACATTGCTTTGAATATAAAAGTATTTTATTAGAATCATTTAACGTACTCAGACCGGATGCATTTCTGTAAAGTCATCTTGCCCAGATTAAGAGGTAGATTCCCTCCCCGCCACACAAGATGCCTTATTTGTGACCTAGTGGGATGAAGAAAAATGCCTACACTTGATTCTGATGCCCCCATCCTTTCCACAAGGTTAGTAGGGACCTTCACAACAATAGGGTGATGGAGAAAAAGTAGCCCTAAGACATAGGCACAAATATTAGCAGGGCACTGCTTTGTTCTTGATCAGGAATTTGCTTTCCACTTTTTTTCATTTTAAAATGTTCATATGAGGATTTATGTGGAATTGCAAGTAAATGTTCATCCTTTACAGAATAAAATGAAATATACATTTTATTTATTTATTTATTTTAAAAAAACTTTAAAAATATATACACATCTCAGGATGGGGAAGGACAGTGACAGTAAGTAAGTAAGTAAGTAAGTAAAGTTCTTGTGGTAGCGAAAATTCGTATTTTACCATTCACCACAAGTGCTGTAAATTTCCCTGTATCAGAACAGGAAATTAGAAATGCCCTTGATATCCCCTCAAAACTATACATGCCTTTATCATCTCCAGCAATTTAACTCAGCAATGCTGTTACATCCTGAGCTACGCAGTAAATCCAGTAATGCCTGCGTCTTGCTATTCATTAAGATGTTCAGATCAAAGGCGTTTCTGAGGTTCATCTTCTTTATATCACCCTCTATAAAATTAAGGATAATGCGGAAGGGAAGTAGATACAGTCATTTAATATAATGAAACTCTCACTGGCAGGCAGAGCAATGGAATGTACCGGTATTTCTGGAATACCTGTAATGTTACCTGTTATGACTATTGAGGGCTGAGCTAAAGTGCAAGCGTAGCTGCTCATACAGAACAATATTCTCCTTAACACCATGTGCATGAATGCAGCTTCTGGGCAACATTTTTCAGTCTGATGCATATGGGGAGCTCCCGGCTTCCCTCTTCAGGGAAATAATGTAGCTAGTATGTAACCGGCTCACTTAATTTAAAGTACATCTGTACATACAAAGTTTTAGAAACTTTTATTTTTAAAATGAAGAAGAAAAGAAGCCAGTTGGGATCAGGCTGGGCCACTCCTTTAGGATTGTGCATGGAACAAAGACAGCCAAATAGAGGAAGATCTGGGGGACACAACTGGAATGCCTGCAGAGTGCCCAGAGTATGAGAGAGCAGTGCTGGGTTTGCATTGTCATTAAAGAAGGTTCTTCCTGGTATTTAGGCCCCGTGTAACAGGTGTCTATTTTGTGTGCTGATGTTTATGGGGTATTAGTTAGCGGTTACAATAGGTCTTTCTCATGAAGTCCTGCAGCAAAGCATCCTATCAGTAGACAATTTGAATACAACCTTCCATGTGCTATGTTATGCAGGAAAAATGCATTCCACAACCCCCAGACTGACTTGGATTGCTGGTGTATAGTGGTGAAAAAATAAATAAAACACGTTTTATTGCCATTCCTTGCACTCACCAGCTAAGAATACGAGCTGCATATGTGTAACGACAACAACCCCTGTAGGGAAATTCAGACCCTTTGCAGTTTCTTCAAAGCCAGGGCAGGCTAGAGAGACACAATTACTTTCAGAAATTTGGGAGTATGTTATTTGATAACGAGATAGCTATAACAAACAATTAGCTAGGTAAAGGTAAAGGGACCCCTGACCATTAGGTCCAGTTGTGTCCGACTCTGGGGTTGCGGCGCTCATCTCGCTCTATAAGCCAAGGGAGCCGGCATGTAATGTACCTGCTCCTACAACATATAAAGAGGACCAACACTAATTGTCTATTAAAAAGAAACCAGACATAAGATGTCACATGCATCACTGGAGTGCTGTGGCTCTTGGGATGAATGCAATCCCACTAGGAGCTTTGGTGATTGAACTTCATCATGGCTGCCCCCCCCAAGGACTTAATTTACTTATTTTTAATTGCTTCCCCCATCATGCCACAGGACCTGCAGTGTGGACTCTCTTCTGAGTGCAAGTCACTGCAGGTTTTAGTTGTGCCAGCTGTCATGTGTTGGTTCCCCCAGCTCCGTCAACTTTTTTGGCATTGCAGAGCTCCTTTTGAACTAATTTCCCATATATAATTGAGATCTAGTTTTGGGAGGAAAGTTGAGTAAACAAATAAACTACGATGTCACATGATGATTCAAACCAGTGGTTCCCAAACTCTCCCCCTCCCCACCCCTACAATGGTTGACTTGAAAATTACTGATAGCCTTGGCAGAGCACTCCGTGATTTTTCTGATTGTTGTAGCAATCTCAATGACTGTGATAGATGCTGTATTTTTGAATTTTTATTGCTTGTTTTGTTTCTTATATTGTATTTTATTGTATTAAAATTTGCATTCCCTAGAATTCAAATAGTAATTGGTTGAAATCCAGCAAAGCTAAGCAATGGCGACATTCAAAGTTAGGAGTTTCCACTGAAGTTTCCAATGCAGTGGCATGTACTAAGGAGCCAAGCCGCTTAAAAATTAAAATGGAAAAGTGCCACTTCAGTACAGGGTGGAATTTAAAAACAAAAACATCCAGCTCGTCAAATTTTTCTTTGGTTATTTTCACTGAAAGTGCACCAGGGCTTGCCTACTTGTCCCTAGGTCAAAGGTTAGGATTAGCCAATTGCAGTAATATTTGTGAGTAGCTGCACCCTTTATATATTGCTTAAAATGCTTAATTGACAGAGAAGTATTTAAGATGAAATCAGGACTTTCCCTCAGCTTGATCAGATCATCCATAGGATCACAACTCCAGCAGCTGCTACTATGGCCCCATGCAAAAACCAAACACACACACTTAGAAAAGGGGAACACTAGAGGCCTCAACTTTGCCCATTAGCTTAACTCCATGGGAGACCACACTGTGCAACCCATATGTTTTCTAACTTTTTCCATACACCATCCTGATCTCCCACTGCATCCCTACCTGGCCCTGCCTGACCCACACAGCTGTGATGCTTAGGGAAGCGGGGCAAAGACTGTGTCGCCTCAGAGGAAATTTGCTGGGTGGTCTCTTCTGTACTACACATACTGCCTGGAGCAATATCAAATCATAATAAACAAGTCCCACACACAACCCCCTGTCAGTTCAGATTCCATTTAGACTGATATAATCTTCATTTTCACTTTGAAAGGTGGGAGGAAGCAGGAGAAAAGATAGACCACCCTCCAGGGAGGGAGAAAAGGCGCATGACTATTCTTGCTGGCAAAGTGACTTACCAAGTGTATGTATACAAACATGCTACTCATCAGCCTTTTGCCCCCCGTGTTGCACTTCCTCCTGCTATCCTCATGATTCCATGGGGAATATGCTTATTTAATTACCTTGTTCTGATTGAGCTGACCGGTGCCAAAGCAGCACAGCAATGAAATCATGAAAAGAAGAGAGGGCAAACCTGAAGCTTTTGCAGTCTTATTAGAACAAGAAAATCGGTATGAATGAATTACATGAAAATATTTTGATTGATGTCACTCTCCCAAGAGCACATATGGGAAGAAGACCAAAGACATAACATGTGTGGCATGAATCGCACAACATGTGTGCAAGAAAGATTTGTGGGTATGCATTATGATAGAGCCTTCATTTCTCCACAAAGGCCCAGGGTGTCATAGAGTGTGTTCTGGTGGACAGATCTGTGGTCAGGGCACTGCTAGCAATTGTGCACAAAATTCTGCAAGTGCAGCACTATGCCCCTTTTTTGAATAAGCCTCAAATATAGTCGTACCTCGGGTTACGTACGCTTCGGGTTGTATACTTTTTGGGTTACGAACTCTGCTAACCCGAAAGCGCAACCCAAAGCATGCACGATTCGCACATGCACAGGTGTGTTTTTGCGGTCTGCGCATGCGCAGAAGCGGTTTTTTCAGGTTTTGTTCAGTTTGCGTACAATGACCCGGAACCAATTAAGTTCATAACCTGAGGTACCACTGTATTTCAAACACCCAAACAGGTGAAAAGTACAGTGGACTTGGATGGAGAGATTCACCCTTCTGGTTTTGCAATATGGAATCCAAGTATAATACAGTATACAACTAGCAGCAGACAGAGCTCTAGCTAAGTGGTTTCCAAACATTTTATTAGAAGAACCCAGCATTGCAGCTTTATCTAGTCTGGGACCCTCCACTCAGTCATATTCCTCTGCTCGGTGATTCTGAGTTACCAGGTGCACTGGAGGTAAACTCTGCTCTGCCAGTTACCTGACAGCCAACCTGTTTTTGTAGTCCCCAATAGGCCGCTACAGCAGGGAGATGGTCTAACACAAAGGCGAAAGGCTGTAGCTCTGTGGTAGAGCATCTGTTTTGCCCACAGAAGGTCCCAGGTTCAATCCCCGGCATCTCCAAGTGGGCTGGAAAAAAGCCCTGTCTGAAATCCTGGAGAACTGCTGCCAATCTGTGTAGACAATACTGCGATGGATGGATCAATAGTCTGACTCATTGTAAGGTAGTTTCCTATGTTCCTACTACAAGCCTGTGCAAACTTTGGTGGGATAGCAATGCACATCTGATGGTCTTCATTCAGCTTGGTGGGTGAAAAGTGTTTCCAAGGCAAAAACAGAAGGCTTTGGGGTCTATGAAGAGCCAAGGAGGCTGCACCTGAGAACTCAAGTTAAATTTCTTGCAAAAATATGAGTTAATGCTGAGAGGCAGTGTAAGTTGAAAAATTCAACACATCCTATTGTGGCAACATTGGGCTGGCCACTGTTGGAAAGGCGATACTGGACAATGTGGACTTTTGGTCTGACGCAACCGAGTCTTAAACTATGCAGACTAGTCCCAGGGTTTCACACTGCAGACTCTTGAGTCTAAAATGCTAAATAAGTGCACTGGCTTCCAATTAGCTACTTGGCTAATTTCAATGTGCTGGTACTGGTGTGCAACACCCTATACAGCTTGGGATCAGGACACCTAAAAGATTGTCTCACCCAACCAAGCACTGTGCTGTACACCTCTTGCAGATACCATCTCAATAGGAGATCCATTCCGTATGATGTAGGAATTGGACCTTTAGAGTGTGGCACCAACCCTTTGCAGCTCCTTCACCTCACGTATTATACAGGCACAGTCTCTATTGTCTTCAGCACTCATTGAAGCCTTTTAAGTGGATATTTTTTATCCCAGTCTGTAATATATGTTGGATTAAAAATTGCTTCTATATGCATCCTTCTTGTTTTAATTGTTAAACGTTTTGGGATGCTTTATGAGGAATGATTCATAGGTGAAATTAAATCAAACACATAAATAATGGGATTGCTAAAGCTCTGGTGTTTAAATCCCCCAGTCTTTTGTATATTGAGATGCTACAGAGCTCGCAGGTTTGTATACAGAGTTGATGTTTAACTGAAACAGACACAGACACAGTATGGAGGGTCAAGTCATCTCCTAGCAATCAGGCATGTCTGGTTCTGGTTCTCTTCATTTGCTTTACACATGACTGGGCAGGCTGAGAATGTTCATAGCCTGCTTGTTACATCTTCACACTCCAGTTATTAGCTTCCTTGCACTAAAGTTCTGTTCAAAAGGCACAGGGAATAAATGTGCAGACATAAGAAGAGCCTGCCAGATGAGGCCAATGGCCCATCTAGTCTAGCATCCTGTTCTCACAATGGACAACCAGATGCCCATGGGAAGCCCCAAAGCGAGACCTGAGCACAACAGCCCTTTGCCTGCTTGCGATTCCCAGCAAGTGCCTCCGAAAGTGGAGCTAGAATATAGCCACCATGGCAAGACACAAGTATTATTGGTTAGTAGAAATGTGAACTGGGATTGGAACCTTTTCTGGATGGGGCTGCACTCTCACTGAAGAGCTAGGTTCAAAGGTTAGGGATGCTCCTGAACCCGCCATTGCTCCTAGATGGCTAGGTGGCTGCTGTGGCTAGGAGTGCTTTTGTCAGCTTGAACCAGTACACCAACTGCATCTATTCCTGGAGAAAGCATATCTCCCTTAGTCAAATCCATCTTAGGTTAGTGCAATGCACTGTACATGTAGCTCCTCTTGAAAGGTGTTCTAAAACTACAGCTGGTGTAAATATGCAATAGCCACAATAATTTCTGGTGCCTGTTTTTCTGACCATATTGCTCTGGTCTTGTTTTAATTTACATTAGTTTCCAATTCATTTCTGGGCCAAATTCAAGCTGCTGGTTTTATTTTATTTTACCTATATAAAGCCCTACACAGCTCAGAACCTTCTCTTCCAACATGAACCTGTCCATCAGTTGTAGTCCTCCTCTCTGCACTCCACTAAGAAGGCAGGTACAGTTGGTAGGATGTGGGACAGGGCCCTTGTGATCGCAGTACCCTGGGGAACTTCCTCCTAAGGGGAGCGGAACTGGTCCCTTCTCTGCTGTCCTTTGGGTGGGTCACTGAGTTGGATCACTGAGATCATCTGCAGAAGCATCATTGGTTGTTCCATGAGTTGGCAAGGTTCATTTGACAACAACAAGAAACCAAGCTTTTAGTGTTGTCAGCCCACAACTGTCACCTGATTTCTGATTTTAACTTTTTTATTGTATGGTTTTTATGTATGATTGTTGTAAACTGCTCTGGGTTTCTTTTTATGACTTAGTAGTATATAAATAGTTTTCTAAATAAATAAAAATTGCCAGCATTTTAGTGTACATTTTCCCTAATATACACATTTTTAGCAAGCAACTTCTCCCCCCATTCTAATGCATTTCAGTATGATAATGAGTATCTGCACTTTATATACATTTCCCCCTAATATACACATACTTGTACACAACTACAAGAAAACTGCATTGCAAATTTTGGAGAAGAGCAAACTTTGAAGGAGAGTTGCATTTTGGTTCATGTATTGTTTTGGAAAGTACAAATTTGGTAATTTCGCAAAAAAACAACAACCTGAATCTCTCCCACTATCCCAGTTGGTGGGCCTCAGGATCCTAGTAAACACAAAGTAGATTCTATAAGGCTGAAGTCTGCCCTCCCTATGTTTAATTACTTTCTCAGAGCCACATCAAGGTGACCATTTTACCACACATTGTGCCACATGTTTTACTACACAGCTGCACCTGACATGTAAAATCCTCCTTACCACTTGGAAGGATGATACAGTTGACTAAACTTGGCACACTAGCATGTTTCTTTGTATGGGCTCTCAATGAAAAAGAGAGCAGGAGTTTAATAGCATGATGTCGGCTTGCTAAAATTAAGCACCTGTGAGAATGAAAATAGCACATGTCATTTGAATTTCACACAGTTGTGGAAGGCTGTTACTTTCAGAAATTCTTCTTCCACAGCCATGGAAAGACATACAAAAATGGGAAGTGGTTCCTTTAATCTGAGGGGAAAGAAGTGAGTTCTTCTGTTTTGCTTAATAATCATACTTTTTGCTTAATTAGTATGGAGCACCAACCCAGTAAAAAGAGAACCCGTGTTTACTTCAGGGTGAAGGCAACAGCTTAATCATTAATTGCTGCTAGTTTTAAACGTCAAAACCCAACCCAACCTCAGAAGTATTGCCTGGTCTTCAGTGACTGTCGCTGATGGGAAACTCATTGGAGCATATATTTGGAGGGGAAGAAGGTTAAGATGATTAACTGGTGCTAACAAGTTTAGGATGTGGAAGAAGTATTTTCTTGGACGTCCATCAAAGAGGGGATTGAATGTTCCGAAGCACAGTGGTGGGAGGGGTAGGAATGGAGGAGGCTGGGGGTGTTATGTGTTTACCAGATGATATTTCTCAACCAGCTCTGCCTCCTTAGCTGTCCTTCCCAGCAGGCGCAGCAGAACTCCTCTTTCTGCTCCTAACCTCCTCCCTCCCACCCTAGACCTAACAGAGAGAGAGAGAGCACCCCAGTTAAAGATGTGTCCTGGCAGCTGGGCAGAAAAATGATCCAGGAGGAAGAGGGCAACGTCACCGCTCTTCCTGTTGATCAGTGCATTAAGGACACCCTTTAGATACCGGTCCCAGCAGATCTTCAGCCTCTTCTGTCTCCAAAGGCTGCACTAAAGGCTGTCCAAAATGACTGATCTGAGCAGCTGAAAGTAAATCTGTCTTAATCCAGCAACTAAATGCTTCCTAGTGAAATAACTACCGATCCCTGTCAGGGACAGGAGCTTTGGTGCATTGATTTTAGGTAGCAAGGACAAGAAGTAAATTTGGGCCGGGGCGAGGTGGGTGGGGGGAATGGCAAAGTATTCATTTTCCTCATAGGATGTAGACAGCAAGACTAGGGCAGATTGGCACACACTGCCAAGGGTCAGCTTTGGTGGCCAATCATGTACAGTTTCGTAGGTCCTTCATCTTAACTAGATTTGCTGGGTTGGAAGCACTGCAAAGAGAATGGCATCTCAGTGGTGCTTCGGATTGTTTTCACTCCCCAATCTTTGCATGGCAGGAAGTTCTAAGGCAGCTTAATGGAGGTGGCTTCCTGTGGAGGTAAAGAATAGTGGGTATCTCAATGGTGTTCTATAGGGCTGTGCCAAATATTCTCTGCTTTTGGTTTGTATGCAAAAAAATAGTAGTTACTATGAAATAGAACTATTTCCTGAAAAACACACTGTGAAAATATTCATGTTTTTGCAATTATGAGGTGTGACACCACTACTTTGGTGTCATTTCCTCACCCGCCCGCCCTGCCCCCTGTTTGCTGCTCCTGTCTTCTCCCTGGACTGATCAAATGAACAAGCCAAGCCAAACAGGAAGAGCATGGTGAATGGGATGCCACTGCAATACTACGTGGCTAACCAGAATTGGCTATGACATAATTGAGGGGAAATGGAGTTAACTGAGAGAGGTGAGCCAATGTAAACAAACAGGTAAACATTTTATCAAGCAGTGCTGAAAACTGGGGGGAAAGGGAGAAAGTCTTTCAACGGTGGGAAGAATGCTCATGGAAAATGGAATGTAGCTTTGTAGAGATTCAGTATTTTGTAGTACTCATTCACAGATCCATCAGGCAGTAAGCAAGCAGTCACACAGAAAGGCAAAGGCAAAGGCAATCTCAGACTAGCATGTTCGGCACCCCATCAGCCTAAAAATCTGCTTGTGCCTGCCAGAAAGCTCTTAGTAACCTTTCCCTGCCAGCTCCAGACTTCAAACTATTCCCCCTGCCCTGGTCAAATTCCAAGCCAAGCATTAATTTTTTTCCCTTTTAAGCCCCCACCCAGGCATGTGGGTCTAACTCCATGAATTCAGACTAGCCACTAGTTATCAGAGCCTACTGCTTATCAGGAACCTACTGCCTGCTTCATAGTCACATCCATGCATGTACGTCACTTGATGGCTGTACGCTTGATCACTAACAAATCTCCACTGCATGGAAGGTAAAATGTTGTCTGTGTTGCTACATCTGTGACAGCCCATTCACACATGCAAAGAATGCCTTGAGGTAGCAGTCATCAAGAGAAGGAAGTTAAGCTTTCTGGCTACCCTTCTCCCCATGCCTGTGGTTACTTCGAAGTTCTCAATACAGAAAAATCATTCAGTATTAAACTCTTTGCCCAGGCATCTTAGCATTTGTATTTGGTCTATGCATTACATGCACATTGCATGCACATTTACGTAACTATAGCCAAACAACTGATTTAGGCCAGGAAACAGCATTTCACTATGAGCATTTAACTCTTTCCCTGCCACAAATGATTTCCACCAGCTTAGAATTTTAAATGTGACTGAAATAGTTTTGCACACATTATAAATCTCATGGGAAACATAAGCTGCTTGGGACTGATTTGAAGCAGAGAAATTAGAAGTGTTAAAGCATTCAGCTCTTCTTTCCTAGCCATTTCCCTGCTCCCTGAAAGACAGCTTGCTCAGTGCAATGAGGAGTTCTCTGCAGAAATTATTCATTGTATGTAAGGCTGCTTTTGAAGAATGACTGGAAACTGCAGTTAGTAACCTAGCACCTGTGTTTTAAACTGAGTGGGTCCTGGCACTGGGAATGCATCTCACTTGACTTTCCATAACTTCCAGTCCACTGCCACTGCAATTCAGAGTGCTGGTGTTTACCTTTAAAGCCTTGTATGGCTTGAGACCTGGATACACCAACCTGCCCATATACTAAGATCTTCCTCTGGGTATCCCCTCCATCTAAAGTGAGTGGGCTATATAAGAGAGAGCTTTTTCAGTTGTGGCATCCCACTTGTAAAACTCCTTTCCCAGTTTTGCTTGGCACCTAAACTAATATCCTTTAGGAGCCAGGCTAAGACATTTTAATTTCCTTAAGCTTTTAACCTCTGATGCATTTTCTCCCCTCCTGTGATTTTAATTGTGTTTGTATTAGTCAGTGTAAACCACACTGGAGATCTTGAACTGAAGGGCAGTATAGCAATGTTTTAATAAATAAACAGATAAATTAGAGGCATCCTAGGGCATACTTGCAGTTATACATACAGAGCAAGAGTGAGGCCCAGCAGGCCCAGCAAGTGTCGCTCTTGACCTGAGAATATGACTTAGAACATGACCCAGAATCTTCTGCAACATGCGCAGGGGAGTGTCCCTTGGCCAGTTAACAGGGGCTCCCCCAATACCATGCAGAAATCATTCCCCAATGGCAGAAAGTCTGGAAACCATTAGCCTATAACATGCCTATGTGCGTTTGTTTGTTTGTTTGTTTGTTTGTTTGTTTGTTTGTTTGTTTGTTTGTTTGTTTGTATACAGTGGTACCTTGGGTTAAGAACTTAATTAGTTCTGGAGGTCTGTTCTTAACCTGAAACTGTTCTTAACCTGAAGCACCACTTTAGCTAATGGGACCTCCCGCTGTTGCTACGCCGCCAGAGCACAATTTCTGTTCTTATCCTGAAGCAAAATTCTTAACCTGAAGCGTTATTTCTGGGTTAGCGGAGTATGTAACCTGAAATGTATGTAACCTGAGGTACCACTGTACTGCTTAACATTTCAAAAATCTCTAAGGCAGTAGAAGAGCTGCAGCATTCCAGACTTTGGCCTGTCAGTCTGTGAAAACAAGATCTTGTTAAGCATTTCAATAATGCAGGCGTACACAGAAGTCACTTGCTGGCAATGCCAATGAAACTCCCCATCTACACCAGATACTCAAGAGAAACATCAGGCATGCATGCCCCCAAATAAATCAAGTCTTTGTATATATATTTGCTAAATCCCATAATACAAGGCATTCTTTGAGAACAACAGGGTGTCAGAAGAGCTACATTAATTCTGCATGTCATGTTTTCAAGAATTTCTTCAGTTCTCCGTCTACAGTTGAGACATTGCTTTGACAAGGCATTGGTTTATATGTGTGTGTGTGTGCTACTGGGGAATTTGTAAAACCCTAAAAAGGCATTCCCTGGTGTAAACACTCTTGCTGAGTATCTGTGCAGAAGTATACACATGCGCTCACAGCAGTTTTGGAACGGGGTTAATCAATCACCAGCATTTGTTGTTGTTCAGTCGTTCAGTCGTGTCCGACTCTTCATGAAACCATGGACCAGAGCACGCCAGGCACGCCTATCCTTCACTGCCTCTCGCAGTATGGCCAAACTCATGTTAGTAGCTTCGAGAACACTGTCCAGCCATCTCATCCTCTGTCGTCCCCTTCTCCTTGTGCCCTCCATCTTTCCCAACATCAGGGTCTTTTCCAAGGAGTCTTCTCTTCTCATGAGGTGGCCAAAGTACTGGAGCCTCAACTTCAGGATCTGTCCATCTAGTGAGCACTCAGGGCCGATTTCCTTGAGAATGGATACCGTAAGTTTGATCTTTTTGCAGTCCATGGGACTCTCAAGAGTCTCCTCCAGCACCATAATTCAAAAGCATCAATTCTTCTGCGATCAGCCTTCTTGATGGTCCAGCTCTCACTTCCGTACATTACTACTGGGAAAACCATAGCTTTAACTATACGGACCTTTGAGGAACTGTTCTACTGGGCATTGATCTGCTGTGAGGCTAGACTAGGATTTAATTAAGACAGATTCTGATTTCATTAATTATGTTTAACAGAACCAGAGATTTGGAAGGGGATGAAAGGACTCCTGCCCCACCCTCTGTTCAGAAAGACAATTGGCACAACTAGGTGCTGAAGTGAACAATAATTGACATTTTCAGCAGATTTGCACTTGTTGAACTAGTCTTGTGAACAGGCCACAGGAATTTGTCCAGATTCACAGTCCTTAAAAATAAATAAATCTCTGAATAATGCTTTGAGTTAACAGATAATGGGCATGCTTGTCCACACACAAGGCATATTCAACATACACTAAAGTTTAATTTGTGTAGACTTTAAAAGAAATGGATTATAAATCAGTCCAAAGACGGCTATTAATAATGTCCACCTGTTAAACCAGACAAAATGAATTTGCAGTTGCCCCAAATATGTGGCACCCAGATCATGCTATTGTGTAGGAAGGGGATTAGTAAGGGGCAATTCATTTGACTAAATGGCACAATGAGAATGTTGGTTGAGTTTCAATCTAGGCACGTTCAGACAAAACTGCCAAGCTCTTCATTAGGAGCAGGAGAACACACAACACAACCTCTACTTCAAGTGAAACTGGAGCAACCTGAAGAAGAATCTGTATCTGAAGAAGTGTGCATGCACACGAAAGCTCATACCAAGAACAAACTCAGTTGGTCTCTAAGGTGCTACTGGAAAGAATTTCCTATTTTGTTTCGACTATGGCAGACCAACACGGCTACCCACCTGTAACTGGAGCAACCTTGGCAAGATTCAGGTATGTTTAATGTGTGGTGTGGGCACTCCAAGCAGATGCCCATGCAGCAATCACTTCTTAATGTTACAGATCAGGTGGGGCTCACTTATCACAGGGAGACTGTTTTCAGCTGACAGCACCAAAGAACTCAAGGGAAAATTGCAGTTTGCTTATAATCCCTATTCACTTGACTGAATCTCTGGTAAATTGTGGTGACCGAATGACTATAACCTCAGTCCCAACCTCAAATCTCTGTGTTCATCTAAGCTTCTGAAAAAAATGGAAGATAAACAGTAGATCCCACATACAGAGCATGAGCACATAGAACTTATACATTAGTTCTGTACAGACTGGATTAACATGTGGAGGTTAGAAGCAGGATCCTTGTGTCTAAGCCTGCCACACCCTCAGAACATCGTATTTGTTCACAGCTTTGGTGAAATAAACAAGGTTCCAGTCAACTTATCTAAGAGACAAAGGATGAAATCATTAAACAAATTGTTCTTTAAAAATAGTTGCTCAGCCTCTTGAATCAGCACCCACGTTCTACACATTCTACACAGAATCATAGAGTCATGGGATTTTAGAGTTTGAAAATACCCTAAGGGTCATCTAGTCCAGTCGGCAGTTACCTGTGAGAATTCTTTGCATGTGATAATATGCTGAAAACAGATGACTCATTGGCATTTCTAAAGCAAACAAGCCCAGTCTTGAATACTGTCTGCCAGAGACTCATTGCATAGGAACAACCCATGGATCATTGTGTTTACATAAACAGCAGGAGAGCAGAACTTTTGCAAAAGCAGCAGTCCTCAATTCCAAAGAATTAAACAAACTCCAAGGGGTTAGCTGTAAGAAAAATACAGTGGAAAATTTATCTTGAGACAGTTACCAGATGTGCCACACTCCAAAGGCGTTCTAGTCCATTTATTAATTAGTTCTTCTGCTTCAAAGTTATTTTAGGAGTAGTTTATTGGGGTGGGGGACTGCATCAAAAGGAGAAACTGGCCATGCTGGATCTAGACACATCAAATACTGCAAGTGTTTCAGTTTAAAGTGTTGTAAATTTAAACAGGGAAAACAGATAGATAAAAATGGGACTTTCACATCGCCATCTGGGACTCAAGGGTCCATTTCTGTTGCATGTTCATGACCCCGTTCTTACTGAGGTGCAAAACCTATGCCCCGGGGCATTAGCACCCCTGGCTGCATGTGGAATTAATTAACTCAGGGCTCTTGCAGACTGTTGGGTTTTAGGGGCAGGATTTGTGTGTGTCTTCTGCAACTTGTCATTGACACATTAATAGTGCATTAACATTGGACTTATAGTTCTGCCTTATTAGTTGTTCTGCAATGCTTATCTAATGCTACCGCATTATTGACACCTGGAGGGGCATTCTTGTATTACAGTGCAACAAAAGGGGAATAAAAAAATAAAGCAGAACATTTTTGGTATAGACGTTACAGGATTTCAAAAAGATGTTGCAGGACATGCACTGATTTGAAGCACAGCAATATGATCACTGCAAAACTGTTAACAGGTCAAACAGTATTGAAAGCATATTATACATGTATCATAACTACTATCATACTAATGAGGGAGTTAAATTTATTGCACCCTTCAAATCAGATTATTCTCTCTCTGAGTGCATGGAAAAAAAGTTTTAAAAATTACTTACATTTTGCTACACTGAAACAAAAATATGAGCATTTCCATCATTTAAACACCATAGGTTCTTATAACTGCATGATTTTTTTGGGGGGGCATATTTTGTTAGTGACAGTAGTGTGAAATTGATGTTAATAGGGGTGTACACACAATAAAATTGTTTTGGAAATAATTCTGATACTAATGTGATTTTCTAACGGTTTGCTTACTCTCTGGCCTTTATTTTTCCGCTGGGCTCCACAAGCTACATAACATCATACAGCGTCCCTGACAGTAAGTGTGGTAACCATCCTTATGGTTGTAAGCCTATGGGCAAATACTGTTTTATTTTTAATTTGTTGTACATTGCCTTTTTCATAATCAGGATACCTGATAAATTAATTAATTAAAACCCCATTGCTAGGAAAGGCTTAATAATTTCAAATAGTCATAATGAAGGGCCAAGTGGCATACCCTCCAACGTTTCTCCAATGAAAATAGGGGCATCCTAAGAAAAAGTGGGACATTCTAGCATTAAATCAGAAACCAGGATGGCTTCTGTAAATCTGGGGCTGTCCCTGGAAAATAGGGACACTTGGAGGGACTGAAGCAATTGTGCAGCCTTGCCTTAAGTTTATTAGCATCTTCTCAGACATATTTATTCCTGGGGTTACTAATGGCATCGCGATGCCTTACTTCGATGGACTGAGGGAGTAGTGGCAGACTGAGGGAGTAGTGGTATCTTGGTTCTGTCCACTCTCAGGGCCTATAAGATGGCCCGGGCGGATTTTATTGACTTTTGGTTCAATCACCATTGAAACCCTCTGAGTGATTAGGGATGTGCTCCCTCGTATATATTGGTCCCGTTATGAAGTGAGGCTCTTTCGGGCCACCTTCTCTATGTCCTTTGTCGATGCTCTCTGGAGTGGAGAGTGCATTAGCGACACAAAATCAATCCATCACAGGGGTCTGACAGTTGCTGGTGTCAGCTTTGACAATTAAAGGTGCACATCAGAATACGCGCTTCAAAAAACTGACCAGCTAGGCAAGGGTACCACCCTTATGTTGGCACGTTCCCCTCAAACTGGACCATGCCTAGTTTCTGACACGCAAAAATTCGTGAAAGTGCGCCTCCCCCAGGCCGGGCCCTCTTTTGACTCACTCTACGGGCCGCCCTATGACCCAGAAGGCTATTCACGCCTGCGCATAGCTGTCAACTTTCGGATTTGAAAATAAGGGATCAGCAGCCTCACCTATGACAGTCACATGGCAGTGGTGGGCGGAGCCAGAAGCAAAAGTGGGTGGAGCAGCTAGAACGCGGCGTCTGCACTCTTCCCTAGATCAAGCTGCTTTGGGCTGCTGCTGCTGCCGCCGCACTGTCTTTTGCGTGGCAACGCGGCCGGGATCGGTGCCTTGACATCGGTCAGGAGCGGTGGGCCTCAGCTCAGCCGTGCGGCCCACCCTCCGGCTTCCTCCTGCTGCTGCAGTGCTGCAGCCCCTGCTCGGCTTGTGAGAGCAGAATGCAGTTGTGTCACCCCCACCCCCACGGGCTTCCCCTCCCTCCGTGCAACCTGCCTCGCCAAGCGGCCATTAGAGCCACCAGGCAAATCGAACCTTTCGCAGGGCAAGCCCCCACCACGCACCCACCCTCCCCGGTGCAGCGAGAGCCCCCGCCAGAAGGGCTGAAGACGGGATTGGTTGATTGGTTCATTCATTCTACCTTGCAATCCTCGCCACAGATCTGTCCTCAAGGAGCCTGTGCTGAGAAAACCGAGATCGCCAGTTTATTATTATTTTCTTTTCCTTTCCTTTTTCTAGGGGGGGGGGGGGACACGTCCACGGCTTCAGTAAAACTCTCCTCCGTCAGAATCTAGTCAGGCAGAGGTGGGGGAAGAGAGAAAAGGGGCTGTGGGGCCCAAGGCCATCGCCATCCAGGAACAGGCAGGCACAGTGGAAATGAGGGGAGGGGGGTGTACAGGAAACTGGCCAACTTGCTGCACAGCAACATCTTGGACCAAGAAGGCTAAAATATTAACAGCAAATCTGCAACCAGGAAAAGGTGCACTTGCAGGCTTCCTTCGCCACAGTCTGGAGCCGATTCAAAGCTCCAGTGGGGCATCGCAAAGGAGCTCTGGGAGGGACCAGCGAGTGGCAGCTGAGGCGGCCAATGAAGGCTCAGCTAGGTGTTGGTTTTTTGTTGTTGTTGTTGTTCTGCTCCCCTGGCTTGCAGCATCCAATCCTTAAAGGCAGGAGGCGGGATTTCTTCGCTGCAGCCTTTAACCCTTCATCACCCGTGACTTGTGAGCAGTCTTTTGACAACCCGGGAATATTCGGGTTTTTTGTGTCATCCGGGAGAGCAGCGGGAAACACATTTAAAAACGGGGGGATCCCGGCCAATCCGGGATACTTGACACCACTGCGCCTGCGGAGGTGACCCGGCACAATTCTCTGACCATTAGCAGCAAGTGGGCTCACCACAGATCACATAAAGGCAATGGGGCGGTGGCACTCATATGCCTTCAAGGGCTATGTCAGGCACAATCAGGCGTTGACAAATACCGTATAATACTTTCTTTCAGGCTTGCACCCCAGACATGTGTGGCGGCGATAACAGGGTTCCCCATTAAAGGGATATTGGGGGGAGGCATTGTCCATACACCAAGAGGTTGTCATTGCTCTTCTCCACCAGTGGCGGCAAAGCGGGGGGCGGGCTCTCTGCTTGAACATATGTTCTCTAGAGCTAGCCCAATCCCCACACATTCTGGATAACCCTGAAGTTTCCGAGATCCCCGGCTGGGGGCTGGGAAGGATAAATGCCCGATGCCTGAGCCAAGGTCTCCCTACATCTGAATCTTAATAAAGTTGTGGCCAATTATAATCCCATAGCACATTGTCTTGTGTCATTATTCCGCTCGGCGGTCGCCTAGGGTTTGGGGGACTCCGCCTGTCCACACAAACATCTCAGTTGAGGTTCACTCTTTTTCAGACCTGTTTTGAGGTTCACTCTTTTTCAGACCTTGATAACCAGCCAATACAATACTGGACCAGTCAGACCAGTGCAATAGCAGAAAGCTGGCAACCCAAACCTTCTCAGCTTCCTGAAAGCCAAATATGCAATACATGTGTCTTGACAAAGACTAGGTTGTACAGGGCTGTGCATAGGTGCTGACTCCCTAGGACCCTGGGTGCCCGAGCACCCACAAAAGTATTCATGAAGGAGCCGGGCACCCACAAATTTCAGTGCCAGGGCCATGCATGCTGCATAGCACCTACGGTCCCAGGCATCCAGAGTCTCGAGGCTAAGCTGGCACTCCTAGGGCTATGGTGATAAAGTGCATTGTATGTACTATTCCTAGAAAGTGGAATATAGAAAGAATATACATTATTGAAAAGAAGAATGTCTACCAATGGTGACTGCACTTTCACACAAAAAACATCCAGCATGGTACTTTGCTTGTCACTAACTACAACCTCTCCCTCTCCATTTCCTTCTGTATTTGACCAGGGAGTTTTTATTCATGACAAACAGGCATGGCTGTGGCGGCTGCAGGGGACAGGATATCTTGTTACAAACCCTGCCTAGCTCTTTTGGTGGCTCAGAGCCAGGCAAACTGACAAATCACACTTCCTCTCAACACAGTCTCTGCCCTGAAATAGTCAGACCACTCCAGTTCAGAGGCCCCCACCTCCAGAATCCCAAGCATCCCTCTACAATGCATCCCTATGGAGCACAAGCCAAAGCCAAGAGCTAAACTGGTGTCCAGGCCTTTAATCTTAACAGGCAGGTTAGGAGCCCTAGTGTCTGTCATGTTGTGCCTTATGTCAGAGCCAACTGAGGCCTCTTAAGAGAACATGAAAGGAAATTAATCATCATCATCACCACCACCATGCAAATAAAGGTGGGTGCAGGCAATCTTGTTTCCCAACAGAGAATAATTTTTGCAGGCAATGGGTGGTTGTTTTTAAAATTATGCTTACTTGAACAATAATTAAAATATCATCTAAGTAAGGAATTCTGGCTGTATGGATTATACACCAATGTGGGTCCTTAGAATTATATTTAGCACAGCTGGGATGTTTACTGAATACAAAAGCACAAAAATGCACTGCTAGATCAGGCCATGTTAATCTCTTCCATCATTTTCTTTCATTCTGTTATTTAAAGCTTCTAAGGATGTTTCTTCTCTGCTACTGCTGTAATTTATAGCCCCACTTTTCAGACAGACCTCTGATTACATAAAATTATTAAAAACAGTAAGCACCGATATACACTATACAGTAAGACAGAAAAGCAACTGTCTGCCTTAAAGAAACTTTCTGCTGCTCCTCATCTCAGAGCAAGGTTTTATCGCAGAAAGGCAAAGTATAATATTGCAAGTAGCAGCAATTAACCAAATCTAAGCTTGAGCGATATTAAGAGTTATACATTTTCTGTATACAGACGTCCCATTCAGTTAGTGGGCTTTTAGCTGTCAATGTACCTATTCTCATGAATTTGCACAATTTATTTGAAAGTTATCTAAGCCAGTGGCCATCACTACAACCTGTAATAGTGTGCTTTTCCATATATGTACTAATTCAATTTTAACCAAGTAAACAAACAACAGAAGAAAATGATGATGATGATGATGGCAACAGAAAAACCCACCCTCTTGAATTCCATAAAGTTCATTGCTCTGTGTGAGAAGTGCTTCCTTTTGTCAGTCCTGAACACATTCAGTGGTTTCACTGGCTGATACCAAGATCTAATATTGGGAGGGAGGATGTCTCTAAATCCACTTTGTCTACCCTGTTCATAAATTTATAGACCTCCATTATATCTCCCCTTACTCATTTTTTCCTTAAGTAAAAAGACATTTTAAAGAGAACTAAAACATTATTAGCCTTTTCTCATACATAAGTTGCTGATACACTGATGTTCAGCCTAACTTGGGTGCTATGCAATTAACAAATTTGTTCCTTGTTTTAGGCTGGTGAAAAGCGGCTCCACTGCTGTGAAGGATACATTCACGAGCTCAGTTAAGAATAGCATTTGTGGCTCTGCATTTTCAGACCATACAAATTGTAGTTATTGAAGGGTGGCATGCAAAGGATGCTTTCCAAACAAGGTTCTGCTTCTGTGGAATGAACAAGGCAGAAGATCTGCCACACTACTTATTGTTGTGTTCATTCCTTATATACATATAGCACCTAGAAACTGGGGGTGGAGGTTGTGATGCTTGCCTAAGATCACCCAGCACATTCAATAGACATGCCTCAGTTGTCCCAGTTTGTCAGGTACTGTTCCAATTTTCTGGTCCCTGTCTTTAATGAGTTACTATTGTAATGGTCTTGGGTTCATACATCTAAACCACAGAATAAGGTTAGCCACAAACAAATAGCCACAATCTGCAGAGCAACTTGATGGTTTACAGCAGTCTCAAAACCTTTCTCTGCTCTAACAGACCCACATGCTCTTAGGGCAATGGTAGCCAACATGGCTTCCTCCACTGTTGGACAACAATTCCTATCATCCCTGTCCTTTGACTATGCTAGCTGGGGTTGATGGGAGCTGGAATCCAACAATATTTTTATTCCTTATCCCTGTTGGCTACCCCATCTTAGATCATGTCCAAAAATTGTCATTTTCTAAGGAAACATTTAGTATCCCGAATAAGAAAAAGTCTCTTAAGTCAGTGTTTCCCAAACTTGGGTCTCCAGCTGTTTTTGGACCACAACTCCCATCATCCTTAGCTAGCAAGACCAGTGGTCAGGGATGACTGCAACTGTAATTCAAAAACAGCTATAGACCCAAGTCTGGGAAACACTGCTCTAAGTTATAAACTCTCACTATTTTGCCTCTGTTGTGGTGGTGGTTGTTTTTAACCCGTTAGTTGTTAGCTTTGCCATTTTTTTTAGGCTGAGGCACCGTTTGAACTAGCAGCTTCCTGACCACTATAGTACACCACCAACGTCTGTAGTGTTTATGTATTAATGCAATCCTCCTGGAAGAGTAGCCTGATTATATGTGAGGACGGAGTTGAACTTCATTCATTTTTGGCAACCCCAATGTAGAGAAAACAATACTCCTGGCTTCTGTGTGGAATTTTCGAAGGGCTTAGCCCCTTCTCTTCCCTCAGCTATGGAGAAACATTATGGGAAATATAAAGGGCAATGCAAAGACAAGTGCTGACCTCTGAGGTATTCAACTTCCACTCTACCTCAGATCAATGTGTTATAAACATTAGCAAAGGCTAGGCCAAGATACCGCTTTACTTTTTTTTAAAGAGAGTTTATTTTGAGGGCTTTCCCCCCATTTCCAGATATCCAAAAGTCCGTAGAGTTGACTAGAGTGTAAAAGTCACTCATATCTTGGCTTCCTGGGATGCTATGCAGTAGCACTGTATAATAAGTTCCAACATACAAAGATTTAAACAGAACGGTAAAAACAAAATAGTGATTTTTGCTTATGCAACAAAGGAGTAAATAAAATTCCTTTACATTCCTGCCAGGTGGGGCAAATCCAGTGCTTTTTTCTGGGGGTATGCAGGGGTACACATACCCCTAAACATTTTTGGGCCTCATTGAGGGGCAGTATTACAATATGAGGAGGAAAATGAGAGTACCCCTAAACATATATTTTTAAGGAAAAGGGCACTGGGCAAATCTATACCATAACTGAACTGGTTTAATAGTAATTCCTTCTCTGCTGGGTACACTGACACCTTTAGCTCTGTATCACTCTGAAAGTCAGCTTCCAGGAGAAACTATGACAGTTAAACTGATATAAAATCCATATAGTATGGGTCCCAGAGAGTGCAAGAATGAGAGTAAGAGAAGACCCTGGCCTCTTCTTTTTAAAAACTACACTTACTAAGAGCTTGTAAACTGATTACTTCACCTGCCATGAACATACTTATTGAGCAATCCCAGCGCTCCTCCTAGCAGAAAAGATATATGAGGTGCATTGGGGGAGCAATAATCTCACGACAAGAACTTAGGCAGAACTTGAGCTTGCGAATATCATTCAGCATAGCTGCTCCAACTGCCAGGCATTGGTAGGGAATGTTGTTCATGGTTATCTTCGACCCATTCAAAGACTTGCTTCCATGGTGATGTGTCCCATGAACTGTTTGCTCAAAATTAGAAAATAAACCAAGCTTAAACGAGGGTGGCTTCCAACACTGCATTTTGTAACCAAGTGCAGTAACCCAATCACAGAATAGGTATGCACGTTTGAAGGGTGGTAAAAATAGCTACATTTTTTTTTTTAAGTACGTGGAATGGGAGGCCCAGTCCTTTCATGGACACCTCTTCCATTATTTTTAGAAGGAATGAGAAGATTTTTTTCATACTTTTTCCTTTTATCATGCAGCACACCTAGGCATCTATTTTGTACCCAGGATTTAACTACATGTATAAAATGTAGTCTGAGCGGCCACTCTATGAAACAGGACCGTAAGGGGGAAAGAGGGGGAAATGTGAGACGCTTGACTGTTTCATTCCACACAGAGATCCACACACTGCAATATTATATGTGGAAGATTATGCTGTACATCTGACAGGGAAACCCTATGCATTCATAGGAAGGAGTCGGCATTATACAAAGTCACACTATTGGTCCATTTAGCTCAGTATTGTCTACACTGAGTGGCAGAGGCTCTCTAGAGTTTCCGCCAGGATTTGTTTCCAACTCTACCTGGAGATGGAACCTGGAAGCTTTGCTTGCAAAGCATTTGCTCTAACCACTGAGCTACAGTCTTTCTTAAATAACTAGGTCAGAGATGGCTCAGTTAAGACAGGACTATAGGCAGCGACCATTTCGCACCAGGGTTCTGTTCCCAGCCCCTGCATGCGTTGGCAGAACATCTCATTCTGTGCATACCCCATTCTCCTTTCCTCCAGGTCCAAAAGGACCTGCACACCAACAATCACACGTCAGCTGGACACACCTAAAACCGTCACTGCCAACAGAGAGCCTCTGGAGAAAAGTAGCATATTTAATATCATATCTTACCCTCATCTCATATGCCTCCCCCCCAGGTGGCATTCGTATTCTCATATTGTAAATAGGAATTTGAGTCTGAGAGAGGGTGAACTCTCCCAGTGAGTTCATGGCAAGGCATAATTTGAACCAGGAACTCCCTAGTTCACACACAGTTCATCATTTCACCACACCTGTTCTATTTTCTGCTTACCAACGAATATAAAAGGTAAAGGGACCCCTGACCATTAGGTCCAGTCATGTCCGACTCTGAGGTTGCGGCGCTCATCTCGCATTAATGGCCAAGGGAGCTAGCGTACAGCTTCCGGGTCATGTGGCCAGCATGACAAAGCTGCTTCTAGCGAACCAGAGAAGCACACGGAAACGCCGTTTACCTTTCCGCCGGAGTGGTACCTATTTATCTATTTGTACTTTGAGGTGCCTTCAAACTGCTAGGTGGGCAGGAGCTGGGACCGAGCAACGGGAGCTCACCCCGTCACGGGGATTCGAACCGCCGACCTTCTGATCAGCAAGCCCTAGGCTCTGTGGTTTAACCCATAGCGCCACCTGTGTCCCAACCAATGAATATACTTGGTTGCAATAAGCCCTTAAAGTATGCAATATTCATGCTGCCCTGCTCCACAGCAAGTAGCTGAACTCTCCAAAAGCTGCCAAGTTTGAAGGCTGCCACCCTACATTTAAAATCCACATAACCCCACCACGATGCCAGACCTTCAAAAGACTTGCTGAAATGTGCCTATTTTCATCTGTTAGTGTTCAGAGGGCATGAGTGTCTTCACAAAGCAATATCTGGATGTTATAGCCCTATTTTCTTTCTATATAGTCTGAGGCAATGAAAAAAATGTTCGGAGGAAATAAGGAAGTCATTAGCGCAATTGATTTCCAAGAATGCCTCTAAAATGGGCCTGAAGATGTTCCCCAGCAGAACCCTTTTTCAGCTGACAGATGGTAGAATCATTTCATCAGGCTGTTCCAACACTCAGCTCATATGACAGGCAGCAGGGTGCGGTCAGGTTGCTGCACTTTGAATGGTGATTATGCAATGCTGATTTGCATCTTAGCATGAGAAGACACGTGAGCCATCTATGAGCGGTTACTCCCATGCTACAAGTGTAGAGCTTCCACGGTTATCCAGTGTTGCTGCCTGAATGCTCTCACACAACTAACCACACCATGTCCACGCCACACCTGGTTACAGTTTGATAACTGCTGTTTATTGCAACAATAATCCACAGCCTCAGCCTTTTTCACTTGTTCCCTTCCCACATCTATGTTTTATAAAATGTTGGCCAGTTGTCCCCCTTCAGATGTTAAGATTATGTGCACTCCAGGGGTCAGAACTTTCCTTTAGATAGATGTATATACTGTATTGGGTGTAGCACCCAAGAGTCTTGAACCTGACAGCTATGCAGCTTTTAGGTGCTACTATAATCCACAGAAACAAAAATGTGCTACTTGGAAAGATGGAAAACTCATTTTGCTTTCGTCTTGAACCCATTTGGGGGTTCAAAAGTTCGACTGAAGCTCTGACAGAGATGGAAAGGAGTGATGAGGAGACAAAGAAAAAACAACTAGTAGAAAAGTAGGCTGTAAATGGAGGCTGACTGCAGGCAGAATGAAAAGAAGAAAGCCAACACAAAGGAACAGTGGAAACGAGAGGTGTCAAAATCCCAAATCCTATAGTAAACAGTGAGAGGCTGGCAGCGCAAACCTTCTTCTGGCAAAATAATCAAAATTATTTCAGTGGTTTCTTAGTTACAATGTGATATAGCGGATATACACAGATACACTTAGCCTTTCCAGTGCAGGATTCATGGCCCAGCCATGAAGCTCAATGAATGGGTGAGAGCAAGTCACTTTTTAAAATTAGTATCTTTAGACAGAAAAAGTATGTATGTTTGCAATGCCCACATTTGCAATGCCTCTCTTTATTGTCAAATGCCAAATCAAAATACACATGGACAAAACAGTTGTCTGTGAAAGATGTACACCTCTATCTTCAGATAGTTCCTGCTGGTTACTCAAGGATGGCTGTTAGTAGAGATTTCATTTCAACTATTTCCTGCCCCCTTAGAATAGCCTATCTCTTTATTTTTATTTTTATTTTTGACATAGAATCCATTGTTTGACATAGTATTTTGGATGGTTTGAAAACTCTTTCTTTCTAGCTTATCCACCCCACTTTAGTTTGAATGCACACTAGCTGAATACTTTTAAGTGCCATGGCTTAAGGAAGCTGTTTAGGACAGTTTATCTATTTGGCATCAGATTTCATTGGAACCATAGAGCCAAGTTACATGTTATATCAAACCCATTGTTTGGAGTTGTGTGATTTTTATTTATTTTTTTAGAAAAGCTTTAAACAGCAACCATGGGAAGGGTGGGGAGCTGATGAGGATGTGGACATTGGTGAGGGATGAAGGTACTGATGAAAATTGCCACCTTAGTTGCTTTTTATGTCAGGAGAGAAGCTTCTATTGGTATCCCTCCTTATGCAAACAGCAACTTTGGTAGGGGTTTAAAATAATAAATATACACACCAAACTACAGATTAAATGTATAGCTTTTCCTGTAGCCATACCCTCCAACATGCCACGGAGAGCAATCAGGACATGCGTCTTTCGGGATCCTGCTCCCACAGGTGTCACCTGGCTCCCGGGAGAGTACGGCCCCTCAAAACGAGTGCCTTTGGGGGCTGCACTCCTGTGGGAGCCAAAACAGGTCATCTCAGGATCCATTCAGAAGCTGGGATGACTTCTGTAATTCTGGGGTGTCCCTCTCAAAGGGGGACAGTTGACGACTATGCCTAGAAAACAGGTTTCTTCTAGCTATGGAGTGGAACGATATCTCCATGGCCAACTTTGTGCTTTGTGTTTCTTAATCCCTTGCACTTCATTCTAAAACTTCTAAGGGTTCTCCCTTCAAAGATGACTTATGAGACCCAAGCCTATAACAACATATGTTGATATTATAATGCTTAATTAATGAGATGCTTTTGCAGATCTGTGTTCAGTTCCTTCTTTCTTTAAAATGTTCTTTTCAGTGGTTTAAAGATGGAGGATTTTTTCTTAAAGGAAAATGCAATCATGAATTTTAGACAATTGCATAAGCAATTGAAATCCAAAAACAGTTCAGCTCCTCATTCGATAAAGTGCGTTCTAGGCTGCCCATGAAAGCTTATGCTTCAATAATGTGTCAGCCTTTAAGAAGTCCTGGAATTATCTCATTTAACCAGACACTTATTGTATTAAGGGTACCTTGAAAATATTATTTTGGGAATGGGGTCAGCCTGTCACACAACATGCAGCAACTCTTGTTCTGAAAATTGGGTGAAGTACAGGCTTTGACAAAGTTCACAATAACATTTATCAGATCCAAAGATGCTAGGCAGCAACAGCCAAGACCACAGCAGCTAACAATCATGTACACAGCTCAGAGACTTCCTGTACAGTCTTATGGTGATCTTTAAACCTTTGGTGACCCTAGAGAAAAACTCAACACACAGCGGGTGCCACACCTATCCCAAAGCATGACAGATTAGTAGTGTCGGTTTCCTGAGCCTAAGGAAACATAGATTTCCTTATCGTGTCTATAAATAACATTTAAACACAGTGTTTTTACTTCTGCCTATATTGTTCTAATCTTTAGTGCTAAGATAACTGACACACACACACACACACACACACACTTATGTATCCTCTTTACAGCTTCACTTTACTCAGTCTTCTGTTTAAACTAAAAGTACAAATTTTACAGTTTGGACCATTTACAATTTCCCTGCTTGCCTTATATGTGTTTCCCTCCTGCTTTCAGAAAGTCTGCAAATGAACTTGTGTTCTCTTTTCCTTTCTGCACACTAGGCAGAACTCAGAAATTGGGGAAGAATCTGTGGGAAATATGGTGTAATGTCACTTACGGTAAACATTTATTTTCAAGAAGGAACATGAGGTCTCCTTCTTTATAGGCACCATAAGGGGCTGGCTTTGGAAGAGAACCTTGGAAACATAATGCTGACTCTCCTAAAGTTTGAGAAAGCTTCACGTCTGCCCACAATGACCACACTGTCTAGGATCAAGAATCCATCTAGGCCATATGCATCTCAGGCATGGGGGGGGGTGTATCAAGAGTGTAGTGATTTCCAAGGTCTTCTCCTGGTTTAATATTCACAGTGAGGAAAGTACAGTTGCATTGTTCAAAGTCAACCGTAGCCCCGCCTGCCAGACCACTACTCCAATTCTACATTCCACCCATTGCATTCAGTAGGGTGACTGAAATGGGTGAGAGTGGGAATTTTGCAGATGGCATCCGTGTCCTTGGAATCTTTGGTAATAATACAACAGGTGCCTAGAGGCAAAAAAGGAAGTCATAGATTCATGTATGCATGTTACCCAATTATTCCTGGGTTACGTAGTCACTCATCCATTCATTTGAAACAAGGCTACCTCTCCAGGGTAGAGTAGGAACAACACAGAATGATTGCTGAAATATTGGGGGGGGCATGTCACAGAGAGCAAAGTTTTCTTGAAATCCCCTCCCCCCCATCTTCACTCAACACTAAGTGGAAGCATATGATTCAGCTACCCGGTAAAATAAAGACCTATTTCTCATTGAGAAATGTGGCATAAATAGCTACTCTTAAGTTGAGAGGTGTCCCAAGAGTATTTCAGCAGCTGACTAGATCCCTCCTTTTCATAATGGCCAGTGCAAAAGAAGACAATGACAGACATTGAGGGATATAATTTTACAAGATGCTTCAGCTTGCTTGTGGACCTCGAGGCATTATAAAAGTCATGCTTTCTCTGACCCGTTGGTATGCAGACAGACAGCACTACATCACTCTTGCTGTCTGTTCTTGCTCACGCTGTTTATGTTTTAAAGCATTTGTTTCATACACATCTTCCAGAGCAATTACGCAATCAGACGTCTCAACCTCTGTGTGGGGGGTTTGCAGTTTTAAAGTCCACACACCACATGTGTGTTCTCTCAGGTGTATCAATTGTATTGGTGAGATATTGCAGCACTTAAAGAAAATTGTCAAGAATGTCGAATGGGGGGGGGGAGAGACTCTTAGGGCATATGGAGGTGCCAGTGCAGCTGCAACACGGGTGCTATTTGGTTAGGGAAAGGAAGAGTTGCAGGAATCTCAATGAGGTCCCGTTTTTTGTTACTTTTAAGCACGCACTAAGTATTTATTTGTTCTGTCCAGCCTTTCTTGATGTTTGCTTTACACTACTGGTGTTTGCCTGGTTTTTAGTTTTGAATTTATATTTTAATTTTTTTATTGCTTTTATCTCTTCTTGGAAGCCGCTGCAAGAGGACATTGTCCTAAAAAGTGGGTTTCAAATATTTAAAGGAATATTTGGGGAAATAAACTAATTTGCCTCAACATAATATTGTACAAGCTTAAGTTAGGACTGTCACTATACTGATGGACCAATCTGGATCTGAATGTAAATAAATAAATACATAAATAAAAAAATACTTATATGCATTCATATAAAGCATGGGTGGATAACCTTTTTTGGCTCATCGGCCTCTTTGTCCTCCAGGGACCCATCTGGGGAATGCATGCCAGTTCCCCCCCCCCCAAGTGTTTCTGGCCACTACACAAACATCAGCAACCACACACATACACTATAGTTTTCAACTGCCCTGAAATGCCAGAACTGCCACCATGGCTTCTCACTATGTCATACAGAGGTCAAAATTCTGCAAGCAGGGAAAGGGAGCAGGGGCAGGGAAGGGCAGGGGCAGGGGAAAGAGGAGGAAACCTGGCCCCTCATTGTGGTGCAGCCAAGGGCAGGATAATGGTGGCGGCAGGGGCTTGGCTCGTGCAGTCACACAAGGACCCTTCAGCAGTCATAGCCACTGATCATAGAGACTACTTTGCTGGCATGGAAGAGCCACCTTGCAGACATCAGGTGCAGGTGCCTCCTCTGACACCCAAGGTGGGCTGATGGAAGCCTCACAGTTTCATATAGCATCTAACAGTCCTGCATGTAACAGAGACATCTGCCAGTATAATATGGTTACTACATACTCCTCTTGGTAACAGCCATAGAGCCGCTCAGCCAGCCCCACCCTTTCCCCGTATTTCATTGGCAGTGTGCATATATAGGGGGGACGGGGTGGAGGACACACACACTGATTTAGAATAGAATGTTCCTATTTTCATCTGAGGAGTGTTGGAGGGTTTGATCCACATAGACATGCATAGAGCACCTCCAACTTTTCAGTGGATCCTTTAGATCCACAGAAAAGGGTACTTTCCTCCCCATTGGTGTTGGGCTTGATGTAGATGTCTCTACCAAACCCAGCACTGTGATGGAGAGAAATATCATGCTATCCACTATTAACAGAACAGAGCGGATGCAATTTCCGTTTCTGCTGTGGTTCTGGATTGTGTGGAGGGTTTTAAATTGCCCAGCTCAGTATTGCAATGTTACCTGTCTGCCCCCAACCCAGTCCACCATTGGTGCTGCTGAACAAGGCACCCTTCCTGTCCAATGTCATGTTTCAATCAAAAGCAGATCAAAGTATTCTGGGAACAAGAAACTGCACTCCTACCTGCTCTGTTTCCCAAAGGTGCACTCAGGAAACATCAGAGCAGAGGAGAGTGCTGTTCCCTGTTTTTGGAGTGCTCTGATCTGCTTTCAATGGCAGCAGCTACAGGACGGAAGAGACACTTCATTAAGTGGTTTTGCCACTATATGGTAGTAGTGGGACAGTTGTCCACAGAACAGACAAGCTGGATCAGAACTTTGAGTCATCAATTCCCCACCCCTGCTATACAAGTCATGTACATGTACATGTACTCTCTCTCTCTCTCTCTCTCTCTCTCTCTCATTTGCTGACTCATTGTTACATAGGCATGTGTAAAATTAACTTAACAAATGTTGCTCGTATCATTGAAACTCTTTTGGCTTCCCTTCAAATTCCTCAGATGTTTCACTTGAGAAAGCACCGTCAAAACTGCTTTGAATTTTGCTTTAGGCAAAATTTTGATGACAACTGTACTATGACAACAGCAGAAATTCACTAGTATAATTCCACTACTTTCCACATTTACCATGTGAGAGAGATTATCAACAGTTCCTCATGGCCATTCATAATTCCCACTAGCCCAGTGAATTCCATGGTGCTTACTTCAGAGTACACATGTGTAGGACTGCACTAGTAGAAATTGGAAAAATACATGATGTTACATTTTGAATAGGACTGTAGTGTTCATAGCTTTTCTACAGCTATGTCCACATTAAAAAAACACATTAATACCAAATATGTTGGCTTTAACAGCCACATTTTATATTGCTGGCATTGATTACCTTGCAGCCCTGACATCATCATCATCATCATTATTATCAAAAGCAGGAGTAGCCAAAGGATGTCATTCTAAATCATTACCTTAACATACTGAATCCTTCTAAAATTGTGCTTACATTCCAAAGGTATACATTACTTTGATTCAAAGCAGTCTCAATGTCTTGAGCAGTGGCATAGGAAGGGAGGGGCGTAAGGGGCGGGGCGCCCCGGGTTCCAGGGGAGGGGGGTGACACTCGGCGGGCCCTCCCCAAACCGAGCCGTGCCGCCCGGCACCCCGTCCATGCTGCTTTATGGACGGACGGGGCAGCCCCACAAGCCGCGGCTTGCTCGGCGGCTCACCCGGTTGCCGTGGGAGCAGCAGCGCCGGCCCGAATGAACTGCGCATGCTTTACGGATGGGGCAGCCCCACGAGCCGCCGCTCGCTCCGCGACGCACCCAGTCGCCACGGGAGCAGCAGCACCGGGCCAGATGCGCAGTGCATCCGACATGCGTCGTGACGCCACGACGCACGGGGCGTCACATCACGACGCCCTGCCCCCAGGGGGGTGCCTCTGTGCTGCCGCCCCGGGCAGCCAAGAGGCTTCCTCCGTGCCTGGTCCTGAGCTAGCAGTCTCACTCATTAAAATATGTTTTATTAAAACATTTCATGAGCAAGTCTCTACAGAGGAGACTTCCTCTCCCCCTCCTGATTTCCTTGAAACATGAAGATTTTCAAATGTCCATTCTCATCAAAGGGCTTTTGGGATGTCAATATGAACATTCAAAACCACTGCTACAGCCAATCCCCTTCACTGCTACTTCTCCTCCTTTCCCAAGTAAAAAAAAGCCTTGGCTTAGGGAAGATGGATGGATAGTTGACAGCAGAGGGACTGACATGTGGAACACTTTTTCCAGTTGGAGATCATAGGGGTTGATTTTAAGCATAACATTTTTTGAGAGAAAATGAAACCACACACATCATTTGTAGCTAATTAGAGGCAATAGACAGTCAAATCCCATGATGCCCATTAGGAAAAGACATTCCATGTGTCATTTGCTGATGAGGAGAGACTCTCCTATGTAGATGCAACCATTCCATGACCTGCTACTCTCCTCCCTTTCCTCAAAGGAATGTTTTTTTTTTTCATTGGAGAAGGGAGAATGGCAGGGAGTGGTAGAGGTGGTGTATGGGTCCAATGCAACCCCCGATCAAGATGGCCAATCTAAAATGCCATTCAAGCACAGGAAAGGAGAGAGTTAAAACGCAGGGATCAGAGACGTCCCTTGAGGCTTCCCCACCTCCTATACTGGAGAAGAAGCCGAAGAAGACCACTCCCCGGATCTGAACCGGACGATTCAGACGTATGTGTTATACAGTCCTGTCTGTACATATGTAAATAAAGACTTGAAAATATCTCTCTGAGTGAGCAGAGGGTGCTTATTGCGAAGGGCATACACAAACCATCACATCAGAGTAGCTAAATCAATGCAAATTAGAATGGCTGTGACATATTTGCCTTCCCAAGAAATTATGACATCACGGTACATCAGTCTGTGGCATTAACAGAGGTAGGGTTTGAAGAGAGGAAAACACTGCCAGGGGCGTAGGAAGGGAGGTGCAGTGGGTGCAGTCCACCCTGGGTCTCATGTATGAGGGGGGGTGGCAAAATGGCACACCGTGGGGGGTGGCACTTACCGTGGGGGTAGCACTTACCGCGGGGCCTGGCTTGCAGCAAGCCTGAGCCACACGTCTCTCCTGGGACTGACACAGTGGCTCGGGGCCCCACATTGCCTGAAATGGAAGCATGGGGCATGTGTCCGCCAGGCGGACTCTGTGGGCAGCTCACTGCGGTGCCCCCATGCGCGGATTGCGGCACCCCCGTGCGGCCCTGGGTGCCGGAACACTACAAGCATGAACACTACCAGCATGTTGGTTTTAATTGTTAGTTGAGGAACAGGGGATAAATATTTGAAAACAAATACAGTAATAAAAGATCAGAAGAGACAAATGGAAAATAATCAGAGAACAAACAAATATTCCAAAACAATGCTGGTTTTCACACAACCTTCAACAAACTCAAGGGTTTGCCTTTGGCTTTTGATCAAAGTTGCCCTCTCGTTGCCTACCCATAAAGACTCAAATGATACTCCATATCTATATAAAAGGCATCATAACCACAACCACAATATGCAGTTCCTACCTGCTGGACAGTTGCATCGCTGGTGGATGTCTCTAGCTTCCCGAAGTCTTGGCATGTTGAACTGTAATCTCTATAAAGTGAAGGCAGGAGGGGAAAGCTACGTTAATAATAATGAAACCCAAGACTTGTGCATGTTAGAAAACAGCTTTTGAAAGAAATTCAGCCCATAAGTGTGGCGAGGAAAAGACATCTGGTCTCGGATCAAAGACAGACAATTTCCTTCAAATTTAATCTCAACATCCGCTTGACTGAAAGCAGGCAGAGCAAATTTGACAGAATTTCTAAATGTGATTCCTTGCGGAGGGGTTGGATTGCTGCAGAAAGGGGCAATTACCCTCGCATGGAAAATTCCATGTGGCAGACACAACAATTTAGGTTTGGGAGCACACCCTACTCCTCTAAATACAGTAGCCACCATAGGAATGTCAGGAAAAAACGTCCTCCATGTAACAAGACAACCCAATCCTATGTGATCTCTAATGTTTACAAGTATTCAGCCACGACATCACTTCCCTTAAGTCCTACCCCTGTCTCACCCTCGGTCACCATAAATGTAGAATGCAGTTGTAGTGGTGGGGTGAGTACCTACCTGCAAATATTATGGTCTTTAATAGAGAAGACTAATTTCTGACTGCTGCATCCATTACACATACTCCAACCCTCAGTAATAAATTTGCTCCGTAAAGTGTTGCTAGTTCTCCTCTACATTATTTATTTATTTTGACAATTTATATACCGCTTAATTACAATAATCTCTTGGCAGATAAAGTTATACAGTGCCAACCAGTATAGACAATACGGAGCTAGACAGACCAAGGATCCGACTCAGTATAAGGCAGCTTCCTAGAACATTTAGAAAACTGCATCAGATTCATGTGCCACGGCCATGGCAATGGCAAACTACTGCAACTAAGTAAGGAGCTATGCTTCAAATCCGTCATGTATCATATTCACCTTTTCTTAGCCATGTACCTGATAAGAGGAACCAACACTGTCAGAAATAGGAACCTATCTTTAGCCTCCTTGATCTGTTTTTAAGACTCAGTATATGGTGACCTGAATTTCCTAAGTACTGTACTGAGATGCTCAGCAACACACACAAACTTAACCACTTCAGACTCGGAAGGAACCGCTGTGTTATCAGATCATTTATTAATCTGGCTACAGTCCAATGCAGAGTTACTTGGGAGAAAGTCTCGTTGAATTCAATAGGGCTTACTTCCAAGTATGTTTAGGATCAGGCCATAAACCTGCAATCCCTAGCATATTTCTGCTAGAAATTAGGTCTCACTGAATTCAGTGGGACTTACTTCTAAGTGAAAATGTTTAGGGCTTCAAATAGATTTGAAGCCAAAATTTAATTCATACAATTAAAAAAACCAAAAACAAACCTGGCTTTGTTTTATTTATTTTTAAAAATTTCAATTTCTAATATAGATATGCCATTCCTTCTCACTGAATCTTCACAAATCTGTATTTTCAGATAGTTGTACCTTACATATTATCAGGATCACATTAGGGTTATAAGAAACAATATTCAAATCTAGGCTTGAAGGGTGAGTTGTCCAACCCAGGTGCTTTAACCCAATTAATTGAATGGGGCGTGATCTGCAGGCTGGTATTGCTTTATTAACTTGGCATGGGAAAACAACTAGGCTACTAGTATTTATACTGGGCTGATCAATCCAGAGATGTACTTCCAACCAGAGGGTCTGAAGCTGCACACAGCTAGTCTCTTCAGTGCCTTAAGACTTTGATGGTTGAGCATAAACAATCTAAAATAAGTAACTTACTAGGCTAGGTCTCAGCCTGTGAAGTTTTCTAGTTGAAACCATGGAGTTCCCAATAAATACTATGTAATTGTGTGTGTGTCCCCTTTAACAAAACCTTTGGATGCATATGAACCTCTGTTCTGGAAATGTTCCACTCTTCATCCTTGATGTTTACCTCAAAACCAATGAGAGATTCTAATTCTGTATCTTGGATCTTCTCAATTGTGTGTATTAAATTTCAGCTAGAGCCATAAATAGGACATCCATATCCTTTAGTCTGATATGTAACCTGGTCTTTGAAGACCTAATTGCCTCCTTTTATACATCCAAGTGTTAATTTAAGGATCTTACCACAGGCATTTGCCATCTCAGTAAGATTGCTCCATTAGGAACTTGTAGGGTACCATATGTCACTCCTTCTGGCAAGTTCAGGGATGAGGCCATGTGACATGATTTGCATGGTCAGAAGGTCTCTGTGACAACTCATCCTCTAACAAGTGAAAGCTAATGCTTCAGGCTTAGAACACAGCTCTTTGATATACTGTTTATAGCACAAGAATATGGCAAATGCAAAGAGAATGGCAGTCAAAATGGGGAGGGCAGTCAGGATACAAAAAAAGTGGCATTGTTTTCCGTTTTTGGCTGTGGCCAAGTATTGTTGCAACTCAAGGGTGGCAGAAGAAATGAGAAGCCCATTTCGGCTCTCAAGACAGAAATACAGCATTTTCTGGTTCTTTTTGTTATCAGAAAAGACCCATACTATTCAAATAACTTGGGAATGTAAATTGGAAGACATGGAAAGACCATTCCTATATTCGCACGGAGAAAAGCTACAAACCCCTATCTTCAACAAAATTGTGGGTTTCCACCAAGGTAAATGAAGCTTTCTCCAAATAAAATAGGTGATGTGATAATCAAAACAACTTATTTAGTATGTAAGTTTTCAGATTGCCCTTCAAGCTAAATGGAAACAACAAAAGCTATCCTTTGAAAGCTAGTTTTAGGTAGCCTGTGTGTAGCACTTTATAAGAAGGCAGATGCACATCATGGAGAGCTTACAATCAAAATTTGACACAGGGGAAACAGCAGAGGGCTGGGAAGGAAGTGGAGGCAGGAGCGATATGTGAATGTTTCAAATACCTGTGCTTAGCCTTTGTTACAGGCTTAGTTGCAGTAGGGCATGGGAATTAGGGGCCTGACCCAAAGACCTCACAGAAAACGTAGGTCTTAATGAGGAATTTAAAGGAAGTAAGGTGGTATCACACAGGTATTCTGGTAAGCAGCTCCAAGTATATAGTGCAGAAAGGGATAAAGAGTGGAGTCTTTTGAGGGAGCAGAGGGAAGGTCATGGTTGGGAATGAATAGAGATATCAGAGCAGAGATGAGACCATTACAGGCTACTGGATCACTAAAGAACTAAAATCATCTCTTGAGACCACTGTCTTCTGTATTCTACAAGATGATCAATTTTAAATCCAAAGCACAAATGTCTCTATTCATAACTGAGAACAATGTTCTATTGCCCCTCCCACTATGCAGCTCCTAAAACTTCTCCAACAACTTTAAAAACAACAAATGGATTACTGGATGACTTATACATGCCCAGATGCAAAGTGATAATAAAGTCAACTTTTAGAAGTCAGAGCAACTGCTGTGACCTGCTATGGGAGAAGATTGCTTTTTCTCTTTGAAAGCTTTGTCAATGCCTAAAATGCCACTGTTTTGTCTTTTGTCCCATAAATGCTGAAGAATTTCACCTTGCAGCCAGGGTACTCTCTGTCCCATCTACATCATTCTCAGTCTGCAAACACATTTGTCAGGGAAACACGGTTGGCAGAAAACCTCATGCCATTGCTT
The DNA here is from genome assembly GCF_009819535.1 of Lacerta agilis. Taxonomy (NCBI): domain Eukaryota; kingdom Metazoa; phylum Chordata; class Lepidosauria; order Squamata; family Lacertidae; genus Lacerta; species Lacerta agilis. Next base: position 26,554,319 of record NC_046316.1, on the reverse strand, counting down.
GCTGCTCACTATCACTGGCAGTACTTAAAGAACAGAACCTGGAGGGGGGGCATTTAAGGGCACTTGCCCTGGGTCTCCACACATAGAGGAAGACACATCAATGCTGACAAACAGCAACCGAGAAGGGTGGTTGCCTCAAATTAACATTCAGCTGCTGGATGCTAAGCTTCTGGGTGTTCAAAAGTTATTGTTAGTGAAATCTTTCTGAACAAATCAGGATCTGATAATTTTTGCCAGGGTATCTGTCAATAGTACGTCAACAGGCAGGAAAAAACTACAGCATGTCCCAACTGATATGTGTATCTGGATATACCCATACTCAAAGTATGCATCCCATTCACAAGTCCTTCATCCCCCCCCCCCACCTCTCTCTCTCTCTCTTCTGAGTGTTAGACAATATGCATGGATCATATTTTAATTGGCTTTCAGTGTCTTGGGTTCATACGTGGCTGGAGGTTCCTCCGCCGCTGAGAATATTAAAATCAAATTTACACAGTGATCCAAGCAATGCTTTACAAAGAAACCAGTCTGTCAAAACCTCCATACATTGATCATATTTTAGGAAAAGCATACTATTATGTGATGCTTTGATATGCACCATCCTTTCTTCAGAGAATCTAGTGGCATATGCAGGGCTTCATTTGGGTACTTGTCAGGCCCAGCTGTTTAGCATCAGACACAGAAAGAACCTCTTTATACATCTTGACTTCAGGCCATCTTTAGCCTTAAGTTAAGTGTTCTTGAGTCGTCCTGAATTTAGTCAAATATGCAGCCTGATCCTATCTGTGTTTTACACAGGCGGAAGTTCCACTGAGTACAGTAAGGTTTGTTGCCAATAAAGGAAATGGAATTGCAGCATCAGGCCACACTCTGGAGAGTACTTACCAGGAAACAACTCCCACAAAACCCAATGGATCTTACTTCCAACAAACCAGCTCCCAGTGATGGCCCTCCCTCCCCAAAATGTCATCACCTGCAGAACTATCTAACCTTGCTGGGAGTAGCAAAGAAGCAGTTACCACCTCCTCTAAACAAACAGTTGTCTTTGTCATGTTCTTATAACCTCTCCCTGTGCCCCCAATGCTTGTTGTCATAATCATATGCAAACCACTTTGTGAGGTTCACCTGAAAATAAGTACCATAATCTAAGACATGTGGAACGGCCAGATGCAAAAGAGGACAGGGTTCCTGCACCTTTGATGGTTGTGTAGAAGACGGAGTTACAAGCTACACCTGTTGAAATCCTCTCTTTTCCCAACTTCTTAAAGGTGGAACGACCCTCTTGTTCTTCTGCACCTGACCCCCTTAGTTGTGATCAATGTACAGGTAATTAGGATCAGTCATTAAAAAACAAGAAAAGGGATAGAAGAACCTTGCTGGATCAGAGTAAATTTCCATTTAGTCTTGCATTCTTTTCCCATAGTGGTTGGCCAGAGGTTTTCAGGATGCCCATAGCAGGATATGAAGGCAACAAACAATATTGTTTTTGTTTGTTATTGTAGTATGCAGTTTTGTGTTTTTATATTGTAAACCACCTTGTGTTCTTCAAATGAAGGGCAGTATAGACATTTTAATCATCATCATCATTGCCACCGCCACCACCATCCCTTCCCACCTTATGCCCCCACCAGTGGTGTACTGCCTCTGAATAATGATGTTTCATTTAGCTTTTCTGGCTAATAGCCACTGAAAGGCCTCTTCTCCATTAATTTGTCTATTCTCATTTTGAAATCATCTAAGTTTATGGCCATTGCCACATAGTGTGCAGTGCCAACAGGAAATGCCAATAGTTAATTAGGCTTCATATGAAGAAATACTTTCTATTGCCTGTCTTCAATCTGTTGGGTGACCCTGGTTCTAGAGTTACAGGAGCACATTCTCTCCACCTACTTTTACTATGGCATTCATCATTGAATAAGGATGCATCAAAGTCCCATCCAGGCACAACGTATGAAGTACAGAAATCCATTCACATGGCTTGAAAAGGACAATGTCCTTTGCATTTACTGCTATGGGGCAGAACTCAGCTGAAGATAAGGCTGGATCAGCCACCAGATTTATTGACCGTTAAGCAAATGCTTTACTTTTCTGCTGAGATCAAGGAGGTCCAAGTGTGCTTAACTTTCTAAAATGCCCCGTGCTTCCAAAATAAGGAGGAAAGAAACCAAGTTAAAGCTGAGCTGCTTCATTAATTCAATGCATTTGCTTCCCTCCACCTCCCTTAAAAACCACACTGTGCTTTATTCTGTGTTGTTGTTGAATGATGTGAACCTTGCAGCTGTAAAACTCATTAGGAGCCACTGTAACTTGTTCATGAGAATGTGAAGGTAGAAGTACTGACAACGTGAAAAAGAGTAGGGACTTAATGCTCTGCTTGGGGGGTGAGTCATTCTATACTGTTTTCTTTCCCGGTTCCATTCTGCTATCCATCTCTCTTGTCAACCTATAGGATAGTCTCCTATCCTTGCTTTCTCCATTCCTCTCCCTGTCTCTTACCAGAATTGCCTGTATTTCTTTTCCACTTTATCTTGCCTCAGCAACTCCCTCATGCCTCTCTCCTCCATACTTGCTTGTCAATCTTTCCTTTGGCACTCACAGAGAACAAAGTAGAAAGGGCCCATTACCGTGTATCATTCTCCTCTCACTTGCTCTAGTTAACTCCAGCAAAGCAAGTGCAACTGCACCTTGATCAATCTAATAGAATACACTCTTTCCGTGAATCTAGTGTTTCTCAAACTTGGGTCCCCAGCTGTTGTTGGACTACAACTCCCATCATTCCTAACTAGCAAGACTAGACAGTTGTCAGGGATGGTGGGAGTTGTAGTCCAACAACAAAAAGTTTTCCCAGCCATGTGCCATGGAACCATGATGTTCCTTGCAAGATTATCATGTGTCTTTCACTAATGGCAGTCAAAGGAAGCTTAACCATCATTATTGATTTTCCTCTGCAATTCACAGCAAAAATTGTTGTTTCTTCAGCTTGTATACCACCTTGTGTATAGTAATATAGAAACGCATACAAATTAAAACGTATACAAATTAAAAGTAAAATGAAATGAAATGGGGGGTATTTTTCATTTACATTTTGTCAGATTGCCTGAGACAACAGTGAAGCTAAACAGGTCACACTGGTGTCCCAAGTGTACTGAGAATGGTCCTTATAATACCCTACAAGATCCCATGAAACCTACAGTGGGTATATGGCAGGTGCACAGGGCTTTCTTAACAGACTGCTCACATATTACTCTCATTTTAAAACAGCTACACTGGCTGTCAATGGTCTTCTGAGCCTGATTCAGTTTACTTATGCAGACATTTAAAGTCCTGAATGGCTTGGGATTCAAGTCATAGCTGCCAACTTTTCCCTTTTCTTGCGAGGAATCCTATTCGGAATAAGGGAATTTCCCTTTAAAAAGGGGGGAAAGTTGACAGCTATGATTCAAGTATGTGAGAGAATGCCTTCTCCCATACCTTCTCTCCATTTTTTAAGATCAGCTAAGGAGGCCTTCCTGGAAGTCCCAAAAAGGGATGAGATCAGTAGTGCTGGAGCCCATGGTTGGGCTTTTTCAGTGGCAGCTCCGAAACGTTGGAACCATCTCCTTACTGAAGTACACTTTGCTTAAGAGTTAAACCTTTTTAGGAAGAAGGTGAAGATGTACCTATTTCATCAGGCAGGTAGCAATGTGTAAACCATCTGTGGTTAGTTTTGGATTGTGTCACGCACAATTTTATGCTTTCTTTCTTAGTTTATGCTGTGCTTGTTTTGTATTTCTGTTTTAATAGCTTTTAGAATATCTATTGATGTGTTTTAATGTGTTGTACGTCGCCCTGTGACCTTATGGTGAAAGGCAGTATGTAAATTCCTAAATAAAGAAATGGACAGATAAACCAATAGAAATTTCAAAAACAAAACAAACTGCTGGTCTAGAGAACATAATTTCTATGATTTGGTCAGGAGGAAGTGTGTAACTATAGTTGTTGAGCATAGTAATATCTGTGCAGTACCGCCTAGAATGTCACTTTTTTACCACACGCACCACCAGCCTCACCATTTATACAACAAACTTTGTGTTTGGGTTTCAAACATTAGTTATTCAGTGTATGTTAGCGAAATGAAATGTCAATCATTGTGATGGATGAAGAACAGGGGAAAGTTGGAAAGGAGGACATTCCAAGCCCTAGCTGGAGATTCCAGAGATTGAACCTGGGAACTCCTCTACCTGCCACTTGGCTACAGCCCTTACCAATGGCACAGCTTTGTCAAAACAATTACACAAACCAGCAATTTATGGTTGTAAAAGCAAAAAGTCCCCATATTTTTAGATCAAATATTCTCATTATGCTGTTTTTCCCAGTTCCTCCTATCAGAAGCCTTGATTGTTCTGCACATGCAGCAGAAAAAGTGGTAGTAAAATCTTCCAGAGGCACTGTACTACTTCAGATAACAAAAACAAATAAACAAACAAACAAACAAACATATCCTGTTCTAGCTCAGCTCAACCCTTGTGGCACCAATTTCCTACTTATAGGGATTTTAAAATACATATACAAGTGTTTTCAAAAGTGGTGTCCTTCCCACATATAGTCTGAAACAGAGCTCTGCCTAAGAGTTGTCACCACATTGTTTGTGGGCAGAAAAACGGAGGCAACCATTTCACCAATTTTCTCCAGGAGCAGGAAAAAATCTCCAATGTTTTCTCAGAGATATGCCTTACCTTTAGCAGCTTCTTTTCTCCTCCCTCTCAGCCCCCCACAAAGGGTTTGTTTGTTTATCTGTTGCAAAGGACAGCAACAACAGCAACTGTGTAGGCAGCCTGGTCATTTTGCATCCTCCTTGATGCACTGAACATTGTGCCATTCCAGGGCATACAGCGGAAGTGGGGGGGGGGGAGGAGGACAGCAGAATATTTGAATTAAATGCAGCAAAGTGGCCTTCATTTTATATCTAGGTGGAGAAAGAAAAATTTCAGGACCCCCCCTCCCGCCAAAAAAATGTCTTCTGAGAAATTTTGCCTCAGCCCTTAATCCAAAGTGGTACAGTCCATCCCATCCCCTCAGAACTCTACCACCTTATCCTGCTGCACATGTAGGCCAGGTTTCAGGCACTCTCTCATAGCAAATTATCTCCTTATGCTGGAGTGCAGCCAGATAGGACTCCTGCCTCTGTGTGTCTGTGCTTCTCTCATGTATCCCCCTTCAAAATCTACCATCTGTTTGTTCTTCCTAAGGACATGAAATTAATTAAGGAAGAACATAGCTGTTTTTGGAGAACAGGAAATAACAATAATTAGTTGAGAGGCAATATTTCATTGTTTAAGTTACTCTCATCCCACAAGCAAGCATCAAAGTATTATTTGGGGCCTGCATGTACAAAACATGGCCACAGTGCTATTTTTCTAGAAAAGAGGTGCCGGAACTCACCGTGAATGCCTCCCCTGTTCTCTTATAATGACAATGGCGTTCACCTGAGAGGTGCCAAAATTTAATTCTGGCTGGGGGGGGGGGCTCTGCATGGCAAGGATAAAGAAGCTAGTTTCCAGTCAAGGCATTGGATTGAGATTCTGGAGAGTTGTCTTCCATCCCTGACTACTCTGAAACTTGGAATATGCCCTGTGACTCATCTGCACCACCTGTGAACTGGGAGAAATGCTTATGGAATGTCTGTGAATCTAAAATGCATTCGTATCCGTGAGATGTTTAATATTAAACATGGAAAGCATAGGGGAACAGCTGCAGATCAGTGGCAGAGTGCATTCAGGAGGTCCTAGATTCAAAGCCTGGCATCTTCAGTTAACATGATCTCAGGCAGCAGGACTTGGAAAGTCCTTGGGATAAGGTCCAAAGGAGCCACTGCTGGTTGGGAGTGTAAAACGCTGCTTCAAACACACATGTAATTAATGATGTAAAAGAGATGCAACATGGCCATTGGCCACACCTGGCAGAAAGAGTGAAGGGGCCACAGAGATTGGCACACTGGAGCAGAGCAGTGGGAATTCTCATGTGACCGGACTGGAGTAGTCTGCATCCGAGCTTCAAGATCTTATTTCTCTCTGTGTGTGGTCTTGCCAACTCCTCGTAACAGCACTTGTTTATGCAGTTGCCCCCCACCCCGCCAAGAGTCAGTAAACAGATCCTCTCTAATTTCATTGTTATTCTCCTCCCCCTCCACCTATGAGATTCTTAGCAGAGTTGGTTTTACTTCTTAGCACTGCCTTGCCAGTATATTGCGTTTTGCCATCGTGTTCCCACCCCACCCCCGCCGCAAAGCAACATCTGTAAAAAAAAAGAAAAGAAAGCAACCTTGGTTGAAATGGAGAGCAGCTTATTCTGAAAGCCTTCCAACAAGCAATGAGGAATCAAGATGCCCCTTAACCTTTCCCTGATCCTCTTTCCCTTCTACCTGATTATAGACTCTGCATGTTTAGCTACTTTAGTGAGCTTCAATGCATGCTCCCCCATGTGCAGCTTCCGATTGGTTTCAGCTTTGCCGTATCAGTCCACAAGCTTCCAGTTACCAGATGTAAGTCTGCAATCCCATGTATACTTATATGGAAGAAAGCTTTATTGAATCCAGGGGTGCATACTTTGAAGTAAAGATGCATAGGATCTGGCTGTCACTTCAGGACTGCATTCCTGTGCACACTTCCTCGGGCAAAAGTCCCACCTATAGACTCAAGCTGCATAGATTAAACAGGTGGTGTTAACTCTATGCTAGTTATTTATCTGGTCTGCTTGTCAACCTACCTACTCATCTATTTCTGCTGGGGAGAAGAATAAGAGGGAGGAAAGCTGATATAATTTAAATCTGCCAAGGAAGGCTCAGAGAACTCGTGGGCTGTCAAACAGAAGTGAAATCCCAAGCCCCAGAGAAAGGATCAGAGACGTTTCACAGCGCTTGGCAACAGCAGAGACTCTGGTGTATCATTTGCCTAAACAACTCCACAAGAAGCTTGGATTTTGCAGGAAGAAGACTAGGACAGAGGGTTTTAAACATATTTGTGAAAATGAAAGAGCACCGACCTCAGCAAGCAGTTGGTCAACTCTTCCCAAAATAGCTGTCTCCATTTGGTCTGCGGAGAGGCAGGCAGGCAGCGGAGTGGATCTGTCTGCCTCCAAATCTGAAACCCTGGATTGCAGGTCCGACGTCCTGAAGTACAGCAGGAGGCTCAGCACCAAAGAAAGTAAAGATACTCCAGGCAGCCCAGAGCTCAGCAGAAGAGGTATCTTACAGCATCTTTCCCCATCTCCTGTCCTGGGATGTGCGAGGCAGCCGCTCTCCAAGACACCAGGAGCAGCCCCCTTCCAGCCCTTCTCCTCCACCACCATTCCTTCCCTGGCCTGAGAGGCAATAAATAAATAAATATAGTATAAATAAAGCTGCAATCTTCCTCTCAGAAGTACAATCCAGAATGCATGAAAAGAGCACCGTCCAAGGGAATCCCAAATGCCACTGAAGGAAGGAAAAAAAAAAAAGGACAGCTAACAAAACCAAACAAAAATGTATAGGGATCAAAAGGAGGTGAAGGGAAAAGAATTTTCCCCTTCCGAGGGGAAAAATCAAACTCCAGAAAAGTTTTGGAGTTTTTTGAGAGGGGAGGGGAAACAATCTGATCAGGGCTGTTGTTGTTGTTGTTGTTTGTCTTTCAGCCTTGTTTGTTGTCTCTGTTGTTCCTCCCTCCCTCTTTGTTTGATAAGTTTTCAGTTCCTTAGCAGAGCAGGCAACAGATTGTGCATGGAGGTCCCCATTAGAGAGAGGTAATTCTCAAATGATTGGGAGTTGTACTGTGGCTGTTCCTGACTTCTCTGTAATATGACACACATACACACTCTCTCTCTCTCTTCTCTTCTCTCCTCTCCTCTCTCTCTGTCTCAGATATGCTGGCTGCACGGCTTCCCAATGCAACCTCATCTGCACTCCCTTTCTCTGCCGATGATTTATTTATTTATGCAAAACTGCTGGGTGGGATTGGATTTGAGGCTCCCACCTCCTCCAAAGCCCCACAGGTCCCTCAAGTGCCTTTCATCAGCTTCTCTTTGAAGTGGCACTCACTGCAGTCATTTATAGCTGCAGGAAAGTGACTATAAAGCAGAGGGGCAGGACTTGTGTTACCCACCCACCCATCTCACATGAGGGCGATTATGTCTGTGGGTTTGTTTTGATTTTCATTGTATCTGTAGAAGTCAAGCAACAGCATCCTGGTCTGCTCTTTCCAGACAGGTCTGCTGTTTTTGGACCAATTTCGGATCTAAAGAACTTTGGATAGTTTACTCACCCAAGTGCTTTCAGTCAGTTGATTTGTCCTGAATCTTTTTTTGCGGCTCCTTTCTTTGTGTTGTGGCTTCATTGCTGATATGTGTGGATCCCTTTGGCTCAGGCATTTCACACATGTGAAGCATGTTCCTCATGTCAGCAAGGAAACCAAACTGCAATTCTGGAGAACAATGTGTGTGTGGGATGTAACTTCAGACTAATGGTTCAAATCTTCACAGTTAGGTTTGCCGGAGTACAGATATCGTGTAAACCCTCACTTAAAAATAGTAAGTTCATAGGATGAATTAACAGTTATGCAAAGTAGGCTATGGTCCTTATACTATGATGAAACTATAGGGGAAATTCATAGTGAGCTGAGGATGCTTAAAAGTGATAACGTCATGAAGGGACAGCAGTCACTGTATGTAGGATTGACTAAACTTTCAGACACCTTTCCAGAATGAAGAATAGAATGGCCATGATTTCTTTTACAGTTGCAGGTTTTAGGGGCAGCTTCTGTGGATGAGTGTTGGCTCTCTTGGCCACTAGCTATGATGGCTATGTTCTACCTCTACTGCTAGAGGCAGGGCATTTCTGTATAGCAGCTTCTGGGAATCACAACTGGGAGAGTTCTGTTGCACTAGGATTCTGCTTGCAGGCTTCCCATAAGCACCTGGTTGGCCACTGTGATTACAGGATGCTAGACTGGACTGTTATTATGTTCTGAAATGCTGGTAGAGATGAATTAGGTTTGGTCCCTGACACAGGGATAGTATAGGGCTCCTGTACCCTTTAATCTAGCCTGTTAAAGGCCAGGACCTAGATCTTAGGTTAAATGAAGGAAAAGGTACGGTTCCAATGGCTCCATTTGCCTCTGAAAAATAAATAATATGAAGAAGAAGAAGAAGAAGAAGAAGAAGAAGAAGAAGAAGAAGAAGAAGAAGAAGAATGGGCATTGGTGTAATCTCTGTATGCCTCCAGGACACAATAATTGGTGTAAGCTTTGTATGTGCCAATGAATTGTAGATTCTGTAACACCGAGACTCAGAAATCTTAGTTCAACAGTGAGAACCCCTTAAATTTCTCTCCGACAGTAGCTGGTAAGGGAATGAAAACAGACCTCTTTGGTTGGATACAATTGCTTTAGAACTCATTTTGCAGGTCCTGAGATTGCACACCTCCTCCCAGCCATTCTCCAGAACTTCAATGCTACAGGAATTAATCTGGCAGTTCATGAGTCTGCCCAGAAGCAGTTCCAACATAATGGTCAAACTCCATGAGAACGCTCTGTAATTATTCCCGTGAAGCAGTAATATTTGGAAAATGCTAAACTGAAATTGAAAATCCATGTGGCTCTGCCAGAAGTTTGGCCAACAGGCAGGAACTCAGCGAGCTCTGGTACAGGCAAGTGGCCAGGTTGAGTCAATGGAGTATTATAACTTTAGTCAGCTACAACCTAAGGCAAGTTATGGAGCCATAAAGACAAAATCCAGGTTTTTATCTGGGAGGCAGTTCCATAAGGTGAAGTAAGGTGAGCTGGGTGGGAAAGAAGAATCGTGTATGTGGAAGGAGGAAGGTCTTGGCTTGCTGGTTGCAGGTTACCATGGCAACATTGAGAAATGGAAATAATCTACTCCAGAAGAACTGCTAGCTCATTCAAAGGCATAGCCAGGAGCCAATAGTAGACTGGAACCATCCAAAAGAAAGGATGGATTGGTGAATGCTAACTCTTCCTAAATTTAAACAACAAAAAGTATTGTGGCACATGAGAAGACTAACAAATGTTATGTGCCACAACTACCCAAGCATTCCATGTTGGTTGAAAACCCTTTGCTGGTTTTCCATGTTGATTGAAACACCAGATAGCGCTTATGCCCAACTTCAGTTAGTGTGCCAGCTATAGCTGTTCCTTGATCTGGCTAACTTGGCCTCAATAATGCATGCTCTGATAACCTCATGTTCGAGCTGGTACAGTGTGCATTATATGGGACTACTCTTGAAGAAGATTCAGAAGATATAGCTGATGCTACATGCTGCTACATTGTTATGGTGTAATTAGAGAAGACAGGGCCTTTTCGGTGATGGCACCAAGACTTTAGGATTCCTTCCCTGAAGAAATATGGCTGTTCCCCTCACTGTAGACATTTAGAGGCCTGCTAAAGACTACTGTATTCACCTGGTCCTTCATGAATTAAATGTCCCAATTTCTGTCTGGATTTTTTTGTAATGGTATTTTGATTATGTTGTACACCGCCCTGGGCTATTGATTGGGAGGAAGGGTTGTATAGAGATCAGATAAACAAACAAAGCATAGTTTAGTGCAGCATACAAACATGGCCTCTTAACAAGAGGTAGCAGTGTGGTAAAGCTAGCTCCAGGTTTGAGGAGGCCCTTGGCAAAGTACCCTCTGAGTAGCACCCTCCCACAGCAACAGGCTTGCCTAGTAAGCTTACCAGCTGGTGATGGTGAATGACAGCAGTACTCTGATTAGGGCCAGGTATCTGGATCTAGGAACCAGACACCATTTTAATTTCCCAAAATGCCCACTATGCTTGTGACACTGGGTAAAATTAAAATGGCAGCAGGCTCTTAGACCCACCTACCATGTCCTGATTTATGCGAATAAATTTGCGTAAATAGTGTCCAGGGCAGTAGGGCAGGTGTTAGAAGTGGGTCCTGTGGAGTGTCCAGGATACTGGATTGGCAGAACAATGCAACTGTTTTATTCCAGTTAACTGACAGATCAGGCCAGACAAGCATCCCAAATGAACTGATTGTGTACCCTAGAGCATGGTGCAAGATGCTCTGCCGACATGCAATAATTTGTTTGCTGATGATGTGAAAAAGGTTCCCTAAAGGTAGACAGTTTGAAATAACTTTTTGAAGTCAATAGCCCATATTCTGAAAGACAACGACTCCACAGATCCTTAATGGATGTGTGCCTTCTTTGTGAATGTCCCAGTAGGCACCACGGTTTGGGGTCAGTCTACCTCATATAGACACACTGAAAGAAAGCAGCCCGAGGCTACTGTGAAGCGTGCTTACTAAAACACATGCTGAAAATTGGCCTCTCAAATGGAGCTCCCTTCTGACTCTTTGCCTGTCATTTACACAGTTTAAATGAACATTTTGCGTGCAGTCTGTGCTGGAAATTGCTGGCAAAGGAAACTCATATTTGTCTCCAGCCTGAGCTCAGTTTCAGAGTGTTTTGAAGAAATGGACCTTTTGGGACCCAGTTGAAGAGAGCGAGAGAGATCTGTTACCCTTCCGTCAAATAAACCTTTGAAGGACCCAAGAGCACACGGTGTTTATTCTTTGAACAGCCATATCCCTTTCGCAAGCCACTTGTTTTCTAAAATGAGATTTTAGTGTCTGCTTGACAGGAAATCCTTTCTTAATTTCTTCTAATGGGTTCCTTGTCATTTAACAGCTCGAATGAATGTTGTACCTTTGGTATGCTTTGCAAACATGCTCCTATTAACAGATATCTTCTTTCAACAGCTTTTCATATATATATCTGAGTCTTTCTAACACATGATGAGGTGCAAGGAATAAGTGCATTAATTTTTGAAGAACGTTGTGTAGATTTCTTCTGAACTTTGTGGTGCTTTGATTTTTTTTAAAAAAAGGTTCTATGGATCCAGCTCAGTTAACATTGTTATGCAATATATTAATCTTCATTTGTTTATTCAGTTACACCCCATTTTTTAGTCATGATCAGCTCCTGAAGTAGCTTTAGAAAAATATACAATTGCAATCCATGAAAAGGCACAATAGATTGGGGTGCCTGGCAGTGTTCTATGGCAATCTATTCTGGTCCCTAACAATTTGTTTTCTTGTCCAGGTTCCACACTGAGGTTCTTCCTCCAAGATGGAAAATGTAGAAGGAAGTGCAGATATCAGCTCACAGAAAGCTCCTGTCCGATGATATCAATATGTCCTCCGGATAGTAAATTAGTCCCGCTCTCTCTCAAAAAGGATGGCAATTGCAGTAGAGATGGCAATTGCAATAAGGAACTGTGGATGGGCACAATCCTGTAATTCCCAAAGTGTATCATGAAAAAAACTGCTACAGTGTTGCAAGAAATAAATGAAATAAAGAATTAAAGGCTCTTGCGAGTTCATAGTATCAATCTACAGAGGGGGTTGTCCTCTGCATGAGTTGCAGCTTTGAATTTGCTTAGAACAATGATTCAAGCAATAACACATGGGGTGGAAATGGGAGGAGAATTAAGAGTAGTTACTTTTCCACTCTGAAATCTTATCTCATTGAGTATAACAAAAGTTTGGAAACATTGGTGAACAATGGGATTAGAAGAGCAAAGAGGTAAGCTGGTAGGTCAAGTGGATGGATTGAACAACCTGGATCCAAAACTAGTACACTCTACATGGTTTGGGCTAAAACTCCCATCATCCCTGACTGTGGGCCAAGCTGACTGAGGCTGATGGGAGTTGGAGAGCACCATATTGGGTTACATGGTCAAAGTTCAGAATTTCTGCTGAGTGGCTCAGACCATGAACTAAGCAGGACAAGAAGTTATGCAGATGAATTCTGAATTTATTTGCTGTATATGGGACAACTTCTGTTGGTGCAAACCATGGGGATCAGTAACTGAAATTCCCTAAGATGGGTTGAGAAGAATCTCTGTATACTTCACTTGCATAGGAGCCAACTCCTAGGGGCCGAGGTCCCTTTGCCCCCCCCCCATATAATATTTCATGGGGCTGCCCCCCCCCAAGTGATGGGGATTGCCATTCAAATGGTGTGTGTGTGCGCCGCGTCTTGTGATCAATTATGCAGGGTGGGGCTTAAATAAATGTACCCTGCTGTGATCTCCTTAGGGTGTTAATGGGGTGTTTTCCTCACAGGGAGGGAAGTGCGCCAAGCTCCTGATCATTCTAACTTCTATTCTTCTTTCAACAATATTTTTTCCAGTACCCATGGACATGTGAAGGCATTATGATAGTGACCATTTTGCTTTCAGTCTCCCTCCCTATAACTCCAAACACTGTATTTGATTTTGAGTTGCTATTTTTGCATTACTGCTGCTCTTTTCATTGATAGAATCCACCCTGGGTTTCTTTCCTGATTTGCCTGCCAGCTCAGATCCTATCTGTGTATAAATGGAATTATGGTTTCCCTCTCCAATGTGTATTACTTTTAGACTGACCTACATAGAATCTCATCTGGTTTTCGCTAATCTGAATAATTTGTTATCATCTGGACACTCACCCCTGATTCTAGATAATTTATAAATAAGAAAGACAGCATCATGTCCTTGAGAGACCCCACTGGTTATTTCCCTTTATTGTGAAAACTTCCTATTTTATTCCCACAGCATCCTGTTTTTGATCCAGCTATCAATCTATAAGAGGCCCCGTTTCTCTGACTGTTTATTTAGGAGTCTTTGGTGGCTCCCCAGCAGTGATTCGCCAGTAGTCTGTTGCCACACTCAAAGAATTCTAAAAAGCTTAACAAGACAGGACTCCCCTTCATATAAATCATTCAGAAGCCCCAGCAAGGCTTATTCTTCTATATGCTTGAATTCTAGCTTTAAAAACACTTTCCATCAATTTATCTGTTACGCATATTAGGCTACTGGGCTTGTAATTTCCAGGCACTCCTTGGATTCCTTTTAAGAACAGGTGTTACCTTGACCACTCCTTCCAGTCCTCCACTTATGAGGTCAATTTTAGGGATAGCATGCATATTTTTGTTAGAAGATCATCAGCTGCATGTGTGTCTTGGTGTGCAGCATCAGCTCAGCAGGAGGGAGGGAGGTCAAGTGAGGCGCAGCCCCACCATGCTGGCTATATCCCATGTGAACCCAAATACACATTTATTTTTAATTTGGATATTAGCTCTGGAATGTCATCTCTTTATAACCTCAGTTTGTGTTCCTCAGGTACCATCCCCAGAAAAGGCTATTTTGATGTGAGTTACCTTTACAGAATCCTCTGTAGTGACAGTTCAAATAATTAATCTCACTTCTCTGCAAACTCCTAATCCTTCTTCAGTAATGAAGATAAGTGTATGAGATGTCTAATTCCTGTCACTAGAGGGAACAGATGCTGGTTTTTGAACTGATCAGATTGTGGTACATTAAGACTTCAATCCTAACCACACCTCCTCAGAGATAAGTCCTGATGAATTCAGTGGGGCATACTCCTAGGTAAATGGTGTTAGGATTGTAACCTCAAGGACACCCTAAAATATGGAACTGGGGATTTGGAAGTGAATGTCTGAAGTACCGTATTGGCCCGAATATAAGCCATACCCAAATATAAGTCGCACCTTTAAAATTGGAGGGGGGGGAGAAAAAAGAAAAAACACCCGAATATAAGCAAGGAGCACAGCAAAGAGGTGCCTGCCCTGCGCGTAGTTCCCCCACCACTTTGCTGTGCTCCTGGCGCTGTTTGCCCCCAAGCTCCTGGCTATATACCATAAGGTCACTAATATAAGCAGCCCTTTAACTTTTCATGGTCAGAATTTAGGGGGAAAGTGAGGCTTATATTCAGGCTAATATGGTAATACAGTGTTCAAGGTCTGCCCTTCTTGTCTACAACAATTCATTCTATAGTTGTGTTCAAACAATACCTTTAAAGCACATTTGAAACACATTATTTCCTTCAATAATTCTGGGCACTGTCATTTACCCCTCACAGATTTAAAATTCCAGCAACCTTTAACAAACTACAGTGCCCAGAATTCTTTGAGGGAAATAATAAGTGTTAAAGGTATAGTGTATACATAGCATAAATTATTCAATTTCAGATTCTCCTGACAAGTCTGTAGTGTATACACATAACCATTACTGCATGCCAAAACTGTCACAGTAAGTTTTATTTTGGTAACTGGTTCTATACTTATAGGGTGTTCAGCATGTACTATGCATTTGTTTAAGCTTACAGCCTGCCCTGTCTTGGAAGGCTAACCACACACAGACATCTATTTTCAGTACTATACAGACAATTACTAATTGTGCCAAAATATGCTAATCGTTTCCTAAACCAGACCACTACTTAAGTATATATTAAAACATTTATGCCACCCTTCAACCTCTTTGGGATTTCTGTGCAGTACGCAACAAAATTTTATATCATAATGCAAAGTAACGTTTACAAAACAGCAGCTAAGACCCTTAAAAGGAGATTGAGATTTGCAACATATTAAAATGCCTGGGTAAATAAAAGTATTTTAAATATTCCATCATAGCCATGGCCATGGCTTAAGTAAGCCAGTTCCTGGCATTCTTCCTCCCCACCCAGTACCCCAATCTACCAGTGTGAGGGCTACATCTGAACCAAACTTTATCCTTAATGTTTACAAAGGAAAACCGCTACCATATGGGTAGCCTTCATACCTCAGAACTAACCTGAGAGAGTTCTCCATAATTCACTATTGATTTGTGATACAGGTATTGCAGCCAAGATGCCTGAATGAGTTTATAACTGCTTTTTCCAGCCACCTCCATCCTCTCTTTCATCAGTTCATTTGCTGGCCATGTCATGCTGTTTCTCTAGACGCGGGTTGCTGCATGTCAGCCTAGTTTAGGTCAAATGAGAAGCTTTGGCTGCAGATGTGCAGGGCGGGTAATTTCTTTATCCACAAGGCATTAAGGAGTCTTATAATCCTGTGCCAATATAAACGGACTAATTTAGCTGCAGACCTCTTCCAACTGGTATACTTTGAATTATCAGGGCTGCCCTGTTTTAATAAAGTGCCTCCAGGGACATTCTCCACACACACACACCCAGGGAACTTGGGATCACTTCCGCTGACTCTTTGATATACGCGGAAAGGTCCATGGTGTGGACCTTCCTAAAAATGTGAAGTGCAAGGCAGGAGTGTTTGTTCCTGACCCTGAAATGGGACTGGGAATGGCTGTGTCTGAAAGCTGGGAAAAGATAAATAGATGGCTACAATGCTAGCAGATGGTTTTCACTAGTCCAAAATTTCTAATTTCTAATGGAGAAATTCATCAGTATGGAGGGCTGATTATTATGCTCCAAATCATTTATACCCCGCCCATCTGGCTGGGTTTCCCAGGTGGCCTTCCAAATGTTGATGTATTCCAACTCCCACCAACCCTAGGTTAGCCAGCTGTGCTCTAAATATTGGTTTTCCAAAATGAGAAAGTTGTCACTGCATAAAGTATTTGCTGTGCTCCTGGTTTAGCTGGAGCTATAAAATGCAGTGGTACCTCTGGTTGCGAACGGGATCCACTCCGGAGCCTCGTTCGCAACCTGAAAGGTCTGCAACCTGAAGAGCCGAATCTGTGCGCAAGCACAGCACGATTCGGTGCTTCTGTGCATGCGCAAAGCACGTTTTAGCGCTTCTGCACATACGCGAAGCGTCAAACCTGGAAGTTACCCATTCTGCTACTTCTGGGTTTGGTGTGTTCGTAACCCGTGCCAAACGCAACCTGCAGCGAATACAACCCGAGGTATGACTGTAGCATAGGTTCTAAACTACCAATGGTTTGGCACATGGCAATCACATATGGTTTCCGGCTGCCAATAATAAGACCAAGACTATTCGCATGGGCCAAAGTGGGTAAGGAGGGTAGTTACGCACAACAGATCTGTAAATGTAAATGCATGTATTGATGGAGAAATAGCCTATTAATAATCTATATTTTAAAAATCACTTCTGGGTAAGATGGGTTGGTCCATTCTAGTCTGCCAATTTTTGAGTTGAGAACAAAATTCAAAGAAGTGTAAAATCCAAAGAGTTATTTTGTTCTAGTCCACACATTAGTCTGTCAAGATCCCAATCAGTCAACAGAATCCACAAGCATCCTTTTTCTAGGTAACATGCCAACATGCCTCTCTCTATATATATAGCAAGGAGAAAGAAGGGAAGAAAGACCGCTGGGTCTTTATCATCTGACTGGTCTATGGTCCAAGCTATAAATCTCCAAGAATAAACTATGGTTTGCAATCACCCATCACAGCAAGGAAGGAGAGGAGAGAGTGTGCCTGCAAACAGCTCATTCCAAATCCTACATGAGAACAAGATATCTGAGCGTTGCCAAAGAGCAATGAACCACTCTTGTAGCCAGTATGAATCTTTAATAGCTAGTAGGTGTAGTTAGCAGTGCTGGACTGGCCATGGTTTCCAGTCAGTCCTGAAGTAAATCAAGTGACTGCATTAGGTAATTTTTTTACGATCTCTCAGGGCTGTCGTGAGGATGAAAAGATATAAGCCCTTTCATGTTTACAGCTCTAAGCATCTTGTAGCAAGAGAAGGATACACATGGGATAAATAATCTCTTCTGACTGTTCCCTAGATCCCCAGCATTTCAATTTCTATCCCAACAACCTTCACCACCATGCTTTCTTATGGGCCTCTCTGGTAGCAGCTGTAGCGCTGCTGAGTGAATGTGTACATGGCCTTTAGATGACTAATCTATGTTTCTCTTAACAAACATCACTGTACTGCCAACAACAATCTGCTTTGCTAACCATATGGAGCCATGGTTTTGTCACTAAATACCATGTTTAAGTGCAAATAATATCCCTTTTTTCTTGTAGTTTGTAGGGAAATGAGAGGTCTTGGCTCGTTTAGGTGATCCATTGCTGTCAATAACTAGCAGGCCAACATCTCAAGCTATTGTAAATATATTAATGCAAGACTTTCTTTGTATTCACTAGACTCAAAAAGAACATCTGGAAACAGAT
The DNA here is from genome assembly GCF_009819535.1 of Lacerta agilis. NCBI lineage: Eukaryota > Metazoa > Chordata > Lepidosauria > Squamata > Lacertidae > Lacerta > Lacerta agilis. The sequence continues at coordinate 26,536,384 of NC_046316.1, read as the reverse complement.
GTTCTGTGAAGCAGCATAAAAGGCAGTGGAAGAACAGAAATGGCTCACAGTGCAGTGGTAAGGCAAGGAGCAACAATAATGGAGTCTGTCAGTGATTAGCCATTGCTGATCACAAAGGACAAGCACAACAGGAAGTAGTCATAAACCGCTGTTTGGAAACTTAAGTGTTCAATAGAGGAAAGACCTGAAGCTGCTGGTAGTATTATATCATCAGCAGTAAGAGTCTCAGGTCATGCAAATCAATCTGGGAGTGAGCAACTATTAGGCTGAGAAGCCAGGCCAGAGACAACAGCTCTATAGGACCAGCCTCCCTGGGGAGAGCATTCCACAAACAGGGAGCCACCACAGAAATTGTACTTAGTCATGTTGCCACCCTCTGGGCCTCTCGTGAATGAGGCACATGAAGAAGAGCCTCAGATTATAACCACAGGGTCCGAGCCAGTTCATATGAGGAGAGGCAGTCCTTGAGGTGTTGCAGTCCTGAGTCATTTGAGACTTTAAAGGTCAAAACCCTCAGGGACGCAGGTGGCGCTGTGGTTTAAACTACTGCACCGCTTGGACTTGCCAATTGGAAGGTCGGCGGTTTGAGGCCCCGCGATGTGGTGAGCTCCTGTTGTTCAGTCCCAGCTCCTGCCAACCTAGCAGTTCGAAAGCACACAGTGCAAGTAGATAAATAGGTATCGCTCTGGCGGGAAGGTAAACGGCGTTTCTGTGCACTTCTCTGGCTTTGCCAGAAGCGGCTTAGCCATGCTGGCCACATGACCCGGAAAAATTGTCTGCGGAAGCAGACAAACGCTGGTTCCCTTGGCCTGTAAAGCGAGATGAGCACCGCAACCCCAGAATTGTTCGCGACTGGACTTAACTGTCAGGGGTTCCTTTACTTTTTTAAGGTCAAAACCAGCACTTTGAATTGGGCCCAGAAACTTATTGGCAGCCAGCGCAGTCGAGCCAGGATCAGTGTAATATGCCCAAACCACATTCCCCCAATGAGCAACCTGACCACCGAATTCTGTACCACTTGAAGTTTCCAGACTGTCTTCATAGTCATCCCCCTGTATAATGCATCACAGTAATCTAACCTAGAGGTTACCAGAACATAGACAGAAGTTAGGCCATTTCTGTGCAGATAGTGGTGCAGCTGGGCCACCAGCCAAAGCTGGTGGAAGGCACTTCACACCACCAAGGCCACCTGAGCCTCAAGCAACAGCCAAGGTTGCAGGAGTAACCCCAAGCTACATACCCACTCCTTCAGAAGAAGTGTGACCCAATCAAGAGCAGGCAACCTCCCATCTATCTAGTCGATGGAACCACCCATTAACAGTGCCTCAGTCTTATCTGGATTGAACTTCAGTTTGTTTACCCCCCCCCCACCCCCACCCCCCACTCTGCAGGCATAAGCAGAACTCCTTTTGATGGTGACCATTTGTCTACTGCCATTCCCCCATCACCACTTAAATGCCCCTCCAAGTGATGCTACAGCATGCTGTGCCATTGCTCATAAGGGCACTATGGGGAGAAAATGGCAGTTCTCACTGGTGGCCACCATTCTTCCACAAAAGCCACCTCTCCACAAACATAAGTTTCATTTTCTTGCTTTTCAGTCAAAGATGAGGATGCCAACCTTAGATTGTAAAAATATTGTTCTTCACAACTGGTTGGTCAGCTACAGAACCAGGGTTTATCCTGAATGGTAATTGAATTGAATTTATTTTACGGTCACAGACCAGCTCATCCTGAATGGTAATGAGCAGAGCTGTGTGTAAGGTAGAGTTAAATGGCTTTTCATTCATTACAGGTTACCTGCCAGAACACAGAAAAAACTAAATGGATAAAAATAAATGGATGGTTGAGAACTCTAGTCAAAGTGGGACCATTGCTCCGAACAAAGCCAAATTCTGGTTCATTATAGGGAAGATGATTCCAAACCCATTTTCTTCACTGTTCTGCATCAAAGGAAAAGTGCAATGTTTCACAGGAACCGAACTTGCATTCCCCCCCCCCCCGGTGGTGTCTGGGTTTGATTTCATCCAGAACGTACCCCTTTGCAATCAGAGGTCACAGAGATGGTCATCTTCTCCAGCTGGAGCGGCACAATGATCTCACTTCCTGATCATCCTGGGTGGTGGGACTTTTTAACAGGCAAAATTGAAAAAAAAATAAAAAAATCTCCAGTGAGAAAATGCCGAAGAACATCAAAGTACTGACAATCTGTTCAGAAAATGTATCAAAGCACACTTCTAAACACCAGTACTGTATACGAGATATTTGTGTGTGTTTGTGTGTATCAATTCATTTTACATGATGGAAAGTAGAAGCCATGTTAAACAACATCTAAATATTAGATAACTTATAATAATAGCTCAAGACTTTAATTTATCAGAAAGAGGGAGCGGCCATTACTTCTTTATCCCCAAATCTCAGGTGCATAACCTAGATGGAGGTTATCTGCAATATCCATCTTGGAATCATCTACAAGCTGACTTCATGACAACATCAGCCTAATTTCTGCACTTCCCCCACTTCTCAACTCCCTCGCTCCCTGCTTATTGTAGCATCTTGCCTCATGAAGACTTCTGGAGAGCTCAAAAGCTTGCCATGCTTTTGTGACGTTTTAGTAGGTTCCCCAAAAAGGCATAGTCCAACTTTAAATTTTGGAGGATGTGTGTGTATGGATCAACACAGCTACTTTTGCTCTTTATGTGCATAGATGAATACAAAACTAGCCATTCAGGCAGAATCCTACAACCAGAGGAAGATGATTTTCCACCATGTGGACTTTTCATTTTGAGGGTTAAATCCCCTCCAACTGCTAGATAATACTGTTTGACTTCAATTGACTCTTTCTACCTAGGACACCATCCAAAATTAATCCCTGGCCTTGCTAAATTAAAGACTGCCAGGTTTCACTTTACTCCCGCTGTCTGCCAAGCCAGGGACCTGTGTGTTACAAGCCAGACTTTAATTTCTCAGAGTTGGGGAGCAGCTATTGCTTCTTTATCCCAGATTCCCAGGTGTGCAACCTGATATCTATAGCACCTGGGAGGGACTTCAGACTGCAATCTCCATCTTGGAACTATCTGCAAACTGACTTCATGACAACATCAGCCTAATTTTTGTACTCCCCACCCCCACCCCACTTCTCACCCCCTCACTCCTATCTTGCCTGATAAAGAGTGCTGGAGAACTCAAAGCTTGTCACACTTCTGTGACATTTTGGGTGGTCCCAACAAAGGTATTTTGGTTGTTAAACAAAGTTGCAGTTAAAGGGTAATGATAGTTATACAGTATATACAAAAACTTACACAATTAGACAAATCAAGTGCTCAGAATGAAGGAAAAGCACAAGGTGGAAGCAATACAAGATGGACAGGCGGGAGTGGGCTGAGAATGACAACACCAAGATTAAAACAGAATTAAAGGTGAAACAGAAGAATGAAGCACAGATTTAAAAAGGCAGTAGAAAGGAAAAGGAACTAGTAATAAATAAAAATGCACGTGTAAAATCTGTGTACTCTTCTTCAGATTCTTTGGGGGAAAACATTTTGCTGAGAAAAAGAGAGTTGTAGAAAACAAATAAACTATCTCACCAGCACTATGAAGCCCCCTGTCACTTGGTACAACATAGTTGTGGACCACACTTTCATCATCCATGACAACCAACCAAACTGGCTGGGCCTAATGCAAGGCCACAGGCTCCCCATCCCTGCAGTATGACATATTCTATACTGGAAGAATTGTATTCCTATGGTGGGCGAGTTTTAAGCATTCCACCACAGCCAAGATGGGGTTCTGCAGACAGAAGGTGATGAAAATTTCAGCAGCTGGGATTACTGAGATCACCCGTCAACATGGTGCAGATTAATCCTTACCTTAAACACAGCCTTTAGCTTTCTCCTGTACAGATGAACGGTTGTCAACCATCCAGTGGGGAACACTAAAGTGTTGTACTTGAAAGTAATACAGTGGAAGGTGAAACCTGCTTTGACATTGGCTTCCCAGGTCCCACTTTCAGGGATCCCACACGGCAATTCGATTTCACCCCCAGGTCTCCTTGCAAAATACAAATCTTCCTCTGACACATAATACCCTAATATGTCTAATTTACAGGCATTTTGCTATCCCTATATAAAACATAGGGCTGAATCAAAACATCAGATCAAAACATCAGACCTAACTTTCCACCTTCATTAGCAAGCTATGAAGGCGGGCTCTCACTTTCATTGATTCTTCGATGGGAGGAGGGACAAAGAACATGGACTAAGTTTGCAATTGTGCCAGCAACAGAGGGAACAGAGGGAAAGAAAAAAGTGCAGTAGGAAATACTCCCCCACTTCTCAGTGGTTTGCAGTTTTCTTCTACAGAAGTGAATGCCAAACTTTTGCTCCTCTGGGAAAAGTACTGCATTTGGGAACACTGTTGCAGCGGGATCAGACTCCTGGCCCCTCCAAACCATGGGTCATAGGTCTTCCACTGAGAGGGAACCTGCCTGGGGGCACAGTCTATCTCTCTGTGAACAGAAAACAAGGGAAAAGAAGAGTATCTTTCATTAAAGACAGACTGCCTAGGAACCCAAGAATGAAGTGGGAATGGATAGCTAGCTCAGGAAATTGAAAACAACTTTTAGTAAAAACTTCCTATCCCTCAAAACACTTAGTCTTTTATCAAAGATCCTTCTTTTTCTGACAGCAAAGTGTAAGGTTTTGGCAGAGCACAGCTGCACTCCAGGATAATGCAAAAGACAGGCATGGTGGCTATGAGGTTCACAGCTAATGGACCAGAGTCGTTTTCAATTACTCTCAGCACTGTTTGCAAAGAAAAGTCAGGGACAAGGAACGCTGCTAATGTCATCTGGGAGCCACATCGTTTCCAGCATTCCTGGACACAGTCTTAAAATCCATTCACTGTACCTTCAAAGATCATCCTGGGTGTTATAAGCCATGAGGGAGCGCTTGTTCGTCTCTGTCTTCAGTTCTGATCCTGGGCTTGCTTCTGTGCACAATAACACCTGGACCCTCCCTGCAGTGCTAAAGTAAAAAAGAGGCCTAAGCATTTTAACATTGCACACTTTATTTACATTTTCAGTGGTGACATTATTTTTATGATTACAAAACCAGTGTGGTTATAGCCGGATGGAAATTGGTTTACAATGTTGTGCCTCCATCCTCCCACGCTGTCACTATCACATATGACAGCTCTGAATTTTCAGAGAAAGGCAGCCTAGAGAGCTGAACAAGCACATTATATGCAGCAAGAGGAGTGGGAAACCATATATTAGAACAGGAAGGTACCGCAGGTGGGCAAAGCATTGTTGGTAGAAGTCATATCAGGTTGGAAAGAAAGATTAAGCATCTAGTAGGCATGAGAGATCACACAAGATCAGAATTAAGGACATAGCAAAGGAAGCAAATGGAAGCGTGGGCAGTCAGGAGTGGTCATACTATATGGGATGTTATTAGCACGGCATATAAGGTTTCACAATGTTTTGACAGGTATTTGTGTTTATGTAATCCACCCTGGGACCTTAGGGTAAAGGGTAGGTAATATCCTTGGAAAAAGATCCATACAACGCAACATTTCTGAGGTCATTTCTGAGAATACAATAGCTGTCTACAGCACCTTTGGACAGATATACTTCTTCCTTATTTTTGTCCACCCATAACCAGGTTCCGCACCAGCTCCACCCCTGCATTCTGATCTGGTAGATTCTAACCTTGCTCTTATTCAGTCAGCTGGATACTTCCAGACTCTGCTTCTGCTCTGTCTGTCCGGGCTCTGCCTTCCAGCCCTGTCTCAAGGGCTATTGTTTTTCCAAAACAAAAGTCTGCAGTCCCAGATAAGTGAACTCTTAAGATTTAGTGTCAGGAGTATAACGTATTCCTGGACACAGCAGAGTTAACCGCACACTTTTCTGGAAGCTTCTGGCTGTTGTGCAATTAACTGGACAGCACTACGCAGGAACTCAGCAACTCACTTGGATAACTATATACAGTATTTATTGAAGCAACTAGTATCCATAAGTTACTATTTACAGACTTTACAAATAAAAGAAACAAAACATAAAATCTTTCCTCTCTCTCATCAACCTACACTGACCACCTACACCACACCAACCTAACACTAACACACAAGCTCTCACACAGAGCTCACTCTTTAGGAACTCGTTGACCAATCACAGGTCGTTGCTAAGGGTCGAGAGAGAGAGAGAGAGCAGATCTGGGCTTTCTGCCAACTGGTAATTGCTTGAAGATAGACAGCTGAATTTCTGCACGTAGGCAATTTGATATCTCTAACATGAACATATCTAACAATTGTTCATAAAATTCTGGTGATGCCCTTCTCCTTCCTAAGAATAGGTCTCAAGCCAAATCGTTCTGAAGTTGAAATTTAAGACACAATCTGGCCTAATGGCTGGATTTCCAAAAGATAAAAACACAATTCTGACAACCCTTTGAATAAGCAGCATTGCCATTTGGGCCAGGACATGGGAATCTGATATCTGTGGACAATAGTGAGTGGCACCAGGATGAAGCTCTGCAATTAATCTAGTGCTTGGATGCTACTCAAGGCATTCTAAGATGAAAACTATTCTTCCATTTTTCAGTTCCATGCTAAAAGGTCATTCTCTCCTGTGGCCATCTTCTTGAAGGAAAAGAGTTTGAATTACTTGGATTCCTCTTCTCTTGAGTTTGGAACTGAATAGGCAGTGATTGATACTGATGAGTGGACTGATGTGACTGCATTTTTTGACCCAAGGACCAAACCTCCACACAACAGGCTGGTCACTGTTTCATATTAGAAACATGCTAACAATCAAATAGATACCAACAAATCTATAGCATATATATCACATTCAAAATGCAAGTTTACATTTCACTTTCAAATGTCAAATTGAAGAAATCACTGGCAACAAAACTAGAAAATTCAGTGAGTTTCAAACATTTGTGGAAACTTGTTTCAGCTGCAGTTTCATCCAAAGTATTAAACCCTATCCCTTCTTCATCCCTCCAGGCTCTGGCCACATATCTCCCCTGTAAGTGGTTGGGTCAGTTGCTTCTAGAAATGTCAGGCTGGAGATGGGCAGCAGAGCCTTCCAGTAAGAGATTTCTTGCTGCCTGCATGGAGACGTCCACTGAAGTCGTTCCAACTTACAGCTGCTAGCAGGGGATAAGGTAGCAGCTGCTGCTGCTGCTTAGATGTCTCATATTAAGCACACAGCTCTTATTGTATCAGCCTTCTCTGCATCTTTGTGTTGGCAATGTGACGTAAATCTTTCAGTGGCAGGGGTTAACCTGTCTTATCAGATTCAACTAGAAATAAAGAAAAAGGAGACCCACAATATGTGAGGTGTCCTTTTAATTTTTTACAGTTGCTGTGATGAATTAGCATTTCAGAGAAAGATCAAGGCAATATGTGGATCCTTTTATTTGACTCTAGGGTAGTTCCCGCCCTAGTATGTTATTTTGGAACTTATACTACTATTTACTACCATTACTGGTTATAATTACCACCACATTTATAGCCTGCCTTTCCTCCAAGCAACTCAAGATAGGGAACATCGGGGTTATCCAATGCTCTTCTCACAACAACCTTGTAAAGTAGGCTAGCCTTCAAAACAGTGACTTAACAAGGCTCAATAGGGATTACCCAGTTGCCAGTCACTGAGATCATATGCTAGTGGCATTTTGCATGTACACCAAACTGTTTCCAAAATCACTCACCAATTAAACACGATCAAGATCTGAATATTGGTAAAGCAGACTAATCATGAATAATACATAAAGAGAGAAAAGAAGCAGAAAGAAGGAAGGCAGGAAGGAAGGAAGAAGAAAGGCAACAATGAGGAGAGAAAAAATTAAGAACTAACAAGAAGCATGGAAAAGTAGAAGAACGAAAAAGTCCACCAAGCTTGATCAGAAGTGCAAGGGGTTACCAGCAGTGCAAACTGTCCAACCAGAAAATGAAAGAATGAGTTAATGAATGTTGAAGTGCTTTTTTTTTTAAGAGTTTTAAAACATTCAGCAGTTTTTTGTGTTTCCTGGTAATTACAGCGTGACCAAAGAAAATGGGCAAAATTAGAAGGGGGAAATGTTCGCATACCTTTAAAAAGAAGTTGGAAAAATGAAGGCACTAAGAAGGCAAATGCACGGAGGAATACAAGAATGGCTCTACTTCAAGTTAAGGGGTCTAATCCAACTCTAGTCATGCACAAGGAACTTTGTACTACAACTAGTGGCCCTGAATTGGGATGTGCCTTTCCATCTGCACCATAATACATATCCAGCAAAAGCAGCATGAGATGCATCCCACAAAATGTGCACCCAGTAAAAGCAAAGGTGCATCTCTGAATCTGCATTACTTGTGCACACAGAAGCTTGCATCTGTATATGCTGGATTTTTTTTTAAAACTGATTTTCATATAATTTTGTTTTTCAGGCTCCCCTAGAACTGCTGGGAGAATTTCAGTGTACACTCACCCTAAACAATAGTAGGGATAACACCTCTCCCACCCCCACAGCCTCATGAAGAAATTCATGTGCAAATGTGGGTCCAGTTATTACAAGTAATGGACTTGGCCACAGCTCCTTCCAGTCTTCCTCTCTCAGCTCATTGCTTCCTTCAACCACCAGCATGAACTAATAGTATAGTTTCATTCTGTGTCAAATGAGTGAAAATTCTACATGAGAATATTTGGGAACACTCTCTTCCTTCACTCCACCCTCCATTTTGCCACTCATAAATAAGTAGAGAAATTGTAATGTAGCCAAATCCGATTCACTTCATGGTGTTATGATGCTAGCACATTCACAATGTGATCCTAAATTCTTTGGGATCATGCAGTGAAGACACGCCACAACACTCTGTATCAGGATACGGGTTTGGATTGTAGAAAATGAATATGTATTTATAAGTCTGTTCTCATTTTTTGTTACACTGATCCCTCACTCCCATCAGCGACCTCATTTTCATCCTTCTTGAATATGTTCCAATCCAAGTCAACCTTTGTTTCACCCCTACCCAATATGCTGAAGGAGTTCAGGCCACACTGCATTGATTTCACCAGCAAATGCCTATAGGTGTACAACTTGTCCTGCATTTGCCAGGAGGACAGTGTGATCTTTGATTGCTGACTAAGCTATTGCTTCTTAAAACTGATCTTCTACAGCATATAAGAGAGAAACCCTTGTTTGTTTTACAGCATAATCCAAAACTTGTCTTCTCAAAAGTAAGCCCCACTAAATTTAGTAGGGTTTACTCCCAGGTAAATGGGGTTAGGATTGCAGCACTAGATAGCCTTTTCACTTCCATAGATATGACTAAGTATGGGGCTATGTGACTATTGTGTTCTTGTTGGGGAAAGACAGTAAAGTTATTGTTTACCTTCCTGGCTGCTGTGTCCTCTAAAACTACCATGACATAATGTAAAAAATAATTTAAACTCAGTTTTCTAGGACAAGGAAAATGTGTGGTTCTCCCCACTCCAACTACAATAGAATCTCCCATATAAAAATCCATCACTAGTTTGGATGTGGGGAAAACCCAGGATGTGAACTTCCCTGCAGAGCCTCAGCCTAAATGAATTTACAGGGCTACTGTGAGATTAAGTCAAAACAACCTCTGTTATTTAATGAAAGATGGAGTTCAAATATGGCATATATGGAAAAATGGCACCCATTGCTGTGATCAGTTAGTGACACTGTGAAACAATTTTTTACCATAATTCCACTTGGTCCATTATAATACTGTGATTTAAATGTGCCAAGCGATTGGGAACCTCTTTCTATGCTAAGGATTGCCTGCACACATAGATTCCTTCTTTCCTTCCTTCCTTTTGCTTTTAACTAAGCATAATTGTGAGTCTGTATGTTAGCACAAGTGTCTTGAAATATTTGGAGTGCATGGGCTGGAGTGGAATGAAATATCATGCCTTTCAGCAGGGCCATATGGAGAGAAAATAGCAAAGGATCTGATAGCAGGTTCCTTTCAAGATGTACAGGAATAGCAGCACACATCTCCATGGGATCATATGGATGAAATTCCTTGGGCCTTGAAACCTGTTGAGAGTCTTCAAATTCTTCTGTATACAGGAAGGATCTTTTTGATATAAAAAAAATTACTGGATCTCTATATTGTTGGATAGTTTTTGGTGTGCTTTTTCCTGAATAAATCCTCTGGTAAATCTGTAATGTGCAGCCCATGCACTTTTGGTTACAGAACATTTATAGTTTTCCAAGGGTTGGTGGGGGTGGTGCAATATGCAGTAGCCGATCGGCATAAAGCAGGGAGAGCACTGAGGCTCAGTGGTTAACTTCCCAAGAGTCTCTTCTCCACCTTATGCTTTTGTGATTCTGCTTTGGATGAAACCTTTCCCCACAATTCTGAAATATCCCTGGCCCTGAATAGATGCCCCCCAAAAAGTTATCAGTCACTACTACCACGAGGCCTTTGGATGCCACTCAGAATGGAAACTTTTAAAATCATGTAGATAATAAATGGAACCATGATTTTGGAGAAATGTTGGAGCTAGATAGTGTGGGAACCCATTTCTCAGCACACAAAGGAGGAACCTGGGCTATTGCAAAATCATTGTTTTAAAATGCTGGATTTGACTAGAGGACCATCCATAGGCGTACCCAGAGAGGGGCGGGGGGAGGGCAACTGCCCCCCCGAAGCAAAAAAAAAAAAGGTTATAAAGTGATGAAACGAAACAAAATTAGGTAGGGCGATTGCGAATAATCAGTTGTTTACCACACTGAAATGGTGTAAAAACCAAGAAGCATCTAGAGCCACCTAGCGACAGGTAGAGGAATCTATTTCAGCCAGCCAGTGGGATTCAAGGGAGGGAGAGGTCTCTAGCAGGCTCTAGCAGAGAGAAGAGGGAGGAGGAGTCTTCTAGAGGAGTCTAGTGAGTTCCGCGTCAATATATAAACTGAGCCGCCCGCCTCTAGTTGATCAGTATTTTAAGTGCTTTCCTGTCCACCACGGCTACTGTTGAATGATCTTTCAGTACCCTTCGAAGGGTAAAGACCTGGCTCAGAAGTACAATGGGAGAGGACAGACTGACTGGGTTGTGTTTGATGAGCGTCCATCGGAAATTCTTCAAGGAAATCAGGACTGGATTGAAATGAAAGTTTTGAACAAGTTTTCTTCGAACCCAAGAAAAATGATATTAGTATAAGACATGTAACTAGAATAATTTTTTAAAAAAAATTCAAGCAAATATTGTAATAACTACCATAATAAAGCACTGCTATAATTATATATAATTTTCTTAAAATTTTGGTTTCATTCGCCTTTTCCGTGCTGAAATGTCACAACCTGAATGACCATGGCTCCCCCCCCCCCAGTTTTGATCCTGGGTACGCCCCTGGGACCATCTGCTACAGAAAAGCTACCTGGGGAGTGTTAATGGTATCCTGGCCTTCAGCTTTACCAATACCACTGTCTTAATAGTTTTAGCTAAATATACAAGTTTAAGGTTTGGTTGTGCCCTATAAACAATTTTGGACTAAGATTACCTGCCATCTTGCCTCTTCTGCTGATGTTTAAAACCTTTCAAGGAAACCCTGCTGGTCATTCCATGACCAGCAGATGATAATGGGGAAGCAGACTTTCTCAGTGACAGTACTGACCCTCTGGAGGGACCATCCTCCCTTAAGAAGACACTAATGACCTTTAAATTCCTGTCAAAAACTTGACTCAAGCCTGACTCTTTAATTTTTAATTTTGTACATTGCTGAGTTTTATTCTGTGGTACACTGATATGTTTGGTTTTTATTTTATTTTTATCTAGCTTCATTGTGGAACGTTGCTGAATTTTAGTTGCATTTTATGTAAACTGCCTAAATATTTTTTCTTGTATTAAGCAGTACACTTTTTTATTTTATTTTATTTTTACAAAAAAGTAGGTAAATAATATGCTGCCATGAGAAAGAGGAGCACTTGAGTTGTGACTGAGCCATTTTTCTGTTAGTGGCTCCTGCACTGCTGGAGGAATATTTTAAAAGACCCAACTACTAGGGCAGGATAGACTCCAACCACAGAATCAACCTTCCACTAGGAGGAGTGGTGCCAGTTCTGTGGGGCAAACCCACATGTTTAAACCCCCACCCAATATGGATAGTTTAAACCTTACTCCACACTTGTAAGAACTACTCAGGGAGAGGAACCTCAGGCCGAGGGCCCAAATATGTCCCTCCAGGACTTTCTATTTGGAACTCAACACTCTTCCCAGAACCACTTCTCTCCCCACAGACCACATCCTGCCCTCCTTTAATGCTTTTACATGCATTTTACATACATAATTTTATTTGCCTGTTACTGAACAACTGAAGCTGGCAGTCCATAAGTCACAACAAGGTATATTGTTTTATTCCTAGCCATGAACCAGGACAGCATACATATATGAAGTGTCCAAATGAATCCTAGGTGTCTGACAATTATTCTTGCTGAATGTGTCAACATTGCTGGTGTTTCAGTTTTTTAAAATTAATTTATTGTTGTTAGAACTGTTATTAAATAAATGGCTGTATTTTGGGTGAATGTATCAATATTGCTGTTTGTTTTTAGAAGAATATCTTATTGCCGTTGTGATTGTCATTAAAGAAATGGCTGACTAAAAGAGATGTGCCCAGGGTGAATGACAGAAATTTTACATTTTCACTTTTTGATCTTGCGTAGGTAAAACATGAGAGAGCCAAAACCTGAACCTGCTGGAGTAGGAATCCAAAAGTAACCATCAAATACAGATTCTTACCAGACTCTTGCAGATGGATTTATGCTCTTTGATATATTTACAGAGCTGGTCAATGAACAAAGGCAACCTTTTTTAAGCAACCCCAGACTTTGCAGAGCTGATTTTGGGATTGCTTGGGAACAAAACTCCTGTCTGGCCTATAGAATCTATCTTGCACAGGCAGATGGAATGCCTACAGCTTCTTTTAGCTGTTATTAATGTTCAAGGAAACGTGGTTGGAAGAGTTCCATTATCTGAACCAAAAGAAAGGCTTGGAAAACCTCACGAGAAGCAGCAGACAAGCCTGAGGTCTATAGCTTCCTCATCACAGCTGTGGTTCAGAACACGTTTGAGATTCTCAAACTTTTCAGCCACTGCTTGCCAAACATAAAGACCTCAAATCATTCCCAGTTGCATGCATAAAAATAAATAGTGCTTTTCATTCAGGCAGTGCCAATGCAATATGAGTTACTGAATGAGAGCCATCATGCGCAAATACTGCATTCAATCTGGTTGTTCAATGTTGTTCATGCTACGTTGTCTGTGAAACTCACACTGTAACGTTCACCGTCACACTGCTTTATGGCTAGTTGTTTTGTGGAGTGCCATGGTTTACAGAATTATAATTAACTCCACATGGCTAAAGCTAAAAGTGTTTTAGGAAACTGTTTTGTGGAAGCCCAGTAGAGATGTCGAGAAACACAATCTCAGCATTTCTACTTCTTCACCTGTAATTTTGAGCCAGTTGAGTTTCTAGGCCTATGAGGTTGACAGTCTCTTGGGAATGACATTCCAGACGTCGATGCGAAATGTTCCCTCATGGTTAACATTACAGCTCAACATCCTATATCAAACACTTTCAATGCCGTTTTACATGTGTTTCCACATATTTCAGGATAAGTCAGCTTGTGTGTTTGTGTGTGGTTGTTTTGTTTTTTTTAATAACATATGCTGGAGCAAAATTAGCTGTGGGAAGAAATGTTTAGTAAAACCTTGGTTTGGATCCATGCCACCGGTGTGTGCCGTGAAATCAAGCCTTAAGCAATACAGTAGGAAATGTCTGTAGGTTTGGAGAGCATTGTCAAGAGATGTCTCTCTATTAACGTCTTAGAAACAAACTTTGTGGCTGACAGAACTGACCTCTGTATACAGTCCTCCCCAACCCATCCCATGACCATGTATACAGTATATGTACCTGCAATTAAAAATAACATTTCATGCATCTGTTGAAGTGCACTGTAGCCTATAAAAGCTTGTGCCATACTAAATTTGTTAGTATTTAAAGTGCCCCCCAACTCTTTGTTGTTTTTGCTGCAAGAGATTAACATGGTTACCCCTCTGGATACTTTTTAATCTTTCTTTTTAAACCAAACCAGTTTTAACGTAAGGTTAAAAACTTTTTCCCTGCCCACCCAATTGCTCCAATATTTTCCCAAACCAAAACCTTGTGCTACAGTAAATAGCAGCTGTCTGCAAGGTTGCACAGTAGCTATCTTCTGCACCTGACACCTGAATATACACAGAAGCTAATGTGCACAAGTGTGTGGGCTGACCAGGAGCGAAGGCCAGCCACAGTTTTGTGAAACAAATGTGCAATGGAAAAGACTCTTCTAAAGATTCTGAACTCCTGAGGATACTCTCTGATTTATTATCTCCATAAAGTTCATAGATGAGAGAAAAGGTTGTGATGGAGAACTCCATACCTCTTTGTACAAATCCTTCCCCTATATTCCTCAGACACACAGCATACTCTCCCTATACTGCTATGAGTTTGAAGGGGAGGAAGTAGGCTATATGTGAGACCCTTCTAACCCCTGGATCCAGCAAGTGTTAAAATATAAGCCAGGCCTGGCTAGGTTCCTGTATTGAGGTGATTGCCTGGGTGATTTACTTTTGTAGGGTGGTGGTGGTAGCACACCAAGCTCAGAACAGAAGTTCCTGACAAATGTTCCCTGATGAGGGGGACCCCAATCAATGTAACACTAAATGCCAATGTCTTCTGTTTATGTATCCTGATGTGTTGTTGTTGTTGTTGTTGTTGTTGTTGTTGTTGTTGTTGTTGTCATAATTTATTAAATGTGCAAACTGGAAGGCTTGCTCCACAGACCAAAGTTTAGATCAGTGGGTTAATCGCAGTGTTATGCTTCTCTCCACCATCATCACCCACCAAGCCAGGGTCATGGGTTTGAAGCCTTTTTTCTGTCATCTTTATGGGGCTTTATCTGCAAAGTTTTTTAAAAAAAAATTCCCTCTGCCACACTAAGCTGCAACTTTTGAGAAGAACATAAGACAAGTTTGGGTAGACCAGTAAATTGCCCCAAAGCCACCTATTCTGAGAGTTTGCAGCTATAACTACTAGGTGACTGGCTGAATGTGGTACATTCCAGGTGTACATATGAATGCATGTGCCTGCATGAGCACACACTCGCACATGCATGTGTGACTGTTCTTCATGCAGGAGTCACCCCAGCAGCCTCCAGATTTCCAGAGCTGACAGTAATTAACTAGCAAATGTGCCCCCCCCCACTCCAGCAGCATATGTTTTCACTTCAGAAATATTTCTTGACATCTGTATCCAATTGAAGAAGTGAGCAATATAGAATTGAATAAAGGGAAGTGGACATGGGGCATATATCCCTGACTTCCCTCTGCCTACCCACTCTCAGTCTACTCAATGACCCCTTGCACAAAAAGGGTGGGGGAAGACACATTGAAAAGTCAGGGCTTCATTTCAGTCATTCCAAGCTGCATGGCAGGAGAAAACTGCCAGTTGTTGGCATCTGTCTGACTCAAAAGACAATGGAGTGTGTCTCCAGGGACGAAGTCAAACTGCTGTGTTATCAGCACCAAAGTTCCTCCCTCGGGGCCCAAGCCTAGGCAGTGTGTGTGGAGGTCCCGGGTTCCCCAGTCAAAAATACTTTCCTCTTGGCCTCACTGAGGTGCTCCAAAGGAAAGCAGACAAATACGTTTGGCACCAGCTTGGCTGCAGCAGCTGCTGGAAGGCAGAGTACAAGGCACCATCTAACCATCGGAGGGTCTCCACTCTGGATTTGTGTCTTACTCTTTAGCCTTTTCTTCTCCGGAAGATACCATGCAAGACAGCAGAGGTTTAGGATCAGTGTTTTCCTTGTCCTAGATGGGCTACTTTCCAAGGCTGATGATGAGCCTTATCTGCCCCTCACTTCCTTCTATATCACATGAAACAAACTAATTAGAGGCTTCTTTGAGCCCACTAGGGTCATCGACAGAGGTCTTACCACTGCATCATGGTATGACTTGGTGCTTTGGCCTTGCCATCAGTTGACCTCTGCTGGGGGTGAGACATTTTCCTGCATCTGTGCTTTGAGTGTGATTGGATTGTTCAGTCATTCGTGTTGCAGCAGAATCACCTGCCCTCTAAGGAAGCATGCCAGTCCAATGACTCATGGAGAAGCTCAAGGGGCCAGGCTCCCCTGAGGTTGGGCGGCTCTAATTTTTAGACACTCTAAAAGTAATTTTTTTTAGTTATGAGCATGGTGTGCCACAAGTAGAGGTGGTGGAGAAATTTGACTCAGTTCACATTTTAAAATGAGCCTATCTAATTCACACAATGAAGAAACTGAAACACAGCCACGCTTTTAAATCTGCACTCCTCCAAATTTTGCAATGTAATTCTACAGGCAAGTAAATGTGCACCAAAAAGTATATACTAGGGGAAAGTGTGTAAATAAATGTAAACATTAACAAAAATAATTGTATATCTTATTATGGTATATAATAAGATGTGTATTTGGGGAAATGGTTTGCAAAGATGCATATCTTATCCAAAATTCCACAGAAAACTGTGTATATTAGAAATAATTTGCACTGAAATGCTGATTAATTTTCATGAGGACTTAAAAAAAAAATCACAAACAGATGTGGAAATGTGGAGAACTGAATTTAAGACAAGGAAACTGAGAAACTGAGAGAAACCAAGATCGCCCCTGCCGCCCTGGCTAGCCACATGCTATTCCTTGTGCCTCATAATTGCAGGGTAAATCTAGCACAGATTTATTTAAGGAAACTATAATACTTTGACTACTTTTTATAATTTTAGACTATACTTACATTTGCTTTTCTTTATGGCAGCAACTTTGCCCACAGATCATTGATTCTAAGATCTCCTTTTAGCTAAGAGCAAGTTCACACATTCATATTCCTCATTCAGTGAGTGCCACCACATATCATACACTACAGGCAGAGCTTTCTTAACAGTAAAAACTTCCTTAAACATGGAGCTTTATAATGGAAGTAGCTTCTACATTCAGCTGAAATCATCAAAGGAAGAGTCATGGAGGCTGTAGTCCTCTAGACACTTTCCCTGAAGTAAGCCCCATGGATCTCAATGGGCTTACAAATTCTGAGCAGATGTGCATAGGAATGAGCTGTAGACATCCATAAGACTGAGTTGTAAGTGGTGAGATTTCAAAAGATACGCATGCATTTGTGAATTAGTCCAAATCAGGGAAACATGGCGAGAAAAGTCAGGAAACAACTAAGAATTTAGTTGAGGAAAGACTGAGAATATTAAGCATGAGGAACATGCACAATGAAGCAATGGAAAGTGCTAAAAATGAAAAATCACACTCTAGCAAGGTTCCTCCTACCTTGCTTAGGTTTCACAGAGTATCAAGTGCCAGAAACAACTTCATGCGGAACATGAAAGTATACAGGCGTTGTCAGAAAAGTAAAGGTCAAACTAAACAAGACATTTAAGTACACAACACGCAAAAATACTTAAAATGACCTCATAGGTTCCTCCAATCCAGCTCAGGGCTGCAAAATTTCAGGAAGCCTAACTTTTACATTAGGTCAGAGCTCCCATACTGTTCAGGCTGTTGCTGCAAACAGAACTGTGTGCATGTGCAGAATTGCATCAACATTCTGAGCCAGAAAATTATTCCAAATGGAAGTCAATTTCTAACACTGCTGAGCGTGACAAGCTGGAAAAATTTCAGTACTGAATTGAGGAATTACAAACTTTAGCAACTTCATTTGGCACAATCAGTATTAGTGATTTAAGGATTCAATCATTACTTGCTTGTGTCACTTATATAAATAAAGATGTATCTTAAGAGAAAAGAATAAGAGAAATTAAAAACCAGTTATAAGAAGGGCCACAGCTCAGCAGTATAGCATCTGCCTTGCAAGCGGAAATCCCGGGTTCCTGGGTTCAATCCCTGGCATCTCCCTCCAGTATGAAATCCCAGAAAGCAACTGCCAGTCAGTGTAGACAATACTGGGCTAGATAGACCAGAAGGTCTGACTCAGTGCAAGACAGCTCCCTGTGTTCTTGCCAAAAAGATTATGCTTTATTGGGAAGTCTAATCGCTTGTGAGGTCAGCTTAAGCGCCAAAACACCACACAGATACAGGAACGCCATTTTGAATTTCTGTTGAGTTCTCTCTTTTGCAGCAGGCTGGGGCTGGCTGAAAAATTTGAGATACAACAGGCACCCACTGCCTGGAAACAACTGGATGTGTTTTTGTTCCCACTGAACAAATAGGTCTCTCTCATTAATTTTCTGTGCTGTTTTTACTTTCATTATATTTTGTACATCTCCTTGAGACATATACGAAGAAGAAGAAGAAGAAGAAGAAGAAGAAGAAGAAGAAGAAGAAGAAGAAGAAGAAAGCAGTTTAAGCTTAATAATCTGCCTTGTCACTGGCACTAACTGGCCAATAGGCATCACCTCAAACATTTCTGCTCTTACTGCTACTTGTTTCTCCAAATGAGAAAAGTCGCTGGTAGCCAGCCATCTTAAATGTATACAACATAGCTGTCAACCCTCCCTGCTGTTCCCCAGTGCTATAATAAGGGAATTTCCTGCAAAAAAGGGAAAGGTTGACAGCTATGGTATACAATACCTAAGGAATAACCCCTGCACAGGCAGGAATATGGCACAAAAGAACCGTAGTCTGTGACTCACCCTCTGCCATGCAGAGCAAACCTTGTCAGATGGAGTCTCTTGGGACGAGTGAATTCTGGGCCTTGTTGAAGTCATTTTGGGGCACCGACTTCTGCACACCTAGGATTTTAAGCAAAACATACATCTCATAAGAATGTCAAGCCCATTTTTAATGTGACATTTCCCACAATTATTCTATTTATAAACTCCTGTTCCCTGTCATACATTTCCTCATTACAAGGCCTTTGATGTTTCAAAATCGAAGAGCGAGTTTTTATTGTTTCGTTACAGTTTCCTGTCTCTGTCTTCTGGTATATTTGGATTTTGTTGACCTGGCACTTCAGTTTATTTCATATTTCTATGGTGGAGGGAGAAAAAAATATCACCTTGACTTTCTTCACCTCCAGATGCCTTTAACATGCCTCAGAAGGAAACCTCTCTGGAATTAACAGACAAAACATCAATACCAAACAAACATCCAAACTGGGAGCAATTTCCATGTAATTGGCTCCATAAGTGACCTCAGCAAGATATCTACACAAAGCCTGCTGTCAAAATCACATGTAATGGAAAATGAGAATTTTAAAACCCACAAGAGTGCAAGACGAAGTGAAGGATAAAAGAAACAGTGCCTGATACAAGTTAGAAGGGAGACGCTTGTTTTTGTGCTACAGTGGTCTTGTACTGTACGATAAAAAGTTTGCTACCTCACGATTCCTTCACATTTGGACTTTCCATTACATTGTGAATCCACCAGGATAAAGAGATTTACATTAATAAGCAGCTTTAGACCTGACAGGGTGTAATCTAGAGCTAGCTGTTATGCTGCTAATTCAACTACAGGTGGCGCTGCGTTCAATTGAGGTGGGCCAAAATGGCTGCTTAACTGAGGAACTGCCTTATTGTAAAAGAACAGTCTAGAAGAACAGCACCAATTGAACACAGTGCAGCAGCCAAAGAGAAGAAGCCGCTAAAAAAAAAAAAAAAGGCCCATGGGAGAAAGAGGGGAAACTGCAGGAACAGCAGGAACAAGAGCAGCAGCAACAGAAAGCTGCTTCAGAGTAAACAACTTGACTCTTGAGGGTGCATACCTGTTGCAGTATGTTACTTTCTAACCTTGCTAGGTCATCAGTGCAGAATCTCCTGTTACACTTGCTGGCATAGAACCAGTGAGTTGGCCAGAAATGTTCACGTGTGGACTTTGAATTAAGTGTCATAAATGTAGGAGTGTGTTGTTGTTGTTGTTGTTGTTGTTGTTGTTTGTTTGTTTGTTTGTTTAAAAAACCCCTCTCCAAAATATGTTGGGCTGGTTTTGCCTGCCTTTCAGAACCACAAATAAAATGTGAAAGAAAAACTGTTGCCCCTGGCCAAAGATACCATGAGGCTGTGATCAGAAGTGGAGCGTCATGATGCCACACTATGCAAGGGTGGAATTGCCACCACATACGGAATGTACTACTCTTCCATCTGCTATATTTGTTTTAAATTTCCAATGAGGTTCTTGGCCACTGCAGGAGAAGCTGGTGGCATTTCAACAGTCATCTGTTCCTCATACTACCAGTACACAATTATCACATAACTTCTCACCTCATCGTTCACTACAGGGAAATCTGGGCAGGTTTTTGAAGGCTTGGGGTACGGGGCAAAATGTCCCCAAGGATCCCCTTAATATAGCAGGTTGTGTGAGAGAACTGAGGTGATTCCTACATCTACTTCTCCCATGGCACCAACTTAGAGGAGGCTGTTGCTCCTTCTTGCAAGTGTCTTTCCATTTTGCACTGTATCGCAATACTGTAAAAAAATACCATAATAAATAGCTAACCATTTGTGGGCTTTTTGTGCCAATGAAAATCTTTTGCCTGAGGCAGCTGCCTCACTTTGCCTATTGGTAGGGCCAATCTTGCACCCTGCAAATACCAGGAGCACCCTCCCCTCCCAGGCTGTGACTTGCTGGCCTGGTCACCCAGGATCACCTAACCTCCCTCAAGAGTCATTGGCTCCCTTTTTAAAAGGGAGACAGGTGGTGGGTGAGCAAGCAGGTGGTGAAGAAAGGTGGAGGGAGTCGCAGAAAGAGGTTCAATTTCTACCAGTAGAGGTCCCCCTATTAAGGCATGTGGGAATCTAGAAGATCTCTGGCCATTGTCGTGATTGAAGCAGGGGCTGGGTTTGGAACCCCCTGTCCCTTAACCTTGACTTAAAGAAACCCATTTTTCAAAAAAGCTAAGTTGAGGGGCCATGTGCATTGTCACTTCTGCTCTCAATTTTCCTGGCATACGACACAAATCCTTTACAGAGAATTATTGTGTTGACAGCCTGTTGAAGGAGTAGATCTCTGAGATTTTGAAGAGGTGAAGCCTTATACAGATGTTTTTATTGTTGCAGTTCCTTCCTTTGGACAAGGCTACAATCAAGGCTTGCACGTGTAAAAACTGTGAGTCCTCAGCATTTGTGAATTACCTAAAATGGTGAACTTAAAAAAAAAATACTCCTCTGGGAGAAGAAGGTTATATGAAAAGGGCACAACAAGGACACAACATATACCGACAGCTTTCTTGTAAAGAGATTCCACTTTAGTATGTACATGTGGAAGATAGATAAGGTTGATGAGAAGAACAATGCTGACAAACAGGGGTCTGGAGGATATGCCCCGGAAAACTGCTTTGCTGTATTTAAAATATACATCCCAGCTACAATATGAAAAAGTGGGTCTGTTTCAGGGGTTACTGGATTGAAGAGAAAACCTGATGGACTGCAAAAAGCACAAAAGCATGTTGAAGAATTAAGAGGGAAGTATAGTGTGTTTATATTTGATTTCCAAAAATGTTATAACTGGAGCTGCACCGAATATTTGCCAGTATCGATTTTAAAGGCAAAAATAGCTGTTCCAGTGGAGTGTAAATATCACCTGATAAATTTATTAATTTTTAAAGTTTTGAAACAGCAATACTATGGTGTCATTTTCTTTCTCGATTCTGAAGTAGTCGCATGAGAATAACTGTCAGGAATCACAGCATGACATCACAACAGTATGCAGCCAGTCGTGTCTGGCTATGTGATTTTATCACTGAGGGCAAGTGAGGTAAATTTAAATGGATAAGGGAACATTTTAGCAGATAATTTTTTAATGGCTGGAAAAGAATCCATTTTTTTGTTATGCAAAATGGTCCTGGTTAATTTGGGTCATCCCGACCTGGGGCAGTACAGGGCTCTCTTGACACAACTTGGTCAAAGCTGAGATCAGCTTGAATTGGCCAAATTTGGTTTGGAATTGGGACTTTGGCCAAATCTAATGCATAGTCTTATTAGTTCCCTGCCAAATGATGGTTAAAATCAGTGCTGTTATGAAGGGTTCAGCCTGCCATATTGATTCAAAATGGCATCTGATGGTATTCTAACGTAGGCTCAAACTCACTCTATAATCTCAGGAACCATCATGCCACATTGGAGAACAATATCATCTTCAAAGGTGTTCAAATCATTGCAGGTGGCTCAGTTTACCATCTTGAGTCAAAATGAAGTCTGATAGTGTCCCAGCCTAGACCAAAATCTACTACTAGGGAACTGCCATGCCAATTTGAGCAATGATATCTTAAGTGGTGCAGTTTGGAATAATTTGGCCCACCACCTTGATTCAAAATGGTGTCTGATGGTGGACTTACAGAGGAGGAACATGGCAGACTGAACATCTTCTGTTGGCAGCTCACTGATGGCAATAATTGCATGATGCTTAATGATAGCCAAACCATAAATATTGACTATTAAATTCACTCTGGTAAAATAGAGTGCACAAGGGATTAACCCACTACTCCACCGCAGGAGCCATCATGCCAAGCTGGGTGACAGTATCTTCAGAGTTAGGTAAATCAATTTAGAACATTTCAGTCTGACATCTTGAATCAAAATGGCACCTGGTGTCCAAACATAGATGAAAACTGTGTTTTCATAGATGAAAACCTTGTCAGGTTATTTCAGAGAAGAAGTCAGGCGAAAATGGTTGCTTAACAGAGGAACAGCTTTATTCTTGTTGCTTCTCTGAAGTAACCTTAGCAAGGGGCCAGTTTTCATCTATCACCCAGTGATGCCATCTGATTGACGGATGATGCTTTAGGGAAAATAGCCTCGCAAGCCAAATTGGACCCCCTATTGGGTGAAGATTGGCCACGGCCAAAGCCCTGATTTAAATGAACAGAGCTCCACTCATGCAGAAGCTCCAAGGATGTAAAGAAGCATGCATGTGGCTCTGGATTAAGTTATTTTATTTCATATAATTAAATTGTTAAGACACAATTATTAAATAATCCAAAAGATTTAGCGCTTTATATTAATATCTCCAAGGCTATTTATATGTTACCAAATGAGGCAAGTAAAAACCAAGTTGATGAAAAACTTGTAGTTGGAAGACTTTAAAGATTCTATCATTTTTTCAGTACTGTTTTTGAATAAGAGGTGAGAATAAGATAACTAGTTTCTGAAAATACAAGAAATCTTCACATTATCAAAGCATCCGTCTACTCAATAAGACTCTGCTCAGAAGATGGGACAATCTGTTTAAGTAATACACATCTGTAGTTTGCTATAAAAAAGACTGCTACAGAATGAATAAATTCACCAGGGATATATATGATGGAGAACACAAAATATATATTTTACAACCAACTAAATTCTACTTGGGTCTCAGTTTACCCAGGAGAATTAAACAGCTGTATGATTATAGAATTTTAAAA
This sequence comes from Lacerta agilis, assembly GCF_009819535.1. Classification (NCBI taxonomy): domain Eukaryota; kingdom Metazoa; phylum Chordata; class Lepidosauria; order Squamata; family Lacertidae; genus Lacerta; species Lacerta agilis. The sequence continues at coordinate 26,512,998 of NC_046316.1, read as the reverse complement.
GAGGCAAGCATAAAAAGTTCAAACTTATCTCCCGTACATCCTATAAAAGTTAGGAAATTCATGGCCCCTTTAGTAGCTACAGAGCCAAAACCACGGTAATCCTCAGTTTGAGTCTGAATTGTTTTCAATTTGTAATCTGAATGAAAGAAGAGGTTCTTAATTCCAGATGCCACATTTTTGGCTATACATAAGCTGAGGTTTCTTAGAGCAAGGGCTATATCATGATAAGTATTTTTGATTCTTTGCAAGATTCCCTGGGAACTTACTGAAGTGCTGGATATAAATCCATTAAATAAATACATGAATATGTACATACATGCATACAGAGACAGAGCTTTGTTCTTTCATTTTCCCAGCAGTCATCTGCCCCTTTTCTAACATTATTTATTTCATTTGTGTCCCAAGTCCAATTCAGAGTAAACCCATAAATTCACAAGCAAATTCCAGTTATTTCCAGAATTTGGTAGATCTCACGTAAGAACTTTCAAGGGCAACACCAACTTGGAAAGTGTTAACTAGAAGCAGGAGAGGCTATATGCAGCGAGGCAGGGGATATCCCATCAGATATTTGAAGATGGTCTCTTCTTCTCCAGGCTAAACATACCCAACGCCCTCAGACCCCTGATCATCTTAGCCACCCTCCTGTACACACATGTTCCAGCTTGTCAAAACTCTTCTTAAATTGTGGCACCCAGAACTGGACACAGTACTCTAGGTGTGGTCTGACCAAGGCAGAACAGAGCACTACTATTACCTCCCCTGATTGGGACACTATACTTATGTTGATGCAGCCTAGAATAGCATTAGCCTTTTTTGCTTCCTGCATACCTTGAGTGATGCAGATTCTCTTAATGGGCAGCCTCAAATAACCTTATCCTTCTTCTTCATCCAGGGTCTTAATTCCTATCACACGTTTCATGTGCTCATGGCCAGCACCAGCGAGCACCATTCTTGGGCATATGCTGAGGTCCCCACAAGCTCCACTCGCACTGCTAACACTAGCCTAGTTTGGGCATACTTTTCCTTCCTGGTGCCAACAGGAGCATAATTACAGCATTGCATTGTGGGGGGTTTAATGGCAGTGCCAGCAGGTTTAGCCACATAAGCCCAGTGCTCCAGTGCTGCAGCTGGCCTCTTGCTGCAACTTACCACCTGACAAGTCTGCTGTGGGGTGGGGAGTGACCTACTGAGGGCACTTTGCCTCAGATCTGGAATATGTCTCAAGTACTGGAATATGTCTCAAGATCTGCACATATGTCTCAAGTACTGAACAAAGTGGTATCTGCAGTGCATGCCAGGGTGTACGTCTTTAACCTCAGGAAACTAAGTATTCATTATGCCAGTGAAGCAATATATGAACATATATCCCTAGCTATGTTTCCTACTGAGTTAATATTTCTGTGCTAAAGACCTTGCCCCAACAAAAGACTAGAAGAGAACAGTTCAAGAAAGCGAGCTTTCTAAATGGCCTGCAGTTGGCTCCTTCTCCCAAATATTTGGGAGAAAAGACTATAAACTCCTGCTATTTGCACTGCATCCTAAATCTGAGTATCAGCCAACAAATACTGGCACAAGTTCATGGATGTCACACAGGAGGCACTGGGAACATGAACTGGTGTGAAAGCCTGTAGGAGCAAAAGGGAATGCAAATGTAGTAGCCAAAGAGACAGGTTTACAAGAGGGATACAGGAGATCTTGGTAAATGTGCTCAAGAGTCTAAGTTAGGCTGGTGTTTGACATGACTTAGACAGAAGGGAGGGAACTGAGAGAAGAAGGAAAGATTGAGAAAAGAACCAAACAGGGACAGAAACAGTGTGCTGAATGCATATACAGCTCCATAGATTATTGGATGAAACGGATAATCTAGCACCATTTCAATCTGGCTTCAAGCCTGGGCAGCTGGGTAGCAGGGAAGGGTAGAGAAAGGAACAGGGGAAGCATGCTACTGCTTGAGTTTTCAGTTATTACTTCTTCTTTTTAAGAAAGGATATTCACTTCAATAATGTACAAGAATAAAGGAAGAAATAAAGACAATACAACTGAATTGAAATTAAATATACACATAAACGCAAAATGCAAATTAGGGTTGTTTCATTTACAATCCTTTAAAAGAATTATTGCGTGGACAGGCGGAGTCCCCCAAACCCCAGACGACCCCTGAGTGGAATAATGACACAAGACAATGTGCTATGGGATTAAAATTGGCCACAACTTTATTAAGATTCAGATGTAGGGAAACCTTGGCTCAGGCATTGGGCATTTATCCTTCCCAGCCCCCAGCCGGGGATCTGGGAAACTTCAAGGTTATCCAGAATGTGTGGGGATTGGGCTGGCTCTGGAGAACATATACTCAAGCAGAGAGAACGCCCCCCCCCCCGTTCGCCGTTGCTGGAGGGGGGGGGACAATGACAACCTCTCGGCATATGGTCAATGCCTCCCCCCTAGACCCCTTTAACGGGAACCCTGGTATCGTAGCCGCACTGGGTGCATGGGGTCACCGCCCCCCACACATCCCCATTTAGGAAAATGACTAAAGGATTCCGCCCAAGGCCTGAAACCGCCAAAGTTGTGACATTTTGCTACGGAAAAGGCGAAACCTGCCAATGCAGGGAAATTCCTTTCTGACCCTTCAACAGCGGCCTTGACATAGCAGTGCCTGCGTACCTGTCGAGAAGAAGTTAACCTGCAAAATTAAGAGTTAATTGAGGGAGTGGAGGGTGGGAGAAGCTCTGGAGCCTGACTGCCATTTCCCCAGGTAAGCTGCGCCTTCTATTGTGTGGGCTGAATGGTCCCTCCCCTTACCTGGCCAATCCCCCTAGCAATGCCTCCCCCAGGTGGGATTGGACGCTGACTGAGGTAGGCAGGGACCACAGGTATCCAGCCTGGGGAAGGCGACGCCAGCCCGAACTGGCAGGAGCCACTCTGGGGTCCAAGGGGGCTGCACGCGACCACGCAAAAGTCGCTCCCCATTTAATGTGGGGAATGGTCATTGTTGTTGTTACTGGGAGTGAAGGTAGTAACATTGGTGTTTCCTGCTTGGCAGGGGGTTGGACTGGATGGCCCTTGTGGTCTCTTCCAACTCTATGATTCTATGATTCCTCCCTAAATTTTAATTATGTTATTTTATTACATTTGTTGTTCAGTGGTTCAGTCGTGTCCGACTCTTCGTGACCCCATGGACCAGAGCACGCCAGGCACACCTATCCTTCACTGCCTCTCGCAGTTTGGCCAAACTCATGTTAGTAGCTTTGAGAACACTGTCCAACCATCTCATCCTCTGTCGTCCCCTTCTCCTTGTGCCCTCCATCTTTCCCAACATCAGGGTCTTTTCTAGGGAGTCTTCTCTTCTCATGAGGTGGCCAAAGTACTGGAGCCTCAACTTCAGGATCTGTCCTTCTAGTGAGCACTCGGCTGATTTCTTTAAGAATGGATAGGTTTGATCGTCTTGCAGTCCATGGGACCCTCAAGAGTTTCCTCCAGCACCATAATTCAAAAGCATCAATTTTATTACATATAACAATACAAATGTTTGAGATACAGATGACAAACAATTATTGATTCCAGTTTCTTACCCGTCCTTCCCCTTAAGGCCCCAGGGTGGGTTATAACAATTGAAGCAAACCTGAATGTTAAAATGAAATAACGTGCAATGTTAAAAACCCGTTTAAAGCATCCCTGCACACCCTACGCTGTCACCTTTGAATGAACCCAGAGACTCTCTGCTGTTGTCTGGGGCCCAAGTCCAGACCATAGAAGAGAAAGGCAAACAGAAATGTATGAGGTCGGATGCAAAGGAACTAAGTGGAAACTTGGACAAATACTGGAAATGGTTGTAGTGACTGAAGTAAAATAAAGTGAAGACATGGGAAGGAAGGAAGCCAGCAGGAAACCAGGTCTAGGTGCGGTGAGGTACAATAAACAGAAAACACCAGTCCATAGAGTACTCTATGGGGGGCTGTTTCAGGCATACAGCTTGCAACTTTCATAAAATATTGCTTTTCTTACTGTAACACCTCAACCTTCTTCTTCCCCCCCCCCCCCAGCTATAGTGAAGAGAATGGTTGAAGGGGAGAAAGCCTCCTTCATCTGTCACTGCTTCTTGGGGACCCCATGAAGTTAGTTCAATTTACACCTTTTACCACTGCAGCAGAGTGTTTCATTGACTTGCAGAAGCTCTGTCCCTGAGGCAATAAAAACTTAAATTGCTGCAGAAACCAGGCTGTGAAATAGCCCTGCTGGAACTCCAAGGAGCTTCATTAGTATGATGGCTGCTATGGGAAGTCTGTGCATGCTGACAAGCAAAGCGTCCCAAAGGCCTGATATTTAGCTATTGCCTTTGGCTAGGGAACAACACCATTTATGGTGGTGATCTGTGATTTCCCCAGGATAGATGGCAAAAATCACAAGGCTTCCTAACTGTCAAAATATATTCCTGCGATTTAGGAGTATGCATGTCCAAAATTTCTCCAATGGAAATAGGGATGTCCTATTCCATAATGATGATGATGATTTTACTATTTATACCCCGCCCATCTGACTGGGTTGCCCCAGCCACTTTGGGCTGCTTCCAACATATATAAAAACATTAGAAAACATTAAACTTTTTTTTTTAAAAAAAAAAACTTCCCCATACAGGGCTGCCTTCAGATGGCTCGGGGGTTGGATAACTCCATACCCTCTAACATTTCTCCAATGAAAATAGAAACATCCTAAGGAGACATTCTGGTATCAAATCAGAAACCAGGATGGCTTCTGTAAATCCAGGACAGTCCCTGGAAAATAGGGGCACTTGGAGGGTCTGGATTAAGCATGAAAGTGTATCTATATCAAGCCAGACACAAACTCATAATAATACCTGCAACAGAAATAATTATCCTCTTCTAGGTAAGAATATGGAGGAATCTAAATCTAAATGCGATATATTCTGAAAGAACTGGGGAAGGGAAGGGAAATGGATTGCTTTTCAACATAATAATCCCAGAGCTAGGCATTAAAGGCACACAAATATCCTCTTTGGTTTCATCCCAAATCCCTTCGACCTCCTGCACTGAACCTGAAGCCCAGACCCAGAAGAAGAACAGCGTACTTGGGTCAAGTAGTACAAAAAGCCCAAAGCTTTTGGAGCCTCTTGGCGCAAGTAGTCATTCTGGCAGCTCATGGTTTCTTGGCACAAAATGCACTTCTTTCTTTCTTTCCCCCCTCACTTTCTTGGCCTAGTGCTTCTGTCCAGCTTTCCTAATTTTCTGACATCTTGAAAATGTCAGTCAGTTGCTTTCAGTTTATAACATATTTCAAAGCCTAGTTACTCAGCCGTGCAACAACAGAGATGCTTAGCTTTCAAAGCTGAAGATAGGGATTTGTACATGTGCTGAATGGTCTTTATTTCCTAGGGATGCCTGCACTTTCTCTTGCCTCAGACTTGCCTCTTGCTTAAAACTCCATTACTTTGCCTTTCTTTGCCTGCCAGAGGGGACTTTCGCTAGGCAATTCCTAGCAAAGTGTGCTACTAATCAATGGGCAGATTCCAAAGAAACATTCAAGCACAACTCAGTACATGCATGAGACACAGTTCTCCCTTTCTCCAAACATATTCAGTGAACATACATATTAATGAGTACTATATGCATATTTAAAAGCCATCTCCAATTTCCCATCACACTCTGTGATGGACAACACTGCACATGTACACACCCACACACCCTTCAGTTTACATGTCACCAAAGTTCTTTGTTACTTTCAGAAAACAGGAATGCAGATTGAATTGCATTCCAGCTTGGAATGTAAAGCAATATACTGAGTGTTGGTTACTTGTTCAGCTGACAAGTTGCCGAAAGATTTGAGGTTGGATTATCATATTCACCATTATTTTATTTATATACCACATTTTCTACAAATTTGTACTCAGAGTGGTTTACAGCAGAATAACAGGCCAAAGAAATGCTATAATAACCATGATACATGATTAAAATCATAAAACTATTTGCAATGCTAAATTAACAATCTAATAATTGATCGTTATTGTTGATCGATCTTAACAAGTCATATAAAATGCATCTAGAATATTAAACATAAAACACACAAACAGGTCAAGTAATATCCCCAAACAGCCAAAAAGCTAATGACAGTAATCACTGCAACTAGCAGTTGTATGTGTGTAAGCTTTAAAATATTAATTTTTCACCAATGATAGTCATAGGGATGTCCCAGGTGTTCAGATATCCTGCTAGAATATTTGTGAGCAAGATTCAGGTAAGCAAAGTCCTAGCCTCCTAAATCTTATGAACAACTGCCCCACGGTGCTGAAATTTACTTTGACCCATAGGAAGGAAGAGGCAGCTGCAGGTGCTCTGCAGGGCTGGGTTTTTTTTTTGGTTTTTTTTTTAAAATAAAAACTGAGGATATGAGTGGGATTACCAATAATGGGAAATTGGCACTCCTCCATGCATCATTTCTCCTAGGAAAAGATCATTTAGCTTTTTAATCTTGAGGATTGGCTTCACAATCTGAGCATGCCTAGCATTACTAACTGTGTGTATTTAACTAAAATCTAAACTCTAGATCAAGGAAGGGGAGCCTGTAGCATTCCAAATGTGGAACTACAACTTCCATCATTTCTGACCATTGACCATGTCAGCTGGGGATGACGGGAACTGTAGTCCAAAAATATTGAGGGCACCAATCTTGGTGAAGGCTGCTTTATTCTTTCTAAATAACACATTCCCCCTCTTTTCCAGAATTTTCAAACAAATGCTCCCCATGTTGCAACTTAGGAAGTTTCCAAGTGTCTTCCGCCCCTTCTCTGACACCCAGACCAACTCGCTTTCAAATTATGCCTTCTGGCAAAGCTGGGCTGAATTTCATGGAAGGCTGGGCTGAGTTTCAAATGAAGCTGAGCCAATTTATAATTTATATTTCAGTTTATTGTTTGGAGGGTTGAAATCATGAGCAGCTTCAAGCCTTCGCTCAGTGCAGCTTCAACCTGAAACCAGGCAAAACCCAGACATTTTGGCTGAGTTTCCTGATCAGGATTTGTTTGAAATTCAAAGTGCATTGAAACATTGGTAGGGGGTGGGGGGAGTCCTTCAGAACTGAAAGCTATAAAAGGTTTTGCAAGGCTTTCTCAGTTAATCCATACCTCTGTATTTCACGTTGCTAGTTATATTATAGATTATATATCTCATATAAAACTGTGGTTCAGATTCATATGGGAAGTAGTTGGGGCAAGAAATTCATTTGTTTGCATTATCAAGCATAAATCCAGGTCTCCTTGATCCCCTTTCTTACAAGTGGAATAGCCACAAATGAGGATGGGATTTCAGCGAAGGAGAACATCATTGCTCAGTCTCATAATTGTATTAGGAGGGTGGAAAATTGTTTCCTACAGGTCTAATTGGTTGGAAATTCTTTCTACTGCAGGAAATGAAAAAGTTCATTGTTCTTGAGATTGGTGTATATATCCTATTAGACTTGCTCTTTTTACCTCAGCTACCTCTGGCATTGAGGAAACTGAAACCCATACCATAAGAACGTAGGAAGAATCTGCTGGATCAGGCCAATAACCCATATTGTCTAACAACCTTCTTCTCACAGTGGCCAACCAGATGCCTGTAGGAAACCCACAAACAGGACCCAAGCACAATTGCTCACTTCCCTACTGTGGCTTCCAGCAACTAATATTCAGAAGCATTACCTCCTCCAACTGTGGAGGGAGAGCCCTGCCATCATGGCTAGTAGTCATTGATAGACCAATCTTCCAAGAAATTGTCCAATCCCCTTTTAAAGCTATCCAGGTTTGTGGCTGTCACTGCCTCCTGTGGGAATGAGTTCCATAGCTTAACTATCCACTATCTGCTTTTACCACATTATGATTTGATTGAACACAGGCAGCATTCTTTTGTTATAAGCAGAAATATATGTTTAGGTGTGCAAGGTCCTGTCTCAATGCATGGAAATAAGCAAATTCTCTTTCAGATAGTATAACTTAATATCATTTAATGCTATAAAACCTATACTGCATGTTTTGCCCCCTAATCGGCCATGTCAAATAAGGAGACTCTACTAGATGGCAATAGTCATGTTAAAACCAGTTTAATAATATTATACTGTACTAGCCTTCTGAACAGCAAAGCTGCCTTACTAATGATTTCATGATAGTTTTGCCAGCGTGGTGTAGTGGTTAAGAGCGGTAGACTAGCAATCTGGTGAACCGGGTTCGCGTCTCCACTCCTCCACATGCAGCTGCTGGGTGACCTTGGGCTAGTCACACTTCTCTGAAGTCTCTCAGCCTCACTCACCTCACAGAGTGTTTGTTGTGGGGGAGGAAGGGAAAGCAGATTGTTAGCCGCTTTGAGACTCCTTAAAGGGAGTGAAAGGCAGGATATCAAGACCAAACTCCTCCACCACCTCCTCCTCCTCCTCCTCCTCCTCCTCCTCCTCCTCTCTTCTTCTTCCTAATAAGTAAATGTCAGCTGGTTATGTATAAATAGTAGTAATCCAGATAAGAAGTCCTCTTAAGGATGAGTAACTGGTAAAAATCAGGAAACAGAAGGTCGGGATAGCCTAACTAGACAGTTTTCTTAATGGAAGGAAGGAAGTGAGTGAACTAATAACCGTGTTATTTACTTTGCTGAAATATCAAGCAGACTGTAAAGAGCTGCAAATAAGTCTCTACAAACCGGGGGTAAGAGTAGATGTAATGCAGTAAAAGAGTAATGCATTTGGGATTAAAATAAAAAATAAAAATACACACACACTAATTTTCTTTGTCTACCCAAGTAAAATATATTGGGTTCTGGAGAATAACTCATTGAAAACAACATCTCACCACTCAGTGGTCATTACCTCCATGTCCCGACTGTGAGTGTATGAAAGCATATGGTTTGACAGTGTTGGAATGGAAACAGAATGCTGAATTAGGTGGATCCTAGTGAGATTCAGCAAGAGAACTACTATGGTCTTATGTGTCCTTAGAGGTGAAGGAAATTATATTTAACTTTTAACCTTGTCTGCAGGTGGTAATGGGTAAATTTTGAGAGAGGTACATGGGGTAAAATACAGATTAATATGAATAGTCTTCCCAAACTATTACTCATGCAGCTGTGAGAAATGAATTCTGATGTGAAATGGGGCATAGATGCTCTTTAGACTCTACTCTGCAGTTTCTTCTGTCCAGTTACCATGCATCTACTCCTGTTTTTAGGGTTCTTTTTTGCAGTCTGGCTCTGACCTCAATATTGCTAATTTTCAGGAGAATATTAGAACTTGGAGGTGGTGGGACCACTTTAAGGTTCCTTATGATATAACAGGAGAGTGTCTTAATCCTGGTTCTGAGGTAATTATACTGCATATATATCATAAACATGGCTGACAAGAGGTTTCTGCAGTCTTGGAAAAGCAGCTACTCACCCACCTTCCTCTTCACAAGCCTGTTGTTGACCTTGCCTCCTTTCCTACAATCAAGCTGGAATTCACAAGTTCACACCTTGTAGTTGCTCAGTCCAGAGACTTTTAATAATGGCCAGGTGTTGTCAGATTTGGGGCCCATTTGGAAATAGTATTAATGTGAATGATCCTAGTGTCGGCACAGTTGTAATACTCAAGACCTTTACAATGAGTTGGATCTGCTGCTCCAGAGGTGAATGGCCAATATAGATTTTCATATAGAAGCTGAGCTGACTGACACCTTTTCAGCCATTGCCTGAAATGCTGTTAAAACAGAGAACACCACAGGAGGGGTTCAGGTGAGAGAACTCTGCGTATAAACCATTTGCCACTTTGTCAACTATATAAGCAGCCTAGAGAGATGGAACAAGAAGAGGCCATTTCCCCCCTTGGATTTGGCTGCACAGAAGGTTAGTACAATAGCTATTCTCCTCTGGAGGTCTATATACAGAACCTGTTTAATTTGTAAATGGAGGGTTTTGGCAGACTTTCAACACTTAGACCTTGTGCCTCCTTTAATTAATTGCACCATCAGTGTACAAAATGTCAGAATAGGGATGTGCATGTAACACCCCCTGAGAAATTTCTGCAGTTTTATCTAAACTCCTTTTGTTTTGAAAAAAGATAAATAAACCATTGGATGTTTCTCCTGAGCAGGAACAGCAAAATTTATCTCAAATTTTCACTTTAGATGAAACGCTGTGGCAAATGTTAGGCTACCCCAAGAGAAATGTCATTAGTCATTACTGAAAACTTTTTGCTTTCCTGTAAATTCCTTAGACATTTAGTGTGAGGAGGAACCTCCACATTTGCCCCAGCATTTAATTTTAAGTGACATTTTGTGGCAATTTTTATTCAGAGTGAGCAGGATTAATGTGTAGAGCTGTGAACTATCATTATGAACCTCTGTTTCCTATCTGTGTTGTTTTCACATTTTTTACTCATACAGTAATTCTCTTCCATTTCTGTGACGATAACTCCCCTTCAAAATATGAATTTAGAGGATATTTTAATGTGTATTTTAATACATAAGCAGGCAATGCAATCCAATACATATCAACTCAGAAGAATGACATCACCTGCCCCTGAGGACCCTGCTACCTATGGCAGTTGCCTCATGGGTGGGCTAGCCCTGAGTGGAAGGAATGGCTATGAGACCTGCTTGGTAATATAAAAGGGTCTCTTCTCTGTATTGCCTGATGGTTTCTGAAGCGATCTGCTACATACTTTCTAGAGTGATCTTCCAGAGGTTGATCCCATAACGAGCACGTTTCTATAGACCTTGGTCAGATTTAGAAAATTATTGCGCCTCTTGTCAACAGTTGGGAATTCACATAGGATAACGAGCACCAAAACTTGTTCTTGGCTGTTCTACTGCCCTCTTCACACATTGCAGCAAAGATGGATCCCTGTCTTCCCACCATTGACTAAGTGCTGATAAAAATTGCTGTCTTATAGATTTGAAGATAATCCTGCTGCTGTTGAGCTGTTTTATGTATTTCAACAGATTGTTATATTGTAAAACACTATGTTAATGAATATTAAAAAGTAATATACAAAAGCTATAAAATCAGTGGTAGCCAATGTGGTGCCCTCCTGAGGTTGTTAAACTCCATCTCCCATCAGCTTCATCCAGCATGGCCAGTGTTTAGGAATGATGGGAGTCCAACAACAACTGGATGGTAACAGTTGGCTACTCCTGCTATAAATAAAGAAATATGGAAGTGTGAGGGTTGACATAATGAAATTGAGCCCAGTGAGGATATATCCAACAGCCAAGGCACACCCACTAAGCTCAAATCCTATGAGGAGCATAGACAACTAGACCTAAATACAGACAAGAGTTGGGATAAAGGGTTATTGTGGGGTGCCATCCCATGCTAGAAAAGCGATTTTTTTTTAACTTGTAAGTTCATACCATTGAGTATGTTTCACAAAATGGTGGGAGATCTTATCTATATAATTTTTTTCCATTTCCTTTTCTTGGCTTAAATGCTCATTCTTTCCTTCACCTCTTTCCAGGTTGCTGTGATTGGAGGTTGCTTTACAGCTACGGTACAAGTTGCACCAGAGAAGGGGCAAGGGAATTGAAATCTGCTGTTTCTCCATCACAGAGTCCAGAGGTAAGCCCTGTGAAATGAACCCCCAGACATTATTTCTCAATAAGGTAATGTATTCCTCTGAGGGGCTCAGACAAAGAGCTCAATTTATGAACACTCTGGAATTCCTAAAAATAAATATCCTGAAACCTTTGAAGGGAGGATTGCTTCTTATTTAGATTATATATGTTCATGAAAAGTCTGAAACGGAGATTTTTGCCTGCTATATATCCTCATTTTTAACACTTTAATGGACACGGCAGCCTTCTGGAGATATTTTGCTATGCCTCCTCCCAGTGGCATGCTGGGGCAGGACGTCATGGACATTGCTTTTTTGTGAATTGCATGTTGTAAAGCAGGGAATGCACAGATTCTTAAGTGGCCTTCACTTCAGCCACCTTTCTGAGGCCAGGGACACATTTCTGGTCCCTTACGTAAACGTAAAACACTGAGTGAAAATGCTGAACTGCTGTCCCGGAATAACACAAAGCATATACTGGAATGTTGTATATTGACAGAAGTGACTTGCATCACACTGCCTTGGACTTTTGCCAGACTAGACCAGCCCTGAAGGGGAAACTGCACTCTCCCTGCTGTCTATCACAGACAACCCTGGTAAGGCCAGCTTCTGCATACCAAGACGCCAACTGCACATGGCATCAGTAGACATCCATGATTGATCTGCTGGCGTTTCCTTCATTGTAAATTGCCGCTTTGGAGAGTTGCAAATGTGATTGCAGTAGTGGTGCTGTGGCAAGGGATCATTAACCCTTTCCTCAAGGCTTCCCACTTCCCACGCATTGTTCTCACCTCAGCAGAACACTAGTAACAGAAGCAGACAACTGGCAGCACTGTATCCTTGCAAGAGTTTGAAATGCTGGCCTCCTTATCATGTTACAATCCTTTGAGCTATGAACTATGACTGTGGCTAAGGAACAAATTTGTATACTGCCCTTCATCTGCAGATTTCAGGGCAGCTCACAACAAACCAATAACCCCCCCCCCCACTTCCTCCAACATATTTAAAAGTCAATCAGCCAAAGGCCTGACTAAAGAGGAACATTTTTGCCTCCCTTTCTCTCTGTCTACTGCATATCCCTGGACCCGGAGATTAAAAAGAAAACTTTAGGCTGAGTCTTTTTTTCTGAATGGTTGGCAACCCTCAATGCATGAAGAGGCCTGGAGCCCTTCTGAATTAGTGTGGGTGAAGGAGAATAAGGGCAACAAAGTCTTAGCTTTGCTGCTCGTCCAAATGTCAGCCTTCATCCTCCATTTTTTTAAAAAAATCAGCCCGCAGCTGCTTTGAAGCCCACAAAATCAAGACTTCAACAAGCAAGTCTTTTATAAGTTTATCTGTCTCCTACACAAATTCAAGTCTGACCTGCATTACTTAATCTAACAAAATATTCCACAGTCCCCTGCTTTCCTGTATGCGACTATGCAGTAATGCAAAACATCTGTGGAAAGGGAGGAAAAGCAGAGATGCTTACAAGGCACATGAAGCAGGGGAAGAAGAAGAAGAAGAAGAAAAAGAAGAAGTGGGGGAAGGAGCAGCTTTTTGCTACTTGGAGCAATTTGGCAGGAAGTCCAGTTGGGATTTTGGTAACTGATTCTTCAGGACTGCAGGAAGGACATAGCCAGAGAAAGCATTTCAGGGACCTGCTTGTAAAATAAGAGAAATGAATAAAAACACAGCAGAAGTAATAAAGCAGGAGAAGTGACAAGACGGAAATCAGACAAAGCAAAGCTGGGGGTCATAAGTTTTGGCTTGGGATTGAAAAGCATACAGCAGACACTGCTGAGATCTTCCCCCCAGGCATGAGAAGCATAGGGTGAAGCTGGCTCAGCAAAAGCCGCCTTCTCACTAAGAATTGCCTTCTTATAGGAGTAGCCCCAGTGGAAACACCAAGTAAAAAAGCATGGAGTGAGTGATCTTAAGTGGAACACTCTTTCTGAAGATTGGTGGGCAGATCCTATTGTGTATGCTCTGCAGAAGAAAACAGGAGGGCACCTCCCAGTGCTCTTGTGAAATAGTGGCCAAGGCCAGCTTGCACATTGCATCTGATCTGGCTGCTTATTTTTCTCTTGTCTTCAGCGCATATGCAGAGTACCTTACGAGAACTATGTGACATGTGGACTGGAATTCGCCGTGAGGCCCTTCTCATGTTCGACAATCTTCAGTTGAACCATGTATGCAAAATAACAACAACAAGCCACACAACACTTTCTTTGCACTAGCATTACTGAGTAATGGTACCCAGGGTAGCAGCAGTGCCATCTCAGATCTTAATGGCTATCAGCTCTGAACTCTATGGTATGAAGTAAGACTGTTGCATTTAGGGATGTGTTCTGAGGTTCACAAAATCTGCCGCCATCCTAGACAGGACACTCAGGCTAGGCTGCTGGAACTGTCTTAATAGTACAGCAATATTCAGTCTTCTTTTATTGGTAATAACCTTCTGCCACCTGAAATGTTGGCAGTACTAACTCTACTCTAGAGTAAACATACCAAATGTTTCTTCTACCAGAGATGCTAACTTCTCTCTCTTGCTTTCTTATAAAGCACATTTTAAATGTTATTTATTTAAGAACTGTTATAGACTGCTATGAAACGTCTCTAACATAACACCGTGCAAAATCTTTTTTCAAAAAATACAGACCCCAATCAATCAAAGGTTTATTGGCCAAAGGCCATAACAATTTCACCATTAAAATTTGCCACACTGCAAATCATAACCTACAGCATACAGCAATTACATAAAATAAGGGATCAGTGATTTGAAGAAAGGGCGTCAGCCTTCATAAATATCATCTGCTAGCTCAAACCTAGCTTAACCTCCGTTAGACCAGGAATAGGCAAACTCAGCCCTTCAGATGTTTTGGGACTACAATTCCCATCATCCCTGACCACTGGTCCTGTTATCTAGGGATGATGGAAGTTGTAGCCTCAAAACATCTGGAGGGCCAAGTTTGCCTATGCCTGCATTAGACCTCTGAATCTCCTGTGCAACTTATTGCAATACTGTCTCTCTCTTTCTAATCTTACTTGAAGCCAGAAATAAATATAGAATCACTTAATTGTAGAGTTGGAAGGGACCCCGAGGATCATCTAGTCCAACCCTCTGCAATGCAGGAATATGCAGCTGTCCCATACAGGGATTGAACCTGCAGCCTGGGCATTATCAGCACCACACTCTAACCAACTACTAAACTATCCATGCTCTGATACACACATTGATACAATCAACAAAGTTTAAAAGCAATGTGTTTATAGTGAAATGATTTTTTTAAAAAAATACTGATAAAATCAACAGAATTTAAAAATCAGCAAGCACAATAAAAGCCCATGCTTGGATAGGCTTGCCAAAACAAAGAAGTTTTTAGCGGGCATCTATCCACTGTGGTTCTTTGCAGACAAGTAAGTCTTATGACTTTGATTTGGTTGCCTGGGGCATGTGAATGAGTGTATAACACCTCCTGCAGCAGTCATTACTACAAATGCTTTTTCAAAGTGGTCCCTGAATGGCCTGGAAGGGGTTTCTTTGAACCCTCAGCACACATGCTGTGCTTTTCCCCCTTGTATTGTACTTGGACTGCAAAAAAAGGAACAGAGGTTCTAGCATCATGTCATAGGGAGTTCTGCAGATAAGCACCAGAAGAGCAGGTGACAGAAGAGTATCTCCCTTTGCAAGCTCTTTTATGTACTGTCAATAGAAGGGAAAACTCAAAAGAGAAAGCATAATTATTTGCCCCTTTCAGCTAATGCAGGGGTCCCCAAAAGGCCTGGGGGCCGGATGCAGCCCAATCGCCTTCAAAATCCAGCCCGCAGACAGTCCAGGAATCAGCATATTTTTACATGAGTAGAATGTGTCCTTTTATTTAAAATGCATCTCTGGGTTATTTGTGGGGCATAGGAATTCATTCATTCCCCCCCAAAAAAATATAGTCCGGCCCCCACAAGGTCTGAGGGATGGTAGACCGGCCCCCTGCTGAAAAAGTTTGCTGACCCCTGCGCTAATGGTCTGAAATGAGCACACCTATCGATTTGTCATTTTCTTTCCCCAGACTTTCACACAGAGCTTGAAGCTCAGTGGACATAAAGAAACAAGCTGGAAGAGAAAGGAAGGAACTTCAAAACGAAATTCTATAATAAAGTGAAACAGTAACAGAGTCCATTGTGTCCAAGGGATGTCATTCATTTATATGGCATCTCCATCTACCCTCCCAACCCTGGAAATGATGATAATATCAAGACAGATCCAAGTAAAGATGTTACTGCTGTTAGAAGAATTCTGACGTCTCAAATATAGAATAAATATTCATAAATGCACACACATCTAAATATATAAACCATGTGTCTGAAATAGTACAGCAAAGCAATCCTGAAGCCATTTTGACTCTTTCAATGACTTCAAATATTCCTCTGCAGTAAGGGAGGCAAAAGGTGAAAGCCTTCTTTTCGCTTAGGGTGATTCTGTGACCTGCATTCAGGAACTAAAGTATTAACGATCGCAAAAGAATGGCCAGGTTACCCAGGTAATGCAATCAGTATCTTAGTGGACTCAAGAGTCCCATGGGGAGCTGGGCAGCAAAAGCCAAACCCAAAAGACCAGAAGCAGCTCCATGTTCAGAAGTGAGCCATAGCTCCACTTTCCCCAATCCAAAAACCTAATAAAAGGTGACTTTGCCACCATTACTCCTGGTTAAGAAAAATATTAGTAGAGTCCTTAGGTGCCATTGGTACCAGTGGAATCCCAGCTGCTTTACAGACATTTAGATGGCAGACGACATGCATTAGCTGATGTCCTTGATCTTTCATGTTTCCATCCAGCAAAGGATATTTCCAGAAGTAACGTATATTAGCATACAGTTTCCTAACAATGTCCCTTTTAAGATCTGCCTTGTTTTATAAATAATTTAAAACTCACTTGCCACTAGGAATTGCATCACAGCTTTTAATTAGGGGGAAGAAGGCCTTGTTTTACATAGAGAGCTTCCTATCCAGGGACTAAAAAGAGGGCAGGGGAATCCAAATGCCAAAGACAGCCTGATGACAAGCAATTCAAAGGCACATCAGTGTATATTAAGCGCCTGGAAATTAAGGTAAACACCATGTGCTGAGATTCTGTATCTCTTGGGAGTTGCCTCCCATATCTTTCTGGCGCCTAACCATCTTAGCTATGCAGGACCAATAACCAACTAAGGAGCCCCGGTGCTTTTGTTTAAACCTTATAAATGTGGTGCTGATGAAAGATGTTTGATTAAATGCGGCCACATGCGAGAGATGGAAGTCTTCACTGCTCAGTGCTCAAGGAGCAACATTTCACTCTTCTGCACATTCCCTGCAAGAGTGCCACGGCATCAATCTACCGGCGATTGTCCGTACAGGGTAGGCCAAGTACCATATCCTGTTAGTCAGTCAGTTTCATGACTTCTCTCTTTGAAATTGCTAACCAGTTGTGGTTTGGGAGTTGTGGTCACCTGTTTGCTCTCAGGATGTGGGATAATGCAACCAATGAGTTTGACATTAGATCATCAAACAACTGTTAGAGGCTAACTCTTGCCACCTGTTGGGCTTTGGGTCATGTGCCGTCTTTAATTCTCCCTAGATTAAACTAGCTGGTTCTGAGTCTGCAAAAGTTAATGCTTATATTGTATAATACACCCTTTTGAGGCTAGGAAAGCAACTATGGCTGGGGCAGGGGGGAACCAAATTTCCCCAGTTTGAAACTTGCAAATTTTGTAATTTCTTTTCGAAGTTTGACATCGAATTCTGAATGCAGTGTTCAATTTTCTATCAATTTCTGCGGCATTCATAGATGTGTACAGCATTACCTCTACGACTAGCAGGGTTTATGAGAGAATCAAAATATTTAGGTCAAGTCATACAATTCTAGCGTTAGGAAACAAAGATCAGATGCACATTCTACCACATGTGGACGTGCAAAAACAAAATATATATAACAAAAGATAACAAAAGCATTCTGGGAAATGATTTATAATGACTTGGGGGAAAATGTTTAAAATAACATTTATTTAAAAAAAACCCAGAGGTTTTTTTATTCGGAATTTTAGGTGCAAAGATACCAAAGGAGCAGAAACGATTATTTATGTATGCAATGACAGCAGCGCAGATGCTACTGGCCCAGAGATGGAAAGAAGGCAAAGTCCCGACCAGAGATGAATGGTTGATGAAGATGATGGACTATGCCGAAATGGTGAAACTGACTAGGAAAATCAGAAACCAGGAAGAGGGGAACTTCAAGAAGGAATGGGAAAAATTTATAATGTAAACAAATAAAAACTTTGGCAGGATTTGAGGAATGCTTGTAATAAGGAAAAAAAATAAGAGAAAATAAGAAAAGCAATTGAAAAAAGATTGACAACTGTAACCATGGAAGGACGGAGGGGAATTGAAGGATTCAGGGAATCCTAAATGATGATGTTGATGTTTAATGTTGGAATTTTAATTTGCAATGTAAAACTAAAGAAAAAAGATGGGGGTGGGGAAGAAATAGAGAACAGATTTTAATTTCTGAAAGGGAACTCCCTCCCAAATAATGAGTGTTGAGTGTCAAAGGCTCAGGGATATATCACCTAGGATAAGAATGGTCATGGAAGCAAAGTTTCCCACTTCCTCCTTTCCCCACCCCTGACATCTATCCATACACACACACCCCTGCCTGAATGGCAGGGATGGGGGCCCTCTTGAATAATGTGGGGTGTCTGAGGATTGCCGAGGGGAGAATGGATTATGGAACTTTCTTCCTGTGATATTCTTTAAGGCTGCAATCCTATCATCCCTGCGAGGGTTGTGCATTCAGAGACTGAGACCCAACTTTGTGAGCTCCCACCCTGTTGCTGTGGAAACCTCTGCAGCCCTTACCTTACTGCTAACAGTGCTCCAACGTTAGTCAAGGCAAAAAGGAACATACCAGTGGCAGATCCTGGGAAGGAATGGATCCTTCATACTCATTGTTCTCCCAGTCTCCCAACATGCTACCAAAGCCAGCCTTATGACTAGCACATGTCTTCCCCCCCCACACACACACACACACTGGAAACAAAGGAAATAAATCTCAGGCTTTGGGTGCAGGGGGAGGAGGAGGCCTGAAGCTTCTTTTCTGTGAGCTTCCTTAAGTTACATTAAGATCCAAACCATAATCTCCAGGTATATGGTAGCCCTTTGAAATGAATACATACATACATATATACTTACATACATCATATAATCACAATATCATGCACAGAAGCAGGCTTTGATTACCAAGTGCCTGTTCTGTGCAGCTGCTCACCACGCATGTTTTGCCCTCTTAGGGTAAAAGATGGGGGGGGAAATGTGTCTGAAAATGTCTGCAATGACACTGTGTACACAAGCAGCCGCTTTCAATTTGCTGTGATTATTCAACATCATCTCTTGAAGAGCAGGTCAGTGTAGAAGACACCCTAGCATGGGTGCTTAAATGGCCACATATTTTTGGATAACAGTTCCAAACTAGCCTCCCAATTCTGTGCATCACAGTGACTGCCCGTGACTAGCTGTTTGCTCATACATTCTAGTTGGATTCATTTTGCTGCCCTGTAATGATGTGAGGAGGCAAAACTATTCGGGAAGGTTGCCTTGCTGTCCTTTTGTTAGTTAGCTCAGCAAGAAAATACTGGCATTTCTAAAGCAACTGTGCACACTGCAGTAACCTCTGCAGCATGCAATGATCTCTGGTAAAGAGATAGGGGTTCAAATGGGCAGATCTGGTAACAGCAGAACTCACAAAACCACAAGCAGCTTGTCTGGTGGGGTGGAGCTGCAATGTTAGCATCCTGGCAGCTGTGTTGCTGCCACTTACTAGGACGGAGAGGGGAAAGCCCAAAGTGGCAGAGAGGTCAGGACTGTGTAGTTGCACCACCAGAGCCAATCCTGCTAGGAAGCTTCTGGAAAAGCCACTTTGGCTCAAAACCAGGAAAAAAACCGTCTTGGTGGCGGAATAATAGTGCGTAATAAACCAGTAAGCAAGAACTCTCTGGACTCTAGGCAAATTAAATAGCATTCAAAGTGCATCTGACCCTATAGTATAGGGTTAGAAATCTGCCCACAAGAAATTTATTCTTGTAAGGCAATATGCTGATGGGAATATTTAAAGTAAATGGAGCAACTTCCTGCTGCTCCTGCCCATGCAACTAATTTGGTGGTTTGGCAATTTCACTGGGTCCTCAGGTATCTGGATCCCATTTGGTTTATTTATCAAGAAGTACCGAGCATTTGTCTATTGGTACTTTTCAGTAATGAAATTAATGTTGGACACATTTTCGTGTTTCCTACTTCCTGGTGGTTAAATCAGTTTTGCAGCTGGGAAAGACTAGCTTACAATCCCTTGTTTTGGAGCACTCTCTCTTTGATAACCATCAATGTGGTGTCAGCTTCCACTGGGCTGCCACTTTTCAGAAGCAGTTAGTGTGACACTTCCCCACCTTAGTAGAGAGCCCTATATATATCAGGAGCTCAAATGCAATTCATGCTAATCTCTCAGGGGCCGTTCCATTTTTTTTCCTTTAGTCAATTTAGTTAGCAAATTTAAGTGCAGGGCTGTCACTCATTCATTGTAGAGGATCACACTACCAGGGACGGACTTTGGTAATATGGTGCCCCCTGAGCGAGGGCAAAATTTGGCACACACACCCCTAAATATTTCCTATTTTCACAATGATTCCTTTTGGTACAGTTGTTGTATTTAATGGATCTTCTCAGTAGGTACCTGTATAAATATAGGTTTTATCAGTGGTCTTTGTCTAGAAAAAGACGTGTCGGAACTCACCATGAACACCTCCTTTGTTATAATGGCAATAGCACCCACCTGAGAGGTGCCAGAACTGAGTTCCGGCAAGTTCCGGCTGGGGGGGGGGGAAACACCCTGGGTTTTATTAGTAGCCGTTTTTGTATTTTGCGGCCCCTCAGCTTGGTGTCTTGCACAGGAGGAACTGCTCACACTGCCCTAGATCCAGCGCTGGTTATTACATTTCCCAAGAACCTAAAAGGCAATATTCTGTAACAAAAATGTGTTTTATGACCCCTCTGAAGTTAGTGCAACAATTGCAAATGTGAATGCTGCATCTTTTGTAGTTGCCCAAGTGGGGCAGACCCTCCTGGAGAGTGCCCTATGATCAACGAATCATTATAAACACTTAGCTTTTTATGATTATTTATGTAGCGTGTTTGTATTCTTATCACCTCAAATACATTATCAATGTAAGTAACTGTAAGTAGTCCTTACAGTATTATTGTCACCCTTTTCTAGATGTGAGGGTGTACTATAGGGCAGGGATGGGGAAACCTTTTCAGCCTAAGGGTCGCATTTCCTTCTGGGCAACCTTGGGGTGGCTGCATCAAATGCTGCAATCGAAAGCTGTTATACATAGAATCATAGAACTGTAGAGTTGGAAAGGACCACAAGGGTCATCTAGTCCAACCCCTGCAATGCAGGAATATGCAGTGCAGAAATATGCCGCTGTCCCATATGGGGATCAAACCTGCAACCTTGGCATAATCAGCACCACACTCTAACCAACTGACCTATCCAGGCTAGTTCATTTAATGTAATGTGTAGTTTCACCCTCCTTGTACTAGAATTCTTCCTGCTTTGGCTCGTCATTGAGAAGCTGGATGCATTGAGAATTCATGGCAAGATAGTTGTCCATTACTTTCTGTGCAGTAAACCCAAAGCCTTGTCTGTTGCCTCTACTGAAAGGACTAGGTGATGAGGCGTTGGCCAGGGAACAGCTGATGGATCTCATTGCAGACTGTGCACACTACCGTAATGGATTGTGTAAGCAATGTCAGGGTATTATTTATATCCCTTTATTATGCCTTAAACTCCCATGGTGCCACTGGAGAGGAACAGGTGCAACGTTGACTGTGATCCAGTGGCCAAGAATGTTCCCTCTGCTCTGGGAGACCAGGCGAGAGCTGATCAGAGAGGTACAAACCCAGCTATCTGAAATTATTCTGTAATGCTAATGGGCTACAACAATAAAGTCAAAAGCTTCACAGAGCTGTGGGGACGGAATGACTGTGACTCTCCTCAGCCTATGTGGCTAGGAAATCAGAGATATTCAACAGCAGGAATTCCCCAGCAAGTGCATAATCTGAGTTCATTTATACAGGGGCCCACTTGTTATAGTACCAGAGGAGGACAACTGGAGCGGAACCCTTTAAATCAACCTTTAATTCCTAGCTCAAAAGCAGGGCAACAGGAGCGGAGGGGGGTTCTCCTGGGGCTTTGCGCTGTGCAGGCACCTGTGCTGAATAGGCAGGAACACATGGTAGAATCAATCCACCTGACACAGCTGCCCTATTGCTCTCTCCCTCAAGCATTAGAAGGATAATGCTGTGCTTAAAATGCCCAAACTACCTAACCCAGTATATATATTTTGAAACCGCATTGGCAATATGCAAATATATTAAAAAGGAGATTTATCTGTTCCATTCCTTGAGCTAATAATAACCAAGAATAGAGCTGCTTAGGGATTTTGTCTGGTCCATATTTTTTAACCAAACTGAACTGATCTGCACTTCCTAGACTAATACACAAATCATAATGCAATTATCCTTTCATTTTCATATTTAGGTAAAAGTGGATATGAAATGGAGTATTTTATAATAAATGCATAGAAAAATGCCTATATTGGGGTAAAATGCATTAAAAAGTGTACATTTTGTGTGTGTGCTTTAAAAAATTGATTTGTATTGTCTGGTGGAACTGCAGTAGAACAATCTTAGAATCATAGAGCTGGAAGGGAGCACTCATGTGTAGGGATTAATAACTTGCCTGGATCTCATATTAAATACAGCTTGCAGCTTGTGCTGGCCCCAAGGGTTTGTCCGTGAAGCGAGGTCCAAGTCCAGTCCTGGGTCTAGGGGTCCAAAGGAGATCAGTCCGGCGGGGAGCGAGGCAGGGAGCAGGTCAAGGTCCAAGGCAGGTTCAGGCACAAGGTTGCAGGTTGAGCATACGCTTGCAACTAAGTTGTTCACGCAACTTGGGCTGGGTCTGGCTGGCTTTTATCTGGCCCTATGCTTAGGGCGGCCCCGATCCTCCGGAGACTCGCCTCTCCTCCGGGCCTGGAGGCGAGCACTCCTCCTGTAGGCACTTAGTTCTCTTCGCCTCTCTGTCCTGAGCCTCTGCAGCTCAGGAGAGGCTGGTGGGTTACTGGACCCAGGGGCTGCCTCAGCTTCCTCTGAAGAGGCTGGGAGTGGAGCACCTGCAGGCAATGGGTCCTCCCTCCCATCAGGAGCCAGAGCAGACTCCGCTGATGCCTGCACCTGGGGATCCAGCACAGGTGGGGATCCTTCAGGCTCAAGCCCTGGCCCCGGCTCAGCTGGTTCTGGAAGCGGGGAATCCTGTGCAGGCTGGGATCCCTCAGGTTCAGCATCAGAGTCTGACTCCCAGGCCATCACACTGCTGTATCTCCGTGTGAATTTGACCCCAGATTTTTAATATCCAAATCACTGCAGTGATGTCTGAGGCAGGGTTGTAGGAAAGGGGGTGGGGGGGCTGTCTGCCCCATGTACCATCATGGAGGGGGGTGACAAATTATCATGGAACAATTACTGCCCTACTAGGGTGGTTCATAAAAATCTTTTTCTAAAAAAAATGCCTGCTCCGAAGGTCTTATCTTACTACACTAGGCATTATATAGCTATATATGAAATTCCATGCATATCAGTTAATATCTTGACCCTCCTTCACAAAAATAGCTGTTTACTTGGCCATTTTCCTATGTCGTGAAGGCTGAAATTTCAATTCAGTGGAGCAGGGTCAAGATATTAACTGATATGCATGAAATTTCAGATATAGCTATATAATCCCTTGTTTAGTAAGATCAGACCTTTGGAGCAGGCATTTTTTAAAAAAATGTTTTTTTTATGAACCACCCTACTGTCCTACCCTTCGCTGGGCTTCCCGGGTCCTGTAAAGTCAGCCTATGTGAAGAAAATGAGACCATGCCAAGTAGATTAGGCCTTGCCTTGCCTTCGCCCCACCCCCTGCACACAGCCAATTTTTCTTGATTTTACTGCTGTGGTGTTTTTTTGTTTTTTGTTTTGGTAAACCACTTTGCAGGTTTTTTAAAATAATTTTTATTAAATAACTAAATAAACAAAAATATAAATAAAACAACACAAGCCAAAACACAGTCCATCCTGTAGATTTAAGTATCTGTCCATAGTCGCCTACTTGTTATCAGAGGCCCAGAATCCACATTCCTTTGTAAGAAAATATGAAATAATGTAAAACCATTTTTGCAGGCAAAAAAACCCCCCAACAATGTGGGGAGGGGAGGGTTGACGACAAGAAATTCTGCGCACCGGGTACCACCTGACCTTCCTACACCTCTGGTCTGAGGTAAATCTATAATTTCTTCTACTTCTTTTTGCAGTTCCCAGGCAAAACCCTTCTACTAAGCAAGAAGGTAACAAGATAACAGATGCCCTAGGAAGGCACCACACTTACATAAGGCTGAGCACTTGCATTTTACCTCTTAGTAGCTGGGTATATATCTGTATCTGCTTAAATTCAGCAAGAAGAAGAAGAAGAAGAAGAAGAAGAAGAAGAAGAAGAAGAAACAGAAGTTTGTAGTGATGTGGTACTGTAAAGCACAAGCAAAAGTTACTACATATCCAGCAAGGATATAAAATGATAGGCAATGAACTTCAAAACACAGCATTTTCAGAAAGAAAATTCAGAGTCGCTCCTTTTCCTTACTCAGAAATCCTTGGAGCAGAAGCAATTAACATTTGCCAACAACCCCTGGAGTGGAACACCACATAAATCTCCCCTTTCCAAAGCTAAGGCAGCACACGCCTCTGCTTTCATGAAGTTCACTGGGAAAGAAAGTGGGCATTGTTCAGTGGCCAGACTCAGGTGTGATTGGAGCATCCCATCTGGAGCATCTGTTCTTGAGTCTGAGCATGCCTATCTTCGGAGAGGCTTTAGGAGGAAAGAATTACCATAAGGAAAAGAAGGAAATTTTCCTCTTCCTCAGACCAGCGCTTCTTGGTGCTATGTGTTGAGGGATGTGGGAGAGGATATATTGTTTTAGATATCCTATCCCAACTTGCGTTTACAAGCCCGATAATATCAGCAGAGCTAACATTCCCTTTTTACCTCACACGCACAGCGGATAGTTTGCATAGACTCGCTAGAGTCATAAAAATGTTGTCCTGGTGTCTTCCCCTTTTGATCCCTCTTTCAATAAGACACTTCACAGTCTTCGGTCAAGTGAAAAACGTTTACTCACAAGTAATCATCTAGTCACATATAGGATCCTAGAGGCAGGCTTAAAAGTTGCTAAACAATATACATGTGGTGACTTTCTCCTTATGAGAGAAAGTCCCCCTTTTCTACTTGGCCTAGTGCCAACGGTACATTTTTAGTAATGCTGCTTTTAAACTGTCAGAGAGAGAGATCAACACGACAACTGACCAGCGACAAAATGGAGCCCGGCCTGAGCTACAGTTGGCCGCTCCCAACTGTGGAGTTCGCTCCCAACTGTAGAGTTCCATATAAGGAAGTTTTGTCTCAGTCCAGGAAGACAGGAAGTTCTGGCTTGAGGACTGAGACAACCTTCTAGAAAAAGTTGGGTTTGACTGCCCCTGTTCTTTTTACATCCCACACTATGTTCCTACGACATATTGTTTGCTAAAAATTTGTAAAATAAAATAAAATAAAAAATAAAGCAATGCCAAGGCTACAATTTTATGCACATTTACCTGGGACTAAGAGCCCAAACAAGACAGCATGTGAGAGACACATTACCAGATTTCATGACTAAACATAGAAGAATCAACCTAATTTGCCCCATTTTTGCCTTAATTGGCATTTTTAAAAAAAAATTCACATGAACATTCACATTTAAATTTAGATAAGAAGGCATTTAAAATACACTTTCTCTCAAAATACGGATTTTAAAATGCATTTTTTGTGCTGAGAAATGCACCAGAACCTTCGGAGATGTGCATAATCCGATGGGAACATACAGTCCAATCTGCACATGAGTCTCTGGGAGGTGTGGATCTAGTCTATTCATATCCAGATTCCAACACCTCACCCATCCACACCCACAATTTACTTAAAGCCAGCCACCTATGACATATAATGCACACCAGCAAAAGAAGAAATGGAAAGTAGTCAGCTAGGACATTGCTCTGGACCCCACCCCTGCCTCTGGACTCCCCCTTGCCCCCACACCATCCCCATTGCAATGAGTGCAGTGCACCGCCAGGACATCACTGCATCCCCCACTCAAGAGCCCCACCCCCTCCCGTCTACTCCTCTGTTTGCTAATTTAGATTTCTCTGGTACACGTTTCCCATAGTATTGTGAAATCTGATTCCAGTTGTGGGCGCCCAAAGAGCACAGGCCTTCGCAGTTGCCACTACTGAGTGTGCCCCTTAGCACTTGAGCATGCTCAGTAGAATTCCATGGAGAAAACCGGCAGGTATATGAGAAATGGTTCACTGTGAAGCCAAGAAGAAATGTAGGGGATTCCAGAATGACTTCATTGAATCTGATCATGCACATGGGAGTGTTAGGAATCATTCTGCAAAGAAACAGGAAAGATGTGTGTAGCTTTAAGAACTGTTTCTGTTAAGTTCCGTGTTGGGCAGTTACCGCAGTTACCGTTTGTGCTGAAGAAGAAGAAGAAGAGAAGAGTTTGGATTTGATATCCCGCTTTTCACTACCCGAAGGAGTCTCAAAGCGGCTAACATTCTCCTTTCCCTTCCTCCCCCACAACAAACACTCTGTGAGGTGAGTGAGGCTGAGAGACTTCAAAGAAGTGTGACTAGCCCAAGGTCACCCAGCAGCTGCATGTGGAGGAGCGGAGACGCGAACCCGGTTCCCCAGATAACGAGTCTACCGCTCTTAACCACTACACCACACTGGCTCTCAGTGTGAAGGAGCAGTTGTAGTTTGAATTTACCTGCTAAGCGACAACATCTACTTGCTCTAAGTTTGTTGTAATAAAACCTTGTTTAAGTCCAGTCTTGCTGCTTCGTGGGTTTGTCTTCTGTTCTCTACCACCAGAAAACGCCGTTCCAACAGGGAATCCATTCAGTTCTTAAAGTGTCCGTGAGGGTGACCAGTAGGGATGCCATCTCCCCCTCCCTCCCCAAAAGATATTGAATATCCTTAGCTTAACAGATTCTTGCAAGTACTGGCAGGCTTTTGGGAAATGATGAACTCTCATGCTGTAATTGGCCATTTGGCAGGGTGAGAAGTGTGGGAAGCAAGCAGTTCCTAGACAGTTAGGACTGAGCATAGTATGCTTAGTAACGGTAGTGAGATCAACAGCACCAGTGGCGAGCTCCACCCACCCACTTTTGGGGTGTAGGATTTAGACTGCTGATCTTGTGAAGGGCTGAAGGAATACAGGTTTGCTACAAAATCAGGGCACAATGGAAGTCTTGCATGCTAATCTTGTGCGCTGCATACTTACCGTACTCAGAAGTCCAGCTGGCTGAGTTCGGTGACCCACTTCCAAGTAAATATGCCTATGGCTGTACCCTTCCTGTGTTTTCAGACCAGCATGCCATGAGTCGAGAAAGAAATTCAGTTCAACTGGCATTTAAAAGCTAACCTACCAAATATGTGTTTTCCAAAATAAAATAAAACTTGAAACACACCTATCCTTCAAAAACCCCACTTCTCCCACTTTTGCAGCACAGTTCTCCAGCCAAATCAGGTGTACATATTTGCAGGATGGATTCTGTACCTCTGGGATGCCCACTCAAATTGGGATGGTTGAAGGGTACGATAATGTGCAAATTCATTCTTCATCATATGAGTGGGTGGTGCAGGGCAAAATATCAAAGTAAGATACATTGCAAAGGTCTGCCATCTTTTCTATGGTCCTCAGTTGACCTGTTATAGTTTGAAACAGGGGCCCTTCACTGTAACCCAAGAGGCCTCTTTATTTTAAAGGACAACAAATGCTGCAGAAAATCACAAGCCTTTATGTTGATACCATCTGCTATGTCTGCTTCAGTCATTGTTTTGTAGTCCAATCAGTGCAAATTCTGAACTGCGCATACATCAAATCTGTCTTTTACAAACTCAAGGACAGCTTCCTGGATCTTGTATTGTTTTTCTTGCACACTGTTTCTGTGTTGCATGGGGTTTGCGCCTTCCAGTCCAGAAGTTGTATTTACAGTTTGTTGAGATACTAGGACAAACTAGTTATCACCTAAAACATTGTGTTGGCTTATCTCAAACACACAGCAGGGTGCTGAGGGAAAATCCAGTGTTCTTGTTTGTTCAGCAGTTAAAGCAGGTATTGTCCTAAAGATGCAAGAACTTTGCAAATAGCAAGTGGGCATTTGGCTCAGTCTTCCTCCTCTCTAGCATCAAACAGAAGTTATTTCATGACACAATGAGCAGAGGATTCTGTGTCTTACTGCCCCTACTTCATATAACAAGGCAAAGGAGAGAAGGGAAGCAGGGCTGTCCCATTGCCTCTGCTGAGAGACTAGCTGCCTGTGGCCCTCCTTCAACTTCCCCCTAGTGCAGGGGTGAGGAACCTTTCACCCTCCAGATGTTACCAAACTACAACACCCAGCGTACCTGGCCATGCTTGTTGAGGCTGATGGGAGCTGTAGTTCAGCAACATATGGAGAGCCAAAGGTTCCCCACCCCTTATCTAGTGGCAGCCATTCCATCGGCCTTCCTGAATGTTCTCCATTCCAGCTGATCTTCAGAAGAACTGTACCTTTAAGAACTGGTTCCTAAGTTTGCTTTTTTCCCTTCTTCCTCCTTATCCGCTTTTCCTTGTGTGTCATGTCTTTTAGACAGTAAGGCTTAGGGTAAATACAGCCTTACTACTTTCTTTTTAAAAATAAAACTGCTTCGGGAGCCTTTTTTATATAAAGAACAGGGTAAAAAGGACCCCTGACCATCAGGTCCAGTCGTGTCCGACTCTGGGGTTGCGGCGCTCATCTCGCTCTATAGGCCAAGGGAGCCGGCGTTTGTCCGCAGACAGCTTCCGGGTCATGTGGCCAGCATGACAAAGCCGCTTCTGGCGAACCAGAGCAGCGCACGGAAACACCGTTTACCTTCCCGCTGGAGCGGTCCCTATTTATCTACTTGCACTTTGACGTGCTTTCGAACTGCTAGGTGGGCAGGAGCTGAGACCGAGCAACGGGAGCTCACCCCGTGGCAGGGATTCGAACCGCCGACCTTCTGATCAGCAAGCCCTAGACTCTGTGGTTTAACCCACAGCGCCACCTGGGTCCAAAGAACAGGGTAAGACGGTTTAAATGAACAGAAGTAAATAAATAGCTACAGCTGGAAGATGATGGGGAACTGAGGTTTGTTGTGATGTATCACGACACGTTCTGATAAATATTACATGGGTGGAGGGGAACCTAGGCTAAACGCATTGCCCCTATTTTTAGAAGCAGCCCTGCATTTATGGTAAAGCCAAGTAGTTTTATCCCATAACTGCTTGTGAACACACAGGAGAGATTATCTGTTTTCCGCTCAGTTGCCAATTTCCCTTTCGGATGTCCGTTTACTAAACAGCGAGGGGGAAGGAGATTCCTCAGAACACTTCACTGAAGCCAGTCCTCAGAAGTGGAACCAAAAGTCATTTACTTTATGAATAAGTGAGCATTCATTCACTCCACCCCAAATATACCCCTCCTTGCCTTTCTCATCCTCTCAGCCACACAGCTCCTTCTCTCCTTCTCTTAGCTCCTGTCCCTTCACTATGTCTCCCAGGCCCTGTATTCTTCCATTGTGCCACTCCCGTCACCACCCCCTCCTCTCCACCGCCACCTTCTCTCTCCTCCAACCACTGCCAGGCATGCCTTTCTCCTTGAGATTCAACTGGGGGGAAGGTGGCACTCTCTAACCCATGCCCTCGTGAACCACCTGGGAGAAAGAAAATAAGGTGGACCAGGGGACAGGTTGTGGTGGTAGGAGGAGAGGAGGAGCATGGGGGCAGAAGGCTCTCCCTCCTTCCAAGGGCCTAACATGCAGGGCCAGCCCAAGATGTTTTGGCACCTGAGGTGAACCACAAAATGGTGTCCACCCTGCTAGTGCCAAGAAGCTACTGTAGAGGCAGCATGGGGGAGCGGCTGAGAAGGCATCAGACCCGGTCTCAAAGGAGCATGCCGCAGCCATTGCAGCAGTGGGCAATGCATTTCTTGGAGGCCAGATCTGCTGCTCCTGTTGCCTGAGGCGGTTGCCTCAGCTTGCTTCATGGGTGGACCGGCCCTAATAACATGTCTTTACATGCAGAGCCCAGAGAGATGAATGCTGCCCTACTTGTCCCCACAAAAGTCCTAGAAATTGACATCCTCTTTCTATTGCCCTATTGCCCTGGTTCTGAGGTACTTGTGTGTCCTCGAGTTCTCAAGATGATGTGTGCACAGCACTTTTTTACTTCATCCCATCCACTTCAGTGGGAGCTGAGGTGGCGAGGAGAGGGAAAAGAAGTTAATTACAGCGTTGGAGTTGGGTGGGGCCTCTGCTTCCCTGGCAACCCATTTACTTTTGCTCCCCTAGGAGAATGGAGTTACGTTTTGTCACGCTGACAGGCATTAGCTACTAATATTCCATATCACCATTAAGTCATTATTAAAATGAGGCCTGCACCCACTGGAAAATGTTTAGTAGACACTGGAAAAGGTTTAGGAGAAGGCCTTGCCTAGAGGGAATATAGTCTTCTCCCTGGCAAGAGAGCCTTACAAAAATGAGGTAAGTTTTGGCTTTAAAAGCCAAAAATCTTTTTCCATTCCGTTTTCAGCAGTCATTTGATGAAGTAAAGGACTGCAGCAATTAAATGTGGAGGGACCGTTAGAGAGGTCTAAACCTCAGGTGGCGGCTGTTCTTATCACTTCTCAGCAGCCTGAGCTTATATCTCCGAGACATTCTGCAGGCTTTCCCCACTGGATTTAGAATTACATTGCTTGGGTGTTAAGAGAAATAACATGCTTTCAGTCACAAGCGTTCCAAAGGACTATAAAGTGGAGAGAGGTTGAAATTGAAGAGCACCTGTAACCAGGAAATAGTCTAATATGGGTGACCCTTCTCTGTGCAGAGAGAGAGAGAGGCTACAGTTATCTGGGCAGCAGGTTGGTTGGCTGACAGTGGATGATAGTGACCCCTGCTGGAAATATGCCCTCATTAGACAGTGGTAGCATCTTTCTTTGCTATTGTTCACCTCTATGGATGTTGGTGATCTGACATTAAGTAAAAGTGAAACTAAAGAAGTGCCATGGTTATCTTCTCCTGCCCTGCCCTGCCCTGCCCTGCCCTGAAGGTCTCGCACCCAGACTCATAATCCTATCTACTTGTGAAACTTGAAACCTTCAAATGCAGTGCCCTGAGTCACCACTCAAAGCTTTTTCTTTCCAAACCTCGAAACCTTCCTTTGCTCCCAACTTATCAGCAAAACTCAAAACTAGAAGGATTCAGACAACTTTTACAGCTGAGAGCCTGGCCCATCACTATGTATATAACATCTGCTTTGAGGAGGGGAGACCTCCGTCCTGTGTGTCACCACAGCAGGGAAAATGCTTCTTTCCCCACTCTATGGTTCTCTGGGGGCCAGGAGGTCAGAAGGCTGGATCGAGATTTATGAGCTTCTCCCAGTAAAAGACTTCCCCAGATGAACTTTTTGCACTATTCTCTCCCCCTTATCCCTTCAGGTGAATAGGAAGATTTGAAACAAAGGTAAGCGGGTATGGCCGATACTGAAGAGCCCGTTTTTTGACCTCTTGTTAACATGTTAAATTGACTCATGGGCAGGTGGCTCCTTGGCAAGTGAACGGCTCATTGTCTAGCCTTGGCCAGTTGCACAGTAAAAGCTTTTCCCTTTCTTCATTTGTTTGAGCCAGAGGAAATCTTTCTGTGGAGGAAGCCAGTAGTCACATTTATTTAAACTTGTTACTGACCTTACAGTAGTGCTGCACACTTCTTCTTATTCTTCTTATTTTTTAAATACCAGGACATGTTACAAGAAGAGAGCCGAGAGACCAAATTTACCTCTGATACCATGGGCAGGGCAATGTGTATGGAAAATTCTGCACCAAGGTAATACTAATCCTGTACTAGCAAAGGAGGCATCCTGCATCTAGTATAAGTATTGCTTGTTTTGCGTTTCTGTACTATTTTGCAAAATTTTAGCCTATATCTGCTAGTTCAAGGGGGTGTACAATGAGTTCTGCAGGTACTGGATTTTATTCCACAACTGCAATGTTTCAGCAGGCAGTGCCCTACTTGGCCTACCATGAGGACTACTACCACGATTTTCATGATATCAATATTCTGAGGAGCTAGATGGTCCATTGGCCTGATGCTATAGGTTTATCTTCTGTTGTTAATGATAGATGTCAGGGAGGAAGATACTAGCCTACCCTTCTCCCTGACATGCTGGTTTTCTATGTGCAGTGATATATTTGCTTTTCTGTATAGAGGAGCATTCGGTTCTGAACACCTCCCTTGCACTCTGAAATGACAAGAGTGTAGAAACATGTCTGGTTTACCGGAGAGAGATCAATTAAATGAGAGAGTCTGTACCTGTGCCATGTGCTGCTACCTGATGCACCAAATAAGCATCATCCACCCAGTTGGGATCTTGTATTCATGCACACAGTGTATCATCTGGCAGGAAGTGGAAATCCCATACATTTCTTGGCCATTTGCACCTAAGCCAAGTCTAAATGCCAGTCCTAAAAATACAGCCTGGAAGCTGCAGCATGCTCACAACCTTCCTCGCTCCTGCCTCCCATCCATACACACTGCCTGCACCACCGGATTATTTTTGAATGAGGACACTTTCTTGAAAGTAACTTGAGGCTACACAGAAGCCATTCCCCTTTCTTTCATGTTCTTTGGTTGCTGTTGTTGTTGCTTCATTCAGGCTGCAGCCCGACGCTAAGAATGCGGAAGGAGGAGAAGGGAGAAGCAGTCTCTGTCTAGGATTACACTGCTGTGTTGCTTCTTCTTCCTTTTGCATTGCCCAGTTTGGTTTTGTATATAAGCCACATTTGTCCTTGGTTAAGTTCTGCTTCCTGCAGACTCGTCACTGAAACATGGAATTACTAATGTGTGAGGAGAAAAGGGCTTGGCGCTCCTTTGAATTATTAACTCTGATGAAGAGCAGAAAGAATATAGGAAGGCTGGGGGGCTTGAGATCCAAACCCAGAAGCTACTAGACCTAGTTGAGTTCTATCTGCTCTGCCTCAAATGGTGGGAGGCAGTAATTCTTCTGAATACCAGTTGCTAGAAACCTCTGGAGGGCAGAGGGCTCTTGGGCTCAGGCCCTGCCTGCAGGCTTCCCACAGGCCTCTGGTTGGCCAGTGTGAGAACAAGGTGCTTGGCGAGATGGGCCATTGGCCTGATCCACCAGGCTCCTCTTATGAACAGTGCTGTTTTTGTGTGCAGAAGAGAACGCAAACATATACAGTGCAACGAGCTGATCTGGAAGTGCCTTGTGCTCAGACCGCATGTATTTTGTTCCTTCCACAATTCTGAAAAAAGTAAAATAGGGGCATAAATGTCTTCTTATACCCACAACTTGTTGTTCTATGTAGTGCAAGAATCTTTCCAGGCCTAAAAAACCGAAGATCCTTTAACTGGAAATACCAAGCATTGAACCTGGTATTCCATGCACCTGGTATTCCAACAGCATACAGTGCTGACTGACTGACTCCCTGTGATGTCAACAAGAAATCGCCCCTTCCAACCTTGCCCCCTCCATGGTCCATAACCTTTGGGGCAATTTTGCCTTGTTAAAAAAACAGGGAAAAGCCAAAATTGCGGCAAACAGAGTATTTTATATTCATAAGTCCTAGCTTTCCTAAAGCAGTATTAAAATGAATATATTATGAAGCAAAATGCCACCCACCCCTGCCCATTCATGAGCCAATTTATTATATTTTAAATGTATCCTGTATTATTCTTGGTGAACTGTCTTGCTTTTAACGCACTAAATATAATGAAATCTTAATTTTAGAATATGTTGTGATGCCACGTATTGTATTGCTTTCGTTATGTTTATGATAACCTGCACTCATATCCCATGAGGCTATAAGAAAAGCCCTGCTGGACTGCAACAAAGGACTGCATCCAGGCAGCCCCTGCTTCGTTCAGTGACTGGAAGCTTCTACAAAGCCAACCATCCAGATAGGAAGACAAAAAGCCCCCTCCTGCCATTCCTCACCAGCAACTTGTATGCAGTGGCATTCTGCCCCTGGACTTAGAGGTTTCATATGAAACTAGCCATCATGGGTAATACATAGACTTATTGGCCCCTACAAATTTTGCCTAATCCCCTTCTAAAGCCGTTGCAATGAGAAGTCATTAACACAGCTTGTGCCAGCAAATTCCATAAAATCAATTTTGCACTGGCTTCATAAAAGCCAGGTTTGCTTTAAGGGCTGGTTTCTGTTTGTTTAAACTCCATACATTCTAGTAATGGGAGTTCAGAAGAGCCATTTTTACTCCATTTGCACTGAGAAGCCATCACGAACACCACCAGTTACCGCTTGCACAGGGTATAATGGTGAAAATACTCAAAAATTCAAGCATTCAAATGGGGGAAGGCCATTTTCTGTTGGAAATCTGGCAGGATTCCTGCATTACAGGGGATTGGACTAGATGAGCCTTGAGGTCCCAACTCTACAATTCTATATTTTACTCCTCCCCCTCACTGCAAAGAGAACCCATCCAATGGAATCTTAGCCTTATACTACCATCACTGCTGCTTTTAAATCCCTCTCGTAGCTGAAATAGATGTCGCCGCTAGAGGGCACCCGGTATCACCTAGCATAGGCATCTAGCCAGAAATCACAAGATTTTAGATTATATAGTGAAGGTGGAAAACCTCTTGGTATACTCAGAAGACAAGTTGAAAGGAAAGGCATTTGATGCATACAAACCCTCATGCCCTTACAGATTTAAAAGGCATGTGGAAACCTGCCCCAAATCCGATTACATCTGAGGATTAAGGGGATGAGGCATGTGAGCCAGTAAACCCCTGCTTCCAGTCTCCCTTTCAGCTGTGGCCTTACTGGGTCCCTCTCACCCACTGTCTGCTTCCTCCAGTCTGTAATATGGGGATAATATATTATAGGCCTTCCTTCTAGGGTTTTTGCAACTGTGGAAAACGGGGCCCTTAAGGAAAGCGCCACATAAGTAGCTTCGTTGGTTTCGATGGGATTTAAGGAAATATGCTCGTGGTCTTCCTCTCAGACACAATAGCAGCAGGTGGATCTGAGTCTAGGCAGCTGCCCTTCACAGCAGCTGAGCGAGATTCCTGAGGATGGGAGAGTTAGGGAGCTCACTGTGGCTTCCAGGCCTCTTGACTCCATTCATCTGGGACTGCTTCACTCCCGGACAGCTCAGATAACTACCTTGGGGATTTGCCTTAAGGACCTTTCTAATCCTGCACTGCCCCGTCCTATACAAACTTCTCAAATTCCCAGCAAATGGAGGGTGAGCTTTAGGTTGTCACTGGCTGGGCAAGTGGCTTGGAGCGGAAAGCCACTTGTCTGTTTTTTCTGGGATGGGGCCGATTTCACGTGAGTCTATTCTTGGCAAGTAGACACCCCAGACTCCCTTAAGAATAAATGGGCTCTTATTGCCGGAAGAAATATCAACAACCTCAGATATGCTGATGACACAACCTAGATGGCAGAAAGTGAGAAGGAATTAAAGAATCATT
Organism: Lacerta agilis; assembly: GCF_009819535.1. Taxonomy (NCBI): domain Eukaryota; kingdom Metazoa; phylum Chordata; class Lepidosauria; order Squamata; family Lacertidae; genus Lacerta; species Lacerta agilis. The sequence continues at coordinate 26,477,740 of NC_046316.1, read as the reverse complement.
TAATGAGGGTGAAAGAGGAGAGCGCAAAATATGGTCTGAAGCTCAACATAAAAAAAACTAAGATCATGGCCACTGGTCCTATCACCTCCTGGCAAATAGAAGGGGAAGAAATGGAGGCAGTGGCAGATTTTACTTTCTTGGGTTCCATGATCACTGCAGATGGTGACAGCAGTCACAAAATTAAAAGACGCTTGCTTCTTGGGAGAAAAGCAATGACAAACCTAGACAGCATCTTAAAAAGCAGAGACATCACCTTGCCGACAAAGGTCCATATAGTTGAAGCTATGGTTTTCCCAGTAGTGATGTATGGAAGTGAGAGCTGGACCATAAAGAAGGCTGATCGCCGAAGAATTGATGCTTTTGAATTATGGTGCTGGAGGAGACTCTTGAGAGTCCCATGGACTGCTAGAAGATCAAACCTATCTATTCTGAAGGAAATCAGCCCTGAGTGCTCACTGGAAGGACAGATCTTGAAGCTGAGGCTCCAATACTTTGGCCACCTCATGAGAAGACTCCCTGGAAAAGACCCTGATGTTGGGAAAGACTGAGGGCACAAGGAGAAGGGGACGACAGAGGATGAGATGGTGGAAAGTGTTCTCGAAGCTACCAACATGAGTCTGACCAAACTGCGGGAGGCAGTGGAAGACAGGAGTGCCTGGCGTGCTCTGGTCCATGGGGTCATGAAGAGTCGGACACAACTAACCGACTGAACAACAACAATCAGGACTGTCCTTAAGTATTTGATCCATACTAAGGAAATGCCCCCATGAGCTGTAATTCACCCATGCTGTGTGGCAAGCTCTGCATGGATCTACCTCTGCATCACTGCCTTGCATAGAAACCTCTTGCTTAGCATTCCCCGCCCATGACTAAACCTCCAGCAATAGGGTCATTGGTGTCTTTGATTCATTACAACAGAGTCCTCAGTGCTGAAACTTTGGTTGTATGTTTCGAAAAGGGAGACAGAAAAATCTCTTTCTGGATTTCCAAATATCTGCACTTACCCAAGTGGTACAGAGAATATGGGTTGGCTTGCTTAATAAAGGTGACTCTCAGCTTAAGCTAGGGCTACGATCTGGGGATAGCACCTAAAGCCAAAATTGGGTAGAGTCAAGACATGTTGGGTTCAATGGCAGGTGGAACTGCCAAAATCTATTTTCCTGGACACCCACCCCCCTTTTGTTTATTTTTTGGCAAGCACCTAAAGCTGAATGCACACTAGTTAAATGTGCTTAGGTTGAGAGTTACCTGTACCGGTAATTCAGTTTAAGGCACAACTTTATATCTTCCTTCACTTCTTCTCCGTGCTGTTTGGAGACCCATTCAAGTGTGAACATCTTCTATAAGTGGTATAAGTTGTTCTCCTCTTTTGCTCCTCCACTCTGTCTTCTTCCAGCCATATTTTTTTCTGATGGATAGTTTAAGTATTTTAAGCACTTCCAGTCATGTTAGTCAGTTGCAGAGGCAGGGAAGAAGTCTTGTGTCACCTTGAAGATAAGCAGATGTATTGTGGCATAATATTTTGTTGACTCAGTGGTGCACTGACACAGTTTTAGATTATGGATTTAACGGTCTTATAGTGCAGCCTGTGGCTCCTTCAGTGGCCATGTGTATTCCTTTGCTTACATCCAAATGTGGTAAACCAGTTCTGTTGCCTTTGAGGTCTCTTGTGCTCATTCTGTGGAGTGGGGTCTTGATGTCTGCCGCATTCCCCTGCTCTGAAAGCACAGCTGTGTGGACTAAATGCTTGGGATATTGTCCTCATTTCACAAATGCACACGCTCACATTCATTCAGCATACTGTATAGAGAAAAAAGTGGAATCAAAGAACCACAAAATAGGTGTGCAGTATAATTTTATGCATGCATACACACCATGACCTATTACAAACACACACACACATCGCCCTAGCACAAAGAGAGCACCTTGTGCAAATAACAAACTGGCTCTATTCCACAAAAGCCTTATGACACAAATGGACAGGGGAGAAATTTGGTTTGCATTTCATTGCATACCTACCTAATTTGCACTTCTTGAAACAATGTGCAAGCTAAAATACAGCCAGTGCTTTTTTTCTTTTAAAAAAAAAAGTTTTGGGGTACTCTCATTTTCCTCATATTGAAGTACTGCCCCTCAATGAGGCCAAACTTAGATTCACAAAATGTTTAGGGGTATGTGTACCCCTGTATCCACCCAGAAAAAAGCACTGAATACAGCTATCCTTCAAAATTCACACTTCTCCAAATTTTGTGATGCAGTTTTTCGAACAAAAAATGTGTACATAATGCATGTATTAGGGGAAAGAGTCACCAGAAAGGCATAGATTAGTAAAATGCAAAAATGCATTACATTGCTTGCAAAAATGTGTATATTAACAGAAATCGCATACAGAAATGTGTGTATTTGGAGGAATGTGTACTAAAATGCTGACAAAGTATCACGAGACTTTAAAAAATAGTAAACTGATGCAGAATTTAAGAATGGAAAAATGATAAACCGAGAGAAACCAAAACTGACAGATTTTATGCATCCATAATGCCACATGAGTTTTTGTTGTTTGTATTTTAGGGGATGGTAAGAGTATTGAGACCAGCAGGGTAAACACACAAAAACTAATTAATTTATTCTGGCAATAGGTGCCTGCCTAGTTTATTTAGCATAAAACAACTTGTTTTAAAGAGCAGGTTTTTAGGGTGTTCATTTATAGCCTTGACCAAGTGTTATTAGTATGTCTGGCAGGCTGGGCTGGAGGAACTTCTGACAGCCGAGAGAACGAAACAATAGGCCTCTGTAATCGGTAGCTTCGGCGTATGGTTCTTGGGGCTGCCAGGGCTGCCGGCAGGACACGTACAGCTGCTGCGGATCCAGAAGAAGGGCCAGGAGCTGAAGGGAAATTAATGATGATGAGGGAAGTCCATCACTCTGCACACTGGTCCAAGAGATTAATGCCTCCTAGATGAGAAGCAGTATAATGCAAAAGTTCAGGACGAGACAGTAAGGGGCTGAAAGGGAAGAGCCATAAATAAGGCAAGGAAAATAAAACAGAAAGGAAGCTGGCAAAAAATAAATACCTGCACTTTGACAGTGAAATATACAGACAGGCCTGTGGGAGCAGAATAGCGGTGGGGGTGGTTAGGGGTGATGGGCTGCTTCCTGAAAATGGAATGGGAAGATCAGGAGTCCTGCCAGCCTTGTGGAGTATGCAACAGAACAGACAGGCCATTAAGACATAGGACTTGTTCTCTCTCCACGGCCTCGCTGTTGTTGAGCCATGTGAGACTTTCGCACAAATAGATGCCAAAGCTATTGAAGACAAGGAGCAGAACAAACAGCACTTTGTCCTAGCTTCCCTCCTGCTCCTCACCCTACATGCAACTGTCCCAGGAGTTTGGTGGGGCAGTTTGTACGTGGCGGTTTACATCACTCAAGAACTTGCAGCTGAAGGTGTGAACGGTCTCCCTGGAGCAGCAGTCGGCTCCTTCAGGCAACCCGTTTATTGAGCATTCATCCTGATTTGATTGCACATGGAGGTTAGGCAATGCCTCGTCTTTACTGAGCATCTGTTCCGGCATTACCATCACCCCCTAAAATATGTGGCCACAGAGGAGTGTCAGATGTGTTGCTTTCTAAGTTGGCACACCTGCCTAGCCAGTGCTCTGTGTAACCTGTCCATGTGCACAATCCAGAATCCTTTGCAAAATGCAGGAGTTCTGCAGTGGATGCCTTGGAGTTCCCTGATGTGCAGAAAATGTTCTCTTCAAAGTGTACACTCTGAAAGCAACTGCCTTAGAGAGCCAGAGATCACCTTGGGATCTGCAAATCTGAGCAATAATTTGTATGGCCCAAGAGAAGGCCACACGGCAAGAAGCAGGAGCCAGTTCCATCTTTTTTTATTATTCGTCGTATTATTTAAACACATCATTTCCTTTCGGGTTGCTTTCAATCTGCCAAGGCACATCTTCGTCACAAAAAGAACTGACATTGCAAATGAATGGACGGATCACTGCAGGTTCGGAGGTGCAGTTTGCACCCCCCAAAGTTTTTCTGAACCTCATCCAAACTCTCTGAAACTGCAGAAATAAGCAAAGAATGTTGCCAGATTTCCCCCTAGAGTTTTGGTGCTTCCTGCTTCTTCTTGGAAATATTACAAAAACAGAAGCGATTTCCTCTAAGGGACAAAATCTATAGTTACTTCTGATCTCCCCTTTGTTTCCTAACTAGTGTTTCTTCTCTACTTGGACCATTTCTTCCCAAGAATGTAAAAGCAAAAATGACAAAATCCAGGGCATTTTTAAAGGGGAGAGGCCCTTCTGCGGCTCTCTTATCAGCCATGTCCACACCATATATTTAAGGCACACAGCTTCCCCCAAAGGATCCTTGGAACTGGAGCTGATTACAGGTACTAGGAATTGTAGCTCTTGGGGGTCCCTTGGGGGAAGAATTTTTAAAACAACAGCAACAGCAACAACAACAACAAATGTGGTGTGTGGACATACAGTTATATAATGCGGTTCCATAAACGATTACCATGACAAACTAAAACACTTGTTGCTAGAGTTTCAAGGGGATGACAAGTCATACTTCAGAGTCATCAGGACTTGCTACCATTCTGCCATCCCCATAGCCACCAATAAGAGCACCAACACCATTAGCCTTTAAAATTGGGCTGCCATATGTCCACAATTTCCTGGACATAGCTGGGATTCTTCCGCCAAAAATAGTGTCCAGGCAGAATTTGCAAAAATTGGCCAAAATGTCCAGGAAAACCCGGTGTATGCCAACGCATGTCAGAAGTATAGATTTGTTGGCGAATTTTCGTAAAAATAATTTCGTTTAAAGATGTTCATTTAAAAATTGCAACCCTACTTTAAAAGGCTTTAAGAAGAAGAAAAAGGGGCTTTTCTAATTCACTGATTGGAGGAGAATTAAATGCTAGCAGGCTACTGTCACCAGAAACCATGTTAAGCTGTCAGAGTGTTTTGAGGGGTGAGAGAAGTGGCGTAGTAAATGCACTTCTTAGCATAGTCTGTGGGTGGAGAGGCAAAACACTGGCAAAACTCAAGGAGCCTTGGGTTATGGGCCTAACTCCAATATGTGTGGGTGGGTGGTATTCAATAACACCACAGGTTGTGTGTTCTTCCCCTCCCCACTCCCAGCTTTTTTATTTTCCCTGCTGAAATCTGGTATGAAACTGCTGCTACTGTTAGTCCAACAGATTAAATGGTCCAAATCACTTCTTTTCCCTCTGATGCCTGGGAGAAGTGGGGGGTTGTAAACCAAGAGTTCAGATTACAGAATTCCAGCAACTTTACCACAATTTGAGAGGTTTTTCCCCTAGCCCTTTCCATTGGACAAAGTCAACCTAAGAAAATGTTGAGGTTTTTCTAATCTCTATATACTTTCATTTGCCACCAAACACTAGTGACAAGTCATCATTTTGCAGTATTTTCATTCCTCAGTCTCTCCCATCTGCTGGCTCTTCTTTCATGCTATTCCCCTCCACCACCACCCCCCACATCCTTGGATTTAGGATTTATTTTGTTTTTTAAAAGAAAAGGAGAGCTGTTTGTACTTCTGTTGTGTGCCTCTAGCAAGTCTACCCGCTTCTATGTTTTTGTGAAAACGTGGAGCAGTTGCTGTGATTTACGGCAGTGTTAACAAAAATGTCAGAGCTTGGGAGCGTCGTAGGAACGGATGTGCTGGCAGACTGCCTGGACAAACACACTAAAAGTCAATCCCGGATTGGATACTTGAGGAATTAGTGTCTGTACAAAGATGCTTTAAATACGGAGAGAAAGATGTGGATTTTTACAAGGGAGGCTTGAAAAGTTCCTCGGAGCAATTTAACATATGCCACTGAGCTGAAGACTGCACCTGCCTTTCCTGGTTATTGGAATCCTGACTCCTGGTCCTTGTTGGAGCAAGCCGGCCCTTCTCTGCCTTCCCTAGTTCTCATTTTGAGACATAACACAACCCCCCCCATCCTGTTTGTTCCTCCCCTCCCACAATGAATCTGCTTTAAACCTAAGGAATGGTCTGCCCTGTGTGTTGACTGCACTTGAGAGCCAATTACAGGTGGCTGTGACAGGCCACCAAACTGCCATGGGAAGACAAAGCGTTCCATGTCTTGAAGCAGTGTCTATCAATGTTTCTCACACTTGGGTCCCCAGATGTTTTTGGACGACAACTCCAATTGTCCCTAGCTAGCAGGACCAAAAGTCAGGGATGATGGGAGTTGTAGTCCAACAACAGCCGGGGACCCAAGGGTGAGAAACACTGCTAGACTGACAGACGTTTCTCTTGGCCTAGGGACATTTCGATACACAAGGAATACACTTTTTGTGATCCGTTGCGTAAAATGTGATAAATTACTTATAGAAGAGGCAGGGAAACCTTTTCAGGAACATGTTCCCTTTGGGACAACCTTTGGGAGAGGAGGTAGCATGTCAGTGGTTGGTGGGGCCAGAGGCAAAAGTGGGTGGAACAATTAATGTAAATTTTGCCTTGGTGTACTGGGCTAGGGTCTACACATGCTCACACACCCCTCACTAGCCTCCATACAGGAATGCAAGAAGCATGATCAGAGTTCAGGGATGCATTCCAGACAGGCAAAACTACTTAAGGAGGTTTCTAGAGAAGCCAGTAGGGGATGTGACTAGGTAGGGTGGGGGCTAGCTTTCAGAGAGCCCTTAGGGCCAGATAGAAAGGTTTAGAGGGCCACATTCAGCTCCCCAGCCTGAGCTTCCCCACCTATATATGGGAAACAATTAGGATGCTGTCCTATGATCCCTGGGAGGGTGTGCCAGGAGCCATTGAATGTTGCATATTAGTCTTTTTTGCATACAGAATCATTGTGCATACTTCAACAATGTGGATGGAAAGGCCGCAATGTGCACCCTGTGCCCTCCCTAAATCTGCACCCAGAACAGATTTAGGGGGTGTGCAGTGGGGAGGGAGAAGGGAAATCCCAGTACTCAAGTGTTTCTCAGCACTACTTTGGATACAGCCCAGGATGTCCCCCTGAGATAGGTTCATTAACATGTAAACTTTGGCATCAGTTTGGAGGGCATTCAAAAATTCAAGATTACATGTTAATGAAGCTCCCTGAGATTGATGGGGCTTCCTCCCTAGCAGGTGTGTTTTGGATTGCAGCTTCAGTCATACAAAGATACCATTTTTGATATGTAAGAAGACAGTGTTGTTTTTAACTGAGCAAAGGGAAGTTATTGCTGTAGCTGATTAAGCATTAGAACAGTTGCTATGAAGTTAAATGCTTGCTCCAAGTAAAATTTAGGTTCATTTGCCCTCACAATTTCATGTGAAGATGGATCCCAATGACGGGTTGTAAAAGGGACAAAGAACTGGGTGGCAGTTCACAGGGTAAGACGGGTATCAGTGGAACAGTCTGTCAGTAGAGCAGAAAGCTACAGTTAGTGTTTCCCCAGGGTGTGTGCCGACTGACGAAAGCAAGGAGTGTTGTCAGTCAAAATTGAGTTGTGCTGGCAGAGTTATGTCTTGGGAGCTTTCGAGTAGAAAAAGGGATGTGAACCTGCACAACACTTGGGGGGGAGGAGAGAGAGAGAGAGAGAGAGAGAGAGAGAGAGAGAGAGAGAGAGGATTCATGAAATATTAGCCTGCCTAATAAATTAGAAAAATGCATAGTATTTCCTCCTCTGCAGTGATCCTGTCCCAGTCCTTTTATTATTTGGAACATTTCTTCCACGCACAACTAAATGTTTGTCCATCCCACACAACTCTTGCTACTCTCTGAACATTCTGGAATTGCCATTTGCTGACATCTCCAATGCTCAGCCCTGGAACTCCTATTTGGTATGAGTTGCTGTATCTGTACCTGCGGGGTTTTCTAAAAGTTAATCTCCCCTCTGACTTTTCTGCTGTACAGATTTCTTCAAAGTTGTCCATTTGCACTGAAGGGGGTGGTGGGGTGACCTGTGCCAAGCTAGGCATTCTCTGGCAGTGTCCAGGCAATGTTCCTTTTTCACTGCCAAAGAAAATGGAGGGAGGAGGAGGAGGAGAGAGGAAATGCTGAAGCCATAAAGAATACTGGAGAACTTGTAGCATTCAATCTTCCTTTTCGAGCAGAAGGGTTCCCATGAATGAAATCACTGAATATAACAAAGTTTGACAAGTGACCAACAGCAGAGGATTTTGGTTGCTTTCACAGTTCTTGTGGAAGCATTGCAAATCAATGGAGGCTTTAAGGATAGCCATTCAATTTAATATATTTTCCCCTCAAAGCAGAAATATATGAGAAGAGACTTTGTGCATGCATGCACCTAAGCACCCACCCAAAAACACCACCCACACATTCACCTTCTTTATGGTCTGCACTCTAAGTCAGGGATGGGGAACCAGTGGACCCTCCGGATGTTGTTGGACTACACCTCCCATCAAAGCTGATTATTGGCATGCTGGCTAGGACTGATGGGAGTTGGCTTCCAAGAACGTCTTGAGGGCCATCAGCAGCCCAGCCCAGCTCTAAATGATTACGCACAACATATCATATTTTGGTGTTCATAACAAGGAGCAAGAGACCAGTATGGCTTTCCATTCTTCGTATGCAGAATTTCTACATACCTAATGCAGTAATGGGCAGCATGCTGGGGAAAGCAATGCACACCTGACCTCCTGACATCTGATTCGCTGCTGCTTACCAGGAAGGGGAGGGACAAGGAAGTGGGGAGGTTGGCATGTTGCAAATGAACTGGTGGAGCCAACCTGGCACTCCTGCAGATGCATTTGCATCACACAGACTTCCTCAGTGCCTCTCCCCTTCCATTCCTGGAAAGTGACAGCGACTCAGATGTTGGGAGTTCAGGTGAGCGCTACCACCTCACTGTGGTGTCTGCTACTGATGCAATGCAAAAGGAAGTGAGCAGCTGAAATAGAGGTAGCAAGCTCCTCCCCCTTTTTGTCAAGCATAATATTAGGATAATGTGACTTTCCCTGATGCCAAACCTGCATGGGTGCTGAAGTAAACTAGTCCTGGGCTGCTGCACTATGCTCCAACTCTCCTCAATCCCTTTTTGTCAAAACACCCCCACCTTCCTCTTCCAGCAGCTTAATGATGCTCTTTTGATTAACCCTCATTTCCCTAATCTTGAGATATGTTTTCCACCAAAATCCAAGTCATACACTAGTTACTTACCTTGACATCCTCCTCAACAGCTAGATAGATAGACTGATAGATATTTACATTGAAGGCAGCTTATATTTGAAAGTACTAGAGACAAGCTGACATTATATGCTGAGGAAAGCTTGATATTTATTTGCCTTGGTTCGGAGTTACAAGGAGCAGCATATGAGGTTTACTTTTTCATAACAGGCCTTTCGGCAATGTTTTCTCATATGATGGTTTACAGTCAAGGGGAGCTGATAGTCCTTTGGATGGGTGAAATGTGCTTCTTCAGCTCTAACACTCCTATAACAGTAATTGACAGCAAGGATATCTGCCCCCCACTTTTCCCCCTCCCTCGGTTATCCTGTCTTTTGACTTTCTTTGGCAGTAGCTGCCTTGGATTCCGGCTCCTCTGGACCTCCTAGGGGTTTTCAGTTGTGTGGGAGTACTCATTCTCAGGTGTTAGCAGAAAATGAAAACATGGGCTGTGTTTACATTTGGCTAGACAGTCTATCCACCTGCCTAGACGTAACCAGAGAACCGTTTCTTGTGACCGCAGGGTTTTCTTCTGCCCAGCAGGAATCATCTGTCTCTTTAATGGCTTATCCACACAGACAAGGAGGGAAACCGTTCCAAACCTGAGGAACTACTGAATCTGGGTATATAAAAGAGGAGGCACTCAGTCACCATGTCTGAGAATCAGAGTGTGTTTTTCACCCCTAACAATATAACTGCTGATGGTCCTCAGCAAAAAACCATAGAGGTTACCAGGTAAGTAAATACTCCAAATAAAGAAACATAACTAACATCAGAGAACAAATCCTGGACTAATTTTTCAGGTCTATCCCTCTGCTGATTCATGTTTATCTACAGGTGGCCCCAGCATCAAGACCACTTTCTGCTCACTGCTATATCTGTATGACGGACAGGTGAAAAACCCATTATCTTGTCTTGATTTTGGACACACACAAACACACAATCAGGTGACCTATGATTTAGAGACAGAGAAAAATCTGATCCTGTCACCTTCCAGATGCGAAGAAAACCTCAGCAGCATGATGCTGTATGTGTGTTTATGGTTTTTCCAACCCTCCATTCATCGCAAGATCCCTTGAGTACAACACTGTTAAAACACAACAATAAAAGGCAATAAAACCAAAATCACATATACAATAAACATTAAAATCAACATACATGATAAGCATCAATACACTACCGCCATAGTCTCCTTTGGGAGGATGGGCTGAATACAGCCTGTTGAATTCTGCCTGTTACAGTTTTCAGACCACTTATTATAAGAACACACTTCTGACCTCAGACTTTCAGTTAACTCCATTGGGAAAGGAAGACTGCACTCCTTAATGGGAATAACAAATTGCCAAAGGCAGGGCAGACAGATGGAATCTCGGAATGAGTCACAGAACAGTAGTCGCCCTTCCATGCCTGTCTGTGGCTTTGCTCGGAAGCCGATCTGTTATTTAGAAGCCCCTTGGTATTGCTACTGGGGCTTCAATAGCAGGGAGGGGCAATTTATAATTATATCCTGTGTCATCTTCAGGGTAGATGCTGAAACCATGCTTACTGCCGCCGCAAATTTAAAGGACGCAAATTTGATCATACTTCAAAAGATCTTAGAATCAATTCCAAGGAATTGTTTTTATTATTTGTTCTTTGTGAATCGAGCTGCCTCTCATTCCATTTCAGCCATAACCTATTGGCTGTCAAAAGAAACCCCACTTTGTGTAACAGCTAATCGTTGCTATCTGTGGAGCACACTTGGCCAGCTTTATTTGATTAGTTGCTAGACAAGTGAAACGTCCCATGGCTGTTAATCCCTATCATGTATTGCAGGGGTGGGGAATCTCTTTCAACCCAAAGGGCCACATTCTCTTTTGGCCAACCTCCTGAGGGCCACATGGCAATTTTGGGCAGATCCAGAGGCAAAAGTTGGTGGAGGAACAAATTGCAGTAGGCTAGTTCCTGCACATGCCTCTCCATTCTCCATCCAGACAAGCAAGAATTGAGGGACACATTCTAATCAGGTACAAAGACTTGGGGTGCGAAACAGGAGGGTGCAGCCTGGGGGAGTGGGCCAAAGGCCAGATGGGGAGGTCTGGAGGGCTACATTTGCTTCCTAGGCCTGAGTTTCCCTGCGGCTGGCATGTTAAGATGGGTTCCATCAATGTTATTTGAGTTTCGATACGATTTTAACATCTTGCTTTTATCTTTAGTGGCAATAAAAAGAAGTCATTGAAAAACTTACAAAACAAAAAACCTAGCGTTACTTTCAGATCAAGATTTTTAAGCTATGTTCTTAATGCAGATACCTTTCAGGCATTCATGCTTTTTGCCTGTTATTTAACATTTTGCTTGGTCTCTAGCTCCAAATAAATCCTGAAGATAAGCAAAAGATTGAAGAGGCACCACTTGTGGTGTGATCCTGCTCTCATAACATGTTATAGGCATATGTTCTAGCAAACATATACTAAATCAGTTGCAGCTCTGCCATGTCCCTCATGCTCACCTTTGTGTGGGAGGTGGGGCTCTTTTTTCTTATATTTTCACCCTTTGTGCCAAAACCTGAAGAACTATTTTTAAAAACAGTTGAAAAAACTGCTATTGAGGGTGATGTGTCGGTGACATCATTGATACTAGCCAATGGGTAACCTTCCAAACTAGCTTCACCTGTCCAAACTGACTGTGCTGGAAATGTAGAGGGACTTTTTGTTGTGTTTTGAGATTGCACTGGGACAAAAAGTATATATTTAATGTGGTAAGAGGGCACTTTTGAAACCAGCTGTCTTTCCCCAACTCCCACAGCCTACGAATATTGCATAAGTCTTCATCTTAAGACAAGTCTCAAGAGGACTAGTGTGATATTGTTTTACCACCTCTAAATGGCTTGGGGCTTCCAACCAAGTGTGGGGATCCCAACAGTCTATTTAGTAACTTCACAGTCAGCTAGATACTGCCAGTCATTTCATGCTGCCTTACTCATTTCTGCCAGGAAATGAATTCTGTGGCTACACATTCCCCCTCCTCCGCTCCTGATGATTATTCCACACATGGTTACTAAGTGCTGAAAGACAGCTCCTCCTACAGGCACTTAAGGACCGTCCTATGTAAACCAAGAAAATCTTTAATAAAAAAAAGCACCCCCAAAAAAGTCAGAGGGATAGCAAGAAGGATCATTACATGATAAACTTTAGGGCCACCAGGTTGCAACCCAAATAAACATCCATGTAAATGAGGGTAGGGAAGAGAGAGAGAGAAATATTGGTGTTCTTACCAAAATTGCATATTTTCATAACACTTATTCATGAATGAAATATTTTAAAATGTAAACCCACTCCACAACAATTGAGGTGAAGAATGAATGTGTTTCCCAAAGGTTTATTATTATTATTATTATTATTATTATTATTATTATTACTGAATGAGGCCCTTAAAGAAGCTGCGCCTTCCTTCAGGCATAGACAAGGGTAAATCATTGGAATTCCACTGTATTCCACTGAAACCAATAGTACTTCTTTCTGTGTAAATCTGTCAGGGGTATAGCCATAGCTCAGTGGTAGAGCACATAGTTTATATACAAAGGGTCCCAAATTCAATTCCCAATATCTCCAGGTGGAGGTGAGGAACCACTCCTGTTTGAAACCCTGAAGAGCTGCTACCAGTCACTGTATATGATACTGAACTAGGTGGACCAGTGGTCACAGTTCCTGCCCACAGTAACAGACATACATGAAAGAAGTAAAGAAAGAACATGAAAACAAGGTTTCGGGGACTAATTCTTCATGAAATTTCACTAGATATAATAAACATTTGTAGGAGGTGACTGATGAAGGAGCTGGGGAGTGATAATGAAAAATGTCCATTAGAGGGCCTCTTCCCTCTGATGACAGCAGCTGATAAGTGGAACTAAGTGTTCCATGTGTGGTTGTAGTGAGGGAAGCTGTTCTGGGGAACACCAAGCAAGAAACAGGAACTTAGAAAAGCAGCCATTTTATAGCAGCATGATAAGAGTCAAGTTTCTTTGCCCATACTTGACTCTAGTCTGTATAATTACAATGTTTACAGCAGCACATTCATTACATTTATATACTATGTCTACTCCTGAGGTATGTTTGCAAAGGCCCGGTGCTCTCGAACAAGTTAACTGGCTCTATGCAAGGTCAAACAGTATTAAGTATCCATGGCACTAATGACCCCTGCAGGAGTCCCTGCCGGCTGGTTGTTCTGAAGCTATCAGAAGCCACTGTATGAGAAGAATGTCAGCCATGTAATAAAGAGAAGGCAAACCTATTTATTATTAAGTCGGGGTTGTAGCCCCTGACGTCAGCTGCAGGGCATGTGTTTGGGCTCCCCACTTAAGTTTTAAATTGCTCCACAAAAGTTTTTGTATTATCCCCCTCCCCTTGTTGCTGCCCCTCCTTCCTACCATTCCCACCAAATCTCTTATTCCCTGAACTGAAATGGGTTAGCATTCCTCCTTGCTGAGGCAAGTGGATAGCTCTCAGCAATGCCAATTCCATTTTAAGTCTTCCCTGCTTCCATGGCACCCTGTAAGGGCAGGCAGTTTGGGTGCTGCGAAAATGTCAAGTATTTGCCAGCATTCTTTCAAGCTTAGCCCATTCCTGGCACTTTCAGAATAATGTTGGAATTTAGTCCATTAGCTTAAGCTCTCAAATGGCTTGTCTCAATTACTCTTCTGGCTTTGGGATCTCCCTGTGAGGTGTTCACGAAAGCACACACTTCCTTGCAGTGTTGCCCTATTACAACATGGTCTCAGTATTCAATGCCAGGTGCTGGTATTTTTAGTGTATGTGTACAGAGTACAAATGGGGAAACTCAGGCCTGGGGTCCAAATGTGGCCCTACAAGCCTCTCTCTCTTTGGCCCTCAGATTTGTCCTCAGGTGATTCACCTCACTGGTCCTGTTTCACAGCCCAAATGTTTTTGTCTGACCAGAATATGTCCTTGAACTCTGATAATGTCTCTTGCTTATCTAGATGGAAGATAGAGGTTCGTGTTTAGGTAAACTAGCCTAATAATAATAATAATTTTTTTCTGCCCTCCCCATTCATTTTTTTTAATTAAAAATTTATAAGATTTTCCAATTACAAGCACAAATCATTACATGGTTAAACTTTTCATAACTCATAATAATAATAATAATAATAATAATAATAATAATAATAATAATAATAATACTTTTTATTTGTATCCTACCCATCTTACTGTCATTGCTCAGGCCCCATGTGGCCCTCATAAGGCTTCACAGAAAAGAATGCAGCCCTCTGGCTGAAATTGCTCCCTACCCCTAGTAAAGGAGACTCACAGGGGCAAAGTGACTTGTCCATCAACACATGGCAGGCCAGTGGCAGATAAAAGGAAGGAAGGAAGGAGCTGGTGATGCTGAAAGGCTGAGTGATCGGCCAAGAAGTTCCCATTCAAAGCCACTACTGCCTTTGAGTTCATTGGTGGCTTTAGGCAGGCCAATAGTCTCACAATCTCAGCTGCCCATCTGCAATATAAGGATGACAAGAACACGGGCCAACTGCACGTGATTGTTGACTGGAAGGATTGCTGAGGGCTAATTTTGACTGAGGGCCAACAATGGGATCTCTTGTCTCTTTCTGTTCTGGCAAAAAGGAGCTATGGGAAGGAGAAGCAGCAATACAGTGTGGCAGGGAAGGGAAGGGGCAAAGTGCCAGCACTTATTTCACAGCAGGGACAATGATGTCATCACCTGAGCCTGCTATTTGCCAGCCCTCTGCCTGCCAAATATATAAGCTTTTCTCAGAGAGAAGCCCGCCAAATAAGCTGCGCAGAGGAAGAGGTAGGTTGAATTAGCATGTAGAGCTGAAGGCTAAATTGTCACTTTTTATTTTGAAAAAAACAAAAACCCAACATCATTTCATTATGAATCCAGCAGAACTCTTTGTCAGGCTATATGCTTACAAATGGGGGGGCATGCAAGAGAGAGAGGGGGGAAATGCTGGCTTGGTATAGAAGCCATAATAGCTGCATTGGTCAAAAGTTTGTTTTTGTTTCATAGTCTTAGAAGGGGTGTGACTGTGGAAAGTTGTCAGGAACAGCACTTGCATTGCAGAATTTACCACTACACCACTAGGGAGAGTGTGTGGATTGGGACAACAGTGCTAGAGGAGGGAGAGTTCATCCTCCCCCCCCCCACATGCTGTTTACCATATATGGCTCCCTAAAGTTGCCGTTTGCCATGTCCACAATATTTTCCTATTCCATCCCGCAGGGCTGCAGCTCCATTCGAGATTCCCACCTGTGACTTCCATAATTTCATTGCAGATCTTCACCATTCAATCCAGTTTGGCCCTGGGACAATGTACGTGACATGCAAATGCTGAAAAAAGGTCCTGTCATAGCTTAGGAAATTGTTCTCGCTGAATGCTGTTCTTGGCTGGTATTGTTTCTCAGCAAAAGATGAATGAAACAAAAAAAAAATTGAAAGGCGGTGGGGCCCTGACATGTAACAGCCCAGCTCTGGAGCTTCCTACCACTCGAGAGCCAGTGTGGTGTAGTGGCAAAGAGCAGTGGACTTGTAATCTGGTGAACTGGGTTCACTTCCCTGCTCTTCCACATGCAGCTGCTGAGTGACATTGAGCTAGTCACACTTCTCTGAAGTCTCTTAGCCTCACTCACCTCACATAGTGTTTGTTGTTGGGGGGGGGGGGTAAAGGAGATTGTTAGCCGCTCCTTAAGGGGAGTGAAAGGCGGGATATCAAGTCCAAACTCTGGGGAGACAGGAAGCATGAAACAAAGCATTCTGAAACTGAGCTTGCTAAATCAAAAGTATCCTAGGCAGAAGGCACCTGAGGCTACTTAGTTCCAGGGTCTATTCAAGTAACTAACTGTACAGACTGCATCTTATATAATGAACGTTTTGTACAGGAACATTTGCCAATTTCTTTTGGAGTGGGAGAGTAGTGCATTAAACAGATATTTGTAAGCACTCTGCCATACATCCAAACTTTGGGGAAATTGCTCCGTTTTTCTACATGACCTCCCCACCCCCTTCACCTAGTATGAATAATTTCTGTTGAGCCGCGTATTATGGAATGAGCCTGACTGTTCCAGGCTCTGTGTCACTTCATAACCTTGGCTTTATTAGCCCCAGTTGCAGTAATTCTGAGAAATCTTAAGCAGGGGCTTTGATTTTCAGGGCCTGCTTTCTCTTTAAAATTAAAATGCCTTTCATCATTTAGAAAACAATCCGGCAGGATGAAAAAAATTTAGAGGGGGAAAAGGAGAGAGGAGGCTTGGAGCAATTAGGAGGAATGATTGAAATACAGGGGATCCATTTGAATTTTTTCCCAATTTATTTCCATATGGAAAAGAGCCGTGTTCCAACATTAAATGTGATAATAAAAGCTTAGCATCCTCCTGCAAGATTAAACAGGCATGTTTGCAGCCACCTGAGACTTATTTGAGGGGAAATGTCCAGATGGGCATAGAGTAGAAATTTCAGCGTGGGAGAGGCCTCCTTAGATGTCTTATCCAACCTCGAAGAGACCACTCAGATGCGGAGCATACGCCTGCCAACACGTCAGTTTGTCAGTCTCTTTACAAGCCTTTCTGCTCCCTCATTATATAGGGCCTGTCCAATTTGTTCCAGGTGGAAGCGTTTTCGGTTCTGCCGGAAGCAGCGATGGTGGAGTGTGTTGTCTACAGTTAATAAAGTAAACGACTATAAGGACGACCTCTTTAAATATCTATTTCACTGGTCAGATGAGTCCCAAGATATTTTTTTCTGTAGCTGCTGAATCCCTTTTGGACTTGGGCAACTACCACAAATGGATGAAGTTACCTCACAGGGCTGTTGTTGTAAAGCTTATAGATGTGTGTGTGTGTGTGTGTGTGTGCGCGCGCGCGCTCTCTCTGAGCTTTTTGGAGCAAGGTCACAATAAAACAACAATACTCATAATAATAACAGGCCTGCCCAAACATGATGAGCCTAAATTCTTTGGTCAGATTTTTGGTAGAGTGGATCTCTTGCCTCCTCCTAGCACAGCTGTTCTGTGCTCCTGAATTATTACAGTGGTACCTCTGGTTATGAACTTAATTCGTTCTGGAGGTCCGTTCTTAACCTGAGGTACCACTTTAGCTAATGGGGCCTCCAACTGCTGCCGGTGTGAAATTTCTGTTCTCATCCTGAGGTAAAGTTCTTAACCCGAGGTACTACTTCCAGGTGAGCAGAGTCTGTAACCCGAAGTGTTTGTAACCCAAGGTACCACTGTATTCCAATATGGTTTGTTCATGTGGTTTTTCTTTTATGGTTTGTAACTGTACCTGTTTTAATTGTTATACTTTCATGACCCACCCTGGGCCCGTGGGGAAGGGCAGGACATACCGGTAAATGCAACTAATAAACACAAGTATTTGCTGTCTGTGTCCGAACAGCAAATGTGACCCCTGTCCCCACCAACCCCAAGGGTGGGTGCATTGTACCTAAGGCTAGTCAAGTTATTTTGGCACTAGAGACAGAAAACTCCCACAAACACCCTCTCCCTGGAAGTGAAAATACAGGAAAAGCAAGTGATAAAGTAATAACTTGCCATTTTGGGGGGACATCCAAAATTAGCAGCCTGAAGTGGCCACCCCATGCTGCCTAATGGTAGAGCCGGGCCTGCACAGCCCTCCAGCCATGTGGTGTGACTTTCTATGTCCTCTGCAGACGAAGTTCTTCCTCCCACGTGGCTTCAGACCAAGCTGGAAAGAGCATCTGAGTGGAGAGATGGCCCGATTCCCAGGTACATACATAAGCTCCACTTGAATGTTTGCTTTCCCGTTTTACTCTTTAAATCTTTATCATTTAATTTATGGGCAAGAGCAAGCTAGTGTCTAGGAGGGCAGATGGGAGGTTACTCCAACTCCTTCCCTGAGGCACAAGATGGAGAAAAGGAATGTGAAAGATACTTAACAACCTCACTGAGGTTGCTGTGGCATGCAGCATGAGTAGACACTGCATTCACCTTAAATGCTTTCCACAGCTGATTGTCCAGTGTAAGTAACTGCTAGGCACAATCTGGGCAATGACAAAGTTTCTACCAAAACTGGATCAGCCTTGAAAAAATAGAAATGTAGATCAAAGGCTACACACCTTTCCCTCATTCCAACACCCTCATCTGTTATGCCATTTCCAGACTGACAGGTTAGACCAGAAGAATCAGTGTATTTTGCTACTGTCCACAACCCCACACAGAGACTACAGGTTTATCCACACCCGTCTTTGCTCTGTCACTTGTTTTGGAGGAACTGGACAAGAAGGAGGGGGTTAATTTCCTTCATGAGCCCCATGTATTAGGTAAGCTGACAGGTGCAAGGTCAGCCAAGCCAGTTGCTATGGCAACAGCCCAGTGCCATCTATATAAGTGATTAAAGCACATCAGCTCGGTGTGTCAGGGCCAGTCTTGTGAAATGAGTACGTCTGACCGGAAGTGTGAGTTGGGGTCTGTGTTTCATCTTGAATTGCTGGAGCAACAGAAATACTTTGTATATATCTGCATCTGCTTTGAGCTCAGTGTTGTTGTTGAGAAAGTAGCAAACAAATATTAAATGAAATCATGTCTCTGTCTCCCTCAGGCTCCTTGCTAACTCTTGCCTCAGTCTTTCATAAGGAAGCAGTCTTTCATAATGAAGAGGTTGAGGTGAAGTTCGTTGTTGCCATGGCAGCACTGTATTGGGACAACCAAGCAGTTGTCAGTGGGAATGCTCCACTTTGTGACAGGAACTGACAGGGTTCCTGCCCTGGTTCTAGGCCTCATGGAAACAATTTACACCTCCGTGGCAGAGAAGAGAGAGAACAAAGAGCTAGGAAACTGCAAAAGAACATGTGGGCATATTTTTGCAAAGCAGCATGGTCTAATAAGTCCCCCTTACACAAACACTTTCCCTGACTCTCTGCTACTAGAGGTTCAAACTATCAAGCAGTTTATATCAACACCTCCAGCACAGCTCCAATGGGCACCCTTCAGTCTAGAAGGGGCAGAGAACTTCCCTGGGAAAGATCTGAGGCTACAGGCAGTGGAAAACGAATTTTTCCATTCCCCGTGAAAATTCATCTCATCTTGATGAATTGCAAGACGAAATTTCCTTTATCATCCCAGGGATCCATCTCATTTGCAAAGGTCCTGGGAAACGTAATTTGTTTCTTAGCCTCTTGCTGTCTGTGGTCTTCTTGCTGAAAAGTGACATCATTTACAAAACCAGTAGCAGCAGTGATGGAGTCCCAAGTTGCTCTGCAAATCATTTTGCAGCCGGCCATAAATAAATATAGGAAATTGTGCCATTTCAATATCGAGAGGGTCGTTGTTAAAAAACGGATTTTAATTTGGATTACAAAAGAAAGGAAAAGCTCTAACCTACATAATGAATAGCACTTAGGAGGATTAAATCTGAATTGTGCCTAAAAACTACATTATTTTTCAGAAGCAATGCTGTTGACTTTTAATTATTCCCCCTGCACAATGGAACTTTACTAACTTTTCCTCTTTAACTTCCATCTCAGAGTGAAGTCTGAATTTCTTACAATGATCTGGTGCTGCAGTGGTTTTATTTGACAAAAAGCAAGGAAATTGATAACAGTCAAATCCCATAAACTGCTGTGTTGGATTACAGTGTATAAGATCAATCACAAGGTCCCGCCATCAATATTTCTCATTATACTACTTGATCCAATGCTGTTACAGGAACAGCTATATTAGCCAGGATGCCCAGCCATCGTAAAATACAACAGTGCTATTAAGACAAACAAAGATTTATCTAGCTCAACCTCTAAATCACTATAATTCCTGGATTTATAATCTAAACCTGCTAAAATTAATGGAAGCTTCACCACTGATTTCAATGAGATGCAATCTGTACTCTTCAAGTTTATCTAATGAGTTGTGGTTGCACATCTTCCATGATAGAAGCACTATGCACTTCCTTATTCCTGGACTTACAACTTGTTTCACAGTTGCCTGGTGCTCAAGGGAGTTGAGACAACACAGATGTGGGAAGAGTCACCACAGTCATTGTCAGGGAACTGTCAGTTCCCAGTGGGGTAGTGCAGGGGCTGTGGAAGTACAGAGAGCCCCAGCGCTGTGGGGACAGCAGCAACACCTCCAGTGGGGAAAGAGGGACGTCCTTTAGCAGGAAGGAGAGAGAGGAAGCTAGTCAGGCAAGGAGGGGGCTTGAGTATGCTGCAGAGCCCCAGTGCTCACCTAGCCAGGCTGGCAGAGAGGAAAGCACGACGCTTCCGTCGCCCCAGTTGCGTAGGAGTGAAACGCCAAGAGGGGAGGAGGAGGTTTGGGGTGCCGAAGTTCTTTTGCTGGGGGCGCTCCGGAATCTGGGAGTGACTAAGCAGGTCATGGATTTTGGAGCTCTGCACTGTACATATTTGCACTATTAAACTTGTAAATAGAAGGAGCGGAGTCCTGCCTCGTTACTCAGGAGAAACCACCACCCGAACCTCACAGTCAATTCTGTGATATTGGGGGATTGCTAATATCCATGAACCCTGTCGCAGAAGAGGCAAAGATTCCACTGTGGCACTCGCTCTTCATGGCCATCACACAGGAAGCAAAAATTAACCCAGTTAACCCTGTTGAGAATATGTGAACCTTAACTCTTGAGCCTGGTTCTCATCAAGCCATCGCAGGGGAATGAAACTAACTAGCAGGAGGGAGGGAGAGACACAGAGAGAGAGAAAAAATGCACTCAAACTTGAAGGAGGTTCACATTGGGGTCACCTTAGACCAGGAAGCCAGAGCATCATTTAGGAAAAGCAGAAAGGCAATCAAGGAATAACCCTTCTAACACCTCCTCTATGATTCAGGCAGTGCAAAACACACACAAACACACACACACACACACACACACACACACAACACAACACAAAACAAAAAACCAGAGTACAAAATTCACTTTTGCTTACACAGTTTAGGCTGCAACCCTGGGAGCAAGCTCCATTGAACACAGTGGGACTTACTTCTGAGTTAACATGTACAGGATTGTGCTGTTGCAGGTTGTGTGCTTAAGCTGATCTTCTGCTAAAAAGCAACACCTCTTGGAGCAGCTAAGAACATAAAAATAAGAGATTTACAAAAAAATACATAAAACAATATAAAAGTGTAAAGAGATTTAAAAAACAGAATGTCAGATAAAAACAATATAGTCTTTAAAAGGACTTTGTGGAATTTAGTGATGCAAGCAATGTTTTAAAAACTCCCTTTGATAACAGTTTTAAGTTCCTTAGTTCTCACTGTTATACTCCAACCTGTCAGAGGATGTTAACCTATGGTTACCAGACACCCCCAGTTCCTGGGGACAGTCCCTGGATCCACCAATCTGTCCCTGGGCAGAATCCGCCCCTGAAAGCTTGTGTGGTGGTTAGACAATGTCCAGCCCTTATTGAGCATTCGTTCTGGTTTATTTGAGAAGTGTTTATGAACAATGAGCATTCATCCAGAATTACTTGCAGGGCATTTATATCTTTCTATTATTTATTGGTTCATTCAACACTTTCCAGTGTTTCACCACCACGTGCCAAACTGCAAAAACTCGTGTGTGTGTGTGTGTGTGTGTGTGTGTGTGTGTGTGTGTGTGTTAAAGAGTGGATTTGTTGCACTAGGGCAACCGGGCATTTAATCTATTTTAATTGTGCAAACCTGAAACTCTTGTATGTGCTTCAATCCCTTCTGCAAAATACTGAAAAGTCTGCAGGCACCCTGTGTAGAAGTGGAACACAGGAACGGCCTTACACCAAGGGAAATAATTGCTCCGTCTAGCTCAGTATTGCCAGCACTGACTGCAGGAGTTCCAGGCAAGTGTCTCTCCCAGCCCAGCCTGGAGAGACTGGACCTGGGAGCTTTTGCATGCAAAGTGTGTACTCTACCCCTCTTCCACCAAGATTCTTGGAGTAGGAGTAGGAGAGGGAATTCAGAAAACTCAGATTCCTGATGAGAAGGACAGGCAGTTTTTAGTGCAATTCTATCTACGCTTTGTGGCATTTGCCTATCATCACAGTTATTAATATATGTATGGAGAAACACCAGGAAAGTGCAATGCTTCGTTGGCCATCCCAGAATTGTTATGGATGTTTCTGTGTAACAAGCATGTGATGTGCTGAAGGAAAAGTGGATTTTTCCAAAGGCACAGGAACAAAAAAAGAAAAGAAATACCCACCCAAACCTTTCTGCTCCTAATTATCTTCTCAAAAACCTCCTCTAATTATTTGGGCCTCCAAAATTATCCTGCTCTTGATGAAAATGTCATTCAATTCCCAGGAGGAATTACAGATCACTGACCGCGTGTAAAATTAGGTGGATCTTAATCAGGCAACGGTCCATGTTGGGATCTGCTGAACAGAAAGAGGTATTCCTGAGATTTTTGGTAATACAGTAATCCAAATGAGAGTGAAAATAGCTGTAAAGGGAGGGGGAAAGGAGTTTACAGCCCACTCTTTGGCAATAATTGAAGCCCTGCCTTACAATTGCAATGACAGACAGATATTCCAGTGAATTGGATGCTGGGACAGCCATCAATCTTCCCACCCACATCACCTCATGCAGGTCATACGCCTTTGTTCTTCTCTTTAACATCACGTAACCATTAATGCATTTTCCCAGTTCTTCATTACATCATCATCATCATCATTATAAAAAATGAGAGGTTTTTGGGTGGTATTACAGAATTAAAGGATTTGCTAATTAGCATGATGCATAGCGGACATCTTTTGCAAACTTCTAGGAAATTAATGATTGATAGGTTGATTAATTTTTTAGCTTGGCCCTTCAGAGCGATAGGCATCCATCAACTGAACACAGTGGGTGTGTTTCCAGGTTGCCCCCCCCTACATGCTACATCTGTCTTCCCTCTTAGCATCAGCAGATGTGGTGGGAATAGAAGGATTTGGGCCTAAGACTGTAGTTTTCTCATATATTCCAGGGCTGTGCTCTGCCAAGGGAAAGGTGAATAAATGGAACAGTATGTTGGCCTCCTCAAAGCAACACTGATGCTTCATGAAGCTAAGAACTGTCCACCGAGACTCCTTTTTATGGTTAACCTCTCCTTTCTCATTTCCTGCTCTTACTTATTAAAGATGGCAAATTAAACCCTGCATCCTGCTTGGCAGAAAGTTTCACATGACCCTACCCTTGTCATGCCAACAACTACAAGAGTGCTGGATTGAGCCTTAAGTGTAGAAAGAACAGCAACATTTGCAAGCTGCTCCACTGTTGCAGTGAAACCATTGGACAACACTATTGTCTCCTTTGTTTTTTTTGCCGCTGTGACATCACTGACTTCAGTTGCTCAGCTCTCCAATTGGGACCAGCCCTGCTTTTAGGCAGAGTGAGGCGGTTGCCTCCTGCGACAAACGTTGATGGGCTGGGAGTAGACAAAGCTGTGTGTGCCTTGCTGCCTTCAGCTGACCTGGCGGAAGCAGTCCCACTGCCAGTGTCAACGTGAGTCAGTCAGTCTGGTCAGCTTTTGCACATCACCTGTTTGTCACTTACAGGCAGCCCAGTGGGATTGTGTGGGCCATGAAGGTCCTGATGGGAAAACTGCATAGTGCTGTCAGTCACTGCAAGCTTGTTGTCGCTTCCAGTCAACTGATTGGTGCCAACAGCAAGCCCCCTTTGCTAAGGAGCAGTCAGGAGCACGTGAAAGCTCTTGATGGTTCCTTGACAGCCCACATTTCTACCTGTCCTATCTCTGATATTATATATTACATCAGGTGTGGGGCAGGCAGTCATGGTTTGGGAATGGGAACAGCCTCATAGCCAAATTGGGATCCATGACAAATCTAATTGGAAGTTCCCCACCCCTCAGTTAAAGAGGTTTTTTTAAAAAAAAATAATAATCCTTGTTTTATGTGTAGTTCTTGCTCTCTTTTACTTTGAATTGGTTTGTTTTTTTAATGATTCTTGTTTTAGAATGTTGTGAGGCGCATGAAGCATGGTCTCAGGAAGACAGAATATAAATAGTCTAATAAACAAATAAATTTAGGCATCAGCAGAAAACGTGCATTGATAGAGTTATCTCTCCCTAAAAACAGACCCAGTAAAGCTGGACTTCACCATAATGAAGGAAAGCTGAAACGGCTTATAATATTTTGGCTGCTTGTAATTTATTTCTGCGGGAGGCGGTGAAGGATAGGCGTGCCTGACGTGCTCTGGTCCATGGGGTCACGAAGAGTCGGACACGACTGAACGACTGAACAACAATTTATTTCTGTAGTTTTTGGATCTGCACACTAACAGCACACAAAGTGCATAGTAAAATGTTACTTCCCCACCCCCCATACACTTAGAAACACTATGAGTCCTAAAGGAGAGGCTGGATGAATGTCGTGTTTATGTATGGCACAAAATGGTTTGACTGGCAAGTGATGGTGCATAGCCTGTTTCAGTAACAGGAAAAAGAGAGAGAGTGAAGGGTCCATCAGATTGTCAGCATACAACTGCAACTGTGCTTTAGAGTGTACAGGGGGGAAAAACACATCTCCAATTTTCAGTGACAGCAATTTGATACAAGAACCAAAAAGTATGTGATGTACTTAATCTCTGTTTAATACTTTGTAATCCAACCTTTAGCTTCCAGGACAGGGCGCTGGCCCTGCTAATAGACAGCTGCCTCAGGCGGTCAATTCTGGGTGTCATGAAAGGGCAGCAAACTGTTGGTTATCGATTATTGTTGTATTGTTACTGCCGGGGAAAAGGTAGTTGAAATAGATTGCCAAGAGACACAAGTGTCACAAAGCAAAATGTGTATGTTGAGACTGTGGCTTGAGTGAACCTATGCAGGGTTTGGAGTGTTGACTCCTTGAGTTGTGAGATGGGTGTATTCTCAGTTTGTGAGCACTCTAACTCCATATAGGTAAATTCTCTCCCAATTTGACTTGGGTTCAGAGTAAATGCTGACCAACTCCTTGCTGAACAGAAAGCAGCAGCAGTTGAGCAGCTGGATCCTATTCTTCCCCTTTCCCCACAACTTTTAGCAGCTGCAACCAAAGAAGAGGCTTCTGATACAGCGTCTGAAATGGCAACCTGCCCTGGGCATATGAGACAGAGGATGCAGCTTGTTTAAAAACAAACAAAGTCCTAAATTGCATTTACTGCAATGTTTTGCTAATCTAGACATACATACATCAGGGAAAGAGAAGTGGACTGCTCATTCAAAATTGACATCAAGATGACATTCAAGGACAACTTGACAGTTCTGCTTCCTCCTCTGTAGTTGCTTCCTCGGGGAGTCCTAGAGGGGTAGCATGAGTCCGTGTGCCACTTGTATTGGCTCCAGCATTGGCACAGTTCTTGTTCACTTATACTGGACTGGCATTTGGAGCATAGTCCAAATCCTAAAATACCATGCAGCTTTCTCCTAATTTTTATTTATATATATATTTTTATCTTCTCTTTCAAAATTGCTCAGTAATCTTCTATCCTTGGCCATGGGGGGGGGGGGGGCGAGAGATATCCAACTAAGGCATATTCAGCATAGACCTATTACAATCAATGTTAAGTAAGTTGAGTCCATTGATTTCAACAGGCAAGAAGGTGGTTTCTGCACATGCTTTAGAGGGAAGTGAGGGGCAGGTGTGGCTCACCCACGTGGGAAGGCAGCCCATCTAAAAGAAGGAAAACTCTAATCCTAAACCTCCGCTGCCTTGCAGGATATCTTTGGGAGAAGAAAAAGCTAGGGAACATGATGGTTGGATGGTGCCGTGTACGCCTCCTTCCGGCAATTCCTGCAGCCAAGCTGGTGCCTAACATATTGCTCATCTTTCCTTTGGACCACATCTTGTCATCTGGGCAGCCCAGGACCTCCATGCACGCTGCCCAGACTTGTGCCCCAATGATGTCATTTTGGTGATGATAACACAGTGGTTTGACTTCACTCTCAGAGACGTGTTCCATTATCTCTCAAGGCAGATGGATGCCAAAAACAACAACTGGCAGGGAGGGAAGAGAAACTTATGGTGTTTTCTTCCTCAGGTTCCAAATAAGTTGACCCACCTTGGGCACTAGCCGTGGTGAGGAGTGGGGCACCATTTGTTTACCCCCTTATGCAGCAAAATGTCTTGGGAAAGCCCTGAGGTGTGTTTTAGTGTGTGTTTCTTCCTTGCACTTGCCCCGCTCTCCTTCTGTCCATGAACTGGGTAAAACAAGCCTGATTTCACCTTGCAAACGTAGCTGGAATTAAAAGGCTTTCCCCACATAGGACTGCGCTGAAAGGCGACTGGCTTCCTTTTCACATTTGCAAATGTACAGTAATTTGTTCCTCAGCTGAGCTCTCTTGTCTTCCTATGAAGTTGTTTCTTCTCTCATCCACAGGAGCAAGTTAACAGGGGGGTCAGTGCCATCTAGTGGAGATAACAGGAAAACACAAACTTGCCCCTCCTTGGCTCACATGTACAGTATTTAAAATTAATTGCTCATTCAGCTGATGGGCATTATGAGATTGCTGGGTTGCACAGCAACTTGAGTCGTTTTGCACCATGTAAGACACAAATGCAGTGTGTTTTTTGGAACAGGAACAAGAACAGGAAAAGAAGAGGGAATGTTGTTGGTCTTTAGCTAGTTGGTTGCTTCTGAGGGATGGGTGAACTTCCTCAGCCAGAGACTGTAATTTGCTCAACCAGCAAGGAATTCAGTGTTACAGTTTTGGGCAAAGATTCTCTGGTATTTCAAGATACAAAGATACACAGAAGCACACTATGGCAGGAAAAACATTAAGCTGCACAATATCCACCAGGTGGCACACCTACAGTACTCTAAAGTCCCACTTGGGCAAAAGACCTGCTACTTTTTTTCCTGGGTAGTGCCAGATATATAGATGAGTTAAACAGGAGTAGGGAAAACCAGATTAATAATAATAAATAATAATAAATAAATAAATAATACCTTTATTGTCAATGTACAACCTGTGTACAATGAAATTAACCAAGCCTCCCTTCCCCACACACAAACACTCAATCTCTTTGCACTCTGTGTGCTTGTCACACAACACACCAACCCCAAAAGTCAGTTGCACTATATTATTTTCCGTTCAGCAGCCTAACACCCCACAGATAGAAACTGTTTTAGCCTGTTAGTACAACTGATTATACTTCTATATCTCCTGCCAGAGGGGAGAAGATTAAAGAGGTGCTGGCCGGGGTGTGAATCGTCCCTGATAATTTTTCTCGCTCTCCTGAGGCAACGATCCCTTGCGATGTCATCTAGCGGGCTCAGGGGACAGCCCATGATATCATGTGCTGTGTTCACCACCCTCTGTAAATATTGTTCAGAACCAAGTATATGAAGAGTGCCACTGCCACATGCCACCTTCCCAGTCTCCTGCAACATGCCCCTACCCAACCTCAGAAGTTGTCGCATGCAAGCAGGGGGAAACTCTTATTTGCAAAGACCTACCATGCCATGTTTTGTTTTACTCATTATTAGGATGGGTGGAAAAGAGGAGAAAACAGCAGCCATACATCTGAGACCCACTAAAGTGGTACCTCTGGTTAATTCGTTCTGGAGGTCCGTTCTTAACCTGAAACTGTTCTTAACCTGAAGCACCACCTCAGCTAATGGGACCTCCCGCTGTCACTGTGCCACCAGAGCACGATTTCTGTTCTTATCCTGAAGCAAAGTTCTTAACCTGAAGCGTTATTTCTGGGTTAGCGGAGTCTGTAACCTGAAGAGTATGTAACCTGTAGTGTATGTAACCCGAGGTACCACTGTAGTTGATAGCCACATTTCCAGGAACTGTCGTTTTAGTTTTTTAAGAAACCAGCGTGTTTCCCATGTTACAAGAATCGGTGGTGCAGTAATATAAGTTTAACTCTGAGAGAGAGAGAGAGAGAGAGAGAGAGAGAGAGAGAGAGAGAGAGAGAGAGAGAGGACGGAAGCATCCTTCACATCACCTGTGAAAACACTCACGAGAGACTCTCACATCCTGGGCTTTCCAAACCCAACACTTTAGGACTCACAAAGCCATGTTTGATCAATATAGTGGCTGAAGTGTAAACATGCACTCATGAAAACCAGCCAGTTGGAAGTGACACTTTAAACCCCATCTTGGCAGAGCACTGCTCGCTCTCTGCATCTCTTGAACTTTTCAGAATGATGCTCTCTTTTGAGTCCCGCACGTACAAAGCTGGGCTGAGTGTTTCCCTCCCTCCCTCGGCCTTGCTTTGTGTGACTGATGGATGGCCTGAGGGGCTTCCCTCCGCAACCCATTCCTCGAGCCCCCACCCCACCCCACATGCCTGAATGGCTTATTAGGGAGCCCCTTTGTGGTGTAATTGGATTTCTCCCCTTGTTAGTTTGAAATGAAAATGTCATCTCGATCGAGGGAGGAGCCCATTCAACTCAAATTAAAGCCGGTCATCTCTTCAGTGAGCTGTGAAGCTATTCATGCTGCAGCAAGCAGCTGCAACTGGAGGCGCTCTCGACAATGCCTCAGAAGTGCTCTCCAACCCCAGCGCCCTCCCCACAACAGACCCCACCACACACAACTGGTCTGCTTCTGTGGTGTTACACACACATATATTGGCCAGCCCAAACAGCACGTTTCAGGAAATCTGAAAGCTCAAGGTCCCAAGGAAACAGAAATGTCAGGAACTGGGTTTGAAGTGGAGAATCTTAGGGATCCCTAGCTGAATGAGCCACCACAACTGGCCTGGTGTCAGCAGCTGCCAGGGCCTCAGCAAGACCATAGGACCCAGGTGGCTGGGTCTGCAAGTCAGCATTTAGATTTCTCCACAATGCCCTGGGCACTGTGAGACACTATAAATAGCAGCTTTCCTACCACAAGGTGAGCCCACGGTCTATGAAGCTCACGCATGCAGATAGTACTATGTCAAGGTATTAGTAATGGGTTTACAAAATGGCCTCCAAAACCCAAGTATCAAGGGAGCCTGGAAGCAGGTCATTCTGGGACAGGGACTGTAGCCTCATCACCTACCAGGCCTCCTGCTGCCGCCATTTACCACTCCAGACACAGGCAAATACATGTGGTGTAGTGGTTAAGAGCGTTAGTCTCGTAATCTGGTGAACCGGGTTCACGTCTCCACTCCTCCACATGCAGCTGCTGGGTGACCTTGGGCTAGTCACACTTCTCTGAAGTCTCTCAGCCTCACTCACCTCACAGAGTGTTTGTTGTGGGGGAGGAAGGGAAAGGAGAATGTTAGCCGCTTTGAGACTCCTTAGGGTAGTGATAAAGTGGGATATCAAATCCAAACTCCTCCTCCTCTTCTTCAAGCAGCCAAGCTCAAGTCTGAGCAGAGACATTTCAAATACAACATCCCATGGGAACATGGTTATTTAAAGAGATTAGGATTGAAGATTAACACAACCAGAGGACAGACACCCACCCACCTTCCACTTAAACCCATTGTTATATTATTGTAGGGAGCATCACCTCTACAGCAAGCACAGGAGCAAGTTGCTAACAGGATTAGTTCTGTTACTTGAACTCACAATAGTGGCTGCCGGCACTGAAGGACCACATCTGACAGGGGTTTCCCTCAGAAATTCAGACAATCCAATCCACGAATGCGGGTGAATAAAAGCCAAGTGAGAGAACAACACTGGGGGAAAATGTCACTGATAATTGTGGGTCAGCTTCCCAACCCAATCATGTGTGAGCCAGTAGTTGGTGTTATAGGTGTTTCCTGTGTTTTTAATATGTTGTTGGAAGCTGCCCAGAGTGGCTGGGGCAACCCAGCCATGCCAAGCATATAAATAATAAATAATAAAATCCTCATCATCATCCTCATCACAGCAACCAAGACCCCAGAGGTTGTTGCAGCCACATTCTGTGAGCTCCTAACTTGCACATTAAAACTGCTTATGCTCACGGAGAGGCTGAGCTTCTCCCCATGTATTTCTCTGAGCTTGTCTCTCCAGCCCCTGGGTGAGTAGAACCAGTGGCGTGGCTCTTTGGATCCCAGCCAGCGCTGCTGCCTTCTCTTTGATACATCTGCTAATCAAGTGAGTGACTGAAGAGCTGGAAGCGATGCTACCCTATTAACCTGAACAAGCAAAGTTTCCCCGTTGGCATTTGTTTAAAATTACAGAATATGCTGAGGTTTAAGAATGGACAAAACTTTATGAACCATTCCGGGGGGGGGGGGATTTTGGCTGAAAGGCACCCCAGAAATAAATTCTAACCCACTCACAGCCTGTCCTGTTGCGATCTGTCCTTCATCTAGACAAGGCAAAACAACTTCCAAAAGCAAATAGAGGTATTTTTGTTTATAGCAGCCACTGTCAAGCTGTTGGTGTATCTTCAGATGGGAGGGTTTAGTCGTCTGAGTGTTCAAAGGGTTGTAGACGTTATATTTCTACAGGTTAATGTAATACTTTTGGTTTTAAACATGTTGCAACTTGCCTTGCGCCCACAGGATAAATCTGAAATATAAATTATGTCAATAGCCAATTTTTCATTTAAGCCTGCAGCGTTCATTATTAGCAGCCCAAGATCAAACACAGAAAGGAATGGAAGCCACAGCCATTTGGAAAGGAACAAAAGAAGTGTATTAAGGAACAGTTTGCAACTAGTATTACAAAGAGTTGAGGGAGGTGGTTACAAAGCTTTCCTTTGCTTGGATTCAATTTCCCCACTCCTGTTTTCAAGAGGAGGCCACCACTAGCCGGGGGAAGAAGTAGGGGGTGGGTGGGGAGTTCTCCCACCAGGTCATATTGCAAGGATGCGGAAATGTCTATTCACATTAATTAACAGACGTGAGAACCACGTTACACATGCCCACTGCACACTCACTTGGTAAGGCTCCCCCATTGCAACACACACAAACCACACACACATTATGAGACAATGGATGGTTTCGTGCTTAAGGCAGACCCCAAGTGAGCACCCTGGGAGCCAGCACTCACACACAGGCAACCATTCATCAGCACCGTTGCCTCCAGCATGGGGACTGTGTATGCGACAACACAAAGTACAGGGGCCACATGTACAGCTCCCAACATGGAAAATAATTCTCGGAATTGCCCTTCCCCATGTACACTGATTAGCTACAGAGCGGCCTCCTCACACTCCCATCGACTGTGCAAAGTGTGGTTCCATGATCAATTATTTCCACACAAACCCAAACTTCCCTCCATTTGGAGATGGTATTTTAATCCTATGACTGACCTGAGTTAAGAAGCTTGGTTTTCAATCTGTCTTCAAGCACCTGCCTGTCTTTAAAAGACCTGGACACACATCTCAAAAGTGATAGCAAAGGATCAAGGTCGGATTGTGACCAAGAGTGCCAAACCAAACCCAACCCATTTTACGACTCCCAGGTTATGAGTGTAATGCAGCCTTGTACAACCTGGTGCACTCCAGATGTTGCCAGATGGCACCTCAAATCAGTCCCAGACTGCATGGCCAATAGCTAGGGATTGTGGGAGCTGTAACCTTCTCAGTTATCATGTTAACCACCTCCTCTCTTAAGGGCAATAAACAATGCCTACTTAGTCATCTCATAACACTGCCTTTTACATACGAGGTTCATTAAGCGCTTTTGTTGAGAGAACAATTGAGAGATCCACCTGTTGCTTTTTCACCCCTTCATCAAAAAACTAAGCTTCAACCAACAACCCTGTGATTGCCTCCACACCCGACTGCTACAACCTGAGCAGCACAACAAGAAAAAATGTAGTGAGCCTCATGCCACTGAAAGAAAGTAAATTTTCACGCTTCCGCAGGAAGCCAACTGAAGTGGAAGAAACTGTACCCTCACAAACTCGCACTCCATATACTGTCTCCCCCCCCACATCTCATTTCGGTTCTCCACAAAATCTATTTACATAACATTTGAGGGCGGGAGCCCATATGGGGACGCATACACACAACGGGGGCACATTTTACACACACACCCCACACACACTCTCTCTAACATGTGCTCACACACCGGACAAGGAAATGTGGCTCTCCATCTGCCAAGCAGCAGTCATGGCTTGCAGAGAAGTCCCTGTCATCGCTGGCTTAAGTGAGAGACAACGTAGATGAGGCCCACCAAGAGTAGGCCACGCACGCCGACCATCATGAGAAGGAGCAGCAGCAGGATGGACATGACTGGCTCCACCACCTGGTTTCCAAGGTTCCATGTGAGGAATCCCATGTTCACCAACTGTTGATTGATGTCTGAAAGCAGAGAGCGCTCCCCTGGCCTTGCTCCATCCTGAGGCTGCTGCTGCTGTTGGCGGTAGTGTTGTTGTGGAGCAGGGCCTGCGTTCATGTTGGAAAAACCCTGCGGAAAAACCCCAGTGAATTCATGATGCCGGATCCAGTTTGACAGAAACAGTAAAAGCCAGAAAGAGCCAGAAATGCAGCCATTTGGGTGGTTCATAGACTCCAAAGAACAGGTACTACCCTAGAGAGTTTTGAGAATGAGGAGACAACACAAAAACTTACAGGACTCTTCAGTGAGCGCACTCCATGGCCAATGTTTAAAAATATTTTTAATTTCCACCTCATCCTTAAAAATAGTGCAAGGCATTAAAATGCAGCAGAAAACTTAATTTTGAAAAACCAAACATGATTTTAAAAACAGTAAGCCTGCAATCCTATCTATGACAGCTGGGCTTAAGATGCCCCTGGGGCACACAGCCTACACAGAAATGGAGCCAGAAACAAAATGCTGCAGTATGGATCACTCCTGTTTTCAGGATATCCCCATCCTCCTCCCCTTCCTCCCTTGTGTTCTGTCCCTGGTTTCATTTGCACTATACATTTGAAGCAGTATCATACCGTTTTTTTCAGTCATGGCTTCCCCCAAAGAATCATGGGAATCATAATTCATCAAGGCTGCTGAGAGCTGCTGTTCCCCCCTCAAAGAGCTACAATTTCCAGGGTTGCCTGTGAAGAAGGACTGACAAACTCCTCTGACAATGGCCAACTCCTGCTCCAAATAATCAAGTCAGTATTTTGTGGTCAGTGAGCACACTCAGTACTCACCAAACTGGTTTTTGCCCTCCTCTCCCCCCCCCCAAATCTTTCCCACCCACAAGGCTTTTCTTTTAAACACACATCTACAAACCTTGGTGTTCCCGAGTCTGTTGATAACCCCTCTAGCATGTGAATCAATATTAGTATTGATGATTCACAACTAAGGCTGCCATGTGAACCCTGGCTAGGCAGCAACATAGGCCCTAGAGCATCCACTGCCCTGCTGATAGTGGCAGTCAGGCCAGAAGGGCAGGCAAATCTGCTGCACCAGTGACAGCAGCGGGGATGACTCAGGATCCAGCAACCTTCTCCTTCCTGCCCCTGGAGGACCCCATATTGGGTCTTTCTGCAGGCTGCCACCTCAGGAATCTCACCGGACAGCCTGCATATTTGCAGATGGAATAGGGAACTCCACATGGGCAGTGACTGGCAGGGTTAGGAACTGTGGTCCAGTCCAACTCCCCCTCTCCATCTCAAGTTCAGTACAAAGGTGGTTCAGATTACAGTGCCCAAATGCAATTCTGTGCATGCTTACTTGGAAGCAAGCCTGGCTGAATTTTGCAGATTTACTTTAGAGGAAACATGCACATGTACAAAAAGGGTAATCTTTGAACAGATCAACGAAACTGCAGAATTAAGCATCCATTTGCAACAGGAATATTGAAGCCTTTTAAGTTCCTCACATAATAATTCTCAGCAAAACTTAAACGCCACATAAAGGTCTTCTCCTCACCGGTCGAGAAGAGTTTCCCCTGTTCTGAGTGCTCTGCCGCACTCGAGGGTCATCGTCTTGTACGATGTCGCCGTTGGCCAAAATCCGCACCATCTTTAAGGGTTGTGTGGTGTTTGCTTTGCCACCCCTGTTAACATACAAAAGAAGAGAGATTAGAATGAGCTCCAACTGTAGTCTTAGGGCAAGGAGCGCAGTTTAGAGAAGCTAGCACATATCAAATTAATATACACGAAGGCAGTGCTTTATTTCTAAAAATAAAAAAAATGTTTAGGGGTACTCTCATTTTCCTACTCATACTGAAATACTGCCCCCTCAATGAGGCCAAACTTAGATTTACAAACTGTTTAGGGGTATGTGTACCCCTGCGCCCCCCCAGAAAAAAATCACTGCATGAAGGCACATTTTTATACACTCTATTAGTTGCTCCACAATTAATACTGACCCCCCCCTTTTCATGGTCACAATGGGTAGTGCAGATTGGAAAACTTATCACACTTTTCACACAATCCTAAACTGTGCGCAAAAAAAAAAAAATCCATGGATCATTCAAACAGAAACCCGGGGGGGGGGGTTTTTTACCAAAACACACACACACAACCAGACAAGCCCTTTGGCAGCTTAAGCAAAAGACTAGCAAGAAGAAAGCCTGACTCACACACTCCTGTACAATAGAGCCATTATCATCCAGTTAAAGTGGATTAATCACAGGACTCTTCAATCGATTAAGTTGGCTTTTAGATGATGCATGCATTTGTCACAACAGACTCCATCTTGGAAAAGTTCATCCCTCCCAGCTGAGAGAGAAGAACGATTAATCACAGTCCATTTCAAGCAGTGACCCTAGGCACAGTCACCAGGGAGCAAGTCCCATTGAATTCAATGGGGCTAACTTCAGACTAAGAAGGGATAGGACTGCACAGTTGATGAGTCAGAAGACTTTTAATTGTATAATCCAATTAACTGACAAATGGCTGCAGCCTGATATCTAAACAGAAAGGTGAAAGTCTGTCTCTAATTCCTTGGACGATTAACAGAAATCACAAATGACAGATTTTAGAGAAAGCTCCACACATTTGATCAGACCCCAGGGCTGCATCTGAATATATATTTCTAAGCCCTCAAAATAACCTGGGAAACATTCCCATAAAAGCAGTTATGCCACAGTCTGATGCTGGTGTCATACATGACCCAACTACAGTCAGGAGGACCATTACAGATTGATGGCCCATGCATATATTTTATTTTTGGTATTATATTTATCAGGCACCGTCTTTCGCAGGAGGCAACTCAAAGCAGCTTCACAAAATCAAAACATAATGTACTTCAGGAGTGAGGTGCACATCCAAGTTCCCCTAAAAAACACTCAGGCAGATTCACACAGTATTAAGGCATAATCTAGAAAAAATCCCCAGACTCGTTAAAATTTCTCACCTACAGCTTGAATTCACCAGGCAGCCTTAGACACGCTACTTCTCTCTCAGGCTCACCTCTACAGTTGCAATACTGACCTACCTTGCATGGGTAAGAGTTAACAAGCAAGCAGAAAACACAGGTAGTAGAATTAAGGGACTCACTGCTACAAGTTATGGTAACAGAGCTTGGTTGTTGTTTTTTAATGTGCAGTGCCCTAGAAAGCCCAGCCTCGCCTTGGGATGAAAGGCACCCCTTCTGACAAGGAAACGGGCATTCTGCACATGCTAGCAAAGCGCTGCTTATTCTTGCAGCTGCTCCAGGGCAGACACCCAAACCCCCTCGGATAAAGGGACCAACTTCCCACGCTGCATTTGGCTCAAACAAAATCCTGCCGAGCAATCTCGGCAGGTAACTCTACCCTGCTTCAACCAAGGGGATTCGTATTTCTTCGGCTGCATCTTAGGATTCTGCATTTCTAACAAAGCTGCCCCTTCAGAGGATAAAGCAAAATGATAATGATAATGATAATGATAATGATAACGATAATAATAATGGCGGTGGGGTGGGAGAGCTGAAGGAACAGTTAGAGATGCACCACTCGCCTCTTTTCTTCCCCTCCGGCTGGTGCAAAACGTCTCCGGCTGCTAATGCTGCTGCTCCTCCAGCTGCTTCCTCTCGACTGTGACACATCTAAAGCTTGGCAACTTCCTACAGGCTGTCAGCGCCGGAAGTTGCAAGCCGGCGAGGGAAGGGAGAGGCACAAAGCAAGATCCTGCGGCGAGAAGCATTTGCAAAACCTGAGCACCCCCCTCCTCAGGCGCCCTCCGTGAACTGCAGGTTGCTCGACCGGGAAGAGAGCTCGCACTTGCGGACGGGAGGAAGTTCTGCTGGACCAGGGCCTTCCAGATGTTTTGGCTGCGGCTGGTGGGAGGTCCAGCCGACCTCTGGATGGCCGCATGTTCCTCGCCCGCACCCCGGGTAAAGGGGGGGGGGGGGAAGGAGGGCAGGGCTCCCCCTGCCCCTTTAACCGCTGGGTAGAAGAGAGAATTACAACAGATACCGGTACACAATATACCTGTTGACATTTTCCTCTTCTGAAGGTTCAGGAGACTTGCACTCTTTTTTTCCCTTTACCTGGTCATGCTAGCTATTGTAAACAGGTCTGGACTGGCCCTACCCACTTCTCTGTCTTTAGAAAATATACGGGGTGCAGAGGTCAGCAGGAGACCTTTTTAGTGAAAAGTAACTAAATACATAGTTGGCTAAACAAAAACAAAAAAAAAATTGTCTTTCCAGTCTATTTCTATCTTTAGCCATCTCATCCCTTGCTTTTTCCTGTAAAACCAATTGCAGTCGTTAACAGTCATCAACAGGTTTTCCACACCTATCAGCAATCACCCATTCCCACCACCCTTCTGAGTAATACCCCTCCTCACTCTCTCACTATATATAAGGGTCTGTTTCGGTGTATCTGAAGAAGTGTGCATGCACATGAAAGCCAAGAACAAACTTAGTTGGTCTCTAAGGTGCTACTGGAAGGGATTTTTTTTATTTATTTATTTGTTTTGACTATGGCAGACCAACACGGCTACCTACCTGTAACATAATTGGCTAGTTATTGCAGATCAACCAACTCTTGAACAAAAGCAAGGCAGAGAGAGGCAGCTACCTTAAGCAGTATTTAACTTTCTGTATTTTTACTACCACAAAGTGGGTGTAAGGGCGTTTGGATGATTTTCTGCTTCAGGTGCCAAAATAACTTGATTCTGTTAACTTGGGGAGGGGGTGTCATTTGCTTCTCTGCTTCAGTGAGTTCAGGGCTGTCTTAAAGGGATCGGCCGCCGTGGCGCAACGATCCCTCGGCACCCCCGGCGTGCCGCCTCTCCGCCCGCCTCCCTCCCACGCTGGCTGCCCCTTGGGAGGGGGGTGGGCGAGCGGGGGATGAGGGGCATGGCACTGGAGCGGCGCGGGGCTTTGCGCACCCTTCGAAGCGCTCCAGCTGGGGCTCCGGAGGGCGGCCGGCTTGCAGCTCGCCCGCCGGCGCGCGAGCGCCCGCCCGCCTGTGGGGGCGGAGGTGGGTTGGGGAGGGGGTGCCGGTATGCCGGCAGGCTCGCAGGGGCGCCCCTGGGGGGCCCGGCGCCCTGGTGTGCCGCGCCACCCAGCATCTATGACGAGACGGCCCTGAGTGAGTTGAACCCAAACTAAGTTAGTTGCAATTCCCCCCCCACACACACACACACACAGACACTGAAATCAGTGGGACTTATATCATGGGTTCAGTTATACTAACTTTGCTGTAGTAAGCACTACTGAAATCAGTGAAGCACATGTCTGAGTAGGAATATATAGGGGTAAAGGTAAAGGGACCCCTGACCATTAGGTCCAGTCACGGACGACTCTGGGGTTGCTGCGCTCATCTCACTTTACTGGCCGAGGGAGCTGGCATACAGCTTCTGGGTCATGTGGCCAGCATGACTAAGCCGCTTCTGGCGAACCAGAACAGTGCACGGAAATGCCGTTTACCTTACCGCTGGAGCGGTACCTATTTATCTACTTGCACTGCATACTTTCAAACTGCTAGGTTGGCAGGAGCAGGGACCAAGCAACAGGAGCTCACCCTGTCGCAGGGATTTGAACTGCTGACCTTCCAATCGGCAAGCCCTAGGCTCTGTGGTTTAACCCACAGCACCACCTGCATCCCTATATACTGTAGGGTTAGGCTAGACCAAAGGTGAAGAGTTGTATTCAAAGGAGCAGGTAGATCAATGTTGTTTTAGTGCAAGGATATAGGGGGGAGGCAGGGCACATTGATGCAAGGGGCACATTGATACACCAACAATATTTCAGTATCAAGAAACGTTATTCGTGTCGTGACATCGCTAAAACCTGTCTATGCATGTGTGAGTATGACAGTTGTGAATGCGCTGCCCGCCTGTTCACCATTGGTGTTTGACAAGAGTAAGTGTGTTTTTATCGCGGCCAACTAAAAAATTACGTGAAATGTAAAAGTGCTCCAACGCTGTTTTACGTCATTTAGTTAAGATTTTAAAATGCCAAAGGTAAGTTATCCCACTCAGTAATCAGGATTACACATGATTTTTAAATAAGTTCAGTGGTTTTATTAATAATTGTTAGTTTTCTGAAAATGTCCATTGGGGCACTTTGATACACTAAGACACGGGGCACATTGATACGTATAAAAGTGCCCCGCTAGTGTACAATAGTGGCCCAATATACATGTTTGCATGAAATCTCTAAACTGATTTCCTACTCATTAAATTTGAAAATAAAAAAAAAACTGTTGTTTACTACGTAGCCAAAGTCATTTCTAAATATAATATGACTGATTATCAAGTGTCATATCTCAGGAAAAAACCAGGATCTTGTATGTTTGTCTTACCCATTGTAGAAGATAAGGCAAGTGTTGATTTCAAGGATGTTGTTTTGCAGTTGCCAAAACCATATTTATCAAAGGACACATCTCAAACATCATCTGTTTATACTTTTTCTGTGGACTTAAGTGTATATAATGTGCAATAGAAGCTAAATGTTAAGTAATTATCTTATTTTTTATAAGCATTTTGTTTAAAATTACTATTTTTGACTACCTAATGTGAGTTCTTATACTTTTTAAAGTTTTTACAAAGTTTTTTTTTTAATGGATAGGTGTTTGAGGAAAGATTACGGTAATATCAGTTTTGATGTTTTGTTAAGAAAACCTGCCATAAAGTCTATGATATGTGTGAAACACTGTTAGTTTTGATATGTAATTTAGATTTTAAGTAACAAATTGTAAGGCTGATTATGATCTCTCACAATCAAAATTGTTTTTTCCTTTAAATTTTTGTAAATAATTACCATTCTCATACAATTTACGCTATGTATCAAAGTGCCCCATCCACTGTATCATAGTGCCCCGTAGGTGGGGCAGAATGATACAAAACCCATTTTTCACTCAAGTCATTATATTATCATTACCTTCTAATCTTAATGGTTCTTTTGATTGCTATTATAATATTGATTAGTTATGCTACGCGTAAAGCAATTTTAAAAAATTAATTGACACATTTTGTTACATAAAATATGGCACTGAATTTTTCTTCATCAATCTGCCCCACTTCCCCCTATCCTTTCACAATGCAGAGCTGTAGCTACTGGGGTGGGGGGTGGCTAGCCAGATTTTTTTACCACGGTGAAGCCTCCAGAGGGGCACCATTGAGGCTCCCAGCCTGTGTGTGTGTGTATGTATGCAAATGCATGTGGTGGTGTGCCAAACTGGGTCTTTGACCTGGGTGAAATAAAGCCTAGTTTCGCCCCTGCACAATGGAATGGTCTCTCCCTCTCCTTCCCCTGTGTGTCCCCTAAATCTGATCTCAGAGTTCCCCTAATCCTCTGGAGTGGATTTGGGGGTGGCATGGGCCAGTTGCCAGAAGAGGAGAGTGGAGAATCCTGCTGCACTGGAGTTAATCCTTGCACTAGTACCAGTGGCGTCGCTAGCCTCTGCGCTGCTGGGGGCGGCGGCAGCGCAGAGGCACCCCCTGGGGGAGGGGCACGGGGCGCGCCGTGACGTCATCATGACGTCACGACGCACGTGTATACAGAAAGGGGGGATTTCCCCCTTTCCGAGGCTTTTTTTCGGCGGGGGGGGTGACCAGCGAGGAGGGGGTGACGGGTGACCCCCACCTCGCTGGTCGCCCCCCCCCCCCCGCCGAAAAAAAGCGGTGGAAAGCGGAAAAAGAAGCAGAGCGGCGCTTAAACGCGCCTGCTCTGCTTCCTTTCCAGGCTTTCCCCGCCCCCCCCCCCGCGGTTTTTTTCGGCGGGGGGGTGGTGACCAGCGAGGAGGGGGTGACGGGTGACCCCCACCTCGCTGGTCGCCCCCCCCCCGCCGAAAAAAAGCGGCGGAAAGCGGAAAAAGAAGCAGAGCGGCGCTTAAACGCGCCTGCTCTGCTTCCTTTCCAGGCTTTCCCCGCCCGCCCTCCCGCGGTTTTTTTCGGCGCGGGGGGGGGTGACCAGCGAGGAGGGGGTGACAACCCCCCTCGCGGGTCGCCCCCCCCACCGAAAAAAAGCGGCAGAAGCACCCCATCCATGTGCTGCTGCTCCGGGGGTGACGGAGGGAGCGGCGGCGCGTGGGAGTGGCGGGAGGGGCCGCCGCTTGACACCCCCACCCGCCGCTGCTCACCCTGTCACTGGGGGCGTCCCGCCCCCACCGCCCCTCCCCAGCGACGCCCCTGACTAGTACCAATGTTGAATACCACCCAAAGTCTGCAATTTCTGCAGATATAGTCAATGCATTTACTTTTTTTTTTTCTCAGCAACCAGAGCTGGAGGGAAGGGGTGGGCATCAAAAATGGTTCGAGTGATATATGGATTACATGAAGTCCTGGTAGAAAGTCCATTGCTTTTTCTTTTGTGGGTAAAGGGATTCCAGCACAATTCAGGCAACCTGGAACTTTGTCTGCATGTGTGCATTTTTGCTCACTGCACATGTGCAGGAATCAACAGTGAGGGCATGAGGGCATGTTAATTTTTCTCAGTCCCAGTATATCTCTCATTCGTTTAGGTGAAGCCTGAACTATGTTTATGCTTCATGGAAACACCAGTGCAAAACCATCCCTTGGGGTCTCCCTTTGCATATTTCACCTCCTTAGGGGGAAGCAAAACAAACCCCAAAATAGGTTTTAACAAAGACACGCTGCTGTAGGCCCACATTGTGAGCCTGAACGACAGAACTAATCCTTTTAACACTTGGCTGCCTTTCTTTGCTAAATGGGGGGTGGGGGGAGAGATGAAAAGTAGGGAAAGCAGGCTCAAAGTTTGGGATTGCAACATTAATCCCCTCCCTATGCCTCAGAAACAATACAATCATTTCAGAAACACATTTGAGCACTTTAAGTCTCCCATACCTCTCACTTCTAAAGCTGACTAGAATGCTAAAGAGTCAAGACGCCCTTTGGTCTGTTGAGAGATTCAGTATGCCCTCCTGAGATTCAGTTTTCAAACAATTTATGCAGCTCTAGAAAATATTATCTTGATCCCTGAATTGTACTTGAATGCTCACTTATATTGTAGGTTCTGCCAGCATTGATCAAGTTAGTAAGAGGGTGACAGATTTAGGGCAGTGCGGACGGTTCCTTTGTACAACGTGACAAGCTGAGGAAGTGCAAAATATTAATAATGACAGAAAATAAAACCTATATTTATACAAGTGCTTACTGAGAAAATCCATAAGAAAAGCAACTGTACCAAAAGGAATTATTGTGAAAATTTATTGTGCTGTTTCAATTCACTTTCTCTCACCCCTCAATGTGATGTTAACTGTTTTGAGAAGACTTGGGGTGTGTTGAAATATTCATTACACACACACACACACACACACACACACACACACACTGTGTGTGTGTGTGTATTTGTAATCATAGAGTCGGAAGGGTCATCTAGTCCAGTTCCCTACAATGCAGGAATCTTTTCCCAATGTGGGGTTCAAACCTGTGACCTTGAGTCTCATGGTCTACCATGGTGTAGTGGTTAAGAGCGGTGGACTTGTAATCTGGTGAACCGGGTTCGCTTCGCTGCTCCTCCACATGCAGCTGCTGGGTGACCTTGGGCTAGTCACACTTCTCTGAAGTCTCTCAGCCTCACTCACCTCACAGAGTGTTTGTTGTGGGGGAGGAAGGGAAAGGAGATTGTGAGCCGCTTTGAGACTCCTTAAGGGAAGTGAAAAGCGGGATATCAAATCCAAACTCCTCCTCCTCCTCCTCTTCTTCTTCTTCTTCTTCTTCTTCTTCTTCTTCTTCTACCAATTGAGCTATCCCAGGTCCATATTTCTCTTTTAAAAAGAGGTACTCCCTTCAGTCTCAGCCCTCTGGTTTAAAATTTGCCCCTACTAATCAACATTTGTACCCTAAATAGTCAATAAATAAAAACTTTACTTGATTCCCCTTCCAATTAAATTGATTCAGCCTTGTAACTCTTAATGCCTCTCTATCTCTGCTTACAGCTCAGGCACAGGTACTGCTAAAAGTGGACTGGCATTCAAGTGCCTAGCTCAGAAGTAAGCACAGAGATTTAGCTCTTCTGGCTGGCACCATGGCTTTCATCATGAGAGAGATTTACAGGCAATATTTTATAAACTAAGAAATGCAGTTGTATCAGAAGTACTCCTTGGAATCATAGTAAATTGTATATCAGGATGGCCAGAACTTAGGTAGATTGAAGTATATTAGTAGATTTAATTCAATTAGTAGATTAGTGGTTTGCAGTAGCTCAGCAAGGGTTTCTGATTCCCAGTTGTTTTAACAACAGCAACAACAACAACAAAACTGTTTATTCCACCTAAATAAGATGGCTGAAATGAAGAAAGCTAAGCAGGAGTGGATGTCTTGTGTGAAACAATAGTGAGCTCAGTTCAGTTTTAATACCAAACACAAATTCCTAGGCTACAACGAATTCAGAGGCACTCTGTTCCTTAATGCTAACTGTATGCCCTTTGTTCCTGGCTCTGGTTGCTGGATCCTGGAGTTTTCGTAAAAACCAAAGTAGATCAGGCATGCCTCCCCACCTCTCTTGTTAGCATTTGTAAAGTACTGCACTTTAGGTTCTTCAAAGTGTTTCACATGCACATTATCTTGTAAACCTTTTAACTAACCTGTAAGATAGGTCAATATTATTGCCCTTAATACAGGATGGGAGTATTGTGGCTGAGAAACAGCTTCCCTTAGGCCAACTAGTCAGTTCATTGCAGAGGTGACATTTGAACCTAGGATGTCCTGGTTTGTAACCCAGCCTCCAAGACCTACCAGACTGTACTGGAACCAGTTTAAAATATGGCAAGTGAGACGGCTCCCATTTCAAAACTGGGGCAAGCCAGGCATCTATTTCTCTGGATTGGAAGAGCTCGCAGAAGAGAGTAGACCAACTTGGCAACTCACAGAGCTGCTTTTGTCAAGG
Organism: Lacerta agilis; assembly: GCF_009819535.1. Classification (NCBI taxonomy): domain Eukaryota; kingdom Metazoa; phylum Chordata; class Lepidosauria; order Squamata; family Lacertidae; genus Lacerta; species Lacerta agilis. The sequence continues at coordinate 26,434,539 of NC_046316.1, read as the reverse complement.
GCACCTCCGGTTGCAGCTGCTTCCTGCAGCGTGAAGTTTCACAGCTCACCAAAGAGATGACTGAATTTAATTTGCAATGAATGGGCCCCTCCCTTGATCTAGATGACATTTTCATTGCAAAGTAACAAGAGGAGAAATCCAATTACATCACAAAGGGGCTCCCTAATAGGCCATTCAACTTGGAGAGTGTGTGGAGGGAGGGTGAAGAGGCGTGGAACTACTCTCCAAACCAAAGTCTGGAAGGGGTCTCTGTGGCTACAGGATACTGGGCAGATAACAATGTGGTCAGCGTTCCGGCAGAGGGGGAAACAGCCTATAGGAGAGACTGCCCACTACAACAACATTGGTTTGGAGCCAGACAGATGCTAAGGGTCATGCTTTTAAGAAGGCAACTTGGAGGAAAATTCATTCGCTTTATTGGAAAGGCAAACTTGGATCCACAATGTGAAGGATTTCTAGGCCACTGAAGACCAATAACTAAAGTGATTATAGTTATATATCAAACACCAGCTCTTTATCCCTCCCGAATCTCAGCACCTGTTCACATAAAACCTTGTGCAGACTTAGTGGCTGAATGATACTTCATGGAACAGTGATTCCTGAAGAATGCCACAAATTTTCTCTTGGGTACCAGCACTCAAGGGCAAATGAATCGCACCATCGTATTGTAACATGAATATAGGATAAATTCCATAAAATGACACAGAGGGCAGAAGGCCTATATTGAGCATGAGAAACAATGATTAGGGAAAGTGTTTGTTTTTATTTCTGTAACTGGCCCAGTTACTGAGCCATGTATGTCAGCTCAAACACAATACTTTCCAGTAGAAATAGTTCGTACATTCACTTGAGAGTGTCACTAAGGGTATGTGCAAACAAGTCACATAACAGATGCAGTGTGAATATAAGTGACCACATTTGCTTGGAGAATGTATTTCTCTGTTAGACACTATTGCAGTTCATATCAAACACTTGGATTAACGTTGATGAAATTGAACAGCAAGCAAAGTTTACTCGATGCTGAGCACAAAACTGTCAAAAGAAGACAGAAAGTAGGGGGGTGGACCAAGGATGGGACAGCACCCGAAGCCTTAGACAAACTTTTTCCAAGAAACAAGTTTAGGGTAAATTCATTTATCCCTGTTATGGATGCTCTTGGAAGTCAGCCTAGACAGAAGAGCAACAGTCTGTAGGGGTGTAGCTGGCTTTTTTCCCCATTTTGATGCAAGAGTATCCAAAGGATGTGGAACTTAGTTTAGGTGATGAACTCTTGTACTTCCACATGTATGTCAAACAAGAGCACCCTGAAAAAGAAAATTTCAGCCCGTGTGTGTGTGTGTGTGTGTGTGTGTAGAAAATGATAAACTGTTACTTACTGAATTTAATTATCTACTTGGTCATTTGCATCCAAAAGAGCTCAAAAGAAACTGTTCTGACTTTGTACATAGTGTAATGTTATAACAAAGCTGAGATTCCCCTGTGAATGTTCCATGTGAGTGTCTTCATTAATCCCACACTTCTGTAAACTTACTAAAGGTTATAAATTTATAAACAATCTTAGTATCAGTGCTAAAAATTCCCGCAATGTTCTACTTTCATTGCGTACATAAAGAAGAGAACAATGTTTTGCTTCTCATGATCAGATGCTATTAAGTTTGGGCCGCTCAAGGTCTCCTGGCTCAGGGCCTCCACTTGCTTTAATCCAGGCCGGTTCTCAAGCCATTAGTTACATCTCTTGTACTTGCTTTGGGGGGGGGGGGAGGCGTTGCATTTTGTTTGCTGTTCTTCTGACCAATCTAGTCCCAGTTCAGAAGTCTTTCCACACTGAGATGAAGCACCAAACTGAGCAGTCTAGTTACTCAAATCTCTTGTTCTGCTGGAGACCAATATACCTCAACAGCAGATGAGGTAGCAAGACTTTTCTTGGATTCCACTACTTCAGGCTACAGCTGGGAAATGGCATGTGTGAATAAAATTAACATATCAAGCCATAACTTTTCTCTCTAGTGCCAAGTTATCTGTGCACAATGAGTTGTTGTTAAGGCCCTACCACTGGAGAAAGGGAGTTGGCCACCTCAGGCAGCATATGCTGGGATGAGGGTTGGGCGGGGTAGAGGAAAAGTTGTGAGGTGTTTTTGTAAACTGCCCCGAAAGCTCTGCTGAATTCAGTATAGAAATCTTTCTTCTTTTAAAAATCAATTTCATTAAAGGTTTCAACATATAATACAATAAAAACCAAACAAAGTTAATATCTAAAGAAAGCAAAATAATAAAAAGAAGGAAAGAGAGAGGGGGGAAACACCCCCACAAAAACAAAATTTTATATTCTATCAACCTTCTTTCTTAATCTTCAATTCACAAACAGAGATCTGTGTCTTCCCAGTTCCCACCTGGGACAGCTCCCATCTTTCTCAGCCCCACACTCTGAGAAAAACCATTTTATTCTGTCTCTCACATACCGTACATCTCTTCTATCAATCTTCTGCATGTATCTTCATATAATATCATCCATATCATACTTACAAGTAATATTATTTAATATTTATCAAATACTATCAAAAACTAGGTTCAGCTACCAGTCCAGTCAGCTTCTGTATGTAAAATTGGGGGGTAGGGCACCATCTTGTCCTTCCCCTCAGGCAGTAAAATGTCTTGAGCCAGCCCTCAGTTGTGACTGTTTTTAATCTGGAACGGCATTCAGTTATGGAGTCCCTCACCTACCCACACTGAAGTGGCTCTCCCTGGGGACAGTTTTATCCCCTCATCTGATCTGCCTGAACCAGGTGAAATTGGCACTTCAGCTGCAGATGTGAGGGAAAGAGTGAAGGGATTAAGAAAGAGGGAGAAAGGCTATCTCTAGCATTTTGTCCTTCAGAGCCACAAAACTTTCTTTAAGACCACAACAGTGGATAGCTTAGTCCACAGAGCATGGGACTCTTAATCTCAGGGTCTTGTTGGGCAAAAAGATTCCTGCCTCTCAGGGGGCTGGACTAGATGACACTTGTGGACCCTTCCAACTCTACAATTGTATGATTTTCCAGTCAGAGTTTTTCAGATTTCCTTTAGCTGCCATACCTTTCGTCTCCCATCAACAAAGCATGAAGAGGAAGAGTAACTGTTATCAACGCCCAACTCAATGAAGAAAAAAAAAACCAGAGACAGAGTGAGAGAGAGAAGTGTGAGAGGGAGAAATGAAAGAAATCTTAGGCCCCCCCCCCCCGCACATGGCTTCCTTTTTAGTCACTCTGTCAGTTCAGAACAAGCCTGCTCAACCAACCGCTGCCTTGGGAGAGAGGCATTTGCTCGGCCCTCTCTGCACACTGCAGGTGAATTAGCATCTGTTTGGTTCTCCCCAGGCTGAGCAAATCATATCTTCAAAGCCACTGTAGGCCTGAATGAGGCCCACACATTGTGCCCTTTTCTTCTCCTGACGATTGACTGAGCTAATTGAACTCTCCTTTTCTGGAAGGACCAAACAAGAGTTTCTCCCTGAAGGGTGGTGCAAAGGGGGCGTAAAAGAAAGAAGAAGGAGGGGGGAACGAGGAGACCGGGGGGAGAGAGAGAGAGAGAGAGAGAGAAAGGATCTCTTCTTCTTTTTTCCCAACCCAATGAATGAACTCTGATTCCCAAACAGCATCTCTAAGGTCAAAAGGTTAGAAACTAGATGGCCAAGTTAGCGCCTGCAACGTGCTCCTTCCTGAGACTATCCGGCTTCCCTTTCAGTTCCAATTAGTCACTACACTCTATAGATGTGTCTGACACATCAACCAGGCAAAAGCCGTGACTGCTGTTCTTACAGACCCTGGGCTCAGTGCTTCAGCTCCCGTGCTATATAGCCAGCTTTATTCATGCACCTCCTCCTTACTTGACTTCCTTACTTTCCCTGTTCGCCCGGCACTGCTAGGTCCTGATTCTGCATCATGGTCAATTTGCAGTCCAGGTTTAAGCACAGGGTTGCCCGCTTCCATACTGGCCCCTGCTCCTGTGCCTTTATAGCAGCTTAATCTGCATTCATTGTGAAGTAAGCTAATCTTCAGATCAAGATGCTAAACAGCAACAGGCTAGCCCGTTTGTTTTTTCCTGGTCAGCTGGTAATTCTATTCATCATGGTTGTTGTGGATTACTTACATGCAAGACATAGTCTATTCACAAATCCATACAAGGCAGAAGTATAGCAAGAAGAGCTTTTCCAATAAAGAAGAATCCGTGGTGGGAAATCAGGCCACTGTTGTTGTTTTTGCCGCTCTTAAAAGCAGAGGGGTCCTTCAAGGAAAAAGAAAAGGTAAATCTCAGTGTTAGGTAAGCTATACTGAGAGAACTTTGCGAAGTAAAAGGGTTCACAGCAGACAAATCTGTTTCAAAAAGTTTTCTTGAGGTAATAACACTGGAAACCTCAAACTTTAGAAACCCCTCTATTTATGTCATCCAGTGTTTTGCAGAACAAGAGTCTTGTGATATATGCACCAACACATTTGTACCTTTGTCCAAGAGCACAGTGATGTTCCTAAGCTAACCCAGTGGTCTTTCCTTCGTCTTTACTGTTAAGGGCATAGCATAGGGGGTGGCGGGTGCACAATTTTTGAGTGGGTGCAAACCAGGCAATCCCGTGTAAGCGACCCCAGTGCGGCCTAGCCAAATGCTCCTCTCCGCCTGCCAAGGGCTGTGTCGGCTGGCTGGGTTCCCCCCTGTTCCAACGGGCAGGCGGCTCAGCACAACCCTGCTTTGCTCCGGTGGGGGTGTGGTCGCTCCAGCAGCATCAGTGGTGAGAGCTGGGCAAGAAACCCCGCCCAGCATGCGTGCATGCCAGCCCCGGGCATCAGCAATCGATGCTACACCACTGCTTACTGTGGCCTAAGATAGTGTGTTCATCACCAAAGTGGGCACCAGAATGGTGACTTAAAAACTATTTCAGCCTTGGATAGACTACATTTAGGAGCAGAAGGGGCAGGGGAATAAGGCCGCTTTCCCCTCAGGGTTTGGTTTGGTTTTCCAGCTCAAAATTACGCCTGCCCACCCACAAGCTGCTTTTTCAGCATTTTGCCCATCTTAGTGAGGAGCAGGTGGAAAATGAGCCTCTCCCCACCTGCCCTTTTCCAACAGAGACTCAAAGTAAGGCTGCTTTGGGTTAAAAAAGAATGCAGAGGAAACAATCCTGGCACTCCACTTACAGTGCAATCCTATGCTCTATGCAGGGGAACCGTCCTCACTGCCCTAAATCTGGCACTGCAACAGCTTCATACAGATAATTAAGCAGAGACTGGTGCATAGCTGTCAACCTTTTCCCCCTTTTGCGGGAAATTCCCTTATTATAGCATTGGGAAACAGCAGGGAGTGTTGACAGCTATGGACTGGTGACAGAACTGAGTCCAGCAGCATAACATAATCCTCATGGGGTGGTGTACTAATGTGAACACAGTTTCCCTGTGGGTGATGCCCCCCGGGTGATTGTTCACAATATATATTTGCCAGATATTCTTGAAAGACAATGGTTTCCAAAGCAGTTATACTTCCCCCACCCCATAAAAGCAATAGCTAGAGGGATGGGTTCGGTAGGCAATGAGAGAAGAGAAATCACTTGCAGCAAACGGCACTGAAATATAAAGGGAGGCAGCAATCATTTATTGGGGGGAAGGTAGGGGAGCCCTAGATTGACCAAACAGAGAAAAGAGAAGAGTGTTTGAAAGACATTGTGCCAAGTGATGAAATACCGGAGCATTAAAATGGGCTGAATGGGGGAAGCACGTGAAGAATTGTTTATTTTTTAAAGAAGAAGCGATAAATTTAAAGGCAGCAGCCCCTGTGGAATTATTAATGGACAATGAGGTTGAAACCTTGGCTTTGCCTGGTCTAGCTGGGGGAAGATGAGCTATTGAGTGGCATTTGATCAATAGAACCAGCCAGCCACAGCAGATGGCTGAAGAGAGGCCAGGTGGGGGGGGGGGACACACGGAGTAGGACAGAGCACAAGCTGAAGGTCTGCCCTTCTGTCCTCCGCTCCCCCCACCCACCCTCCACAGACTGAGTGCTTGGCTGGAGCTTCCATGCAACAAGGAAGAACCACACACACACACACACACACACACACACACACACACACACACCGGGTTTGCGAATGTCTTGTTAAATCATTACCAGAGCCACAAGGTCAGACACCGAGCCGTCTGCCTCACATTAAGGTCTAAATCGACCTTTTTCTTGGCTTGTTTGTATGAGCGCTTTGTGGAGGGGGGGGGGGAGAAAGGCAGTTATTCTCAGTGGAAGATACTGTTAACCCTACAGGCCTCCCAAGGATGCATACACATTCAGACTGTGTGAGGCAAAGGCTTCATTTGGTACCGAGATCTTGCATCCCTTTCCACCCTGGCTCCCTTAGCTCATCAAAAACATACGGTAAACGCTTCATCTACTACTCACATGTTCCTACGAACCCAAGTAGCCTTTAGGAAGGGAGCATACAAGGTCGTTGAACTAAGGCACAGTTTCAAGAAGCATCATTGCACCGAAAACACGGTACACCATTAAGTGATCTTGCAAAAAAGCAAAACTATATTTTCAGTTTCTGTTAAGATACAGGCAATGACCAATGTGCACGGGGGTTACATTCTGAGGCACCATGTGCTAATGTGAAATCGCATATAATCGAAATGCCCATTGAAAAAGCCTGCAAACAGCTCATGCCACCCCTGCCCCTTTTGTGCCATATTTGGGCACTTCTCGGTTTGGCACAATGCATGCACACACAGTTGCGTCTGTCTCGGGAGACAATGGAAGAGTGCGCCTTTGGGGGTGAAGTCAGACTGTTGGAAGGTTGCAGTGCCTGCTGTGGCTGTAGAGACCAATATGGGAGAGATATGTTTTATTGCAGATGAGGCAGATGAAGGCATCCAGTTGTGCTGATGCAGACACACTGTGATGTTTCTTCTCTCTGTGCTCCTCGCAGCAGTCACTATATATTTAAGTGATCGAATAGGTCCCCCCCCCCAAAAAAAGGGTCTTGCACATGGCCATACAGACCATAAACCTGCCACTGTGAACACAGACACTTGTTGACTGTTTATGTGGGTGAAATGTCTATAAAACACGGAGCAAGGCAGATAGTTCAGGGAGCTGGCAGCAGCAGCAACCTGTGCTTTGTCTCCCTCCCATTCCTGGGCACAGCCAGATGTGACCGTATCTCAGACTGAAATGTTATCAGTGACATTTCCAGCTGCTGGCTCAAAACACCTGTTTCAATTCATTAATCTCCTGACCCCGGCACATGAGGGCTCTGTATTAGGCAGGCTATTTGCTGACCAGGCAAAAAGACTGAACAAGATCAGAGGGGTGGCGTTCCACTCTCTGTACCTGCTGCTGCTAAGCAACTGAAGCTGAAAGGACTGGTTTTCTGAAGTATTTGTGAATGATGGATTGGTACCTGGGAGGTAAAAGAGTTGGGAATCGCCCCCTCCGCCGCCACTTAGAGAGGGAAATTCCTGATTGTGCAGTTGAATCAAATGCTTGGCTCTTAGGTGGGTTGTCCAGCATAGATCATCATGAGAGATTGGAGTTGTAGCTTTGTGAGTACACCAATGCAACTCTCTTTAGAAAGGCAGGGAAAGGTTACGCAACATACTGAGGGCTGAAGAGGCAAGATGAACCTGCTTCATCAGATCACAAGCTCATACCATTTAACAAAAATTCCTACCCTTCCTCTATTCAGACAATTCATGGTTACAACAATGGATCTCAGTGACATATTGAGGGAAATAATGTATGTTCCCTTGGCCTGCTCCTAACTGGCTTGACTCCTAAAGCCTTTGCATTCCCTCTGTCACCTTCAGTGGCAAGAGGAAAGCAGAATATCCAGAGCATTTCTCAATAATTCTCCATTTCAGTTCTTTGTGTTTTCTTTGTCTAGCCATTTCAATGTCCCACTCATCACCTATTGTTCATCAAAGTTTGGTGCTCTTTGATTGCAGCCCAACATCTCTTTTCAACACTGAGATTTCAAAATAAAATTTAGTATGCACAAATAGGGCACAATTTGGTGCCTTTTTTCAAACTGGGGCTTCACTTCCACAATCATTTCCCCATGGGTCAGGATAGAGACAAAACACCTTGCGATGTGATACTTACCCTGAACTCTACAAGATCACAATGAAACATGGATTGTATGGTTCAGAACATAACCATCTGAAGTCTGAACACCAACCCAACTCCTTCCACACATGCACACATCCATTTCTGAGGGAAAGATAAACAGGACAAAATGCATTTTAATATGATATATCTCCTGAGTGTGGGGAGTTCATACTGAAACTTAAGTCTCGCTTCACATGTTTTATGTGTGATACGATCAGCAGAGAAGTGGGGGTCTTTCTCTGTGGTAGTTGTGTGCTGAAGATGACCTTCTGCGTTAAGGTACAGGATTCAACCACTTTTGTTGTGCTTATTCTGCTCTGCTGCATTTGGAATGATTTTATTTCTTTTTATCATCTTAGATATTGTTATTGTAACCCACCCCGAGACCTTATGGTGATGGACTGGTAAGAAATCTTCTAAATATCAATATGCATGATGAGGGCTTCAGACAATTAAGGAGAAACAGGGCAGTGGGTCTGCCCCTGCCCCCAATATCATCATGTGCCTTCCTGATCCCCAATATCTGCTTGTTGAGCACTTACATCTGAATAGGGCATGGCTGTGCACATAACCTTCCAAATGATCTAGAACCCTGAGCAATTGGAGTTCTAGATCACACAGAAGCTTATGCACATAGAGCTCAGTGTTCATTGGCCTCCTGTTGTCAGGTGTCCTTGCTCAATGTGCAGACATTGGGGAAGAGCTACATGATATTGGGGTGAGGCTGGCGGCAGCATTGCCCCTTCATCCACTTAATCATGTGAGGACCCCTTCGCAGATATAACATGGAAAGAGAGGGGGTTGGTCTGTAAAGTTTGTACACGACTTGACCCAAATAGCTGGTTTCAATGCAACTATTGTGAGTTGCAAACTGCCATTTATAGGGGAAGAAAAAGGCACTTCATTTCAATAGGCTGACATTTGACTTATGCCCAAAGACAGACAGAGACCTCTTGTCATATCTGCTCAGATTTCAATCCCAACTATTTCCTCTTTTAAATTCAACAGCATGTAGACGCTGACCAGAGGAGACGGAAGTTTCTATCTTATACATTTGCCATTTCCTTTCAAGGTACTGTTTTGGTTTGGTATTAATTTTTAAAGGGAGGCACTGCAGCTTTAAAGAGATTCCCAGACTTCCTTTTGTGACTGCTGGAGTGGGTGGGGCTGCGGAGGAGGCGGAGACCAAGAAGAACAAAAATAGAAAGAGGCCAACAAAAAGGAGTTAAATGTGTGAGTGACAAGTTTTCAGCAACTGGCTTTAGCTTGAACTGAACCCTGTGAGGTCGTTTGTATGAAGAAAGGAAACAAATGAGCTGGATTTTCATGCTTGGTGGACAGTGAATGAATAAGCATCTTTTAAAACCCTATCAGGAACTCTTTGGATTGTCATTATAAGTTGGAAAAGTGGGGAGAGAGAGAGAGAGAGATCTGCTCATGTGAAAGAATCCCAATTCTTACATTTCTACAGCAAATGGGATTGGAGTTCCTTACGTCATGGAGAATGGCACTGTGTGGTTTGAACTTGTTGTGGTAATGGATACACCTAGCAGAAGCAAAGGAAATAGAAGGGAGTGTTTTTAAAAAAATAAAAAATAAAAAATAGTGGTTGAGGAGCTGTAGCAATATGAACTTAGGACCACTCCCAATTTGACATGTTGGCAATGGGAGTCTTTGCAGAGTTTCTCATTAACTGAAGCAGTCCAGGTGACGCCCAGTTTATGTCATAACTCACACTGCTGCTCCATGAAAAAGCTGCCAAACATGGGCTATGGCTAATTCACATCATCCCTGAAGTAGCCAGATGTTTTGGCTGACTGCCTGCATGCCACAAACAATATTTAAGTGGGGAGAGGTTGCATGGTGTAGCGAACCTATTTGGGGGGCCATTTCCAGTGGCATGCAGAAACATGAATATATAAAAAATATATTTATAAATATATAAACAGTCTTAAATATCTGTCTTGCAATGGACAGGAAGCTGACACATAAGGGCATTTCAAGACTCCAGAGTAGTTATGTGAATTTAACCCTGTACTTGTTGCAACTGTCAACTTTCTAAAGTGATGCACCCTGCTGACTGGAGTATGAAACAAAGGCACTTTGCTTCAGCACTGTGAACTCTTTGATAACAATATGGCTGCTTTGGGGTTCTCCATCTTGCACAGTGGCCCCTAGAGGTGCTTCAACCCACATATACAGTGGTACCTGGGTTAAGAACTTAATTCGTTCTGGAGGTCCGTTCTTAACCTGAAACTGTTCTTAACCTGAGGTAACACTTTAGCTAATGGGGCCTCCCACTGCTGCCACACCACCGTCGCACGATTTCTGTTCTCATCCTGAGGTAAAGTTCTTAACCCGAGGTACTATTTCTGGGTTAGCAGAGTCTGTAACCTGAAGCGTCTGTAACCTGAAGCATCTGTAACCCAAGGTACCACTGTACTCCAGTGTGTGCACATAAAGCAACTGTAAGAATATGCTTCTCCTTTCACAGCAATGGAGAGAGCAGCTTTGCAGACTCATCTCTTTGCATATGCTTGTTTTTGAGGCTCACAGCCACCCTTTCCATTGAAGTGAACAGAGACTAGGAGGGTGAGCAAAGGAAGTCTTAGCCTATAAGAAGATGGACTGAATATATGTCTGGTGTTTCTTATGATCTATACTGTTATTCATCAAAAAGAATTCCTAACAAATGATTACTGGAAAAACTATTTCTCCCAGCATTGTAAAATCAATAACCCGCTTTGTAATGAAGCCATTCAGTTTTGTTACTTTTCATTCATTTTAGCCAAGCTTTGTGTGTGGTGTTCCATATGTGTCCTGGGGCTTCTCAGTTTCATCTTCTAGAAGCAGCTCCTCAGGCCTCCCCCCCCCCAATTCCTCAAAGATCCTCTGGAGAACATCCAAAAAGATGTCAAAGGTTGATAATCAGCAGAGAAACCAGTCATACACCTCTATCTGCTTTTAGAAATGCTGTGTGTGTGTGTGTGTGTGTGTGTGTGTGTGTGTGTGTGTCTGTATGCAGATCTCACTAGGTCAGGGATGGAGATCCTATTGCTCTCCAGATTTTATTAGACTACAACTCACATCATTCCAAAAAAGTGGCCATATTGGCTGGGGCTGATGGTGTAGGGATGTGTACAGATGCTAGGAGAGGATATATTTGTTAGCTATTCATTTTTAGCCTTTTATTTTAAGTAATATATGATGCTTTAAGGCAGAATGGATTCTCCTGGTATTTACCCCTTAAAACAATAATCACACAAACAGTCTTGTGAAAGGTAAAAAGAACATTGACTCACTGCTGCAGAATGACAGATACAGCAGCTTTGTTAAGGCCGGCTTAAAATGGTAATTCAGTTACACAGGCATGCTTAAATCTAATTTAAGAAGGTGTCTGAGCATTGGAGTTCAGACATGCAGATTGTTCTCACATTTCTTGTTTGATGATGAAGGTGTAGGAGTAAGAGAACAAAGAGGATGTAAGGTAAGGACAATATATATGGCTATGCCCTTCCCCTGTTAGGGCACAATGGGAATCTCACAGAGTTCTCTCTAGCAAATGTACAAGAAAACTCTGTGAGTGTCAGCTCCCACCACGTGCCTATCTAGCAAACAAGTGGTGTTGGTTTGACTGTATTTTAAATATCCCACAGATATATCCCACAGATGGATGGGGCTTGGAGCTCAATGACATTAGGAAGGCCACAGGTTCTCCATGCCTGCTCTTGATCCTGGTCCAAATAGATATAACAGAGATCATTTATATAGGCTGACTCTGGTCCCAGCTAAAGTTGGCCATGACTAAATCCCATAAAAGGCAATGGCACTTAGCCTCGAGTAATTTTGGCTGCATTGGGTGCTAGAGGTTTTATATTCTTTTTAAAATCGATTTTGACAAGGGTTTGCTATTTTCTGAAATTTATTTTGTTCTTTCTTTCGAAACAAGCTGCTGTGTAATTTTTAAAGCGTTGCATGGATGCAGTATTCTGTACACCCACAGAAATGGAAGTGTTTCACTTGGTCACCACTTCATTACACATTGAAAAGGGCAAAAAGAAACCTTGGTTGTAATGATGGCTTTGGAGCTGCCTGGTGAACAGAAATGAAACCATCATGTGCTAAACATTGAGAGATAAATGGAAGAGTCTTTCAGTCTTCATTATAAAGTCTCCATGGGCTTGCCAAAACCATAGCAACCAGTTCCAGCAATGATTAACCGAATAATGTGGGAGCAAAGCGGTGGGGGTTGGGAGATGCATTCAAAACCCTAAAACATTATCGGCTTCTCCAAAAGTTGTAAATTTCCCCACAGTATACAGAGCAAGGCTCAAAAAGGAGGCTGCAGTGCCGTAAAACCCACTTAACTGAATACGTTTAAAGAACTGGCTTTAAAGTTGTTTCTTTTTAAAAACAACTTACTAACAACTTTTCAGAGCTCTGAAATGTCTATGTCTTGCTAAATTCCTTTCTTTATGGCCCCATTTTCTTTTACTCAAAAGGATAATTATGTGCCTAAAGTATCTATGATTTTGAGGGGGGAGGTATTTTATTTTGATGACGACAGTAGGTTACGTTTTCCATTAAACCAGTGTGTTTCACACTCTAGCAAATCCATCCTTTTGCAAGCTGCATCATGGTCCCCACAGATAATAACAGAATGTGCAGGCTACAGAAGTGGGGAACCTGTGGCCATTCAGAGGTTGTTGTACTCCAACTCTCTCCAGGCCTAGCCAGCCTGATCAGGGCTCATGGTGAGAGCTACAGAGCTACATCCCTGGTTCCCAATCCCTGATACAGATATTTTCTATTTCCACACAGTTTAGGAGTTAGAACCATATCATCTCTTGGAAGTTTATATCCTATCAGCCATCCATGTGGATAGATGGGAGCAGAACTAGCTGGAGGCGAGGTAGGTGTGATGGGCAGCCGAGGGGTTTTATTGCTGGTGCTAAAGGCCCCATAGGTTTGCGGGGGGAGGGAGATACCACCCCAACAGAAATCTCTTTTCTGCTTGACAAGGGTTGTGAAACACAAATGAGTTGATGAGCCACATTCCCCACCTAGCAGATGCCCAGATGCATAGTATTTCACACACAAAAGTCTATTTCACCTGAAGTTAGCTTCACAGCTTCAATAAAACATCAACAGTTGAGGGGGCAGGGAGTAGATATTAACCCTGTATAAGAATCAATGCACCCCATCTTAAATAGGTATGCTTAGAACAGCTTCATATACTACAATCAGTAGCTAGCGGCTGGCAGAGCTTGGGTTTGTGATGCCCAAAAGGAAAAGGTGACACAGGCTACAGATGAAAATGAACACTGAGCAACAACTGTTTTCAGTGGTTTTCAACCAGTGCACCATGGCACCCTGGGGTGCCTTGAAAGATAGTTGGGGTGCCGCGGGCAACATTGTCCTCTGTCCCTCTTTCTTTTCCCTCCTTCCTCTGATGCCCTTTTGCTTCTCTGCCACCCAAATGCTTGCACAGCTGCTTATTGCAGCAGCCCTGGCTACAAGCTCCCCAGGCAAATGGTACCTCAAGTGCTGGCCAGGGGTTGCTTCCCAAGGGGTGCTTCCCAAGCCCCTGTGGAGTAGTGTGAAGAGGCACCTCTCTTTGGGGCAGTGGGGGGAGCTTGGAGACCAGGGGCAGAAGCTGCTGCTGCCCAGAGGACTCCCAGGGAGAGGAGAGGAGGCTGAGGGGACACTCCACAAGGGAGGGTGTTCGAAAAGCACTGAGGGGCTGCCGGCTCTGCAGACAAGGGGTGACATAACTGGGCTCCTGAGCCCCACGGGGTGCCACAGAAAGAATGTAGCTAGTCTAGGGAGCTGTGGACTCAAAAAGGCTGAAAACAAGGTCATTACAAACAAGCATAACCAGCTAGTGGCTGAAGAATCTGGACAGACAGATGGTGGCACTTGCTTGACACATCCACAGCAGTTTGGTGTCGTTTGTGAAAGCTCCTTGCTGTGGCTCTCATATTTCAGCACCATGGCCAGTGGCTTCCCTTCCCTTCTAACGGCCTTTGCTCCACAAAATGGTCTTTATACACTTGGCATTCTTTTGCAGAGATATTCTCCCAGTACCACACAAAGTTGTGATGTTCCTTGGCGACAGAGAAGCTGGTACTAAGCTAAGGGGCCAAAGCAATGTGTAGGCAATCCACCTGCTCTGGTTCATTTGCTCTGCTCATTGCCAAAATAATTGGCTCAAGGTTCTTTGCTAAAGGAGAAGGGAAGGGCTTTGTGGCGAGACTCTGGAAGATGTGGGGAGGGAGGGCTTCTTTCCACCAGATTTGAAGCTGATATAAGTATTCTAGTATTGGGAGATGGCAGGTGACTTGCTGGCACAACAAGACACAAGCATTGCCAAAATATGGCATCTCTCAGCAAATAGCATGGCAGAGGGTGCAGACAGTTCAAAATCACCACCAGATATCTAAACTAAATTTTGAGATAAAAAATCTCTCATATTGATGCTTCCTTTGTGCCCCGCATGAACCCTCTATAATCCAATGTTGGGTAAATATGCCCCCAGGGTAGTCAACATGGCACCCTCTAGAGGTTGTTGGACCCATTGTCCCTGAACAACATCAGAAGTGCACCACATTGGCCACTCCTGCCTTAGCCTCTTTACTAATAGTTCATATTTTGGGGTGATTGGTGCTTTACTGTTGTGGCAAGCCGAAGAGAGAGGTGGAGGAGGAAGAAGAAGAAGCATATTAACCAGCAGGAAAGTAGCAGGCATCAAGGCACAGATGCTATTCAAAATGCTGCTGCTACAGCAGCAACAACAACAACAACAACAACAACAACAACAACAACAACAACAACAACAGCTAAATAATTCCTTAGATTATAGTGAGAATGGTACAGAAACTTATATCTAATTAAAACTGAATATTGAATTATGTTTAGGAAGAAGGGGTGATGTTTGGCACCAGTTTGGCTGCAGGAGTTTCCAGAAGAAGGTGCACAAGGCACCATCCAACTGTCTTAGGGACTCTACTCCAGATTTGTGCAGGGTTTACTCCTTAGCCTTTTATTCTCCCAAAGATGCCCTGCAAGGCAGCGGAGGTCTTGGGTCAGAATTTTCCCAAACCTGGGCTACCTTCCCAGGTTTATGAGCTCCATTTACCTCTCACTTACCTCTACAGCATGTGCAGAAAATGCCTTCTTGACCATTGGACCCATTATTGGTCTCATCCACTCCATTCACTGGAGCCTGTCTTCACATGCAAGGGAAGTCCCAGACTCACTGAGGGTTTTACACCCATTGACTACCCCCACCTGGTTTAGCTAGCCAGTCAAAGCCATTCCTGGGGTGTGGCTGCTGTCGCATGCTGACAGCTTCTAGCAGCCACAGGAGAGAGCTGAGTGCAGGTGAGAGCCAACTGCCACCTCCAGTTTGTTCAAAAAAAGGATCTGGCAGCAGGTGACAGAAAATAACTCTGTCTCAGAGCCCCTTTGGTCATAGTTGAAACAAAATATAAAAAATTCCTTCCAGTAGCAACTTAGAGACCAACTAAGTTTGTTCTTGGTATGAGCTTTCGTGTGCATGCACACTTCAGATACTGCATGCACATGAAAGCTCACACCAAGAACAAACTTAGTTGGTCTCTAAGGTGCTACTAGAAGGATTTTTTTTTAATTTTGTTTCGACTATGGCAGACCAACACGGCTACCTACCTGTAACTAGAACTTTGGTCATAGTAGTAGACAACACTGGGCTAGGTGGGCAGCATAGTATTTTGGTGTTCCTATGCTTCCTACATCTCTAGTGTGGTGTAGTGGTTAAGAGCAGTAGTCTCGTAATCTGGTGAACCGGGTTCGCATCTCCGCTCCTCCACATGCAGCTGCTGGGTGACCTTGGGCTAGTCACACTTCTTTGAAGTCTCTCAGCCTCACTCACCTCACAGAGTGATTGTTGTGGGGGAGGAAGGGAAAGGAGAATGTTAGCCGCTTTGAGACTCCTTAGGGTAGTGATAAAGCAGGATATCAAATCCAAACTCCTCCTCCTCCTCCTTCTCTTCTTCTTCTTCTTCTTCTTGGTAGTGGTGTGGATAAAATGGGAGTTTGAAGAACAGCATATACCACCTGAAGGTCCTTAGAGAAAAATGTACAAATGAAATAAACTCTTAGCAGTGCAATCCTATGCACATTTGCAATCCTATGCACTCAGAAGCAAATCCTACTGCATTCAACATGTCTTACTATTAGGCAAGTGTGTAAAGGATTGCAGTCTAAAAGACTTTTGTTTTGGAGGGGAGTAAGATTTAGAGGCTTAGACCATAGTTTAGGATGGTGCTCAGGAAAGAGAGAAGATTTGGGATTAGGAAAGGAGGTTTGCAAGAGAACACAATAAAAATAATCTAAGGATTTGGCAGGAGCTGACAAGCATCTATAAAACTGGGGAGAAGGAAGTTTTAAGGTATGTGCAGGTGGGTTAATGACTGGTGACCCTATGACTCACCTTTTTTTCAGGTCACCAGGCATTGCTGGATCCATTCATTAATTAAATAGCCTTTATCAAAAAGCCCCAGTGCCAAAGTACTTACTTGGAAATGTGTTCTATTGAGATCAATGGAATGTGTTTCTCAGTAAATGTGTGTAGGGGTCAGGATGCCATTCAGATAGAAATTGAGAATGGGGGGCAGGGACAAGCCTTGCCAAAGCATAGGGTCCAACCCCCTCTTTTCTGAGCTTTCCTCCCCCCCCCAAATGACTGACCAATCGCAGGGCATGGAAGCAAATGCCACCCATTCAGGCGAGTTAGTGAGTCTGGGTTTACGGAGTCCGAGTCCTACATCTCCTCCCATAAAGCTTCTATCTCTTCATTAAGTTTTGGCTGAATTCCTGACTTCAGAGGCTGAGGCCCACCCTCTCCTGTGCACATCAGATTAAGAGGATGGGCAGAAAGTAGCCTTGGCCACCCTCGGAAGCAGGGCACCTCATTTAACATGACCCTCAGGGCAAGGAGAATCAATGCTCTGAGCTGAGAAGTGAAAGTCATTCCAAGCGGAGGGTCCACAACAATCCCAGGCCTACAGAGATCCCAGCTTGGGCTGTTGTTTTGCAAGCAGTTGCCTTTTCTTCTGGAGCAGGGTTGGTGGAAGGAGGGAGCGAAGTGCATGTGCTTTTGTTCCCCAATAACCAAATTTCTTTTGTTCTACAAATTGCTTCAATAGCCTCTCTTTGCTGGCTGGCAAATGGGCCCCTGCTGACATCAGTTAGCATGACAATCGCCTTTTGGCCCAGAAGCCTCCCTTTGTTAATGGGCTGCATTGCAAAAGAGGCAGTGGGAGAATGGAGAGAAAAAGGAGGCACCATAAATCTACCTCCTGCAAACTGAGTCTGGGGAGGAGGAGGAGGAGGAGGTGGTGGTAGTGGTGGAGGAGGAGGACAGGGTGAAGAAGGAGGGGGGAAAGCTCCAAGATTCATGGGTTTTAGGCTGGGCTTTCTTTAACCCAGACAAAGCCTCTTGGATAGAGAAGGGGGAAATCTCTGCAATGCAGGCAGCAATTTCCCTTTTTAAAAAAATCCCTGGATAAAACTGAGATGATTTTACAAACAAAAAAAAAAGAGCAGTAAAACAATCCCTTGGATTGGCCTTGCAAAATTACCCTGTACTTTGAGTGAAAGCAAAGTTATATTTTAGAGAGACCAACTCTCTATACACAACCCACTCAAAGCTTGACAACACGACACCAGATTGTGATGTGAAATGGTGTATTGAAGCCACATGCAACTCTGGCCTTCAATAAGCTACCTAATTCTTAGGCCGGCTTCCCTATATTGTCAGTCTCTCCAGACAACTAAGAATGGCTCTCCCTGATGTCATAATCTGTAGCAGGAATGGGGAATCTTTTTCAGTGTGAGAGATGCATTCCATGCTAGGCATCCATAGGATCACATACTAGGATTCAGGGCCAGCCTGCCCATGAGGTGGATTGAGGCAGCTGCCTCGGGTCTCAGAATCCGGTGGGCCCCTGCTGCCAGAGGAGAAGGGGCAGTGGTGGCTTCACACATCTTGTCACCACTGCCACTTCTCACTTTTTCTGTGGTGGAAGAAGCAAGTGCCAGGGAAGCAAGAAGGGAATGCAGGTTCCAGTGAGATCTTGTGGACCTCTTGCAAGATCTCACCAGAACCCAGAAGCCTCAGCTGCACGACCCCGATAAGCAAAGCTTTGGTGGAGAAGTGTGCTCTACGGGGAAATGGCTTCAGGCACCAGGCCCATGGCAGACCAACTCTGCATTACAAAGATGTCTGTAAATGTGACATGAAGGCTGGCAACATCAACCCCATTGTGTGGGAATCCCTTGCAGACCACCACAGTGCCTGGAGACAGACAGACAGGTTGTGTATCCACAGCAGTGACCAGAGGAGGAATGACCACTGGGAGCAGCGCAGACAGAAGAAACATCATGGTGTAATCATGTAAGAGCTGTTCGACAGTGGAATTTGCTGCCAAGGAGTGTGGTGGAGTCTCCTTCTTTGGAGGTCTTTAAGCGGAGGCTTGACAGCCATCTGTCAGGAATGCTTTGATGGTGTTTCCTGCTTGGCAGGGGGTTGGACTGGATGGCCCTTGTGGTCTCTTCCAACTCTATGATTCTAATCTGCAACAGCACAACCATAAGCCTTCACCTGCCCCAACTACAACAAAGCATGCCTCTCCCGTATCGGACTCTACAGCCACAGCAGGCGCTGCAACTTCTAATAGTTTGACTTCATGCCTGAAGACGCCCTCCTCCATTGTCTCCTGAGACAGACAACAGTGGAAGGGTGGCAGCAGGGGAAGGGGGCTGCACCTTCCCATTCCACCTTAGGTGGTGAAATGGGCCAGGCCATTCAGGCAAGATCAGAGGCAAAAGGAGGCAGAGCAACAAATGTCAATGTTAACTTTGTACAGTAGGCTAGTTTCCACGAAAACTCATGCACTGTTCCCTACCTCCATCCAGGGAAGTAAGAGGCATAATCAGAGTTCACAGACACAGTCCAGACAGACAGAAAAATTCAAGGAGGGTGCAAGCATGTCTGGTGAGTGGTGTGACCTGACAAGAGGTGGTATGGCTAAGGAAGGAGTGCAGCCCTTGGGAGAGTGCTGGGGGCCAGATAGAATGGCTTTAAGGGCCACAATTGCCCACTCCATTCTATGTGCAATGACACATGATGTTTGGTTGTTTCCACACCCCGCTCTTCCCCTGAAGCTTAGACCTTGATCCAACTTGTACTTAAGAAGCAACACACACCAAGCTGTTTATCTCTATAAAATTGGAATGAAATCTCCCACCAATTCAGCAAACGTAAGAAGAGTCCCATTGGATAAGGCCAATGGCTCATCGAGTCCAACATCCCGTTCACACAGCAACCAACCAGGTGCCTGTGGGAAACCCAAAAGCAGCATTTTGAGCACATGAGCACTCTCCCCTCAGGTGGCCTTCAGCAACTGGTGCTCAGAAGTGTCGCTGCCTCCCACTGTGTCGACTGTGAAGTTTGCTTTTTTGAAATTAGGGGGCATCCTAGCCAAAGTTAGTACATTTAGAGTTCCATTGGGAAAGAAATGAGGCTTATATTTTGATGATTTTTTAAGGCAATAACATTCAGAATCATCTTGCCAATTTTAACACTTTCATGCTTGGGTTGTGGTTTGGTTTGTTAAAATCTTAAATGCAACAGCATCCATGACTGGATATGCTGCAGGAGACATCAAATTAGAAGTCTGTGGACTGTTATTACTATTACATTTGAGTGTGGAAATTTTGATTTGAGAATCTCTCCCCACACCCCAACTTTTAAAATATAACTCCTGTCTTCAATTGTTCATACAGTCGTACCTTGGTTCTCGAATGGAATCCATTCCAGAAGTCCATTCAACTTCCGAAAGCGTTCGAAAACCAAGGCGTGGCTTCTGATTGGCTGCAGGAGCTTCCTGCACTCATTCAGAAGCTGTGGAAGCCACGTCGGACGTTTGGCTTCCAAAAAATGTTCACATACTGGAACACTCACTTCTGGGTTTGTGGCATTCGGGAGCCAAAACATTCGAGTCACAAGGCATTCGAGAACCAAGATATGACTGTAGTTGAAAAGGGAAATCTGTCTGGTTTTGGTTTTTTTGTTTTGTTTTGTTTTGTTTTGTTTTGTTTTGTTTTGTTTTGTTTTGTTTTGTTTTGTTTTGTTTTGCTTAGCTTTGCTTTTAAATACCCAGCACTTTCAGATACCAGCATGTACCATGCAGTGCCCCAGTCTCTAGTTGTCTTCCACCAGCATAAGAACATAAAAAAGCCTTGATGGGTCAGGCCAATGGCCTGTCTAGTCCAACACCCTGTTCTCACTGTGGCCAACCAGATGCCTATGGGAAGCCCCCAAACACGGCCTGAGCACAACAGCAGCCTTCCCACTTGTGATTCCCAGAAATTGGCAGCCAAAGGCATACTGTGTCCAATGGCGGAGACAGAATAGAAGCAGGTCACCCTCAGAGTTCCAGTGCTCACTCTCTGCAGCACTTCTTGTCAGCCTCCTGGGGTTCCATGGGATGCCTTCAAAAAAAGAAATGCCAAGAGGCAACCTTACATAACAACTATTATCCACTTGAAATATCAGCCATGCCCCCCACATTGGGAGAGCTTCGGTGCACTGGGGAGGCTTTTGTGAAACATCAATGGCTCGGCCTCCTTTGCTGCCTATAACCAGCTCCACCTGCAGCTCCAGGTGCAAGCATTGCTCTTCCTCCGAGCTCTGCAAAAACACCACCAATTACGCATTAATCTCAGGCTACTCAGTCAAACCCCTAGGAATGAAACAACACCTTCCTTCATCTGCGTGTTTGCTAGTTAACCTTCATCCGGGTTTTGATTGGGGCCATATATCACTTTTGAAATAAACTGGGAAGCTTTTGTAGAGCCAGGAGGCTGTTTGCTTGTGCGCTGAGGAGCACCAACAAATGGGTGACTGTTTCTTGGAGGAGGGGGGGAGAGGAATGTGCAGATATATTGCCACAACTGCAGCCACTGGGTAGTTCTCCTAAAAGGCCACCCAATCTTGCAGGGCTGTGGGTTTCACTGGGTGCTCTTCAAATTGCATTGAAAGCTATGGTCAAATGGCCATTGATGTGATGGAAGCTAGAATTCAGTGGGCTGGAAGTCACTGGGCAGAGAGGACAGAAGTGCATGATTTCCAGTCCTGTAGTCTTCTGAATCTGCCAGCAACTCACCCATCTCTGGATGAGAGGGACAAGGAATTAGATTCATATATATAATTGTAGTAAACATAGATATAAAAACACTGTGCTGAAAGTGCATTGCTCTACAAATGGGTAGCTCACAGAATCTGTACCAGCCACAAAGGGAGTTACAGGTAAGCAAGGTTGTATCCTAACTCCTGCTCTATTTAATTTATATATAAAGGATACTGTCCAGAGTTTAACACCCCCACTGTATCATGCCCCTAAATTGGCCACAAAAACATCTCTTTACGCAGATGATGCAGTACTTCTGTCTCAGACCACATTCTCAGGATACTGCCAAAGAGAACAGCTGGCTGTGAATTACAAGAAAACTAAAGTCATGGTGTTTTCAAGAAACTATAGGGCCCATAGATGGTATATGGATAATCAGTTGATCAAACAAGTTAAAGTCTTTAAATACCTCGGCCTTATTTTTCAGTCAACAGGGTCATGGGGAGCACATCAGAAATATGCAAAGGAAGAAGCGTCTCAAAGTGCCAAAGTTCTGACACGATATTTACATCCAAAAGATGCCAATAACATACCATCACCACTTGAAGTGTTTAAAGCTAAACCCCCAGCACAGTTATTATATGGGGCTCAGATTTTGACCTTGGATCTACAGAAACTGTTCAATCTAAGTTCCTAAGGCATTTTTTTTCTGTTCCATCCTGTGTTCCAAATGCTTCATTGTGCTTGGAGGCTAATCTCCCCTCTGTTGAATTACAGACTTGGTGTAGGACATTTAATTATTGGCTTCGGCTAAATTAAAACCCCACCGGTCTACTGCCCTTAGTATTGAAAGATTTTCATGAGAGCGCTTGGACTAAAATTGTTAACCAAAAGCTTTACTTTTCTGCTTTACCATCATAACGGTCATTAACACCAGGCTTCAGTAAAGCAAAGAATGTAATTAGACAGTGCCTATATGATATTGAGCAACAGAATAATTTGGCCAAGATAAGGAAATTTTGTCCATGGTATGATTATTTTCCACCTGGTCATTTTGACACATTGGCACCCTATTTGCAACATTTAACAATTCCAAAATACAGATGCGCTTTCACTTAAGCAAGATTAAAAATGCTGCCTTCAGCTGTACTTGAGAGTTGATTTCAAAAAATTCCACTGGAAAATGTGGAGATGGCAGTATTGAATCAGTAGCTCATGTGCTTCTGGCTTGCACTCTTTATAAAGATTTGAGGAGTGAGGTTATTACCCCTCTACTACTGTCCATGCCGGGTCGCTCAACCATTGCTACTGTGTCCTTTCTTCTAGTAGATCAAGATAATCAAGTGAAAGCAAAAACTGCAAAAAAAATGAGCAGGGGCGATTAGAATAAGATCTATTATTTGATTATTGATGTAAACCTCTGGAATGTGTTTTGTATAGTTAAGTTTTTACCTCTATCCTCAGTTCATTTCATTTCATTTCATTGCTATGGCTAGTGACTGATGCAAAAAACAATTATTCTGATTCTATATAATTGTAGAGGTGGAAGGAACCCTGAGGATCATCTAGTACAACCCCCTGTAGTGCAGGAATATGCAGCCGACCCACACTG
This sequence comes from Lacerta agilis, assembly GCF_009819535.1. NCBI lineage: Eukaryota > Metazoa > Chordata > Lepidosauria > Squamata > Lacertidae > Lacerta > Lacerta agilis. Next base: position 26,411,631 of record NC_046316.1, on the reverse strand, counting down.
GGATCGAACCAGAGACCTTGGCATTATCAGCACAACGCTCTAACCAACTGAGCCACTCAGTGCCAGTTTTGCACACAAGCTAAGTAAGCAATGTCTAGAGTCTCAGATTATGAGAGTGCCTCTACATACAAAAAGTACAAAATTTCAAGTTTTCATAGCTGGTTTAAAAAAATGGAAATGGGGAAAACAGGTGCTAAAACAAACAAGATTGTTTTGATATGACAAAAATATGGATACACACATATTTGTCGTGTTGTGCTTATGGATCTGTGCAGAAATAGCTTTAGAGTTTATCCTTTGACCGCATCATCAGTGGCTTTGCTCTCCTTTAAAAAATTACATTTGACATCAGGTGCGGAACAGACCTACTGTGGATGTTGTGTTGTATATTCCATTTAGTAAGTGCAAAACTGTGATTGCTCCTGTTGAGATTTGCTGGCAGAATGCCCCCCCCCCCGGTGTTAAATAGCATGTGAAGGTGCCCTCAGGACGATTGGTGGATCCTTATCATTTGCATGTGCATTTTGGAAAGTTCTCTGTGTTCATCAAGTTTGAAATGAGACCACTTCCTTTTTTTCCCCCAAAGAAAATTTAATTCCCACCACCAGCAAAGTCATTTTAATTCTCCCCACTGTAACTCCACAACATGTATATAATATAATCTTCAGTACCAAACATATATACTGTATATATAATATATTCATATATTTGTTCTGAAATATAATCAATAAATACAAAACAGTGAGAAATTATTATAAATTATTATCTTCAGTACAAAAAGAAGGGATCAATGCTTCTTACAGGCGTGGTACCATTTTACAGGGAAATAGGAGCTTACAGTGCTATTCCGTAAATATCTACTCAGAAGGAAATCCCACTGGATTCCATGCTGCTTTCTCTCAGGTAAGTGGGTATAGGATTTCAGTCTTAGTCTGAAATGTACCAAAAGGCAGAGACTTTTCATTAAATGCATGTGTACTTAGCACATACATGTTCACGATCTCACTCTCTGCCCCCCCCCCCCACCCATGCACACTTTCCTATGTAGAGAAAGTCTTCGCTTCACGGGGACAGTCACAGTGAATCCCTCTGCTTTCAATTCAATTTTAATTGCAAATAAGTTTGCTGTTTCTCTTTCTTAGAGGAGTGTATGGGCATGGGAAGCTGCTGCTGTATGCTGAGGTGAGCCACTGGTCCCTCTGCTGCTGGCTTTGCCACCTGAGGCAAAGGATAAGATTCCCATGGGCAGAAGCCAGTCAGACTGGCTGCTGAATCTTACTTCAACACTGGTGGCAGGACAGTGCCACAACGAAGGGCTGCTGTGGGCTAGCTTGGGGGAACGTACAGAGCCGCTTGGGTGATGTGCACAGCTCTGTCCTCCAATAGAGGGGAACAGCATGGGCATCTCAAAAGGGACCTGCTGCCACTGTCCCCCCACAGCCCTGGCCAGCTGCCTCATTCTGTCTAATGGTAGAGCTGGCTATCCCACCCAGGGCTGTTCACTCTGAGAGTGGTTTCCCAGGGGTTAAGGCTTGCAGTGAAAATGCCAATTGGACCATCTGTCACTGAGTGACATCCCCTTTAAGGTCACATTGACCTCCTCCCTCCAAACCCCACACACATTTTACCTGCCTGTCCAAGTTGCATTCACACACACACAAGTTCACACCTTTGCATGCTGCTTGATTCGCCCAGGGAAACTACCACTCTAGGTTTTATGCTCACCAGTTTCTCTTGTTTTCTTACAGCGTATGCTCTGTCTTAAATTATGCCACCCTTAGCGCTGGTTGAAAACTGGGTAAGGAAAGCCCATCCATCCCACTCAGAGGCTGATTCTATACATGTTGACCCAGAAGTAAGTCCCATTGTGTTCCTCCCAGGGAATAAGGCATAGGATTACAGCCACAACCACTCAACCACAGGGTGGTTCAAAGCAAAGGGCAACTAATCTATATATTAAGTGCTCTTGAATATATATCCCCCCCAGTGATTTGAGGGTGGTTTAAAGGAGCAGGTTTACCTACTCTTCAAGACATGCTCACAGAGATTTTCAATCAATCTGGAGTTGTACTGGATAATATTCCAGATTCATCCTCCCAGAAGCAAAAGGCTGAGCTCCTATGTCCAAGCAAGGTCTCCCTGAAAGCAGCAGTTTCTAAGCAGCTGCATTCAGTATGGAGATATTTGCGGCTTGGGGCAGTGGGGAATGCAGCCTAGTGAAGCACCTTACGTCCTATTAGTTTCAGTGGGAAAACAGTTGTGCTTATGCTTATGGCCCTGTGTTTTGATTTAGCCTGCTGTCCACACTACCTCCAATACAGTGCAATTGTCCCACCGGAACAAACATAAAAGGTGGGGATCAGGTGTTCTCATTTTAGGACCCAGAACTAAATGTTAGGAGGGAATTGGAAGAGATGCAAAAGTTGGCATGGAATGGTAAGACATTGCTGCATGGGGAAAGGGGGTGAGTATCCTTGCTGGAATTTCACACTAAGTGAGTGCACCTTGCTGTGTTGTTACCATAGGGTGCAGTCAATCCATTACAGATGATGATGAATAAAATCTCTAAGTACCAAAGAAGATGAGGCAGAGGAATTAGGTGCCTAGTGATATCACGAGCAACTCTCCAAAGGGTGACTGAGTTACACCCAGATTTTATGCTTATGGAGGCTGGGGAGGCATTCCTCCCCACACCAATTCAGTGCTGTCATTTGAACCCTAGAGAAAACGTAATTTCTCCCTTAATGTTTTATGCTAACTGGAGCAAGGCCACTGCGTATGGCCGCTGCACAGTCTCCAGATGAGAAACCACTCCATCTGGAATGTCTCTGGCGCAGAGACGGGAGTCTTCCTGGTGCCCCCGGATGCGGTCGCATTTCAGCTTCCATCATACAGTATTCACCCAGCGGAGCCAATGCTCAGGGATGATGGGAGTTCTAGTTCAACCACCTCTAGGAGGCTCCAGGTTCCCAATCCCTAGTTCTGAGGGCTACCATGTCTTATTTTCTTCCCATCCCTGTCTTGGCTTCTCAAAAAAAAGGGGGGTCAGGAAAATTGCACAGACCAAGTGGAGAGAGTTCTCCCTCTTAAGGTAAAGGCTGAGGCGAATCTAGTGGAGGGGAGAGCGTTCTCCTCCCCCGCTTGGCGTAGAGCCGAGCGGCGGAGCCGCCCCAGTTCATGCGCGCATGAAGTCCGTCGAAGAGGGGATCTCAGGCAAGACTAGACAGCTCAGACGAAGTCCGGGAAGACCGCGCGCTCCGGGGGGCGCCTGAGGCAGAGAGGGGCCCCGCCAGGCGCCTGGAAGGAGTCTGTGGGACTGAGGCTGCCCTCTTGCGAGCCGGGCGAGTCCAGCGAGGCGGCGTCCCACTGGCAGCAAGTGGGCCAGGCAGCCAGGCTGTCGGAGCCGGCGCCCAACTGCTGGAAAGCGGTGCCAACCTCTGGGCCCGGCCCCGCGGTGGCCAAATTCTGGTCGGCCAGGCGGAGGGTCTCGGTCAGCGCCCAGATGTAGTTGTGCGCGAAGCGCAGCGTCTCGATCTTGGTCAGCTTGGCGTCGTCGGGGAAGGTGGGCAGGACGCCTCGCAGCGCGTCCAGCGCCGAGTTCAGGTTGTGCATCCGATTGCGCTCCCGGTCGTTGGCCTTCATGCGCCGGCTCCGCTTCGCCCTGCTCGGGCCCAGCCCCTCGCCCTTGCCTGGCCCTCGGCCCCGACGCCCTTTCGCCGTGCCGCCGCGCGCCGCCCCCGCGCCCACCTCGACCAGGAGCAGGCAGGGGCTGGGAGACGAAGGCAGGCTGCTGCCGACACCTAGCGAAGGGGAAGACGAGGCGAAGGAGGCGTCGTCGTCGGAGATGCTTGACGAGGGCTGTTCCCCCTCGCTGGTGGTCGAGGCTGGAGAAGAGGAGGCCGTCTTGGGAGACATCCTGCAAGGCAAGCGGAGAGAGCCGGGCGAGGGGGCCACGTTAGTGCCCGGTGACAAGGAGGCACCCAGAGAGATTGCGCAGGGTTGTGGGCGCGCAGTGGCGCATCCACGGGGGCGACCCTCTCCTGAGGAAATGGGTTGAGAAGATGGGTGCGCTGCAAGCAGGGATCCCGGGAATCTAAAGGAGAGGTACCCTTGGGTGCTGCAGCTTCGATTCTGTGTGGGAGAAGAACTTAGATGTGCCCTCACGCAAGGCATTGAAATAATTAATCGATGGGCAAGTACCAACTTCTTCTTTTTTGCACCCCCTTGGGAGAAAAAAGCTGATCTTTAAGCCCCCGAACCAGTTTGCAGTTCTTAAGAGGAATAGGACTGCACGAGGAAAGGAAGCCTCTGAGCGTATGCAAAGCGCCTTGACCACTCTGCCTGGATCATCGACGGCTCCCGGCGCCTTTCCAGTGAGAGGCATTCAGCTCGGCAGAATCCACCGGGGGAATCTTCTTACCTGAGCCAGAGGCGACGATCTCGCTTTGGGAGCAGCCCACCTTGGAGCGGGAGGCGAGGAGAGCGCCTTTCCCGACGGCAGGAGAGTGGAGGCTGCAGGTCGGGCACACGACTGCCTTGGGGGCCCCTATATATAGGGTGCAGAGACAATGCAGGGTTTCCTGATCTGGGCAGCGTGTGGTGCTTTCTCTGTCCCGTCCCGTCCTCTCCTCCCTCTCCTCCCCGCCCCCCCCGTCCGGTTCACCCCGCCACCTCGCCAAAGGGCGTCCAGCTTGGCACGCTTTATCTTATCAGGCTGGTTCGGAGCGTGCCTGTCTCGTTACCGCCCGCAAGAGGCCAATCAGAGAGGCGCCTCCGGGCTGAGCCACGCGAGCCCCTTGCACAGCTGGCTGCCCAACAAAGAACTTGGGGGGGGGGGGGAGATGCCTCTGTCGCCTCCTCAGCAGCAGCAGCTCCCCCGCAATAGAGAGGCGCGAGCGAGGTGCGCCCGCCAAAGGCGCAAATCCCTTTGCTTCGTGGCAAGGTGCGTGTGCGCACGGGCGCGCAAGCAGAAGCGCAAGATTGCCAAGCACTGATAGAGCTGTCGCCTTGATTGGGGGGGGGGGTTCAAAAGGAGAATGGCAGCAAAGCTTATTCAAATAAACTCCTAAAACACACGCGCCGCTGTTCTTTTCGGTACAGTTTGGTTTATTTTTACGTATTTATTTAATGGCATGTTAACCTTCCGTTTTTATGCGTTAGCCAAGAAGAGGTCTTTGGACTCTGGAATCTTTCCTCCAATACTGCCCAATCTTAGACATATCTACTCGGAAGTAAGGCCCATTGAATTGAGTGGGGCTTACTCCCCGGTGAGTGGATGGGTATAGGATTGCTTTGCACGTGCAGCAATTAAGGTGGATTCTTGGAGGGGCTACAAGCGAGTTTATGCGCAGTAGAAAATGCATCATTCAAACTAAGGAATTCCTTTAGTACAGCATCCTCGTTTCCAGAACTAATATCTAGTCTGGGAAGCCCGCCCATGAAGGCAATAGCCCCAGGGGGGCTAACCTGCGGTCCTCTGAGTACTTTATTTTGTCTACAGTTACAGGTAGGTAGCCGTGTTTGTCTGCCATAGTCAAAACAAAATAAAAAATAAAAATATTCCTTCCAGTAGCACCTTAGAGACCAACTAAGTTTGTTCTTGGTATGAGCTTTCCTGTGCATGCACACGAAAGCTCATACTGTACCAAGAACAAACTTAGTTGGTCTCTAAGGTGCTACTGGAAGGAATTTTTTATTTTGTTTTTATTTTGTCTGTTTGAGAAAGAAAAGCCACTTAGAAACTGAAAAGGAAACAAAGCTTTGGGGAAAATATTTTTAAACCTGTTCTCTGCCCCCAACGTTGCTTGCAAAAAGACATCTAAAGTCATCTCTCTCTCCTTCGCAGCCCACCCCCCCCCCGTGAAATAGGTAAAGCTGAAAAAGAGTTTACTAGCTCAAGCGAGCCGAAAGATTTAGTGGAAATTTGAACTCGGGTCCTAGTCTGAAACTACGCAACACAGATACATTTTCGAACCATCCCTCCAACAAAAGCATGATTTGAGATTTTTCAGCATTTGAGGGGCTGATTTAAAAAAGAAAAGAAAATTGCAGAATGCAGATTCAAACTAGATGTCAGCTTAGTGAAAGCAGCTAGCCAACCAGAATGGCACAATGGCAGGTCCTCGTTGCCCCTGCACCTAGAGCCTCTGAATAGTGCACACGGGGAAGGAGAAAGCCAGACCCATGAGCCATTGGACAGCAGCAGACAGCAGGTGTTCTGCACAGTGTAGCTTTTGAGTAAGGGCAGTTAATCTGAGATCCCTACTGTATATACAACGCAGTAGCAGAGCGTATGTTTTGCATGCGAAAGGTCTCGGGTTCAATTCGTGGCGGCTCTAGGTAGGGCTGGCTGGGGGAAAGGAAATGCTCCCACCTGAAACTCCGGAGAGTTGTCAGCCAAGGTAGACCAGTAACAAGCCAGACGAATCAACTTACCAGTTAAAGGCAGCTTCCTGTGTTTAGTTGAGAACTTCGGTTTAAAGCACCCCAATAGGTCCTTTCCATGGTGTCAGTTCGGGGAGGGTGTTAGGGAGCCTGTGGTCCTAGGGTATTGTTTCACTCTCTCATAAGCCCCAGGCAACTTGTGGTCAATGGTCAGGAGTTGTCCAATAACATCTGGAGGCACACAAGTTCTCTAGCAACTGGTGTAGCCATCCTTTCCCAGGCACAGAAACAACTACCTGTAGCATTGCTAATAGTCAATTAACTAGCCTCAAAAGGAGAGCTCTCTTGTCTCCGTTGCTTTTGGGGGTTTTTTGTGTTTTTTTTTTGTTTTTTGTTTTTTCCTGCTGCAATTCTCCTGCTGCAAGGGAACAGGACATTTCACACTCTCCACATAATAACCCAAATGGGGCTTATCCCAAGTATTCCAACATTTTACTCGCTACATCAGAAGTCAGCTCTGCCACCAGTGGTCTCTTGTAATGGTGTCTCTGTTTACATACAGAGTGCTAAAGCAAAGCTATGTGCAAGTACAGGGAAACTCCCTAAGGCTACTACAGTGAATTGAGTGGGGTATAAAATCGTAGAGCTGGAAGGGACCCAAGGGTCATCTAGTCCAACCCCCTGCAATGCAGGCATCTCGGCTTGCTTATGAGTAACTTCACAATAGATCCAACAGACAGTGCATAGTGGAGAATGAGTCTCCGTTACAAGTTGTGCATCACTTAAAGGCTTGCTCGTTCTTTGACAATTGTCAGGTATTGTTCCAATGGGGGAAAAAATGCCATTTTCATCAACTTCTGTGTCTCTTCAGTCCTCTGGGATATTTGGACACAGTGCGGTCCTGTGCCCATCATGTGTTCTGTAACTTGGAGCACCCAGCAGGCAAAAGTGGTTTCCATGCTGTGTAAAAAGTAGTTTTAAAAGGAAGAATCTGGAAAGGTTTTAGAAAGGGAAGCCCTCCTTCTCGATTCCAGTTTGTATTTTCTGGCTGGCATCGATGCCCAGCTAGCGATAAACTACAAAGGAAACGGCCTTCCTTAAAACGTATTTATGTACTCAGCTGGTGCTTAGTTCCAGTATCTGATTTATTTAATCCCTGTCTTTCAGCTGTGTTTATTTTAGTGCATTGAGATTTTATTAAGGTATTATATTTTAAATTTTGTAACCCACTTCAAGACTCTTAGGGAGGCAGTACCAAAACCTCTTAGTATGGGAGTAATCCCAGCTCCCCTCACCCAGCCCACCCGGTGCATACAGGCAGAATACTGCACCAGCCTGCAGCTCATGGGGTGTCTGGGCCTGGATCAGAACCAGTGTCATCATGAGAGCGAAGCAGTGATTGCTCGGATCTCTGGCCAGCTCAGTTCTGCTCCCAGAAAGCTACATTTCAGGGTTTTCTGCTACCAGGTGGTAGGGATTCTCCTGGCAGTCATTCTCCCTGCCTATTGGGCAAGTGGAAGGAGGGGCTCCATACTAGTGGAGGTGATGACTGACAGAGTCAGAGGCCAACAGGGCTGGACAGAGGGACACCCACACCCAACTCAACCCCCAGCATGGAGCAAAGGGGGTCTTGACTGCCCTATACATAAGTAAATACTGATAGATAATAAAAAGTTGCCTTGCCTTTTTTAAATGTTATATTTCTCCTTCCAGCACCTCCGCACTCAGCATAGCTTAGACCAGTATCCAGGCCAAATCCATGGTGATCAACCTCTTTCACTGCCGAAGTTAAGCAGCTGTAGATCAGGTCAGTGGCTGGGTGAGTGACCACCTGGGGACTTTACAAACAATGCCTTGGGTTCCGTGGCAGAGAAAGGGCATGATATTTGTCCGCAAATAAATAAACTCTGAGACACATTTGGTGGCAATGTGGGAGAATGCATATTTTCTCTGTGGTGGAACTCAGCTTACAGAACTCACTACCCAAAAGCATAGGGGAAGCCCCTCTTTGCCTGTGTTTTGCTGGGGACTGAAGCCTTCTTTTCCAGAGAGACTTTGGTTCTATTGCTGTTCTGTTGCTGCCCCATTTGTTAAGTGGGGCTCATTTCCAGGTAGGTGGGTAAAGTGTTACTGTCTTTTATGGACTTTTTAGTGGGTGGGTGGGTGAAAAAATGGAAAACATGAGATTTGTAGAACTATGGGTTTGAGAGTGAAAGGGAGATTTCTCTCTCTCTCTCTCTCTCTCTCTCTCTCCCCCCCCCCTCAGTGTTAGAAAGCTGGGGCAGAGGAGAGGTGTTCACCTAGCTATGTGTCAAACTCAAATCAGTTTTCATGGGGATAGGAATTTGTTTATGGGATTTGCAAGTGCAAAAGGTGGCAATTGCCTTTGATGGCTTGTGGGGAGAGTGGGGGGAAAGTCTGCACAAATTCAGGGAGGGCAGACCTCTCCATAGCCATGCTGGCTAAATGGAACCTCCTTGTACAGTGCCAGTCTACCTTTGAGTAGCATCTAACGTGGAGGACAGACAACCAAACAAAAAAAACACCCCACCATCACTTGCATCCTCCACTTTTGAGCTTCTCAGAAGCATCTGACCAGCCACAGTGCTGCACTAGATGGCCCTTGATCTGTCCAACCTTGCAAATCTTATGTCTATATCACTGCCATACAAGGGTTGTCATTCATAACATTCCCCACCCCCGCCACCCAATTGACCCTAAGGAAGAGGCCAGTTTTCTTGAGGAAAGAGGCCTTGGTTCCTTTCCCCCCCTCCCCTCCCCTTTCCTCTGTACTGGTGTATTTGCTCCCTTTTTTTTAACAGTCTTTCCCTCTGACTTGTAAAAAGCAACCGCTAGATTGAGTTTTGCATAGACGGCCTGTTTTGAAAAAGCCTTTGGCCAAACAAGGCAAACTGTCAGGAAGTGTTTAAAGTTACACACATAAGCCACAGAAGGGAACAAAGGCGTTGGCACCGAGCCATGTGCAAAAGATTCAACCAGAGACCCAAGGAGAGCGTGTCTGGGAGGACTGGAGACAATGGCACGCCGGAGCAACAGTTGGGCTTCCTTTGCGCACACCTGTTGCTGCTCGCGCAGAGGAAAGGACCTCCCTTCCCTCCATCAGAGAGGGGTGAGGGGTCGCTCCAAGGTCTCCCCCGCGCCCCAGAATGGCCAAATACCTCCACCAGGTGACCAAAAATTATTATTTTGGGGGGAGTCAGCGCCGGGGATGCGGCTCTCCAAAGACCATCCCAACCCTCCAGTAAAGTAAAGGCAAAAAAGGGAAGGGGGAAAGAAATTTCCTTTCTAAAGGGAAACTTGGAACTTTCGCCCCCGTGCTTAAAAATTAGATAGGTTGGGGCTCTAAAAAGGCTGGGGTCGTTCAAAGAGACCTGGTGGTGGGAACTCTAAGGTCCAAAGGTGATTTTCCTTTAAGAAAGTGGACCCGAGCAAAGGAAAAGGAGGAGGCACTTTTGTGCGCAAAAATTACCCGGGATATTTACGCAAACAGTTGGAAAGCTCTGGGCACGTCTGTTTTCCCACCTCGGGGCGGGAGGGAGAAACTCTGAGGTACCCTTTCCCATGCTTGGAGGAGTCTGCCGAGCTGGAATCGGAGTGTGGCTGAGATCTTTGTCAAGTCCCAAAGGGCGGTTTTGGAGGTGTTTTCTGGGTTCCGTTTTACCTCACCAAAAACATTTCCTCACTGGCCGTTGGTTGCGGCAGCGAGAATCGCCGTTGGAATCTGTGTAAAAGATCCCTATGTGGAAAGCGGTGGTGCTGAAACAGCTCCTTTCCCAGAGCTGGAAGGGTGACCTCGGACAAGCTGTAGTTTGCTCCATGCGACAGGTAGCACGGGGCCCCCCTGAGACCCCTTTTACGCACGGCTGTCTCCAAAAGCGCAGGGCAGAGGCGTCGTTGAACGCGAGCCTCGTGCATCTGTCGACCGCCGCTCGAGTCTCTTCTCTACGGGGATCTGAAAGACTTTCCCGTCTTTTCCCCCACAAGGAAAATTGGGGGCGGAGGCGGGGAGGAAGCGAGAGACTTTTCTCCCCTCTCGAATTTTGTGTGCCCTTTTTAGATTTGCGACGAGAGGAGGGAAAGGGGGGCGCGAGGGAAAACTGAATAGGCTCCTGGCAGATTTTTTTGCTTGCACACAAATGGATAACAAAAATCTGGTGAGCGAGTTACCAACCCCTTAGACTGCCCACTTCAAACGTCCTCCAGACAAAAGCTGAAGAGGGAAAAGAAAGCCCCACCTGGTCGCACTGTTTGCTAAAATAATAATAAATAGATTTCGTTTAATAAATAATGACAAGAGATTGTAAAGTGGAGTGCTTTGGGGAAACATTAATCATGAGGCGGGGGGCAGCCATCACCTGCTCAGGGAAACAAGGCAACTTTATTGTTAGATCACCTTCTCTCCCTCTCCCCAACCCCCCTTTGTGCCATTGCTTTCCCCTGATAACTTCCCTCCAATTGCCACAATTGGCTGGTCGCTTCTGTTTACTCATAGTTAGCATAACAAGCGCAATATTACCACAAACGTGATAAAAATCGACCGGAGGTGGGGGGGCGCTGCCTTGGTTTCTTCCTCACACCTGTCCGGGCAGCTTGAATGCCTCGCTGGCATTAAATGGCCATCCCAGTTGGGGCCCTTCTGGCGTTTACATTGGCCTTCCTTCTGCTACTTTATAACAGGTTTACTGCAATTCCCTATCGCCCCGTCCTATTTGTCTTATTTTATTGAAACCATATGGTAACCAGAGGAGCCAAGCACCCCACCTTTTCGCCTGCCAGGCGTCGGCGAAGGCTTCGTGCAATCTGGGCCTCCCCCTCCCCTTTCTCCTCTTGCAGGCTGCCGCGGCCAACTGGCGCGCTGTTTGGTTTGAGGAGGGCTCGTGGAGATAACAGGGCCGTCTGGCTTCCCTTTCCCACACAAACTGTGTCAATACAATCTTAGGCACGCACACACACATACACACAATCCATTAAAGGGGAGAGAGAGAATAACTGGCATCGGGTTCATCCGCATCCCTGAAAAGAAGGCATTCCCCCATTATTAATTTTGGAGAGGTGAGAGGGCGACCATATGTCCCCATCTGAGGTAACCCAAGACGCACGTGGAACACTTGGGAAAGGAAATAGGACCCCCCCCCAACAACCCCACACACAAAATGAACCCAGACAAGGGAAGGGGGTTAGTCCAAGTGGCCGGAGCTTTGTGCTGCCACGTTCTCCCCCGCTTCCCTCTATACACACAGAGAGACACACAAGATCTCCCCATTCAGCGACGGACAAACGAAGCTTTGAGAAGCTGAGCTGCGCTCAATGTCAGGGAAAGGTACAAGGGCGCAGCGCAACACCTGTTGCGCCCTCCAAGACTTCTCAGCGCCCTGCTCTCTCATTCTCTTTCCCCGCCCCAAGCCAGGAGGAAACTGGCGAGGAGGAGGTGGGGGAGACCATTAGCTGGAAACCGTGATTTGTGAGGCCATATGTTGAGCAGCCACATATGGATGCTCTTCAGAAGGCACACAGAAGGAACAGCTGCCTCTCCTGACATACCTACCCAAAAGAGATAACTGGGGAGCCACCTCTTGGCGTGCTCTCTCTCTCTCTCTCTCTCTCTCTCTCTCACACACACACACACACACACACACACACCGGTTGACAAACGAGAACCCCGCTAATATGGCTGAGAACAAGGCCTCGATTGCGAGGGAAGGGCTTCCTTGTCCAGTTCGACAGATGCTCTTTATTTCCCCCTCCGCTCCATTTCCCCCCTTCCCCAGTTTAACTCATCCGCCAGGCGGGTTTGCTTGGAGCGCAACCTCCGGGCGCAAAAGTGGAAAGGTGGCTCTCTTCCCGACATCGAAAGGGGGCAGCGAAACCATCTCTAGAGCAAGGAGGGAGGAGGCAGCTCCCTCTCCAAGACTCCCACCACCCATCCCAAGAGGAGAGGCGCCTTCAGTCTGTCAGGAATCGAGACGTTCTGCTGGAAATCGGTGCGCTCTCACTTGTTGAGTTCGTGTGGGGTCTGATGAGGCTTCTGGAAGGAAAGCGCTTTGCGGGGACGGGATCCCAGGCCAGGTCTTGTTCGGAGATGGATAGTTCTTTGGCTCAAGCTCAGGCCCTCCATCAACAATCCACTACCGTTCTCATTCTCCATCCAGAAACACAGTGGGAGGAACTGGCCTCTGGTGCAGTTTGGTCAGGTATCACCAGGGTTGAGAACAACTTTTTCCTGTCCCAGGGACACATTCTGTTCTAGACAACCTTAGCAGGGGGGCGGACGGGGGTGGTTGAATGCCAGCGAAGGGAGAGACTAGAGGCCAAAGTGGCTGAAGCAATGACTACCCCTTTGAACAGGGACCTGATTTCGACACACACTTCCTTACTTCTCTCTGTCCTGCACCCAAGCAAGCAAGAAACAGTATGGGAGCTCAAGGATACATTGGAGCTAAACACTCTCAAAGGGTGTGCAAAGCAGGGGGGGGGATGGAGAGTTTGGCCTGGGGGAGTCCCCAGGGCCAGACACAGAGAGCTGAAAGGCCACATTTGGTCCCCAGACCTGAAGTTCTCCATCCTTGTTGTTACCTCTGGCCTTAATGGTATTATGGTTCTTTAGTGTATCACGTCACTTCCTCCAAAATGTGGTAAACTCAGGTGGCTGTGTTTGGGGACCCTCCTCCTCAGCCTTCAGAGTGAGGCCCTGGACTTCTGCCCTAAAGCACCACATGCTGACCATGCATTATAGCATTGGTGGAGGCGAAAATTTTTTGTCTGGGTTTCTGTAGACTTGGATCCCCCTTGGAACCAACAGTATCATAACAGGCAGCTTACAAAGTGATGGAATATGAGACCCAGGGTTGCATCTCCTGGTTTCCAAATATGGCCAGCGAATGGATTTCTTCTGTTAGCAATGGTGGAGCAGAGGACTTGTATTGAAATCAAGAGCAAACACACTGCCAAAAACAAGACAGAGCAAGGTTAGAAATTGTGGGAGGAATGGACTGCCAGTTCTGGAGCACGGTGGAGGCAGGGACCCATTTAGGTAAACTAGAGTTTCACTGTTGTTGGTCAGTCTCCTTGCTGGGCTTCCTGCAAAAGTCTTGGAAAGGAAGGAAGAGGATCACCCAGCTTGTTGGGGAAGATACCTGGTGATGCTCAGGAAGGGGTACTGAAGTTCCCACCAAGCAATCCAGAGAAAATGGTGAAGGAAATTGTGTTTTGTTCAATGGCACTCTGAGAACAGGGATGGGGAACCTGTCTCATTCCACCTGTTGTTGGACTCCATCTCCCATCAGTGCCAGACAGCATAATGTCATGGGTGCTTCCCAGCCAAAGAATGCACATGTTAGAGAGCTAACTCTTTATTGTCAGAGATAACAGTTACAGTCGCTTCCACAGCTCTGGAGACCAACACACACCAATCTGGCATCTAGACATCTATTCCCAGGTCTGCACTCTATAGAGCAGTTGCAACAACTGGGGGCCACTCCCCCTCCACCAGCTTATGTACCTTCCCCCGATGGGTTGTCCAAACATAGCTGGGGACTGCACCTGTATGGAAGATGCTGTTTCTGCTCTACCTGCTTCAGTTCTGTCCTGGTTCTGGGAGACAGTGGTGTGGGGGGAGAGTGGGGAAGCACCCAGTCCATTTGCCTGGCCTGCCTTGTCATCCTCTTCTTCCAGCTCTAAAGCTCCCCCCTGCCTCTGATTCTTGCCTCCTGGCTGGTACAGGTCCCCACAGGCCACTGCCCTCCTCTCCTGAGCCAATAGTCAGGGATGATGGGAGTTGTGGTCCATCAACATCTAGAGGGCCACATTCCCCAACCTTGCATTAGAACAGGGGTAGGCAACCTAAGGCCTGTGGGCTGGATGCGGCTCAATCGCCTTCTCAATCTGGCCCACAGATGGTCCAGGAACCAGCATGTTTTTACATTAGTAGAATGTGTGCTTTTATTTAAAATGCATCTCTGGGTTATTTGTGGGGCATAGGAATTCATTCATTTTATTTTTCTTCAAAATATAGTCCGGCCCACCACATGGTCTGAGGGACGGTGGACCTGCCCACGGCTGGAAAAGGTTGCTGACCCCTCCCTTAGAAGAACCTGGAAAATGATGGAGAAGTTCCAGAAACAGTTCCTATAATGGTGCAAAACACCTTCCATCTTTCCAAATAAACATCCAGTTGTTAATCTGAAAAAATGGATAGGAAACTTCCTAAGAAAATAGGAAATAAGCACCATTATTTGATCACAACAACTGATGAATTTTGGCACTCTGCAAATTGTTCTGCATTATGTGCACCAGGTTAATTCTTTTTTCTATTCCCCTGTGCAACAACCATCAGACCTGACCTGTTTTAAACCCTGTTTGCTGTATCTAGGTTTGGAGTTGGTTGTGTTCAGTGATTTGGTTTGAAAATCGATTTGTTGGATTATGGTTTTTTAAATATAAAATAATCCTTAAAATAATGTGGGGAGGATTGAACCAGAAACACACACACACACACACACACACACACACACACACAGAAAGAGAGAGAGAGAGAGAGAGAGAGAGAGAGAGAGAGAGAGAGAGAGAGAGAGAGAGAGAGTCTCCCAGTCTTCTAGTTCTGTGAGGATTTATTAGAAACACTTCTCATTCAAATTGGTGCCACCACTGTTTATGGTATGAGGAGAGGAGAGGCAGCAGCTGAAGTAGTCTAATGCTAGATGCCAATGCAGAGATGAAGAATGATGCTTGCAAATTTGCAAGTCAAATTAGATGGTTTCTTGCCTTGGACAAAGACTCATATTTGACTTTGTATCCTTCTCAGGAATTTGTATCTTTCTCATCCCTGTGCACTTTGGCTGTACACACAGAACAACTTCTCTGCTGTGAGGCATGCTAATGGCGCGTGCACGCACCCATGCACTCGCACACACACATGTCATCTCCGCAGTCCCCCAAAATCAACAGAAGGAAAGAAGCATCCATTAGTCTAAGATGCAAACCAAGCTCATCTGAAGTATCAACTAGGTTGCAGCAGCAGAGGCACCAGACCCACATGCAACCTGGAGAGGGAAGCCAAATGAGCCTAAGAATTTACCATGCACGTTATTTGCCCTGAAAATAAGTAACTCTTTCATGTATATATACATGTATATATACATTCAGGTGTTTAAAAATAAATACAGCCACGAGCTGACTCACTGTGGAGCAGCAAGCAGCAGGTGCAAGCTATCTGAGCAGTGAGAACTTGAGATTGCAGTAGTAGCAGCAGCAGCACAATTCATTAGTTGGAACCCAGTTCTGCCTACCCTTTGGAGCTTCATCCCAGTGCATATCAGATAAGTATATTCTCTCTTGTCTTTTGAGCTAAAGACGTCTCTTTCAGCAAGCGTTCAAAAATCTTTATCACAGTTTGTGTCTGCTCTATTATGGATTTGAATTTTTTTCCCCATGGATGTTCTGCTGTTGTTTTAAACTGTTTTTATATTTATGACTTTTACTTTTTTAATATATGCAGTTGTTTTATTGTTTTTGACATGTGTACCTGTTTACTATGTGAGGAAGTGAGGTCAGCAACCCTAACAGTGAAAGAAAGTCAACACAGGTCAGCACAAGGGCAGGAAGTTTGGTTGTCCCTGTCTCTGTCTAGCCTTTCTTTCTTAAATGGTTTTTATAAAAGATTTCCTTGGTTTACAAAAGTACGTGCATTGTCTCTTTCAGGTTGTAAAGTCTTTTCTACTGATCGGTTGCGTTTGATATGAGACATAGTGTTGTATACAGTATAAGGGTGAGGAAGAAGAGGGGGGAGGGTGGTGGTGGTGAGACATATTCTCTTATATAGTGTACATGTGGAGTTTTGTGTCAGCGTCAACTGGTTAGGTTCTCTTCCTATTCGCTTATTTCATTTCCTTGGTAGGGAGAGGGATTGGGGGGGCAGTGTGTAGTTGGTTGTCTGTTGTTGGCTGCAGTGAGGTTTGTTTGCATTTGTGAGGGGGGGAGGGATTGTTGGGGCAGCTTTAGGCACAGTGGCTTATCCGTCTCTGTAGCCTCCTACTCTATATCTGGAAAGCTGTTGGATTCAGGGCTTGTCACAGTTTGAGACCTGAAAGAGCACCTATTACCACCTGAGTCTCAGACCCATGAGCCAGTGTGGTGTAGTGGTTAAGAGCGGTAGACTCGTAATCTGGTGAACCGAGTTCGCGTCTCCGCTCCTCCACATGCAGCTGCTGGGTGACCTTGGGCTAGTCACACTTCTTTGAAGTCTCTCAGCCCCACTCACCTCACAGAGTGTTTGTTGTGGGGGAGAAAGGGAAAGGAGAATGTTAGCCGCTTTGAGACTCCTTAGGGTAGTGATAAAGCGGGATATCAAATCCAAACACTACTTCTTCTTCTTCTTCTTCTTCTTCTTCTTCTTCTTCTTCTTCTTCTTCTCCTCCTCCTCCCTGTGCTTGAGCCCCGCACTGCCCAAGTGAAATAGATAGCATTTATTATTATTATTATTATTATTATTATTATTATTATTATTATTATTGTATATCACCCTCTTGCTGTAGGGGCCCCTGCCACCAGGGCAATCTAGATGGATTTTATTTATACCTATAAGATTTTGCAGAACTGGGGCCCTACAAAAAAAAAAAAATCAGGTTGGGCCCCACTGCTTCCAGTAGGGCCCCACTGGCTAACCCTGAGTTCCAGCAGGGCCCGAGTTGGCCTACTCTTGCATGAAGTCTTGGGTTTGCCTCATGAGAGAGCTGACTCAGGGCTCGACTCCCATCACCTAAGATTATTGGCCATGCTGGCTGGGGCTGATGATAGAGTCCAACACATTTGGAAAGTCACAGGTTCTCCACCCCTAGAGCTCTAGAAGCACCTCAGTGGGAGCTGCTGCAGAGAAGATGTGCAATTTGTCCAATCCAGAGAGACAATCATATCCACAAGTTAAGTTTAGGTAGGAGATCAGTGGTGAGATCAACCCATTCATACAGAATTGATCATTAATCAAAACGGAAGTGGCCCATTTGTTTCCAATGTAACCAATGGGGAGAGAGGTGAGGTATGCAAAGCTCCCCTTTTTGTCTCAGTTGCTTGCCGCAAGCTGAAACAATGTGGTTTGCCTCCGAAAAGCTGGTTTAAAATATGTCCTTTCCTTACCCGACTCTTTCTCTCTCCATCTCCCACTTTGTGTACACACACACACACGGTTAGAAAGATCTATGGTGTTTTTAAAAAGGGAAATAATTAATTACTCAGCTAACTTGAAAATGCTTTGGAATAATCAGTCACTAATTCACTGAATAGGAAAAGCTGCAAAGGACTGTTATAAAAACGCCGCCAGTTGCATTCTGGCACAGTAAATCTTCGACCCTTTTTTAAGAGTGCCCTTTGTGTGTACAGTCCAAAGAAAGCGTAGGAGAAAACAGTGCCGTCTACGGAGAGAAAGGTCTCTGGGGTCTTCCTGGGCAACCTACACACATGCCTGGGGGTTAGCTAGCAACTGGGCCTGCATATAACCACCCTGTAATAAAGCAACAACAGAATGAATGCTCAAAAAACAAAAAAAGGACGGGTTGTAGCCCGACTAGCATGCAACTTTTGTGCAAGCAAATCAGGATGGATGTTGAACAAACAGGTCATTTGGAAACTGTCTAAAGTAGGAGTAAGGAACCTGTAGCACAGATTTTGCTGGACTGTAACTCGAATCATCCCTGACCATTGGGTATGCTGTCTGGTGCTGATAGGAATCAGAGTGCAAAAACATCTGGAGTGTACAGATTTCCTATCTGTGGTCTAAAGGAAGAAGAAAAGAACAGGGTGTGCAGAATGACTTGGGGAAAGCGGGGATCTAGAGGGAAGCGTGGATGAAACTGTGATAATGCAGATGGAAGACAGTATCAACATGTGGTTTGTAGAGAGGAAAAGATGGGTTGTAGAGACCTGTGAAGTAGGCAAACGGGAAATAAGTGCCATGACCAAAGAGTGTCAAATGGCCCTGCGGTGGTACAGAGAAAGATAGTGCCACAGAGTGCAGAGGGTGAAAAAGTTACTGAATTATTACTTCTCATGAGCAAGTGTAAATCAGCTACTTTGTATGCCAGCTAGTGGTTTTGTTGGTGTCCAGAAGTCATAAACAAGTCTAAGGATTTTGGTTTCTACATTTCTCAAATGACTAAAATGGATATGAACAGACTGATAATGGAAATCTCCAGTGATTTGGAAAGATGGGCACTACCCATACTTGGTATTTGGGGGTAAGGTTAGCACACTTAAAATGAATATTCTGCCATGAATAATGTGTGCTGCGTGATAATTTCCTACCTGTTCCCTAAGCATATCTACAAAATATCTGTGTTTATTTGGGCTGATACTCTACCTCATTGATCCTCATAAAAGAATGCAGTTGCCTATACTGGAAACAATCAGCAAGTCTCTTTTTCTAGAAATACCCCCAACATGCGGTAGTTTTAGATATGGCTTACATAACACCCCTTTTTGAATGGGAGGTATTGAGGATCTAGGTATGTAAAAAGAGTAGGACATATATATCGCCTACAATTTCAGCAGCTTGAGAGACAATGGCACATATGAATTTTAAGAGCCCTTAAGAGACTTGTAGGGACAAGGGTGGTGCTGTGGGTTAAACCACAGAGCCTAGGGCTTGCCAATCAGAAGGTCAACAGTTCGAATCCCCATGACGGGGTGAGCTCCCGTTGCTCGGTCCCTGCTCCTGCCAACCTAGCAGTTCGAAAGCACAAATAGATAAATAGGTACCACTCTGGTGGGAAGGTAAACAGCGTTTCCGTGTACTGCTCTGGTTCACCAGAAGCGGCTTAGTCGTGCTGGCCACATGATGCGGAAGTTGTACACTGGCTTCCTCGGCCAGTAAAGCGAGATGAGCGCTGCAACCCCAGAGTCGTCCGTTACCTTAACCTTTTAAGACACTTGCACTGCAAGCTGGAGGTATCATGGGAACATAGGAATCTGCCTTAAACCAAGTCAGACAGTTGGCCCATCTACCTGAGTATTGTCAACAGTGACTTGTGGCAGCTCTCCAGGATGAAATATCCACTATCCATTTTACAATGATCTAACATTCTTAATATTCTTACTACATTTGAATGTACTCTTTATAAACACCAACTTTGCCTGAACACCTATTTGGACATTTGGATGCCATGTATCAATCTGAATGCTTAATGGATGTGTTGATGTTTATTATTTTATGTGCTGGCAAGTTTTGTTGTTTTACCTTGTGTTTTTATTGTGTTCCATTTTTTTTCTTTTTCTTCTCTCCCCTTTGAGTGAGATGCTTTGAGAGAGCTCTTTCCCTTATTCTGTTAAGCCAACAACTGAGACCAGCCCATTTCCCAGTTAGCAGAAATTTTCATTTGAGCGGCCGGTAATAAGAACGCCACTAATTCTTTAGGCACAATATTTGGAGCGTTATGACTCTCTAGCGACAAGAGAGCTATCACTGGGTCTAAATCAAGATGCCGACAATCAGTTTTGGGGAGGTGGCAAATTCCATCTCCCAAAAAGCTTCAATAGGTATACAGCCCCACCATGTGTGTCTGAATTACCCAAGAGTTTCACAACCCCTCTGATATTTAAGGGATAATGAATTGTTTATATGATAGCATTTAAGGCACAGAACGCTGCCTGTGAGGGAAGGGACCATGTAGCAAGATATTGCAATGAAGATGCAGTCAGGGAGCACAATACAGAAAGGCAACTATGCTACATAGACCATTACTCCCATCAGTTGCATAATAACAATAACAATATAATAATTAATAATTAGTAATTTATTATTTATACCCTGCCCGTCTGGCTAGGTTTCCCCAGCCACTCTGGGCAGCTCCCAACAGAATATTAAATACACGATAAAACATCAAACATTAAAAACTTCCCTAAACAGGGCTGCCTTCAGACGTCTTCTGAAAGTCAGATAGTTGCTTATTGCCTTGACATCTGATGGGAGGGCGTTCCACAGGGCAGGCACCACTACCAAGAAGGCCCTCTGCCTGGTTCCCTGTAACCTCACTTCTCGCAGTAAGGGAACTGCCAGAAGGCCCTCGGAGCTGGACCTCAGTGTCTGGGCTGAATGATGGGGGTGGAGACGCTCCTTCAGGAAGACAGTGGCATGCAGCAGTTTGGCAGAGATGTGCTCTGGATTTTCCAGAATAAAAGAGGCCTGAGGCCTGTTCAGTTATTTCAGTGTTTTTCAACCTTTTTTGGGCAAAGGCACACTTGTTTCATGAAAAAAATCACGAGGCACACCACCATTAGAAAATGTTTAAAAAAATTAACTCTGTGCCTATATTGACTATCTATAAAGTAATTTCCCACGGCACACCAGGCAACATCTCGCGGCACACTAGTGTGCCGCGGAACAGTGGTTGAAAAACACTGAGTTATTTGGTATGCATGAGTACTAAATGTTTCAAGGAGCTTCTGAGAATGCTCCTGGCTTGACCCACCCCCTAGATACAGACATGCATTCACTCACACTCCTGGATATTGAATGACTAGTGTTGGCCTGAAAAGTAAACATGAAGCTCCCTCCAAAGAGTTGCAAACAAGTGTTGACTTGGGTTTGCATCCCTGTGAAGGGACCATATGTAGCCCCCACCCACCCAATGGGTACCAATAACATGTTAGCTCAACAACACAATCTTAGCGCTGCACTCTAACCACTACACCACACTACTCCCAATGTGGGATATCTAAAGGGACAAAACTTAAGGTTTTGTTGGAAAATTTGACGCCAGCTAGGGCTTGCACAGCTCACGTGGTAACATCAAGGCAAAGCCATAGGAAGCTATCGCTGTCAGAAGCAGGCCAGGAGTTGAGTGATGCACAGAGACAGAAAGGCAATGTGTTAGGCTAAACAGCAAGCCTCTTATAGCCCTCCTGTCCAGGAGGGATCAGTGGCCAGCCTGGGTGGGCAGGGCTATGCCCATGTCCTGAGAAAAATGTGGCACTGCAAGCTAGGAGTTTTATGCTGCAGTTCTCCCAAATCACCACACGGGGCAGCTGAACATAACACTTGTTCACAAGCAACTCTGGGGCAGGATTAATTCACTTCATGCTACAGGTTTTGGCTCACATGAGTATCAAAAAAATCCCTGTACACAGAAGATTGGGAGTCAAGGGGAAAGGCTCTAATCCACTATTCTCCCTGACTGGTAGGCTACTTTTCTAAGTGGATGGATTTTATTTTACTCTTAATTCCATCATGCAAACTCCCACTTGCAGTCGGAAGAGAAGCAGCTCAGACACAAGTTTATCCCCTCATCTGCTGTTTAAGAGAGCAAGGCCTAATAGGTAAGAGAGGTTTCCAGTTAAGCGCTAGCTTAACGTTAGTCTTGGGATTTGAAGGGTGTTCCAGTGTGCATATCCTAGAATACAGGTGTTCAGGTGCTCTTTGCAAATCAACCCTCTGTAATGGATTAAAAACATATATATTCTGTACTAGCTGCATGTTTCAGAGGTTCCACACTTGAAGGCGTTACAGGGTATTAGGCAAGATACCTGTGCTTGTGTCACACCATAAGCAACATAGCTTTGTGTGGCACTTTAAAGGCGAATTTATTGTGGCCTAAGATTTCATGGTTTCGTTTCAGCTGGAAGAAGAGCATTCTAGTTCACGAAAGCTTATGTCATAGTAAATCTGCTATTCTTAGTTTAAGGTGCCACAAGATTCTTGGTTGTTTTTACCAATCAAAGCTCTAAATTGGTCTGCTGCTTGTCAGAGCTTGCACAGCTGAAGTTTCTGAACTGTTTTCAGAAAAAGCCCCACATATAATCCATTGTGCCAATCTCAACATACGACTGGGCTGTACAGCTGCAAACAGAGGCGTCCTAGCCATAGAGGCTACTGGCGCAAGGTGCCAGGGCGCCACAGCCTGGAGGGTGCCTCCGCCATGCCATGCCGCACCCGGGGCCTCCTCCCTGTCGGAGGAGCCGCCCTCGCTCACCTCTTCTCGGGCTGCGGGCACTGTCGCGGGGAAGCCAGTGGCGAGCCTCCCATCGGCATGGCAGCCAGGGCTCCCTGGATGGCTGCACCGCACAGCCACTTCAACCGAGCAGGAGGCGGAGGCGGACCATGGCTTGTGGGGAAGGGAGCTGTGAGGGCGACGGCAGCAGCAGAGATGCTCTGAGGTCACAGCATCTGCTGCATATGGCGAGGGAGAAACGAGTGTGGCTTCCTTCTTGTTCACGTGGTGAAGAGGGTGCACTGAGCTCTTTCCCTGCTGTGGGCTCCTCAATAAACATGCATAAGATTGGGTGGTTTGCCACGCAACCAAGCCCCTTTCCTGGGGATTTAAGTGGGGTTTCCCCGAGGCAGCCTTGGCGTTTCCCTTCCTACGCGTGAGCCACTTTCTGACAGCTCCTTGAGGAAAGCAAAAGGTAAGGGTGGAGTTCAGGAGGCGGAGAGGCCCGGCGAGGTGAGCAGGGCCCTCTTGCTCCAGAGTGAAGTCCACTTCCTTGTGGGGAGGGGAGCTGCGAGGGCGACGGCGGCAGCAGAGAGTGACCTGGGACGGTGGGTGAGCCTGGAGAAAAGGGAGTGAAGAGTAAGTTTCTTTTGGGGGCCTTGTGAGACCCACCTGCGCTAGCAAGGCGGGAAGTTTAGGGCACCGCTTTTGTCAGTCTCGCCAGCTTTGTTTGGTAGAAAACACCAGGGACTCAGCTCTCCCCATCCAGGGTTTAATAAAAGGGTGCGAAACCCGGCTGAAGGGTCCCTGGTCCCGCTCGATTCTCTTTGTCGGGCAACTAATCCATGAATCCCCTCGGATATATTTGCGGGGTTGAGGCCTTTCATCAGGGGCACCTTAGCCATAGAGGCTAGTGGCGTGGGGAACCACGGAGGAGCCACCCTCCAGCTGCTGCCAGCCCGGAGGGAAAGGGGGGCGTGGGGGGCGCCGGAGGGATCCTTGCACCACGGCACCAGCTAGGCTTAAGACGGCCCTGGCTGCAAATGTTTTAAGTGCATTATACAAGTGTGACACTAGATGGCGATGGTGAGCTCATGGCAAATTCAATATATTTTTCAAAACGCTTAAAAAAACAAAAAACATTTTCACAGCGTTTTTTATGTGTCTAGATTGCACCCTAGAGGTTACCAGACCATACATAGATGGCAGAGGTTAGGCTATCCCTGTCCAGAGAGGGGCGCCACTGACTCCACCTGACGACAGCAAAAAGGATCCAAAAGTACCCCAAAAGTTGCGTACCTGCTCCTTCAGAGGGACTGCAACCCCATCCAGGGCAGGCAACCTCCCATATTGTTGGTGCTTTACTGGGGTCTTTTTAAGGCTGGAAAAACATGCTTTAAATATTATAAGTAAAACATTAAAGTTTGCCTAGTACAAAACACAAGAGACCAAAGGCTCGTCTAGTCCAGCACCATCCCGCACTTGCCAAGCCTTTGCTCCGTTTTGCAAGATTTTTTTTAAAGGCACGACACCTATAACTTTGGCCCAGCGCAGTCAAGAGGCAGAGATAACGCCAAGTGTTGGCGGGATCTTTAGCAACACCGAACACGACATTTTTTTCACACATGCGTCCTCCTCTTCCGCACGCAGCTGCTACTCCGAACCTTTCAAGAGGCCTCTGCGCAACCCAGACGCTTCTCCCCTCTATTATAGATCGGCGTCCGGTGTCGACAACCCGAAGGCGGACACGTGAGGGGAAACCATGTCGTGCGGTCGGAGAGGGCGGGTTGCAAGAGCTCGTATTACAGCCGAGGGGAGGAAAGGCTTCTTTCCCGCGAAGCGAGGGGCTTGGGGCGGAGCAGGTGGGGCACGTCGTGACAGGAACCCGGGAAGCGAGAGGAACGGCAGCCCCGCAGCCCAGTCGGGAGAGGCGCTTTTCAGGCCCGAGGGGAGCTCGGCTGCGCCCCGGACCCGCCTGGCCATGGACCTCGAGCGCGGTGAGTCACGTCGAAATCCTCCGCCCGCCGCGGCGAGCTGTCTTCCCCTCTCCCCGCCCGACGTGCGCCCACCGCAGGCCTGAGCTGCTTTCAGGCTGCAGTCGTAGCGAGGGCGCAACGCTGAAAACCGGGGAGCTTGTTTGGGAGAGGAAACGAGTTCCATTGCAAGGCTTCCTTTCTGCATTGTCTTATGCTACATGGGAATCTGCCCCCGTGTTTCATCCCCAATGTTAAAATTAGGTGCAGTCTGGGGGCGCAGGTGTTGCTGGACTGCAACGCCCAGCACCCCTGAGCATTGATTAGGTTGGAGGGGAGTTGCAGTCCAATTGGAACTACAGAACCACAGGTTCCCCACTTCCTAAAATGTGATCTCCCCACTGTCCTTTTCTCTTTCCCCAATTCCCTTCCCCTTCCTTAACTCACCTGCATAAGAGCATCTTAGTAATATCATAGGATTGTATGGTTGGAAGGGGCCAGCAGGGTCATCGAGTTCTTCTTCTCTGGCGATCACTCGTAGCTGAGTAAGATTGTCTTCCATGAACCGGGTCTTATCTTAACAGTGAGTCCATAAGTGACTGTGGAGGCCAGTTCTGGATCCACATTTCCTTCAATAGTGGGGATATAGGTTTCTGGGCGGGAGTTGATCACGGTGAGGGTTTGCCAAACGTGCCTTCCTCTTATCATGTTTATCCCTTTCGTCCTGAGTTCAAGCATCTTCAGTGTCCATGACACCTTTGGTAAAGGCTGTTCTCCAATTGGAGAGTTTGCAGGCCAGTGTTCCCCAATTGTCTGTGTTTATACTACATTTTTAAAGATTTGCCTTGGGAGAGTCTTTAAACCTCTTTTGTTGACCAGCAGCATTACTTTCCATTTTTAAGTTCGGAATAGAGTAGTTGCGTTGATAAACAATAATCAGGCATCCAAACATGACCAGTCCAACGAAGTTGATGTTGAAAAATCATTGCTTCAACACTGGAGAGCTTTGCTTCTTCCAGTACACTGGCACTAGTTCACCTATCTTCATAAGTGATATGTGTAAATTTTTTGGAGACACCATTGATAGAATCTTTTGAGGAGCTGGTGTTTATAAGTGGTCCATTTTCACAAGCATACAGTAAGGCTGGTAGTACAATAGCTTTGTAAACAAGCATTTTGGTTTCCCTGAGAATGTCCCAGTCCTCAAACACTCTGCACTTCAATTAGGAGAAAGCTGCACTCGCAGAATTCAGGCGATGCTGGATTTTGGCATCAGTGTTGGCCCTTGTGGAAAGATAACTGCCCAGGTAGGAGAAGTGATCAACACTTCTCAACGTTACACCATTAAGTTGGATTTGTGGTGCTGCAGAGGGGTTGTTTTGTGTTTGTTGGTGCAGTGCTCGTGTTTTTTGGATGTTGAACGATAGGCCAAGCTTTTTGTAAGCCTCTGTGAAGATATTTAGGATGGTTTGGAGGTCATCCTGAGTGTGCACACTATGTCGTCATTAGCATACTGAAGCTCTATGACGGAAGTTATGGTAACTTTGCTCTTTGCTTTCAGGTTACTCAAGTTAAAGAGCTTTCCATCTGTTTGATAATGATTTCTACTCCGGTGGGGAGTTTCTCTTCAACAAAGTGTAGGATCATGGCGATGAAAATAATAGATTTGGGGTGATAACACAACCCTGTTTAACACCTGATGCCACTGTGAATGGTTCATTTTGAGAGCCATTAACTGCAATTGTTGCTGTCATATTATCATGGAGGAGCCAAAGGATGTTCACAAATTTATCTGGGCAGCCAGTTTTCAGAAGGACAGTCCACAGGGCATTATGATTTAATGTCAAAGGCCTTAGTCAGGTCAATAAATGCCACATACAGGGGTTGATTTTGCTCTCTGCATTTTTCTTGAAGCTGTTGAGTGGCGAAAATCATGTCCACTGTCCCCCAAGAAGGTCGAAAACCATTTTGGGATTCAGGAAGGGTAGATTCAGGAAGGGTAGGTTGAAATATTGTTAGGAGATGGTTTGCTAAGATGCTTGCAAGAATTTTGCCAGCCGCAGCTAATAAGAGATGCCTTGAAAGTTTCTGCAATCCTTTCTATCACCTTTTTTAAAGGAGTGATAATTTTGGCATCCCTAAAGTCTGCTGGAATCTCCACTCTCTCCGAGATTTTTTCGATGAGCTTGTGAAGTTGTTTAAGCTCAATTCCGCCTACTTTGAAGACCTTGGCAGGTATCCCATCAGGTCCACTGGCTTTGTTGTTTTTCATTTGGTTAATAGCTGTACACACCTCTCCCAGATTTGGAGATACTGCAAGCTCATCTTGCACCTACATAAGAGCATCTTGGTAGAATCGTAGGATTGTATGGTTGGAAGGGATCGGCAGGGTCATCTAGTCCAATCCCCTGCAAGACAGGAATCTTTTGCCCAACCCATGACTCTACCGACTGAGCTATGAAGAATGCCATAGTTTTTGCCTGCTGTCAGATCCAGTACAGTGGTACTTTGGGTTAAGTACGCTTCAGGTTAAGTACGCTTCAGGTTAAGAACTCCGCTTAAGAACAGAAATCGTGCTCTGGCGGCGCAGCGGCAGCAGGAGGTCCCATTAGCTAAAGTGGTGCTTCAGGTTAAGTACGCTTCAGGATAAGAATAGACCTCCGGAACGAATTAAGTACTTAACCCGAGGTACCACTGTAAATGATATAGTTTATTGTGTGTAACATTTTAGATTTAAGCCATTAAAAAACACCCTACACTAAGATGTAACATGCAAATATGAAATTGTCTTTGCAGTTACACAAATATCCTAACCCAGTGGTTCCCAGACCTTTCACCCACACAGAGTCTACTTGAAAATTGCAGACACTCTTGGCAGAACACATAACAAATTTTCTGCCTGCTGTTGCAAGTGTATTGCTCTGTGCTGGATGCTGTCTGGTTTCTAACTGTATTTTTATTGATTCTTTTGTTTCAATTATTTGTATTTTATCGTATTACCATTTGGATTTCACAGAATACGTTATAAAATACAACAATAATAAAGATGCAATATAAGGAATAAAAGAAGCAATAAAAACAGTTAAAATCAATATGAACATCTAATGTTCTGTGCCCACTGTGCTTCACAGACCACCTGAATATGTGGTGGTCTGTGCACCATAGTTTGGAAACTCCTGTCCTAACCTTTTTGGTGATACTCTTTCAATTGATTGCAGCAGGACTGGGAAACATGCGCCACTCTAGATATCACTGGACCACAACGCCCAGCATCCTTGGCCATTGACCATGCTGCCTGGGGTGGATGGAAGTCCAATAACTGGAAAGGCCAGAGTCTCCCTACCCTGTGCTAAGTTACAGGCACACACATGAGGCATGGGAGCATATCGGAAGTGTGCATAGCATGGTTCTCCTGTTATACCAGTCTTCCCCAACCTGGGACCCTGCAGTTGCTTTGGGTTGCAGTTCACAGCGGCAGCAGCAATCGACCTCCAGTGTCACAGCAGTTGTTGTTTGTGGGTGCAATGAACCCATGTGGGAATATGGGGGTCATCCAAACATGTGTGCCACAGCAGTGCATGAGGGGCTGCTACTGGAACCGAAAGGTCAACCACTCCCAAGGTGCATGCAGGCAAATTTTGCATGCCTGCAGATGCCTCTCTTGACCCAGTTCCCAACCTATGCAGAGTAGTGAGATAATTTGGAACAAGCAGCTGACAGAGATAATGATGGTTGTTTGGAAGCCACCTTTGATATCAGCAGATGTGTGTGAAGCCTCAAGCTGGCACAAGTATTGGGATGTCAGATGCACACCCATAAAACAAGTACCTTTTTATGTTCTGAGCCACTGTGCCTCCGGCTCCATTCCCCCATCGGTTTCCTGCATTTCATTAACTGCCCAAAGTCATTTTTATCCCACAGCAGTTTGGAGAGGAGACTAGTGGAAGAACATGAGCTGCGTACACCCCATACATTCAAAGCACATGTAAAGCCCATGGCTTCCCCCAAAGAATCCTGGGAACTATAGTTTGCCCTCCTCACAGAACTCCAGTTCCCAGCACCCTTAACAAACCGCCATTCCTGGGATTATTTGAGGAAGTTGTGTGTTTTAAATGCATCGGGTGCATGCAGCCCTTATTTAAGTGGTGAAATAATTTGCTTCTGAAAATAACAGACATAGAACATGACTTAGGCATTAATGTGTGTGTATTTATATTTGGTAGGTGAGACTGCTTGGTGCTGACAGACTGTTCTGGTGAGGTCCTGGGACCGAAAGTTTTGAAAAAAGCTGTACATGGGGTTAACTCTTCAGGTAAGAGCATGCATCGGGCTACTTCAGGTGGTGGCTTGTGTGTCCTCCATTAAAGAGAGGCAGGCTTTGGAAAAACCACTTCAATAGAATCTCGTAGAATTGTAGAGTTGGAAGGGACCCTGGGGGTCATCTAGTCCAACCCCCTGCAATGCAGGAATCTCAACTAAAGCATCTACAACAGGTGGCCATGCTAGGCCTGAGAGTCAGCTGCCGTGTGCCCCCTTCTGAGGCAGCCGTGGAGGGTTTCAACACAAGAACAGACTCCTTGGTGGTGACTCCCCACTTGTGGAATGCTCTCCCCAGGGAGGCTTGCCTGGCAAAAGCATTTTTATTCGCTCAAGCCTTTAATGGGGTGGTGTTGGATTGGATCTGCTCTTTTAAGCGTATTATTGGTTAGGATTTTAGGCTTGGCTTTTGCTGGGTTATCTCATTTACATTAGGTCTTATTTGATACAAACAAACTCTCATCTCCTCATCAACACAAAGAAGCTTTTCTCTTTTCTGATCTTTCCTGTTGGACACAGTTGAGAATCCCTGTTCACCACACCATGTTTTGGAGAGCTGTAGAATAGCCCATGCTCTTGAAGAGAGGCATGGATACTGTTTCTGCTTTTATATATAAAAACTATTTTGATACTATCTTATACTACACTGAAATGTTTAAATGTTTCTTTAATTGTCCTTGAATCTTCCTGCCACACTTGCCATCCTCTCCTGCCACCCTGATGTGGCGCACCACACGCTTTGAGAACGATCTCATTTTCTTGCTCTTCCCCCACCCTCAGGAAACCACAGTCACTCGTTCAGACCAATCCTGTGTGAGCTTATTAGGAAGCAAGCCCCTCTGTGTTCAGCAAGGCTTAATACTCAGTAAACGTGCATAGAATTCTAGCCTCAATATATTTGGGGTGGGTGGGACAAAAACTTCCAAACAGACTTTAGCTCAGTCGTGGCATTTCCTTTTCTTAAAATCACCTGTTCCAGGTGACCGACATGCAAATAAATTTGTTGGGTTACTGCTATGTTCTTTTTTGTTGTTGTTGTTGTTCCCTCATTTAGTTTCTCCCCTAATTTTTGAGTGACCATTAGTGCTGGAGAAAAAGAGGAACAGTTGTAAGGTAGATTCATGTTGGTCTGACGCAGTCGAAGTGTGCATGCACACGAAAGCTTATACCAGAACAAGCTTAGTTGGTCTATAAGGTGCTACTGGACAATGTTTTTATTTATTTTTTATTTTTTTGAAAATCAGTTGTAAGGTAGAATCTGGATTCAAGGGTTGCCCCCTTTTTCAATTCAGTGCTGTAGCAAACTATGGGTCGTAGCTCGGTGGTAGAGCATCTGCTTCACATGCAGAAGGCACTGGGTTCAATCCCTGGCATCTCCAAGCAGCACTGGGAGAGACTCCTGCTTGAAATTCTAGAGAGCTGCTGCCTATCAGTGGAGACAATACTGAGCTCCATTGACCAATTGTCTGACTAGAATGGGAGACAGATTCTTTTGCCTTTAATAGTAGTAGAGTGTGCAGCCAGGGCCAGCCCAAGACATTTTGCTGCTTGAGGCAAATGACAAGATGGCACCCCCCAGATCTGTGTACAGAAGCTGACTGGACAAGTGGCTTAATCTTCCTTCAACACTGGCATCTGCCATGCCTGCAAGGAACCTGGCTCAGGGCGCACAGGCCTGGCAGCGTGACACACACCTCTCTGTTCTCCAACAAAGGGAAGGCTCAGAAGAAATGGCTAGGGTGCTGCAGTTACTGTTCCTTCTCGCCACCCACGAGCACATGCTGCCTGAGGAAAACCTTCACCCATTGACTTCTGCAGCTGAAGCCACTGTGGAAGGCACAAAACTAGCCAGTTATTTTTCTGGCCTACACTGCATTCCCATGAGGAACAAGCCAAAGACATTGCATCATTTCACCTCTGCCCCTTCTCATGTGTTTGCAGACAGAATGAGGCAGAAAGGGAGTTGCACGCTGCTCTAAAAAACTAAGTCTTGCGTCACTTTAAAAACAACAGATTTATTAGTTGTTACGGTGTCACGATACGCTTTGCCTCCTGCAACAGGCTGAAACACTTGTAGAAGTTGTTACACTGGAATTCCTGAAGTCTCTCTGTGAGGATGTCTGCCACTCCTTTGCCACTCCTTCATATGAACTCTGCCAAAGATGAAGTGCGCCGAACTTATTTTAATATTAGCAGAACCAAACTGATTTGAGCATGAGTGCTGGCTTAAACAAATGGGTGGGGTTCCACTGTCTGAAATTCCAACCTGTTCCATGGCTTCTTGGCCTGGCTCCTCATTTGTTCACCTCATGCCAGTATAGTTATTTGGAGTAGAAGCAACAGTGTATTCCATAAGCAAAAACGCAGCAGAAATGGAGGGTTCTGTTCACGGGACCACCTGGGAGCTGCTCCTGTGATTGCTTCAAAAGGTCTGGCTGCAAGGACAGGACAGTGACCTGCTTAGGAAGCAGGCGAGCGAATCCTGGCCGCGTGCGGTGGGAGCAACGCCTTCAAAATAAACCCTAGCCCAGATGACTCGTGCGGGAGTTGCATCCTAAGCATGCCAGCTCCTCCCCCTTCGCAATCCCTTTAAAGCAATTTCGACTATTTTCCCAACATCCTTTAAGTTTCTAAAGTATTTTTGTTTTCTTTCTTAAGCAAACCATCTACCATATGTTCCAGCCTGAAAGGAGTAATTGTTGACTGATAATTAAGACACTGCAGTTCGCACTCAGGGATTCCTTGCCTCAGCCAGGCACACATTATCCTGCCTTGCTTTCAATGCCGCTTTGAGCACTCTGCTTTTCTAACTTCCTTCTCAGTGGGGGGGGGGGAATGAAAGAGCTTCTAAAATGACCTCTTCACAACTCTCCCTCTTTCTTTCCATTTATTCTCATCAACACCCAACAACAATTGTGACTTGGTGCTGGCCTGCTGTTCTCTTCTGTTGCTTCAGATGGAGGTGGGGGGGGGGAGAGAGAGAAGGGACAGGAAAGAGGAAGAGCAGGGACATTGAAGTTTTCAGATGACTTGAATGGTAAGGGCCCATTCAGACATTACGTTTCAGGGGGTTTCAGGCACGCCTAAAAAGCGTAATGTGACAACATCATGTTTGCAAACACCTGCATTCATGTGGATATACTTGTCAGGGCAGAGGATTGGCCACAACTCCTTGATAAGTAAGCCCTCGGTGGCAAAGCTGGGTTTGCTTCTGTGTCATGTGTGAAAGAGCCATAAGATGGGGTGAGGGCTAATTGGTGCTGATGTTGGTGAATGATGAGATGAGGACGTGCCCCACTAGAAGTTCACTGAGCTGAAATGCAGCCCAATACCTAAGACAATTCGTCTTTGGGAAACTTAATAATTCTAAGGGGGCATTAGACACTGGGACACCTGGAAATAGAGTACTGATCTCCAAGGTGCCGGATGCTATACTACTTCATTAGAATCCCTAAATCATACTGGGCTACTTTGATGATGGTGGGCTTTTATGGCTATATTTGATGTTTGGAAGGCAATGCAAGTCAACTTTTCCAGGTTGCCCCAAGTCCAGAGACTGAAAATTAATATACAGTATGCTGAAAAAGGGGAAGTTGAACCATTGAAGGGAAATTGAACCGTTTTGGAACACATACATACCCATAAGAGATGCAGCATTTTTCTTAAATGGTGATTAGAACATGCGTTGAAAACCAGAAGATGTCAGACTATGGCTGCATATACG
Source organism: Lacerta agilis (assembly GCF_009819535.1). Classification (NCBI taxonomy): domain Eukaryota; kingdom Metazoa; phylum Chordata; class Lepidosauria; order Squamata; family Lacertidae; genus Lacerta; species Lacerta agilis. The sequence continues at coordinate 26,379,301 of NC_046316.1, read as the reverse complement.
CTGTTTTACGTTTAAAGTACCTATCTCCCCTGCAACAAGAATCCTGGAAACTGTAGTTACCCCTTCACAGAGCTATGATTCCCAGCACCCATAAGAAACTACAGTTCCTGTGATTCAGGGGGAGGGTGCATGCACTTTAAGGGCATGTTGTGTAAGCAGCTTATTTGACAGTGCAGTAGATGGCAGCAGTTTCCCAGGGTCTTGAGCAGAGTGTTTTTCACCTGACCTGCTGTTTGAGCCATCCCTGAGGACTGGAGAAGCCTGGGATTGAGCAGGGAACCTTTTGCAAGCAAATCATGCTCTCTGCCAGAGAAATGGCTCCTTTCTGATTTGCAAGGAGCTTCTACATAGGCTCAATATACACACGTATGTTTATTTATAGCATTTGTAAACCGTTTAATTTTTATTTTAGATCTCAAAACAGATTTAAAACAAAAAAAAAGTCATCACTATTATTGAAACAAAAGGTAAAAGCAGTAAAGCATTGGCATGAAAGCAGGAATTCAGGAAATCCATACAAATAAAACAAAGAGTCCAATCCTATGGGTCAGGGAAAACCTGGGCAAAAAGACAAGTATTTACAAGATGTCCCTGCTTCACCTATGGCAAGAGGGTAAGGCTTTCCATCACACAGGGGCAATAAGAGAAGGTGCCCATTGCAGGATCACCCTTGTACGGTATTCTGTAGGGTGCAATACCATGAATAGTATTTCCCAAGATGTCAGTCATTATTCACCACCCTGGCGACCTCCAGATGTTTAGGACCACAACTTTCATCATCCCTGACGACTGGCAGTGCTGGTTGGGGCTGATAGGAGTTGCAATCTGGAGGACAGCAGGTTCTCCAAGGCTGATCCAAGTGGTCTTAGAGTAGTGCAGGGGCAGGTGGTCTTTCAGGTAACATTTGCAAGCACTGAGCCGTTCATGAGACAGCTTCTACACATTCAGAGCACTAAATAAAGTTTGCCTTTGAAAGAAGTGGACATTGGTGGTCACTCCGCAAACTACGAGTTGTTCTAGTTAGGAAGTGGTTAAACCTCTGGGGAAAGCAGCTGCAGAGAGTAATTGAAGAGCCAGGACCTGGGTGACAGCTGAAACTAATTAATGCGGGATCAAAGAAAGGTGTCTCCCCCCCCCCCAAAAAAAAGTAGCACTAGAAGGCTTAATGAGAAAAATAGTCAAAGGGAAAAGTAGCAGCAGAGGCTTGAAAAGGCACCCAAGACTCGCTGCACCCACAGTCAAGTCAGCCTGCGGAAGAGACGGTCACTCCAGGCACACCTGTCAAAGTCAGAAACTGGTAGCCAGCAGGAGTGTAGTGGCAAGAATGTTAGATTGGGGCCCTGGAAAACCAGGGTTCAAATCCCCACTTGGCCATGACACTCACCGGGAGATCTTGGGCCAGTTAGTCTTTCAGCCTAACCACAGGGTTGTGGTAAGGGTAAAATGGAAGGGTGGGGGTGGGGAATGATGCATGCCACCTTGGAGAAGTGGGATGTAGAGAAGAAAGAAAAAAGTAATCCTGCAGGGGAAAGCGAGTAGGAGGATTCCTCCCTAACCCCCACCCCTGGTGGAATAAGACATTATTCTGGGTCTGATCAGAACCCCTTAATGTAACTCCCCATGTGCCACAGTCCCAATGAAAATGGGGGCCACTGTTGACTTTTCTTTTTCAGCTGAAGTGGAACGGAACGGAGTCTCCTGGGCATGACTGGCTGGCTAGGAATTTGAATGTGGGAGCACTTAGTCACTGCGGCATTTTGCCACAGCTCCCACTTGCGCCTTCCGTTACTCAGCCCCTCAAGAGAAGGAGAATTGCTTTGCTAGAAAGTGGTAGCTGTAGATTTGTGCTGGGTTGCTGTCTTTTTCTCCCCTGCCCTGGTAGTGAGAAATGGCAACTTCTGCAGCTGCTTTTCACCTGTTGAATTTATACACTTGGGCGCCCACATCTCTGATGCCTGGCCTGGTCAGGTTTGTCAGACTTATACACACAGGTGTTTAAACAAACACACACTACTTGCAGACTGGACAGATCTGCTGTAAAAGACACCGTCCCCCATTGTTATAACTGCATGCGAGTTTCACCCCAGTTTACAGCTGTCAACTTAAGGCAAAGCAAGCCATGGTGTTCATGGTGCAGGGATGGGTAAACTGTGGTTCTCCAGGTGTTGCTGGAAACTCCAGCTTCCATTGGCCATGCTAGTAAGTTCTCCATCCCTGCTTTAGAGTTTCGTAAGTGTAAATAAAAAAACGAATCTCTGCTTACCTTCCTGGAGGAGTGAGAAAGGCAAAAGCTAGAGGGGAAGAAAAGAACAGAGAAGTAAGGAACAAACATGAACAAATGTGTGTATATTTGAGCTTGCCTCTAGCTGGGAATAATGATGGGAGAAGGTTGTTTTTAGTTGAAAATATTGGAGCTGCGGAGGGACACAGAGTTCCCTTCCTTCCAACCAGGTATGTACCTTGTTTTCCCACTGTGACACCGTAATTCCACCTTTGTGCTAATCCTCCCTTCTCCTAGGCTGGAGAACCCTCCCTTCTCCTAGGCTCCCTTCTCCTAGGCACATGGTCTCCAAAACCACAAATATCTTATTTGGGTAGTAGAACGCTAGCTTCCAGGCTTTGGTAACTGAGGGTTTGAAATTCAGAAAACTATTTTAAAATGTATTCCCTTCCTGCTCCCACTATGTAAGATGCTTTCCTCCGAAGCTGACTGCTGATTTAAGAGGTTTCCTGTAGAATGGTAATTGTGAACAAATACTGCCACCTGCTGTCCAAGTATAATAATGGCATACCTTCGTTTTCTTGCAGCAATTTAGGGCTACTAACCCTTAAAAAAAAAAAAAAAAAACCTTCCTTAGCAGTAAGCTGCATTGAACATGTTGAGAACTGAGTAAAATGCCTAAGATTGTGCTGCAAGGCTATTTAGCTCGGGAAATGAAACATCCAAATTTCAACGGGAAGTTCAAATCCCAAGTCTAACTTTTTATTTTTTATTCCCTGCTGAAACCCAAAGTTTTAGTTGCTTCCTATTTCTTGAATCTGCTGTGATTTTAATGGCACTGTTTTGTGATTCTTATAAGATTTTTTGATTTGTTTGAGTTTCTACTTATTTCTGTCACTTTAATGTACCGCTATTTTAATGAGACATTTTGCTTTTTATTAGTTGTTAGCTGCTTCGAATTTTTTATCAAGTTGTAACTAAAAGTGTTGGAAAAAGAAAAATAAGGAACGAAAGCTCAGGAATAGAGCATCTCATTGCAGATGGCCATTCAAAAATCTTTAATGCAGGAGTTGGGAAACCTGCATAGTAACTTTTTAAAAGACCCCTCATGAAAATACACCAATACTTGAGTGCATTTTTCTCCTAATGCACACATTTCTGCAAAGTAATTTTTTTCCTAACAATGCATTTTTATGTGATTTTCACTAATGTATACTTTTAGGTCCGTTGCCCCCTAATATGTGTTATTTGATTGGAGAAGTGCATTGTAAAATTTGAGGAAGTGTGAGCTCTAGGGGATACCTGTGTTTGCATTCATATAGTATTTGGGGAGGTGTGAATTACGTAGGTTTTCATTTGGACAGGGGCTGAATTTCTCCTATACCCCTAATGTACACAGAGATCTTGGGCTCATCTTGCTGGCTGTCATTAGAGCCATGCTCATGTTGAATGTTTCGCATGAAAGGGAAAAGTGAGTTGGAAGTAACTCCATGGGTGATTTTTGCTCCAGGTCCGCAGGTGTTCTGCGATACCTGCAGCAGAAAGACCCAACATTCCATGTAGACTCCCCTCGTTGCTGTTTAAAAAAAAAAAAAAAGCAACACGTCAAAGAGTAAAAGTTTCTGCATGACTCACTTCCTGATGTCATTTCACTATTTACATAATGATATCCACACTTCAGGAAAAGCGACCTGCAGATGTCTAATAGCCATGAAATTCAAAAGTACACCTCTAGTCCTCAGGTATAGTGCAAATCTAGGTCCCAGGTGCTAAGGACTCGGAACAGGAAGTGGATGTACTGCCTTTGTACCCTAGTCAAGAGGTAGACTGCTGAGTTGTATAGCTCATTGATCAGCTATGGCATGTTCTATTATTGTTCCTTTATGAATGCATGTTTCCTCAAGTGGCAACGGAGATCTATTTTGTCCGGAGCTTTTTTTTCAGGCGGAACTCAGTTCTGGCACCTCTCAGGTGGGTTCTAGTGCCATTACGAGAGAACAAGGAAGACGTTCATGGTGAGTTCCAGCGCCCCCTTTTCTAGAAAAATAGCACTGGATCAGTATTCATAAAACTCTGCTTGCACAAGGTCTGGCTGAGAAGGACTTTGTCTGAATTATGACTTTCGAGCCTGTGTAATAGATAAAAGTAAGATTGCTTTTGAGATAGCAAAGGGGGGGTGAGCTGAGGAGATCGAGACAGAGTGAATAGAGTAAAGCATTGCATGCCCTTTTCCCTTCAGGTGACTAAATAAAAGGGAAGCCTTTGTGTCTTTTCCCACCATTCTGACGCGAAGGGGCTGCCTGGAATGGAGCTTGCAAATATTCAGGATGCTGTTACCCAGCTGAATGTCCATGGCCCAACATTGGCTTTCCAGAACATTAGTTACTTGGTCACCACACGCTGCACTTTACCTTTCAAAAGAAAAGAAGAAAAGGAAGTTCTCAGGGATGTCAGGTAAGCCAGTTGCCATTTCAAACGGCAATTACATTTGTACTTGGACACGGGGGTTAGATTTGGACTAAATTGGTTGCATTCAGTTCCCTTGGAAATCAACGGGAACTACTTTCCCAGCCTCGGTGCCACCTCTGCAATATGGGGATAACACGGGCCTACCTTGCAGAGTTGTTTTAAGACGGACTGAGATAAGGGGGAGGAGGCTACCCATGAGGTTGGTCTGGAAGCTGCAGCTGGTGTCTCCTTACTTGAGCAGCCTATCACCGGGATAGAGCCCTGTGGCTGAAAAATTTTTGCATTGGCTGCCAGCATGCTACAAGACCAGGTTTATTTTTTTTTTTTATAAGATTTTATTATTTTCTATTAAGACAAAGAAAAACATTGCATAAACACCAACATTAACAATACAAAAATACAATACATAAACACAACACAAAAACACAATCAAACAATTACAATAAAAAGAAACATATACAAACCTTTAAACTAACACTTATCCTCTTACTTTCTTGTTACTATCTTCTCTGTTTTAGGGGACTTCCCCCATTCCCTCCACTGTCTTCGAAATCATATATATCTTCTAGGTAGCTTTGTATCTTATTCTATTCACATTTGCTCAATTTTTAATGTGCTTTACTTTACTTAATCATATCTTAACTTAAACACCAAATCTTAACATATTTTCTAACAAATAAATCTTTCACACAAAAATATCTTACTAACAATTTTATCTAACATAAACCTGCTAAAGCCGCTGTTCTATTTAATTCTGCTCAAATATTCAATTTTACTGATTTAACTAGATAGTCTTTAAATTTCTTCCAGTCCCGTGACACCTTCTCCTCCCTCTGGTCCCGGATTCTGGCAGTCAGTTCTGCGAGTTCCATATACTCCATCATCTTCATCTGCCATTCTTCCACCGTTGGTATCTCTTCGCCTTTCCATGTTCTTGCCAATAAGATTCTAGCTGCTGTTGTGGCATACATAAAAAACACTCTATCCTGACTGGGTATCTCTTCATTAGTTATGCTCAGAAGAAATGCCTCTGGTTTCTTACAAAAGGTAACCTTCATTACCTTCTTGAGTTCGTTATAAATCTTGTCCCAGAAAGCATTTACCGCTGGGCACAACCACCACATATGAAAAAAGGTACCTTTCGCATGTTTACATTTCCAACATACATCTGACATTTTGGTATTCATCCTAGCTATCTTAACTGGTGTCAAATACCATCTGTAAACCATTTTCATTATATTTTCTCTTAAACTATGACAAGCAGTGAATTTAATACCTTTTTGCCACAATCTCTCCCAGTCATCCATCATGATATTATGTCCTACATCTTTCGCCCAATCTATCATTGACGATTTGACCAGTTCATCTTTCGTATGCCACTCTAGCAAAAGATTATACATTTTGGAAAGGTTTTTAAAGTTCGATTCTATCAGTTCTGTTTCCAGTTTTGATTTTTCTACTTGAAAACCAACTTTTTTGTCCATTTTAAATGTTTCATATATCTGATGATAATGCAGCCAGTCGGGGACCTGGCTTTTCACTTGATCGTAGCTTTTTAGCTTAAAAGAGTCCCCTTCCTGCTGCACTATGTCCATATATCTTAACCAGTTTGCAGACATGTTCGGCCTCTTATAGGCTTTGGCCTCCACTGGAGAAATCCATCTAGGGGTCTTTCTCTCTAACAAGTCTTTATATCTAATCCAGACCTGATACAAGGATTTTCTAACTATATGAGACTTAAAAGTTCTGTGGATCTTAACCTTGTCATACCAAAGGTATGCATGCCAGCCAAACATATTATCATGACCCTCCAAGTCCAGTACATCAACGTTCTCTAGTTTAAACCAATCCTTTAGCCAGCAAAAGGCCGCTGCTTCAAAGTAAAGTCTTAAGTCCGGCAGGGCAAAGCCTCCTCTCTCTTTAGAGTCTGTTAGAATCTTAAACTTGATTCTTGGCTTTTTGCCCTGCCATATAAACTTTGATAAGTCCTTTTGCCATTTCTTAAAACAATCCATCTTATCCAAAATTGGTATGGCTTGGAATAAAAACAGCATCCTTGGTAGGACATTCATTTTTATCACGGCAATTCTTCCCATTAACGACAATTTCAATCTTGTCCATATCTCCATGTCTTTCTTTATTTCCATCCACAGTTTTTCGTAATTGTCCTTGTACAGGTTCAAATTCTTGGTTGTGAGATTGATACCTAGATATTTTACTGTTTTGACAAAATTGAGGCCAGTGCCTTCCTGTATTCTTTGAATTTGTTCTGCACTCAAATTTTTTCCTAAAACTTTGGTTTTCTGCTTGTTTAATTTGAAACCAGCTACAAGTCCAAATTGTTCAATTATTTCCAAGGCTCTGGGGACACTGCTTTCCGGTTCCTGCAGGGATAACATCAGATCGTCTGCGAAGGCGCGTAGTTTGTATTCTTTCTCTCCCACACGAATTCCTTTTATCTGTTTGTCCTTTCGTATCATATTTAGGAGGACTTCCAGGACCGTAATAAAAAGTAAAGGGGAAATAGGGCACCCTTGTCTTGTTCCCTTTTCAACTTCAAACTCCTCCGATATCACACTGTTTACTATTACTTTAGCTCTTTGTTCTGTGTAGATGGCCTTAATGCCATTCAAAAAATTTTCTCCAACTCCCATCCTTTCCAAATTCTTTTTCATAAATGTCCAAGAAACTTTATCAAATGCTTTCTCTGCATCAACAAACAGTAGTGCCGCATCTGTGTTTATGTTTCTCTCCAGTTTTTCTAAAATGTCCACAATAATTCTCGTATTGTTACTAATTTGTCTTCCTGGCAAGAAACCTGCTTGATCTCTGTGTATATAATCTTTCAACACTCTTTTCAACCTTGTAGCCAATACATTTGCAAAAATTTTATAATCCACATTCAAAAGGGATATTGGACGGTAATTTTTCATTTGAGTCTTATCAGTATCTGGTTTTGGAATCAGTGTGATAAAGGCTTCTTTCCACGTCTCTGGTGCCCTATCTCCTTCTAGTATTTTGTTGCAAATTTCTCTTAGCGGCTGCGATAGCCAGTCTTTCAATGCCTTATAATATTTTGCTGTTAATCCATCCGGTCCTGGAGCCTTCCCTAATTGCATGTTATTTATTGCATCTTCTATCTCCTGTGTCGATATTGGGTGGTTGAGAGTAACTAATTTTTCCTCTGGGACTTTTTGCAATCCGTTTTTTTCCAGAAATCGGTCTATTTCTGCTTCATCTATCTTCTCCTCCTTGTACAGTTGCTTGTAGAATCTTTGAAAACACCATCTGATTTCCTCCGGTTTCTCCACATTTTTTCCATTTACTACCAAAGTATTGATGACATTTGCCTTTTGTCTTTTCTTCAATTGCCAAGCTAGTAGTTTTCCACACTTATTAGCCGATTCAAATGTTCTTTGTTTCATCATTTTCACTTTCCATTCAATGTCCTGATTCATTATATTGGCATATTGGGATTGCAAGTATTTAATTTCTTTTTGGATTTTAACACATCTGGGATGTCCTCTTAATTCTTTTTCCTTTTCTTTGATTGATTTCAACAATCTCTCCATTTCTGCATTTTGTTGTCTCTTCTTTTTTGCTTTTTCACTAATGAGAAATCCTCTCATTACAGCTTTACTTGCATCCCAGGCAATTCTTTTCTCCACTTCGGAGCTCCAATTTATCTGAAAGTATTCTTTCATCTTTTTCGCCGCTCTTTCTACTAGCTTGGTGTCTCTCATCAAAGCGTCATCCATTCTCCATCTAAAAGAATCCTTGGAAATCATTTTTAAATTTAGCTGTACCGGATTGTGGTCTGAAAGAGTTTTAGGACCAATTTCTGCTTTTTGTATTTTTGGAGCCAATTCATTCGAAATCCAAATATAATCTATCCTCGACCATGACTGCTGAGATTCACTAAAATAAGTTGCCTCTGTATCTGTAGGGTTTTTTAATCTCCAAGAGTCCACCAAATTCAAATTATCCACCATTTCGAAAAAAGTCTTTGGGAGTTTCCCATCATTCGTTAATTTGGTTCTTTGAGATCTGTCCATTAGTGTGGAAACTGCACCATTAAAGTCTCCAAGGCAAACTAATTTGTAATCCAAATAGTCCAACAGCAGATCATGTATTTTCTTATAAAAAATTGACTTTCCATCATTTGGTGCATAAAGTCCCAGAATCAAAAGTTTTTCGCCTTGTATATTAATTTCAATTGCGATGTATCTCCCTTCTTCATCTTTAAAAAGCTGTCTTGGGCTATATTTCTCCTTTGCATATATCACTACTCCTCTCTTCTTGACCTTGTCCGATGATATAAACTCTTGGCCTAATTTTTTGTTCTGTAGTAATCTTCTATGACGTCGGGCTATGTGGGTTTCCTGTAAACATATTATATCCAAATTCTTCTTTTCTATGCTATAAAACACTCTGCGTCTCTTTGGTCTCTGATTCAATCCCCGGACATTCCATGTCATTAGCTTGAGCGCCATTTTCCTTTCTTTATTCTTCTCCTCCAGTTGCTTCTCCTTTCTTGTCCTTCTCTGAATCCTGGCTTGGGCCTGGTAAGCTTGGTAGTCCCGGCGGTGGTGGAAATTCCGCTGGGAACCTGTAGAGTTGTGCTGGATCGAGTGGTGTACCTTTGAATTGTTCCAGATGCTTGTCCAAAAACTTTTGCTTCTCCGCCAAGGACCTTATTCTTATCTTTTTTCCTTCAAACGTAAATGCCAGGCCTTCTGGAAATTCCCAACTGAAGGGGATTTTCCTTTTTCTAAGCTCAGTCGCCAAGTCGTTGTAAGGAACTCTTTTGTCAAGGAAAAATCTGGGGATATCCTTATAAAAAATTACTTTGTTCTGCTCTACCACCAGGTTGTTTCTGTAATGCAAGTCCAGAAAATAGTCCCTGTCGTGTCGATCATGTAGCACAATCAAACAGTCGCTGACTGTTTTATTGCTTTTCTTTCCTCTGGAACCTCTTGGACCAAATCTGAAGGCCTTCACTATGCGCGCTGAGACGTTAATTTCTTCTATCTCCCAAAATCCTGAAAATAGCTTCACAATATAAGCTTTTAGGTCTTCCCCTTCCAATTCTGGAAGACCCCTCAAACGGATGTTGCCCTCTCTCTGATGTAGTTGCAGAAATGCAAGAGACTCTTCAACAGTTCTCTGTCGTGTTCCAATATTCTCTATCTGCTCCAAATCTAAATTGTCCAATTTTTCCTCCACCTTTTTTATTTTTTCTTTGACCACTTTAATTTCCTCAGAGTCCTTTTTCAAGGTGGTCACCTCCTGCCCAATTCTATTAATTTCTTCTCTGTTCTTCCTTACGTTCTCCTCAATTTGCCCAATTGATTTTTCCAGGGTCTGCGTAGAATTTTTAATATCCGCTTTAATATCAGCTTGTAACTTTTCAATTGCTGAGTTCACTGCTGTATTTCCTGATGAAACTTGATCTTGTGTTTGCTTCAACCCTTCAGTGACGCTTTTCAATCCTGCTGCAATTTCTGCCACACTAACAACCAATTTCTCCATTTGTTCCTGTAGAGTTAGGGAAACAGAGCCTCTTTTTTGTGCAGAGCTAGAACCAGCTGTTTTTGATCTAGTGTCCATCTCCTGTGAGCTCTGCAATTGTAATCTCAAGGTCACTCCAGTTGCTGTAGTAACAATCTCAGACATTCACAGCAGAAGGCCAACAGTCCCAAAAGTAAACACCAGGTGGCCAGCAGCTCAGTCCTGAGAACAAAGAGACTGCTGAGCCAGGAGCCCACACCAGTCCCAAAAATCCAACTTTTAGGCAAAGAGTTTAAATTTTCCAGAATATAAATTCCTTAAAGCCAAGAAGGGTTTATTTTCATGTAGCCCAAGTCAGTAACAGTTTCTAACTTGCAGTGTTACCACCAAAGTCCATAGAGTAACTTGTATCTGGTTACAAAGAAGTCAAAATGTCTCCACTGGTAAACAGTCACTGAGACACCAACAAAGAAAAAATGGCAACAATATATCACAGCCCGCTACTGACCCGGAATCCTAATCCAGAGGGTGAGGGGCATCTTCTTTTGCCATATCAACTGTTTTTAAATCTTTAAACATCCTTTAAGCAACTTTTAATCCACTTTTAAAAAGTTTGGCAGAGTTCGCAAAACTTTCCCGTTAGTCGCGGCTTTGATCTTTTAGCGCTACCAAGCTCGCGCAAACAGTTCAAAGGGAACAGGCTTCCTTTTGCAATTTCCTCTGCAAGCAGTGCTCTTTAAACTTGTAAAATAATCCAATTCTTTAACTTACAGAGTTTCTTTGGAAGTTTCTGTGTAGGAAGTGCCGGGTGCTCAGGTCTGGCGGGATCGCTGCTTTGATCCTCCGCAGGCAGTCGCTTCTTCAGTCCCGTGCTGGGGCTCCGCTCGCCTGACTTTCCCCCTTACGAGGGTCAATCAGGAGCGGAGACAGCACGTCTGGGACCCACGAAGCCGTCGGTCCACGGGACGCTCTTCCCGTGGCTTTAAGGGACCCGTGGCGCAGGCACGGAGATCCCTATCACCTAGCGGAGGACGGAGCCTTCGGACTCCCGTCCGCCATTGACTCGGCACCTAACCGGAAGTCCTACAAGACCAGGTTTAAGGTCTTGGGAATTGTATGCAAACTCTAATTAGAATGAGCCCAGACTATTTGAAGAGCCACTGCCAAGTCCCTGCAGTCCTCAGGAGAGGCACTTTTGACCCTGCTCCAACGCTCACTCCATGACCACCCGGAGCAGATCTTTTAGCACTGCTTCATGTATTTTGGACATCCAACAAGTGGAGCTACGCTTATACCAGGGCAGGGGGAGAGAGCCTGTGACCCTCCAGATATTGCTGAACTAGAAGTCTCATCCTCCTTGACCACTGGCCATGCTGTCTAGGGCTGATGGGAGTTGGAGTCCAGAAACATTTGAAGGACCAGAGGTTCCCCATCACTGCTCTAAGCATAACACCGTACATATTTTATTGGTGTCCTGTTCTGGGTGGTCATGGTGCTTAGATACTGAGTTAAAACTTAGTTATCCGCACAAGCTTTCCCTGTAGTGTGACCCAGTCATGTTGTCCATACTATAGATGCTTTACTTTTTATCCTTATTTTGTTTTGTATATTCTTTTCAAGTTTTAAAATGCACACCCCTCTGGTTGGTATTTTATATCTTGAGTTGTTTATAACTTCTTACAAGGAAGACATAAATGAATAAAGTTGTGTGGAATGCTTTTAACACTCCAAAGCCCTATATAAATGCTGAATATTCATAGAATTGTAGAGTTAGAAGGGACCCTGAGAGTCATCTAGTCCAGCCCCCTGCAATGCAGGAATCTCAGTTAAAGCACGCATGACAGATGACCATCCAACCTCTGCTGAAAATCCCCCAAGGAAGGAGAGTCTACCACAGGCATCCCCAACCTGCAGCCCTCCAGATGTTTTGGCCTGCAACTTCCATGATCCCTAGCTAACAGGACCAGTGGTCAGGGATGATGGGAATTATAGTCCCAAACATCTGGAGGGCTGAAGGTTGGGGGTGCCTGGTCTACCACCTTCCAAGGAAGACTGTTCCACTGTCAAACAGCTCTTACTGTCAGAAAGATCTTCCTGGTGTTTAGTCGGAATCTCCTTTCTTGTATCTTGAATCCATTGCTTCGGATCCTAGTCTCCAGAGCAGGAGAAAACAAGCTGGCTCCATCTTCTATGTGATAGCTCTTTAGATATTTGAATATGGTTATCATATCTCCTCTCAGTCTGCTCTTATCCATGCTAAACATCCCCAGCTCCCTCAACTGTTCCTCATAGGCTTGGTATATTGGGAATCTGAGTGAAATATAAAAGGGCGCTCCATCCACAATCAAAATATTGTAGATGTACCACAGATTGGGTGCTGCTGTAGCTTTCACATGCAGGCGGGACTGGTTGTTGGGTTTCTGTTTATTTCTTCACCACTTTTTTTGGGCACACTGTTTCGTGAGCATGCAATAGCACAACTCTTGTCAGCAATCTGATAAAATGATAGTAAAAGTTGATTGCAGGATCGGGCTAGCGATGGAGCCTCAAGCCAGTCACAGAGGTGAAGCAGGCAACTGGAGACAGAAATTCAATAAGCAAATTTGTACCAGCAAATTAACCTTGTACCGCTTTGTTACAGTGCAATGTATTGACAAACGTTTTTGCACATAATCAACAATAAGCAAAATTGTCTTCTGGGATGTTTCTTTTTCGAATAACATTTTGCACTTTTCTTAATAACAAAAACAAGAAAACGGACTGATGTTTTTCACTTGCTGCAGGAGAAACGTAGTCTCCTCAGGACAGCACAAATCCCGTGCTGCTTTGCTGTGCTAGGAATCATGCAACTATGCAAACATAGTTTGCCAACAGCAAACAAAGATGACCTTTGGTAATGACAAACTGTCCTTTTCGCAAATGATTAGGCTGCATATCCACCATATTGAAGAGTAGACTCATTAAAATCAGTGATCCATTAGCTTCAATGGGTTTACTCCATGGAATCATAGAATCATAGTCTTGTAGAGTTGGAAGGGACCCTGAGGATCATCTAGTCCAACCCCCCTGCAATGCAGGAATATGCAACTGTCCTATACAGGAATCAAACATGCAACCTTGGTGTCATCAGCACAATGCTCTAACCAACTGAGCTATCCGGCCATGTATGACTTTGTTGGATATCACCCACTGTTTCCATCTAATTAGGTTAAGATCCTTTCCACATTTACCTGGGAGTAAGTCCCATTGGACTCAGCGAGACTATGCATGTCTGCTCAGAAAGAATTGTGCTGTTGTTGGCCTATTGCAAGGATGGGGAAAGTGTGGCCTGCCAGATGTTGTTGGAGTGCAACTCCCACCCCCCAGTCACTGGCCACTCTGATCAGGGCTGAAGGGAATTACAGTCCAGCGTTTTGCAGGTTTCCCAGCACTGGGCTGGGCTATTAGATGCATTCCGTGGCAATGGGGAGTTACTGGGAATGGGCAAACTGGTGCCCAAATCATCCTTGCAGATGTCTCTTTCCAGCCACTAATTGTAAGATGAAATTGGTTGTGTCTGTATCACAAAAGCTGGAAGGATAGGTCTTCTGAGGAGAAAGGTAATATTGGCATGGCAGTAAAATAAAAACTGCCACACCAACATGGTATTTTTCACACTGTTGCTGACACATGGCAGATCTTCAGCGCTTAAAAAAAAACCCCACAACAATTTGTAACTTTAGAAAATATTATTATTATTATTATTAATAATAATAATAATAATATATTTATACCCCTCCTATCTAGCTGGGTTTCCCCAGCCACTATGGGCGGTTTCCAACAAAAGATTAAAAATACATTAAAACATTAGTCATTAAAAAGTTCCCTAAACAGGGCTGCCTTCAGGTATTTTCTGAATGTCCTTTGACATCTGATGGGAGGGTGTTCCACAGGGCAGGCACCACTACCGAGAAGGCCCTCTGCCTGGTTCCCTGTAACTTTGCTTCTTGCAGTGAGGAAACCACCAGAAGGCCCTTGAAGGAGGACCTCAGTGTCCGGGCTGAACAATGGGGGTGGAGACGCTCCTTCCATGCAAAATACAGTTCAGAAATGTCTGGTCTGGGAACTGCCACCAACTTGTTTCTATTTCTGCAGTGGTATTATGAAGCCTGGGATGAATGCCATCTTGGGGCCAACCGGAAGTGGGAAAACTTCGTAAGTTTTGTCCTTCATACCTGTTTTGCATGTCCTGGGGACGACCCATTCCCCAGTTGCACTTTTCCCTCTGTACGCAATTGTTTCCTGCCTCCAGCCCACCTACTCATCTCTGTCGGCAGCTCTTCCACCCACAGACAACGGTGCTTGCACATTCCCAGTGGAAGGTGCTCAGCCATTCACTTCTGCAACCAGCCACAGTTCTTGTTGGTCGCTGTTTGCATTTGGGTGCAGCCGATGCGTTTTCTGCAACTGGGTGGGACGCTTATTAAAATGGAGGCTCCACACTGTGGGATCATATGTGTTGAGTGCAGTTCCCCATGGCCAAGATCCTTCTGTGCCCCCAGGTATAGGGTTGCAACCAGGCTGCAATTCTGTATTCACTTCCTGAGAGTAAGGTCCATTGAACTCAGTGGGACTTACATCTCAGTATAGACACGTACAGTCTTACACTAGACTAGTCTCTTAATTTCATTGTCTGTCTTTCTTTGGATGTTATTAGAACAGGGGAAGTTTGAATATTAATTCGGGGGGGGGGGGGGTTGGATGTAAGAGAAAGCAGCCAGATAAGCAGAACGTGGATAAACAAGTCCTTCAAAATTTACTCTTCTCTGTGATTCGTCTTGTTTTTCCTCTGCTTCTTCTATATCAGAGGTGGCCAACTTCCAAGAGACTGCGATCTACTCACAGAGTTAAAAACTGGCAGTGATCTACCCCCTTTTTGTTGAGCTTTTTTTTTAGGAAGGAAAGCCCTGTTTTGGGGGGTTCACGTAAAAGCTGTTGAGCTTCTTTAGGGAAGAGGAAAGCGACATTGAGCTTTTTTTTTTAGGAAGGAAAGCCCTATTTTTGGTGGTTCAGGTCATTTTAGGGGTACAGGGCAAAGATGTTGAGCTTTTTTTAGGGGAGCCAAAGATTTTTAGCTTCTTTGGGGGGAGCCACTGATCTACCGGTGATCTACCACAGACGGCCAGCGATCTACCGGTAGATCACAATCTCCCTGTTGGACATGCCTGTTCTGTGTATATATATATATATATATATATATGCCTGTATATATATATTTAAACATTTATTCATGTCATGCTCTGCTCTTCCTCCTTTTATTTCCATTTCAATTCTTCAATCAGGGTTGTAATACCTTTACTTGGCATCATTTTTCTATAGTATCTTTCCCCTTATCTCTTTCTTTGGGAGGGTTGGTCTTTTTATTTTTAGACCCAAACCCCTCTTTTTCCCCTTGTCTGTCTTTATTCTCAGCTTTTTCCCATTCAAAATCTTCTTCCCTGTTTCTTCCTTCTCCTTTATTTTGTAGGCTTTTCACACCCTCCCTTCATTTTTTATTCCCCTTCCCCTTTATTCCAATAGCCCCTGGGAACAGAGTGATGAGCTGACCATGACTTGATTCCTTCCCCTCCACCCCATCTCTAGGCTCCTCGATGTCCTAGCAGGATGGAAAGACCCCAAAGGACTTAAAGGTGGACAGATATTTATGGATGGAAAGTTGGTAGACTCCAATTTTCATCAATGTTCTGCCTATGTAGTCCAGGTAAACTCTTCTTTATGTGCCACTTTTTTGTATTTGTTCACATATTTTATAGTTAATATGTTAACCAATAATCTGAACAAGTGTACTCTGGATATGGATACAGTATACTAACCCCTTGGATTTACCGGAACATAATTTCAGGAAACAGAAAAAGAAATGAGTTGCAGCCTCATGAAATCACAGTGGTATTACGGCCCACCTCAGGCATTCCCTTTATACAGAAATGTCTTTAAGAAGTTTGCATGGAAACACCATGTAGAAGAAGCTAGACACTCACTTTCTTCTGACCATCCACTTTTCCATTTGAAATCTCTGCTTTCAGAGCAGAGAAGCAAAGGTCAAGGAAGAGTCAATTCCCTTCTTGTTGCATCTCTAGAACAAGCACCCCCCCCTCGCCCGCACACTCCTTCTTTGGATGGGGGAGAAGAAAAGGAGATGGTGTCAGGGCTATGTTATTTGTATGTAATGTCCAGTTAACATCTCAATGATGGTTAGGGACAGAATTTATATTCTAGATGCATCCTGATCTTGGTACAGTAAAAATGCCTATACTGGCCCGATTCACACTAAACCATATGGGGATAAGCCACAGCAAGATTCAGGCTCGTGCACTTCTTCTCCCTTCCTCATGCATGTCTGCAAGGCAGATTTTAGAAGCTTTTATTTCTGCTTTTGCATCGGCACAGCTGGTTGTGTCATCAGAACCCGATAAACAAAGCTTAGTGTTAACTACGATTTGTCTGAAATACAGTAAGTCAACTTCAGGGTTATGAAGCTGGCTTGTTTAAACCAACAATGCTTAACATCAGCCACAGTTTAAGGGTCAAGCATAATGCTAAACCATGGATTAATGGAAATTGAATCTCCTGCACAGCTGCAACAAAGGAAAAGAGGGGGCAGGGGAAGCAGACAACATTGGTTATTGTAGCTCGTTGGTTATTTTATTTTGCAATTGGTTATTGTAATTGAATTAAATATTAATCATTCTGCATATATTACGTTGCATTTCAGTGTATAGTAATGTGAGCACTGCTTACAGGTATATCCTAACTTATTGCACAGTATGGTTCACAATCTTTGCTCCCTCATGTCAACCAGCTCCAACGAAGAGGCTCTGCTTGAATCTATTGGCCAGTGGTTGTAAGTATGTTAGAACGGTGGGACTCTGGTGCTTTGGTTCTGTTACACTGAAGAGATCCACCATGCAAACTAAGGCATTGGATGTGTAATCCTGCCTAATACCCAGCAAGTGCTTGCCCCCCAAAAAGTTGCTGTTGCTCAGCATGGTGTCAGTGCTCTTATCCAATGCGTCCTCCTTCCCCTGCGGGAATCCTTTCTCTTCCTAAGGCACCTGAATTTCCCTGACCTGCAGGAGGACATTCTGACAGGAACCCTCAGCATCCGGGAGAACCTCCAGTTCTCCGCCAACCTGCGGCTGCCTCAGAACAGGAACAGCAACACAGAGAAGAAGGTCAAGGTTGATGCTGTGATCCAGGAGCTGGGCCTACAGGACTGTGCAGACACCAAGGTAAGCCACAGAGCAACTTGTGGCCCTCCAGATCTGGTTGGAGTTCAGTTTCCACCAGCCACAGCCATCATGCTCCATGTTCAGGGATTATGGGACCTCTGGAGTTGTACAGCTTAGAGAAGGCCTAGTTCTTACAAACATTCAGGAAAGCCTGTTTGGGGGCTCCAGGCTGCAGGTGGGAGTTTGCATGATAACACACTCTCCTGTATATGGAAGACTGGCACATTGGAGAGGAGGATCCCAGCCTATTCCTCTCCCTAACTTGATAGATTTGTGTAGGACTCTCTCTCTCTTTGGAGGGTA
The DNA here is from genome assembly GCF_009819535.1 of Lacerta agilis. Lineage (NCBI taxonomy): Eukaryota > Metazoa > Chordata > Lepidosauria > Squamata > Lacertidae > Lacerta > Lacerta agilis. Next base: position 26,361,529 of record NC_046316.1, on the reverse strand, counting down.
TTCAGCCCCATGAGCCCCTGCTCCACATCTGCCTTGTGAAGAGGAGACTCTACATATTCCCTGACACAGGTTGACTTCCTCCTCCGCTCTTCTATGAGGACTGTGCTTGTATGAGGACCCTTTACATAGGAAAGTAAGATAGAAGCCCATCAGTTTTGTCTTGTCCCTGATTTTCATAGAGTACCAAGCTTCTCAGCATCTGCTTTAGAATGGTGAATGTTAATGAAACAGGAAATGGTAAAATGGCTGTGTTACGGTTTGTCTTTGGTGGAAGGTAAATTCAATGGATTATTATTATTTTTTAAGCCTTTGTATCCTTTTCTCTCCCCATGCTCCCTGCTTCTTTCCGTGGCGTCAGATTGGGACTGAATTCCTGCGTGGCGTTTCAGGGGGTGAGAAGAAACGGTGCAGCATTGGCATGGAACTGATCACTTCGCCTTCCCTCATCTTTCTGGATGAGCCAACCACAGGGCTGGATGCCAACACAGCTAATGCCATCATGCAGCTGTTGCACCAGTGAGTTTCTGTGCGTTTTCTTCTGTCTCTGCTAAAAATAAAAACGCCTTAATCCAAATAAGTCTTCAGAGATCTCTCACACACACACCCACTCACTTCCCCCCCAAAAAAATGCTAATGAGGCAAAGGAGTGATACGCAAGCTTGGGAAACTAGTGTTGCTACAGCCAGAGCTTCACATGCTGTTTCTACTGCAGTAGTCCCCATTGCTAAAGAGACAAGCCCACCGTCCAGTTTAATAAGCAGCTTGCCTCTATGGCAGAGAAATCTGCTGCAGGTGAAGCAACATCTGCATACGATTTTTTTCTTTTATGAATGTGCATTATTTATTGGCGTTTAACACAGCACCAAAAAGAATATGTATCTGCATAGCAGCAGTCGCACATCGTCCTCGGAACACACTGCCAGGACTAGAACTCAGCAATCGCTGAGCGCTTGCTGGTGGCAGCCATGTGCTAAGGACCTCTTTCACTCCAACAACTAAACATTATCTGCTTTGCAGGCTTTCCAGGAAAGGGAGAACAGTGGTCTTCTCAATTCATCAGCCGCGCTACTCCATCTTCAGGCTGTTTGACCATCTGACCTTGATGAGCAAGGGAGAAATAATATTTGCAGGAGCAGCAGATGAAGCCACAACTTATTTCAATAGCATTGGTAAGGAAGAAAAGAGTCTCTCCCAGAAAAGAAACAAAAAGCATCTATGACTTCTGGAGGAGCTTTAGAAAGACAGGATGGAGCATTTTAAACCAGCATGTAAAAATATTCTGATTTCTTCTCAGTGTCCAGTAAATCATCATGAGCTGTGGCAGGAGATGCCCTGAACTGAAGCTAATGTTAGGCCTGCCTTTGTGTGTCTCCCTCTCACATGAGTTTCAATTTCAGGCTATCAGTGTGAGCAGTTTAACAATCCCTTGGACTTCTTTCTGGATGTAATCAGTGGGGAGGTGATACAGTCCCAGCCTCAACAAGACTTGGGTGAGTGTTTTCCCCCCTCCAGTAATGGATTCAGTTTGAGAAACTGAGTCAGGGGGAGGAGTAATCTTCCCAAACGATAATGGTTATAGTTGTGGTTATGGAAGCCTCACTTTCAGACAGCAGGGCCTGCCTTCCCAAGGGCAGAGACCATCCATTAGATATGGCAACATTTTAAATTCTCACAAGTACCTCTGTTGCTCTACCTTTGCTTGGAGGTAAGCCTGAGAACAAGGGTAGGAGAGGGACTGAAAGAGTAAGCTGTGAATCTGATTGAAATCAAATCTCCCCTCGTTTTGAAAGGCACTTGTTGGCTGCAGACTAGCCACATGCTCTTGGCCTCAGGCCCCCATCTGCAATATGGATATATTAATACTGACCTGCCATACAGGAGTGGTGTAACAATAATTTATATGAAAATGTTTGAGCACCCTTCGGGGAAATGTTGAGGATTATAATTATCCCATTAACAGAATGGTGGGATTAGGAGACTCTACATATTATCAGGGACAAGAACGAAAAACGCCCACCGCTGAGCCCAGGAACCAGCCACCCAACAAATGATTAACAGTGTCAAATTATCATCAGCTACCACCCTTTCTGTGTACTCTGTCCTGTGCCTTTTATGCTCAGCCTTTGATAAATGGAGACTGAGGCAATGCAGCCCACAGAGAAACTAATGTGTCTGCATCAGACTTGAAGTAGGAGATGGCATATGGCCATTCAGGAAATTTAATTTTCCACCAACACCATAATAGCACTGAGATCAGTTTTTGCTGGTTTCCCGCAAGCCAGAACTATACAGACGAATGAAAACGAGCCGTAATGAGAGCTTTGTACACTGAAATGATGGGTAATTTTGATAATCGTTGAATACTCCTTCCCAGTGTATAATGAAGATTAGACTAGCCCTATACAATGCTATTTTTAGGGCACCCTGGTCAAATTGCCCTGAGACTGGCTGCAGTCATGTCTTGACAAAAACAAAAAGTTTTGGGTAGAAGCAATTGTAATTTGCCACTGCCGCCGCTGAGGTTCTGAAGAGCAGTGGATTTTCTGCCACACCAGCCATCTAGCTACCCACAGTGGCACCCATGAAAAGTTGGGGTCAGAAGCAAATTTGGCCCAATCCCTACGTCCGTTTCAGGCTGATGCAACAGTTGGGCCTGAGTCAGACTCTTTGCCAGCCAGCGCTGACTTCAGAGTAGCTTGGGATCCAGACCTGCTTTGCCCTTTGAACAAATTGGAAGCCTTCCGCAAGGTTCCTCCAGGAGGCATCCTGCTGGTGCACCTGCCACCTGCATGCTTGTTGGGTGGATGAGGGGGGTCTGCACTGGCAGAGTGTTGCAAGTGTCACTCTGTTGGTAGCTGGCATGGGTGGCTGTTGTGAACAAATGGATTGAGACCTGACGCCAACATAGGTAATAGAAATCACATTCATTTTTAGCTGGGATTGATCAGGGAAAGTGCCACCATTAGACAAAGTGAGACGGCCACCTCAAATAGCAGGTAACTGGGGCTGGGTGGGGAGGAAGCAGTCTGCCAGAAATGTCCCTTACTAAGCGAACAGGCTAAGGTCATCCCACCTGGCCACGCCCTCCAGCAGGCATTACACATGCACTTACATTGCTCAGCTCATGGGATGCATGCTGGCACCATGGCTGACTAGGTGCCAAGTGAACTGGTGTGCAAGCGGTGGCAAGGTATCGAAGGGCAGAACCATGTGCACCTAACCCCCAGGGCCTGGTACACACGGGTACAGAGTGGGGTGCTGCCCCATCACTGTTGTTGAAGGAACATTCCACTGCCAGTCCAGTCCTTTTTTTTGCATGTGGAATGTGGAGCTGCCATCTTGTCCTTCGCCTCAGGCAACAAAATGCCTTGGGCTGGTAGGAATTGGGTCATACCGCTTGTATCTTAGATGAATAAACTGTTTGTTTGTCTGTTTTTAAAATCTACCTTTTGTTTGAAGCAGGCAACAAGAAGGATGGCCTTTTCTCCAGCAACTGTTCTCTTGACAAGAACTCGCTTTCCAATTATTACCGCCATTCCTCCTACTATGAGCAGCTGCAAGAGGATCTGAGAAGCCTACAGTCATTCCAGAACCAAGGCTGCAGTGCTACCACATCAAAAGCCACTTATGCCACCTCATTCGCCCAACAGGTGAAGGGGGAAAGGGCTGGGAACAGGGGCAGGAACAGAGAAAGGGTGATGGATCCGCAAATAAGCACAACATTTGCCTTGATCCATTCAAATAAACCTGTAATAAAACTGGGTTACAATCTGCATAGATCAGTTTTGTTTTCTCTACCTATTTAACCAAATATGGGGACATTAAACATCTTTTTCCTTCTTCTTAAGATGGCAATTTCTCAGTTGAGATTCCTGCATTGCAGGGGGTTGGACTGCATGACCCTTCCCACTCCATGAATCTGTACAGTAATCTCCATACATCCACCAAGGAAGGGCTATCCTCCCTTTCCTAAATCATTGACCAAAACACCCCCAACTCTCATTAGCTGGAGCTCTGTGTCCAATATTGTATTTAGAACTCACATCAGCATCTCCAGCTACTATAGTTTTGCCTTCTGCTGCTTGCAACAAACTTTGGCCGTACGTAAGCCATATGGGCATTCTGATTTGCGTTCGACTGCTAAGAGCGATGTCTGCCGCTTTGAATGAGGAATGTGATACATCATTAAGCCCATTGTAGATGGCGACACGCCTGCCCTGAGCAACGAGGCTGTGTGTGCAGCGCAATCGCAGGATTGTACCCGACAAAGTCCTACTCAGAGCAGACCCATAACAATGAATGGACTGAACTAACCAAAGTCTGTCCATTTCAGTGGGTCTAGTCTGTTTATGACTTAAAAGGTTTCTTTTTGTTTTGGTTTGGTTTTTCCAGATAATTGTCCCAAACATGGGACGCCACTTTGCTGGGCAGATGGACATTTTCACAGATAGCAACATCTTTAGGGGGGAAATTGTTAAGAAGTAGGGAGTGTGATCCCTCATGTCAAGCTATTAATGCCACGCTGTTCTCTAGTTGTATATTGTGAGCTGCCGTAATGTGAAGCATCTGCTGAGGAATCCTCAGACCTCCATTGGCCAGATCCTTTTGGGCATGGTCTTCTCGTTGTTGGTTGGGCTCATTTACTACCAAATCCCAGACACTCTGCCGGAAGCCCTACAGAACAGGTAAGGTGCTCGTTCCTCCTCAGGTGGCCCTAGAGCACAGCATTTCTCTTAAGACAATCATAACCTTTGGGATTTAGTGTCAGGAGTATAATGTATTCCTGGACACAGCAGAGTTAGACGCAGCCTTTCTGGAAGCTTCTGGCTGTTGTGAAATTGACTAGACAGCTCAACGCAGGAACTCAGCAACTCACTGGATAACTATATGCAGTATTTATTGATTGAAACAACTAGCATCCATAAGTTACTATTTACAGACTTTACAAAATAAAAGAAACAAAACATAAAATCTTTTCCTCTCTCTATCTCTCTCTCACTCATCAACCTAACGCCACACACCAGCACCTACCACACCCTCTCAGAGAAAGCTGAGTTCTTTAAGTACTCCACTGACCAATCACAGGTGCTTGCTAATGGTCAGAGAGAGAGCAATCTGGGCTTTCTGCCAACTACTAATTGCTTAAAGATAACAGCTGCATTTCCTTTCTGCAGTAGGTCACTGAAATCTCTAACAATTTCACCATCTTTCTTTCTCCCACGTTCTAGCATGTCCAGTGGGAAGTTTAATATGTTTCAGCAATCATAGCTTAGATGAATCCAGAAGCTATTTATAGTTTCTGACTGACTCCTCTGGATGCAATCCTGTGAGAATAGAATATCTCATCAGGATTAGAGATGGGGGCAAAATCGGGGTCAGTTTGCATTTTGATGTACAACTACATAATTTGCACTTGTCGGAACCATTTGCAAACCAAAACACAGCTATCCTTTGACATTCACATCTGCAAAGCAGGTATCCGACCAAATAATGTGTACATAAATGTGTGTATATTTGGGGACAGTTGTTCGTAAAAATGCAAATAACATGCAAGATGTATTATAATAGAGAAAATGCATGCAAAAATGTTGGAAGAACGTGAATTAAAACGCTGACAAATTCTTATGAGCATTTGAGTGAAGGGTGGGGAGGAATCACAAACTGATGTCGAAATGTGCAGGGTTGTAAGACTGGAAAAACGATATAGAGAGAATCCAAAACGGACAGATTTGTCCACCCCCTAATTGATATAAAATCCATACAATATGTGAGTGCAGTAAATGAAGGGTGGGAATTGAAATGATTCTGCCCTGTGTATTCAAGGGATCTGTACCCTGCTAAAAACAAGCAATGTAAATTCTGTGCCAAAAGAAACTGAATTCCACCTAATTTGTATAATTTGATAAGCGTTGCAAACTGGCATAATTTTTCTTAATGAAGAATTATGTTGTTACTGCTAATTTGCACAGTTGCAGTTTTAACTTGACATGTGGAAAGGGACCCTTCTAACCACTGGACATCTTACTCAACTGCCTCTCTGAATTTCCAATATCAGGCATTTCTCATGCATTTGAAAGCTGTTACTTTCATACTGACTTAGAAAACTGCCCTTTTAAAATGAAAGCCAAGGGGGTGGGTGTCTGGCAGTGGAATTCTGCACTAAATACAGCAGTCTGCACTCCTGCATGATTGCAGCATGCACAGAGTTATATGTAATTCCTCTTTCGTACATCTGTTCTTTTTTTGCTGCAGACTAGGAGCTTTCTTTTTCATGGTGCTCACTCAGATCTTTGGGAACTTGTCAGCTGTGGAGCTCTTCATCTACGACAGAAAGCTCTTCATGTGAGCAACAGTCCTGCTTCCAAGGAAATCCATTCTATAATAGACATGCCCAGTGCCATGGCCTTTCCAGAAAACTGTGCCTGCAGAGTCTCAAATTTAATTAGATGTGTAGTGGTGTAATTATAGCATCAAGGAGCAGGTCGTCTTGAGCTAGCCAATGCAGGTTTTCCTCTCCAAATTTTGCTTGCAGGATTAGAAGTGGGAGTGAGGTTGAAATCATCAGCTTTAAAAACAACAACTCCCCCTCTTTGTTTCTTCTATGCCACAGCCTTGCACCTTGAGATAGGATTGTAGAACTGGAAAGGCCATCAGTCCAACCACTTTCCCCGAGAGTATTTTGATCCTGAATATGTATGTCTCCAAGAGAGGTCATTCCACTCTCTTGCTTGAGGGGGAACTTTGGTTCCATTATGACACTGTTCTTTATAGGTAGGAATGGAAATCCACCCAGTGGTGGACTTGGGGCTCTCAAATTTCAGCACCTCTCACATTCCATACTTCAGCATTTTTGGGGCACCCCCTGCAGCATGGCGCACTACCCTAAAACCATCTCTGATCCACCTTCCTGAAAACCTTGTTCACCCGTTGAATCCCATGTGGGTGGCACAGCTTTTTAAATACAACAACTCTACATTAAGAATGTATCTTTGTGTCCCTCTGCTGATCAAAGGCTCTTTGATTCACTGAAGGGTTCCAGGAAAGTGAATGGTGTTGAAAAATTATCCATTTTTTACCTCTTGCGGCCCTCACTCCCTGCATTTCTCCTCCCATGCTATCCTAGAGGGTTCCCTGCAGATTTTTGATGCAGCTGCAGAGGCTGGAGAGGGAAGGGAGAATCGGCTATAATAGCCTCTCCCTGCTTTCAACGTCAACTGGACCAAAGAGCTTTTTGTCAGTATGGAGACACAACAGGATACAACCCTGAGTTTCCTCCTCCTTTTTCTAGCCATGAGAGTGCCAGGGGTTACTACAGGACATCTGCATACTTTCTAGCCAAAGTGTTTGCTGATCTCGTTCCCAATCGAATCCTGCCTGTCCTACTGTTCTCTTCCATCTCCTATTTCATGATGGGTGAGTAAAGTGTTACGTTCTTTGATCTGAACCATCAACTGGTGGCGGCAGTGGTTAGATAAGGGGTGGGGAGTGTGACATTTCTTCCAGTCCAAATCTTTTTTGGGGGGAAATAAGACACAAATTAAGGATTTTTACCTGAAGGATCGTCTCCACCCCCCATCGTTCAGCCTGGATACTGAGATCCAGTGCCGAGGGCCTTCTGGCGGTTCGCTCATTGCAAGAAGTGAGGTTACAGGGAACCAGATAGAGGGCCTTCTCGGTAGTGGTGCCCGCCCTGTGGAACACCCTCCCATCAGATGTCAAGGAAATAAGCAGCTATCCTATTGTTAAAAGACATCTGAAGGCAGCCCTGTTTAGGGAAGTTTTTAATATTTAATGCTGTATTGTTTTTAACACTCGATTGGGAGCCGCCCAGAGTGGCTGGGGAAACTCAGCCAGATGGGTGGGGTATAAATATTACTATTATTATTATTATTATTATTATTAAACACACACACACAATTTAAAAGGTCAGCAAACACATCAAGGACAGTGTGAGCAGAGAGTAGGCCATGTTTCACTGTTAGGCCAATTTCCAACAGGTCATCTAGGAGTGGACCATGATCTGCTGGTTGCTGGGATTCTTGCAGAGAATGATGGACTGCATGAATCCAGCCACCTACTGTTCTCTTTCTTCCTTTGTGAGCCTTTTGTTCTTTGCCAAACATGAACAAAGCTTGAAAATCTCTCTTCAGAGGAGTCTTTGTACACAAATATGCTTCTGATCTGTTCCCCACCCCCTCACAACTTTGAATAGCCCATCAGCTATGTTTTTTGTTGTTGTTGTTGTTCTGTTAGGAGTGTCAGCTCTGGAGTCAGTAACACATAAATATTTGCCCAAAGTAAGACATGAGTCCATTTCCTCAAGCAGGAAACTTACGAAGGGAAACAACCAACCAAAGGCCACTTAGGAGAACCCGAATGAATGCAGGGATAGAAGCACTAAATGAGCTAGGACAGTGATGGGGAACTTGTGGCCCACCCAATGCTCTTAGACTCCCAGCTCCCATCAACCCTAGCCAAAGTGACCAGGAATGATGGGAGCTGGAGTTCCAGCAGTTTCTGGAGGACCAAAGGTTCCCCATCCCCAAGCTAAGTGTTTGAAGGGTACCATGTAACTTTTTCTCTTTCTGCCCACCTCCAGGTCTCAAATATGATGCAGAATCTTTCTTCCTGTACGTTTTGTCTCTTAGCCTGACTAACCTTGCAGCAGTGAGCATGGCTTTCTTAGTGAGCGCCAGTGTCAATGCATTTGCCGTTGCCAACCTCTTGATCGCCCTTCCGTATGTCTTCATGATGGTAAGCTGTTCTGTTTTTCAAAACATTCATACGGATGATGCACCCTTTTTGAATAATGTGCATGGCTACTTATAAAACAGTTTCTGCTGGAGTTTAAGCTCTGTGTATGAAATATCTAGGGTGAAGTTAGACGTTACAGCAAAAGACAAAACTAAGATACTGAAATCGGAGACAAACAGTAGCCCCAAAAGCACCAAGTATTTGTCCCTCATTGCTTTGCTCGCTTCTGTGACTTCTAGCCAAACTATAGAATTGCTAGATCCAAATGTCACATCAAACTATGGTTAAGCGAGATGTGAATGAGCCTGGTCCCCTAAAGAGCTCTTTTGCTCCCCACTCCCTCCTAAGGAGTTTGGAAGCCTTAGCTTCCACTAATTGCAGCATACCATACAGTCTGGAACTGTGGTTAATTTTGGTCATGGTTAGTCAAGCCAATTTCAGAAACCATGGTTTGAAGTTTGGCTTGTTGAAAATTAATCCATTTGGTACTCCAAATGTCACGACAATTGGTGGTTAACCAAAAGCGAAAGCGAACGCTTCCAAACTTGGAGGATGACTCAAAGTGCGCGTCACTGCTTAATGAACCCCATGGGACTTGTTAAGTTCTTACTGTAGTCTTTAATTATTTGCTTGTTTGTTTGGGCATCCTATATCTTGCAGGTCTTTGGTGGGTTTCTTGTAAACCTCAATTCCATGTTGAGCTGGCTGTCCTGGATCAAATGGATTAGTATCTACAGATATGGCATGAATGTGAGTCACAAGGACTTTTTTCCAGCTGCAGCTCCCTCCCCAAGATGTTTTAAAGGTTATTTCCCCAACTGGCCTACAAGTCTGGAAAGAAGTCTGCTGGGAAGGGGTTGGTGAGAATCTCCCAGGAGGATAATCAGTGGGTATTTAAACGATTAAATCATTGTTTATCAAACTTGGGTTTTCAGCTGTTGTTGGACTGCAGCAGCAGCAGCATCCCTACCGCGCAGGACCACTGGTCAGGGATGGAGTCCAACAACAGCTGGAGACCCAAGTTTGTGAAACACTGGGCTAAATGCTCAGACACTTCCCATCTGCCAACAAACACTGGTTTATACACCTAGCTCCAGTTATTGCTATTTTTTGCAAAAGGGAAAGAGAAGATGACAAAAATGCACTTGGGGATAAAAGTGTCACAAATGGGTGATTCTGGAACTGGTTCTGATGCTCATGCAAGTTTATTGTAACACCCACTCTAGCCTCAGCTGCGGCATCAGCATCAAAATGTCTAACCCACCCCAATTTAGTCCAGATTTACTTTCTGAAGAAAATCCACCAAAGTTTTTTTAAAAAAACATGATGCAAACAAACTGATATCTGAACTGGTTTGCAATATGAAAGCACCCAGAAACTGGGTGACCTGACAGTAAAAAATGTCTTGCTTTCCCCCCACCCCAATAATTTGCGTTTGTAAAATGCATGTTTCAATTTCAGGCTCTGACCATCAATGAACTTAAAGGAAGAGTCTTCTACTTGAACTCTACCAGGTAAAAACCATCCTTTTGGGGAGAGCAATCTAATGGGGGACAGGAAACACAGAATCCTTGCAGAAAAGCTGACAAATGCAGAGCTCTGCTGGTCTCAAACCAGCCAGGACCAAAGTTGGGGCTGGGAGCAGCTGGATGGCAAGTAAGGGAGGGGAAATGCAAGCCCTGGAAGTAAGACACTATTCCAGAATAGTGTCATGGAAGCTTTTCTCAACAATGTTTGGCTACTTGTTAGCTATGAGGGTTCCTGTGCGATGCTCAGAAGGTCTGGGTTCACTGGGCTTTTACCAGCAGCCTACTTCCCATATTCTTCCTTCAGGGTCCCTGGAGAGCATTACATGAAGGACCAAGAAATTGACTACAGCACATGGGGTTTCTGGGAGAATGAGCTGGCCCTCTTCTGCTTGACATGCATCTTCCTCTTTTTTGCTTACATGCAGCTCTTGAGAGTAAACCGTTGGAAATAGATTACCACATTAATGAGCCATTAGGAGAACAGCTATCCTCCTGGAATCTCCCCTCTATCTTATGAAATTAGGACTTGTGTTTTTTTTCTAATTGGTGATAGCCTGCCAAATTAAGATGTTTTTACAGATGAACAATTGGGATTGTGAAATAAGTGTTGTCATGCTCCTCTTGAAGAGAGCAGAATGCACCTTACTCTTTGTACATTTTTTTAAAAGTAAAATTTTTTAAGTGGCATGCTGCTGTCAATGTGACCTGTTGATTGAAAAACCATTCTCATAACCAAACAAAATATTTTCCGTTTTCTTTTTTTTTTACAAAATCATAAAATTTATTTTCTGTATAAAGAATTGCCTCTCTGTACACAGCAGAATTCCAGTCAATAGGCAGGAAAAATACAGTACATCACAATACATACAGGACTCAAATTAATCAGGGATACCAAATATCATACAAAAATATATAAATTAGGAAATTAAATTGGCATCAAAGCAAGCTGCCATTATCTGACTTAATCCAAGTAGAAAGGCACAAAAGAGTAATCAAGGCCTCCAGAGGGTTTTCACTAACCCATAAGAAGCAGCATCAAAACGTAATTGCACAGTATTTTAACATCATACTTCATTTGTTAGGAATCAATAAAACAACACGATTTGGACAGGTAAGTATTACTTACACAGGCTTCCACCCAAAAATGAACATGCCCACAAAATAGTATGATCTGCAGTTGCCATGAAGAAGTCTGCCTAGTGGTAGGACCCAAGTCTTGAAAATAAAAAGAACCTACACGAAACTTTCGAGTTTTTAAAAAGCCTGAATTCAGTCAGCTAATAAAAAACAAAGTAGCAAATATCCTTTGGGGAAAAAATTAGGAAATGGCTACTTCAAGCTAACCATCGTCCTGAGGTGGGAAAGTCACCAAAAGATCATTTTAGAGTAAACTTGAGATTGTGCCCCCTGCATTGGTAATCTTACCATGTTCTGAAAATGACTAGAAAAATAGAAAGTAAAGATGATTTTATGTTGTTAGTGACATCCTTGCACAGGGAACGTAGCCCTTGTACATAGTCAGTTTGGCTACAATAATTATTGTATTAATTTACATAACCATTTTCCTCCCAGATTAGCTATACTGTTTACCGTAAAGCAGGAAACTGGCTAGATTTTTAGATGCCACAAGAGACAACACATTTCAAGCTCAAAGCCTGTGAAACTGTAAAGAATGCTCAGAGCAGAAAATTAATTAATCAAGGTCTGGAAAGAAGAGGTTTGTTTCCTAAGGACTATTGTTTGCAAATCACATTAAGTTCTGACTACAGTCAAGGCACAATGCAAAGGGATGTTAGTCATTTGTCTTTCTTAAAGGAATACCTGGGATCACTCAGGAAAACACATACAGCACCCAGCGCTGGTAAATTCAATGTCCGCCCTCCGTCTCCCTCCATCAAGCAGAGTCTCGTTAAGCTTGTGTTCTGCAATTATATCTTCTACTCGGGTGATGTAAAGCAAAGACAGCAAAACCCCAAGGAACTGCAAAATAAAGTGACGAGAATGATCAGAATAGCACCATTCACTAACAGTTTACAATTCCTGCTCATTTGGGGAAAACAATTCTCAGTTTAAAGTTTGCACTCGTGCATAGATAAAGGACGCAGGCTGATATTCCTGCACTGCAGGGGGTTAGACTAGATGACCCTCGAGGTCCCTTTCAATTCTATAACATGCAACAAGTGTGGATAACTCAGGCATATTAAAATTTGGCACTTGTCCCTTTAAAAACCTTCAGGAAAGGCAGGTGTGGACCCATCTCTCTGAATGTGCTGAAATTTGCACTTTGGTGCACTTGAGGAGAGTCACACGTGATTTGCACAGTGCCCAAAGTACTAAAAACATGAGGAATGGATCTCAGATCATTGCTGCTTAAGCTAAGGAATTTTACACAGAAAAAGCAAGACTTGACAGCAATGAATCGCCACACCATCCAAAGGATGGATGCTTGAACATACTTGCGTCATCCCCCAGGAAGTCAGCCACTGAGCTTCTTGACAAAGGTTAGACAAGAGCAATCCTTCCCCAAACCAAAATGGAACGGCTTTGAAGTAAGCCAAGGCATTTCCCAAAAGGTCAAAAACAGCCTGACATTTTCCAAGCTAGTTTGAGAAATCTCCCTCCCTCCTAGTCACTCCGATCCTCAAAACATTATCGGTGCCAGGATCACAATCCTCCTAAGCCCTCTTCCCCTCCTCTTTAATTTCGACTTCTTCGATGGCACAGAGGAAGTAGGAGTGGTGCTCCAAATGCCACAAGAAGAGAAAGCAGAGAGGTTGGGGCTGCTTCCAGAAGACATTATGCCAAAGCAAGCGTTACTCTATACTTCCCAGTGCATCATCTTCTCATCACTTTAAAAGTCTGGTTCTGGGTGAAGCGAGTTTGTTGCACAAGACCTCCCAATCAACTACAGTTGTACAACCCAAAATCCTCTTTTGAGTATTTTCAGGTGGGATTCAATCAGTCTGGAATTCCACCTGGATTTCTCCCTTCCCTCTGGTGTGCTGCTAGCATGCCATGAGGGAAAGCCCCGAGATCTCATGGGAGTTATACTTTCTCAGAGGAAATATGCAATAGCATTTTAATAAGGAAGGAGAGGAAAACAGGAGGGCTTGTAAACCCTTTCCCTCCCGATTTGTTTAATGAAGTAAAGTTTGTGTAACATGTATAGTTTGATGTGTAATGTTTGCCATTTCTACAAATATTTTGTTCGGAAACGCTAATTCAATAGCACACGACCACCCTTGCCAACTGCAATCTTTCAACATATTGTATCATTTATATTGGTTATCCTTGCCAGGGCTACTTATTTCTAAGACCCTACACCAGCAGCATAGGAATCATCCAGGCCGTCATCAGAATCATTAACACTAAGAATGGAGCTCAAAACACATATAGGAAACAACTGACCCCATGCCACGCATCAAAGCTGCAAACCAGGAAGGAAGGAAGGACGGACCCAAGGCCTTGTCCTGAATATTTCCTTTTACAGTCTTGCCAGCCTTACCTGTGGCAGCAATATACCAAGCAGAATGCCAGCCATGATGGCATAGTTGTCCAAAAACCAAATCAGTACAGCGCTTGTGCATCCTCTCACATATATCACGTGTTGAACACTCAGGCGCTATAAAGTAACAAAAGAGACTTTTAAGTAAACAGCCTGATTTGTCTACTGAGACAATATGTGCCCTGTATTAAATGCTAACAGCCCCACTGATTTTCACACAGAGTTTACTGCTGGGATCTCAGTGGGTTTTATGTAGCAGGTTGAAAATGTCTACTCCATAAACTACGCCTCCCCAGATACTAGGACTGAGATCGTCTGAGTGGCTGTTGCTTCGAATTCCCTTTTTGTCAAAGTCCAGACTAATGCCAAAGAGTAGGGATTTTTCTGCAGAGCTTCTCAAACAAGACTGCCCCTCCAGCCAGGGCAGTTTACTGCTGATTTGTTTATAAGATGACACTGGTTGCGTTATGATTTAATTGGATTTTTTAAATGATTTTTATATAACATTAGGTGCCCTGAGAGAGCCCTAGAGCCTTGTTTGAAAGAGTGCATATTTTTTTAATAAATATACTTTTGAGTTCAAGCTGCCATTACAGTTCCATTGGTTACATCTTATCCCAATCTTAAGCTGCAAAGGGATGGGAGAGATGTCAAGCAATTTATTCCTATTTTCAGGCCAACATTACTAGACCAACCACATGAGACACAGGTCTGCAGTCAAGTCAGTTGTTGGCACTAGTGGGAGCCAACACAACTAGTCTTCCTAGCCCAATGGCACTGTCCCCCAAGTGACCCCTACACCCTCCTCAGATCTGCTTGGGTCAGGAGAACCCCCAAAACAGGGGAGGAAAGGGGGGGAACGGTTTCATCTGGCAAGCAGAAATGCACACTGCAAATGCAACAGCTGCCTTAGCAGAACATTTAATTACGCCTAAAATGCTTTCTTGCATTACAAGAAACTTCAACAACAGACTGGTGAATGCAACTGTATTTCTGTGCCAGCTGTTACTCACATGCTAGGTCTAAAGAACAGCCAATTCATCTTGCTTCCCGCATCCATGTTTTGTTCCAGTGAAGTCAGCAGTAACCTCACTGCAGAATTACCCACGATATACAAAAATCACAGAAAATGTGTTTATTAAAAACAAAACAAAACCCCGTTGCTTGGGCATTTCTCAGAAGTAGATCTGTTTACCTCAGCCTTAAACAGCAGATTTTGGTGTGCCCACAAAGAGATCTATTTGTGATGAAGATGACTGGAGCCTTGCAAATCATACGCATGCTCTTCTTGGCATGTGTGGATTGCAAAGGCATTAAAAAAACAGCACAGGAACAAATAAGACATGGAGAGTTTTCCTTTTCTGGTCTGCAACAGAAATGCTTGATAGTGCAGACACAGCCCAAGGATCAAGACTGCAAGTTGTACCCTCAAAACAGTAGATCATTTCAAATGGCTTAAAGCTGAACCGTATATGGGGGGGGGATACATGTTCCTACCTCTTCGTTCATAGTTTTATATCCACACATGGTATTAATAACTGCTGTCTGGGGGAAAAAAACATATTTCACAATATGAGTACAGTGCAACATGAATATATTTATATAGCTTATTTTCAATTTTTGGATAATGCAAACTATGAAATAATCAGTATATATTTGGATGTCTTCATTTTACCAGACCTGAAACAGTACAGTAAGTAAACTGGAAAACAACAGTGACTCTAAGCATTAAGAGCCCCTGCTACACAAATGAATGGCACAAATGAATTGCCTACCACCACAATTACTACTACAGTCTCCCTCCCAAATTTCAAAAGCTCAAAGACTTACACCAAGCTTTACAATTCTGTTTGCAGTTACACAGCCCTTTGTAATATCCCAATTTTTCAGCGTTCACGTTTCACAAGGCCAGTTTCTCTTGTGAACAAAATGGCCAACCTTGAGGGCTGTTAAGGCACTTGAGCCTTCAATCTTGCCCATGAATGCCACTTATAAATCATGATTCTCCTGCTACTGCTGACCAAGTCCACTAGGAACATCTCTTGCACAAATGAAGAAATCGCTTAAGAACAAATTTGTGCTGCTGCTTTTTAAACACTTTTTATTGGGTTTTATAAACAAGGATCACAATAGGCCAAGTCTTCTCGTGTCAAAAAATAGCATAATAATTTTGCAGCAATATCTGCAATATATGGTTCATTATTAGTGGTCAATGTATAAGTTCCTGGTTTGTGAATTGGTTTAAACAAAAATACAAAGGGGAAACGGAATAGAACACAACAAATCTGTGCTTCTGTTCAATTAATTTCCAGTCATCTCTGCTGAACAACCTCCTATATTCTCCTGTAGGAAGTTTCATGTGCACAGCAATTGTACTTTCCAAGTGCCTATACTTGAAACAAAACAGATATGTGTGTGGTTGTCAAGTTTAGCTCTCTAAACACAGTTTGCATGGAATTCACTTATTCATTGAGAAAGTGGTATCAGAATAGAAATTAGTCACATGTGAGGCATATTTCAGTGTGGCTTGCAGAGAAGTTCCCAGCACCTTGTGCCCTTAGTTACTGTTCACAATACATAACATAAATGCACTGACTACTTGCGAGATGTGCCCTGGGATGCTCCAGAAACCTTCAAAGGGTCAATAAGCAAGATGAAGGACTTCTGATAAAGAGAGAAAGTCATCGGAAGCTATGACAGGAATGGTTAAATTGTTTTTGAATTTCTATCATTTAAACCAACTGGCAATGCCAAAGTTGAAAACCTTTGAATAAAACTAGTCATGATTTAAGTTATAGGTGGTTTTATTTTTTAAAGATCTCCAGCTTTGCCTGGCCACGTCGGAGTGCAAACAGTGACATTTTCATGTTACTGAGCATAATGGAAGAAAAGGCGCCTTTTGTTTTGTAGGTAGTGCTAAGCAAAAGGTCCCACCTAAGGTAGCAAATATGAGGGGCATTTTAAGGACAACAAAATAGGCAGCCTCAGATGCTTCCTTGATGGCAGCAGTGGCAGCAGAGAAAGTGCTTTCTCAACAACAAAGATTGCAACTCAGTGATGGAGTTTGTGCTTTGTCCCAGAAGGTCCCAGCCTCAATCCCCAAGATCTTCAGGAAGGACGAGGAAAGACTCCTGTCAGAAACCCTGGAAACATTGCCAGGCAGTATTTAGCTAGATGAACATATATATGGTCTGAAGGTGGCTTCCTAGGTACTATGTCCTAACACTGGGAATGATGCTGCATGCAGGCTTCCTTCAGCAGTGACTCTTGGTGGCTGTCATCTTTCTGAAGATGGTGCTGCCCTAGGGCCACTGCTCTAAAGCATCCTCCAGGTGTGAAACAGAGATTCATGACAGATGTTCCATGCAAACAGCAGTGTCTGTTCTTCAACTGCAGCTGAGCCCAGCTCATGCCCAGCCAGTACAACTTCCACAAGTACTGCAAATGTACACAGAACACAGTTGAATACTGGATTGGCCCCTAATTCTTGTCTTTCCCATCATGAGTCAAGTGGGTTGCTACCCTTTTGGGGTTTTTTCAAAGTGGCAACACACACACACACACACACACACACGTATAAAGTATATTTAACTTGCCTCCTAAAGCAAAAATAATAATAATCACCAATTGCAAAGGAAGCCATAAAACTGCTCTAGAGATTGGACATCAAAGCTGCCAGCCAGCTAGGATCTTCCACAGGCAGATCTCCTCCTTTCAGGGTCTACCACACTGAACACTCTCAGAACTAGGCAAGGGGGTTGGAGGGAAAGTTATGTGTGTTCATTCACAGAGCAGCAAAACAGCCTCCGCCATTCTGGCAATGGTAAGACTGTGCTCTTTAATCAGGGGCAGTCCATCTGCAGAACCGCTCTAAGCAATTACAGGATATGGGAGTAGCATATAGGGATGCCAACTTTTCATTTTAAGCCCTTTGGCTCTGTTCTGCTAAGATGTGGGAGGAGGCCACTGGACTGTCAGGTCATTCCCATTCCTGCCTTCCCATCAGATGGGAATTAGTCCCGTCAGGCTCTGATAGTCTGTGGAAGGAGAAATTGAGCAAACCCTGCCCAGGCATCCCCTACTAGGCTCTATGAGCAGTGCCATGCCAGAGATGGCAGAACATAAACATGCTTGAACCCAAAAAAGTTCCTTGGCAAGCAAATTTGCGGGCTGCCCCAAGCTTGGCTGTGATAGGAAGCCACTTACACCTAGGTATCAGTATCTTAATCTTATTTACTGCATGAAATTTGTCCAAAGGTAGAGACGCTGCCCTCACATATTAAAAGTACTTTTCCATGACCAGAGAGTAAATGACTAATTACTGCTCACATCTGTACTTTTCCAGTGCAAAAGCCAAGTTGGTTTTGGAAACATGTCAAGCAGCTAAGATTTATTCATCTTGATTTATTTTTTAAAGACTGCTGGTGTGGCATCCTCCAGACAAATGAGTGTTAACAAGGCAATGCTGCAAGATTTCAAGGACTGTTCTGTGATATACGTGGTAACACATTCTCTTATAACCTAAAAAGGCCAATACTATTTATAGCAACATTACTGGTTTCATTTGGTAATAACGACAAAAGAGATGCAACAATATTTTGCTAAACAACATTCTATTAACACCCTCTCTGTCACAAAATCTCAGTGGAATGTCAGTTCATCCAAATGTTGTTAACCTTTTTATTCTATCATACTGATATGAAAGACATTTCTTGACGGTTATTTTTGATTGGTCAGGAAAAGGTAACATGGTATAATTAATCTTTCATTCCATAAACAGCCCAGAAGAAAATGGATATAATTCTTCATTTGCTTCAAAAAATATATATGGGGGCAGGGGGATCCAGTACTTAAAATATTTGCAGAAAATCAACACAAATAAACCAATTTATTTTAAAAGGGATTCCTATAACTTTTCCTTTTAGGAAATTGTACTGAAAGAGCCTCTGTTATCCTTACCAAGGTTGTTTCTGGGTGATCTGCTTTTGTGTGGAAAATGTACACTTGCTTACCATTTGTTACACATAGTCTAAGTGTGCACAGATCATAGCAAGCAAGATGAATCACATAACAAACCCTTCCATGTACAGATCTCCATTCTTGGTGGCAATTTTAGCTTGCCAGACTGATTTTCTTTAATGGGGAAAAAATTGGTGAAATGTGAGGAACAAACAAGTAACTGCAAAATTAATCCAGAATAATAAGTAACTTTTACCTTGTTTGTGACACAACAAGAGTAAGGAACTCCACAAGCTAGTGGTCCTGGGGCACTGCAGTCATGATACTGGTTTTCTGACCAGTCTTTAAAATCTTCACCACCACAGCACTTGAACTTTGAAGAGGGGGGGAAAGGTGTTACACAAAGACAAATCCTTGTTGCAGAAATTTAGAACCTTATTATCAGTAAGAAAAAAAACCACATCGTGATTATTATAGAGACTTCATGTCCTAATTTCTCATTATTATAGGCATGTGTGGAGGTGCCTAACATTATTTACAAATCACAAATTTAAACGTATGGAACACAAAACCACCAAAATGTATATTGCTTGCAGCTCTATTCTGGGGCAGGAAGAGCCTGTAAAGAACTCAAATTATAGGTATAAGGTATAAGGGACCCTTCCCCAACCTGGTGCCCTGGCTGGACCTGATGTGAGTTAATAGTCCAAAATATTCAGAAGACACCAAGTTGGGAAAGGCTGATCTAAGCAGTATGTTGTTCTAAATTTCTGTTATATGATGTCTAGTCTGATATAATAATAATAATAATAATAATAATAATAATAATAATAATAATAATAATAATTCCCCAGCCAGTCTGGGCGGCTTCCAACAGAACACTAAAATTCAATAATCTATTAAACATTAAACGCCTCCCTAAACAGGGCTGCCTTTTGATTGCAAAAAAAGGAAAGAAAAACACTAAAGCAATGAACGTGTAGGGTTGAAATAGGAACAAAAAGGGCAGCAGCTATCTAGCCAAAGATCTGAATACTGTGTAATATGTGTGTGTGTGTGTGTTTAATTTAATGGCTAAAATATCATAAAATCCCCATACATTTTGAAGGTAGCATCTTCCTTCAGGCAAAACAGCCAAAACGAAAAGCGGAGGTCTGCTGATGACTGCATTCCTGAAGGTCAGCCTCAAAAAACATTTGGATTTTTATGAGCTATTTACAATAAGCATCATAAAATGATTGATTAAACTTTCCTTTGCATCATTTGTGACCTTCAGCTTCTATTTGCTGCATCTTAATTTTCTCAGCTTTGACTACGCCCCACAGAATCGTCCCAGATTTTATCAGTACCATTACAGAGTAAAAGAGAATAGCTAATGTAATTTCATTTATAAAACAAGAACTAGAAAACTAAACACTCTTAATCAATCATTAATGCATTAACTAAACATCTCATTGGCATGGACCTAAACAAAGATAAACCAGATACTTACGAGAACTCTAAAACTTTGTGTATACATTTAACAAAAAGGAGACTTGGAAAGCTATGAATTAGTACACGCCTAAAACAATTTCTTCCTGACCTTTTTTTTTTTAAGAAGGCTGCCGCCTTTAAAAAATATAAGAAACACAATTCACCACAATAGTCTTCTGAGCAAGCCTCATTGAAATGAGCATTAATGTTTATGCACACCTCTCTTCATTTCAATTAAGTTTGCCCAAAAGAACCTCTCTTCTGGGTTGTGTGCAAAATCTTCACCATAAAGTCAAATTTGTCTTTTAAATGTTTCATTTAACATCTCTGTAGCTCAAAGCAAAAGCAACCCAGTAAGTATTTCAACACAAACCAATGAGTCAATTAAGCATACTATGGCATAAGACTCAGCTGTGGTTCAAAACAATTTCTAACTCTCAGTGGTCTATTTCCCTCAGCAAGGGTTTCAAGTTCCAATAAACACCTTAGTGCCTGAAAAAATGTTTGTATGGAAACTAAATAATAAAATTTGTAAGCAATTAACAGAGCCATCCAAACCCCCAACCCACCATGCTGGAGGGGGTCTGAATGGAGTACAGATGCCCCTGCCCAGCTCTGCCAGCCTCCACCAGTGGAGGGGTCCACTGTCAGCACTGAGCACCCCAACACATCCACCTGAACAGCAAATAGCTGGAAGCTACTGCTATATTGTAGCAGATGGGGTCAATAAATAGCCTACTACTGTTTGATTAATTTGACATCAAAAAACCAACCTCCTTTTGAACAAAATCCATTATGTTTTTGAAGTCCAAGTCATCATAGTAATTCACAATCCCTCTTCGGATGTTCTCATTTACAAAGTCAATTGTCTAAAGAAAGAAAGAAAAACTAAATAAGATCAAGCACACACAATTTGAAAAGAAAAAAGTATAAGCATGCACTCATACCATCAATATATACCAGTAACTGGCAACAAGTTTTAACAAGTCTATTCAGCAGCGGGGCTGAGAATGATTGTAATGCTTTTTAGACTCTTAGTTCTGATAAGCTGCTACAAAGGGAAATGAAAGAGAAAATTTTAACATGCTGTAATTTCTCACACTTCCTTTGGTATCTTAGAAAGATGATGATGATATCTACAACTTAATGTAAGAATACTTAAATGATTTATCCAATGCAGATTATGGGTCAAGAATGTGTAACTGATTGACAGCCCTAAAAAATAAGCAATATGCAAGAACTTGTTTGGTATTATGCCCTGTCAATATATAAAATTGTAGGAAAACAAGAACCTACTCCTGCAAATGTTTGCTTATGGTTTGATAGTTTTCATGCAATAAATGTGAAACATCTTAGACCACTATGTAGGATCCACAGAACTAACTTAATAAAAAAGTGGCTTTGTTACAGGATTTTTGCATTTTCCCAGCATACAAACTGGATAATTTTGCCAATGGGAAAATGTGATTTTTCCTCTCATTTGCTGTGTGGAATACGGTTATTAACAGTTGGACAACACCTGCAATGTATCATAAGTAACAAATCATACATCCTTCCAATGCCCATTTTGTAGCATTTGGATTTTTTTCTTTATTTTTACTGCTTTAGAATATTAAAAACTCTCCCACTATAGCATTCCAACCTGGAGATTGTAATCTCTCTCTTCAACAAGTGGTGGGTATCAGTAAGCTCTCCTCTCCTCCAATTTGTCCACACACAGAAAATTATTTGAAGATTGCATACACACCTACCATGGGCACCATCTCCCCAGGGCGCTGTGTGCCCAAGCACCCAGAAAATTTCCCATATAGGGGCTGGGCACCCGCAAAATGCAGGAGCTCAAACGCAGGCTCCACGCCCCATGGAAAGAGCACTGAGTTCAGGCGGGGGGTGGGAGAGAGAGCATGGAGTTGGGGCAGGAGGGGAAGAGAGAGTGTGGAGTTAGGCGGTGAAAGAGCAGAGTTGGGGTGGAAGAGAGCACAGAGTTCGGGCGGGGTGGGTGGGTGGGAGAAAGCAGGGAGATCAAGCATGGGGTGGAAGAAAAAGCGTGGAGTTGGAGAGAGAGAGAGAGAGAGTTCTGGCGGGAGGGGTCCAGTTGCAGTGCCGCTGGAGCTTATGTCCCGCCTCACACTATGACGTCATGACACCGCAGCGTGCATCATGATGTCATGGCATGTGCATCATGTTGTCACAGTGTGGGCAGGGGGCAAGTCGTGCTGGGCACCCACAGTGTGGGGTCCAAATCAGCACAGTTCTCCCCAACATCTAATGCTGGAGTATACAATGGTTCTTTAAAACAAACAAACAAACCAGCAAATACCTATCTCCCACACGAGTATCATTCTAATAGAAAGATACACCCCATAATGGCTAAGTTCTTCCAAATAAAATAACTTGCGAGGCCCAAGATCTCTATCTGCTCAGGCCGAATTCTGTCTCTATTGGTGCACCATTCCTTTTCAAATAGACACAATATTCAGTTTGAATGGTGGCGAAATGCAATATTCACACTACACTACACTACAGAAATACTACTTTGAGGAAAGGCATCTGGAGCTACACCATCATAACTGAAAATTTATTATGTGTGTGAGGGGGTCCCTATTATCTCAATAAACTTTTATTCACTTCACTATTATTAGCAAGCAATCAGTTTCCCCAAGTTAGACATTCAAGGTAGACAAGCCTTTGCAAATTACGTCAACTTTAGAGACAAAACAGGCTTGTCAGGCCAGCTTGTGCTGCAAGAGGAAACACCAAGCTCCACGCTTCTCCAAAATACCAATGGCTCTGAACTGCTTACTAGCGTTTGGAACAGGCTGACTGAAACCTACCTGTAAAATTAGAAGCTTCGGGGAAGGAAGTAATTTACATCTCCACCCTTTGGGCCTAGCCAGAATGAGCATGTATGCCTCATTATTACAAGTTAAGAAGGGGCATTACAGTGCTGCGGGTAGGAATTTCTATGCCTGGGCAGGCTCTCAAGTCTTTATCCATGCCTTGTGGAATGGATACTCTGGCAAGTTAAAAATAGTTGTGGACTTTTAAGGAAATTCCAAGTTCTCACTACACAGAATGAATTGCTCTTGCTCTTTGCAAAAAAACAACAACACCTGCTGCTCAATAATCTGTCTCCAATTTTCTCTTCCTCCACTAACAGTATTCAGTGTTTTTAACAAGTCTGCTCTATCCCTCTCATTTTGGAAGAGACTTTGAGTTGGTTTCTGCCACTTGATCACGCAGTTTCTCTTGGTTTGGTGGAGGGGAGCTATATTCCCCACCTCAGAATCAGTTATGACATTCCTGCCCCTCACTGGGTCAATGGGGTCCATCTGCTAGTGCAGAGAGCTATTTTCAAGTTGTGTGTTAGTGGGTGGACAGAAACAAGCAGAAACAGATCGCTTCAGAGGCATTCTGTGCGGGCTGATGAAGGAAATGAGGCATTTTTAGGCAGGGGACAATCACGAGTTATCACCCAAAGCAGGAAGTATTGAGGGTGCTGCTGAGTGCTCGCTGGACTGGAGCTGCATGCCTGGATGAAAGCTTCTGAACAGTGGGGTTTGAGGCACATCTACGGCTCATAATTCACCTAGCAAGGAGGGATGTTTATTCCAATCTTTGGCTGGGGAGTCACAGAATGTGAGAAGGGAGTTTGCCCTCCAACACCTGAGCTAACTTCATCTGCTCACATTTGTTTGATTTGGCTATTATTCCACAGTTCTTCCGGTTGTTATATTTTTACATATACAACTTTTTCACAACTTACTGTGCTTCAAGTCTTTTCTCAAGGCATGGGAGCAATGTGATACATGTCTTCTAAGAAGAAAGTAGGCCCTCCTGACTTCAATGGGACTTACTCCCAGTTGAGTGTGTGCAGGATTACAGCCTAAATACCCTGTATCGTGTTAGTCCACAGGCAGAGAGCCAGTGTGAAGCTGCAGTACCATGCTACCTGGTTTGCAAATCTCCGAACAAGGTAATCTGACATCTTGAAAATGTTATTGCATTTCTCCATACTGAAAAAGAAACTTTACATAACATAATCTAAGCAATAATGTATTGAGTGATATTTGATGCCTATATATTGTGCTCGTATCCAGGCTGCACAGAGGCAAGTTGTCTCATTCTATCGTATTTATGCTGCTGCACACATGCAAAGCCAGCAGGCAGGTTGGAAGCTTCAGAGGGGTAGAGGACTGCCAAAGACAACTTGTCGATCCTTATCTTCCTAAAGCACTATTGAAGTTATATTCTGGCAACACTCAAAACTATTCCCGGTTTATGACAAAATGTTAGAGTTGACAACCAATTACAGAATATTTAGTTGATTAGCTACCAGACTTTTAGCCTCAGTTAATGTTCATTTTGCCAGCACTCAATTATAGGTGTGTTTTGAAAATACTGAAGGAAGTGCAAGGCATCATATACATATTTCCTTCTTTTTCAAAGGAAAGACCATCTTTCTTTCTTTCTCATTGCCTACTACAGTAACACACAAGATCCTTTATAGCCTGAAAAATTTAACCAATTGGCCCTTAACAGGAACTTCACTTTTGCTGCTGTCAGAGTCTCCTCTGGAAGAGAGAAAGGGGAGCCCATTGTGAACCATCTAGCCTGGTGATGAGCAGTCCCCAACCCCTTCTGAAATGTACTCTATTAAGACCAGTGTGGACTCTTGGAGTGCTGTTAGAACAGCACTTGAAGTGTGTTATTAGCTTCATTCATACATATTGTTTAAGTCTAACTGTTTAAGTCTAATTGTTTCTTTGTAATACTGAATTTATCCTATTCTGGTTGAAAAGTTTTTGCCTTACTTGAATTTATTGATGCTGATATTTGGTAACAAACTGGATTTCCCCCAAATGTTGCATTTCTGATAACTTAATGAGTTGCTTTGGGCACAGCTGACTATGGAAAAACAACATACAAATAAACTAAACTGAACATATAATGTGGTATTAGGCACTGAATCTAACTTCCTAAGAATCTCATATTTCATTTTTTTTAAATGGTAATAGTTTTAGCCTTTAAGGTAACAAACATACACTTTGAACTGTGGAAAACACCTGCTGAAAAGCCAGAAGGATAAAAAGAGTTTCTATAGCTGGCAAGAGTGAATATTGCAGAATAAATTTTACAAAGTAAGAGAAATTATGAAAATTTGCTTGCTTTCTGTAAGTTACATAGTTGTTTAGGGCACAGAATCAGGAGTGCCAAAATGCAATTTTATTTTTACAGTAGTGTTTGCATAGCCCTGATTTTGTTGCAATCTTGCCACTCAAATACATGATCTTCTGTGCCTCTTCCATAATAATCAGTAATTCTGCTTTGACATAAGTGAGTACTGATTCCATTTTTCCATAACAAATGGGGAGAAGTTTTTTTTAAAGGTACATTTTCTTCAATATTTCGGTTTTCTTACCTGATTCCTGAAAATTAAGGCCATAACTCCGCCAATTAGTTCAATGAGCAAACAAATACCCAAGATGTACATGAACTGCAAAAGAATTTCAAAAATACTACGTAAACATACAAAATCTACAATCTTTAGTGCTGAAATCATGACTCATGACTTCCAGTGAAATTAAGCAACTTTTAGAACTGCTGTAGATGAGGCAGTGCCACTTGAGCACTTACCACTGCTACTCTGCAAAGACTCATGTGCCTCTGGGGTGATCTTGCCTCTCAACTACGGAGGATGAGCAGCAGGCGGCAGCAGCAGCACAACACAGGAGATGAAGGCAGACCTGTGGCACCACAGTCAGGTCCCCAAGCCGCCTTCATCCTCCTCTTCTGTGTTCTGTGCAGCACTCGTGTTTTAGACTCTATTACGCAACAGACCAAAAACCTTAATGCCCTTGCTACATTCGAACATACTTTTTACAAACAAAATCCATTTTGTTTGGATACCAGTTCAGACATTTGAATATAGTGAAGTTTACTGAGTGGTTACTGTGAGGGGTGTTTTTTTCCTTTCTTTTTCTTTCCCTGAAATCCTGCCCCATCTCCATCCCTTTTTGATTTTTTAAAAAATTGCCATGCACATAAAGCTGAATGTCCACAAGTTAAACGTGTGTAAGTTGTGGGTTTCATGTATTTCAAATCGTAAAAAGTAGCGTTTTTCTCCTGCCAAACCTGCATCAGGTCAGAATGCTATGGATTTCAAACTAATGTACTCTATCCCTTATTCCTGAAATGTATATTGAAACAATTAACATAAATTCTACAGCACTGGTCGAAACTCCCATTGTTCTAGGTGCACTTTGCAACAGGGAATTTCATTAGCGCAAGTATTTTCTGAGCTCTGGGCGCAGTACTGCACCTAATATTTCAGATTAAAACTGCAGAGTGGAAGAAAAGGAGGACTTTTTTCTGCCTCCCCACTGCAAGCTACTCCTTGAAGACTGCAGAAGAGACCCTCTTTAGAATATTAGTGGGGTGGATAGGGGAAGGACTAAACCAGGCATCCCCAAACTCGGCCCTCCAGATGTTTTGGGACTACAATTCCCATCATCCCTAACCACTGGTCCTGCTAGCTAGGGATGATGGGAGTTGTAGTCCCAAAACATCTGGAGGGCCAAGTTTGGGGGTGCCTGGACTAAACCATGTGAAAAATGAACATAATATTTTAGCTACGGTTCATTCATCTTGAGCTTTGTATTCTAGTTATAAAAAAGCACACCTAGACATTCCATTGTTGCGCTCATAATCTAGGTTTAAGGTGCCATTTAGCTCCTAGTTTTCATATCTCAGTTTCTAACACTGTTCTACAGTTTCTCCTTTTTGGCTAAATCTGGTCTATGTCTATATCCCTACTAGTGGGCCAATAGTGTTAATTAATTTTTGCTGTTTACTTCTCATTCTCAACATTTCTCTAAATTTAATTTGCATATTGATTGTTTTACTGTTGATGTGAAAATGTCAATCACTGGTTCTACCCCAAAAGGAATCATGGTGCTACTTTAGATCAAAGGGCTCTTTTCATTAATAAATGAGTTATATAAAAATATGACACATTAAAAAAAAACCATGTAGATGGACAAAGTTCAAGCATACATGCTGTGAAAGAAACCTGCTCTGCTAACCTGGAGGCAGTAAATCAATGGACTTCAGTTTAAATAATAACTAAATACATTTTGTGAATGAAAATATTTTATCCTGACTCCGCTTTTAACATCAAGCTATGTTAACACATATTTTGTTAAATATAAAATAACATTTTATATGCCTGAATTTACATTGCATTTTTCTTACATAAATCTTACTTTTGTTTAAGCAGGCTCTTTCAGTTGCACCCACATTTTCTCTAAAACCATGATTAAGTGCCACTAAAGTAAAGCATTTGCCTTTGACAACTTCATTTACACTGGTTAAATTAGAATCCATCTTGCTCTTTCCTTTCTCTCTGCTATTTATGCAAAGAAGGAGATTATTAGCTAAGCTGTCTTAAAGTTGTTTACAGAATAGAGAACAAAATAAGTTTTATAAACATCAAGTTCAGGTTACAAGTAGACTCCTACTTATATAAAAGTACTTACAGCTTGAAGAAGGCATAAGTTGTCCCTTAGGGAAGCCAACACACCCACAAAGGAAACGAGGAACATTATAATACCTAGGAGTATTAGAAGAACGGCTGGAGCTAAAAAGGCACTTTCAAGGGTTTTATATTTCTGTCTTTCAACTTCTGCATAAATGCCAACTGCTAAGACAAACGCTCCTAGCAACTGTAACAGAAAGAGAAAGTGTTTGTTATTGTTGTTTTCCAAACAAAACCAATGGCTGTATTTTAAACTGACTTATTAAAAAAAGAAAATCAAATTACTGCTTATTTCACAGAGTACAAACTGGAATCTTGAAAGTTGGAATTGATTTTTTTAAAAAACAAACCCTTAAACCAGGTACAGCAAACTGGAAGTATCAAGCACACAGCATTATCTTGTCTGGTCCCTAAATCAGGGGCAGATTGTATTTCCAACAGGATATGTCACACGCAAAGCATTATGGAACTGTTCTGTAGCTGAACCGATATCACCGATACATTTCCAGAATACTAACCGTGTTAGTCCACTTCAGCCAAAAGTCTTGCGCCACTTTCATAAAAGATTCATACAATAAATTCATACAATAAAACAATATCATTTTATTAAAAGGATAATTGTGTTAATCTTTAAAGTGCCACAATACTCGATGTTTGTTTTTACTGAAAATAGTGGTGCACGAGGTAGTCTTACACTCTGGTCTTAATGGCCTTATAGGGACACCCAAGCATATAGTAAGGTTGGTAGTACAATAGCTTTGTAAACAAGCATTTTGGTTTCCCTGTGAATGTCCCAGTCCTCAAACACTCTGCATTTCAATCAGGACAGACGAACTAATGCCAGTGTACTGGAAGAAGCAAAGATCACCAGTGTCGAAGCAATGATTCTTCAACATCAACTTCGTTGGACTGGTCATGTTGTGTGGATGCCTGATTATCGTCTTCCAAAGCCACTACTCTATTCCAAACATAAAAATGGAAAGTGTAATGCTGCTGGTCAACAAAAGAGGTTTAAAGACTATTTAGATGCAGTGGTTTGGTACAGGGTAATATTTATTCCGTTCTTGTTCTACCTGAATCAAGCTAACGAAAATAATGTTTAGAACTGTGTGTCTACTTATTTTCAGCAGCCTTCTTATCCAACATTTTAGAAGAGAGAAAATCAGTTTATCCCTGCTACGTGATCATCCAATGCAAATTGAATATGATTTAATAAATATTAATACAGTACTGTATCTAAATTTGTCAGGACTGCAGCACATGGGGATGTTTAAGCCTCCCCTCCTCTCAACCATGATCTTGATGGAAATATTCCCCACAGTGCCATTAGCTCTGGGGTGAAAGGTCCTGTCTCCATATGGCCTGAGTGACCAATCCTGAATTGTATTTTTAGAGCTCCCACATCTCAACACACTCACAGCTTCAGAATTTCTCCCATAAATAACCAAGGGAGCCGGGGAACTAAGGGGAAATCCTTTTATATATATATATAAAAGCAGTGCCAAAATATACTTCTAAGAAATATAAACCATTGCATTTATCAAAGTTAAAAATAAGCATAGCTTTAAAAAGGTCTCTTTTCCCTCAATAAAAATTCCTCTGAGGAAGAAAAACTGCCAAAGAAGGTAGTTTAAAGTAAACTGAGAAAGAAGGAGTGATCCTCTCACCAATCTTTTATGACAAAAGTGTATTGGCTGGAAGAGGCCTCTCCATTTGAGGTTCTTAAGTTGCTTCTTTCTAGAAAAGTCTGACTTTTGGTTGAAGCCTTCATCCATAAATAGGAATGTGTGCATCATTATGCAAAGAAGTGCCAGCCTTCCTGGGCATATGTGAGCTGCTTAGAACATATGGCTAAGAACGGCTCCTGGTTCATGATGTGACACTGAATGAACTGGGTGGCATCGTGTGTTGTGCAAAAGCAAAGCTTTTGACCAGAGAGAATAAGGAGGCATGTTTGTGCATTTCTCAGAATATGCAAACTCCGTATCTGTGGATGGGAGGCAGGGGTGCACAAACAAGCCCCGCTTCAAAAGCCTTGTGCATGTCATCCTGAGCAGCATCAGGGGTTCAAACATTTGTCCATGCCCCCATCCACACTTAGGTATTTGCACATTCAGGGAAATGCCACTACATGTCTCTGCTGTATCTTGAAGGAAACAGCCCCCCAGTCATGGAGATGTAAGGTATGAGGTAGCCCCAAATCTCATTTTCGGGTGCCAAGATGTTATGAAATTCAGTTCCTCATTTAGGCTGTTCATGAAGCTCTCTGTTGAACTGGGAACTAATAATAAGAAACTGGGAACTAGGAACCTACATCCTAGCCTCCTGGAATAGAGATAACTTTAACTGTAAATAGGAAATCAGCTAGCATCACATGCAAGTAAGGAATTTCCCCATAAGGATAAAGAACAGCATGAACCTTCAGTGGTATTTCAGTCGAGGATCTATTAGCTGTGATGCCTAAATAGAGTGAAGAAAGTGAATAATCCTTCAGATGATATCAGCCTCTAAGCCACCTTCTGAAGATCCAAACAGTTCTAGCTAAACTTGAGCCATAAAAAATATCGCCAAAATATTTCTAAAATGATTTTTGGCATTATTAATAAAACGGGCAAGTTCCATCCCCCAATGTAGGTAGAATTATGCTAATGAAAACTGGAATTATCTGGCAGCGATTCCTATAATTAATACACAGAAAGCTACAATGCAAGCACAAACACAATTATAAGGCCTCTACATTCACACTTTTAACTGGATCTTAAGTTTAGTTCAATGACCCCAATGACCTCTTCAACTCACTTCAGTGAAACAGAACAATATTTTGACAGAGCAACTGCTACCTAACCTTTCATCTCATTCAGCTTACTAACTGTTGAGGCAGGCCATTATTGCCCAATGAAAGCCTCTAACTATATCCACAAGACAAGTCTTGTTTTACTTTTCAGCCCAGGGGTCCACCAAAATATTTCATATTTACAAAACAAAAGTTCCAGAATGCAAGTCCTCTAAACAATGAAAGCACAACGAACGGGTGTTAACCGATTCAAAATGTGCACTCTTTTCTTAAGAGATCAAAATGCATTTAGTCAAGCATTTTTTTGCAAGAAACCCAACAACACAACTTAAAGGGGGGTAAGATCAGGGGTTG
This sequence comes from Lacerta agilis, assembly GCF_009819535.1. Taxonomy (NCBI): domain Eukaryota; kingdom Metazoa; phylum Chordata; class Lepidosauria; order Squamata; family Lacertidae; genus Lacerta; species Lacerta agilis. The sequence goes on along the minus strand of NC_046316.1, from coordinate 26,330,624 downwards.
CTAACCTCTGAGCCACCAGATGTGGTTGAACTCCAATGGCAAGCATGATAGGAGTTGGAGTGCAGCAACACCTGCAAGGACAAATGTTACCCACACCTGAACTATGGGGTTCACCCAAAACTGGCCAATAGTTCACCAACAGACCACAATCTATCCTCTTCCATATACTTCCTGATGTTTTGTTGTTGTTGTTGTTGTTGTTGTTGTTGTTGAGTCGTTCAGTCGTGTCCGACTCTTTGTGACCCCATGGACAAGAGCACGCCAGGCACGCCTATCTTTCACTGCCTCCCGCAGTTTGGCCAAACTGATGTTTATTAATCATAGTTTGCCATGATGTTAAACAGAATTTGAAACATTGGTTTGAAGATGGTTTGCAAACTAATTATTTGGAGGTTAGCACAAATCATAAGGTGCCAATTTGGACATCACAGCAATGTGAGCTAGAAAAACTCAGGAAGTGGAGGAGGGAAGGGAATAAGAGCAAAGGTACTCCCAGTCACAAAATCATGGTTGGGCATTATGTGTTAACTGAGCTACATGTTAATTAAGTGGTGTTGTGTATTGATTGAGCGATAGTCACATATCTGAAGATACAATAATGAACAAAGTAAGGGTTCAAATTATTCCTAGCTTCATAAACCATGAAGCCAAGAACCAGTGACAAAACCTTATGCTCCTCTTTTGCCCCTCCCATTGCAAGTCCTCTTCAGTGCAGATATCTTGGTTTGTTTAAACTAAAGCCCCTCTTTTCATCTTTAGCTTTAGGTTAATTCCTGGCCCTGGAGTAATGTACTGATTCGTAAGCAAACATTAAGCCACAGTCTCTTATTTCATCTAAACAGGGAACTCTGGTTTAAACAAACCAGGATCTCCAGACCAAGAAGAGAGAAGAGTGTGTGGACCTAACACTCCTCATAAACTATTATTCATAACAGGGAACATTATGTCCAGTCCAGATCCTCATGTGTTAATGGTTAATTAATCCAGTATAAGTATGAATACAATCCAAAGTGACAGCTGAGCTGTCTTTCAAATAGCATGAAAGCTTGGGGCTTTTACTGGAATAAGTCTTATCGGGAGCAATATTATTCAATCAGTCAGTCATATTACAGTACACTGTCACTGTGTAATAAGTGTTTTACAAAGAACAAGCACACACAGATCCCTGTCCCAAGGTGTTTAGTCTATATTCAACATAGCAGGGAGAGAAAAGGAAAGGGAATGAAATGGTGGTGAATGTAAACGACACAGCCTGTTTGAATTAGACCTGCAAGCTCTTATCAATTCATCCATGCGATTAATTCATTAAATATTTCTTTATAGGTTAAAATTTGCCTGTCTACTAATGTGGGGTGTGTCACAAGCAAAAATTGAGACTTTGAACTCAGAACTATGCAGCACATAGATAAATGCACGCTTTTTATCTTCTTCTGCACTTCTTAACCTGCCTGTTTGCAATGTTGGTTGCAGAATGATAGGTGCATGACAACATAAAAAAATTAAGCATATGTACAATCTTCAGAGACTATTTCTATTTAAACGAATTTTACTGCAAAAATGAATTATTTTATTATTAATGGTTGGACAGAACCAGAAGAAAATTTCAGGGCAGCAGGAGATGACAAGTAAATATGACCTGTCCCTGCCTTTTCTAATAGCCACTGCTAGCATATGATTACTTTAGAGAAAGGCAGCAGGTGCCACAAGCACTTTAATGCCTCTCCCCCCCCCCCCCTTTTGCTTCCTCGACTGAGTCAGGGCACTAGTTTGCCAAGTTAAAAGCCTAAATTCACCGCACAAGTCAAGCTACAACTGTTCTGACCGCACCTCTGAATGGTCTCCTCCGTTACATACTTTGAAATCGGCGTTATTTTAAACCACGATAGCCTCCCACTGAAGTGTGCATGCACACAAAAGCTCATACCAAGAACAAACTTAGTTGGCTTCTAAGGTGCTACTGGAAGGAATTTTTTTATTTTTTATTTTGTTTTAAATAAATAAAAGCACGTGCTTATCGAGCGAACTGTTTGCTTTCCCGTCACTGGGTGGGATTGGAAACCTTTGCAACTGGACGGACCGCCCCGGCGTGTTCTGAGAAGGAGGCGTGTGTGTGTGTGGTTTCTGTGCGCAACTCCCTAAACAACAACAAAAAACCGCCTCAAAACCCCAAACGTTGCGGCCGGCCGGCGCGTTTCCTGGTGCTTCTTTCCAGCAGCCTTACCCGCATCGCACCACACCTGTCGCTAACAGGTCGCCTCGGTTCTGTAAGCTCGGAGGGCAAAAAAGAAAAAAACACAAAACGCAGCAGGAGGGCATGCCTGGGGCATTTCTCCTATTCCCCCCCCCCCCATGGCAGCTCGTCGCTCGTCGCCCCACTTTCCTTCTTTCTTGCCTGCCCCAGCTCGGCGGCTACACCCTACTCCATGGGAGCTGCTGCCGCCTGACGGAGGTTCGGCCTGCCCGCCCCTCGCACTCACCCAAAACACCGTGGAGTAAGTGATGAGCGTGAACTTGAGGCACAGGTAGTTGAAGCGCGCGCAGTAGCGGACCTGCTCCGAGTCTCCCGTCGACCGCGCCATCCTCCTCCTCCTCCTCCCTCGGCCTGCTTCTGCCGCGGCCCTGGCGCCTCCCCTCCGCCAATAATCCCTCCGCCGCCGCCGCCGCGCTTCCTGCTCCTCCCGCCCGCCAGCCACCTGCGGAGCTCCAGGCTGCGAGCGGCGGCGGCTGCGCCTGCTCTCTTCTCTGGAAGCGGCTCGCCTGCGCCAGACAGCGGGAGGAGCCTGCCTGTGTCCCCGAGGGCAGCCGGGAAGGGAGAGGCAAGAAAGCGACGGCGCCCCGGCTTCCTGGAGCGGCAGCTAGTCGGAGACTGCTCCGCTTTCGCACCTCAAAACGAGCCGCAGCCCGGCAGCCCCGGGGATCTTTCGCGCCCTCGGAGGGTCTCCCGCTGCGCTTGTTTAAGCTCTAATTGAATCGCCGCCTTCTCAGCTCGTTCTCATCGAACTCCAGCGTCTACACACGTGTGTGTTTCTGACATTTGATTACATTACATCGGATGAAGCAGACGTTTAATTCACAAGCGCTGATGTCATAATAAATTTGTCTTTCACGTGCCACGCTGTTTCTGCGGTGGCAGCCTTAACACAACAAGTATCCTTCTAAATATCGTTAGATGAAGGATGCAATCGTGCCCCCACTTACTGTACTTGGGAATAAGCCTCATTTCAACTAACGAAGGCAGCCCTGTTTAGGGAAGTTTTGAATGTTTGATGTTTTACCGTGCTATTAATATTCTGTTGGGAGCTGCCCAGAGTGACTTGGGAAACCCAGCCAGATGGGCGGGATATAAATAATAATAATAATAATAATAATAATAATAATAATTATTATTATTATTATTATTATTATTATTATTATTATTTCCGAATAAGCATGTGTCGGAATGCGCTGTAAAAGCCCCGCCCTGCTCGTCTTGTTTACTTGAGAACTGGTGCGACTGTGATCAGTGGGCGTTCCTTCAAAGGTGCCACTCTTTCTTTTGACAAATGCAATGGGCAAAGGAGTCAAACTGAAACCATTCACACCAACAATGGAAAAAATGTTCCATTGTAGTACAGTGGTACCTCGGTTTAAGAACAGCCCTGTTCAGTTTACAAACTCCGCAAAACCAGAAGTAGTGTCCCAGTTTGCGAACTTTACCTCAGTCTGAGTTTGGCCAAACTGTGGGAGGCAGTGGAGGATAGGGGTGCCTGGGGTGCTCTGGTCCATGGGGTCACAAAGAGTCGGACACCACTGAACGACTGAACAAGAACAAGAATGGAAGCCGAATGGTGGAAGGGGACCAGCCGCAGAAGGCCTCATTAGGGAAAGAGCACCTCAGTTTAAGAATGGTTTCAGTTTAAGAACGGGCTTCCGGAACAGATTAGTTTGTAAACCGAGGTACCACTGTATACAGATGTCCCGGTTTTGTTCCTAGCATTGTGAATCTAACATTGGCATATTGGATGAAGATGCTTTAGGACTCACAAAGTGAGTTCAAGCACTCTCCCAATGGCAAATAGCAAGAAAAAAAAAAGTGAATTGTTTTGCTGTATTATTGAGCAAACATGAAGAGAATATGTGACTGATATTAAGCTAGCTGAGAAAAAGAGAGAAATGCCTCACTCCAAGCCCTACACAAGAAAGCTATTTTCTTAAGGAAGAATAGCTCATTGACACTACTAACAACTGCTGAATTTGTTCTTGCCCACTTGCCAACAAGCGAGCGAATGAATGAATGAAGGAATTGAGGAGAAATGATTTGCATTATAGAAGCTGTGAAATCTGTAAGTGTCTAATATTAAAACATTTCAATGGTTTTTCAGGTTTTCTTGCTTCCTGCAACAAGCATTCAATGTAATCTTACACTTTGTCTTTGATAAAGCCCTGTGTTTACTAATAAAAAAGTAAATTTTGCTCTTAGTTATATATCTCTCTTATCAAGAGTATCTTAAAACTGTTAAGATCACTAGCTAAATTATGCTGTGTTTTCCACTGTGTAAAGTCATAGTGATTTCCCTGGAAGTCTGTTGGGCTTTCTACAAGTGACCTTTCAGCATGTTTTCCTTTTGGAACAGAACAGAACCTTTCTGCTAGCGAAGTATATCCCCTTATAAGGATCTAACAGTAAAATGGAACAGATCTCTTTCATATATATACTCGGTGTAAATATTTATTCATCTTCTAGAGCATCAGGAACTCCAGTTGTGAAACTAACACAGAAAGAATGTGATTGCACATATTCAGCTTGTCAGAGAACTCTTGGAAATGCTATATGGTTATTATTATTATTTTACAAAACAATAATTTAAATAAAGTACAGTATAACATTAAATTGACTGGTCACTGGTAAAGTTGGCTCTAATGAAGTACTGTCCTTGTCCACATAGACAATGTCCAATAGTTTTAGCCTTCTTTTTTTCATGTGCTGGAATTTTAATGCAACTATGCAAGAATATGTGAGAATGCATTAAAAAGTTCAAAGATGCCTTACATGATTATTTTCCACATGAATATTCCAGGCATTAACATTTAAATATTGCATTCTTAAAATGGTTTATCCTTTAAGGACTTGTTTACACAAGTCAGTTGAGTTGATGCTCCTTTAAATCTCTTCAATTCAAAGGTGTTTTGGAAGCTATCCAAGGTTTAAAGCGCATCTTCAATAAAGCTGGGACATCTCAAATAGTCCGGTACTTTTTTCACCTTATCCGAGGGTAACGGTATATAATGTCCCTGTTAATAATTGCACATTTGGCAGACAGGATATTTTGCAGAGAGCACTAACTAAATTGCCTCTGTTCTACAGTATACAGAGTGGTCCTTTTTCTATAAGTAGCGTCTAGAGAGAGTTCAGTGTCTCTAGCAGAAAGTATTTGATGATAAGAAACATGAGAGCAGAACTTGAATCAAATCCAGCCTTGTATTTAACCATTTGCCTGGTCGCCATAGGCCACCAGGAATTCCATGCAGCTGCAGGTACACATGCCATGCAGCTGAGTGAACAGTCTATTAGAACAGACTATTCTGTACCTATGCCAGACCCCTTGGTAGAAGTTGATTGTTGTGGTTGGCTGGTGGCTTAGTAGTAGCCTACACTTCCATACCGGTTGAAGAACTTTCCTTTCCTCTGTGGCCACTGGCCAGCATAGAAACTAAGGCTACGTAACTTCTTCATGTGCTAGTAAAATGTTTGCAGGCCAGGAATTTTTATAGGTACACTTGCGCAGGTGAACTGATATATGGAAATGTACTGATATGAATAAGCAGCTGGGGAAGTTGGGGTGAAATAATGTTGACTCAAGGTTGGACCCTGGTTTTAAACAAAGTCTTGTACTACAGGTTACATTAGATGTAGTCTTCTGGCAATGGTGCACACTAGTCAGAGCTTGGATTCATAACTTTGGCTTTCAAGTAGTAGACTACATGATTTTAGATGCTGAACAAAACATTCTTGAAATAGTGCTTATATACCTGTGGCATGCTAGCTATTTCATTACCGGAGGTTTTTCCTGTGTTCCTTTTTTTAAAAAATGGGATAAGCTACTGTTCTGCAGAAATTTCTCAACAGACTTGAATAATCCAGTTTAAATATAGTGGAAATCTAACTATATTTTAAGGGTAGTCTCAGAGCAATGGGATAATCTCAGAATTTCCACTGGGGATTTAAATACACAGTAAAAGAGATGGTTCTGTGTGTGATGCAAATTACTTAAAAGTTTGGGGGGGAGGAATGGGCACATCTCAGGAAACTGTTTTAGACTATACAGGCATAGTAATAAGAATAAATAGTAGCCATAGATAAGTTAGGCATATTTTAAGACACTTTGAAGGCAACTCACTGCATCATTTTATTAGGAGAAAATAATGGATGGGATCCAAGCAACCAACTCCTGGGCATATGCAGAAAGCAGTTATGCTTACATGGGTGGGGGGGAACGGTATTTCTTTCCTGTGGCATTCCCTTGTGCTTTACAGAGCCTTCTCAGGAAGGCTGTTCTTGAGATTGGGAGCTTTTCGCAGGATGAAAATGACTACCTCTGAGCAGAATATGGTTCACAGTAGTTGAGCTCCCAGCCACTGTTCACAGTCCAGTGTGTGAGCTTCTGTGAAGCTCTCACAGCAGTCAGCAGGAGATGGATTTCACAATCCTGAATACATTTTTACTGTCTTCTGTATAGTTGCTTTGGAACTGTTCTCACAAACCCTCCTAATAATATTTATGGCACTCTGCAGGCCAAGTTCTTAGTGAAACTCTCACCAAATTAAATGTGAGTTGTGGATACGCAAAGGATAAATGTCTTGGCCCTAATAGGGTAAAATCTTTGACACTCTTCGCTTTAAATCTGAGAGGAACAGAGCTATGAAGATTACTACAAAAACGTGGGAGAAGGGGTGGAACTCCAGCGTCATGAAACTGGATTTCGTTAGCTATTGTATATTCTAGCCTCTCCACCTCTTTTCAATTCTCGTTAAGCCTGTAGATTTTTTTTTGATTTTTTTTTGCCTGTTTGGCTGCTTCCAAAATGTTTCAGTGTTACAAAGGAAGGGAGAATTAAAGTCCAACAACTTAATGCTGCAATATCTTTTATCTCTTCTTTAAAAAAAAAACAACACATTTTAATAGAGTTACCATAACCTGACACTTAAGAAGATTCTTATCACAGATCTTCTGCATATTTCTGTTGGTCGTTAACACCAGCAGATAGTTTCTTATGTCATTATTTATTCAAATGGATTTGTGGTGGATATGAGCATAGAAGAGCTGTAATCGCTTCCTGTGGAAAACCATTGTGTGGTGCATGGAAGATCTCTAAACTGAATGTGGGATGAACATAAGTCAGTGTGTCATGTTCTGAAGATCTCCAAACTGCGAGTTCACAGCAACAATGCTAGGACTGCTGTAAGAAAATAATCCCATTTCACACAGATTTCGACAGTGAGCTGAAGACAGTTATGAAGACAATTTCCTCCTCAAACATAAGCGACATTTCAGTGGGCGACATTTCCATAGACCACGTCAACCAGACCGCGTTTTCTCAGCCTGGCTGGCAAATAGCACTTTGGGCTATCACCTATTTATTCATAGTCATCGTATCGGTTGTGGGCAATGGCACTGTCATTTGGATTATCTTATCTCACCAACGGATGAGGACTGTTACCAACTATTTTATTGTTAACTTGGCTTTTTCTGACCTGCTAATGACTGCCTTGAACACAGTGTTCAATTTTATTTATGCCAGCCACAATGTCTGGTATTTCGGTGAGGGATTCTGTCGGTTTCTTAACTTTATTCCTGTTACGGCAATGTTTGTGAGCATTTATTCTATGACTGCTCTTGCTGCTGAGAGGTAAGAATTTTGAAGTTGAGCTAAATTTTGTTGTCCTATTCTTATTTGTTTTTAAAGGGTTAACTTGTAAAAGCTGGGTTGAAAAGAAGTTATACTAACCGAACTGGAAAAGCAGCTGAATTTTTACAAATCTGGGCATATTTACTTAAAAGTAGATCTCACTGAGTTCTACAGCACAATCCTATGCATGTTTACTCAAAAGTAGGTCCCATTGTGTTCACTGCGGCTTATTCCCAAGTAAGCATGCATATAATTGCACCATTACTCTCTAGTAAGTATGTTTAAGAGTGTAGTCATGCGGGAACAGTCCTATACCTGGGAACACACACACACACACACCCCACTTCTAAATCCAACCAGAATCAAGCTGTCATACTATGACTTGGAACTTGCATTTGGAACATGGGATAATGAACAAAGGGGACATTATATTCTGATCCTGAATTATTATTTTGCACTGAAAGGTGTAATATGTGGGGCAAAGCTCACAAAGTTCACTGATAAAACACATCCATTTCCTTGCTCATATGCACACCACCAGATCCCAAACAGCTCCATCTGGTTCCTTTAAGATGCCTACATCAGGGGCTAGACACTCTGAAGCTGCTGAAATCTGCACAGCTTGGTACCCAGTAGACACAGGTACCACCCCTCCGTGCTATCAAAGAGCTTATATAACAGAGTAAAAGCAGATCCCTAAGTCAAAGGTTAAATGTTGTGGTTTTCAACCATAGCAGAGTCTGGCTGAGTCTTATAATTCAGCAGGGAAGCACTCTGCAGGACACAAAAAGGCCGTCCATTCCTATTAATTTAAACTTTATGGAAATTGTTTATCATTACCAAATCAAAAAGGGGATATTACAGAAGTTTCAGCGGGCTGCTACATAGCTTCTACTATCTCGATCATTTTCTGTAAGTCCCATTCTGTTCCCCAGGGGTTTTTTTTAGTCTCCAGCAAGACTTACAAATATACTTGATGTTCTTATTTATCTGTTTTTGTTTTAGTGTTTAGTGTTACATTGAGTCCTTGTTCACACATCATTTACAGACAGTGACTCATAACCCACAATACAGGAAATATCTGAATGCCTTTTTCTACAGAGGACAATGCAAATTAGGTTCCGTTTCCTCTTGTCAAAAAAAGGACAAGTTAGCAAGATCCTGCCAGTTCAGAAACATCTTTCACTTAGAGTCAACAGGACAAAAGTCACCTCTGGGAAACACCTAGTGTACTAGTCATCAATTTATTTAATAATAAAATACAAATAATACAAAATTATGTCAGCGTAGCTACTGTGTTCAAATTAATTTAGAATTCATAAACGCCCAAGATTTAACCAGATGTAAAACACTGTATTTCCCCATTATGTTCAGTGTCTGCGTGGTTCCTATATTCCTATTAACAATAAAGTCCGGGGCTGTGAGACAATTGGTGCTGGAGGAGACTCTTGAGAGTCCCGTGGACTGCAAGAAGATCAAACCTATCCATTCTCAAAGAAATCAGCCCTGAGTACTCACTAGAAGGACAGATCCTGAAGTTGAGGCTCCAGTACTTTGGCCACCTCATGAGAAGAGAAGAATCCCTAGAAAAGACCCTGATGCTGGGAAAGATGGAGGGCACAAGGAGAAGGGGACGACAGAGGATGAGATGGTTGGACAGTGTTCTTGAAGCTACTAACATGAGTTTGGCCAAACTGCGAGAGGCAGTGAAGGATAGGCGTGCCTGGCGTGCTCTGGTCCATGGGGTCACGAAGAGTCGGACACGACTGAACGACTGAACAACAAAAACACTGTATTTCCCCATTATGTTCAGTGTCTGCGTGGTTCCTATATTCCTATTAACAATAAAGTCCAGGGCTGTGAGACAATTGTCACATAGTCAATATGGCATATAAGGAGGTCTCTGTGTGTTTTGGTGAACCCTTGGATTTTCACAAGTGGAAAGAAATGGAGGGGAGGACCAATACAAGGCTGCCAGCCTTACTTGGGAGTAGCGTAAGTCCCACTTAACTCAACTGGGGCTTACTTCGGAGTGGGTATATACTCATAGGGCTGCAAAAAACCCAAACAGGAAGAAAATAGAACTGTGCAGACATTTCCTTTCAGGAGGCAGAGGAGAGTGAGGAATAAGCAGAGATCAAATGTGGAGCAAGCCAAACTGCTCATGGGGCAAAATGCAGGCTTGTAGGGGTTCCCTTTTCACAAACCTGAATCAGCCAGGACAACCCAAATATATCCACACTTGCAGAATGCAAGCAATATGTGCTATTACGCAGATAAGCCTACTCCTCGGTGGGGTAGGCAGTAGTATTTGATCATGAAAACAGAAATAAATCAGTTTCTGGGAAAGATTAATGATGACTTTAATAGAAGTAGCTTTTTTGGTTCAAAGTTTGCTGGTAACGGATACCTTGTGTATATATTATATCTTTAGTCTGGAGCTTACCACAAATTTATTTTAGAAAACAGTCCTCCAGATCAGTTTATTTTCTCTACATCTACCACTTTGGGATTATTGGGGAAGAACTTATAAAACCAATGCCTTTTTTATTTTTATTAGTTACATAGGAAAAGTTGAACTTCCATTTTTATAGAAGCACAAGGTTTGTGCCATAACTATACTGCACCACTCTTTAGGGAGCTACGCTATGTGCAAGAAGCTGGTGTAAAGAAAGCCAGTGGAAATAAAGCTGGCATAAAGTTACACCTGATCCAAATCCCATTCAGCAGCTAGGCAGATGCTGCTGCCCTGCCTAACTCTGGCAGAGGAAAAACAAGTCTTTAAAATAGTGTTCTGTGCTGGGTTGCCAGGTCACGTAACTAGGCTGAATCTACTTAGGATCCAGCCTAAGGCCCCCCTCCCGGTCCTGCCCCCACCATGCCCCAGAATGCTCCCTTTCGGAGACACACACCAGCCTTGGCTCAGCCTTTTTGGACTGCCACCTTTTCCTGCCTGAGAGGCTGCCTCTTCTGTTTTTCTTCCCTTTACACTACTGCTAGTCATAAAAGATTTCTCAGGAAAACAGGTAGGCTGCATTTATCATCCTTGGAAAACAAGCCATCAATTTCTTACTGTTTGGATTAGGGGTGCCAGATTTTCCTGCGCCGTGTGTGACAAATGGATGAAGTTATCTTCCTCCCCACACAGCTAAGATGTGGGGAAGCTTTGCCTGCTAAACTTCTGCTTGTCATGTGGCTTTTTAAGACACAGGAGCCGTGCCAGAAAAAGTTGGCACCCCTAAAATTTATTTTATACATTCTGCAAAAGCTCTGGACAGATCTTCCAAGCAGAGGCTGTCGTACCTTGGCAGTAAGTAACTGGAAACGAATATTTTTTGTTTGGGTTTCGATTGACTCAAAGGTGCAAAAGTTAAGAATCGACAAGACAATATATAAATTCAACAGGACAAGTACTGTTGCACAAGTTGTATTAGGAACATAGAAAGCTGCATTGTACCAAATCAGATTGTTGGTCTATCTCACACACTACTGACCCAGTATAATAGTGGGACAGAAAGAAGAAAGTACATAAATGTAATGATGGTCACCAGCTTGGATGGCCCCAAAAAAGCATTAGGAAAATGGAGGCTAGCGATGGCGACTAACCACAGCAGCCATGTTCTCCCTCAGCTGTTGGAGGCAGTATGTCTCTGAATACCAATTGCCAGGAAAAGCTCTGTAGCACTCATGCCCTGCTTGCAGGCTTCCCATAGGCATCTGGTTGGCCACTGTGAGAACAAGATGCTGGATTAGATGGGTCTGGGGCCTGATCCAGTAGGACTACTCTTATTTGTACCAACTAGCAGTTGCTCTCTTCCCTTGCACTGTCTGAAGTTGTCAGGCATTGAACCTTGAACCTGGAACCTTCAACAGAGTGACTGGGGCAATCCAGTCAGATGGGTAGGGTACAAATAATTAAATTCTTATTAACATTCAAAGCAGGTGCCCTATCACTAAACTATGTTTGCTTTTTAATGAGAAACATTGAACCAATACGTGAACCGAAACACTTCAAAAGTAGCACTTCACTGAATTTTGCAATGCCATTCTCCAACCAGCGTGTTCAAAAATGGTTATATTAGGGGGAAAGTGTGCATAGAAATGCTTGTTAAGTGAAAATAACGTACAAAATGCATTATATTAGGGAGGTATATTTTAAAAATGTGGATATTGGTTAAGACTGCATGGACAAAGGTGTATATTAGGAGAAAATTGCACCAAAGTTGCTGACAAATTTGCGGGAGGCATTAAAAAAATTAAATCACAAATTGCTGTGGAAATATGAAGAGATGAATTTAAGAATGGAAAAAAATAGAAACCTGGAGAAACCAAAACTGAGACATTTGTTCATCCATAGCTATGGCACTTCCATGGAATAACTTGGCCTGAATTACTTCCTGAAATCTCAGAGTAAACAAACTACGAGGCAGGAATTAATCATTGTACAAATAACTCTTCTCAGCAGAGCCACTTACTTAGGTATACAAAACCCTAGGATCATAAATCCTATCCTTGGTGTTAGAAAAAACTACCAATTTTGGAAAAACTCAGCCCCACTGGCCATGCAACATCAATTATTGTCGAAAATGTCATTTTCTGTGTATCCTACAGTACGTGTGTGCTACGATCACAGAGCACATTTATCAAGCAGGCCACATTGGCTTCCTAGTCATGTGTCAGGCAGCAACCCGAGATGAGTGTTCACAACAGGTGTGAGATAAAATCCACAACATGCCATTTAAACTGGAAGGCGCAAGGGTTGGAGGGAGGCTGAGGGGGAAACATTTCCACTGCTCAGTGAACAAATCAGGCCTGTGGTAAAATGCAGCAGCATGACTTTTTCTTAGAAAAATAAATGATTGCCCCTCACAAAGCTCATACAAATCACTAATTAGTCTGGCCTTATTTACACCAATCTATGCATATTTGTATGCATTCTTTAACTAGAGAACTCCATTTTAAATTTGGAGGCATGCGAATATTGAAGTAGAGCTGTATATTCCCCTTGCCACAGCTTTTGATTAGAGGTCACTCCAGAAGTTTCCCAAGTTTCAGAATCAGCTTGGGAGTGAATGCTCAGAAGACATTTGTACACACAGAGCGTATCCCACAGCCCTTTGGATCTGTAGATTTCTTTTCACATAAATGTACACAGTAGAGTAGGGTGGAGGGGATAATGATTCGCCTCTTCTATGTTTGACATGTTTATTGTGAATATGGCTGTGTACACACGATACCTTCAAAGCACATAGCACAGTCTTCCCCTCAAAGAATTCTGGGTGCTGCTGTTTGCAAATGGTTGCTAGGAATTGCAATTTTGTGCAGGCTGAACTGCGGCCTAATTCTCTCTCTCTCCCTTTCAGGTATATGGCTATAATTTACCCTTTCAGGCAAAAGCTCTCTGCTGGGTGCACCAAAGTGGTCATAGGAATAATCTGGTTGGTGGCTTTTGGACTTGCTTTCCCACAGTTCTTTTATGCACAAATTCGTGTTGACTACGGAATGACCAAATGTGTTGTTGCCTGGCCAGATGACGTTCATCGTAAACATCTCATCACGTAAGAACATCCCAAATCCTGAACTCCAAAATACATGTTGGCAGCTGAGATCGCTTGATTTAAGGGGGAAAGAGAACACGCGAATGCTGTGTCGCTGAAAATCTTGCCTTAACCATCTGTTTTCAGCCAGAATCTGTGTTACTACTACTGTATATCCTCTTTACACTTTATGGAGGAGAGTGGAGGCAAACAGGTGACCATGTTAATATTCATGCAGAAATCAAGGATACTGGCAATTTAGGGTGTTTGATCCACAGATTTCAATGAAGTTGCAGTTTTCTAAAGTGAAAGAAGTCTGTTGTCTTCTATTCAGCTGAGACATTCTGTGATGGGGGATTGAGGGTTGAATCCAGGAACTCTAGACCAAGGTGATCAAATTTAATTAAAACAGGGCTTCATACATCATTTAAAAATGCTCCAGACTTACCCATGTTAACTGAATGGCAGGACCATTCCAATACTTTTAAATCCTTGGGGGAAATGGGATACCAGTATTCCTTCCATACTAGTAATTTAGTCTGGGATCCCATCTATCGGTTAACATGCCTTTGCTGGACAATCCTGGCAATGTCATAGCACTGGAGTGCTAAGGGATGGCTGTGTTACCCCTCTCACCTTTTCTTTAAAAGTCAATTGCAACATTAGCTTCCATGCATTGTCTAGCAAAATATTCCTGAGGCTTTTCAGAGCTACTGTATCTTTACCTAAAAGCTTCCTCTTTGCAGCTGCCAACTTTAATTGCTTCTTGTTGAGCCTATAATTGTCCTTTAATTAGTCCTTCCTGCTCTACACTTTCATTACTAGATTTCTTTTTTCTTTTAACTGAAAAATAGCATAGTGTCACAAATATGGGGCAATTCATCCCCAATGAAACACCGTCCTGAACAGAAAACGCTTAGAGGAAGGGATCACAGGGCGCAAGCTTCTAATTAAAGTTGCAGGGTGGGTTTCCTTTGTCCCAGCACAAAAAGCGAAGCACTTACCTCAGCAGCAGCACCCTCCCCATTGCAAGAAATTGATGAGAAAGGCACAGATATGTAATCTTCTGGCCCAATCAAGATTCACACAGAAACAAGGATCAGCAAGGAGTGTCTGCTTGAACAACAATCGCCATGCTTCCTGTTTGAGAAATATCAAATCAAAATCTGGCACTGAATGGGATGCCCTCACTGTGATATGAAGCAGTACTTCTATAGAGTAACAGTACCATGAAATCTCTAAGAGAAATTTTGACTGTTGATTATTGGTAGTGAAAAAAATGTCAAAACATGGCAAGGTGGTGGATGCAAAAAGAAGGGGGAAGCGGTGTGACCTCAAAAAACAGGCCTTGGCTCCAGTAGATAAAAGGGGTGAGGGGAAAATGGAGAGATATCTTGAGACCTTGCAGTGATTAGTCTTGCAGTGACTAGCCTTGCTATTTGTGGCAAAGGGGATTTCCTCCATGTGTTCTTATCTCTTCCTCTGCCTGGCTCACCTCTTCCCCCTTTTAGTCCGGGGAAAAGCAAACTCAAGGCTAAAACACAGAGTCCTTTGTTCTATTTAAGAGGTTCTGGAATTCAAGAGGCCAAACATTTATGGAGCTTTGGGTACAATTCTCATCTCCCTCCAAGGATGAGGCACGATTATTTAAGCATTGCGTTAACATCACTCCTTGAACGTTTATCATCAACCATCTTCTACAAATAGTTGCCTTCTGACAAGCTGTCTTCATGCCACTGTTTTACTGCAGCCACTGTTACACCACCCAAAAAAGGTGGGGGGGGGCACACAAATTTTACACAAATTCACACTGTATACATGATATGCTAATTTATACGTATGGTTGCAAATTTAGAAATAATCACTATAATTCAAATATAAATTAACTATATCTTGTCATAGTGGAGAAGACTGTGACCTGGTGATCTGTAGGTTTGCTTAGTCTGTTGTCCCCATGTTAACTGTTGGTGGGCAACTTCAAGGCTCTTACTCTCCCTTCATAAGTATCTGGTCAGGCCTTCTGACAGAGGACACTTTCAGAACAGTGGAAATTATAGAACCTTAGAGTTAGAAGGGACCTCTGCAAGTCCTCTGCAAAGCAGGGCAGATGGTCACCCTAAACAGCAGTTTAGAATTTTGAGAGCATCACTTTTGAAAGACCATTAATGGTACATTGTGTTTTGATAGCTTCCCCTCACTGGCCTTGCTTCACATCCTCCTTGAGTGTTTTTGCCTGATTGGAACATGCCACTGAACTCTAAGAATGACTTGTTGCTTGCCTGGATGGAGAATAGGATTTGTGTGTGTGTGTGTGTGTGTGTGTGTGTGTGTGTGAAAACTAGCTCAGTGTACAAAGATACCATTTACATTCACTTTTGCCTCTTGCCCTGCAAACCACTGGCCCCCGGAAAGTTTTGGAAACTCAGGCAGAAAAGCATTCCTTGAGCTTCCAAATACACAGAGGTTCTTTTTGGACTGAAGGAAGGGAAACAAGCTCTATCCACGCTCAGCTCTTTTTCTCTCTTTTTCAGGTACCACATTACAGTCATTATTTTGGTGTACCTGCTGCCTCTCCTAGTGATGTTTGTCACATACAGTGCAATCGGAAAGGCTCTGTGGAATAATGCTGTTCCTGGAGATCACACTAATGTGCTCAGCTACCAGCATATGATTACGGCCAAAAAAAAGGTTAGTCGTTGTGAGCCAGTAACTGCTGCTTATAGCACAATGGTAACATGAACCCCGGGGCAAATCTCACTGCTGCATAGTTTCGTTTCCAGCAAGAACGACAGACCAGACACACCTCCGGCTAAGACTCAGATTGTGTATACAGTATTTCTTTAAAAAACAACAGGTTAGGTACAGATCATGACAAATCGCTGTTCCCAAACCAATGGTAGGAGCGCATTAGGTGCAGAGTTTGTGGGAATGCGTACAGTCTTGATTTTGCAAATTACCACATAAGTTTCAGCAAATGCCCTCTGCTGTCCTGGATAGGTACTACAGCACGATGCCTCTAACCAACATTATAAAAGGTAAAGGTAAAGGACCCCTGAACAGTAAAGTCCAGTCAAAGGTGACTATGGGCTGCGGTGCTCATCTCGCTTCAGGTCGAGGAAGCCGATGTTTGTCCACAGACAGCTTTCCGTGTCATGTGGCCAGCATGACTAAACCGCTTCTGGTGCAACGGAACACCATGACGGAAGCCAGAGCACACAGAAACGCTGTTTACCTTCCCACCACAGCAGTACCTATTTATCTACTTGCACTGGTGTGCTTTTGAACTGCTAGGTTGGCAGAAGCTGGGACAGAGCAACGGAAGCTCACCGCCATCACACGGACTCAAACCGCTGACCTTCTGATCGGCAAGCCCAAGAGGCTCAGTGGTTTAGACCAATGCCACCTTTGTCCCGGTAACCAACATTATATACATTGGCAGCAAACAAGTAGGACAATATATTGCTAGCTAAGGGGGCTCAACTTGAAGAGTCACCACCCATCACTCCCCAGTCCTAAAAAGTGCATGTTTCTGGGATTTGCGGCAACATTATCACAGCAGCATTCTGCACAGCCACAGTTGCCTTTATAATGAAGTTACTACTATATATTGCAGGGATGAGGAAACTGACATTAATACAACTATGCATTTAACATATTGTCTGGTTTGGTTCATAAGAAACTCCAGGCACAAATTGCTGCACAGACACGCATCACAGACTTGCTGAGTACCCACCCTAGGCCTGTATTTCACGAGAAATGGGTGGAAGTCTCTATTTGACAGCACAGGCACGAATCTAGGACCAGAAGAATGACAAAGCATTCAAATATTTCTCTTTCCTTTTTCTAGTTTGTCAGGACAATGGTTGCAGTTGTGATCACATTTGCCATCTGCTGGTTCCCTTATCATCTCTACTTCGTCTTGGGGAACATCCGGAAAGACATTTACAGGCAAAAGTACATTCAACAAGTATACCTGGCGGTATTTTTGCTTGCCATGAGCTCTGCGATGTATAGCCCAATTATTTATTGCTGCCTCAATCAAAAGTGAGTAGTGCATGCGTTAAGTGGGTGCAAGCACCCTGGGAATATCTAAAGTGTAGGATAAAAATGCTCGTATATAAATGTAGGAACCTAGGAAGCTGTCTTATACCAGTTCAGATCATTGGCCCATTTTGCTCAGTGTGGCCTACGCCCAGGGCTTATCCATATATCATATTTAGCTTGACCTCTAACATTTGCAATGCAATCATTTACATTCCCGCTCTGAAGCAAATACCACTGAGTTCAATGGTGCTTACTCTCAGGCACAGTATTAACAAATTCCACAAAAAAACAGCGGTTTTCTCTGGAGGTGCATCATGTCCCTTTGACAGCTTTTGTTGCATTTATTCCATCAGGGAAACAGTCCATTTTTCTTTGGAATGAGAGAAAAATTCCTTTGGGGGTTCAATACGGAGGCTCACACAAAATTCCTCAAAAGCGTCTGTGAGAGCACACACCCTATATAAAGAAATATACATCACCTTGACCATTCATTCTCTAGCCAACCACCTTCTGCCACCTCAGCACTTTCTCTCATCCAACCATAGTCCTTGAAAACACTTACTCAACCCAAGTTTTTTTTTGCTGTACATGAGGAGACTTCCTTATGCCTTTGTCAAGCAATCGGCGAGACTGCACTCTTGGGGGCGAGACTGCACTCTTGCATACGTGATCCAAGATCCTCATGGATTATGGGTTTTGCAGAATTTCTACCTTCTCAGTCTGTACAAGGGATGGGGTGCTTTTTCTGACTACATTCTGGGGGTCATATGCTAGTGGTTGCTGGGGCCAGAGGTAAAAGTTGGCAGAACAGCCAATGTGACTTATGCTTTGGTATAGGCCACACACAAGTCAGGTTTTTCTATACAGATTTCTCTCTGCACCCTGTCAGGCAAGAAGTGTGATCACCCTACAAGGACACAGTCCACCCAGACAAAACACTTGAGGAATCCCTGAAGTCTGAGGTTCCCCATCCCTTATCTATACCATGTAACACCTGGCTTGTTTGCACCCATTTACAGGTTCCGCTCTGGTTTCAAGATAGCTTTCCAGTGCTGCCCTTGCATCAAAGCAACGGAAAGAGACAGACTTAACCTTACTCCCCGATTGCCTTTAAAGAAGACCTGGAGAGATCAAGCATCCAACAACCAGACAAGCACAGGAACACAGACAACCAATACGGACAATGTACCATTAAGTACTATGTATTTGGTCGTTTGACTGTTATGCCAATAGCTTGATTAATGGCTTCTTGTCGTGTTTCTTCACTGCAGATTAAAAATATTACCACAGAGGTTTGCAATAGATTTGGGAGTATTCTTTGCAGTGCTTCATGCCAGCAACACAACCGATCAATTCCTCCATCAATGTTATTTCTTGAATGTCTTAGTGTCTGAAAATAATCTCAATGCCATACACTCATAGTATTATAGAAAGCCACAGAGCTGAGCCAAGACATTTTACTGCCTGAGGCAAAGGACAAGGTAGCTCACCTCCCTATTCCATGTACAGAAGCCAACTGGACTAGCTGCTGAATCTTATTTCAATGCTGGCAATGGGACAGCATCCATCATGGCACCTGATGGCAACAGACTAGTTTAGGGGGTCCAGGATGGACTGTGGAGCACACAGAGCAGACTGCGTATTTCAGAACAAACAGAAAAAAGGCATGTTTTTTCCAACTGTACATGCTGACTGGAGAATGTGCATCTTGCCCAGAGAATGTACAAAATTCAGCCAAAATATGCACAATTCCCCAAGGCCTGTTGCACAATTCTCTCTTCATGGGAGGGTTATGTGCACGGTCTCCAGCAGGTCTGGTGAACAACGGCCAGTTGTTATGCACATTTAACTGATTGACTTACATTCCTCATGGCATGTACACAAATGACACCTTTCCCCAGAAAATGTAAGCATTGTCCTGTTATTTTAAAATACTTTTAAAAGTGAAAGACCATCACCATATTCAGTCATTTGAGTAAAACAATGACAACTGCATTAGTTGAATCAAGGTGGAAGATATTTCGAAATAGTTTGATCACTAACACATTTCTGATAAGAATGATGAGCAACTGTGATTTGTGGAAGTTCACCAAACTTAAGAATTATGTTTATGATGGCTATTAATTACTGTGCTATGGCCTATGATTCACAGGTGCAAATTCATCTTTGTGTATTGTGTATGCAACCCCAAACCAAATCTTAATTTTCTATTTCAGTCAATCAGCTGGCATTAAAAATTCAAATACAGGGGTACTTTGGTTCTCAAATGTAATCCGTTCTGGAAGTCTGTTCCAAAACATTCCAAAACCAAGACGCACTTTCCCATAGAAAGTAATGCAAAACAGATTAATTCGTTCCAGACTTTAAAAAAACCACCCCTAAAACAGCAATTTAACATGAATTTTACTATCTAACGAGACCATTGAACCATAAAATGAAAGCAATAATCAAGGTACTATACTATAAAATAAGTAAGACAGTATTGCAGATGATAAAAATTAAAATTATTATTTTTCCTTACCTGCACTGATATTGTTTGGATGGGGGGGGGGGGCTTTATCCATTTCCGCAGTCACACCATCCATCGATCAGTAGCTGAACTGGGTTCCAATCACGAAAACAAATAAACCGAAAAAGCCTCAAAAACAAAAAGACAAAATAAATAGCAAGAAGCGCCAAACATAATCCACTCCAGAAGTCCGTTTGACTTCTGAAACGTTCGACAACCAAGGCGCAGCTTCTGATTGGTGCAGGTGCCCTGGAAACAATAGCCGACAGCCGCATCGGATGATCTGCTTCCGAAAAACTATCAAAAACCAGAACACTTACTTCTGGGTTTTCAGCGTTTGGGAACCAAAGCGTTTGAGAACCAAGGTACCACTATACTAAAATATGTAATGTATTCTTTAACAGTAGTAGCATTTTTAGAGTATCACTTGGATTGCCTTTTAGAACACGGGAAACTATTTTTTTCCATTAAGATCCACATTGTCTATATAATGACTGATAGCTGCTCTCCACGATTTGAGTGGAGTCTTTGAAACCTAGAACTCTTCCATGCAACACATGTGCTCTACCTCCTCAATACTGAAGGGACAAGCTACACAAACACCATCAGATTATACATTATGCTATAGCTGGTGAACCTGCAAGGAGGTGGGGTGGAAGTAAAGCCTGGTCCTAGAATATTAACCATCAGCCAGTGTGTGGGAAGATTCAAACCCAAGGACACAACACGTAGCAGTTTTTGTGTCAAAGAGGTGTGCAAGTGTGTTCAACCCAAGGCTGAGATCTGGTGGGACATTTTAACACTGTTGTTTAAAGCTACATTTGCTAGAGGCACACATTTCTCAGGAAATATCTGGAATCTAGAATTGAATCAAGGAGTTTTTATTTTAATTATTTCCAGTTTGTTTCCGTTGCTTTTAAAACACACAGGGACCTCCCCCACCCTTCTCCAAAGCACCAATCACTCCTTTGCCAGAAAGAATAACTAAACACCAATAAACACACGTCAAAAAAAGTTTAATATTGTCACAAATATTCACTTTGCACTAGTAAGTACTGCTGCTACTAGTGGTGCAATGTAAAAAGACTTTCTAGCATTGCAAATCCAGGGAATCATGCAGATCTTCAGGAAAACACACACACACTTAAAGCTGAGCTTACTGCTTGTGACTCGTGTTACCACACAACATTCGATCACAGTGCACCAAAATGCATACTGAAATGCTTTATTAGCACGGGGAATCCAAATCTTGAGAAGCAGAGAAGAAAAATAAGTCTGCAAATCTCTTTTCTTCTGGCCAATGGTGGTATTTAGTTGAACAAACAACAATTCATACTTTGGAGAACAGAAAGATCTAGAATGGTAGTGGGTCGCTGCTGCGGCAGCTGTTCAGAAAACTAACTGCAGGCTACCCAAACTTAAAAGACAAGCTAGCTAATTTTGTATTTGTGCAATTCCAAATAGGAAGAGAAAGGTGATGTGGGTTGTCTGTGTGCAAATTTTCTATGCAAACGAGGCAAGTTTGCATAAATTAATTTGCACCAGAAAATTTCACGCAAGGCTATAATCTGGCATGCTTATTTTACTTGCATTTAAAATAAAATAAAAAACAAAGCCAAAAGATTTTAATCTGCTAAGCTTGGCTGATTTGCAGTGGGCAAATGCACTGTTACTAAGAATCTTAACAAAACGGGGGGGGGGGATCCATGGAAAGGTAAATAACCGGGGAGTGGGGGGGGGGAGGCAGAATTCATCCCACTTCACTGTTTACCAGCACTTTCTATTTGCCGGCTTAACTTGCAAGTCTAGCTGAATCTAGCCCCAAAGTTGAAAATTTCCTTGCTTTAGGCACCTTTGGAGCAGGCTAGTTTGGTGTTACTTGCCCGCAATGCTTTCCCAAGCACCCTGGAGTTCCTTGCCGCACATGCTATGTGGATTGACACAAGGACAGTTCCTTGAAACTTTACTCATCTAAACCATTAGACGCTGCTGCTATCTATATATTTAAAAGCAGGGCTTTTTTTCCAGCAGGAACTTAGCTCCAGTACCTCTCAGGTGGGCGCCATTGCCATTCCAAGAGAACAAGGGAGGCGTTCATGGTGAGTTCCAGCACCTTTTTTTCTAGAAAAATAGCACTGTTTAAAAGTCTGGTTCTGAAGTTATTGTCACTTTTAAAACCACATGGAAAGGTATATACTTCCAAACACCAGGAGGCATTATTCAGCTCCATTAAAAATCAGTGTGGTTTTGCCCTCCATAGGACCCACTGATGTTAATGGCGATGAGGATGCATTTCATTACACCCCTTCTCCTATGATTTAGCTAGACTCAGAGTGTAAAGTTCTTTTAAGCACTCATGTGAGCGCTGCCATGTGGAAACTAGCTGTTAATGGAGATTAGAGAGCTCCCTAGCAAAGCACCCAAACACCACACTGCTCACTCAGGTCTGGTCATCCATTCGCTCCCATACATATGGACATACCAGGAGGCAGTAGTTGTGTCTGGGAAGCTACCTGCTATTTTAATTTGTCCACCACATTCCAGGGCAATGTTACGTTGGGTGCACATTGTGGGAAAATAAAAATGGCAGCTTCCCGGTCACAGCTGCCAAAGGCTCACAGCCAAAGGCCTGGGCAGGCCAGAAAGCCAAGTTAACTCCAGCTTTGGCAGGTGGACAAAGATGCTGGGCATGGTGCTGGCCTTGCAGTGTGGCACGACGTTTCCAGGAGCAAATACATGCCGTGGACTTGCTGGAACTCCCCTAGATAACCTGCAGCCATGTCACTCCCACACTGCAAGCACTCACGCAATTGCTACACAAAGGCAGTCCGTGAACTCAGCTCATTACACTGGAAGTGGCTCTCAGAGCAGCAAGGGAGACCAGGATGCCCCTTTTAAAAATTAACATCCTCAACTCACCAGAATCTAGCCAAACCAAGGGAAGGGCACATGGAAAGCCATGGATATCTCTACGGTCAGAGGTTTGGATTATCTCTAGGGTTAATCCATCTCCTGATTATTATTATTACATTTTTTTTTAACTAGCACAGACTTGCCTTTTGGAACAGCACAAATCTTACTTGGAAACACAACATCGTTCACCAAAGCAACATGAAAGGCCAGTGATATAAAGACATGTCGGAAGAGCCCCTTATTTATTTCCTATTGAAGAAGAAGAGTTTGGATTTGAAATCCCGCTTTTCACTACCCAAAGGAGTCTCAAAGCAGCTAACATTCTCCTTTCCCTTCCTCCCCCACAACAAACACTCTGTGAGGTGAGTGGGGCTGAGAGACTTCAGAGAAGTGTGACTAGCCCAAGGTCACCCAGCAGCTGCATGTGGAGGAGTGGAGACACGAACCCAGTCCCCCAGATTACGAGTCTACCGCTCTTAACCACTACACCACACTGGCTCTCTGTGAGCAGAAGACAATTCTGGCCGCTAAGGGAGACCTTGCTACAGGAGCACGGAGTGCAGCTCAGCAGATGTGAAAACTCCAAAGCTGTCTGAAAGGAAAAAGGTGAAGGGAATCAAACATTTGGCTAGAAATTCGGAAAAGAACTGCTAAGCTCTCTTAGCATAAGCATTTGTCTCCTACTCAGCATTGTTGGTGGTATATGTATTTAACACGGATGTAGTATCAGCTGGAAATAATACACTTGACACACAGAACCACCTGCTCTTGTCCTTGGACATCATTTGGCTGTAATTTTAGACCTCGAATAATAAACCTATTTTTGACATTTGTTTAGATTATAGATCCTCTTTCTTTCTCCTTTGAATGATTTACACACGGGGAATGTACCAAATAGGGCAGAAAAAGACACATGCAGACAAGGGGTTCAGAGGTGGGAGATATTATCAGCAACAGCAGCACACTCTATTCAGTATCCTATTTTTATTTTTTAACTCCAACGCTTCCATAAAGCAGCAGTGGGACTCTGGGCTTCCCCTCTTGCCAGTTCAGACTACGGAACCGCTGCTTTTCGCAAGGAAGTGCTCGGAAGGCAGAATGAGCCAGTGGTGCACAGTTCAGTTATGCTCAGCGTCACGCAGTCTACATCCCACGGCAGTGATGAGGGCAGCCCCTTTGCCACTGCCATCTTCGGAGAGAAGGAATGTCACATCGCACTTGGGGGCCAGGTCCTTTACTGTTTGGTGCATGACCCTTGAAAAACTGTGGGGGGGAAACAAACAAAAAGAGGGAAATGTGAGGGAGGCCTTCTCTCTGCCAGTCCATAATCACGATAAGGTCTCAAGATTACCAAGCAGGTTTCATTCTCTTTTCAGCAGCAATGCTTCTGAATACCAGTTGCTGGGAACTGATAGCTCAGTTGCTTAGAACGTGGTGCTGATAATGCCAAGGTTGCAGGTTCGACCCCCATGCATCTTCCTGCATTACAGGGGGTTGGACTAGATCAGGGGTCTGCAACCTTTAAGACAAAAAGAGCCACTTGGACCCGTTTCTGAAGAAAAAAAAAGAAACTGGGAGCCGCAAAACCACTGCGACATTTAAAACAAATATAACACTGCATTTTATTTTTAAAAATCCGATTTAAATTTAAAAAATCCAATTTAAATTAAAAAAATCTGATTTAAATAAAAAAAAAAATTTTGATTTTTTTTTTTAAAAATCATTCATTTTTATCCAACCTGGGGACCACTACCAGGTCACAGCCTGATCCAAGGTGGGTTGCAACAGCATACAAATATTTGATTTGTTGTTGTTTTTTTAAAAAATGAGTCCTCAACTGCACACTTGTGTTAAATGTTTGTCCCATGTCTAATTGAAGACTGCTGGCTTTTACAATAATCTTAGTGTCTTTTACCCTTAATATTCCAGACCAGAGGCTATGCTCACCTCTTCCAACCTCCTCTCTTGCTAAATAAAGCACAGAATTGCACCAGAGAAGCCTGTGATGTTTGTGCTGACTTGCATACAGGTGGCTGTAGTAGTTCATAGTGTTCAAACCTTTTTAGGGGAGTTCCCTGCCCCCTTAATGACAATGGCGATAGATTTTGCACATGAACACAGATCCAAGTTAGGACTCCTCTCTTCCACGCCAACAGGTGCTTTGTCAAGGCTCCCCTAACACACACTCAGGACAGAGGAAAAACTGCAACCTTTTGGGGCGTCATTCTCCTACCCATGTCTCTGTGAGAACCAGCCCTTTATTCTGCCTCCCGTAGTACATCCTCCCCCTTCAAGAAATCATTTCCTTTGGACTTTCGGCCCATCTCCACCCCTATTACTCCTTGCCCTCGTGAAGGAAGCATTTTCACAAGTTTTCTTTTTGGTGGGCTGTCCGTGCTTCCAAACACCTGGAAGTCACGACAGGGGCTTCTCCCCCACCTAGTAAATTCTGCCTCTGCATAAGTTACTCAGGTTTGGTTTTCTTTACCAGCCCACCCACCCACCCACCCCCCCCGGACGAAGCAGAGCAATAAGTCATTTACCTCAGCAGGGGACAAGCTCAGCTCCAATAATGAAACCCTTCCAAGGAGTGGGGGGGGGGGGTCAAAACTCGTGACAAGCAGGTAGGTGGTTGGAGAGCAGCATCGGAGGGGGAGGGGGAAAGGAAATGAGAGGGGGAGGGGGGAAGGAAGCGAGAGAAAGCTTTCCCAGTTTTTACGCAAGCCGGAGCCTGAAAAGTTGCCAGAGCGCGTGCGGCAAGGAGACTAAAGAAGTGCTATTGTGGGTCGAGTGACCTAGAACTGGGAGAAAAGAAAGCGCGGGAGAACAAGCCCCTCTTTCAGCCGCCGAGGAGGAATCCCCCGGATCTCCTCCAGCCACAGGCTGCCCAACCAAACCGGGGCAAAGCCAAGGCGCCGCTCTTTGCGCTGCGCGTTTGGAGAGGCCACTTTGGAGAGGCCACAGCCGGAGGGCGCAGCGCAGGCGGCCAACTTGCGCTCCCGCGCTCCGCCCGGCAGCCTAAGCAACACACTTGAGGAAGCAGCGGCAGAGGACTCCCCCTCCCCAGTCCCAGTCCCCCACCCCAAGGGACTTGTTGGGGGGTTGCAAAGCCCCCCGCCCGCGGCAGGCAGAGAGCTCGACGGTGGTTTCTGCCCAGCCAGCCCAGCTTTGCGCCCTTGAAGGTGGGGGCGACGTGACTAACCTTGCCTGGTGAGGTCCGGCGGCGGCTCCGCTCGACGCTGCTGCGGAAGAATGCACAACTGCCTTTTCCTCCATGCAGCCTTTTTAAGCAGCCACGTCCCTGCTGTGCGTGCTCGGGCTCCTAGGAGCCTCCAAGCCCCCTCGCGACACGTGCACCCATTGGCTCCTGAGACGCGGGTCCCGGGCAAGGGCGAGTCCCGGCCTTGCTCCGGGGCGGAGAGAGACACGCGCCCGCCCTCGAGAGCGCGGTCTGAGGCTGCGAGCGGAACCAGGAGTGAAGGAGGCAGCGGCAGGGAAACAGGCGCAGCTTCCTTGACCATTTTTAAAAGGAGGGCTTCCCCCCTCGCCCTCGCCCACCACCCGCCGCCCCTGGCCCAGCCCACAGCTGCCAACCTCGTCGGCGCCTCGATGCAGCAGCCAGCAGCAGCTCCACACCAGCAGCAGCAGCCACACCTCTGGAGGGAAACTGCTGCTGTCTGCTGCTGCGCCTGCGCTGGCAGAAACGAGGCACGACGCATGAGCAGAGCAGCACAGCAGCAGCACCCTCAGCCTCCGGAGGGCGGGCCGCCGGCCAGCTGGAGGGCGGGCGCTGCCGCTGGCCAGCTGGAGAAGTGGACAGGCGTATCCGCCCCGGAGCCCCGGAGCCGCGGCAAAGGTGTAAAAGAGCCGCATGCGGCTCCGGAGCCGCAGGTTGCAGACCCCCGGACTAGATGATCCTCAGGGTCCCCTTTCCAACTCTACGATTCTATGAAATTGCAGGAGAGAGTTTGTGTGCTCACGTCCTGCCTGCAGGCTTCCCACAGGGCATCTGGTTGGACACCATGAGAACAGGATGCTGGACCAAATGGGCCACTGGCCTGATCCAGTAGGCTCTTCTTATGCTCCTCCATGTTAAACCGGAAGCCTTCCTTATGTCAGTTAATGGAGCCAGACACTCAACATGCAGACTTTACAGAAGAAACTGGCAGGAGATCGCAGAAGGAAGCAAGGAGCAGCTGTGGTATAAAGGGAATTCCTTCTCACTGCTTTCACACACCCATCCGCAGTCATTTCTATAAGGCATGCACCTGAAATACGCAGCCGGGTCCATTCATTTTTATGGAAATGAGAATTAGAAACCCCTTATCCTTAACCTATGCCTATGGAGTCTGCAATGAAACGTAAGCTCAAGCCCAAAAGAGTGGTGGAGTGCACAGTAACTACTCATTAAGCGAGCACACAGTAAGCCACAAAACATGCAGGCTAGGAGAAAAGGCTCCCTTGGCTATTTCATCAGAGTATCCCCAACCTCTCACAAGTCAAGCACTACTTTTCACAAAGCTTTAAGACACTTGGTATTTTTGTTTCCCGGAGCACAGGCAGCATAAGCACATAATTTCCCAGTACTTACTGTGGGTGAAGCTTATACAGCGTACCATCAACGCCCACCGTCACATCCAGGTGGTCCAAGCCTCTGTTCTCCCTTATTTTGTCTACAACGGCAGCCATCCCAGCTCCACACACCTGAGCCGCCCTCCTTGACACTGCGCCACACACCGCCTTGACGATGATACTGTCATCACAGGTGCTGTTCAGACCAAGCTGCTGGAGGATTGTACGGACCTGAAGCAGAGCTAACCTGTCACTGTTGAGAAGGCCCAAGGGGAGAAGGGGGAAGAGAGAGAAAACAGAGGATTGAACTCGTTTCCAAAATCCTCTGCTTCGGTGGACACCAGGGATAAGGACACCAGATGTTGTCGGACTGCAACTCCCATCAGTCCAGCAAACATGGTCCATGGAATGTGGCCAACAACATCTGGAGGGCCACAGGTGTATGCAGTCAAAGACTCCCGTTGGCCTGGGTACCACATGCATCACTGAGTGTAAAACTGAAGCCCTATTCTGGCATTCAGGCTAAAGATACATTGGCTGTACATGGAGGAGCAGGCACTCAACATCCCCCTCCCCGCTGGAATGCCAGCTCAACCTCAAACCAGTCCACATTAAGTTCAAAGGTCCTGGGGAATATGATGCAGCACCAAGGAGAACCATCCACACATCCAGGAGGGTGTGCAGAAAGTCAGATTTGTAAAAATGTTAAATTTGTTCAGATTTGGGAAAATGCTGATTTTTTAAAATTTAATTTGTTTTAATTAGTGACCAATTTGGGGGAAACAAATGAAAATCAACAACAACAAAAAAGATTTGCCCAAGCTTGCCACTCAAAAAATGCATAAGTAAAAACCAAACCAAACTGTGAAAGAGAACCACAAATATGGATTGTGTAAAAACTCACAGTAGATTGTAGAGCATTATTGTAATGCTGATACCATTAGCTAAGATTTCCGAAAAAAAGCAATTGTTAGCAATAGCTTGACAATGACATATACATCTAAGCTCACTTACCTCTCTATCTGTGAAAGGAACTTTGTTTCAAAAATGCCCCTCGTTTTCAGTGTCTCTGAAATTTGACCTCTGAAGAGGAACCCTCTTTTCGTGAAGTCAATCAAAATGTTCCGGACGATTTCCCCCAAGTACATTCCACTGATCATCTTCTCATACCTGCAAATCATAGACAGAAGAGGCGGTCAGAATGAAGGGGTTTGTGTGTTAAGGACAACAGATAAAAGTTTTGCTAGTGATTAATCCTTAATCAGGAAAAGCCCGATTATGTTATTCCACCCCATTCGTTTCAAAGGGAACACCATGCATTTTTTTTGGGGGGGGGGAATACAAATACATTTTGTCTGCAGGTTGAAAGCAACAGCAGCCGCTAATACGCAGCTATGTTTGCTGAATAGATTTCTGTTCTGGACACAGGAGAAGCACACAATTTCCTCTCCTGTTTATGTTGGGAGTTTTCAGACACCCACCAGGTTTGCTGCCTCTGTGCACCTAGGCTCCCAGAAGAAAGAATGCCAAAAGGATGTGTTTGTCTTGAATCAGGTGATCACAGCCAGGGGCGTAGGAAGCCTCTGCGCTGTTCGGGGTGGCGGCAGCGCAGAGGCACTCCCCGGGGGAGGGGCACAAAGTGTGCATGGTGACGTCGTTGTGACGTCACAACGCACATGGATGCCACTGAAGCTTCCCCTTTTCCCGGCTTTTTTCTGTGCGAGGGGCGGGCTAGCAAGGAGGGGGCGTCAAGCTTGTCGCTGGCATGACGCCCCCTCCTCACTGGCCCACCCCCCACCGAAAAAAACCACTGGGAGGGTGGGAAAGGGAAGCAGAGCAGGCACGTTCAAGCGCCTGCTTTGCCTCCCCCGAGGGGCGGGCCAGCGAGGAGGGGGTGTCATGCCAGCGACAAGCGTGACGCCCTCTCCTCGCTGGCCTGCCCCTCACGCCGAAAAATAGCTGCTGGAAGGGGGGAAAGGCAGCATGCCCTTGTTCGGGGCCTGCCAGGCAGGGCGGGGTGGAGTGGGCCGGCCAAAGTGTCACCCCCCCTCCCCTGGAACCCGGGGACCGCCCCCCGCCCCCTTGCTACGCCCCTGATCACAGCAGTGCATGTGACGAAAACCATCTCTGCTGAGGCACCGCAGCACAAGCCTTCACCCATTTCTGACAACATTTCACCCAGAAATACCTTTGCTTGCCGCTGTTTAATGAGTAGTCATCAACAGCTTTGTCATAGATTGTCCTGATGTCATCTAGGCATCCGTTGTCTCCAAACGCGCCCCATTCCATGTTCACACACATTCTTCCTTGCTCTCCTTCTACCATCTCTATGTTTCTCATTTCCTCCATGTAACATGCATTGCTGCCAGTTCCTGGAACAGTGAAAGAATCAGATTCAATACCAGAATAGACCAAAAAAAGGACGCACAAAATCACCTGGTAGTTATAGCACCTTCTGCAATGGGTCTTAGAATAATGAGGCACCCAACAAACCAAACTAAATAGTAAGTCCCATTCTTACCCACAATGAGTCCAATTTCACAATTGGGATCTTCATAGGCACAAGTCATCATAGTCCCAACTGTATCATTCACCACGGCCACAACATCCAAGTCAAATTCCTTGGAAGAAGGAACAAAATTATATACTACAATTGCTTCTCTCGAAACACAGCGGAGTAGTATTCACCAACGGTTACAAGTTGAGGGAAAGAAGCCCATGCCTGTCATTTGCAAATTTCATAACAATCAGGAAAACACAGGTCTGTTTTAAATAATAGCAATTTAACTTTCATTCCGATGTCCAGAGGGCTGGATTCATCTAAGTTGTTGCACTGGCAGAAGCCAGAGCAATGAGTTCCGCCAGCAGAACGTGAAAAGCGACCCTTTCCTTCCCCAACACCACACCCTCCACAGATCTGCTCAGGAAGGTTAGGAGAACCCCCAGAACAGGGGATCTTAAGCAATCCAGAGGAAGAATAAGTACACACAACAGTGACTCATAAAACAAACATTACATGATTTTTAAGAAGATCAACACCAACTGCTAATTTTAAGAAATCACAGGAAAAAACCTCACTTCTCTTCTTTTTATTCCTTCCCGTAGCAAATTAACAACATCCTCCCCTTCACAGTCAGTAGCCTTAAAGCCCTTGGTCCAGTTCAGAAGGATGCCCTAAGAAAAGGAACAAGAAACTCAGTTCACTGCAGTATCAGAACAAACCAGAAATAATCACCACCTAGGCATCCAGGTGCAGTAGCAAACCCAACCAGCTAATGAACCCACGATGGGATCAAGAGCTCCTCATATGATGGTTTTATGCAGCTGTTGTTCCTGGAGATCCAAGCTGTGGGGTGGTATTTACCACTAGTCCACATTATCCAAGTAGCATCTTCTGAAAGATGATGCACGGTGTGATGTCATTGTGTTCAGTTTCCAGCCGAGCACAAATGGCAGCCAATGAAGTGGAGCAGGGGGAATAGCCAAACTACAAGTGAGATGACATCATGCATCTCCTTTCATTAGCTGTTACCGTGGAAACATGGGTTAACAACAAAGATTAATGGCAACCAGCCATGCCCCTGCAATATCTTGTTTCAGCATCATTTTTAAAGGCACACTGCAGTTAAGTCTAGAATCTGCAGGTACGGTGGGGCTTAACTCAGTGATAACAGCCCATGCCTTGCATGCAAGAACTCCCAGGTTCAATCCCCAGCATCTCCATTAAGGCCTTGGAAAGACTGGAGAGGTGGCTCCCATTCTGTGTAGATTATCCCCAGCCAGATGGACCAATGGTCTTAACTCAGTATAAGGAACACTGACTGTGTCAATATTCTGCGCACGTGCAAAGCTCACACTCATGCTTGTCTGCCTGCATACCTCTTCTCAACAGCTAAACTGCAGCTGAAAATCCACTCTTAAAAAACACATATGGAAAAGTTTCATTACAGAAATAAGAACAATAACTTACAGCATCTAAGCTTGTCTGTTTGCAAGGGAAAGAAAACGTAAAGCCCAGGGGGAGTCGTGCACCTTTTATTCCCATGTAGTCCAGGAAATCCGAGATGCAGGAAACAATGTGATCAAACAGCTGGAAAAAGCAAAATAGTGTAGTGTATATCACAAGCACTGTGCAGTCTCTGAAAGTTAGCAACAATACAACATCCTCTTCACTACATGCTCACCTCCTCTCCGGTACCTTGCATGACCTCTATAGGAATGGCATAGATTTTATTGTGCATCTCCACCATTCGCCTTTTACCGCTTCGGATCTTCACAAGCAAAACTCGGAAGTTTGTTCCTCCAAGATCCAGGGCCAGGAAGTCTCCGTTCTCTGCAATGAAATAATTTTGACCAAATAGGAAGTGAGGAACAACGCATCTAAATTTTCTGAACTTTTAGTCCCCAGTGCTTTTATGTTACAGGAGGAAAAGGCTCTCTCATCTACTGTGAACTCGTTGTGTTTCCAGTGCTGGGTTTTTAATCAAGAGTTTACACAACTTTATCCAAAATGCATATGCATCCTGTACAAATGTGTGGATATATACATACCCGTGTGGTGCATTGTTCCTCACCCCAGCTTCACATCAATAGGAGTCCCTAAGCCAGAGCTTTCCCAACTTTTTATGTTGGTGACACACTTCTTTAGATATACATCATTTCGCAACACAGTACTGTAATTCAAGGTCTGCATCATTTCACGACACAGTGATTCAGTTTTACTAGCAAACAGGTGGTTAAACCTTTCCAGCCCTGGCAGGAGCGCGGGCACAGCGTTCGTGTGACACACCAACACATTAATGTGTGGCAACACACAGCTTAGAAAGCTCTGCCCGAAGCCATTCCTAATTTGTCCATAGCCAAGGTGTGAACTCCTTTGCATGGTGTAAGCACATCCCTGTCTTGTCAATGCCCTCTGGTGTGTACACAAACAGAAACCAATCTGACACAAATGAAGCCACGCCAAAGGCAATGTAAAACTGGTGGGTGGGGCTTCACGGCACTCTGAGGCGGTAATGAGAACGCATCCTTACGCTGAGCTCAAGTTATTTGTGCATTTAAACAAACATGCTTAACCTGGCTACTTTTATTTTGGTGAAAAAGCAGCCTAGTGCAATTTAGTGCCCAATTCTCCTTGCCCCCAAAGGGGCACTTTCAGAATCAAGCAACAAAAAACAGGACGGGACCCTAATCTGGACACACAAACATGACTGTTTTTACTACAAAATAGAAGCAGCCAGGTGAAGCATACTTCTTCAAAATACACGAGTTACAACACATGTAGTTAACTGAAGGAGAGTAGAAAGGAGGACTGAAAGAGGAGTATTCCCCTTTTCTGGCTCATTTTTAAATGGCTTCCTGCTCAGGATTCTGAGAACCATCTTACTGAGGGGAGAAGTGCCATTTTATTAGTCCAAATTAGTGCAAAAATCCTCGAGTCGCTACATGGTCTTTCAGCATATACACCCCCTGGTGCTTGGGAAAGATGCCCCTAGGCCCTGATTGGCTAATGGAAAAAGCTACCCTTCTGCCTTTCTGATAAAAATTGGTCATTGGCCTGGGTCTAATGGCCCCCATTCGGATGCTGATTGTGAATCTCACCACATATGCCTGGGTTCAAGCTTGTTGGTGGGGTCTGTGACCCTAACAGAGGATGAGACAAGCTAGCTTTATTATTTTTTATCTGTACTTGAATTCCCAATGGTATCTTTACATTCTTAGCCTTTTATTAACCACCTTCTATGGTATTGGGTTCTCATGCTTATTTTTACAAACATTTGTGCATTTAACCTCGGGTGGCTTCTTAGAGTAAGCTTGGCTCAGCATCTTGTACCTGGGCTGAGCGACTTGTAGGTTGGAGGCTCAAAAGACAGTGAATAAACTTTTTGGCTCTTGTCTGTGTGAATCCCAAGGACACCCAGAAACAATCCGAGTTTCCCCTGGGGGGTGGGGACAACAGGGGTGGTGGCAGTACTAGTGGGCAGGGTTGGTTTTTTCACTAGTCTCTCTCTTTCACACTGACAACTTGGAATAACAAAACCATTACATGCTGGCAGTGTGGGAAAGAAAAGCCCTATACATAGGGAACGTATTTACATGGGGACAGTGTTGGGGGAAACCCTTGGGTGAACAAGGAGGATTTCTCTATGGAGTGGAGGGTGGGGACACACTGCAATGCAATTATTCTCTTCAAAAAAGTAAAAGAAGTTGGCTCGCTGGGAATGGATGAATTACTATACATACATGGAACATTAGCCAGCAGATGGCGATGTTTCTCCATCTTCATTTAAAAGGTGTGCTCTTTCAAAGAAACACAAGCTTTTGTTTTTTACAGAGCCATCAGGAAGAGAGACAAGAAAATGTAAGAACCAATTGAGTGCCACATCAAAAACCCACTGGAAGTCTAAAGGACCACTCAGTTAATGAGCAAGTGACAAAGCAAGGACTCCTGTCCGTTGCCAATGGCATTTTATTATGTGGTGAAATGAGGCTGAACTGATTTTATCTCCACTTGATTCTGGAATACCGAGCCTGACCAGAACCTGTATGTGATGTGATGGGTTTCAAACTGGAATTCTCCGCATCCTAAGAAACCTTCTGAAAGCACATCTACAATCTGAGCAAAGACGGGTCTTGAATGTTCACTGGACTCGTTTGACGTACCAAAAATCAAATGAGGCAGATGTCGGCAAACTAAGAACAAAGTGGTCCCCAGGAATTGTGAATCTTAGCTCATCATGGAGCAGGAATATGTTTTTATTGCCATCCTCATAGAAGAAAGGCACGGGAAATTTTAGTTGGACCACAATTGTGATTTTCTGTTTCTTATGAATCGAGATGACTAGAGCATGGAAAAACTTCATCAGCTGAAAAGTTATTAAGGCTAAAATCCTAAATATGCTTGCTGGGGAGTAAGTCCAATTGAGCACAGTGGGCGTTACTTTCAAGTAAACATGCATAAGACTGCACTGTAAACGTACTAAATAAATCTGCAGGACTGATATTAAGGATCAATATGGCATGGCACATATTTATTAGATCTAATGCATTCAAAATCTGTTCAACTTTTAGATATAGGCCAAGCTCTAAATAGGAATCTACACCCTCTGCACCCCGTTGCCTCCTCAGAAAATGCTTCCACCAGGTTCTCCAAACTGCTCTTCAACATTGACTGGTTCTACAAAGCAGTTTGGAGCTTTCCAAAGTGGGGAGGGAGACATCAGTCTGAGGACATAATCTATTTTATTTGCATTTCCCCAATTAAAAGTGATAGCAACTTGAAACTGCCTTTTGTGTTCAGTTTGCTGAACACAAAATTCTACAAGAACAATGGGGGGGGGAGGCAGTTATGAAGGAATGTCTCCTTAGCTGCGTTTTTTTGGGGGGGGGGCTGTAAAATATTCCTTTTTTCATTTGAAATGTCCCCCTAGAGCAACTTTTCTCACTGGTCCATATGCTTTTAATTCTTTAATTCTGTGAACTTGATATGGTTCTACCTGTATTTTTCTCTGTGTGTTCTTAAGTCACTTTGAACTGATGCTGGGAAAGCAGCATCTCAGTATTTTAAAAACAAGCAAACCAGAAACGCATTGAAAGAATGCACCCCCTGTATCTGGGGGCTCCCAGCCTTAGATTATTAGCTGCCTTACTCTGCAATGAGGAAATTAGGCTGCCTCTTCCAAAGGTCCCTTCCGGGAAGGACTAAAGACCTACCTGTCCCATCAGGTGTGCTGCGGACGAAGGTGGGCAGCATTTTGACTTTGGCGTGATCGTGCGATTTCTTCTTGAGGCCTGCTTCTATTTCCATCCGCATCCTCTTCTTCACCTGCAGCAGCTGCTCGTGAGTGAGCTTGAATTCAGCCAAGGTCTCGTCTATCAGGCGGTGCTGCTCTGACAGCCGGTATGCTACCGCTGTCACCATCGCAGCGCCCTTGCCGCTGCCACTCTCAGACAGCAAAAAGCGCACGTCTGAGTCAGGCACTAAGCGGCGCACGGTTTTGTGCAGCCGTCGGGAATACCTGCAAGGGGGGGAACGGAACAGTAGGGTCAGCAATAGGAAGTTCCCCTTAATTAAAGGTGTGGGGGGGAATCACTGGGTCAGGCCAAGGAGCTGTCTAGACCAGGGGTAGGCAACCTAAAACCCGTGGGCCGGATGTGGCCCAATCGCCTTCTCAATCCGGCCCACGGACAGTCTGGGAATCAGCGTGTTTTTATACCGTGTTTCTCCTAAAATAAGACACCGTCTTATATATTTTTTTGCTCAAAAAAACACAGTATGGCTTATTTTCAGGGGATGTCTTATTTTAACCGTGTCGCATCGGTACGCTGCATAGCCACACCTCCCCAGGCTGTTTTAATGGGAGGTACCACGTCACTATGGCTTATTTTCGGGGTATGGCTTATTTTTGGGGAACGGCTTATATTTCGCAAATGCATAGAAATCCTGCTATGGCTTATTTTATGGCTATGTCTTATTTTAGGAGAAACAGGGTACTAGTAGAATGTGCCCTTTTATTTAAAATGCATCTCTGGGTTATTTGTGGGGCCTGCCTGGTGTTTTTACATGAGCAGAATGTATGCTTTTATTAAAATGCATCTCTGGATTATTTGTGGGGTACAGGAATTTGTTCGTTTTTTCCCCTTCAAAATAAGGCTCAGCCCACCACATCGTCTGAGGGACTGTGGACCGGCCCATGGCTGAAAAAGGTTGCTGACCCCTCGTCTATACAGAGAATAGGAAACATGTGGCCCTCCTAATTTTGTTGGACTACAACTTCCATCAGACCCAGCCAGTGGTCAGGATGATGGGAGTTGTAGTCTAGCAACATCAGGAAGGCTACAGGTTCCCCATCCTGATCTAGTGTAATAGCAGTTTGCTTTATAGATATAAGGCAGAGCACCTAATGATGCAAAAACAGCACATATAACTGCAGTCCAGACACTGACTGAGAGTCGATGCCATTTGAGAGATACCTGACCAGAAATATCCATACAGGAGAATGCTGTGGGAAGACTGAAGGACATGGTTCTTTCTAAAACTGACAATGCCATCACCAGGAGAGTGACAAAGCCAGCGTGGGAAGGAGCCACATGGTCCAGTTCTTGCATATGGTTCCTCTCTGCAGACGTCACAGGAGCAGAGTGAGAAATAATCACAAGAAGTAGTTCCCACGCTGCTCCAGCACTGCAGGTCTAATGGACGGGGCACTGGGAATAGTGTGCCTGCTTTGCGCACAGATACTGATCCACTCCCACTCTGCTTATATGCGCGCGCACACAGCCAACACCAGAGGTGGGTGGGAAAACAGCCATTGGGGTCTACTGGCTGGGTGATTTTGTAGAATCATGGAACAGTAGAGTTGGAAGGGTCCACAAGGGTCATCTAGTCCTACCCCCTGCAATGCAGGGGCTCAAACCCATGTTCCTGAGATTAAGAGTCTCATACTCTACCAACTGAGCTAGGCGGCCTTCATCCAAGGATCACAGGATGGTCTGGAGTGTGTAAGTGCAAAGTACCCCCTTGCAAAGTAACTTGTACCATACATAGTACCCCTAGCATGGTACAAGTTAACATGGGGGGGGGGGGGTAAAGTACAGTGATACCTCTGGTTAAGTACTTAATTCGTTCCAGAGGACCGTTCTTAACCTAAAACTGTTCTTAACCTGAAGCACCACTTTAGCTAATGGGGCCTCCTGCTGCCGCTGTGCCGCCAGAGCACAAATTCTGTTCTTATTCTGAAGCAAAGTTCTTAACCTGAAGCATTATTTCTGGGTTAGCGGAGTCTGTAACCTGAAGTGTATGGGCCCATCACTGCAATGTGCAGAAAACTAGTTGCAAAGATTGTCTGCTGCAAGCAGCTACCCGGTATTAGCCCTAAGGGATAGCTCAGCTGGTAGAGCCTGAGACTCTCAATCTCAGGGCCGTGGGTTCAAGCCCACATTGGGTGAAAGATTCCTGCATTGCAGGGCGTTGGACTACATGATCCTTGTGGTCCCTTACAACTTCTATTATTCCACGTGCATTGTAAGCACTGCCTCCTGCCTAACTTACTGAGCTGCCTTTGGACTGTGTTATTTACAGCCCACTTTCACCTCCTTTGAGAGCTCTGTTTACTTAGCCCAAGCCCAGAGCACACAGCCAAATGTCAGCTGGACGTGCTACATCTCTGACCTTTTGCAAGAGACGGTCCCTAACAGGTGCCAAGATGTAATTATGGAAACCCGGCAGGCTCTTACTGCGGATGCATCTTGTAAAGGGAGCCATCAACCCCCACGGTGGTGCGCAGGCGGCCCACTCCCTTGTTGTCCCGCAGCTGGTTAAGGATGGCACCCAGAGTGGCAGCCACCAGGTTGGCAGAGCGGAAGGAGACGATTGTGCACACGTGGTGGACAGCAACGCAGTCTTCATGGGAGGGCTCAACCCCAAGACGGGTAAGTATCTCCTTGGCCTTTTGCAAACCTTCCTTGCTCCTAAAAACAGAAACCGCAAAAAAGTTACGATAAGGTAACACAATTTTGATGGATGGGCAGGTTGCTCACTGAGGGAGAGTGTTGCGAGTCTGAGAATGGGTGCAGCAGAGTCCCGTGGAAATCTTGCGAGGAAAGGAAGGGGAGTGGAGGCTGAGATATTAAGAGCCTACAGAGCACAAAGAGGTTTTCCGTTCCACTGTGCTGGATTTGGGTGGTGGGTTCTCTGTATTGTGAACCACTTGTAATCAGTGGGACCAGTTAAGGGTAAAATTCTGGAAGCCATTGTTTTAAAATAGGCCACATGGTGCAAAACCAGAAAATGTCAGGTCAAAAGGCTGCAGCTTCAGAAGACATACATACACTGATGTCATTTGAAAGCTGGAAAGTGCTGCCTATTAAACTAATGACAAAACTCTATTTTTAAAAGACCGTCCAGGAGTTGCTCTTAGAATCCAACTGCATATATTCCACTCCCCTATTCATTACACAAGTATTTTAGGTTGGAAGCGTAGGAGGAAAACTTCAAAGCTACTTACTTCTCCATGGCAGAAACGTGCTTTGTTTCCAGCTTCCCTTTGGTTAAAAGTTCGGGAGTGATTCTTCCCTCAAAAAGAAGACCTTCTTTGGCCATTTTGACAAGGATCAGCCTGACGAGCTCACCCATGTACATGCCACTGACCATCTTCTCAAACCTGGAAATATATTAAGGCAGAAACACAAATCAGACACACTCACAAGTGGTTTACAGGTGTGTAGCCCGCTCCTGCATATAGCAACCCAAGATCAATTCCCAGTAGGTGCCAATGGGAGGCATCCTTAGGGTTCAAATCCTTCTTTAGCCGTCATGCTTACAGTGTGGAAGTCCTGACCACCCACCCTAACAAACACACAAAATTGCCAACAGAATAAAATTAGGAAAGAATGATGGATGGCAAAAATGAAGGGAACTTCCACTCACTCAAGGGGGGGTCCCCAATTTCTGACAAATTTCCCCCCAGCTGCAAGAACCCTTCTGCCATGCTACTTCCCCAAGTCATTCCAGAAAGTCCCGAAACCATCCACAATTTTTCTTGGGGAGTGGTGAGCAAAAGGGAAGGAGGCAAGAATGGAAGGAGACTCTGCTCATGGGTCTTTGGATCCAAGCCTTAAGGTGTTAACCCCCCCCCCCGAAACCTTTGGGACAGGCATGAAAGTCTAAAACGAGAACAGTAGAAGAAAGGAAGCTCAATTACAATTGCTTCCCAGGGTTAACAGAACCCCGATCGATCTCCCTGTCAAATTCAGTCCGGATGTCTTCTAACAAGCCATCGTCTCCAAACGCTCCCCATTCGGTATTGATGCACATCCGCCCTTCGTCACCTTCCACAAGATCAATGTGTCTCATTTCTTCCATGTAGCAGGCGTTAGTGCCAGTACCTTAAAAGAAGGTCATGGGATTAGTCAACAGGCTTTAAAAAAAAAAGAGCAAAGCAAAAATGCCAACATGCATTATGCTTGGCAAAGGAATCAAATGTCAATACCAATGATCAAGCCAACTTCGCAACGCTGGTCATCAAATCCGCAGGTCATCATGGTCCCTACGGTGTCATTGACAACTGCCATGATATCTGCATCATAGTCCTTCAAAATGAAAGGGAATATTTCTAATATGCAATTTTACCAACACTTTTTGATAGGCATATTCTACTTGCTACTGTGACTCAGAATCTCGGTAAATGTTATTTACTGGACACATTGTTTAGGTCTGCTAGCTATTCATGGTTTCATATTTTGACCCAGGGACTTTACCCTTGAGTCTTTTTTTTTTTAAGTAATCTTTATTGGTTTTATTTACACACATTAAAAAATATTTACAGTCTCAT
The DNA here is from genome assembly GCF_009819535.1 of Lacerta agilis. Taxonomy (NCBI): domain Eukaryota; kingdom Metazoa; phylum Chordata; class Lepidosauria; order Squamata; family Lacertidae; genus Lacerta; species Lacerta agilis. The sequence goes on along the minus strand of NC_046316.1, from coordinate 26,290,831 downwards.
CAATACAGATAAAAAAAGAAGAAAAAGAAAAAGAAAACAAAGAAGAAGAAGAAAAACACAAAAAGGGTTAAAATTGGTTTACATAACCACACTTCTCACATACATTACCCTTGAGTCTTAAGAGCCTTTTCTTCTCAAAAACTCCATCAGCGAAAAATAAGACCCATTGACTTCCGGACCACCAAAAGACCCCTCCTATCCATGTCAAATGCAGCTACATAAACAGAACTTTCCACTACTTGAAACTATCTTAGGTTTCTCTTCTATCTAGGTCCATTGACTTGGCTGCAAGTCCCATTCAATGGGGGATTCAGCTGGACGAACTTCCAAGTTAACATGCATAAAACTTCACTGTGATATTAAGAGAGGATTGTTTGAATCTAAGGCTGCTGAGTCTATGGGAGCTTGGTATATAATATTATCTAGAACAAGAAATGCTATATAGCTCCTCCGCAAGAAATTGGTTTCTTAGTCCGAACATCTTCTTGGCACAATACTTTTACTAGGAGTTAAAAGCACCATGAAATTAGCAACCATCTAATCATTCTACAATGACACTGAAAAAGACTGACACAATTCCTGACACCTGCAAGTAACAAAAGATGTTACATTATCAGCCAAGTTCATGTACAGGTTTCAATGCTAGCTATACGTGTATATAAAGATAATCTTACCCCACGCTTCTTGATGGCTTTGTTTAGCAACTTCACTACATCTGCTCCCTCGACACCACTTGCTTTGAAACGTTTTGTCCAAGTTATTAGAACACCCTAATAAAATGAAAAATGAAATGAAATTATGGCCCAGTGTTTGTCTGGTCAAGACTCACTTTTTCAGGGTTTTTTTTTTAAAAAAAATGAGTTGAAGATCAGTTTTCACATGTGGCGAGACTACTTAATTTCCTACGTGTCAATTTGCCCACGTTCTCATGGAGGACATAATATGGGTGAACAAATCTACACACATACTGCATTACCCCCCCTTGCTACAATTATACATCTCCATTTTGGAGGTACCACAATCAGGGAATCATGCTTAACAGTATGCATATACAGTTTAAATGCTAATTCTTCCATACGATGGATTTATATGGGGCTCTCAGTGGTCTTCTTCATAACATTAAACAGGTCCATACTTCCATAATCCAAAAAGACTGCATTATTTCTGGCCATGTACTGGGAGAGATGAAGTTCTAATTCAAGTGTCTTCAAACAGTTTCCACACACAATATTGCAAGAGGAATAATATTCCAAGCACGTTCAGTGGAACCAAGTCATATCAGCTAAAGGGCACTTTAGTACCATCTAGCTGGGGAAGATTCACAGCACATGTTCTTTCTGCCTGCCAGCAGTCCCTGGTTCAATCTCTGCTACCTCCAGATGGGGCTGAGGAAGTTGAAACCGTGGAGCACTGCTTCCAGTCAGCATAGACAGAGTACTGAGCTAAATGGTCTAGCAGTCTGCTTTGGGGTAAGGCAGGTTCCTATGTTTCTTCCGCAAAGTAATAAAGTTGTGCAGTGTTATTTGTGTATTTATGGATCGCTTCCCATGAAGCATCCCAAAGCCATTCCACAATACCATAAAAACATATATATAAAAGAAGTGCATAAATAAAAACAATTTAAAACCGTTACATATATAAAAACAGATTCAGACAATTACATATCTAAAAGCAATTTCAGATGCAACACAGATGCCGCCTGCATTCTTACCTCATCTAACTTGGTTTGCCTACATGGAAAAGAAAATGTGAACCCAACAGGCAACTTCTTGTTCTTGATTTCCTGCTTCTCCATGAAATCGCCTAAACATTCAGCAACGTGGTCAAAAAGCTGAGGAGACAGGAAGGAAATAAGACAACATTTTTAAACCCTGATAAAAATAATAACAGCGTCTTCATCCCCATAGCCACTACTGGAAAAATTATTAGGTGATCCCATACCAATAAATACTATTTTGGTGGCAGTCCTATAAAACTGGAACATTTGAAAAGTAAGGCTTTGGGGTGGAATTCAACGTAGTATTAAGCAGATCACTCAGTCAGTGCAAGCGTTTTTGCTTGCCTGAAGGAATGATCTGCTTTCTCCTCCCACTTGGGGAGGTTGTTCTGGGGGTTCTCTGAACCTCCCCAAGCCAATTTCAGGGGTGTGCAGGGGGAGCGAGAGGAGGAGCCCTGCTGCACCAGCAGAACACCTTGTGTGAGCATCCTCTGGCAGGACAACACTGATGAATCCGGTCCTGTGGCATGCATTTCATGGGGCAGAATCCTCCGTTGAAGCCATAACACTCAGCAGACTTCTCTGCAAACAACTCTCACTGGTTGTCACTGCAACCATAAACATACTTCCTTAGAAGCACGTGACAGTGAAATCCATGGTACGAAAAATGTTGTCATGCTAGGACGGCATACATCTTCCTGATCTCCTAGTCATTGCTAGGTTATTGTCGGGGACTGGGCAGATGAAGAGGAGTGGTGGAGACCACCTCCCCTGGAGCCTCCCAGAGAGGAGGAAGGGGCAGATAGCATAGATCTACAGGACTGGTTCGACACAGGGCACACACCAGAGGAAGAAGAGGGAAGAAGTTGGGAAACTATGGGAGATGAGGAGCTATGCAGTACTGAGCAGACAGTGCCCAAGCAGCAGCTGACTGATATGCTGTCGCTGCAGAGTCTCCCACAACCCGTCCTGTGCCCCCAAACCAGGTGTTCACTGAGAATAGCAGAGCAAAGGGCTCAAAGGCAGGGGACCCTTAACAGCCACCGTAGAAGAGGGGAGGAGTCTGATGAATAGGGAAGTACGGAGGAGGGGGAGGTGTGGAGCTACACTCGGAGCAACGTTAGATACTGAAAGGTGCTTGGCTGACTTGTCTTGGCATCTGGAATACTAATAAAAAGGACTAAAAAGCCAGTATTTTCTCTGTCTCTCTATTTTCCTGGGCAATCAGCCAGGAGCTGTCAACAGCACCCTGACAGTTATGGCTTATGACACAATAATAAAAAACCTGACAGCCTGTTCCATAAAGCCCTCTTTCCCCAATTATTTGTCATTTTAACTATGTGAAACACCCTGATAGCTACGATGTGCATGTTCTGCTTCCACTGTCAAGAGTCAGTATTCCTCTCAATGGCAGTTACTGGGATAAACAAGCAGGAAGAGCGCTATTGGGTTCAAGTCTCTTGTGGGTTCCCCTAGGCTTATGGTTGGCCACTGTGAGGACAGGATGCTGGACCAGATGGGCCACTGACCTGATCCAGCAGTGCTCTTTTGATGTCCTTAGTGTTAATTTCAGTTGTGGTTATAACACAATCTGGTTTGAATTAACCTTGGTTTGCTACACATTATACTGTACTAACCATGGTCAACTCTGAAAAGGGAAGGCAGGGAGGAACTGATGCAGGGAGAGGGAAGGACGAAACATGAGCCTGCAGCACATTTCTGATCTCCTAACCATAGTTACGAAATTGGAAATATTACCTCTGCACTGGGTAATAAAGTTTAGACTAGCACTCTCGACGGACATTATCCAATGTATTTCATGTCACAGTTGAGCAACTGGGTTTAGAGTAGGAATGCCCATTTGGCAGGTTAAAAACCTCTACGAGCAAGTATATTATTATTTACAAGGCTAAACAACACTCATACACCACAAATAAAAATAATGATCTAAATCAAATATTTCCGATTTAAATCTGGGGTGATTTTGTACTGCTGGAAAAATCTTCCTCCTTGATCCCCCCCCCCAAGAAGCTCAACACCCAACTGCTCCTTTTTAAGCAATTGCTTTTAAAAGTTACAGAGCTGCAGGTGTCACAGACCTACTGAGTTGCATTCAATGGTGTAATCAGCTAACTGTAAAGAAAAATCACCCTCCCCATCCCACTGATGGACATTTTATCATCAGTTGAGTGGAAAATCTGAATATAGCCCATTGCTTTCTGGAACAAAATGTTTGCAACACTGGGAAGTAACTTTCAGTTTTGGGCTAGTCACGATTTGCCTCTTCCACTCAGTCCTCCTTCCCCAGCTCAACAATCCCAAGCAAGCATTTTCAATTGGCAGCTCCTAAATGCACTGATGAATCATAACCAGAATGCTGATTCCATACAGAGTGAAAATGTCTTCTCTCATTCTTTAAAAGCATATGCCTGGAACTGGTTTCATATTTAATTTATGTAGGGCTTTTTATTTTTTATTTTTTAATGTAGCACTATGCAGGCAAACAATGCAGAACTCTGAGCTCCAATTACAGTTTCAGTGCTGTAGCTCTTTCCATGCCATGGAACAGGTGTGACAAGTGCTGCAATGGGGAAGCTGGAAATGGTGGCACCGCACAAATATGGCCAGATACAGAACAACAGAATTGGCTCCTCTGATGCTTGAGCCTTTACTTCATCAAGTAAAATCCCAAAAGCTTCCATGCTTTTTTTTTTTTTTTACACAAAGCCATTTCCTTTTACATCATATCCTCCTCATTTATCTTCCTTGCAAAGTCACAGAAAACGCCCCATCATTTATCTCCAAAATCTTTTGGGGTCAAAGCCTAAAGCTCGGTGAGCCTTAAAGCTGTTGTTGGCATCGCCAACCATCCATTTGACTTTTACAGCCTGGCAACAACATGCATGTTCCAAAACTGAACAGGCCAATGCATCCCTTCCTACATTGCAGGGGGTTGGACTAGATGACCCTCAGGATCCCTTCCAGGAAGAGGCATAGGGCTCAGATCACCAAGCTGCAGTAAATAGTGACAAGAGCACTGAAGCTTTAGGGCCCAACCTCTACCCTTTATTTACTTGTGGTGGTGGAAACAGCAGCTTGTGCCATCTTTTAAAGCCAGAGGAAGTTCCTAAGCTCTTCAGATGCTGCTGGACTAAAACTCCCAGCATCCCTAGCCATTTGCTATACTGGCTGGGGCTAATGGGAATTGGGGTCCAATAACAAGTTGCTGAACATGTCATCAGAAATCCAAACCAAAACACCTGATAAAATTATGTAAGGTTTGCCACCATTCCAGGCACCTTAGCATTTTGATACTGGTTTATTTAAAAAAAAATGATTCTAGTGCCTAAGAAACTGAAATGTCATGGAGCTGGGATATTGGAAGGATCCTGAAAAACATACAAATACATTTTAAATAACTATGAAAGAATATATGCACTGTCATCGTTGTTGAACCACAGGCAGAATAAGCTGTCGGCCGCAGGAACGCAACAGACTTTCCCCAAAACATAAAACGGAAGAAATTTGGTCCTTTGACTACTGTATGACTGATGCTGACCTCTCTCATTCAGTCATGACCAACAAGACCATTTGGTACATTTACAAGAGCCACTTTCACATGCTGAAGTGACTGCACAGATGTTTTCAAGAGCCAAATAGCAAGAACAGCACAGGCGAGTCTGGAATCTACTGGCTCAAAGTGGGAATTTCTGCAACAGCAAGAAGATGCCCAGAGTGCCTCTGCCTAACTGGCCAAATTATTGACATTTAGGCTTAACAGCCATGCTGCCAGTATTCAGGAAACCAGGCATTAAGGCTCATCCTAGGGAAAGCAAGATAAATAAATGGCAATGGATTGGGTAAGGCAGGCTTTTTTTAAAAAAATGGCAGCACTGGTGACAGCAGATTCCAATACCTGTAACTTACACAGGAGCTTTTGCTGGGGGGAAATAGGAGAAACTCCTCCAGCCTTTCTTGGTCTCACCAACCATCCATGTAGCTTCTACAGCCTGAGTTGCTGGCTGCAAAATGTATACTTGGACAAATTTACATATGCAAGGCAAGAGAAAGAAAGATAACAGCAAGTTGTTTGTGATTGTAGCTGAACTGCTGTATTATGAATCTTGGGTCACAAAGTTAAAGGGGTATAATAAGTGTACAAATAAACCAAAAAACAAACAGCAATAAATATTTTAGCTCACAACTGGGTCATCATTTTTATGGATTCTAAGCTGCCTTCCAATTCAACAAGTCATCATTGTATAGGAAACATTGGTTTACAATGAATAAACTAGAAGAATTTATCTCAAGAATCCAATTTCCTAATATAAAAAACCTAGCATTCTGCATTATTCTCAATATGAAAATAACACAGAGAAGTTGGTCTCAAAATATACACCCTAACTTTCCACCAAATAATTTTGAAGGTAAGTCTTTTACTTCCTTTAAAAATTAAAATTACAAGGTAGTAGTCTTTATTTTATCCTTCAAAACTGTATGAGAAAATCCAAACAATACCATGTGGAAGCTTTTTCAAAAAATGTTTTACAACCCCCATATTTTGCAAGAACATTCCTAGGAAGCAATCTTACCCGTGTTCCACTGCCATGCATAATATCCTCGGGAGTGTTATAAATCTCCGTTTCCATTTGCACCGTCTGCTTTTTCTCATGAGACACTTTCACTCGCAAAATACGAAAGTAAGATCCACCAAGATCCAGGGCAATGAAATCTCCTTTCTCTGTTTTGGATGAAACAGAACATCAACACTTAAGCATCAAGTCACTCTGGGTGCACAATGAATCTTTGCCATCCATTACGTAAAATAATGCATTGGGTACTGAAAGTTAAACTATCAGCATTCACCTTTTAACACTGCAAATATATCTGATCAACCCAAGTGATTAGCCTCATCCTATCTAATCAGACAAGCAAAGACCACAATCCTTTATTTGTCTGGAGACTGAGATTACCAATTAAAACAACCTATGGAACGAGATAAAAAAAAACCCCAGTGTGTGTAAACAGAGCACAGGCAAACATTGAAGTTCAGGTACATGGATGCAGATGCAGATGCAAATACACACACACACCCTCTACTCTATTTTAAAAGGATATTCAAACCCTCAAAACAGGCTCTGCATCAGCCTACAAGAGACTCGGAGTTGCCCTCAGAATAGCAAACTGATTTACTTCCTGGCCTAATTTCAATTTTTCATTGATTTCTGAATTTTCCTTAAGCTTTAAAAGTAGCAAAAAGCAGGAAGGGTAATAAGCAAAATACAATGTTGGATCATTTAGGACACTGGTTGGCTTACCATTCACTTTCAGTTTGAGACTCGCTAAATACAACATTCTTACTTCATCACCACCAACGCATTCTTGGCCACCTGGACACAACCAATTTCGCCCATACAAATAAGCCTTGGACATCATACTCTTCCAACAATCTTGCAACACAACTGTAACTTCCCACTAAAGCAGCCTTGTTTCTGTCTTCAGCACTAACATCACACCCACATAAAATGTCAAGCATGGATTTCCTCTTTTTAGGTGTTCTATTACTCTTTCCAAAGGAGGTTTTCCTCCAACAATGTTCTCATCTCAGCAAAAATGGCAACAAATTCCTTACTCTCACCTGCCTCTCTTTGGGCCTGTCCACTCATGTGGGTGAGAAATCAATGAAGAATTGAAATTAGGCCAGGAAGTAAATCAGTTTGCTATTCTGAGGGCAACTCTGAGTCTCCTGCAAGCTGATGTTACAGCAGTGTTTTTGCCCAAAGTTATGCAAATCGTATCAGGTATACAAATGCACTTGTCTTGTTTGTCACCAAAAAAGGGAGACCCAAATCTGTCAGTTTGGGAAACCACATTTCTAAATATAGCAGAGCAAACTACAAAAGCATACAAGAGGCGATACTTTCAGGGGTGCCAATGAAGAAGCGTGAGATCTGGGAGCTGCATCCCAGAATCACTTGCACTGCCATGGCTCTTTGATTATGCTCCATTGTGCATGATACTCTATTTGCAGCAAAGCTCTCCAAATTGTGTATTATAATTTTATTTATTTAGCAAGCAGCCCTGTACTCAATTTTTCATTAAAAATATATATAATCTCAGTAGCTTGGGGCAGCATAATATCCAGGACCGGCATCATTTTGAAGCTGAATGTAATTTTTAAACCATTATGTCGATAAAACCAATTAAATATCACTGTTCTGTACAAGTACTGAGCATTAAGCAAAATGTGCAAACAGACTTTTATCACTGTAGTGCATCGCTAATTTAGATTGAGCCCCATTAGCTTTTAAAAAGGGGGGGAGATACACACTAGAACAGATGGCCTTTTCCCCCTAAAGTAACTGAACACTGGAATACACTTCAGACAAATGCAGCACTTCAGAAATGTCCACTCTGGGATATGCTGCAAATTAACACCCTGTCTGCACACTCACATCCAAGTCAACAAGACACTTTAAAACTGGTTATACAAGTTACAGTTTTTAACTATTATGCAAACCTGCTTAATATTTGACTGAATAATTTATACTGCGTATGTATGGAATATTTTGGCAGCTGGGGGCATACAGGGATTCTTTGTTCTAAGCTTTTCAGAAACTGAATTTAAGATTAACAACAGTTTAGGGTTTGGATAGCTAACTAAACTGTGTTTAATCAAAGGCAGAAGCAGAAGCTTCTTACCTCCTCATGGCAGCACCAAAGAAGGAAGGGCCCGTGTTATATCTGAATGCAGCCACTGTGTCTAGGCATAGACTGCAACTTGTTGTTTGATTTGGGTTTCAAACACACTGTCTTCTTCTTAAGTTTGTACAAACAACACACCCTGACCCCAAGACAACAGGAGCCAAAGCTATTTGCCATAGGGAAATAGGCTGAGGTTTGTTTCTTTTTTAAAAAAAACAACAACACTGTTTCTCTTTGGTACAAACATTGTTGAGAGTTTCTTTTAGTTTTACATATTTGGACCACTTCATGCATACATGTGTAGCTAATGGCTCTCACTGTGCTCGTTAATAGTAACAAGAGATTGTTCTGGTTTTGTTTCAGAAAACTGTTTGTTAACGAAGTACAACAGCACATAATCCTTACCTGAGCCATCAGGAATAGACCTTACAAATGTAGGAAGCATCTTTACCGAGGCTGTTGGGTTAAAGTCCCTGGAAAGTCCATTCTGCATCTCTCTCCTGAAGCGTCCCATAATATCCATCAGAGTTTCATCAGAGAGCCGCATGGAGTACAGATATTTATCGATCTGGAGGGGACATAAGAGAAAAGCACACAACATTCAGACCTTGCACCATTTTGTGTTAACTTAACTACATTCTTAATTTGTGTCATTTGATTTCCAGCTGGCTCCATCCCAAGTGCTTAGGGCAGGTAACAATATTTTAGCTGCAAAGCTCCCAATTACAAAATAATTAACCACCATCTTGCCCTGCCCCCAACCCTATCCCTGGCACCAAAAGCCAATTAAAAGGTCTTACGCTGCTTCCAAAAGACCCCTAGGCTTCGGCCTCCATGGAAGACAATTCTCGAGTCGAGAGGCAGCAACCAAAAAGTATTTGTGGTCCTGGTGGTGCATAAACGGCAAGGTTAAGAGGTGTTTCCAGCTGATCTTAAAGGTCATGATGAAACACAGGGATGGAAGCCATTACTGAGATAGAATGACTCCAAGCCTCTTAGGGTTCGGTGAACAAGCACCTTGTATGGAGCCCAGAAAGCAATAGGCAGAAATTGTGCACAATGAAATTATTTTATCATCGTTATCATCATCATCTTGTCCTTCTCTACTTAAAAGCCCACTTAGCATTTGATTCAGTTAGCATTAAAAGGTGAACCTATCTAGTCTACACTTTCCAACACAGCAGGTGAAACAAAATATAACCATCGTCTGAAATTCACACTTCTCCAAATTTTCAAATGATGTTCTCCAGCCAAGTTATGTGTACAAAAATGCATACACGTGGCGAAGGTTTGCATTAAATGCATGCATTTGTGAAAACAACATAGAAAAAATGCATTAGATTAGGGGAAATATAACACAGGAAAAAATGCATAGGGAAAATACACTGTCCTCGGGGTTCTGCTGACCCTTGAGAGTGGATCTGGGAGAGGCACAGGGGGCAGGTAGGGGAGGGAGGAGAAAGCCCCATTGTGCTAGCTAGGGTCTTTGTGCTGGCTTCTACTAACACAATGATGGATTGATTTCTGGTGGGTCACAGTTGAGGATATACTCTAGTAACTACCAATAGAGCAGTAGACTGTGACATTCTGTGTGGCTCAGCTGCTGAAGGCGATGAGAGACGGGGCTCTCCAAGTGGGTATTATTAAATGCTATCTGCTACCGGCAGCAGAGCTGCAAACGGAGAAGTCATGGGTTCTGTTTCAAGTTTTGGAAATGAATGTTCTCCGACAGGCACAGGCACTCCTGCCTGAAGCACAGACAGCTTGTTCTGTTTGCTTTCTGCTATGCCCAGCTTCCTCACTATTCTGCTCTAGCAAAAGCTATCCATGGCCTTGATCCAAAGCAGCCCAGGTGGTCCTCAAATGGTGTGACCAACACAGCTTCCCCCAAAGCTTCATCCCAACTCACTCTGGGAACTGCACTATATGTGTGTGGACAGACATGCTCACAACCACAAAACTACAAACATAGATCCCCAAATGCCTTATTGCCTAGTCAACCCCCCACCTACCGTTCATCCAATGGAGGAGGGAAGGGACTCCAAGAATAGCTCTGGAAATGGATCTTTCCTTCTTTTTTGACAAAGTAATAATAATAAATAAATAAAAACATTCATTCCATTTGTATTGTATTGTATTGTATTGTATTGTATTGTATTGTATTGTATTGTATTGTACCATTCCACTGAACTATCCATTCTCCCAAAATTTCAACGCCTCTTGTGATGGTTTGACCCCTTTCTGTTTTAACAGTACAAATTCTACAAATACCTTCCATATCTCCTCAAAATCATTTCTCCTGCGTATTCCCCATCTTACCTTAATAGCACATTGGAAATGGATCTTAATGCATAGGCAGGCTCATATGAGAGAAGCCAGTCCTTGATATATTTGAGTCCTAAGTTATTTAGGGCTTTAAAAGATCAACACCAGCCCCTTAAATAGTGCTTGGAAGTAGACAAGGAGCCAATGAAACCATTTAAAAAATGAGGATATGCATTCCATTTGCTTCCATTTGAGAAGCAAACGTTCTCAATCTTAAAACCTGAAGAGTTGCTAGATGGACCAATGGTTTGATCTAGGATATGGCAGCTTCCTATGGTCCTCAAAAAGAGAAACATTATTTAAATTTTGCTGCAACTTTAGAAAGTGCAGAAACTGTTTTGGCTGTTTAATCTGCTTTGCAAGCAACTTCTAGTCTCTCCATGTCATTAATTCAACTCCGTGTCATTAATTCAATTTCAAGACTCTCCATGTCGATAAACATTTTTGGATATGGAAAACCACTTTGCCTAAAGCATAACTTTCCACAACTGTCCCTTTTGATGTGATATGAGGTACAGCTTAATCTTCTGATATGATAAAACACAGCATAATCCTAATAAACCAAGGCTCATGGCCTCCTACTACTTTCTGCAGTATACATGACCATCAGTTCCAGACTCTGTAGCAGTATATCAGGGGTCAACAACACAGTGCCTATGAGTGTCCATGCACCCACAAGGCCTTTCCTGGCACCCACAGGGTCACCTCCACTTGTTGGAATTAAGACTTGAAAGAAGCATTCTATTGTGGTGTATTTGTTGTTGTTGTTGTTCAGTCGTTCAGTCGTGTCCGACTCTTTGCACAGTTTGCTGTGGTGTATATGTACTACCAACAACAGTTTCTCTGATATGCAAATGTGCCCATTGGCGACCCCTGCAAAGTTCATGTCCCCAATCCTCAACATTTGCCATAATGAAACATTTCAACAAACTCAAAAGGATGTGGTGTGTTATTGCCTTGTATGCAATACACATTGTGATCTTATTGCATATTACATTCAGCAAGACTTGTAAAGCAAACAAATAGAAGTTGCGGGGGGGGGGATAGACTACTACAGGCACGTCCAACAGGTAGATTGTGATCTACCGGTAGATCACTGGACGTCTGTGGTAGATCACTGGCTCCCCCCAAAGAAGCTCAACAACTTTGGCTCCCCTAAAAAAAGCTCAACGTTTTTGCCCTGCACCCCAAAGAAATGGGGCTTTCCTCCCCCCTAAAAAAGCCCTACAACGTTCACCTAAACCCCCCCAAAACGGGCCTTCCTCCTTGCTAAAAAAGCTCAACAATTTTGACCTGAACCCAAAAAAGGGGGTAGATCACCGCCAGCTTTTAACTGTGAGTAGATCACAGTCTCTAGGGAGTTGGCCACCCCTGGTCTACTAAAAGTGCAGCCAGATTTTATTACCAAAGGCCTGACATGGTCACTATGACATCCTTCCAACTTGATAAAAGATTGTCTTTCTTTCCTCCTTCTAACCACCTACTCCCAGTGCTGTAAAACTTTATAGAAGAAAATTGGAAAGTGACTCAAGCACAGATTAGAACAGTTTTCAGGCAAATTACTAATCATTACAAGAAATCACTCTGTACATTAGCACTCTAAGGACTTTTACAATGCACTGATTGCAGTGTCCTAATATCACATAAAAGCAGGTAACCTCCTAAGGATAATACATAGCAGCTGGAATCCAAATGTGCACCTCAGTCATATCCACGGGTTTAGCCAAGGCTTGTGCCACAATACTGAAATCAAATCAAATCAGGCATGTCCTGCAAAAGACATGCAAGGTCTATTTGCAACCTGACATAAAGAGAGAAATATCCTTGCTACTATTCCAGACTCACCCAGGCATTAAGAGATTGGGATCTGGGCTTTTAGGATGGGACACAGAAGACAGGTTGTTGCCATAGCTCTCTCCAGCACAAACACACACAAAAACTGCACAGGCTTTTCATCTTTGCTCTGGTTTCTAGTCATTAAGGCCCAAGGGCATTCACACATGGATGTAAGGCAAATGTAAAGGACCCCTGGAAAATTAAATCCAGTCAAAGGTGACTATGGGGTGTGGCGCTTATCTCGCTTCAGGTCAATGGAGCTGGCATTTGTCCAGACAGCTTTCCGGGTCATGTGGACAGCATGACTAAACTGTTACTGGCACATAGAGGACCGTTACGAGTGCCAGAGCACATGGAAACACCATTTACCTTCCCACTACAGTGGTACCTATTTATCTACTTGCACTGGTGTGCTTTCGAACTGCTAAGTTGGCAGGAGCGACACATGGATGTACACAAGCTGCAGCAAAACTTGGGCTCATGTGCTCCTTCCATACCCTGCATGACTAGGAAAACAACTCCAGAAGGTTTTATGTCCACTATCACTAACTGAACCAGAAGTCATGATTTAGCACTAACTCTGCTTAGTTGGAAGAGGCCAGCATCATAACCCATGGTTTGGAGTTGGCTTATTTTGAAGCTGACCATCGCTAGCATGAACCACAACCCCCAGTTCAGACTGACTGAGAAGCCACAGTTAACCAAATGTTTTGAGGATAAAATTACAGAAGCTAACTCTCTATTTTCCTTCCTTATTTTGACAAAACAACGTCCCTGGGCTTGCCCCTACACTCAGATACCACAGGCCAAATAAAGCAATACTTTGGCAGCTTCTATGCGTGAGGATTGCTGACAGCTTGAAGGGTATAATGTTACCTACTGTGTCTCTGTCATGTGATGCTAAGCTGCCTGAATGCAAGGAGAAATCTAACACTAGGCAAGTTGCATCTGGGTGGATACAGCAGAGCAAGCATAAGCAGCCAACTACAACTTTTGGCATCATAAATTCACATGGAATCAAGATTTTTCAGTTCCCCAAAAGGGACAAGTCCCTCAATTTGAAAAGCTTCGCCCACAAGGCAGAAATTGCACAAAAGCACACAGAGCCTAGGGCTTGCTGATCAGAAGGTCGGAGATTCGAATCCCAGCGATGGGGTGAGCTCCTAGCAGTTCGAAAGCACGTCAAAAGTGCAAGTAGATAAATAGGGACCGCTCCGGTGGGAAGGTAAACGGCATTTCCGTGCGCTGCTCTGGTTCACCAGAAGCGGCTTTGTCATGCTGGCCACATGACCCGGAAGCTGTACGCCGGCTCCCTCAGCCAGTAATGCGAGATGAGTGCCGCAACCCCAGAGTCGTCCGCAACTGGACCTAATGGTCAGGGGTCCCTTTACCTTTTAAAGGAGAAGTAGTGCTGGAATTCTGCACCTGCAATCTCAAGCATATGTCATCTGGAGTAAGTCTACTGAACACCTTGAAATTTACTCCTGAGTAAACACACATATAGCTGCTCTACACAGCAGCAACCCTGAAAGGACTAGGCTGCCTAAGTATGAACTGAGAAATTCTTCAGTTTTAAGAACTCAAATTCACCAAGCAGTTCCAGGCAAGCTACCATCTTCCTACTCTGGCCCCCACTTGCAAAAATGGCAACAACACTGGCCTACCTCACAGGGCTGTTGTAAAAATCTATGAGATAATGCAAAGCACTCAGAAGTGTGCAACATAAATGCTATGTATTCTTACTTTTCAAGTTCCAAATGAACAGGATGCTGCTCTGTATCAAAGTGTTTTTAAACCAAAGCTCAGACTTCAGCTTCCTTGCTCAAGTCCTCTAGAGTGATTTTGTCCTGTGTCATCTCATTTCTGCTTTGGTCTGAGATGTCTATACAGTAATCACCTCTAGGAGCTTAGGGGAATGGGTGAGCTCAGCAGGGGATGAATAAGATGGCCTTTGAGAATCTTCCAGTGCTGTGATTCTATTATTATCTACAACTATTTCTGAAACACGCCCTGCAACATTCTTCCCCAGCATTCCTGACAAATAATCCAAAAATGATAAACTTTGCCTTTGACAAATTCAAATAATTTAGAAATTAGAAACAGCTTTAAAAATGTAGTTTAACAAGCTTTGAAGAATACAACATCCTTGAGCTTGTTAGCATCCTGCTTGTGTAATGTTAGGTCAAATTTCTAAATATAACAACAAGTTTGTAGAAGAAGAAGCCATTTTGCATGGACACCCACCTTTCCCACAGTCTGAGACAGCACATCAACAAAATGAAAATAAAGATATTACACAGACAAATCGTGTGGGAAGAGCTTAATGCCTTAAATGCCTATGAGCCAGCTTCACCCCTGAACTACAACACTTCATCCAATCCCTACTCAGCCATGAAACGCCTTGTGCGGCCTTGGGAGAGTTGCAGTCTCTCAGCCTAACCTACCTCACAGAGTTGTTCTGAGGATAAAAGGAAGACAGGGGGTGGGAAACCATGTATCCCACTTTCAGTTCTTTAGAGGAAAGGTGGGATATAAATGCAACAATTTAATAATCTCACAGATCAATATGTGGAGGGTTAATACCAGCAGACCTGCTCTCCACAGCAGCAACCCATGCACTAGGAATGGCTTATGTCGGTCACAATCATACTGTTTCCCACAGCAGAGCTGCTAACGCCAAGGTTGCAAGTTCAACCTCCGTATGGGACAGTTCCATATTCCTGCATCACAGGGGGTTGGACTAGATGATCCTCAGGGTCCCTTCCAACTCTACAACTCTATGATTCTATGACATCGGCACACATGTGTTCCTTGTGGGCTGGCCGGGACTGCTGGCTTACCACAAATTAAAACTTTCAGCAGGCAAGCTAACACAATCATTTCTCTTTCTGGAGAAATCTAAAGGTTTTACACAAAGAGGTGCCTTATAAATGGGTTGCGTCTTCCAGTTTCTTGGTTAAATATGTCCTTATTGTGCTTGGTTGGTACAGCAAGAGACTCTTAATCTCAGGGTCGTAGGTTCGAGTCCCACGCTGGGCAAAAGATTCCTGCATTGAAGGGGGTTAGAATAGATGAGTCTTTGTGGTCCCTTCCAACTTTACAGTTTTAAGATTCTATGATACTATACATACATATGGCTACAACTGAGCTACACCAGGCTGGATCTCTTTAATGTACCAGTGGAATGTTGTGAGACCACACCCCCGTGCCTAGAATAATACCAAACGAGGTATTAACAAGGTGAGTGATCACATCATATCACATACCAAGATGCAAAACATGCCTTGCATGGTTTTATTTTACCCAAGGGAATCATAAAGCCATTCTAGATGTAGCACCTTGAAAGCTGTAGCAGTTAGGTGAACATACCACTAGCTGCTACAAGAACTGAGGAATAAAGCCAGACCTTGACATTGTTTGTAATTTCCATTATTTCCCAGCAGTACTCATTTAGCCCACACATGTCAATCGTTTTATTTTAGTTCCCTTCTCTAAATCTTTTAAGAATTCCTAAACCTTAAGTATCTAAGCAGTGTACAAAAAAGTAAGCAACAACAGATAACTTAAAACATTACAAACAGACAAGCTACATATAAAAATGCAACATTCATACAAAGTTACTGAGAGAAAGAACAGTTTTCAGGCTAATCAAAAACAAAAATACATGGTTTTAAAGTGGCAGGTAACATTTTTTGAAGTTAGCATTTACTTTTTGGCAGGGGTGAGAAGATTCCAAACCCCCAAAACTAAGCCATAGCTAACAGTTCTTGTGCCTTACTGAAACCCAAACCTTTTCCTATGATATATTTCCAATAAACTGTTTCCTATAATCTTTTGAAGTGGGCAGTGCCCCAGTCCCATCTTGCCTGGCACTCAGCATGGTGACCCCAAGTGGCTTATCTAAGAAGCCAGGAATCAATTGTTTGCTGAACACACCAGAGTACATATTTATTGATGTTTCTGTAAGGCGGAAGAATGTAAATGCCTATCTGTAAGATTCTGAATACAAGGGTGTGAATGGCAACTCTCACCAAGACTGCTGGAGCATTAAAGGCAGTGCTTCAGCATCACCATCCAAGATAAGCAAGAGGCCTCCAGGGCTATCCTTACTCCACTAAATTGGCTTCCTTCCTTCTCCCTCTCGTTATACACACCACACCCAAAACAATGAACGAGCCACTTCCTTCTGGTATGCTAGTCTACACTATTGGGGAATATGTGTGAGTATACATATATACGTACATAATCAAGGGATTATGGCTAATCACATGGTCCTTCCCCATCTGCTAGTATTCTCCAGTACAGGGTGGCAAAAGATCACCAGGATCTAGTGCACGCACATCCTTCCCAGAAAATCCCAATAGCCTTTTCTTCACAATAAGCTTGATACTAGTAGATATGTTCATTTTCACACAAAATAAAATCCAGAATAACTCAGTGAAACAAAGATATGTGTGCCTTCAGTACTATGAGCTTGATGATGACATCCGCATTATTTTTAAAACATCATCAATCTAAACAACAGGCCAAATATCAGTTTCCAAGCAAAATTCCACATGCTGCAAAACTGATAAAATACCAACACATGGAAAGGTGGTGGTAAGTAATGAAGCTTGTTTTGAGTTCACAGTTTTGTTTAACATGCAAGCAACAATACAATCATCATGACAGGCCTCCATTGGAAAACACCGATGATAGAGTAGAAAACTACATTTTTGAAGCAAAGTAGAAAATGCCTATGATTTATTTCTTGTAATTTCATATTGGATTATTTATAATTTCCTCTTCATGGTAATCAAATCCCTCTCTTATCAGCAACGCATTTCTGAAACACAGACACACTAACATCTGCCTAATAAAATATTATTGCTGCAAAACATGCTCATTAGCTCAACTTACAGCACTGGGCAAGTTAACATGTTAAAATATTGGCCCAGTGCCAAGGAAGAGGCCTACTACCGGTATCCATCTCTCCTGGAAAGGAGCTATTTCCCCCATATTTCTGGGACGGTGTCCTTAAGAGACCTCCTGGGCAATATGGGACCAAAGTGAATATAATAAATCCAGCTCAGCAAAATGCCCAATTTTACTTTTATACCTATCAAACTATTTACATCTTTAGAATCTAATTAACAAGCTAAGCCTTATCAGTCCTTTTTGCAGGGTCCTGCTATCTCCTTATGATTGCTACCAATCCCAGAAGAGCAACCAACAGGTAAATCCAGCACCTGCCTTGGTAACAAATTCCAGAGGGAAGATTCAAGACACAGATTATGCTCTAGTCCACAAAAAAACAGTACCACAAAAGAAACCTGTTAGTCATTCAGGTAACCCAAGGCTCTCTTTTGTGTCTAGAGGCTTATCACTGCCAGCTACAAAGAATGCACCTGTTTTTAGCAGGCCCTAAACACGCATCTGTATACACGATTTCAGTAGGCCCTGAATGCTCACATTCATAAAAGAGCTAGTTCACAATTCCCACAGTCACTTAGCTGACAACCAGCCGATTATAATAATAAACACATGATAGATGGATCCAACTCATGCCTGGAGGGGGGGGGGGAGAGAAGGGGAGTAAACCATGATTGTTGCGTTACTCATCTGACATCTACATCCTCCTTCAAGGACACTGCAGCCCATTCGGAAAACCTTGCAATGGGCCGCATCTTTCAAGCTTTTTTAAAAAACCAAAACCAAAACCCAAAACCCCCTATGATCAAAGCAGAGGTTAAAAGAGAAATTATTTAATATTCTGGATTCTAAGAAATGCGTGTACATACGTATATATAAACACAAATTATTCACCCCATAGTTTTTAAAAAAAAAATATCCCTCCCACCCCGCCACCCCATCAAGACTTTAGAACTTGATAATACCTGCAGGTTTTTTAAGGACGTTCGTTTTGTACCTTACCTTTTTGACCTGATCATCCTTTAATTCTGTGAAGTAATAGGCCAGAAGCTGAGCAGCTATCATTCTGTCTGGTTAAATAAGAGCTTTTTTCCAGGGTGGTTTTGCTAACCAGCACAATTGGGGCGGGGGAGGGCAGCTGAAATTTGCAAGGATGCAAAGCGATCCGTTTCTCTCCTCCCCTTTCTTCTTACAAGCGAAAAATTCTAGAGGTCCTTCCTTCAGCCTCACAAGGTAAAATATATAAATATAAAATACAACGCTCTCTCTCTCTTTTCCCTCCTCCTTTCCCTCCACGCGATAGCGACCGACTATAAACCTGCCCACTTCCTGCCTTGCGATTGGCTGTTCAAGGAGCGGTCGCGAAAGAAGCGATTTCCACACCCTCCTCCTCCCGGTTTGATGGACAACCTCCGCTGCCTTCTATGTGCAGGAAGGGGAGGATGCATGGCCGTGGTCACCCCGGACGGGTATGCATCCGTGCACGTTCCTCACGTCCCTGCACATCCTCAAGACGTGTTTTAATGGCCTATACCCGCTCTCAACACCTTCCGGGAGAAAGAGATCCAGACCACCGGCCAAGCTCGGGTCACCTCCCCACAGATGGGCAATGCATTTTCATTGCTTTCCTAAGGCAGAACATCTCTGCACCGAAAAGCGCACCCTCCTTGAGCAGGCAAGGGCGGAACAGTGAAAGCACGCAGCAAATAGGCTTTAAATAAATTATACAAAAAAAAGACAGCGGAACTGCTGTGTCACTGCAAAAGAAATGCATGCATTTTGAAAGCAGCGCGCGCAAACGCTGAGCTCGCGCGCAGTATTTGACCCAAGCGCTTGCAAAGGCTCTGGCTGGTGCATTTTGCCTTCTGCAATTATTAGCGAAAGGAAAACAGGCAGCGCAAAGGAGGAGACAGACACGCGCACGCTACTTCTAGACACTCGACCGTCTGCTGAGCAATGTGGGCGTTGCCCAAGTCGCTGTCATGTGACCTGTACTCCGATGATGCAGCATCCTTTCTCGGCTCTCTCCCACCCTTGGGAATAGTATTTGTAACAAGGGCTATTCGACCTGCTTTGTTTGGAAGCTGGTAAATCAAAGAGCGTTATGCGTCCTGACCTTGCTGCATTAGGCAAGCAGAATGTGTCTGAGATATAATAAGCACCTTTAAAACAAAACAAAAAAATACATTTCACGGTATTATATTACTGTAAGCGTAAGATTAAGCCTAGCAGCAGATTTTACAGCGGTACCCAAAGGTTTAGAACTATATGCATTTTTAAAAAAATCACGTATAGGATCGGGCTGTAAGAGTGGGATGCGTAATTGGGTGCCGTACAGTTCTATATACTCTCGTTATAAAATCCTGACTCCAAATCTGTAAGATCATGGAAGCAAGTCGCAAGAGGAATATGCCAGTTTTTCCAAGGAGCAGCAGGTCTTGGCAGGTTTGTAGGACATTTTTACTAGCCGCTTAGTTAATGCTAAATACTGTAGTTGCCTGGCCACATTCCTTTGCTGTCCCTCATATATCGAGGGCATGTTAGCTGCCAGTTCCTCCATAGCATCAGCATCAGAGAACAGGATAGTTGTCATATTTGTCCTGTAAAGCAAGGCATAAAGCATAGGAACTGTAGTTTACCTCTCACAAAGCCACCATCTCCAGTGCTCTCAACAAACTACAGTTCCCAGGAGGATTTGGGGGAAATTGTGCTTTACATGTGCATTGGATGTGCTTTAAACATGGGTTTAAACATCTTACAAGACAAAGCTCAAGCAATGGAATGTTACTCCATCCCAAAATAGAAAAACATCATTCCACCTCAAAGACTTGATGTCAGAGGGCATGCTAGACTAAAAGGCTTTTCCTGGACCTGGTTTTTTGTGTGTACAAGCCAGGATTCTTCTCCTTCCCTCCATTCATTCTTTCATGTGATCCCTCTTCTGAAGTTTGACAGGGTACACCCCAGACACAGGATTATGACCTTAGGAAGGGCCCATGGCATCAGAAATCTTCTGACGCAACGATAATATGACATGGGAAGATGGAGGGAAAAATCAACTCAGGACCATAGTATTGGAGGATGGAGAGATCAGTCCTTCCCCCTGCACTATTTTCCTGCTACAGTAGAACCTCAGTTTTCGAACGTAATCTATTCCAGAAGACCGCTCAACTTTCGAAGCGTTAGAAAACTGAGGATCAATGGGCTGGCTGCAAAGTCAATTGGGGGGGGGGGAGAAAAACGCCCCTCAGAAGCTGTTCGACATCTGAGGCGTGTTTGAAAACGGAAGCAATTACTTCCAGGTTTTCAGTGTTTTGGTTCCAAATCGTTTGGCTTCTGAGGTTCCACTGTAATTTTAAATCCCACCTCCCAAGCTGTTTTTTGCCTTGTGGAAAGAAACATACAGGTCCATATGACATATTACTGGTTACTTTTTAACTAATATTACGAGGAACTTTAATTGGCAAGAGCCCATTTCACCAGGTACATGAAATAAACAGAGAAGATGGTCATTTTAATGTTGATTATATTTTCAGATACTGTATTATAACTGCAGTGGGAGCGAGGAGAGTGGGTTATATTAGTGCGGGGTTTGTTTGTTTTTTAAAATGTCTTTCTTGCTCTGTCCTGTCCTGGTTCATTTTCCAAATGATAAAAGGAGCCAGGCTATACTTGGCCTGGCCAAACCCATGAAATTAACAGGATTTCCTGAGCAGAAAAACAAGGGGCTGGGAAAAATGCATGCCTGCAGTTTTCAGTGTAGCTGAGAAAAGTGTACACTGTGTAGAAGTGAGGACACTACAGAGCAATTACCGGTAAGTACAGTATTCTTGAGAATTCCCCTTGAACAGTTCTAAAAGGGGCAACAGAATTTTGTGTTGGGGGAAAATATGTTCTTGCTCTTTCATTTGCCCTCTAATACTGCAAATAAAACATTTTTTTTCTCCATAAAATAGAGGACATCAGGTCCTTCATCCGGCAAGAGGGCAAGTGTCTGGGCAACAATACAATGTTCTTTCCTTGACTTGTGCAGGGAGAGGAGTGTGAGGCAGGAATTGAAAGAATTCCCAGCTCATACTTTGCAGTCCTGTGCCAAACAAAGCTCTTTGATGCTTCATCAGTGTTCACATCGAAATTTCCACTAAAGTGCCCACATCATTACCTTGAATTGCTCCTGTCTGCAGGCCTTATCCTGAGTACAGTGTGCAGAAACCAATGCACACACAAATACAATTTATGATCAACATAGCTTGGCCTCAGCACTGTTCTTCAGGTATATCTGCCAAAAAGGTTATCTGGTCAATCTATAATAAATTCTGAAAATCTGTAATGGTGTGCAGAAAGTTTTGTACTCTCTTCTCATCCAAATTCACTGGAAATTTAAGGATTCCCCTTTTCTATCTGTAGCTCTTTACGTGGCTTTTAGATCCCACCCTTGGTTGGGAAGCCTGAGACATACAATACATTTTGAGTACAAACTACAAGTGACATCAAAGATCCATGGTCAGATCAAACTCAACCGTTGTTGTTGTTGTTGTTTTGTTTAAAAGTAGCTGCAGAATGCTCTTAGATGAATTGGGAGCAGTGGCACAGGGCAAGGGTTTCTTTATTTTTTTGCCTTTTTGGTCCATTTCCTTCCCATGTTGGCTTCACAATCTAAATCCACCCTCCTGAAACTTCTATTAGCCTCACATATGTCGGCATCCGGGGGTCGAAAGGCCAGCTGGCAAGTCCCCAGCTGGACCATCTTCCCAGCCGTGCTGCTGTGAAGATCCTGTACCTATCCTATATACCTATTCCGCTGCCATTCTGGGGTTAATGAGCTTTGTGGAACAATTTAGATCAGAGAAAGGGTTAAAAGAAATCCTCTCCCGGTGCTAATGCTTCAACCCTTTAAAAATATCCCCATTATATTGCTTTAAAAAAATGGTTGTGAGAAAGGGGGTGGGACTGAAGCTCAAAAAATGTGAGAAACTCTGGCTTAAACCATTCTTAATTTCTTGGTTCACCAGACCTCACATGCTACGTGCACATTCACACATATACACTTAAGTGGGTGACAAAAGGTCTTACTAAATATGGGAATACACTGCAAGCTTAAATATAGCTTGGGCAGTGATGTTGATATCTTACTTGAAGTATCTTGCTAAGCGTGAGGGGGGGAAATCTACAACCAACACCTCAGCTAACTTCCCTTTACATTAGACAAACTGATACACCTAGGCTGTGATACAGTACCCACTTACTTGGAAGTAAGCTCCTTTGACCTCAGTAGGAATTACTTCTGAGTAGACCTGCACAGGATTGCACTGCCCACTTTATATTCCAGAAATCTTGAGACAGGAATGCAAGGCCATAACCACACCATACATTTAGCGCACTTTAACAGTCATGGCTACCCCCAAAGAATTCTGGGAACTGTCGTTTGTTAAGGGTGGTGAGAATTATTAAAGGAACCCCTATTCCTCTCAGATAGTTACAATTCCCAAAGTGCTTTAACAACCAATCCCTCTTCCTAAAGAACTCAGTCCAAATTTTATTTGGGACCTAGACCCATGTGAACCTACCAAGACCTTAAGATTGCCCTCAGAGGTCCAGCTGATAGGCCCACCATCAATATCTATTGTATTATATTGCCAGGCAATAGAAACAGGCCTTTTTCAGTAGTGGCCCTAAAATTTGGAGCTCCCTCTCATGAAATATGGCCTCTCCTTATTATCCTTTAAACTGGCTTGAAATGTTTTCTATTGCAATCCACTTATAATTAACATGCTCAGCTGGGTTTTTACTCACTTACAGTACTGCTGGTTTTAATTTAGTTTTGCTTTTTTAATTAAAGTGCTGCTAAGTTTAATTTTTAACTGCTGCTGCTTGGCTTCTGTAATTATAGTTAGACTATTTTTACTGAATTGTTTTTTAATGGTTGTTATTTTTAAAATGGTGTTTGTATTCATTACATTACTGTAAGCCATTTTGTGAACTCACCTTAAAAAGCAGGATATAAATGTAAAAATAGCCTGCAGTTCCAAATGTGGAAAGCTAGTGAAATAAAACATGATTATATAATAAACAGTGTGTGGTGTTAAAAAATATTAATGTTCCATTGTAATGAAGGAGAAGCTTAAGTTTAGGAAAAGCTCATTCTTCTAATTATAGTAGTGAGATAATAATAATAAGAAGAAGAAGAAGAAGAAGAAGAAGAAGAAGAAGAAGAAGAAGAAGAAGAAGAAAAACATTATTGGAAAGGATGAACAAGCCTATTGAGAGAACCTTTCATTTTGTCAAAGGCTAACTCTGCCTTGAGTCATGTGTGCCATGCTCCTGTTGAATCAGATGACAGAATGATGACAGGTTGCAATTATGGCAGCCAAAAGCCAACAATGAACAGAAGAAGCAGAAGGGAAATCCTTATAATTGATGCTACAGGACAGATTAGTTTTAAAAATGTGAGACTCAAGTTATAACTCACTGCAACATCATTTTTAAAATATGTTATTTCACTTCACTTAAGTGCTATTTTTCTAGACAAAGTGGTGCCGGAACTCACCATGAACGCCTTCCTTGTTCTCTTAGAATGGCAAGGACTGAGGCAGTAAGAAGCTAAGAGCCAGATTTATGATGTCTCTCTTGCCTTTACCTCTTTGTAATATATGTCAGTGAACTGAGAACAACTCAGGAAATGGCAGGAAAATACTGGTTTGAATTTAGACACAATTTTCACCTTACTGAAGGGCAAAGGGGAGAAAAAACAGACACCACTGTGCAGCAAGACCTTGGTGCCTATAGGCCTACTCATGTTCCCTACTAGGAGATTTTATCAGGGTTGAATGCCCTGAGGGGATTCTCTGAACGCATACAAAGGTCACACACTAGCCAGCTTAAAACAGCGCTCACTGGATGAACTATTTTTGTGGTATATAACACACCAGGAGTGTGCATTTGTGAAGGGCAAGTACAGTAGCTCTCCTGAGAAACGTGACACCAGCAAAGGTGCAGAGCATCCTGCGAGCTGGTGGTCGTGCAAGAGCTTTTAAGGCAAAAGTGAACAGCAAACTGAGGAAATATAACATTAAGGAGAGGCCAACAGACGTGTCCCTAAAACATCAAGCTGATCTAATCTAAAAATAAATAAAGCTTAGTTTTCAAAAGCAGAAGCTAGGGGCTAAGATGGGTTAGTTGGATGCTGTAGACGCAGAAAGATTGAACTCGGGCTTTACTCTAGAAGCAGACTGGATTTATGAAGGCAACACACAGTCGACATCAGACATCGCAGTGTCAGCTGCAGAACCCAGTGCTGCCTAATGTTGAAGCAGCACTTACATCACCACTTGAGGGAATGAGGCTGATGCATGTCAGAATGACTGCACTATAATGGCCTAGATACCACGATTATCGCTAAAGCAGACTGCAGTGTATTCTGCTCAGTCTCCCCCAAATTATACAACTCTCCATTTTACTGCTGTGCTTGAAAACTAGAAGTGAATAAATGTTAACAGTTCGCGCCATACTTTCTGCTATAAATCAGGTTCTTATTATTTACTTTACCTCAGAAACTTATCAGAAAGTTTAAGAGCGTGACTATACAGCAACGAAGCAGTGCATATTTACCACCCACCCCAGTGGTGTGGCGTGGGTTCCCAGGACTGCATGGAGGGGTGGGTGGGAGGGAAGGGAATAGATGGAGTACGCATGCGCATTCAACTGCCTAATGGTGACCAGGAGATCACAGCTGCAAAAGAAAGAAAATAAGAGTCATTCAGTTGTCTGGAGAGGTCACTTCCTGGTTTGCATGGAGAAATTGTTTTCAACAAAGCCCACTGACAGAAGCATGCAGCTGTATTGAGGCAGCACCAAGTGTTGAAATTTTGCACCTCTAACAATTTTGTGCCCGGGGCAACTGCCCCTTTGCCACCCCCCCTCCAATGGTACACCACTGCTTCTCCCAAAAAACTCTACAGCTCCCTGTTAGAAAAAAAAACATTGAAAAACCCTCAAGAAAACAATTCGTAAAGCTCTGTGAAAGGAAGATATGACCAAACATTGAGAGCCTTTTGCACACATTACACTTAAAACAACTTTGAGTGTTCTGCGCATGCTTACCTGGAGACAAGCTTCATTCAACAGAATATATCTCTGAATTTGCATCGTATTTACCTGGGATGTGGTTGCATTTATGTATGAATGTGAGAGATAGCGCAGTATTATCACACAGAAGGTTGGGCTTGGATTGGGAAGACTTGACTTCAAATTTTGACTCGGCTAGAAAGTGTGCCAGATAATTCTGGGTCATTCATTATTCCTGGCCTCCTTGGAAGAACGAATACATGTGTAATAAAATTCACATTCTTCCATATGTTTGCATTACAGATTAAGGAAACCATTTAAAATTCTAATTAGCAGCACCCTGAATTTTAAACGTAGGTGACCCCTTCTTAGAAGGAGACCCCTGCTGGTGAAGTTTAGTATGAATGAATGAATGAATGAATGAATGAATGAATGAATAAAGCTTTAGCCGTAGCTTGTTGATTACATGAATTTTAATTGATTGATTAATCAATGAATTTATTCCATCTGAATAAATCTGCATGTAAGAATTATAGTTCTGAAGCTAAAAGTATAACTTTATTTGTGAATGATGCACAGATGTTTCGTGGTTGGCTCCATCTTAAAAGAGGCATTTCTTCCTGTGCTACAAAGAGGAAGGTGGATAGCTTTTCTGTGGGTTTTTTTTTTAAGTATGTAGTCTTTTTTACTTTTTATGCTTCCCAATTAATAAAGGACACATTTTAATTAAAAGTGTCTTAACAGATTACTTTATTCATCAGTGAAATGTTGCATCCATAAAAAATAGCCCTTGAACTTGGTGTCATCACATCTGTCATTAGTAAAATACAATTAAATGTACCCCACAGTGCAATCCTATGGGTGCCTACTCAGAAGAAAGGAGACTAAGTTCAATGGGTCGTGCTCCCACATAGGTGTGTATGGGAAGGTTTGTAGGCAGGTCTGTATTGGCTCTGTTCTGTGGTTAGGAGTTTCTCTGGTTACCATAAGTAAACAAGAGGACTTCTGTGTTGGTTACTGTAACTGCAGGAGAGGAAAAGCAGAAGAACTATCAGTGTGAAATGCAGGTAAAATGGTCAGAACTCTTTGCTTTGTCTGACCTTGGCCAAGCCACTTTCTCATTCTAGCCTACTGAATCAGTAAGACACTCCCTTCTTATCTTTCAGGGTGTGAAGCTTGCATTTGTATATAGGCCACAGTTTAAGCCCTTCATATGAAAGTATTTCATTACTAAGTAAGCCATGGTAAAGAGGCAGGAGACTTGGAGAAGAAGAAAAAAGTATACTCATGAAAGCTTAAAGACAAGTACTATACAAACTGAATTAGGGTTTCAGATTTTAAAATTTCTTTACACACTTTAGCATCCTGAACTTTCTAAAAATAAAAAGTGGCATTTATTTATTACCTTTGTAAATGGAGATTGTTCTGTGATATGACCTAATTGAGGGAAGTACAGCTTCAGCTCAGCAGTAGAACATCTGCTTTGAGAGTAGAAGGTTGCCTGGCTTATTTCCCAACATGCCCAAGTAGGGCTGGAAATGTTGAAAATCCTGAGGAACCAGTGCCAGTCAGGGTGTGACTTGGTATGAGACAGTTTTCTGGGTTCCCATGGACTGCAAAAAGATCAAACTTATCCATCCTTAAAGAAATCAGCCCTGAGTACTGACTAGAAGGACAGATCCTGAAGTTGAGGCTCCAGTACTTTGGCCACCTCATGAGAAGAGAAGACTCCCTAGAAAAGACCCTGATGTTGGGAAAGATGGAGGGCACAAGGAGAAGGGGACGACAGAAGATGAGATGGTTGGACAGATGAAGTGACTAGCATGAGTTTGGCCAAACTGCGGGAGGCAGTGAAAGATAGGCATGCCGGGCGTGCTCTGGTCCATGGGGTCACGAAGAGTCGGACACGACTGAACGACTGAACAACAACAACAGTTACTGGAAATGCTATATTCTTTACTGGGGGGCAGTGGGAGGAGTTTTCTACCACTATAACGCCTGGAAATTCTAACATTTCTAAACTCATAATTTATCTCAACTGACTGGAATTTGGCATATAATATCAATCAATCAATAACAATTTATTCGACCGTCAGTCAGAACACAATCATCCATACAAATTTTAAAAACCTGAGACAACTCAGAGGGGTTTACACTAAAACATACAGTAAAAGTAAATTATACATAAAAACCCATATCGATACCATCGATTTTGACCTTACGCTGTTTAAGGGCCAAAAAAAGAAATTTGGCCACCTCAAAAGTTGTGGTGCCAGTAAAATTATTCAGCAAAAACGAAACCTGACATTCTCCATCTACCAGGCTAAGGTGGCCTAAGAGTGGAGCTATCAGTTTCTGTCTAAGAGCAACATAAAATGGGCAGGTCAGGAGAATGTGTTCGGTTGATTCAACCTTTCCGCATATAATATCATGTTTAACCATTCATTTGTGAAAATAGGAACTGGCAAGCTGTTTTTTGCCCACTTGCAGTGAAGAATCCAACAGCTGTATTAATGCGCTAGCACCCTCTAGTGATCATGGGGGGAATGTCGTTAGGTCACACTTCACAATTTTAAGACAGAATAATATATTGGAGGAAAACCTGAAGGAATCACAAATTAGTTTTGCGGAAAAAGGGACCGTGAAGTGTACATTTCCCCCCATCTCAATAGCTTCTGCATCCAATTTTGTTAAAAGCCGATCTTAAAACTTTCATAGTTTGAGCTAATTGTTCTTCCAAATAAGCGGTTTCTGAATTATATGCTGTTCTGTGGGTTCATAAAAAAGTGTGTGAATTACCACACACTTCCTGTAGAATGTTAATCTCTTAAGGAGGAAGCCAAGCACATGCCACAGAAATCCTCCAAAGAGGGAGATTTTTTCTCCATTTGCACTTTCATGCAAACCTACCTAATTTGCAGTTCCCAAACCAATATTTGAACTAAAACACAGCTTCTCCAATTTTTGTGAAGCACTTCCTCAACCAAAAGTGCATACAAAAAATGATAAATTAGGGCAGCCTTCCCTTGTATTATATAAACATAGTTCCAAACACGGTTGGCAAGCCCTAATAAAGCAGAAGCACCATGGTCACCTTGTGCATTTGGCAACATAGTAAATCAATTGGTGCTTATTATTTGTTAATTCTTTATTACATATAAGGCTTTAAAAATATCTCTCATTCCTCTTAATTCAGCCCTTGTCCTTTCATTTTAAACTTAAGCGTCTCTAACCCTGACAGATTGGAAACTTGGCGTAAATGAAGCTTTGCATTGTTCTAGCAGTAATCTTGATACCAAGCCAAAATGTCTTTAGCAACTGCTTAGCGACCACATAGCACAAAAGGTTACATTTGTGTGAATGGTTTCATTCTTACAGAGGCTGAGAACAAAGGGGCAGGGTGGGTCCAGCGGATGTGAAGTGTGACTACTCTGGGCCTACCTAATGGATGTTCCCAAGTATGAGTAGAGGGAGAAATGGAGACGTTTCTCAATTCCTAGAATATAGCTTTTGGCAAAGTTTTGCAACTGGCATTCTAGAGCACAGGACTTTGCTCTCCATTCCATGTCTCTATAAAAGCAGCTCTCTCACAGTGCTGGTACATAGCAAACCCCACAAAGAGGCAACATGTGTCTGCATGGTGCACCTCTTTAGCTCCTATCTCACCATGATCCCTGGCCATCCCTGTATGAGTATCGGCCCATCGTTAGCATGGGTATGGATTAGGGTTGGTCTGTTTAGGTAGAATAATTCCTTCTATCCGATTTCTATTTCCCTTCTTCCAAAATAACTTTGCATAAGGAAGAGGGTAAAGGTTTGATGAGGAAATAAGGAGTTATCAAAAGATTTTTGAAAGTCCAAATACACGATGTCTTCTAGGCCTTCACAACTTCGAACCACTGACTCCACCACAATATTTTATGCTAAGGAAAATGCTATACTGCTTCCACCCAAATCACTCTGTTTTTACTTTGTGGAGTATGGTTGAACAAGGGTCACAAGCAGCTATTGGATATTTTTCAAAAATGTAACTAGTGACAAGTAGGACAACTCTCCCATTGTCTGAGACTTTTAAATGGTATTATTTGCAAAATTTTGTTGTACTCCCAAATTCTACACCTCTAATGTGGGAATGCATATCGAGACAGATTACTTTTAAGCAAACAGACACAGCAATCTCTCTCGTGTTCTCCAGTAATGTCTACGTCGTGACATAAACATTTTGTTTTAGTTTGCATTCATTTTTATTATCTGAACTCATCACCCCTATATTACTCTTACAGGTGAATGCAAATATATTCAGCTTTTTTTAAAGGTGGTAAAGAGTAGCATAGATATCATGTTCCCTTCCCTTGTGCACAATCTACATGGATAAGGGACATTTAAAAAGACAAACACTAGATTCTTACAAAAGTAACCAAAAGGGTCCTTTGACATGCTTTTAGTGATTGTGGAGAAAAGCCCCAACACAAAATGACATGCCTCCTTTCAGTTTCCAGTGAGTGAGGTTTATGCTTTTACTTATCTAAATTAAGTCACCTACTTTGTATTCTGAAGAACCATAGTCTGATCCATCAGGCTCCTTGTCTGTGGCCATCACTGGAGCATCTCTTCCTGGTTTACATTATAATTCCAAAGATCTGTAAAAGTAAAGAATGGATAAAGTCAAATTTCATTTAAAAACTTTCCACTCAGTAAAGCATATTGATTGGTAAGACCATTGGCCATGTCTATAATACTACTAGCACGTACACATAAAATAAGCAAATCAGCAATTAGGCTTTTAATTAATCTGTTTTAATTTAATTTAATTTAATCAACAGGCCATGTAGCAACAGTTATCAGCCTCTTGTCTATTGCAGCCTTTGCCAGCCTGGTACCTTCCAGATGTTTACAATTCCCATCGGCCTCCAGTCAGGTTGGTGAAGGCTAATGCAACTTCCTGTCAATGAAGCAAAACCAATCCTGTAAAATGAAGTAACAATGAAGTACCTACTTTACTGTAAGCCAGCGTGTCAACCTCAAGCATCCTTGACAAAGGCATTGCCACACAAACCTAGGATTTAGTTGTATCTGCAAGAGAGACAGCCGAGACAGTGTGGAGCAAGAACATACCCCCTTAAATAATGCTAGACGTAAATAATCCTCATTTGTGTCAAGACACTCAAGATGATATGGTATCACCTTCTAGAAGGTATAATGCAGCCTTGACTGGGCAGAATATCTAGCTGTAAATTGCTCCTAGCTTCTCTGTCACACGCATGCCACAATGAGAGAGGCTAACTGTTTGTCTGGGATGGGGTGGGGGATGTTACTTACTGCACGCTCCCATTTGCTTTGCTGAATTAAAAGCTCTTCGTCTGAAAACAAATTCTTCTTAATCTTCCAGGGACAAAAATAATAACAATAACTGTGATTTATGTTCCCCAACAATGTAGCTTTGCTGCAATGAATGAAGGCTTTGCTATTGCTCTCATCATGATAACATAGCAGCTGGTTTTAGAGTCAATTCCTTTTTTGTATAAAATTTAATGACCATGCAGTTATTTAAATTTCAGAGTAACTGCCTGGGCTTTGGAAGCACAATGCTGCTCTGAAAACACAAACTTGAAAGCAACAGGAAAGTTTATGAAATGCCAGTAGGGAATAAACTTGATAAAGATATATTGTGTCCTGCCCACAAATGCCTAAAAGTCTATGATTATATATATAGGGTAAGTCTTTTAAAAGAGGACCCGTGGAACATGTGTACTCTGTATCCACAGGGCCTCTTTTAAAGGACTCACCCTGTATATACAACCTGTGTCTATGACGGAGGGGTTCCATCACCTCAAGCATAATCACCCCAAGAGGATCTTGCTTCTCATCTAGCTGCAGCCTTTAATTCAGGCATCAACCATTGTGCTCTGACCCTCTCTCCAGCCTTTACCAACCTGCAAACTTTCCCCACCTCTAGGTCATGTAACTCTAACTCTATTCTAACCTAAGCTGTACCCTTATCTGTTGAGGGAGAGGAGCCCCAACCATTTGCCATGTTACAGGAGTCCCTTTGATGCTTTGTTCTCTTAATGGTCCATCACCTGGGCTATAACTTTGTGGGAAACCAGCCTGGGTTAATTAGCTTTTAACACTTGCTGATTCCATGGGATTAGAAGTGTCTAGCACACAGCACCCTAAGCTTCAGTTAAATTCTGACACTTGCTTGATCCAGAGATTATAGTGGTCTGGAACCCACAAACTCACAACAGTATGTTATAAAATCCTACACCTTCCCCTTTATAGTTTTGGAAAGCATGTACCCTTGCTAGTTTCTCTTATTCATTGGCAATTGTTTGATCATAAGTGTATGGTGTCTTGTAGCACTTCAAGGCTACAATCTTATGCACACTTACCTGGAAGTAAGTTCCACTGAATGGGGGGGGGGAGAGTTAATTTTGAGTAGCCATGTGTAAGATTGCACTATAAGTATGGCTCAGAAAGCCAGTTAAGCAAAACTGAATGCTGCAGCTGGCATGTGGCAGGCCCTTCCATTGTTCTGTGGCTGTGCTTTGGCATGCAGTAGCGAGGCTGGTGACCACACAGTGTGAATTGCAAAAGAGTCGGCCTAAAAGCACAAGTGAAGTTTGATCTTAAAGGGAAACCACTGAGTTTAAAACAAGAAACACGTCTCCAATCTCAGAAAAAGCATATTGAAAGCATACGTTGACAATCCAATTTACTTTGCACCAGCTATGTGCTTTTTTTAATTTCTTATAAATAATATGTATGGAACAGGATCTGTACAGAACAGAAAATCTTTAAAGTCCACTCGTTCCTTTCTTTGCTTTAGGTATTTGGTAATGTATACAGCTCCTACAAAGCTTAATCCAACAACCTATTTCCATAAACTGAACCAAAACATGTTTGAAAGTAGCTTGTTGCAGCATCTTCTAAAGTGTTAAAGGAATTACGTACCATTAAGAATTATATAAGGTCCTCCTTTTATTCCATATTTATTATATGAAATCAGATTCCCACATACAAAAAGACAATGCTATTTGCAAACCCTCACTCCAGTTGCCAGAGAGGTGTTTCCCCAAGCACATTCTCGTTTGTTAAAAAATGGAAATAGTTCTGGTTGGATTGACAGCAGCAGGAAACAAAGCCCTTTTAAACAAATACTTCAGGTTGCTTCTTTTTTTTATTAAAGATTTTCTTGGTTTACAAAGTGTGTGTAATGTCTCTCGTATTTTTCCATAAAACATTTTTACAGATCAATTTTAGTTGTTGAGACATTAGGGAGAGAGGGGGGGGAGGAAGTGGGTGGGAGGGGGAGATGATGTTTCTATTTTCCTTAATATATGTAGGATTTGGTATCAGCATCGCTTGTGTTGGTTCTTTGTTGTTTGCTTGTGTTTCTTTGGTGGTGAGAGGTCGCGATTGGCGTAGGGTTTGTTTATTTGTGGTTGGCTGTGGTGATCTTTGGTTTCCTGTGTGAGTGGGGTGGGTGGGTGTTTTGGATCAGGTTAGCCATATTGATTTGTATGCTGTCGGTAGATTTTTGTCATTGTCTTGTTGGGCTGTGTGTGCGATGAAGGGGGACCATACGGGGGTGAAGGTGTCTTCTTCTGTTTGTCCCCGTGCTAGTTTTAGGTTGCTGGTTAATTTTTCTAGTAGGGCTGTTTCCCATACTACTTTTGTTTATGTTGCTTTAGATGGTATTGTGTGTTGTTACACTCAAAACTTTCAGCGACTCTTATTAAAATACAAAGTATTGGTTGGAGAACTGCATCTCAAAATTCAGGTAAGTATGAATTTTTAAGGATAGTTGTGTGCCAGTACTCATATTGTTTTGGAAAGTGCAGATTTGATAAGATTCGCTTTTAAATGCAAACTGAATCAAATCTCTCCCCCATCCCTACCCACAGGCTAAATTTTAAAGTGCACAGACCATCAGACTATGCTCCAAAGCTAGTCACAAAGCCCAACACCTTAGCTTGATTTAAAAGTGTAAAATTCTGTTGTCCCTTGCACATGGAGGCCCGGACCAGATTTTTACTCCCTTTAATATCAGAAACTTTGGATGAGACCCCAGAGACTCAATTAATACACCTGCTACAAGACAATGTTCCGAACAGAACACTGCTTGTAGCAAGATATTTGATTACAGTTCTTTCGTATAAAAGGGGAAACGGTTTACTTTATGATTATTGACATCTTAATTTACTACCTGATTTACAGTAGAGATCTCCTGAATTAAATGTACTGTCGCATTTATTTTAGCTAAGGAATTTATATAAATTATAATTGTATATATGTATTGAATTATTTTAGTTATTTTATCTACATATTTTTGCTTCGTTTCGTTTCATTTTACTCTGTTTCACTTAGTGTTGATGTATATTGTTTTGTATATGGCTTTATATTGTGGACCTATGGTCGTAAATAAAGTATCTATCTATCTAAAGTGGGGTCATAAAAAGTCTTTGAGCCACATTGCATATTGCTGTGGGCAGTCAGTAGATTATTATTTTCAAATCACCAAGTGGAATGGTGCAGACCGACCATCTCTCCCCTCTCCTTGTACAAGGTCCTGGATTTCCATCCCAAGCAGCTCCAACTGCGAGCAACTCATTAAACACAACAATTTGTTTGAAAAAGAACATGGATTGATGACCTTTTGCACATCAGCCTTTTTAATTTCCTTTTCTAAAAGAAACAATAACAAGTAAAACAAAAGTGCCAGCTCTCGGCACATGGCCATCCAAGGATACCTATACAGGGACATAATATCTACTTCCAAATTATGAGTTGTACATTACAAAAGATATTTAGACGTGAATGGGACATGGATGGAAAAGGGGAAAGGGAGCAGTAGAACATATAAATATGTTTAAAATAGTTGACAAAATAGTTACATTTATAAGGCCTGGCTGTTTTATATTATGAGCATAACACAGAAATGTCAAGTATATTGTTGTATCTCTAAACATAAGACAACTTATGGAAACCTATGTTCAGATGCGCCAAAACCTGCCTCAGTTTTGGCAAGACAATCTGCTTTCTGTTTGCACAGCTGCCCAACCATTAGGATACAAACAGGAGTAGCCAACTTGGTGCCTTCCAGAGACTGTTGAATGACAAGTCCCAACAGCCAGGGACAATGGGAGTTTTACTCCAACAGCATCTCAAGGCCACAGCATCGGCTAACCCTGGGCCACAGAAGTGTGCACCACTTTTGAACTACTGCTTCGTTTGGTTTCACCAAAAAACAAAAATCACTGCTGGACACAGATGCCTGCATGACCACTTAATTTTCAGCAACATTATGCACTCGTTTCGCAACAGCAGTAATTAAGGCAGCTCCCTTTCCACTCCCGTCTTCAGACAGCATGAATGTCACATCACACTGAGGCGCCAGTTCTTTCACTGTTTCTTGCAAGATCCTAGAAAAGCTAAAGAGAGGGGGGGGGAAAGAAAAAAGAAAAAAAAGAAATTGCAATGATCACACACTGCTGTTTATTTCTTAACTGGCAAAATGTCTGTCATTATGATGGGTAGGGACAGGAGAATACAGAGGAAGGGCTTTTACATTGTAAGCATTGACAGTAATCCAGTCTATCTTTCTCTCTCTTTATATATATGTTCTGCACTCACTTTGTACCCCCTGGCAGATCCCGCTCCCAGCGCCAGGTAAGTCAACCAGCATCGGGGCAAGAGGGCAGGTTTTTCTCTCACCTCAGCTGTATCTGCAAGTGCAGCTCTTTAGCTTTCTCCATGGAAAGTTTCCACTAATATAAGTGGGAGGGGAAGTTGAGGGATGCCCTGGGGTGCAGTACTGAGGAAGCAGTGCAGAACAGCTAATAAAGTGCAATGTGGTGTGGATGGTCCAGTATAAATCCACCACTAATGCATCCATATTGCACAGGAACATAGGAAGTTCCCTTATACCGAGTCAGACCATTGGTCTATCTAGCTCAGTATTGTCTGCACTAACTGGTAGTGGCTCTCTAGGATTTCAGGCAGGATTCTCTCCCAGCCTTACTGGACATGCTGGGGATTGAACCTAAGACCTTCTGCATGCAAGACAAATGCTCTGCCACTGAGCTATGGCCCTTCCCATCAATGACATGTTGCAGAAGACCTTCAGAAAATCACCCATCTCTCTGGAGGAGCCTGTAGCCCATTAAAAGCAGAACTTTTCCCAGCTCTTTATTACAATCTTATTCAAGCAAGTGTAATAGGGCTAACTGATACAGCATTGTGGCAATTTCTCTTTTTCCCAACTTTTTTAATCCCCAACAACTAAGCAGAATATTATCTTTTAAAAATTGGTCAATTCTGCAAGGCAAAACAACAACAGTGATGCTGTGTACTCACTGTGGGTGTAGTTTGTATAAGGTGCCATCCACACCTACAGTGGTTTTTAGGTGCTCGAGGTTTCTGTTGTCCCGTATCTTCTCCACTATAGCGGCCAGGCCAGCCCCACACAGCTGGGCTGCTCTCTTGGAAACAGAGCCACAAACTTCCTTTACAATGATACTGTCATCACAAGTGCTGTCAAGCCCAAGCTGCTGCAAGATTCTTCTTACTTGAAGTAGGACAAGCCGGTCACTGCACTCAGCCAAAACACAACAGGCACTTCTGGTTAGGACGCAGAGCTAGGGACAAATGTACTGGAAGGTAGCACTGGTGTAAGAAGACACAAAGTCATTTGCAGGGACACACTTTTCCAGCACTACTCCTTCCCATCTGTGACCATGCCCCTACTTTTTTTTAATTAAGTCAATAGATGAACAGGTTTTCCCCCACACATGTAGCACCTCTACTCCTCCTACTGCCTGAGCCTAAATCACAAAGGAGACTTCTACTTTCCACTGCATTTCCCTATCACTTCCTTTACAGTGGTACCTCTGGTTACGAATGCTTCTGGTTATGGACACTTTAGGTTACGA
This sequence comes from Lacerta agilis, assembly GCF_009819535.1. NCBI lineage: Eukaryota > Metazoa > Chordata > Lepidosauria > Squamata > Lacertidae > Lacerta > Lacerta agilis. The sequence goes on along the minus strand of NC_046316.1, from coordinate 26,254,339 downwards.
GCTCTGCTAACCCGGAAGTAGCTGCTCCTGGTTGCAAACTTTGTCCAAGGATGTGAAAAGAAATTGTGTGCTAGAAGCGCACGCACAGCGGGAGACCCCATTAGCAAAAGCACACCTCAGGATAAGAATGGTTTCAGCTTAAGAACAGACCTCCAGAACAAATTAAGTTCATAACCAGAGATACCACTGTATTGCAAAAAGTCTGACCTTTTGTGGAATTGTGTTTGCTCCATGGTTTGATATCCTGTCATGTCAGGGCCAGCCTAGGACATTTCGGTGCCTGAGGCGAACCACAAAATGGCACCCCTCCTCCCTGCTAGGGAAGAAGCAGTGAGTGAAGATCTACGACAGGAACAAGGTGGGGGAATAAATAATCTATTTCAGGATCTGCTACCCCTGTGGACACTGCCACCAGAGGCAGTCACCTCATTTTGCCTCATGGGTGGGCCGGCCTTGTGTCATGAGTGGCAATCATCATTACCCTGTTCAGACTAAACAGGGAATTATGATAAATAACTAAATATTTTCTTGTTTCCTTGCTCACACCTCAAAGGGAGGAGAGAAAAGGCTGAGTGCATGGGAAAACATTTATTGATACTTCAGCTTATTCAGCCAAGATTTGATTGTCCCAATGCAGATACTAGTTTAAAAGCAGAATGCTAGTATTATAGCTCTCCTGGGTGAAATGTACTTTTCAAAATTAGCATCATCCATGCTCACTCAATCCAAGGGCATAGGGAATAGCTGCTCATTTCCACCCCCTCCAATCTGAGGACAAAGCAGAAAGGATCACTTAAAGTTTATGAAGCAGCAGTGCAAACAGTACAGACACGAAGTACTTTACTGCTGAAAGCAGTGTGATATGATGTTTGAAATACACTGGGTTCATTCACACCCAATAAAACCCAAGTAAAGTTGTTCACTATAAAACTGCAGGTGGCCCTGAGTAACAGGGTTCAGCATCTCAGTCAACCAACACTTCTTTTTCCCAACTGTATTATTTTCTTATGATGTACAAAATATTTACAAAGCTGCAAACATTCAGCTGCTTCTCACTAGTCTGATATGTGTGAAAGTGGCAGGCAGTGGGGAAAATACTCTATCAGTACAACACATTGTTTTACCTTTCAATCTGGGACAGGAATTTGGTTTCAAATATTCCTCTTGTTCTCAGCCGTTCTGAAATCTGACCCCGGAAGAGAAGTCCTTGCTTGGTCAAGTCTATCAAGATCTGTCTCACTATTTCACCCAGATACATTCCACTGGTCATTTTCTCATACCTTATACAGAAAAAAAGAAAATGGATTTGGACAGCATTTAACACATTTTCAGTTACATATGCAAAAATGGGATATAGTCTGTGCATAAAAGGTAAAGGGACCCCTGACCATTAGGTCCAGTCGTGGCCGACTCTGGGGTTGCAGCGCTCATCTCGCTTTACTGGCTGAGGGAGCCGGCGTACAGCTTCCAGGTCATGTGGCCAGCATGACTAAGCGGCTTCTGGCGAACCAGAGCAGCAAACGGAAACACTGTTTACCTTCCTGCTGGAGAAAATACCACATACCTTTTCTAAACATGTGCATTGACTCTTAGAATAAAAATAAACATGACAGCAACAGACTCATGCTTTGTAAGGTGTTTTAAAGTGGGATAGCGGGGGTGTTCTTAAGTGGAAAGATTACTCATAGTTCATATATGCCTAGGAATGGAAGAAACTGTGGTTTCCACTAAATGTAATAACATTCACCTCATTGTCTGCTACTTAACATACTTTACGTAACTTACATTCGTTTCAATGTCAAGGAAATATCAAACCAATGTAAAAAAGTTATTACTGTTGTACGTTTGTGGACATAAAAACAGCTGTGAACAAATACCAACTGTGTTCGCTTGAGTGATTTCTATTCCTGACTACAGAAGAACATGCAAACTACTATTTCCACCTCCTTTTCTGATAGAATTACCTGACATTCCAACATACGTCCTGAAAACATTACAATAGCAATAAAATGCCAACTGTTACCTCTGTTCCCCAGGATTCAATGACCCCTCATCCACTTCTTTGTCATATTTTGTCCTGATATTATCTATGCAGCCATTGTCGCCAAATCCTCCCCATTCTGTATTGATGCACATTTTGCCTTCATCTCCTTCTACAATTTCTATATTATGCATGTCTTCCATGTAGCAAACATTACTGCCTGTCCCTGGAAGAAAGAAAGAGGCATGTGTATTTTATTCCTTTAAAGCAACCACCAGGAGAAGCACAATACCTGGGAAATGAAAAAAAAAATTCCTGGAAGAAGTTTAATTTTTTTCTCTCAAAGTGGGAGATAAAATTTAGGGGCTAAAAGTAGGGGCAGGCGAATCTGTCAACTTCTGTTTTACTCAATCGGTTTCTCATGTTTCTAGTCTTAAATTCAATTTCCCACTTTAAAAAAACAACACTGCCATTGAAAATTCAGCAGCATTTTACTGTGAAATTCTAATAACAGACATATCTTTGTAAGCAATTTTAATATACACAATTTTGCAAAGCAGTTTTCCATTATGTTTTGCATGTTGGTATTCTCTTTTCAATAATATATGCATGTGAACACACATTTGACTGCAATATATACATTTCTGTACACATTACCTGGCTTTGCAAAATTCAAAGATGTGTGAATTTCAAACAGTGGCTATGTTTCAGTTTGTATATTGTTTCAAAAAGTGTGACTTAGGTAGGGTCACCTTTAAATGCAAACTAAATCAATTTTATGCCCTATAGCCAGGTAACTAAGGTTCATATTACAGTCATACCTCGGGTTACATACGCTCTGGGTTATGTACTTTTCGGGTTACGAACTCCGGTAACCCATTAACGCAACCTGGAGGGCGCGCGACACATGGATGCGCAACAACCCAGGGTACCACTGTATAGCTTGGGGTACAGTGTATACCTTATACCACTAGGTGGCATGCAACACTTTGTCAGTTCCCTTTCTCTCCTCACTGCCAAAATTTGTATTGCTCAAAACAATATTAGCTTCCATCATTCCCATCAAGGCCCACTGTAATTACCATCATCTATAATTCCCACCATCCATGACTATTGGCCATGCTGACTGGGGCCAATAGGAATTAGAGTCCAATGTCATCTGGAGGACCAAAGGTTTTCCCCTCCTTGCCCACAAGAATCATTCACCAGAAACAGCAAGTTGACCGAGATTCCATCTCCCAAAGGATTTCAGCCTATCAGTTCACGGTTGATTACAGATCTTATTCTGTCACACCCTGGAACATCTATATACAGTGGTACCTTGGGTTACAGACGCTTCAGGATACAGACTCCGCTAACCCAGTTCTTAACCCGAGGTACCACTGTACAAGTGTTAAAGGTAAAGGTACCCCTGACCGTTAGGTCCAGTCGTGGACGACTCTGAGGTCACGCACTCATCTTGCTTTACAGGCCGAGGGAGCCGGCGTTTGTCCACAGACAGCTTCCAGGTCATGTTTCCAGCATGACTAACCTGCTTCTGGCGAACCAGAGCAGCGCACGGAAACACCGTTTACTTTCCTGCCCGACCGGTACCTATTTATCTACTTGCACTTTGATGTGCTTTCAAACTGCTAGGTGGGCAGGAGCAGGGACCGAACAATGAGAGCTCACCCCGTTGTGGGGATTCGAACTGCTGACCTTCTGATCGGCAAGCCCTAGTCTCTGTGGTTTAGACCACAGTGCCACCCGTGTTACAGGATTGCTCTTTACCTGCAATGAGGCCAATTTCGCAATTTGGGTCTTCATAGCCACATGTCATCATTGTCCCAACGGTATCATTTACCACTGCTACAATATCCAAATCGAATTCCTGAAATATAAAACTGATTTTGTGAATATGTGAAGAGTAAAACGCACACACACACACCTGTTGATGTATTGTGCATCAAGCACTAGCTTTATACGATCTATCATCATGAAAGCACAATAAAAAGGATGTCTGGAGGAGCCCACAGAATGAAACCAACACCTTTGAAAGCATTTAGAGTATTTGCAGCTCCTAGTGATAGAGCTACATTTGGATAACTGAAATTCAGTTCTATACTACTGTCATAGCAAGAGATTGGTGCTTGAACCTTTGGGATATTTTCCCAGAATGGTACTTACATTCCTTCGTTTGATAGCGTCCCTGAGCATATCAACAACATCCTCTCCTTCACAGTCTGTTGCCTTGAACCCTTTTGTCCACCCAACAAGAGTTCCCTAAAGTGGGGAAGTTGTAGAATCAATAAGTGAAAGATGCTTACACCAAAAGGAGAAAAATAGGTAGAACACTTAAAAGTTGGATTACACTTTCAAGAGGAGCTTGGTTCAACATTTTGGGGAAGTGTTAAAATACCAAAATGCTCCCATTCTGATAGAGGGGGATGCTTCAGGGAATAGAGCAGAAGGGCTATACACACTGTCGTTGTAGGTTTCCTGCACCAAGCAAGAGATCAGACAAGGCTATCTCTAAGATCCCTTCCAAATGTACACTCTCTAGCAAAAGAGAACTTGCTAACTCCCAAGGCAGCCTGTTACATACTTAGTGTTTATACCAGTGGTACTTCACGGTATGCCAGGTGCCATAAGTAACTGACTGGCCATGGCTGAAGCAGAAAGCTGGATGGAGGTGCGACACTGGTATCAGAAGTGGCCATGCAATTCAAACTGACTGCCACTCCTGTTATTGTTGCAACACAAAGCCTATGACAATATAGAAGTGGTTTTTCAGTGCAGAAACAACATATACATTGGGCCCGATCTTAATTGTTGTTTTTATTCCACACATCCTTAATAATTTGCTTTAACTCTCCATGAGCTGCTGTATGCATCAGCAGTCTTGTGTCAAGCATGCCTTGTCCAAAGTAAATCTGCCTAAGTGCATGTAAGAATGAGATGGTTTTTGTTTAACACAACATTCAATTTTATACACTCTCTGGTAAAACGTGTGATAAAACTCTTGTCAGTCCACAGGGAAGGGAAGGGAAGGGAATAATAAAAGCAATAATGAAATTTTTCCATGGAAAGTTCTACAAAGATTAAGACAGATTAAAAGAGGAAACAAAACAGCATGTCAAATCTCAGCTCCCCTCCTTACCTTATCAATACATGCTTGTCTGCAGGGGAAGGAAAAAGTAAAGCCAAGAGGAAGCCGGGCACCCTTAATGCCCATGTACTCCAAAAAGTCTGCAATGCACTGGACAATGTGATCAAACAGCTAGAAGGAAAGAAAGAGAATTTTTTTAAAAATTTAAAAAAAAAACTACACACACACACATATGTATATACACACAGAGAGGGGGGGTACCTTGGGTTACAAACGCTTCGGGTGACAAATGCTTCAGGTTACAGATTCCGCTAACCCAGATGTAGTACCTCGGGTTAAGAACTGCTCAGTATGAGAACAGAAATTGTTCAGCGGCAGCAGGAGACCCCACTAGCTAAAGTGCTACCTCAGTTTAAGAACAGTTTCAGGTTAAGAACAGACCTCTGGAACGAATTAGGTTCTTAACCAGAGGCACCACTGTACACACACACACACACACACACACACACACACACACACACAAACACACACACTGTATTTGGATTCTGAATAAATCCCATTTATTTTATTTGAGTTTTAATGGGTTTGGGGTAATGCTCTCTGGCATGTGTATTGTAATGTAAGTTGTAATGTATTTGATGTGGAGCTTTTTCTGACTGGTCCGCTGAAAGTCAGTTTAACTGTCACTCAGGGTCTTAACTGTCAGCTGTGAGGAGGGGTTGGTGTTAGAATTCTCTGCGTGCAAAACAACATAAAAGCTATTGGTGGTTGCAGGTTCAGTGTTTTCAGTTAGGCAGTGTGATTGGCTGGGGCTTGACCACAGGCACCAGAAGAAGTGTATATATATGGCAGTGGTGGAGCTTCACACTCCAGCTCGGGGGGGGGGGGCAGAGAGCAGGCGGGGGCAGGGCTAGACACTCCTCTTCCTCCGCCAGTGATATATGGCCATGTGTTGGTCAGTGGAAAGTTAGTTCCTTGGAGTGTTGGAGTTCTTGGTGCTTGGTGTTTGTGGAGTCGAGTCAGAAGAAGGCAATGGAGGACATGGACTGGGAAATGTAGAAGGAAGGTCTGAGCGGCAGGTGGGATGACTTGGTGGCCAAAGGCTTGCTGGGGGTAGCTTAATTGTTTGGCTTAGGCTGAAGGGGCAAGGAAAGAACCAGTCTGCACTTGGGGGGGGAGGAGAAGTGAGGAGCAGCCTGGCATGTTGGTCTCTGGTGATTGGCAGGATCACCAGAGAGAAGATTTCAATAGCAACACAGCAAGACACACCTGCACTTCAGTAAATCAGTAAAGGTTTTTTTTTGGGGGGGGGGAGTCCTCGGTTATAGCATTAATGGGACTTAGCTGGGATGGAGAGAATAAAAGGGCAGTTTTGCAAACGCTTTCATAAGGTAACTAACTGCTTCCTTAAAGCTATCTTAATTTAACATTAATAGCTGGATATTGTTGTTGTTGGCATCTATCTGTCTCAGGAGACAATGCAGGAGTGCGTCTTTGGGGTGAGGGCAAACTCAAAGTAGCTGGGGACAAGCTGTTGGTATTTAAAGTGACAAGAAAGTGTACACATTTAAATATACTATACTATCCTAAAGTAACCAGATAAGCTTGTGCACTTAATAATCTTGCTGCAAATAAACGTAAACACTTCACGTATAATATCTATATCTGATTGGCTTTGTATCATGCCTGTACCCCATAGTGACTGGTTTATTGGTAAGTTAAGGGTTCAGAAGGAATAAGTGACACTGAGTAAGCAAGTAAATACCCCATTCCCTCCACAGGTTCAATAAAAATAAATAACCGGCTTGTTTTACTTTACCTCTTCACCTGTTCCCTGCATAATTTCCAAAGGAATGGCAAAGATTTTATTGTACATTCGGACTGATTTGCTTCTTCCACTTCTGATTTTTACAAGCAAAACTCTGAAATTTGTTCCCCCAAGATCAAGGGCCAGAAATTTTCCATTTTCTGCAACAGAAAAATCAGCATTTTAATCTGACTGAAGTCTTCCTTCCTAACTGTTGGACAGAAAGGTTTCTGGAATTTCCAGATCAAACTTGCTGACTCTGAGCTTCTTGTTCAAAAAAATTATAAATCACTTTTCAAATATGTTCACTGCTTTCTGTGGTTCCTGTGATCTGATCTGTTGTTTTTATTACCTCCTCTCTCTCTTTTTAAAAGCTTTTTATTTAATGTTTTTGTTATGTACAAGAATATGTAAAGACCAGAAAAACCAGGCGCATAACAGAGAAAAATACAGAGTTGTGAAATAAAATAACAGCAAACCAGTGTAATAAACTACAATCTTGTTTCTTGGAATATCAGATGATATAACCATAACAAAGAATGAGAAGCTGTAGGGATATGGGAACACCCTTCCCTGTTAATATAGTCAAATAAGTGAAACCAATCTGCATCGACATTCCCCTTCGTTTTAGATATGCTTTTCTGGGTCCTTACCTGTTCCATCGGGTGTTCCATAAACAAATGTGGGCAGCATTTTCACAGTGGCTGTAGGATGTGTTTCTTTCTTCAGGCCGTACTCCAGTTCTGCCCTCATTCTGTTTTTCACACCTATGAGGTTCTCTTTGGTTATTTTGAAGAGGCTCAAGACCTCATTGATCTGTTTGCGCTGAGATAAGAGTCTGCACGCAACAGCAGTTACCATCGCAGCCCCCTTCCCACTGCCACTCTCAGACAGCAGAAATCGAACGTCACAGTTGGGCACCAGCCTTCTGACTACTTTATGGAGACGCTTAGCATACCTAAAGCCAAAAAAGGTATTTTAAATGCTTGCAAATATTGTGTGCACAATAAAATACAAGGGAGCACACACCATTGCGCTAAATTGCTTTCTCCCTTATGCCGCTTAGCACTTTCACAGATCAAGGAAATCCTTTTGATTCAAGTCCATACAGTTCATGAGCACAAAGCAAAAGATCTCTGATGAATCAAGTCAAAGGCCTACGTAGTCCCTCCTCTCAGCATCCTGTTTCCCTCATTGGCCAACCAGATGCCAATAGAAAGCCCATAAGCAGGGGCAGTCTTCCATAATTTTTCAGAAAATTGTGCCCTGCTTGAGGCCAAAATATGGCACCATCAATGGTTTTTCTCAGTTATGGATCATCTCAATTTTGCACCCGCTCAGCTTAGTGGAACCGCCTAAACCACCCTAAATCCATGTCAAAAGCAGGACGTGTGAGGGAAACAGAATCGCAGAGAACTGTCCACAGACTTCCCTGGCAATAACCACTGCCGGACCATTCTTCTGAAGTTCCATAAGATCTTATTTAGGCTAGTTTTTTGCTGACCAAGCAGAGCCTTTGAGGGCAGTTTTAATCAAGAACAAAGAAGAAAGCTTTGATAGATCAGACTATCAAACAGTGGCCAGCCAAATATCTGTGGAAAGCTCATCAGTTAGGCATTACAGTACCTGTAATAGCAATAGCCAATTGCTCAAGTTTGACTACAGCATCTGGTAACCAGAGAAATACTGTATCAAGTTGTATCCCTTCTACTGGTGCCCTTCTACTGACAGAAGGTTATTTGATCCAGCAGATGATTATGTCACTATAATGGCAAAGGAGGCACATTTTTGCCAATTCCTCACTGCAGCCTCCACACCATCTTCCATGTTGCTTCTGAAGGGAGAGGAAAATCAACAAAAAAATGCCCCTCTAACTCCATTCTGCCAATGGAAACTTCCACCAGATCAAAGAGTCTTCCATCAGTGGACAAAAAAATGCCCCTCTAACTCCATTCTGCCAATGGAAACTTCCACCAGATCAAAGAGTCTTCCATCAGTGGACAAACATTATGGGATACAGTAAGTGCTGACAGCTCATGAATTTTCCTGACCCTTTTTCAAAGGCAACTTGGCTCATAGTCATCATGACTGCTAGATGTCTGCATACCATTAAATTAATTATTATATGCAGATGAGCAATGATAATTTCCCCAGGCATGACGACCCTACCTACTTCGCTGTGTGACTTACTGAGGGTGTGTCTTATACAGCGTGCCATCAACTCCTACTGTCGTTCGGAGCCTTGTCAACTTTTTATTTTCACGGAGGCGTGTGAGTATCGCTGCCAAAGCTGCAGCACAGAGATTTGCTGAGCGAAATGAAACAATGGTGCAGACATGCTGAACAGCAATGCAGTCATCCTCCGATGGAGCCAGGCCCAGTTCCGTCAGAATTTCTTTAGTATTGCTCAGGCCTTCTTTGTACCTAACCCGAAACAAAGGAATCAGAAACATGCCTGAGGGCACCACTCCAGCTTTTAGTAGTGAGAAGGAGACAGCGGTGAACCACTCTCTGTATGGAACCAATAAGCAGGACAGAAATTTCTGAAAGTAGGTTGTCATGTGTCCTACTTTGCAGAGGACAGTCCTCTATTTGAAGGCATCTTCTATCAGGAGGGCTATCTGGTCCAAATCAAATTAAAGATGAAGACAGCATATACACTATACATTTAAAGTGTGTTGCTTCCCCCAAAGAATCTTGGGAGCTGTAGCTTACCCCACATAGAGTTATAGTTCTCAGCACCCTTAACAGACTACAGCTCCCAGAATTCTTTGGAGGAAGTAATGTGCTTTAAATGTATGGTGCTTACACAGCCAAGAAACCATAAGAAGAGAGAGCAGAGGTCTTGCTGTTGCCCACCAGCAGTTTCTACCTGGTCAGCAGACTGAGCAGGCATACAAAAGTCCCTTGGCTACCACCTTCCCTCCTGTCCTGGGATGTACTATGTTTCTATTTAAATCATGGTAATTTCTAAAGGTGCATCTATACATGCCAATTAGTACATGCAGATTACATGCAAAACTGTGTCCTCCTTTTTGCAGCAACGTGTTCTGCTTTTGTGTGATTGACTATCCACCCTACCTGAAATCTCATCATACCTGGTCTGATCTATGGAGCAAGAAGGAGGAAGAGGCTGTCCTAAATAACATCTGCAAGTGTTTGGCCTCACCAAAGCAGATAACTTTGAAGGCAGAGTAGCTGGCCAAAATCAATGCTTGCACAAATTGTAGAACGGAAGCTGCACTTACAGAAAACTCTCTGATGTACAGATTAAAGCCTCTTACTTTTCCATGGCAGCAATGTGTTTTGTCTCAATCTTGCCCTTGGTGCAGAGAGCTGTTGACAACTTCCCGTTGAAAAGCAAACCTTCCCTTGTCATTTTCAGAAGGATAATTCTTACGAGTTCTCCTAAATACAAACCGCTAATCATCTTCTCAAACCTGTAATTCAACAGAAAGCTGTTGTTAGAAAGCATCAAGGGCATTTCATGCTTTCTAATAAATAATTGGATTTACATTTATTGGGAGAAATCCAATAATTCCCCCCCCCCCAAAAAAAAAGAAGAAAAAAAAACCTGTTCCCAATGACTCATTTGTAATATTAATCCTCTGTCTGGAAGCGCTCCCTATTACAATCATTATTGTTATTACCTATTGCTACTACTGCTGCTAGAGACCCACAAAGGATTGTGGAAAGAAAGAAGGCAGCAAAGGACTCGTTATTCTTCCCCCCCCCCTTCCTCCTCTTTGCAGTTAAGTTACTGCTGGAATCGAGGAAGGACTCAGAAAAAGCTCCCAACTCAGAACACACACACTTCACCACACACAATTTCTTTAACGTGGGCCATTCAGCACCCCTCTGTGAAAGTACAGTTAGAAATGTGTTTGGGGTCAGAGAAGAGGGCACTTCCTTTGAGCCCAGTTTCTCACTGTCCCCCCGCCTACCCCAAACAATCACTGGAAGGATACTAAACCCCTGGGGATTTAGGACTTAACCAGATTCTTGGCCAAAACACTCCTCCTAAATGGTATTGATGGCGCTTCACAGTACTTGCCTGCCACTATTCAATGCTACTTCTGTGCCAATGTTATTTCATGGTTGTTTTGAGATTGTGCACATGCCTAAATAGCTACGTTACTAGAAAGACGCCTTATCCCAAGCTAATGACTAAACTTACAATTGTTTTCCAGGATTGATAGAGCCCAAATCAATCTCCTTGTCAAACTCTGTCCTGATGTCATCCAGTGATGTGTCATCTCCAAAGGCTCCCCATTCGGTATTAATGCACATCCTTCCTTCATCACCTTCCACTAAGTCAATATTGCTCATTTCCTCCATGTAGCAAGCATTTGTGCCTGTTCCTGAGTCCAGCGGATTCATTTTGGAGGTTGGTGGGGGATGGGAAGGGGGGGGAAGAAACACATGGAAATGTGTAGACTTCATAATTTAAAAAAAAATTAAATTGAATTTTTCTAAGAAAAAATAATTTCCCGTGCCTTGGGCAATGCCACATGGGCTCAACTGTTCTACACTCCCAGAACACTCACTTTATCTTAAGACAGATTAGCCCTGCCTCTGGTAAAAAAAAAAGATATAGAATTACCAATAATGACACCAACTTCACATCGCTGATCATCGTATCCACAGGTCATCATCGTTCCAACTGTGTCATTTACCAAAGCCAAGATATCTACATCAATGTCCTAATGAGGCAAATGCAACATACCAGTAAAGTCAAAATTATACATATTCAGATTCTTACAGTCATTAAGAACCACAATATTTTCAAAAACAAAATCAGCTTAATACCTAGGGATGGGAATTTCAAAGTGGAGGTGCATATCATCACCACCACCTAGAAGTTTCAGACAGACAGACCATTATTCTCTGATGAAATGTACAAGCTGATCAAGTCCTTTCATTTACTTCAAGGAAGGAAAAAGCTCTGCAATAACAATTTTGTAGGTTTGAATGAGGCAGTTTCTTTTTCTGCAGAGCGCTACATACGGAATGTGCCAATGTCCCAGCTTGAACACCAGAACTGCTAGGAAATGTCAACTTTTTTTAATTTGTTGTTGTTCAGTCATTCAGTCGTGTCTGACTCTTCATGACCCAGTACAGATTATTAAAAACAAATCTTAAATCTGAACTTGCCTGGTGTTTTCTGAGGGCTTTCTGGAGAGATTTCACCACATCTGTCTGCTGCACTCCTCTGGCTTTAAAATGCTTTGTCCAACAAATCAGTATACCCTTGAAACAAAAGAAGAAGCAATTATCCATTAACAATGTGTGCAGCATGGCTTAAAGAGTGGCATATAAAGGAGAGAGAGAGCCTATTGTGTGTGTGTGTGTGATTATGTGACTGTTATTTTTTCTTTCTCTAGTTTACGCATTGGCTGGTGTAACATATTTACTATAATTTACCGGTAGTCCATGATCTAATGTATTGTTTTGCCCTAATTTTAAATATGAATAAAAAAAATTAACAGTGTATAAAACCTTAAAACATTTTTTAAGCATGAAATATTTGATTGGACAGATATTCCAAGAGGCAGAAGTAGTATGAAATCCATATATTATTGGGGAAAATACAGAAATTGATTATCTTTGGAGAAATCACTTGAAAAATGTGTCTATTATTATTGTTATTGTTATTATTATTATTTTCATTTGTATACAGCCCTTCATCCAAAGATCTCGGGGTGGCTCACAGCATAAAAATACAAGACAGAAGCACAAAATACACAATAAAAACCGGAACACATTGAAAAAGGATATAGGGTGTTAATCAGCCAAAGGCCCAGTTGAAGAGGAATGCTTTCGCCTGGCACCTAAAGATGTATAATGAAGGCACCAGCTGAGCCTCCCTTCATCAAAACATTAATCAAAAGCATACTGTACAAAAATTTGTACATCAGAAGATATATAATGCTGATGAGTTTTCGAAAGGATTTAAAAAATGGAAATGAGGAGAACTGGCTCGGAAAACAAAAAGCTGAAGGAAACTGAAATTGACAAATTTGTCTATCCCTATGCGCTTTCAGGTTTTCCTAAGGCAGCAGGACTCCTATTTCCTGCTTTCCGAGTCCCATGTAGTGCCTTGTCCTAGTATTCTTGTCTCTGCACATCTGCTATTCCCATCCCATCACACTCTCAGCCCCCGAGTTTTAGAAACAAGCATTGTACACCTATTTTATATACTTAGTGTCACAACCAGCAGATATAATGCACACTTTTGCAAAGCTGTATTCTCTGCATAATGAATTCTATACCTTCCTAGCATGGGCAAAGTGGCATTTCACGAGAGCCCCTGCTGCTTGCTAATGGCAGCCTCTCAGCTCTGGAGCTCTTGGTTAATACGGTAATTTGGGAGAAGATTCACCCCGGTTACAAAGCCATAAAGAACATTGGTCTTACCTCATCTAATTTTCTCTGTATATAAGGAAAAGATAGGGTAAAGCCAAGAGGAAATTTCTTATGCTTTATATTCTTCGTCTCCATGAAGTCTGCAAGACAGTCAGCTACATACTGAAACAGCTGCATCAAAATAGGGGAGAAGTGTGAGTTATTATATATTACCTACTAGAATACAATGCAGGCTCTGTACAGCTCAAATGGAACAGGAGATAAAGCAATGCTTATAATTAACAATGGTTATATTTTCTATGCGATATAACAAAAAAAGCCTAAGGTACATTATCACAAGGTCAGCATAAACGAGGCTGCATTCAGAGTAGGGTTGTCATATGTCCAGAATTTCTTGGAGTATTGCTCTTGGAAGCAGTGTCTGGGCTGAAATCAGCAGAAATGTCATATGGCACTACATGTCGGCAGTGCCGTTTTTGGAAATTTTACTGCAAAGGGGGATCAAAAATGTCCATTTTGTTGTTGTTCCAGTTTTGCCCAAAAAGCTCAACAACCTTTGCTTCTAGATTTTCACTTATTGAAATATGGAAACCCTAATTCAGAGGGTACTTTATCTCATCTTCCCAACAGTTTCTTACCTGTCAGTTTTCACGTTTTGTGTAATATTTCACACAATGTAAAAACCACTTTTGAAAATCTAGTGGAATCTAGCAGAAGTTTAACACTCAATTCCCTCTTAATTTTCTCCAGAAAAATAAAATCTGTTTGCAACTTTATTAACTTGGAGAACCTCGGGAAATTTGTGCTCTGTAGCTTCCCTGTGGTTTTCACTGACACCCATGTGATGAAATTTGGGACAGTATCCTGGCATACTGTTATTTCCTGCCATTTAAAATTTAGTACAGCATGGCAGTATAGTGATCAAAACACAACAGGGTATTGTGGTGTGAAAGGAATGTTAGAATTTGGGACAGAAGTGCTAGCACTATAACCCACAAAACTAACACAATAATGTATCTGAATGCAGCCATAGCCTCTGCATCCTATATCTGCACATCTATTATCCCCCAGTATCCTATGCATCTATCATCCCATAATTGTCATTGGTTTGCTAAAGATTAATGCATATTCTCAGCATGTGGCAGCCATGGTTTGGTTTGACTTTTAGTAAGCCATGCTCATTTCCAGATGCAGCTGCCATCTGTTGAGGTGCTCTGAATAACTATTCCCGGAGAAAGTTTGCAAGCCTTGGGAGCTTGCAAATATTAGAACTAAAATTGGCTAATATGATCTTTTTATGTCTTAGAATACATTCTTCACAGAGAACATGTTTCAGAGGATGATACGCTACTTACATCTGTCCCACTCCCATGGATGATTTCTTTAGGTGTTGGATAGAATTGACTCTCCATTTGAACATTTTGCTTCCCATTTTCAGACACTTTGACCTTTAGGACTCTGAATCGGGAGCCCCCAAGGTCTAAAGCAAGAAATTCGCCCTTTTCTGTAACACAAACAACAGGTAGAAATGGTTGGATCTTCCAAACTTCAGGTAACTCTGCATCAGAGCCCAAGCAGGGTCTCAGTAGAGAGATCAGACATGGACATTGGTGCCATTCTTACTATATTTTATAAAAGCCAAATATTCTAGAAACTCGTTTGCACATATGAGGCATATATGCTTCTTAAAAGATTTCTCCAGAAGCATCTCCACCAGGCATCTAGCATTATGCTATGTAGCATACCATGTGCCACAGTAGTGAAATGGTTCCCCCAAAGTCACAATTCTCAGCAACTGGCATTCAGAGACATACTGCCTCTGACAGTCCAAAATACACACAGACAAAAGATTATCAGACACAGAATCATAGAATTGTAGAGTTGGAAGGGACCCCGGGGGTCATCTAGTCCAACTCCCTGCAATGCAGGAATCTCAACGTAAAAAACAATTGTGTGTTGTCTGTTTCTTACAGATCATCTAATGTATTTGTACTATATGGTTGATATTAGAGCAGAGATGGGGAACCAGTGACCCTTAGATCACTCCCATCTCCAGGTTGGCATGCAGCAACCAAAGGCAAGTACCTGTTCCAACTCTGGTGCATTGCACTTTCTGCCCAAAATTAGAGGACACAGGATCTTGGTTTTCCTTCATTGTGCTTTAACTGCCTACTTATACAATCCTGAAATTCATTTCATCTCTTTGAGGGAAGATGGGGAAGATAGGCAGCTGCATTCTCCCCTCACACTGCCTCCCTGCTCTCTGCTTTTGGCTTGGGGAATCTCAGCACCGCTATCATGAACCATCCTCTTAAAATAAACAAAATAAGAAGGTCCATCTGGTCCAACATCCTCCAACCAGATGCCCATGAGATGCCTTCAAGCAGGACATGAGACAAGCAGGACTTGTGATTAACAGCAACTGGCATCCAGAGGTGTTCTGCCTTCTGACACTGGAGACAGATCATAGCCATTGTGGCTAGTAGCCATTGATAGCCTCATTGCTATCATTGATAATGGCAGGAGGAATGCAAAACGGCTGCTTACCTGTGCCATCAGGAATGGACCGCACAAAAGTTGGCAGCATTTTTAGTGTGGCTGTTGGATTGGTGTCTCTTGCCAGGCCTTTCACCATTTCTGCCTGGAAACGGGCCATCAAATCAAGGAGAACGTCATCAGAGAGACGCATGTGGTACAAGTACCGATCAACCTGGGGCAAGAGATTCAAGATATTTTTTACTCATTGTTATTATGAATAAATATGTGTTTATTTCATTTTTTTTTAAAAAAAAAAACCACCTTAAGGCAGTTTTCCCCTGCAGAAGAGTGGCCTCTTTTTTTTTGCACTGACTAGTAGCAACACACATGCAAAAATACATGCACACATCCTATGTACACAGACCTGTGCTTGCAATCTCATTGGTGTACAC
The DNA here is from genome assembly GCF_009819535.1 of Lacerta agilis. Lineage (NCBI taxonomy): Eukaryota > Metazoa > Chordata > Lepidosauria > Squamata > Lacertidae > Lacerta > Lacerta agilis. Next base: position 26,238,167 of record NC_046316.1, on the reverse strand, counting down.
TCAATCAACAACCCATATCTGCCCAAAGAAACTTCAAAATGCAAGTTGCTACTAGGAACAGAAAGGGCAAGAAATTCCCCTTGCTTTGGAAAGGAAAAACCATGAGCCAAGCAAGCTGTGTAAACCCTGCAATATTTTTGTTCAATATAGTGTTACTAGACATTCTTCAGAGTCCATGTTCCCTGACTTTGCTACCATCCCACAATGTAGCAGTGATGCTTATAAACTTTACATATATATATATATATATATATATCCTCCCACCACCTGCTTTTAACCCACGCACCATCCATGTAGGGCTGCATAGAAGCCCTAGATTTCAAACACATTTTCCTTCTAGAGTCAAGCACCAGCTTAGCAACTATTTAAAAGTGCCATCACTAAAGCATGTCTGGGGGCTAAGCAGGGAGAGGGGAGGCTTGGTAGCAGTGGCAAACAACAGCAGCAGGAGCACTTGTTGGCATCAGTGGCCCCAAGGTCAGAAGTTTGGCATTGGCCCTGCACCTCCTTGACAATATATTTTTATTTCTCTATTCCTCCCTCTTATTTTTGTTATGCATTTTTTATTATCTTGGAAACTTACTTCTTCATGACCACTCAGTTGGTCCTAATGGAGGTTATTGCCCTCATGTCGTTCCCCCCATTTATGGATTGACTGAGCTATCTTGTCACTTTTATCTGTGTCAACAATAATCCTGCTTCCCACTTAACTGAGTTGTTGACATCCGAACCCTTGGGTAAATAACCAGGCCAATCCAATGAACAGAGGTCAGATCAGAGAGAATGCTTTGTTTCCCTTCCTCCCTTCAACCATCCTCCCAAATTCATTTCAAAATATTTATTCAGAAAATCCAGTTCTTATTGGGAGGCATGGCAGTGGGGAGGGAGATCCAATGAAGGATCTTAAAAACATTTTCCACTTAGCAGCAGAGGATTAGCACTGACAAAACAGCTATGCTAACCATGGAAATTACAGAGACAGTTGCTGGCATCAGTCTGTCTCAGGAGACAAATGGAGAAGTGTACCTTTGGGACGCAGGTGGCGCTGTGGGTTAAACCTAGAGCTTGCTGATCAGGTCAGCGGTTCGAATCCCCGACAGGGTGAGCTCCCGTTGCTCGGTCCCAGCTCCTGCCCACCTAGCAGTTCGAAAGCACGTCAAAGTGCAAGTAGATAAATAGGTACCGCTCCGGCGGGAAGGTAAACGGTGTTTCCATGCACTGCTCTGGTTCACCAGAAGTGGCTTAGAAATGCTGGCCACATGACCCGGAAGCTGTACGCCGGCTCCCTCGGCCAGTAACGCGAGATGAACGCCGCAACCCCAGAGTCAGACACGACTGGACCTAATGGTCAGGGGTCCCTTTACCTTTACCTTTTTACCTTTGGGAGTGAAGTCAAACTGTTGGAAGGTTGCACCTCTAGAAAAAGAGGTGCCGAAACCCACCATGAACTTGTTCTCTTGTAATGGCAATGGCGCCCACCTGAGAGGCGCAGGAACTGACTTCTGGACAGTTCCAGCTGGGGAAAAAAAGTCCTGCCCATGGGGAATTAAAATAGGAGCATGCAATAAACCTAGAAGACTGTGGGACTGCCAACAAAACAGAGATGGTGAGGTGCTATGGTAGCAAAGTGAAAATAAGCCACTGAGACATAATTTAGCCAAAATTAAGGATGTTGTTGATGCTGCCTGATTCAAGAGAGGTTGGCACAGACTTGAAATCAACAGGCAATCAGTGGGTTTCCTTTGGTTCAAAGGTAAGCACAGCTGCTTTGTTAGGACTTGAAAGAGGCCCATTTTGTAAATTCCTTTGCACTAGGAATGTGTAGCATCCAACATACCATGTCAGAGCGAAAAGCTAGCTTTATAATCCTTGTCAACAATCTATTCTACATTAAATTATATTTTCACGGCTACAAGTACCACTGAGGTAGAATGGATGTGAGAGACAGTAGTCTGGTGCATGAGTAAAACTAGCCATGTGAGTGACCTAATGAGAAGGGAATTCTATTTACAAGGGTGTTGAACAAATAGGTCTTTTCCGCACTCAGCCAGCCAGCAACTGTACTGCTGGGGCACATTTGAGGACATATTGCCCCTTCCTCGTTCCCTTTGGAAACCAAATGAGCAGAAATGATTCCCCGGGCTTCCATGTCAACACAGGAAGACTATCTGACACTGCCAAGAGTCAGGAGGACCATGGATAAGGCAGTAATGTTGTCACTGAAGTATTCGGGAGAAGAGATGTATTGCCTCTGTGCACAGCTACAAGCTTATGGGAGCTTCCAAATACAGTCATACCTCATGTTACGATCGCTGCGTGTTGCGTTCATCACGGGATACGAACGTGCCAAACCCAGAAGTACCAGAACAGGTTACAGCTTCCGGGTCATGTGGCCAGCATGACTAAGCAGCTTCTGGCAAACCAGAGCAGCACATGGAAACACCATTTACCTTCCCGCCGGAGCGGTACCTATTTATCTACTTGTACTTTGACGTGCTTTCAAACTGCTAGGTTGGCAGGAGCAGGGACCGAGCAACGGGAACTCACCCCGTCGCGGGGATTTGAACCACCAACCCTCTGATCGGCAAGCCCTAGGCTCTGTTGTTTAACCCACAGCACCACCCGCATCCCAACTCACATGCATTATTTAGCTGTAAAAGTCAGCATGTTTACCACATACTGCGACTGAGAAGGAGTGACTGAGGACAGGTGGCTTGCTTAAAGCTACATATGGACGAAGCAAGATTTTAATATCTGATGGTTTACTGTGGTTTCATAATTTGTTGGAAGCCGCCCAGAGTGGATGGCAGCATTAATAATAATAATAATAATAATAATAATAATAATAATAATAATATCACCATCATCATCAAACTGGGGGTTTTCTATATCCACTTAGTAAGCCCCACTGAACTCAACAGGGCTTCTGTGTAAATATGTATAGGACTGCATTGCCGTTTTTGCTACACTAGACCAACGGTCTCTAAATATAAAAATTCCACAAGATCTTTTAAGTTGGTCTGAGCTAATGCACCGCAGAAAGCGAAAGAAAGAAAAAAATATAGAACATTTTACCAGTGTTACTTGACAACCTTTACGCTTAGGAAATGTTTAAGGCCTACTCCAACAAACTGGGGTTTCTCCTCAGCAGGCTTTATTTATTGATGGCGGCAGGGCCCAAAGCTGGTAATAATTAATATATTACAAGATATATATGGGATTACAAATTAGCCATGTTCCCATTAACTATTTTGTTGTGCTATCTAGAAGGAAAAGTTGGGACGTGTGTTCTTGAAGGTAACACTAATCTCCAGTGTGGTGCTGTAAATTTAGCAAGCAACTGCTCCTAAAGACCAAACAACACATGGCAGCAACAGAGCCGTTTGTTGAAAACTGGGCCTTCCCTGAAGTGCATATCAAGCAGGGTGAAATGTCTAATGTTTACCACATGAAGAGGGTATGAAGGTTGCAGGGGCTGCACCCTCCTCACTGCCTCTTCCCCACAAGATTCTCTTTCTGCTGAGCCAAGGATCAGAGTTCAGCTGAGGAGAAAAAGCAGCTGAAAGGGCAGACTATGGTCAAGCAGGGGAGGTGTAGCAGATACAAATACACCCCCTTTTCCTAGAAATTAGATCCACTTCAGACCACACATTATGCACAGTTGGGGCAGACCCAAATGTCATCTACAGCAGCCGTCCCATCAGATGATAGACAATGCCAAGGAGAAAGATGGGACCACAGAGCCTCTCCATCAGCTCTGCTGACAGACCCACAATTTTTGGCTCCTCCTCTCCTTCAAATATTTTCATGCCAGCTGGTCATTACAAATTTAGACCTAACGACTGGATTTGCTTTTTTTCCTCCTCCCTTCCAATCCCTTTTCCATTTGTGTCGTGTCTTTTTAAGATTGTAGGTCTGAGAGCAAGGGGCTGCCTTTATCGATTACATTTTTTAAAGTCGCTCAGATAGCTTTCTGGCTGGAAAAAGGAATACAAAGGCCCACCCAATACATTTTGCTGTCTGAGGCAAAGGACAAAGTGAAGCTTCCTCCATTTCAATGCAGAAGCTGCTTAGACTTTTTTTGACAGCAGTGATGGGGCAGCCTCCTCCGCAGGGCAGGGGACACAGGCAGTCGATGTGTGTAATAGAAATGTAATAAAATATACCATCAATGTTAAAAAAATTGTTACAGGACTGATCATCTTGTTTTTTTAAAAGTGTATTTTATGTTAAGGTACACATTTTCTCTTAACAAATCCGTTGACACATATTTACAAGATAGGGAAATTACTTCACTTAGCCATCATCTGAAGAGATTAGGGCACATGTTGTGTGACAACCTACACGTAATTCTAGGAATTCTTTTATGATGATGGAAGAATGACTAAAAGGCATTCTTCTACCATGGGGCGAAGGTGGACAGGAGAGAAGAGCAGAGGTCGCAGAGAATGATGGAAGGCTAATAACACAACCTTAGAAAGACACATCACAGAACTAGATCTGAAAGCCTTTCCCAGACTGAGATAACTAATGCTATGTTTAACTAAACCTCTGGGTTTAAGTTATAGCCCATTTGATTATTAAAGGAATTATTGTAGTAGTAGTAATTTTCCTGGGGGTGTTTTCTAAAAAGATTTATTTATTGCTGCCTGTTTACCCATGGGAAGAAAACTGCAGCTTTGTCCTCATATAAAATGTTAGTATTAAAATGTGACTGCAAATCCAGATTAGCAGCTCTAGCCTTGTGCAGTTCCATTATAGGGACAGTCCATTGTTGTTAAATCTAAAAATTAGCATTCTAGCTTAGGTGTACTTGTCACAGATTCTGAACTTTGCTTGCACCAAGATTCCTTTCCTTAGATATTTTTTCCACCTATGAGAGTGCAATTAAATTAAAAATAGCCGAATAAACTCACCCTCTGCCAATTTTTGCTAAGTGTTAATTGTATGGTGTAACTACATACACAAAACTTTCTTTTTTTTTAATGACAACCCACAAATCAAAAAACAATTCTCTAATTTAAAGCAGCTGATGTCAAAACAGCGAGCCCAGCCAACTCTTACCTTTTTGATCTGGTCCTCTTTTAGTTTTGTGAAATAAAACGAGACTAAGTGTACAGCAAACATTTTTCTCTATTGCCTCAGTATTGACGGAACGGCTGTGAGCAACTAACTCCAGATCTCATTCATATACTATGAGGCCAGCAAAACTCACTTGCCGGGGCCATTTGCCAGCAGAGATGTTAATAAGAAACCCCAGAGCAGCGAGTCCTAAACAAGTCCATTCAGTGTAGTTGGTTCAATGATTAATCTCCAGCCTCTTGCTCTCTCCTTCTCCGCCCATACACTCTCTCTCTCTCTCTCTCTCTCTCTCTCTCTCTCCCTCCCTCCCTCCCTCCCACCACTTGGTATAGTCTAATACCCAACAGGTGGCTAACTGCCAAAAGCAGGGAAAAGGAAACAATTAGCTACTGGCCCAATTTGGAAATGTTTTACCCCTGAACAAACCAGTTGCTATGGGTGGCTTCTTCGCTTAACTGAAAACCAGCACAATCTTCCACAGCATGGCACACTTCCAGCAGGGGAAAAGTAGTAAAAACAAGCCACTTCAATGGGCATTGTATTGCTCAGAAACACTGCTGGGAACGGCATGGGAATAGAGGACACTTTCCTTCCCAGCCACCCTGCTGCTTGGCACTCTGCAGCATTGCAAAGTGCATTTTCCCAGTCCTCTACATTTTCGTCTTATCTAGGCAAGTCTTCGCAATAATTTGCCTGTGGGCTCTCAAGTGCCAGCCGTCTGCCACACAACCCCTAGATCTCAAAGAGTTTGAGAAAGGAAGAGCTGTGCAAAAAAATATGTATTTTTCAACTATGCACTGATGCTTAGGAGCTGCCATAGCAGAATGAAGTAACATGGCTGTTGAGATCTTGGACAGCAACAGATGCAAAAGGAGCCTTTCTTATTGCTGGAAATCGTCCACTAAACACAAAGAGCTGAGCTGTGTAGTACTTTGACAGAGGCATAATGGACATCACAAGCACTTGACTTTAGGTCCAGCCTATCCTGCGGTTTATAATGCTGAATGTTCATAACCAAGGAGGTGGATCTATCTAGAGAACGGCAGCCTCAGTTGCATCTTCCAACATGACCAATCCCCAGCCTCCTATAGCTGGTGAAGTTTCCGAAGCTGAAATAACTTCACAACAAATTGAAGAACCCAAAAAGCATGGCGCCAGTACAGCTTGTGAGTTTTGTTTACCAGAATTTGCTGCTAGCTGAACTAGAGCTGTCTCTAGCGGGTGGCTGCTAGACAAGGTGTATCCAAGAGAAAGCTTCCTTAGCCCTAGATTAGCTCTGTTTAGTAAGTAAAACGTCACCCCCTCAGGCTGATGCCTAGCATATACAACGGTATAGAACATTATAACATAAGAAGAGAGATGCTGGACCAGGCCAGCGGTCCAGCTAACGCAGCATCCTGTTCATACAATCACAGAGTTGGAAGAGACCACGAGGGTCATCTAGTCCAAATCCCCTGCAATGCAGGAATCTTTTTGTCCCGTGTGGACCTTGAACCCACGACCCCGAGATTAAGAGTCTCGTGCTCTACCGACTGAGCTACGAAGGTGGTTCTCACAGTAGTAGATACTTCTGGGAAGCCTGCAAGCGGAGCAAGAGCACAGCACTTTCTGCACTTGTGATTTCCAGCAACTGGCATTCGGAGACTCCGCTGCAACTGCTCTCAGCCTCTTCAATTGCACACAGAAAGAAAGAACAATGGATTCATTGTCAATCTGTTCCCCTGTACCCTCAATTAAAAGGCCAGCAGCTACAGAGTGCTGAACAATGGCAGCACAGCGATGTCATCCTTGTTCGGATGACCTCCTGGAAAATGGCTGATGGGGAAGCGGCAGTGGGGGAGACGAATGCAAGAAAAGTTTCCCAAACATGCTGGTCTTCAACGGACGAGTTGGCACCCATTACTGCCTGACCAAAGGTGGATATGACAGCAGTTAAAAATTAAGACCTGGGTCCCCTAATGCATATTTACATTAAAGGAGAATTCTCAGTCTGTAAAAGTTAAGTGTGCAAAAAATATGTTCCTCCCGAGCTTGCTTCCATAGCTTGCCACCATCCCAAGGTCGCTGCTTTCCCACCTGACACACCACTTTACGAACCTATCGCAGCTATGTACATAAAAGTTCAGGCCCTTCTCCTTTCTTTCCACTGCACAAGGCAGGTTTCCTGGCACTTCTCTAGCCACTTCTCCAGTCACCAACTGTGCCCGGTCTCTTATTCTGTGGTCCCAAAGTCTTTTAAAGACAGGGAGAATTTGGATGGGGAGCCAACAATAACACTCAAAAGCATGCTAATACACTATCTTAAACACAGCCTCCAGACCACAGGAACATAATGAGACTGTGCATGACACTCCCATTTAACTCCTGTATAACCTCAGAGGTCACAGGAATGTTTTAAAGCAAAAAGAGAGGATGGTGATTCATATTACCTGGTGGCAATTCTTACTCACCACAGGAGATCAGACTAGTTAAATGCAAGCCTTCTGTATTAGCACTACAAACAGGAGATCATTTCAGGAGGGAGCTGTTATGTTTCTTACAGTCAACCTTGAAGAGGAGCTTAGTCTTTACTACCTATCTCCTTTCCACAAAATACTTGGCATTCATTAATCTCCCCCATAGCAAAATCAAGGTTCCAAAATTTGCCTACTGTGCCAGTCTACACACCCCAGTTCTATTAAATCCTAAAATGCCATTCAGGTTAATAACATGTGGAGAATTCTGTCCTGAGCTAGCTAGCTCCAGAACTTGTTAGCAGAGGATTAGTGCAGTAGTACACCCTATTCATTTAGAAGATCATGTGAACCCAGTTAACTCTTCATCGAGTCTAATTGTATCCACATCATTAGTGTGGAAGTAAACTTTCGTCCAAATCAGCCTTAGAAACGCTTGAGCAAACTTCAGAGTGATTATAACAGTTGCTATGGCGACACTATGGGAACACGCAGCAAATTAAAGGAAGTGCTAATCTCAGCAAAATTCAAAAGAATGTCCCAGTTAGTGCTCTGCTCCTTAAAGGCTCACAACTCAAAAACCCAGTATTTCATTTTGTACTTCACAAGCGCACAGCTCCAGTGCCTTCTTGTCTGCAGGACATTCCGAGTCATTCAAATGTCACACAGCCACAATCTCAAGGTCACATGGAAGGGAGCCACAGCCAACTGACTGCCGCAATCAACAAAGTTCATTCTTGAAATATATACTACAGCAATAAATGATAAGCCTACGGTATCAGCTTCAGGTAGCCAACGTGCCCTTCCATGGAGCAAAGTTCTCCCTTTCCAAGTCTGCTTCTGTGCAAGTATTACAACATAGGCAGCATCCACCCCTCTTAACTGCTAGGGTCTGAGTGTTCAGAGAATGAAAGGCTCAATTCTAAGGGCACTTTCCACTAAATATATTTTTCCCTTTCAGAGAGAAATATTGTATAGATTTTCTTTGTACTTCATTCGAGTGTACTGAACATTACTTTCAAAAAAAGACAGAGTGAGATAGAATCATGACCTTTCCTCCAAAGCACTCTTCCAAAGAATGCAACCCATTTTCTTCCTGTGAAGGACAACTAAAAAGTGTGGGTTGGGTGTCCTATCTGAGGGTGTTACGAATCAAAAGACCTTTCTACTAATCTGTTTATCTGCTGAACTATGTACCTCGTCGAATGAGATGGATGAACAACTGCAGAGTTAGGTTGCATTATTAGAAAAATATGCATGAACTTTGTGATGTGACTCATTGGCGTTGAGCTATATGAGATTCAGTGTTTAAACAAAGATGTGTGGTCCCTTTGGATCAATGTTATGGTTTGGGGTAGCATGACATTCACAGAATATGCTTGCTGCAAACTTTACATTTATAATGACACCTACAACTTCAGCTCCAAGCCCAATAAAGTTCATGTAGCTGCATTTACTCACATTCATCTCTTGTGGTATTATGTTTTCCTCTCCTCCTGTTCTCACCCACCTGCCCCAATCAGGAATGGTGTGCTGTACTGCAGTTCTCTCAATCCATGACCATTAACTTCGCTGAGGCTGAAATGGGAGATGCAGTTCATAATAACTGGAAACCAAGACTCTAAGTGCCCCATTTTGTTTCTTGCTTCTGGTGTAAAGCACCGTTTAAGGCAATGTACAACTGGAAAATTCTTTTACTGTTTATAATACAATTTTTTAAAATCTATACCTACATAAGGATGGAAAACATGTGCCACTCAAGATACTGTTAAGACTACAACTTCTGTCCTCTCTAACCACTGGCCATGCTGGCTGGGGCTGACTGTAGTCCAAAAACATCTGCAGGGCAAAAGTTCCCCACTTCCTAAACTATACCATCAAAAGACCAAAGCTTATTAAATATAATTTTTATTTTGCAAAGACACAGCATCCTATTTCCTCTTCTTCCCTTTGTTTGGGCCTGTGTTTTCATCTGTGGCACCGCCATTGCGACGAGCTAGCCACTCATGCTCCAACTGTTTCAGCATATCTTGGGTGAGGAGTCCCTGCTGTATTAGTCTGGCAGCCAGAGCACCCTGAGCTCGGCCCTGTGCTTCAGCAGGCCTATAGTTCATCGCTTTGGATCCCCTTGCTCGTCGGTGCCCTTGGGTCTTCACATCGCTTGGGAAAAGCTCTCCGTTAGCCTCTGGGAGGTCTTCCGCATTCAACATCCCATCGCCAATGCTAGCCCTCTGGAGAGGAAAGTCGTCTGGTAAAGTGACAGACCCAGAAGTGGCCTGCGATGCTCGGATCAGTCTCGTAATGTTAAGCACCCCGACTTGTATAATGTCATCCAGCTCCTTCTGTATGTCCCTGACGAGAGCAGCATCCGGGAACATGTCCATAAACCGGTAGCTACAAGGAAACATGCATGTATGAGAAGTTCAGACCAATAATTCTTGAAAGGTTAACAGCCCCCAGCCCCTTCAACAGGCACTTTGGGACCTCTTCAATAAAATGCTGAATCCAGCTACTTGTGTGAGCAGAACTTCTGCACATGCAACAGAACTTCCTCTCCTTTTTCTCTCATCACCTGCATGCTCTTTGGATCTGCTCTAGAGCTTCCCCCTACCCCATTTTGGGGTGCTGGCAAAGTGGGGTGAAGCAAATAAAATAAAGTTCTGTTATGCAAGTAGAAGTTGTTCCACTCATGCAATAACTTGACTAGATTCAACCCAAACGTCTTTGGACATCTGTAGTCCTGGGCATTAACTGATCAGCATATTATCTGTTATGCACTTCAAGTTACTGGGATTAAGATACAAATGAAACTATGTAGCAATTTAGAGCAAACCGCTGATCAAGTTGTAATACCTCAAGAACACATGTAATTCGTGTGTGTGTGTGTGTACCGGTAAGTGTAATATGCAATACAGTGATACCTCTGGTTACGTACTTAATTCGTTCTGGAGGTCCGTTCTTAACCTGAGACTGTTCTTAACCTGAAGCACCACTTTAGCTAATGGGGCCTCCCGCTGCCGCCGCGCCGCCACTGCCCAATTTCTGTTCTCATCCTGAAGCAAAGTTCTTAACCCGAGGTACTATTTCTGGGTTAGGGGAGTCTGTAACCTGAAGCGTCTGTAACCTGAGGTACCACTGTACCATTAAGCCAAAAGGCTTACAATAAGAAGCTAATATCATACACAGTTTATGCATAGCCTAGTAGACAAGATACAATATTTTAAATGAAGGGAGGGAACATGTGGCTCTCCAAGTGTTGCTGAACTACAAATCCCATCAGCCTTAGCCAGTTTGCCCCAAGGACGATGGGAGTTGCAGTTCAGAAGCATCTGGAGAGCAACCCGTTAGCCACCCTGGTTTGAAACCATTATAAAATAGCTGTGTTTTATTCCACAGTTCTCCAAGATGTTTGTGGCAGCAGCACACAGTGGGTTACCCATTTTATACTTGCATCAGTCATATGCAACAGCTTAGGCTGAGCATGGATTTAAATCCAAGTATCCCTAATCTATGTCCAGTGCTCTACACCCCACCCCCACCCCTCACCTGTCCCTCACCTGTTCTCCACCTCCAAAAAAAGTTCTTGTTTCTCTTCTGCATTAAGTGAATAGGTCGAAAGAACTGGTTGTTCAGCCTCTGTCTTAGCAGAGCTGACAGTAAACGACTCCTCTCTGGTCCCAACTTAATTACACTTCAAATATGCAGTTTCTGATATGGTACAGTTCTCTCCCAGGACTGCTCCTTCCCCAAATCCATGCAGGAAATAGCTTGTTTCAAAGTGCCTCTGTTTCAAAATCTCCCTGAACATGGAAAGCAAATCTATCTTGGAAGAGGCTGCATTAGACACCATCTCCCTGTTGGGTGTTTTCCGCGTGCAGAGAAATTTTGAAAAGGAGGAGCTTTAAGACCAATAGTTCCCCACCAACATTCTGTGTTGGTGTCATCTCACATGAGGACTGAAACATGCTTTTACCCAAAGCGGAGGACTCCTTATGCCCCAAAGCTGCCCAAATTAAGGAAGAGGAGGAAGAAGGAACCAAGCCTCCAGTACCTCAGCCACAGATACAGATCGAGGACATCATGAACAGCTTCAAGGTGTACAAGGTCCTTTATATTCTGGGGTGGGACTAGAGGCCAATTAATATGCCTGCACAGCCAGTCAAATGTCAGAGGTTCATTTCTGCTAAACTGTCGTGCAAACTAGAAAATGAAAAAGAAGCATTAAGCAATGAATATTTCCCCAAGAACAATACCACCCATGCCATTTGCAGCAGCCTACTTTTTTCCTGCCAAACCCAGCCATGACAGTAGTTTATGATATAAACTTTCTACAATGCTTTGGATGCACCCCCCCCCCCCCGAATTTCCCCACTAGTGTCTCAGAGCAGGCACTGGAAAAGGGAGATGCTGAAGGTTGTAATGCTTCTGTAATCATAAGATACAGTTTTGTCGGCCTGTGAAATGTCCAGTAACTCCTCATTCTTTATGGAACAGGAGTTAAAGGCTGGGGCAGTTCAGGTGCACCAGCAGAAGCAATCGGGTGCACCCACCACTGAGCCCAAGCCAACACAAATTTACCAGCATCTTGCTCCAACCCCTCACTGTCCCAGGATGCAACAGTGGCACCACTGCTGGGAGACCAGACCATCTCAACTTGTCATTTGGGTCACCTAATTTTTATCATGCCTACAAATGGATGGAGAGACTGACACCAACTTAGTACAACACGGACTACTCCCACAAAAATGCACGCTGATGCATACACACAGGAGAGGCAAGTCACTTACCTTCAACAGCGAAGTGCAGACATAAGGCTGCTTCTTGTTGATGGGTGCTGTGCAAAACACGTATCTGGCTCTCAAGTTCAGTGGAATGTGCTGAATCATGTCAGCTAGAAATTTGAAGTCATCAACATTGCACACAAAGTAGAGGCCGTCAACTTGAGAGAGGCTCACAAAAATATCCTGTTTTAAATAAAGATAAACATGCTCTTAGTTAGACAAAGCCCTGACTATCCCCATGGAAATCTATCAATATTCACACAAGGAAACCAGCAATTTCCTGTAGCAGCCAATGAGGCGAGTCCTTCTTAAGACTTGAAAAGGAAAAGGGAAACCTATCAACTGCAGAAGCAAACACTGCAAAGATAGCCCTGGCTGTGCAGATTAGATGTTGGTAAACAGCTCCTCGAAATCCTAACTAGCATTCTCTAGTTAGGATAATGCAGCGCTTAAACTGCTGTACACAGAAATGTTAAAACTTAACAGGTTTCCTGATTCTTACAAGTAGATTTGATAGAGTGGCATCTGGAAGATGATATGCAAACATCTCAATCTGTTCAGCAGTAGGATGCAAGCCAGCAGTCTGGGTGAAAAAAAGAGGTGGGGAGAAAAGGGTCTCATTATTACAAGAATTAAACCTTCTTAAATTTATTTTATCTGACTATCAGAACAAGCATCTAAACAACAAGGTGGCCCAGTCAGCTTATGCCCTATGCAACATTTACTGCACTAATATTAATGTAATTGATCTACTTGGCAAAAAAGTTCCAGAGAACCAGCTCATACATTATCATCTTCATCTGATTAAGCAGCAGTAAGTCCCATGAGCAGGGATTTCCTCATTTCCAAAGTGTTCTGCTAGTAAATGTTGCAAATGTTCATACAAGTACTTATATTCCAGGTCATGCCAATTGCTTGAATTGTTACTTGCACAAATAAGTTGGCAGGGTGTGGGGGGAGATGGCTCAGTGGTAAAAGGCCCCTGATTCATTCCCCAGTTAAAAGCTGTATGCAGCACATGATGGGAAGATCCCTCTCAGAGGTTCTGGAGAATAGCTGCAAGTCAGATTAATATGATACTGAGCTAGAAAAACAAAACATTTCAACCCAGTAGAAGCTTCCTATGACTGATCAACTCGTTTTAAGATGCTCCAATGCTGCTCCACTGTCAGACAGCTGAAAAATGCACCAATAATATGAGGATGTTGTTGATAACAATATCCTACCACTATAGGATCCACTGATTTATTCAAGATTTCCTTTAACAAAGGAAGGTCATCTCGATGCATGGTGGTGACTTCCCCTTCTCCAAATACAGTGCTAAATCTTCCCGCTCTGCCTGAGATTTGTAGAGCTTGAGATGTTGTAATTGTATCCATTTCCTTCTCACCCTTCTCATTGATAGTTGGCTTAATGAGGGAGTTAAAAATTATTCTTTTTATGCTCCTAGAACAAAAGCATAGATAGTGGATTAACACTGAAGTCGGAACAAAGAGCTATCATTGTAATTCTCAAAACATGAACCTTGTCGATACAATGCAGAATTTTACCACAAACCCAAAGGTTTGTCAGGAAAAGCCAGATCGACTCCGAACACAGATATCTCCACAGTCTCGTAGTAGTAGTGGTAGTAGTAGTAGTAGTAGTGGGTGTCTGGTAGATGTCCAATGTCCATTCTGGAACAAACATTCTACCCCTATACATCTATGCTCACTAGGCCCAGTGCAATGCAACTCCCAATGAATGCACCAACCCTATCCAACTTTTGATGGCGTTCAATCTTCCACACTGCTGGAAGGGTACAATAGATATGATGAGGCTCAATGCCACACAGACAGGCTCTTATGAACAGCTTAGTTATCTAGATCATCATCTTCTTCTAATGTGTCTGCACTGGAAACAGCACTCTATTGAGTAATGGGACAAAAATGATTAGAAATCCTGCTCCAGTCAGGTTAAATTAAGAAACCAGTACTTGCCTATACACAAGGGCCACAGGGGATATGTAACACTTAGATATGGTTCTGGAAAAAGCCAAGAACTACCACCAACACATTTAACTCATTCTGATAGAATCAGCAATTCACCCAGGATACTTACAGATTGAGTCCCATTCCAATTGCATCTGTAGCAACCATGATTTTACACGGATCATCGGGATCGTTGAATTTCCTTGCCTGCGTAAGTTTTGTCCCTGAAACAATCACAATGTAGACTATGTTGCAATTTACATTTATGGTTTGAAGTTTGGTTTGAAATAAAGCAAATAATGTAAATACTTTAAAATTACCCTTCCACAATGGTGTTTTGCAGGCGACAGTGAAAAAAGTTAATATTCTGAACTACTTAGCGGCAGTTCAGATATGTCAGTGGTCCACTGAGATTAACTTGGAAGCAGACACGGGCTCACATGAAAAGCACTATCTGCATGAGCTGGTATCTCCATGTGGGGTAGCGTATATGTGGCCATATATGCATCTGGGCCCCAACCTTGGGCCTCTAGCTGTTTTTGGCCTACAACTCCCATCATCCCTGACCACTGGCCTTGCTAGCTAGGGATGATGGGAGCTGAAGTCCAAAAACAGCTGGAGGCCCAAGGTTGGGGAACACTGCTGGCGACAGCAGAACCTTAAGTTGCCAGTATTGCCCAAGCTTCTGGGGCCATGCACGTTCCATCCCACCCTGGCAACTCTGCTGACTTCCAAGATGACTCTGACATGACTGAACCAGCTCCTAGGACAGTACCACCACTGCTTTACCCTCTTCCTGTGTGTCAGGCAACTTGGAAGTTTTCGTTCATGCTGCCCACACCCAACATGAAGTGTCTGTACACTGCTTGGAATCTGTTGGGATGAAGGGCTCTTTAGAAATTCTTAAAGAAATAGTAAGTGGCCATGGAGAAGAAGGGACACTTCAGGAAGTGCAAACTGTACATGGAAATGCAGTCAGTACAGAACTAAAAACTAGATTGAGCTGCATATTATTAAAGCTGTATGGGCAGATCTATCCCCTGTATAGTTTATGGTAATCAAGGCCATCCCTGCTAAGAATATGTGACCCAGACAAGTACTAAATGAACAAGTTAACATTTTCCAAGACAAGGTGCCAAAGAAAGAAATGCACATTTAAAAACACAGCATACTATAAATTCTGGAAAGCTGCTTGTTCACTATGCATTTGGACCCCTCTTAAAATATCATAACCAAATTTTGTATGATGGTCCCCAAGATCAAGGAACAGTTTTTTCCTTTGTTTGGATACAAACAGATGGCATTTTGAATCAAGATAGAAGACTGAACCTGCACTGATTTTAACTACTGATTCAAAAACTGCACTGTTTCTTGGGGTTTCTCAGAATTCTTACGTATGATGTTGCAAGTACTTCAAATATTGAACAGAAATTTCCTAATTATTCACGTAGCATTCACCCCTCCCAACTCCCCCAACATATATCAAAGAGTAATTACCAGGTGGCAGACTTCCGTATATGACAGCACATTCTAGGCCCCGGGTTTCAATTTGCCGGCTCACTGAATAAATATCATTCTTACTGAAACAGACAATACAGTCTCCAGGGCGAAGGTTATCTAGAGATTCAAGGGCCTGATCCAGGACTTTTAGAGGGGTGAGTCTCTTGTAGTTTCTCACCTGGAGAGAAAAAGCATCATTTACCCTTGCAACCATCACAGAATTGCAGTCAATAAGAGACATGGGTAGCAATCAGGTAAACTACACTAGCACACACAAGGGGTTGGTTGAAGTGGAAGTATAATATATAGTGACCAGCTGGCATAGAAGCAGTTCATCGGCAGGAGGTGTCTGGTGGAGGTGGGGTTTTTGGCAACGCTGATGGAATGAACCCTGCTTCTCATTTCTCCCACTGAGACAGTTAAGGGAGAAGAGGCCTGGTGGATAATCTTGCTAATGCCAGAAACATATTAACAGCTTCACAACTGATGCACTGATTTTAATGCACAGGCTGTAGTATTTTTAAGAAAGGGAGCTTTAAAAATCGGAGTATGTTCTGGAAAGCTGCTTGTTCACTATGCATTTGGACCCCTCTTAAAATATCACAACCAAATTTTGTATGATGGTCCCCAAGATCAAGGAACAGGTTTTTCCTTGTATCTATAGATACAGATATGGACAATGCCTACCTCAACCTCCTCCCCTGTAGTATACATGAGCTCTGTCACCAAGTTAATAGCAGCAGCCTCACCACAAACATGGATTTCTTCTGCACAGAGTCCTAAATAAAAAATGCACACAAGAAAGGAGGACTGTAAAAGCAGTTTACATGGATCACACATACTGAAAACAGACATTATGGTTTGCATTGCTACTATTAGGCTATCATAATAAAATGTTTTGCTTGCAGACGTTTGTAGCTAGCAAAGCCCAGTTAAGACTTGCCCAGTTCATGAATCTGAATAACCACCTCATTCAAATGTTATGCAGGTTCCGTGGAGCCACTTGTTCAAAACTGTAATATCAAGGAGAATAACTGACCCCACCCTAATAGCTATCTCAAGTTACACACTTTGCTGGAAAGACAGAGGAATTTACTTCTGAGTAAACCATGCCAAATTTGGACAGTATTTCATTGTCCGACACCTACCCAAGATGGAAGCAAGTGCTAGGATCAAAACAATTGCAACTGGCTCTGCACACCCTGTTTTTCAACCCCTCAAGTCACATAGTGAACTGACTTTGAAACGGAGGGGACTTGGCTTTGTATGATGGTCTGCTAAGCGTGTCCCTTAAGTGGTTCTTTGGATCCCGGCCATCACTATCCCACCACGCAGGATGGAAATAAAGCTATTCAAAATGCACATGTTACAAATTTAGTAGACTGGCTATTTTTATTTTAAATCTAAATAAAATTGGATACAGTTCAATGTGTCCGTACACCATACTCATACATAGGACAGGTTCAACTAACATCCCTGAGCAGCCTTCCTCACAAAAGTGCTCTCGAGATATTACTGGAGTACAACTTCCAATCGCTCCAGCCAACATGGCAAATGATCAGAGAAACAGTTCAGAACTGGAGGGCACCAGCTTGGGGAAGGAAGGTTGTTCTGGAGCCCTGCACTACACTGTCCATATGAAAGAGAAGTCACATATCAGAAGCTAAAGGTAATTTGTTTTACTAACATGAAACCTGCAGAAAACATACCCAAGAGCGCTCGTGTCCAGGCCCAACCTCTGGAAGGATCTTTAATCATCTGGATTTCATCAATCACAGCTACTTCATCTTAAAAATACAAAAAATGGTGGTATGTGGTAAAAAGGACCAGAAAAACAAACATTAAAAGGTAAAAGACAGAAGAAAAATAATAATTTCAATTATGAATTTCTTTAAACAGTTTTTACAAACAGTTTTAAGAATGGTTCCTACATTGTCATTTATCTGGCCTGTTAATCTGCTATAACAGAGAAGAAATTCTAAATTGAAAAATATCAGAACACTACAGAGGCAAAATTTATAAAACTAGAACATGATATGCTTCAATAACCTTGAAGAACACAAAAAAGGAAAGACGTTTACATACAAGGTGTAGTGACGCTGCACATCTCAATAGTGCAAGCAACATGGGCAGCCTGCCTGCCTTCAGGATCAACACAAACACGTTCTTCTCCGGTTACCAAGTCACATGGCACATTCTATAAGGTTTAAAGAGAGAGAGGATACAGGTGGTTTTTCTAGGAAGAGAAATCCAATGTAAGCTCCCAAAGGATACTACACTGAAATATGAAAACAGACAACATACAGCCCAATAAAGCATCTTGTGCAGAAATCAAAATCTTAGAAAACAAATCCAGAGCACCCCAATTTTTGTTTCAAACAAGAGCTACTAAAAAAATGGATGCAAATAGAGGAACGGGTAGATGGGAAGAGCATCCCTCCAAAGCAAGGAAGTAGGAACTAAGCAGAAGTCCTTGAAGGAGGCCTCTAGCAGCCAGAGTTAACCACCCTTCCCACACTGTCACTCTCCAGCCAGCACCCCACCATCTTAGGATTCCCAGGTTTGCTTCAGAGAAAGGCAAACTCTCCACAGGCGGCTTGGAATAGACATACTTCTTAAGAGAGTATATTCCAAGAGATAGTCCCTGTGGCTTTAACAGACACATTTAATTTGTTTTAAGTTCTAGAAGCTCAGAACTGCCTACAGCAATTGACAGCAAGTCACGAGGGTGGCAGATAGCAGCCTTTCCCAGCCCTCCCTTGAGATGCCAGGGTTCAAACCTGGGGTATTCTGCAAGCAAGCCATGTGCTTGACCAAAGAGCTATAGCCCTTTCAGTCTCAGAAACAACTATGATACAAAAAAAAGAAAGTTTCCTATCAAGCCATCATGGATAAAGACATAAATATGATGGCAAATAAATCTATATGGGTGGAGAAAGTTGCAATGGTCATGGACCTGTAGTGTTAACTGGTGCGGCAGTGTGACTGAATGTTGCTGCCTTCGGTGCATTTGGTTTAGGGTGTGCTGAGCCTTACAATACAGGCTTTGAACAGCTCATAACTGTTTTGGCTTCCTTTAACTGAGATTGTTGCAGAAAGCACATACTCAAATATGACAGAGGTACTCATTCAGCAGCCGCAAGATCTGGATTCTGCTGTATCGGCTACAGATATTCTGTTTACTCTTTCGACAGCTACAGAACTCCAGAAGTTACTAATGCCTCAAGCAAAAAAGGGTAGTCAATGCAGCATAACGAAAATTATCGCTAGATAACTACTTTTACTAATATTTATTCTTGCACTTATTCTTTCTTTTACCTCTTCCTATATACTCTCCCCATCCACTATCGTGCACACGCAGTCAAAATATAATTATGCGCTTATTGGGGTACTTGGGGTTTTTTTGCTTATGTGACTGTGAAAAATATTGTGTACACTGACAATACTGTATCATGAATCATCACAGACTGTAACAGTCACAGAAGCATGGAAACACATTTAACATACTGACAGCATCGTTACTCTTCTGGAAGATCTCATGTGCCAGAAGCTTCAAAGGGCCACAGTATATTCCTGATTTTGCTGCTAAATATCTCTGGATTGCATGATAGGTTTTTCCACTGTTTGTAGGACCAGCATGAAATACAACTTTTCTTTGGATAGCTCTGGCGTCCTGATACCTAGAACGACACATAGAGAAATGCATAGTTGAGCCTGGCAGTCTGTTTGTTTAAACACTACCTCACTTTGTAGTATATACATAAGCTGAAAACTAAATACACCTTTAGATATTTTGATTTCAAACCATGTAATCTCACACCTCAATTTCTGTGATTTTTGATAACATTTTTTCAGTTAAAGAAAAACACTCAAAGTAGCTCAAAGTAACACAAGACACTGATGATGGCAACTTCAGTGAGAATAACTGACATGATAGGAACATAAAATGCACTTTGTCCAAGCGCTGACACTGTTATCATAAGACATATAAGTGATTTTAAAAAGCTAACCAGTTGGGTGGCAATCTCAAATCACTGATTTTACGCAGATCATCCATACACTCCAGCATAGGAAAAATCTGCTTAGCATGTCTCATGAAAAATGGAAACAGATCATCAACGTGCCCTAGAAGGAAGGAGAAAGGTGCATTAAAATCAACAAGTAAACCATCACCCAGTGGTGTATTCAGAATAATTATAATATTGCTAAGTCTGGTGATATAAATAATGTCAGTGGACAATTCTTAGAACTCTATTAACTGCGAATAAACTTCTAAATTACAAGAAAACCCAAGTACTCAGAATTAAGACACTTGTTATCATTTCACAATATACAGTCATACCTCGGGTTACGGTCGCTTCGGGTTGCGTGATTTTGGGTTGCACACCGCGCCAAACCCGGAAGTAATGGAACAGGTTAGTTCCAGGTTCAGCGCATGCGCAGAAGTGCTAAATTGCACTTTGCGCATGTACAGAATCGCCAAATCGTGACCCGCGTGTGCGCAGAAGTGGCTCTGCGGGTTGCGAATGCTGCAGGTTGCGAACGTGCCTCCCACATGGATCACTTTCGCAACCCAAGCATCCACTGTAATTTTTTTTAATTGTCTTTTGGGGACTAAATAATTTCTAATATACTTCAAGAATTTTCACATACTTTTCTGTATTACAGGCCATTTGCAGCAGCTCTTCTCTAGTACTGCACTGAGCAAACAACTTCAATCATGGCCTCAAGAATCAAAAGTTCATATGCCTTGTTTTAAATTAAGAAATCCCATCAAAAGGTTTCCATGAGATTTGGGTTGGAGTCCTGCTCCCCCCATGCAGAAGGATTCCATGTCCCATGTGGACATGAAAGAGAGCCAGGAGAGAAGCTGGAGTAAGGAGCAGCCTGGAGCAGCCTTCTCTGCCTCCCTTCTCAGTGCTCTCTGGGTGCCCAGTTTCCTAGTCTCTGTTCCTTTGCAATTAGGGTCAACTCTAATGAATTCAGTACAGTGGTGCCCCGCTAGACGAAAAACTCGCTAGACGAACGGCATTCATCTAGTGGAAGCCGCCCCGCAAGACGAAAAAGTCTATGGGGCTGCTTCGCAAGACGAAAAATTTTCGTCTTTTTTTTCCGTTTAGCGGAGCGCGGCTGTCATTGCCGCTTCGCTAGACGAAAAAACCGCAATACGAAAAAATTCGTAGAATTAATTATTTTCGTCTTGCGGGGCACCACTGTACCAGAAATAAAAGCAAATACAACGTATAATTTTCACTCTTTGTTCTCCCTACTATAATCTTAAAACATTCTCATTATTAACTTATTAAGGCTGTTGATGAGCACAGCAGACACAAGTACACACTTGTGCCCATTCATTTAAGTAGAGGTATAAGCTCTGAAACAGAAACAAGCTGAATAAAACCAGATGTTAAAATGTCAACAGTCAGAAGCCAGCAAGGAGAGACTAAGATGACATACTTCAAGGAAAAGGGTTCAAAATGAGGCTTCAGCATGAAGTTGCTGAGTTGGAATTTATTTGAAGATTTAATCCAAACTCTTTATTTTGCTTTGTCAATTCATCATTACCTGGGAACTGGGCACACCCACTCTTGGATCTTTCACTTGTTTGTATCTGTGTTCGACACAGTAATGCAGTTACACTTCTGTCTTGGCAACGAACCAGTATCTGATGTTTAAACAACAGCACTTAACACCTCTGTCACATATTCAACAAAGGGTTGCCTAAGGCCATATGCTGGTTCACAGCTTCCCATCTCTCACTCCTAGCCATTATCAAAACAAAATAAAAAATAAAAAAATTCCTTCTTCAGATACTGAACTGTATCTGCAGAAGTGTGCATGCACACAAAAGCTCATACCAAGAACAAACTTAGTTGGTCTCTAAGGTGCTACTGGAATGATTGTTTTTGTTTTTTATTTTGTTTTGACTATGGCAGACCAACACAGCTACCCACCTGTTCCTAGCCATTATGATACACAGGCAAAGATTATAATCTAACCCATTAAGTTCCTTATTTATAAGGGTAAAGCAAATTTTATTTACCCATAGGTTTATCACCCATAACATTTAAGCAAATGTCTTTTTTAAGAAGAATGATTGGGGAGGGGAGGGGGGGAAAATGCTCAATATACTTACCAGCACCACAGCATATATCATTTAGGAGAATGTGCACATCAGGACCCAAGAAACTTGATTCCATTATGTATTTCCTAAAGCTTATAAATGCTTGATGAAACAGACGAGCTATAAAGGGGAGGGGGAAATACACACAAGCAAGTTCAGTATTGCACAGAAAACTCCACTTCCTACAAATTGTACCAGAGATCTAATGACAAAACAAGATTTTTAGCTTCAAAACTAAAGAGTGCTTTGCTTTCAGTAGGATTGTACCCATGCATGTGGTTACTGAAAAACTCAAGACATTTCAAATCATGTTAAGATACCTGACAATTCCCATGTAACCCTGCAATGCTTCCCACACTATTCTAGAATGTCTCCAACTAAGGGAAAGGGGTGATCAGCTAAAATCTGCCTATTCTACTTCCATGAACTCCTGGATGAACTAAAGTTTTTAATTGTAACTGTTTCTAAAATGTTTTAATTGTAACTGTATTTAGAATGTTTTAACTGTTTTGGAGTGCTTTACAAAAAGTGAATGTGTTTGCTGCCCGGGCTCTTTTGGGAGGATATAAATTCAATAAATAATCATAATAACAACACACTATTTTATTAAGCACTGACTTAAGCAGTCAGTTTTAGATGTAGAATTAGAACAACTTAAGAGTAAAAAAAAGATTAAGTCTAGATATGAGCTTCTCCTAAAGCATGTAGAAACACCCAACAATATTATATTATTCCTAGAACCACATATTGCATACCATCTAGTCCATTTTCTGCCCCCAGTCTTTGTACTTCTTTTCTCTTGTAAAATTTATTTAATACTTTCAGGACTTCACCTAGAAGACAAAATACAGATACTGTCATGCTAACTGGAATGTCAAATTAATTGTGCTAAAAAATACTTTATACACTTCAAGTATTTAATCAAGAAAGGGTTATACACCGAAAGAAAAAGTAGCCCCCAAAAACATATTGTGAAATCCACCTTCTATAAACCTGCTATGGAGACTAACAATCTTAACAATAGTTACCTTTATGGTAACTTTACAATTGCCATCTGATCAGGGATGGTCAATTTCTGTTCTCCAGACAGTGATGGGCAAGTGAGGGGAGGGCCTGTCTGATACCTCATGGATGGTCCGGTTGTACAATAAATTCTGCATGATCTAAAGTAAGTCCATCACAGATTATAAGAGGCCGTTTGCAGACATAGGGGTGGAATAAACGTGTGTCTTGAACGATCCCCTCAAAAGATCTGTGGCCCATTCACTTCCCAGAAACTAGCGGAGGCCATAATACAACAAAATGCACATGGGGTCTCCAATATTGCTTATTTTCTACACAGTACGCTCGCAACATATGCCATTTAACTTGTGCACACTCAGCTTTACATGCTTGGCAAAAAAATTTTTTTTTAAATGACGGGTGTTGGGGGGGCACCTTTGGCAATCCCCCACCAACACCACAAGTGCACCCCAATCTGTTTGGACTACTGTATATGCAATTTTGGCTTTAGGCACTATCCTCGGAACGTAACTCTCACAGGCTTACTATTCAAGTTGAAGCTTTCCCCTCACGCACTACCTCAATGTATACTTGGAAGGGCTACTAAAGGACAGGTAAAATTGCCCTTGTGGGACAGGTGCGACTCACAAGCTGCCCGCTGCCCACCCCTGTTTGGATGACAGAAAAATCCAAGAAACGGGCAAGGAAAGGGCACTCCCATTGCCCCCTAACCGAACGCGCCCGCCTGTCCTTCCGCCCGCCACCCCCGCCCGGCGGAGCCGCCGCCGCCGCTTACTCTTGTTGAGCGGGCGCGTGAGCTCGGCTCCAATGTCCCCCTCCGGGCCAGGCGATGAAGGCGACACGGGCAGAGGCACGAACAAGGAAGTGTCCGGGGCTTTGGCGCCCGCGCCGTTGCCGCCCCCGTCGGAGAAGAAACCCGCTGCTGGGGCTGGCAGGCTCGGCCCACCGCGCCGGCTCCTGAGAGCAAAGAGGCCGCCATAGCGGAGTGGTGCAGCCGGCAGCCGAGAGAGCAGCCTCGCACACCGGCTCACAGACATTGGAACAAGAGAGCGCCTTGAGCTCGCCGGCGCGCGCCTGTTTCGTCATCGCGACAGCGGTCCAGGTCCTCAGGGAAGTCGGTCGTCGTGCCTGAAAAGTAGTGCGGAGGAAAGCTGCCTAAAGACGGCGTCGGTTGGCAAGGTGAATTTAGGAGGGGTATTATTAGAAGGCGGAAAGACTTGGAGTGCCTTCCGCACCAACACATTCCTCGCAAAGCCATGGGCCCCTGAGAGAAGCCTCGCAGGCAGTAAGAAGGGCAGCCAAGCGAGCACCCTGGCAGCCACGTGCGTTGAGGCGGAGGTGTGTCTGTAAGGCGCATTGGCTTGGGTTGTTAGGATCGTGGGCGAATTGACGTTACGCGAGAATGCAAGTGCAGTAAGCACGTGATGGGGTGGTGGTGATAACGCTCCGCGATTGCGGGTAGCGCCTTGTCCTCGAACCTCGCCACGCCAAGCTCAAAATTTTATCAGCTGCTCTTAACTGAGCCTGTACAATGCCTGTCCTGCTCTCTAGTCTCCACCCCAAGAATCAGAAGTTCTTCCAGACCTTCGCTTAAGGATAAACGTGCCCGCAGCCTTGGGAAACCCCAGGTCACCAGCATTTATAATCAAACCCGTCTGTATAAATAGATGTGTCGGCCATAAAGAAATCTGCAAATGACTAAAGCTGCAGTAAATAGGTTATTGTTGTCTATTGGCACTGTCATCCAAGCCTCAGAGTAGATGCATTTGAGGTGTTTTTAAAGTATATATTCAGGGTTTTCATTTATTTCTTAAATTAGAATGCCATATTCTAATTTTAAGGAGTGTGTGGGACCAAGTACTACCTTAAACTAGCCTTAAGGTAACAACAAAATGAAGGAAACTGGGCTTTGCACTTCAAAACACTTTATAAATTCATATGCAAAAGAAAAGCCCTTATCAATTTCAAGAGGCTGAAACAAAAAAATGGTGTTAGAGAGGACTTCAAACATATTTGTGTAGTCAATTTAGATTAAAAACTACATAAAAAACTGCCACACTTATTTTTAATGCATCAACCACATCCTAAGGCAGCATATTTCTTTAGAGTTGCAAATGATAATGGCTTGGTTTTAGATATGAAAATTGTCTCTATCCAGATAATTAGTCACCATGGCACTAAAAGCTGATCTCCATAAATACACGTCTAACTGAAAGAAATGGATTGGTCCTTTGCTGAAATGAATAGGCATGACTAATTGAGGTCCCTTAATTTCAGTACTTCTACCTAGAGTACCACTTAGCTGTCTACAACACATTGATCTGTTCAATTCACTTCAACCAAATTAGTTGTGGCAGTGTAAGAAAGATATCTAAATGAACAGGTTCAAAGGGAAAGTATGCCACCCATTGAGAATCAGAGTTTTGTTTTGGTAGTCTGTGATCACTAAAACTTGAGATGAACTAGAATTCCTTCCACCCCAACAATGCATTAAATGCTATTTAAGAACATCCCACGTCTAACTTTAAGATACTCAATAATTCTATAAGTAAAACTCACTAGAGCACAATTTAAAATTGAAGACACAATCTAGATATTTTAGTGAGAATACAGCTATTTTTAATAATTCAAAGAGCAGTTTATTATGTCTATTATACATAGTTGCACAATTTGAGGCTGGTTAAATACAATCAGTTTTCAAAAATTTATTGGAATAGTTTCCAGATTACAACATGCAAGTGTCCATGAAAATATTTGGCATTTTTTGTTTGAAATTCTGAATAGGCACTTACATGAGGGAGTTAAGTTCTCTCAGCCATAGGCATCCACGCTAAAGAGAAATATCCCAGCACGCAGCATCTTTGACTGCTTTATCAAAGTGCCATGGTAGTAAAACAGTTCTTACAGAAGTATAATTTGAGAATTTCACTTACTCATAAAGTAAGGTAACCAATAACACTTGCAGTGAAGTTTAGAAACATTCTTGGTAGATAGGCCAAGTGAACTACAAATATGAGTAGCCATCTAATTCAGCAGGTTCCATATTGTGACCATAGTTAGAAACTCCGTTTCTGAAAACTACATGCTTAATTGTGGATAGATGGAGGCTAACAAGGGTTGTCCAAAGACTAAATTCACTAAAGTTAAAAATGACTGGGTGTTTTGCTAGACAGAATTCCAAAGCCTACTTAGAATTCAATTTGGTTTACATACACTCCTTCCTACAAGCCCGATGTCTGAGGTGGTAAGATGAAGTGTACATTTTAATGCAAAGTGATCTGAATTTTGTGCCTATGACCCGAATTCCAAAAGTGTAATCAGTAAAAGCTACATTTTCACACACCTTTGCCACTGAAACACAGCTCAATGGGATAATTCTGTAATTTCATTTAGAGCATATAAACCTTCAAGGGCTTTGCAATTTGATAATAGAATCATTAAGATGGAGGTGCCAAGTAAATAATTAGAAGAGTCATCACCCCTCTTATAAAGCTAGTATGAGAAAGAAGCTTGCTTTATTATATACATTCCTCAGAAGGAGACAAAGTCTGAAAACTCTGGCATGAGAACTATTCCAAGTGTATGGACAAAATCCCATTATAAACCCTGAATTTGTCATTTTAGAACAATATATTTATTAGTTTCGAAGGATACAGGCAGTAGACAATGAGGAAGGATGTATGATATGACTGTGGTATAGGAAGAGGAAACGCTTTAGTCTACCATTGATGATAAGCAAAACTTAAATGCACCAGCCTACATGCATGGAAAAATGTAACTTTTTTAAGCTTTATGCATATATCTGAGTGCATCACACCAGACAAAAAGTAAAATGTGCAGTATAAAATAGCTTAAGAAAGTTCCAGTGTTTGAGAAAGCGCTTATTTTAAATGTATGTACACACTTGAATGTTTACTTAAAGAATGTTTTGTTTTAGTAGTGTGGGAAATGCAGCACTGTAAGATGAGGAAGACTGTTGAAATGGGTGTTGTGGCCTTCTTCCCTACAGGCTGTTGCCACCTTTAACCTGCTGATCTATCAACAGTTCTTTCACTCCCAACACCCAGTTCACATTTCAGGCTGCTCTGCTGATGCCTGTGGTTCTGGACTTTCAAACCGCTGGTGGAAGTTGGTTCGTTGTTTCCTCAGTTTCTCAGGAGCTTTTCTCCAAAGAATGATCTCCTGTTTAAGGTGGAAGAAAATGTAGTTTAGAGGCTTCATATTTGAAACATATTGATGTCACAGATAGAAACATATCTGCTAGAATACTCGTGTGCCCCCCCCCTAGCATTTCCATATAAACTTCTGGAAAAACCTAGATACTGAAAGCCACAATCCTTTTCAGAAAGTTGTGCTGAAGCATGGATTGGTGCCCATATTGTGCAGCTCTCTTCATGAGGCCTCCTTTGCTCCTGTTCTAGACAGTTTGCCAGCACATAAAAACATTGTTTCATAAAGCCTTCCCTTAAGCAGGTAATGGGACATAAGATTTTTATTAGCATTGTTCTGCTTTTATTACTGATGTTTGAAAGGACTGCATTTTTTCTGCTTAAGTATCCCAATTATTGTTTTATTGGCTGCTGGCTTTAGTTACTTTGAAAGTTGCCCTGAATATTTTTTAACATAAAAGGCAACACAAATTAATAACCCACCTCATTACAATACTTCAGTGCAAAATGTCATACCTGTTGCTTGAAGTACCTTCTGTCCTCTTCATCGACTAATACTAGGTTCAAGAAGTATCTTACTGAAAACTTTTTATTCACATCCCTCATTGTAGGAGTAGGATCATAGCCCGCCAAGAAGAGTCTTATAGGAATAGATTCACCTTAGATAAAAAGAAGTCGTGATTAGTTTTGCTTCTTTCCGCAACATTTAAAGGATTAGAATAGTTCCTGACAGTGAATAATTTGGAGGTACAGGGATTGGCATGACATCAATTTAAAAAGAAGGGGGCTGAGAATTTCTTTTTAAGCAAGTCACACTAAATCTCAACATGCCTTTTAATCTGGGCGGACGCAGCCTCTAAAAAGGAAAATGGCTATATATTTAAATGCGAGCATGGCTCTGCATCCATTTCTGTCATCCAGTCAAGCTGGGGAGCACAATTCAGGACAGACAAAAGAAACTACTCCTTCCAGAGCACAAAGCTGAAATATGAATTTGTTATCACAACATGCAAGGTGATCAGTAGATGGCTTTAAAGGGTCAAGCTAATTGCTATTGAATACCAACTGTTGGGGAACAGCAGCAGAAGATAAGCATCTGGTTGACTACTGTTGGAGAGATGATGCTACACTAGACTAGTCCAATCCAATAGAGCTCTTTTTACGTTCAGGGGTAGCACATTTGTCCATGTTTTCCCTACTCTTTTTCTTGACTCTTAAGAAGACAAGAAAAAGTAATGATAGACCTGGCACAAACCAGAAATCAGTATTCTAATTTATGAAACCAACTAATACTATCCAATTGGTATTAAGGAGTGAAGGCCCCAGATTAGGAGCCCCTTATTCATTTAAGGCACTTAAATTATGCATAAGGCAAAGTTGGAATTTAGTGCTTTAGATTTTCTTTTTGTATCAGTCTAGGCTTCAAGATAATTTTTATGTACTCCATAATAGGATTAACACTCAATTTAGAGAAACAATCTATATTTTAACATAAAAATGCTTTGATAATGTTAACAAACACCAACTCACCTTTAACTGGTGCACCATCCATTATTTCATACTTTGCAATGGTCTCTGTCTCTGTTGTTGTACTGGGTCCTGGTTAAACAATTATATTTATTTTAAAGTCCTTTAATTCAATTTTGCATATTTAGTTGAATACATTTATTTATTTCTATGGACTAAAGCCCCTTAGCAGTTATACCTTATGAATAGGTATTGAATTACACAGGTAATCAGAAAATATCACTACTTCTCAGCTCTTCAAGACAAGGCTCCTCTTAGTAATATCCAATATTTGTACTTCCCCAGCTCAGCCCAATACAACCTCAGAGGAATTCTGAGCCCTGATTACAGCTGTTAATCAGGACCAACAACATGATTAGTAGTTCTGTACACCAATTAGCCAAAGTAAACAAATGTCACCCAAGTCTTACATCTGAACAGGTTACCCCAGTTTAATGTGAATCATATCTGCCACTTGGAGCCTACCCACCATGCCAATTCTGAAATATTACTACATTTAGAAGTGCAAAGCAATTGTACAAGAAGGTCTTTCAAGTTGAAAAGTAGCTGAACAGAATGCCTGATTGCCATGTATATTGTTAAACACAGTTGAAGACAGGTTTCAGGAACCTATTCACTGTGAAGCATAAATTAGTTACCTGCAAACCAGTACTGGTCACTATGTACAGCCAAAAGAAGCTAACTAGCTACACATACATATGCAAAATAGAACAGCCTATTATAAATTGGAAATATCAGAAAAGATAGTCCTAGAACACATCAAATTAAAAGTAAAAATATTCATGACAGTTTTAAAATTCATCTTACCAATTCCAGTAATCTCTTTTTTGATCAGCTGTAATTCCATATGCTGAATTTTTATTCTTACTAAGAGAAAGTAAATTTTTCCAACAATCACATCCTTTAGATGATACCTTACAGAAACAAAGGAAGGGGGCTTGTAAACTGCAGAATTTAACATTTTAAAACTGGTTTACAGCATTTTACAATGCTTGTGTGTATTCATATTGCTGAAAAAGGATAAGAAAACAGAACTGTCTATATTGAACAGAGTTACTCATTTTACCAACTAGCAGACCCACACTCAAGTTTGTAGCTGCTACCCAGTTTTATTCCTCAATCGGGCAGTATGTTTTCAGAAGCCACTTTAAAGCCCAATGAACAGAAAGTGCTAGTAGTAATAGTAGAGACTGTTACAAGTTATCACAATATGCACTGAAGCTAAGTCATAACAAATCAGATTGCAAAAATGATCTCTTCTCTTTTGCTTAGGGAGTTAGGGTTAAAGAGCCTCATGCTAACATAAGACATAGGTCTGGTCTAAGCATTTAAAAAAATGCTTATCCTAAAAAAATTGTATCCTACTTTTGCATCATGTAGAATTGGATGCAAACTAAGCTATTTGCACTTAGGCCCACTGCAATCAATGTGAAAAGTTAGTAACGGCTAACTTTTAGATAAGTACAACTAACTTAGTCTGAATCCCACTCATAGTAACAGAACACTCAATTGGCATACAATGAGCATATTTTTTTAAAAAAACAGCAAAATTAAAAGAAACGCATAAAGACAGCCACCAGAAAAACAATTTTAAAGGAGGCAAGACTAAGAAATCAAGTCATAAGCCACCAAAGCAGAATAGTTTTTACCTGCTTTCTAAATGTCATCAAGGAGGTGCCAGTTGGACTCCCAGAGAAAGGAGTTCCAAAATTTGAGTATAGTTCTCAAAATTTATAGTTTTATGTATACCCAGCAACTCAATCTTAAACACTGTTGGGACATGGAGCAGGGTCTCCTCCAACTACCTGAGCTCACAAACAGACTGGGTGTCAGTGGAGCCGATATAGTAATCAAAATCACAGTACAGTATAGTACCAGGAGCTGGTATAGTAATCATAATTCTAGCTACGGCTCTGGCTGCAGCATTTTGTATCAGATGAAGTTTCCATGTGGGCAGTTGGTTCAAGAAGACAGTAATATAATACTCCTGAATTGTAACAACTTTGGAAGGACAAGCTTCACCCACCTATACCTACCTATACATGGTCCATTAGCAATCAGTTATTAATTACTGCTATGTGTTCCACACTTTTAACCTGACCTGAAGGAGCTTCCCTGGTTACCCATTTCAAGGTCACACATTCACTTATTCATAATACATACTTGGATTTGTTGTATTCAAATTCTATATGCAGACAATCTTCAATGCCGACTTCCATTTTAATAGAGTTGTTAACATCTGGGTATGTCGCAAGCTGGTGAACGATAAGGTCATATTCTTTTACCAAGTCTGACAACCTTCTTACTATCGTAACTTTAAGGAAATACCTACAAAACAGGAAATTAGCACAGATTGTATCCATAGAATATTTTACATACATGAAGTGGCCAACTTTATCAAATTAGCAAACATCAGAAATAGATTATATTGAGATTCATAAACTGCATTAGCAGTTAAATCTGAATTAAACCAATCTGCTCACAATTCTAACTCCTTTTGTTGCAAGGCCAAAATGAGAACTTAATAAGGGCTTTCCCTATAGCAAGAGAGGAGGCGATTCCAACTTTTATTAGCACAATGGGTTGGAACCAGACATGCCTGCAACAGAACTCTAAAGCTTCAGCAGGTAGAAGAGAAAAGGTAATTCATTCCCACTCCCCTGCAGCATCCCATGAAGATTGGCTTGAGAGGATTGAAGGTCCTTCTGGTACAGTATGGGAGATGTGGTGGGATGCTGCAGAGGAAATCTATTCCTTCAATCTAGCAGGAGTCTCTGCTGAATCAGAGTCCCTTCTGCAAACTGAAAATATTCAATCCAGTATTTCTTTACAGCTCTATAAACAGGGTAGAATGTATTTTGAGGACCCACTTACATTTAAATTCAAAGTTTACATATTATTTTTAAGGCAGGCACATCCAAATTCATGCCTTTTGTGTTTCAGAAGTGTTTCAGAAAGCAGATTGCTTGCTAAAGCTTTTTTTACCATTTCCATATAGTTTCCTGATATCATTATTATAATCATATTTATTGTATGGATACATTACTTTTTCTATGTAGAAATTTATATTTCTTTCATTTTAGTGTAACTTGTTTTCATTTTTGTATTTCTTAAAATTAACAATGCTGTTAATCAAGTATTTTAATAATGACTAAAGAACAGAAATTCAGAGTCTTCCATCACTGCATGCCTTTTGGCTCCAACACCTTCCAATTACCGTATATACCCGAGTATAAGCCGACCCAAATATAAACCGAGGCACCTAATTTTCCTTCAAAAACCTGGGAAAGCTTATTGACTCAAGTATAAGCCGATTCACCTTTGCCGCTGTGGAGGAGGAGGAACGAGCAGCCCGAAAGCAGCCCTTTGGGCTGCTCCTTCCTCTTCCTCCTTTGCCAAGTTTGCATTTATGCGAGCAGTTCAGGAATGGAACAAGCTGCCTGGGGAGAGTAAAGAACCGCTGTTCTTGTACACTTCTTAAGGAATGGTTGACTGGGGAGAGCGGGTGGCGGCATGAGCGAAGAGAAAGGGCTTCTTTCTCGCCACCCCCCACCGCCCGCCTCACTCGATTATAAGCCGAGGGCAGCTTTTTCAGCACAAAAAATGTGCTGAAAAACTAGGCTTATACTCAAGTATATATGGTATCTCTCAAAAGCTGCATATTAATGTATGTAACTATGGGCAACATCCAACATAACATTAGTGGACTAAGTTTGAGAATTAACATTGTTGTGCAAGCATTCCTTGCATTTAAGGGGTGAGAGAGGCTGCAGGGGGATTTGGCAAAAGAACCCCTTGCCTCTTTGTGGATGTCTCTGCTAGATCAAAATTCCTTCCACAAACAGATGGGCCCTTTTGATGCAACCAATTTTTAATATATTTTTACACATACACAAGTTAGAAATAAGTTAGAAACTATTATAATCATAACTGCAGAAAGAGTACTTTACAGTTTCCATACCTCAATCTGACATTGGCACCGATGTAGGATTCATATGGCTTCTCAACTTGCATAAACTCAAAGTCATAACTTCTACTTTGTGTTAATTCACCAGGTAAGGCCAGTTCTTTCACTAGGTTTACAAATTCATGAGTATTGCTCTTGTCACTGAAAAGCTCTAAGAAAGTAATGAATAGAATCAGAGAGGAAATGTAACAGAAGCTTTCCTTAAGGAGTATACAATGGCTTGACACTTGGGACTGCTGCAAGTGGCAAGGAAGAAAAGAAGAAAATAAATAGAAAGATATTAAAATATTGGCGTTATTTCTATCTCCATTTAATCATGTGAATTCAAAAAAATTATTTTTTTTATTTTACAGTGTGGTCTAATTTAAAACTCCTTCAGTATGTCAGTTGTATTGCAAAGATCCTCCATTCAAGTACAAAATACAACTGTTTTGTTAATTATACTGCAGAATAGCCCAGCATTAATATCAACAGTCAGCTTGACAAACAAGCAAATGACTTTATGGAGTAAATTCAGTAACTTAAAAGGTAGGCTAGTATAATGTTTTCCAAAATGTGTCATTTTATTTTATATTCTCATATTGTAAGCAGAGAGAGAATTTACTGAACAAATTTTGGTTTATGAAACAGAATATACAAGCTTTAAGGAAAAGCTCTTCAAGAAAAAACAAAAGCAGAACATACAAAGATGTTCTCAATAAATTACGTAATCTTTACTTGTTGCATCTTAATCTCCAGGATCCACATATGATCTAGCTAGAATATAGTTACTATTTTTAAGATGCATGCTGTTTTTGTAACTGCTGCTTGGCAACATATCACAGATGCAATTCATTTGAATCACAGACAGCAAACATTATTTACTTCAAAACAAACATATTTGGGATACTTGTTATACAACCAGTGTTAGAAACTCAGATATATAAGCTAGGCGCCAAATGGCTCCTTAACCAATGTTATAGTCGCCAAAACAGAATGGTTGCCATTTTGGGGCATGATGGCTCTTAAATCTTATTATTCAAATGGTGGACTGACTGTGACTGATCCTCAGTTACACATCTGCCTAGTTCAGATGACAACCTTGAGCTAGGTTAAGAGCTTTGAGAACTTAAAGAAGAAAAATCACTTGATCCAGGGACAGTTCACATATATATACTGGCCTATTCAGAGCTCTTTTTCTTAATAGTGACATGGACCATTCATAACGTAACCATATTCTTCACAACTGTGAGCAGGGCAGTGGGATGGGGTAAGTGAAGACAGGCAACAATTTACTGTAATGTTGTTCACCACTCCTGCTCAGACTGCATAGAAATAAAATTTTGGCTCCTGGTTGTGCAGATAAAATGTAACTGATGGAGTTCTACAGGATGTGGTATTAGTGTGTGAAAACAGTTCATATACAATGATCCCCAGCATGTACCTCCAGATGGTGGAGATGTCAGGTGACATCCTGGTGCCCAGGTCAAAAGCC
Source organism: Lacerta agilis (assembly GCF_009819535.1). NCBI lineage: Eukaryota > Metazoa > Chordata > Lepidosauria > Squamata > Lacertidae > Lacerta > Lacerta agilis. The sequence goes on along the minus strand of NC_046316.1, from coordinate 26,204,097 downwards.
AGGTTCAAAATGAGCCTGGCTAATTTTAAACACTGTATTCAACTACCTAGAGACCAGTCTAGATTACAATTCCTATATCAGGGTTATGAGCACTCAAAGTTATCCAAATGGTAATTCTAAGAGACTCACCAATTTGTCCTACAAATTCAATTCTAATTCCTTGATGCTCTAGCCTCTTTCCAAGTTGTTTAAAGACTATGTTTACCTGAAAAAGTCAAAACACCAATGAAAAGGTGTAAGTGTAATGATCCATTTGTACAAAAACTTATTTTAGATCATTTAAACTATATATATATCCCATCTTTCCACTGCATTTGCAGCACTAAGTGCAATGTAGAACAATAAAAATAATCAGTAACAAAATAAAACAATGGTTAAAAACAGATAGGTGCAGTTGATAAAACCAGTATTTTTCAAAAGGAAGTGTGGTTCTGGGTCATTGCCCCTTTTTCAGCCCTGTGTTACAATGCTGGACTACATGGCATTTTCATTCCTTCTTCCAACTCTTATTTAGTGAATTTTCACAGCAAAAATGGTTAAAACTTGCTAGATGTCACCAGCACTGCCTGCCAGTTCCTCCTTATGCAATCATTTACAACACTAAAAAAATAGGACTGTGGGAAGAGAAACTGGTGAAGCAGCTATTTAGCAATGGGTGAAAATAGTTCATTAAATGACAGAAGCAGAAAAAGACAAGTTTTAAAGCAAAGAATGGAGATAAATATGGCATCATTCCAGCATTCTAAAGGGGCAATGAGTAGCGGAAGGTAAGAAGAACTGAGGTGCTGGATCGGGGCATGTGCAATGCGCACAGACACTGCCCTTTTTCATTTTATAAATAAGAGAATTTCAATAGAATATTCTTCTGTGTAGAAGATGGGGCTGGTTCAGGCTTTATAAATACTTCTTCTGCACATCAGACCCCCTACTGTGGGTCTGGATTGCACCAGAACTCCCTTCTAATCATTTGCCAGAATTGAAGGCATTGTGTTAAAGGCAAATTCAAAACCATCACAAAAGGGTTAGTATTGCTGGACTCTATATTCTTATAAAGGGTTTAAGAAAAATTGTAGAAGATAAAACTATCCTTGGCAACTTTAAAGGTAAAGGGACCCCTGACTGTTAGGTCCCATTGTGGACAACTGTGGGGTTGCAGCGCTCATCTCGATTTACTGGCCGAGGGAGGCGGCGTACAGCTTCCTGGTCATGTGGCCAGCATGACTAAGCCACTTCTGGCGAACCAGAGCACTGCACAGAAATGCCGTTTACCTTCCTGCCGGAGCAGTAACTATTTATCTACTTGCACTTGATGTGCTTTTGAACTGCTATGTTGGCAGGAGCAGGGACCGAGCAACAGGAGCTCACCCTGTCGCGGGGATTCGAACCGCCGACCTTCTGATCGGCAAGCCCTAGGCTCAGTAGTTTAGACCACAGAGCCACCCGCGTCCCATCCTTGGCAACTTTACATGAAGGCTATATAAGACTGTGGGTTGTATCTAGTGTTAGACTAGACAAGACCAACTTATGTCCATTAATTTCAGTGAGTGTACTCTGAATAAAACAGTTCAATACAACCGTGCCACAGAATGCTGAACTAGACAGGCCTTTGGCCTAATCCTAGAAGGCTCTTCTTAGAACATTGGGCAGAGATAACAGGAGTTGTAGTCCAGCAACATCTGGAGAATTATCAGTTCCCCTGTATAACATTTGTGAAAACAGAACACCTTAAATATGAACCAAGTGCAGCAACATTTGCTTGTATTATACTTGAACCATTAGAATATATTATTTTCTTCTATTCTTTCCATATCAAATTGAGAAGCAAAAAAGTAGTGTTGAAACCAAGCTCCACAGAAGACAAGCTTGTGAACTACAAGATGTAGATATAGAGTAGTTTTAAGGACTGGGGGGGGGGGATATGTATGAAGAGAAACCACTTATAAAAATAAGAATGTCAACAACTTAAATATTTGGATAAAATATTGCAAAAAACCCACAAATTATCAGTTAACACCATAGATCATTAATATGACATTATCAAATATTTGTGTAATAAAAATTAATGAGGATGACTGTACTATCTATCTCCTGTGCCAACACTGAAAGAGGTTGCTCCGCAACAAAATAAATGTGTTGGTTCTTCCTTGACATATACATATTGACTTGATAACATCAACAATAACAATTTGTTTACTACCAAACCTCAATATTACACATACACTAGAACCTAGTTTCTATTATGAAATTACCTGGAACAGCTATATCATTAATAACCGTTTCTTCCCTATATCTTAATAAAGTACAAACTTTTTTTTTAATTACCTTTCCTGAAACTGATTCTCCATCATAGAAAAGATAATGTTTTTCTATTTTACCATCTTCTGTTTTTATTTCAGCTGTTTTTCGTGATTCTGCATCATTAAGAACAACATCAATCTCACAAATGGGACCAAACAAGCCTCCCAGAAAACTCTGCAATAAAAAGCAAATTCACTTAGTCGTAGATAAAATATACAGCAACTTTATCAAGTTCAATATAACAGCCACAAAGTGTAGCTAAATAGTGAAGAAAAAGTTTTATGGCCCTTGTTTTAATTGCTCCTTTAAACATATATTTAAAAAATTAATTCTACCAAAAAATTCAGCTGTAGAAAGAAACTGAACTGGTGTGAGATAGCAACAGAACACTGTTATAAATTGTCGTATTTGTGGAAAAGCAATCATCATGCTAGAACAGAAATACAGGTTCACCTTGTCTTATGTGCCAATGTAGCCCCACCACCACCACACATGCTACCCCATATAAAACTTTACTTCTTAAAGAATTAATTTAAATCAAAATATTTTAAAGGTGAAGCGAAAGATAATCTAAAGCAACTTAAAACAATTCCTACATATATGTTTCTGCATTGAAGGAAGGGAAAAATAATACAAAATACATTAAAATTACATTACAGAAATCTAATCAGCAACTAGTTTTGTCTGCGGGCCACTTGAACAAAATAGGGAAATGACAGGCTAAGGCCCCATGCCCTAAACTCCAAAATACTGGTAGTTTGCAGCCTAGTCCTATTATTGCAGTTGCTGCTCATCAATCTTTTGTGTCTCATCTAAGAAAAGCACCACTACTCAGGAAAAGGTTAGACCAAGCACGTCCAACTTCCAAGAGACTGCGATCTACTCACACCATAAATGGCACAGTACCCATTGGATTGACCAGAGTTGTTGACCTTTGTTTGCGGAGGCTTCACCAAAGTTGTTGAGCTTTTTTGGGGGGGGCAATGATCAGGAACCCACAATCAACCATGATCGCCTACCCCATGAGCAACCGGTTGGACATGCCTGTATTAGACTATTAGAAATAGTGGTTTTGGGTATCCAAAGGACATTTAAAAAGTGCTTGATGCATTTCAATTGCTAATGAATTATCCAGAGACTATGGGTGGCGTTCAACCAAGTTTTACTCACAGCAGACCCACTGAAATTAATGGATCACATATTTCTTAACTTCAATGGGCCTACTCCGAGTAGACATTAGATGACTCTCTACCAGGTGTGGGAAACCTTTGGCCTGACAGATGTTGCTGAACTACAACTCCCAGCATCCCTAGCCATCAACATGCTTGTTGAATCTGATGGGAACTTAAGTACAGCAAGGGCCAAAGGTTTCCAGTCCCCACACCTGGCATATACTTGAAGTTACCAGTACTTAAAATCCCTTTGTCCTATTTCCTTCTTTCAGGAATCAGCAGGACTCTTTAATTTGGCCCCAAAACAAACAGGGAAGGAGACTTGTGGAGGAACAGAAGCAAAACAGACCACCTGTATCCTGTCCTGTCTCAGTGCCTCAAAGCATTGTAAAAAAAAGAAAACCTAGATGGCATTCAATTCTTGCTAATCAGCAAACACCAAGCTATCCAAACAATATGCACAATGGAAGTCCAGACTTCAAAGGAGCCCTACAAGAATTTAATAAGCCACCATTAAAGGCAAAACAAACTACACTTTCTGATTGAATTGAAAAACATTGTTGAGTGCCTTAACACACTACATCTTTAAGGAATAACTACAATAAAAGCAATTAATTTAGAAAAAACCTTCAAATCCTAAAATGAGTGTGTTTGCAACACACTGTTGTTATATTTGCACACACACACATACTTTAAGTCTAACTCTACAATTTGTTTATCCTGTCTTGCTTTGGATTGCAGAGGCCATTCAGCTTCTACAGCAGTGTTCAAAATTAGCCAGGCACTGAACATGATGCAGTCAATCACAAAGCATAGTTTGTCACTTTAGACAAGATGGCAAATTTGTCATATACCAAGAGGAAGTGGATCACAACATGTGCTGGGAAGAAGAAACATGTAAGCCCAAGGGTCCTAGGAGGCTCATTCACATTAACAGCAAACCTTAGCATTAAATAGGAGCCATCTCAATGACTGTCAGCTGAATATGCGCAAGGCCCCCAGAGTAAAGGCTGTATTTGAAGAGTTATTCAGACATCTATCTGTATGGGCTCTTGGCACACTCATAAGCGTGCACAACACATTGATGTTGCAGTCATCAAGTGATGACTATATAAGGCAAATGTCTCCTCAGTATTTCAACATCTAGGTACCAGTAGTATCTGCCACACATCCAAGAATTCATTTATTAATATAAGTAGGCTAGTAAAGCGAAGGCAAATTAGCATTGTCAACCTTTGGGTCTGACAGACCTCATTTGCCTTTAACAGCTGCATGAAAAGCAGAAATTCAGCATGTGGGGCCGGGGGGGGGGGGGGTTACATTGGTTTGACATGTCATGGGGTTTAAATTCACAGCAGCTCTTCCAGACCGTGTTACTAATGGTAGCCAGCCATCCCTGAAATAGTTATTTTACAACCTACAAACTACACCAAAGATTTCTACAGCTTATGAAGACTGAGGAAATCCCTGTATGTAATTCTTGTAGGCATTGTCACACCACTTTAACATATCAAATAAAGTAAATGACTCAGGGTGCTTCCAGACTGGAGTTTATTCTGGAGTAGGTGTTCATGGATGCAAGATTTGACAGCATCCACAAGACATCTGTATCATAATACCAGACTTTTTAATCTGTTTAATCTGAATTTCACCATACTATGCAAAGAAAAAAAAAGTAAAAACAACCTATTATACAGCTACAGGCACGCCTGGTGCGGACGCTTATACTATGGTTTTTTTTGGTAAGCAGTTTGTCATATGTGTTGTGATGTTTTGATGAGTGGTCTCTACTGCCACCCCTACTTCCATTTTTCACAGCCTGGTCACTTTGTTTCTGGCGACCCAAACAATCTCAGCCTATTTACCTATTTCCACCAACTGCCATACACTGAACACCTTCAAATTTCAGCTAACCAATTGAGAGAAGGTAGATGTATATGTGGGGCATATCTCAGAGACAAACTGTAGGACATGCATTGGGACTTTAAAAAATAGAGGTCTTATGCAATACCTTTCTTGCACAAGACCTTCCTACTTTCCTCTGTGGTCTTGCACAAGACTTATTATTTTTTTAAAAAAAAATATCAAAATGAGTCACCCTGTAGAATCAGAAGTCTCCATTTTACAAGTCATAAAACATGATAACTAAGGGTTTTTAAGTTTGCTTTTGTGAATTTACAAGTAGGGGGATTAAAGGTGTGTACCCAGGTACAGAAATACCTGTGCACATATTTAAAACTGGGAAAAGTAGCAGAGAGCAGGGCAGTACTAATACAGGGGAGGAACAAGAAAACACAGCAGGAAAATATTCTGGCTCCAACACCCACTAGTACTGATGGGGAAAAACATAATGCCTATGAAAATACGTGTCAACACTCATCCCAATCATACTCACAGAAAAACCAGATCTGAATGACCCATTTGCAATATTAAGCCACTGCCTGAAAGCTCACTAATACCCCATAGGCTTTTTACAGACATAAGTCACTTCTAATCAATTGACCCTAAGGATTCATATAAATATTATTTTGCTAGTGACTCAAGAATATATTGCCCAAACAATTTACATTTTATTACATGAGTGTAAGACCACATGCAGATTCTTTAAGGCATTGTTATGGATGGATATGTAATAAAGAAGGTCTTAAACCAGTTCTAGAATTCCTAAGGATTCTATATAGTATACCCAACCTGTTCCATTAAGCTACTTATCTATCAGTACACACCTGGACGGAATCACTGAACAAGGTGCACCCTGCCAAGATTTTAAAAAATGTTAGAATCAAAAGACTAACAATTTGGAAAACACCCTTGAGGTAATCTAATCCAACCCCCTCTCTGCCCAGTGCAAGGAGTAACTTCAGGATTAAGACTTCCAACCTCTGTGTAAATACCTCTGGCAAAGGAGGGCCCATCATCAACTCCTCAGGTGGTCTATTCCACTGTCAAATGGTACTTCCGCATTAGGAATGTTCTCCTTAAACCTAGCCGAAATCTGCTTCCCTACACTTTCCACCTACTGGTTCCAGTCCTGCCCTTTGGAGAAACAAAAAACAAGCCTGCTCCATCTTCTTCATTAAACCTGTCAGATATCTGAAGACCACTCTCATGTCTCCCTTTTAATCTTTTGGCGAGCCAAACATAGGCTCGCTGTGGTCTAAATCACTGAGCCTCTTGGGTTTGGCGAGTGGAAGGTTGACGGTATGAATCCTCACATGAGCTCCCATTGCTCTGTCCCAGCTCCTGCCAAGCTAGCAGTTCAAAAGCACGCCCGTGCAAGTAGATAAATAGGTACCGCTGTGGCGGGAAGGTAAACGGAGTTTCCATGCGCTCTGGCTTCTGTCACGGTGTTACTTTGCACCAGAAGCTGTTTAGTCATGCTGGCCACATGACCTGTAAAGCTGTCTGAGGACAAATAGGGGCTCCTTCGGCCTGAAAGCAAGATGAGCGCTGCAACCCCAGTCGCCCTTTACTGGACTGAACCATCCAGGGGTCCTTTACCTTTTCATTCAACTATTCCTCAGAGAACTTTGTTTCAACAACCCTCACCATCTCAGATGCCCTCCTCCTCTGAACATGCTAATTTGTCAATGCCCTTCTTCAAAGTGTGATGCCTAGAGTACTCCAGACTCCAGGTTCAGTCTGACCACTTGCAACCAGTTGTGCAGGCAAAGTCTTCATACCACCCAGTTCTTCATAGAACCATCAGTGGCCTGAGAGAATTGGGATAGTGCCTGCTACACATTTCCTAGGGTTGCTTCAGGAATACCTGTGTGCCCTAAGGGAGGGTAGGTGGTCAGGGAGCTTGTGCCACCAACTCCCAAGTCGGCCTGAAAGGGCTCTATCAACTCTTCATTTTATATTATAGTATTTTAAAATTGTAAACCACTTCTAATGTCTTGGCAGAAATGCAGGACATAAAGTCAATTAAAAAAAAAAAGCAAATAAGCATTCACAGTCCAATCCTTACAACCTGCTCCCAGTTCTCCTTAGGTTCCCTATACACCTTTCATCCCTACTGGTAATTACTAACAGCATTCTTCAAATTAAAACTTACAACAACTACTACCCTATTAGACTGGTTAGGTTTTTCATGCCAGGGCTGCTGGGCAACACGTGAAGTAACAGCGCACTGTAAATAACTGTGTGGTGCGGTCGTCTCTCCCTACACTAAAAGACGCCGGATTAGGTACGTAAATCCCCCGAGAATATAAACCCGCAGACACGTTTACGCCCCCTCCCCACATTTCCTCCTCGAAGTATGCCTCCCCCTAAAAGCCAAACCTGGGACTGCCACCAGAGACAAGCCAGGTGACTCTGACGTGTCCCCCCACTCCATGAAAATCCCAGCCACTTCCCTCCACCCCGCCCTGCTTGCTTAGCCCGCCGTGAGAAACCTAGAGCCTGACCTTCCCGGGGCACCGACGGCAAGAGCGCCCCTCCCCGCGTACTTTGCCTTCTCCTCAAGAAGCAGCGGAACACACGCCGCCCGCGTCACCCAGAAAGGCGGGGTGGAGCGCGTGGTGGAAGCGGGGCGGCGGCATCGAATGGAAGCCCCTCGCGCCGAGAGTGCCGTATCCATGGGAACTGCCAACGGCTCGCCCGGCGGCCTCCCTCACCTCAAGAGCACCCCGGGGCCCAACCCGCCTCACAAGAAGGAAGGAAGGAAGAAGGCGGCAGCGGCAGCACCGCCGCCGCTGCTCATACTACAACCTGCAGGCCTCGTTCAGGCGAGGCGACGCACCGCCATGAACAACCCCGCTTCTCTCCACCCTGCACCCAGCCGCCGCCGCCGCCTTCTTAAGCCCGGCAGCCGCTCACTTACCATGGTCAGTCGGACTCCAGCCCCCCTCCCCAAGCAACAGTAGCAATCCCGGCCCGCGCCCCTGTCATGTGACCCTTAGAGGCCGCCGTTCGGCTCCACGCCCCCAGCACGTGACCACCCCTCCCTCGGGGCGGCGACGGAGAAAGCCGGGCTAGGTGAACGGCGCCGGCAGGCAGGGAGGCGATGGCCGCTAGGGGCGCTACTTCTCGCAGAGAAGCTGAAAACACACACGGAAGCAGAAAGTTTGGTCCCGCCCCCTCTTGACGTCTTCCGTTCTGCGAATGAGCTAACCGTGCCGCCCAATCCGAGGCATGTTTATTTGGAAGTGAAAGGCCCGCTGAATTCAATGGGGCTTCTCAACTACTTTGATAAAGGTTTGTAGCCGTGGGCGTATTCCCTGTTGCCTGCTTTTTTGGCTGGTACCCATTTTAACAAAATAAATAAAATATGTATTCCATTACATATATTTTGGTAGGTGGAAACAATATTATGGCACATGTCAAAAACATACAGATAATTCTGTTTTTGTAAGTGCAACTACTTTTTTCCTCCTAAAACAACAGCTTTGTGGAATCTTAAAAGACATAACAGATTGGTTGTGGACATGAGCTCTGGTATCAAGGGGAAAGGTAAAGGTACCCCTGACCATTAGGTCCAGAAGCGGACGGGTTGTGGCACTCATCTCCCGTTACTGGCCGAGGGAGCCGGCGTACTGCTTCCGGGTCATGTGGCCAGCATGACTAAGCTGCTTCTGGCAAACCAGAGCAGCGCACAGAAACGCCGTTTACCTTTCCGCCGGAGCGGTACCTATTTATCTACTTGCATTTTGACATGCTTTCGAACTGCTAGGTTGGCAGGAGCAGGGACCAAGCAACGGGAGCTCACTCTGTCACGGGGATTCAAACCGCCAACCTTTTGATTGGCAAGCCCTAGGTTCAGTGGTTTAGAGCAGTGTTTTTCAACCACTGTTCCGCGGCACACTAGTGTGCCGCGAGATGTTGCCTGGTGTGCCGTGGGAAAAATTGAAAAATTCAAGAGAATTACTTTATATATAGTCAATATAGGCACAGAGTTAATTTTTTTAACATTTTCTAATGGTGGTGTGCCTCGTGATTTTTTTCATGAAACAAGTGTGCCTTTGCCCCAAAAAGGTTGAAAAACACTGGTTTAGAGCACAGCGTCACCTGCGTCCCTGTGTTATCTAGGTTATTCTACATTAAAAAATCAAAACAAAGCCAGAATTACAATGCACAGTTAAGTTAGGCACAATCTCCACTTATTCCTCACTATATACAGTATACGTATGCTCATCAAATCTTAATTGCACTTGTAGTGCAATCCACACCACACATTTAAACCACATGGCTTCCCTCAAAGAATCATGAGTACTGTAATTTGCCCTTCACAGAGCTGCAAGTCCAGCATCCTATCATGCCCAAGATTCTTTGGTGGAGAAGTCATGTGCTTGTGGATGTCTACTCAGAAGTAGATTCCACCTACTTCAATGGAACTTTCTCCCAGATAAGTACATGTAGGACTACAGCATTTCTCACCTGTTTTGTCCACTGCATGCTGGAAGCTCTTCCTGGATCTCTCATTAATTTTATTTTATTTTATTTTATTTTGGCAATATGGAAGCTGTCTTGTGCTGAGTCACACCATTGGTGCATCTAACTCAGTATTTTCTACAACTGATCGGCAGTAGCTCTCCAGAGATTCAGAAAAGCAGTCTGGAGATGCCATAAATCAAACCTGGGACCTTCTGCAGCCAGAGCAGACACTGTGCCACTGTACTATGGCCCTTTTCCTAGCTATCATGCTTGAAGACATGTAATGAGAGAACTTTCTCCCAATGAAGTTTTATGTTACTACAAGATTTTGCATTAGTTGTTGTCATCTGCTGCAATGTAAAATTCCATCAAATAAAAATGAAGTTAGGATTTTATTCTCATCATCACCAGCAGACGTCTTGTATTTTATGGCTCACATCCTAGTACAGTGGTACCTTGGTACTCGAACAGCTTGGCTCCCGAACAAATCAGCTCCCAAGCACCACAAACCTGGAAGTGGTACATTTTTTGGAAGCCAAACGTCTTCCACGGTTTCCGATTGAGTGCTGGAAGTTCCTGCAGCCAATCGGAAGCCGTGCCTTGGTTTTCAAACGGTTTCGGGAATCAAACAGACTTCCGGAATGGATTCTGTTTGACTTCCAAGGTATGACTGTACAATGATATGGAAAAGAGTATATACCTCCTGCTGCATGCAGAGGGCATCCATGTTCTTCAGTAAAAAGCCATCAGTTCTGGGCATCTACTGAATGGGTGAAAGTGGGGATAGTGTGTGTTTGTACTGGGAGTCATGTAGGCTGAAAGTCTCGCCTCAGGCAGCACTTCTGCAACACAACAAGGTTCCAAAATATACTGCCCTACCTACAGTCAAGTGGCTGGAGGAGGGACCCACAGTCACTGAATTGGCACTAGGTTGTATGTACACGCTGCTGCTCCTTAGAACAGTTCTCGGTTAGCACAAGTGTTAGTGCCTCTCTGCCACTACCATTGAAGACCAGATCAGAGAGGTCTTGGATAGCAAAAATATTCAAACTAAGCCAGTATCACGCTTCCCTTCTTCAGCAGCCATATTTATTAGGCCAACCAGAACATCAAAAAAATAGTGTGCAAGCTTTCAGGTTCTCCATACACCTATGGTAAACAGAGCAAATGGTAAACAGAGCAATGGGCAGTGGTGGCTGGTAACACTGTTCAGAGAACATTATCTATCTATATATATAAAACGCAAGTGTCTCTGCGTCCAGTCCGTGTGTCTCTGGGTTTGCGCTACTGCGCATGTGCCCCAGGGACACAGGGATTGGATGGAGAGAGATCGGGCCGCGAGCAGCGTCAGCAGTTGAAGCGGGGCAGTTGAATCGGAACGCGGCGCTGCAGAGGAAGAGGGGAGGCCGAGGAGGGAGGTCACGCTGCTGCTGCCGCTACAAACAGAGCCCCGAGGCCTAGCAGCCCGGGAGCGGCACAGAGCAGCCCATCCCGTGGAGCGCCGACGCTCCGGAGGCCCCCACTCGCTCGCAACCTCCGCTTCCACCACCACCCCCGGCTTCCCTCCTTGCTCCGCTCTTGCAGGCCATGGCCTCTCCTCTGCCGGAGCCTGGGAGTCGCGGCTGCGCCCCCCCTGCCATTGTGCAGCGCGCCAAACGCGGAGGGAAGGGGGGAGAAGGGGACGGACAGCAGGAGGAGGGAGGCTGCAATGCAGCAGGAGCAGAGGAGCAGAGGAACCGACCCCTTCCTTGCCCGCCCCGCACGCCCGCCATCGCTGCAACCAGCTCCAAGCAGGCCTCATCCTGCTCCGGTACCTCTCTGTCCCCGGCGGCTGCTCCTCCTTCCTTCCTCCCTCCCTTCCCCCGGTCTCCATGGCGACGCGGGGCTCCGTCTCTTCTCCCTCCTCCTCCTCCTCCGGCGAGGCCTACCTTCCTGCGCAGGGCGCCCCGGCCTCACGTAGCCTCTTTGCCCGGCGAGGCGGAGGCGGCGCCTGGGCGGGGCAGCGGGCAAAGAAGGCAGAAGACGCCTCCCTCTTCCTCGGGGGCCCGGAGAGGAGGTGCAGGAAGGTATCGCCGCCGATCAAACGGCCGCCGAGCGGGAGGCCCCAAAAACAAGCAGCGGCGACGGCAGGGCCGCGAGCCCTCCCACACCGCCCGCATCCATTTTGGCTGCCGAGCGGCCTGATCCCGGGCTCCCGCGGCCCGCCAGGCCCAGCGGGAGGCCCCAACGACCTGCGGCGGCCGGGCCCTGAGCCCTCCCGCGCCGCCCGCGTCCCTTTGGGCCGGCAAGCGGCCTGCTCCCGGGCTCCCGCGGCCCAGCGGGAGGCCCCAACAAGTGGCGGCGGCGGCAGGGCCGCGAGCCCTTCCGCGCCACCCGCATCCATTTTGGCCCAGCGGGAGGCCCCAATGAAATGCGGTGGCGGCCGGGCCCTGAGCCCTTTCGGGCCGCCAAGTGGCCTGTTCCTGGGCTCCCGCGGCCCAGCCGGCCCAGCGGGAGGCCCCAACAACAAGCGACGGCAGGGCCGCGAGCCCTCCCGCGCCGCCCGCATCTGTTCTAGCGCCCGTTATTGTAACGGGCTGAAACCACTAGTATCATATAATAATCTAACAATCTAACCTACCCCTCTCCCGTGTAAAGCATTGCTGAAATATGCATTTTATATGTATATTCTCCAATTTGTGGATTTCTTGTGCCTTATACGTTAACATTTTTAACATTAGCACCATATTTATAGCAGTATAACCAAGAATATTTAGACTATTACTGAAGAAATAAAAGAGTCTTTCATTGCATCTAGATTTTAATAGAATAATAGTTGAATAAATGCAGGTATCAGGGCAAAGTTAGAAAGCAGTTTAAAGTATACTATAAAAGAAGTTCTGCAGCTGCTTTTAAGATGAATAAAAGATTCAGGATGTGCAGATTTGCAAACACAAGGCCACATTATGATGATAAAACTGAAACAGGACAAGAACACTTGGGTGACTAGAGCAGTATAGTTTCTCAGATTGCAAATAACAAATTCCAGAAGGGATAGAATGTAAGTATAACTATTTTGTGGTCTGGCATTAGGGATGGGGAAGAAATCTGGTTTGGTTTGCATTTGAATGTGAACCGACCTAATTTGTATTTCCTGAAACAATACGCAAAGACACAGCTATCCTTCACTTCCTATCCACTTCTCCAAATGTTTCAATGCAGTTCTCCAATTCGAAAATATGTTTAAAATGTATATATCCAAGGAAAGTGTACCCCAAAATATATACATTTTATTAGTGAAAATAGCATACAAAATGCATTATATTAGGTGAAATTGCTTACAAAAATGTTATATTAGAAGCGTTTACACCACATTAGGACAAATGCATACAAATTTTTGTAAAGGCGCTTTTCCCCTTTTTTAATGCAAACTGATGCAGAATTCTGGTGGTCTGAATTTAAGATGGGAACAATGAGAATCTGACAGATTTCTCCATCACTATCCAGAATGTCTATTTTTTAAAAGAACAGCGAACTAATTAAACTTTTGAAAAGTGTTTTACAGACTAGGAAACTGCGTAGTTTGGTATAATTCAAAGGATGCCCACCAAACCTGAAGCAGTGGAAACGTCTGGGTTCTTTCACTGCTTCTTACATGGCCAACTCCTTGGCTAAATGTAGAATGTGTCTTCAGATAGTTGAGAATCACACAAGGGCTATGGGGCACACTCTTGCTGGCTTGCCTTGGGCTGCTAAAAAGAGTGAGCCACCCCTAAGTCAAAAGCCAAGTAAAAGGAAATAAGGCATTTGGAAGAAATTTACCTTACATTCCATTACCTAATCCAGTTTCACATTCATACCAGACATTTAGAGCACAAGGCTTCCCAAAGAATCCTGGTAACTCCAGTTTACCCCTCACAGAGCAGCAATTCTCAACCCTCTTCACAAAACTACAGGTCCCAAGATTCTTTGGGGAATAGTCATGTGCTTTAAACATATGTTGTGGATGTGACCAAAGTTGGTGCTTTTTTAAAATGGTATTTCCCCCTAACTTAAGTGCTATTTGAACAAATGGCTGATATGTTCAGATTCTATTTTCTGACAACTAAAAAGAAATTCCAAATTTTGGAAGGTGAGTTTACATCTTAAAAAAAGGGAAAGCTTGCATCCAGCACATTTTATACCAAAGAGAAGCACTAAAAAATTAAGGCGTTTATAGTTTGTTTGATAGTTTTTATAACACTTTTGACTGGGTGTCATTTCACTTAATCATAAAACACAAAAGCATGCAAGAAATTAGATTGTGATTGCCATAACAGAGATTACAGTCTGTTATCTTGGAAAAACAAAGCTTCATCTTTTAGTTTAAACTTCAGGTTTGGATCAGGTGTGATCTGGTCAGAAATAGTGGCATCATCTGTGTCAAATTCAATGCCTGACCCATATTCTTGTTCAATTTCATTTCCTGATCCATACTCATCTCCAGAAACTAGAAAATGTTCAGGGTGCTCTTGAAATTTCTTCATTCTGAAAAATAGCCAAAAAATAAAAAATAAAGTTATTCTAAACCTTGGATATAACTTTGAAATCCTCATTCTTCCAAGAAACTGAGAGGTGAACTCCAGGTGTTGGCAATTCTGATAGAAAGGTGGAGCAAATGTGAAAATGGAATTGATGAAACAGACTTGGGAGGATTTGAACTAAAATCTTAAAGGCAGAGCCCAAGCAACTTGACAGGGTTGCTGCAATAAATGAGCGGCATGGTTGCTTCATTGTTTACATATACAGCCCCGCTACTGCGTAGATAAAGGGTGAGCAGAATGTAGATCAGGATCTACTAAAAGATTGCTGGGTGGTTTGCAGTATATCAAATGGAGTTTGACTTCCAGTAGTCCAAACATAGCAACAACTAAAAGCAACCCCCCCCCCCATACTCTAAGTTGGGTTGTTGAAACAAAGCTGGGGGAAACTAGGTTTTTTTGTCCTAGGCTGAGCATGCACCCAGAGGCAACCTTTATTCCTTGCATATAACATCCAAGACACTGTGTTGCACCTCTATTTAGTTGACACCAGGCTTCTAAAATTAAGCAGATTAAGCAGATCCTAAAAGTCTAATACCTGCCCATCTCTAGTAGATATGATGTATCTCCCTATATGAGCCTTCCCAGGCTTTGAGATCTTCAGGAAGACTTTCTCTTAGTCCCTTCACAGGCATGTTTGGTGAAAACAAGAGATGGCCTTCTCAGTGGCTGCTTCCAGATTGTGGAACTCCCTTTCATGGGTGGCTAGGTTGGCACCCTCTCTGGTTTCCTTTCACTGGTAGGCAAAGGGTTTTATGTTCAGACAGACCTTTGGCCACTAACTGGCTGCAGTTAGGCTGCTGAGGGTGGGTGTTGAATATTCTTTTCGTGTTTGTGTTTGCTTTAAAATAGCTATAGTATTTTCAGTGCTGTTCTTAATATGGCTACTTGTTTTTATTTTATTAAAATATTTATATTGATTGTATATTTTTAGCTGTATCTGTTTTCGTTCATGTTGTGAGTCACCTTTGCTCCTATAATGGGAGAAAGGCAGGATATAAAGAAATAAAATAGATGGTGTTTTGCAGAGTTTCATTAGCAAAGAATAGGTCTCCACTCCACACACACCTCTATGAAAGGAGCTTGGAAAAGAAAGCAGGGGGTAACCTGTCAGGTTGCTGTAAAATGCACAGGAACCCTGCTAGAAAAAAAGGAGCAGCAATTCTATTTGCCTGTGTTTTTTTGGAATCCAGATAATGGTGATGCAGATGTATAGTGGTTAAATGAAAAATACTTCGTGGCATCAGTACAGCTGCCTAAAATCTATTGTGTTTTGCATCATCATCTTGTAAACACTGCTTAGTAAACAGGGCTTAGTGAAAACTAATAATAATAATAATAATAATAATAATAATAATAATATTTTTTATTTGTACCCCCGCCCATCTGGCTGGGTCTCCCCAGCCACTCTGGGCGGCTAAAGGCATAAGTACTAAAGGCATAAGTTATTTTTTCCTTACAGCATTGGATCAGCCATGGGAGGGAGGATCATGTTAGCACTTCCATCAGGAATCACAAAGCGAAGCCCTTGCTCTTCAATGCAATTTGCAGAACCAGCACCAGGTCTGCACCTGACCCACGCATAGTGGCCGGACTGAACAGGAGCCCCTGGTGAAAATGTACATTTGTTAGAATCAGGTGTATTCATAACCCTTAACAATTAAATATCAACAGATAACCCTGCATTAAATACTAATACAGACTCCTCACATTTAATGCAATCACGGTACTTTATGGAAAACAGAACAGAAAATTCAATATTCAAGTTCCAAACAGAGTTGTCTTTTGCCAAGGTCTGTAGGTTAGCAACCTACTCTGGATGAGTAACTTCTCACAAATATCACTTCATGGGGAAACCATCAGTAGCTTCATTTTAAAATGGGCACCTCTGAACATATATGCACAGTAACATTTAAAAATATGGAGGCTACGGCTCAGGGAGTAACCAAAGCAGAGTTGGTGGCTGATGGAAGACACAGAGAGATCAGCCTTAAAATTCCATAGCCTGTTCCTCAGTATATTAGAATTGGCAAGTACAATCTCATACTTACCAGTTTGAAAATAATTTTAGTAAGCTGGGCCTGAATACAGAATACAGTCAAACCTTGGTTGTCAAACGTAATCCATTCCGGAAGCCCATTTGGCTTCCAAAATGTTCAACAACTGAGACGTGACGTCCGATTGGCTGCAAGAGCCTCCTGCAAGCAGAAGCCGCGTTGGACATTCAGCTTCTGAGAAACATTTGAAAACCGGAGCATTTACTTCTGGGTTTTCAGTGTTCGGGAGCCAAAATGTTCCAAAATAGAGGTGTTTGGAAGCCGAGGTTTGACTGTACTGAGCAGGCTTAAGGAATTGCATCACTCCAGAGGCAAATCAGGGTGCCTAAGAGCTTATGGTGACCAAAATCTCTAGCAGCATTCCACCTACTGGGTCTGGCCAAAGACTGGCCAAAAGAAGGACTGACAAGCAGACAAATGACTCAAAAGGCTTTGAAGGAGTCCGACCATGGATGATCAAAGGCAGTCCCATGAGGTTATCTACTAAACAGAATGAGTGGGGATGCCATTCCACTTCTTTTCATGCAGACGTAACCTTGTTGATTCTGGTCAAATCTGAAATAAAGCCAGACCACTTCCTTTTGCTCCCCCTCAATCAGTGCAGGCAGACTGTCTAAATGGAGCAGCCACCAAATAAGTTATGTATGGCTGTATATAAACTATAAACAAGTTGTCGACTGTTTACAAGTCCAGTAACCTCTAGTTTCTGGTGGCTCAGATGACATTGAGAAAGTCCTCTATGGGTGTTCAATGATCCCCATATGGACCAGCTGTATATTCCTGCATTACAGGGGGTTGGACTAGATGATCCTGGGGGTTCTTTCTAATTCTATGGTGTGGAGGCCCCAAATATGGCCTTTTCAGTGGCAGTTCCTCATGTGGAATTTCCTCCCTGCTGAAGAAAAGATCCTAGTGGGCATTTTGAGGCGATCTAATTGTGGTTGCTGCTGCTGCTACTAGCAATTGTTATTCAGGGATTTTGTGTGTGTGTGTTTTTAAGGATTGTGTTATTGTTATATATTTTTATCTGGTAATAGTTATCCACAGATATGTATTTTTATCCATTTGCCTAGTTGTAAACCCTCCTGTGGCTTGCAAAGGCTTACATTTTAATACCAGTAGATCTCATCTTACTGAGGAGTTACCGCTTGTGCTCTACAGCAGTGATGCAGAGCAGCAGTTATTGGTCACAATACAAATTATTTCTGAGAGAGAAAGGATTAAACTGTTGGTCCTCTCAGTGTTATTTTTCTAGACAAAGAGGTGCTGGAACTCACAATGAACACCTCCCTTGTTCTCTTAGAATGGCAATGGCGCCCATCTGAGAGGTGCTGGAATTGAGTTCCAGTGAGTTCTAGCTGAAAAAAGCCCTGGGTCCTCTGACCTGTGAACAGACCAGGTTGTCCTCCTAACATCTGTACCCACAAGGCCTAACTGACAGTTGCCACAGAGGTCTCTCAGGCAAGAAAGGAAAATAAGCTCCCCACAGCTGTGATTCCTTTGGCCCAAACTTCCGCAATTTGTTGCTGCCCAGATGTTTTAGACTACAGTACAAATCCCATCAGACAGCTGTATTGGGGGAAATCATGGCATATTTCCTCTGTTCAGATCTTCCAGTGTCAACAGGTATATTAATACAAAGGATAGGAAAGTGGTTTGGATAAAGGCAATAAGAATAGATTAAATCCTCCTAAAGGCCTATTTACCACTTGTGATAAATAGTTACTGCAGATGTTTCCTAGATATTTTCTTACTTTTAACTCCTTCCTTTTTAGCTTAATCACATTCCAGTGCAGGCCTCCCCCCAATCCAAAGATCAAAGCAGAAATAAGCATTTCAATTTACGGAATTAAACTTTCATCCTGTTCTTTAATAGTATTAACTGATTACATAGTAAGCTTTATAGTTGTGTCCATCCTTTGATGCTTTTTAACCTAAGTTAAAGTTATGGCAGTGTCTTTCCTGTTACACTTGCTTTAAAATTTGCACTAAGTTATTTTCCTAGCCTTCTGAAAAGCACAGACTGGTTTTATTAAGGATTTTTTTGGGAGGGGGGATAGCTATTGAAAGTTGTTTCCTTTTGGATTGCTATCTTTAGCCTGTGTATAGTAGTTTCAAACAGCACTTTTATTTGAGTTATTTTTTAAAAAAGTGCCATAGGCAACAGTTTAACAAAATTGTGAAAACTGTTTTTCATCAGCCCAAGCAGGATTCCGCACTTCTTTTGCTCAAACAGCAGCCAGTTTTTAAATCTAGGAGAGTTAGAAAAGTGGCATGTGTGTATGGCATGCTGCCTGCCATTCAAAGGGAGAGGAGGAATCAAAACATCTGCTGGGCTAGTGCCCTTATGTAAACCAAATCAGTTCTTTAGATGCCAGAGCTAGGAATGTGGAAGAAATTCACATTAAAGGCAAATCTACCTAATTAACCCTTTCCGAAACAATACATGAACTGAAAACACAGGCATCCTTCAAAGATTGCACTTTCCTGAATTTTGCAATTGATTCTCCAATCAAGCAATGTGTTGAAAAGAAAAAAGAAAAAAGACATATGCTGGACTGGCGTTTGTTGTTGTTTAGTCATTTAGTCATGTAAAGTGTGCAATAAAAAGTATATATTGATGAAAATAACGAACAATAATATATAGAGAGAAATGCTTTTCAAAAAGGTGTGCATTACACAAAATTGCATGCACAATGGTATCTATTCACACTAAAATGAAATGTGTGTCTATTCACACTAAAATGCTGGTGAATTTTCAGTAGCACAATTTCTCCCACAAACAGATGTGGAAATGTGGAGAATTGAATTCACTAAGAGGGAAATGAGAAACTGAGAATAAACTGAATTTGACAGATTTAGCTATTCCTATGGAGAGGTTTGAATACAAAGAGGGCATATTGCCATCTATGCTTACTGTGAAACGCCAAAAGATGAGCCACAGTTCGACATGTGGCACCATGTTATTATCCCAAGGAAATGAGAGGTCTCACAAGTCGGACCTTCAACATAATGATGCAGTGTAAGGTGCTCATTGTTCAGGACATCTTCCAGAACACTTTGCAATACTCTATTCCATTCTGCACCATTTCCATTTCCTCTCCCTGCCAAAAGTCAGCCAGTCAGCCGGTGTTCTGTGCCTACACAGCACGCTCAGTCCTCAGTCAGTCATTTGTGAGGGATCCACCCTTAGGGATTTTTAATCTGAAGATTTTGTTTTGTTTTGTTTTGTTTTATTTCTGCCAACCTTAAGGTGCCCCTAAGTCTGCTGATAACTCCCTTCTTGTGTGAGGATGGTGCCCCGTTGGCTACATAAGCACCATCACTCATAGAATGAGTTTGCTATACATCTACACTATACACTTAAGACACATGGCTTCTCCCAAAGAATCCTGGAAACTAGAGTCCGTCCCCCCACTGAGCTACAATTCCCAGCACCCTGAACAAACTACAGTTCCCAGGGATCTTTGGGGGAGGCCATGTGCTTTAAATGTATAGTGTGGGGGAGGATAAATAGGTCCAGATCTTTGGGCTGTGAATTGCATTTCTTTTAAGCTGTTCATGTATCCTGTGTGGTAACTCCTGAGGTACAGAGCCCTCAATTCCTTCACACCTATACAAATTTCCTCTTGTACCAGAAGACAACCTGAAGCCCTAACACAGGAAGCTGAATGCCTTCTAAAACAGGTTGTTTTTTTCTTTCATACCACACACCAATCAAACAAAAACAACAAGGCACCTAGAAATTGGCTGAGAGAAAAACAGTGTCTACATTTTCCAGCCGAGGGTAGTATACTAACGCATCCTGTCAGCGCAAACTTTCCATTTCTACAATAGAATTTCCCCTTCTCTCGTTCCTCCCAATGGCAGCCCCCAAATCTGGTGCAGGTGGTTTGTGGGAGCCCTCGAACAGATTTTAGGGGGATCAGAAGGGAGAACATTCCATTACACAAGCAGAAATCCTTGTGCTGATGGACCAAACACAGGGTTGGATTCCACCCTAACTATACTGTATAACAATAGGTTACTAGAAACAGCTCGGAGGACTTAAAAAATGAGTATGTTGAACTGACAGTTTAATCCTTAATAAGTTTGCTTAGGTTAAGTCCATTTATGGTTGCAGCCTTAGGGTTGAGAGTAAGCCCCATTAAACTCAGAGGGACTTTTTTTCTGAATACACCTGCATAGAATTGGGTTCCCTGGTGCATTTTTGGCTATTATACTATAGAGAACATAGGTGAAACATACCTAAGGTAATATTCAATTTATAAAATAATAATAAGATATCATTTTTAATTATTATTTTCTATAACTTACCAAATACAGCAAATTGCTCTCCTGTAGCAAGGCTACCTCCACATTCATACATGGGGTTGGAGTAACACATGACTGGTGTTGTATATAATGCTAATCTTAAAATCCACATGAGAAGGACATGGAGCAGCTCTGTTTTAGACGGCAATCCTCTACACAGTTACTTGGGAGTTAAGTCCCATTGAATTCAGTAGGACTTGTTTCCGAGTAGACAGGTGTAGGATTGCACAACTAACTAGCCTTGTTTTTCCTATATCAGGCTGCGTAGCACAAGAAGAAGATTAAAGAAAAAAGAAAAAACAGCCACTTGCGGTTTTACCTTGTACTGTGCATCCCATAAAGAGGATTACACAAAGCGCCACGAAAATCCTCCCGTTATGTCTGACAAGCGTCTGCATTTTGGCCTGCATGCCTCCACACTCTTCCAACTGTCACTGCTACTTTGAAAATGAAACAGGGCAAGGAGAGTGATTTGCCTTTACAAAAGGTTTCCAAAACCTCAAACCCAACCCATGACTTGCGTCACAACTTCCTGAGCACAGAAAAGTGACGCATCTAACATCAAAACCTGGAGCCCTAATTCTACAGCTCTCAAACCACTCAGCACAAGAAGGAAGTTGCCCGAACAAGACTGTCAGGTTACAGCGCAATCCAGTGCATGGCTACCCAGAAGTAAGTCCCACCAAATTCAGTGGGAGTTACTCCAAAGTAACTGGATTGCAGGCTTCATTCTAAGAAAACTTACAGCTTTTTCTTAGCATTAAGGATTGCAGGCTTAAAAAATGAATTTTCAGAATCTATGCACACAGCAAGTCAATACAATATAGAGTAGTTAAGGGTGCGGTTTTATAACGATAAGGGTATCTACCGACCAGTTTTATACCAACCCAAATGCTTTTTAAAATAATGACTATATTTAATAATTATAGTCAAAACAAAATAAAATAAAAAATTCTTTCCAGTAGCACCTTAGAGACCAACTAAGCTTGTTCTTGGTATGAGCTTTCGTGTGCATGCACACTTGGTATCTGAAGAAGTGTGCATGCACACAAAAGCTCATACCAAGAACAAACTTAGTTGGTCTCTAAGGTGCTACTGGAAAGAATTTTTTATTTTATTTTGTTTTGACTATGGCAGACCAACACGGCTACCCACCTGTAACTAATAATTATAGTATTATATTTAAATAATACCAAATAATAATATTGTTTTAAATGACTATATACCATAACTATAGTATAATATAGCTATAATAAATAATACTAAATATTAGTATCTTGTTGCTCATTTTAAATATTGTAAATGACCACAAGAGTTTCAGATTATGGGTGGTTTAAAGAAAGAAAGAAATATTTTTAAATCCTTCTCTCTCTTTTTCTGAGCAGTAGTTATTTCTTACTAAAACTTCCTAGGGTTGGTTTCCTTCACAGGGGAGAGTGTGTTTTTTCAGTAATTTAATCTGCAATCCAATAAACACTTACCTGAGAGTAAGTCCCATTAAAGTCAATAGAGCCTGCTTCTGAACAGACATATAAAGTATTGCACTATTTACTGCACTGTCCATGGGGCAGACACACCTAACCAAAGCTCCAAGAAGTAGCTCCGGCCACACTGACACCATACGGATCTTATTACTTTAGTTTTCCAGGTTAGTGTCATGGATCCTGTGGCATGAACTGGGGCAGGATGTAGCAGAGAAGGAGAAGGATACAGAGTTCAGAGATGGGGAGAGGCCAAGCAGTGAGTTGATTGATTGACCCCTTTGTTATTGGACATCAGAGATGGGGAGTGGAAGCTGTCTAAGTCAGCCTTACCCAACCCCTTGAGAGTGAAGTTCCCATGGTAACTAAGGAGGCTGCTGGCCAATGAATAGGGCCAGCTGAATCAGAGGCAGAAGTTGAGTTGGAGAAACCAACACAGGTCCCATTGTCAAGGATGTGCCAATGATTGTGTTGGTGTGAACAGACCCAGCCACCCACAGGAGTGTATGCTTGCAAGTGTAGTCTTTTTTGCCTGGGACAAGAACCATGCAAATTACTGGCCCTGCCCCACTTCAAAAGTTGAGCAGGAGGAACGTGTCAAATGTTGGGATAATATATTAGCTGCTGCCTAGCCATGAATATTAGAAGCTTATAGACTTGTGAATCATGTGTCCTGCACTGAGTTCTTAAATAAAGCTCTCTGGTTTCCCTGAGCTGAGAGTCCAAGTACTGTGTTTGAAGGTGAGAGCCAGCACAGCTGTAATGCCAGTACATCTGTCCCGCTTTCAAATGTTCCTGTCACATTATGGAACTGTGGCTTTCTGATGGATATATGACCATGTCACTAAATTATATATGACACTAAATTTCATTCACAGTGGTGGACATGGTGTGACGTCATCACACACCACTCCCCACCCTTTAAGTACATGTACGTATGGTTCCCCCCCCCCCATTATTCACCAACAAAAACAGTGGGAAAGAACAGAAAACCAGGATACGGCCCCCAATTCCATCCCACAATTTTCTGGGGTTATCGGGGTTGCCAATTGAGTTTTGTCTGGAAGCAATTAAAACAGACATGCACTAGATCCCACAACATTTATAAAAGTGATGTTTACATTGTGTAAAAGATCACATAAGACGGGGAAATTATCAGGTAAGGAAGCACTGGGAAAACAGAATGTAGTACTAACACTGCTTGCGGGGGTGGGGAATCCAATGATTGTGCAGGGAAACTGTTCATTAAGTCTGACAATACCCATCTTTGGTTGCATTTATTTATTTCATAAAATTTATATGCTGCTTGATTGTAGAAAGAAACCTCAAAGTGGTGTATAAAGTCATTTGTCCCCTCACAGATACCTTTAGCTTTTTAAAGACCATAAGAAGCACATAGTAATTTCAGTCATTCTTTCTGCAGCAAATCAAATGATCTGCACAAGCTACTTGCCGGATAGTTGATAAGACGAATTGGAACATTCTTTTCGTAGGGTGGGGTGAGGGCTCAAAGCCAGGCCGAGCCATTATTAGAAACCATAGCAACTCTTTGGCAGGCCACAAGGAACAGGTGAATGGGAGCAACCATTTATTTCAAGAGTTTTCTCTGCAATCAATATCTTGCCATCTCCACTCCTTCTTTTCAAACTTTTCCAGTAAAGATTAAGAGATTAAACTCTAAGAAGAGTGAAGGGGTAGCTGGATAGCTTAGTTGGTAGAGCATGGGACTCTTAATCTCAGGGTCATGGGTTCAATCCCCATGTTGGGTGAAAGATTTTTGCATTGTAGGGCATTGGACTACATGACCCTTGTGTTCCCTTCAAACTCTGTGATTCTATCATGCTATTGCACACCAAGCAATTTCACATTTATCTGAATTCCTAAACATTTTAATATGCATCATGGTCAAAACCTCTAACAAGTGGTGTTAATACCAAGCAGATACAACTCAAGGAAATGGCAGGCCATACACTCAGCAGTTAAGAGTGCCTGCTGTTTCCTATTTTTACTGTGTTCTTTTGTGTTATGACACGATAATCAGCCTAAGTGGGTAGCTAGTTTGATAGAATCACTTTGTGGCTGAGCACTTAGGACACAATCTTCTGCAACTTCCTTTATGTCACAGAAAGGGTTTTAACTATATCACTATCAAACTTTCCATTGACACTTTTGAAATGACTGAAGAAATAAAATCCACACAAAACTTTCCCACCAATAATAAGCTGGCTACTCCATCCAAAAATGTCCGCTGCCTCAAACCTTCGAGAGCTGCTGTCTGCCAGTGTAGACAACACTGAACAAGACTGACAGTCTTTCACATTGATTCTGAGGACAGGAACATTCCCAAGGAGATGGGAAGAGTTGAAATCCTCTGTGTTCCATTACAGCATATGGAAATGTGAGTGATATTCTGGGATAGTATGAAGTCACACAACAAATTCACAGCTACCTCCATATTCCATCTCATATATTCTATACCACTTACACCTAATACAAATAATTGGGTGCCAAAAATCTTCCCCCGTGAGGTACTGAAGAACTTAAAGCATTGGCTGAACAGGAAGCAATGGTGAGAATAGAGGAAGCCAGGGTTCAAAATGGAGTGGGCATGCTGTGGACACCCCGGTTGGTCAGAGAGAATGGCACAAAATCATGAACACATAGGAAGCTGCCTTATCCTGTGCACGACTATGAAGCCCACTATTACCTACTCATAAGGTGCTTCCATATGGAGGCTTTATATTGTGAATGGGTCATAAAGATATGGTTTTTCTGTCTCTGTACATTCAACACTTTAGCTTACACACTTTCCTGTTTTTTTCCAGTCATGGTGGATATTCATCACTACTCTGCTGCTGGCAGTCATTTACACTAGTGAGCAGAGCTTGACAGACTGGGTTGTGCTTTGTTTCCCTTTCGTTCCTCCCCTCAGTCACCCATCTACAGTGCCCAGATTGCTTTGAGGGGAGAAATACTGTATGCTTCAAATGTGCTTTAAATGTATAGTGTGCACACAACCTAAGTCCCATTGTTTAAAAACTTGGCCCCCCCTTTTTCTATTTAGCCATTGATTCCCAACATAGATATAACAACAACAACCAGAATGACATGTTTGAGGGCAGTGATAAAGTTATGATGATGTCTTCAATAAATTTCATGTCACCAGGAAATGCCTCAGGAATTACACTTATGTAGGTGCTATCCGTGATAGGATGCAAAAGTGCAGCATGGGGTTGTATGCCCATGTACAAAGGGAAGATGAACATAATCTTGACAGAAAGGCAAATGAGAGAGAAAATGATTAAGAAGCCATTAGAGAGACTCTTTATAAGGAGGCAGAGCTGAAAGTACATCAGAACAGAACAGAACAGAAGCATGACAGGAGCACAACTGCAATCTCTCCACTTGTGACCCCCCAGAAACCATATACAGAGGTATAATGTCTGACAGTGAAAGGAGAACATCAGTCATGGATAGTAGCCATTGATAGCCCTATTCTCCATTAAGGGTCTAGCAAGGTTAGAGAAGGTTGCCAACCAATCTACGGTCATTTTCACATGAGACACTAAGCGCCAAACAGTATGTTACGCATAAACTTGTGTAATAAGTACCGGGTAGCTGTTACTTCACAGGAAAAGCCACCTCAGGAGGAGGTGAGTTGGAACAGAGAAGTGGCAAAGGCCTTTCCCACTCATTCTTTTGTTACCCCAAATATTCTCCCTCCCCCCTCTCTCTCTCTCACACACACACACACACCAAGTAGCTTTTACAGCATCAGCTTCAAAGCTTTTATGGCACAAGACTTCAGTCCTAAACATTTGAGTAGTATCTTGTCATTTGGCCCTTAAAAGTGCTTTCAGATGTCTTGTGCTTTGCTTTGGTCAAATGCAAAAGTCGTTCAAGCAGGCCAGGATGTGGGAGAGAGATTTAACGTGCATGATTGCCAATGTAAGTTGCACATTTTTCCTGAATACTAATTTAAGCCAGAGTCATAACTGTCATGTATGAGATAGCCCTAAGTTTGGAGAAAGAGAGTTTAAAAATGAGTTGTAAATGTGTACTTCAGTAGGCTCCTGGTTCGTTTAGTGAAAGATGTGTTCAAATTAGCTACTCAGACAAAATCTAATCTTAACACTTCCCTCAAGGAAGTGCCTTCTTCTCAAAGATGTTGATAAATCCCTCACAACTTATCTTGCACTACAGCAGTAATCTTTTCAAAAGGATAAACTGCCTCCCTGTCTTTAACCCTTTCTTCAGAGACCAAAACGTAAGCACACATATAATCATACCAAGTCAGAAGGGACCATGAGGGTCATATTTTGCCCAATATGGGACTTGAACCCATGACCCTGAGATTAAGAGTCTCATGCTCTACCAACTGAGCTATCACATTATATCATGTATCTAAGTCATAATCATGATGACCAACATAAAAGAAGGTCTGTTTCATCTGTAGAACAAAACATGGCTTGGTAATTTGCAATTTTAACTCATTATTACCATGATGTATATATTCAACCACTTGGTATAAACTGGTTGTCGGTATTGTCTCACTCAGTTGTATTGCCATCCAATAAAAGGCTTAATGTGTTCAATTTCTGCATAGAAAATAAGGCGGAATCAGGAAAAAGAACATTAAAGTGGAAGGGGAAACAGCAGCTCTTTACGTCTCTAGGGGTTCCTATTGACTGGGGTCTAAACAACTCATCAGTCACTGTGTTGACTTCCCGCATTGGCTAAAAACACTGACAGAATCATAGAATCATATAGTTGGAAGAGACCACAAGGGCCATCCAGTCCAACCCCCTGCCAAGCAGGAAACACCATCAAAGCATTCCTGACAGATGGCTGTCAAGCCTCCGCTTAAAGACCTCCAAAGAAGGAGAGACCACCACACTCCTTGGCAGCAAATTCCACTGTCGAACAGCTCTTACTGTCAGGAAGTTCTTCCTAATGTTTAGGTAGAATCTTCTTTCTTGTAGTTTGAATCCATTGCCCCGTGTCTGCTTCTCTGCAGCAGCAGAAAACAACCTTTCTCCCTATTCTATATGACATCCTTTTATATATTTGAACATGGCTATCATATTACTCCTTAACCTTCTCTTCTCCAGGCTAAACATATCCAGTTCCCTAAGCTGTTCCTCATAAGGCATCGTTTCCAGGCCTTTGACCATTTTGGTTGCCCTCCTCTGGACACGTTCCAGCTTGTCAGTATCCTTCTTGAACTGTGGTGCCCAGAACTGGACACAGTATTCCAGGTGAGGTCTGACCAGAGCGGAATACAGTGGTACTATTACTTCCCTTGATCTAGATGCTATACTCATATTGATGCAGCCCAGAATTGCATTGGCTTTTTTAGCTGCTGCATCACACTGTTGACTCATGTCAAGTTTATGGTCTACCAAGACTCCTAGATCCTTTTCACATGACAGGAGCAGGCAGACTTGCGCATTTCACATAAATTGCTTAGAAGGGTGACTTTCTTTCTAGGATGGCTAGAGGCTTACCTTTTTTTAAAGAAAAAGAAAAAAAAGTTCAGTGTATGGGACATCTGCATGAGGCTCCCTGGCACCTGTGGGTGCGAGGCTGGCATTCCCTGGAACAGAATGAGGCCTAAATCACAACTATTTGGTGACAAAGTCATTTACATACTAACTTCATTCCCTATTGGGGGAAGTCACACCTAATCAAATGGCTTTATCTATTCTTATTCTTATTATTAAATACCAAAAGTCATATCAAATTCAGATTATATTGTCCACAAACTATGAGCACATGCATCTACTGGCTGTTTTGTTTTTCTTAAAGTTGCATTGGAACTGGCCAGATATTCATCATCTTTCATAAATCACCACCATCATTATCATCTAGTAGTATATCCTACTTGGAGAAACACAACATTTAGGTTAGCCCAATATACTACTTTCTACTGTAACTTTTTCTTACACTTTGGACCAACATGCATACACTATTTTCAAGCCACATGGAAAGTAGATTAAGAGCTTTGCATTCTTCCAACGCATTAAACTTGGGAGAAATATTTCTTTCCTGTGAATACTTTTGAGTCTGCCTATCCAAGCAGGCACGGGTGGCTTATTGTTGCATACTAGGGGTTATTTCGCAAGTAGCTAATAATGAGCAAATAAGCATTTGCTGATTCAAAATGTTTGCCCGCCTATGAAATAATATCCAGATGCCTGCTTACAGAATTGTTTGTTTTGTTTTGTTTGCCATGATTTATATACAGAAGGTTAAATATGCCAGATATAAGACAAAGGCATTCTGTAGTCACTGCATGCACAGTGGGGGTAAAGAGTTGCCAAAGGGTATTATGTATTTCATAAAGCCATAGATAATGATGGGGTAGCATCTGAGATTTGTAAAATCCAACACTCCCCCTGCTTCCAGACTAAGTTCATCCGGATCAATGATTCTTACAGCGTAGCACAGAAATGTCTGTCAGATAACAGAAGGAAAGGCTGAAGTTATTTAGAACAAGCAGGGATGAACAGCAGATTGAGGTCCTTTCCTCGCTAGAATCAGTGCTATTGATCTGCAGTCAAAAGCAGGTCAAATACCGCAGTTCCAACACAGCACAACAATGTGTCCTGTGTCCTATTACAATCCTGCTAAGCCTGACCCAAGGCAAAGACACAAATTGGTGACACCTTACAATATCACCCCTAGCAAACAAACAAAAAAAAAAGCTTTGAACCTTTCCTCATTATTGAGTGGGTAGGCACACACACTTCTTGTTGTGTTGGAGTCTTGCAGAGAGTCAGAGGTGTTCATTTCACAGAGGAATAAAAATGTAGAAAAAGTTACCTGCACTACACTTGGGTCTTGGAGAAAAAGTTCCATATACATGATGCCAGATTCTTGTGATCGCCTGCCTAAGCATCTTTTGTGTAAATTGGTTGCAGAGTGGTTCTTTGCACTTACTTCCGGGGGGGGGGGGATAAGCTGCTGTGGAAATGTGGAAAACTGGATTTATAATTGCAAGAATGAAAAACGGAGACAAATTGAAATTGACAGATTCGTCCATTCTACCTATAAATACTGCTACCCTCTTATCTTACAGATATTAAACAGAAATTTAGCATATGATCCTCTATGACCGGGGGGAGGGGGAGCTCAACATTGTTTTAAGCAGAAAGTTCAAAAAGCTGCAAATGTTAAAGCCACAAATAAGATGAATTAGGAAACATCTGTAAATCAACAGCAAACAGCTGTTCCACACAGTTCCAATCTATGAAACATCATAGAACAGATGTCCTTCTGATAGAGGACACAGGCTACCTTAGTTGCATGTCTTGACTGTATAACTGTTAAACTGTCATGGGAGATACCAAAAGCTGTCAACATATTCCCACCTGCTTCCTCCAGCATTAATATATTGCCAGATAGATTTTTCCTCTAAGAATTTATTCACATTATAGAAGCCTAACTAACTACCCAGCACTCAATCAATCAATCAATCAATTTACCAAGCCATTACATTTCAGTTTTCTGCCCAGCTGCCAGAAAAGAAAAGACAAAGTTCACATTTTACCAACAGCAGCAGCAGCAGTTAAAAAAAAGAAAAGCCTTCTTATTATTCAAACAAAACTATTTAGGTGAACAGACAATTTTTTTCCTCTGCTCTCTACTACTAGATTCTACCCACACAACCAAATATCCTAGGGGTGCAGTCAGTACCAATTTCAAAATTAATGAAAATCTGTAGTCATCAATGGGACCATTTTAAAACATACACGTATATTATTATTATTAATCAAATTTATTAATAATTAAAATTTTATACTGCCTTTCATATGTGGATCTCAGGGTGGTGCACAGTATAAAAATACAAAATAAAAACACAAAGCACATAAGAAAAACAAGAAGAAAAACAACACAAACCAACAACCCCTTGCCCCTCTAGCAAAGTCAATACTTTTATTATTTATTATCACATTTATTCTCCACCTTTCTCAAGGAGATGTGCATTGTTCTCCCCTCCCCTTTTTATCCCCCACAACAACCCTGTGAGGTAGGTCAGGCAGAGAGGCAGTGACTTGCCCAAGTCACCCAGTGAGCTTTTTAGCCAATTTGAACCTGGGTCTCCTGAGTCCTAGTCTTAACACTTTGCACGACACACTGACTTTTTATTATTGACATTTGTATCATTTGCGGGCAGGAGGGATCATCTTTCTCCAGCAGTGGCAGAACTTCTTCTCTCAGCAACTGTTACACGGTTGCCTTCATTTTATTTACCCAGACTGCCGAGGGACTTTGCATTGTTTCCAAGGCACTGTGTGCATATAGTCATGGTGGCGAAATGACATCCAGCAGTGGCCTTCAATAGCAAAAATGAATGGGATAACAAAATAAACGGGGTGGGGTGGGGAGACTCTGGCCCCTCAGACCCACCCCTAAACACTGAGCTCTGTCCTGTGACAAGAAATTTGCACTAGACTCCAGTACTGGGCCTGTTCTGGGCCTTACATCCGGAGTAGTACTCTCCCATCATGCTACCAGCTTTTTTTTCCATTTAAAGTGCTGGCAATCCAATGCATAGTGAACATAACACATATCGTGTAAGGAACTCTTTCTTCCCCCAGTTTGCCCACCTGGCTATGTGAAAGAATGCTCTTTCCTGCAAACACAATTCTGCATGGAAAAAGCTGGTTGTGATAGGGAGAAGGCCAAGCTCTCCCCTCAATATCAAGTTTTCTGTGTGCAGAAATAGGCAATGTCTTCCAGGGTCCTTCTGCTAGGCAGGGTGAGGCAGGTGCCTCTGGTGGCAGCAGCTGGAGGTGGGGAACGTTGCCCAAGTGTTCGATGACAGAATTGTGTGTACCAATCCAGGCTGCGGTGGTGGATGTTGCCGTCCCGTTGTCAGTGTTGAAGAAAGAGTCAACTGCCAATCTAGCTGACTTCTGCACATTGGAGGATGCCATCTTCTCCTATGCCTCAGGTCACAAAACAAACTGGCCTGACCCTGATTTTTATCGTATGCAGTATCATTCAGTCATGCGAGCCCCATTTGCAGTTCTGGCATGTAACTGTTATCACCTCATCTGCTGTTTCCAAGAACAAGGCCATAGTTATAGTCCATGCTTCTTGTCGCTTTGTGGCTTAGAGGGAGTTTTTTGTGCAATTCACTTGTTTCTCACAGTAATTGCTTCATGCTGAGGCTACAACAGACGTTGGGCAGGCATGTTGCAAAGCCATGCAATATGAACCCCTACCAAATTTAACTATTTGCAGCCCACTCTTATGCGTGTTTTCAACAGGTCTTACTCCTCAGCAATTGTACATAGAACGTGCCAGCATATCAATGACTCCTGCTGTGTTGGGGAGACGCCATGATCCTATAAATTACTGCGTCATATTTAGGACAATGGGGCAATTAAGGAGAGCGGGGATCATTAATGAACAAACGTGCTTATCTCTCCCCAACCCCACCCTCTTGCTGTAACTTTCATGTAACTTGCAGTGTGCGTTTTTTGGTGATATGTGAAGAGGTATGCTCCAGGAAACCTTGCCTTATTTTCTGATAAGATAATTAGATCTACAACACCATCCATCCAAAGCTAAGCATCATTTTTTATATTTCAATAGTGCATACTAGAAATGTTGGAAGCTGCCATACCAAGTTAGACCAGTGTATTCTCTACACTGACTGGCAGTATCTCACCATGGTTTCAAATGAAAAACTTTCACAGTCCTACCTAAAGATTCCAGGGATGAACACCTGGGACCTTTTGCATGCAAATCACGTGCTCTGTCACTGAGAAAGCCTCTTCCCCATAACTCTCTCATTGAAACTGATCGAAACAAAATAAAAAAAATCCTTACAGTAGTACCTTAGAGACCAACTAAGTTTGTTATTTGTATGACAAATATACCAATAACGAACTTAGTTGGTCTCTAAGGTGCTACTGGAAGGATTTTTTTTTATTTTGTTTCGACTATGGCAGACCAACACGGCTACCTACCTGTAATTGAAACTGATACAACTAATTGGTAAATAACCTTTGGCTGGCTTGTGCCCTGATTAAACAAAGCCTTTCCTTCAGAGCAGCAAAACTATGTGTATGTCAGCGGTCATGGTGAATAGATTAAACTTGATTATCAGCATTGCATTTTCATACCCAAACCTAACATTTACTGACATCACTACCAGTTGGGAGAGGAAATTGTGTGGTTGGGATGTGCAGCTGTTTTTGCTAATATTCTCCGAACAACAGACCAAGGACATAAAACCGTTATTTTCATTGATAGATTTTACATAAACACACCAACCACTCAAGTGCTCACAAAGTTTTTCAACATAACACCTTGCCTGGGAAGCTATGGAGCGTTACAGCCATCCAGGCCTAACTTTGGCAGTCAGCTCAACTGACAACGGTCTTATTAGACTCCAAACCTAAACATGTTCACTAGAGAGTAAGTCGCATTGACCACCAGTGAGACTTGCTTCTAAGAAAATTACATGCATGCATCTGCGCTGTTACACTGTTACAGTGCAACAGGAAATTGGGAAAGTTGCTCCATAACTTTTCAACACAGGTTAACCCACTGGATGTTCACATAGCAGTTATGGTTTCAGAAGTCCACACAATGTTGCAAAAAAAGAAAAGAAAAGAAAAGAAAAAAGAAAAGGATGAGGGGCCGCTATGCCTTTGAGTCCAGCTTCTCTTTACAGCCAAAGTGATCCTGTTATTTTGTAAGCACATAGGAAATGTACAGAATTCAGCTTTCTGAAAATCAGTAGTAATAATAGTTTCTAGCCCTCAGTAGCCAGAGGTGTTGTTGAATAAGATCTCTGCTGCTCGGGGATGGGGCCTCAGTGAGAACAGTAGCTTCTTTTCCCCTCCCCACAACAAAAATATTAAATAAATACTAATACAGGATAATTTGTGATTGGAAGAGGAGGTAATTACATTCACTAAACAATGTTCTTGTGTGCCAACATTGACCAAGACAATTTAGGTTATGTGCAACTGAACTGCTGCCACTCAGAATAAGTAACAGTGGCCTAGATGTATAAATAATATGCCCAGGCATAAGGCAGCTTCCTAAGACTGAGCAATAAAGGGATACGCTCCAAACAGCTAGTCACTGACAGTAGCCTGAACACAGCACTCTGAACAAGCTGCAGTCTTCAGACCATCTACAAAGGCAGCACCCTGCAGATTACATATCTTGTCCTATGCTTAGGGCTCTCGGTGGCTTGCAAAACAATTTGCAATTGTACAACGGAAGAGAACAAAGAGCAACCTCTCTCATCCTGAATAGCCAGACCCTTAAGCAGCTGCCCTCAGCAACCCAGCTGGTCTTTGTGATGTGATGAGAGTCTCACTAGGGCAAGAGGAGGCGGCGTAAGCTCTCAGCAACGGTTGCTCTGTGAGCGCTGCCTGGCAACTCTTCCCTCTTTCCTGATAAGAGCTAAAAATGGCAAAATACAACTTTGCTTAGTTCACGAAAAAGTATTCCAGACTGCATCAAACAAATAACAGACCCTTCTAATTCCAGAGTAACTGTTTATGGTACTCGACCTATCATTGAAGAATTCCACAGCGCACCAGTCAGAGATTGTAGCACCAGCAGGAGCACAGAGGGGAGAGGGGGTTTGTAGGGATGCTAAATCAAATATATAGTTTCCCCCAATTATACCTCACTGCCTTGTTACAACCAATATTTACCCATGGTGAGCTTGTAATTAACTTACAATTTTAGCATCCTGCTGCTATGGTGTTTCTCTTGAATAGGTTTTTTTTCCCCAAATGGTTAATGTACTGCGTACAGGAGGGACAGATGAATGGAAGTGTAATGTGATCTTCAAGTCTACCCATAGCTCTCCCACCCACATCAAGATGCAAGGAACACCGAAGATGGCAGCCCTTGCGTCCGTCCGTCCCCAATTCTATTTCCCTAAGGGTACTGTATTTAGTAACACAAAAAAATGAGTTGCTGGCAGAACTGCGAAATCAAAAACATCCAGCCCAAGCTGCAGCAAACACGTTGCTCATTCTTGTCTTGTGGTGGGCTTGTGGTGACTTGCATGCAGGTGAATAGAGCCCCTTTTCAGCTGCTTTGCTCTTCTTGTGCAAAGAGCTGAACAAGCCAGGATTCAGCTCCTAACCAGGAACCCAAATGGGATCCAGGAAGTTACAGGCAACTTACCTTAGCATCTGTGCTGGGAAGCTAAAGCACTGTAAAGGCAGAATTACTAAGACTATAGAACTGGTCTTACCGAAGCAGAACCAGCATGGCTTCTGCAATAGTAAACCTTGTTCCTTGAGTGCGAACAAACATATTGACACAAGTTGATCCATCAGACATTGTGTACTTATGTCAAAAAGCTGCTGATGAAGTACCTCACCAAAGACTCCTGAGTACGCTTAACAATCATGAAGTAAGAGGACAGGCCCTCTTGTGGATTAATGACTGGTTAAGAAACAGTAAGCAGAGAGCAGGAATAAATGGGACTTTTCTCCTAATGCGGGGGATGGGGAAAGTGGAGTCCCTAAATGATTAGTATTGGATGGGACCTGTGCTTTTTTATATAATTATCTAGAAGTCAGGGTGAGCAGTGAGGTGGCCAAATTGCTTTGGATGTTAAAAAAAAAGTGATTGAAAGTAACTCCAAAGGGAGCGCTCCAAATTGGGTGAATGATAGTAAAATAGCAGGTATATTTTAGTGCAAGTCAGCCTTTCTCAACCTTGGGTCCCCAGATGTTTTTGGCCTACAACTCCCATCATCCCTAGCAGGCAGGACCAGTGGTCAGGGGTGATGGGAGTTGTAGGCCAAAAACATCTGGGGACCCAAGGTTGAGAAAGGCTGGTGTAAGTGATGCACACTGGGGGGAAAACCAACCAATGGGAGTCTCAGCTGCTGTTGACTGACCAGGAACAAGACCTTGGGGTTGCAGAGGACAGCTTGATGGAGATGTTGACTCACATGTGCAGCAGCTGTGAAAATGGCAAAGTCCATGTAAGGTAGCATTAGGAAAGAGGTTGAAAATGTAACTGCCAATGTCATAAGGCCATTAGACAAATCTATGGTGTGACCACACTGGGAATATTATGTACAGTTCTGGTCACACTTCAAAAGAGACATTGTAGAGCTGGAAAATGTTCAGGAAAGAACAACCAGAAACGATCAAGGGACTGGAGCAATTCTCCAATGAGGAAAGATTACATTTGGGGCTTTTTAGTCTGGAAAATGGCAAGTATGTGGGTGGGGGAGAACATGACAGAAGTGTTTAAAAGTATGTGTGGTTTGGAGAAAGTGGGTAAGAAAAAGTTTTTCTCCCTCTCTCATAACACTAGAATTCATGGGTGTCCAATGGAGCTCCATGTTGGAAGATTCAGGACAGGCAAAAGTACTCCTTCACATAAGAGGCAGCTGCGATGGCCACCAACTTGGATGGCTTTAATAGATTAGGCAAATTCATGGAAGAGTGGCTGCTAGCCATGATGCTTACAGGTAGGTTCTAACTTTACTGCTAGAGGCAGTATGCCTCTGAATACCAGTTTCTGGGGATCACAAGCGGAAGAATGCTGTTGTATTCATGCCTTACATGCTAGTTTCCCATAGATATCTGACTGGCCACTGTGAGAATAGGATGGTGGGCATTTCTTAAGTTTCACCTCTCCTTTTCAAAAACCACTATTAATAAGAGAATATGCCATTGAACATAGATGTGAGCAGCCAGAGAATCTTTGCTTTTATTGTCTTTAAATGTTCAACTCTAGTCCTTACAGTTGGGAATATAAACTTCACTTTTAGGACAGAACCAACAAGAGTCCTGGCCTATGGTTTGGTAATACAGTCATACCCCGGGTTGCGAACATCCCGTGTTACGGGTGTTTGGGTTGCACACTCCACAAACCTGGAAGTGAAACCCGGAGTGCGGACGCTTCTGCGCATGTCCACGCAGTCCGTGGATGCGCAGAAGCGTTCTACGCAGTTCGCGCATGCGCAGAAGCGGTGCCCGGGTTGTGCACATTTTGGGGTGCAAACGGCACCCCAGAACGAATTACATGCGCAACCCGTGGTATGACTGTTGCTGGAATGTATTAAAGACTCAGGCTGTAACTTGTGGAGAAAAACTGGAACAGGTTTCTACTGCCAAACAGGCCACAACACACACACACACACACACAAAAAGATGGCAAGAGAATGTGCAATCAGGCATGTTTGTTTATTGATCCTATTTAACAGGATTCAAAAGGAGGACAGCTAACATATACAAAAATAAATATGACACCATTAAATTAGAGATATGTTAAGTTTTTTTAAAGGAACTGTTAATGAGGAAAATAAATTCCACCTACCTAAGTCTCTATTTTGTGGGGATGGATTGGGCTGTAAACACAATGTACTCAAAAAGTTCCCTTTTGGAAGAAACAGTTGGAGAGCAGCACTACAGTTGGAAACTGGACCACGTAGTGGAAGGAGAAAAATAAGGCAGGAAGGTGTGCATGTCAGTACGGAGCAAGCAATACAGAGCACCAGTTGACCATTCACTGTATACTTAATATTGAAGTGTGGGAGAATTACTACACTTGACAGTTTTCCATTTTATACGGGTTCTATGCTGCCTGTCACAGTGGGAGCGCACAACAGATGTCGGATGACTACAAGGCAACTGCCATAAGGGAAACTGCCTCTTTGGACAGCGATTGTGTTAATATTGCACATTTCCACGGGAGGAAGGAGTTTAAGTGAATGTAGAAAGCTTGGCTCTAAGCCTTTCCATTCTTGTTGGGAGAAGCCCAACCATCTCTCTACTGAGCTCTAGCTCAGTTTCAATGGCCTGGACGGCATCTGTGTGCTTCTCACAGTAGTCTACCAAAAACGAGTAATATTCCAACGAAGTCTGCATGTTCTCCAACTGTTTCTTGCCATCCGAAGTAATAAACTTGCCATAAAGGCGGGCAATATGGAACTTGGCCACCATTGCAGGGCGCAGGACATCCTCCTCTAGGGTCTCTGGGAAAATCTTATCAGGGTTCCTCAATGAATCTAAAAAGAGTTCATAGTATTTCATGGCCATCTGAGCAAGAGAATTTATTTTCTTTATTGTGTGGGAGTCAAGTTCCTCTAGCTTATTACCAATGGCAACTTTTAAATCCATCATCTCGTAATAGGTGTCAGCTAATTCAAACTGAAGCTGCCTACTGAGCAGAAGGTAATACTGAGGGTTTAAGCCAGCATATATGGGCTCTAGCATATCTATCCTACGCTTGTGCATCTTGCAACGCCTCTCATAATCTTCTTCAAAGAATGCCAGCACCTTGAACAAGGCACTGTGATCCTGAAGAATTTCAATGTGGTCAGTGACATACCCATCTACCTGAAAGAAATCTTTTGCTTCATTGACATAATTCTGACCCACTAAGAAGACTTCTCTAGCTTCATTGAAGTCTAGTGGAAACACACAGCTCACTTTTTCTTCCATGGCCAAAATAGAGTCACACAGATCACTAGTTCCAAACAGAACAGCCTTCTTCCTGTCCTCTTCCTTCTCATCCTCCTCTTTCTTCTGCTGGGCTTTAAGCTCCGACTGCCTGTCTGGATCCAGCTCCCCAATGTTGTCCTAAAACAAGAACGCACAGTGTGAAATACTTTGCCACGAGATGTCCAAAAACTAGTTACCGCCAATTTGATAAATTAATCAGGTTCACAGTAGCAACTTCTGTTACTCCTATGTTTGCATGACAGAAAAATACATGTTTTGGATTTCTAGAAATTATTTAGTACTTCCATATATTATTCTTATTTATTTTGATAATTCAATGGAAACACAAGCTGAGCTTATAGCAGCAACTTAGTGGAGGAGGCATTTTAAAGAGTTTTCAACAATTCTCCAAGCAGTAACCCTGAGATATTTTCCTTGACTTCATTTAAGTATTTCACAGCAAGTGGTTGTCATTCTTGAACTTTTTGTTAAACCACTCCCAATATATCTGACACCTCCTAGGTGCCAGGTTTATTTCCTTGTAGGGTTCTCTTTTTCCTTTCCTATCCATTGTTAATACTACTGTGTTATCAGACAGTAGGAACTGCTTTCCCAAATTGAAAATCTCAACAGCTCATGTATGCTGCTAATATTTTACTGTTATCTTAATGGTGTTTTGTGATTCATAATGATATTTTCTTATTTATTTTTAAAATTGCTTTGGGGTCACTTGGGACAAAAAGCAGTATATAAGCACAACAACAACAACAACAATTTAAGGAAAACCTAACAAGGCAGTGGAAATTACACAGCTGATTTTTTAATAAACGAGATGCTGAAATCTTCACGGCCACTGGGACATATGGGAATACCTGCCTGCTTGCCTATCCCAACTGCTAAATATCCACTCTGACAGGACAATATAGGCAAGTAGAAAACTACCGAAGAAGTCGAAGTGGAAAACTGTGTAAACACAGAGTATGCACCAATGGCAGACTAGCTTTAACAAAGAAAACTCTGCTTTCTTGATTAGGTAATGTACCTAGCTCCTAGAACTGAAACCATTTGGATACTATCAGTAAAGCATCAAGGCCCATGATGAAATCAAGGTGATATGGTCAAAACTGGCAAACACAAGATTAAGTGTTCTACTGCCCAAGCAGAATATTGCTTGAAGGTTTAAAAATTAAGCAGAGATTCCAGCACTCAACTGATTTTGGTTCCTATCTCTGTACACACAGCAACCTTGTGACTTACACTTACTATACCCTCGAGTCCAAGCACCACTAGCAGCTGTTACGACTACAGTGGTACCTCTGGTTAAGTACTTAATTCGTTCCAGAGGTCCATTCTTAACCTGAAACTGTTCTTAACCTGAAGCACCACTTTAGCTAATGGGACCTCCCGCTGCTGCTGCGCCACCAGAGCACAATTTCTGTTCTTATCCTGAAGCGTCTGTAACCAGAAGCATATGTAACCCAAGGTACCACTGTACTGTGTTTAGTTACTCCTGCAAATGTTAAAAAGGTTATTTGCACTCCGTTTCTTGATTACCTCAAGCAATTTCCTGGCTCCCTGCAACAAGTTCAAGCAGTACTTAATCCAACACCTTGCAATTTCAGCTCTTCTCTGTCGAAGGTCTTGCTGATCTTGTTCTGTTTCATCTGATTTAAAATATTACAATATTCATTAGGCTAGTTGACAGCTAGATTTTGAAAAGCCATCTCCAGGGGGGAAAAGAAGTCAGCCACTTAAAATTACCTGAAGGACTACCCAGAATTCAAGTAAGCATTAGTTGGAATCTATTAAATGGTTATAAGGAGGAGGGTTTAACTTTTGGTCATAATATTTTCTAATCCTGAATCTTTTCCATACTGTAACAGGGATCAAACAGCTTCAATATATTTCTACTGGAAATACAGGGAGACATTTAATTTCTATTCAGGGAAACAGGGTGTAATGAACATCTTAGAACACAGTTTTCATAACATAGTTAAAATAGTTTAAGCATTTCTAGCATTAACAGTCCTAAAAAGTAAAAAATGAAACAGCAAGGTATACTACCAATACAAGCTATAGCAGGTTATAGGCAGCTGCAAAAATATAAGAAGTGGGACACCTGGACTGTCGATAATACATGTGAAAAGGATTTAAGGGTCTTAGTAGACAAGCTTAACATGAGTCAACAGTGTGATGCAGCAGTAAAAAAAGCTAATGCTATTCTAGGCTGCATCAATAGAAGTCTAGTGTTCCTTTCAAGGGAAGTCATAGTACCACTCTGTTCTTCCCTAGTCAAACCACACCTGGAGTACTGTGTCCACTTCTGGGCACCACAATTTATGAAGGATATTGACAAGCTGGAACATCTGCAGAGGAAGGCAGCCAAGATGATCAAGGTTCTGGAAAGCAGGCTTTATGAGGAATGGTTGAGAATTCAACATTTTTGCTAACCCATATAACTCAAAGCCACTACAGTGAGGATTAAAATGAGATGACTTACTGTCCTCTACAGATGGCACCTGTCCAGCTTGGCCAAAGATGACACTGGCAGCTGCTAAACAATGCCTGGACTCCATGAAACATTGCTGTAAGGAGAAGATATGGTGGCGTTTGTTCCTGACACACAGTAAGATACTTTTCTCTTAATATTTAAGAACGATATAATTCAGTTGCCCAAGTGTTTGCCCAAATGCGTGCTCTTTGAAGGATCTGATGATATAATCTGGCAGTGCTGTATAGTAAGAAAGCTGAGGACAAACACATAAAGGTCTTCTAAGAAGTCTTCCCACCCTTACATACACACTCATATCATAACAAATTTGAGGAATAAATTCCTGTAATCTACTTCTCCTGAAACATGACCTTTTTGTTATTCATATTTTTGGCTGCGAGTTTGACATCTGTAAATGCCAACAAAGCTAGGAAAGAACATTGACTTACAAAATCAATAAGGAAGTTAGTCATGACTTTCAGTCCCATGGATTTCAAAGGGAACTTAAGTGTAATTAACTTAGTGTGGAAGATGATGCAACCCAATGCCTGCCAATAAGACTCATACCACAGATAATGATAACTTTTTGAAAGCTGGTCAAATAGCAACTCTGACAATGGTAGCACCTTAACAAATTAAGTACACTGAAGAGAACATTGAAGTGATTACCTTTGTGAGATAATACTGAGACAAAGTAGCTGCATTGAGAGCCCATTCTACTGGATAGTAGCCACTATATTCAAGCTGCCGTTTAAGGGTGGTATGGCAATACTGTGCAGCCTTTTCAATCAGCTCCAGGTGCTGGTAGACTTGGGCCAGATAATATAGCGTGTGAGTATAGACCTTCTCAAATCTGGGGAAACAGAGGGTTTAGATTTAATTTTAAGACAGAAACACCCCTCCCAATCTCTGACTTTACAATTCAACATATACCTTTTTGATCTTTCTTGGTCAGTAAGTTTCCCTTCTTCATCCATAAAATGTTCACTGGAATCAAGCGGGGGATTCCCATTCTGCAAAACATAGCATATACGAACTTAATAAATACATACAGCGGATTTGTGCTCTCTACAGGCTGCATTTTGGTACTGCAGAGAATATTAAGCTAAGATGCATCCAGAAATATGTTCTTACTGCACTAAACATCTACCAGTAAGTATCAAGACATCCAACCAGAAGACATATCTCTTTTTTAAAAATCCATTCTTCCCTGTTGTGTTGTAGAACCTGCAATCATGCATCTCTAACTGCACATTCTTCTAAAAACCTGTTCTATCCTCTTGAACAGTTACTTCTCCTGAACTCTGCAGCACTGACAGAAAGAATGTGATGCATTTAAACAAGAGTTTCAGTAAATTTAACAATATCGGGGGGGGGGGGGGAGAGAAAGTTTACCTCAATGAACAAGCCAGAAACTCTGGAGGAATATGCTTTCAGAAATTTTTGCTTTATGTGCTACTCAAGGCAAAAGCGGTTGCAACTTGAATACAAGACATCACACAGAGGTAAAAACAAGTAACACAAGAGAAATATATCCACTGAATGAACAGCATATTTAATATTGAGATCCAGTTATTAGTTCAAGCTCTTAAACAACTCTAGAGCACAAAGTAGTCACATGTCCCTGTTATAAATTTACTTCTCAAGCTTAATTTGTAACTGCTTTTATTCTCTTTGCAAATCACTAAGGCTTCTTCTTTTTTCTGCTTGAGAACTGGTGAGATAGTGGCAGACGCCATTTTGAGTTAGCCCCAGCTCTACGCCAATTAAAATGGGGCTAACAGAGATAGAGGAGTTTGAAAAATCAGGGAGAGGGTAGCAACTGGCCCCCACATACCCCTTTTAATGTTTCACCACATTTCTACCTTTAATAAGTCACTTTGAGGGAATAATTGCTGAAAAGCAAGATAATTTTTTAAATAAATAATAATAAATAAGACCCATATGTATAGTTAACAAATCCAACAAAAGGTTTCTGGAAATATGTTCTGAATACAAATCTGGTTCCTCTAGCTCCATTTCATTTTAGGTCTTTCTGGAGCTGCAAACCCTTCCATCGTTATAGGTGTGATTAACAGTCTGGACTCCCAGATTTCTTTTGCCACCACTACCCAACTACTACCTCACCTCTTCGGCAGGGACAACTGTAAGCGCTTTCAAGTGAAACCCAGACCAGGGCAGCTGCCTACAGTCACCTTTATCTATCTCCCTGTCACTGAGTTGCAGCATTCAACCTGTCAATTCATCAATCGTTTTGTTGCTCTATGTCTGCATAAACCACTGGCCAAGCACAGAGAGACAGCTGCTCCTTGCACTGTCAAGGTATCTGGTTAAATAACAGGTTCGGAATTAAGAGGCTCAATTAAGATCAGGGACAGAGAAAAGTGGGGGAGGGGGAGAGACGGTTTCATATAGAAATAAAAGCAGCTTCCTCACTAAATAATCTAAGACATACAATATCACAATGGTATCTTAAATGCACTTGCAAGGGGGAAAGGTCGCCCATCATATTTGGAAGATGACAGGTGTTAATAGGCAGATAATTCTTATTTTCAACCAAGTAAAACTAAGGGAAATGAGTTGACAGGGCGTGAGACATTTAACCTCAAATCAAGGATGATCAAGTGGGACTGGACACACCTCCCAAGGCAGGGTTTTGACACTAGGAAGATGGCAGGTTTAGCATGAACATAAACCAGCACACAGGAAGTTGGGCCACTGGAACCTAGATTCAACAATCCAGGAAGAATACTCTAAACCTGACAGGCAGGTTGTTAAGAAACAGAGGAACTACACTGGATTGAACAAGAAGGCAGGCATGTTCTTCTCAGGCCTTTCTCCAAAGCATCATCATCTCTAGTCAAAAGCAAATTCAGCAAAATAAGACAAGAGCATTAATATGAAACAAGTGAAATATTTTCAGCATCACATTTCAGAATTTGCCAAAGAGCAGCACTCCACTGGTTTCATAGATGCCGTGTCAGAGAATGAACAAACACTGGAAATGCAGAAAGGCAGTGCAGTGCATAAATAGCGCCCCCGAGGGTATAACAAAGGCTCCATTGTGCTAATGCTATGGCACAGCAGAGTCAACAACTTAGAAGGCTGCTTGTTATGCATAAGGAGTTTAGCTTGTTATAAGTCCTCCTGATATACAGAAAAGCTTTCTTTTTTAGAAAACTATTTATTATTATTATTATTATTATTATTAAAGATTTTCTTGGTTTACAAAAGTGTGTACAACGTCTCTCTCATTTTTCCATGTAACATTTTTACAGATCAATTTTGATTGTTGAGACATTAGGGAGAGAAGGGGGAAGGAGGTGGGTGGGATGGGAGGGAGGGTGGGGAGGCGATGTTTCTATTTTCCTTAATATATGTAGGATTTGGTGTCAGCATCGTTTGTGTTGGTTCTCTGTTGTTTGCTTGTGTTTCTTTGGCGGTGAGAGTTAATTCTGCGCTGCATTATAGCCATACAGCAGTAAGTCCAAGTGTTTTTAGAATATTCCAGCTATTATAACTAATAATGGAAGTGTCCCTAAGCTGTTTTATAGATGCTTTATGTGGTTACAGAGGGATGAAAGCACAGCTGCCATTGTGAAATGACACTGATTTCTAGTCAGCTGTTTGCACTGAACACTCTGCATAAATGCCAACCATTTTGAAGCTATCTAAAAATGATATCTGAACAGTAGATATATTTTTCACTTAGTACTATAATCATTTTTCAGAATTCAGGCATCAAAACTCCTGACAACACATATATTGTATCAAAATGTCTCATTTTATAATGTGAAAAAACAGGCCTCTCAACTTGCAAAGCTCAGTAACAATTAATCCAGAAAGCCTGTTTATTATTTAATGACTGCAACTCATTGATATCAGAACTTGCCATTTTTATTACACCTTGAGATGCTACCACATTAAAGAAACATAAGGCATGCTTACACAATACATTACCTCTTTCATGTACTGATTATATAAAGCCTCTGCAGATTCCAAGTAAGTCTGAGCTGTTTTAATGTTATCTCTTTCTGACCACAGGATGCCCAGGTTATTCTACAAAAGAAGAGGGAAATTGAAACATTTTTTTGTAAAGCTATGAATGGTACAAATCCACTATCACTGAACAGGGAAGAGGGGCCACCCCCTTACATATTATACAAGAACCAGACTTATACTATACTTTTTCCGCCTTAAAGACACATACAGGGGAGCCAGGCCAGGGATGTGCAGCACACTATCTCAATATGAGCTATCCTTTCCAGTGCCTAGTATTTATTTCTTGAATTTTGTATCCTGACATTCCTCCTAAAGGAGCCCAGGATGGGAAACGTGCAAGCAATAAAACAATTCGTATAAACATGCAAGGAACAGAATAAGCTTCAAGCTAGTCCAAAAGGTTACAATTCTAAGACTCGAATCATGTTATTGGTCACTGGGAGCCACTGTGGTCTAGTTCTAACACCATTATAGTTTGCGAACAAAAGCCATCTGGACTAAATGTTATATTTCCTTCCTTGCCACTGCGGCTGTGTACACCCCATATATTTAAACCACATGCCTTTCCCCTAATAGTTCTGGGAATTGTAGTTTACCTCTCACAGAGCTACCATTCCTAGCACCCTTAACAAATTACTGTTGGAAGAGTTTCGGGGGGAAGTCTTAAACATGTTTGTACACAGCCTGCTACTGGCACACAAATTATTTTGATCCACAGACTCTGTGAGTGGAGTTAC
This sequence comes from Lacerta agilis, assembly GCF_009819535.1. NCBI lineage: Eukaryota > Metazoa > Chordata > Lepidosauria > Squamata > Lacertidae > Lacerta > Lacerta agilis. The sequence goes on along the minus strand of NC_046316.1, from coordinate 26,159,153 downwards.
TCAGCTCTCAAACTGCAATAGTAAATAATCACTGTGAGCACATGAACTGCAAATTTGTTTTTCATTTCTTGAAGTAACAGCATTACTGCCTTGCAAACCAATATTCCAGAGGATGGTCTGCCATCACCACCAGCTCAACCCTCCCTTAATATTTTGCACCACAGCATTGCATTTCTCCAATATGACACATGCCCCCCCCCTTGCACTAAAACAAGAAAAATAGACACATGGCTGCAGCAGCAACAAAACATAGAAAGCATTGTTGTGGGCAGGATACTGAAGAAAACTGTATAGCAACACATCTCATAGTTTACTCTTTGGCCTTCTGGGCACAGCTGCCACAGGCCATGCCAAGTTTCCCAAGGCTTGTAGACACAGAAATGCTAGCGCCTGGTCAATTATACTATGGCAACAGGCAACAGAGCCAACTGCTCCTTGCTTCAGATAAGGATGCCTGCAGGAAACTGTAAAGCTGTATTAACACTGCTACAAATACAAGAACAGAACTACAATGTTTGCACACTTCATATCAATTACAGTACTGTACTAGGTTTTGTTTTTAGCATAACACTTTATTACATCATCTTTTTCCTTCTGGATTTCCAACTTTGAAATGGAGTTTCATCAATACTTCTACAGAATGGCTAACAGTTCAAAGGTTATTCTTGCAAAAAGGCAAAACAATGAGAAGAGTGAAGAGGAAACAACTTCATTCATTGATGGATTTAAAAAGTGTGGACAGTTAATGTTTGTTATGTAACATTCCACACATCTTTTGGGGGCATCATCCAATACTTCAACAAGAGTTCCAAAGTGCCAAATCAAATAACTTGGATCTTGAGATCCTGTGAGTTAAGTTACTGACAAAAATTTATGCTCAAAGAAAAGGAGAGAATGAAAGAATATTTGTTGCTGATTTAACCTTTCCTTCCCCCCTTCTAATATGGAGGAACACCGGAAGTGTGGGAAGAGGTGCAGGAGCAAACGTTGCCTGCTCTCTTCCGCGAGTCATTAGATCCGACTCTGGATCCAAGCCAACAATAGATGCCTATTAGGCATCGACTAGATTTCATAACGAGAAGAGATGCAGCAGAATCGATTAGGCTAACAAAACTAAAAACACAGCCATTTCCGTAAGGAAAATTGCACAGGCCAGGAAAGCTCATTTTCCCTAGTTGATTTCTGACTTCCAAATGATTCCATCTCCCAGGACAAACGGTGACTGCCCGGGCCCAAGAAAACCTTTGCTGTTAAGACGTGTGGGCGATGAATGTACACATTGCGCCACGTGCCCGGGCTGATGTTTAAATGCCCCGGCAAGTATGCGGCACTCTGAGGTTTAAAAACCTGCATTATCCCAAACACCGCAAGCGCAAGCGACGCAGAGGTTTGACGCGCGTGGGCGGGGGGCGCACGCGTTCATGCACCCTGTTTCTTATCCACAGCTCCTCGCAGTTGTGGGTCTGAGCCCCCTTTTTGGGTGAGCTATTGCCGGGGGGGGAGCGACCGACGACCCCTTCCTTCCTTGCCCCACCTGGGCCTGGATGTAGAGGGAGACGCACTCCCGGGAGAGGCGGTGAGGCTCCAGCAGCTGCGCGCACTTCACCAGGTGCTCCTCGCCGGCCGAGTACTCCTGGGTGTCGGTGTGGTTCACCCCGAGCTCGTACTCCACGGCGGCCAGCGCCACGGCGCGCTGCCGCTCCCGCTCGTCGGCCCCGGCCGCGCCTCCCGGGCTGCCTTCCGCCTCCTCGGAGCCCAGCTGCTGCTTGATGCCTTCCAGCAGCTCCCGGGCGCTGTACTTGGAGCGGTACGGCTCCGTCTCCGGGTCTTTCTTGGACTCCACGTAGGAGAGGTTGACGGCGCTGCGGAACTTCTCGCACAGCGAGGCCCACTCGGCAGGAATCGCCATCTTCACACTGAACGGACTGCTGCGCTTTCCTCGCTAGTCTCTCGCCTCCTCGACTCGCTCTATCACTCTCTCTCCCGATCAGTTGGCCTTATGCCCGCCCAGAACCCTCCCGAAGGGTAGTCCGCATGCGCGTCAACCTCCTTCCCTCAGTCAAAATGGAGGCGCAGGGAGCGGTCACAGGCGGCCGAGGGATGAAGCGAGCAGAGGTCGCCGTGGGCGCCAAAGGCAACGCGCGCGGAAAGAACGCGGCTGCAGAGGAAATTGGGCTCAAGCGTAGTTTTGTGATTATCTCCGTGAGGGGGTAATAGGGGTCTCCCAGTAACTCCCGGGACCCTACAAGCTATCGCTTTGGAAGAATAATTTGCGGGGAGGGGGGGAGCCACGACTGTTGTTTAAAGTGTCCTTAAGGGTGTCACGACACTCTGTTGTCTTTGGTCCAGTACTGGATCTAAAGATGATTTTTCATAGCCCAGAGATTTACAGTGGTTCCTAACTTGGAGCACAAAACCCCCCAAAAGAGGGGAGCGAACCGAGTAGAATACCCATGGTTTAATATTTAAATATAAAATATTTACCAGAGTGGTCAATTACGGTAACTTGGGAAGTATTTTTTTCACACTCCAATGTTGTGATTTTGCAATCTTGTGTTGTTTTATTTACTGATCAATGGCACTTCCCCTCTTATGCTCCTCTGTATGATGCATTTCCATGCTTTTAGAGGGCTTTGGGCAAAAAAGCAGTAAATAATAATAATACTGTGGGTTACAACAGTTTAAAACCAAACATTAAAAGCCATCCACACCCAGAGTGGCTGGGGAAACCCAGCCAGATGGTCGGGGTATAAATAATAAATTATATTATTAAAAAAATATGTGCAACTAATAGAATGTTCTGGAGTTTAGTGATATAAACCTGCCCTTTGTGGCCTGTTGGGTGCACCAAGGCTACCATTTTTAACCCACCAGCTCATCACATGACATAATTGCAGTGTCACATAACTGAAATGTGATTATCCCACTAACACATCCTGATCTGAAATATCAGACGGAGAAAGTGGGAGGGATTCCCAAGCCTGCCCCAGGCCAATAGCTTCAACGTTCTTCAACCCATCCACCTGCGCCCCACCCCATGTCAAGAGGTGCAAAACAGTGTCAAGGTGCCCCAACTCTTCCCCACAAAGTTCCTACTTCCCTCCAGGCCTCACAAAGTCTCCCACACCACTCAGCTGAGACCTTTTACAAGGAGAAGACAACAGCTCAGGTGAGCTGTGGAAAGACACTCATGTAAGGACAGCTCCCTAGCAACCGTACTGCTCTGTCACTTCCCACCTCTTTGCCTTCTGCCACCAAAGCTGAAACAACATAGTGGGTAAAGAGGGCAGCGGAGCAGGACAGCTGATGAGGAACTGCCCTGGCTAGTTGTAACTTTCTCCAAAGCTTGCCTGGAACACCCACTGCCGCCTCCCTCCAAGGCTACTACAATGGCCTGGCAGCAATCAGAAAGCTGTAGATTGTGGTGCCATCTGTCAGCAGCCAAGCAAAGTGATCATGATTATGGCCTTAAGAGAAATGTAGAAGACTGGGGTTGAGCACCACTACATTTAGTACAGCTGGCTCCTGATCCTACACCACCATCCACTCACACTAGCACAAAGGGATGGCATAGCAGCCCTTGGGTTGGATCCGTACTTTGCATTCTGCAAACACAATGGCTCCTTCTGTCCACAGCTTTTTGATCGAGTGGTGAAATCCTGCTAGTGGAATGGGGGAGAGAGGATGAGGCAACACTTGTCAAATTCCCCAACTGCCTGTGCAATCCCCTAGAGCCATCCCCTAGGATCCTCTAACCCCCCAGAGCAATTTTTAAAGGGGGAATTAAGCAAACTCTGGACCCATTCCTTATTGCAAAATTACCTAGTAACATTCAATACTAGAATGATTCACTCTTGTTTCCCTACCCCCAACAAGTGAGTTGTGCAGCCAGAATTGTATGAATGAGACAAATCCAAGCTAGCAATAAAAAGCACATAGGAAAGTGTAACCAACTTTACTTCTGATAAAACAAGTGATTTAGTCCCAGTTGTGTATGACATATTAACAAATGATTAAAAAGCCCGGCTATGGCTTCTTTTTTGGCCCCTGTTTCTGAATCTGTCGTGCCTGTTGGAGCCGCCACCTCGCCTTCCATTCCTGAAATCCGAGCCACCACTTCGGCCACTGTCACGTGATTCTTCAAGCTCGGGCAATTCCATTGCCACAGAAAGTTGCCAGCGTCTTGTATCTTGCCATGTTTCCTAATAAAAAACAATTTTTTGTTATCTCGACAATCAGCACTGAATTTACAAACCAGTATTTGCAAACATCACATAAAAGGATAGAAGTTTTCTGAGCTACATGGAAGATCCCCCCCCCCCCAAGGCATCCAAGTAAGTTAAGAAAAGTAATGTTTTATTGCCTCTTGACACCTCACGGTAACCTGTTATTTCCTCTTATATGTTTCTTCCATACAATGACCAACGAAAGTTGGTTAAAGGAAAGTTTCTAAACTTCCAAAAGCGAGCATTTCTGTAAAAAAAAGCCATGTTTCTTACTTTTACTAGTGTTTAGATCAGTTTCCCAAACTTGGGTTTTCAGCTGCTTTTGAACTACAACTCCCATCATCCCTAGCAAGCAAGACTAGTGGCCAGGGATGATGGGAACTGTAGTCCAAAAACAGCTGGAGACCCAAGTTTGAGAAACAATGGTTTAGAAAACACTTTATAAATGTTATTCAGCCACTGAAAAGTTAATTACACTGCCTCTAGTTATTGGACATAATCTAATAAAATACATGTTTTAACCATGTGATGGTGTTGCACTGAATGGAATCTAATATTGGGCAAGAGGTATTTAATGATAAAGAAGAGTAGAAACTATCAGGTTCCATTTCACCCCTTGATTAAATTTCTTAAACCAATTTCTTCCTTCCTAAAATGCAAAAATTCCTATTTAATGTGTTTATGATAGCAGGTCATATTTCTTCATTTATGTATTAATAATAAAGTGGGGGGGGGACTTAAAAATCCATTAAGTAGCAATTTCTCACCTGTACTTTATTTAGTTCAGCTACAGGAATATCAAAGCACACACCCTGAATACAAGAGAGAGAGACTGACCGTCAGGCATTGAACAAAGAAATCTGCAACATTTTGAAGAAGGCAAACTTATTAGTTCACATATTAAGATGCAACAGTAAGTGCCTGACAAAGTGCCAACATTTGATTTGTACAAAAGAATTATAGAGCAGCGTCTAAGTGAATAGTTCAGGTACTGGTGAAGGCCAAGTATTTTACAGACCAGCATTAAGAACCAGAAAAGGCTACTCGTTTGATGAGGATAAACAGATGGCTGCTTTTTAAATAACTAAACACAAGTCTAACCAGTAGTAATAACTGTACAGTACTTGAAAAATTTCCTGCAAAAATATGAAGTCTACACAAAGAAGTGCTTGTATTTTATTCCATCACTTATAGAGCAAATCAAATAACCCTTACTTCCAAACATTTTATGAATGTTACAACATGCTCTGCAATCCTTATTCACAGTAATTCTACAGTACATAATGTGTCTATTTACAATGTTAGAGAGCTAGGACTTATTCACGGCCACATAAAAGTGATGATTCAACTCTGTATATTTCCAATGTATTATGTTCTATCCTACAACAACACCAACTCTAATTATAAAATTCATCCTCAAATCATTTCACCAATACCATTTTGTTTTTCAAGTGCAAAACCTGTGCTTTGCATGTTACCAGAACAGATGAGGAAAAACAAATACTATAAAATGCTCAACTAGCAAATACCTACAAAATGTCTAGATCAATATTTCTTACCGTCTTGCCCTTAAGAAAGCGCATTCGGGACACTTTGCTGTCAATGTTCTCACCCAGCTGTTCTTTCAGACCTCGCCAAGCATAGCCAATGGTGTGCATTTCTACTGAACACTGAAGAGTCATGGTCACAAAACCCTTTAAAAAAGCAAGCAGCGATAGACATTTACAATAACAGCAGAGGGATATAAGCGGTTAAGAGCTTTGATAAAGGTATTTACATTACAACTAATGGCTGCTAGGTTGTAAGTGGGGCAGCCTGATAAGAACATGTGCTACCAATCCTGAAAGCACCACACTGGCTGTCAGTCAACCACCAGGCCAAATTCAAGGTGTTACCGGTAGTACTAGCCTATATAAAGCCCTAAGTGGCTTGGGGCCCAAGTATCTAATAGAGTGCCTTCCCCGATATCAACCATATTTGGACCTTACAATCATGCAAGGCCTTGGTGATGTTGTCAACGGGGGCTGTCTGGTAGGAGGTGATGCATGACAGGGCCTTTATACTGGTAAGATTTATTATATCTTTGTCTGTGGAATGCTCTCCCAAAGGAGATTCCCCTGGCACCTTCATTATACAACTTTAGGCTCCAGGTGAAAACATTCCCATTCAACCAGGCTTTTGGCTGACTGACATCCTATATATTGTGTTTTTGAGAGGGGGTGGGGTTATTGTTTTGTTTCTTGTTTTTATTATGTGTTTTGTGTTTTATCTTGTATTTTTATGCTGTGAACCACCCCAAGGGTGAGGTATAAGAATTTGATTATTATCAATAAAAACAACATAGGGTACAAAAAGGGTTTCACTATAATTCAGTGAAACTACCAAATAGACTGTTCAGCTTTTATAAAACCAATCTATATTTAATATCCTTAATACATTCTCATTGGGAGGCCAGTCATACAATTAATTTCCACTTAGGGCCAGTGCAGATATAAGCAGCATTCAAATTCCAGTTAAAAGGGAATCCTGGAAAACCTTAACAGTAGTTAATATTGGTGCCAGCACAAAATTCAATGTCTTATGAGTGTGTGTTTTATCCTTGATGGTGGGAGGAAAAGATTCCCTGCCAAAGAAGTAATTACAGGGCCCATGCACGATCACTTAATTATGGCTCAAATATTTGTTCATTTACTTAGTTTGTTGCATTTATATCCCACCTTTTTCTCCAAGTTCAAGGTGGCATATGTGGTCCTCTCCCATTTAATCCCCACAACAACCCTGTGAGGTAGGCTAGGCTGAAAGGCAGTGACTGACCCAAGGTCACTGAGTGAACTCTATGGCCGAGTGGGCACTTGAACCCTCCCAGGTCCTAGTCCAACACTCTAACCATTATACCACACTGGCTAGTCCTTTGTGAAAAAGAAAATGTATTGGTACATTCAGTATGTCGGGGGGTGGGGACGGATGTGACCTTTTGGGTGTGGCAGTTTCAGGAAAGTTTGACTAAGATTATCCTTAAAATAGATCTTAGAATATATAAATGGTATGTAACTGCATGCTGTATTTACCGCATCCGAGTTGAGCAAAGAACGCTGTTCAATGGAAGTAGCTCCAGAAATATGAGCCAGTGCAGCAGCCAGAGCTTCCACTGCCCCCTTTTCCTCTATCAGCCGTTCAGCTGCCTGTCTGAAGTGGTCAATGGCAGATGGAGGAACGGAATCCAAAGATCTGAGCAAAAGATTAGTCAGTGTAATGTAAACTGCTGAAATGAGAAGTGCACATTTTATAACACAGGAGATACTGAAGCTTAAACAAGGCTGCAATCCTGAATACACTTACTGCAGAGCAAACCCCACTATTTTGGGGCTTACTTCAGAACATGTACAGGATTGCAACTTTGGAATTCTAGGGTTGTATCCAATGGCTGACAGAGGGTGACTTGCATAATCTTCTCCTCTTCCCACTTTGCCTTCTACAAAAATTTTCTCCAGGGGTTTAGGGAGCTCCACTCAACAGTATATGCTGGACTACAACAGAAGTGGGTAGATAATTTCCTTCTCCCCATGTTGTTCAGGCGAGTCCCCTCCCCAAAATTCTGCATCAGCTTTTTGAGGAGCATGGAGAACACAGAGGGGGAAAACCAGCTGGATGCAACCCATGGATTATTACCCTAACTTCCCCATATGCCTCCAGTAATTTGTTTCTTAGTTTTTCCTGACAAATTCAGATCAAATCAGTACACACCCACATATATACACTCCACAGCTGACAAAAGTGCTGATTATCATGCTGCAGAAAAACAAAAATGTGAAACAGTGCTACTGTTCTTGTGAGCTAAAATAGAAGGCTGTGAAGCAGAATCTAATCTGTCTTCATTAAGTCAATATTCCTGATCTTGGAGAGATATGGTTAATGGAAACTCGTGACATGCGCTGGACACTGCATTAAGTTCAAAATATAAACAAAGAATGAAGTACCTGATAGCATCTTTACTGGAAGCCTTAATAATGTCCGTTGCTGTAGGAACACCCACACGTTTAAATGTAATCCCCTGAAGTTAAGAGTAAGAGTTTGTATATTATTCAAGTAAAAAGCCACCCCTGGAGACACATGCAGTGTCTTAGATATCCAACATACAAATGACACAAAAAAGTTTGTGAAGAAGATAATTACCGCTTTTTGTTCCACTTGTCTCAGCTGATAATCTTCCTTGCGCTGATAGAAACAGATGCACATCCCAGTTCGGCCAGCTCGACCTGTGCGCCCAGAACGATGAATATAGGACTCTACATCCTTCACAAATGAAAAGTCGTGGGAAATGCTTATATTAATCTTACCAAAAAGCTACAGAGAAGCCAAACATTCACATTTACTGACATGCAAGAGTGTTTAGCTATGCAAAATGAAAGACAGATTGCACAAAACACTGCATGTGGCATCCAATGTTGAGTGTCACTTTAAGTAAGCTACTTCTGGCCTGCAACATGAACATACAATTTAAGGGGGTTCTCTCCTTTCCACTAGGAACTACAGTAGTAATTTACCTTTGGTGGCGAACTTTGTATTACCAGATCAACCTCTGGGATATCTAAACCTCGGGCAGCTACATTGGTTGCAACCAGAACTCCAAATGATCCATTGCGAAAGCCTTTCAGTGTAACTTCTCTCTGCTTTTGTGGAATATCACCATGTAAAGACTGTGCATCCTAAGTACATAAAACAGAGTTAATGGGAGATTATTGGCAGAAGTGACAACCAATGACAAGGATCAGTTTCCTCCCCACCCCAAAAGCAATTTAAATGAGCTCTGACAGATCTTGGATGCAAAAGAATATTTCCCCTGAATTCTGACATACCCATTTTCTATTTCCCCCCTTTTCATGAAAAGTGTGATGTCCAAAATATCCATAGCTGCATGAATGCATTCATGCAGAAAACAGGATCCTTGCATTGTGAGACTGCCAAAATGGCATCCACGCAAGGCACCTAAGAGCAAACAAGACATCCTTTCCCACATTCAGTTCAAGCAAAGTTGAAATTGTAGCAATCATTTACAGAAATGAGGGTCATTGCACCTGTTTTATTGAGGCATTCAGGGCCAGTTCAGTTGCTTCTTTTTTGGTCTCACAAAATATGATGGTACGTCCATGACTACCACTGTAGACTTGAATAACGTCTCCAATGACTGCAGCTCTCTGGGACCAATGACATTCAATAGCCAAATGCTGTCAGAAAATGAAATTAATGAAATTAATGATGGTTAGCAATAAAAGAAGCTATGACTAAAGGCTAAATTAGTTGAACATTCCTCCCACTGAAATCAATGGTACAAGTTAGGCTGGAATATTAGCCCTATTTACCTGGGAGTAAGCCCCAGTGTAAGGACCCAGGTGGCGCTGTGGGTTAAACCACAGAGCCTAGGGCTTGCTGATCAGAAGAAGAAGAAGAGTTTGGATTTGATATCCCGCTTTTCACTACCCGAAGGAGTCTCAAAGCGGCTAACATTCTCCTTTCCCTTCCTTCCCCACAACAAACACTCTGTGAGGTGAGTGGGGCTGAGAGACTTCAAAGAAGTGTGACTAGCCCAAGGTCACCCAGCAGCTGCATGTGGAGGAGTAGAGACACAAATCCGGTTCCCCAGATTACGAGTCTACTGCTCTTAACCACTACACCACACTGGCTCTCCAGTGGTCGGTGGTTTGAATCCCTGTGATGGGGTGAGCTCCTGTTGCCCGGTCCCAGCTCCTGCGCACCTAGCAGTTCGAAAGCACGTCAAAGTGCAAGTAGATAAATAGGTACCACTCTGGCAGGAAGGTAAACGGCGTTTCCATGCGCTGCTCTGGTTCACCAGAAGCGGCTTTGTCATGCTGGCCACATGACCCGGAAGCTGTTCGCCGGCTCCCTCAGCCAGTAATGCAAGATGAGTGCCACAACCCCAGAATCAGACACGACTGGACCTAATGGTCAGGGGGTCCCTTTACCTTTATGCCCCAGTGAATTCAATAGGACTTGCTTCTAAGTAGACATGGCTAGGAGTGGGCCATCAGTTATGACTTAAAAGCAATTGATTTCAGTTAGACCGAAGTATAACCAACTCTGGATCCAACCCAATTATCTTTACTGTGGGTTTGCTTGTTTTTTAAAGAAACGAATTACACTTGGTACACACAAATTTAATATTGTTTCACTGGAAGAAATACTTACTTCTACAGTCATTGCAGTCTTTTGAGTCCTCTTTCCAATAAGATCAATTTGCTCATATTTAGATTTCATGTATTTCTTTGCTACATCATAAACCCAATGTGGGCAAGTTGCAGAAAAGAGTAATGTTTGTGGATTGTCTTCAGAATCTTTAACACAAAACAAATATTGTATCATACAAAGTTAAAGTAATAAACTAATTTCCACAATTAAAAATACAGGAAATCTATAATCATCATATCCATAATAAAGGCAAAACGCCACTCAGAATAAGAGAAGAAATTACATTAACTTTTGTGCACTCTTACTTCCTGATAATTCTGAACATGTGCACTCAAGGTATTACTATTCAACAGAAGCAGGTGTAGAGTATAAAATAGAAACCCAAATGAATGCACATATCTTGTATATCGTGTCTCATGCTTTACTTGTGAGCATTTTCCTGTTCTAGTTTTAATAAGCTCCAATTTAAAAACATTACTGAAATGCCATTAGGAACACAACCCCATCCCAAACCTTTTAAGAGAATCATTCCCTTTTAGAAGCAATGTGTGACACTGGATATTTCAAAATATTTAAAAATAACTCTTAAATCTAAAAATAAAGTATCTTAATAATTTTAACCCAATGTACATACAGCTCATTTCTTCATATATATGCTATATTGTGCACTGGGCTCAAATTATATTTAAAGTTCTCTGACACTGAAAGAGAATAAGACTAAATTGCTTTCAAATTTAATCCTCCACTACAGATTGACCAATCCTCCACAGTACTTTCAATTCAGGTGAGAGACGAAGGTGGACTACAGTGTCTGCTGAGCAAACAGATCCAGATACAAAAGAGCTCTATGGCTTGACATGACAGGTGAACACATGAAGTAGTTACCTTTCTTATAAGCATATGCTAAAATTTCCTCTACTTGTTCCGCAAATCCCATGTCCAACATCTGGTCAACTTCATCCAGGACAACATGCTTTAGATTGGAAATGTCCAATTTGTTATTTTGAAGATGGTCTTTAATTCGACCTGGAGTCCCAACCAGGATGTCAATGCCATTACGCATAAGATCAACTGAGAAGGAAAGTTAATGTTGATTATGTATTAAATTGCTGAAGAATTAAGTTTCACGAATTGTGACAAAAGTGCCATGTGAAGATGAAACAGCTCTGCAGTACATTTCTAAAAAACAGTTTCCTGTGACACATGATCATATCTACGACAATGTTCTAAAGTTTGCAGGAACTACGTTGGCTGCAGGATCTTCCTGCACTTAAGCGGAAGCCATGTCGGACATTCAGCTTCCAAGACGTTCGAAAACCAGAACACTTTGGTTTTCGGCATTCAGGAGCCGAAATGTATGGTAACGGAGGTGTTCGGGAGCTAAGGTTTGACTGTACTTCAGACTGTTCAGTTTTGTTTGAAAGGAGGACCAGTACTGCTTCAGGTTTTTTTTTAAAAAAAGTACTTTTTAAAAGCAGGGATATAGAGTGAATGTTTCTTTAGCACCTAATAACACACCACCAATGCTAACATTTATGTAACAGGCAGTAATAGAGCCTAATCTAAAGGTAACACTATTTCTTCACATTTTAATTGTGTTTTCTCCCCAGTCACACAGATAACCTTTCTTTTTTTTAAGTGCTACTACTACTGCAAAAAAAAAAAACCACAGTTGTGATTTCTTACGTTGTCCATTGTATGCTGTTCCTCCATAGAAGCAAGCCACAGTAAGTTTCCTTGTGACATCTTTGAAGTCTCTGGCTACTTGCATTGCCAACTCTCTGGTTGGAGTGAGGACCATAACCTAAACATTTTGTTGAAATTCAGTTAGTGTTTTTTGAGTGTTGTAAAAGTATGGGCTGAAATATCCTTTTACTTAAATCTTCTGAATTTTTGCAATTTTAATTTTACTTGAACATACACTATTATACACATGGTGGCAGATATTCAGAGCTGCATAGGTGAAAATCTCCTCCTCCTACCTGCCCAATCTGCTCCCAACTTTGTGGAGCACATCTGGGAGCATGTGGGGGCTGCAGCAGGGGAGGGGGAAGAAGCACGAGTCAATTTCACTTACCTTTGGTGTGCGGCCTCTTTTTCTTTCCTGGGAATCTCCCTGAAGTTTTTCAATTAAAGGAATGGCAAAAGAGAAGGTTTTCCCAGTTCCAGTCCGAGCTTGGGCTATCACATCTTTGCCATCAGAAATATGCTTGTAAGTCTTTACTTGAACTGGAAACAGGTAGGTAACTCCACGGGCTGTGGAAGAATACAGTTAAGGCTTTTATATAGAAAGATGTAAAATCATCATTATTCAACAGCTGACAATTGCTTATACGAAAAAACCCCATTCATAGCATGAAAGCAATTCAATTGTTTTTATTTACATATTGGAGAAAACAGATGTGAAGCTTCATTGAATACGCTGCTAATTACATTTCCAATGTAGATCAAGGTACTACTAGTCAAGCATTCTGTCTAATAGCAGTTCCCTAGCCAGATGCTTTTGCTATACACAAATGTGATGACTTCTTCGTTTATTATTTAGTAATCAGGGGTTTATTGCCTCTTTAAAATAGAAGCTGCAATTAATTACTGTAGCTGATGGCCACCTATGAATTTGTCTAACCTCTCTTCAAACTTATCTAAATTAGTAATCTAAGCAATGAATGTCATGCATTTTGAGTCGTGTAAGAATTTTTTTCTTTTTTTCTTAACTGAATCTAGTCAGTCAACTTGCACTGGATGCTCAAGAATTAACACTGAAATTTTCATACAAAAAAAATCATGTAAAGAATTCCAAAGGTAATTTAAAAATATTTTCAGATACTTAAAGATAGAAAGAAACAAGAATGATTAGGGTGGGGAAGAACCACAGAGAAATGTACAAGAAATATTTCAAAACGTAATCTAATCACTTAATTTAGAAGAGTTTGGTAATTCTCAGGTGGAGCTGTAGTTTGGAGAGAATCATTATGATCTAGAAATGGGTCTAAAATGTTTAGAAGCTGTGTGATTTGTCATTTTCATCAGGTGTGTTAAGGTTTCAATAATTAAATGACATTACTGTACAGTTGTATATATCATTTTTTGTGTTAGATTTTGTGAGGCTTTACCACTGCATAGCCACCACAAAAGGTGTGAAAGGTTTATGCATTAAGTCAACTTCTTTCTTAAGAAAAATGCATAGAATTACTAGAACTGGCATTTTAAAATTTAGACAAACAGTTTGGTTATTATATTGAAATTTTCATTCCCATTTTGTTTTCTATTCTCAGTATCAAATATGCTTTTTTTTCTTTTGTCACTGTATACCAAGCTGTTTTCAGCTATGATTCTGAGATCTCTCTCCTTGGTGTTCACAGCCAAATTAGAATGCATCAGAGTATTTGTAAACTTTGACGACTGTTCCAATGTGCATCATTTTGTACTTACATGGAATTTCATCTACTATTGCTCAGCCACTGTTCTAAGACATAATCAAATAACCAGTCCTGGTGAGAGCAAGATGAAAATGGGCAGGGAGAGGGGAAGGGGAGGAGCATTCTGCTTCAGACTGTAAAAATTTAAAGAACATACCTTTGAGAAGGTCAATAGTTGCTTTAGAGAGATTAAAGTTGGCAAAGTCTCCCTCCTTTTGCTCTTCAGTCAATTCCTGTTGGGATTTTTTAAATGCAAAAGATTAGTTATAGAAAATCAATTTAAAATATTCCAAAAAGTGCTAGAAGTGCCGAAAGGAAAACAAAAACAAGTGTTTAATATATCTGGTAAAAGTTTTCACAGATTCAAACATCTTGGGAGAAAATAAGAAATGGAAGGCAAGAGATACAAAGACATCCTGTACATAAGGCTCTCATAAACTTGTAGTATACCTGTAGATGAACAAGACAAGAACAGAAACCTCAGTACAGTGGTACCTTGGGTTACATATGCTTTGGGTTGCGTACTTTTCGGGTTACGAACTCCGCTCACCCAGAAGCACAATGTGACGCGCGTGCAATTTGCGCAGAGCGTTTTCCGTGGTTTTTTTCTGGGTTTTCGGAATGAATTGTTCATGTTACATCCTTTTTGGGTTACATACTGTAACCCGGAACGAATTAAGTACGTAACCCGGGGCACCACTGTTCAAAACACTTACAGCAAGCCTATTATAGCGAAAGTGCATTGTCAGGAGACATAATTTATCAACAGAACAGCTAAACAAGGGCAAAACGTTGATGATGTGGCTCAGAGACGGCACTACATACTTGAACAGGAACCAAGTGACAATTCATAAAGAATATTATTTTAAGTTCCTCATACAAAGTCTGGTAGCCTCCAAACATCAGAAGCTACATCACTGCAATTCAGACCACTGGTCCATCTATCTCAGGATTTACATGGACTGGCGGCAGCGTTCTGTGTTAGAAACCTTCTTCTGGGTACCCCAACTTCTAAAGCAACCACAAACATTTTGACTGCATTATCTCAATTGTGGGACTTTTGCTAGGGATGCTCCCATGTCTTTTCATTGTCAACCTTTTAAACATCAGATGAGCTCTTTTTAAATGAGTCTGGTGCTACTCATCTTGATGTTACTGGTTTTCCTACTGTGGTGTTTTACTGTAATTTCAGTCAATTTAGGAGTTAGCCACCCTTATGCTGGAGTATTTTTTTTGCCATGGCACCTACAAGAACATAGCCCTTTATCCTCAAACTGAACTCATAAAATGGATACCTTCAGCCTGTTTACCCAAACCCTTGGGTCTGTGCAATTGAAGACTAAAGAAGTGTGCATGCACACAAAAGCTCATACCAAGAACAAATTTAGTTGGTCTTTTAAGGTGCTACTGGAAGGAATTTTTTTTATTTTGTTTGAAGTCCCAAGGTTAACAAAATGCCCTGGCATCTCCAATGTATGGATTATTTGGAAAGAACTTTCCAATGCTGGAAAAAATACAGATGTGTGGACTAGATTGGGAAATGAAAATATGAGGCACATTCTATTTTTAATTATTATTATTATTTCATCTATTCTTCCCTTCAGGCAATATCTGAAATAAATGCTGTTTCCCAGGGTGACCCACAACAAAACACCACCATAAAGTCTTTACAATAACAATAAATGAAACATCCCAACTAAAACCAGCAACTGATATAAGTAATTGAAACTGCTGAAACTTGGAACCTAAAGAGTCTGGGAGAATTTATCTGGTGACAAAATGATTATAAAGTTATCACCAGGAAAGCCTCCCTGTATAGCAAGTTTACATTAACAGGGTGCCAGACCAAGGAGGTAATTTTTCCTCACTTCAATCTACATTTCAGTTAGCGATGGCACAAAGGGAGCCTCCACAGATAACCTAAGCCTGTGGGCATTGATCCACAGAAAGGAATTCCTTCATGTATCCAAGTCCCAAACCATGTTAGGATTCAAAAATTAAGTACCAACACTATGAATTGTGCTTGGAAAAGGAATTATGACTATACCTTGCCTCAGTACATGGGTTAATACACTTACCTATCCCAACTTCTGCACTGAAATTCCATTTAAATTAAGTATACAAAATGAAAGGTCTGAAGGTATCATCTCACCTGATCTTGGTCACTCTCACATTCCGTATTTGATTCTTCAGCACTACCCTTCTTTTTTAAGTTGCCAACCCCATTAGTGGTGGTGGAGGTTGCATTGTGTTCTGCAATTATGTCTTCAATGTCATCAAAACCACCTTTCTTTTTCTTAATTTTCTTTGGTTTGGGTGGTTCCAATTCTGCATCAGACAGTTCATTCTCCTCTGTCAGTGTTTCTTGTATTTTCATTTTATGCTTTTTAGATTTATCTTTTTTATCCTTCTATAATAAATAATAAATAAACAACCTCAAATTAATATGCACAGACATATCTTCCCCTCCCCGGCATGGGAAAACACATTTCCCCCTTTACGATTTGAAGCTATGCAGTTCATTGTGTTTGTATGCAATTACATCCTTACGTAGTCTCACTGAACCTCAGTGAGGCTTACTTCTGTTGCCTTTTCTGTTATGTAATTCCCACCCTGGCTTTAATGTATCTGGTTTGTTTGTTTGCTTGTTTGGCAAGATAAAGTGAATAACAAACTTAATAAACAATAATAATGCTTTGCTTACACTACAATGCAGCTCAACCATGCATCTTTCAAATTACATGCAAGTACTAAGAGCATGGGTTAAACCAGAGCCTAGGGCTTGCTGATCAGAAGGTCGGAGGTTCGAATCCCTGCGATGGAGTGAGCTCCCGTTGCTCGGTCCGCACGTCAAAGTGCAAGTAGATAAATAGGTACCGCTCCGGTGGGAAGGTAAACGGGCACGCGCTGTTCTGGTTCACCAGAAGCGGCTTTGTCATGCTGGCCACATGACCCAGAAGCTGTATGCCGGCTCCCTCTGCCATTAACGCGAGATGAGCGCCACAACCCCAGAGTCGGACACGACTGGACCTAATGGTCAGGGGTCCCTTTACCTATACCTTTACTAAGAGCATCAAGAGCCTGCTGGATCAGGCCAATGGCCTATCTATAGTCCAGCATCCTGCTCTCATACTGGCCAAGCAAACACCTGAAACAGAACAGGAGCACAAGGGCGCTCTCCTCCCCCCCCCCGGTGGTTTCCAGCAACCGGCATTCAGAAACGCCGCTGCCTCCAACTGGGGAGGCTGAGCTTGGCCATCGTGCCCAGTAGCCATGGATAGCTTTATCCTCCCGTTGCCTAATCCTCTTGGAAAGTCATCCAAGTTGGCGAGTTCCGCAGTTGCAAACTATGCGCTGCGTAAAGAAGCGCTTCCCCTTTTTAAAAATAAATAAAATCAGTAGTGTTTGGTTGTTTTAAAAAAATAAATAATTTCGGCGAGGGGGGGGGAGTTGGAGGAGAGAAGCAAAACTGGCGAGGCCCACGTTGTTAAAGGCAGCCGCGTGGCAGCGGCTCACCCCACGCGCTCTTGCGCTTCCGAGAAGCGAGAATTCCACTACGCGACCGCCAAGGGCCGCGGATGAGGAAGGAAAGCCGCCTTTGGCTCCTCCTCCCGGGTCCGCCTCGCCTCTCCACTCGCTGCCACGAGGCCCAGCCGGCCCGGCGCGGCGTTTTCTCCCCTTCTCCCTCTCTCCGGATACCTTGCGCTTCTTGCCGCTGCCCTCCAGGGAGGCCTCGGCGTCCATCGGCGTGCGGGTCTCCATCTCGTCCTCGCTCTCGTAGTCTGGCCGGGGGGCTGCGGGCATTTCCTGGGACTCTTCTCCGCTGAGGTGGTGGCAAAAGCGGCTGCTCAAGGCCGACGCCGGGACGAAAGGAAAGAGCCCCGCCCCGGCGGCGCTGCTGACGAAAAAACGAGGCGGTGCTTGGCTGCGGGAGGCGGCTCTAGGCCAGGCCCAGCCCCGCCAACAGGGGGAGCGAAGCGTGGGGAGACCTGGGGCTGAGGAAGCCGAGCAGTCGCTGGTGGCGCGGGAGGGCAAAGCCCGGGAGCGAACGAGGCCCAAAGCCTGCAGGGCCGGCGAGCGGGCGCAGTGCTGCGTGAGGCAGCGGCCAAGGCAACCCATTCCCTCCCAGGCGGCAGCGAGTGCGACTGTCCCCGGCTAGCAGCTCCCGCTGCTCCGCCTCCCCTGAGGTGAAGCGCGGAGAACGGACACTCCCCCTCCCCCGTGAGTCATCGCCGTCTTTCTCTGCGTTGGCTCTGCTCTGCGGTCGACGCCGCACTAGGTGGCAGGCGAGAGGGCGGCCTCGGGGGTGAAGCCGAAAGGTTTCCGTATCGTTCAGCACCGTTTCCCTCTGGCCCGAGTCGTGTCGCAGCTGCCTGAGGCCGAGCAGTAAATCCCAGCGGAGAAAAGAATTTGCAGAGAGATATGTGGCAACTTGTCTTTGTCCCTTGGCAGGGATACTGGAGTGGCTTGCCGGTTCCTCCTCCACGAAATTAAAAGACGCCTGCTTCTTGGGAGGAAAGCAATGACAAACCTAGACAGCATCTTAAAAAGCAGAGACAAAGGTCTCTGCTTTTGCCGACAAAGGTCTGTATAGTTAAAGCTATGGTTTTCCCAGTAGTAATGTATGGAAGTGAGAGCTGGACCATAAAGAAGACTGATCGCTGAATAATTTATGCTTTTGAATTATGGTGCTGGAGGAGACTCTTGAGAGTACCATGGACTGCAAAAAGGTCAAACTTATCCATCCTTAAAGAAATCAGCCCTGAGTGCTCACTGGAAGGACAGATCCTGAAGAAGAGAAGAGAAGACTCCCTAGAAAAGACCCTGATGTTGGGAAAGATGGAGGAGACAAGGAGAAGGGGACGATAGAGGATGAGATGGTTGGAAAGTGTTCTCGAAGCAACTAGCATGAGTTTGGCCAAACTGCGGGAGGCAGTGAAAGATTGGAGTGCTCTGGTCCATGGGGTCACGAAGTGTCGGACACGACTGAACAACAACAAATGTGGCAACTTGGCTCAATGAAACTGGGCTGGCACCCCCCCCCCACTTCACTGCTTCAGCCACCACCGCCACCCCACTTTCCATGCTTTAAAGAGAGTAGCCGAAAGTAAAAACTTAAAAAAATTACTGGTAGTCATGTTTTGGTAAGAAAATGCCCCCTCCCCTTTCTCTTAAGAATTTGCACTCTGCATATGCCCAGAGCAGGGGGGGGGGCAACTTGAATAAAATACGGAGGACCCAGGTAAGCCCTTCCCCACATAATCAAAAAACAGGATGAGGCACACACAGTTTGAATGGCAATGCCCATCAACTTTGGAGCGGGCCTGGTGGGCCTTTCCTCTCAGATATTATATTTGGGGGACGAAGACCCCTCTGCCCCTTGGAGTTGGCTCCTGTGGCACAGAGGCAGCTTCTTTTTTTAGGATCATGTATTTCCTATTGCTGACCTGATTCTAATGATACCTTAAGGATCTTAAGAATTTCTCAAAGGCACATCTAGTCCAACATCCTACTGCTTCCCATAGTAACCAACCAGGCAAGAGCTCTTCTATATTGTATGTCCTCAGCAGCTGGTATTCAGATACACTGCATCTGAACACAGATATTCTAGTTAACTGTTTGTCAGGCTAGAGCAATCCAGTTACAGGTAGGTAGTCGTGTTGGTGGAGCTGTCTGACTTGGACTCCAGCCCAGGCCAGGAAGGGAGGACTGATAAGAGAGCTGCAGAAGGAAGCAAAGGAGGGGGTGCGCAGCTCAGAAAGACACATCAGAAGAGAGTCAGAGACTGATACCCCACCCCCCAGCTTGCAGGAGCATCGAAGGGGTGGGTTACAAGAGAAGGGGAAGTTGTTGTTACTTAAGCGACGTCAGAGGGTGGGGTCCTCACATGGGGATAAAGGAAGGAGAAACAACGCTGTAGAGCAAGATGAGTCATTGTCCAATGTAGCTGGCAGTCATGAAAGCAAGGGGCTCCAGACCTGAGGCTGGTTGTTTTCTTTTTCTGTTAATAAACTTCAACCTTTCACCAAGTGAACGTGTACGTGTCTGGCTGCGGCTTACACTGTTATGGCTAATATCAGCTAGACTTGTACCCTGTGAATTTGCCTAATTCCCTTTAAAACGCATCTGAGCCAGTGGCCATCATTTCAGCTGGCAGCAAATTGCAATAAACTTGCGTTATGTGAAGATGGGACTTACGGTATATCCTGACCACCAAATTCACTGGATCACTGCACAGCTAAGGGATTTTTTGTGTGTGTTTCTGTGCATGCGTGCACACTAACTCCTGGTTTGAGGTGCATCAGTAAATACCCTTAGGATCATTGCTTGGACTGATCTAGCACAATCATAGGACTCTTGGAACAAGTTGGCATCCTAAATGGTTTGTGGAGACAATCAGAATGAAGTGCAACTTAAGATCATCGATTCTGCAATATAATTTATTACTAGAAATAAAACATTAGAAAAAGTCGCTGGAAAAAATGCTTATTACAAAGTTTTAATACATATTAGGAGAATATAATGATCTTACCTACTTTAATGTATATGACAGTTCAAAGAATTTACAGTAAATATATTAACATATTTACAAAGGAATTATCAAAACCTGGTAAGAAAAATTAAACGTTCATGACTGGAGTCAACTGAAGCAAGGAGCTTCGTGTCAGAGTCTTTCCATTATGTATAGTCTTCTCTATGCCTTCCAAGTTCATGAGAAAGCTTCGTCTTTTCTTCAGTCCATCTAAGATGGCAGAATTCGCAGATGCCAGACTTTGTGTTCTAAAAATTATTATTTTGTAAGACAGAAGATTAAATAAGAAACCTATTTTTCCATATTCAAACATTCAGAGTGACTTATTTCTCCATAAATTACCAAAAGAAATACTGGGTGGCTAAACAAGTACAAAAAAAGTCATCTTTATTTTGAATCAGCTCAAGAATATTATGGAAATTATAGTATTTATTTCAATTGAAGGGTAAGGAATATGGAGTCATAATATGATGCAGCCAGCAAGTGTTCCTTATACATCATCCTTCACCAACCTGATGCCCTCCTGATGTTTTGGACTACAACTCCCATCAGCCACAGCCAAAAACATCTGGAGGGCATCAGGTTGGTGAAGCATAGTATACATCATTTAACTTGACAGTTTACCAAGACCCATTTACTGGGATATATTGCCTGGCTTTTTCTTGCCTTCCTGCAATATCCGATTTCCGCTTTTCTTTATCAGTGCTGTTCCAGAAGCAAGTGTACAGTGACAGTACTGAGAAGAGAACTTCTTCCACATGCTGTGCTGCAGTAAGAGTACTCTACTACCACCTGCTATCCCCTGCAGACACTTGGGCATGCCGTAAGGTCCCTTACATCAGGATTGACTGAATACAATGGCCTACCTTTGCCATTCAGAATTCGGTAGTGGTATACATGATTTGACCATTCATACACACATGTGACAATTATAGCATTGTATTTAAAAGGTTGTGTAAGTGGGCAAAGTTATCCAAGCATTCATGATAATATAATAATAATAATTTATTATTTGTACCCCGCCCATCTGGCTGGGTCTCCCCAGCCACTCTGGGTGGCTTCCAACAAATAATAAAATACATTAAAATAATGAGGACTCCTTGCATTCAAGGACAAGGAAAACTGCTTTCCCAGCCTTGCAAGGTCCTGAGTTATCTATTACAATAGACAATCTGCATTTTTTTCCAGTGCACAGCTGAAGGCCCTGTTAAAAAAACACCTTAAAGTACGATTCACATATGTGTACAAGAAATACCATTAACATTCTTATGTGTTTAAGAAAGTCACTTGTAACAGTTGTTCTTACCTTGGAGAATCTATCCCACTGTCTCCTGTTATGCTGTGGTTTCCCATCCCTTCCAAGTGGTTTTGCTCATACTGGACACACTGATCTAGAACTGCAGCATCAGTTTTATCAAACGACTGTTGCTTTCTCCTATCATTTGTCTTAATTTCCCAGCCTTTTGGTGGCAGCATCAAGGATGCTAATTTTCCACCCACTTCTTTTACTGACTTCTGCCAAACTCTGGTCTTTGCCTCATGAACATCATAGAAATCAAACAAACATGGTTCAGCAGTATCAGTTGTCTGCCCATGTTCATAAACATCCTCTCGCTCTTCATTGCTTTTGTGGGCATACTGAGATACCTGGTGGCACACACAACTTTCTCCTTCTAGGCTCATCTTCTGATATTCTTTTAAGCTATCCTTAGATCTAGAAAAACCAAGAAATTCATTTTGTTCACACTCACAGGGACCAATGTGAGTATCTGTATCAATTCTGTACCTTGAGAAGTGAGAATTAACACATCCATTTCCCAACACAGTTGAGCCTAGTTCTTGTTCTATGCTGTTCCACTTTCCTGTATCTGAAGAATTATATGGAAGTTGGCTGGAGTGCAGCTTGGACAAATCCATGTGTTGTTGCTCTTCATCACCATGATATAGAGAACTACAAGTGTTACCATCATCCAATTCTTGATACGGAGTTGGTTTATCATAAGTGAATCTTTCATTTTGTGGGTTAACAGACTCAAGCCATTTGTTCATGTTAGTACACTCACTCTTTAAATTGTCATTTTGTATGTCAGCAACAATATTTTCAGATTGTTTAAATTGTTGAGCATCTGCCTCACTGGGAAGATGGGTATCAGTTAGTTGATGTGCTGTTTGACCCAGCAAGCCAACTTGATCACACTGGTGAGTTTGACTGGAATTCTGAGGATGCTTTTTCTCCACTACTGCTTCGTCCACAAATGCAGCAGAAGTGTTAGACACTGCCTGCATCTCCATACTTTTTGGGGTTGCCCTTCTATGAAAATTACCTTTGCAAGCTGCACTTTCCTCCAGACAACTATACTTGACTTCTTTTTGTAAAACTTTGCATTGTAGGTAATTTAACTGTTTCATTTTGTCATCTTCAGCATCACATTTGATGCTGACTGACTGCTTAGCTTTACAGTTCACAGTTCTTGAGGAATCCAGAGACCAGGACTGTGGGAAATTCTTCTCTGATCTTGGAGCTCCGGACTTTACATCATAGTTTTTCTGACTCCTATGTCCTTTCGCTGACCTATTCCCTTTACAAGAAACATCTTTAAATGGATTAGTAACTTCTTTTTTGTATATGAAATGAGACTCAACATTGATTGCATCCTCACACAGCTGCTGATTGCATACTATAGTTTCATTTGTAATACAAGACGATGGATGTTCAATACAGTTTTCCAGTTTGCTATTAGCTGGTATTTGGTCATCACTTTTAAACTCCCTTGATGACTTATTAACATGCTTTTCTTTGTTGGACTGCACTTTTCTGCGATGCTTTGCAGCTTTATTTTGCTTTTTCTGAGTGAACCCTTTGGGAAGATGTTTGTGCTTCATTGTCAACACTTCTGTAGAGGTTCCTTTACTGATATATTTTTTCTGCTCCTCTATTTTCTGCATCAGTGCAGTGTGCTTGGTTAGGTTGTCCACAGTCAGCACAGGGTTGATGCGTTTGATAATTTCATGTTCAACATCACGTGGGATATTATCCAAATTATCTTCATCCCTGACTGGCCATTCTTCAGGAGGAAACTGGGCAGAAAATGAAGTGTGCACTTTTTTTGGTTTTTCTTTCTTGGAAGTGTTGCGCCAGAAAAGGCTAAGACCAAACTTCTTTATCTTCTCCTTCTCTTTCCCCGACTGCATGTAGTGAGCAGCTCCACAAGAACGGTTCTCAACAAGTGTATTGGTGGCCTGATTCTGAACTGAAAATCTGGATTCACAAGACCCTTTTTGACTTTTCCCATTAGGCTCAGGGCTAACATGTTGCTCATTGACTGCAGTCTGCCCAGGCCCAGGGAAACAATGGCAGGATCTGCAATGGGATGCAATAGGGAAATTATTTTGTAGAAGTTCTGCAGCATCTTCCACGTTTACAAGGTATGTAACAGAAGGCTCTTGAGGGCTATTATCTTCCAAAAGGACTCTCTTGTTGTTTTTCATAGCATTATTACAGATAAAATATGTATTTGGGGTCACTATGAAATATCCTTCCCCAGTGTGATATATCTTCCGTTCTTTAATCAGCATCCCAAGTGTACTATATAGAATATCATGTGTGGGAGTTGCAATACCTAGAATAAAAGGGATGATAGTATAATATTAGTCATTTCTGTGGCATAGTCAATATGAAAAATATTTTATAACTTACCACATTTCTGGGTCAACAAATTTATGCTGTAAACCCCTGTTATAGCCTGCTCCTGTGTGTGCTTTCTTAGAATAAATTACTGTTGTGTTCCATGGGACTTGTTCCTCAGTAAGTGCACATAGAACTGCAGCCCCAATCTTTTTCCAAATGGAAAAGGGGGGGGGGATTGCTTACCGCTAACTGATTTCTGACTTTTAACTTATTCATATGGATGCACCATAGATTTTTATATGGAACAATTGTCTTCCTTTAATGCTAAAGGCAATATGCCTTCTCCCGGTTGGACAAGAGGGGGCAGCAAATACACACTAAAGGGGTTGCTTTAAAACATGAACAATAAAATACACATTTAGAATGCTTCCAAACCGAAGGTTTTGCAAATGCATGACTTGCAGACAAAATCCATCATCAATGCTTACAGGCTCATTGGAGTCCCCAAGATGGCTAGTGAAATCCCTACCACACAAATTACTGAGTCATTTGTAGGGTTAAAAAGCAAACACACTTAGTAGGGCAAAAGGGGCTTACTCAGCATTGACATCCTACAATTCCCTTCAGATTAGTAGCAAATTTTGACTCGAGTGTGAGCAATACAACAAAGCAGAGCCAAGTGCAATACAACAAAGCATAGCCAAGTGCAGAATTGGCAGTTTGCCAATATATTTGCAGCCAAGAAAAGTGCTTCGGCCCAAAAGTAGAAGTGCAGTCAGGTTCCGATTTCTGCCACAGTCCAGGAGGGAAAGGCACATTCTGCACAGATGTAGCCAAACTCATTGTTTTAATATGAACCACCTCCCACAACTTCATTTCCCTCAACTAGACTAAGCAAAAGGCAAGTTTACCGCTCCAGTTCAGCAAAGGGTGATTTGTAAAGGTGAAGCGTCATAACATGTATTTATTTGTAAATCAGCAAACTGCCTGCAATTACAATGAGTGGGAGATACATGGAAGGAAGACTGACACAGGAGTCTCTTGCAGGGAGGTCCCTGCATACTCTCCATGCTGCAGACTCAAAGTGTACAAGGGCCAGGCCATTCAGTGCCAGTATTTACAGCCGTGTCTCCAGCATGCTACTTTTGTCACACAGAATGACTGCCATTCATTCTGATGAGGGGGAAGTAAAAAGAGGTGTATGGATCTGCTCCATCTCTAGTGGTTTCAGCCGCTGAGAATCAACCCAGCTCACATCTGCACTGCTTCATCCTGGGTTCTGTTTCTCACTCATGCTAAAGCTGGGGTAGGGAAACACAACCTGTGGCCCCCCAGATGTTGTTAAAACTACAGCTCCAATCTCTGACCATTGGTTGTGCTAGCTGCAGCTGATAGATGAAATCCAACAAAGTATGGAGGGATGCAGGCTTCTCATTCCTGTGCTCAAGTGTGAAGGAAAGTTGGATATTATATTATTAGGCATCTGGGTGCTGCCTAATGAGGGATTAAAAAAAAATACACACACTAAAG
This sequence comes from Lacerta agilis, assembly GCF_009819535.1. NCBI lineage: Eukaryota > Metazoa > Chordata > Lepidosauria > Squamata > Lacertidae > Lacerta > Lacerta agilis. The sequence goes on along the minus strand of NC_046316.1, from coordinate 26,133,614 downwards.
ACTACAGTCATACCTCTGGTTGCGTTCGCTGCGGGTTGTGTTCAGCACGGGTTACGAACGAGCCAAATCCGGAAGTACCAGAACGGGTTACTTCCGGGTTCGGTGCATAAGCGTGCTTTGCGCATGTGCAGAAGTGCCAAATCGCACCGCGCACATATGCAGACGTGGCGCTTCAGGTTGTGCGTTGCTCATGTTGCAAACGGGGCTCCGGAATGGATCCCGTTCGCAACCAGAGGTACCACTGTACTTAAATGTTTTTGGCTGTAAATATAATATACTGAAAATGGAAAGTGTTACTGTGACAAACACATTTATCATATAGGTTTGCTCATCTGGTATATTCTTTGCCCAGATTGTTTTCACACAACCATCTTTATGCTCCTGATATTTAATTCCCCCCAATCCCATGAATTTTGAGGACTGCAAGCTGGCAGCCCGGATTTGTAATGCAGTGCGAGTTAGAACACTTAGATTCTGTGTTTTGTTCTTCATCTGCTGATTTGCAAAGGGAATTCTAATTGCTTTCCTGGTCCCAGACAGCATGCATTTTTTCACTCTGCTAGCTGCAAACCCCCTTGAGTCCAATGTTTATGTGAAGTGTCAACAACCCATGATTTAACAGATTACCTGGGTAATGTTTCCCCAGCTGATCCAGTAAGGTTTCCTGTGTAACGGTAATTTGAGCTGCATTCATATCAGATATAGCACAACACAAGACTTCTGCCAAAGGAACGAACTGGGACTGTGAAATGGGATTCATGTGCACTGGAGATACATCACCTAAAAGGAATAGAGAGGGGGGGGGGAGAAATGAACTTCCTTTCTACTTTGGAATATTTCTTTTTTTCCCCCCTATTGTCCTTTCAAAATGTTGGCTTGTTTTAGCTTCAGCATGATGGATAAATGATCATAGTTCTAAAGAAATAAAAGCCATTTTAGCAATCATTAGCTCAAAAACAAACATCTTGAAGCGTGTTAAGCAGATGCTGCAGGCAGATATGTGTATTTGGATGCTTAGACCATCACTTAAGTTCTCTGGTTTCTCCCCAAATACATACCATATGAAGTGAAAACACTATAGGTTTTCCTTGGAACTATGTGAAACACGTAGTCTGTTAAAACATTTTAGAAGGTGTTGCAGGACTCTTCCCAAGACATTTATGCAATTCAATGAGTAATGCAATCTAATTGAGGTTTAAATTAAATGTAGCCTACTAAAAACAGCTGTCTCGTGTTACAGCTAGGGCAAGAAAAGGTCTCTTTAGGATTATTTTCTCTTTAAGTCAACAAAATAAACAACAGTCCCTTTTGAAGAAGTTGCTAAACACTTCTTGACCTCTGTTTTACAACTGGGAATGGTTCTGTTTAACATAATGTGTTTAGAGAAGTTCCTAAGAATTTCCTCTATGACGTTGCTAAGCTACTTCCAGCAGGTGTATAAATCAGTGTCAGCTTGCTTTGTGTGGAACAGGAATTCAAGGGGGAAAAAACACTTAATAGTACAACACTGGGGCTAGTTACTGTAAATGGAAAAGCTGGTTTCACAGTTTCTTGCAAAGCACACCTTAAAATGGCTATTTTCTATCTTTGACAGTATTACATAGTTACCGGTAGTTTTCCAGGAAAAGCCAAGGTTCCAAACAAAAGGTAGACCAGCACCAGCACCAGCATGTGTGGCGGACTAATTTCTTCCCAATTATGCGTCCCTCAACACATTGCTCAAGCCCTCATATTTTTCAGCTTAACAAACACAGCAGCACCCATCTTGAAAGGGCATCTTGAAAGATCAAGATTATCCAACTGTTCATAAAGCTTAATCTACACAAATAAATTGTATAGGGGATAAACACCCACACACCACAACAGTTGGGGTCATTGTTCATATCCATAGCTATTTTGGATTGCAAACCCTTTGAGCAGGATGCACCTAACAAGTCCCATCAGCAGAAGCCCTGCATGAGGACTTCTGTTTGCCCAAGTCTATACCATCAGCTTTCAGAAGTACCATCTTTACTTAGAAAGTATTCCACTCACTGGTGTATCCACACATCTAGTACAAATGTGAACATAAAGTCATATCTCTGCTTCAACAATCCTATAAATATGTTGACCTGGCACTAGAAACCCATGCACCTAGCAATTATTGGTTTGTTACCAACAGGAATATAGTGCTTACCATTCTGTGGCGGCAGAAATAAAGCACACCTCCTGGCATGGCACTTTTCATAACAATATATTTAAAGCTTAACAAAAATATTTGTTTTGGCCCAGAACAAAGGAACCTGGCACCCACCAGGTACAGCAAATGCAAGCCCCATTGATTGCAAAAATACAGCTCCAACTTCTACAGTGAGCAAAGTAACTTTTTAAAAAAAGAACTTCCCAAACTCCAGCATAGGCCACCTGCCAAAAATTCATGTATGATTGGCCCTCAAATGATTTTACCAGTCTACTCAAACACAGATAATTGTTTACACATGCGAAATCTGAGAACGCATTTTCAGAGCATATACCGAAGCTCAATGTGGGAAAGTCATCTGCAATACAAGAGTCAGATAACAAAACATAGGGAACAAAAAGTCTCCAGATACGCTTCACCAACATAAAAAGATGTTTTGTTCTGTCCTTGTAACTTGAGTGTTGCTGGATTAATGGTGCCTTCACAGGGCAGGTAGCACATTTCTGTCTTCCCTTCAACATTCCGATTCAGATGTAGAGCAAGTCGGCGCAAATCTGTTATGGTCAACCAATCTGCTGGATACTAGAGCTCAACTTTACCTTAAGGTTATTAAAGCTGAACATACTTGGTAGTTCAACAATACTGATTATGCTTAGGAATAAATTACAGGAGACTTGGAAGATCTAGAACTGCATCTCACAAGAGTTTGTTTTTTTACTTTATAGCAGCCACAGAGGCGGTGTGTGTGAATTTATTCAGAACAGCAGATCTGAGAAAAGGTTTTTGTTTGTTCGCTTCCCTTGCACTAAATTATCCTCCTCCAAAAAGCACCTGCTGTGTTTGCGCCCAGCAAACAGTATACACACGTCTTCTCAGAAGTAACTACCATTGTGTTAAATAAGGCTTACTTCCAGGTAAGTGTGCAGCCTAAATCAGTTTTCATCAGCAACACAAAGATAAATAGGTCATTTTCATTCAGCTATCACAGGCTTCCTCAACCTTGGCCCTCCAGATGTTTTGAGACTACAATTCCCATCATCCCTGACCACTGGTCCTGCTGGCTAGGGATCATGGGAGTTGTAGGCCAAAAACATCTGGAGGGCTGAGGTTGAGGAAGCCTGAGCTGTCACAACCCCAACGTCTCTTTCCTGGCCAGGCACTACCAGTCCAGACTCTATTAATGCATGAGTGAAGTTAGGATTTCTTGTCCCAAGTACATCACTTTTAATTGAGTAATGTTTTCCATTTAAAAACCCATTTACCCAATTTTAAGAGATCCTTTTGGACCACCTCCCTTATGCACTGAGTGGTAATGAGGACAAGCAACTTTTCTCGAAAAAGAAAAGGAAGCAAGCTGACACTACCAGAGAGCCACAGCTAGATTGTATGTGTGAGGAATTAATATAGCCCTAGCCGTTAGAAAGGCAATTTCTAACAAGTTTTGCAATGTGGTGGTAAGATTCCCAAGTCACATAACAGAACGGTTTGCTAATTATGTCATTTGGACCACTGCAAAACAATAAATGCTTGGAGAAATATAAGCTCCGGCCAGATGGTAACTGGAACCATCATTGGCAACTTATAAGCTGAAAGGTGGAGCACTCCTTGTTAATAGGGCAGGATGATTTTAGTGAATGATCACTTTTAGTTTGCCGCTATTGATCTTAACTTTTGTACTTGCATGAACCACATTAGTGTTAATTTTACTGCTGCAAATCACTCTGACTTGGGTAGAAAGTGGCAAATAAAATAAATATATAATAAATACGTGGTGGTGGGAGTGAAGAGGTAGATTGTCAACCACTTACAAAGCAAGATATGTTGCGAGGGGGTGTACCGTATTTCTTTTTTTGGCCCAGATAATCTATATTTTGTAAAAACGTCCATCCCACTGAAAACAGTGAGGGAGAATTGACTATGACAGCGTCAATGTGGTGTAGTTGATGAGCCCAATCCTGAAGCCTCTTGGAAGAATAAAGAGACTCCTTTGATTCCAGCCCACAGAATGTCATTTCAGGCCGTCATGTTAGCTACTGCAGGCAATGCTAGAGGAGCTTTTCATGGGTGTAGTAGATGTCCCTTGCCCTCATGGGCAAAGCTCCTGCCTACCAGTGGAGAGGCATTTCTTCCCTTTCCTAACACTCTCCAGCGAGATGTGTAGCTTCCTCTTTCTTGTTTTTAGATTGGCTGTAGACATTTGTATAATTTTGTGAAATTGCATTTTGTGCATTGTATCTTGGTGAGGAGGTAGTGCTTCTATTTATTTATATCTAGACATCAGAATTACGGTAATAATTTATTGCTTACAGGACCAGCTTCCTGGGATGGGGGGTTACTACTGAAGATCAGGATGGAGGACAAACTTGACAATGTCCTCCTCTCTTCCAAAAATGCTCCATTCTACACAAGACCTCTGCCCGTTTGCCTCTAGTTCTTCCACTGCCCCAGTTCTTCTAACACAATGTTTTGCATTGTACTCAAAATTCAAAGAAAGTCACACTATGAGGTCCCATTGAACTTAATGGGACATATAATAGCATCAAGTAACAGGTCCTCCTGATTTCAATTGTATATTAAGCTTTCTTTGGATTTGGGCCACATTTAATTAGTATTTTAATAATGTAGCAAGTCTTCTTTTGAATTTGTAACTCAAAGAGCTTCATGAATGAGGAAGCATATTAAATAGAAGCTCCAAGTCTTCCAATTGGCTAGGATTTTTAAATCAAGCTGTAAAATTTTCCAGGCCAATTTAGGTCCTGGACAGGTGATCACTGTTAGGACTTTCCTGTAGCAACTTGCTGGACCGATTCACTGCAGCCTTGCCCTCCTTCCTGCTCTGCCTGTCCCTCATTCTACTGTTTAACTGCTGCCTTGGACTTCAACTTGTAGAGTCCATTTGCTTAGGACCCCAGAATTCCTGCTTATGAGCTTTCTTCCCACTACCAGTATATTCTTTTCACTGCTGCAGTGTATGATTAGCTGCTACATAAGTTAGGTTTGACTTCAGTTTCATGTAAACCACCTAGTTTCCATGATTAAGTGGTATATAAATCTTGTGAAATATTTTTTTTCTTAAAAAAAATCAGCACCAGATCATCCAACTAAATTAAAATAACCAAAACCTTCCACTGTACCATTATGAAACTGGATTTGATGACTTATAAAGCACCATGTATTATCATCATCAAACCTTTTATTGGCATCACATACAAACATCCATAACAAATCAACACAAAGTTACCACCTCCCCAGCGTCACAAGTCATTTACCAAAAGATGAGGGCAGAGCAGTCTATTGTCACGTCTCTGAGTCTCCAGGGAGAACAGACGTCTGCAATGTATTTCGACAACAGAAAACTAGATAAAGATATTTAGCCACTAACTTGGTGAACTCCTGATCAATCCCCAGTAATAGAAAATGTATGACCTCCATCTCTGGTTTCTATTTGGGGATGCAGAGTTGATCAAGGAATTGCTGACAGAGATCTACATATAGTTTGCATTTAGGAACCATATGTGTGAGAGTTTCCACCTGGTGGTCTTCACATGGGCAAATTCTTCCTCCTTCCACCATGCCCGAGAACCTTCCCCAAAGGTTTGATGGGTTTGAGTTAAATCTGGCCAGCGAAAATACCCTTCTTTCTTGGGGGTTAAGCAAAAATTCAAGATAATTGTGATTGATTTCATGTGCCCAAGAGAGTTGAAAGTAAAGAGGGGAACATGTTTTCTCTGCTGCTGCTGTTAGTTCCTGGCATTCAATATCCCACAACCTAGTTTTTATTATAGCCTTGGCAGTTGATAGGGACATCTAACGCAAAAGTTCCACTGACAGCCGAAGTTGCTGTATATTTATGTCAAACTGTTGTAGCCCTGGGGAGAGAAAGGAATTTAACAAAACTTCGCTGAGGAGAGGATTTTTATCTGTTGTAAGGCAGACATTTAACCAGCATAGAAGAAATCTCACCCAAGCCACACCATGTATTAGATAAGGATGCTTTTGCAATCATTTTGGTTATTAAAGTTGTGATAAAAGAAGTATGAGGACTAAGCTTAATTGATTACTTGGGCATCTCTGCTCAGTTAAACAACTACCTTGACCATTGTTCAATTGCTTGCTTGAATGTATGCGTAATTCCACATTTTTAGATTACATCAACATATGATGGTATGTCGTCGTGTTGCAGATTGCAACACACACTTAGTCCTTTATTAACTCATCTGCTAATTAAAAGGGAGAGGGAAAAGGTGCAATGAGAGTATTCACAGATCTGTCTGGCAGTGATAGGCGATTTATTAGGTGACTGGCTTTCTCTTGCCTAACCAGTCAAATGGATCAAATAAATCCTTATCCTCCATTAACAGGAGTATAGGATTAACTCAGGATTTAAATAGGTGAATAATGACTGATGCCAATTCCATCTCAAAGTTAATTTCCAACCAACCAACCTCCACCTACTTTTTAAAGACCATGGCTTTCATCCCCCCCCCAACTTTCCCTGTGGCCAAAACTCTGTTAATTGTCACAGGATGTTGTTCTTGCCAACAGCATAAAGAGAAGGCTCAGATCGATTCAGCAGCTTAAGCAGTATGTTATGATGTAGTATACCTCTTAAGTTCCATATGGTGCGAACAAACAAGGTTGGTTGTTTCCATTTTGACCTGCTTGTGGGGCTTCCCTGGCTAGCCTTTTAATGAGGCAGAAGCAACCAGCATTAGCAAAATTATTTGAAAGACTGTTTCAGCAACTATTTGATCCATTACAAGGATATTCTATGGATTTCAGACATTGTTTTTTGTAAGAGTATCATTAAAACGTACGAATGCATGAAATGATTATGAATGATTTTCAAAACAAAACAAAACAGGACTTCTTAAGTCCAGCATTAATGGGCCATGAGTTTTCAAACCTATGCTCGTTTGCCAGGTGGGTTCAAAACACGGATGAAAGGCAGGCAGTCATGGAAGGAATCCAAGCAGCAGAAAAACACACAACCGTCTGCTCATTTGCCATCCCTCATTAAGCTCATGTGGTATTGGTAGACTACACGTCCCACAGAACAAGTGGCTAGAACAAGTTTCATGAATATTTCGGCATTTAAGCAAAGCTCAGGTGTGCTGCTTACAAAACACACATTTCCCTTGCATTTTAACATCCCAATGTAATGCTCCTGACTGCACGTGCTGCCCAAATATTCAAAATGATGATACACATATTAATTTCCCATTACCAAAGCTGTCTTTTTCCCTCTTTCAATTACTTCTTTCTTACCCCCCTGTTACCCCCCATTACTTGTTTTATGGTGTTTTTTTAACAATTGCAGAAAATGTCATAAAATTTAAAAGGTGGCCACTGGCAAAATCTTGTTTCAAACAGAAATTATGAAAGATAAATATTAAAAAACTGGCACTGAAACTGAATCAATCACTGCCAGTGCTACTTGGACCAGGGAGGGGGGTGTTTATAAACCTGTTCCCAACTTTGAAACCAAACCAAGCCAGCATTACAATTGTTTACTAACAACAAGCCTTTGTGGCATATAGCACCAATTTCACTATTAAGCATAACATACCACAAACATCATCTATCATCAATAATCTAAACCCAGCACTAATTACAGGGTCACTGGTTGACATCCATTAATTTTCTACCCTTTAATTATTATCCTCTGTAGATTGAGGTTTAATTTCAAGACCAGACAATTAAAAGGTGGTTAATTCTTAACCAGGTGAAAATTTTCTCAGTTCCTTTAACAGAAGGGCAAAGAACTGGTTCATGAACATATAAATATTCCCCACAAATAATGGCTAGGATCTAAAGTGTTATGGGATAAAGTATCTTCCTCCACCCCTTCCAACTTTGGTTCTCGTGGTTCCCCAAAACAAACTAAAAGTTGGGGGACCCTCAAAAGTTCAGTGCAACACAATGGACTGCAGTCAAAAAGGGAAGCTGGTAATTTCTTTGCAGAGAGGGCATTTAAATTATGTTTAGAGGCTGCTCCCCCACTTACACAATTTTCACTTATGCATGCAGGGGCCCAGAACATAACCCCCACATAAGTGGGGGGATGCCTGTACTGCAGGAAAAAGTGTGTTGCACAATCTTTCTCTCTTTTTTGGCTAATTTATTTCTTATTTTAATTTATATTCCTGTCCTCCGAGAAGCTGGAAATGGCACACACGGTTTCCTCCTCCCCATTACCATTTTATCCTCACAGCAACCCTGTAAGAAAGCCTACCCTGAGAGGTGATGAATGGCCCATGGTCACCCGATGAGCTTCATGGCCAAGTGGAGAGTTGCACTTGGGCCTCCCTAATTACTGCTGTACTTTCATTCCAAGAAAACAAAGGAGAATGAGAGAGGACATGCTGTGTAACTCAGTGTTTCCCCCTCAACTCAAAAAAGATTATCTGGTGCCACTAAGGTTGTATCAAAAAAACAGCAGGCTTATGTAACCACTGAGCACATTACTGGTTGCTTTTCTGTGAGGACACCTATTTCTATCATTCCATGTCAAATATTTTATGAGAGCTCCACCACACACACAGAGTATGCTTAGGCACATTGTTCTGTGGCTCTGCTGGAGCCCTCAGGAAATCAGTTTGGCATAAGTAAATTGTCATCTAGTCCTGGGCAAGGCAAAGGAACTGTTTGTGTGGTCAGTGATCATATGAACCAGTCCTAATTCTGAATAGGACTAAGAAAGCATAGCAGAATAGGAAAATGAAGCACAAGCCATCTCACAGGACTGATACCTTTTAAATTACAGTGTCAGCAACTGAAAGGGGCCATTGATTTCTGAAGAAACCTAAAACCAAAGTACTCCAGAGGATATGCAGGAATACCTAGAACACAACACCAAGCAATAGGTAAAATGAAGGAAGGAAGGATTATTTGGGCTCAGCAATCAAAATATGAGGCACAAAAGTCAGTGGCAAACAATTGTGTTCCTGAAGCTCCTATATAACATAGGCCTTGTTCTTGCCCTTAAGGATATATTTGGGGTGGGGGTGGGTAGTGAAAGGAACCACCAGGTTTAAATTGAAACCATTTCACTTAAAGCCCAGCAAACATATGGAACACGTTATAAGGTAAAAGCCACAAGGGCAAGCCGCAGGAACGTGTTCAACAGGCAACTGGATGTTTTTATGGAATGAGGCAGGAATGAAAGACATCACAGGGAACGGGAAAACACAAAGGAACAGATGTAAGAGGAGGAGATGGCTTACTGGGCCAAAGGCATCTGTCCTGTGTAGCCTGGTATGCAGCTCTAATGTTAGTCCTGAGCTTTGAAAGCACAATTGTTTCAACTGTTGTAAAATTAAAAGTGTGGGAAAAGCACCTTGGCTTGGCTTGGCTTGGCTTGGCTGGACAGCACCAGAATGTCCTGCACAAATCCTGTTCTTGTAGACAAGAATGCCACAAGAGCATCGTAATAAGGCTTGCACAGGAGAACTTCTCTGTGGATATCGCCATGGCCCACAAAACATAAAAAACAAAGCAGTATTAGAAATTAGCCAGGGATGTTTTGCGACTGGCGCAGGTCCAGTTGCAACCATGTGGAGATCTCTGGATGCCAGGTTGACATCTCCATCTGGCTGGCCCCTCCAGCTTTCTTAAGCAGGTTAGCAGAAGAGCTTATTTATTGCATTTATATCCCACTTTTTTCTCAAGGAGTACATGGCTCACCCCCACCATTCTCAGTTAATCCCTACAACGACCCTGTGAGGTATAGGCTGTGACTGGCCCAAGGTCACTCAGTGAGCTTAATGACTGAGTGGGGATTTGAACCCTGATCTCCCAGGTCCTAGTCCAGCACTCTAACCACTACACCACACTTGCTTCCTACAGTACTTCTGCTATGGGGCAGCTATATAAATTATGTAGTACAGTAAATAAATATGGGGAAAGCAACATGTCACTTAGAGAAGGATCTGAAATATTTTCCTTGAAGCTTGAATTTGTTTTATTCTGTATTGTTTTATTTGATGTTTTAATGTGCTGTAAACCGCTTTGAGATTTTGTCTTTAAATTACAAAGCGATATAGAAATTTATTATTACCATTGTTAATAATAATAATAATAATAATAATAATAGCATTATTGGAGGAATGGCGTCTAAACAGTAACCCAGGTTTAAGGTTCCATTTGGCAATTAGCTTATCTATCTGAGTTTCTAACACTGAAACAAAGGTATAGCCAGCAGAGCCCTGCAATTTTGAGGTCCTTATGGTTTCTTTTTCCTTAACTTTCTGGAAGCTATGCACTCTGCCTTTCTAGTGCAGAACTTCATATCTTCCCCTTTTAAAAGGGAGGGGGAAGTAGAAATATTATCCTTCTGTGCAAAGCTACACTCCCAGTACATTACACAGGTGCTGGCTATCGTGCCACTGGCACTGGACCAAGATGGGGCTATGAAGAATAAAACAAGGAGGGGGGCACACTATCATCTGGAAGGGCCCTGAAAGGACTCTCACTGGATAACCAGCTCTCAGCTTTCACTTTTGTGGAAAGTTATTGTTCCAATTTTTCCTGTGCAAGTGTTAATAATTACCACTTTATAAGCTGAGGTAGTTTGTTGTAATATGTATACACCTCAGATCCACAGGCTCAAGCAAGCCTGTAAATTGACATACAGCTAGTATATTGCTTAATGATTAACTGCTGTGCATAACACATCTGTTACCTTTTCCTAAGACCACTCTACGGACTGCCACATTACCATGTCAAAAGTGATCCAAGATAATAAGTAATCCAAACTCCAAAGCACCCTTCTCTGTGCTTTTTTAAGGGAAGCATCAGTATAGTCCCGTAATAATTCAACTGTCATTTGTTATGGACATGCATGTGTGAAAATACTGATGTTGCAATAAAATACCTATCGACTAATGACAAACACCACAGAGAATAGTTAAAACCTTCAACTATTTGGCTATTTAGGAGGCTGTCAAAAGGGTAGTTGTTTCTTGCATGTAACAGATAAAGAAAAAGAGAAAATATTCCAATACACAGGCAAGAAGATAGGTACCGGTAAATCTTTCTCAAGTGACATGGGGAAGAAATCAATGTAACTCTTAAGGAGATTGTTCATCTAAAAACGAAGCCTTGCAGTGGAAAAGTATAGGTGCCTCTGTTGTGCTTTGTCTCACCTCATCATTCTATAGGGGTTCAACAACAAACTAAATTCTGCCCACTGACCTTGCCACCTTCTAGTCTGACTCCAGAACTGGCCATTCTTACATACTTGTTGCATAGAATGATAAATGTGAAGCACTTAATATTTGGCACTTTTCTTAAGAATGTTTGTGATGTTGGTACAATATTAGGAAACCCCTATTAACCTGAGATTCTACCAATATCAACCTCAACCTTATTAAGATGGTAATCAGAGGCTGAAGCAAGGAAGTAAGAAGGAGAATAACTCCCAAATAATCAAGGCCCTTTTGCCTCATCCTGTTTCGTCTCGACATAAGGAGTCACATAAGAGCATCACAAGTACGGTTCTTAAAACTCATTCATTCTACATTAACAAACTAATATAAACAGAGTTGTAGAATTAGGCAAGAAACCTGGAAATGTTAACTTTCAGCTACTTTAATTAGGAAAGTTTTTTTTAAAAAAGAAGCAAAAACAAAGGGTGCTGTGCAGTCATCTTCTCAATGGATTTTCAGCACTTGAATATGAGACCACTTGCAAGAAATTCCTGAACAGCTAACACTGAAGGAATTGTATTACTTGGCGGTTAACTTCAGCAGGACTCTATATGGGCACCAGAGTCTCCCATATAGATCCAGTTGCAGGACCAAGGAGATAGCTGTTAAGTGAAAACTTACAACAATGTTTATAGAATTCTGCATTTGTAACCATTTCCTTTATATGTTGGCTTTACTTAATATGGCACCAAGAGTACCACACCAGAGGGTATGGCAGAATATTGCTACATTTATGGGAACAGTAATGTTTTTGTCTACAATACTGGGTTTACTACGCACACAGGTGACACCAAACTCATACAAGCTCCCCATTTTGCAGGGCCAAGGGAGATTAATATTCACCAAAGCGAAACCACACAAATATAAATACTTAAGGGTCTGGGGTTAAGGTGGGGAAATCTAAAGTAGGAAGTCTTTAAAAATTTCTTTTACTGAGGTGAGGCAAAAGATTGCTAACATCTCAGTGGTTAAAACAAGAATATTTTCATCCTGCTTGAATGCCTTTTTTCTTTTCTGTAAAGAAGTTAGCTGTTTATCAAGAGGGCACATGAGTGCCCCCGGAGGAGCATATTTCTCTCTTAAATAAAAGAACCTTCCTCTTTTTCAATTAAAAAGCAGTATGCTCTCCCTAGCTCCACAGAGACAGCAAGAAAGGAACAGATTAACCTTCCCTGTGCCTACATTGTGTGACAAATCCTTGTTTACCCTCTCCCCACCCTCCATCTCCCTACACACAATAGCATGACCGCAAGGTTCTTTCTGTGAGCTAAGGAACCCATTAGGTATAAGGCAATGAAGAGATTACAGTCAAAATGGCACCCCCAGCTGACAGGAAACACTGGAGGATTTTTGTTTGGTTTGATTTTTTGCTTCAAATCACTTAAGCCTAAGAAGAAATGCCTAGTCCAGATGCTCATTTCCACTGGTTTCTTTATTTAATAAAAAAACCTTGGTCCTCTAAGGGATAACAGCTTACTTCTCTTGTCCTATGTTTCTTTGCCAGAGTTACGGTAGTCAAGGGCTTCCCACACAGAAGGACAGGAGTTTGGAATTATGGAACGAAGGGGTTGAAAGAGAGAGAAATGAAGCAACCTTTTCTGAATGTATGCAGACCCCAGATGTATGCTTGGAGGCTGCTTTAAAAGAATTTACATAGTAAACCATTAACATGCAGTGCCTCATTGGGGCCATTCAGTCTACACTACCACAAACATACACAAGAGAGAGTTTTTAGTACCAGAGAAAGTATTCCACACCACAATGCATCACATAGGGATAGTTGCCATCTAGAGCAAATTCCACCTGGTAGCTGTATCAGGTTCATCAGTGCCAGCCAGCATCCCCTGATGTTGCATACCCAAATGTTATATAAGGTCTGTTTTCACTCTTCACACATTAACTCTTCATTACACATGCGGAAAGCACTACCAGGCTTTTTAAAACAACCCTTAATGCTTATCACTCATTTTATAAGGGTTGTATACAACACCGTGCATGGGATCCCACTCCTGCAATAGGACTTCCCTTTCCTCTCCATGCACATCCTCAGAATCTGCTCCAGAGGGTCCTCCAGGGAGAGGAACCATCACAGAAGTGGAAGCCTTCTGCACAAGCAAAACAGCAGTGAGGTATACAACCCCACATGTAGCTGGAACCTAAGCAGTCTCTCATCCAAGCCCTGGGCAGATCCAAACTCCTTAGCTTGGGTATGTTGGTCTAGCATCAGAAGCCCTGAGACGAGAAAACTGGTTGTACATGAGTCTGGAGCTGGAGAAAAACACTCAGCATGTGCTCGAGACGCACTTCCTTACTAGCACACGTGCTTTAGGGCTCAGAGCATCCTTAAACAAACAAAAAACCTAAAGGGCCCAGAATCAGCTTAAAGCAAAACCTGGCAATTGGCAAATAAACAATCCAGGAGTCGGTTCTGGTTGAATCCGTCAGAGAAAGGAACGGAGCCAGGATTGCAGCCGCAAGGTAGAGGGAGGAACCAAGAGAGAATCTGGCGGAGCTGGGCACGCGCGCTGGCGCTTTTCGGAGCCCCAGCGCAGGTGAGCTGGTGAAGCTTTGGCCAACCTGCTTGGTTTGCGCACTCGCGCACTTACCCACAGCCCTGATGAGGAAGCCCTTTGGCGGGCGCAGCGCCCTACGGAGCCAGGCGTCGCGGAGGAGCTGCAGCGGGGCGGCGGGGCCCTGCAGCAAGAGCACGCCGCCCCGCAGCCAGCCCTGCAGCCACACCCGCGCCACGGCGCGCGCCAGCCCGCCGTTCCAGTAGCAGGCGGCATTGGCGCGCCGGAACGCCTGGAAGACGGCCGCGCCGCTCGCCTCGTAGCCGCAGCTCTCCGCCTCCGGCTCGCCCGGGGCAGCCGCCGCCGCCTCTTCTCCGTCCTCGTGCTGCTGCTGCTGCTGCAGGCGGCGCAACACCAGGGCCAGAGAGCTCGGCGCCAGCTGCACGGCGCGCCGAGTCGGCCGCGACATCCTGAAGGTGCCTCAGACTCTGCCCGTTATTCCCGCCGCTACTGCTGCCGCTGCGGTCGCTACCAAGGGAACCGAGCCCTTCCTGGCAGGGGGCGGGGAAAGAGCGGGCCTGTCTCCACACGGTGGGCAGGGCCTGCCGGAAAGCGGCTGCTGCGGCCCGACCCCCCTGCCCGCCTCTGGAAATGGCAGGTCCTGCTCCCCTTCAGTCAGGCTCCGACCCTATGCGCGCGCGCCGGGGAACAAGCGCAGCCGAAGCCGCGGCGGGAACTTGGCTCGTTAAGTTGCGTTGAACATCCTCGTAGGGTCGCAGCCCGCAGGCAATGAGGTCGCTCGCACGTTTTCTGGCCAGGCTGCCAAAGGGCAGATCCTCACCAGTGTCGGGTTGGTAGGGCTTCTTGAGGGAGGTTCTCAGCACTTGGGACCCAAAACCATTCAGGACCTTGCGATATATATCATGCTTTAAAAACAAGCAGCACCATCAGCCAATTTTTAGCCGTTCAAAGACTGCTAAAGTAGAAAGGGTCCTCGTCACAATACTTTGACACATCAGACATGCATAAAACAACACAAGTGATGCAGAATGGGCTAATGCTGGGAACAGAGATGTTTATGTACCTTCGTCATTACGAGATAATTGCATGTTCTTATCTCCTTCCTATTTCTGTGTGATTTTTGGAATTGGGAATTATTTTTAAAGTGTTCGGTTGATTTGCAGAATACTTCAGCATTCTGAGCTGAACTTCAATTTAGTTGTTTGGGTTCTGTGAGCATCCTTCCACGTTTTTGTTTTTTTTTAAAGTATGTATATATTAGTTTAGGTTTTTACAGTTGAGATTGAGAAAGAAGTGTTTTGTGATGACGACCATAATAGAAACTTTGTATTGCTGTCACTCATATTTTTATATCCAGTTGGAAGGTTACATTCTTGAAAAACCAGCATGCACATCTTACGTTCCAAAGCTTTTGCACATTATTACACCTGCACTTCCATTAAATTAATCCTGTCCATTTAGGAAGCTATCGACATAGTACATTACGGTTTTAAAAGGATCTTTATATGAAATTGCTCACATTTTCTTAGACAATAAGAAGCATTAACAGCTCTGTTTATTTGCAGGATATACTTAGTGGCACAAGAGTAAGTAGTGATGTGTTACTCAACCATTCCTATTTCATTTATTATTTTTCTACCTACTTTTAACATCAAAACTAGATATGATAATATGCTGGGAGAAGAGTAAGAATGGGTGAATTGTTATTTGTCCTCCCCACCCCATTTTAAAATCATAATGCAACTCAAACAGAACAGACCCAGTTAACACTTGGGGGATGGGGGAGAAGCAGGGTATCCTTGCCTAAGTTGACAGTTAATTAAAACTATAGTCCTATAGGAATAAATCCAACTGAACTGTGCAGTAGGATTTATTTCCAAGTTTGGCAACTGAAGGTTTTTGGGGCTTTCACCACCATGAACTCTGGAAGAAAGTTTTTTATGCAGCTGTTTTTATTTTCTTGATTATTCAAAAATGTTAATAATTGTATTGGTTTTGAGGATTTATGTTTTTATTGTATATATTGTACACCACCTTGTACATCCTAGCACATGTCCACTGCATAATGTATGCTGTCACCACAAGCACCAGTGTCTTAAGTAGCAAATACAACTGCCTGCACATCAAATGATTTGTCCCTTACATGTTCCAGTGCTAAATGCACTTATGGTGGTATCCAACTAGGTTTACTCAGAGCAAACCGATGAGCCTAAGTCAGTTATGTACTCATGTTCATTAATTTCAATGGATCTACTCTGAGTAGTACTAGCATTGGGTACAACCCATAGTTTCAAACAAGTTCTGTGTGACAGTCAGTAGCTGTTACTAAGACGATAATGTGCTTAGGATCAAAATGTTAAGAGATAATGATCCCACCGTGAAAACCACAATCTTAAACCTGCTTACTCAGGAGTAAGCACCAGTGGATTCAATAGGACTCACTTCTGAATAGACAATTAGAAGGGTGCTGTAAATTTAGATGTACTAAGATTGTGCTGTGGTTAGATTGTGCTGGAAGTTGTTCAGATATTTTATTCTTTTTGCAAGCCACTTTGAGGGCTTTTTATTTTTTTTACAATCAGGCAGTATATAAATTTTATGAAATAAAATAACTTATTTGTAAAGCTGTATTATTACATCTAAACAGGATTTTAAACTGAGAAAAGGCCCAATCCTATGGCACACTGTGCTAACAAAGCAGTTGGCATAAATACTGCTGCTGAAGAGTTAAAGACTCAGCATTGGGCACTGAGCCAGTATCTTGTGTTTGTGCCCCATTTGTCAAGTGGGTGGTCATATGTCCTCCTAAAAAGCTGAAGTCTCAACTCCAAGCCTATCTATTCAGTAAAAGTATCCAGATACACTTTAGCTTCCAACAAAGGGAAAGGGGAGGCTTTCCAATTATGGCACACTCCACATTTGTTATGGATAGATGCTTATATGGGTCAGATATCTCCCTATATTTAATGATACTTGCCAAGTGTTACAATGAATGATATTACTGATTGGAAGAATAAGAATAAGGACCAACCAAAGTATTTCTGTTCTAATCAGGACTTAGCTCAAAACGGTGGAAAATTTATTGTTACACGTGTTTGGTTTTCTTTTCCTCTTATAGTTAAATACAATGATGATACTTCTTTTGAAACATAGCAATCAAGCCACCTCCCGTCTTCCAATCCTTTAGTTAAAAAATAATTTTAATAATCTAAGCCTGCACTATACGGCACTTTGGTCTCCAATGATACAGAAGCTGAATTTGTGGCAACACATTTGGCTTTTTTATGCAAATATGGCTGGCTGTTAGCCAATTCCTTCTAGAGTGCAGCTGAGAAAATGGGATAATTATTCTGTAGGCTTTTCTGTTCTTCAGATGACAAAAAAGCCTATTCAAATCACTCCTTCTACTGGTGTGTCCTACATGCAGATGCACTAGACTAGATCAGTGTTTCCCAAACTTAGGTCTCCATCTGTTGTTTTTTGGACTACAATTCCCATCATCCGTGACCACTGTTCCTGTTAACTAAGAATGATGGGAGTTGTAGTAAAAAAAACAACAATGATGCCCCAAATTTGGGAAACACTGTACTAGGTGCCAAAATGTAAAGCAGTGAATATACATACAAATACCTGAGGGATGAAAGGAGCGGGGGGGGGGGGAGCCCCGACTACCCTAAGATGCCTTCACCTGGCAGAGATCAAGGGCAGGCACACACACACACACACACACACTGCTCTAGGATTGTGGGGGACACTTACAACAGAGAGCAGTGCAGAAGCATGAACGCATATTAGTGATGCCACCCAGTGTCTCATGAAGGAGCGATTGAGTTCATAGCCCAACTTTCCCTCTTCCAGCCATGCTTTAACTTGTAAGGGGGCTGTTCCTTCACAGGTGGGGAATCTGTGGTCTTGCATATGTTCTTGTCCTCCAACTTCCATCAGCCCCATGGCCAATGGTCAGAGATAATGGAATTTACAGTCCAGCAACATCTGGAAGACCATCGATTCTCTACCCTGAATGCCTTCTCGTACTTTTAAGAATCTGAAGGTAAATTGGATATACATGCAGATCCAAATACAGGCTAGCTGCAGTGCGCTGATCTCAGAGTTGTGCATTCTGTTGAAAGCAGTGCAGTGTGGATCAACAGCTTGCATGCCTCTAATTTAGGCACACAGTTCCTGATCCAAAAAATAGAAAGACTACTTCCGTCCACAGATCTTAAGTTCAATTGGGCAGGAGACAATGCATGATTAATTGTTGTTGTTGTTCAGTCGTTCAGTCGTGTCCGACTCTTCGTGACCCCATGGACCAGAGCACGCCAGGCACGCCTATCCTTCACTGCCTCTCGCAGTTTGGCCAAACTCATGTTAGTAGCTTCGAGAACACTGTCCAACCATCTCATCCTCTGTCGTCCCCTTCTCCTTGTGCCCTCCATCTTTCCCAACATCAGGGTCTTTTCTAGGGAGTCTTCTCTTCTCATGAGGTGGCCAAAGTATTGGAGCCTCAGCTTCAGGATCTGTCCTTCCAGTGAACACTCAGGGCTGATTTCCTTAAGAATGGATAGGTTTGATCTTCTTGCAGTCCATGGGACTCTCAAGAGTCTCCTCCAGCACCATAATTCAAAAGCATCAATTCTTCGGCGATCAGCATGATTAATAGAGAAAGGTAAAAAAGGTGGGGGTTCTGCCCCCTTACCCTTTTTATAAAATAGGGTTCTCTACTTTTTTCCCTTTAATTTTAAGCCAGAATTTTCACCCCAGCCATATGGAACACAATCTGAATCTACTCGTGTGTGTGTGTGTGTGTGTATGTATGTATGTGTGTGTGTGTGTATATATATATATATATATATATATATATATATATATATATATATATAATGATGCTTGGATCAAATAAAATACTGTTAATCAAAAAACTAAAAAGTATGATAAACCAACTGGTTTTCCTTATCCAAAAGCAAAATAAGGTAACTGTGAAATGTTAACTGTCAGTAAATATTGCTAAACCAAAAGGACTCTCTTTCACAGGAAGGACCCAGAACTTCAAAATACTCATTATCAAAGAAAAGTGGCAAAATTCTGCAAATTAATACTTATTCTAACCAGGCTCTTAGAAAGTAGTTTTCCTATGTTTGCCTTTGCCCCTCAAAGGAGTCAAGTTATTAAAAAAAGGAAGGTGAAGAGGGGACTAATTTTAATTTAAAGTAGAAGTCTCTCACATTGCTCTTTATGTCTGATAGCAAAGCACTCAGAACAAGAATATGCAGCAAACAATTCCCCCCTGAAATACCAACTTCTCTCTCTATACTATTGGTAGTGATTGAGTAAGTAGTGATCCTTTAAGACTTTTCTTTTTCTTGTCCCAACTTTGAAACTGAATCCAGATTACATCAGTATGTGCCTTTCTTTCCTTTCATTCGTAATGCAATTTACGAGAGGCATTTACGCTTATTCATCTTAATGGTCTGCCCTGTTTTTCTATCCGGCTGATTTAATACAATTGCACCTAATGAATGTCAATGTGGAACTAGAAAGGTAGAATCCATGGGTTATGTCCTTTTATATGGTAATTTGTGTAAAAGAGCCCTTAGAAGCTGACTTTTCCTTTTATTAAGAACACAAGCTGGAATACCTACAAAACCATCTTTCTGTTTAAGGGATCACCCTGCTATGCCACCGAAAAGTTCAATTTTAAACTTTGAACACAAATTAGGAAGCAGATGGTAAGGAACTCTTTGGCTCCTCTGTGACAATCAGTATTTTCAATGTGTAATTTTTAAAATAAAATTTATATACCACTTTGTTGTAGGAAAACTTCTAAGCTCTTTATAAGAAATACACAATGTATCAATAAACACAACTGAAACAATGAAGCATTTTAAAACAATTAAAATTAACAAAAAATATAAAAGTATGTCAGCATCTACATGTCTGGATGGTCCTGCATAAACAAAGAGTAGAGTGAAGGCTTCTGCCTGATGTCGAGTGTTCCAAAGTGTAGGTGCTGCCACACTAAAAGACTGAATATTTACAATTGCAGAGCAAGTATTTTGTGGCACCAGTAACAGCACCAGTTAAGGTCTTTTTGTATCTTGAACTTGGCCTGGTAACAAATCTGCAACCAGTGCAGATCTGCGAGCAGAGGTGCCATTCCTGTCAGCAATTGTGCTGCGGCATTTTGCACTAACTAGTTTCCAGGACAAGCACAAGAGAAACCTCACAGTAATACAATATTGAAGTCGCTTGAACTACTGTGGTCAAGTTCTCTGGGTCCAGGAATGATCATAGCTACCACACCAGGTGCAGCTGGTAAAAGGCACTTCTCGCCACTGAGGCTATTTGCACCACCTCTTATTGGTCTGTGAATTTAATAATAATCTGAATTGATTTAATAATTTAACAGTCCTATCCTCAACAGAGGTTGCTAAGAGTGGGTAGGATAGCAAGCCTAAAACAAACTTCCTCCATCAAAACAGGTAACTTCTTTATATGAAGATATGATGTACCTCCTTGCGTGTGCAATAGAATCACAACTTTTATCTCCAAAGGACAAACAAAACGAACTGGGTTTTCCATCAGTTTAGAAAACAAATTTAGCATAATAAACCTGTAATACTGAAAAAGACACTAACCGCAGCAGCTGTTACAGAAAGGAGGAAGCGGGGAAGCGGTTAGCTGCAGCATCTTGGAAAAGAAGGTACACGCTACAAGACAGGTATGCACCTTGCTATAGCCCTGGATTCACAATTCTGATATGAATTCCGTAACAGAGACAACTAATTTGGAGCACTGCTATAGCATAAGCATCAAACGCATTGTTTTCGGCATTTATATGCTACCCTATAAAACAAAGATCTCTGGGCAATGTACAGTAAAAAAAGCATGATATCCAGTGTTGTGCAAATGAACATGACAATATTTCCCTCCCCCAAGCCTCTCACACAACCCCAAAATTTGCTCCAAAGGCTCTCCCCACCTTGGGGGACTACAAGGGAAAGAAGGGAAAGTTCTACTGTGCAAGCTGAAATCCATTCCATAAACAGGCCAATACCATTACATGTCACCCAAAGTAAATCTAAAATGAAAGCATACAATCAAAGCAAATTAAATACAACATTAAGAACAGAGCACACAACACCTCCAAGATGTGAATAGTCTTCACTATAGTGGGGTTTTTTTTTTTTAGGAAATGCGCAAACTTTGTGGCGTTTGATCTGCAGTGGTTATTTCACACTTACAAATCATCACATATGTCCATCTGAAGGAGCATTCAAGGTTTTGACAGAAGTCTCTCTCCCCTGTCCTCCGGATAATCCTTTAAAATTCACAATGTCAACCTACAAAGGGGGCTTTCCCATTTTTAAATGTCACAGGAAACAGGAAGGCAAATATGCAAACATGTGAGTAAAAGGAAGGAAGAAACAACCCAAATCTCACTAAAAGACATTTACATTTCATAGGCTCAGGTTTACAGAAGCCAGACATTACAACTGCATGGAAAAGATGTTAATCCCAAGGCAAAACAAGAAGTACCAGAGGCAGCAAAATAATTATGCAAGGTTGCAGACTATAGACTCCTTACTTCCACCCCCACTCGCATATTGTTTGCTGCAGATGTACCAGACGTTTTATTTAGGTCAATCACAAAAGCTGCCAATGTTACTACAGTACTGAGATATACCGGTAGTTATGGGTAAGAAATTGGGCCAATGAATACAGTTAATTCTGTACAGTTAAAGGGATGAATAATAAAGAGGAGTGCTCTAATCAGACTGCTTTTTATGTTTTCCTCTTCATAGGTTGCAACAGGTCTTCATGAACCATGGAACTAAATAGGTAGCAACTAAGCAACAAGACTTGTATTTAAACAAATGACAAACAAAAGCTTTGAGCATTGTGGTGCCCGTTTTCTCCATTCTGTGTATGTTTTAACTGCATGGTGCTCTCAGCTTTCAAAATACTGGGCACATAGAGACTCCCATATTCTACAAATCAAAATCCAAGGCATTAAATTCTACACACTTAACTTGGTTTGATCAGAGCTTAGGAAAGTAGTGACAGTACATTGAGTTACAATCAGTGTGTAGAGACCTTGCTACTGCACTGGTAGAAAGCCCAACTGCTGCAACCTTTTCCTCATCACTTTAACATTTTGGTTGCCATTTCCTGAACCTTTTCCAGCTCTACGGTATCCTTTTTGAGGTGCAGCAACCAGAAATATACCTATTATTTCAGGTGCAGCTTTATTTTCAGTGCTTTCCCCAAGGTTCCCTAGCACAGAATTTGCCTTTTTCCCCACAGCTGCCACACACTTGGGTCAACGTCTTTACTGAGTAGCACATCACAACCCCAAGGTCATGTTCCTGCTTAACTTGAGTAAAGCTCATGTACCTACACACTCTCCCTTAAATACCACCTTCTGTTTTCACAACAAAAATGCTGTGTCACTTCTTAAATTTAGATCTTTAAAGAAGTTGTTTGAAATGCACGTAATACTTTACTCACTTGGACTTTTTGAAATCTTAATGAATTAACACTGGAAAATAAACAACCAGTTTAATGAGAGCCAATAAGAAAGTAGTAGCAATCCCCACCCCACCCCCATAAACCATTATAGTGACATCTACTGGCCAGTTATGCAATTGTACATTTTCATACACTTAAAAGTGTCTGGTATATTGATGCAGTAATAATAAAAAATGCATAACAAAACCAAACTGTACAGTGGTACCTCTGGTTACGTACTTAATTCGTTCCGGAGGTCCATTCTTTACCTGAAACTGTTCTTAACCTGAAGCACCACTTTAGCTAATTGGACCTCATGCTGCCGCTGCCGGAGCACGATTTCTGTTCTTATCCTGAAGCAAAGTTCTTAACCTGAGGCGTTATTTCTGGGTTAGCGGAGTATGTAACCTGAAGCGTATGTAACCTGAAGCGTCTGTAACCCGAGGTACCACTGTATTTTCATATAAATCCGCTTACCATTCTGGTAAGTTCCTTATTATTTTTCTTAATCACTGGGCACCAAAACAGTAATAAGAACATCTTCCAAGTGAGAAGGTTTGATTTAAAGGGAAGAAACTGTGACAAGAAATTCAAGGTTTTCTTTAAAAATCTTTACTTGCAAAATTAAGCAGCATGCTATGATTTATACCCGAATTTAAAAAGGCTAATTAGACTGAAATAAAAACCTAAGAATGGTATTTCTATAAATAATGGGGGGGGGGAGTCTCCACTAGACTTTAAAAGGAAAACATTTGGTAATTAAATACTTGCTACTTTCCATTAAATTGATGAACTTTATTAGCATTCAAACTATAACGAAGTTTGCCCTAAAACATATTTGCAATGCAAAATTATTTTCACTCAAGGAGTGTCTAATAAATTGAGAGCTATGAATTACAAGCAATGCTTTGAAGCAGGCTCGCACATTTATAAAACTTTTTACATCCTTTGCTTGGACTAAGGTATTTATACTACTAAAATCAAACATGCACCACTTTCATACACTCCAGTTTCATGATTTATATTACATTATGTGACACCATATTCCCCACAGCAGCAGCAGCAAGTTTGTCATACATTTGCTCCATTTTCTTTGGATTTCTGATCTTCAATCTTCACAATATCCTGTAGAAAAGGAGGAAATACACTAATGAAGGGTTATATCAACTGAAGCCCTAAGTAATGTATAAATTCATATACAGCATTATTCCCATGCTAATAGCAGGTACTATTTTTTAATCACCTGTCATCAGCCACTGAGTGATTAATAAGCATGGATCTTTGTGTCTTGTGCTTGAAGTGCCAAACTATGACACTATACACTTAAAATGAATACCTGAATACCTAGGAAAACCAGATTTCAATAGTTGCAAATACTAGTGCGATTTCAAACACTACTCTTTTACATAATGTGAAATCACAGGTATTTGCACATTTTTGATATGCTAGGAGACAAAAACCAAACCCACCACTCACTCTTTCTCCCTCTTTCTTTCTTTCCCTCTCCCTCCCACATACACACTTTCAATGCCAGGACTGGCAAGAAAATAATATAACTGAAGCTATATTTCAATTTCTTGAAGTTATTTTGGGTGTTATCTTCCACATGTGTGACAGTATCCATTGGTTCTAAAGGAAATAGATTACAATTGTTCCTCTTGCAATGTGGCTTGACTAAAGAACCACACTCTTTAAGGCTTGTTTTTTGATGGAAGGGAGTATTCATTATATAAACATATGAAGAGCCCTGCTGGATCAGGTCACAGTCCAGCATCTTATTTGCACATTGACCAACCAGATGCCTATGGAAAATCTAAAAGCAAGATCTGAGTACAATAGCACTCTCTCCACTTCTGATTCCCAGCAGTTAGAATTCGGAGGCATACTGCCTCTTAAGAGTGGAGGGGAACATAAGCCATCAACTGCTCTATTTTCCATGCATTTTTCTAATCCTTGTTTAAAGTCATCTGAGTTGGTGGCCATCACCACCTCTTGGGGAAGAGAGTTCCATGCCCTGTGTGAAGTACTTTCTGAAGAAGTGTGCATGCACACGAAAGCTCATACCAAGGACAAACTTAGTTGGTCTCTAAGGTGCTACTGGAAGGATTTTTTATTTTTTTATTTTACTTTCTTTGTGTTTGGCTTTGTTAGAACCCAAGAGTTCTAATATTATGACAGGGAGAAGAAAAAAAACTTCTCCCGACCCAGTTTTTCCATGCAATGCCTAATCTTATACACCTCTTTCACAGGGATGGGGAACCTCAGGCCCAGGATCCAAATACAGTCCTCTGTGTGGCCTTCATGACACCCTCCATGCCACAGCACCTCCATGGTTAGGCAAAGTTTAATAAAGTGCAGTTTGTCTGGTTGCACAAGCAGGCCTCGCTGTGCACACGCAACAGATTAGTGGAATCCCAACCAGAATTAGAAAAACCTTTACCTTTTTAAGAACGCTGTGTATTTCATCCATAACTGTAGCCAAACTTTTGATTGTCTTATTCAGCTGCCCCTCAAACTGCAAATTTGTATCTTCTGATGCCTTCAAATTCTCTTGTAGCTGGCCAGCATCTTTTTTTACTTCTTTAAGTTCTGCAGACAGACCTTTATTCGAATTCTCCAAATTCAATATAGTCTTTTCATCTTCATCTGAAACACCCCCAAAAAAGATTTTAAATCACTTAATCTTTCACTTTTGGTTTTTCTATATTCCTTCAAGCATTACAGAACAAACAGTGTTAAAGATGCTATGTACCTAATTATACAGCTGTATCACCTAGCAGAGCTAGTAATGTGATTTGGTAAGATGTGTCCTCTTTATTCAGGCCAGAAGATATGAGTATTCATACACTCCACCCAAATCATAGGCATTTTAATTGTTCGGCTTTAAAGTATTTTTCAGTTTTAATAATAAACCTTTCTGAATGTGTGAAGCAATAATTCAAAGCTCACTCTCCCACCTGTCTTTTCTTCTAGTGACTGAAGCTTTTGTTCCATCTCAGCTCGGGCTTTTTCACTCTTCTCTAGTTTCTGCAAGAGACTCCCTACATCCACCATAGCTCCATTGTAAACAATGAGGCCAACATTTTCTTCTGAGCTTCTTGGTTCTTGTTTTATAGCAGGTGATGGTAGCAGCAGCCTGTTTCCTAAGGGGGGTTAAGAAATATCATTAAAATCAACATCACCACCAAACATGTCTGGTGTGTTTCAAGACTCCTACAGTAGAAAATTACCACCATTCTACGTTTTCTCAAGAATTCCAGTGCACTCGCATATTCCAAGAGTGAAACAAATGTTTCCCTACCCCACACCCTCAGTCCCAACATAAGGAGTAAAATTTCCACTCAAAATTTAACTTTCAGATTGTCCATAGTGTTGAGATCGTCATGTTGGCAAAATATGGAAAAAACAGGATGGGATCCAAATGTGCCATGTGCAAGCACACAGGGATTTCTGCTCATTCAAAATGGTCCCCTCTCTGAATTTCACTGCTGCAGCCTTTACTACCTACCACACTGAAGAAAGAGTACATGCTATTAAAGTGACACAGGTAGAAGATATTTCAACATACATAATGGTTGACATGTCTTCATAGCTAACAAAATTGTGTCACCTAGCATTTCTTCCTGTGGAGTTTCAATTTCTTCTTGATTTTCTTCATCTTTTGAAGTATCTGTCAGTTTTCTATAAAAGCAAGATTCACGAAGCACCACCTTATTAAGCAGCTTCTTAACCTAAGATAGCAAGAAATCAAATTCACATTAATGGTTTGCTCAACAAAGGCATGATTCTCATGCATAATATAAGCAATACATTTTTACAATATAAATGCCTTAAAAGGGCAAAAAAATCAAATCTCAAAGCTTGAAATATTTTACAGCAATAGAGTAATTTTACGTAAATTCTTGACAATATAATTCTTCTGTATGCATGTGGACTTTGATCATTTATCATTTTTTAAATCATGAGCACCCCCTTGTTTCCTCCCTTTTCTCTAGCAAAGAAAATACAGATGTATTAAAAAGTGACTGGACAAGTCTTATTTCTCTTTATTATACTGCAGTTAATCAGAGAGAAAAAAAACCTGAGCGCTGCAAGGCCTTCCCTTTTCTTCATTCCCATAAAGCTTTAGCAACACACCTGAGCTCGTGAGAGATGCAGTCCAAGTGTGTACAGTATCTCTTCCAAATCCTTTTCTAGAAGGTATCCACAATGGCATTGATCAAAATAAACGAAAGCCATCAGAAGATCGCGGTTAACAGTTATCATCTGTGTTTTGTCTCTTTCCTAAAAAAAACAAACCCACATTTTATAACAATAAGGCTTTCCCCCCTTTTTATTATCCATTAGTTATTTCAGTATTAGAAAATATGTTAAGTACAGCTTCCTTAAAGGCATGTGCATATATACAAATTTTCTAAAGCACTACAACACTAAACACTTTCATAGATGGTTATACAATTTATGAGGACAAGAGATAGGAGCAGCAGGATCTGACAAAAGTTGTTTCCAGAAGTTAGTTCTCACACTGATTACAGGTCAGAGCTACTAGTATATTACATAATATGGAGAGTTTTCACCTCAACTGATTTTTGACACTATCTCCAGTAAACAAACCTGTCAGGAAACAGAACTTAAGACTGATGAAGACAGTTTTGGCAGACAGGCTATTCCTTCCCAGTTCTCTAGCATCTTCATCGATTCAGTTAGCAACTCACAGCACTAAATACCTTATCTTTAGAAGCTCTCTCTTTGCAATGCCGGTTCCCCTCTCTTCTGTCATCTCGTCTGTTCATTTCCTCATCATCCCTATCTATGGAAACAAACATTACCTTCAGCATATTCATAATACGTTAGCGCTTTATACTGCTATTATGCATATCTTAGAATGAAGATGCACACAGCTCATGTGATGCTAAGGGCATCTTACAACATAGAAAAAAACAGCAGAAGTTCTGTTAACACGCATGTGCCAAAGATATTATTTCTCTTCTGAACCACTTTGGTTCAATAATCTTAAGCAATAATTGTAGTTTTATAGATTGGATTTTCACATCAAAAGGTACAGAAGTATTGTACACATTCTGTTACTCACTGCAAATTCACTAGTGTAAATCAACACACATAATTGAGGGCTCTACAGTTTTGCCCTTGTCTGCACCTGCCACCTTTTAATTAGAGTAATCATGCCCATATACCATCATCTTCATCCTCAGCATCCTCTGCTTCCATTGGATCGTATTCTTCCTGGTTATTGTCATCTTCCATTTCATCTTCATCTTTAGCATCATCCTTCCTCTTATCTTCTCTCTGTAATTAGTTCACAAATATTAACACAATCCAATGATTGGCAGTAGTAATTGAAAAACCTTCAAACCACACAAATTGGGTGTGATATCCAACTGTGTCTGCCCGACTGGGTAATCCGTTTCTGCTTATGTAATGTGAGTATCCCTTCTTCGCCTCTACCCTGTTCTCCCTTGTATATCTCTAAATCCACTCTAGAAGAACCCTCAGCCCTCTGGAGCAGATTCTGGAGTGCCCAGAGAGAAGAGGAAGGGGGAGTCCATTCATAAAACACTGGATCTCACCTTTGGTGCAAAAGGTTCTAAAACAAATCACAGAGATCTGGGATTCAATCCCATTCCCCTAGCAAGAGGACTTGAAAACGGATGATGATATTGCTTACGTTTCTGCATTTCCTATTTGCCCTGAAGAGTGAACCAACAGCCAGAAAACTATTAAGCTGAAGCAGTGCTCCAGTTGTTGTCATTGTCTGGGGGTAGGGGAGAATTTATTTTTTCATATAACAATTTGAACTCCTTGTAATGGGAAGAAATCAGTTATAGAATTCCTATCAGGCAAGATCTGATAAAATTAACCAGCATGAGAAATAAAATTAAAACTGATGAAATTTAGTAACAAGCCCTTCCTCCACAAACCGTTCTTAATCAATCAGCTGATTAGTTCTTTCTTCTAATGGCCACTAACCTTCCTGTCATCCCTCTCATCTTTTCTTTCTCTCTCATCTCCAGATTTTCTTCTTTTAGGCTTTGGGTCATCATTTTCATCATCTCGTTCTTCCTTTTTCTCTTTCTTCTCATCTTTTTTGTTCTTTTTATCTTTTTTATCTTCCTTATCTGGAAGCGACAAGAGGGATCTGTATATTCGGACACCAAAGTCCCTTTGAAGCATTTCATTGAAAAGTTCAGCAAATAATGAAACCTGCACAGGAAGCGACAAACTAGAATTAACAAAGCACCGAAACAGAATTACAAACAGTATGCTCGCATAATCTTGTTAAAATGTAATTAACTCTGCTTGTACTTTCATGCATTTCATTTCCTTCTACCTCACTGTGTACTATGCCCCATCCTCAATATACCTACAACCCAGGATAACACCTTATACATCTGAAAAAATGGACTATTGTCCATTAAATAAATTAGTCTTTAACATGCCACAAGACTTTTTGCTGGTTTTGCTAGAAGTGATTAACACCTGAGAAAAGTTACATAATATTCAACTCCAATATAAACAATAATATCAAAAATCCTGTTCATTAAAAGAATGCAGAAATAAAAAATTAATCTGGCACTTGAAATTCTGCAGTTTTATGATATTTTCTTTTGCTTAAACAAAATTCTAGTGAGGAAATTCACCATATCATTTTACAGAAAGGCAGGCTGAAGTTACAAAATAAGGAGTTGGCCAGCTATATCCCCTGATCCCATGGCAAAGTTCAACTCTCTTATAAAGCAGGCCCCACTTGAAGATCACCAAGCCACTGCATGTATGGTGCCAGGCTACAGTAGAAGAGAGGGATAAAATTGTCATAATTTATTTACTGTAACAGGAGCACAGAAGTCTAGCTTGGTGCAAATCCAATTCAAATGAATGGAGGTTTCACAGCTGTACAGCTGGTAAACAGTGTCCTTTTTTCTTAATCTGACATAAGTAATTGAGCTGGTCCTGTCTCATCACGGAACCAAGATGGGGCATAAAACTAAAAGCTTGAAGCCAGAGAGGCTGCACTCTTTAGAGAACAGGGGCACCTTAATTAATTGTATCCAATGCTGTGTGATCAGAAGGGTGATCACACAAGCAGTTATTCAGAAATAGTGAGGGGAGAAAGTTAGGTGAAGAGATGACCTCAAAAGAATGCTCTTTGTTATCCTCCAGCCTATAATCCAGAAGAACGCTAAGAGACATAATACTGCAGTCAAACTTTCCGCTTTTGGCTGCCCAGTTAGGATGCACAATGATTGCTGGCTCATCAGGCAAGATGTATCGCCTCTCTCGACGCTGGCGTTCCACTTCCTCTAAGCGTTTCCTTTCTTCTTCCTAAAGATTTGAAAAAAGTAATTTGGAGTGGAATCTTCAGAGTATGAACTTTAAATATTTACTTCTTGAGGGGAGTGAAAAGGCAGGGGGAGTGAGGAGAGCCACATACTCAGTTGTTTTACTGGACACTCCTGTTCCCTTCCCCTATGTGAATGTTATATGCATGCTAGCTGGGGCACTCCATGACAGAACCTGGAGAGTCAAGCTAGTGTGAGAGTGACTTGGGAGATCCAGGTTCAAATTTTCACTCAGTGATCAAGATCCCCAGGTCAATTTCTCTTACCCTAAGAGAGCTAAGAATAAGGAGATGAGAGATTATGTATCCTGCATTTGAGGAAAAGGAGAGCATACTTCTCCTCTACAAAGCGAAGGCCTAACCAACACTATGATGTGGCTGGAAATTTATTTAACCCTAATGTAACTTAACAAGCCCTGTTATTTAGTGTTCTTAGCATTAGTAATGTTTGTTGCAACAAGGAAGATGCACATGTAAACAGAGATGTAGACTGGCTTAGCAGCTCCTTCCCATGCTACCACCACCTTCCCTCAGGGGCTAGGTAACACTGGAGACAAGATCTTGTAGCTTTTGGATTGGTATGGCAAGAAGTTATGAGAAAGCAGCCCCCCACCACTACAGTATGCATGCATAAGATCAGTCCTTACTCTCATTATGAAGATCTTCCTATCACACACAAACACACCTGAAGTTCAGTTTAATAATGAACTAAACATTTACTAGTGAACATTTTCTACCTAAGTAAATCCACTAGACTTCTACCTCTTTGTCATCTTCAGATTTCCTCTCTTCCTCCTCTTCATCTTCCTTTTCAGACTTCTCCAATTCTTTCTGTTCTTCCTTCTGCTCTTCCACTTTGAGTTGCTTTGTTAGTCGGGCTATCAGCTGGGATTTCAAGCCCTTTGAGCTAAGAGTTCGGCTTTCTAATTCTTTGCGTAAGTCATTAACCTAGTTGATAAATATTACAGTGAGCATTCAATTCACAATTTATATAATCAAACCTATTCAGAGACAAGCACATCTCAAATCACTGAAATATAAGGCAAGCAAAACTTGGCAAAAATCACAAAGCTTCATTTTTTTAAAATTAATGATACATTTGCCCCAATATAACAAACAACAACAACAACAACTTATTATTTATTCCCCAGCCACTCTGGGTGGCTTCCAACAGAATGTTAAAATACAATAATCTATTAAACATTAAAAGCTTCCATAAACAGGGCTGCTTTCAGATGTCTTCTAAAAGTCTGGTAGTTGGTTCCCACCATCTGGTGGGAGGGTGTTCCACAGGGCAGGTGCCAATACTGAGAAGGCCCTCGGCACTGGATCTCAGTGTCCGGGCAGAACGATGGGGGTGGAGATGCTCCTTCAGGTATACTGAATGTGTATCAGTGATTTTCAAAGATTTCACTCATTTAAAAAGATCAAAGCAACACAAATTCTCAATAACTGTACTACCTTCAGAAAAGAAACAATACTGCAATATTTACTAGACTTTGTAATGTAATGTAAACATCCTGAAGTCTTCAGCTATGGTTACCTTCATTGCCTTTGGGTCAAGTTTGGACCAATGAGTAGGAGTAGAAATCTCTTTTGCTTCCCCATCATCCTTCTCCTCTTCATCCTAAAAAATGAAATAAAGTCATCATCCTTCAGAAAGCTTCAAAATGAATATGTTTCTTTCTTAAATTCTGCAGCTGACCTGGGCAAGGCCACAACTGTTTCATCAGACAGTCTTCTCCTAAAGTTACCATTTCAACAAAGCCACATACACACATTCTACTAGTTTATAACAGTGCCTCTCTCATCAGCCAATAAGAGCCATCTCTGTGAAACACAAAAGGGTGATAAAGAACAACAACACAAAGATCATCGGGGACACACAGACACTGCTGGTCACCACCAACCACACAGTGTGTGATATCCCCCAATTTTCAAACCACCCAAAACACTCCTCATTTTGTTAGACCTTTTTACATTTACCAAGTTGCCAATCAGCCAGATAAGATTCTTTTAGGCTATGTTATTTCAATGTCTTGCCTATTTCAAAGTACCATTATTAATATTATTTTTTAAAAGGCTAACACATGGGAGAAAAAATAAAAGGGTTTTTTTTTGTAGAACGGCAAAATGCTTAACACAACTTTTAAAGCTGAAATCTTAACTCAATAACTGGTCCCAGATTCCAGCAACTAGTTCTAAGATTACAAAGATTTGTGCATGGAGTGCACAGCTTAAATTCCACTTGTTGCATCAGTATACACTTAAGTTGGTACACTAGTTGTAATTAAACACAAGTAAGTTCTACACTGCTGAAAGCTGGTTTACCAGTCATTGTTACCAATTATGTTCCTCCTAGGTATGTTTGCGGTGTAGCATGTGGTGTGCATTTTGTGCCTGTGTTCCTGCGCCTGTGAGAAGCAGAAATAGAAAAAGGGATTAGCGTTCAGTGCCTGTTCTCCATCAGCCTCCTTGCGTTCACCCTGAAGCTTCTCGACCAGCTGCTGCTTGTATCCTCGGGAGAGGGTTTCCCACTCTGAGCGGGTGGGAAGGCAATGCCAAACATCCGGGAAAAATAAAACCACTGTCTCCACATGAGCTGGAACCGTACGCCCCTTGTGGGTCTCCTCAGGGCGATGGTAGCGAATCTCTGCAAAACGGTACCTGTTGCAAGGGAAGAAGCATGTTGGAAAAAAAATTCTACAATACATTTTACAGAGCCTAGATCACTGTAGCACATCAAGTAAAGCAACTTTGCTGCGACAACCTGAATTTTTTCTAAAGAAAAAAAATATGAAAGCCATATGTTCTCTTTGAAAAACTTGTGTACAACGCATTTTAAGACATCTGCTAGGGAATAAATTTAATACTAAAAAAGCTGAAGGCAATTATTTTTGCACTTGGCACTAAAATGTGCCATTTCATCTGACTCGGGAGGAAATAAAAGATAAAAGTTAAATTCTTCTTTTTTTGTATTTATTGTGTGGAAGGTGCTTGTTCACAAAGCGATTGACAGCTGATTAACACAAGTAGTAAATCAACCAAGAGAAAATATGGCTACCCCAAACATCTAATTATTTATAAACACGAGAATAATGAAATGAAGTTTCCTTGGCGATCTCCTCCAGCTATGCGTGAAATGAAAGAATATTTTAACATACAAGCATTGCAAAGTTCAAACAACAAATAAAACACATTATTTAAAGTTCATCGTTCTTCAAACCTTTTGGCACCAAAATCACATTTGCGTTGTCAACTAGGATATCACTTTGAGTAGTTTGCCTGCACAGCTACTACCAGCTGCTGATGAAGAAGTGGTTGATTTTGCCCAAATCATTTTCATGAGGATTTTAAGCATGCTGCTATTTCATCAAAATGTTTTTAAGAACGTAGTACTTACCATTGTGTGCATACACTTAAATCAATCCCTGTTAGAGCCCTGCAACAACGGATGGCAGTTTTAATCAGCACAGATGGGTCCTTCTCCGGCTCAGGTCCATCCAGTGAGGGAGACCAGTGTCCACCAATAGCCATGGCTTCATCTTTACCTTTCATACCCACTAAAAACTAGAGCAGAAAAGGCTACTTAGCACTTTCCTTCCAAGAAAAAAAAGATTATCCAAACTGCAAAAAAGGGTAGAATCCTATGCTGCAATGATTTCTGACTGTTCAACTGGAATTCCCTTTCTTCTTCTGAATGCCCTACAGCAGGCTTCCTCAACCTCGGCCCTCCACAGGTTTTTGGCCTACAACTCCCATGATCCCTAGCTAGCAGGACCAGTGGTCAGGGATGATGGGAATTGTAGTCTCAAAACATCTGGAGGGTCGAAATTAAGGAAGCTTGCCCTACAGTCTCCCAACACCCTGGAGAGTGATGAAGTCCATTCTGCATTGGATACAACCCATTAAAATTACACATACCTGTTTGTCAGTTTACATGCCATCACAAGCAGTTATCCCTAATCTGCAATAACGACAGCACAATTCTATACATGTCTACCATGGGCATAATCCCAGGTAAGTGAATATAGTTTTGCAGCCTAAGTCTTGCTCAAGAATGAGTTCAGCTTCTTTTTTTCCACAGCGCATTTCAGTAATGGAATAGGTTTAAACATCATTACTCATTCATTCTGCAAGACTTCAGAACAGTTTGTCATCATATAAAAATGCTTTAAACAATAGATTAAAATAATATTCTGTACTGTAAAATCAGGGGCTTATAGAATTGTATAAACATTCATTGACATAACCTTGAGAGTTTAACAGTATTTTAGCCAGAAACATAAGAAGGCATTTTCTTGGAAGTAGGTTCCAATGAATAAAAGGAGAACTTGATTCACAGTAAATATGCATGTGATTATACTGATGGTTTCACAATGTCTATGGGGGGGGGGGAACCCACAACATTTCTCTCAAAGAGAAAATGTTATTTGCTTTCAAGACGCAAAAACCACCTTACTAGTTTGGATCTAAAGATTCTGCTGTGTGAACAAAGTCTCACGGAAGATCCAGAGCAGTTTGGGAGCAGGGGGAATTGGCGATAACCTTCTCTCCTCCTACTCATGCACAAGGAAAGGGCTTTTTCCAATGCAACAGATCTAAGTCCATTTTTAAAAACGAAACTAGTCCTGTGAATGGGTTGGAAGCACCACATGCTTCAGCAGTGCTGAAAGCAAAAAACATGCAAATAATTTGGATGGGAGACTACAGGGGGCCTCCTGTAATAATAATATATAAAACACATTTCAAAAGTAATTATTTGTGTCCATATAGGAATTCTATGTTCCTAACATAAAGAAAACTATGTGGAAAGCTTGTACCTGCATCAATTTTCCAGCAAAATTTTTAAGTTTATGTTTGTTTGCTAGAAATGCATATTTTTACCTTTATGAGTCTAGCAGGATGTTGAAAACCATCCCGAAGCTCTTGTGGATCTTCAGCAAGAGCACATGATTTGTGATAGAGATCTTCCATGCTAGGACTGGCCATGAGCATCACCTGTTAAAGTAATATGACAAAAAAAAGACAAGACAATGTAACAAAGCTATGATTCAAAGCTTGGTATCTTACACTTAACTGCTAAACTAAATAGGACTAGAATAATGCAAAGTCAAAAAAGATACACCTATTTTGAAGGGTTAAATATCCAAAAATCTCAATGAAATCATCACTTGATTTTAAATTTCTAACAGCATCTAACATGCCCAAAGCACAAAATAAAACTTGTCTAAATTAGCAAGTAGCCTGCAGATCCAAAGCTTCTTGAATTGCTACATACAGTTCATTACAATCTTGCAAAGATTTTATGCACACACAACATGAATCAAGGGCCTAACTAAAGAATCCCTGGAAAGATGTCACCCACTCTGGAAAAAAATAGTTGAAACCGAATCTGGTCCAACTGAGCTTACTGTTCAGTCAAGATTTGCGACGAAGGTAACATCATTGAAAACCTATGCACAGAAGACAATGGGAATCCCTTCAAAGTAGCATTTCCAAACATTTCTATGCAAGCAGGAATGATTTAGGTTAGACATACCTTTGCACTGTAAAGATGGTCAGCATCTGGTGGATCCAGTACAGAAGTGTTCTTATCCAAAGGATCTACCTCTCTATGCATTACATAGAAATTGCAGTAGTTGCCTAGCTGAAATGGTCTTGACATAGGAAATGCATCCACCCAAGTAAACTGAGCATCAAAGAAGTCACTTGGGATGTACAAGTTCTGATATCGTCGTCTCAGTTCCATCATATCACAGCTAAGGCTTTAAACAGTAAGAAAATATATTTTACAACAATAAAAAGAGCTGGGGCTTAAAAACAAATTTGTAGCAAGTTGTAGAATGAGAACTGAGCTCAAACATTCTTTTTATACTTTTGCTTCTACTTTTGACATTACTGAAAAGCAGCTCCATTTTGTGTGTGGATTTTACTGCTCCTTGTAGTATTGTCTGTTTTTCATCTAAGTCGTCAATTCTAATTGTTTATATAGAGCTGTGTGGAACAAGCAAACAAAACAAAGGCTGGTTTTTAAGGCTCTGGGAAACTGCCATCACTGAACTAGCACAGTGGGCACAGCTCAGGAAGCTCCCAAGCCTTGGGAGCAAAGGAGTGGGACAATCTCCTGCGCATATGACTGGCAAGAGCTCAGCTCTAGCCCACCTTATTACAGTCACAAGGTTTTGTGGTTGGGTGGAAGAGCAAATGCTGAAGTTGTATATGGAAAGGAACTCTGCATAAGCTTTAGTTTGTTCATGTCAGGGAACTTCCTCAGTTTGATCATACATGCTCAGGGATTGCAGAGCTCATAGGAACATACGACGAGGCTGCTGGATCAGGCTAATGGCCCATCTAGTCCAGACTATCTAAGTCAACCAAATGCCTTTGGGAAACCAGGGAGCAGAACATGAGTGCAAGAGCACTCTCTGCTCCTGTGGTTTCCAGCAACTGCTGTTTGGAAAGTTCCTTTTTTTCTCAAGGCCAAAGAGCTTCCCCTGAACTGGGCCCAATGGGCTGCAGGTAGCTGCAACACTGCATAGTTCTTAGAACATCAAAAGCCAGCCTTTGGAGGCTTTCACAGAGCTCAGAGCCGTTAGTGTCCACATCTTGGAAGAAAAAGACAGTAACTTAATTTTGTGTAATTTG
Organism: Lacerta agilis; assembly: GCF_009819535.1. NCBI lineage: Eukaryota > Metazoa > Chordata > Lepidosauria > Squamata > Lacertidae > Lacerta > Lacerta agilis. The sequence goes on along the minus strand of NC_046316.1, from coordinate 26,097,179 downwards.
TTTTTTTTGCTTGCTGAAACATTCTCTGGAACAGAACATGCAAATTTTGAAACAAAAACCAAGACTCACAAAAGTTTGGTTCAGCCCTTTGTAGAAGCTAAGCTACTTTTTGTCACAGCCATTAAACTTTTATCAAGTATAAGAAATCTCAAAAAAAATGTTTTAATCAGTCAACCAACAAACAAATAAACCCAACCAACACCATTTTTTGTTTTAGGGTAAGTTGCTTCTCTAGAAGCTGTTGAACAGTTAGGCAACTGTCAAGAGTAAATGGAAATCACTACAGTCCAGCCCTGATCAGGCTTTAGCCGAGGTACAGACAGAAGCTCCCTGTTTTATCATGATAATCTGCAAAGTACACTATTAAGGTATATACCCTTAATGTATCATATAATAAGGTACCATAGATCTCAGAATTCTACAGCCTATACCAGTCATGAAAATACTGCATTCCCTTCACATTTTCAAGCCTTTGTTCACCCCTTCAAGGGTTAGAAACACGTTCTTTCAAATTAAAGTTGAGATTCTGAAAGCACTGAATTATGCACCCAACTTGCAACATCTTAAAGATTAGCTAATGCTTTATTGCCAGGTAAACTGTTTCAGCTCTCCATTTTTCAACATATCTTGCTCCAAAATTCCTGCACAATGTCCACAGCCACCTCACAGGCTTGTAAAAATGTGTAATACAAAGAGGGGCATTGTACAGCTGAAAGTTTAAAAAGCACATCTCCTTAATTTGCACACAATATTCTGTCTACAGTGGATGGGGGTGGGTGGAGAAAGAACAACATTCAAGTAAAACTGTGAGTTACATTAAGTAACGTTGAAGTCAACAAAAATGAAGCTATGTTTCAATCCCTTGGGTTTATTTAATGCATGCTTAATTTACGGCAGCAAGATACCTTCCACAGAAAAATATGAAATCGTAATATGACACCAAGACAACATACCAGTCTAATGAGAACTTGGAAAACTGGACCGTGTAACGGGATACAACACGCCGGGCTCTTCGGGGTGATCGTTCCCTCTCTCGCCGAGGTGATCTTTCTCTAGAGCGTTTTCTCTGGGGTGATCTTTCCCGTGACCTACGTCTCTCACGCTCCCTTTCACGACTTAACCATGTGTGAAATATAAATGTCTTGTTTTAGCGTCTATCATTATGAACGCAGAGCTCACATGCCTATAACTCTAGAACCAACAGCAACAAACATCAAAACATACAGAACTTCCATTCTCAAATCATCATTAACAAAACTGAACAGTACTTACATTCAAACTTCAAATACTTAAATTGTTTGCTCTCTCTAATATGTACAGAAAATTGAGAGGAATTTTTGTATCACACCTTCTGTCATCTTTTCTGTTAGCCATGGGGTCTCCTCTGTCATTTCGCCCCGAAAATCTGGGTGGTGGATCTAATCTCCGTGCTGGCTGAGGCTGTGAAACTATTCGAACAGGGGGCTGTAGCAAACCAGCTAGGAGGGGGGGGAAATCCCACAAGTTCTTTAGAATCATATCAGTAAGCAAATTATAACACATAAATGTAGCTTATTTGTTGGAATATCCGTTTTCATGCTTTTTTATGGCATAGAACATTGGCTCATTTGTTTTGCAGAAAAGAATATGGCAATAATAATCAGCTAATAACAATAGGTATAAGCAACATAAGGTTTCTCATATTTAATCCAATGGGCTGCGTTCATTTAACTCTTCAAATTATATAGGCAAGATGATGAATTTTTCTTCCTCAACTCAAGCCTCATCTTACTGGGATATGCAGCTAGTTTCACTTTAACAGAATTCAAGGGGTGGGACACAACTCTGAACAAAATGGTTCTAGAGACCATTATATTGATTGAATGCTTTAAACCTACATTACTCAGAAAATTGTAACATGCTGGAAGATTTTGACTCAACCATTCCGTTTCCAGCAATGTGGGGTGTAAATAAGTGTCCATTTCAACAAAATACTGCTCTTGCTGTTTATTCTGAGGGCCAGTCCTCACTTTGAGACTGTTTGTCCACCACATGCCCCCTGCTTAACACTTCTCGATATCTGATAGGGAAGCAAGCGCACGTAATCAGGCAGTGACTATATGCTGGAGAGTCACTGCTAATCAGTAAGCATCCAGAGAAATGCAGCTTGCCCTCAAGACTTACAGATGTTCACAAGAACATACATGATGGGGGGAAAGGGTCACAACTATTTGCCAAGTAGTCTGAACTGGCCCTGAAATCATCAACAATTTATTATTTCTGTTGCTATACCACCACAATGATTTCCTCATTAAGCACTGTGAGAGGGCAATGCCATAAACTACAACATGTACAACAAATAGAGGTTACTCTCATCAACTGGGCAATCCAGTTCTCTGCAGCAAAGGAAAAGAGGTCTAGATTAGACTCAAGCTGTAGGAAAGAAGACTGAGCAACAGTACTCAAGAAAATGTCTACCAGAGCATATAATAGCATGTAATTGTGCCAGATGTCACACAACGGGATGAGCCTCAGAAATAGTGCAAGCAAATACAAAGTCCACAGAGCAGAAGGAGGCCTAAGAAAGAACATGCAGGCAAAGCAGATTTAAAACAAAACCAAACAAGGTAACTTCTCCTTAGTTCAGATTACTCAAGTAAAGTCCAAAACATCAACAGTTTCTATGTAGACACTAAACAGATTCTCTTGAAGGTTAAGGCTCTATATGAATGACGCCCATCTTTTTTATTTACCTCTTCAGAAAACACAGAACTAGTCAATTTACCAGCCCTAATGCCAACCTATTTTATGCAAGAAGTAACCACAAAGAGATTATGAATGCTGGTGCTACAACTTTTTTAAAGAGGTACCTTGTTCTTAATGGAGGGGCTCTTTTTATTCTTTAGAAGGATGAAGCATGGGATTCTACAGATGATGTTAAAATGCATATATATTATGGATACTAACAGGCAACACAAACAAAGTTTAGACCAGAGCTATAAACAAAATCATAGAATATCCACAGATAACCTTGATTACAAAATATGTGGCTGGGTTCTACATTCCAATGCTATAATAAACCAGTTTAATGTTATGAGAATGTGCTGTGGTGAACGTCAGGTTTATGAGCTACATTCCCACCTTTTGCACACAAGGATTTCTGTTGCAGTTTGCAACAAGACAGTTTCCCATTTCATCTGAATATGGGAATGTGTGGTTTATACATATCATAGTTGGTTAAATGAGAATTGAACCTCGTTAAATAACCATGGTTTGTAAAAACAGTTTTCCGTACTGGGATAAAATTGAAATTGTGGTTACAAACAGCAACTGGAAGCTTTAACAACCATACCCTGCGTGTGTGGGAATACGCAAGCCTGAAGTTCCCATCACAACAAATCATGGTTTGTTCTGACTTCAGAATGCAGCATCTCTCTTGCACTACAGCTACAAGGTAAACTGAAGACCATATAGCCTTGATACTATTCAGTCAGTTACAGTATATTCTTCCACATTTTTTAAAAAAGAAAACATCCAATAAATGTCAAGTATTGAAGAAATACCTTTCTGCTGTGGCTGTTGTAACAAAGGCTGTGGTTGTGTCTGAAGCAAAGGTGTAATAGAAGCCGCTGATATCTGTGCCTGTAACAGCGACTGTGGCTGTGGCTGTGGCTGCACACTGAATGCAGTCTGCTGTGCAATAGGCTGAAGTACAGGTGGAGGAGTCTTGAGTAAAGGCTGGGTTTGAGCCTGGTTCTAATGAGGAGGAAAAGGGAACAACTTGTGAATCAGCTTTACACTAAAAATGCCAACAAGAGTCAGACTGAGTGGCTGTATATACCTGATTTGGTAGAGTCTGAATTCTCTGCGCATTCCATTTGAAAGGCATATTAGGGTTATATGTTGCTTCTACCAAAACTCTGTCTCCTACTTGAGGACTCTTCCCTTTCACAGCACTGTAAAATGAAAAGAGTCGCATGGTTAGATGTCACACTACCGTAATTCTCAATAAACTTCTTTCTCTGTATTATTTCTCATGCATTTTATCAGTACCACCACTTGTCCACTTATGGTAGAATTAAGTAACCTGAGCTGGAAGAATACATCTTCATCCACAAAACCAAATGTGTCATGTAGCTTGGTAACTACTCCAGTAAAGACACGCTGCTTCTGTGGTTGGCTCTGCTGCTGACTTGACCGAGGTGCTGGATAAGAAACGGTTATCTGTGCTGCTGGCTGAGGAGTAGACAGGCTAAGGCTTGTTGGCAGTGCCACAGCTGGCTGCATGCAAAATAAAACACAAAATTATGTAAGCATTGAAATTTTCTAAATAGTATAGCTGAAATAATGATAATAATAATTTGTATTTATTCAATTTATTACCCATTCTTCACCATCAGGTCCCAACAATTTAAAATTCAATATTTAAAATGTTTTTTTTTTAAAATTACATCCACAGGAATAGGGTGGGTTCTGAAAACATGTCTTGGGTGTCAAAGGCCACACGCTCTGGAAAATTATTTTGAACTAAAGTTGCATTGTACAAAGTGCATAAAAACGATACCTTTTTACATTGGGGGAGAAAAAAAACAGATAAACCTTTATTCTTCTCCTATCAAACTGCAGTTGCACAAGCTGGTTCAACCAATATATCAGAAACCCCACCTGCTTATTATGGTAGCCATTTCTTCCAAATCATTTCCTCAAACTGTTGGCTTATTTGTATTTCTATAAAAATAACCTCAAATATGAAAACTGTAAATGTACATCAGAACACAGAAATGCCTTCAAACTAGCACTACTCATGATCTGGAAGCATAGATTGTTTTTCAGTTGCTATGTAATCAAATGTTTTCCAAGAACACTTCCATATTTTGAATTTTGCTTCTATTATTTAATTTGTGTCAATAATCTTTTCGGCAACCTATTCTTTCCTATTCCTTTCCATTGCTATGTTTTGACCTCCCTAAAGTGGTCATGCACATTGAAATATATGTTTAAAACCATTTTCTGAAAGACTAGCACACAGACAAAAATATGAATGAGTATCTTACATTGCTGCAAAATGTTTGAGAATTTTCAAGTGTAACATAGGCTGCCTTGGGGGGGACGACTACTTTTTATGAACATAAAATAATTACTTTCCTGTCCTAAGAAAAGTCTCTTCAAATATCAGTATACTACTTACAGCACAATCCTATGCAGGTTTACTTAGAAGTAAATTTCATCATATTCAACAGAGATTACTTCCTAGTAATTGTGCACAGAATGGCAGCCTAAGTTTCTAGTCTTATGCATTGGTGTAAATATCTAAAAACTTCAACAGACGTCTAAGAGAAAATATGCATTAGAAATACCCCTTCTAATGACATGAAATTAGTATCTCTCTATAACAGTAGAACTACAAGGGCACTTATATTTTGGTTTGGGAGGGGGAGGCAATCATAGGGATAAAGAACACATTGGATTGAACTACCAGTTGTCTGCATTACATGAGACATAATAAAGTTACCATTATGTTTAAAACTTTAAACAAAAGCAGAGCCAACAAGTGCATAGGGAAATTTATTATATAGTGATGAAAGCTTTAATAAAACTAACCTGTGTTAGAAGAGTTTGCTGAGGTTGCTGCAACTTAAAAAATACAAGACCATGAATTAGTTTTTATGCTTTGTGCAAATCCAGCTTCCTCTTTAGCCATATCAAGCTTTGAGAAATAGCTGCAAAATGTTTTCCTGATTGCCTGTACCTGAATTCTAGCACATTATTTATCTATACAATAGCTGCTCTTTATGTAGTTTTGGCCAACACTTGGCTTTCCTCTCTTGCAGAGTAGTCCAAACTCCCCTTGTGCTAGGCTCAGAGGGGATGAATTAGGTGGTGTCCCTCTGCTCAGCAATACTGGTCTTCCACCGGCTGCCACCACCAGGAGGATAGAAGCATCACTTTGCTGCCAGAATGGGTATATGGAAGGAACGGCGTTTCTGTTTGCTGCTCTGGTTCGCCAGAAGTGGCTTAGTCATGCTGGCCACATGACCCGGAAGCTGGCTGCGGACAAATGCTGGCTTCCTCGGCCTAGAGCAAGATGAGTGCACAACCCCAGAGTTGTCCGTGACTGGACCTAATGGTCAAGGGTACCTTTACCTTTTACTAGCATGACCCCCACCAGCAGGAGCCAGCAGAAGGTCCCAAAATGGAGCATTCTGGATGTGGGGTGGGCTGGGCTGGCCCAGCGTATGTTGGATCCTGAGCAGATATCATTACCATTGTGTGATGGCATCAGGCTGTGTCAAGTTCAGGCTCCTGCAGCTATCACCCTACCCCCACAACTTTTGCCCTGGCATGTTAGGGCTGTGGATACAGCAATGGCTCCACAACTCCATAAAACCACACAGGCCAGTGGCTGGGGTTTGGGATTTCCCCTTTTATGTAATACAGGATGATTCAAGACTATAAATGGCAGTGGCAGTGGCAGGGCAAGATCACCATGTATCAACAACAGACGTCTATTGTCCAAAGATGAGTCCTTCAAAGCACATTTCCCAACACTACCAATATAGTTATCCCATCCACAAATTCTAGATTATAATGAGCCTCCATTTTGTGGCCCATTCGGAATTGCCCCAGTGGCTGAGGTTCAGTGGGAAGATGTGATACAAAGGATAAGGGCAAGACCAATCCTCCCCCTTCTTAATATCTGGAACAATATATGAGGGTTGGGGTACATCTACTTCCCTTGTTGCCATACTCAGACCAACTTCTGTCTCCTCATTACTCTTCTCAAAGAACTCAGCAAATGAAGCTTTTTTTTTTTTTACAATATAGATCAGTTTCATCACAGCAGAAAAACAGTTTCCAAGATTCCTTAGTTAAGTCACTACGGTTCTGTAGAGATTCAAATATAAGGGCACAACAATTTGCACACATAGGGTTGCATACCACACTGCATTTGCAGAGATCTGCTCACACAATGAGACTTTCCCTTCCTCTTCCTCTCCCCACATGCCCTCAGAATTTGCTCTGAATTGTCTTCCAACCCTCTGGAGCAGATTCTGAGGTTGTGGGCAGGGAGGCTGAAAGAGATAAGAGGGGAAGGTTGCTGTGCTAGCAGAACAGCAGTGCTGGATACAACCCACTATGAGAAGGTAGCTATTTGGGTGGGGAATATAAGACTTCATTGTTGAATCCCCCACCACGTTATGAGTGTTGGAGGATATGTTAAAGTGAGGCTAAGTTAAGTAGGGAGGTATATTGGGGGATCAATGGTTTTACATGTCATTTAATGTGAACATTTCAATCATTTCTGTACTTAACGACATAAAACTAAAATACATTTTTTGGGCTGTCATCCAGAACTGGAAGACTATGGACCGATTCAGACAGAGCAAATAAGAGACTGACAATATGCACACAAAGAGGTGAACAAACCTGTTGTTGTACACTATAGAGGGTCTGCTGTGGTTGTGAATATTGCTGAAAAACAGAATCAGAATTGATAACTAGACAGTACTCCAAAAAGATATGTCTGTATACTACAATCTCAGAGAAATGTAAATATGGCAAAACCAAACTGTAGAAATAAAGTTTAAGACAAAAAAAAGATGATACTCGCATTTCTATTATTTCATCAGCTGAACAAAACATTATTGTATCTTCTTTGAAAAGCATTTATTTATTTTTTCAAATCAGTCTAGATATTACAACATGAACTAATTTAACATATGCCGAGTACAATCTGCTATGAAATATCCATAAGCAAGCCTTAATGATATGAACAGGAGCTTTGCAAGATCACAACACCCAGTTATGCCAGCTGCTGATTAAATATTCTAGTTCATCAACACATCCCAGTTTGACCTAATTTGTGTTAAACCATAGAGGACAGATATGCTGTAATGATTTTATTAGTGGCAAGCAAAAGGAGCCCTGTATGAACCTTTTCACCCCATGAAGAGTGCCCCCTACTTTTCTGCAATTTTTCACACCACTTTGCAAATATGTGAAGGTCAATTAGGCCAACGCTCCTTCACTCAAATCTAGTTGCAGTTTGCTAGTTATAAAAGAATGTCCACACATTTGCAAATACATCCCATTGAAAACAGTGGCAAGGGCAACATCTGCATACAGATGCAGTTAATCTACACTACATTATCAATAGGACACACATTCTCATCTATATTCTGTTGCAACTGGTCACACATAACTATGAAAGGTGGGGTACAAATTTAATATATAAACAGAACGGGATCAGGACACAAGTAATTGCTTGCCAGTACTGTGCATCAAGAAATCACCAGCATCGTTTGGCTGGGAACATAAGACTAATTGCTTTCGCAACAGGCAAATGTTTCTTCTTTTCCTCAGGAATAAAAGCAATGTGAGGGCTGTGATACTTTCAGTGACATCATCACGTAGCCAAATCCAATCATGTTGCTATAGTGAAGATCATACTGTGAGGAACGAAATTATTTTATAGCAGCAGCATATCATGTTTGAGAGTTTTGTATAAAGCAACTAACAAATAATAATAATAATAACCATGAACATACTTAAGAACTAAGGAAAGCCACTAAGGGGTACATGAATGTGTTTAGGGACTTGCCAAATCCCTTGAAAACCTACTTTTCTCCAAAAAACGTTTTAAGCATTAAAATTTGACGCATCACTAGTTTTTACTCTAGTTTACAGAATTGTGATTTAATGTTTTATTAGCTTTTCCATTACTGAACGTTTCTTTTTTTGGGTACCCATTGTTAGAGAAAGTCACTAACAAGTAACATTTGTCCCTACTAAAAACATTTCCCTATTTCTGAGGGTATGTGATATTTTGAGAACACCAAACAGAGGCTCAGTGTAATGACTACAAGAAAGCCCTAGACATGACAGGCTACATAAAAACTATAACATTCAGTATCTAAACAATAGTGAAGTCATTTTACAAATAAAAATCTCAAAGCAGATTATAAAGTTTATCTGGACCACTGGCTGCACAAAAATGGGAGTCAGCAGATGCAGTTCCATTTACCTGCTGTAATGCGGCTGCTGCGGCTGCAGCTTGCTGTTGTAAAGCAGCTGTCTGACTGAGTTGATAGTTTGTTGGTGTCTGAGTACTGAGGCCTGCTGCTGCTAATGCAGTTTGTTGTGTATATATTGTAGGAGATGCTCCAAGTAAGGATGGTTGCTGAACACCAAGAGCAGCTGAAAATGTAGGATTTAAGCATTAGGACATCTTAGTTTGGAGTGGGTGGGTAGTACAGTCTCATCATGGTCAAACATGGGCTTTAACAGCACTAAGGATTTCCTCCTGTAAGTCAGAGCATGTGGGGAAATGACTCTTCCTTGCACACCAAGATACAGCACATGCACTTTTTATATAGGAGCTGCTGTTCAAATGCAGAAAAGGTTCAACTTTAGTTTAGAGCCAAAGAATATTATAGTTCATATTTACTACATGCAGCTGCACACACAGTTGGCAGGATAGATCCAAAGCAACAAAGCAATGGAGTCTTCAACAACTCACTTTGAACATAAAACTGAGAGCAATAATAAAAACCTAGCCTTAAAGCTAACTTTAAGGTATATTCAGTTATAGGAAATTAAGAATGGAGTATGCTTTATGCCAAGACTTCTTGGAGTGCCAGATCACAGGCCATTTTCAAACCACATTGCAGACTTAATGATCTGATGCTAAATATAGATGAATTCTGGATCTTTTGAAGCCATGGAAGAAACATTTTGAGGAAAATAAACGCAAAACTGGGTGATGTATCAAACTGTAACGTAACCATTTAAAGATACAGTATAATGTGCTACTTAACAATTAACAAAACAGTATGTGATATAAATAATTCTGCATTTATTCAAACAATCGTTACAAAATATATGTAGAATAAAAATGGAGCTGAAAACTGATGCACCATAAGAGTATGTAAGCACCTGCTATTGCCAGCTGATAGATGCAGCAGGGGAGAGGGAAGAAGAGAAACTATAACATGGTAAATAACATGGTATATTAATGGGCTTAGTATCAGCATGTAGGCCTCATCATGATCATGGAAGAGAAGCTGCACATGCTTAGAGGGGAAAGCTCAGAAATAATTATGCAATTAACAATTACATTTCATTTCAGGCCTCACAGTTAAAACTGCTCATTCTCAAATTTTACTGGTAATTCTGTAATTTAGATCTCATTCAATTTTATTTCCATCCTACCTAAAGGCACCAACAGAAAGCACCGTATCATTTGTAAAGTGACCATATATTAGACTAACTCTGATGTGTCCAGCTAAGCATTCTTAGCCTTGAACTTCATACTCCAAACTCTTTTAACACTTACAGAAACTTTGAAAACAGAGTTGGAAAAATACTAGCCGAAGGCCCAAGTCTGTAAAAATTACCAGGTTCTTCCCTTTGAAGCAGCAAAAAACCACCTTGGGAACAAGGAAGAAAACCATGCTACTGAAGAAATGTAGCATTCCTATTTTAATAACTTGCTTGAATGTGGTATATTGCAAAGCATAGTTGGCTCAACAACTAACAAAATATGCTACAGTACTTACTATTCAAGCTAAATCCAGTCTCTGTATAACAGGGGCACCAATATGTTAATACATGATGTATTCAAAGCAAATTTCCTGGCCTTTTCATATAAACACAATGCTACATTTAAGAATTACTGAGTTTTAGGGATGTCACCTAGATAAAATTATTAAATCCACATATATATTTGTATGAAAAATAAATATTACTAAAGAAAAAAGCATACGATCTTTATAATGCATGTGTGTGGCAAAATCTTAGAAGAAGCATTCCTCATCTGTCACATCAGAATAAATTATTCATTTAAGGTGTTTGATGGCATGCATTTTTAATGAACTTATTAAAATTATTTTTTTTAAAAAAAATAGTTCTGCTAATTAAACAGGATCACCTTGTTGGCTGGACAAAGCATTTTAATCAATCCAATTTATCAATTAAAACCTTTTGAACTATTCATTTTATTTTGGTTTCCTCTGACAAAAAGTATGAAACCTTGCAGGATGTCAGATTGAAGCTAAGGCAGTAATTACTGGTTAAAAAGAAATATAAATGCTGACCTGGCTGAGATACTGCAGTGGCTGTAAACTGGGTAGCCCAAGGGGGATTCTTCTGTCCTCCAAACTGAGCCATGGCGAGCGACAAAATTATTTTGCTGTTTTAGTCTTCTACAACTGTGACCTATCAAAATAAATAACTTTATGAAAGCCACACTAACACTTAAATTATTTTAATGCAAGTCTATTCCAGATTAGACAGACTGGTTTTCAACGCAAGATGTGGCAAATAACGTCTTGAGAAAGTAAATTAACAACAGTACAATTATTAAACTAACCTTTGGTTGGGGAGGATTGCACAAAAGTCACAGGCAAATAAACACCTGGATATTGTAAGTAAATGCATAAAGAAACCTGGTTTGTGACAAAAGTTCAATAGGTAGCTGTAACCAAGACTTCTAGAAGCTCATCTCTCAAGGTGTGGATGCATCTGCAACATAATATGGCACCTTACCAACAGCAACGCTATCACTTTGTTCACATAAGTTTAACTGACTTGCAGAGTTTAAAATGGCACCACAGTTAAAGAACAGGTCTTTGCACTGTAAATATCAACGATTGTTAACCTAGGAGAGTCCAGCGACTGGAGCTGCTGCGCGAAAGAGTGTCTGGCAGCAGGGGGGAATGCCAGGTATACTGAAGCACTTAGCCTGAGACAGAAATGGAGACTGCATTCCAAAGCAATATGTATTCGGAGAATAAAGATGAAAAGCAATCTCTTGAAAACGGAAGTTTCCCGAGAAGTTAGCGCGGGAGAGAGAAAAAGCAACGTCCACTAGAAACATGTAGGTAGGCAGACTGAGGTCGCAAACATCTGACAGCCAGCTTAACTGAGCTCAGTCCGACTCGCTTCTTAGCAATCACACGTTCAATTGTCCTGTGTAAACCACTTGCAAAGAAAACCTCACCGGCAGGATGGAAGATATATTCTATTTAATGGGATACGTGGGGGGGGGGGACACAAACAAGGCCTACAAATAAATAACGAGAGAATGCGAGTGGAGGAAATTCACGGAGTGAAACAAAGAAGTAACTATTAGGTGGCTCTCGCGCTTCCCATGAATGCGAGGCACGCGGGGTGGGGGGGCGAAAAGAGGCGGATGGAGGGCGGGCGGGGACACAAACAAGAGGCCTTTGAGGGCGAAACTGCTAACCAGCTCGCTCGCTCTTCCTCCTCCTCCTCAGGTGGAGGGACAGGGGCCCGAGGAGAAAGCAGCGAGGGAGACGCGCCTCCTCCTCCTCTCCCGCAACAACAATGAGGGGCCGAGCCGAGGCCTGCCTGCCGCCCGGGAGAAGAGCCTCCCTCTTTCGCATTGCCCAGCCCGCCCAAGGGCCGCTGTCGGAGACCTCAAGGCTCGTCACTTGTGAAACGGCCAGCCCGGCCTCGACGCCTTTGACGCGCCTCAACCCCGACGACCCTTTACCTGGCGCGGGCCGAATAGGGACTCACAGGGGCCATTTCAAACTCCTCCGGCACATTCCCCACCCCCTCCGACACCCCGCGCACAGATAATCGAGGCACGGCGCATGCGTCGAAGTGAAGCGCGAGCGCGTACGAGTTGGAGGGGGCGATTCACTCGGGCGCCGCGCACCTCGGTGACGTCTCGAAGTGAGATTTCTCCACCCCTCCCTCACACACGTGCTCCGGGAGGATGGGGTCACCGTCTCCAAAACAAGGAAGGGAAGTGACGGCGCGCATGCGTCAAGGGAAGCACCTTCTCTCTCTCTCTCTTTCACCTAACGATCGAGAAGCAAAGAATCCTATGAGGAAAGCCGTCATTCGATTTGCATTACGTCATATTCCGTCGCCACTTTGCTTGGCGGGTCATAACAGCAGCGCCATCTTACTATCGGGCAGTAGAGTAGGCACCTTGAGCGAATGTCGAGGTTCAAAGGTCCGGGCCTAAAGGAGCGTCTCAGATTCCGCGCTGCCGTGAGGCAAACAGAAACGCTTCCTGATGCCCGCTGCCTACCTGAAGCTCAGAATGCACCCCAAGCGTTGAAAAATCACGAGCCCAAAATAGAAATAGAAATGTTACAGCTTTAATATTTGTTTGACTAACCTTATAAATTTCCAGTGCTCAAATGCGCACTGTCACGCCAGGAGAATACTTCACATTCTCTCTCCAACCGCCGATACTATAGTTTAATTATTTCAGGTACAGTTAGAAAGATAGGCGTGCCTGGCGTGCTCTGGTCCATGGGGTCACGAAGAGTCGGACACGACTGAACAACAACAAAACAGTTAGAAATGTCACTTTAAATGAAAGCTGGTGGGTTATCCAATGTTGAGCGTTCCGTGGAACGGATTCCCTAAGGATGACATCTGTGACAGATGAACCAGGTGCTTGTCTTGACAACTAAACGTCACAAGCAAGACGACAACAAAAGAACAAACCACACTGATTTTTGCCACAATATTAATTACTGTATCAGCAACAGGAATACAGTTTTATTTTGAAAGCACTTAGCTACAAGAGGCACATAGGCAACTCATAAAGCTTTTCCCAAAACAAACATTCGTTGCGAAAACTTGCTTATTTTTGCCAGCTATTTAACTCTTTAACAGCAGAGGAGCTGTACCAGATGAAGAAAAAATCTCAACGATATAAATGCTACAAAGCATAATAGTACAGGTTATCAAGACAAGCACCTGGTTCATCTGTCACAGATGTCATCCTTAGGGAATCAACAATGCTTCCATTTGTGGTCCCCCCCCTAAAATAATCCAAAATAATTGATCAATTGTGTTCAGCTTTTGTGCAATGGAATAGTGCCAGAGTGAAAACAGCAATTAAGACAGAAGAGAACATTGTTAAGCACAAACTTTCAACAGCGAAACCATATCCTGTTTTATCTTTCCAAAGCTAAAAAGCAATTTAAAATATTTAAAGAGTGAAGTACTAGGCAATGATCCTGCTGATTCTCCTGAACTTTGCATTGGCTTTTGATGTCCTTATGGACAGGCTGGCTGGGTTAGAGACTGGAGAGAAGTTGGTGCTTGAGAGCTACTGTTCCACTTCTTGCCATCTATTGCTATGGGACCTTGCACTGTTCTGCCATGTCTCCCAACATGCTTTTTAAAAGTTTACATAAAACTGCTGTTAGCTCTATTTAGAAATGTAGAATACTGCCTGGGTGAGTAATATTTTACGAATACTAGTAATACTTCACTAGACTGGGCTTCACTCCCTCAAAGAAACAAGCTAGAGTCTGGGGTGCTCCTTGACCCATCTGTTTTTGGAGGTACACACTGCCTCTGTGGCAGAGTTTGGAACGATAACAATATCAAGCCGCCTCTCTTGTAGCAGCTTACATGGACAGATACACCCTGACCTCAGCAATCCATGCCCTGCCCTGGTAACATGATTACCTGCTAATAACAGATTAATGTGCTATAATATATTGGGCTCCCTTTGAAGACTCTTTGGAAACTGCAGTTAGGCTATAATACATTATACCTGGTAAGCGCAAGTGCTGGTTTTGATTTTCAAAAGCTTGTCACAGCTTGGTTCCAGGATACTTTAACACTGCTTGTTTTCGCATGTGTCTGCAAGTATACCAAGATATTCATATGAGGTGTGGTGGTTAACTACAGGGGTAAAGGCCTATTTAGTGGTGGCACCTTAACTGCAGCATGCTTTCCCCAGGAGAACTTGCCTGGTGTGTCATTTCAGCACCAGGTGAAGCCCTTTTAATTTTCCCAAGGTTTTAAATAGTCTGCAAATTGTTTTAAGGCTAATTTTGTGTTTGCTTTATTTCTTATGTCTTATATTATGTTTTAATTCTTTGTTTTCTAAGTTCCTAAAGTAACTGTGCCTTTAACAGGAGCTACAGATGCAGAAATCACTAGGAGTAGCTTCCACTCCAGACCATAGCTGTCTTTTCCCTTTTTTAAAGGGAAATTCCCTTATTCTGAACAGGATTCCTTGCAAGAAAAGGGAAAAGTTGACAGCTATGCTCCAGACACTGAGGTGGAATTTAGTTGCATCTGCTAATGCCTGCAGATGAAACTGCTGTTAAAAGCACAGGAGCAGGTAAAAGTGGGGGAAGGGCAATCTTATCTGTAGCTTCAAGCTATTACTAAGATGCATTTATATGAATGAATAAAGTGTTCCTTTGCTGGGCTGTGTGTGCTATTCTTCTGAAGAGAAAATGCCCAAGAAATATAGAAAATAAAAAATTAAGACAATCAAGTGCAAAATAGAAGTATAAAATTTATTTGAAACCATCCACAATGTTCTGTGTTATCAGAAATGAGACACTTTGTAATATTTTTTTTGGAAAAAAATCATGACAAAAAATTAAAATATATTTCCAATGACAGCAATTTATCTTGCCTTTTTAGGACATTTTTAAAGGAACATTTAAAAGTTTAAACAGATATGACACATACAAGGGGGGGAAAACAAGAAAAACTAAAACAAAAAAACCAGAACAGACCATCTCCACAACAATAATTTTTACACATATGTTTCAATACAATTTAAATGCATCTTGCTACATAAACATGAAATCATGTACAACAACTGCTGTGCACCAAAAAGAGTAGCTTAGTAAGATCTTTCAAGTAACATGCAGTCAAAACTTGCGTCTTCAAGTACTGCTGGTAAGCGTTCCCTTGTCTGCAGAGAATATTCAAATATATTTTCCCCCAATGAAATGAAGTAGCTTTAATCCTTTTTCCTGTAAGTATTGTGAAATAATGAAGTGCTTTCCTCCCATTTATTAGTAACTTAAAATAATGGTAAATGATAAAAATGTATTTGCCTTTTCATTTTTCAACGACTAGATCATCTAAATACAGTAGAACGTTAGAGGGAAAATCCACCAAAATCAAAGTTATATATTTTGAAAAATAAATATTGTATGCACCCCCATTTAAAAAAACAACAACACACTACACACAAGAAACAATACAATACAGGGAATATTAGTCAACAACAGCTCAAGTTTCTTCTGCTTGAGCATAATGCATTTTCCTATTTTTGTTTTTAGGCTACTGAAACTGAATTTCTGAACATATCTGCTGTGATTGTTTTATGTATTACATTTTGGATACAATCCGGTGAGATTAGTCACAACTAATTCTTAATGAAATCAATGGGACATTGTGCATTTTTACTCAGAAACAAACTAGAAAGGAAGTCCCACTGAACACAGTCTAATTCACTTCCAAACAAACATGCTTAAGCCTACGCACATTTAACTCAATGGGGCTAGCTTCTGAGTAGATATGCATAAAGTTATTCTATAACCCCACTGATTTTATTGACACCAGTGCTGTAGTCCTGTGCACAATTTACTCCCGTGTAATCCTCACTGAACTCAGTAGAATTTAGTTATGAGTAAACATTTACTGGATTAGATTGCATAACTACATTCTTAAATTTACTTAATTTGGGACTAAGTCTCGTTTAATTCAGTGGTACATTTCTGAATAAATATGCCTAAGACTGCAACTTTTACTAGATTGCACCCTTGGTTTCTGATTACCATAGCCATAATACAGTGGTGCCCCGCTAGACGAAAATAATTCGTTCTGCGAAAATTTTCGTCTAGCGGGTTTTTCGTCTTGCGGAGCGGCAATGACAGCCGCGCTCCGCAAAACGAAAAAAAAAAAGACGAAAATTTTTCGTCTTGCGAGGCAGCCCCATAGACTTTTTCGTCTTGCGGGGCAGCCTTCCGCTAGACGAATGCCTTCGTCTAGCGAGTTTTTCGTCTTGCGAGGCATTCGTCTAGCGGGGTACCACTGTATAGTAAACCCCTTTATTCACACAGCAGCATTTCTGCTTTTCTAAACAGCATTCCTCCAACTCCCCTACTCTGCTGATCAAGCTACTTTTGAAACTTGAGGCAAGAAGGTCCTCTAGATCACAGTTGTACTTCTGACATATTTTTGCAATGTGAAGATTTATTTAAAAAGAAAAAAAAGACAGCACTTCAAAAACTGGAACTATAAGGTCTTAAAATGTCTAACATCAAAATGTTTTGTTGCAACTACAATGAAACATTAGATTTGTAATATTTTACAAAGCATTACCAGCCTATCTGGCTTCAACATCTTGGGCACTAGCTACATTCAGCATTGAAGGACACAACAGACAGAATCTCAAAGCTGCCATGTTTTGCTATAGCTCTAAAATGGCATTCACAAATGCAAGAACATTGTATAGTCTTGCTAAACCGCAAACATTTATTAAATATTGATATACTATATAGCAGAAACCCAACTATCATAATTGCTTAATTAAAGCGTGTCTGTGTAGCTACATAGCATTGTAACACTAGGCTTCTTTTTAAATCATCTTTGTTACCCTAACATTTCAGGTGCCTCTCAAGCCATTTATCTAAACCAGCTTGTATTTGCAGCCTATGCCACTATAACTTTTAATTCTCATTCATAGTGCTGTTTGCTAAATGAAACTATTTTTGGACAACTAGTAGATTTTTGCTCAATTTCATGATTATATTTTGCAGTTCTGAAATGATGGCTGCAATGGCCTGCACACAGAAACAGTTGAGCAAATTAAATTGCTAGTTTGCTTTTGACAAACTAAATAGCTACTTCCTAGAGTTCCAACCACATAATTGGCTATAAATCCTTCATTTGTGAACTTTTACATATCACAACTACAGGTTTGAGCAATTTATTTTGTTTTCTAGCATCACCACGTTAAGGTGTCAATCCTACAGTTATTTGTGAACACGTGTTAACTACCACTGTTATTAGAATTAACTGAAAATTACCTTCTACAAATGCTGTTTGATTTGCAATGGGGAATGAAGTTGGGTAAAATGGTATTAATGCTATCTCAACAGGTCAAGGAGTGTGTAACACAGCTGTTCAATTAAACATTTGCCAAATGCTGAAATGATTCAGTCTTACCACATTCTGTTATTATTATGACTCCTACCATCCCACGGAACAAATCAGTCAGTCACCCTGTTTTTTCTTACAGAAGGATTGGGGTAAAGTATGTCTACAGCTGCAAACCTATGTTCTGGATAATAAAAATGTGTTTATTTTAATATCCCATTTTTCTTCTGTTACGGAACTCAAGATACTGAATATGGTTCCTAGGGAGTCACCCTCCCAAGCACTGACCAGGCACAGATCTGTTTAGCTTCAGCCTCAAATTTTCAAAACTGAAACCAACACATAATTGTTACTTGGCCCGTAGTGAAAGAAAGAAAAACTTCAAAGAAAAGAATTCTTGATTGATTACAGAACTGATTTATTTTATTTTTGTTCCCTTGAAGGAATGCTTTTCATTTATAGTCCAAGTGCCCATTTCACCCTGCAAGACGGAGATAAAGAACTGGTGTTTATAAATGAAAATCCGCCTTTATTTTCAGCTTTTGAGAAGAGGCTTATGTTCATTAAATTGAAGCTCATTACATTAGAGAACACTTTTTCATGCTGCAACAGTACTTGTGATAGTCATGGAGTCCTACGTAAAGCTGCAACAGTGCCATTTTGTGTGTGTGATGTGTATTTTTAAAGATTTAATTCAATTCTATCAATATACTGTACAACACTTGGTTAATTACACTTAAAAGGGGAGTAAGATGAAGATGTGGATTATAGGAGAATACATCTGTTTATAGGGTGAAAACTGATTTATTGTGGTAAGCTTTTGGGTAGACAAGCCTCCCATACCTCTTAAGAGATGTTCTTCAATTACCTGACTTTGAAAGGGACAACTCAAGAGCCACTTAACTATGACTCTGTGGCTCAGGGATTGGGTACAGCAGTGATGGCTGCCATGTCAATGGAGCGCATTGCCAGTAACTCTCCCGGCAAAAGTCATGTGTGCCCTGGCTGCTAGCAATACTCTCCTGGCATGGGCAGGACCATGGTTAGCTGTACAATTCTGGACAGGACCATGGTTAGCTGTACAATACAGATAACTGTAGGGCTAAGTGAGTTATATCAACCTCTTTAAATAGTGCCTGGCATTATGTTGGACTTTGTGTGCAACAACAGTGAGCTTCCATATCTTTCTCTAACAAAGAGGTATGGTAGTCCTCTGCTAACCCCTCTAGGGAAAGCAGAGCTGAACTGCTTTGGTGGAACTCAAGGGAAAGGATCCCAGGGTGTTCTGCTTCTGGTAGAGCTCTGACCCGGTTAAGCTTACTCCCTGCTCATCGAGCCTGGACCTGAGCTAGCCCAAGTTTTTTTATAAAGGGAGCTTGTCTACACTGGTGGTATGTTGTTACAAGATTGGCAGCTTTTGATTATTTCATAAAGGATCTAGTTGCATAGCCACTAACTTGGGGCAGGGGTGGGGAACATTGTTCTTGACCAAGTGAGCCTAGTTTGTGCATCCCGCTAACCCAGACCAAATGTCTGGAGAAAACTAAAGCATGAGTCCAGTTTTGGGTAACCTGCGAAGCCAAATCACAATTTAGCTTAGCATGGCGCAGCAAACAGTCTCCTATCCTAGTACCCATGAGTTTGGGTTAAGCTATGGGTTGGCTTAGTGTGATGTACGAACCAGGCTAGTGGCACTCTCTGGTCTTATATTTTTTATGTGGACTCAAATAAAATTGTAACAGAGGTCTCTATGCCTTAAAAGTAGGAGGACCACGTTAACAAGCTTAACTTAGCCAGTCAGTTACCCATCATAATTAGCTCCCTGTAATCATTAAAAAAGGGATGCGGGTGGCGCTGTGGGTTAAACCAGAGCCTAGGGCTTGCTGATCAGAAGGTTGGCGGTTTGAATCCCCGTGACGGGGTGAGCTCCTGTTACTAGGTCCCAGCTCCTGCCCACCTAGCAGTTCAAAAGCACATAAAAGTGCAAGTAGATAAATAGGTACCGCTCCGGCGGGAAGGTAAACGGCATTTCCGTGTGCTGCTCTGGTTCACCAGAAGCAGCTTAGTCATGCTGGCCACATGACCCGGAAGCTGTACACCGGCTCCCTCGGCCAGTAATGCGAGATGAGCGCTGCAACCCCAGAGTCGGCCATGACTGGACCTAATGGTCAGGGGTCCCTTTACCTTTACCTTAATCATTAAAAATATAGAGGTGACTGCTATTACAATATTATGCTAAGACACAGATTTATGTACTGATCTATACAGAGGGTAACACAGAAAAACGGGGGTATTCAAGGAGCCACTCAGATACAGAAAAGTTAACATATATAGGCTCTAATCGAGGGAATGATTATTGCACATAAATCCCACTGAAGTCAATTTCATGAGCAACTTAACCCCATTAACTTTCAAGGGATTTAAACACTAATTTTTGCAAGCGCAAGCTCAGTATAATTTGTAAAAAAAAAAAACCAGACACCACAAAGTAACAGCAGGTAGTGAAAACCACCAACAGTTGCCCGATTTTGAAGGATCATCAGTCACCATATAGTGCTTCTGTTAAGATCCTTGTTAGCTGCTTCCTCAGGGGAAGAGGCTAAGAAGATCTGTAAGTACTGACCTTCAACATTCCAGGAACACAGAACACTTTTCATAGTAACTGTCTGTAGCAAATCAAAGAAGAATGATTATGTGGGAAAGTGGGTCTCTTTTTTTACACATATAGGTGACCCAACCGCAAGTCCTGAATTTCATGTTTCAAGAAATCTTGTCCTAGATAGCATCTTGTTTTTAATTCAGATTGTTGCTTATGCAGGGATGCTTTCAAGTAGGAAGTTTAAGGGTGCACCAAGGTAGCAAGAACAGTTTGTGGAAACTTAAGCAAGATAGCAGTAAAAGCAAAAAAATTCAATGGAGAGACTTGATAATACAAGCAGAGTTTTTGTAGAGCATGGTAAAGTTAGGCTCTAAGCTTCCTAGTCTGAACTAGTAAAGGAGAACACACAGACTTTATGCACCTGAGACCCTCCCCATATTAACAAATCAGCCAACTACACACCATGTACAAACCCCACTTTACTGCCAATAACATTTTTTTCTGAGAAATCAGTTGAATGAGCTAGGAATTTAATAGAACAAAATAGCACAATTTACAGGACCAAAATGTGATCTATATATCTCAAGCACTTTGCAGAGCCAAAGCCACTGATAATTTGATCAATAGGAGTTATAGCAAATCAAGGAAAACATGCATCTTTTACCATTCCTTTCATTTCCTTGTCTCTAGGCTCCTGAAATAGCTAGCGTGGAAGGTCACCAATGAAAGCAACAGGGAGAATCTTAGACTAAACTGCTTTAAAAAGGGATTTGTGTTGCTACAGCAGTCTGAAGATTTTGCTGCTTGTTACAGCCCCGAAGAATCACTATTACAAGACAATAGTATTACAAACCTTTGTAGCTATAAGCTCATTCACAAAATTACATCAATTTCTATGTAAAAATGATAAATATTCTGAAATGCTACAATAAATAGCACACAGCTGTATATACAGTAAGTAGTTGCCAATTCGCACACTGCATGCATGGTTGATACCATCCGCTATTAAAACTGCAGTTAAATCAGATATTATAAAAATGTAGCTGGCTATTCTATGTGTAACAGTAATAAGCAAGAGTATTTCATAAATTTATTCAAAAACAATTAAAATATACCACTGAAATCAGATTAAACACTTTTATTTCTTAATTTCAATAATATATTTTAAATGTTTTGGTAACCTGATGAATCTAACCATGTTTTATTAGCTGCTAAAAAGGATCATGCACTTCCATCTTAAACTCATTATATGGAAGGACAGCCCAATGAAATTAACAGGACTAATTAAAATCAGTGGGACTTCCAAGTAATGGATTTAGCATCAGGTTGATAAATTACATTTTAAATACATATGGTTTTCCTATTTAGCATTGTCATTTAAAGACCTGCTTTCTTCTTCAAATAGAACAATACATTTTCTACTAGTAGCCATGTCAAAACTCTGCAGTTCACCATAGAGATGTTAAAAGATATCCTAATTGGACGTGTCTATCCTGATCTTAGGGACGCGGGTGGCACAGTGGTCTAAAACCACTGAGCCTAGGGCTTGCCGATCGGAAGGTTGGTGGTTCAAATCCCCACGATGGGGTGAGCTCCCGTTGCTTGGTCCCAGCTCCTGCCAACCTAGCAGTTTGAAAGCATGTCAAAGTGCAAGTAGATAAACAGGTACCGCTCCGGCAGGAAGGTAAACGGCGTTTCCGTGTGCTGCTCTGGTTTCACCAGAAGCGGCTTAGTTATGCTGGCCACATGACCCGGAAAAACTGTCTGCGGACAAACATCGGCTCCCTCAGACAGTAAAGCAAGATGAGCACCGCAACCCCAGAGTTGTTCGCGACTGGACTTAACTGTCAGGGGTCCTTTACCTTTACCTTTTATCCTGATCTTAAGCTTTTGGTGATGTTTATTAGTTAAACCATCTAACTTTACATAAAGCATGTGTGTGGTACTGTGTTTATCAAGAATCACAGGGAAATTAATTCATCATTGTTGCATTTGTAGTAATGTGTACACTGCTAATTTTACACAGCAAAATTTTCAAGAACAAAGATAAGTCTTGCTATAGTATCATCGTAAGCTGGGTTTTCTTTAAATTTCTGAACTGAGTAAAACTGTGGCAGAGTGACATTAAAGTTCCCTATATAAGCAGCTGGTAACTCTTTCAGGAAAGACCTCTTTTTGCAGAAAGATTATATAGACAGCAATACTAAAAAAAACAACCCAGCCTTGCACAGATGAGTAGCTGGAGGAATTCACAACCCTATTTACTGTATAAACAGCTGTTATTTTTAATAACTTTTAGGCTCACAAAAAATATACAGATTTCAAAATGCAAATCTAAGGCACACAAAAATACCATAACAATTTAATGTTTATAGATATTCAAGAAGCAGAAAACTGCTGGTACAAAATGATGGTATAATATTGACTTTAGATTATTTACAATCCCTACATATCTTCTGTTTGAACTAATCATAATCTTTGAACTAACAAAAATGCAGCATATGGGTGTTTTTTTTCTTTTTACAAAGTTTGTTTGCTTTAAAAATAGAAATACTGGGTTGAAAATCTTGCTCTTCTTATACACTTTATAAGAATGTTATAATTCCAGCTGATTCAATGGGCATAAAGATTGGGGAAATGGTCTGAATGGCATTGCCATGTGACCAACATTGTTGAGTGGTAGGTATGGGGGTATAATCTAAAATGCAATCATGCTGGCACAGTCTCAGAGATGTTCATAAAACCCCTCCAGGGTTTGCAGGATCATAGATTAAAGCCACAACTCTGAACAAGTTCGGCTTACTTGGGGCCCACAGAAATTAATGAGACTTGCTGTTTAATAAATTACCACTGATTTTAAGGAAACCAGTTGTTAACCCAGGCAGAGGAGAAAGTGACCCCTGCATCTAGCACCAATTTTATACATAGTGCTCCTGTACCAGATCTGGGTAACTTGACAAGAGTTTTAATCACTAATATAACACCAATCACATTAGGCCGGGTGTGTGTGTAAGAAGCAGGAGTCAGATGTTGTTCAAACACCCTGTTCTTGCTCCCCACTTTGCCTAACAAGTTCTCTGTACTATTGAGAGTGATGATAATCTGGAAGATGGAGAAATGGAGGAGCCCCATGAGTGCAGGAGAGGGACTTTCAGTTCTCTTCCAATGCTCTTTAATCCCTGGATTGGCATACACATCTAACATTTTAAAAAGTAGCTGCAGTGATATAATTGGGATGAATTTCACGTTTACATTTCTGTACGACCAGAATCATAGGCAACTAAGGGTAAACTGAAGAATTCACATATATGTAATTTTTTCCAAACCAAAAACATTTTGATTGAACACACAACCATGGCAGACATTTTTTAAAAAAACAAAAGCACCATGTCTAGAGGATCTAGACTTTTTTTTTTACAGCACCACTACAATATCAAGTATGTTATCAGTAAAACTTCAAGCTCTGGTTAGACCTGTGGAATTTATGTACACGATGGAGAATCACAAGTGTAACCCAAAAGCTTACCCTTATGGCCTGCAACCATTGCTCATACAAAACATGATAATTCAGAGCCCACTGAATTGAGCTGACAGGTCAATAACAAAAAAATTCCCCATCTCTAAAATGTAAACTGCTGATCCTTGATAAGCATGATCCTTATCAAGGCTGCTATTTTGATTGTGGTTGGATTAGTCAATTGAACTGAAAGAAAGGGGGGATAGAGAAAAGGAGTTGGATACTATAGTGTTCCAGATCTGGAGTGTCTACCACACCTAATCTTTAATTTACGATGCATTGTCATGAAAAGGTAAATCATTTCTAAGGCCCAATTCACACAATCTATGTATGGGCTGTAACCTGTTTTTACATAGGTCTACTATTCAAGTAGGTGTGATCAGTCCCATCTGCATTCCTTCATCAGTACTGCACCCATCAGTTGTTCTGAGAACATTCAGTGCCCTGTGGCACCCATCTATTTGATCTGTTAGTAACCTCTTTGTCTGGGCATTCCCAACAGAGTTAATGAAATCCCTGGCATCTAGTCACCAGAAATTAGATGCTGCTGCCTAGGAATCTGAATGTCCTTCTTCCAGGGCTAAAAATCTGTTCACCTAAAAATCTGAAACTAGCTGCTAGAAATGTGAAGTCCCGTCCCCCCCAGCTTTGCTTCTTGTCAGAGCTACTAGAAGAAGAGCAGTGTGGGCCATTACTATCTAAGAGATTTCAGATATTTGCCAAGATTGCTTCTAACGTGAAAGCTTTGTGGCAGGTTTATGCCTATTCAAGGCTCTTAAGCAAACCAATCAGTTCAGCAACCATGCTTCAAGGATGAAATCGGTAAGCTCTGGCATAAGCTTTACAAATGGGAAGTTGCCCTGTAGGACCTAGCGTCCACAGTTCCTGTATGTGGCTGAAATTGTACCTGCATCTGTAATGTTTGGGAACGTACATGGCCTTAAGAGAGCATATGAAGCAGACTTTATTTGTCACACTGCATTTGTGCTGGAGGAATAAGAAAGTGAAAGGGGGGGGGAGTGTACAGACCTAATGTGTAGTTTGAACTAAATATGCAACCTAAACCAAAAAACTTATCAAGTCAAAAGACTGTAGATAGCACTGATAACCTCATAATGTAACAATATTGAGTGAGAGTGAGAGTAAGTATGTGTTCATGCGTTAAAGACCAAAGTGCATTTTAACTTCAGAAGATTTTTTAGCAGGACATTGTACAACAATATAAAAACCAAAGCCATACCAGCAGACTGTTATAAAACCAGAAACTAAAGGGTTTGAATTCTTGCAATGTTTGTGGTACCGGTTGTTGCTAAGGAGGAACCACATGCATACACATGAAAACTGTCCTATCTAGGGAGTTCCAGCCCAATTGGGAAGGGATTTGTTACGTGTTTGCCTGGCAGTGTATTTGGATTTACTTTTCTGGACCTTATTTGGGTATTATATACACTTTAGCAGGGTGGCTGAATTTAATTTAATTTAAAGTTTTTGATCAAGGGCTACATTCACTTCAGCCATCCCTTTGAATCCACAAGCCAGCCACGAGTGTCACCCCCATACTTGCTTGCATGCATAAATGCACGTGTGTGCATGCACACATAGGCTGACAGTCCACCTCCTAGGCACTTCAGTCTTTTCTTTTCCTGCTGCCAAAATAGGTGGGATCTTAAGAGTCAACAAAAGCTTGCATGGTGGACTGAATCAGACCCTTGAACTGGGGTGGTGGTGGTTAGCCACCGCTGCCCTATAGCGCATGAGAACCAATTTAAATGTGGTGTATACAGAACAGTTTCTATATGTGATTATTCTATTTTTTACTAATATTTTCAATACATGGATAGAATCAGCTGGCATCCATGCATGTTATCACGATGGCTCCTCCTGAACAACTGGTAACACAAACAATGCAATAATTTAAGAAGAGCCCTGCTGGGTTAGACCAAAGGTCTATCTAGTGCAGTGGCAGAGGAAGAGGAATGCGGGGGGAGTGCACTGCCCCCAGCAGCATGATCCCGGTGGGGTGCCATTGCAGCTGCCCCCCCTGCCCGTGCTCGGCACCATGCCCCTGTAGGCAGCATGCCACGTCCCCAGGGTGTGCACCACACCCCTGCGGGCGATTTGCCACGCCCCCAGTATTCTCTGCCCCCCCGCCCGTGCCGGAGTATGAAGCTCCGCCGCTGTCTAGTCCAGCATCCTGTTCTCACAGTGATCAGCCAGATGCCCCCAAGCAGGGTTGAGTTCAAAAACACTCTCCCCACTTGTACTCCCCAGTAACAGAATTCAGAGACATCCTTCCTCTGGCAGCAAAGGGAGTACACAGCCATCAAGCCTAGCAGCTACTGAGAGCCTTATGCACCGTGAACTTGTCCAATCTCCTTTTAAAGCAGGGGTCAGCAAACTTTTTCCACAGTCCCTCAGACCTTGTGGGGGGCCGGACTATATTTTGCAAAAAAATATGAACGAATTCCTATGCCCCACAAATAACCCAGAGGTGCATTTTAAATAAAAGCACACATTCTACTCATGTAAAAACACTAGGCAGGCCCCACAAATAACCCAAAGATGCATTTTAAATAAAAGGACACATTCTACTCATGTAAAAACACGCTGATTCCCTGACCGTCCGCGGGCCGCATTTAGAAGGCGATTGGGCCGCATCCGGCCTCCGGGCCTTAGTTTGGGGACCCCTGTTTTAAAGCCATCCAAGCTGGTGGCCATCATTACATCTTATGACATCAGATCCCATAATTTAACTATGCACTGTGTATAAGAGGGGAGGGGGCACGACAGAGGTGTGAATTTATATGCGCCTCTATCATATCGTCTTCTTTATCACCTTTTTCCTTAACTCAAAAACTTGGAAGTGTTGCCCTCTTACAGCTGCTGTTTGAGTTGTGACAACCAGAACTAGCTTGGGGTTTTTTTACATTCTGCTGGTGTGGCTTAGCTTTTATATTTTGTATAATTTCTCACAGAAGGAAAACTTTTTGAGACTGTCACACATTTAGGTCTTGGATACCTTCCTTTCTCCCCACACAATGTTCTCAGATTTATCAGTGTTATCTACTATCTGTTGACTATCAATAATGTTTTGTTTTAGTTTACACATCAAGTTAACTCAGATTTAAAATTATTTCTGTGCACTTTTCTCTAGTTTTGTATTTGGTTGAGGCAAGATCATATTTCTGCTTTGTGTCGCTGCAATTGCATCTCAACAAAAGTTATAATGCAGCTGGGCCTCAAAATGGAGACATAGCACAATACAGACTTCTGCCTACCTGAGACCTTGTTTTTGGCTGGAGATGCCAGGGATTGAACGTGCGACTTTTGGCAGGCTATGGGTCCCTCTTTTGTGCAACTTCTGTGTGGAAATTAGAATGAGCCCGTGATCCTACAATTTCCTACCTGGAGAAAAACCCAATGACAAAGTAGACTTAAGTTCTCAGTAATCACACACTGGGTTGGACTGCGTGTTTATAAAAACCCTTCATGTGTTGACAGCTAACAGCTGGTGAACATTCTGGAAGATTTAATGAACTCAAATATACTATAAAACAGCCGATACTGCAAATTTCTCTTGTAAATACTTTGAGTCCTACTTTCCAGAATGTTAATAAGGCAACTTTAGGAGGGCAGTTGCTGATGCAATTAACAGTTCTACCCCCAAGACTCTAGGAACATATGGTTGTCATGTGTAGCTTGCAATGCTCTGCATGAAAGACACACATGCACTTATTGCTGAAACAAACTACAGCAAATCAATTCTGACAACTAAACACCGTAGTAATACAGGTATGGACAAAATGCTCCTTAAGCTCATATTTGCAAATCTGAACTTTCTGTTTTATTAACTGAAACAAACCAAAAATTTCAAGGGAAAAAGATGGGGGTGGGGGAGAGTCTAAAAACCAAATATTCTTAGTATATGTGTATATGTGTACTGTTGTTGTAGCAGTATGGAACTCTACACAGTAAGAAAAATAACGATTTCTTGGTAGAGAATGTAGAAACCTTAGACAAATGTGATCCTTATACTATTTCAAGTTAACTTTAAAAATAGAAAGTGCTTTTAAATATATATATTTACAGGTTACAACCTCCAACCATCACTAGTGATACTGTTTGTGTGTGGATGTGTGTGGACCATACACGTCCACACACAAACCTATACAGACACGAAAGATCTGTACAAAGATAAATCATCATTGGTTTGTTATCCTTAACTTGGGCTTCACAGCAACGACTGGAAGCTGTTGGAGCAATGGCACCACGAAGGGAAAAAAAATCAGCTTATCTTTAACTATTTCTTGTGATTGAGCACCAAGAGCTGTGTATAGCTAATACTGTCTAAATTGATTTTACATCATAAAAGTTGAAGTATGTTAAAATCTTTATAAAAAGCCCATTTGTAGTAAACAGACAATTCAAAGCACCAAAGTATAAATTCCAAAAGGTAATAAACTGAATAATTCAATCAGGATTAATAACCTAGCCAAAATCATTTAACTATACATTTTTTTTGCTTAAAATGTGCTTGAAAATCACCAGATGTTAAAATATATAAAGTCACAGTTTAAGGAAAAAAATCATTATTTTTTTACCTCAGCCTTCAAAATGGTTGAGATGAACAAAGAGTAAACCATACAAGACTTTGTTCTTTAACAGCACCTTTAGGGATTATTGTGTAACACTGCTCCCAAGGCAAGGTTGTACAGTTGCTATAAAAACTTATGCCCAATGGTTATATGGCCCGGCAACTCGAGTGAGGGCATAAGTAGACACCGTTATGATGTTATCATGAGTTACTGTTAATGCTCGGCGTGATGGAATTTGGTTGAATTCATTGTCTTCATAGAAAATCTCTCTGGTGGCACTGGCCTGGTGCACATTCCTGTCACTGGGTTGTACATTGGTATTTTCAGTGCTTGATTTTTCTGCTTTCTCCTTTGCTCTCTCGGCCATCTTTGCCTCCCACAGCGCTATCCCGTGTTTTGGCTCATTTAAGTTTTTGTGTTGGTAAAAGACTAACGATATCCGTGTGGGATGATTCCGGTTCGGCTTTTTAATCGGAGTCGTGGCGTGTAGCTCACGGCGTGCACATTCAATTAAGATGGAGCCGT
This sequence comes from Lacerta agilis, assembly GCF_009819535.1. Lineage (NCBI taxonomy): Eukaryota > Metazoa > Chordata > Lepidosauria > Squamata > Lacertidae > Lacerta > Lacerta agilis. The sequence goes on along the minus strand of NC_046316.1, from coordinate 26,068,051 downwards.
GTGATGGTGCTACAGCTACCCCACCTATGTCATTATCCAAAAAATTATGCTCACTGTCGGACCACATTTCCTCTGCTTTTTCTTCAGACTCTGTGCGCTTTAAGAGCTCGCAACCTGGGTGTTTATCCGCAGTGGCAGAATCACAATTTGGGTTCTTGAAACCACCTTTTTGCATTGGACACTCCTGGGAAGAACCAATTTCATTTCTGACTACATCTTCTGGAGAATTTAACGGCACTGAGGAATCACAAGAGCTAGCCAACTGTGAGGCAGGAGAGTTTTCTAACTTTATTTCACAATTTTGCTTGCTGACTACTCCTTGTTCAAGTGTGTGGGGCAAAGTCTCTCTGTAGGCTGTGGATTCTGAAACAGTAAGGTCTTGAAGAAATGGGGGCACCCCATTCCTCTTCTCATCCAGCAAAATTCCAGTATGATCGCTGATGGACACATCAAAGATCTTACCTTTGGGTGTCACATGAGGTTTGTTACTACTGCATTGCAAATACCCGTAGGGAGTTGAAAAATCTTGTTGATTATTACTCACTGGCATTATACCACCAGCTTTGTGAGTTAATGGAGAGCAAGAATGTAAACTATCCAGCTTTAAAGGGGAGGAAGGAGCATATTGCTTTAGTACAGAGCAATTTTTAGTAGTGTCTGAATTGTGTTTTATTGTAGAAAGGGGATCACCACTCTCCATTTTTGTCCCAGGTTGCAATGAATTAGCTTTGCTCCCTAAGGAGAAAAAAACAAAATGTTTAAAATATAAAGCTTTATATTTTTCTGTAGCTGGTCAATAAAAAAAGCAAACATAATTGTGAGAATATGAATTTCCCTTCAATGGAGTCTTATTGTTTCCAGCAGAGAAGAGGCAGCTATATCCTGGGCAAGAGTTTTAGCAGTCAGCGCTGAGTTGGAAATAGCACATGTGTGTCTTTGGGAGGGGTGGGGAAAATGTGAAGACTGGTTGGATATGGGAATCCAAAATGTACTAAAAAGAACTTCCTACTGAAGTGGCTGAAATTTTAAAATTTCAGTTGATGAAGTGGCTTGCAAACTCCAGCAGACACAGCTCACATGCACAACAGGTATACATTCTCTAAATATCATGTGAAAATTTACTATTAGTAGCTCTACCCCACCTAAATGCAGTACTTTTTCAAGATAAGAAATTACCTGAGTCAACCTTCTGCTGAGTGCCTTCAGCAACTTACCAATACAGAAATAGAAATAAAAATATTAATATAAATCTTTCTCCTGTAGGAGTCCCAAGGTGATTCACAAAATTTTAAAATACAACCACCACAAAAAACAAAACTTCTAAAACTACATTTTAATACTAAAAAAAAGAATGTAGCGCAACAGGTGATACTGAAACTATTGGACTCCAAATTCCATTTGTGTCCCCAAAGTTCAGATGAAGGTGTCTTTGGTTGACACCTAAAGTTGCCAATGCAGGTGTCAGACACACTTTTCCAGGCAGGGAAATACACAATTGCAGTATCGAGAAGGCCCTGCCTTGTGTTACCTCACAAGATGCCATACTGTTGGCATGACAGTGAGCATGGCCTCCCTCAACTGTCTCAAATCATGTGTCTGCAAGGTATTGGGAGAACTTTAAATACGGGGCCTCAAAGCCATTCAGGGTTTTGTATGTCAGTACCAGTGCCTTGAATTAGGCCCAGGAGCTCACCGGCAAGCTGGGCAGTGCTTTAAGGATCAATTACATGTGATCCTATCTTGGTGCCCCACTTAACAATCTACCAGCTGCATTCTGCACCAGCTGTGGCTTTTGGACCATCTTCAAAGGTAGCCCATGCAGAGGGTGTTGCAACTTTCAAATTGTGAGATTGTCAGAATACGAATTACTGATGTCAGGCTGTCGCTGATCCAGGAACATCCATGGCTGGCAAACAAGCCATAGCTGGGCACAGGCACTCCTCACCACCGAAGCCACTTCTCGAAGCCATCGAGAAGAACTGCTCAAGCTGCACACCTATTCCTTTAGACACCTGTTCCTCCACCCAGAACAGGTCATCTGCCTAATTCCTGGATCTGAGAACAATTTACCCACACAGCACCTCCAACTTGCCATGATTGAGTCCGTTTATTTAAATGTACTCTAGAGTTTCTGATTGCTCTAACGTTTTGCTTTATCCCACCCTCAATACCTATCTTATTAGACACACTGAGAGCTTGACTGTTGATTTCAGATTCTGAGAGTCAGCCCTACCTTTGATAAGCAGATTTCTGCCAGTATCAGGTAACTTTTGAAACAAAGTTTATTGTACCTACCTAAACTTTTTGAAGCTTTATTGGTATTTTCCTGCACTCTGTTTTTTCCCTTTGCAGGAGTAGACAGCTTCTTCTCTGCTAAGGTTTGCTTCTTTGAGTCTGCTTTCTTCTTTTTCGTTGCTCTACGTGGCTCTGCTAGCATTCTTACTTCTCGTGGGAAAGCAGTAAGCACCTGGATTGCCCCAGCTTTTATCTTGGCTTCCAGACCCTCCTCTGTGCCAAATTCATCTGTTTGTGAGATTTTGTAAAGGGGCAGCACATGCAGCTGCTCATCATTGGGTATCACCCCAACCATACGGTTATCTTCTTTTGTTAATGTACAAACCTAGCAGAAAAAGGGGGGGGGGAGATATAATAAATAATCACTTATTTGTTAGTGAAGCAACTTTAGCAAAGGTGATATTTATGTTTTACCATGCAGAATAATATCCTACTTGGGGTGCTTGTGTGAAAAATAAGGAAATTCACCTCTCCTTCAAACATCAAGCCACATGTCATGGTTTGAATAACATTGCACAATTTTAGAAACACTAAGAGCACAATCCTTCACATATCTACTCAGCTGCTTTTCACCTTTAAAAAGTTCTTCTATCTAATGACTTTCACAAGTGGGGAACCCCCTGAGCAGATTTTGGGCAGCACAGGGGAGAGAAGGTTTGTTGTACTTGCAGAAGTTGTTCTGCACATACAATGATTTGGTTCCCTTACCTCTATCAATCCATAAAAACTTTTAACTTTCAACCATGGCAACTTGAAACGCCCCTTGCAAATCACTTATAAAGGGGATTGCAACATACCCAAGAACTAGAGGTCTACTTAGGGCAGGAAGTCGATTATTTGTTTTGTCTTGCATTTGTTGCAATTCTGAATTGCTTTTTATTTTATTTTATAAATGTGACTTTTTTGGATAAACTTTGCAAGAATGTAAAGAAGAGCATAAACCAGGGGTCAGCAACCTTTTTCAGCCATGGGCCGGTCCACTGTCCCTCAGACCATGTGGTGGGCCGTACTATATTTTGAAAAAAAATATGAACAAATTCCGATGCCCCACAAATAACTCAGAGATGCATTTTAAATAAAAGCACACATTCTACTCATGTAAAAACACCAGGCAGACCCCACAAATAACCCAGAGATGGATTTTAAATAAAAGGACACATTCTACTCATGTAAAAACATGCTGATTCCCGGACCATCCACAGGCCAGATTGAGAAGGTGATTGGGCCGCATGCTACCCACGGGCCTTAGGTTGCCTACCCCTGGCATAAACAATTAAGAACACAAGCAAGTCTATAAATAAGGGTGCATTCACAGCTACAGGGTAGCAACCTAAGGAAGACAGGTAGATAAATTGTAAATGAACAAGCACTTGGGAAACTGAATCCCAATAATGTTGCATACCACAGTGCTTCCATTGTGCATGTTGTGTGTATCTTTATGGGCATGAGCACAGAAATCAATGCAAGCGGTGACACCAGAAAAGGGTCGGCCATCCTTGATCCCAAGTCGACAGTCAGGACCCATGTGCTCATTTTCCACCTAAAAAAATAAATTATTCATTCATTCATTCATTTTGTATACCACCCTTCATCGAAGATCACAGGGAGGTTAAGAACATAAAAATACAAAATAAAAACACAAAATACATAATAAAACAAAAACAAATTAATAACTCCCCTCCCACAAATACAAATAAATCTTATCTGGAGATAACATTATATCTCATCAAACACCACCAGCTTCAGGGACAATTTTTCATTTGAAGTGAACAAGTGGACTGAGAACACATAAACCCAATTTACATGCCATGGAATACCAAAGGTCACATGAGCATGAGATTACTCCTTCTTTGCCCCTTCCTTTAGCCATCAGGAACTAAAAACCACAATTCCTGGCTTAGCATTACTTGCAAACTGGGGGTTGTGGTTTGTTTTGCTCCAACAAAACAAAACTTGCACACTCCAAGAACGAACCTTGTGTTCACAACATGGTTTGATTGGAGCAGAATAAACCATAACTCCCAAGGATTATGGTTTGTTGCTCTAACCCACTAGAGGAGAGGACTACAGTAAGAACCATTTGCACACTCATGGTAAACCATTAACCACGGCTAACTTGTTAGTGGTTTACCATGACATGCCAACACTGTCATTGTTACACATTGCTAAATGTGAAAGAAAATGCATGACTTATTTGATGAGAATTGTGCTAAAAATCCTCAGATCTACAATCTAATTAAAACAACATCTATCAGGATTTATTGATCTACCAAACTTCATGCAATACACTGATCGGCAGTGAGGATGAAGAATACAACAATTAGTTTTTTGACACTGTTAGTAAACAGGGGACACAGCAGCAGGAATTTGAAAGCTGTAACACCAGCAGTGCTTTTCTTTCTAGAAGTAAGTCCTACAATGTTTAATGAGACATACTCCCAGTTAAGTGTGCATAGGATCACAGCCTAGCTGCTCTTTCAGCTAGGCAAGTTAAGGTAACGAAAGGCCTTCATCTAACTTGTGCAGCTTTTCTTTCTGCATCACCAGTATTAAAACGATGATGTGTCATAATAGAGATAATGGAGTTTCCTTGATTTTACCTGGTTTTGAAAAGCATCAGGGGCTAGTTTCTGATACAGTGGAGCAACATCAGTGGCTAAAGTTTGCAAATTGTTTTCGAGATGTTCTTCCTAGACAGGGAAAGAAGTCATCATATCATTTTATAGCTTGAGAAGCAGACTAGTAAAACTGTGAAAGCAACATCAAACGTAGATTCAGTACGCTATTTAGTCAGCTTCCTGTGGTTTTGGTTACTAACCCACATGTAAGTTTGCTATCATAATGTCAGAACATAGCAACATTCTTGAGAGTTGCTCAAAGGAAGGCAAAAGCAGTCAGCAAATTAATTCACTTTCCATTTCCAAAAGAAAGATCTAATGGAGGTGTTGGAAGGGAGTTCACGTTGGCATTAAAATACAAACATATATTTCTTCTTCAAAGCAAGTACCGTGTTTGGAAAGCTGCTACATAATAATGAAAGCGTTTGTATGCTGCTTTAGTGTGTTCCAAGCATTTCACACACAATAGACTGGTTCACATGTCAAATTATGCCAAACCATGGCTACATTCCTCCCTAGTTATTTTGCTGCTGCACCATACTGACCTAAGCCACAGTGTGGCTTTGGGTGTTGTCTAACCAGCTTCACTGTTTAGCTCTCTCCAGACTAATAACAAGCTGTAACCAATATTTGTTGTCTGGTTTACAATTTGTAAACCATGGACCCAGGTTCTGACAACACGCTAAGCCAAACTATGACATAGCTCAACACAGTACAGAAGAAAAATAACCTGAGAAGAGCAAAGCAGCCCATGACTTCACTCTAAGCCATGGCCTGGCTTTGCAAACCAGACCATTAGTTCAGTAATACTTAGAACTGTCCTGTAAAGTAGGTCATAATTATTATCATCATCCTAATGTTGAAGATGGGACCAAAGTGATTAAAGTTAAGAGACAGCAGCATATGTAAGGCGCCTACTGAGTTAATAGGGGAGGTACGTATGAGAACTCTCTGTGTGGATTTCAGTGATGCTTTAACACAATCGTTGCAATCATTGCAGCAGAAATGCTTGCCAGAGGGAAGGATCTCCCCTCTCCTCTCCCTGCACCCTGTTATCAGGGTTTGCCCAGCACTCCCAGGCAGATTTGGGGAGGGTGTGGGAGTGCATGAGGGAGGAGACAAAGAGACAGTCCTGTTGTGCTAGTGGGACTTGTGCTGCTTTCCATTAATGCAACAACTTAGCTTAATCCTGTCTGGTCACAGCCAAGTCTATGGGGGGGAAAGGGAAAGGGGAGAAGTGAAAAAGCAAACACACAAAATAAGAAACCGTTTTATTTTAAATTAAAACATTACATTTGCTTAAAGAAAATACACTCAGACCTATGCTAATATGGCAAGCACATCGGTTTGACCAAACAACTATTGTTACATTTCTCTGAGGACATAGTGGATATTCTTTCCTTTCTCCTTCCCCACCCCCCAAAAAGTTTTTTGTCTACTGTCATCAGTCACTCAGCAATCCATGAACACTGAGCATGCTTAGCTCTCACTGGAGTCTCCCTAGTTCCTTCCCTAGTTTTTTACCCTCCCTATAATTTTTTTATACTTCGGCAAATCTCAACTTGCAGACCTCTCCAAAACCTTGTTGTGCTATTCTGGCTACATTAATCTATGGCCTGGACACTGAAAAGAGAAGGCATGATGATGAACGGCGAGTGCCTTCTCTGTCTTAACTGAACAGTACAGAATGCTCATTGCAACTGCATTTTTCCAAGCTGATACACTTTTGTGACTTTATTTAGGTTTTGCTAGTCTTGTAGTGGCTCAGTAGTTGAAGCAACATGCTTATTTTGCAAGACGCTCAGCATGACACTGTGTTCCAGTGCGATGGCAATCTCACTCTCTTCTGTGAGATGGGGGAAACCACGCATATACCCCAAGGGGTTCCTCTTTGCATCCATGGATTATTCCCAGATGACACTCTTTGTGCACATGACACCCACACTGATCTCCCAAAGATTCCCAGGGTATGCCCATGTTGCACAAGCATTAAGATGGCATCTGATGAAGTAAAACTAATCCAGGAAAGCTCAAGCCATAATACGGGTGTTAATCTTAAAAAATGCTTCAAGACTCTTTGCTGTTTTTGTTGTTCTTACATCAAAAAACAGACTAAAGAAATCTGGTCGCTCTTACATGCATGCACAATACCATGAACCCCCGCACACAAAAATGTTGCTATCTACCCAATATTTCTCTTTGACTGCATTCTAGCCAACAGAGATATCTGGTTTTATAAATCTATGCTACGTGCTATTCTTACCTAAAAGAACAATCTTATACTTCTTTACATTAAACCTCATCTCACTCCGTCCAGTTGCTCAAATGATCCATATCTGTCTGTACTTTGAATCTATCTTCTTCTGCTTTTGCATTGCTATACTTCCTAGATTTATGTCATCTGCAAAATGATCAATATCCAGTATTTAGCTAAATAACACCTAATAAAAACAGTGACAGAAACAGAAAACAGATTTATAAAGTGATCCATCTTTTTCATCCTTAACATAACTATACGATTTAGCACTTGCTTCAGCAGCACTTAAGTATATGAAAACGCCTCATCCCACACCAGCCTGCTTGTTCGTTAAGAATTGCACGGGAGTCCCTATTGTGGCCAAAGGCAATTCACAGTGCAGGGACACCGAGGAGGGTTTTCTTTGTGATAGTCCCAAAACTTTGTAACAGTCTCTTCTCTGAGGTGCATTATACCCCTACATGGTTTTCATTTAGATGACTCGCAAAAACACACCTGCAGACCCATGATTTTGGAAGAGATGAATAACTAGCACAAGGAGAAGGTTTTCACTGTACTTTCAACTTTTTCCTGTCATTATTGTATTTTACAATGGGTTTCAGTTTGTTTATAGCTAAATATGGTTTTAATGTTTTTTAATGTTGAATGTTTTTAATGTTTACTGTGTGCCACTCTGGGGCACTCAGATACAGGAAAATATTGCAAATATTTAAAATAAACCAAAACCACACACTATCAGCATACCCCCTATGCAAGCATGAAGTTCATGAAGCATTCCAACTTTTTAAAAAATTGGGAATATGGGAAATAAAAACTAATCAGTGGCTGAAATAACTCTTATTTAAACTGACACCTTGAAGATGTTTGAGGATGTTCAATTTCTATCTGGGAGGGCACATACATAAACTACAGTCTGTTATGGGCTATTGGAGGCATGAAAGGATGGCATCAGTGAAGGAGCCAGCAAGTTAACTGCAAACAGAAGGGTAAATAAAACGTCAAGAAAGACCTTGGTGTACTGTAAACCAATAATGTATGCTTTGGCACAAACAGCACTGTTGTGGTGCTCAGTCTTCACACAGAATCTATGTAGCAGGGATAGAGAAGGGGAAATGAGGAGATTACATTAAGTATCATGCTGCCTTGAATGCTTATAAATGTATATGCCCAAGTGATCCAATTAGCAAAAAAAAAACCTGCACCCTTTTTGCTTTTAGTCCCTAAAAAGTAAAATTAGAAATTATTTTGAGAAAGGCAAGGAGGGCACTTACTTGTTTGTGATCATCAGTGAGAAGTCTAAATTTCCTGGGGGCTTTGCTTCTGGCAAACTTACAGCCATTATAATACATACTCCATGAACAGCCAAATGAGAAGGATGCTCCACATGTCTCTGGATCAAGGCCTTGACAGGCGCAGGTACGACTGTGGAAGAATTAAACAAGTGGCAATCAGCCAGCAGTGCAGCAAGCTTCTATAAATGCATACCCCAAACATCTCTGAACAGAACAATGGAAAAACACATGTCATAGTTTATCAGCAGTTTTTGATAATGACCAATTTGGGTATAAATATTACTTTTCCATTACTGTGTATAAGAGATTTCCTAGTCAATTGACCTACTAATGGGATATACTAAGTTTATAATTTAAGATATTTAGAGAAAGATATCATACTTGATAGGTTTGGTTGTGATTCCTTGACAGCATCAGAAGCAGCACAACAAGATGTGGCTCAAGTAAATTAAAATGAAGGGAAACACCTGTCTTCATGTAATTTCTTTTTTTTGCCAGTAATAGAAACAGGAGGAGCAGAAAGCTCATTTTGGTCCTCCCACACTATACTCAAATTGGCAATTAAATGTTGGCTACATCCTACTCAACTACAAAATAACACTTTTTCAAGTTTTATGTACTAGGGCTATAATCTGAAATCTTAAAAAGACTAATTACGAGTCACAGAAGTAAATTATGTGGGAGAATGAAAACTTTCATGCATCAAAATATCAGTGTTCTGGAGTGCACTCACTCTTCATTTAGTGCACATCTTCGGCTAGTTGGACAGCCATATTTTCTGAGGCTCTGGGTCAGTTCCTTGTATAGAGTGTCAGCCAGAAGATGAGGAATCCCCTCCCAAGCCAAAATAAGTATCACAATGACGGCATTTTGGCAGTGATGTCCTGCACGCTGTCGAACCAAGCAGAGCAGTTTTTCTTCATCACTACTTCTTCGTATCACCTGAAAAACAGGTTGAGTTGTTTGGAGATCAAACAGAAAGGATCTAAGGCACTGATGCCAGTTATTTGTTTGCAGAGACCCTGTCGTGTAGGATTTCTTCTAAAGATTGCATATTGCTACCAACCCTTATTTACCAGAATTTTGTATTATTAGTGTCTTCACCACTCGCTCTAAGTTAGCCACATCTGGAGGGTTGTTACCCATCCCTGCCTCAAGGCACACCAGAACTCCATTTCCTTCTCCTCTTCATGGCTCATGCACAGAGATACATATGTGCTAAAGTGAAGAGGGTAAAGCCAGGTCCTACAGAGCTTCCTCCAATCATGAGTACAGCATCAGACAGGAAAAAGGATTGTGCCCCAAATTCAGTGTTCATTTTGCAGAGGTGATGGATTAGATTAATGGGATTAACTGATTTGCACTGTGTTACATTTTTGAAAGCTTGTAGATTCTTTTAAATTGGTAGGCAAAACAGTAAAATAATTATTACTAATCTAAACCCACCAGTGTTGTCTTCCCAATGCATCAACTCTAACCAGGTTACAAACCCACAGTCGGAGATGGATAAACAAACTCCATAGTTAGTGTCAGTACAGCAGTTAATGCTGAGCCACCACTAAAGGGGGAAAGACAAGGCAGAATTTGCAACAAAGTGGAGGAAGGGGAGAAAAGAGCACAGAAACCCATTCCTTGTTCAGTGACTGGACATGTAACATTGGCACTTTGGCCTATAAAAAAAAATGCTTGATGTATCATTCAATTTAAACACTTACTCAATTCTTCTTTGATAACAGTACCAGTAATGGAAGAGCACGCAAAGCATATGCAAGTCTGGATCTTAGGAAGTTACAGACCATAAAATGCAGATACCTACTCACAGGCACATTATGTCACAAATGTGAATGAAATGAAGCAGATGAGACAGAAGGATGTCAAAAGAGGGCTTCTGCTGCCTATACCTCCCCTCCCACCCAGCTAAGTGCCATTGAGAACAGCTGTGGGGAATGCCCAGTGGTAGGCTCCTAAACTGTTTCTAGTGCTAATCAGCTGGGCAGTGGGACTACAGGCCACACATGGAAGTCAGCTAAGGGCCCAAAGTGGCTCACCAATTTCCCAAACGTGATCTACACCCACACGTTTTAGCAGTTACATATGATCCTGGAACAAAGCCATCACCAGCTCATTTGTCTTAGAAACAACCTCCTATGCTATTTATTCCTTTGTAAAAGCACAACCTTGAAGTACTAAACAGAGCTGGTCAGCACAAATAGATTCACAACCCATTTTAGCAAAGTAGTAGGCTCCATATTCAACTGTACTAGCAGCAAGTTACGTAGCGATTATTCAATGTTAAGATATCAGATTTAAACTGCTGAAATATACCAGAAGACTTATGATCCAGTCTCTCACCGAGTCGTATTCCACAATGCCATTTTTTTTTACCAACAGACTCTACCTTTAATAGCTGCAGAAATTCAATGTGAGCAGGTTTTCAAATCATTGCACATCCTTGACAGCAAAAAGGCATAGCACTGAAATTTCTGCATGCCATGCAACTGTTGTAGGTTCTGTTGGAGGAGGAGCCACCCCTAAATTCAACGTCTCCTCCAAATACCTATCATTCTACTTAAAATATTTTTGTTAAAACATTTGACGTTTCCAAATACCTAAGATTTCCAATCCACCTGGGGCAGTTCTCAGTCACACTTTTAAAGACACTTATGTTCCTTTCTAGACAGAGTGAAAATCTAAGGCCTACTGGAGAACAAACAAACAGTTTTTCAACAACTATAATTCACTGTGGATTGCTTACTTGTAGGGTTGTACCTTTTAATTGGTTTAAATGTTGGATTGAGCCAGCTGTAGCTTAGCTGTTAGTAGAACTATGAGTTATAAGTGCATTTATTTATGTATTTATGGCTTTGCTAAAACAATTTTTTTTTTGCTTGATGCTATGATTGGGAATGAAAAAGTATTAAAACAGGTCTACCAAGTCTACTACTCTTTTTTTTACTGAATTTTACAGAAGGCATGCCAGAATTGTAACTTCACATCTTCAGTAATGAAATCAGAATGAATTTACCCCCAAAGTTCTCTCGAAATGGTCTCTCAATATTATACATCCCTCAATACTTAAAATGAATCCAGTGCAGATTTTCATAATATAAAATGTCTATAAAAATAGTGGTATGATTGATCATTCTTGTAAATTTCTCTAAGAATTTCTATTATCACCATGACATTACAGTGGTACCTCGGTTTAAGAACAGTCCTGTTTAAGAACGATTCGGTTTACAAACTCCGCAAAACCGGAAATAGTGTCTCGGTTTGAGAGCTTTACCTCGGTCTAAGAAAAGAATCCGAATGGTGGAAGGGCACTGGCGGCAGGAGACCTTACTAGGGAAAGCGCGCCTCGGTTTAAGAACGGTTTCGGTTTAAGAACGGACTTCCGGAATGGATTAAATTTGTAAACTGAGGTGCCACTGTATACTGGAATTCACAGTACTGCCTACAGAACAGGAATAGGCACTATCCCAGTAACCACAATGTTCTGCAAACTTCCTGGGTAGAACAGTTGTGGAGCTGTATTGACATAAGGCTTTTATTTTTGAATTTCACCCTACTGTATATCAACAACGTTCAAACTTCAACATGTGACTGCAGATTAGGTTATTCATCCTTTTTTTAAAAAAAGTTTATATCCTGCCTTTCTTCCATGGTACTCAAAGTTACCTACAAAATTCCCAAGCAGTGTCCCATCCAAGCACCAGCCAAACTGAGACATATAGTTACTCACAAACTCATGCAAAAAGTTACACGTACGTTCCATTCTTAGGAATCATTCTTGGTAACTTAATTATTTCAAATCATGGTGTTGAACAAATCCACTTACATCTTCAACCTCTTCAAGCAAATGAGAATTTTTATTTGGAACCACAAACAACAGAATAACTGAACACATTCAAAGCACTATCTTTCTCATTATTAAAAACATCAAATGCAGAGGATCATTAGAGTATATAATCTCCCCTTCAACTAAAGTTTGAAATGGTACAGTATAGGAAAGACTGAACCATGTGCTACTTCTGCATTTTTTTTTAATTGGCTTTTTAGATTGTCTGCTATTCTGCTAATTTACATGCGAGAGAACCTACTGTAGCCTGAATTTATCTCCTTTTCCACTTTTTCTACACACTGGGGACTCCTGAATATGAAATGAGCAGGTAATAGATGGCATTTCAACATACTTCAAACTTGAAATACCTTCTCACTACATTGGTGTTTCATAATGGCATAGAATCAGCAGTCATTATGCAGGAGTACTTTTAGGATCTTGCATGATCAAATATTCTAGAGATACTTAAATCTTCCCATGTTATTGACTTGTATATGTAAAAGACTATTCCTTAAATAAATTATTAAAAATATCCGTTTTTACAAAACCACATACCCCAATGTCTAGAATGCACTTATAAAAGTTAATGCCATGGGCAAGCATACTTCCTGCAGCAGTTTTAACTGCTTGGGTTCTACTTACTTGAAATATCTCTTTTAGATTGCTGAAGCAACTGTCTCAACCCTTGGCAGGAGCTCTGGAATAAGGAATAAGTTCTCTGTGAATAAATATTACTTGATGTAGACTGTCCCTTCAACATCAGCCAACTAACTAATATGAACGTGCATGGGTTCACACACATATAAATGATAGAATGAATTGCACTAATGTGAAATCCAGACATAAGGTGAAATAGCTTCTCTCTATGGCAGTATAGATTAGGGCAGTTAATTCCAAAATGGAACATCCTGCAGACAAGATTCCATCTGCCTGCAGTGACAGACAGCAACTCTAGGAAATACTGCAGAGCAGTGGCTTACAATGCATGCAAGACAAATGGAACCCAGAAAAAAGACTCCAATCAATAAAACACTTGAAATCATATCAGTTTATAACAGCCTGGTTTGCACAAAACATTAAGCCACGGTTTGTTTCAATGTCTGGACTCAGCCCAGCAGTCTAACCATGGTTTGCTTTCAGCCAACAAACCACAATATGAAGCCGTGGCTTGTTATTGGCTTAAAAATCATGTCTGGTTTTAGCATTATGCTTGAACACAACCATGGAATGCTTGGCACCCCAACCCAGATACTCAAAGGGACAAGGCAAGAGGAAGCAAACCAAGGTTGGGAGAAACAAGTCATGGCTTAGCATTATGTGCAAATACACCAAGTGTGTCACTTCCGCCAGTATAAAAAGCAACAAAGCGGCAAAAACTAATTAGGAATTGAGGTATGCATTAACTAGCCCCAGGGGAAGAATGTAAATTGTGGCAATTTATTTGAACTCTGACACATTGCTCAAACTTTCATGTAGCAAAATCTCTAACCTATTATTCTTCCATCACCAAAGATACAACCATGGATTTAAATTTTCTGGATGTCTGGTCCAATCACTACTGGAATATTGTGACATGAAGATATAACACAGGTGAGAAGAGTAAGCTCTAAATGAAATGGCACAGTGTAGATACGCAAAGTCAAGTCTCTACTGTTCTGATATGCACAACACTTTAAACCACAATTACACTAAACTGTGGTTTTAAGGTGAAAATGCAGCATGCATGTCTCTTCTACACTGCTCTTATTGCTGCCAGGAGCTAGGCGGCCATGGTCTGGCTAAGTCAGGCATAGGCAAACTCGGCCCTCCAGATGTTTTGGGACTACAATTCCCATCATCCCTGACCACTGGTCCTGTTAACCAGAAATTATGGGAGTTGTAGTTCCAAAACATCTGGAGGGTCGAGTTTGCCTATGCCTGGGCTAAGTGTTACCTCTGAACTTGAGCCTGTGATTTATTTCCTCCAAACAAGCGGTAAGCTTAGCCAGACATATAGCTTAGCTCCCAACAGGGGTGGAAAACAAGCAAAATGCCCATGATTTCAGTAAGGTGCAGCCGCATCCTGCGTGTTACTCTTGAAACCATAGTTTAGTTTAACTGCGGTTTAAAGCGATGTGAAAATGAGACCGATGTCTTGAAAGCAGGAAAGTGCTGAGCACTTCAGCTTTTAAAAAAGATCCTAACTGCAGCTTTGTTTTCTCTCTTAATTGTACCCTGTAGCTTCTTCAATGCAATATAAAGGCACCAATATGACATTTAAGAGGCCAGCCAGATATAGACTGCAGAAAGGACCTTGTGGTTCTATTGATCAAGGGTCTATTGAACAGAAACACAGATCTTCCAAACTTTCTTTACAGTGTTAAGTTTTATAATTTAAAATTTCGACAGTGGAACAGACTCCCTCAGAAGGTGGTGGACTCTCCTTCATTGGAGGTGTTTAAGCAGAGATAGGATGGCCATCTGTCATGAACGCTTTAGTTGAGATTCCTGCATTGCAGGGGTTGGACTACATGACCCTCAGGGTCCCTCCCAACTCTATAATTCTATGAGAATTTGAAATTGGAGACGAACTATAGTAACAGCTCAAAGCCACATGACAGAAAAACAGGATGAAGCTTTTAGAAGATGGTCAAATACAGACTACTGAGGTTCATCTTCCTGCTTTAGCAGATAATTACAGATAATTTCCAAACTGTATGTATTAAACTTTTCCCCATTTTCACTAATGTCACCTATTCTTGAGACTTTTCATTTATAGCTTGGGACCCAAGTACCTAAAAGAGCACCTCCCCCAATATCATCTATCTCAAGTCTTACAGTCAGCAGGGGAGGCCCTGTTGGTGGTCCCACCATCTTGGTAGTTCCCCATTTGTGAAATGCTTTCCCTGGTGAGGTACACCTCCCTTCCTCATTATTAACATTCAGAAGGAATTTAAAACCCTGCATATTCACCCAGGCATTTGATGGCTGAAATATACTGCTTCCTGGCAACCTTGACATTATTCAGGTGCAAGGATATCTGATTGTTTTCAAATGATTTGCATTGTTTTTAATTACAAAATCAATATAAGTGCTCAAAAGGTGGGGAGAAATGTCCCCAATAGTCTAAATACATCCTAAATCATTGTAATTTATTCTCTCTCTCACTCTCGATATATAGATATATGCCACTTAATATTTTTACAATTTTTAACTGGTGTTCAGCATAAACACAATATAATTACAACAAAAATTATATAAAAGCATCATGGATGACTTTGTTGGATGCAACCCCAAACTAGGAATTAATATAAAGAAAAACAGGATGAGATTCTTATGGGTCAGGGAAAGCCTGGGCAAAAATATCTGACTTCACAAAACATCTGAAACAACCGATGGTTGCTGTTTCACTTACAGCAAAGGGTATTTCTTAATGCAGGGGCAATAACAGAAAATGCCCATTTTCATATCATTACTCTACGACATTCTGTAGGGTACAATACTACAGTACAAGAATTTCCTCAGATTATCTGATTGATCCTACAGGCCTATACAAGGGCAGGCAGTCTTTCAGGTATGCTGGTCTGAGTTGTTTATTTATATGTTAACTAGTGGTTTCAACCCGTTAAAATAACGGGCGCTAGAACATATGTGCTCCAAAAAATTTAAAAAGTCACTTGTTTCTTTAATTTTTGTTCTTTTGTTGTGGGGTGGGTCGGAAAGTGGGATTTGGGGGTGCCCTCCAGCCTCAGCGGGTTTCTAGCTTTTCCGCCCAGCCAGTTCTCGAAGGACTGATCCTGAGGGAGGGAGGTTGCGGCACTCACCCTCCTTCTACAGGACTCTTAGGAAGCTGCCCCATCGCGCACCCCTGACCACCGCTGAACCCGCGCAGCGGGGAACACCGCCGAGGAAGGAGGAGGAGGAGGAGGGCGTGGACCCAGCTGCTGCACACCCGCCCCGCAGGCGCCTGCTTGGAGCCAGTTGCAGCCTAACCAACCTCACAGGGCTGTTGTGGGGATTGTTCAAATTCCTGATAAGTTATTTGTGCAATGGCTGAAACACTTGGCCAGTTGGGAATCAAATTACAACCTTGATAATTCCACCCCAACCCTCAGTACAGCATTGTAATAATGTAATTATTAATTTATTATATAATATAATATGGTATAATAATTCAGTCTCCCTCTGCAATATCAGGGAGCCCCTTTACACAATTTGGGTGCCTCTTTTCTCCCTTCAGCAGCATCCCTCAAGGACCCTAGGCCTGCCTCACCTGAAGCACACTTACCTGCCCCTTCTCAAATATGCTCCCGTCTGGTTCTCCTTTGCAAACTCTCTCCTATGTAACAGCTCCTAGCACGCCCAGCCCCAGAAAACTACACGTCCCATGCAGCTTAAGGCCATCCCCACAGAGCGACGCGCCTGGAGTGTATGACGGGAGTCGTAGTTTCAGTGGAGGCAAGCTGCTTTAGAGGCAGCGCTTACGCAGTGTTGAGTTTAAAAACAGCCAAGCGGACAACATTTCCCATGAGCCTCTGCAGCATGAATTCTATTGGGAGAGCCGGGCGCTGCAGTGTAAGGCATGACGGGAGTCGTAGTCTTGGTTTTCTGAGGTGGGGAACAGACAGTTATGGCGGCGGCCTCATCTTCCACGGGCCCGAGTAGGCCCGACGAAGCTGCGGTGACCCCCGGGGCGCTGCAGTACAGCCTCTTGCTGGAGCACTTGGTGGGCGAGAAGCACGGGCCAAGGCAGGCGAGGGCCTTGGATCCGGCGTCCCTTGGGGGCTTCCCGGCGCCAGCCAAGAGCCCCGAGCAAAAGATTGTCGAGCGGGCCATGGAGAGCTGCGGCTTCAAGGCGCCGCTAGCCTGCATCGGGGGTAGGTCGCGGTGAGGAGGGAAGGAAAGAGGGATTTTGTTTGGCGGTGGGGCGTCTCTTTTTTTTGGTTTTGCGAAAAGTTACTTCTCGGGTCTTCCCATCGGCCTACCTTGCAGGGTTGTCGTGAGAAAGACCTTAAGCGAAGAGCACATGCGCCAGTTATGCTCATTAGGGTCGGTGCAGCTATATTTGTGGTGAATAGCATTTGTGGTGATTTTTATTTAAACTGCTATGGGCCGCTCCCGGGCTGCTAGGCCTCAGGGCTCTTGTTTGTAGCGGCGGCAGCGGCAGCGTGGCCTTCCTCCTCGGCATTCCCCTCTCTTCTGAAGCGCGGGCATTCGGATTCAACCGCCCCGCTTGAACTGCCGACGCTGCTCGCGGCCCGATCTCTCTCCATCCAATCCCTGTGTCCCTGGGGCACATGCTCAGTTGCGAAAACCCAGAGACACACGGACTGGACGCAGAGACACTTGCATTTTATATATATAGACAACAAGACCGTCAACATGGCCCAGTATCTGACTGACAGCCAGTGCGGTTCCCTCAGCACAATGTAACACATGCCTATCCAGGTATTCCACACAGTAACCGGGGCACAGCATTCTGCACTAGCTGCAGCTTCTAAACTAATCTCAAGGGAAACCCCACAAAGAGCACATATTTAACACCAATTCAGCAAAAATATAAATTATATAAATATCAAATATTAAGTTTGGAGTTATAGGAGATGACCACAGTCTATAATAACAGAATACAAATGTTTCAATCAATTTTGTCCACTGTATGCTTTTTAATTTTTATGTACACAGCATAGAAACTTTAGTGATTCATTCATATATAAATAGTTTAAACATTTTTTTTAAAAAATGCAGGAAATAAATCTTAAAAATTGAGTTTTCTTCAGTGTTCTCTACCCTTATATCAAGCACAAAGGCCAATGTTTGTTCTCCAATGTTTGTTCTATAAGAACAAAGCACAACAAATTGCCATTATTGTTTCACCTTAAATTATTTCTTAGCACAAATTTGAAGCCCACACTCAAGCCAGTAAATCTCTGCAAATGACATAAGTTTTCCTACTAACACAGAAAATGGCATAGAGTTTACCAGTCCACAGACAACTCTGCTCCAAATAAGCTATTTCATTGTGCTATCCTAACTGCGCAGCTCAGGTAATGCCGCTGAATTAAAATGGAAGAGAATCAACACAGGCATTCACTTTCAATACTGAAACCACAATACAAAGCTCAGAGCAAAATAGATCTTAATTTATGTGCATAGTTATATAATAAACTGACACCAAACAAACCTTAATTTGCTCTTAATTTTCCAAGAAGAGAAACAGGGGTTAGTTTACTCAGAAATTAATTTTCTTTGAATGATGTAAATACCTGCATGTGAGCAGGGATAAGATAATAGGAGCAGTGGCATTTACTTTAGAATGTTTCATTATCAGTTCAGGTACAAACAAGGGTAAAAAAGCACTGCAGAATGACTCATTCCAACAGCTGTCACATTAAATGGTTTACTGGTAAGGAATAACAAACTGATATTCCATGTTCAAAATCAGACACCAGATTTAAGGCACATAGCAAACTGGAACACCTGGTTCTTGCATTGTTTTAAAATGCAGAGTTCACACACAAAGACAGTACCTAGCACCCTCACGTACACTGTGAGGAAGGCAGCATAGTATCATAGTTTAGGACCCCAAGCTGGTATAGTAGAGCTACAACCCATCCTAGGGATTAATTTGCCGATATCCATAATCTTCAGAACGAAGCCATTTAATAAAAACTGGGCTAGACTATTAAAATAAACCCGATATGCCTCTGGGAACAAGATGTGGCTTACAGATGGCTGGTGTAACATAGTGGTTAGTAACATAAGCTGTGATCTGGGAAGTCTACAGCTCATATCCCAGCTCAGTCATGAACTTACCCATTTGGCCTTTGGCAAGCCAATCTCCTTCAGCCACAGGCCTCTCATTTGTATCGTGACAGTAATACTGCCCTGTCACAGAACAGCTGTAAAACTTACCAAGATTAGTAAATCCAGAGGTTTGGTGTGCAGTGACACCAGCATGCTGATAATACCCATGCCACCCTGCATTGTCTAGGGAGGCAATAGAAGTCCTCAGTTTGGGACTGGATAAGGCTAAAAACCCAAGCAAAACTTCAGTCCCAATAGGTACCAGCCACCACTGAAGTAATTTCTGTCTTTGGGTGATCTACTGAGCAGCTCGTAAGCTTTTTCCTGCTGGTTTTTGTTTTGCTTACTGCTGCTGAATTTTAATTTAATTCATTCATTCATTCTTGGTTGACTAGCTTAGATATGATCGTTGGTCACATTATGCAACCTTTGTGATTCAAAGGGGGTAACAAAATTATTTTAATGTATAAATACAGGTCAATAGCGCTTTGATCGCTAAGAAAAAAACACTTCATGGGCCTTAAGCACCATAGCTGCAATAAGAAAATGAATTTCAAGAATACAAATAAAGATATATTACTATAAAATAAAAACTTACCCACTTGGCAATTGGACACCCTTGGGAGCTTTTTCCTTCTCTGCCTGTATACACAACTACCTCAATTCTTACAGCACTTCCTTTTGCTCCATATCTGTAGAAAGGAAAAACTAGTAAGGATTATGAAATGTCCTAGTAATTAATTCCGTTAACAAGTAGAGAAGCAACAGGCCCCTTCCAAGCTTATGTCCACCACCACTTAGGGAAGGCAGGTATTAACTTCTTCCTCAGTCCTTAGGAACGGACCCAGTATACCTGAAGGAGCGTCTCCACCCCCATTGCTCAGCCCAGACACTGAGGTCCTCCTCCAAGGATCTTCTGCTGATTCCCTCACTGCAAGAAGCGAAGTTACAGGAAACCGGGCAGATGGCCTTCTTCGTAGTGGTGTCTTCCTTGTGGAACACCCTCCCTTCAGATGTCAAGGAAATAAACTACTATTTGACTTTTAGAAGACATCTGAAGACAGCCCTGTTTAGGGAAGTTTTTACTATTCTGCTGGGAGTCGCCCAGAGTGGCTGGGGAAACCCAGTCAGATGGGCAGGGTACAAATAATAAAATTATTATTATTACTACCCCTTCTGTGCCACTGAAATAAAAAAAAACACTTTCCCCATGCTCCTTTTTCACATGTTGTCCAAGAGATCCCCTTTTCATTGCTAGCATTCACTACTCTGACTATAGTACTTTTAGAGAATCATTCCTATCTTGTCCTCTTAATCGCAGTTCTACCTATCCCACCCAATAACTGCTACTAAAAACTAGGGCTGTTATCAATTATCTTAGCTGATCATATGAACTGTAATTCAACCAATTAAATCTGCATATGTTTGCACATTAATATAACAATGGTCTTATCAAAGAAATGTTATAGCAGGAACCATTAAAAAGAGGCATTCCCTCCAGAGAGAGAGAGAGACCGACCGAGAGAGAAAATGTTTCTTCCCCATTTGCAACTGAATGAAACATGCACTTTTAAACATTTAAGATCTGCTTTCCAAGTAATTGCGGCACCTTTCCAGCCAATTTAATACATTCTGTTAATCCAACCAAGACATTTATTAAATGTGGGAGCCCAAAGTAAAACATCTGCACTTGACAAACACACCAGATCTTCAACGTAACCAAATGGAGAACTCCAACAAAACAAGAATGGGATTAACCTAACGTCATGTGCCCTCTCACCAGAAGTGCTG
Source organism: Lacerta agilis (assembly GCF_009819535.1). NCBI lineage: Eukaryota > Metazoa > Chordata > Lepidosauria > Squamata > Lacertidae > Lacerta > Lacerta agilis. Next base: position 26,047,174 of record NC_046316.1, on the reverse strand, counting down.
AGCAATGACTTCTGCTTGTGCAATGGGGCTTCCCTCCTCTTCCCATATGCCCCTTGAAATGGGCTCAGGAAAACCTCCAGAACAGCATGCCGGAGGGAAGGTAGGTGTCGTTCCATCTGGCAAGCAGCATTTAGAATGTCTGGAATAGCATGATGATGAAATCCACCCTAGGACTATAGTAGTAGATTCTTCTGACAAAGTGTCCATGAAAGCTTGGGCCGTACTAAATGTGTAAGTATTTTAAGGTGACCTCAGTATCTGGAGTATGTGGAAAGCATATCATGATGCAGCATGGGATGCTGTACTTCAAATAAACTTATTCAAAGAAAGCAATCAGAAGTCCTGATGGGCATACACAATTCCTTAGGGACACCTAAATGAGAACTCTGGATTGTAGCTGATGATAAGCAACTGCCAATGTGATTTGGCTCTGAAAAGGAAAGCATGCACCTTGCAACTCTTGTTCAGGAAATCATTCGGCCTCTCTCCTTTGTCAAGTTGGTATCTGAACTTCCCTCAAGCTCTAGCTGGCTTCCAGCCCAGTACTACAATTGACCACGTTGTCCTTTATTTACCTCCTGTGTCTGACCATCTGCCTTGGATACAGTCCTAAGAAACCAACACGGAAGAGATGAATCTTCCAGACCTCAGCACACCATGTCACATACCCACTTCCTGTCCAACTCCCAACACCAACTGTCTTTAACAGCAACAGCATATGAGAGTCTCAACCCCTTTCCTGAAGACAGAGTCAGCACTCAAAAAGAAGCAGCATTCTAGTTACTGTAGCTCAAATACAGATAGATAGTGTAGTTCCGACCTAGTATAATCAGGCAGGGAGGCCTTATGTAAGTACCGCAAGAAAAAAGTAAGTTATAAACCACTTATACTATCATCATATATATTTGATTTATTTGGGGGGGGTGTATAGCGCTGTGCCTATATTTAATCAACCTTTACTCACTGATATGTATTTTCTCACCTGTCTTCCATTATTTCCCTGACTGCAGCAACACTTGGTCCCGTTCCAAGGTGTGTATAATATGGCCCTTCATCCTTCTCTATAATTTGTTCTACAGAAATAATTAAAAATAGCTGTTAAAATTATTTCATGTACTGAGTACACACATACAGTTGTGGGTTTTTTTAAAGAGGAGAAAGATAAACATATATAGTAAAATATTTACTAGGCATGTCATACACTCCAGGCTGGAGTTAAAAGACTTGGTGGATCTCCGAGTCTGAGAAGGTTGAGGAATATTGGTGGGATTAACAATGGGGCCTTTATCAAAACAGAAATGCTATGTAATCTTTTGAAAATGTTCACATTTTAAACTAGATTCAAGTTTATTATTGTTAACTGGTTTATCATTAATATAATACTTCATACCCTTTCAGATACTGAAGAACAGGAGACAAATGCACATATACCGTATTTTTCCGTGTATTGGACGAGATTTTTTGAATCAAAAATCACGTCAAAAAACTGGGGTTCTCCAATATACAGATAGTGGCATGGGAGGGAGAAGCACCGCGCTGCCAGCCAACTCATTGGCAGGAGCGCGGCTTCCCCCGATGCCACAGCGAGAGGGGAGTGATCTGGGGGGTGTTTCCTGCCCACAGGTGTGGGAGGGGGGGAGAAGCTGTGTGCCGCCAGCCATCTGCACAGAAGTGCAAATTCCCCCGATGCCGCTGCGTACGGCAGGCACTCCCTGATCGTTTCCCGCATGATGGCATCGGGGGAGGTTGCACTCCTAACTGGATGGCTTGGCGGGAGCACAACTTCCGTTGCTGCACACAGGAAACAATCTAGGAAGTGTTTCCTGCCCACAGCTGCATGGGGGGGGAGGCTCAACAACTTTGGGCCAGCTCCCCTCATTTTCCTAAAATTGACTCCCCCAAAATAGGGGGGGTTCTACATTTTATAGACGGAAAAATACAGTAAATAACATACCATTTTTACCAAGGACACATTGGAATTCAATGAGACAACCAAAGAGAGCAGTGAGAAAGTTATCCCCCCTGTATTATTTATAAAGGTTGTTATTCCTAATTCTCAACAAACCAACAAAACAATTTTCCTCCCTGTTTGTTGCAGAGAAACAGGAAGCCAGCAATTCCCTCAAGTGCAGGGCTGAAGAAGTATTTTCAATTGATAACATCAACTCTTTAGGTAACTGGAAATTCTTCCACTACTGTGGGAAGTCACAGCTAGATGGTAAATTCAGGTAATCAAGCAGTATATGGAGTGATATAGAGTCATCTTTTCACTTATGTGGTGGAGACTTGGAGACTCACTTCATCAGAGCAGGCAAGATGCAACATTTGCAAGATAAAAATTCTAAAGGAATCCTCAATGAGAAAACTTTCAGAACTCCATGCAAAATGGACTAAATTATACTTACCAACACAATCACAGATTGGAAAATCAGTCTGTCCTTTCTTTGTAGGTGTATCGATTAGGTTCTTTGTAGGGGTGTCCAAGAACTTCATAGGCGATTCAAGAAAACTACTGAGTGTATTCTTTGTTGGAGAGCACCCTAAGTTCCCTGTTCTCTGTGTTTTCTCGGTCTCCAAGCTCCTTGATGTTGGAACTGTAACTTCACTTGCACACTCTGCTTTCCTGAGAGCCTGCACAGTTTCCCCTGGGGAGGCTAAACTACAGTTAATGGACATGGTTTGCAATTTCTGGCCCATTTGTTGTTCCACAGCACCGCACTCAAGTTTTGCTTGGTTTTCCTTGCACATTTCATCTGCTCTTTGACCAAAGATCTGAGGCAAAGGACGCATCTGAGTGATGTTCATTGTTTGCTGTACCTGAGAATTCTTGTCATTTTCTGTAAACATCTGTACATTTTCACTTCCTTGGTTCAAACAGGATTTTGCTTCGAAGTGAGGGACAGTCAGAAGACTATTGGAGAGTAGGCCACTATGGTGCAGAGCAACTGGGGCAGCACCTGGAGGATTGGTGCCCCGTGCCTCATTGGAGCCCATAGTTTTTATGTGCTCAGGCACCATTTCACAGCCAAACAACTTGTCTTTCACTTTGTCTTGTGTTGAAGCAGGCAAAGGCCTGTGGTATATTATCTGAGTTTTGGGAAGAAATAAAGCAGCTGCTTTTTGTTGTGATGACAAAGTATTCCGATTCCATGCCTTCTGTCCTTTGGCTTTAGAAGATCTTTTCCCCAAAGCAGTTAGTTTCGAATCCTGTGATGCGTTCCGACCAACCTTGCGTAGTTTAGAAGGCTTTTTTGGTATGTCCTGTAATTCACTAAGATGACAGTCTTGCTGTAGCTGATTTTGTTGGTCAGGCATTACTTGAGGCTTCTTTTTTAATCTTTTTGCCCTCGGTACTGGTTTTTCATTTTTCCGTGTTGGTTGCCTTTGCTTGACTAACAATGGACTATAATTGTTCCTTACAAATACAGATTGTTTCTTCTGCAATAGGCACTGGTCCTGTTTATGTTTTGGTTGCATATCGGGTGGTATTCGACTGAGAAGCGACGTCTTCTCGTCTGGGCTTGCTTTGCTTGATTCAATTATTGCTGCAAGTTGAGTTAATTGGGCGGCTACCTCTTCCTCATCCTGGCTATGAATATTTCCCCTAAATACAGAATTACTTTTTGAATTTGAGCCATGGACAGCCTTCCCCTCCCACTTTCCAAGCATGTCTACTCGGCTCCTCCGTTGCTTGACAACACTTGATATTTTGGAGCATGGCCCAATGGCAGCTTTATGATAAAGAGGGTGTTTCTTGGTAGTATGACCTGAAGTTCCACCAGACACTAACGCAGATAAAGACTTGGTATCTCGTGGGGAGAAATGTAGCCTACGCAATAAGCTAGATGCACCAGTGGTTTTACTGGGGAATTCAGAAATAGCACCTTGACCATTGTAAAGCAAACTCTTAGGAAAGATTCTTCTCTGTGATGCACCATGAGAAAAGAGCTGCTGGTCTTTCTGTGGACAAGCCCCTTTGATTGCTATCAATGCAGATGATGTCAAGGGACTTTTAGGAAGCGTTCTTCTCTGCGAAGGAGCGTAAGGAAAGAGCTGCTGGTCTTTCTGTGGACAAGTTCCTTTGATTACTTTCAATGCAGATGATGTTAAGAAACATGAATTATCCTTTTTGTAATTGTTAAGTGAATGTGAACTTTGCTCTTCTATGCACTGAACTCTTTCTGGTTTAGCTGGCAAGGGAGCTCCTGGAGGGACTTCCGACAAGCGTGTCAATGCCTCAATAGCTACAACCTGTTCTAAGGTTAAATTTCGGTTTTTAATCAGAGATAAAAAAGTTGACTGAAGTGACAAATCTTCAGGTTGCAAATCTTTGCTTGGAGCACCATTTGAAGCACCATCATCAAGGCAGCCATCTTTGTCATGCACGGGAGTGCAAGATGGCTTGTCCTGAAGATCTAAAAGTGAAATAGTTTGTAAAAGTGAGTTCTCAGATTCCTGAATGGCATTAGAGTTTTCTGTCTGCTGCGCTAGAACGCGATCCTTCTTTTCTGGAAGAGCACCACACGTTCCAGTTGTCAAAGTGCTGATATTGTTCAGCTGAGCAGCGCAACCCAAAGAGGCATCCAAGTTGCTTTCTGGGCAGCTGTTTGCCGGATCAGCACTTGCACCGGCACCTGTTTTTTTCAGCGACAAGTCACATTCTGCTGGTGAATAAGGAATGCTTTTAATGCCATTTCTAACAGTTTGTGCAAGCAACTTTTTGGGGTCATCTAACACGTTGGAAGAATGAACAGCTTTTGGATCCTTTTCAAAATGTTTCGAGTTCTCATTCCTTGCTCTAGCTCTACAGAGGTCACCGTTCACATGGACGCTAAGCGATGGCTTCTCATTCTGTGCCCACTTCTCCGTTTCTAAGCCAGTCATACTTCCCTTTTCATCTGCCTGTACATTTTCCCAAGGCAGCAAATGGCTTGGTTTCACCTTGGGATTTTCGCCATGGCCGTGGGCAACACAGTCCATGAGCTCTGGTCTGCAGCCATTGACTGGTTTGTTTTCTAAGTCTCCCTGAAAAACAACACAAAAATAGTTTTAGCCAATGCTGTTATTCCTGAATATACAGATGCATTGGAACTACCCTAATTAACTATTTATGGGTAAAAGTATTTAAACATCAGCAATGCAACACTTTAAAAAAATCATCCCTGAGTGCTCACTGGAAGGACAGATCCTGAAGTTGAGGCTCCAGTACTTTGGCCACCTCATGAGAAGAGAAGACTCCCTAGAAAAGACCCTGAGGTTGGAAAAGATGGAGGGCACAAAGAGAAAGGGACGACAGAGGATGAGATGGTTGGATAGTGTTCTCGAAGCGACTAGCATGAGTTTGGCCAAACTGCGGGAGGCAGTGGAAGACAGGAGTGCCTGGCGTGCTCTGGTCCATGGGGTCACGAACAGTCGGACATGACTGAACGACTGAACAACAACAAATGCAACACTGTAGCAGTGGTAGTGTGAGAATGCAGCCTACTGCCTGACTGATTTCAAAGGACAGCGCTTCCTTCCAAATAAAGGAGATTAAGATTATTTTTCAAGGGTGGAGATACCAATTCAGAGATTTCTACTGAAATAACAATTATGTGCATGAGAAAAAAAGTTTAGGAGCCAGTTATATAAAGTTTTGGTTTTTTCAATATAGAGAGAGTATACAGTAACTGTAGGCAACACTTGCACCCTGAAGCATGACCTCTCTTTCAAACGACACTACTTTTTAACTGGAAATAAAAAGCCAATTTTGCTTAACTGAATGTGTGTCTTGGGGTTGGTTCAGTGGTCTGTGACTGAGGAAACAGTGTGTACGTATTATCAGGAAAAGGAAAAAGAGGTGGACTACAAGGTATGTTGAGGAATATTCAACCTTATCAATTCTACATTTGAGAGCTATTCAAACATTAGAATATTGTCTTGACCAAACATCTTATTATGAATATTGGAGTCCAAACTCATCCACATTTGTCTATATTATAATGAACAATAACCTGCCTTTTGCCATTTTAAAGTTTTATTACACTATTGTAAATTCTTCATCAGCCACATGTAATGGGGTAGAAATTTTACTGGAAACAAAGATAATCAATCAGAGTCCTTTTAATTGGACAGGTCAGCGAATACTGTACATCCTGAATCTTTGGTGCTTTTTTCTGGAGATGGAAAGAAGTCTGGATTTCAGACTTGCAACAAAGACAAAATCAACTTTGGCACCACCCTGCATATTGTCACAGGTATGGAACTGCATTATTTGCAAAGGGAAGGGAAGGGAAGGAGATTGACTTCTGCTATATAAAATATAAGCTACCAACATGAGTCTGACCAAACTGCGGGAGGCAATGGAAGACAGGAGTGCCTGGCGTGCTCTGGTCCATGGGGTCACAAAGAGTCGGACACGACTAAACGACTAAACAACAACTACATATAAAATGTGAAGAGGTAAAACACTGAGTCACACAGAGATTTACCTTCACCCATTAAAAAATCAACATAAATGGTTTTCATACCACAACCTACATTCCAATTTATCTTGGAGTAGTAAAATGCCCCAAACCAAGGGTGAAATATCTGGGTAGGTCTGTTTCCCCAAATCAGTTTTTGTTTGAAAACCCCCAAGGGACATTCTTTTATCCCAATATGTTAACATTGGCTAGGACAAATAAGCATGCCAGTGGCAAAAATCAATCAATTCCTTTTTCTCCCAGGCTCTTTTCATGTACAGAAAGAAAAAGTGAAGAAGTAAAGTAGTTAAAATTTGGGGGACACTGGTTTGCTGCTGTGCAGGGGACAGTAGTGCTTAGCTTGGAGGTGCTTTCTATGAATGGGATATTATCAGGGTGATAAGAATGGTAGTATGGAAATGTGGCACACAAAGGGCAAAGGGCAAAGCTCAGTGGCAGAGCACACTCCTTGCATGCAAAAGGTCCCATTAAACCTTCAGCATCACCAGATAAGGCTGGGAGAAACACCTGCCTGAAACCCTGGAAAGCCACTGCCTGTTAGTGTACAGAACAATGCTGAGTTAGATAGACAAATGGCCCAACCAGGTATAGGGCAACTACCTAAGTTGCAACACATAAACACTTGAATGATATTTATGCAGCAGGAACACAGAAGACAGACTTACTGCTGGGGACAGTTGTCTAGGACCAACAATGCTGTTTCCAAGTGCCATAAAGCTTTCAGTGGTGATGTTCCTGAATGTTTGTATTCCTTAAAAGTGTTTCCTGAAAAGGTAGAAGCTCTGTACTACAGATCCCCGCCCCCATTTTTATTCATTTTTGCATGTAATCTCTAGCTTTGACCCCAGAATAGGATAAAACTGAGCTCAAAAGCCAAACTAAGGCAGCAGTTTCAACATTCAGTCCAACTTGCGCTGTTGCTGTAGAAACAAATAATCAGCTTCCCTGAAGATTGTGCCTGAAAAGCAACGAGCTCCAGGAATACCCTTTATGCCCTCACAGCCAACCTCTTCCCGACCCCAACTCACGGTTTTAGGCTCCAAGTCCAACTCTGCATTGTTCCCTACTACTTCATCACTTCATCTGTCTCAAAGTGGGAGAAGGTCAAAAGGGTATGAACCCAGTTCAGCTTGCCTGCTGCCAGGATGCCAACCTGGTCCATGGGTGCTGGAGCTTCTTTCAAGCAACACTGTTGCATCCAAGGGCTTTCAGTTTTATTTCCCCTCAGCCGCTGGCTGATGATGTGCACAAACAGCCGGCTAATGCTGCGACTACTGCCGTCACTGATTCCGTTCCCCCCAGCAACACCAGCAGCCAGTGTCTGGGCTGGTCCTCCACTGTAGCGTAACAGCAGCCGGGAGCCCAGCACTCACTGAGCTGGAGTTAACTCCTTGCAGGCCAGATACAAGTACAGGGAGGCAGAATGAACAAAGAAAAGCTGCCTCCAGTACAGAGGCAGGCAGGCAGAAAGTCTTGCTATGTATTAAAGCAGCTGTAAAGTCAAATGCAGCCAGTTTGCAAAATAGTGTTGCGTATAAAACTATTCAAGTCTGCTCCTTGTCAATCACCCACTCCCCCTGCCCCTCAACTTCTATATCAAACTGAAACAGTTGTTAATCTGTAGGCAGACCTTGAGAAAGTCCCAGCACATCAGAGTACCCTAAAAAAGATGGAAGGGAAATCAAGCCAAGAAAAAACATGTTATGCTTTGCAACAAGCTGAGCTTACTTCTCTGCATCCAAAAACGGAGCGGGCTGGCTCATGAGAGGTGCATTAAGTCCAAAGCAAGCTATTCAAGCAATGGTTACAAATGCATTTGAACCACGGGTATCAAAGCACGAAAGGGTAGATTGAAGGAAGTTCTCCTCTTTCACCCAAACTCATATTGTGACCCAATTGACCACATGCTCATGCTGCAGTCTAGACTTCATCTGAAGCGACATTCTCACTATATCTACGAGTCGCTGCAATACAGTTCCATTCTGCACAAATCAGCAGTGGCAGCGCCATAAGAAAAAGGATTGCAGCCTTCTTTTTAAAATGTGTAGTTTATGACTCTGGTACATTGTGCATGCAAAAAGTGCCTTTCTTTCAAATATGCTCCAGGTGCCAGGAATTGGGCAGAGGGGGAATGCAAGCTACCTGTTTCAGAAAGCGCAGGCCCCTCTTGGCCTCTGCCCCCCTTTAGTGTGATGTATACTGCTCAGGTAATATGTGAAGCTCCTCTGGGTCCCATGGAGGAACCACTGCTCCTCTCTGCTCTGATAGGAAACAAGAATGACATGTGAAATAGCTCCAGCATGGCACCACAACTCAAAGGGTGCAAGAACAAGCTATGCTACAGTGTCACCTGAGAAATAGCCCAGCCTTTAAGGTCTAATAAATCCTTGTTTTGATTAGTAGCTTCCCATTGGTACCCATCCCCTACCCACTAACCCTGAGGTATATCCCTGTCTTCAGACCTCAGTCTGCCCTGCCACCCCACAAATCTTATTTGAAAAGCAGGCAACTGAGTTCAACCATCCACAAAGCATTGCTTCCACTACCTGCCTCACACATGGTACACACCATGGAAAGTATTGGTACTGTTTGAAATAGTCATTTAAGTTCAACTTGAATGCCAAAGCCTCCTGCAGCTGTCATGGGCGTTGCTTTGTTCTGTTTTTATGGTATACTGTATGTTTTAAATGTGTTGTAAGTCACTTGGAGATGTCTGGGTAACAACCAACTGGCAAGTCTAATAAATAACAGCAACAACCTCAGTCCTGAGTGTTCCTGGGCTATTCCTGCCTTATCTTATCTGTCCTAGTTGTGGCTCTGTAAGGGCAGGAGCAGGAGAGTGCTTGTGACTTCTGGCCAACACATTACATTTGTTTCAAGATTAAAGCTAAAATGTCCTTTTTCTTAAACTGAAAGCATGCTATTCACTCTATGCTTCCTCAAACTATCATATTTGAATATTTGTCCCTCCATTCTTCCCACTGCAGACCAGGGGTCTCCAATGTGGTGTTCTCTCCAGATGTTGTTGGACTCTCAACAATTCAGATTCTTGGCCACACTAGCTGGGGCTGATGAGAGTTAGTTCAACAACATCTGGAGGGCACCATGTTGCTCAATGCTACTCTACACCTTATTTAAACGGGATAGGCTCAAACAGAAAACAGTATTGTTTTATCAGAGATCCCTCTTTCTCTCTAAACCAACTTTAAGTGAACCCCCTCCCACTCCAAGAAGTGAACAACCAGAGACTGGGAGGGTAATTGCAAATAGAGCGAGGGGGTGTCTGCTTACGGTTCTTGGTGCCACCCATTATGAAAACTCAACAAATACTTTTCTAAAAACAACAACTAAAACAATATTGATCAAACTTAAGAGTCCAAATGATAAAGAGGCAACTAGTCTCCTGCTGGGAGAAAGCATCAGCCGATTGTTAAGTATATTTACACTGTAAACCACCCCACAATCCTTGGATGAAAGGTGGTATATAATTTAATAAACAAACAAATAAAATGAAAGTTTGTTGTTGTTTAGTCATGTCTGACTCTTTGTGACCCCATGGACCAGAGCACGCCAGGCACTCCTGTCTTCCACTGCCTCCCGCAGTTTGGCCAAACTCATGCCAGTCGCTTCAAGAACACTGTCCAACTATCTCATCCTCTGTCGTCCCCTTCTCCTTGTGCCCTCCATCTTTCCCAACATCAGGGTCTTTTCCAGGGAGTCTTCTCTTCTCATGAGGTGGCCAAAGTATTGGAGCCTCAGCTTCAGGATGTGTCCTTCCAGTGAGCACTCAGGGCTGTTTTCCTTCAGAATGGATAGGTTCGATCTTCTTGCAGTCCATGGGACTCTCAAGAGTCTCCTCCAGCACCATAATGAAAGTTACCAAGCAATATTATGCCAACGATTTATAGCTTTTGTTAATACACAGGGGGCAGCAAATGAATGGTCAGTTATCCATTATTGGAATCTGGCCAAACCATACCAATCCTGTTTGTGTTACCTCATACAGCCAGGTCTGGTTATCAGGACATACAGTTGTCCAGATGCTGCAGGGTGCGTATTCAGAAAAACCACAAAAGGGATACCATTATCTGAACCTATGATAATTGTTTATCTCTCCCTAACAAGCCAAATCACTAGCTAGCCTTAAAGCAAGGTTTGTCATTGGTTAATAAATTGTGTATTGCTAGGGAAAAACAAACCACAATTCCAGATTCAGATATAATGTGATGTTATGCCCTTCCTGGTTTGTTTACCTGCTCATTCAAAGAAAAGAGCAAAAAGTACACAACTCTGTACACAGTACACAGGCATTCTGCTTGTGCAAAGTATCATTTGTTAAAGATAAACCAAGAACCTTGGCTTATCATTATGTGTAAACGTGTCCAGTGGCATGCAGGAATCATTTTCCATTTTTTTATTACTGCATATCTCCTCGCCTTGAGACCCAGAAACAAAAGGGGAGATTTCAGCCATATCTGTTATTTGGTTTTATTTGCAAAATGCCATTTTGAAGGCTATACTGAAATCTTCCTTGCCTCTTACCAGTACAATGCCATCCTGCTAACCAGCTCAGAATTATGAGAGGGCCTATGAATCCAGGATTTCACCTTACAGAGATTAAGCCATCTATGACAGTTGGGATGGGTTTCCCCATCTATTTGGCAAGCACAAGTCACTTGCATTTGGTTCAGCCTAGGACTCCAAAGCTAAGCTGCATTTGAGATGTCAAACTCAGTCTTGCTTGTTTTATTTGGATCAGTTTCAATTAGTCTCATTTACAGATGCAGAGGGCATACATTGGAGTGGGCCCATGAGCTACAAAACACAATTTGGATCCATGCCCATCCTAACAGATGAAAGCCAACAGGGCAATGCTGTGTTCCTTATTAGCTGGTATTACCAATGCACTGCTCAGGGAAAGCAGAATGCCAGATGGTCTCAAAGCTATACCTATTTGTACCCTGCTAAACAAACATGAAGACACAATGCCGCTCATTGACTGCTCTGCTTCCAGCTTTTTCCTTTATGGAAAAAGGCTGTTGAGTGGGCTGCCCAGCAGCTTCAGGCACATCAGAAAACCATTAATAGTAGTCAGAACTTTTACCCAGAGGGAACTAGAAGCTTTGTAGAGGAAACTAGTGGTATATCTGGTCACATACACCTCCAGTAAGGGCTCATTTACCCAAAGACACCCTTTATGTACCAAAGCATATTTAATTTGCCTTACACCAGGAATGCATTATGAAAACTTCTGCCAGTTTGGTATCAGACGCAAACTTGGCTACCTCACTGCTCGCCCCCTAACTCGAGGACATTTACGAACAACTTTAAAACCATGGGTCACATTATTGATCCTTCTACCTACTGCATCCTTCCCTCTCTGCTTCCTATTCATTAGCCATTTACAGATACATGAGAAGACAATCTCAGACTACTGGCCATGATGGGAGTTGTTATCCAACAATATCTGGAGGGTACCACATCAGCAACGCCTAGGATAACCTCAGATCCACAAAGGATGCTGTTTCACAGTAATCAGTAAAATGTTAAGAATAGCAAATAACAGAATGACGGTCCTTTGCAAAAGAATTTTTAATTAAATTGGGGCTAATCATTCAGGTCTTGCTACAAAAACAAATACACAAAGTATTTTGTAGATCCAGTGGCAGCTTATCAAAACTGTGCAGCCACATAGGGTCTTTAGTGCAGAAATTCAAGTTTATAAACGGCATGTTATTATGGTGAGCTATTAAAAGAACAAAGTCAAATGAAGGTGTTCCTTCCTCTTCCTTCTGCTCTACCTAGAAAACTACCACCCAGGTGTTAGATGTTAAGTCAGGAAACACAGTGAGAGTTAAGAGCAGCCAAATTACGTGTGGATGTCCTGGTTCCCACCCTTGGATGAAAGACTCTTTGATAGATAAATCCCAAAAACTTTACTGATAAAATTAACACACGGCCTTAGCATCAGATCTGCTAACCAGACTTTGAAATTAGCAGGGCGCCAGGCACATTTTGTACCTAAAGATTCTCCATTTGTGAACACCTCAAAAAGTCTGGGTGCCATTTTTTGCACCTGGCTGACACTCAAGGATTACGGGAATGTATGGGCTTTGAAGCCTATCCTGTTAAGGATAGGCAATATGTTAAGAAGTTTAACAATAAAAAGTACAGTGGTACCTCGGGTTAAGAACTTAATTCGTTCTGGAGGTCCGTTCTTAACCTGAAACTGTTCTTAACCTGAAGCACCACTTTAGCTAATGGGGCCTGCTGCTGCCACCGCGCCACCAGAGCACGATTTCTGTTCTTATCCTGAAGCAAAGTTCTTATCCTTAAGTGTTATTTCTGGGTTAGTGGAGTCTGTAACCTGAAGCGTCTGTAACCTGAGGTACCACTGTAGTGTGTTTTGAAATCTGAAGTATGGTACCAAAAAATTTAATGTAAACAACAAATTAAACATGTATTAACAATTTCTGTTTAAAATATGATATTAACAATGTGTAACTTATGTGAATTGTGTATTAGTTCATGCTCATCAAAATAATAAATAAAAAGTGTTGCTGACCCCCCACAAATGGTGACTAGATATTCTGTTTTGGCACCTACAACCCAGGTCCCAGGAGCCATTTGGCTCCTAGCATTTCTATCCCAGTTTCTAACACTGCTATTAACGGTTTATAAACAGAGTTCTAGGATACCTGGCTAGGCATAAGCAAAGTTGTTGTCCCAACACCTCTCCTGCTCTGCTTTTAAAGAGCAGGACTACACAGTCACAAGCGACTGCTCCTGGTGGTGGTGGCAGCGGCTGGGGCGGTTTGAACAGATGCTGGTGCATCCTTGGAGACAGGACCTGAGCCCAACCCTCGAACTCTCCCTATGTCTCCAACTCAGCTGCTTCTGCCAAATTACTAGCTGCCTCTTTTGCTACCTTGGGCACTCTGTACTCAGGAGATGGAGTAGGAACTCGTCCGCTAACAACTCCCCAACTCCCCCCTAACCCTTACAAAAGCATCTCTACCTCAACCGCAAGGTTCTCATCCTCTGACAGATCCTGCCATTGCCACCCTGTCCCAGCTGATGCCACAGGACTCATGACAGTGAGAACTGCTGGTGCACCTGCCTCTGCCATCTACCCTGATCCAGCCTGTTTTGAGCACCTGCTAATGTACCTACTATGGATGCAAAGTCGCTTTAAAAGAGAAGCAAGAAGAAAGTGCTCTTCAATGTCAAAAATCAACACTGTGGAGTCAGAGCACCATTCACCTCCACAAGGCAGCAAGCTGCTGCAAGAACTGGCACCTTTATGGCAAAGGCAAGGGTCAGTTAACTTTTAACAGCAGGTCCTCTTTTACATAAGAATGTTATAGCCCAAATGGGCAGGAGGCGGGTGGAGGGGCAAGGAGTGTTGAGAAAATAGTTGTTTGAACAGAGGTTACACACTTCTCCTGCATTACAGAATCATAGAACTGTAGAGTTGGAGGGGATCCCGAGAGTCATCTAGTCCAACCCCCTGCAATGCAGGAATCTCAACCACGGCGAATAATAAACTGCACCTGCCCAATGTGGGGCACTTGCCAGAAAAGGCTACACATACAGGTTCCACAGTACAGTATCACACTATGGTGTGATATGGTGGCAACACACATAGCAGAATCACCAGCCCTAGGAACCAGAGGGAACATATACTACCCATAGTAGACACCTGTAAGGTGTTTGGGGAAGAGAGCTCTGAAAGGCTTGCCAAAGTCCCAAAACAGAAAGAGTCAGTAGGGAGACTTGGTTCCCTTATCTGCTCTGAGAAAAAAGGAAGCAAACATAGCTTACCAAGCTGACTGGCAGGTAAAGGGAAGTGAAGGAGTGGCTGATAGCCTAAGAGAAGGAAGGCAAAGCTTGCCTCCCCACCCCACCCAGCTTCCTAAGAAAAAGGTCTATCAGCTTTTTAATGTTACAGGATTATTCCAAGATGCCTCCACCAGTGTGGTGTAGTGGTTTAGAGTGTCAGACTAGAACCTGAGAGAGCAGAGTTCAAATCCCCACTGAGTCCTGAAGCTCACTGGTGACCTTGAGCCAGTCACTCTCTCTTTGCCTAAGCTAACCTCACAGCGTTGTTGTGAAGCTAAAATGGAGATTGGCAAAAGTGTGCATGCCACTAAGATGACCTCAGTGATGCCACCTCTTATTCTGTTCAAATGCCTCCTTAAAAACTGTTTTCTGTGAAGCCTCTAGCTCAACACCCTATTTTTCCATTCCCTACTGCAACTAAAAGGGACGTGGATGGCGTTGTGGGTTAAACCACAGAGCCTAGGGCTTGCTGATCAGAAGGTTGGCGGTTCGAATCCCCGCAACGGGGTGAGCTCCCGTTGCTCGGTCCCAGCTCCTGCCCACCTAGCAGTTCGAAAGCACGTCAAAGTGCAAGTAGATAAATAGGTACCGCTCCGGCGGGAAGGTAAACGACGTTTCCGTGTGCTGCTCTGGTTCCCCAGAAGCAGCTTTGTCATGCTGGCCACATGACCTGAAAGCTGTACACCGGCTCCCTCGTCCAGTAACGCGAGATGAGCGCTGCAACCACAGAGTCAGACACAAGTGGACTAATGGTCAGGGGTCCCTTTACCTTTACTGCAACTAAACAAGCCAAAGTTCTAAACAAGCCAAAGTACACATAGCGGAAACCAAAGCACACTGCTTCCCTATCTGCCTCCCCTTCTCTACCCTTTCATTTATCAGTTGTTTCTTCCATTAAGATTTTAGGTTGTAAGCTCCTTGGGGCAGGGACCTATCCTCTTGTACCCTGTGCAAGGATGGATGGCACTATATAAATATACAGTCATTCCACACGTGAAACAAAACATTTTGCTAACTTGCACTTTAAAACGCTGGTCATACAAGAAACAAATAAAGCAGGAATAGAACCTAGTATTTATTTTAGACATTTCCTGCTTTTGCTTAGAATAGACCCGCTTGTGTTTATAGAACCTAACAATACTGGCTCTGCTTCATGTGACACACGGAATAATGAATTATGAACAAACAACTGTGAGCACATCCAATGGAATATCTGTGAGGCTTTAAAAAAGGATTAGACAAATTCATGGAGGACAAGACTAGAAACAGCTACTAGTTATGATGCCTAATGTTCTACCTCCACTGTAATATGCCTCTGAATACCAGCTGCTGGGATCTGCAGGTGGGCAGAGTGCTGTTGCACTCAGGTTCTGCTTTCAAGGCTTCCCAGACATATGGTTAGGCACTATCAGAACAGGATGCTGGAGTAGATGGGCCACTGGCCTGATCCAGCAGGCTTGTCTAATGTTCTTATGAGAAACAACTGAATTTTAAAGCAAACGTATGCAGTTGTAGTACTCAATTAGATCTTCACCTACTATTATGGATTATTGTTAAGGATTCAAGATCTCGCTTACTCTTCCTGCTCTTTAACTCCCACTGTGCAGTTGGCCTCTACAGCTTCTTTTCCAAAAGTAGCTTTGGCACTTTTAGAACTTACTGAAACGACACGGGACTGTGCCACTTCATCATTTCTTCGAGTGCCTTCTGTACTAATAAATTTAACTCTCCCTATCCCAGTACGCCACCATATTTTTGACTGTTGCATTTGACTATCCATTTCATTTAAGCTACAGAAACATTGTAGGTCATGTAGAGCCAACTCAACACATTTAAGGCTGAGGTATCCACCCAGCAGCATTACTATCCATTTTCTCACATGTGGAGCCATTTTTAAAGAAAACACTAATATGGAAATTACACAAGTTAAGGGAAGTTAAAACAATGCAATGACTTCATCAGCTCAGACATCAAAATATGAGTTAAGCCCAAGACCAGCGATACCAGGTTATATCCCAAACAATTTCATGCAATTTGTTGAAGGATGGAACTGTAATACACCATTCTACAAGGGCTTAACAAATTTGTCCCAGGCAGGAACTGTGCATTTAAATCCTGCCTGCCAAGTACTTAAATCAATGAATCAGATGCACAACACAAGTTAGTCTTATATTAAGCAAAGGAAGCCATATTTTAGGATGCTTCAATTGGCCCTTATAAAGGTGTTGCCCAATTACAGATTCTTGACTTCACACCAAATGCTAAGCATGGCTTAGCATGCGGAAAGCAAACATCAAAGTGTACTTTATTGCATATTTCTATGCATCCGTTGTGCCTCTTAAAAACTGGTGGATGATATACTGCCTCTGCCATTAGCTCCTTTTGCAATAAGCCACACATCTCATATCATTGTACTTGAAGTAAATGTTACATTTGGTGGGTTTCGTTAAAGCTGTATACAGATATTGAATTAGCAACCCAGCAAGATGGGCAGCATATAAATATTATTATTATTATTATTATTATTATTATTATTATTATTATTATTAATTTACCAATAACCTTTACTAGATATGCCTTTTTCTTTCTTTAACCATCTGCCTATTTTAAGTTACACAATTATATTAAGCAGCAATGTCCTAGTAGCGCTTTGTGAACTGGTTATTTGATGGATAACTTTCTCAACTGTTCTTGAAAGTAGGAAGGAAATATCAGTTGTAGGGCTTAAGGTAACTATTTTATATTTTTCAAAACATGTATGTTTAACTATTCTGTATGCTTGTGGCAACATACCATAGAAAACTCTTTCAAGGATTGGGGTGGGGGGGTGGGCAGAGAGAGACATAGGTGGACCGGCTTTTAGCTATTCACATTGTAAACTCATTTGAACCACTAATTTACTGCAGCATAAATCAGATACCATCTCTACACTTGACCTCATGTCCCTCTAATTCACTGTGTGACACCAAAACCTCTGCTTTGCTCCTTAGAATCTCCAATTCACTTAGACCTCTTGGAGAAGTTTAATCATTGTTTGAGATTATCCAGAGGGCATAAGTTAAATCCAACTCCTGGGTAGCATTCTTACATAGCGTATATTAATAAATGAAGTGCTGCCTCCATGGACACCTATATCCCGTAAGCAATTGTAGAATGATACCTTCACCTAGTTTCATGATGATTCTGTTCCTAGTTACATTCTCTTTCTGACCTGACAGCTTGTTCTCATCTCTTCCATACCTGCCACTACTCGACAGGTGTGATCTTGTTAATATTCCTTTCATATTAAGAGGAATCTCCAATCCTCACACATCTATTAGCCATGCCAACACACTGATTTAATTCTAAACTTGCCAAGGGCTAGTCCAGTGGTGGCCAAATTTGGCCCTCCAGCTGTTTTGGGACTACAATTCCCATCATCCCTGGCCAGTATGATGGATGGTACAGTATTTTGTTTCCAATACAAAATTCCCCTTCAATCCTCCAACCTGTCTGCCCACCTTCTTGCTTCTATGTTCTCAAATGTAACAGAGGACCTTCGCAGACACAAGTGTGAGGGCCCAATGAGCAGCATTAGCTCGGTTATGGACCTCAGCTGCTGAGTGCTATGGGGGACTTTGGATGGTGCCATAACCATTAAATCCTAAACTCGCCAACAGTAAACTTTCTTTAAAATCACTTTTACTATTTTACATACGGCAACTTTTTGTGACAAATTGGTTTGTTAGGAGCAGACATTTTCTACATGTTTGTGAGATATATTAGTGGTTTATTTACATTTGAAGCATTGTATAGGGTGGCCAATAAGCTATTGAGAATTTGCAAAGTCCATTAAAGTCTAAATTGGTAATAACCCTTGAAATTTGAAGGGGAAATTCCACAGCTATCTGTGCTGTATACCTCAAAGTCTGAATCCCGCAAAAAGTAAGCTAACCCATTATTTTTGAGTATTTAGAAAAAAGCATTTGCATCTGAAAGCATTACATATACAGTATTTTTGGATTTTTAAAAGTGGTTTTAAAAAAAATATCTTTAAAAACCCACCCTGAAACAGGGCACACCTATTCAGCACAGATCATTAACATTAACTAGTGACATGTTATGACCACCTCTAAAACAACAGAAATAAAACAGCATGTTTGTGAGATAGATAATACAATATGTAGTTTTAAAACCAGACTTTCCTTTTTTTAAAAAAAGTTAAGATGCCCTACAATATATGTGCACAACAGATACACCCACCCGCATATATCCCACTGAAGAACATTTTTAAAATCCCCACCAATGTATTGCACAGAATCAATCCAGAGGAAGTTACCTCTATCTTCCTCCTCGCCTAAATCCCTGTGGCATTAAAGAATGTGAGAACTATAGGCTAAAATTGATAAGATTTATATGAGAGTTCAGTATGCCCAGCTTTCTCCAGATTGAACACGAAGTCAATCTGTCTTTGTCTATGTTAATCAGTCCAGATAAATGTATAAATACTCAGGCAGCATAATCCTATACTGTACATGTTTCCTCAGAAGTATGTCCCTCAGAGTTTAAAGTGATTTACTCCCTCATGACCAAGCTGGAGATTGCAGCCTTAAAAGTTCAAAATGCTTAATGACTACTATCTCTAGTCCTCTTTGAACAACTATAAAGGATTATATGCATCCCAACTCCTCACCTTATCCAGACCATGACTGCAGAAGTAGATGAAAAGGAAAGCTGGGTATTATGACAGTAAACCCCAAGAAAGTGTGCAAAGGATGATTGGATTGTTAAGTATGTCTGGCAAAAAAGGCACAGTCTAAAAGAATACACTATATAACAAAATACTAATGCCTGGTGGGTAACACAGACATTTAAAACCTATTATTAAATACACACAAGGGCTTGTGGATTTCCAAACAGTGTTAGAAACTGATATGAAAGCTAGGATCTACCGGTAAATGGTACCTTGAACCTAGGTTATGAGTGCTGCAATGGAGTGTCTAGGCACGTTTTTTTAAAAAAAACTAGAATACAAAGTTGAAAATGAATGAACTGCAACTAAAATATTATGTTCATTATTCACATGGTCTAGTCCTTTCCCTACCCAGCCCCCTAATATTCTTAAGAGGGTCTCTTCTCCAGTCTTCAGAGAGTAGCTGGAAGTGGGGAGGCAGAAAAAGGTACTCCTTCCCTTCCACTCTGCAGTTATAATCTGAAATCCTAGGCACAACACTGTGCCCAGAGCTCAGAAGCTGCTTACGCTAATGAAATTCCCTGTCGCAAAATGCACCTAGAACAATGGGAGTTTCGAACACTGTTTCCAAATGAGAGGAGAGAAACAGGAGGCATGCTATGACACCAGATTAGACTAGGGAATGTCTTATGTGTTGTGTTCTTATCTCAAAACAGTAAGGAAACAAAATTAAATTAACTTCATTTAAATCTGGTGGCAGATAAGGCAACAAAGGTGTCACATAGAGCTGAGAAGCCAAGGAGGAGGGGAAAAGAATATTAGGAGTAATCGCAACACAGAGTAACAAGCCCTCATACAAAAAGAATCTAACAATATGAAATATAAAGAACCCAGTGCTACTTTGTCTGGTTTAAGCTTGCTCTAAAATCAACAGATGCAAATCAAACTATCTAGATTTGGGGAAGCCTCTCAATGTTGCTGAACTGCAATTTCCCTGATCATTGACCATGCTGGCTGGGACTGATGGAAGTTGCTCTCCAAAACAACAGGAAGGCACCACATTCATTGATCTAAATTTAATGCTACTGTTAAACCTTCCTACCAATTTAAGGAAAGAACAATACAATAAGCAATCGGCTTCTGGAAAGCACTAATGATCAACAGCACAGTGGAACAGAAGCCCTAGGAGGGCCAACTGGTGGCCCATTGGCTGCAGCAGAACTCCATCCTGCCATTTTGCAGCTCCCTACCTCAACCCAGGTTGGAGACAAGTGCCTACCTGAATCCCTGTCACCTAACATGGGATGCTCATCATGTTGGAAGTGATGCACACAACATACTGCTTTCAACTTGGCAAGTGTCAACAAAAAGCAATAAATGTGCTCCAGGTGTCTTGGGTCCTTTAATTTTGCACTGGGCACCTGCCAGGTTAGAGGCAGCATCAGCAACTAACTGGGTGCAATTTCTAATCCAGCAAGTGCCCCGAGGGCCTCCACAATGACACCTGTGAAGCCTAGATTGCACCCTTTCAGCAAAGTCGGCTAAGTGCCACTATCCTCAATGTAGTAAAACTGAGAATCCACTAGGAAGCTTTTCTTTATTTATTTGCTGTTTAGGCTGCCTTCCCACAGCAGCTGAAAATAAAAACATAAATAAATAAATGATGCTAGAAATGAATGAGAGCCACACAAGAGTACAATGGATTTAAATGAATGTGCAAAAGTACATCCCAGTAGACTATGCTCAATAGATTGATTGGTTGGCTCCATTGTTAAAAAAAATAAATACAATTGCTTCTTACATATTGGAACCAGTTTCCAAAAAGAAACTTATTTACTTGAATTTACAACCCACTGATTTTGATGGAACTGATGTCCAAATCAGACTGTAGCCTAAATTTTTGGGTTGTCAATTAAAAATACCAACAAAGTAATTATTTAATTTGCAAACACAAAGCATTGTAAACATGACATTATTTCTAATGACATAGAAATCAACCATGTATTTCAGATCCAAATAAAAAAAAGACATAAAATGCTCGCACTTGGAAGATAATACGTTAAGTGCAGTGCAAATAAAATTATGAATACTTTTTTTCAAATGCAAGTGTGTCCACACACGCATTTCAAGTATACTTTAGCATCCTGAACACAAATCCAACTATAGCACATTCAAGTAAATAGCACAATCCCATGCACATTTGCTCAGGAACAAACCCCACCAGGTTCACTGGGCGCTCCTAGATAAGTGTGCAAAGGATTGCAGCCTAGGCAATCAAAGTAGAGATTTTTAAGGATACTTAATTTTCTCCTAAAATCTACTTCAAGTGTCTATAGGTTTTTATTTTTATAAAATAATTATCTTTATACACAACTGCTTTGTTTAAAGACTGTATGTCTAGTTTCTAAATAAACTGCAAGCTATTACACACAGCAAAATACATGTTAACTATTACTACACTCATACGAAGTATTCTTACCACAAAAGAACAACATCCACAGACCTTCCAGCCTGGTCACAGGAGCTAACGCATGGTGTACCAGCGAGTTAGTAAGTTTGCCAGGGCTTCAGTCACACTACAGAACATGCCGCTATGTCAGAGTTGGAGAAAAACACCCCAGTACAAATATGGCAACATAAACGCGCAATACATTTTCACTTTCGAATCCTGAGACTAAACACATCCGCCATGATCCAGAATTCTGGAAAGCTCCAATGACATTCAGCACTCTGCTTGTGTGGGAGGGGCCCTAATTCTCTACTATGGGATGGGGATTCCCCACAGTAAACAGGGATTTCCTCTGCACGTGTACAGGAATTCCCTGACTCACTGAAGAGAACAGGGTTGCCATTTATATATACACAAGAAACACTGAATATGCACTAGGGTTTTTCCCCTCCCAATTTTTGCTTCAGCAGCTCCACGCCACACCAAAACACTTATGGAACGCCGCCCGATTTAAAAACCATTTTCAGATCAACACACACTTATCGAAGAAAATGCATGCCTGTAGTATTTTTTTAATTACCAATTGCAGGCCACATTTACCTGAATGTGTCAAATTTTACAAAACAAGAAGGAATTCATTGGGGGGGGGGAGAAATGCAAGAACAACCAACATTTAATATTCAGATATTATCATTCCACCGTTAACATACACACAGCCTGATATCTGTATGAAGACAGCCCTCCTCTAAGAACCAAAGGGTCACTTTCAGCCCAATTTCTAAACACATTTACTTGTAAATAACTTATTGAATTCAGTAGGACCGACTCCATCATAATAAGCACGTTTAGGACAGCAGCCTTTAAGAATCAAGGATGACACAAGTCATTTTCAGTGCATCACAAGTAGTTTAAAATTCTATCCTGCAACTCTGTGCACAAAGAGTTAAATCTCTACAAAACACACTTCATCATACTGAGGGAAAGACAAAAATATTATGAGCTTTTAATATTCACCATAAATATGAAAATCAGGAAACTAATACTTTCTAGTATTTCCACTCTTTTACCGCCTATTTCACGACCAAAAAAAAGTGTGTAAGACAGGTTGGGGTTTGCTTTTCTGTAATTATTATTAATAAATCAAATGATCCGTTATTACCTTTTGAACTCTTTGCTTTCTCCTCTGAGGCCTTTTGTTTTCAGTTAGCACCTAAAGAAAGACATCAAAATGCAAAGTAAGCCTTTGTGAATAAAGCAAATATTTATTTTTAAACATTCCCCCCCACCACCACCCGCCTTGTAACATTAGAAGACTTTAAAGCAGAACCATACGGGCTTTTTTCTCTCTCTCTCTTGCTGCAGAACTTAAGGAACTGATGAGTACACTTTAGGCGTTGAAGTCACCGGAATCAAAACAAAAAGAAAACGGGGGGAAAGAGGGTTAGCGAGGAAGGAGGGGGAAAAATAGTAGTAACCTTCCCCCCCTTCAGAGTCGGGTTTAATTAAGCTCTGCATTCTTCACAGCAAAACCCACAAGGTAGCCATCTTGCTTCCTTCTGCTGAAGAACCTTCCACAGTACAGCACTACTTCACGCTGCTTTTTGAGTATTATTATCATGGTGTTTTTAAAAGGAACAGCGGCGGCGGCGGCAGCAAAAAGCAGCACATCAAGCCCTGCCTGCCAACACTGGGGACGTGCTGGGCATGCCTCTCGAATATTATTACACAGACAGACAGACACACACACACACACACACACAGAGAGAGAGAGAGAGACCAAAAAAAAAAACCACCACACAAAAAAAATCAACCACCAGGCTCCAGAAAAGGACCAGCCAATAGCAAAGCAAGGCCAGGAGCTTCCAAAGCGCTTCTTCCCTTGCCTAGCCCTTCCCAAACAAAGGATCTCCTATGTGGGGCTTTTACTCGGAGCAAGAGGACACAAGGGGCGGGCGCAAGCTGCGACATGGACTCCCTGCGACCGTGGATCCGGCCGAGGGGTGGGGTGGGGTGGAAATAGGGGTTGAAAAGCTGGAGGCAAGCGGTTGGGGGGGGGGGTTTGCAAGGCGGAAGCGAGGTGTGTTATTTATTTATTTATATTTTTTAATGACTGGAAAAGCAAAGCCACCAAACGCCCCCTCCCCACCAACTCCTGGTTTGCCTGACCGATTGGTTTAAAGCTGAACGCGAAAGAGAAGCCAGAGAGGAGCGATCCAGAGCAAGGCAGGAGGAGGAGGGATCAATTGAGCCCCTGGGGGGGGGGAGCCTGCGGACGCTGCGCACATACGCACTCACCAGGAAAGTATTGTGCATTTTGACTTTATAAGGCGAGGGCTACATATTAGTGCTACATTATTTTGTTGTGGTTTTTTGGGTTAAGAGGGAGGTTATGCGAGGACACCGACTCCGAGACGGCTAATGCCTCGGCAACCCCCCTTGGCCACGCCTCGGCGGCAATTAATAGCTAATGATAAGGAAATCGGAGAGAGACGAGGCTCTGGCTGTCATCCTCCACCTACTGCCACTGAGAGAGAATACTGCTTCCTCTTGTATGCTCAGAAAGGTGCTAATTTCTTTTATCTGCTTAGCTTGTCTAAGTTTTTTTTTTTTTTAAGAATCCCAAAAGACTGGGGAGGGGGCAAGGTCATGCCACCATTCTGGCAGGGGTCTCCATTTTCTACTGGTGTGTGTGTGTGTCTGCACGCACACACACAGATACACACAAATGTGTGAGAAGTCAGTCCTTATTCACAACAGTCAGTAATCAGATTAAAGGACGGAGTAAACTGTCTGCAAAAACCCCCCACCAACCTAGAGCTTGTAATCGAGTTACTGTTGAGCAAATACTTCACATTAAATGAAAACTACACAGAGAGGGGGTGAGGAAGCGGTTTAACCAGCTCAATGGCTTCGGGAGTTAAAGTGAAATGCCACCTCCACTTTTACCTCCATTCAATCTTCTCTGTTCTGGAAATGCCACCTGTCATCGGATGGTACTGCTGCCCTGGAGGAACTAATCATGAGAGTCAAGGGGCTTTAGATTGTGTTCCAGAGAAGCTTATTGGAGGTTTCATGTGAGAAATAATGAGGCTCTGTAGGCCGGGCCAGTTGGTTCACTGTGAGGAGGCTGCGCGCTTGACCATGCCCTCTCTGAATCCCCTCTGAATTTGCAAATGTCGCATGACAGATACACAGTGGGGGTTTTGAACAGATCTGTAGTCCGACAAAGTTCCTTGAAGGCAAAGAGAGTTTAAAAACCATAAATGTAAGCAAAGCCCCTTGCTTGTATGGCTCATATGGCACAGTGACTAAGAGACTACAAATCAGCTAGTTTTGCCTCCACAGGAAACTCACTAGGGTACACACCATAGCTTTAAAGTACATGGCTTCCCCCACAGAATCCTGGGAAAGGTAGCTATTTTAACAAATGACAGTTCCCAGGATTCTTTGAGGGAAGTCATGTACTTTATATGGTGTGTACACAGGCTAAGTCGCCTTCCACAAGCCTCTCCCAGCAGTCTCAGCTCATCCATCTACAACATGGACAATAATAATAGTGATGTACCTTACAGGGCCACTGTAAAACAAGTGTGGTGAACCTGTGGGTCCAACTCCCATCAACCAGCATCTTCAGTGGTCAGGGATGATGGGCGTTAGAGCCTGTGGCTCTCCAGATGTCATTGGGCTACAAGGATCAGCTAAATGATGCATGTGGAGTGCTCGAAACACTTGAAAGTACAATAGAGAATATAGAAGTACTATAGAACTCTCCCAGCTACTTTATGAATGCATATCATCTAGCTCACTCAGCTCACAACAAATATCTATGTATTTATATTCTTTTTGTCCTAGATGCTTCAGGGCATGCTAAACTCACACTGACCATTTCCAAGCCTAGGCAGAGTACTCTTAGCAGCAAACACACACTGGCTACCAACTCCAATTTAGTCATTCATTCATTGCATTTGTATCCCACCTTTTCAGCAAGGGGCCTAAGGTGGTGTACATGGTTCTCCCTCTTCTCACTTAATCCCCACAACACCGCTGTGTGGTAAGTTCAGCTGAGAGGCAATAACTAGTTCAAGGTCACTCAGTGAACTTCATGACCAAGTGTTTCTCAAACTTGGATCTCCAGCTGCTGTTGGGCTACAATTCCCATCATCCTTAGCTCATAGGACCAGTGGTCAGAGATGATGGGAGCTGTAGTCCAACAGCAGCTCGAGACCCAAGTTTGAGAAGCACTGCTCTAACCACTATACCACATGGGCTCTATGATTACAAGAGCGAAAGGGAAGCGTCTGCCATCTTCCATTCTTCAGGAATGAGTGATGACTTCCATCCCACCTAGAAACAAAGATGTCACTTGTAGCATACAAGGAGTTTAGTTACCCCTAGATGCAAAGTAACTGCATCAACAGTCCAATGTGGTTAAATACTGGTAAAAGGTCAATTTCATATACTTTCAATGCAGGCTTCTGGAGTAAGAATTTTAATTGCAATAGTAGATGACTACAAGGCAGTAAGAACACATGATCTTTTGTACATGATGCAAGATTATCTTGCTCCTGGGAGAAGAGAAGTAGCAGGTGTCTTAAACCCAGGCTGCTTCTGAATCTGGGATGGGAATTAGTGCATATTGGGAGTTACTTAAACTCCCCCCCCCCCCAGAGAGCTACTTCACAAGCTATGTTTTTCTTAAAAATAAACAAGCAGATTTGAAACGTATGTATACACTGACACAAGCAACAATTGCATAAGTTATCTTTTTGCATTTATGCAAAGACTCAACAAAATTGCATATATTAGAATATAAAGTGCATCTGAAAAACTTTCACCCATTTTCTGGCATTGCATCTACTAGTTGGCTTGTCAGATGAAATATAATTAGGTAATAGTTGGAAGTCTTGAGGTTTAGACACACATAATTCAGTCTAAGTGTAGAGTATCAGCCAAGATTTCTCTATCTATGCTACATTCCAGGAGCTGATCATATCAGCACTGCAGAAAAGATACTCAATTTCTCACTTTGCATGCTGCAGCAGGAACATATATTTGAAGACTATTTTGCTTAGAATTTTCTACCTCTGCTAAGATGATACAATATATTCTCTGCCTGTTTGTCCATTGTGCTGGCCAGACACAGAGTTTACTGATACAATTGTCTAGAATTCTCAAGATGAAAAGTACTTGTTGCCATACAAACAGAGAGCATTATGTTCAACATACAAATCGTGTGCATGCGCGCGCGCACACACACACACAAGAAGTGCCCAAGAAAATGAAACTGACAGCAAAAAAGAAGTTAAAGAATAGGGGGGAGCTCATTAAAAAAGCAGAGAGAAGACTTAAAGAAAAGGGTGAAGAAGCAAAGCTGCTATACAATGAGGAGGTCAGAAGAAATCAAAGGGAGGCATGTTTAGTCTGGGGAAAAGATTGACAGAAGAGCTAGAATTCATCCTTTGCTTGAACTGGCCTCTGCTAAAAGCTTTTTTGCTCCTTGCCTTAATCGCTTCCTGTCTTAGCTCCCACCATTCTTTTCTGGTGACCTTAGCAGATGTCTGCTTTGCTCAATAATTAAAAATACATAGGTACCCATAATATTGCAACTACAATGCTCCTGCGAAGCGGGAACTTGCTTATGTACTCAATTACATTCCTGTGCCTGCTTTTGATCTTTGGATTAAAAACCCTCCTGCCTTTACTGGTTTTTAGCCTTTCTTCATTCACTTAGTTTTGGCAGGGATCCTCACCCAACTATCCAAAAGTACGTATTTGCCAGCCTGAAAGGACATAATCTGGTCCTGAACCTACTACTTTGGCCCCAGTACAGCCAGAGAGGGCCCAATTCTCTCACTCAACTCCAGCGTATGCTTCAAGGTGCTGTCTGAGGCCTATCTGCATTATACATTTGTTGTTGTTGTTCAGTCGTGTCTGACTCTTCATGACTCCATGGACCAGAGCACGCCAGGCACGCCTATCCTTCACTGCCTCTCGCAGTTTGGCCAAACTCATGTTAGTAGCTTCGAGAACACTGTCCAACCATCTCATCCTCTGTCGTCCCCTTCTCTTTGTGCCCTCCATCTTTTCCAACCTCAGGGTCTTTTCTAGGGAGTCTTCTCTTCTCATGAGGTGGCCAAAGTACTGGAGCCTCAACTTCAGGATCTGTCCTTCTAGTGAGCACTCAGGGCCGATTTCCTTGAGAATGGATAGGTTTGATCTTCTTGCAGTCCATGGGACTCTCAAGTCTCCTCCAGCACCATAATTCAAAAGCATCAATTCTTCAGCGATCAGTGTTCTTCATGGTCCAGCTCTCACTTCCGTACATTACTACTGGGAAAACCATAGCTTTAACTATACGGACCTTTGTCGGCAAGGTGATGTCTTTGCTTTTGAAGATGCTGTCTAGGTTTGTCATTGCTTTTCTCCCAAGAAGCAGGTGTCTTCTAATTTTGTGACTGCTGTCACCATCGGCAGTGATCATGGAACCCAAGAAAGTGAAATCTCTCACTGCCTCCATTTCTTCCCCTTCTATTTGCCAGGAGGTGATGGGACCAGTGGCCATGATCTTAGTTTTTTGGATGTTGAGCTTCAGACCATATTTTGCGCTTTCCTCTTTCACCCTCATTAAAAGGTTCTTTAATTCCTCCTCACTTTCTGCCATCAAGGTTGTATCATCAGCATATCTGAGGTTCTTGATATTTTTTCCGGCAATCTTAATTCCGGTTGCCGGAATATATATATATGTGAGGAGGAATTAAAGAACTTTTTAATGAGGGTGAAAGAGGAAAGCGCAAAATATGGTAGTTTAATACTACTTTGGCTTCCCCCCCCCAAAGAATCCTGGGAACTGCAGTTTGTTAAGGATGCTGAGAGTTGTTAGGAGATCCCCTATTCTCCTCAGAAAGCTACAATTCTCAGAGTAGTTTAACGATCAATCTTCAGCTCTGTGAGGGAACTAACAACTCTCAGCATGCTTAACAAACTACAGTTCCCAAGATTTAGGAGAAGCTAAGGCTGTTTAAAGTGGTGTGATACTGCTTTAAATGTCTAGTGCAGATGGGACCCAGCAGACACAGCTTTACTGCTCTCTGGGCAATGCTTCCCTTTAAAGCAGCAATGTAGGCCAAGCAACAGTGGACAGCAATGAAGACTACTATGTCCACAAGCTGGCAGCATAGAGCCTCTGGCTGCATACACATCATAAATTTAAGACAACCCCTCCCTGACCCCAAAAAAGAATCCTTAAAACTGTAGTTTACCCCCTCACAGAGCTATAATTCCCAGCACCCTTAAACCACAGTTCCAAGAATTCTTGGGGGGGGGGGCTTTAAATGTATGGTGTATACAGCCTCACTCTCCAGATCTAGTCTCCAGATCTAATTTGTGTGGGGGACTTCCCCTCTCTCAGAGCTCAAAATTAGCAAGGCGCCAGGCACATTTTGCGCCTAAAAATTCTCCATTTGCAAACACCTCAGAAGGTCTGGGTGCCATTATTTGCATTTGGCTGTTACTCAAGGATTATGGCGATGTATAAGGAGTTTAACAATAAAGAGTAGTGCAGGCTTCCTCAACCTCGGCCCTCCAGATGTTTTTGGCCTACAACTCCCATGATCCCTAGCTAGCAGGACCAGTGGTCAGGGATAATGTGAATTGTAACCTCAAAACATCTGGAGGGCCAAGGTTGAGGAAGCCTGGAGTAATAATTTATAAATTCTTTTTAAATCAAAAAACAACATGTGTTGGAAATGTAATAAGGAGATAGGAACTATGATGCCTATGTGGTGGTGGTGTGAGAAAAATAAAACTTTCTGGCTATCGGTCCATGATGAAAAAAATGATCAAAAAGTCAATAATGAAAAAGCCTGATGCATATTTGTTAGGATTAATAGATGAAGATAAACCAAAAGGGAAAGAAAAAGTATTTCTATATGCTAGTACAGCAGCCAGGGTAGTTATAGCAGCCAAGTGGAAGGATGAAAAGGCACCATCGAAAGAGGAATGGATTTGTAAATTAAATGAGTATCTACTAATGGCAAAATTAACAGCGGTAATAAGGAATATATCAAAGCAAAATTTAAAGAATGAATGGATATGTTATGAGGATTATATGGTCAAACATTACTCAAGGGATGATGTGCTTGCGTATCTAGATTAAGAGATATGAAGAATAATAAAGGGGAAATAAAGAGATTAAGAGGATAAGAAAATGTTCTATAAAGAATAAAATGAGAATACAGAATGCATATTGAGAAAAGGATTTATGACAGAAGAAGAAATGATGCTGGAGGGGAGTCAGAGGGGTGGGGGAGGAGGGGTTATGGGAGTATGATATGTATGTGTTGATCAGTATGTATGATTTGTTTAATTCGTTTAATGGATTTGTATGCTTTAATTTAAAATTTCAATAAAGTATTTTTTTTTATTTTTTTAAAAAAGAGGAAGCCTGGAGTAGCGTGTTTTGAAAACTGAACTATGGTATCGATATTTTTATTGTATACATCAAATTAAACACGTAATAGCAATTTCTGTTTAAAATGTGGTATTAACCATGTGTCATATATGTGATTTGCGTATTAGTTCATACTCATCAAAATAATAAATAAAAAGTGTTGCTGACCCCCCACATATGGTGACTAGATATTCTGTTTTGGCACCTACAACCCTGGTTCCAGGAGCCATTTGGCTCCTAGCATTTCTATCCCAGTTTCTAACACTGCCCTCCCTTCCTCCTCCACCAGATCAGCAGGAAAAAGGAGGCCATCAAGCCTCTACACAAGGGGTCAGCAACCTTTTCCAGCTATGGACCGGTCCACCGTCGCTCAGACCATGTGGTGGGCCGGACTATATTTTGGGGGGGAAATGAACGAATTCCTATGCCCCTCAAATAACCCATAGATGCATTTTAAATAAAAGGACACATTCCACTCATGTAAAAACACGCTGATTCCCAGACCGTCCACGGGCCAGATTGAGAAGGCAATTAGGCCGCATCCGGCCCATGGGCCTTAGGTTGCCTACCCCTGCTCTACACCATGGGCAGGCAAACTAAGGCCTGCGGCCCAGATCCGACCCAATCACCTTCTAAATCCGGCCCACGGACCATCTGGGAATCAGCATGTTTTTACATGAGTAGAATGTGTCCTTTTATTTAAAATGCATTTCTGGGTTATTTGTAGGGCATATGAATTCGTTCACACCCCCCCCCAAAAAAAATAGTCCGGCCCCCTGTGACGGATTGGCCCTAGGGTGGAGGAGGTATTACATCCCAGCGCAGAAGGAGTTAATCCACCTTCATCTTGACGGTAAAAGGAGGGGCTGTTTTGGCAGTTGAAAAGAGGGAGGGTGTGTGTGGAGACAGGGAAGAAGAGGGGTGTGGGGCCAGGATAGTGGTGGTTAGGCTAGGATAGGAATATGGAATAAGACAAAACTGAACTGCAGGGTGATAGTTTGTGTCTTGGAGTTTCACTAAGGAGGGGCAAAAGGGCAGAAACCTTGGTAAGACTACACAGTTACTAAAAGGGTTTAGCTAACTGACGCAGTGGGGGGATCTAATGAGGGAGAGCCCCAGAACTGATAGAGCTGAGAGGTATTCTTAACCCAGGAGCCCAGAGCTATATATATATATTACAGGCCACGACAGGTGGACAAGAGAACCCCGTTACTAAGTTATTCCTAGTTATAATAAAAGATTATCCACACAGATGGACCTCAAGGCATCGAGGTGGGGTGAAGAGAAAAAGTGACCCGGAACACCTCAGAAATAAATCACTTAGTAACAGAGAGGTAGTTGGCAGGGAGGTTCGTTGCACCCCCCACAAGGTCTGAGGGACAGTGGACCAGCCCCTTGCTGAAAAAGTTTGCCGACCTCTGCTCTACACAAACTCAACAGCAGCCATGTGTCGCTTGCTTTTGCTCCAACCAGTTTTGCTTCAACCAGTGTTTATCCCCCCCCCCCCAAACAAGGGTTATCTGCCTAAATAATGTTATTGCCAAATAGGACAAGGAAGATAAACTGCTGGAACAGCTTGGCCCCAAGATCAAAGCACAACGCTTTGCAAGAACTCAACTCCTCCACAGGCTAACTAAAATAATAAGCCAAGCTATTTAACATTCAGCAAGATACCATGTAAGTGTGAGTGTAATGGAGCAGGATGGATTTAGGCTATTGTCTTATCCTTCAAATATAATATAGGCATAGAAAGCAGGGGCTTTCAAAGTGGCCTTTGTTGATGACCACAGGCATGGCAGCTAATATACTGTATGTGGTGCGGCCCTTCTCATCAGTGGTTCACCCTATCCAGAGCTTTCCTCTTTGCCCTTACAACTCCAGAGGGTCGACTCCCCATCACTAGTTCTGCCGCACTGCTTACTTCTGCACCTGCTGCTGTCAGCTTCTGCTCTTGTTGCTGCCATGCCCTTCCTGACTCTTTGCTCCACCTCTTTTCTTCCTGTTTGGCCCCTGTAACTTAGCAACTACACCAAACTACCCTTGAGGTTGCATCTGGGAAGCCATCGTTTGAAGGTGTAGAGTATTTTGCAGCACGATTCTATAAATTTCTACTTGCAAACCTACTGTTCTAAAGAGATGATCTAGTGCTATTAGGTATACTATCCACTTAATATCAGACAAAATGAATACGGGGCAACAAAGGTGTAAAAGAGGAATATACCACACACTGTACCTAAATCAGCCCTTGCCTTGTTATGCTTTTGTTCAACTGTATCAAGCAGAAATTATTGTTGGGGAATTATTGTTGTGTTTTGCAGCTGGGGAATTATTGTTGTGTTTTGCAGCCTGTAAAAAATACATTCTCAATTCACTAAAAAGCGACAAAGAAATTTTCTTCCAGCTCAAGTTCAAAAGCCTTGCCCAAAATTGTAGGGTGCCATGTTTTCCCTAATTTGTCTGAAAAAGCATGCAATTTAATTCCCAGCCTTAG
This sequence comes from Lacerta agilis, assembly GCF_009819535.1. NCBI lineage: Eukaryota > Metazoa > Chordata > Lepidosauria > Squamata > Lacertidae > Lacerta > Lacerta agilis. Next base: position 26,014,807 of record NC_046316.1, on the reverse strand, counting down.
CACTGAACTTGATTCAACTGTCGACTGAGACTCTCTTGTGCTGCAAGCCAATGTAGTCTTGTTAACAGTTATCTGCCATAATTTTTGTTTGTGTTAGATACTAGATACCAGATGAGACCAGACTCAAACAAGATAATGTTTATAGATCACAGAAACTATTTTGAGGAATCAGTATGTAATTTAGGATAGCAATGCTGCTGCTCAAAAAAAAAAAAAAGTAGAGGTCACTTACAATGTTTTCCTCTCTGGCACTTCAATTTTAAATATTTTTTTGGGAAGTTAAGTGTACTGATTCAACAGCCTGTTCACACATAATGCCTATTGTGAAGGAACAAGCACCCTGGTACTCCACCCCCATTCCTACTGCCAGAAATTAAGCTGAAGAATGGTTTTGCATTACATCTGAATCTGGACCTCTCTCCCCCAAGCACAAACTATTTTATAGGAATGGTTGCTCTTTTATCTTCTATGTGTACCTTTATAGTTAATGATGAGTTAAACCTTTGTCCCACATTATTGTCTGGCTTCTCTTAATGCTGCACAAGACTCATAAATTTGGTATTTTAATTGCACCTTTATGTGAGTCATGATAAACATGATAAACATTCACAATTAGCAAGTAAGTATGCTGCTGCCAAACCTTACTCAATTATCCATGTTCTGTGATGTAAGTAGTAATTGATACTTTTTCCAGCTTTCTTCCACAGCATATTGAAAACTGAATTCTAGCAACATGCACAATTAATGCAAAATATACTCCCAGACTTATAGGGTCTTAAAGTGGATCCAGGATCCCTACATTGGCTGTTACAGTACATTGTTGTTGTTCTATAACACCCTCCCAATGTAAAAGAATATCCCCTGCTGAAGAAAACTTCCAAGGAATGCTATCTACCATCCAGTGGAATCTGGCAGCATAAAGAAAGATAAAATATGCAATTCAAGGAAAGCAAACCATAATCTACTTCTAAATCATCATGATCTGAGCAGAATAGTTTTAGAGCAACTGAAGCGCTTCTTTGCTGGCCTGGTTGGCTTTCCTGTAGCTCCATCCTCTGGCTAAAACAGAGGCAACACACAGGCAAAATTCCTTGTTTGACACCAGAAGTTCACAACTCACTGCAGACTCAACAATTGATCTGCCACAGTAGCAAAAAGGGTTTAACTCTTTCCATTTGAATATACTGGTAGCTATTTTCACTGCTGTGCTACCAGAAGCATATCCTACACTTCCTTGTAAGAAAAGGAATTAGAAACCAAAGTTGAGACTGTTTGCATTTGGAGAGATCAAAGCTTTAAAAATGCAATGTCAGTTCTATTCACAGGGAAAAATTCAGACCAAGGCAGCAAGTGGAAAAAAACATCCCTTAATTCCACTAGGATGTTGATGTCTCATGATCCCTCTGATCTATAAGCCTGGCTATGATTTTCTACCCTGAAATGTTACACACACAATGCCCACAAAGAAACAAACTCTATGCAATTACAGTGGAAATAGGAAAAAAAATCATGGAATTTACTGGTCATAAACACTATATTTCTGAATGAACTGTTATTAGAACTGCAAAAATCTAATACTGTAAGTACGTATCTACCTTCAGCACTACTTTGAACTTAGTATTAAACCAGTCACTTTGAAAATATCACAATGCTTGAGGTTTCATTTTATATATATAAAAGGGAGATGTGCTAACATGGAAGAAAAAAGATGCCCAAAGTCATACTTGTTTTCTGGACCTCTGGTTCCCATGTATATGTATGGTATTTATATAAAAATAAGTTCCACTGGATTGATTTCAGTGGGCATAAATGCACTTAACACAATCCTGGACTGAGGTCAGAAATTACAACAGCATCTGCATCTTTAACAGTGCCAGGATTTAGTAACATTTAAACTAAGTTACACAGTAATTTTTATTTTTATTTAATTACTTTATTAATTCAGATGCCATTGGTCTATAATTCCCATAATTTATTGCCCACTGGCCATGCTGGCTGGGAATGATGGGAGGTGATGCCCAAATACAGCTAGAGAGCACCAGGCTGAATAAGCATTTAATGAACCATCTTTTTCCTTACCTCTGATGGTACAAAGGGCAGCATTAAGGGAGGCAGTGGCAATGGAGGCTTCTTCAGTTCTTCACATTTTCTCTTTTTACATATCCTGTGACTAGTTTTGCGTTTCCTGCAACAGCTGCATTCTTCACAGTTAGTTTTCCGCAAACATGGCTCGCACACCCCACATCTCCTTCGCTTCTTCTTCTCTAGCACAGGTTGCAAAGATGCAAGTGAGACAGGAAGACCGTCAGTTGGGTTCCCACAGGAGGCAGTCTCTGAAACTGCAACTAGATTAGCACCGCATTTCCCAATGTCCTGAATGGAGTTCACAACAGTCCCACCACTTCCCAACTGCAACAATGGCTCCTGAGGTTTTGGAATGGATTCATCTAGCACAACTGTCTTGGTATCTGTACCCTCTGCAGCAGCTGATGGAGGCCCTGAATTAGCATCTTCAGACAAGTTTGGAAAACTTTCCTTAAAGATGTCACTGCTTACGGAATCTGCTGAACTTTCCAGGTTGAGGGGTGCAACAGGCACAGCACCTGAATTTAAAGTGAAAGTTTCTACGGAGATCTTTTCAAGTGTCTGCTCAAGATCTCCCAATGTAAAACTAGTCAAAGAGGTATTAGAAACCTGTTCACATGCCAACATGCCATTTGTTTGGTCACATTCTAAATAAAGTTCTCTGGAGTTGAAATAAGAATCAAGTGCTTTACTGCTTAGCTCCAGTTCCAAGCCCTTTGGTAAATGAGATTCCACACAAAGGCCTGGATCTTTTAAACAGTCTTCTGATTCAGAGATGCAGCGTGAGGCAGGTTCTACTTCTTGAACGGTAGGCTCACGATCCTGATTGAGCTGAGACCCTTGTAACACACATGGGTCATCTAAATGCAATTTCGAGATCAATTCGGAGGTAATCAAAATGGCAGCATCAGGATCACCATCAGTTAGCACCAAATCACAGGTAGTTTTGGAGTGAGCATCTGTGGAAAACTCTGACCTTTCTACAAGTTCCTTTGAGTTTGCTTCCGAGGAAAGACTTAATGTGGAATCGGAATGTGAACAGGTATACTGTTTGGGGGCAGGAGACACATCCAAACAACTCTCAACATGTGATTTCACAAATGTTCCTGAGTCATTCTCTTCATGTACCTTTATAGGAACAGCAGAGTCAAGATGAAAATTTGCAGGGGCAAGTTGAGTGAAATTTTCTTCACAGGTAGTCGGGGGCAAATATTTCAGAACCTGCTCTGTGGGCGCAAGTTCTGTACACTTGCATTCCTCCTTTAATATCTCTGGATTTTTGGTACCTGGTACATCACCATTAGAAGCAGAAATGCCTTCTTCAGAAGGTGTCTCTCCCTTTTTGGCTTGACTATCACATTCAGAGCAGTGGCTTCCTTCCGGATCACACAGATCCTCCTCCCCGGGAGAAGATAATGCACCAACCTGGTTTAAATCCCTTCCAGCCTTTTCTGCTTCTTTCCTTTCTAATACACAGGAGGTTCTTGATTCAGGCTTCTCTCTTCTCCCCACACTTTTCTCTGGGCCAGCTTTAGTTGCTCGCATGATTGTTGGCGTCTGGAACCGTCTATGGGGAAACGATTTCCTGCGGAGAGTCATGGTAAAGCCATTGTAGCTCAAAGGAGGCTGGTTACGAAACAGAACATTATCAGTTAACCCCAGATCCATCCAAGATGTTCCAGACAAGGCTTTGGTGACGCTGCTCCTGAGAAATCGGCATGTTGCATTCAGTGGTGGTTTCTCTTCCTGTGTTTTTTTCTTGCCGTCATTCTTTTCTTCCAGGTGCTTTTTGCAGTTTGCTGAACTTTCTGCTTTTGGAGAAGTTTTATTGGCATCTTTTGTTACTTGGCAAGATTTCTTTTTGACTGGGCTTGATTTCTTTTTGCTTATCTTTTCCTTTTTAACTGATCGTGAAGATCTGGCATCACGAGTCATCTCTGTCAAGCAGCAGATGTGCAACTAGGAGTAGACTTAAAGATCATGGAGTCTTGCAAATGTTCTTCCGTTCAGCAGAAGCCGGCATATTCACTTGCGTAGTCCTTGTAGAGCACAGAACTGAAATAGAAGATAGGAGTTTAAGATTATTATGGATGATTATAATATTTACGTTGTTGTTGTTATATAGAACCCTGAAAAGCACTATATTTACACTATTTCTCTGCATTCTTACAGATTGGGAAGAGGGAAGCTGAGTGACATTATCTTGCCTAATGCTGCCTAGAGAGTTCATGGCACAGAAAGTATTTTGGCCAGGGGCTTCCTGGTCTAGAGCTCAGTCTGTCTGGCCACTATGCTACAGTGGCATAGTGTCTAAAAGTCACTAACAAGTTAGCATTGTGAGTGGAAAGGGCCATAACTCAGTGGTAGAGGACATGTTATGTAATCAAAAAGTCCCAGCTTCAATCCTCAGCATTTCCAGATATTGCTGGAAATATTCCTGTCCAAAACCCAGAGCTCTTCTGCTAGTCTGTGGACAATATGGAGTTAGATGGACCAACAGCCTGATCCGATACAAGGCAGCACCTTATGCTTAAACAAGTTTATTCAAATGCTCAACTAAAACACAGTACACTTGTAAAATAGTTGCCACATTCTGTGTCATATTCCAAAACTGCTTAGAACATTTTGAGTTGTCCTCGAACTTTGATCCTGTTTGCATTTGGTATTATATTGATTTCCTCATACTACCAATACCAATTTATTCAAAATAGCCACATCCAAAATTTGACAGACCAGTCCCTCAATCTCAGGATCTACAGTAAACTTGCAATTAATATGTGGGTTATGTTCTAGAGATAGTGCCTAAAGCCAAAATCGTGCATACTCAAAATACACTGGGAACAATGATGGATGGGCTTGGCACAGCTTTTTCCTGGATGCCCGGCCCCTTTTATTTTTAAATTGCCAAGCATGTAAAGCCAAATGTGCACAAGTTAAACGTGTGTTAAGTTGCTGGCTCACTGTATTTCATTTCCCAAATGTCTCTCTTTAATCTTAGCAATATTTCCTTTTGGCATGGTCACTACATTTTCAGATCTAAAACAAGTTTGAGCTTATGCATGTTTACTCATAAGTTAATGCCACTTGAACTCAGTGGAATTGCTACCAACTAAGCATGCAAAGGATTGTGGACCTAAAATCTTGTTCATTCCCCCAGGATTTGTTTCCATAAATTAACTTCCCTGCAACCTCACCAACAGTGATAAAAATCCCTGCATACTTTGAAAAAAGCTAGGGATATCCCTGTTGTATTTTAGGCGTGCTCTTTTGTTTGGTTTTGTTTAAACACACTCTAAAATATGTGCTGCAGTGATTCATTGAGATGGGAAGCAAGACTCCGACGAGTTTGGAAAAGTATGAGTATATTTAAATAATGCCAACAAGAAAGATTAAAGGGAGGAGGGGGAAATGTCATGTATCGTTCTACCCAGCTAAGTTAGATGTATTCTAGAGTCCAACAGTGCAATCCTATGAAAACGTATCAGAAAGTCTCATATTGTCCTCAGTGAAACTTGCTTCTGAGTAGACATGTACGGGAGTGCATTGTAAATCCAACTTATCTGAACAGGATGACTGGGTATACAGGTTAAAACTACCACATGCCACATAGTCACATTCACCCATTGATTTGTGTGCCAACAATTCATCTGGTTTTGATGGCTCACCATGCATATCCAATGACATTAAATACCTTTACAAGCCTCTTGTGCATCAACATTTGCATTAATAAAAATCACTCCATGTGAGGAGGTGCCACATCAAGAGTCCTCATGTGAGAGCAATTTAGAGTAGCTGCAATGTGGTAATCATTATGCTTGATCCAGCCATCGGGTGTGCAGAGCTTCTTTTGGATGTGCCAAGGAATTGCACATTTCCCCTTCTTTTTCATATTGCTTTCTGCAATTGCTATGTGTAGTTATGACAATTATTCTTGCATCTTACTAATATAGGAAATTGTCTTATACTACGCCAGACCATTGGTCCATCTAACTCAGCATTGTCTACAATGACCGGCTGTGGTTCTACAAGATTTCAGGCAGCAGACATTCTCAGCTGTACCTAGAGATGCCAGGAACTTAATCTGGGTCCTTCTCCATGTAAAATAGATGCTCCAACAATACGCTATGGCCCTTCCTCATGGTCTTGCAATGACCACTTTCAAACAATACAATTTACAGGATCACAGTCCATTGCAGCTTGACACAAATATTTAAGAAGTATGATGAAGATGAAGACAACTTCCACAACCCTCCATGTTGCATATGTGCTTTTGGCTCAGCCACAGACACGTCGCCCATGCATTCCAGTGCCAAATTCAGAAGCCCTTCAAGCATCCAGAAAATGTGGCAGTCCAAAGAACAAGACAACCAGAACACTGGCCTGCAATATGACAAAATTTAACAAGAATTTAATGATGCAAACATTTATTTAATTGAGTGAGGGGGAGGAATACAATCTATCCCCCTTAAATAGAAGAGCACTTGAACAATGAAGCAAGACACAAGGGGGTTGAGAAATCCCCTTCCTGTAAGAATATTGGTCAGGAACTGCAAAGATAAGAAATCTCTAGCTCCAAGGCTACTGAAGTAGGAAGCAAGCTCTTGGCCCCTTCCAACAAATGGATAACTCTTTCTCATATGTTGCCTTGTTGTATTACAACCTGAACTACGTATTTCAACTGCACACCCAGAATGATTTCCAGATGTACCGGTATACAGCATTAAGGTGGTTAGGAATTTAATGTAATATCTCCCAGAGTTTGGTGGAGGCAGTATAATCCTGGCAAATGCTTATCTCATCAAGATAAAAACTAGAATCCTCCCTATTCTCGAGGAACTTTCTCGCAAGTGTAGTATTTCAATGCTGCTTAACAACTGTTTATAGGTAGGCATTTGTTTTGCATGCATAATCCGGAATATCCAGATATGAAAACAACATTACTTGCTCCTTCTTTGCTCCAGGCTAAATGCTTTGAGCAATGTACCTACACTGTCCTATGCCCTGACCCTCAATACGCTGGCCCCAATTCAGTGTATCATAGATTCAGCGGGATCTGATGCATGCATACCGAGATGCTATCAGGGATGCTGCTCTACCCCAGATTCTGTGGGGGTGGATGTGTTGTTTAAGTAGCCATACATAGTCTTACAGTAAAATCCTAAGCATGTGTGTACTTTCAAGTCCCATGGGCATTCACAATGCAATCCTCATGTCTACTCAGAAGAAAGTCCAACTGAATTCAATGGGGCTTGCTCCCAGGTAAATGAGGTTAGGACTGCAGCCTTTAGTCTCTAATAAGAGTACTTACACAGTGCGATCTTACATGTGTTTATACAAAAGTAAATCCCACTGTGTTCAACTGAGTCCAAAGTGTGCATGTATTAGATTCCTAGATGCAGAACTTCTAACATAATTGTGGAGAAGTCAAGAGTTTCCCAAGTCTGACCAGGAAAGGGTTAACCTACTGCCAAGAGGAGATGCCACTGATAGTAACTATCAGAGGCACAGGGCTATGCTATGCTTAAGCCAAAGTCACATGACCAATTGCCTAAGAAAAGGACAGGCTAGGCTTAAGAGAGGGGGGTTGTTGTTGTTTTAGAAAAAGAGTTGTATTTGGAGTTGGGGGAGGGGGAAAATAGAAAAGGAGAGTAAAAGAGAACAGAGCTTCCTATGGGGCTTAAGGAGAAAGGGATCATATATTCTAACCAAATTAAAAACAACACTGAATTTGAAAGGGAAAAAAGTACTGTATCAGGCACTGAATTGCAGAAATTGTAGTTTTACGCACAAGCTGTGCAAGTTGTCACTTCATACCCTGTCATTTCCTCAGCACATACAGGCTTCACTATCTAGGAACCAGAGGTATGAATTAGCCTTAAAAATTAGTTTGGGAGGGAAGGGAAGTAGGCAGCCAGGATATTACAGTAGCTTGCCAACAGTGCAATCCTCTGCATTCTTGCTCAGAAGTAACTCTTTGCTATGTTAAACGCAGCTTACTGTGAATGCAATGGGAATTACAGATGGATTACCAAGGCTGAGTGGGGTGGGGGGTGGGGTTAGGGGAAGGGTAGTACCTATGCTGGGGGGGGGACATGTAATGGTCCTCCTGGGGTAGTTTGTCTACCTTTGGTCCCCACCCTGCACTCACCTGTGGCTCCTAGAAGCTGTCAGTGTGTGACAGCAGCCATACCCCCCCCCCCAAACAGCTTTGACTGGCCAGCTAAGCAAGGTAAGGGAAGCCAATAGATCAGTCAGTGAGTTTTGAACTTTCCCTGCATGCGAAGACAGCCTCTGGCAAATTGAGTGGATAAGACCCATAGTGGGACCAGTGGTCAAGGAGGCGGTTTCTGAACATGCTGTAGAGGGAGGTGAGGAGCAGATGGGGCTTGTCAACCTGGAAAGGTAGCCCAAATTCTGACCATTAACCTTGCAGGATATCTTCGTGAGATAAAAATGCTAAGAAGTAAACCCTACACAAATACAGAGTACAGTCCCTAAGGCAGTTGGATGGTGCCTTGTAACCTCCTTCCGGCAACTCCTGCAGCCAAGCTGGTGCCAAATGTATTGCTCTGCTTTCCTTTGGACCACATCAGCAAGGCCGAAAGGGAAGTCTTGTTGTCTGGGTAGCCCAGGATCTCCATACACACTACCCAGGCTTGCGACTTTGGTGCTGCTAATGCACCGGAGGTGCACTCCATTGTCTCTCGAGACAGATGGATGCCAACAAGAACCACCAAGGCTGAGAAAAGACTGGCTCCCCTCAGTTAAACAAGTGAATTTATGGCTGATGTGAGGTCAAAAACAAGGAAGCAACACAAGGAGGGCCACCTAGACCTTTTCCATTCTTCTGAAGCCAGGTGGGTAGGTTGGGGTAACTGGGGTCCCCAATAATCACCATCCACTTAAAGCGGACTTTAGCAACTATGAATTTCACAGTAAAAAAAAAAAAAACACCATTCCTAGTACTTCCATAGTGCAAAAGCATGGAGCCAATTCACAGATCCTTACGGCTCCTCATAGTTTTACAAGATCTCCCCCCCCAATAAATAAATAAATTGATTCATTCATCTGTGTCCGCATATGTGTCCTATGATTTCTTGGTGGTTTTGTTGGCCCCTGTCAACTCATGGGGACCCTGAATCAGTGTTTTTGCACTAGAACTGCAATTTTTTTTACTATGTACCAGTGTAAAGTTGATGGTGTGTTTTAGGAAAAACATATCAAATCATGCAGATTCAAGAAGATAAAATTAAATTCTACTGGACCTGATTTTTACTCAGACCCTGTGGAAAAGCAAAAAGCATGTGTGGCTAGGCACATTTTTTGTTTCTATCTGTTGGTAGAGAGGATGGGGTGGGAACTCTGTCACTTTCTCAAAATTCCAAAATGTGTCCATGGGCCCATAAAGACTGATGAACCCTGAACTAGAAGCTAGTGAGCTTCTCCCTCAAGCTGACTTCATCACAAAACTTATTTGAGCAGCTGCCGGGGCCCACCAGTGATATCTGCTGTGGGATCCCCTTTAAAATAAAAAAAATTCAGCACTCAGCACTCTAAGGTCCAGGCAGTGGTGTCAAGCGTTTATTTAGTCTCATTGCTGCTGACCGCTATTGTTGCCGCCAATGGAGGCACCAGAAGGCATTTTGTTGTGGGTTTGCTGAAGCTCAATGCATCTGCTTGCATAAAGCGAACAACTTACAGGCACAAGTGTGTTTCAAATTGACATGACTATCATAAGGAAAATCCTAGACCAGATAAGCCTAATAGATGTTTTCCTTTGCCTTATGCTCTCTCTGTGGCCAAATACAACCCTAGTTTCATCGGAATACAAAACTTCCAGTAAATCTACGCACTGCTTCAAGACTTAATACAATTACTCTTCTCACTAAGCAATGCTTCAGTACCAACATCTCTTTTGTCACTACATCCAAGCGATCTATGCACAAAGCCACTACACATAAATTACTTAACGATGGGCTGTGGGCTACACTGACAACGTTTTTAATGAGTTCCGTCCATTTTCAAATCTACATTTTTAATGTAAATGATATTTTAAGCAATGATGACTCTCTCGAGTTTCACAAATTGCTTATTACATATCTGTGTTTTTAGAAATGGAACATTTTCATTTGGCTTTGGCAAATGAGTGCTTGTCAATGCAACTCCAATCAATCCATTTGCTCCCACAAGATTTTGGAACCACTTTGCACTTTATGGGACCGTCCAGGAATAAACACAGTAAACATGCAAGGGAGAGACACTTTTGGGTGTTCACCCTATTCAAACGTGCTGAGAAGAAAATGTTCAGAAATGTTATTCATCCTGCACCAAGTGCAACATATCAAAAATCCAAGCAGCTGTAGGACAGAGCTGCTCTTATACTTATATCCCTGCTTATACTGTATCACAATTAACAAGCTATTGCAAATATAACATTTATTATGTGATCTGCCAGTAAGAACTGCTTTATACCAGCATTCCAGCGGTGTCCGCTATGAGAAGCACATAAAGTGGGAAGGAAATACACACGCCTCCGAACATGCGGTGCGCAAAAGGGAACGATGGCCAATCACAGCTCCCCTATCCATTTCCCCAGGCGCTTGAGGACACGTGTCTCCCTGTCACAATTCATATTGGAGTAATGTGGACAAGTTCAAATGGCACTTTCGTCTGCAATAAATGCAACACTTGGGTATTAAAACCAGGAAGTGTGTACCTTGAAAGCAGCAGGGATTTTCCCTGGTGGGCTGAAAAGCGCAATCCCAGACACTGCGCACTTCTTGCAATTGCCGCTGTCTGCGATGTGGTTGGGCGAGGGGCACGGCAATATGTCAGCGTGTGTGCAGTTACAGACACCTTGCAATGGCAGGGATCGGATGCACATCTGCCCCCTTTTCAAACATCTGAAAGGCCCACGCCTTTCTGCAAGGAAAAATGCAGCCCCCCCCCCCAGCAAAATACAAGAACCAGTGTGTGTTGCTAAAAGCCCTTCGCTGTCAGGACCCTTCAGACTGAGGAGACTCTGCAGCACCCTCCAGATCTGTTTTTTAGGGAAGCAGAACAGAGAACTGCTCGCTCATGACTCAGGCTTAAGCAGTGTGACAAGAAGACTGGCTTCCCTCCTGACTTTTTGCATCTGCACGTACTCCAGGGGCAGTTGCATTTGCAAGAGGGTTCGTATGCAAATGGACAGCCTCCTGCGCTCAAATGGTGACTGGAGGCAAGTATGCAGAGGCAAGCCTCCTGCCTGCTTCTCCTCCGAACTGGCTTTTAAACAAGCTGCCCTGTTGAGCAATACTACTGACATATAGAGAAACTCATTCCACCCCCACCCCACCCCCCCACAAGCGAGATATCAGCAGCGAGAGGGGGAAGGGGGAGGACCAAGCCGCTGCCTCTGCTCTTGTTTCAAGCAGATGGCTTCCTGGAGTGGGATTTATTTCTGCAGGAGGTAGAAGCCAGCGGTGGCCTGCAGCTCTCATTGTACAACTGCTCTCACAAGTGCTGCCGAGGAACCAAACAATGGGTTAAATTCGATTTTAAATTGACGACAGTGCGATGATTAATTAACTCTACTGAGATCAGCCAAGATGCACTGCTGGGAAACCGAGATATACAGCAGAGTTTAACCCATTGCGTGGGGTTGGTTTTTTTTCCTTTCTTTTAAAAAGCAATAGTAATGCAGTTTAAGCAAACAAGGGGGTGGCGGTTTTAAAAAGCCCAGTTCGAGAAGTTGCTGTTTGACCTTTCCTTTTCCCCAAAAAGCAAACGCTTGAGAAAGAGAACCAGTTTCGTTAAAACTGTCTCGCCCCCCAACCCCTTTGTATGCAGATTTGAGGCAGTTTTGCTTGCCTGGCGGGTTTTTCCGGGCAGACTTGGGCAGCTTCAAGGCAAACTTGCACTAAGGCGGACACAGGTCGGACCTTATGGGGGATTTTTTTTTTAATTAAAAAATATAAATGGGGGAATTTTGTTTTTGTTTTTCCCACTTACTGGTGCAAACTGCCAAGTTCTCCGTCCTCCTTTCCCTTCCGCAACCAGCAGTAGAAACCTCCTTGGCACTTTTCTCTCAGAGTTCCACCAACTTTTAATTGCAATCCGCTTCTCCACGTCTATCCTGGAGGAAAGTGCAGCCAACTTTTCAGAATGAGCTCTTCTCGCCAACCCGCTGGGCAGAGAAGGAAGGAGGTTCGCGTACTAAGCGAGGCTGCTTCTCCACCATCCCCTCCCCACCCCATTAGCTTCTCTGGGAGCAGATCCTTTAATACGTACCAGGCTCGTTACGTTGTCAATAAGATACTAACAGGAAAAGGCGCTCCGTGCATGACTTTGCAATCCACAGCTGCAAAAATGCAAGGAAACTTTCATGGCTCATCCATGAAGGAAGGAAAATAAGCACCTATGTGGAATATGGAGACCCCCGCACCCAGCAATGGGGGGAATAAAACGTGCTCTTCCCGGAAGGTTAGTATCTTCCCCGGACAGACCCTCCGATAGGGAGGCTCGGCTGCGCTTTGCTCTCGAGCTGGACGGAGCCCTCCTAGTGAAAAGTAAGATGCGAGCTGGATCGCCACTCCGGAGTCGGATTGCTTACCTCTCGACCCTGGACTCTTGGGGCCACTGACTAGCTCAACTTTAAAAGTTTCACTCAAGACGCCCCTGCACAGTATAGTGCTTAGATCTACAAACGTGGGAGGAAAGAAGCACACACCCCTGCGTTTTGAAGAATCAGGCATAATACTGTTCTATGATTCAAATGCATCTAATGATGCAAAAAAATTTTTGGCTAAATATGCATTTGGCTTATTTCCTGCAGTTTAACACTGTTCACATGTGGGACAAATATTCCCTAGTGTTAAGTGGCCTCTAGCATTCTGCAAACTCCAAATATATCAATTATTATTAATAATAACGATATTTGTTAATTGTTTGTTGCACACAAAACTTGCAACATATTTAAAAACATAAGCATGAGTAAAAACACAATACAGAAAGAACAGTCACAAAAAGCACATGCCATTTATACAAATACTCAAAGCCACCCTGGAGCGACCTGGGAGAGGAGGAGGCTTAGACAGCTGTGGGAAGGCAGGGACCCTCAGTCCCCACAACTGCCTCAAAGGGGCAAAACCTATGGGAAATAATTGCTGTGCTCACTAGGCATGGCACTACTGAGCAGCCTTGTTCTTTTAATAAAGCGTTAACTTAGTCTGTGTGATTTACTCCTGACAACTGGCAACGCTGCAGCTGGTATTATAAAGATGTTAAAGATGCTGCCCACCTTGTCCCCAATAGGACTCTGGCAGCCACATTCTGAACCAGCTGAAGTTCCTACAATGTCTTCAATAATGCACACATAATAAGAGCATGGATCACTGTGGAAAGGTCAGCCTTCTGTATATAGTTGAAGCCAGGAGCATTCCTATTATAGGATCGCCTACCCAATCCAATATCAGCTGTAAGCCACCTTCCAGAACTCGGAATCTGCCCACCCACAGCTCATAAGTCTTGCTTGGATTAAACCTCAGCTCATTTGCTCACACCCATTCCAGAACTACTGCCAGGCCCTGGTTTAGGATTCTGACAGCCTCCCTGATATCAGAGGGTGCAAAGGAAAGGTTGACTGATAACAATGCAGTATAAACCTTTGGGTGGCTTTCCTAGAAAATTCATGTTAATGTACAGCTTACAGGTAAAAATGGACTCTACAAGCCAATGGCCACCAGATAGAGCAAAAGTCCCCCAACACCATTTTCTGGGAATGACTATTCAAGAACAACCTGAACTACAGTATTGTAATACAGAGCCTCCTAAATCCCAATAATTGACCCAGGATGTTAGTTTATAGTACATACTGAAAGCCTCCGAGGTCCAGGGGGATTATCGAGGTAGCATCCTACCCCTGTCGACTCTATCATGAATCATCCACCATGGTGACTAAGGCTCCTTCCATCCTATAAATAACCCTGAACCCAGATTGGTCTGGATCCAAGTAATAATACAAAACGGCCAATAGAAACACCGTCACACGATCCCACCCCACCCATCCTCCCACCCCTGCCCACCTCTTTACCCCTTTTTCTTCCCAATGTCTCAACAAATGAAACCGATTTGAAAAAAATGATACATGTAAAAAATATGAGAGAGAGAGAGAGATTGTACATATGGTACTTTTGTAAATCAAGAAACCTTTAATAAAATATTTAAACAACAAAAATAAGACAAAACTGCCTAGAGTTGAAAAGCCAAAATGTGCTCTATCATCTTGCTTTGTAAAAAAATGCAAATTAGACAGAATGGTAGTTGTTAATGGCCAAATAATTTAAAGTTAATTGTAAGAGAAGTCTCACTTTGCATCCTTGAGATAGGAACCGCTCCTTATTTTAGGGAAGCATTTACTACCACATAGGTCCTTTATTTCAAAACCATGAAGGGGAGGATCAAGGGGGAAGTAAAAGGTCTCACTACTCCAAGCTATTTGACCACACCCTCAGGTAAAACAAGCTGAAAAGTATCTGCCCCAACAGTGCAAGATAGTATTCTGATCCCATCCATCTCTGCACACCAACATGCATACTCAGATTAAAGAATGAGTGTAAAACTGCACACATCATATAGAGCTTCTTGGAAGAAAGTAGCTGAGCTACAAATGTAAGAAAGAAACCAAGGAATTTGCATTCTGCAACACTGTGGTTGATACGACCACCGTCAAAACAACAAAAAAATAACATCCCTCTTCTGAGCTAGAAGTAAAAAGCCAGTCACAGAGACCACACAATCAATGCCTGATCATACAGTTCAGTTCTCTCTGCTTTTATCATCACAACTCCTGTTAGGCTGAAAGGAGGAGTTGCCAAAGTTCACCTAATTAGATTTGAACCCTGGTCTTCCTAGCCTAAACCCAATGCTCAAACCACCACAATTTATATACATAGCCTCCTGCAGCTGTTGAAACCAACCTAGATGAAGCTACTCATGCACCTAAACAAAAATGATTGGCTGTACTACATAATTGCATCCAATCCTACCAATTAAAGCATAAATATGCTTTATTAGAAGCTTTCTACTAGTTTTCTGTTGTCCATTTGCAAAAGACAAACAGCACTAAATACTAAAGGTAATTTAACATCACCAGTGCCTGTTACCGATTTTTGTTTTTGACCCCACGCTTTTGTCAGCAGCTCCATTTCCATATATTAGCCAGGTGATAAGCATTTAGAAACTTCCCCTGGTGGTTTATCCATACCAAGTTGTGGTTAAAAACAGAAAAGTGCAACAGGCTAGGTTTCTCCTCCCCCTTCCCCAGCTAGCTGGCAGATATAAAGTAATTTAGGACAAATAATATAACTCAGTATATATCTAACCATTGTTTCCCAGCATAGTGGAAAGTATTCAGGTGAGCTGTGAGAAGGCATCACACCTTACAATATTCATAACCACGTTCATATTTCCATATGGGAGTACTTTGCTCTCACTTTTACTTCAGTCATAAAGCATTACATTGCTGTTGTCCTCAGATTTAACTACTGTTCTCTTTGTCCTGAAAAGTGGTTGCTACCTGTGTTTATCTGTGCTGGGTATGACCAAATATTTTGCCTGTTAAGAGGGCACCCTAACTAAAGTACTTTTGCAAAAGGGGATGGGAAGTGTAACCATAGATCAGAAGGTGGTGGTGGTTTTGTTAAAATTTATATACCACCCTTCATTTGAAGAATAGTTAGTTAAAACAAAAAAGGTAAAGGTAAAGGGACTCCTGACCATTAGGTCCAGTCGCAGATGACTCTGGGGTTGTGGCACTCATCTCGCTTTATTTGCTGAGGGAGCCGGCGTACAACTTCCGGGTCATGTGGCCAGCATGACTAAGCTGCTTCTGGCAAACCAGAGCAGCACACAAAAACGCCATTTACCTTCCCGCCGGAGCGGTACTTATTTATCTACTTGCACTTTGATGTGCTTTCGAACTGCTAGGTTGGCAGGAGTAGGGACCAAGCAAGTCGCGGGGATTCAAACCGCCAACCATCTGATTGGCAAGCCCTAGGCCAGTGTTTTTCAACCTTTTTTGGGCAAAGGCACACTTGTTTCATGAAAAAAATCACGAGGCACACCACCATTAGAAAATGTTAAAAAATTTAACTCTGTGCCTATATTGACTATATATAAAGTAATTTTTCAATTTTTCCCACGGCACACCAGGCAACATCTCGCGGCACACTAGTGTGCCGCGGAACAGTGGTTGAAAAACACTGCCCTAGGCTGTGGTTTAACCCACAGCGCCACCCACGTCCCCTAGTTAAAACAAAACAACCCCCCAAACATCTACACTAGTATGAACCACTAATGAAGCATGACATCAGCTAACATCACATTCAGAGATAAAGAGAATTGTAGGGCCAAATATTATTTATAGGACAAGTATAGTTTGTCAGTTATAGGATTTAATACTGAGATTACAGTACCTTGACACCTTGTTTCTTATTCAATTTATAACCCATTTTACAATCTTGATGCTTATTTGTATGCATGGTCACATACAGTGGTACCTCGGGTTAAGAACTTAATTCGTTCTGGAGGTCCATTCTTAACCTGAAACTGTTCTTAACCTGAAGCACCACTTTAGTTAATGGGCCTCCTGCTGCTGCTGCGCAGCCAGAGCACGATTTCTGTTCTTATCCTGAAGCAAAGTTCTTAACCTGAAGCGTTATTTCTGGGTTAGCAGAGTATGTAACCTGAAACGTAACCTGAAGCGTATGTAACCTGAGGTACCACTGTACGCCAGCAAATGTGCATTAATGGATCTGATCCATACACACACCATTTGAATGGGTACCAGTTTATGCCCACAAAAGCATCCAGCAGAACACAATTAACTACTGACATCACCTTGCAGAGGATTGCCATTTCACTGGAGGCAGTGATGACTGAATGAAATAAGTATAGACAAATTATATAGAAAACTAAGATGGGCACAATAATAGCACTTTTTGGTTTTAAACGAAGCCTTATATTTTCAGAAATGTGCAGGGATTGAGTGCATTTATTTATTTTTGTTATTGAGAAATAACCTTTTGAAATGAAAATTTCCCAAGGCCATTTACATCTACTTATTTATTTATCAATAAAATCATTTATAGGCTAATACAGTTAATGCAAGAACACTTGAAACCAGTGTCTAAATCAATGTCAACAGCAGGCTACAACTGTTTCCAATTAAACCAGTAAAAAGCCTTAGCCTTTTTTAAAACAGAAATGAATGACAGTTTAAAGTCCAACTCACCATTTAAATAAAGAACAGATTGAAAAAGAAACGTATTTAAAGCCCACTTAAATGCAAGCAGGGAGTGGGCTAGACACACCTCTCCATGACTGGGGAAGTTTCGTAAAAGAATTAAAGGTGATAGAAGTTCTAAGAAAGTGCCTCACCCTGAGTGAAATATAAAGCAAGAACTTCCCATAGGCCCTGCTTATATTTTCAACAGTGTAAGTGTATATTTTCTCTTCCTGCAACACTTCCTTCCTATATAAAACATGGGTAGGCAAACCAAGGCCCGGGGGCCAGATCCGGCCCAATCACCTTCTAAATCCAGCGCATGGACGGTCCGGGAATCAGCGTGTTTTTTATGAGTAGAATGTGTCCTTTTATTTAAAATGCATTTCTGGGTTATTTGTGGGGCATAGGAATTCATCCCCCCCTTCAAAATATAGTCCACCCCCCCCAAGGTCTGAGGGACAGTGGACCAGCCCCCTGCTGAAAAAGTGTGCTGACCCCTGCTATGAAACATACTCTCATGTACATCAAAATGATGTCTGTACTACAGCAGCAATTGCCACGTTGAGGGTCATGCTCCATTAGTGGGTTAAGTAGGGACTTCTGTGAGGCTTCCTAGGAGGATAGGCTGTAGTGTAGTTTAAGAGATTAAGTGTGTTATGTGGGAAATGTCACCTTCAGAAACTAGAAACAGGATCACGAGACCTTTAATTTTCAGTACGTCAGTTCCACAGAACAGAAAAAGGTGGTCTATTTCAAATGGCATAAGCAAACCAGATCTCTCCAATGAGCTGTGTTTCTGCAGTTTTAAAACAGCACCCTTAA
This sequence comes from Lacerta agilis, assembly GCF_009819535.1. NCBI lineage: Eukaryota > Metazoa > Chordata > Lepidosauria > Squamata > Lacertidae > Lacerta > Lacerta agilis. The sequence continues at coordinate 25,996,632 of NC_046316.1, read as the reverse complement.
GAGTGGAGTATGGTCCAGTGAGCAGCTTCTTAGGCTTGGACTTGAATGAGTGGGTTTGTCTGCTACGGATGCACTAAGCAGCCTGGGAGAAATCCCTTTCCCTCACCTTCATATTCTCATCTGTAAAAAGGCAAAATAAGTTACCTACCTATTGCATAACTTCAAAGATTAGATGTAGCAAGGCTCAACACTGACTGCAAGGTATCCCCTTAGAATTGGATCTGAAAGTCCCGCTTTGGTGTGTTCCTGTGTCTGCTGATGATGCAAAGAAAAGGTGCTAGTTCCTATCCCTTATAAGGAACACCAGTGTAAATACTGAAACGTCTTTACTGTTTTAAAGTGTTAATTGCCACAATCTTTTATTTGTTCACTTTGAATTTGGAGATTTGTATGGCATGGCTCAAACTGCATTTTAACTATCTAATCTTCGGCTATGTACACATTAGCAGCTTAAAATGCAGCAAAGTAATTTCCCCCACTGCATTTCAAATACTTTTAAACATTGCTGTACACAGCAGAGTGGGGACATCTTCATTTGATGCACATTACCTGACCTGTATCTCCATGTCCCATCCCTCCTGTTCAATAGAGCTGTCATCTGCCCATGCACTATGGCTGTCTCAAATGTACACCTCTCAGCTTGTGGTTTACGTTTTCAAACTGGGTGGAAGCTGGTTTGAGGGGAAGTACATAAACACAAGTATTTTTAAAGAAACAGAAAAATGTGCATGGATTGTGGCTAAAGAAAGACAAATGTACCAGTGGTGGGAACACACTGGAGCTGGATTGAATGGTAATGTGTGGACAGCCTTTATCTCTACCTCTTTCATAAGAGCTTTTTGAAGGGGCATAAATAAATAGATTCCAAAAAAAGAGTACGGTAGTTTTGTATCACAGTGAAAAGTTAAAGAAAATATTTTAACAAAGTAATGAAATGTGAAGGTGATGGTGACAGGGTGTTCCACCTCACCCCTTATATATAGCTTCAGAATCCACATAGGACAACACATTTATTAATTATTATTAATTATTATTATTATTAATTGGATTTTTATATAGGCCTGTATCAGGGGGTCTCAGGGTGGTTCACAGAATAAAATCACGATACAAAACCACAAATATATAATAAAAACAAAAACAACTATGATGTAATCAGGAAATTCTTCATTAAGGTAAGATGTTACACAAAGGGAGGGAGGCTTTTTTCTTAGTACTCTGTGCACTTTTTTTTGTACCCAGATCTACCAACTGTTGGAAGGCATGATACTGAGCTGCTTGGCTTGCTGATTCAGCTGAAAACTCTTTTCATGGAAAGAGCAGAATAGCACAAAGACCTTTTATAAAGTGAAAAGCACAACAAAGAATTCTGGATAACTCCAAGGCTTGCCACAATTTCGTGACATTCTGGTTGGTCCTAGTAAATGTTATTACATAACTGCGCATTTTGAAGGCTTACCAAAAAAAAAAAAAAAAAACCCCAACCTGTGGCAATTACTTTTTTAACGTGTCGTCCCTCCAGCCCACCCGCGGCAAGGCTATGTATTGATAAACTCTGCCAGTTGAATTTCTGCCCGTCCTGCCGCAGTTAAAAAGCCAAGAAGCCCGACCGGCGGGGCGGGGGCTGTTGGGGGAGAAGAGGGGGGCGGCGGAACACCAGAAAAAGCGGCGCATATATACGCGCACTTCTCAACCGCAAGATCTTCCTTGCACTGCAAGTGGGCTGGTCTGGATGACCCCGGGATCCCTTTCCCACTCGACCTCCCCCTGAGGCCCATTCGGGGACGCCTGGCCGCTCTCCCTTCCCACTTCCCCTGAAGCCACACAGCCGGCCTCCTCAGTTGGAGCGGGCGGGGAAAAGGGAGCCGAGGAGGCCGGTGGGAGGAGACGCGCCGCCGCCGGTTGCCGAGCGAGCTTTTCCCGCCACCTCCTGACGCGATCACGGGGCGCTGCCGCGGGCCTGGCCAAGCAGCTCCCGGAGGCCGTGGCCCCTGCACCATGCCCGGGCCGCGGGAGAAGACGCTCCTCCCCGGCTTGCAAGGCCTCCGATAGAGGAGCCTGTACGAGGAGGCCCGTCTCTTTCCCTTTCTCCTCCTTTCCTTTCTCGGCTTACGCGGCCGAGCCCCGCCTCTCAGCCGGGCTGGGCGGAGGCAGAGCCCGCCCGGCACCATGTGCTGAAGGCGCTGGGTGCTGGCCGAGCCCAGCCGCGTCTCCCTCTTCCCCTTCCTCCTCCTGCCGCTGCTGCTGCGCTTGCGAGGGACCCAGCGCGGCCCGATGGCCACTGAGGCGGCGGCGGGGCCCAGCGCCCGCCTGCCTTCGTCGCCCGCGCGGAGGGACTTCTACTGGCTCCGCTCGCTTGTCGCCGGAGGTAAATACAGAACAATCCTCTTTATTTGGTGGGCAGGGATGGCGAGGCGAGGGGGCCGGCGGCCTCTTGGTGCTCGCACGACACCCCCCCCCCGGCAAAACAACAACAACAATGTTTTTGGACGCCCGGCTGCGTTTTCCCTTTTCGAGGGAAGCTCGGAATCCCCTTAACTCTGATCCGTGGAATTCCCACGATACGCTCGTCTTGGGTTTTTTTGCTTGCACGCGCCCACCGCGTTGCCCTTGACTCCGTTTGCTCTGCGACTTAGGCTCTCGTCGCCCTTCAATGCTGCCTACTGTTGAGTTGAGAACCAAGGCGGAGCTTGCTCCTTGAAGAAGAAGCTATACTTATAGCCGCGACACATGTCCCGGGGTTTTATTCTCTTCTGACTGCTTCGCCCCGAGTCCTTCTTCCAAATGTAACTGGGAGCTTCCTTGGTATAAATGGTAGATCGAACCGAGGTGATAGGGCAGACGTTCGTTAAAGAAACTCTGAAAGATAGTGTCTGTTTCCTAAGAACTTGACATGCATACCTGTATCCGTTCCCTAGGTAAGAAAGAGACGTAATGTACTACAGGCAAACATCTTGAACCCTGCTTAATAACCGTTATCAGATTAATTGTAAGCCAAATCAACAATAAGCATAAGACAGCAGCTTGCTTTCCCCCTAATCTTGAAAGATCTGACATCTAAAGGTTATTTAAATGACAGTTTAAGTGGTAAGGAAAGAGTTAAGAGCCGAATACAGTTTGTAACCGGAGGTACCACTGTACTGCATCCTAAACTGTTTCTGAGCTTTTGTATCATTTGTAGTTGATCTGACTTGGAAGTTGAATGATACAGCACAAATGCTGCAGAAGGGTTGGTGGTATGGTGATGGTCCAGAGTTAACATCTTGATACAACTGTTCCATAATTACAGTACTGCTGAGCTGTACCAACATTTAGTGATTGATTTGGAACAGGGCTGGAGTTGGTGAGCCTTATGAAAAAGTATTTGATGCCTTGATATACTTGGCCCTGTGATATAGCGAAGATACCTCTATACTTGCAATAAATTAAATAAATAAGTACAGTACCTATAATGGGTTCTCTGTCTGCTGAATCACAGGCTCATATTTCAGAAGAGTAGTCTTGTTGTAGCAAACACTGTTGTTAAGGTTTCATAAGATTCTTCATTGTTTTCATATGACCAGGAGTGTTAGGTTTTTCGCAACTTGTAGGAGATATTAGGAAACAGAATCTCCACCATAAGGTGAGGCATTTCTGGAAATGAAGATCAGCATATGTAGTACAATGCATCAGCTTTATGTTGCCAAAAGAAAATGGAACAGAATAGGAAACCTTGTGCATAGATTGCATAACATGACTACTTTGCCAGTGAAGATCATGCCCACTGAGTGAGGGGAGCCATGCTTTTCAGGTATGGGATGAACCTTGAAAAGATAAGTTTAAAAATAACTTGCTGAATGTTTGACATGCTGTAACATTTGGCAGTCAGCAAACAGTGTTGTTCACTTTTGTCTCTGAAAGGTGTTGCAGGATGCTGTGCCAAAACAACCATTGCTCCATTGGATCGAGTAAAGATTTTGTTACAAGCTCATAATCGTCATTACAAAAATCTTGGTAAGACAGTTTTCGTGTATTTGCATTCTTGTATTTGTAAGGGAAGTATATTTCATTTTCAATTTACTGCAATATTGTCAGCAAATACAGAATTTGGAGGCACATTTGTGTTTCATCCCTGTGCTTTTCAGTGAGATTTCAAAGTTAAAATTTTGCAAACCTTGAATTTGGAAGATAGGGTTGATACTGTTTTTTCTCTCCACAGGCAGCAACCATTTTCCCTCCCTATGTGTTGTGTAGCACATTTAAGTGCACTCTGCCCTGTTACCCCCCCTGCCTCTGTTATGCCCGTTTCCCTTACTCCTCCGTTCTGACCTATGTGTCAGTGATCACACATCAGTTGGCTGGGCCTAACATGGTCACTGTGACAGCGCCTTATAAAAATGGCCGACTTTCTTTCAAATTAATGTTGCCAGGCATTCTTTTCAGAGCTGGAACCCACATTTAGCCAAAACATGCATTTGGAGACTCACTTCTTCATGATTCTCCATATATTTTTTATGGTGCTAATCATGGGCGTAGCCAGGATTTTTGTTTGAGGGGGAGAACCAAAGTTGTTGAGTTTGTTTTTTTAGGAGACCACCCCCTAAAGTGGTTGAATTTTTTGGGGGAAATCACGGGTAAAAATACCCCCCAAAGAGTACATTCTGGGGGGCAGGCTTCTGCTAGGGGGGGGGAAACCCCACCCACCCTTGCCTACACCAATGGTGCTAGTTCTGCTATTGCAATCCACTTTAGGTCAGGTTGCAGTCTGGTAACAGATGCTAGTGTCTGAAAATCCAAAAATTGAAGATACAGTATAGTTTGACTCCTGTATTCTGATGCACAGTGAATGGAAGCCAGTAAACCCAATAAAAATTCAGAAGCATGTGGGAAATGTTCACAATGCCATATTTTAAGGCTAAGCTGCTCTCGTTTGTTCCCTCATTTTGTATGACAGAATCGACATTGTATGACAGAATCGACATTACCAGTAGCCTTGTCTGAGGCCCTCAGCTGTGGGGACTTCACTCATTCTCCTCTCCCAACTGCATATTGTCACTGACCTCACATGGAGGTCCAGTTTGATGTTGGAAAATCCCATTGAGTTTGAATTATTTCACTCACCAAGGAGTGAACATAGTGGTACTTAACGTATTTACTCGAATCTAATGTGCGCCTTTTTTTGGCCAAGTCACGTTGAGAAAATTAAGTGTGCATTAGATTCAGTGGCACATTTACATTCGCCAGCAAATACTTTTTTTGGTTTTAAGGTTCTGAAAATTGTGGTGTGCATTAGATTCGATGGCACATTATACTCAAGTAAATATGGTACTTCTGTGTAGCTATGTATAATATTGAGCGAAGAGAGGCCAACTCCTAGTTTGCACACACTTTGACTTGATTGCCAAGTTCAGCTGAAATTGGTAAATGTTTTTAATGCAATGTGATGAAAGAAGTTCTAAGGACACTGTATATTAGGAGATCCTCATATGATATTACTTTGTCCAAATGGCCAATATGGTATAACGTAGCCCCCCCAAAAAGAATGCATCTGTGTTTATTAATTATAATTTGTTAGATCAGTTTTAAAATGTTTTGATTAACTAAAAAGGAGCCCTATTTAAATCAGTAGATTAAAACAAACCCTGTTTTTTTAAAATACTCATGTTGATAGAAACTGCAGTTAATGAATACTCAACAGGTGTTTAGTTTGGTATGTGTGTGAGAGAATGGGGAATGTTGCTAAGAAAATCGGATACAGCACTTGTGTGCATAAACCAAAATCAGAGGATTTTCTGTAGAAAGATAAGTGGAATGAAAATGCAATCTTTTCATTTGATTCTAGCATGGCGAGGGTGTATTTGTCGCAGGCTTGCAAACATTCTAACTACATGTGTCCCTGAACAAAGCAGGGTTTGTAGAAATTAGGTGAGGCTGAGTAAATATCAGCAAAGACTGTTTGAGCAAAGTCCTCCTCCACTGTTTATATGCCATTATCAGATGTCATTTTTCCTTCCTCCCAAGTTTTGAGGTCCAACTTTCCCTTTTTATTTCTTCCAGTTACTATTTTGGGGGGTTGTTAATAGAAAATTTGATTTAGTCTCTCATTTGTACACTCACCATTTCTCTTCACTTGGTTCTTTCAGCCTGTTTGTTTCTATCATTCCTCCTGCCCAGCTTCCTGAACATGCTGTTTATCTTATTATAAAATCTTCTTTACTTTGTTGGATCGTTTAGCTATCGCTTTCTGTTGGTTGTCTGATCATTTTCTTCTTGTTTTCACCCTTTATTCATCACAGGCGTGATCTCTACATTGCGTGCTGTTCCCAAAAAGGAGGGCTACCTGGGATTCTATAAAGGAAATGGAGCAATGATGATTAGAATATTTCCATATGGTGCAATTCAGTTTACAGCATTTGGCCAGTATAAACAGGTAGCTGCATTTAACTTCCCTGATGCCAGCTGTACTATCTGTGGTTGGTTAATACATATAAATTGACATATTTATTATGTATAACTGCCAGTTGCCTTATTTCTTTTCCCCAAAAAGGGTGTTTTGAGTAATGCAATTACTTCCAGTTTTTTTGTTTATGCTGTAAACATCAAGACTATTACCTTTGCAAGTCCAATTAAAAACTTAAAATTGAACAGTATAACAGTAATGATTGGTTGAGTGAGGCCAAATAAACTTGACACTTAACTTGTGCCCTGTAGTGTTGTATGGCACAGCAGGAGAAATTAAAGGAGGAGCGACAAGAAAAAGCACTCCTGTTAGGGGCCTCAGGATATACCACAGCATTTTGTGGCCGGACATCACTTGTATAAATTGAAATATATTATGAGTTGCATAAAACTTGTTGAATTTCTTAGCACCAGTTACCCTCTCTATATTATTGACATTTATTGACCTATAAATGCGTAATCTGTTTAAGCAAATCATTTTACATTTCATTCTATATATCATTAAAATGTCAAATATGTCTTTGTATGTAAATCACATAATCTGCACAAGTTGGCTCTTTCCGACATCTATATGAAATGGAGCAACAGGGGAATATGAAGAACAGTGGTACATTCGTTTAAGAACAGCTTAGTTTATGAACAACTTGATTTAAGAATGCTGCAAACCCAGAAGTAGGTGTTTTGGTTTGTGAACTTTGCCTTGGAAGCAGAACATGTTCTGCTTCCTGTTGAGTGTGTTCCATTTGTAAATTGTTATGGGAAAGCACGCCTTGGTTTAAGAACGCTTTGGTTTAAGATCGGACTTCCGGAACGGATTAAGTTCGTAAACCAAGGTACCACTGTACCAATTTCTAAATAACTGTTTATCCCAAATGCTTACATACGGTATAAGATGGATAACAACATATATAAGAGTAGTGTTTGAGATACAGCACAGCCTTTTTTTTTAGTGGTGTTTACCCTTTGGAATTCTCTGCACCTGGAGAGCTTCCAAGCTGCTGCTCTTTCTGTAGATCAGTGGTTTTCAACTAGTGTGCTGTGGCACCCTGGGGTGCCTTGAATGATGGTTAGGGGTGCTGCATGGTGCCTCTGGGAAGCACCTTTCTTTGGGGCAGCGGGGGGGGGGGAAGGGTGTCAGCTCAGACCAGGGATGGCAGCAGCAGCTGCCCAGAGGACTCCCAAGGAGAGGGGAGAGGAGAGGAAGCTGAGGGAACACTCCACAAAGGAGGGTGTTTGAAAAGGGGTGAGGGGCTGCCATCTCTGCAGGCAAGGGGTGATATAAATGGGCTCCGGAGCCCCACAGGGGTGCTGCAGAAAGAATGTAGTTGGTCAAGGGAACCATGGACCGTGCAAGTAGATAAATAGGTACTGCTCCGGCGGGAAGGTTAGTGGCATTTCCGTGCGCTGTTCTGGTTCGCCAGAAGCAGCTTAGTCATGCTGGCCACATGACCCAAAAGCTTTCTGCGGACACTTCCGGCAGCGATGCCATTGCGGGTGGTCGTGGGCTGCTTCGGCTGCGAAGCGCCCAGTCCATCCCGGGGGTTTGGAGCCCCGCTACCGCAAAGCGGGGCTCCGGTGGGGTGCGGGAAGAGCGTCCCGCACCCTGGGCTCCCCGGCTGTGCCCGTTGTGGCTCCGAACCCTTCCCTCGCTCCCCCTGTAAAGGGGGAGTGGGGGTGAAGGGACGACGGAGCCAGGCTATAGGGGACATGCCCCAACCGGGATGTAAATGCGGCGACAAATCCTGTGATGAGCGTCTAAGTTCTACCTGTCTTTAACGATCTGAAAGAACCCGGTGGTTGTGAGTATTTGACTGACTTTTCTATTTTTGGAACGATCCGGGGGGAAGAGGAAAGGGAGCCTGCCTCCCTCCCTTCGGGAGAGAAAGAAAGTAACCAGTTTAAGTGACTGCTGCTACAATAATGGATACAAAGTGCTCGGAATTTGAAAACTGAGACTGCTGAGTTTTCCCTTTGGGGAATAAGTGGGGAGAAAATATCTCCATTTAAAGTTTTGGTCTTTACACTCTGGCTTCAGAAAAAATGGCAATGGAAAATTTGGACTGACGTGGGAAACAATTGAAACAAAGGAAGGAAGAGACAGGAACTGAAATTTGACACTCACTCACCCTCCCTTCCAAAATGCTGGACTTTGTGTTTGAACTTGTTTTGAACTCTGGTCTAAAGGATGAAGAAATGCTTACTGTCTTGAGGCTGGAACTGCTTAATCGGAAATTGCAAGTCTTGAGTGGGATTATAAATAAAAAGAATCTATTTCCCACAGAGGAGGCTTTTCAAAAGTTTTACACAATGGAAGCAAACTTTGGCAAAGAGCTGGAAGGGGTGCTTGAAGGATGGTCTGAAATGGCTGGGCAACTCCGGGAAAAGGAACCGTTTGCTGGGGGTGGCAGCCCTGGAACGGGAAAATTTATAATATCCAGACCCCGAGGTGGGAGCTCGGGGCCAAGGGACATGGAATTAAGATATCTACAAGAAGTAGAAGTATGGTACAAAGAAGCGGAGGAGCCCAGGAAGGATGTGATGTGTACCCTGAAGCTCGATGCAAGGTCTGTTGTGAATGCTGCCTGGATCTGTGGACATTTGGGACAAGAAGACAACTGGAGGATTGGTTCTGGCGAAAGACAGAGAAAGACAATGGACAGAGGGGGTGTGGGATGAAGTATTAAATGTAAAACCCAAATGGTCTGTTATGGTATCTGAAATCGGAGAGTGAAGTTTGTTAATTATAAGTTTATTTTGAATAAGCAAGGAGATATTGGATTTTAAGTTAAAAGCAGCATGATAAAGGACAGAAGAAATAAGTTTAGTTTTTTATAAGAATATTCTGCTAAGATTTATGTTATAATAGGATGATTAAGAGAATTGTGCTATCTTTAATTGAAGTTAAAAAAATTTTACAGAGAAAAGTTGTTAAGAAAGTAAAATATGGATTTAAAACCGAAGGTGAAAAGGCGGGGGAAGTCAAACGTCAAGATTCAGAAATAGAATTTTTTTTTGTAAGGTATACAAACAAGAAGAAGAATCCTGGCATTATGTGTATTTGTATTTGTTTTGTATTTGTAGGTGTGGGTCTGGGTATGTGTTGTATTATGAAAATGTTAATAAATTCTTCATAAAAAAATAAAAAAAAAAGCTTTCTGCGGACAAACGGCCTATAGAGTGAGATGAGTGCCTCAACCTCAGAGTCGTCCATGACTGGACCTAACGGTCAGGGGTACTGTTAACTTTACCTTTACTGTCAGACAGCAATAACTGGCATTGCTAAAACATAAACCAAAATTAAAATAAAGTTTATTAAGATATCAGTTGTATATAAATACCTTAAAATAAAATAAATATGATGTTGTTTTGCCACCCTGGTTGCATTTGGGAGGAAGGGTGGGATATAAATTAAATAAATAAGAAATATATTAAAGTAGTGTTAAGGCTGTTATTTAAAATGTAGTCAGAAGCATTAAACCATTTGTTTGTTTTCAGTGTACTGACTAGTGAAGCTCACTTAAAGTGTGCTGAAGGATTATTGTTTTTTCACTCTATAAATTTGATCTTTTCATAGATGATAAAGCAGAAGCTTGGCATTTCTGGGCATATTCACCGGTTAATGGCTGGATCCATGGCAGGTATTTCCTTCTTATGTATACTTAACTATTCTTTCATTTTGCTTGCCAATCTTTAAATTGCAGTTTAGTAATCAAAGTCCAGGCTAAAGGCTGTTGTTTTTAATCAGTTAAAGTTAATAAAATAGATAATAGAATCATAGAATTGCAGAGTTGGAAGGGACTACGAGGGTCATCTAGTCCAAACGCCTACAGTGCAGGAATCCCTTTGTCCACGTGATGCTCGAATCTGCAACCCTGAGATTAAGAGTCTCCTAACAGCATCCAAATCCATTTGCATGATCAGAAGTGGCTATAAAACTTTCTGAAAAAGAAAGCTATGGTTTACATGCAATTTCTGAAAAAGAAAGCTGTGGTTTACATGCTCTCCCACTCTTTCCTGATGGCTGTAGCAAGCAGGGCATACACAAGTACAGTAGTCAGAAATAGTTTCCTACTGAATTGTGCTTCATGATTGCATTTTTGATTACCCTAGCTATTAGCCAGTTATAATTCCACATTTGTATAGCCCCCCTTTTAAAAAGCAATTTAAGATGTCTTGCATGATGAAATACTTGGATTTCATCTTTCCCAAGTCCATTGCTAATCAATTTCATTTGGGTATTCTTGAATGCTAGTATTAAACAGGGAGAAATATCTCCCCACCCCAATTATAGTTTGTTAAGCATCATAACAAGGTAAATCCTCCTGAGGTCTATTTTAACTACCGGTACATCATAATCCTCATGGATTGAAATAGTTGGTTAGAGCATCTTTTCCCTCTACATACAATACACAAAACTGCAACACATGGAAATAATTTCACAAGGAACTACATATTTATGGTCTCTGAAATTTATGTGTAAGCTGAGGAATAGAAAGGGGTAAGAGAGAAATAAAAAGAAGAAGGAAATAGAAAGGGAAATTCACTGCAAGAGATTATGGGGTAGCAATAACACCTTTCCTGGTGTAGCTGGCAGGGCACATCTAGTGCAAATGGAGATCTAATGTATTATATAAGAAATGAGCACATGAACAGTCTTCACATTTTTAGGTATAGTGCAAGAGTGGCCTGGATAATATTAATATGGAAGGAAGAATGAAAACACACTGATATGTGCAGTCTGAATGTGAATTTTAGGTTTTGTATTAGTGGTGCTAACACCAATGTAGTTTGAGCATTAGAAATGCAGAGAAAACTTGTGAAAACTTCCATGGTTCTTGTTTCATTTCATTTCACTTTTAATTTGTATACTGCCTTTCTTTATTAATATACACAAGTTGGTTTACAGGCTGAAGAAACAACTTATTAACAACCTGATCCAATACAAAAATGTCAGAATTAAAACATAACTTTAAAATAGACTTGTATCAAATAAAGTAATATTCCGTAACCTATTAGAATATAATACTACACAATAAAATAAAATAAAATATCAGCAAATAATAATTAAACAGAAATTCACTCTTAACAATTACAATAATTAATTTCTAAACTCTAATCAATTAAAAATGAAAGCAAGTCCCAGTGCATAAATTAGCACAAAACAAATTGAGAAGCAAAGACACAAATTGAGAAGCAAAGACAAATAAAATTATTTTCCCCCCTCAATAGTAATCCTTCTAGCACTAGGAGGGGAAATTTCTTTGCATCAAGTCTGTTGTAATGCGTCTTTTCGAAGTGGCAAATATAAACATTATGTGGAAAACTTTCCACCCTGGATTTCCTGAGTCTTGTGTAATTCAAATCTTGGTGGATAATTGCCTTAGTCTCCTTTAAGGAAAAAACAGACTGAAGCAGAGGGGAAAACATGATTTCAGCTATTTAAAACACAAGTGCCCTTCATCCCAGGCATTTTGAGAACAAAGGGATTTAAGCCTTCCAAATGCAAAAGCAGGAAAAAGTACCAAACACATGGTTTATGCTGGTTTCATTTCCGGGGGGGGGGGGGGAATAGTGTGCTACTTTCAGCATATGAAACATGCACATTTTAAAAGTATCATTCCTTTTTTTCTAAGTTGCAGTGATTTTAAGGAAGCAGCTTAGTTCTTAACCAGAGTGTCTGTGACTTAACTGATTCCTTAAAGTTCTGCATGACACCATTCATTCCTGTGTGCAGCCTCCCTGACTTTAGCATGTTACTTGCATAAAAATGATCTGTGTTCCCAACTCTTTGGAGAAATGACTTATAAGCATGAAAGTACAAGTCCTCCAAATGTGAAAACAAGGCTGAGTTTTAAAAAATCACCCTCTATTTAAAGGACCCTTTTGTGTTTTTCTGTTAGCGATGTTCTTGATATTGGCATGTCACAACTGTGTTGCCCAGTTCAGGTCGTATTTATGGTTTTTTTGTTTTGAAGGTATAACTGCAGTAATTTGCACTTATCCTCTTGACATGGTGAGAGCACGTCTGGCATTCCAAGTAAAAGGGGATCACACATACACTGGAATTATTCATGCATTCAAGACCATTTATACAAAGGTAGCTTGTTTATCTCTTTTGTTTTAGTGCTATTGTGTTGCTGGTTTCTGAGGCTAACAATTTTTTTAAAAAACCAAACTTTTAAGGATCTTGAAACAGCTGTTCTGTGTAAACATCTCTCTCTGTTCTGCTGTTTGTAGGCAGATGTTGATAGCTGCATACTGTACTGGGAGAAGAGTGGCAGAGTGAAAAATACAGTTTTGAAAACGATACTGCTCATGAGATTTGATAGTGGTTCACAAAATAAAACCATAGAAACATTTATGTTTTAAATGTTATGATTATCTGTCAGCCCTATTGTGTGGCTGTGCCCTAGAATGCACCCTAAATAATAGTAACAAATAAAACCATTCCCAGTAAACAGCAAAATCAGCAAAACAAACAGAACAAGAGCATGCAATAGTAAAAAAAATCTCATACTCTTAAGTCATCAACTCTCTTTGGAAGTACAGTAGAAGACACAGTATTGTCTTTTTAGGAGAAAGTTTCAGAGCAGTGAGGCTGCCTCAGAGCAGGTCCTGCTCTTTGTAGAGACCATTCTAGGATTAAACTAGATGCACACATGCTTAATAAACATCTATACCTGTGTACCTGAAGGAGCAACTCCACCCCCATCATTCAGGCTGGACACTGAGATCCACAACTGAGTTTGTCCCTGAAAGTTTGGATCAGATCACAAAATTTGCTTATAAAGACACACCTTTAAAAAAATAAAAAATAAATAAAATACCTGGCCAAAAGGAAAAGGCTGATTTCATTTCCTTGTGCAAAACATCACGCTAATCTAATGTATTTGCTAATCTGAATTGTTGATTTTTTAATTAATTTCTAAATTTATTCTTTTAAAGCAATAATTATTAATTTTAATGTACTTTAATTTTAATACGGCCAACCCCTTTTTGCAGTGTTTTTCAACCTTTTTTGGGCAAAGGCACACTTGTTTCATGAAAAAAATCACGAGGCACACCACCATTAGAAAATGTTAAAAAATTTAACTCTGTGCCTATATTGACTATATATAAAGTAATTTTTCAATTTTTCCCACGGCACACCAGGCAACATCTCGCGGCACACTAGTGGTTGAAAAACACTGCCTTTTTAGATCAAATCTCAGATCAGTTTTAAATTGCATTTATTATTGATTCTGTATGAGTCTTTTGTGTGTGTGTGTGTGCTGGTCGTCGACCGTAATAAAGTTTTAATTGGCTGAAAAAATGTATTTACACTTTGTACTCAGTGCAATTAAATATTTGTTGTTTGTTTGTTCTTTTCATCATTGGCTTACTCCAAAAGGAAGGTGGTTTGCAAGGATTTTATCGTGGGCTTACGCCAACAGTTGTAGGAATGGCTCCATATGCAGGTGAGTTGAACTTGAATGAGAGTCTTTCCCAGTGTTTCTCTTGGTGTTTAATTTTGATTCGCAAAACTGTTCACATTGCTTCTGTTAAAATAAAAATTGCAAAAATTGCTAGGATTTGCATAGATACTGGCAGAGAAAGTTGCTGCCGGGAAATTATTATATAATTATAGTGAATTGTTTGTGGAACATGCCCCCCAACTAGTACAGATGTACACTGAGAGCCATCTATAAAATGCTCTACTGACTGTCCTTAGTTGTCCTAACAGTCTGAAAGATCTGCATAAGCACAAAATCACTGGTAAAGTAAACAACTATTACAGACTGTTAACAAAAATGGAAATATGCACTCTTATAGCCACATGGAGTCTCTTTTTTCCTTGAATTTTAAACAGTGATCTTGACATCTATTCCACTGTGCATTCTAGTATTTATAAGGGTTGTTTTTGCACCAATCTATCTGCACTTGTATATTCCTCAATTCTGAAACCAATTGTACGGTTCCTGTTGCCTTTTGTCTTGACTCCTGTTGTTGATTTTGAGTATCTCCTATCACTTTTTTCTTTCATTTGTAGTGGGGAAGGTATTTTTCTAATATCAATACATGTTTCACTTCACCTGGAATAGACTGAAAGGTGTAGCATGGCATTTACATATTCATTTCCTTTTCAGAAGCATTTTAACTCTTCCCCGTAACACCCATGTGAAATTTTTCTCACCTGCCTATCAGTACTAAGTGCCTTCAAGAACCCCAGACTGGTTCTTATCATTAGATCCCCCTGTTGAGCCCCTCACTCTTCCAAAGTAAAGATAGAACTCTTCTCATCATTAGGCACCTATTTATATTTTATTCGGGTTCAGGGTTCCTGTCACCCTTATTAATTTCTGGCAAGTAGGGACCTTACCTACCCTATTGCTTAGTATAGCAGCCAGTGTGATGTAGTGGTTAGGAGCTGTAGACTCGTAATCTGGTGAACCGGCTTCGCGTCTCCACTCCTCCACATGCAGCTGCTGGGTGACCTTGGGCTAGTCACACTTCTCTGAAGTCTCTCAGCCCCACTCACCTCACAGAGTGTTTGTTGTGGGGGAGGAAGGGAAAGGAGAATGTTAGCTGCTTTGAGACTCCTTCGGGTAGTGATAAAGCGGGATATCAAAGCCAAACTCTTCTTCTTCTTCTTCTTCTTCTTCTTCTTCTTCTTCTTCTTCTTCTTCTCTTTCTGACTTTACACTGTGCAAATTGCCCATGGACAACCTCCTGTCCTCCCCCCTTAACTGTCTCTGACTGGTTCCCTTTACCAACCTTCCTTCTGCTTGCTATCTTGTTTACTACAACTACTTCCCTGCAAAGTTTCTCAGTCTTGCCTCCATACTTACCCATTGTTGCCCTCTCCTATTCACCATCAAGCTTCTTCCTCCACATCTGGCCCCCTGCTTCTCTATATGCACATGCTCTCCTCCTTCCATATACACATGCTTCTTCCTTCTCTCTCTCTCTCTCTCTCTCTCTCTCTCCCCCCCCCCCCGTCCTCACACACACATTTACATGTTTCGGTTCCCGAGGTGCTACTTTGAGGCATTCCTCGAGGTCTCTCCAAAGCACCATAGGAACTGTGGTGCCTGGTGCACCTCACACCCCAATTTAAACTCTTAAAATACACATCCCAACATAATTCCCACATCCCAGATACTTTGTGCCAGATTGCGGTGTTGGTGTCAGATGCAAGTGATAAGCAAAAATGAAGATTGATTCTCCAATACATACTTGAAAACAATTTCACAATGTGACTATCCTCAAACAGAGAAGATGTGACTCAGCTACGGTTAATCCAGAGCTTTCCAGACTTTGCATGTTGGTGACAGACTTTTTATACATGCATCATTTTGAGGCACAGTAACACAGTTTTACTAGCAAACCAGAGGTTAAACTCACCCCTTTCCAGCCCCGGGAGGAGCACAGGGAGCGTTCACGTGACATACCTACACACTACAGCCAACACACTATGGTGTTGTGACACAGTTTGGAAAGCTCCGATAAGTTCCATTGATTTTTTTTTCCTCCATGAAGATTGAGCTTGGTGCAAGCTCTACACTCCTTTTTATATATGAGTTTTAACTGTGCCTAACCTTTGGTTGGATTGTGCCTTTGTTGTTTATGTAGCTTGTTGTGGTATTGTTTCCATTAAAGTTACATTTTTCCCTTTCAGGTTTCCATTAAAGTTACATTTTTCCCTTTCAGGTTTCTCATTTTTTACCTTTGGTACCTTAAAGAGTGTGGGACTTGCCCAAGCGCCTACCCTGCTTGGGAAGCCTTGCTTAGATAATCCTGATGTCTTAGTTTTGAAAACTCATGTAAATTTGCTGTGTGGTGGCATAGCTGGAGCAATAGCACAGACAATATCGTAAGTTTTTCTAGTATTTTACTGCACTGAATTGTTAGGATAGCTTGCATTAGTATTGTAAGTAAACAAAATTCCTACCTTGGAAATCATGAAATTTTAATTTCGTCATAATTTTAGGCATCAGCCACACCTTTGTGGTATGGGAAGAAAGCCTATTGCTCAATTTAAAATGGGGCAATAATGCCCCAGGCAAAAAAGAAACTTTCATACTTGAATAGTAAAGAACAGTATATTATGGCATTTGACACCAGAGATATCTATTTTCAGGTCTCACCCTATGTTTTGTGATTGCATTTTTAAGGTTTTAAACTTTTTTTTTGTTTTGTATCTTAAATTGTTGTAATCCACTGTGGAACCTTAGGCTGCTGCTGTTGCAATAATGATGATGATAGATGCTGCTGACAGTATATTGTATTCTGCAAAAGTTTTTGAAGGCTGCAACTCTTTGAGTTGTAGACCTAGACATAGCTTTTATTCATTATGACTTCCTTCAAAAACATTTTAATTGATCAGTTTGTTTATTGATAAGAGTGCAGTCCATTAGGCAACTGCTTTCTCTGTCAATTTAGTAAAACTGTACTATTCCAGCTGGAAGTTGGAAAATCATGATCTTTATACAGCAGTGATAATGTGAGTTATAATATCTTGTATAGTTGTCAAATTAAACCTCAGGGAGGATCAGAGAATGGTTGGAGTACCTCATACTACCAATTGGCTATGCCAAGCCGATCTGGACTTGATCAATGACTAGAAGTCCCATGTAAGAGCAGTGTACAAATATAATATAATAAAAATACTAAAAAGCTAGACCCCAGAACATGTTGTTTTCCAAGGGTTTTCAAAGTCCAACTTTAAAAATGAGAAAGTAAAACAAACCTCAATAAGGCTAAAATCCTATTCCCACTTGCCTAGGAGTAAGCCCTATTGAACTCAGTGGGACTTATTTCTGAGTAGAAATGTTTAGGATTGCACAGTAAATATGTATTGTAACATACAATAAATGTTTTTCCAATATAGTATTTATGAATTACATAGGCTGGCATTTGCATTACAATGTATTTTAGTTTTCTCAGTTTAAGTATTAGAGTGAGAAAATTAAAATACATTTCTCTGTATTCTAACCTATCATTCCTTTTTTGCAAGGAGCTCATGGTAGCATAAATAACAGTTCTCTCCCCATTTTATCCTCACAACAGCCCTGTGTGGTAGGCTAGGCTAAGAATTAATGACTGGCCCAAGGCCACCCAATCAGCTTCATGGCTGAGTAAGGATTTGAATCTGGCTATTATGCAACACTAACTGCTAAATCACACTGGCAATACAGGGTGTTAAGAATTTTAGATGCTGCTTTAAATATTATAGGTCAGAATTTTTTTAAAAATGAGCTGCAAAGGTGTTTCACACAACTTGATGCCAGTGAGTTCCATTATTTTTCCCCTGGCACCTCCTTTTTACATATAATATGTTTAGTTGTGTGATGGGCAGGTATGTTACAATTTTTGGTCCTTTAAAATATTGGGACTTTGTTCCCAAAGTTAGTTACTATGGTGTCAGTAAAGGAGGTGTAAGCATGTCCTTTCATTGAGAGAGCTGAATACGAGGGACCTAAATGCTTAATTTGGGCTGGATTGTGGCCTTTTTCTGTTTACTTCATCCACTGCAAATGTGGTATTGAGCCTTAAACCTTGTTTTTACGCAGACCATGTTTAACTTCAGAGTTTATATTTCTATGAAACTGAATACATCCTGTATTTCTTAATACTTGTTTGATTTTTGTGTTTATTTTTCTGATAACTTTAAGTAGCATAAACTTGAACCTCCTATTTTCTTGTAAAGGAAACCCTAGTGTAAAAAAAGTTCATAGTTCTGTAAAAACAGTTCATGTTTAACATGCAAAAAATCATAGGCTCTATCCTCAGCTGCTCCTTTCTAAAAAAAATGTGGGAGATCTTTGACATTGGAGCTAGGAAATACTTTTGCCTGAGACCTAGGAGAGCTGATTCTAGTCAGAGTAGATATTGTATTTACACAAATCTAATGTACCATCGAATCTAATGCACATCTCAATTTTCAAAACCTTGAAACCAAAAAATTATTTGCTGGCGAATGTAAATGCACCATCAAATCTAATGTGTACCCTAATTTTTGTGATGTAATTTGGCCAAAAACGGTGTGCATTACATTCGAGTAAATACGTTAATACTGGGACAGGTGGACTAGTGATCTGATCCAGTATAAGACACCATCATATGTTCCACACAGTTCTTATTTCTCATATGAATTTCCTTTAACTGTATTTATTGTACAAATACTTGCAGCACTATGGGGTTTTTTAATTTTTAATTTATTAAACAACAAAAAACAGACAATACACACAAAGAAGAAAAAAACAACACACAAAGAGAAAAACAAACAACAAAATAATGTAAGTTCAACTCAAAGAGCTTGTTTTGGGGGAAAAACCATCTTTTTCTTTCCAGATATCCTCTTGATGTAACACGTAGACGAATGCAGTTGGGAGCAATACTTCCGGAGTCCGAAAAGTGCCTGTAAGTTTAGTGCCTTAAATTAAATTGAAAACTGATATCTTATTCTGCTACTTTATAATAGCTCTTTACAATTTTAGCATCCTTTTCTTGTCCTTTGGTGAAAAGATATATATTTTTTGCAAAGTTACAAAATTTATACCAGCCAAAGATGCATTTTGGCAAATTTCTACAGTGCTACATTTAAAAAGTGGGTAGAGATTTGTTCTCAGTGTATGATCTAATGCATCAGTTTCCTTCCATCACTTCTTATCCTTGATGTAGAGATGGGAGTTTGTCAGTTTTTAATAGGCAACCATAGTGGACCCAAGTTTTCAAAAACAACAGATGAAAGAGGTGTAAGCCGGTTTCTGGACTGTGTCCCTTCAGACTACAGGTAGGGATTCATTCACATAACAGTTGGTGGCGTCTCCATACACAACTGGCACGTCAGGAAGAATTCTCACCTTAGTCACCCTTCTGAAATGCTGGTTTGAAGTGATACAGTCCTGAAACAGGCTTCCTATCACATTTCTACCCCTCCAAAATTATTAACATTTCATTATGTTGTGCATATCAGAAGCAGTTTATCTGTGATGTAAGAAGTGGCTGCCACAAATGACTGGTCTAGTATGCATTCTGGGGTTGCAGAATAACAGCTCTGAGCCATAAGGCCACAAATTAGAAATGAAGGCTTCTTAATGCATTATGGCTAGAGTCCTCAACAAGCCTTTGGTGATTTTTGTCCTAATCATTATCAGACCTGTACTTTAAAAATATGTTTTTATTGTTAAATTGCTTCAGGATGTTTTGTGGAAAGCGATTGATTGATTGATTGATTGATTGATGTGGATGTGAAGACCCAGAACTTCCCATGGACTAATTCCTCATCTCCTGTTTTCACCTCTCTTTAAATTGCTGACAAGAAACAGCCTGCTACAAAACTAAGGCAGTTATGCTTTTTGAGGTTACAACCCTATACTGTATGCATTTACCAGGGAGTGAGCTCCACTAAGATAACTAGATCTGAGGAAGCATTGATAGAATTGCTCTGTAAATTTCATAAATATGCCAAATACAACAATCTTACTGGTTTATTACTTTATAAATAATACATTTTGTTACAGTACAGGTCATATGAAAATGAATATTGCATAGATTTCCTAAGGGAATAAACTTTTTCCTCATGACTTCAAATTTTCAAAAAACAAACAAACATTTTTGGGTAGTGCTCTATGCAATTTTTACTAATTTTCATGTAACTTTTCCAGGAGACTTCCTGGTGGAATGTGTTGCTTATTATGGTGGATTGTGTTCTAGTTCGTAAGTAGGAGATGTGGGACAGTTGGATTTTCAACCTAAAGCAACAAATATTTGTGCTCTTTCTGCATGCTATATTTCTTAAGTCCTTTCCATATGTTAAAAAAGAGACCTACCGGTAATCCACAACTTGACAAAGTTTTGCATCCTTCTTCTAACAACCACCTTGCTTTTTCCCCCAATTCCAATTTCCTGTGCTGCACGAGTGAAAACATTTTGTAGCAATTTTTAGTAACAAGTTTGTAAAATTCAAATATTGTGTAGTAGTTTCTAGATTTTTAAACCATTATTGAAAGCGAATAGTAAAGCTTTCATTTTAAGTATATTAAAATTTACTCTATTCTGTTTCTAGTACAATGGTACAGACACTGAAGTATGTTTATGGAAATCATGGAATACGAAGAGGATTATATCGAGGATTATCCCTGAATTATATTCGGTGTATTCCTTCACAGGCTGTTGCCTTCACCACGTATGAATTTATGAAGCAGTTCTTGCACCTCAATTAGACTCTTAAATTTTATTGAAAAACAATTATTGTTTTTGTATTGTATTTATCTGTGAAAATTCCCATGGGAATCACTGGTTCTTATAGTGCTTTCTTTACGAGAAGAAGTATAGAATGTAAATGCGACAGAAGTTGAATAAGTTCTTTGTTATGCGTACATACAATGTGGAAGGTTACCGATGGAAATAAAAATAAATTGGGGAACTTACTTTGAAAAGTAAATCAATTTTAGGAGTTCCAAATGATTATTAAAAAAAATCCATTTCAATAGGTTTGCTTTCATTTTTTTAAATTGGAGAGTTTAAGTATCTGCTTTTCTAAAGAGTTGACAATATACATTAACTAAAACATAAGAGTAATTGTAGATCCGCTTGGAAACCCATTTCACTGAATTCACTTTGACTTGCTTTCATGCAATTAAGTTTAAGGTTCTGCTGTAGTACTGCAGTCAACAAGCCAATTACTTCAGAATTTATTAATGTAATCTCATTCATGAATTACAGTCCCTTCATTTTATTTTCAGATTTTCTAGTAGCTAGAAAGTATATAATTTCACGATTTATTTCCACGATACAGATCTGCCTGAGTGGGAACTCAAAAGTGGTGCTCGGTTTCTTTCAAGGGGTTTGCAATACTTATTTTTTGTCTTTGAACTATTCATAATGCTGCTTTACAAACTTCTGTTAGCGGTTGGAGTAGATGTGGTATAGAAGATCATGTGATGTTTTGGGGGTTGCTTTTAAAATTGGGAAAGTGGTGCTCTAGGAGGCTTTGTTTAGGCCTTTCCTGCAGTTTATCCCCCCCTTGTCCCACAATAAAGCCGATGCAAGCTTCATGGGATGCAGGAGAATAAGAAACAGCATCTCCGAACTTCAAATCAGCCACATGGAGTTCTTGGATATAAAGCAAACATAGGTGATTGTTGTCATGCACCTCCCATTTCATTTCTACTTTGCCCCTAAAACACTTTTACATTAAGCTCGGGGAACTGTTTTCAAAAAAGTAAGTCTAAAGCCTTATTGGACTCCTGGAATTCCATGACCTTTTGGATACTGGATCTTACTTTTCTATATGACATACCTCCCCATTCTAGTCATGCCTACTCAGAAGTAAGTCCCACTGAATTCAGTGGAGCTCTCAGGTAAACGGATACAGGCAGTATCCTAAAGAAGCTTATCTTATTAATCCAGCACAGTTGAAACACTCTAAACCCTTTCATCCCATTTCTGACTTCTCTCTGATGTGCCTGTATCACCTGACCGCTATGCTTTCCATGTGTTGGAGGGGGAACTTTTACAGTGTGGCAGCTTCCTGATGTATATATTCACCCTCCAATGCATAGAAGGTGGAGAGTCGGGGGGAGGGAACATGCGGGGGGAAGAGGTACAGTCCTACTCTCCCCTCTCACAAACATGAGCAGTTGCACAAATGTTATGTGATTGATTGATTGATTAATTAGGAAACACATTTAAAATGCGTTTTAACTTGTTTTAAGCTGCTGTTGATTTGGATTTGATTTATATGATTCAGTACTTATACAGTGGTAGGGGGCATGAGGAAACAGAAATGAACTTTATGGGTCCAATATTAAAAGTACACAAGGCTATTGAAAGTTGAGGTTATCCTACAATTTACAGGAGTCTTCACAAAGCTGGGGCTGATGGGAGTTGTAGTTGGCACCAGGTTGGTTAAGGTTGATTGATAGCACTTCATCTAATATGAGTAAGCAGGGTCCTATCCTCGCATGGGTTTTGTTTTGGTCAGATTGAGAGCATCTAAAACATTTTTCATATGGATCAAGATGCGCACACTTCTGCTGGAAGGTTAATTAATACTTTTACTACAAGGCCACCTTTCTGAAACAAGCAGGAATTTGCAGCTTTAACTACTTGCTGCGTTTCCCCCATGCAGCCTGTATTACAGAGCTGAAGAACCTGTTCTTCTCCTGATGTTGTTCGACTCCAACTCCAGTAAAAACAGTGATCCGGGATGAAAGTTGTAGTCAAGAGTTCTAGAGGGCCATAGGTTCCCCTTCCTTGCTGTACACTGCAGTATATTCTACTGCACTGAGTGATTTTCTTCTTCTGTGCCTTCTATTATGGCTTCTCTGGTAATAGGATGCAACTTATTCACTTATCTCTCAACGTTGAAAAAAGTCGCAACCAACAGTGGGAACTTGGGCTTTTCAGTAAAGTTCTAGCCACATTGCATGACATGGGGGTGGTACATCCTATTTTGCTGCTTGAGGCTGTCTGTGCCATACACACCCCACACTGGTGCAGAAGCATCAGTGCTGATTTCCTGTAAGATTTTGCAATGCTGGCGTTGCTTCTCCCCCAGTGGTGGAGGTGGCGGGGCTTCTGCAAGGGTGCCACCCTGGGGGCTTCCACCCCAAGGTGGCAGCATCACCCTACCTAATGGCTGGCCTGGCCTGAGATTACAGCTTTGCTGTCCACTGTTGGTTTGGCTATGTCTTTTTTTTCAAGAGGACCTGCCCACTTTTTGCAACAAATCCTACTTATTTTGCCTATTGGTTTTATGGATAGGTCAGTTTTAGGAGGCCTGGATAAGTGTCTTCCCTTTCAATAGCAGCCTTCCAATTTCACCTTCCTATTACTAGGAACAATTTGTGTGTCTTGGTTATTTTTTAAAAATGGGTTTATTTGATTAAGAGTGTCTGATTTTGCCAAACTTAAATGCTAAAGCTATTGCAACACTTCTCAAAATGTTTTATGTAAAGCAATATAATTTATTTTTTTGTAAATATTGTATATGGAGTATGAAACTGGTAAGAGCTATGTTACCAAATCTAGCAGCAGCTGTAAAAATCGCTTTTAGTAATAGTCCATAGCTGGGATATAACAAGTTCTGTGGTTTGGTTTTTTTTTATAATTGAAATATATGTCTTTTGATATTTGATATTATTGTCCAAGAGACGTATGTATTTTATTTTACACTGAAATGTCTTGAATAGCAACATGACTAAGTATACCAGCCAATATAAAAGCATGTGTTTGGAATTTTATATTTTTTCTGTTTTATGCAATTTAAAATGTTTGATGAAACAATATTAAAGTGACTACAGTTAATCTCTGGTCTTATTTGAGATTTTTTAAAATGAAAACTTACTAAGGTGTATCTTCTAAACATCTTAATTTTTTTTAAAAAGCATGATCATTAAGACAAGTAAGGTTTTTATACAAAAAACTCATTTGCATCAAAGTTCATGTGCCACAAATTACCCAGTAGAATTTATTTCTAAGTAAATGCTCAGAATGGCAGCGACATAATTGGCAACATTGCTTTCTTTTCTTGTGCTGACTTTGGAGCATTCTTTGATTCTTGTAATCCGCTTTTCTATTGAATGTTTGGCCCCTTTCCAGCGGCTTAGTAAAGTTACTATTGGAGAATAGTGCATAGATCCTGTATTCACTAAATTTATAATCAAACACCTTTTTAAAAGACTTTTATAACAATGAAATGTAATGGATTTCATGGGACAATCATGCTTTTGAAATATACTTAGCATTTTTACTGCAAATGAGAAAAATTAAAGTTTTAGGTTTTTCATATTCCTTTTTTCTAATTTAATAGTGGACAGACTGTATTCAGACATGCTAAACCTTGGTTTTAGCATTATAAGAATGAGCCTGGCTTCCATGCTGGGCTCAAATGTGTTCCAAATGGCTGCAAGGAGATAAGAACCCCCTCCATTATGCAGAATATCATAAGCCATTGCACACAAAACACCCTGCTGTTCAATGCAGGGATAGCTCAGCTGTTAGAGCATGAGACTCTTAATCTCAGGGTCATGGGTCTGAGCCCCACATTGGGTCAAAGATTCCTGCATTTGAAGGGGGTGGGACTAGATGACCCTTGTGGTCCCTTCCAAATATACGGTTGTATGAGTCGATGAAAAAAATCTTACTAACATTGGTGGCATGTGTATCCCACACCTGTATATATGTCCTGCAAATTTCTATTGCAGAAAAGTTTCCATTGAATTGGGGATTATTTTTTCAAATCTGTAGGCATGGGGGCAATCCAGATTGTGTCTGCCATGACCCATCAGGCTAAACATAAATCAGTACTTTTGCTTTGCCATGCACAAAGGGTTTTTTTGTGAGCTCAGCAGTTCTGCATCCCATTGGCACGGGGGCAACCTACTGTGAGGGGCACATGCCAGGTGTGGACGGGGCCAGAGGGAAAAAAAGAGAATGAACATTTTATTGTTCTATTGTAGTTTATTCACCCATCCCTCTCCATCCTTCAGACATTGGAGGTGTCTGAAGGACCCTTCAAGCAAGCTAAAAACATTCAAGGAGGGTATGAAGCATGGCTGATGAGGTATGTGGCCTGGAGAGAGCGAGGGTCAGAGAAGCCTGGAAGGCTGTATTTAGCCCTCGGACCTGAGGTTCCCCACCTTTGTCTGAGATGTCCCTCATTCTGGAATAAAAATTGCATCTGCTGCCTAATGCCAAGTCATACTTTTGATCCTTGTAGCTCAGTATTGTCAGCCCTGCCTGGCAGCAGCACTCCAAGGCTTCCAGCAGAAATCTTTCCCAGCCCTACGTGGAGACAACAGGGGTCTTTTTCACCACCCCTTCCCTAAATACTTCTGGTGGCAATTTTATATAAAAGTAGCCTAATCAACGTCAGGCCAGTAGATGTGCCTCTCAATCCATGGTGAATTAGTGCAGGCATAGAATCGCAAAACTGTAGACTTGGAAGGGACCCCGAGGGTCATCCAGTCCAACCCCCTGCAAAACAGGAATCCCAACTAAAGCAACCATGACAGATGGCTTAAACAACCTCCAAGGAAGATGAAGGGCTGTGTAAGAGCCAGCACGAAAGAAAAGCGTGGCAGGATTTCACTGCAGACGAAATGGGGAGCAAGCAAACGACCATTTTTAAGAAAGCAATTCCTTCCCACCCACCCCGCTCATATTCCAAGACGCTCTCAATACGCGCAAGGAAGAATGCCTTCAGATTAAAAGAAACGAGTTTCAACCGTTCCTGCAGCGCGGAAAGCGGAAAAGAAGAGAGACCCGCCGCTCGCGCGCAAACAGGAAAAGCCCCAAACTCCACCCCCGGCGCCTCATAGGGGAGCGCGCTCGTTACGCCTGCGCTATCGAGGGCTGGGCGGGGTAGGGGGCTTATTAGCTCACGTCCCGGGTTCTGTTTTTTTTTCTTTTTTCTTTCCCCCTTCTCGCTTGTGCTTTTGGCGCCTTGGAGATGGCGGCGAGGAGGCAGGAGAACAAGGAAGAGGCGGCTGAAGTGACTCTGGAAGAGCTGATGGAGAGGAGTTTCTTCGAGGATCCGCCTCCGCCGCCGAGGTGCTTCTTGGCGGGGACTGAGCTGCAAAAGCGCGCGCCTTTCGAAGCGCCAGCGGGACGCTTCTCCCCAAGGATCGCGCTCTCGCCTGGTTGTGGGCCCCCCTCCCCACTTCGCCTGCCCTTTAGGTGTCTGGAGGTTGGGTGCCCTTTCTTTTCAGGATTTGGAAATCGCGCTGGCGATTGGGGAGCCTGTGATTAGAGTCCCACGTGTGGCTTAACTCTGATCCGTCCCAGCCAGCACAGTCGATGGTCAGAAACGATGGGGGTTGTAATCCAGTGATCATGGGTTCCCCACCCTTGGCTTTTGAGGAAAGAGAGAGAAAGAGAGTGTGTGTATATATGCATACGCACAAACATACACGTATATATGTGTGTGTGTATATATATACTGTAATCTAATAACAATGGGTGATTAAGCCATCCTTTGTCAGCCAATTTTGCAAAGGATCCTCTGAAGTTGTTTTCCTCCCATCCTGGTATATTTTCAGTTTCAGGACCTAGTGAAAAAGCAGCTGGAGGAGGGATGCTTACAGAGGAAAAACTGGAGGTAGGGGTTAAGGTCCCCTCTTAGTCCCCAGTTCTCTCCTGCAAGTGCCCTCTCTTCCCTCTGTGTGTACAAAAGCAAACATGGGTTTTGGAATGGTTTACTCTGCTTTATGTTCCGTTGTCTTATTTGGCCAAATTACTTTCAAAGGTGTTAGCATTTGAAAGCAATTTGTCCAAATAATAGAAATATTAAATGGCTAAGTACTTGGAGAACAATTGTCTCTTGTCTAAAAGTAGACAAAGGTAGTGCTGCTGTTTATTTCTGCTTGGCGCTTCCGCTTCCATGTCTTAAGTGAGATTCACAGATCTTAGCCCTCAGTGGTATCTGAGCCATTCTACAAGAGTGTATGCCTGACTACTGCCTTGTACCTGTATGTATTATCATGCATCTGTATTTTTAGATTCCCAAAGAAAATTGTTGGCTTCTCGGATACAGTACTCAGCAAGGGTTTGAACAACAGATACTGCGTGTTACATGTCCAGGAAAATGGTGCTCTGGAGAAACACCTGACAATTACAGCTTCTTCTCAACTTGATGATTTGGATACAGAGCTGTGCATCCTAAGACATGACTGGTAACTGCTATGTAACTATTGATACTGGATAATGGGCAAAATGTTCTTTATGCTTGTTATTGTACAGTTTCTAATTGTGGTTAAAAAGTTGAAAAATTAGTTCTATGGAACAAGGGATCAAAATATTTCTAATTCCTAGTTTCTCCTATTAATGTCAGTAAAGGGAAGGAAGCCTTTGACTGGAAACAAACCTTTGACTGTCCCTCTCCCTGCTTTTTTTTAGTACATTAAGACTTAAGGTGTTAACATTTTTTGATCAGTAGTGGGGGACCTCCAGTCCAGTCTCCTGCAAGTTCCGCAGTAACTTGGAGCAAGACTTTTAGTGTGGCTTCTCCTGTTCTGTGGAATACCATTCCTATTGAGATACAACAGGCTCCCACTATCTTCAGTTTCGGGAAACAATTGAAGACATTTTTGTTCTGTCCGGCTTTCCCAGCTAGATAATTGGGTCTTTTATCACAAATGTCTTTGTTCAGTTTTAGTTTCATTTTAAATGTATTTGTTGCTTTTGTGTTTTTTACTGTTGTTAATCATTTTATGTGTAAATCGCCTTGAGACAGTAGTTTTGAAGGCGACTAATAAATTAATTCTAACAGGAATAATAATTGGGCCTACTAGGCCTTTGAATTTGGCCTGTGAGGCCATTTGGGCAAGACTGTTCCCTCCTGACTTCATATGATATCAGGCATGGGTACTTGTTATATCTAGTTTTAATTTTGAAGATAAGGGATCTCTGATCTAAAGACAGAGCTGCCTGCCCTTTGACCGTAAAGGATGTATAGAACAACACATTACGTGCCTGTTATACTACAGGGTACATCACGGTAAAAAATTATCCTAGCATTAGCAGTGGTAATTTAAGTACACATAGACAGAAATCTTTTATCCAAAGAGCTGTCCAATGTTGTTTTGTTGCTTTTAATTAATTGCCAGTAGTTCAGGCAGAACAATCCTAAGACCAGCCAAGGGGTTGTTGGAAGCAGCATAAGCAGTGCTGTTCCACTTTCAGAGAGGGAGGCCCACTGGTGGGATGTCATTCACTTCCCAGGAGGGCTCTTCGTATACCCACAGAAAGCTTCATAGGAACTGATGGTGGGGGGAAGACAAGTGCATATTGTGGAGTTGTACACACACAGGATCCTATACCCTCATTCCCTTGACATGCCCTTGCCCTTAAGGGTACATAGCTCCCTCCTGCTGGTGTGAATAGGAGAGACATTTTAAAATGAAGCACCAAAGGGAAAAAAATAGACAAAAAGCAACCAGAGCTGGTTGCTTCAGCTGGTGTGACTGGCTAACTAGCAGTGCTTCCATCATGGTGGTTCCTTCCCTATGGAATTTCCTTCCCTAACCCCAGTCACCATAGAATTGCTCCTTAAAAGGACCACTACTGAATTGTTCAGAGATTATCGTCTCTGCTTCTCTACCTGTCTGTGCCCATTTTCACTGCCTTTCTGTAGAAGGCCTTTGTAATCGCGAGAGTGTGGGTTGCAATAGGTCCCTGAAAAATCGTTACAGTTTTTCTTGAATACATGAGCACTTTCCTTTCATTGGTCTATAGGTCAGTACAAAAATCACAGATAATTTAAAAATGTGTGCATATCAACATTGTAATCGTTTCACACATTTTTCAGGATTTCTGTTCCAGTGCAGCCTGGAGATATCATTCATCTAGAAGGAGAGTGTAATGCGGGTGTTTGGATAATAGATGCAGATGGAGGATATTTGATTCTGTATCCAGATGTATTAGTCTCTGGCACTACTGTATCAAATAGCATTCGGTGTATGAGAAAAGCTGTACTGAGTGAAAAGTTCAAAGTAAGTTGTGGAAAACATTGTATATTAAAATGGTTTGTTTCATGGGCATTGATAACATCTATATTAAGGGCATTGTCAACTGTTGTTTTAAATAAAGCACCTAGTATTGTAAGTACTTCATACATAAGAAGTTATAAATAAAATTATACCAGTAAAGAGTTTCAGAATGCTCTGGTTCACTATACTATGTTCCCTATTTACTATAGTGATCATCCACTAGTCTCCAGAGTGCCTTTGGGGTAATTGATGAAGACAAAAATAGCAAATAGGTGAACAGAGTCAGTATTTTCTGGAGTTGGGAAAAGACAATAATTTTAATGTGGATTTGTCTAGTGATGAACATATGGTTATATATGTGTTAAAATGCATGTTTTTATATGTTTAACTTTGCAAATCATCCCAAGCTTAAGTGATTTTGGGGGGGGGGGGGGGAATAAACCTCAAATTCCCAGAGCATGATCTGAAGACACATAAGGCCACCACCTTGTTGAAGCTAAACAGGCCTGGCTCTGCTCAGTGTTTGTCTGAGTGACTGTGTGGGAACTACATATTTGTACCATGATGGAGTAAAAGTGGGCCTTTATTTTCATGATGTGAGAAAGGTAGGGTAAAAATGTAATAAAAGAAAAATAAAGTAAATAATGATTGGTGGACTTACCGGTAACATTGATAGCTTATATTCAAGTAGGAAACATGGCTCCTTATTAACCTCCTAACTTTATAGTTAGTTTAATTATGAAATTGTCCTGTTGGTGCTTTCTTCTTTTTTTGCTATTTGTTTTTTAAACTTAAAATTCCTTGCTTACAGTGTTTACTCAAAAAGTAGTCCTACTGTATTTAATGGGACTTAAGGTATAGTAAGTGTGCAGAAGATTGCGCCCTTAGGATGGGACAATGCCACTAAAAATGCAGTATTGTACAGATTAATTAATGTGTAGTACACATACATCTCTGCTAATATTTTGGGGTGGTTTCATTTCCCCCCCAGGGATGTGAGCCTGGTTTGCGTCCAATGCTAATAGGTACAATCCTTCATGAAATTTTCCAAAAAGCAGGAACAAATTTTACACAAGAGAAATTGCAAGAAATTGCCTTCTCGGTAATTCATGGACCGAAGTATCTAAAAGAGCTGTAAGTATTAGCTGTAAGAGATGAAGCGTGTTCTGTCCCCACTACACTGAGTGGTATACTTTTCTCTTAAGAACTTGTTCTTTTTCTTAGTTTTAATGCTTAGCAAAGATCACAGGGCTAGGGAATTGCTGATATTGTTACTTTTTTGACCGTGTGATTGCTTGTGTGGACACAAATGCACTGCCATAATTGTTTCAAAGCATGCAAATAGAGTAACCTTTTTGAAGCAAAGTAAATCACTTGTCATTTTTATAGTTGTACGTGCTACATTTTGGAAGGATAGTTCCCTGTAGTTACATTAATAAAACTGGGAACGTTACAAATGCCTAAACATGTGGATATTTTTGTCTGAGGCACCACAAATAAAAAATAAATATCTGTAATGTAGAGATCTTTTCCATTTCCTACCTTGATCTCTTCTGCTATCTGCCATGCAGCTTTTAATATGCTTTCCTCCCTTTGCTTCCGCAGGTACCAGTTAAATCTGAAAGAGAATGATATAATGCAAGAGATAGAAGAGTACTTTCACTCTTTTATTAAATGGGCAGAAGAGTTCATATACAAAGAAAACCATGTTTGCCAGCATAATATGCAGATAAAATGGTAAGGAACTATTCATACTAACACACTGTTGTAAATTGGTTCTGCCAGTGCTGTAGGTGAGCTTTGTTAGCTGTGTCAGAATTGCAGAATCTCAGGACTGCAAAGTACCGAAAATAAATAAATCAATAAATAATGTTGTACAACTTCTTTAACAATTGAGCTGGGTTGTTAAGCTCCTTTCCTGCCACAGATTCTAGGGCACTTATAAACAACTTGTTGGGGAGCAGGAATTTGTGGGTTAGATCCAGACTTGCTCTTTTGCAAGCAAAAGTGCTCCTTCTGTTCATGGGATATTTCCAGTGGAGACCCCCACCAGCAAAAAGTGGAGAGGAGATTTTTGACAATTTCTCCTTCCCCTTGTGAATCCCGCCCAGGGGCACTGCTTAGGGGGGGAAACAGGGGCTGATGTGTGCAATGTACTGTGGTAACGCTGTTTTGGTTTCTGTTAGTTAAAGTATAATTAAAAACACAAACTTTCTTACGACTATGTTTAGTATTACAAGTTTCTCTCCTTGGGCTTGTTTGCTGTAGCTATTGAAAAGTAGCTGTCAACCAGGTTAGAGCATTTGAATGCACAAATTTCTCTTTCATACAAGCCATGGCTAGCTACTATTGCATTTCAACTCAAATTCACCAAACTTCGTATTTTCAAGGCTTCATTATTCATATCTTTTGCTGCACATTCTGTGGTTGCTTGAATCCCTTGTTTGTTGACAACTCAAATCTGGCTAAGCATTTCAGCCCACTTGTTCTGTTACTTGAGAATGAAATCATTTTTCTCATCTAAGAACAAATTAATAATAAGAGGAAGTGCTGCCTTTTGATTTGTTTGGACGCCATTGCTTAAGAATGTAATATGTTCTAACCTGTTTAAGGAATATGGATTTTGTCCCTTCAAGTATGTATTTAAGGAAAGCTATCTCTTTGTTTTCTGAAGTAAACCTTTCCAGTTAATACACTTAATGTTTTTTCTGATAGGCCAGGGGATGAAAAAGATGACTCCTGGTGCACTGTCAAAGTTACAGAAATCCTGGATGTTGAGGAGAACATTTGGTGCCCCAGATTTGGCTTAAAGGGTAAAATTGATGTTACAGCAGGCGTAACAATTCACCGCAGATCTACAACTCAGTCCAAGATAATGCCTCTGGAGCTTAAAAGTGGCAAGGAATCTAACTCTATAGAACACAGAAGTCAGGTACAAATAGGAATTATAGTAATTAATTTAGGATACATGAAAGACTCTGACTAAATATTAA
Organism: Lacerta agilis; assembly: GCF_009819535.1. Taxonomy (NCBI): domain Eukaryota; kingdom Metazoa; phylum Chordata; class Lepidosauria; order Squamata; family Lacertidae; genus Lacerta; species Lacerta agilis. Next base: position 25,964,726 of record NC_046316.1, on the reverse strand, counting down.
GTTTTTAAAATGTGTTCTTAATTGTTTTTAAGCATCATTTTTGGTGGGTTCAGAAGGTTCCAGAAGCTGATGCTGTGAGGCAGTTGCTCCTTCCTATAGGGATTGCTCTGCAGGGTTCAGTGGAGTTCAGTTGGGTCTCCCATGATCCTTAACATCTACATGAAACCTTTGGGTGATGTTGTCACCCGTGTGCTGATGATACTGAACTCTTTTTTTATCATCAGATCCAGGTGTTCTGGTGGTGATTTCCCTCAGTTAGTGTCTGAGATGGACTGAATGATTGTGAATAAACTTAAGCCCAGTATAGATAGTACAGAGTTGATGCTAGTAGGAGCTCAGTAGACTGACTAAAATTATACTTTAAGGGGAAATTATGTAGCTGGAGGAAGGTGGTACAGTGGTACCTTGGGTTACAGATGCTTCAGGTTACAGACGCTTCAGGTTACAGACTCCGCTAACCCAGAAATAGTACCTCGGGTTAAGAACAGAACAGAAATCACGCGGCGGCAGCGGAAGGCCCCATTAGCTAAAGTACCTCAGGTTAAGAACAGTTTCAGGTTAAGAATGGACCTCCAGAACGAATAAGTTCTTAACCCGAGTTACCACTGTACTTTGATTCCTAGACAGAGTCTGTGTCCTAGGTTGTTGTTTATCAGATTTTTTTGTTTGGTTTCCTGTGCCCGCTGATGAAAAAGGAAATGAAACTGCTGTCATTCATGTCTTTGACAATCCAGATTGAGAGATTGGGTTACTGTAGTGTATTGTATGTGGGACTGCTGTTGAAGATACTGATAGGCAGAAACAAACTATTTATTTTGAAGCATCTGCATTTGTTTCTGGGTCCATTTCAAGGTTCTGGTTTTGTCTTTCAAAGTTTGTGTTCTGGTTAGTAGCACCTACTGTTTTATCTTCCTTAAGTTTATTCGATGAGGTCTTCTAGAAGCTCTATCCTTCTTGGATGCAGGGATATTTTTTGGGGGTGGTGTCCAAAGATCAGCATTTCTTTCTGTCGCTAAAAGTAGAAAATGAGAAGCCAGCAGAGTAGGAAGAATAGCAAAATCGAAAGTCTGGTTGATAGTCTGGCTATAGGCCTGGCTATTGTGCTGCACTAAATAATTAGGGTGGCTTCTGTGAATATATTCATTGTGATAACTGGCTTGACTGATTAAGTCCCTCGCATGATGCAGTGTGCCATCCTCAGGGATTGTTAGTGGGACTATAATTTCCTCAGCTCTGATGCCCATATTACTGGTCTTGATGCAGCCCTTGCATGCTTATTTGCTAGTGATACATAATTTGTATGCTCACTGGTGGGGGACATATTGTGTATGATTACTGCAGCAAGAAACTGCAAAGTGGTGCAACTTGGTTGATACCTACATTTAACATTCCATTTTAATAGTTTTGGATTCTCCCCTCAGGTGGTTTTGTACTCCCTGTTGTGCCAAGGAAGACGAGCTGATCCTGAAGCTGGATTCCTCCTTTACCTAAAAACTGGGAATATGTTTCCTGTACCTGGAAATCGTATGGATAGGAGAGGTAATTTTCTGCTTGGACAGTGTTGTGTTTACAATATTTCCATCTCGTTTTTTCAACAATGCAGTCTTCAAGGGGGCTAGATTTTTTTTAAATAAAAAAATTGCAATTTAGTAAGGAAAATCAAATAATGCAGAATTTAATAGTTTAAGAGCCCCCCCTCACCCACACATTTGCTGTCTCTTCCAAAAGGTTATGTAAAAAACTGATTTAACTTGGCAAAGAAAAAGAGCACGTGCCAGATGAATTTTTCTGGGGAGGTCGTTCCAGAGTGTGGACCCAGCTACTGAAAAAGCTCTGCCTGTGGTCAGCAAGGGGACTCAGAGCAGAGCATCCAATGACAACATCGGCAAATAGAAAGTTTTTGTGGGAGAAGGAAAGCTTTCAGCTGCCATGGTTCTAGCTCATCTAGGACTTAATTTTGGTCAATTTCAGCACTTTGATTTGTGCCTGAAAACAAACTGGTAGCCAGTGAAGATCTTCTAAGTGCTGAAGTATTTGTTCAGTATGGGAAGGTCCCATTATCAACCTAGTGAGGTTTTATATTCTTAACCAGCTGAAGTTTCCAAAACCTTTTCAACAGGGAGTCCATGTAGAGCCCATCTCAGCAATTCAAGCTGGGGACTACATGGGCATGGAAAACTATGGCAAGTTCGTCTTTTCCCAAGGAAAGACAAAACTAGTGCACCAGTTGAGTAAAGGCCTCAAATTTCAGCAAATGCTCAAGACAGCCTTGGGGTGGCATGGGCTCCTTTGGAAGGAAACATGGGATATAAATACAGAAAACAAATAAATGAAACAATGAGTTCTAAGCTTCCTCCTAGTCTTGGAACTGCTTTGAAGGGGAATGATCCCTACTCACACCCCCCCCCCCCCGGCCCAAAGTTGAGAGGAAACTTAGGATTTGTGCAAAGCAAGCCTCTGTCACATCACTAGCAATGCACCATCCAGCTTCAGATTGGAGGGAGAGGCAGAGATGTGTCATCTTGTCTCTGTGTTTCCTGGGCACTCCGAGTCGCCAGTGGGCTCAGAGCCAAAGTAGTTTTCCTTGTGCTTTTTTCCTAAATATTTGAAACTTGCGAGGAGGACGGACGACCAGGACATCATTTTTGTTTCTCCCTCTGCAGAACTGATCAAACTAAGAAATGAGTTGGCCTTCTATTTGCTTCACACCGTATGCAAATCTGACACTGGGAAGGAGCAGACACAGCTTGCATCTTTGCCTCCCCTGATTAATGACAGTAAGGCATGCAGCTATTGCTCTCAGAAGCAGAACTGTGCACTTTATAGCAGGTAAATTCCATTTTAAAAGCCTGCAAGCTGATCTCAGTTTTAAATGGCTGATGCTGTGGTTTCATTAAGGCTCCGTTTTCTACATCACAGTTTTGGACAAGGCTACATTAGATCCAGGTGTGAAATAATTGATTCTTTTCTGTGTTCGAGATTCTGTGTAATGTCAAATGTATTATTTTGGACCACGCCATGTTGCGTTTGATTTCGTTTTCCATCTGTGAACTATACCAAGCAGAAATGTAGGCATGACCCTAAATATGATAGTGGTTCTATGATAGTGCATGCTGAAATGGTAGCTACCCTAAAAGCAGAGAGAATCTATTGACAAAATCCAGGGAAAGCAGTAGGACTAGGGTTTTCAGGGGGTGGAAGGATGCAGGCGTCTAAGAATTTACATGAAGATAGCACAGACTTACTCAAATTGTAGCCATCTATGAAGTTTCTTATCACAGGCCGTCACAATTGAAATCATAGGAGGATTCATGTTGTGTTCTGTTTTAGGGCTGTGGAACAGCAGCAGAATCACTTTATTTCTCCGGATGTGCTTGCTGCTGTTGAAAGTGAGACGCAGCATCTGAAGCCCTCGCACCTGGAGTATTTCCATCTCTGGTATCTGATGCTCACCTTGGAGTCACAATATAAAGATGGAAAGAAGGGGTGCAGAAACATATGGATGATACCTGCTGCAGAAAGGTATTGGTGATTTAGTAGGGTCACTTTCAAACTTCGCTTTAGCTATTGAAACTGTTGTCATCAAGTTTTTCAGAGTAACGACAGCTAAAAATGTAGATGAAACTTCTTTCAGTTTCCCTAAAGCAAAGAGTTATATGGACTAGCAACTGTGTACCTGGAGCTTTCCAAAACTTCATTTGTTCTTAATTTTTGTAGGGAGAAACATGGAGACTGCATTGGAAACATGATCAGGGTGGAGTGTGTGCAGAAGGTGTCCAATGGACTGTATTTACACTGTTTCCAGCGTAAGAAGGGTTCTGCGCCTGCAATAACTCTGATGATAGGAGACAGGGTTGTTGTGAGTGGTGAAGCGGACAGCACTTTGCTTGGCTTGGCGACTGGTTATGTACAACAGGTCAACGGCTCCAAAATCTCTTGCTTATTGGATAGGTAACATAGTGCTTTACTTGTCAGGAGAGTTCGTGTAATAACATATTATTCTTGTTTCAAACATACATTATACAAATGCATGCAGTTAGAGTGGCCTTTGTCTCCCTGCTGCAGGTACTTGCATCTGGGAAATGACCATTGCCTCCCTATCCAACCTGGTGCCCTCCACATGTTTTGAATTACAGCTGCCATTAGCTCTAGACAGCATGGTCAGTGGTCAGGGACAATGGGAGGGCAGCAGTTTGTAAAACATCTGGAGGGCACCAGTTTGGGAAAGGCTTCTTAGTATGTTTTCTAATACTCAGGATATCACAATGTGAGTGATAACTTTTTTTCTGCCTTCCAGGAACTTGTCACGTATCCCGAAAGACACTATATTTAGGTTAGACCATGAAGAAGGAGCTTTTGGCACAGATGCTCCATTGGGAAACCTTTCTAAATTGATGGGAAATTCTCCTGCAAGGTCTGTTCAAATTTATCTTCCTTCCATGCCTAATGTTTCTAGGAACGTGTTTTCAATTTTTGTTTATTCCTTTCCCTCTCAATCCTTCCTTTTAGTGAAAGGCTTCGTAATTTAATAATAGACTTTCAGAAACCACAATTCATCCAAAATTTGAGCGCTGTCCTTCCTCCAGAAGCAAAGGAAACTGTTGCAAACATTCTAAAAGGTACAGTAGATGCATTTTTAAATTTTATTTTAAAAAACCCTCTTAAGGTCTGATTCTATTAGAAAATTGGATTTCCTGCTTAGAGATTCAGTGGAAAACCTTGTGACTGAAAATATATTAAGGCACTGGATGCCATGCATTTTCAATAAATAAGCTCATTGAAAGATAAAATAATGCTCATTTGCTGAAGCTCTATAAATACTTACTTTGCTGGACAGAGTAAGAATGAAATACTCTTCCTGCAGTCTTGTAGCCTGGCAAATCCCAAAGCCTGGGCATGTAAAAACAGGTGACAACTCTCAATAAGATTGGTACTTTTATCTATATAATTCATATCCCTCTCTTTTGTCACAGGGCCCCAGGGCTAATTATATTTAAAATACGTAAACCAATCAAAAGTTAAAAACACTATACATAATTAATTAAAAACTCGCTCTGTCTATTATTTAGAGAGTCCATGGCTAAGCGGGAATATGAACTCAAACCCAAGCTTGGTTCTCCTCTCAGTGAATGTCATGCAGGTGTGTGTGATTCCTCTTCCTAAGGAGTACTGTATGTCAGGGAAGGCAACTTCCCAAGTGGTTAGAGGAGGATTGTTGAATTCATTGAGAGACTGAAGCTTTCTAGGCTGAAGAAGCATTCTGAATTTTGCCTGAAAGCAAACAAAGAACCATTGCATGCTCTTCGTGGTGGCATGCCTTATCCCAAACTTAATGGAAGTTTTCTGTTGACTTTTCAAGATGTGCTCTGCTGCAGTAATGTTCACGTTTAAAACTTTGCAAGCGAGTCAACAAAAGATAATCTCTGCTGTTGAGACTTTTTGCTAGTCATTTGTGGCATATGGATTGCCTTAAAGAAGAAATGAAGTTATTTTGTTTCCATAAGTTTCCCTGCCTGGTTGCCTGGAGGTAATTTTTAGCCGAAACTGAGTTGCTGCTTAGAAGCCCAGGTTTAAAATACCTGTATGTGGTCACTGAATTTTGAAGCCAATACCAAATTTGTAGCAGGCTTGTTCTCCAGAGTGTTAATTGATGTAGCAGGAAGTTATGAGACTTCCAAGCAAATCATGAATGAGATGACCTACCCCACACTTCTTAATCAGGTTGCAATCCTGTGTGCATTTACCCGGCGCAACCCATACTGAACTTAGTGGAACTAGCTGGGTAAAGGTGCATAGGATTGAACTGTGCATTCTGCCCCCATGCATGCAAACATAGCTAATGTTTTGATATGGTAAAACAGGTACCTCAATAGTCCCCCAGGCTCAGGTAGCTATGTTTAAAATGAAGGCAGAGAACTTACTGTATTCACTAATTTTTTCCCCATAAATCAAAGGCCTTAATAAACCCCAGAAACAAGCAATGAAACAAGTGCTTCTTTCAAAGGATTACACACTCATTGTCGGGATGCCTGGGACAGGAAAGACCACCACAATATGTGCTCTGGTAAGATTCTGGAAAGAAGGAACATTTGAAAAAATTGTGTTAATGAATTTTGTGGACTGTAATGATTGAAACACCCCAAATGTGATGTTTAAGAAGTTTCATTAAAAAACAAACTCTGCTCAAGCAGTTATATGCTTAATGTAGATATTATATATGGCATGTTAGGAAAATGTGCTCTCTGAAGAGAGAATGCTTCAGAACCACAAATCTGCACTCAGGATTTCCACTGGTGTAAATAAAGTACTTAACTACCAGTTTATTAGTATGACACCCCCATGTGTCTAAGAAGTGTGTCAGGGCAGCTAGAAGGGCTTTGGTGTACCCAGCACTCGAATATACCCCTCGCCAGCCGTGTTTGGCATGCATATGAAGGGGCTTTGTGCATGTTTACGTTTGGACGTAGAGCTCCACCACACAGTATTGAAGAAATCCTGATTGGGCCAGGAACCCCCTTCATACGGAATATCTCTGCACAGACATTGGTACACGTAAATCCCCTTCCTATGAGTGCTGAATGCGTGGGCAGTAGTGATTGTACCCCCCCACCCTTTGATTAATGTCCATAGTCTCAAGACCAGCCTCCATTGCCCCACAGATTCCCCAATGCCTTTCTTAAATGTAGGTGGTGGTGATCTGAAAAACATACGCACACCCCATACATGGAATTTCCTCCTACGTTGACAGCTGGGTTTTAGAATTTGGGGGGGGGGGGGAAATGACTTGTATGAAAATTAATGCACCCCTCCTTTGTCTCCTTTCCCAAATTTAGGTCCGAATTCTTTATGCTTGTGGCTTCAGTGTTCTCTTAACTAGCTTTACTCATACTGCAGTTGACAATATCCTTCTGAAGCTGGCAAAGTTCAAAGTAGGCTTTCTGCGACTGGGTAGAGTTCAGAAGGTTCATCCGGCCATTCAGAAGTTCACAGAGGAAGAGATCTGCAGATCCAAATGCATTAAGACTGTAGCTGACTTGGAGGAGCTGTATCGTAGTCAAGTAAGGAAAATGACTTTCAGGGTTTTAAAATCTCTCAGATGTATTTCAAAAAAGACTACCTGGAAAATGAACATCTAGCTGGAGGTGTCTGCCTGTCTGCAGTGCATTTAGTGCTTTATTTTCACGCCGCTTATACTTTGGTTATGAAGCCTCCCCAGATTTGAATCAAGGTACAAATAAAATGTTTGTCCATACCAATTTTACTTACATTGAAAAAGGTAAATGTATTCAGGTTGTGTTGCATCTTTTGAATTTTGTATTTACCGGTAATATGTAAATATTCATAATTGAGTACAGTGCTACCCATAGGCTTTGTAACTGGGAGACTCATACCACTAGAGGGGGCTGGTTGTGTTGTACGAAGGCAAAATACACTTTCAGCCTTGGATTGTTCTTTACAGAATAATGTGTCCCAGTGAAGATGTTGGCCTTCTCTGTGAGAGACATTCTTCAATCTGAAAAGCAAATCTCAGCCATCAGATTTCATCATAAATAATTTACAGACACATTATCCCCGCATTTGCAAATTTAAATATTTAAATCACAATAAGGACGTGGCAGTGATGCACAGGTGCTCAGCAAGACTTGACCTTTCTGAGTTGCTTGTGATCAAACCTGCACTCCCACCCCTAATTTTACTCCTCAAGGGTCTATAGTAATCAACCACCCCAAATACTCAGGGTAAGCAACCATAAAAGCAAGAACTGCTTTTTAATAATGCATGTATAGAGTGCTTTTAATGGTCTATAGAGTCAGCAATGTTGCATTGTTTCGACATAACTGTTCTAAACTGAAAACATTTGTAGTTTTTTTGATACAAAAGTTACAGTTAGAAAACAAAGTTTATAACGACATATTGAAAACAAGTTGCAGGGGGTGGGGGTGGACATTCTCTGGCAACCCTAAATGGTAGAACTCCCCATAGAGGTGTGTCTGGCATTTTCATTATACAGCTTTTGGCAAATGCTGAAGACATGCCTCTTCACCCTGTCTTTAGACACTTGAAGTGTATTTTTTAGAGTCTACCTTACTTTGTGACTGCAAATTGTTTTAAACTGCTTTTAACATTTAGAATCACGGCGTTGGAAGGGACCACAAGTGTAAGGTTCTCAGTTAGTTGCTCATGAGTAAGCAGCCAGGACTCCGCTGTTTCCTTTAAAGATTTTATTGTGCAAACTATGTACAGTGCAGAGCTAAAATGTTCATGTCTGTGTCAAGCGGTGTCAGAATCCAGGAATGGCCCCTTCCGGTTCTGACCCCAACAAAAGAGTTTCGGTATACGAAAACCCCGCTTTCCACCCTTTCTTTTCACCCCACAACGTCTTTGGGGCGATGGAAATTGCGTTCCCCCTGTATTGCCCTTGGGACTAAGGGAGTGCTGGGTCTTTCTTGCATCCCCACAGCCGCTACTCCCTTTCCCCTGTGAACTCTCCCCCTCCTCGCTGGACGTCTCACCACTCCTTTCGCTACCAGAGGAGGAGCTGCTGGCAAGGTGGGACTGGGGCTCTCTGTAGCATCCGGAGAGCCCTTCCACCACCTTGCGCTGCATTGGGGACAGTTCCCTGACAACAAGGGTCATCTAGTCCACCCCTCTACAATGCAGGAATCTTTTGTTGTAACTGGCCATGAGATCTTAGTGTGAGGGGCAGGTAATAATAATAATAATAATAATAATAATAATAATAATAAGTTTGTACTCTCTTTCTAGCCTGTAGTTGCCACAACATGCATGGGAATAAAGCACCCAATTTTCACTCGTAAACAATTTGACTTCTGCATAGTGGATGAGGCTTCTCAAATAAGCCAGCCAATCTGCTTGGGTCCACTCTTCTATTCACTTCGGTTTGTGCTAGTGGGGGACCATCAGCAGCTCCCTCCACTTGTGCAAAATGCAGAAGCAAGGTAAGAGGACATCCTGCTGACAAAATAAGTCATGTAGTGTGATCAACAAAGCTTTGTGTTATCCACGGACTGATTTTTTTTTTATAACAGAGATCTTGGCATGGGCGAAAGTTTATTCAAAAGACTGGAACGAAACAAGAATGCCGTTGTTCAGCTGACCGTACAGTACCGAATGAACAGGTAGGTAGTTATAAGAAGCTATTGTTTAGTCGCCACATATTATAAGTGTTTAAATTTGACAATGCTTTTTTTTGAAACCTTTTAGTAAAATTATGTCACTGAGTAACAACCTGGTATATAATGGCAAACTGGAATGCGGCTCTGAGAGAGTGTCCAAAGCGATAGTTGACTTGCCAAATTTAGAAGACTTGAAATTGGACCAGAAGTTTTCTTCAGAAACATGGCTAAAGGAAACACTTGATCCAAACAACCCTGTTTGTTTCCTTAACACAGAAAAGGTAAATTTTACTTGTTTGCCCTAATAAACAGTTATTTCTATGTTCACCCTATTCATTAGGAAATTGAAGGTGAAATGCTTTAAAAATGTCCTGTCTCTGTGGTAAAAAGGTAAAGGGACCCCTGACCGTTAGGTCCAGTTGCGGACGACTCTGTGGTAGTTCCCTGCTTATGGAATGCTTTGCCCAGGGAGGTTTGTCTTTGTAATCTTTCCAGGGCCAGGGAAAGACATATTTATTCTGCCTGTATTTGGACAACACTAGAAGTTCTGGCTTTAATGACTATTTTCTAGTATTAGTTATTTTGTTGGATGTTTTTGTTTCCAAACTCTTGTAGTAAATCAGTATTGTTTTAATGAATATTTGTTGTATACATTGTATGTTTGTGTATTATTAATTTTTTGTAAGTTGCTTCTTTTGGTTGTGTGACATGATGAGTAAATTTGATGAATTAGTATACTAACTAACTTTAAAGCTAGCAAGCAAAAGTCAACTTGCATTTTTAAAGATTAAAATGTGTAGGATTTTTCCTTGGTACAGGTTCCAGCGCCAGAACTTACAGAAAAAGGTGGTGTAAGTAACATGACGGAAGCCAGACTGGTTCTCTTCCTGACGTCCATGTTTATCAAGGTATCTGAAAGATTTTTGAAATGGTGTGGTCAGCTCTGAAAACTGACATGCTTTGGCCATTAAACTCCTGATTCTGTATGTATACTGAGTCACTGTTCAAAGAAGAGGTATGCTTATTTGAGTAAACTGCTTCTATGGCATCCACTAGGGACACATTATTTTAAAAGCTAAAATAATGGTTCTCCAGTATTTCTTTCCTCTTCACTATGTAGCACCTAGCTGTTGGAGCACATTATAAGCAATTATAATTTGCATTTTTTTTTAATTTAAAAAACACTATTTATATGGGCACTTGTTGACCTGGTTTCCACATAACTTTAAACCATAGTTTAAAATATAGTTCAAAGTGAAAGAGGAGCATACTGCTCAAATTGCAGATGCTTCACTCTTTCCTCTGCTCCTACCTGTCCTTAGCCAGATGTGGTGGTAGAAACAAGTGAGAGGCTGGCTTTGCATTTACCAGTACATGTGAATCAGTATTTGTGGTTTGTTTCCCCCAAGGCATGAGTGGCAAGCTATGGCTTAATGCTTGTGATTTGGGGAAAATAAACAATCGGTGCTTGTTTGTATGTAATGTGAAGCCAGCATGTTTTGCTTCTTTCCTCCAACATCCCCACCCCCTCTCCAGCTGAGGACAGGCAGGAATGGAGAGGAACAAAGTTTAAACGATGGTTTAAAGTGACATGTGAATCGGGCCTTATTTGAAAGGAACCAGTTTCAATTCACTTTTGTAACTTTATATTTAATATTGCATTTTTGTTTCTTATTTGTTTGACTTCAAGTTAATGCCTAATTATTTTGTTTTTATTATACTCCATTTTCCATGAATGTTTATTGATAGCATATACCACAAAATAACTCTTTTGCTAGATTTAATCATGGAATGTCTGGGATTTATTTTTTAGGCTGGTTGCAAGCCCTCAGATATTGGGGTCATATCTCCATACAGACATCAGTTAAAGATAATCACAGACTTGATGACAAGTTCATTTATCAAGAATGTAGAAGTAAATACTGTGGACAAGTACCAAGGAAGAGACAAAAGTATCATCATTGTGTCCTTTGTAAGGAATAACGCTGATGGAAATGTGAGTAGGCTGTATTTTAGAATCACTGAGCAGTTCATAATCTGGAAAGTTAAGATTTGTCCATCTTAAAATGGCTACTTATTTAGTTGTGCTTGGAAAACACAGAAGTAAGTGGTAAGAAAAAAGTACAAATTTATTCCAAAATGATAAGAAGGGCAAATATTTTAGCTAAATAGTTGCACAGTTTCATGGGTCCATTATGAAATTTGGAGTTTTGTCCTTTCTCTTTTCAAAAGAAATCCAGTCCACATCCCCTTGTGAGTGTGCACAACTCCTATTACGGATGATATCTGTCAGGGAAAGAGGGGCTACTCGGGAGGAACAGGGAGAGAGAGAGGAGCAAGATAGTGTTTCCTCCAGAGAAGGAGGGTCGCTGGGTTACAGAGAGCAGCCACCGATAATTTCCACTGATTCATCTCCCACCTCAAGCCCCCGTCAGGAATTGTCACCGGAAGAGGGAGAGGTGCCAGGCTATAGGAGGGCAGGGCAAAGACCAAGAGCAGTCAGTCTCAGACAGGAGGAGGAGGCGATGAGGGGGGGGGGGAGGCGACGCAGACGTCATTTCAAAGTTCCCAGCCGTTGGTTGTGTTGGCGGGCAAGACAGAGCCCGCCACTCCGAGAAACTGAAAGTAACTGATCAGACGTATTTCAGAGACTCTGTAACTACATTATGAAAATAAATAGTTTTAGCTTACCGGAGAGCCTGTCGTTTCTCATGAGCAACATCTAAAAGGGGGAGCAATCCCTGACAATATCCTTTGTGTACATGCTTGCCAACCACACTTTCAGCCAGGAAGTGAACCAACCCTATGCACATACAGTGCCTCCAGGTCAGGCATAGGCAACCTTCGGCTCTCCAGATGTTTTGGACTACAATTCCCATCATCCCTGACCACTGGTCCTGTTAGCTAGGGATCATGGGAGTTGTAGGCCAAAACATCTGGAGAGCCGAAGGTTGCCTATGCCTGCTCCAGGTGAAGGGAGGAATTCTGATTGGCCCAAGGTCCTCCTGTTGCAGGGAGGTACTCTGTGCACATAGTTCTTCACACAATGGTGGAATGCATGGTTGGCGACAGGCATGGCCGCAAGGCAAGACCCAGCTCCCTTCTCAGTGCAAGAAAAATGTGGATGGATACCCCAAAGATCAGAAATACACTGCTTTTCTTTTTGTTGGTGGATTGTGCTATGAAGAAGGCAGATTGCTACCTTCTTCTGATGGTGTTCTGTTGTGCTTAGTTTTATATTTGAAATATAAAACCTGGCAAGTTCAGTCAGCTGCAAAATCTTAAACGAGGTGAACTGCTCTTTTCTCTCAATAGCTTGGAGAACTTCTGAAGGACTGGAGACGTCTCAACGTTGCTGTTACAAGAGCAAAACACAAATTAATCATGCTGGGTTGTGTGCCATCCCTGTGTCACTATCCTCCTCTGAAAAAGTTGCTTTGTCATTTGGATACTGAAGCAATGATATCCTTTTTTGGTAGTGCATCTCTTTATTTGTTTATTTAATTGATTTTACCATTGCAAATAAATTTCAAAATGGCTTACAAAGATAGAAATAAAAAATACATTTAAAGCATTTCAGTTAAAATAATATTACAGATATCACCAATAGTATAGAGCAGCAGGATTAGTGCCATTTGTCAGGGAAAGGCCATGGAAATAGATGAATTTTTAGTGTTGGAAGCACACAACAATTGATGCCTCTTGAATGGCAGAAGGGAGGACACTCCAGAGACATCACTACAGAGAAGGCCCACTTTTGTGTTGCCATCAAAAGGCATTTTGCAATTTGTGGCACCTTCAGCAAGACATCCTCTGAAGATCTCTAGGATATACAGATAAAAGATTTATTCAAGGGCAGCATTAAAATTGATTGTACTTTTTTCTCTTACACGTTACCCAATATATTTTCCTCAACATTACTTACATTTTCAGTCTTCCATTAGGGGCATGTGAAAGTGTGTATCGTTGTAACCTGTGAAAAGGGGGCATCAAGGTGAAAATCCTCATTCATGTGCTGCTGAAAGAATCGATTGCATTATAAGCTTGGGAGTTCCATATTGTCAAATAGATTTAATTTCACTGTCTTTTCTACATGTTAATGTCTCTACATAGTTCTTAAAACGTTAGCCATTTTAAAAATAAAACTTTGCACACACATCTCCAGGCATGTTCAGGCATTTGTTTGAATCGATCTGCAAACCCCACCCCACCCTGTATCCTGGGGCATGTTGCCCTGTTGATTTAGTCCCTTTCCTGTGCTTACCTCAGCAGGGGAGTTCAACAAGGATCTTTGAACTTTTCTTGAACAAGAGTAGAACTTTCTGCACAACCATGGATCTTAATAAAGACCTTTTAATCACTCAAGGCGTTTCAAGGTGTTCTACTTGCTTTTAATGAAAAGCAGGTATAACCCACTGCAGCCTCTCTTTTTTGCTCTGTACAGTGAAAGCTGGAGATTGACTGAGTGGGTAGGGTAATGTGCACTAGGATGTGGGCTCGGGGCTTGTGTGCATGCTTCTGTCCCCTGTCCACAGACACCATTTTTTGTGTTCTGGCAAAAAAATGCCCAAACATATGTTATGAACGTGTCTCATATTTTCAGGTTTTAAATTTGCTGCTTTTATTCAGTTCTGCTGAGCAACTTAGATGTGTGTGCAGTCTTGAACTTTGAAGTGTGTGTGTGTGAGAGAGAGGGGGGGGGGAGTTCCGAACATTATTTATTATGTTTATATCAATGCAACTTCAAAGTGGCTGGATTCAGCTCTCTGTATGTGGAAGGTGTGAAATCTTAAGAGGCAGCTATTACAAATTGAGTGAAGTAGTGCCTTTCACCAGTAGTGTACTACTGCCTTTCTCTCATAGTTCTCATCAGTTGACAGATTTAGAGCCATTAAAATATTGTGTGCATATAGTCTTATAACTTGATCCTTATTGTTAAAACATGACTTGTGAATGTCAAATTCTAGAAAGGTTTTCTTAAGAGACTGTTCTTAAAAAACATTATTTAAGCGTAAAAGGCTTGTTAACAAGGAGCAGAACTGGCCATCTTGCTTCACAACAATCCATGTTGTTTCCTTTGTACAGCAACAAAATCCTAGAATGTGAGATTACTAATCAGATTGCTTTCGTTTTTCATACTGATTTTTCCTCATAACTTAAACTGTTGATATTATAAGTAACTCTATTAAGTACCGGTAGATTTTACTAAGAAACACCTTTTGAAACTGCTTGTTTGTAACGTTGTAACTCAACTTTTTGGGAGACAGAACTACAGATGGATTCTGAATTTATATATCTTGCTGCTAATTAATGCAGTGTAGTTTCACTTTTCTGTATTTTATAAATGTTTCATAAAAGTTACTTGAAATGACAGCTAACTTAGGTCTGACTCTTTTTCATGTACAAGTTTGGAAAAGGGTTTGTACATATTATTGCATTGGAATTAACTCCTGTAGATTAATTAATTCCATTTAAAGACTGGAATTCATTTCTATATATATTATGTATAAATGTTTGTTGTACCTGATATATGTACCAAGTTCTTAAATTTTCACCTGTTTTGTAGTATATATAATAAAATAAACTTTATTATACATTTGCATTACAAATATTTGTATCTAAACTTGCAATACACCTGTAATGGCCATTCACTGCAACCAATACAAATCTGACTAAGTCCTATTAAACTCCATTCTGGACATACCTGCATAGGACTTTCCTGTAAATGAAGTCCTGAAATTTATTTTCAACAAGTTTCATCTCTGACTTGACTAGGAATGCAATTGCACCCCTGCTACTCAATGTTAATGGCTGGAGGTAGTTAGGATGTGGCATTGACACTCCCCTCTGCTGTGCACTGCAGTGGAGGTCCCTGCTGTACCAAGGCAAGCAGAAAGCTATTGCTGGCTAAAATGGAGCAGTGTATTGGAGACTTAGAATTTGCTGAGTCCAAAGTGCCTCATGCCAGCCTGAAACAAGTGTAGCAAAAGAGTGAGGGAAGCTCGCCCACCTCCCCCCCCACAAGCTAGCAAGATGGAGTGGTGAAACCACTGCTCCATCTCCACAATTTCCCCAGCTAATAATTTGTCAGACTATCAACACAGATACCTTGTTTATAAATAGACCACTCATGGTAATCTGTAATGAGTAAAAAAATTGCTTCCAGACAACTAAGAAAGATGATGAGTTAAGAGTTTTCTTGACTTTTTCCAGGTTGCCGGTGGGAAAATTGACTTGCACAAGCATGTATATGGGTTGATGGATGGGCTAATGACTTTTGGACTCATAACTGATTTTAAAATATGTATATAGAGTGTACCAGTATACCAACTCCAGTTTACAAAGTGGTATCCTGGTTGGATTTGGTTTTCTATTTTAAAAATATTTTGGATTGACTTAAAACCAACATGGTGTACCATATGTAGCAGTTTATTGAGCTTCTTGGGGAACAATGAAATTGCAAGATGTAGGTACGTTGTGGTGGTGGGGGTAGTATTTTTTCTTTGTTGGTATGGTATGTATTTTCGCATTTTTATTTTGTAAACTGCCCTGTAGTTGTCAGATGAAGGGCGGCATAGGATTTTGATAAATAATGTTTAAAAGAAATTAGAATAATTGGGGGGGGGGGAAAGTGCAGGACCCGTCTTTTCACCTCAAGGCAAAAGTGAACCCCACCCATACCCTGGCCTGAGAATTTGGGCGAGGCTAATCCATATGAAGCAAATTCGGAGAATTCGCCCTGTCACAACATCTGGCTCCGGCCCCTCGCAGCAACGCGCTTCCGTCCGGGTCCTCCCGCCGCCAGGGGCGCAGCGGACGCGGTTCCGCAGGAGGAGGGCGGAGATGGAGGAGGCGGAGGAGGGCTGGAGAAAGGCCGTGAAAGGAGCAAAGGCTGGGTCCACCTCGCTGAGCTGCTCGGGCAGCTGCTGCTCCTCGCTGGCGATGGGTAAGGAGGAGAGGAGAAGCGGGGGCGGCGGCGGCCGGGCGTGACCCTTCTCCGGAGGAGATTGGGTTGGCGAAGGCGAAGGGAAAGGGCTGACGGAGCGTTTCTTCTCCTCTGGGGCGGGAGGCTGGGTGGGCTCGGCCGCCGTCTGTTATGGGGGAGGCGCTGCCTTCGCTTGCCCGCTGTGGGACGGGTATCCGCGAGGGGCTGAAGCCGCCCCTCGAGCCGCGTCAGGCGAACAACAGGTCTGAACCTCAAGTGTTTCCCCTGCACCGGTCTCCGCGGGGAAAAAATGATGCCGAAAAGTCCATAGGTCTTTAAGGCCGCCGCGAGAAAGTCTCTCGCGGTCCTCCGCCCGCCCCCGCCCCCCAAATTTCATTCCGCACCCAGGCCTTTGTGGGGTGGGTGGGAATCCCTCTCTAGGTTTCCTTAGGTTGGTTGCATAGGAGATAATAGATCGATAGATCTCCTATGAAAATCGGGCAGGCAGTGAAATGGCTTCGAATTGGTCGCTTTGCACAACGATATTGATGCTCCAGTTGACGAGCTCTTGGGTAGCTCCCCATTATTCGCTTTGGCAGTTTCGGTAGCCTCTTAAGTAACTAGCAGCGCCTGCTTTGAATGAAGAAGCCCTGCCGGGAGGAGGCTTTCTGTCATCATCATCATCTCTCTTTTGAGTTTCTGTATCCGAAGCTGGAGAGCCTGTAGGGAGGGCGCAAACTGCTGGCGCCGAGCGGCGCGTGGTGGTGAAGAAGGTAGGGCTGCTTCATCATAGCTTCTTGCGGGAAAGAGTGGTTTACCATTGGCAACGTCACGAGGGGGATCATGTGCAGCCGAACGGCCGTCGCGTGTTGAGCTTGGGGAAGGAGAGGTCCGCCGGCCGGCCGGCCCCGCCTACTGCTCTTCACATACCCGCTGAGCGTCAGAATGCACCTTTAGCGCAAACCCCGCTAGGCGCTTGGAGGTCCCGGGGAGGGGTATCCTGGACCAATCAGGATGCCCAACCCCTCGTGTGGAGGAATTCACGTGCATCGGTTCTTGCGTGGGACCCTTCCTCAAAATCGCGATTGGCAGGGACTGACAGAGTGGGCAACTCTCTGTTGCTCGCTCTCAGGCCTTCCCCACCCCACCCCTAGATTGTGAAGCTTGGTGTAGGTATATTGTGGCCTGATAGCAGCTGTTCTGGGGGTCTGATAGATGCAGCCCGATCCTACTCAGAAGTAAGTTCCAGTTTTCAGAGAGGCTTACTTCCAGCTAACAGTGCACAATATTGCAACCGTTATAATGCCATCTTATAAGGGAAGGGAGGATAAATTACTTTTAAAAGCAGTGGGGGTTTTCCTGCTAGGCTTTTTCCTGCTATGCTTTTTGCAGTGCTGTAGCTGGTGGTGGGGGGAGGTGGCTACCCTGTTTTTTTTGCCCTGGGTGAAACCTCCAGTGGGGCACCAATGAGGATCCCAAGTCCCAACCTGTGTGAGGTGTGTGTCTGTCAAACTGGGTTTTCACCCGGATGAAATAAAGCCTAGTTTCGCCATTGCTTTTTGAACTGGGCCTGATCCTGCTAGACCCAGTGGGGCTTGCAAACACATTTGGCAAAAATAAGCTTTCCGTCAGCGTATGTTGGCTTGCAGAGTCATTGTGGTTAGTTCATTGGAAACATCAGTACAATGCAGTAACAAAAGCAAAATATTAGGCCATCTTAAATGATTTGAAATTGTTGCAGTGCTATTATTTCACATATCTTTTATGGATTTTCATATTAAGAACTTGATGTACCTGGGGAAATGGCAAGCAGTGCTAGATTTTCTAGAGCTAAAGTGCTCTCTGCCCTGATTTAGAACAGGACACTTGCCAGTGCTGCAGGTTTATGGGAATATTCTGCTCCTTCAGGGGAAAAGCTCTATACAGACACACCCTATGTTTCATAACATGATTTTTATCATATTCTCTTTCCCCCTTCTTCCATTTTTTATGTTTAGTTTTTGGACAATATTGTTGTGTTTTTATCAGTAAAGCAGTATTGAACTATTCTGTTCTTATTGAATAATTTCTCTCTTTTTCTTTTTAAGCTGTGAAAGACCCCACAGCTGTTGAGCGAACAAATTTATTGAATATGGCCAAATTGAGTATCAAGGGACTCATTGAATCTGCCTTGAGCTTTGGCCGAACCCTTGATTCTGACTATCCACCTCTGCAACAGTTCTTCGTTGTTATGGAGCACTGCCTGAAACATGGCCTTAAAGGTATACCAAATGCATGTTTTAAAAGGGATGATTGATTGTTTTTACCAAAGCATATTGACATTTTATTTTGGTATGTAGCAAAAGAGTATAATATTAGATTACCCATTTTAGACTTAAGACAAGTTTAGGCATATAGAATTCCTTATACAGTGGTACCTTGGTTTACGAATTTAATCCGTTCTGGAAGTCCGTTCTTAAACCGAAACCATTCTTAAACCAAGGCGTGCTTTCCCTAATGAGGCCTAATGAGGCTTTCCCTAATGAGATTCCGTTCTTAGACCGAGGTCAAGTTCGCAAACCGGGACACTACTTTTGGTTTTGCGGAGTTCGTAAACTGAATCGTTCGTAAACAGGACTGTTCTTAAACCGAGGTACCACTGTATTAGCCGGCCTGTGTTCATCTTCTGGGTCCAGGATGCACACTGTAGACTTCCCCCACCTCAGTCAATCCAAGGGGACAGCTATGTGCTTCCCCACTTGGATTCATTAATATTGATATGGGCAACTGAAGAAACCCTCTAATTTCTTTTACAGGATTTTTTTTTACTTCTTTGGAGTCCTGCAAGTCCCTGCTATTTCTCTTCTTTGTTGGCTTCCTAGGATATGTAACATCAGCTCCCAGATTCTTCTTTGTTTTGCCTTATTTTGTCCTTGGTGTTCCTTATAACATTCATTTCATGGTTGGCTGCTATGGTTTTAAAGAACCTTAGGTGCAGCAGATTAAAAGTGTTGAATATTAACCATGCTTACAAATGTTCCTGGCACTCTGATACGGCTTATCTAGAAATAACTTTTATAGTGCCATCTAGATAGCAACTGTATTAAAGTATAAAGACAAGTTTAAAATGTAAAAATATTATATTTTCCTTCTTTTAGTAAAAAAGTCTTTTCTCAGTTACAATAAAACAATATGGGGTCCTCTGGAGCTTGTGGAGAAGTTGTACCCAGAAGCTGAGGAAATCGCTGCTAGTGTTAGAGACTTGCCTGGTCTCAAGTAAGTTGTGTTGCCAGTACATATCTTTTCCATTTAGGACAATAATCCTGGCCAATAAATATTTGTTTTCTGAGCTATTCCTTTTTTAAAAACTAGGACTCCACTAGGACGTGCCCGAGCTTGGTTACGATTGGCACTTATGCAAAAAAAGATGGCTGATTATCTACGATGTCTCATCTTTCAGAAGGAATTGCTTGGGTGAGTGTCCATTCAGATTTTTATAGGGTAAATTAAGGTCAGTGCTGTAATTGCTACCAGATTTGTACAATTATGTTACATTTTACTATAGCTATTGCTAAGTAATATGACAGTAATGTTAAAACTTGGGCTCACAAATATTTTTTCTTGACTTGGTTTGCATTTGTGTTGTTTACACAGCAGAAGATCTGAACACCTAATTTTCTTTTGTAACTGAAGTTGAGTTGACTTCCAGTTTCTCTTCTCATTTCCTCTCTCCCCCTTGTGCACCCCCAAAGTTTGTTCCAGGGGGTCCCTGAACTCTCCAGAGCAAGGGGGGGGTGATTGGGGATTGGAGAAGAAGGGAAAGCCCTGTTGCAGAGCAGATGCCCTTTCATACTATGGTGGACCTTTCCCATTTCATTTCATTTTGTTGGGAAAACTTAGATTCTTTATAAGTTGCCGCTTTAGTTGGTATGTTCAGTATGTTGCTCCAAACCTTTAACCACCTTGGAGTATCGATGAAGCCAATCTTTAACAGATTTGAAAATAAAAATAAATTACTGATTGACCAGCACTTAAAAATTGATTCAAAGTATGTTAAAATAACTTAAGAAGTTTTAAAAAAATGTATTTTCCAGCGAATTTTATGAATATCATGCACTGATGATGGAAGAAGAAGGAGCAGTTATCGTTGGCTTGCTCGTTGGGTTAAATGTAATAGATGCAAATCTTTGTGTAAAAGGAGAAGACTTGGATTCACAAGTAAGTGGATACAAAGCTAAGGTATCATACTTTTGCTTTAAAGGTTTTTTAATGAAATGATGGGGGAAATATCAAACTGATGGATCTGAATGCAGAGTATTAAAAGTTGTAATGTGCTTTCTTAAAAGAAAAAAAAAGTTTCTTGTTTAGCTTGATGAGTTAAATGGAAAGGCAGTTGGCTATTCCCTAAACAAAACACACTTATTTCCTTTGAAACACAATTAAAGGCCTGATTAATGAATTGTTTCTTCTGCAGAGGAATAGTGATGGAGCTTACATGAATCAGTTCCTTTATTAGAAAGCTTTTGGCTGGGTTACAAAAGCCGTAAAAGTGCATCCTAGCTGCTTGTTTTCCTTTTTGCCGGATTATCCAGAAAGTCTCCAAAGATTGGAAATAGTTCTGTATAAAGCCTTCAAACTGTATCACTGCAGAAGTATAAATCTGTGACTGCTTGAAAGAGGAAATGCATCTGGGTTAGTAATCTTTACCCTAAAAGGGTTGTTGAAACCTGACTTTCAACGTGTGTGGGGGGGGACTGAAGCACAGATGATACAGTTTTGAATGAAAGCTTGTCATTACTAATGATGTTGTGCTTGTGCTCTCCTATGTATAAGGTTTCATTGCACATTTCCCGTAACATCAGTGAAGTAAAGACCAAACCCGGTTTTCCTTTTAAAAAATACAAATACAAATACAAAATGTGAATAAATCTATTTCTTCTTAGGTTGGTGTGATTGATTTCTCTATGTATTTAAAGAATGAAGATGATATTGAAAGCAAAGAAAGGTATATTTTAACATTTATAATAAACAAGTACATTAAATGCTTTTATAAGGGTTTTGTGTTTTTCTGCCAGGCTCCTGAAGGGCAGGAAGTAGAAATGTGAGGTAAAAGGATCAGGGTGGATCAACTTGCTTTGTTTTGCTAGGATCAATGAAAGGACAAATATATGAACATCTGATCTTCTTTTACTGGAACCTCTGCAAACTGAATGCAGATTTACAATCGTGATAATTCCTGCTTCAGACATCTTAGGTCAAGTCCCCACTCTTCTGAGTCCCCTTTTATTTCCTTATTTGTTTTGCCATTTATCCTCCTGTCAGAGATAGGAAAGTGGATCTGGCTGAGGGGACAGATCCAGAACTGCCCCCCCCCGCCATAGCCCACTTTGACAGGTGCGTAAGGATGTCATATGACATCAGGGACGCACTCTGGATTCTTCCTCTCTAGCTTTAGTGTGCTGCCTTTTTCTGTTGCTGTGCAGAGCGACAGGAAAAAGCGCCAAATTCAAGCAGTGGCTGGAAAGAAGAATCAGGAGTGCACTTATAGTGTGGCCCCAATTTTTCATTTGGAATTTGACCCTGTGGCTTCACCATTCAGTATCTGATGTCTTGTGTTGGATAGTTGGATGTGGCTTCACCAAAATGTTCTCTTGGGTGTAATTAGACCACTGGTTTTTGTTATGGGAAGGCCCTGGACCAGTGTGTAGTTGCAGTGGTAAGCTGAGTCTGAATGCTGGTAAGAGGGAAACTCTTCACACAACTTATAGGTAAACTTACATACAGTGGTACCTTGATTTTCAAATGTAATCCGTTCCGGAAGACTGTTAAAGTTCTGAAACGTTCAAAAACCAAAAACTCAATAGCCGACAGCTAGGCCTCAGGATCTTGCACTCAGCGGAAGCCGTGTGGCATGTTCAACTTCCGAGGTGTGTTCGAAAACTGAAGCATGTAATTCCAGGTTTACAGCATTTGAAAACAGAAATGTTCATCGAAGGAGACGTTCGAAAACTGAGGGACCACTGTACTTCACTTCCACAAGAGGCAGTGTATGGCTTTAAAAGAGGATTAGACAAGACAAGTTACTGTCGTCTGGGCAGCTCAGAACCTCCATACACACTGCACAGGCTTGCAGCCTGGGGAGATCACTTTGGTGCTGCTATTGCAGCAATTTGACTTCACCCCTGGATGCACACTCCATTCTCTCCCAAGACCGATGCCGACCAACCAAGATAAATTCATGAAGTAGAAGGCAGTGGGTGGACCATTCTGATGGAGGCAGTATGTTTCTGAATGCCAGTTGCTGGAAACTGCAGGATGAGAGAGTGCTGTTTCACTCAGGTCTGGCTTGAGGGCTTACAGTAGGCATCTGGTTGGCGACTGTGAGAACAGCATGCTGGACTAGATGGGCTACTGGCCCGTTCTTGCAGGCTCTTCTTCAGTTCTTTTGTTGTTTGTCATTAGCCATCTATCTGGCCCAACCATTTTTGCCTGGATTATTCTATCTTGTCTCCTACAGCATTTCCTATATTCTGATGTTTGTAAGTCCACAATCCTATGCACGTTTATGTAAAATCAAGTCCCACTCAGTAAAGGACAGTAAAGCAGTGTTAAATTGAAGATATAAAGCACTTTTGATTGCATATATGCACCGACGGAGCAAGCTGATCGGGCGCTTGGGGCAGTGCGTGTGCCCTGCACCCAGGGGCAGGGCCAGCTGGGGCAGGACGCTCCGTGGGGCCTCCAAGGAGTCTGCCTGCCTCATCCCACTCAGTTGCCCTACAGCTGAGGGGAAGGCAGTGGGTGGACCATTTGGGGCAGCGTGGAGCCTGCGGGCGCCCAAGCCACTGCGTCACTCCCAGGAGAGACACGTGGCTCAGGCACGCTGCAGGCACCGTGGTGAGTGCCGCCTGCCATTTTGTCACCCCCCCTCAGTGGTGACCTCACCCCCTTCCTCCGCCCCTGCATATATGGTGTCAGATAAATGTCTAATTAAATACGTTTTCATCTCTTTAGAAATGACCATATTGCTGCTATATTGGATCAAAAGAATTATGTTGAAGAACTAAACAGGCAGCTGAAGTAAGTATTTACAGAAGCATCTGTTGAATCCATATAGAGGCATCATCTTTTAAAAAAGTAATTCTGATAAAAACATGCCTTTTCTGGTACAGTAGATGGCACTAAAATCCTTTTAGTTGCATTTGGCTTGGTTTAATGGTTGCATCATATAGTTACTGAAAGGGAGTCTAGAGTGAATGAAGCTGTTGGAAGACTAATATTTCAAGTGTTTTATCTATTAAATAGGCTATTCTTTTAAATGTAGGCAAAGTAAGAGGAGTTTATTATGCCATCTTCTGGATAAAGTTCAAATTAGCATGGTACAAATCCTGAGATTTGATACTTTCAGTCTTGCTGTTCTTTACGAAGGGGACTAAGATTGCAATCCTAAACATATTTTCTTAGGAGTGAGGATATTGCTGTAATTTCCAACTATTGTGGGAATCACTTGTGTTAAACTGGTATTTTGTACAGGAAGGATGTAAATGCAAAGGCAAACTATATGCAAGCATACTTCTTCAAACACCCATGTACGTTTCTCTTTAACGTATATGTATATGGATTTAATTCTGAGTAACTAAAATTAGGACTGCGGTGCAAAAGAGCAATGTTAACATGTGGGCAGAATTTTACTATTAAGACTTTAAATATTTGTTCTTAGAATGGTTTGGGCTTGTTATTAAGATATAAGAAAAGGCTGCTATAGCCGCTGTGATGAGGTGGTGCTGAGGACTTCTCTAAAGAACAGCAGCAAAAAAAACAGAATTTCCTGGCTCATGAGAGATGAAAGAAAGAATGAAAGTTAGCAATTACATAATGGACATTTAGAGTGATAGCAAATGTCATTTCAGGGAACAAAAATACGATGGCAATAAAAGAAAGCTAGTGCATTTATCTTCTTAAAAGATGTATGGTGGAAGATGTGTTTTTCAACTCCCTTGATCAGTAGACGCCCAAATAGGCACTAGAATGTTATGTAAATTGCATAGTACTATTTGTACTTGTAGGATTTGATGTGTAATTTTGAATGAGGATCTCTTTACTGTTTTCAGTAGCACAGTCAGCAGTCTCCATACACGCGTTGATTCGCTAGAGAAGTCAAACACTAAACTAATTGAAGAGGTATGGTCTTTTAGCAATGCATATGACCAATACTATCTTTCTGTTCTGCCTGTGTGTGTTGGAATATTTTTGTTTTCCTATTATTGTTCACCTGAATCTTTTTGCTTTTTTTTGTTCCACTTCTTTCTTAGTTAGCAATAGCCAAAAATAATATAATTAAACTTCAAGAAGAAAATCATCACTTGCGAAGTGAAAATACACTCATTTTAATGAAAACACAGCATCATCTAGAGGTATGAGAGTTCTATTTACAAAGGAAATATAATATGTGGTACAAAGTAATATTAGTAAAGAGGTTGCCTTTGCTTTTTGTGTGTGCATGTGCTCTCTAAACTGGCTCAAGTAAAATATAATAGGTAAGTGTCCTATCAAAGAGTAGGTAGCAACATAGCCATTGCAGAATCAGCAGTAAATTCTGGCATGTTGCACAGTCTTGGGCTATTTGACATACTAGAGGACCCTATCATAAATACAAATAGCAAACTCATTGTCTGAGTGCCCGTCCTTATGTGGCCAAAATGGCCTCACTAGGCTAAGG
Source organism: Lacerta agilis (assembly GCF_009819535.1). NCBI lineage: Eukaryota > Metazoa > Chordata > Lepidosauria > Squamata > Lacertidae > Lacerta > Lacerta agilis. The sequence continues at coordinate 25,939,966 of NC_046316.1, read as the reverse complement.
GGAAACCCATGATTTGAAAAAGCTTTGGAGGGAGGAACCTTAAGTTGGGGAGGGGGGTGGACTCAAGTAAGAACTGAGCATGCTTAGTGAGTACAGAATGTTGACTTTCAGGGCGAAATAGAAAGGTGGGAGGAGATAAAATGGAGTGGAACATTCCACTCTGACATTTTGTTTCAGATCCTACTTGTTCCTTCAATTACTGCTGTTCCAACTGTGAGTTCCTTTGCTTATATAGTTGAAACAGCATCACCACCACACAAGAGGGAGGTATCAGTAGGCTTGGGGGAACCCCAAGGCTTACAGAATTACAGTGGTACCTCGACTTACGAAGTTAATCCGTTCCGAAGGCGCACTCGTAAGTGGAAATCTTTGCGAGTCGAAGCCGCCATCTCGGAATGGGAAAAAAAATTCGTACCTTGAAAAAAGCGCATTAAAATCTTCGTAAGTCGAGGTATCGTGCCGCCGCTTTCACTTCGGAAGTCGAAAATTTTGGAAGCGGCGGCCATTTTTTCACTGCCAGAGGTCATTCGGAAGTCAAAAAATGCGGAAGTCGAGTCGCTCGTAAGTCAAGGTACCACTGTACAAACATATTTGGGGGAAAAACGCTGCAGAATAACTCAATGAGGGCTAACACATTACTGTTTTTAGGTGTGTGGCTACGTTTTGTTTTTAAATGTAAAAAGGAGAATGAGATTAACAGATATTCAGAAGCTTGTGTGTCATATAGACATACTCTTCATCTTTAGAGAGCCAAAATTGACTGCAGCTGCCAGTGAAGCACAAGCTTGTAAAATTTGGGTTTGCCTCCATGTAATATGTGGCATTTCAGGGAGCACTGATTCTGTCAACATGAGATGGGACATGTACAGCTTACTGTGTTTTACTGAGTCAGAGAGTGTCATCCCATGATTCCCTTGTGTGTTTGCCCCCCATGAAGATATGCTCTGGGGAAAAGTGTTCTAAGCATGAATTCCTTACTTGTAGGTGAACAAAGTGGATGCTGAAGCAGAACTTCAGACATACAAGCACTCCAGACAAAGCCTGGATGATATGTACAGTGAAGCACACAGGCAGCTTCGAGAAGAATCACAGTTGAGACAAGTGAGTGTATATCAGATATGCTATGGAGGCTGTGGGAACTTGTATACTTAGTATATCCGGAGGCATGTAAACTGTCTTGTCTAATATCATTGTATTTTCCTACCTTAATGCATTTGATATCTGGGCACTTCTTTGTATTTTGTAGGATATAGAGAATGAGCTGATGGTTCAAGTTGGTATGAAGCATGAGATAGAACTTGCAATGAAGTTGTTGGAGAAGGATATACATGAAAAACAAGACACTCTTATAAGTCTGCGGCAACAGTTGGAGGAAGTCAAAGGAATAAATGTAGAAATGTACAAAAAGCTACAAGTAAGAACATTTTACTGTTTGCAACTGGAAGCTAAACGAAATACAATTTTTAAGTAATACTCTTTCCCCCTCTAGGGAGGCCCATCTGTCCTTTTGAGAACTAGCTTTGAATATCAAAAATATGACAGTTATTCTTGTAGCTGCTTTCATAGGAGCAAGGTGACCATCAGGATGAGGAGGCTTTGGCTGATATCCTCTGTTGTCAGCCTGCCAGCAACTGTAGACTCTCACTCATATAACATAATGTACTTTCCTGCCCCTTGCATGATCCCACAAACTGCTCCTGAGGTTTGGGATTCCCTCCTCAGGAGAACAGAGGTTGCAATGGGGAGGAAGGGGCAATCCCATTGTGTCAGTGGCAACCCACTCATGCTGCATGTCATCCTCATTTGCTTCAGACCAGGAGACAGAGCCAACTTAATAACCTTATTGAGGGGAAGGACTTCCATCATCTCTGATTGTTTCTACCTCATAAACTAGAAATGAAGGCAATAGTGGTTTTAGCCACAAGCCACCCACCACCAAATTGTTTTTAAAGTTCCACTTGTTCTCCTTTTAGTAGCCCTTGGGGGGGTATAAGAAAAAGGGGGATTTAGAAAGATAAACTTTTTGTCAATTTCCTCCTCCTGAAGATTGGGATGCTTACCCTGAAAGTAAGTTCCTACTACTGCTGCTGCACATCAATACAGCACTAGCAGTGTGGTGAGGGTTACTTTAGAGAGTTTACTGTCCAAGCCTGAGCAAGAGGGAGCAATTTTGAAGGGAGAGGAAAGGAAGAAGAAGGGGGGGGGGACTACACATCCAGACTGTAGATTTTATTATTGCTCACTTGTTAATACTCAAGTTATATAGTGTTGCACTATAATAATCACTCTTATATAATAGGTTTCAGATGATTCGCTGAAAGAAAAGAACGAAATCATTGGCCGACTTGAAGATAAAACCAATCAGATTACAGCAACTATGAAGCAGTTGGAGCAAAGGTACAGCATCTTCTTTTATTCTGCTTCTTCACTCCCCCTCAGACTCATTTCTTTTGCTTCAGTTGCCACATTCTCATATAGTAGGCACTGAGATATGACTTTGTTTTGAAGGATCAAAATGTGTTTTTAATGCTGCTTTTAGGTGCTTTGAATGCATATTTCATACTAGAGGAGAGTGCATACAATCATAATTCAAACTTTCTACTACTTTTTATATTGATTCCCTTATTTGTTGTGCCTGAGATATCCTATTTGACTCCTTGCTAGCTGTTTCAGAATTCTTCCTCCCCCTTTTTGCATATTACATCTATTCAGCAAAGTCCCAGTTGACTACAGTAAATTTTCTGATTTCTTACTCATACATTTGAAGCTAAATGTTAAACTAGGTGAGACAATAGGAGATCTGTGATTGAATTGTCTTTTAAAAGTAGCTTTAGGGACCATGCTCAGCTTAGGGATAAGAAAGGCAGAGGGGACCCCTAAGCAAATTCACAAACCCCATCCCATGTCCTCACTCCAGATTTGCAAAATTGTGCTGTCTGCAGCCTTCCAAAAACAGTAGTATGGAGACTATCACAAAAAGGCAAGGAAAAGGGCAGACCCCCTCTGACCCCCTGTAATTTGAGCACTGTAGTGGTGCTGGTAATGTGTTTGGTGCTGTGCCCTTGAATATCTTTTAAAACAGCTTTCCTTCACACTGTTTTCTAACCTTCTCAAAGGTTTTTGCACCCTAATAAAAATATTTGTTGGCATCTGTCTGTCTCATGAGACAATAGAGTGTACCTCCAGGGGTGAAGTGCCTGCTGTGACTGCAGAGACCAGTAACTTGTAACTGTTGCCTCCCATGTTCTTGCTGTGTTCTTGCAGCACCGAAGTGACCTTTGTGGGATGCAAGCCTGGGCAGTGTGTATGGAGGTTTTGGGATGGCCTTGCTAATGTGGTCCAAAGGACAGCAGAGCAATACGTTTGGCACCAGATTGGCTACAGGAATTGCCAGAAGGAGGCATGCAAGGCTCCATCCCACTGTCTTAGGGACTACTCCGAATTTGTGTAGGGTTTACTCCTAGCAATTTCTTCTCCTAAAGATGTCCTGCTACCAGTGGGTAGCAAGAAAAATATACTTCAGGGGATTTAGGTTGGACAAATCATGTAGTGGAATAATTTGCTTCCTCCAGTGCCACAGCCATTTCACCTCCATGGTTGCTTTAAAGCTTAACACCACACATATAAAACAAAACAGGATTTTGGTTCAGATGTTATTTTGTCTCAACTAGTTAGGCACTTGATGTGTGCAGACTCTCAGAATAATTTGTTGGCCCAAATATTCAGTTGGAGAAAAATCATTTGGAAATACTTTTCCATTTAAATTGGAAACATTCTTCCATTCTGAATGTAAGTGTGTAGGGTCGAGTCCCTGAGAATCCTGAAACTACCTCCATGTCCTCAATAGCTGGGAACTTTGTGTGTGTGTGTGGGAAGTGTTGTATGTCTTTAGCAGCATCTTCTCCTTCCCCAGCTCAGGAAAAGAGTTTCAAAAGCAGTTTGTGATATTGTCATTTTTTTAAATAAAAAAGAAGTAAAAAGTCTTGCAGATGGTGCATGAGACAATGGATGCTTCTAAAGTAACTCTCTGAGGCTATATATATATGTATACTAAAAAAAATGACATGTAACATGTAGGTCATTTATTATGAATACAGAAGTATGTTTACATGCTTTACTTAATTATTATTTTTAATGGATGACATCCACTGCTTGTGCAGTGGGACTTCCAGTTACTTCCCCCCCTCCAGCTCCCCCTTTCCTACCCCAAATCTGCTTTGTGTGATCCCCCACTCCTCCAGAGTATATTTTTGGGGCACACGGAGGGCTGCAGGGGGCAGGACAGGAAGAAGCTGCCTTCTGCACAAACAGGCACCTGTTTGAGCAATGTTGAATCTCAGATGTTGTTAACATTCATAGCCTCATCATGTGGCTGTTGACATGTCTTGCCATTGTTTTTCTTTTCAGTCTGCTTAACAAACAAACAAAACATAATTATGTATTAAAACGTTAGTGGCATGAATATTCTTTTATTGACATCCTTCTTCCTCTTTTTCTTTTCTCCTTTATCCCAACTTTTGTGTTTCTGAATATTTTATTACCTTTTTTGTCTTTAATTTTTTATCCATTGCACATCTGAAGTGACAAAGAATTGTTAACGCAAACCAGGACTATTGCAATGTCCTTAGTGAAATGTGCCAGCAATGAAGGGCAACATCAGTACAAGCTTGTTAAAGATATATCATTTTGAAAGATCCTCCATGTGTCTTGAAATAGTTTAATGGAGTAAAATTTGTAGGATTTTTTTTAGCCTTTTAAGCCTATTTGCCCATGTATTTTTGCTTAAATAGGTTATGGATCAGGCTCTAAATGTAGCAAAATAATTTTGGCATTCAAATTGGTCAATGTTTTAACATAGATCTCTGACACTGAACTCACCAACATATTTTGTTAGTTGCCAATTGGAATTAACTTTTTTTTAAAAAAAGAAATTGCAATGTTTTAACTTTTGAAATGTTAAATAGAAATCTACTTTAATTTCAGCTAGCATGCTTTTTATTCTATGTTTGGTGAAGTTTGAAGATTAGATGCAGAATAGTTCAGATACTAGCAAAATAAAGTGACAATCTTTTGAGTTACACAGAACTATTTTTTTTAAGGCCTGAAATTTTGTCCATTTTGAATATCTTACCATAGTATTCTTAGATTTGCACAAACTCTACTGTAATAAATGGAGAGTGCACAACAAATAGTACTTGGTGAATTATAGCCACATTTGGCCTTTCTGATGTAGCATCCTCTTCTATTGAAATGAACAAAAGCACACCTTAACAGGTGTGGGAGCTTAAGCAACAAATTACATTATACCCATCCCCAATCCAGACACCACCCCAAAGCCTGCCGTATTGGGAGCAAGTACTTAGATTATTTACATGCTCTCATTTACACCATGCACACCATATTAGACACACAGTTACATTATTTTGTGTGTGTTGTGTTGATTTAACATGGCACTGTTTGTGCCACCTTGATTACAATACTCTTCTTTGTGATCTGAATTATATCAGACCATTTAGTGCACTGGTTTTCCCATTTTGTAGTGTTGATAGATTTGTGTAGTTAAGGAACAGTTAGTTTACAGGGTTTGGGAATTTTTTTTTTAAGAATTCATGCAAAAACACACAAAGGCACAGTCACAGCTCTGTATGTATGAATAAAAAAATCTGTATGGCTCTGCATTGATGGCATCTGTTAATCATGAATACTAAATAAAAAATTTGGATAAATGTATGGATTTTTTAATATTGTTGTAGTGAGGAAAATAATTTGGATTTCTTGGCATTGTCTGGGTCTCTCATTTGAGTTTGTGAGTTTACCCCAAGCTTTGTTTTCATTTAGAAATGTTTCTATTTCCCCATTTTTTTCCTTTTATTTGTCTTCTTCACCCTTTGCACCCAAATTCTAGCTTCAGTTTTACCCAAAGTTGATTTGAATTACACCAGATTACAACAAGCAGAGAAGGCTCAAATGGAGGCAGAGAGTGAAGACAAGAAATTTAAGCAAGACTATATGAGTAAATCTGAAAGTCTGCTGAAAGATATTACTCAAAAGGAAAAGCAAGTGTAAGTAAAGTATTTGTGGGGGAGAAGATAGCATATATTCTAACGTGTGTCCCCTCCCCCTTTTGAATGTCATTAAAATGGAAAGCTAAATCCAAATGAATTACAGATCAGAAGTTTTAGAGCTGCATGTGTCACCATAGAATGGCTATATGGTGCATGTTGGAAGAACAGATTAAGTAAGCTGATCGTAAATTCATCTGCCTGATCTAGTAGTTTCATAGAATACAGAACTTCTGTGCTGGGATTCAAATACCTGTTTAGGCTCATGCAAGGTGTTTGTGCAAGCCCAGTGGACTTTATTTGAACGGCTGAGCCTGTTGCCCCAATGCAATCTCCTTTTGAAATTCCCCTAAGTTTGCCACACGGCACAGGAGAACGCCATTTTGGGTTTGCTTTTAACATCTTGCCACTTTGAGCTCAGGAAACTAGTTTAACTTTGGGGAGATGTTGCCCTCATACGCATACTCACAAGGGCTGTCCTATTAATATTTTTCTGCTATTGACAGCATCGTTTTGTTCACGTAGCTTGCTCCAAACCAGAAATAAAATGTCCTAGAAGGTGAGGGAGTGTCTGGGCCTTGACCAGGACTGAGTGTTCTCTCATTTGGGAAGCAGTGTTCATCTGCTAACTTGCCTAACAATTGGGCATTGTTAGGGCCAAACTGCTCAGTCCATGACATAGGCAATTGCACTTTACATATCTGTAATACAATAGCAACACAGTAGTCCAGACCTGGATCGGGCTTATCATGGCAATTGAAAACAACAACAGTGCATGAAATGCAGTTCCATATTTCACATATTATCTAGTTTGACCCTTGAGCAATCGTGTGCACTCCTCCAGTGCTAGATGCAGCTCTCCCATCACCGAACCCATTTAAGGTAATTTGAGCTAGACTTATGTATTTGTTTTATTTTAAAAATGTATATCCTGCTGTTTTTACCCAAAGCTGCTTGCAATATAGTAAAATATACCACCACCTTAAAACAACAACACCAGTCAGATAGTTATTGGATAGATATATAGATCATAAAGAACAACAGAGCCTTCTTATCCTTATTCTAAACAGAATAATATAAAACATTTTAAAAGGAAATAAGTAAATCTTTATTATAATTAACACGTGTAAAATGTTTACAGTGTTGAATTATATACATTGTACTAATTATTTCATAGTTGTGCAATTGCAGTAGGTCAATTAAAACGTATAATTGTTTTAATTACTTTTTTATATTCTGTATTTCTAGTGGCCAGCTGGAAACAGATTTGAAAATAGAAAGAGAATGGCGACAAACTATGGAAGAAGACCTTAAAAGGGAAAAAGAAACATCATCTTCCTTGAAGACAGAGACCAAACAAATCATTACTCTTAAAAAAGTAAATTCTGCAGCAAAATTTCATGAAACTTTACTGATTATTTAAGCTGTACTTTATCGTTATCCCATGAAGCTGTATGCAAGTGTGCAGAGATCTGGAGGTTATTTCTTCCGAGGCAGAAGTACTGTTGGTTGGTTTTAAGAGATCATTATCATTACAGGAGATAAATAAGCCATCCCATACACACAGATTACAAGGAAGCATGGTGAACAGGAAGTGTAAATTATACTTCCTGTTTGCTCAGCTATTGTTATATCCAAAGCCACTGTGATATACAGTGGACTAAAGAGGTTTTAACATTGTATCAGTTGAGACTTTCATATGAAACGTATTTCGTTGAATTAAAATCTTATTGCATCCCAAGAATGGGGAAACCAAAATTCATTAAAGCCATTTGCTAGACATACCAATTAGAACGCTTGGTATATATAGATGTACTTTTAAGCATGATTCACCATGGTGCTTTTCTCACACAGAATGAGCCTAACTTCCCGTGCCTTCGCAAATGCTTTCAACAGATGTACATATCAGCAAATCAAATGTCGATTCCAAGTGTCTGTTTTCTTCCCTGCTCCTCCCAGTCTTCAGGACAACTCTCTTGCCTCTCCCCTACTCCCTCTTCAAGCACAGCATGAAAGCCTTTTAATTTAAACATTCGTTTTTGCATTCCTACCACTACATAAAACCAAGTTTACAAAGTGTTGCAACACTGCTCCGGCAGTAGGATGAGTGATTTTGTAATGTTACAAACACCAGCAATCAGCACAGTGTACAGTATTCAGCCTGTTTCTGCTACAAACTGACAGGACTGTTTCCCCCTAATCTTGGACAAGCTTGTATGACAATGGGAGCGTAATTCCTGTGTAGCTCAGCTTCCTTAACTGTATGTCAGCACCCATAAAATAAAATAACTAATCCCTGTCTTTCGGCTATGGTGGTTGGAACTGATGGAAGCTAGGAACCCAACAACAACTAAAATGCCACAGGTTGCCCATCCCTGATGTAATTAATTCCAGTTTTAAAAGCCAGCCCAAATAGAAATGTTTTACAACTCTTCTGAGAAGCTATTAACAGTGTTAATGTTTTCTTTGTCTTTCAGGAGTTCCTAAAATTACAAGAAAAAAACAAGCAGTTGAAAAATCTATGCCATGATCAAGAAGAAGCTCTCCAAGAACTGGCTGGCAAACTTAGCGAGTAATTTGTCTTTTTCTTTTCTTGCACACAACTGATGAAAACAAAGCCTGGTTCTTGTGCATATGTTTCACCTTAAACTCCCTCCAGCCCAGCTACTTAAGGCTTTAAAATTATTTAAGTACTTTAAGTTTCGTAGCAGCTTCAACACTACAAAGCATTTTAAGTCTCAGCTAGCAGAATCCAGTGGCTCCTTTGCCTTGGTCAGTTGCCTGACAAGAGAAGGCTAAAACTTAAAATTGTAGTGTTCGAAGGCACCCTGAGGATCATCAAGTCCAACCCCCTGCAATGCAGCTTTAGCATTATCAGCACCATGCTCTAACCAACTGAGCTATCCTGCTTAACAAATATAACCATTTGGCTGATGTACTTCCTGGGCTTTTATATAGATTAGTGCTGGAGTCAGGGTTGGGAAACCTGTGGCCCTCCAGATGTACCACAGCTTCCATCATTCCTGACCATTGGCCATACTGGCTGGGGCATGATGGGAGTTGGAAGTCCACTAACATCTGGAGGATCATAAGTTCCTCAACCCCAGTATAGGTTTTCTCCTTTTTCCACTTGTAAGGATATTCTGTTTCATCAGTGTCTCATAAACAAGCCTTTCGTTTCAATTTGCTGCCAGATTATGACTTTACCAACAGCTAGGCCACCAAACAAAACCTTTTTTACCAGTTAACAGAAATTCTTATCATCCAACGAAGGCTTTGACCTTCATTAGCAAGTAAGTGCCAAGGTTTCTTACAGAGAGGATTTCTTTGCATTTTGGAAAGGCCACCAAAGAACAGCAGCTCTAGACTATTTCAGGGAGATAAAACCAAAGCCAATTGCTGTAAAGGCTCTGCTTCTCATTGGAAATATCCTCTCTTTCTCATCTACAAATCATAAACAGATGCAGGGCGTATATGGGATTGTGTATTTCATTTCCCAGCACAGGTATAGATCCCACATGAGTCCTGTGTCTGGATAGGGGTATGTGAAATGAACATGACTTACTTTTCTAGTAATGATGGATTTCAATTCCAGAAATGTTTTTTGAGGTCCAGGTGTGAAAATTGGGAACCAATGAAACATAAGTTGTCCTGTAAATGAAGGCCTCCTGTAAGTTTTTCCTACCCTCTTGAGCACATCTTCCTTACAGCGAGGTGCATGGAGGCAGAAGCTAAGGAAGTTGGAGAAAATGGGGAGAAAGGCAAGGTGTTTGTGTTGAATGAGTATATGTCTACAGATACATGTTGGGTTGAAGGAAGTGTGGACTTTTACACACTTCCTTCAATCCAGTCATGTCCCCCCCCCCCCCAAAACAGGTGCATTTAATTATTCACACTATTTTTCACATATCTTCTCTTTAGATCAAAGCTTAAAATAGAAGATATAAAAGAAGCAAATAAAACATTGCAGGTTAGTAATTTGGAAGGTGGGGAGGGGCATCCAGACTAATTATTCTATTCATTTCAGACATTCTGTATTATATACTTCACTCTAATCTATAAGCTAAGGGGTAGTTAACCTTTCAAATTATAGCGTAAATTTTAACCATTAACCATTAGTATTTATAGTTTCACTGGGCCTGTCTATTCTGTTGGTGTGCTTCATTTCCTAGCTATAAATTTTTGTGGTTTTAATCAGTAAATTAGAATGTAGCTTTACATCATTCCACATACATCATGTATCAACAAAATACATGCCAGTGTTTAATAGTCTAAGTCAGGTATCTTCAACTTTTTCAGACCCAGGACCCTCTTCTAACTCAAACATGCATTTGGGGACCCATTTCTTAATCTGGTGTTAGTGTACCTGTTGTGGCCCAGCTTGGATCAGGCTGTGACCCTGATCAGTTGAAGACCAGTGGTCTAAGAGGAGTCCACTCTTTTATTTTCTCATATCAGTATCAGCTCTTGAATCTGAAAGATGGGCTTAATTTGAGACCTTAAGAATGATAAAGCTACAGACTTCCTCCTTTCTTCTCAGTAACGGACAGCCTTAGACTCACATATTTTGGAAACCCACAGGCCAATAGTCAGACCCCCTTTCAGCCTCTAGCAGTCAGTATTTTCACTTTCACCACTACTAACAAATTAAAGAGTATCAACACTGAAGCAATCTCTTGATAAAGGCCCAGTGTCCTAGCAGAACTACTGGTGGATCATTCACTGGTTCAACAAAAGCCGCTCTGGTTGCAGACGTTTCAGGGTGCGAACGACACCCTGGAATGGATCATGTCCACAACCAAAGGTACCATTGTATTATGCTGACATCTCCAGGCTTGGGGACACCACCCTTTTATGGTCAAGGTATGCTCTGTAAGATGACTTTATAGTGATGTTCAGTTTTAAGAGACAAGAAGAATCACAAACTCATCTTTCAAGAATATTGTGGGGAGGCTCCCAAATTCTGGTTTTATTCTGTTCTAACACAAGCTTAGTTTGTGATCTTGATAATCACTTGTGCTTAATTTTCTGCTTGGCTATGATGCTGTATCCATTAACCTGAAAATAGTAGGACTTATTTCTGAATAGTCATGTATAGGATTGCACTGTTAGGAGTGGTAGGTTTCAAACTCTGGGGGTTCCACGACAGCAAGATCTACAGGGGCAGACAAGTTGCCTGAAAGACGGCTTATCCACCCATACCCATCTTTCCATACAGTGTGCATCTACATTGCATGTTCTATGGTATCCTTCTCAGTGCCTTAAACTGTGTGTCCTACTGTGCTCCTTAGGATCCTCTCTAATGTGCAGGGCGTTGGCCACAGATGCATTGATGTGAGAGATTTCTTGATGGTAGGCTGGGTAAGGAGTTGGAACTAACATAAGTCGTCTCTTGTACTATCCTGAGGAATGTTGTCCTTTTGTATACCTGAATGGCAACTGTCATTTATGATTAGATAAATTGTATGTATGTGTACCTGTTCTATTCAGAGAACATTTTTTCTCCCCACTAGGGACAGGTCTGGCTAAAGGACAAAGAAGCTACACACTGCAAATTATGTGAAAAAGAGTTTTCGCTTTCCAGAAGGAAGGTGAGAATGCATGAAAAGCTTAATTGGCTTCCATCCACTAACAACAAGTTCTGTATCCAAGTTCTGCTATTTACCAATGCTTAATATTCACATTTTTATTTATGCATGTGCACTAAACCTCATCAATCACTATCAGTTAAAAAAACAAAAAAACTACTAATATTTTCATAGTTAACCCCACAGATCATTTGGTTCAAACTAAATCATTTTTGTTTTTACAAATATTGCAACAAATAGCACAAACTCTGATCCAATAATAGAATGTTCAGGTAACCATTAAACTTTATTATTTTCCATTCATAATGACAAAGTCATTGGCTGACATGATCCCTCCTTACATAAAATGTGAAATTTAGCTTCTAGGGGGTGTGGGGGAGAGAGGGAGAAATAAATAAATAGATGTAAATGTTTAATTGTAGCTGATTACCCTCTATTTACTTCATAAACTGTTGATTTCAAAATCTCCTTCGGGTTTCTTTTCCCCACCCCTACCCATCTTGATTTAGCATCACTGTAGAAACTGTGGCGAAATTTTCTGTAATGCCTGCTCTGACAACGAACTGCCTTTGCCATCTTCGCCAAAGCCTGTAAGGGTTTGTGATTCCTGCCATGCACTGCTCATACAGAGGTGTTCTTCCAGTGTGCCATAAGAGTCATCTACAGAAGATTTCTAAAATGTTACTTTACTACAGTGGTAAGAGCTGTAACATTATAATATAAACTCCTGCAGCGCTGGCCAATGCTTTTGTATTGTCAAAATCTAAACAGCCAATCTTAAATCTTTGTGCCATTGTGATATTCCTGCAGTGGCAGCATGTCATATTATGTGAGTTTCTGCTAATGCAGCAATTGATATGCCTGATTTTACAAATGCATCTGCTTGTGCAACACACTTTATTGTTCATCGTAAAGGATATAGGCAGAATGTTTTGCATTCCCAGCATTTGCCATTTCATCATGCAGATGGACCATTCCAGGACCAAGTGCAGAGTTTTGCAGTTTCGGATTATTTTTAAAAGGATCTTAGTTTGGGAACAGGTTGGCAGGGGACATTGTAGCTTGGAAGTCAGAGGAGCTGGACAGGGCTTTTAAGGGTTGCGAGTTGAGGTTCAGTATCTTGTGCAGCTTTGTATGTTTCCTAGGCCTCCCCACAAAAGCCATTTAAATGCAGAATTGGGAAGATTACATATAAGTAAATGCAGCTACTTCATATATTTCTGGTGACATAAATTGGCTTTCTTGGACATTATCCCTAGATGTAAGATTAAGTTTCCAGCCTTGTTAGTGCAGCAGTTTCAATATACATGTGGTAGCTTAGCTAGAAGAATGAGAAGGCAAGCAGGTTTTTTGCATCACTGGAATTCCTGAAAGAACTTTGTCAGGCAGGTCTTTAAGTACTTTGTCTGAGAGAAACTACCTGACTTGCATATTGTGCACAGGGCTTTTGAAGAGGAACTAGAAGGCAGGCCAGGTGAGGAGTGGAAAGAATATCCCGAGGGGGATCATGGAATGTGTGTAGTGCTTTCATCCTGACCTCTGTTTTAAGATAAAACTTGTTAGGGATTTCAGAAAGGAATTCTTTAGTTATCCCCATGGCATGCTGTAGAACAACAGTTATAAAATGTATTAAATAAATATTCTGTGGAAGAGTAGTTAAAGGATACTGGCCAACTTGAGAGATACCTGCTTTTTTCTTTACTCTGTCAGAAATAAAAAAAAATTAACTAAATGGCCTGAAAATTAATAAAAATCAGCAAAGAGTTCTCTATATAGTTCCACCAGACTGCCTGAAGCTGAGGCGTGTGGAAATGATATATACAGAAAAATTGGGGTAATTAAGAGATTTGTATTGCTGAAGTTCAGTTGGTAACACTACACTGTATACATTAGATGATTTTCTAAAAGGTATAAAGCTTAAAGCAGAATTAAGAATACCTACACAATAAAAACTGCTTTAAGTACTCCTTTTAGCTGAACATGTTACTGTAATTTGTGACTGTACTTAGTATGTTCACATACTTATGCACACAGAAACTTAAAGGAGGCTTTTCATGCCACAAGGTAGAATTTGTACCTTGAAGGGCATATTATATACTTACGCCAAATTACTAATTCTGTTTACAAGCAAACCACCTATTCTCATTAACCTTTGAGACAGGAAATGACTTGTTAGACTAACAAGCATAGCAAACCTGTGTGCTAAATGTAATAAAACACATCAATACAAGCCCTAGATGGGATTATTTGTGTTCAAGATAGACCCCTGCACAAAACTAAGCCTAAAAAGAGGAAATGGTGGTGGCAGTGACAGCAAGCAGCCTTGTTGAGCTGCAAAGGGGGCATTTTTTATGTCTTCCACACTTGAGTACCACAAATTTAAGATCATCAGGAAGCCTTTACTTGCTTTAACCTGGGAAGAGGTATCCCAACAGGAAAATACTTGTTCATCTTCTTTCCTTGGAGCGGCTTCTGTATCTTCAGCAGTATATGAGGAAATTCAGCAGCTGAAACTATACCCTCTATGCTGTCAATTTCACCATGAAGGTGTACTCTCTATGCTGCATTTTATGCCATGTAAGAGTTGTTAAACTACAGGATCCTTATGCAGCCTGTTTAGTCCTATACTAGTGGTATTCCTCAAAGTTGACCGTAAACCTACTCTCAGTTCCAATCAGGTACAGAGAGCACAATAAAAGAACAACACTACAAAGTTCTGATAACTAGCCACTTACTCAAACTGCAGTTAGCTTGGAATATATTTAGCATGTTCAGTTCAAAAGGGAAACTTTTCCATCAGCCTTCTAGCTAATCTGTTTCAGAGATGGAAGCCTATGGCCATTTGATAAGATTCTGAGAAATGTGTGCCTAATCCCAAAGTTTTATTAATTTCCAAACTATTTGACAGTATTTCAAGACTGGAACACATCCACAAAAAGGTAGGCAAGAAATGTCCTGCGTTTTTTGATACTAGAAAATTGTTCTATTTGACAGAAATTTCTTTTCTTCCAGTTTTTGTCCAAATTTACCAAATGGTAAATTAAAAATACACTAACAGTGCCAAACTGACATATTTTAGTGCTTAGCATGAGTACCATAAATTTAAGATAACCTTAGAACTATTTCTTCCACACAAAACCCCCCAGAGATTTTAGTGGCATTGCGAATCCATTTTCAAACTCCCAGCACCCACCATAAGTTACTTTTCCAATTAGCACTAGTATGGCAGATGTGATGTACTGACTACTTACTGGGATCTTAATTGACAGGTTTTTTTTTTTTTAAAGTCTTCATAACCAGCTCATCCTCAATTTGTGTCATTATGTTTGGGTCAAAGAGGCTGTGAGACTAACCCACCCTAGTAGAAACAGAGATGAGATTAGACTTGCCTTTTTTCAACAAAACTTCTATCATTCCTGCCACTAGAGATTTAGCTATTTCAGAACAAGCTTTCAATATCAATGGTGCATGCGTGCCAAGAACTTATTGACTAGTACAGCTTTTGTAAGTTTTAACATGACATTTTTGTAACTTTAAATACAAATGTTTGTAATTTTGTGGTTTGGACAAATTAAATATTTGAGAAATTTTCAGCAGGCCTTGGAATGAATACTGAGTTCATTATTTATCTTGTGTGTAACTAGTAGGCAGCTAGTATACCTAAAATAATTGTCAGTTAATCATAAGGACCTATGTATATATTTGCATTAATCACTGGCCATGTTGGCTGCGGCTGATGGCATTTGGGAGTACACAAACTTCTGGAAGGCCACAGATTTTGCTGAACTACCAAAGGTTCCCCGCAGCTGATTTAGAGTGAACATCTATACTGAGAAAAAAGTCCTGGCTCTGACACACCATTTAAGCATTTTGATTGAACTAGTTAACATTTCTCTTTTCCACCCCACATTTGTTTAACCATTGCTTGTTATTAACCCATCTCCTTTTAATGTAACAGCCTCTCCACATCTGATTCATGCTTCTGCAAAGCACCGCTCCAGCATAGCAATAGCATAGACTGCAGTAGCAAACTTGGTAAAAAAACTTTGAATCTTTTAAAGTGAACAATTTTGAGATGTGTCAAAACCTAAAAAGCTTTCTGTGTTGCCTTTACAAGCAAAGCTGTGAAAAAGTAGCCTTTGAAATACATCATCTTGCTCCTTAGTTTATATACATCTCAGATAAATTGACACAACACACACTTCCTAGAATGGAGTCTATTTTGCTATCTCCCACAATAAGACATTTATTACATACATAACATTACTATCAAAAACAGGCAACAAACTTTCAATAATCACATTTGACAAATTATTGGGAAGAATTTGGAGGACAAGCAGTTGAAATGAAGAAAACTTGAATATTTAGTACCCTTTCCTGATACACAGAGAATGCTTAAAAGTCTCTTAACAGTAACTAATTCAAAAATCTTACATGTTAATGCACAGTAAGAGGACTACCTATTTGTGTAATCTCATAATTTGCCAAGGTCTCTGTGTCTGACTGCCGGGCAAGTTGCTTAGTCCTTAAACAGGAGCCTACAGCAAGAGGAGTAGCCTTTTAAGATTTCCAGGAAATTAAATAGTAGCCTACTTCTCTATGGATGTTACTAAAATAATACTCTCTTGTTCACTCATCAAAAAATGTGATTGCCAAGGAGAGGTGTATAAAGACTAATATACTTTAAGGGTGAGATTTGTGACATGCATACATCAACTGGGTTTTTATATAGCAGTTGTGCATTAGGTCATTCCTGAACTCATGGCCTTCATGCCCAGCACAGTCTTGGGGAAATTCTGGTAAGGGAAGTCTTCACTGACAAGAGGATTGTGTCAGATTAATTAAAATAAGTTACCCTATGCTTTCATTTCAAATCTCAACAAATGTACTAGTACCAGCTTGATGGTTGTTTTATTTTACATCAATAAGAGAACCTACAGCATAACTGCTTTAATGAACCAAGTATCTTAAACGAACAGTTTTGGAATATGGAACATACCTTTAGGAGCAGCTAGTATAAAAAGTATCAACATCAGTGGTTTGAATATAAAAAATTTATTTAAAGTCAGAGTATGCAACAAATAAAACCTACAGAACACAGATTTCCCCATCACAATCTGTTGCTTACCAAATAATGGGAAAACACATTCCTTCAGTCATTATAAAGTTTTCAATACAAAAGAAATTAAGTTTTGTAAGAAAGTCTAGAAGACCAGGTACTGTTTCCTTCCAATATGCTTCACAGAGACAATGCCACTCTTCAATACATTCCACGCCATCCACCGCCTCCCATGTTGCCTTGTCCATAGTATCCACCGCTATTTCCACTGCCGCGACCTAGAAAGTAACAATAGTTACCCCACATTTGTTTAAAATGAAATACACACAAACTTCATCATTAGCATACAACTCTTTCTCTATATGGCTTCTGTGCATGCAAACGATACAGCATTCTTGTTCCTCGTGTTAACAAATACTTGATAAGACAATGAACTTTTGCATTATAAAAAGAAACCGTTTGCCTACCTAATTAAGACTTACCATAGCCACCCAAGCCATCAGGAGTACCATATCCTCCGCTGTAACTGCTACCCATTCCCATTCTTCCAACAGAACCATAACCAACTTGATCTAGAAAACAATGTTCACTGTTGTTAGAATATCTAGAGGCTAGATATATTTTAAATTTGAATTAAAAATGTAAAATCAAGCATACCCATTCCATCTCTGCCGTAACCTCCCATTCCAGAACCACCTCCAGCAGTTGAATTAAGGAACAGCTCAATATATCGATGTTCTTTAAAACAAACAAATAAATATAAGAAATAAACACCCATAACTGAAAAGGTAATTGATGTGGATTCATAATTATGTACATGCAGCAAGGGAGTCATTTACAAAGGCTTAGATATACTCTTTCTGCCTGGCACACTGAATAGACTTTCCATACAAATGGATACTCAAGAAAGGGTTGAAATGTGGCTCTGTGAACAGTCTGTTCAATACATGCAGCTATAGACTCCTTTAAAAACTGATGTAATCAAGTCTTTTAAACAACATTCTTAAGACGTGTAAAGCTCAGGCATGCTAATCCTAAAAGAAGTGATACTGGATTGTCTATGTTAGTATTTCATGTAACATGAAAGATTGCTTCCTTTCTTGGCCTTTTTGAAAAATCAGCTGTTAAGTTGAAATTAAAACTAAACTAAAATATGCAAGCAGCTTGGATATTCAATGAACTACAAAGGCAGCAATCCTGAGCTTTTAGCTGTTCCAATGTTTGCTATAACTTACGCATATGATTTTTATCTTTCAACATGGCAGTCACTGCATCTTCGTGTGTTACAAATTCTACATCCGCTTCTCCTGTTGCTCTTCCATCTGCTCCAATGTCAATGTGAACTCTTATAGGTGTCAGTGGTGAGAAAAACTAAAAGTGAGCAATAGTAAGTTACCACTTGCAGGAACTTTCAAATATTGAAACAACAGTTATCTTAAGCACATAATGCTCATTTTACATGCTTTATCAGGGATGTCACACTCCTGCCTGCATTTTCACAAATGATGCAAACCTTCAGTTTTTACTCATTTGTTTTGAGCTATCATTTAAAAAAATCATTTGCCATCTTTTCTAACGTACATAGCCACTGCAGTTGATACTGTTTAACAATTGGCACTCAGAAACACTTGCTGATTTACTGCAAGTCATCAAGTGATCTACTAGTACACCCTGACCACATTCGGCTTAGCTGTTATGTTTCTCCCCATTTGAGGATTTCAGATCATTTACAGCTGCAGCTGCTATAATTTATATTAAACCCAAGGTTTTTTAAAATTAAAATATCCTGATTGCATCTCAAGTGCTATAAATTATTTTGAAAAAACGGCCATTAGATCATTACAGTAATTTCATCATATCTTCAGGAATTGCTTTAAAGGAAGTCGAGCCCCTCTGTTACTGCTGTTGAGGAGTCAGACCAGATTCTTAAACTCTTAAGATCTTTGTTTCAACCAGGAATATTTGTCTACAATGCTTACATTTGCAATATCATTTTCTGTTGCTCGAAATGGCAGTCCTCTCATGTGAACAAAGTGACCACCATGAAAGCCTGAGCTAGCATCTCCTGCTCCACCATAGCCGTGGCCTCCCATTCCTAAAACACAAAAGATTCAATAAATGTATGATTTAATAAAGTTGTGCACGTGCATTCCCAATGTATGTTTACTCCCCCTTGAAATTGGAAGTGTACTAGGTTATACACTAGAAATATCCTACTCTGATTTAACTTTCACTAGGACTTCTTTGGTTCCTTCCATGCCAAATAATACCCCCCCCCCCCATTCTGACATGTAAAACAGTAGTTTTCAAACTACAGTGGTACCTTGGTTTTTCAATGCCTCCGTAGTCAAACGTTTTGGAACTCGAGTGCTGAAAACCCAGAAGTAAATGCCTTGGTTTTCGAATGCACCTCAGAAGTTGAACAGGAAATGTGGCTTCTGTATTGAGGCTTCTGCTTTCAGTTTTCGAACGTTTCAGAACTCGAACAGACTTCCGGAATGGATTACGTTCGAAAACCGAGGTACCACTGTACTCACATGCTGCGAATGGCAATTTTAAAGCAGTGCACATTATTTCTCCAACTTCAAAATAACCTGAGGAATTCAGAACAACCCCTCAGCTCTAAAAATACCCTACTTAACAATAAAAAGGGGTTGTTTTTTCTTTGTCTTGGGAGCCAGTGAGACAGCCTGATGGTTGAGGAACAATACTATAAACTTTTAAATCTTACCTCTACCATCTCTCATTCTGTCATCATAGCCATCATTTCCATAGCCATAATTGTTATAGCCACCATACTCATCAAAGCCACCATATCCTGTGAGATTTAAGAAGTGGACATACCATGAAACAGTCTTTTTAAAATTCAGCTGTTATCACACTGCATATAATCAGTACCTCTTGACATCAAATATATAAGCAAGTTTCTATTTATAAAGTTGTCAGGCTCAAAAACATGCAAACCAAGTTTCATCCACATTTAAAATCTCATTTCAGATGCCTCTCCATACCTTTTCAATCTTTAGTCACACGGCTGGTAAAAAAACTGATAGGTATCCAGATTTCAGACTTGGTATGTATTATAATTACTGTCATTTCTGTATTTCTTGACAAAACGTCAGGAACGTGAAAATGACAAGAGCCTGTGGTCATTAGATACACATACCACCGTCATATCCACCACCTCCTCGATGCATTCTGTCATACATACTTCCACGCCCAGCTGCATAATAACCCCCTCTTCCTCCCATTGGTCTATCATAGGGTCCAGGTCGCTGTCCCATCATTCTTCGTGGTGGGTCATAGAATCCTCGGATTTCACTCTTACTACTTTTGAAGATCTCAATATATCTGAGTAAAAAAAGATTTTCAATGTACAAAAGTAAGAATACACATATGTGATGTCTAGTAAAAAAACACACACAGTAACAAGTTGCACAAATGCTCTGAATTCTATATCTAGATACAGCATTCAATAAAAGTGTACACTGTTTTTTCAAGTGTCACTTAAATTTTAGGAAATGTAAATGCAAAAGCAAGCATTTTAAGTTCTATATTTTACTGTCTAAGAATTCTAACTGAATTTTAAATACAACAAATTTCTGAATCACACTCCCCCCCTGCCCCAGTAATAAATTCTTTGAAAAATGTCTGGCTATCATAGACCACCCTCCACAAAAATTGAAATATCCTAATTTTAGCAATCTACATAGTATTACCATTTCCCCCTCCCACCAAATCTACTATACTTCCCAAGTTACTTAGGGTGATTGTAAGGTTGTTGTTTTTAAATAGCCAGTTATTTTATGCTCCCCAACCCCCCAAAAGCAAAACTGACCCCCAACCCCCCGAATAACACCATCCCAAACTCTCCATCCCCACCTGTGCCCTATTCTTTCCTTGTGTTTCCCCAGAGCTTTTTCTGCTATCTCCTTTGAAGCAAACTGCACGAAGGCCTCCCCTGTGCTTCTCCCCTGGTAGTCCAGCGTCAATGTTATCCCATTTGGCACGATTTCCAACCCTTTAACCCAAGGACAAATAACCCCATCAAGGGGAAGAGTGTTAAAGTCTGAAACATTCCCATCTGTAGAAAATACTTAAAGCAAATCTACACAAATGCAAGAACATAGCTTAGCTTCCCCCTCCCCTACCTAACCCAAATACACACGCTAAAGATCTTTCATTAAACTTTATGGGTTTAGACATTCTATTACTGTCTCTCTGTTCAGACTACACAGCAACAGCTACATCACAAAGGCCCTTCTATATTGCATGATGTAATAACTACATACTCCAAATTCTGATTCATAGCAAGGTATCTAAATGGGTAAATTTTATATCCTACACTGCCAATGCAATCTCTTGATTAGAAGTATTTTAACACAGAATACCAAAAATTAGCAATCTAAATGTTAAACTGATTCCCCCCTCCCCCCTGAAATAGTCAATATAAATTAAACTATTTCAAATATCAATCTTGCAGACATAGAAACACTGAAAGTCACTTGACATTAACACTAGAGCTACCTTGAAAGAACTGAACGATCTCCTCCTTGCTGCAGCCAAATGGCAGACCACGCAATCGTACTGTTCCATCACTAGATGAATCATTTGGACCATTATGTTTCCCAGCCCAGTCCATTTTGCTGTTTAAAATCAAACACCATAAAAAACATAAACAGCAAATTTAGCATTTGAGAATCATGATTCACCCCCACCCCTTCCTAAGCAGGACTGTATTCATTAGCAGTATCTTGAAACATGCTCAGACATTGATTGAAGCATAATGCTGTGATAAGTTACAACTGCCATTGTCTAGAACTCATTCAGTACAACTAGCATGACCTGCTCATGCAGCCTGCCACATATCTACTCTCAATACCTCAGGTTCTCAAAAGAGATGCACTATCTATGAAGACAAATTCTACTGCTTGGAAAAGTGCAAATGACTCCCCAACACCTCTCAAATTAGCTCAGCCATGCACTGGCCCAATCAGTACATATAACCAATCATTGCAATCGATGCTATTCTTTAATTCATAGTGCTGCAGGCTGGTTAAGCCATTGAACTATTTTCTAAAATGCATATGGACTACTACATGCACACTTCTCTCCACTGTTCGCACACAAGCCACTTCCACATCTCCTCCAATGCCAGCTAGAAAAGCCAAGGCAATATTCCTGTAGAGATTCACAAAATCAGGAGTTCTGACAACTAAGAGAAGCAGTGAATGGGAAGCAAGAAGGCATGGGGGTTAATGAGCACAGGATAGAATTCAGTAAACTGGGAAAGTGGAGCAGGGTGGTGGTACACAAGATAGAATGACCAGCAAGACAGAATGACAGCAAAGTAGAGAGAGGCAAGCCAAAGGTTTATTTTTAACAGGACTTTAAAGCTGCCATGCATACGTTTTCAATGTGAAAAGGTAAGGTATATTTTAATAAATAAAATTAATGTAAAAATGGAGTACTAGTAAATAGGACAGGAATTAGGAACTACATGCATTTATGTTTTGGGAAATTCTGAAAGGACACTACTATAAGTGGGACTCATTCATGAAGCAACTTTGAGATGCATACTATGAAAAGCTCAAATGTAATATAAATTCTCCAAAAATGATGTAGTTCAACACACTAAGAAGCTGTAATGATTATAACATAATTTTATTTTACATTAATTGTCAGTTGATGGGGAAGAAGTACTTAATTTAGGTTGAAACTCACTCTACTACTATAGGAAGGCACATTTCCCCCACTTTAGACAAGTCCTGCCTAATAGCAGATAGGACTCTGATGCAAGGCTAGAGTCCTACAGAAGCCAATGTAAGAAGTTTTCTCCCATTCAGCCCCACTACCTAAAAAATACTACAGGCACTGAGAGGAAGAAAAATTCCTAACAAAGAACCGAATCCCCCAATGTACGCATCTGAGGAAAAAAACTTTTCAAAAAGAGGAAAAGAGGCAGTATTGGGTTTGCTCTCACACACAGAAGGTCTCAGACCACATGCAAGAAATTCCTTCTTTTAAGCACAGGGAGGCTAAATGGCACACTGCAAGTGCCATCTCAGAACCTCATGCTTTCATGAGGAAGATGGTCTTAGCTAAGGATATATCCCAACAGGCAGCATAGCAAAAGATTTAGCAAAGGGAAGACAGTGAAAAAGCAGACAAAATCACAACTGCCATTACTGAAGCTAAAGCTGTTCCAGCAGGAATACAATTTCTACAATCTATTCCCCTCAAAACTGGGCAAGTCCTGCAGCTAGCAAGCCTTTTGGTCCTGTGCACCTCAAATCCAGCCCCAACCTCTGCTCTGCTTCTGCAGCATCTGAGAAAGTCAATCATTGAGGAAGAGAATGTTGCAATCAAGTATTGGCAAGAGCACCTATTTAAATTGGATGTTCCTCCTCAGTCCTTTAGTAAAAACTTCTAAAAATCTTCAACAGCAGGAACAAGAAGAAAAGCCTGAAACTAAAAATCCTTCCACCTTCCAAGTGGCTTCCCCATAAGCAAGAGAGGAAAGCATAGCGATTTCTACCCCAAGCCTTTTTGACCAAACAATGAGCAAGGAATGGAGCAACCCTAGGGAGGGATAATTTACCAGCCCTACTACAGCAGATGCCAGAGAAGGGTTTGCCCCATGGAAGTCGCATGAGGTGTCCCTCTCAGCCATCCCAGTTACAATGTTCTCTAATGCATCAATGGGCTGGCATTCATGTTCCCCCACCCCATGATAACCAAACCCTTCATTAAGGAATTTACTGCAGAGGCCTTCTTAGACTCTCTGCAATTATTTTTTAGGTCTATGACTTACTAGGTCTCCTTTTCTGTCTACGTTAGGAGAATATGGATCTGAAACTGAAGTCTGACCTAGCCACTTGGAAGGTGAAAATCTGTTTAGAGACCCATTTGAACACTTTCTTCCTAGGAGAGACCAAGGATAAGAAAAAGGCATTTCTTTTGCAGCCCAAGCAGGAAATGCCTCCCAAGTGGTAAATTAACTCATCCTTCCATTTGTTCCCAGTATCCTTAGAGACCCAGGGGCAGGTATACCCTTAGAGACAAAGCTGTCAGTTTCACATCAGGAAGCCTCAAGTGATTCAACAAATACTGGAAGCCTCCTAACCACAGCCAAGTGGGTCTTTAGCTTAACCTTAAATGTCTTCCTCTCTCCATACCCACCAAAGCATAACTTATGAGCCTGACAGTATTCTGCATGAAGTCTGGCCAGAAATTATGCAATAAGCCTGCAGTGGTTCATGCTAAATTTCCATAACCAAGCAGCCAGGAAGCAACCTGTACTAGTCATTTAGGTGTTTCTCTCTCCTGGTGGACAAATCACTTTTAATCTATACAAGGGCCAACTGATAATGAAACTACAGCAGATCTGCATAAAATATGCTAGCCTCACATAGCCGGATGAAGCAGGAAAACAGCACAGATATGTTCAACAAAGTACAAACTAGTGGGAACCTTGCTTGCAAAAAAAATTCTTCTTGAAGTACAAGGTCACTATAAAAGTGGAGTAGTTCTTAGGGAAACACCTATCCAACAGATTATGGACACACAGAGCCAATCAGTTCTGAACCTCTTCACACCTCGACCCACAGTTTCAACAGATTATTCACCAGCTCCTCTGAACAGCAGAAGCAGTGGCCAAGAAGACTGCTATACATATCCTGCCCTCCATTTCTCTTATTTCCTAGTCTCTCCTTGCACTGTTTTCTGATTTCCAAGGGCTGAATCAATCAAAAACTGCAGCAAGGAGAGAACAGGGCTAAAAGCCCCATATAGCCAGAGCACATAGGTCTCCAGATCTCCACTAACAGATAGATGGTTCCCCATTAATCTATTTCAGGGCTCAGTCTTCTATTACAAACCATGGTTCAGTTTGCATGGAGAAAAAAATTAGAATATCCCCCAACTTAACTATTCTAACAATATTGTTCTAATATGGCAGCTAAATATACCCATTACAGATTTTTATGGGACCTTCATTTGAACCCATGACTAAGTTCTTCTTCAATGAGCTTTTGCTCAGGACTGTATTCCTAGTGGTAGTGCCCTCAGTCTTCACATGTTTCAGCAACAGCACCAGTTAAAAAATGTTTTTTTGCATCTTTCATTAGAGCAAGGTGAGCCCTAGATTTTTTGATTGCTCACAATGGGGCACATTAGACCAGTGTTTTTCAACCACTGTTCCGTGGCACACTAGTGTGCCGCGAGATGTTGCCTGGTGTGCCGTGGGAAAAATTGTGTTTATTTGATTCCTATTCAAGAGAATTACTTTATATATAGTCAATATAGGCACAGAGTTAAATTTTTTAACATTTTCTAATGGTGGTGTGCCTCGTGATTTTTTTCATAAAACAAGTGTGCCCTTGCCCAAAAAAGGTTGAAAAACACTGCATTAGACAGACGGAGGAATCCTTGGGGGTGGGTTTAGGGGTAAGTACCGGTACTCAAATTCACTTCAGTCAATTGGCTGATACTGTATTATAAAAAATTATGCAGCAAAAGGAATAAAACCTCAGTCCCAGTTTGGTAGAAAGGTGCTGAAAAACATTCTGAAATAGAAGACTCCTGACTTGGATATACTACTCTTGGACAGTTGAAAATAACATGCTCTTTCACACCAGCTCAAAGAAATAAGTTATCACTATGACATTTTATTTTTTATGTTGGGAGAGCACTTTACTGTTTCCAAATGCTAGGGGTTGGAATCATTTATTATTTGCTTACAGTGTTTCTTACCCAGCTTTTCCACAAGTGATCTGCAAAGTGCCTATCAGTTATAAAAACCAACAGAAGCATAATAGCTTAAATATTTCTAAAAATAAACACAGAGGAGCAAAAGAAAAGAACTGGTACTCCTAGGTTACAAACCCTTTCTTTCCTGCAATCCTCTGTTGTCCTGTTCTGTTTAGGACTCGCAATGCTAATACGCTTAAGTACTTAGTGAGGTAAACTGGATTTTTTTCCTTTTAAATAGAAAAGGTTTCCACTAGTATATTTTTCTGTTGAAAGTTTTCCACTTTGAAAAATGCATTGTTTCACAAAACAATTAGTGACATAATCAATGAACAAAACACAAGTCAATTTGAAATGCATATAAAAAAGTCAAATCTAAAATCAAAACAGTGGTTAAATTTTTCAGCTGCTACTCCTAGGAAGCACATTTTATGCAACTACTGTATTTCTTCAAGCAATCTACAATTAGTAAGTTAACTGTTTTCAATGTATTTGTTTTCCCTGGCCTAAATAAAATCTAAATAATATTGAATTGTCATGTCTTAAAATATTTAGAAGTATTCCAATAAAAATAATTTTCAAGTAAAGCTTATGAGTGCAATTTTATACCTGTCTACTCAAAAATATGTCTCTGTGACAGGACTGCAGTCTTAACCACAATAAGGTTGCAATTCTATATATACTACTTAACGGTGCTTCACTGAACTCAATGTGGGATGTAATCCACTGGGAGCAGTCAAGTACAACATTCCTTTTTTTGCTAGAGTGAACATGCAAAGGAATGTTTGGTCCAGCCAGTCGAAGTTTCCTGTTCCTCCTGGCCTTGAGCATCCTTCCTTGCATGTGACTAGTGGGTGGGCGTGACCTTTCCAGAACTGACAAAAGGCCAAGTCACACTGCTACCTTCCTCTTTTTGACCTTCCTGTTCGTCCTGCCTGCTTCCTGCATCACCTGGACTGGACTGCTGGCTGCCACAGCAGTTCCCCAGGTTATCTCCCATATGGGGTAAACTTGTTTGTACATGTTTGTAACTTTAAGCCTAAAGCCTGCCTTCAGGGATCACACTGTGTTCTGCCTGATCATGAGTAAAACTACTTTTTGTTACTTATGAATAAGACTGTGGTGTCTTTATTCTTTTATGAAGGATTCAAAAAGGGTCTTACGAGGAATATTAGAACATATCTCAATCTGGACAAGCCAGATTGAATTGCTTATTGTCTTAAGAAACTCACACGAGTTTGCAACCAGCTTTCTGCTGCTTAAGATGGGGAATGCACTCTGCTAAGTGAAGAAACTTGCTAGCGCAAGTCAGAAAGGATATTAATAAACAATATATCCTCTCTTGCCACCCTCAACATTCCCACACTCAATGGGACTCACTTCTCATTTATATGATTATACTATATGCACTTTATTGCATGTTTTTCTGTAGTAAAACATTTCAGGTAATTTTGCCACCTCAAAAGTTTGCAGATATTTATACATTTAAAATTAACATCACATTAAAAATAAACTAACAGTGTTCTCAGTGTTATGAGTGCTGATCCTTATGTAGCCAGAATGGCACTACCCAAGGGAGGCATTAGCATCCTCAGGAAAACCCTGAGATTTGTAAAAGTACAAAACAACCACCACCACCTCAGGGAAGCTAAGCTGTGTATAGAATGCTGACCAATTGCTGGGAAGGGGAAATTGGGGGGTAGAAGAGAGTGGCTGGAACACTGCACTGCAACATTTTGTTGCAAGTTCCAATTATCCAATTCAAAATTTTATGAAAATCCCACACTGTATTTAACAATCCCACACTGTATTTATTCATTTGCGTTTTACATTGACTGATCTCTTCAGTGCAATCCTTCGTATGTTTATTTAGATGTAAATCCCACTGTTTTAAATGGAATTTGCTCCTATGCAAACATATGGTTGTTGTCATGCTTGCTGTCTAAGCTGTCAGAACACCGATCTTGTAGTCTGAAAGTGATTATACCTCTTCTGGAAAAGAAGGGTGCATCTTTCCTATGCTTCCTGCTTGAAAAAGATGAAAGATGAGCTTTATCTTTAACAACCACAACCATCAAGTATGAAACTCCAGGCGTTTTCCCTCTCAAAAAGTTCTCTTGCAGGCTAATCATAAAAATCCACCTAAGCTGCTACATTGTAATACTGTCAACAACAGCACCACTATAACCTGTAGCCTCCACTATGTGCTTTAAGATAACCTGCTGTGCACAGAATTGTGCAGATTTCCTTTTATCCTAGGGACAGAAAAGTGATCGAATCATGCAGAGAGACTTTAGAATTTGGATACAGTAAGCCAGAGAGCCCTTACTGTAATATGGTAAACAGGAGCAAAATGGAGATACTAGTAAACAACTCTAGTAAGCATTTCTCTCCTTTAGCACCTACCAGCATTAGCCTGCTTTTCATTTTTAATTCTAAGATTAAATACACAGAAATTTGACCTATCAGAACAAGATAGAATGACATATTGCCATATGATCCCACACAATAGTATGTAAGGTAAACTCTCATGGAACAAAATTTGCATGCCAGAGTATGAAAGTTTTTAAAGCTTAGAAAGTTCTTCAGACAACAAAAAATTAGATTTTCTGCTTGAAGACCTCTGCATAGTCTTAACAGTAGTTAAGCCAAATATTATTTATCAAAGTAATGCAATTAAATTAGAGAAAACTAACAGTATGATCCTGTGCATGTTTCCTCATAAGTCCCACTGTGTTCTAGGGAACTTAATTCCATATAACTGTGCATACAACTGCAGCCTAAGTTATCTAGTGGCACATTTGGAAATCTGTCCATTGTAAAAAAAATCCCACTGCATAAAAGATATGTATCACTTGGGAAATCAGGTATTACTTTTTTTTAATTGCCCTGGAACCATCTTTTATATATTAATATTCACTTTAGGTAACCAAGCTAAGTGAGAGAAGCTATGCTCCCCAAAACTGTAACAGAACCTATGTAAGATAAGAACACAAAGACATGATTTCTTGACATAAATGACTTTAGTACTGTCATTTTTGAACATGTTCAAAATCTGTCCATGTAAGCAGCTATCTATGTATTTCAAGTGATTGAAATACATTACCTACTCTATCCTTTACCTTATTTCTGTTTTCAAAAGTGGATTAGCTGTAGAAATGACCTATGTCAAATGGCTCATTTACAATCAGCCTAAGTGTCTTTTGGCTGATATACAGAAACATGTTGCATTAGACAAAGCACTGTTGGCGAAGAACTGCCACCCCTGCACTTACTGTATTATGAATCTTAAATCACAACGGATGTCAGTACGGTGTCACCACTAACTGTGATGGTTGCAACGTTACACCGCTATAGCCTTAGTTTTACTAATGCTTTCTGATTTAATCTGAGTTACAGGTGGGTAGCCGTGTTGGTCTGCCATAGTCGAAACAAAATAGAAAATTCTTTCCAGTAGCACCTTAGAGACCAACTGAGTTTGTTCTTGGTATGAGCTTTCGTGTGCATGCACACTTCTTCAGATACACTGAAACAGAAGCAGTTTCAGTGTATCTGAAGAAGTGTGCATGCACACAAAAGCTCATACCAAGAACAAACTCAGTTGGTCTCTAAGGTGCTACTGGAAAGAATTTTCTATTTTGTTTTGATTTAATCTGAGTGATGAATGAAATTTACCCTTTCACCCAACCTTAAATGCTACTACGTGCGTTTTCTCGGGTGTAATTCCCAAGGACTACAATGGGGCTCTTTCCCAAACAGCTGAACAGCCAATCTCTTTGCATCTCATTAGCGAGCATGGCGAGGCGGGGGAGCCGGCACAGGAAACTCCCCCAACTATCAACACTACCCGACACGCACAGACCCATCGCGCAGGCGCAAACCACCTTGAGCAGAGGAGGCGTGGCAGATCAAATAATGCCCGCTCTCAGAAAGGGGGGGGAGGGGAAGAGTGAATCTCCGCCGGGTAAAACAGCCAAAGGAAGGCGTCGCCGTGCCTTTTTGTCAGGCCCGGGATGCCGTTGATCTGTCGTCCCTACCCTCGCTCCTTTGGTTGCACTAGTGCTGTTAGCTGCAAAGTCGCCGATTCCGGCGAGCCGTTGGGCCACGAGCGCCAACCCCAGGCTGAAGGGCACCTCAGCCTCCGGCAGGCGAACCAGTCGCCGACCTGGCGCGCCGCGTCCGCTCTTCCCCCCTCCTCCTCCCCCGCCAAATCACCGCCACATTCAAAATGGCGGACGGAGAGAATGGAACCCTCGCTCTCGCGCGCGCACAAGCCACTGCTTAACCCTTCCCTTCCCTCCCCCGTTTATCCCGCCACCTGACCCAAGGCTGAATATCTCAGGGAACCGAGAAGGCGGGTCCGCCCACCTCGGCTCGTACTTTCCCGGCGCATCGGCGACGGAGTTGCCCGACCTCTCTCCCCCGCCACCCCACTCACCGGCAACACCTCACCCACTTCCCCAGTCGGTCGGCGCTAACGGCAGGGCTGAAATTCCCCCACAAAAGAACAAGGAAGCGCGCCTAACGGGCGGCTGACTAGCAAGCTACGCAGCTGAGGCAGACAGGATGGCGTCGCTGGCGGACGTATCGCGAGCACAAGCGGCGCCGGGGACGAGAATTTCGCTCGCGTCGCCTAGGTGCAGAGTGTGACGCATGCGCCGCGGAGGAGAATGGCGCGACAGCCGTTTAGGTCGAGGGAGCAAGATGGCGGGGCGCATGCGCAGAAGGAAAGCCTTCCAAGGCCGCGTGTGCAGCTTAGCGCTGCGTAAGCCCAACTCGACCGATGATTTCGCGCTTGATAAAGAGGTGTTTTGAAGGTACCTGTTGCTGATGCTGTGCCAATAAGGCCAGTGAGTTCAAAATAATGGGACCATAATTTAATGACACTGCCGTGACTGCCCATGAGGGGAAAAGGATATATGGCATCCCTACCAGCCAGCTACTAAGTCACAATTCACTACCAATAGGTCAGAAACTGTATTATGTGTAAACACAGGTCTTTGTAATACAAAAAGAGTTTCAGTTGACAGAATACTGGAGAGCCTGTTAAGGAGCTTACCGGTAAATAGCAACAAAGAGAAAGTAAATAGTGTGGCACTGAGTGTAAGAAGGTTGAAGCGTTACCAAGGTCTTGAATTCTACAGTGAAATCCTATTGTTGCCATCCGTGTGTCTCAAGAGGCAATGGAAGAGTGTGCCATATGAGAGCAGCAGGGAAGAGGATATGTCAAAGAGAGTTGGGACACAGCTTTGTTTCACGCCGCTCTCTCTAGGGAAGGTGTCCAAGGATGAACCATCATACTGGATGGTGTTGCATACGTTCTTGTGAAAAGACATGATAATCTTGTGGAGCTTAGGTAGGCATCGTATCACGTCGCCAGGTCTATCATGGCAGTGTACAAGGGGCATGTTTGCTCTCAGCATTTCTCCCACAACTGGTGCAGTGAGAGACTCATGTTGGACCTCTGAGCTCTAAAGCCGCATGGCGGCTCGGGGTATCGTATCATTCTGCACTGGGGAGGAACAGTCCTGTTCAAACTGACATTTATTTTGATATTATGAAGTCTGATAAACAGGAACATGGGAAGCTGCTGAGGAGCACCATTGATTCACCTAGTTCAGTACTGTGTACACACTGACAGTGACTCTCCAGGGATTCATGCAGAGATCTGTACCTGGTCCTGCAAGGGTTTGACCTGGGGACCTTTTGCATTCAAAGCAAGTAAGTGCTCTACTACTTCATATCTGATTTTTCCTCCCTTTATGGTCTTGATTTATGGGCTACTACCATAGCTGTCAACTTTCGGATCTGAAAATAAGGGATCAGCAGCCTCACCAGACAGTCACATGGCAGTGGTGGGCGGAGCCAGAAGCAAAAGCGGGCGGAGCAGCTAGAATGCGCCTTGGCCATCGCTTTTGTGTGGCGGGCTGGTGCTCCAGTGTCGGCGCTGCGCCCGTCCCGTCTGCTCGCCGCTCCCTCGCCCGGCTGGCTCAGCGGAATGCTCCAAGCGCCGCCCGCCCTGTTGCGCCCTGCACTGGGCTGGGCTTGTGGCAGCCGCCGCTAATGGCCAGCCGACTCACTGACTGCCCCTCAAGCCCAGGAGCCAGTCCGGAAGGCCCCGAGGGACAGGGCAGGCAGCTAGCAGCCCCGCGCCTCCAGGCTCAAACCGGAACCAGAGGATAGCTCACTTGGTTAGCGCATGGTGCCGATGCTCTTTCTCTCTACCCTGCCGAGCAGGGCGGGCAGGCAGGCAGGCAAGCAAGCAGTCCCTCCAGCGAGCAGAGGAGGGCAAAGCAGGCCGGGCGAGAGGCGCGCCCGGCCCCTGGAAGCGCTGCCGGTTCCAGCGCAGCAGCCAGCCAGGGAGGAGAGAGAGAGAGAGCACTTGGCCGGGCTGCCGACGGAGCGCTCTCCCTAGCGGCTTCTCGCTCGCTCTCCTGGCTCTCCTGCTCCGCTTGCAGCTGAGGGAAGCGCCGACGGCTTGTCTCTCCTCCCCCCGGGCATTCCCGGCCCTCCTCCACCTCCACACAACCCGGGAATATACAGGTTTTTGAGGCATCCGGGAGAGGAGCGGGAAACACATGTAAAAACAGGGGAATCCCAGCCAATACGGGATACTTGACAGCTATGGCTACTACTAAAATGAGGCTGCATTTTAAGCTGTATTTTAATTAACTGTCCCCCCATTACGTTTTGTTATAATTTATATTTGGTGTTAGCCACTCTGAGCCCGGCCCTGGCCAGGGAGGGCGGGGTATAAATAAAAATTATTATTATTATTATTATTATTATTATTATTCATTTGCATTTGAAATGTAAATTCTCCACTAGTCCTGGGATTGCAGTGCAAACTAAGG
Organism: Lacerta agilis; assembly: GCF_009819535.1. Taxonomy (NCBI): domain Eukaryota; kingdom Metazoa; phylum Chordata; class Lepidosauria; order Squamata; family Lacertidae; genus Lacerta; species Lacerta agilis. Next base: position 25,907,652 of record NC_046316.1, on the reverse strand, counting down.
TCTGTGGGCCAGATCAGGCCCAATTGCCTTCTGGATCCGGCCCGCAGACGGTCCGGAAATCGCTGTGTGGATTGCCAGCGCGTGTGTTCTTTCCCTCTCCCTCACATGGCTGCGGCGGTGCCTCCTCCCTCCCTTCCTCCTGGTTTCTCCCTGCCCTGCCTAGAGGAAGAAGGGGGCTGGGCTTTGTTGGTGCCAGCAGCGCTCGAGCAGCCGCCATTATAAGCAGCCTCTCTCCAGAGCCCTTTCGCACGCTGCTTATCATCCCTCCGCTGCTGCCAGCCCCTGCCACTCGCAAGACACAGGTAAGCAGCTCGTGGTGCTCTTGCATCATCCCCCCCCCAAATAGTCTGGCCCCCCACAAGGTCTGAGGGACAGGGGACTGGCCCCCTGCTGAAAAAGTTTGCTGACCCCTGGCTCAGAGGAATGACACACTGCCCCCATCTTTCAGGCAGAGAACGAAGAGCCAATGGAAGGTTATACCTCCTGCCTCCTATGAAGAATATCATGGCAAAGGGAAAAATAATCCTCACAGTTCCCAATCCGGTATATCATAAGCCCTATTGATTTAAAAGTGATTAATGGGCAATAAGTATGTATACTGGTTCCAAAGAACAATCTTAAACTCATAACTTTTATTGCATCACAGAATAATTGCCCCCTAATGTTTAAAACATGAAATACTGCTTGCCTAGGTAAACAACTGTTTCCATAAAAGGTAGCCGTAATCATCTGTTGCAGCAAAAACAACAAATTCTTGTTGCACCTTAAAGACAATTTCTTAGTCTTAAGGTGAGGACTCTGTTGTTTTTAAATAATTATGGCCCCCAAACCCTATGGACACACAGGAATCACCACCGCTGAACACACTAAGGCTTTTTTCTGAGTAAATGTGTAGAATTTCACATCTGTTGTGTTTCTTTCTACAGAGATAAACAGAAATAATTCTCCTAATTCAGTTAATAAAAATTAGCTCCACACATAAATTAGCTTTTCTTGACACTTAACCTTTAAAGAGGCCACCTTATCCTTTATATATCCATACAGTATATCCAACAGGTCACTGTACTGCACAGGTGAGTTTCTTCCTAAAGTCCAGTAGCATAGCTAGCTTGCGGCAAGGGGACGGTCAACACCGGGGGGGGGGGCTGTAGGGCACCATGGGGGTTTGTACTGTAGCACAGTGGCTGCTGTGCGTCAGGGGTTGGGATTCTGGGCAGCAGAGGAGTTTGAGGGTGGAATGGTGGTTGCCAGGCATTTTGGATGCAGAGCCACTCCCCATCCCTAAAATCAGCAACTTCCTAGAAAATGCTCAATAAGCTGGTGGTGGTTGCTACACTGCTGCTAAAGTCCCCAAAATGTCAGAAACTGGCTCCACAGTAACTCGGAACAAGACTTTCAGCCTTGCTGCCCCATTCTGTGGAACAGCAACCCTGTTGAAATATACCAGGCATACACTATCTGTACTTTCTAAAACAATGGAAGACGTTTCTGTGTGAACAAGGTTTTCCAGCATCTCAAAAATCCTTTGCCCCAGGTGTTCATTTTGTATTGTTTTTAAACCTACAGTATATTCAGTTATTTTTTTATATAGTTTAAAAAACCATTTCAGCTGTTTTTATGATGTATTTTTAAATCACATTGACACACATGTAAAATGGAATTTATAATTTCAGCAACAGTCATTAAAATAATGTTGGAATTTCTTATAAAAATAGGGAAAATATTTAAAATGTGGTTGCTGGGCTGAGACATGTAAGGAAGAAAAAAAGGAAAGTAAGTGTTGGCAAAGCTACCAGTTTTTTGTACTTTGTGTAACCTTACACTTCTAATATTTCACTTGGTGTAATATTAACTCAGCCATTTATGCAACAGCTGAGAAGATGAGTCAGCAGTTTGCAAAAAGCCATTTTTAAAAGCAGCCAAGAATAAGGGAGGAAAATGCAGATTTCTATTTTCACAGTTGATGCCTTTACAGATCAGCCGTTTTCTGGAAATCCTGCAGCTGTTTGTCTTCTTGAAGATGTAAGTTTTTGAAACTTGTCTTTACCAGAATGCTAATGTTGTTAGGGAAAGGCTGTGGCTCAGTGGCAGAGTATTAGCATTGCATGTAGAAGTTCCTAGGCTCAGTCCCCAACATCTTCAGGTAGTATTGCTGGGAGAGATCTTGCCTGAAACCCTAGAGAGCTGTAGACATAATGAGCTAGATCAGGGGTCGGCAAACTTTCTGCGCCTCAGGCCGGTGCCTCCAGTGCCAATCGCACGGAGGGTGGGGGAGCGCGCACCCATACACAGGCGCACACGCTATTTCCAGCACACTTCCAGGTCAGAGGAGCACCGGAAATAGCTTGTGCACATGTGCATGGGCCTCCTCCGACCTGGATGTGCACCGGAAATAAGGATTGTGCATGCGCACAAGCTATTTCCGGTGTTCCTCCAACCCAGGAGTGGGCAGGAGGGCGGTGGGGGTCACCACGGGTCAGATAAACAAGTCCCTCGGGCCTTAGTTTGGGGACCCCTGAGCTAGATAAACCAATGGCCTGACTCAATGTAAGGTAGCTCCCTACATTACAAAACTTTGCTGTTTGTGACTGGTGCCATTTATGTTAATTTTTAGTGATGCTTTTCTTGACTAAGGATTGGTTTATTGTGGGTACAGAAAATTCCTGTGCTGTTTATCTGGCCTAGTGTTTTTCAAAAATTCCTGCCCTCAGGAAACTTTGATTTGGGGAACCTTTGCACATCAGCCTCAGAACTCCTGCACATTGTAGAGGATTATGAGAGGCATTTTTGCCATATGTAAATTAAGAGAGTTGACAGCCTGTTAATTATGCATTGTTGGGGAGGTTCAGTAATGTCAAGACTTTTCTGGAAGCATTTCTGCAGTTAATGTTTCCCTCACTGAGAAATCCCTGCTAAGTTTTCTAGAGTTTTTTTAGAACACAGATTGAATTCCAAATTAGCCTATTTCATAAGCCCTGGCAGTCTTATTTATGAAACAGTTGTGCACAATGCTTAGATTTAATCTGATTTAGCCGTATTGATTTAAACAAAGCCAACCCAAAGTATTTTGTCACCCAAGTATGGTTAAAAAATGTCAATTGCTACTTTTTAAGGTGTTCCAGCCCCTTGAACGGCATATTATCTGTTTACATAATATCAGTCCCCACTGATCACAGCATGATCCTGACTACTGTACTGCTGTGCCACAATCAAGAAGTACAAAATAACCTTAGATTAGGCAGTGATCAGGCCACTCCTGTGGAAACTGGATGTGGACCCTGAAGATACAAACATTCTAGCCTTCTTGGACAAATAAATATTTGAAAGTTTCTAGGCACTTGTGGATGATAGTGGCATTTGAAGAACTAGATCCCCTCATTCAGAAATGCTCCTCCATAAGAGAAGGCAGTGGATTGACTCCAAAAACATATGAAGATCATCAACTTGGTGCCTACAGGTGCCATGGCACTCTCAGATTGGCAATCTTAGATAATGTACTGGATGGACCAATAGTCTGACTCAGTATAAGACTTTTTTCTATTTTTGTTCCTAATGAGTTCTTTTCTTGTTTCTGCATGTGTTGTCCACTGGATTTTATTTGTGCCTTTTGCCCCTCTCTGTCCCTTGCACCCTTATCTGCCTTTCTTTGTGTCTCCCTGTAATCTCAGCACTTTCTCATATCTCTGTAACCTCTGCCAATGAATTCCTCTTGTGCCTGTCTGAATCCATTGCTCAGCGGCTTTTTTGGCTGGTGTTTAAGAATGCTTGGCCACACAGCTACACTGGCTGTGCTCAGGCATGCTGTGCCAAGGATTCAGTAGCTCAATTGGCACGCCATCTCTCAGTCTCTGGATGCCCATTTGCAAATATGCAAATATGTTTGCAAATATGTACTTGTATCTTGAATCATTAAATCTTGGACCATGTAGTGCAGAGCTTTCCAAACTTTTCATGTTGGTGACACACTTTTTAGACATGCATTATTTCGTGACACAGTAATTCAGTTTTACTAGCAAACCAGAGGTTAAACTAACCACTTTTCAGCCCCGAAAGGAGCGTGGGGAGCGTTCATGTGACAACCTACACACTGCAGCTGACACACTAACATGTCATGACACAGTTTGAAAAGCTCTGATGTAGTGTATATATGTCACTTGACCTTTAGACTGTGGTTTGGCTAATTTTCTAGAGAAATGTACCCTCTGCATATAATTTTTTTTATTGATTCTCCATGCCATGCCAATACAGCAGGCTTCCTCAACCTTGGCCCTCCACATGGGAGTTGTAGGCCAAAAACATCTGGACGGCAGAGGTTGATGAAGCCTGCCATACAGGAAGGATTGTTCCAAAGCTGCTCTTCTATTGATTTGTCTTTTTGTGGAGAGTGGGGGTGCAGAGACATTTTCATCTCAACATCAGGTTTTCCTGATTGTTCCCAAGCTGTTGGGGTTTTCTTGGTGGGGAGATGGAAGGAGCCCAGTGCAGAAGGATCATAATTATTTTCTTTTCTTGGATTGTTCCCAAGTTGTTTGAGGCTGGAGGAGTGCAGAGTCATTATAATCTTTATTATCATCATTATTATCATATTTCCCCTGATTTTTCCCAAATATTATGGGGGAGGCATTTCAATGGCATCATTATTAGTACAGTGGTACCTTGGAAGTCGAATGGAATCCATTTCGGAAGTCTTTTCGACTTCCAAAACGTTCAAAAACCAAGTCATGGTTTCCGATTGGCTGCAGGAAGCTCCTTCAGCCAATCAGAAGCCGCGGAAGCCCCATCTGATGTACATTTGTAAACTGGAACACTCACTTCTGGGTTTGCGGCGTTCAGGAGCCAAAACGTTCGACTCGCAAGGCGTTCGGGATCCAAGGTACGATTGTATCATCACTGTTTTTTCCTACCTAGCGTGCTGCCGGGATTGTTCCCAAGTTGTTGGGGGTGAGCACAGCACAAAGGGAGAAACATTATTAATATCATCTCATACACCCTAATTTTGGCATGATTGTGTTTATTTAGGTGAATGAATAGGACCCCCATAAAGGACTGTGTACTGGGCCACACAAACCCCTGGAGTGGCTCAGTTAGGCCAAAATAAGAAAACACAGGATTGCTATATTTCAAAACTACCACAAGATGGTGTTAGTTGTCTGAGTTTGTGGGTTTCTGTTTTGCTTTGCTTTGCTTTCTTTGCTTTGCTTTGCTTTGCTTTTCTGGGACATTCCATATCAAGTGATCCAACTTTTTAACCTCATGTCATCCAATTTTCTTAATACTGTATTTTGTACACTTGTTGATAATCAAATGATCTAAACAAAGTTTAAATCTAAAATGTTAATTTTTTATCTCATCCAGTTTGTGATTAGCTAAAACTTAGTTTTGATCATTCAACTTAGTTTTGATCATTCAACAAGTGTTTTTACCATAAATCCAGATTTTTCCCAGACATCCCAGCAATTCCCGCCCTGCTATGTCCAGGGAATTCCAGACGTTGTTGTTGTTGTTGTTCAGTCGTTCAGTCGTGTCCGACTCTTCGTGACCCCATGGACCAGAGCACGCCAGGCACGCCTATCCCTCACTGCCTCTCGCAGTTTGGCCAAACTCATGTTAGTAGCTTCGAGAACACTGTCCAACCATCTCATCCTCTGTCGTCCCCTTCTCCTTGTGCCCTCCATCTTTCCCAACATCAGGGTCTTTTCTAGGGAGTCTTTTCTTCTCATGACGTGGCCAAAGTACTGGAGCCTCAACTTCAGGATCTGTCCTTCTAGTGAGCACTCAGGGCTGATTTCTTTGAGAATGGATAGGTTTGATCTTCTTGCAGTCCATGGGACTCTCAAGAGTCTCCTCCAGCACCATAATTCAAAAGCATCAATTCTACGGCGATCAGCCTTCTTTATGGTCCAGCTCTCACTTCCGTACATTACTACTGGGAAAACCATAGCTTTAACTATGCGGACCTTTGTCGGCAAGGTGATGTCTTTGCTTTTTAAGATGCTGTCTAGGTTTGTCATTGCTTTTCTCCCAAGAAGCAGGCGTCTTCTAATTTCGTGACTGCTGTCACCGTCTGCAGTGATCATGGAACCCAAGAAAGTGAAATCTCTCACTGCCTCCATTTCTTCCCCTTCTATTTGCCAGGAGATGATGGGACCAGTGGCCATGATCTTAGTTTTTTTGATGTTGAGCTTCAGACCATATTTTGCGCTCTCTTCTTTCACCCTCATTAAAAGGTTCTTTAATTCTTCCTCACTTTCTGCCATCAAGGTAGTATCATCAGCATATCTGAGGTTGTTGATATTTTTTCCGGCAATCTTAATTCCGGCTTGGGATTCATCCAGTCCAGCCTTTCGCATGATGAATTCTGCATATAAGTTAAATAAGCAGGGAGACAATATACAGCCTTGTCGTACTCCTTTCGCAATTTTGAACCAATCAGTTGTTCCATATCCAGTTCTAACTGTAGCTTCTTGTCCCACATAGAGATTTCTCAGGAGACAAATGAGGTGATCCGGCACTCCCATTTCTTTAAGAACTTGCCATAGTTTGCTGTGGTCGACACAGTCAAATGCTTTTGCATAGTCAATGAAGCAGAAGTAGATGTTTTTCTGGAACTCTCTAGCTTTCTCCATAATCCAACGCATGTTTGCAATTTGGTCTCTGGTTCCTCTGCCCCTTCGAAATCCAGCTTGCACTTCTGGGAGTTCTCGGTCCACATACTGCTTGAGCCTGCCTTGTAGAATTTTAAGCATAACCTTGCTAGCGTGTGAAATGAGTGCAATTGTGCGGTAGTTGGAGCATTCTTTGGCACTGCCCTTCTTTGGGATTGGGATGGCACTGCCCTTCTTTGGGATTCCAGACGTATTGTATGGTATCTCATAGGGAACTGCCTCCTGATGGCAGAGATGATGTTTGGGGTGGCTTGCAGGTTATTTTTTTAGTTCTTTATTCCTACTGCTTCTGCATCTCTGTTGAATAAGAAACAGTACCATGAACCCATTTAAGCTTAATTTAGGCTCTTTGTTTATCAGGTCTTTTATTTTGCTATAAAATAAATAATACCAATTCACGGGAAATTACTTGATTTTTTAAAAATAGGAACTGGAAGAAGGTTGGCACCAAAAAATCGCAACAGAAATGAACCTCTCAGAAACAGCATTCATCAGAAAACTGCATCCTACTGATGACTTTACAAGAAGTAAGACTACATTAAAACAAGCTGTAATTTTTCAGTTGACTTCAGCAGAAGGTAGATCATATCCCTGCCTAAAAATATTAAGGAAGGTTGATATTTTAGTTAGTAGACTATAATGTAAGATGAGGCAATAAATACTTGGTGTATAAATATACCACACACCTAATCTGGTTTAACAGTTAAACCTTTTCCCCAAGGAACCCTGGGAATTGCTTAAGACTAAAGCAGAGAAATACCACTGAATCCTCCTTTGCATAAAATCTCCCTGCAAGCAGAAAAGTAGCAGAAGGGGTGGCACAGATTAGAATTTTTATTCCTAATCTGCTAGCTTTCTTACAGAGAATTAAAAACAACAACTCAGAGATGCATTAAGAATGGCATCTGTCACATGCAACCTGGAGTGGTGTGACCAACTCTTGCCACCTCAGGAATGCGCCATCTCATTTTGTAGCACAGGGCATAGTCCCATCTCATTTTCTTCGTCTTGGAGGAATTTTCAACTGTGGAACATTTTTATCACCAAATAGCTGTCACACACAATAGCTTATAGTGAGGCTACCGATTCATCTTCTCAAATACCTACCACACCCATTCTTTCATACTTCTATTTTTTTCATACTTCTATTTGGCATGTTACAAATAGATGGGTGTTTTCTTTCTCTTTTATCAAAGAAAACCACAGATGTGATGTGGAAAGGGATTGACATGCGGTAACACTATAAAAGAGCAAGTAAATGGCTGAAAATCTGGTGTGATACAGCCGTAAAGCTACAGGAAGAGTTTACTGAACGCCTGACTCTTGAATTTTCTTTTCCTAGGTTCCCATTTTGGATTAAGGTGGTTTACACCAGCTAAGGAGGTCCCACTCTGTGGCCACGCTACCCTTGCCTCAGCAGCTGTGTTATTCCACAACAAGAGTAATTAACATTTAAGCTATAAGTTATTTGCAAATACACCTTTCAACCTATATTACAGTTATATGTTTCTAATTTTAAAAACAGAAAATGTGAATTCAACCCTCACTTTCGTAACTCTGAGTGGAGAATTAAATGCCAGACAAGCAGGCGATCGTATTATCCTGGACTTACCCCTTTATCCTACTTATCCACAGGTTAGATAGACTTAAATTGCCAGCATTTTTCCAAAAGATTAGTTAAGAGCAATCATTATATACATATTTATTTCTTTTCATCCAGGATTTCCAGGAAGTGGAAAAGTTAGTGAAGGTAATTAGTGTAATCCTTATATTATTTATTGTGATTTTATTAAATGTATCATGAATAACACAGAGTATTCCAACAATTCAACAACATTGTCCTTATTACTACACTATACACTTTTCAGAGTGAGGCATGTCTAACCCTGCAAAGGACTGCCAGTAAACCTCTATGTCAGTGGTTCCCAATTAGCTATGTACTACAGATCTCCTGTTTTTCCAAAGCCAAGCTATCAACCCCCTACTTTTGAAAATTTTGATATCTCTGTGGTAGCTTTTGTTACGTGAATGGTGCCACAGATGCCCTGGGTGGGCTACGTAGACGCCTCCTCCTGGGTTCCACGGGCCACCAATTGGGCACCACTGCTCTATGCCCTACACTTTATGAATTGTTATGTCTCTTTCTCCATGCCATATTGGCCTGCATGTGGCAAGCATCCTCTGTACCTCAAACTATGCAGATGCAATTTGAATATTTATGAAACATTTGATTAATCATGGATGTTAGCTCTGTGATAAAAGATTTTATTCAAGGTAGTGCCACTATATTAGGTTAGTTACTGTGTCCTTATTGCAAAATTGTTCCATTAATAAAGTAGGAAAAGTCTGTTCGTGGTGAACAGAACTGGGCTCAAATCTACATTTGGACATTAGGTACACTTTGGCCCTGACCCCAGCTTTCAGTCTAGCCTACTGTGCAAGGCTGTTATGTGGATAAAATGGGATAATCATGCACACTAGGGGTTACATTAGAGAGGATGGGTGCTTCTTGGTTTTTGACAGATCCAATTAAAGGAGTAGAGACTGAGCTCCATTAATAGTGTCAAGGTACTGTGGGAGGAGATGAAAAGTGAATGTATCTTTCCTTTGGGCTTTGAAAATCTCAGCCAAATTTTCTCTGAGCTCTTGGGCATCAGTCTATGTGTTTAAGAGTGGCTTCTCCAAATGTTCTAAACAAACTAGGAGGAATCTGAGTGAGCAAACAGAAAGCACATGTAGGCTGCATGTTCTCTTTCTGTGTTTATTTGGACCATATGAAGCTTGAGCCCTATATGTCATCCTGAGGCAAAGATGAGTAAGTTCTCTCTGCACCTGGAGCACACACACAACTAATTCCAGAGGGGGGGGGGGTTTAAATTTGGGTTCTCAAAGAGGAAGTCATCTGTCTGCTCTCCCACACGTGTGCCTAAAATGTGTGCATCCTTTGATTTGACTGAGAATGTAATGCATCCTTACTTACTGTAATTTAGGAGATGTTCTAGTTCTTTGGGTTTCATCCTGTAATATTTTATTACCAGGCAGTTGTCGGCGATATGAATGTTCAAGATGTTCGCTATTCTCCTGACACAAAGAAGCTCCTTGTCTGCCTCAGTGATGCTTATGGAAGGTATATGTGCTTTCCCTACAAATTTCATTAGGTGGTAGCAAGGCTGGGGAATATTTGGCACGCCAGATGGTTGCTGGATTGCAACTCCCCTCATTGTTGACCATTGGCTGTGCTGGCTTGGGCTGATGGAAGTTGGACTCCAACAATGTCTAGAGCAGGGGTCTGCAACCTTTAAGACAAAAAGAGCCACTTGGACCCGTTTCCGAAGAGAGAGAAAAACTGGGAGCCGCAAAACCATTGCGGCCCACAAAAATATAAACACCCAGAAGCTGATAGCACAATTTAGACAGGTAATGAAGAGCAGGTAATGAAGGCAAAATGGCAAAATATCACAAAACGCTCCCCCACCCCCCAGCCAAACAACAAGCACTGTATTAAAGGAACCGTCCGAACGCCTGACGCTGCAGGGGCAAATCTAGAAGGGGAAATCCAACCCCCCAGAATACTTCCGCCCCATGAACAGCACGAAAACCTCTTTCCCCCTTCTCTCATTGCACACACTTTGTAAACCAAGAAAATCTTTAAAAAAACAATTTGGGAATCCAGTTGCGGTGAGGTAATAGCCCAGCTATTAAAGAACAATGTAGCTAATTCCAAGGCAACTGAATAACAAAGAGGCCAGCGATTAAGCTACAGTGCCTGGGGGAAAAAAGTCAAAGGGCAATTCTAAAATGCAGCAGGATGACTTTTAAAACACGAAGTTCTTTACCCACCAAAAATGGTGACCTCCAATATGTCCCCAAACCACTGCCCACCACGGATGCAAGTACAGGCTCCAAGCACTATAAACACCCAGAAACTCATAGCACAATTTAGACAGGTAATGAAGGCAAAATGGCAAAATATCACGAAACGCTCCCCCCCCCCAGCCAAACAACAAGCACTGTATTAAAGGAACCGTCCGAACGCCTGACGCTGCAGGGGCAAATCTAGAAGGGGAAATCCAACCCCCCAGAATACTTCCGCCCCATGAACAGCACAAATGCAACCCTAAAAGTTTAGCAAACTTATGCAAAAGCACACAGCATGCACACTGCCCCAATCACTATTGGCCAGCGGAGGGGCTGGGCAAGGCAGCTGAGAGGGGCTGAAGCAGGGGGCTGATCACGTCCCCCCTGCAGGCACAGGAAAACATTCCTTCAGAATGGATAAAACCCTTCTTTCAGTCCATGGGACTCCCGCTTCTAGGGGGGGCAGGGGGCTTCTGGGGGGGCGCTGCCCCCTCCTGCCCCCCCGTCGGTACGCCCATGCTCGGGCCCTTTTCGCCACGCTGCTTAAGGGAAGTCTGCGCACCCCTGAAACAGAGCCCGGGACCGGTCGTCCCCTGAGCTTTTTCCCGCACCCATCTCATCCCGTTGGGCCGCCCTTAGCTGAACAGCCGGGCTTCCTTTTCCTTCCCAGACTGCCACGTGTCCTGGAGCCGGGCCCTTCCACTTTTTTAAAAGAGGGCTTCCCCCTCGCCCGCCGCCCCTAGCCCAGCCCGCAGCTGCCTCCTTACCTCGTCGAGTCGTCGCGCCTCGTCGAATCGCAGCAGCCAGCAGCTCCACCAGCAGCAGCCAAACACAAGCGCCGGGACAGGCGCCAAGGAGGGAAGCTGCTGCGGTCTGCTGCTGCGCCTGCGCTGGCACGAAACGAGGCACGCATGAGCAGCACAGCTGCCGGCAAGGTAGAGAAGTGGGTGGGCGCAGGCGGGCCAGCAGCGCGGTGCAGCGCCCCCTACATTTCGGCGCTAAATGCACCGGCCCTGCCCGGAGCCGCAGCAAAGGTGCAAAAGAGCCGCATGCGGCTCAGGAGCCGCAGGTTGCAGACCCCCAGTCTAGAGGGTCATAGGCTCGCCATCTTTGTTATATGTTAATGTGAAAGCCACCTCCCCTACTTTGATGCCTTATTCTGTTTGACTGGCACTGCAAAACCCCTGGAGGGCACCAGGTTGGTGAAGGCTGTTGTAGACATTATACCAGTACTGGGCGCTTGCTCTTACTGTCGCTATCCTTACTTTAGATACCCAGAACTGCAGTATGTTTCAGCTCATAATTGTTCTCACTGGCATGTTTTAGCTTTAAATTTGCATACATAGGAAAAATATATTTAAATGTTTAACATTTCATGCTTAACCTCAAGGTCTGATTTGGAGAAAATACAAGTGAATGCCCAAGAACTTTTGCTGGCTGAGAAGACTGGGAAAGTCCAAGGATTAATAGTCACACTTAAGGGAGATTTCCACGGAAAACATGAAAGCTATGACTTTTACTCTCGATACTTTGCTCCTTGGGTTGGAATTTTAGAAGATCCTGTCACAGGTGTGTTTGTGTGTTTAAGCAGGGCTTTGCTCTCATTTTTATTAAACAAAGGGGAATAATTCCTGTTGGAAGCTTTACTATGTACAAAATTCAGAAGAACTGCTGGCCTACTCTGTTGTAGCAAAAACAGGAAAAGCCAATGATACCTTTAACAAATGAACAAAATGAGCCAGCATGACTAAGCCGCTTCTGGTGAACCAGAGCAGCACACGGAAATGCCGTTTACCTTCCTGCTGGAACAGTACCCATTTATCTACTTGCACTTTGACGGGCTTTCGAACTGCTATGTGGGCAGCAGCTGGGATTGAGCAACGGGAGCTCACCCTGTTGCGGGGATTTGAACCGCCGACCTTCTGATCAGCAAGCCCTAGGCTCTGTGGTTAAACCCACAGCTCCACCTGCATCCCGGGTCAGCCTTACCTGTGTCATTATAAGGATTATTTTTTTAAATGCATGTGGTGTGCTTTGAACACTAAAAATGTTACTTCACTTTTTTGGTTATGATTATTACATCTTTTCATTTTCTTTCCAGGATCTGCTCATACTGTCTTAAGTAGTTACTGGTCACAACAACTGGGGAAAAAGGAAATGTGTGGTAAGAATCTTATAAATGTGTGGTAAGAATCTTATAAATGTGTTTATAATAATAAACATTAGGGCTCAATAATTTAATAAATGTAATCTGTTAAAAATTAAATCCGCAGAAACTTTAATTACACATTATTTTTTCCTCCTGTTTAGCCAGAGGGTCTGAAGGCAAGCAAGGGTTCAGGAATGTATATGGTCATAGTGCTGTGCAAGGAACTCAGATGTATTAGTTTTTCTACCCTTGATGAAAGAAGAAATTTAAACCAAGCTGTTCTTTCCAGTTTGCATGCAGCAGGATAAAATTACTGTGGCTTTCCTTCTAAAAATAAGAACCATAGGCAAGTGAAGATGATATTGGTTACTTAAAATCAATGGCAATATGTCTTTCAAGCCTGGATCTAAAGAAATACTTGTATTATTTTTAAGCTATTTGGCTCTAGATGAGTTAACGTACATATGGGATTTGCTGTCCCCATATCTACTTGAAACTGTAGACCAATTCACACATTACTCTGGTGTGGGGTAATTTCGTGCTCACTCAGGAGCAGGGCCATGTGTTTAGCCCCATCCCCTGGATCCTTCCCCCAGAGATGTGTTCCATGTGGTTGTCTGTAAAGGAATTCTTATATGCAAGACCTTACATGGGAGCAGGAGCTCGTGCATTAAGAGTTCCTTCACAGAACTGTAAGTTCTGAAGAGACACCTACTTTTCTTCCTAACTCATAAACATGCCTTCTTTGAAGGCTCTTCCCTGGCCCCCAAAGGTAGGGGGAGCATGGGTAGAGGCTGTGCATGCACATAGGAAGCAGAGTTTTGTGGGGGCAGGTGGAGTTTGCATCCTCCCTATTTGCTGTCTAGGGTGAGGGCTTCACCATAGTCTGTCAGTGGATTGGCTCTGCTGGGTTCAGTAGATCCATAGAGCTTTCCCCTTTCTTTAACCCATCTGCTGCTCATTAGTGACAACCAAGTATTGCAGCATGCATCGTTCATGGGGAACACAGATAATAGGAAATATAAATACAAGCCTCCCCCCCTCTCTTTGTTTAGCATTTCAGTGTTCTACTCGTGGAGGAAAGTTGAACATTCTGCTTCGGCCTGATGGAAGAGTAGATGTCAGTGGCCAAACAGTTATTGTCTTGAAGGGTTTTTTGACCATTTAAGAAAATAGGCTGAAAAAAGGAGAGAGAGAAAATAAAATGAAATAAAGCTCTTCGTCATCACAAATTTACATTTCTTCTTATCGTTGCTGATGCAGATGAATATTTTACAGAGAAAACAACTACTTAAATCAAAAGGCAAAATGGACATAATTCAGAAGACAGGCAATTTAACTGGTTTGATTTTATAGTTTTATCTGATTTTTATTTGTTGCATTGCATCTTTGTAAACTGCCCTGAGACTATTGTAGTTAAATGGTATATAATTCTTTAAAATAAAATAAAATAAAATGTTTGTATATTTTTATTTCCATTACTATCCTCTTCCATGCTATCCTGGCTGCTTGAGCCAGATCATAACAGATTAAGGAACACATTTATTTAATAATGTGTTGCAATTTCTGTCCAGCCCCTTTGTAACTGCTTGGGACAATTCATTCCATGACTGTTTAATCCTATCCTAGTAAATAGCTCTATGTATATAAGCTTGAATTTGGTAGACCTCTAAATAGTTTTCTATTAGACATGTTGATTGTTGGGTTTGGCTGTGGTTGGGAAGACACAAACATGCAAAGAAGGGGAGCTGTACCAAGTTGAAATGCTAAAAGAGCATCTGCTATACAAATCCTGGCTATTGCCCTGTTTTAAGAACATAAGAGCCATACTGGATCAGGACAAAAGTCCAGCATCCTGTTCTCACAGTGGCCAACCAGATGGAACCTGTAAGTAGGACCTTGAGTGCAACAGCATTCTCCCCACTTGTGATTTTACAAAGTTAATGCAATTGTTGCACAAGTTTTGCCTCATGACATACATATTATGCCCATAAAAGCGGCACTCCTTACCCTCTCACAGAAGTGACTTTCCACGTCTGACACAGATATGCTGACACCCTTGCTCATCTAACGAATTTGGCCTTTTGCATTTAATAAATTAAAAAGGGGGAGATGTGGGAATTATAGTTTAGCCAGGCGCTAGCATACCACGCCTCTCTGTTTAGATAAGGATAATTAATATATAGTGTTGGCATACCACACTAAATTAGGTAAGATACAGAGCTTCATTTGGCATACCATTTGGCTCTGTGGGCATTGTGGGCACCAAGTTGGGAAACACATGTTTAGGCAGAGCAGGAGAACAAAGGAATAGGTGGAAAAGTACTGGAGATCATGAGGTGTTTAGAGGAGGGGGTGAGTGATAGAGCTGTAAGCATGCATCAAGTCACGTACTCAATGAAGATGTCACATGGGTGTAACCAAAGGAGCAACATTCCTTATTTGGTCTTTGGAGTTCTCTGTGTATGTTAATGGTTAACTTAGCTGTGAAGTTTTCAATAAATGGGAGCCTCATGCCTGGCTCGAGGCCTTCCCTTCATTCTCACCCTTCTGTTCGACGCGTCGTCATTTTACCATAGCAACAGTATTGGGTTGGCCAGTCCATACTGCGCTGCTAGTCCAAGTCTTGGATAGTTGAACAGGAGTAGTAAAGTCTTACTGTTTGGCGCTGAATGCTTCACACCAACTGGCCTACCCAGGAGCGCCACACAGACAATAATTTACCTATATGAAATGCTTGTAAGACTCCTGTAGCTGCACTAAGGAGGCAATTACTGTTCACCTGTCCAGATTTAACAAATAGACAATGCAGTTTTCTTTCCTGGGGGAATAAAATAATCAGCCAAGTCTAATAACTTTTTTAAAGCACATCCTATCTAAATCTTCCTGACTAGACCAATATAATTGCTGCTTAATGCAGATTTCTTTATTCATTGTGTTGGGCTTTTTGGTACAGTTTATTTTTTCTTTGTGTTCATTTCTGTGTAGTGCAGACAACAACAACAACAAAAGAGAAGCAGAGAGCTCAGGTGGGAGTCTGAGCTCTAAATGTGTTTGTAATCAACAGATTAGTTAATCAGCCATGATTTATTAATGATGAATTAATTATCCCTGATTTTGCATTTCTCCTGGCTAAATGGAGCTTTAAAGAGGTTATTTTATTAATCATCGTGGTGCTAATTGCAGACACTTACAGAAGGACTGCTAATTAAACATGCAACCGTGTGCAGAACGAGGCCTTGGCTGCTGAGAGTGGCAAGAATAGAAGACCTCATTTTCTGAGCAGTGAAACTTCATTCCCCATGAAATATTACTGTGTTGACCCGACCATACTAATTAGTTGCCAAGATCTGTTTTAATACATTACAGTTTTTTTCCATCAGCAAAAATAAAATACCTGGTTATGTGTGAGGTGTTTGTGGGAACTTTGCTTCTTTTTGCATCCTCCCAACCTACATTGGAAAGTTCAGTGTTGTTCTTCCATTGCCTCTCCAGCTGGCCAAGTGGGGCTCACTAGCTCTGGAGGGAGGGTTGTGATTCCTCAGCTGCAGTAGGCTTAGAACAGGTGAGAGTCACCTGCCTCATCAAGCCTAGATGCTGCAGTCAGCAGGCATAGTGTAAAAGGGAAGCAAAGCTGAGGTGCTGTGTCTGCTCAACTGCCAATGTTGGTGGATCTTGGCTTGGATGCTCCTGGTCTTCTCTGGGACTGTGCTTTAGGATTGTCTCTGGACTGTATCCTGACTGGGACTTCAGACTTTGTTACTTGGATTGACTCTGGACTGTGTTTCCTGAACTTTGGACTTTGCTTGTGTGGTCTGACCTCCCCAACTTTGGACTTGCTACCAGGTAGGCCAAGGGTTCAACTTCAGGACAATCTGTTTCCCTCCAGTCTATTTGTTGCTGTGAGCTGTGTCAATCGTCTCATGACAATAAGACGGAAGGGGAAGCCCCAATGATATTTAATCCCAGCTTCTTGCAATTTAATCATACAATCACATAGATTTAGCCACACACCCCCCCCCCCCCCGGTGTTTCATAAGCCAGATCCTGCATCACCATAACTGGGTGGTTTTTATAAGTTATGGATATGAGGTTCCTCAGTTTGTTCCACACTTGCTCCTTTCTGTAATAGGCAAAGCAGATGACTATATCACACAGGGCAGGGAGCTCCTCACTCAGTTTGGGTCTAGGTGCTCTGTGCCCATTCAAACTCATTAGCGGAGATTATGAGGTCTGAAAGCAATGATTTAAACCATTAGGCAATAAATTGTGCAGGATCACTCTCTTCCATTCCCTTTTCACAACAAAATAAACACAAACTAATTTTCCTATTTTGATTTTCTGCATCTTCAAGCTTTTTGTGAATACATTTTCTTTTTGTAATTCTTCAATCTTTTTGTCATGGATTTGGCTTAATTCTTCTGTTGCTGTAGTTTCTGCTAGAGAGTCAAGCCTCGTGTTCTGTCAGTTTCATTTCCATTGGAAGCATTAGTGCTTTCTGAGTATTTTTAAGAAGCTCGTTCATAGCTGCTTCTTGTGCTGCCAATTCTTCTCTTAAAGGTAAAGGGACCCCTGACCATTAGGTCCAGTCGTGGACTACTCTGGGGTTGCGGCGCTCATTTCGCTTTACTGGCCGAGGGAGCCGGCGCACAGCTTCCAGGTCATGTGGCCAGCATGACTAAACCGCTTCTGGCGAACCAGAGCATCACACGGAAACGCCGTTTATCTTCCCACTGGAGTGGTACCTATTTATCTGCTTGCACTTTGGCGTGCTTTATACCCAATTTCTTTCTCCAGTGAGGAAGAGTCCTTTATTGAGGGTGATGCCATCTTGACTGCGTCCTTCATTAGTGTCCTTGTTGAAAAGTGAGCCTTCTGTCTTGAGGCAGGAGGAATGGAGTGAGGCCTTTTGTTTTCAGCTTTTCTGAACCCATTCTCTCCTTTCTTCAAGATTTTTTTTGGGGTGGTGGTGGTGGTTTAGACAGCAGGGGCTTTTGCTCCAAGCTGTTTTTCTGGGTCTTGAAGCAGAGCTTAAAGTTTAAGCAGTCATCTTATTTCCTTTGTGGCCACGCCTGCCTCAGTCATTGGTTTTGAGAAATTTTCTGTGTTTGGGTGCAGTTTACATAAAGGTAATAGAATACTGGTAGGGTGGAGAGGGAATTTACAATTTGTGATTGTGAGCATGCAACACACTGTTACTTTACTGTCTGCGATTGTTGTAATGTACAGCTCAGAATGGAATGAAATAACAAAATACCTGATAAGAAGCAGTAAATATAATGCTAATGGAGAAGTAAAACAAACAGCCTTAAGGGTAAGACTACACATTATACCTCAGCAAACATATGTTTCCAAGCCCAAATTGGCCTGGGCAACAGAAATGTGTCGATTTAGGTGGGATTTATAGGGTAGAATTGACAGCCAGGAGGGAATTCTCAACCTTTCCCACACCTGCTAGTTATCTCTTCCAGATAACCCCAGAGTTACTTTTTGCTTACCAAAAGTGTGGTTGGCTAAAGAGCAGGCAAAAATGGTTTGAAGGGCAAATGCAAAGGAAGAGTGATGGGAAGGCAAAGAGTTTACAAAGTATAATGTGTTATGGAAAAGTGAAATGAACACTGGGGAAGAATGTAAAACAAAATCAGGAAAAAGCCAACATTTTCCATATGAAGCTGTTTACATAATCAGTCTACTTGAGGAAAGTGTGAGGGACTTGAGGAAAGTCTAAATTAGTAATAGTGATTTTCAATTATGGAAATAAAAACCAAGAAGAAGAAACTACTGATCTCTACACAGCAAGAGGTCATTGCTAGACTGAGCATCCAGAAAGGAGGGAGGGGGTGAGGTAGCGGGGGGGGGGGAAGGAGGGACGCTTAGTGACAGCTGAGGCAAATACTGTTGAGAAACGAACTGATTTCTTTGTCTCACCATCTAGTGACAGGGAAACTTATGCTAGAAAGACAATTTTCCCAGGGAAAAAAGAAAGAAATGAAAACTAAAGGTGACACCAAAATAGCCCCCCCCCCAAAAAAAAACAGCTAGAAAGGAAGCAAAATTGTTGCTGTTGCATTTTGATGTTAGAGAAGTCAATAAAATGAACAATGAAATCATTTTGCCACAGCAGATGCTGTACGGACCAATTGCCAAGGACTTAAAAAAAAATACAAGCATGAAAGCAGTGGTGTAGAACCACTGCCCTTGTAAACTTTGGTAAAGGAAAAATGAATATGTTTAATTGATATAAGCTAGCTCTGGTTTATTTGCCTAATTGGCAGTATATAAAAGTGTCAGCAGGCAGTATAAAATACCCACCCAGAACCTAGTTTTGAAAAAGAGGCAGTTGTTGCTATGAGAATGTTAAATAACAATGCATTTTGTTGGGGCAAACTGATGGA
This sequence comes from Lacerta agilis, assembly GCF_009819535.1. NCBI lineage: Eukaryota > Metazoa > Chordata > Lepidosauria > Squamata > Lacertidae > Lacerta > Lacerta agilis. The sequence continues at coordinate 25,888,585 of NC_046316.1, read as the reverse complement.
ATAGGGCAGGCAACAGAGATGCATAGACTGTGTTCACACATCACCAACTACAGTTGGTGTATGGCTGGGCACAAACAAGTAGCATGCTAGTGCACACTGTTTAGAAGTCACCACTTTGCTCCCCACCCCTTTTATTGTCCATGCTGTTCCTGGAAAAGGAAACCCGAAGCCTTGGCTTGCTGTGATTTCCACAACACAAGTGGTAAACCAGCAACATACCTTAGCTACTGTACATGGTTTAGAGACAAGCAAACCACATAATCAGGTTTTGACAGCAGATGAGTAATTTAATGTGATATGTAAACCATTACTGTTCTTAGGGTTGGCCAAAAAAAAAACTCAACAATTTTTTTGTCTGGATTTTCACTGTTGGAAATATGGCGACCCTACATTGGGGACCTCTGCTTTGATAAGTTTATGAGGAATCCTAGAATACCCAGATGCTTTGCACCATCATTAAATTCCAAAGGTGTCACCTTATCCACTTTTATGTTATTTGGAAAAGAACTATACATTTATATTAAAGTTAAACAATTTCATTGTAGACCAGTTTGCTGTGAAGCAAATTTACTTTGGGAGAAATCCACTTTGGGATAAGTGAAGGCTGAGTGGTTAGTATTGTTCCCTCACTAGGTAATGAGGAAGTAAAGTTGTTTGCATGCATAGACAACTATTTAAGAAAGGCCTTGATGCTTTATTGGTCTAATATTGCAGCCTCCAGACAACATATAGTTAAAATATAAAAACTATTTTCCTGTCACTTTCCAAACTGCAAAAAATGGATTTGTCACACTAGGGCAGCAGAGAACTTTAATCCACTTTAACCACACAAACCAAAAATTCTGGTATGTGCTTGAATCCCTTTTGCGCACACACACACACACACACACACACACACACAGCTACCTTCTTGCCTGCATTTATGTGTAATGTCCACTTTGGGTCTGTTTGAGCTGTGTTACATCTCCTGCTGAAGTGTGTGTGTGTGTGTGTGTGTACACACACACACACACACACACACACACACACACACACCATTTAAGAGACTCTACATATTTAGCATTTTAAAAACAAAATGACATAATTAAAATCCTCACTGATAAGCACCCTTTGATAATTAGCTAGAAACAGCCTTGATAAAGTAACAATTTCAGCAGAAAAAAACACATTCAGAATGAGCACCTGCTCTTTTAAAATTACTCTGCTGCAGGTCCCAGCCCAGGAGAGTTTGCAGATGGTTTTATATTTACAAACCTGACCTCAGCAGTCCTTCATCAATCTTCAACCAAGTGATACTTCAGAAAGCACTGAACATTCTGTTCCAGGATACTGCAATCTTCATATGTTTGCTAACTAGAAGACTAATTAATTAGGGATTTTGATTTTGGGCTTGTTTTTAACTCTTACCAAAAGCTCAGGACTGTGCAATGGGCAATTGGTTCTGGAGTATGTGGAACTCAGCTAGACAGTATCATCACTCATTCTAATGGCAAACTCAGGCAGTGAGTGCCGACAATTATGTAGCCAAACTTAGGCTACATAATTAGCTCAGAATATCTGGGCATTGGGGCAGGGGACTGAGGTTTGCAGAAGCATTAATTAATTAATGGGGGGAACTATTCCCCCCGCCCCCACAAGAGAAAAACACACCAAAGCAATGAGGATTGAGCATGCTCGGTAAGCGTCAGTTGAAAAATAAACATGGAAAACCAGGGAGGTAAAGGATAGAATGGAGTATACGGGAGATGGGCATCCTGAACAGAAAACTGCAGCAAATTGTTTTTCTCTTAAGGCTAAGCTACAGATTACACAGTGTTCAATGTAACTTTCACCATTCCTTTAAATAGCAATTGCAATAACAACCAACCATTTTCCTTCCCAAAACTGGTCCTAAATGTTTAAACACTTCAAATACATCATCTCAACCATATCATCCCATATTATAGGTGGGGGTTTGAGGCCGATATCAGTTTACCTGATGTAATCTAGTGAATCCACGGCCCCTGTATTCCCTAGTGGTGAGCTTTCATGAAATTGAGTTACCAAACAGAAGATGCCAAACTTATTTATTTTAAATGTTTTTGGAACATGGGAAGGAATTTGAAATGATCAGGACTTCTCCCCACACAAAGGAGAGTAATATATAGGTACTTGTGATGGGATAGCTGTATAAAGGGGAAACATTATTACACCACAAGAGAAAGATGACAGTTCTCTTTCTGTGACAACAAATGTCCCACATTGATGTGCTATATTAGCAAATGCTACAGTTGCTGTCTGTTCAGTATGGAAAGTGATGATGACATTTATACCCCCTTTTTTAGAAGTCAGAATGGCGCAAATTTATAAGTTTTGTAATGATAGCTTGACACTCTCTCAGCTGCGAATTGCTCTGCATGTTGATTGTGAACTAACAAATTAACAATATAATCAGGTCTCATTTGTGCCACTGGTTTGCCCCATTAAATACTTTTAAAGCATGCATTACTGACCCTAGAGCTGCCATTGTCTAGCTACTTAAAGGTCCTAGGGAAATTGCATGTTTCATCATTATTTTTCACCTTCATTTTCTGTTGTTTATCAGCAGGGGGCAACATATTTAATTAGGTCAGGGGCATTTATAATCTCTTCTGGGCTAGCTCCATCCACAACACTGGATGCCACTTCTGACTTAATTCCAGTCAGACCCGCTTTTCCACTAGAACATATGGATAACCTATAAGCCTTTAGTAAAAGGTGGAGGCCTCCCTGCTGAGAAAAGGCTACGCAAGAAAGCAGAAAGGCAGCCCGCATCACTAGTGGAGGTCAAAGCAGCACTTAGACCAAACAGCATCTGGCATACTGTGCCAATTGGAAATCAATGAGAAACTCTGGGTTGTAGGTTGTAATTTTATGCCCATTTGCACAAGAAAATAACCCTGAATTAAAAAATAATAGGCCTCTGTCATTCACCATCGCAATACATTTATGGTAATGCATCTCTGACAGTTGAATGGTTGACAGACCAAGCAATGGATTATGACATTGCTTATGAGAAGGTGGGCCAATGTGGTGCCTTCTACAACAATTCCCATCATCCTTGGTCATTGACTATGCTGGCTGGGGCTGATGGGAGTGGTAGTCCAGCAACATACAGCAAGCACCACATTGGATACTGTTGGCCTGATGATGCTGAACCTTAGCTAGGTGAATACAGAACACCATTTATCAAGCGGTAATTTACCATGGATAGCATCCAGCCACTTGATAAGCTAGTCCAGGCTTCCTCAACCTTGGCCCTCCAGATGTTTTGAGACTACAATTCCCATCATCCCTGAACACTGGTCCTGCTAGCTAGGGATCATGGGAGTTGTAGGCCAAAAACATCTGGAGGGCCGAGGTTGAGGAAGCCTGAGCTAGTCTATAACATCCTGCTGAAGTGGTACATGCTAGTACTGCACACAATTAACAACAATTAAGAATGCAGAGGATCAAATTCTCCGTGCCACATAGCAGGATTTATTTATTCATCTCTATTTATTTATTAAATTTTTATCCCACTGTTGCTCCCACGGCAGACCAAGAGCAGTGGCGGATTTGGGGCTCTAAAATTTCAGTGATACTCTGTGCAACACTAAAACTCAGCACCCCCTGACACTCTCACTCCATTCTACAGCATTATTGTGGTGCCCCCTGCAGCATGGTGCCCAGTGCGGCCGAACCGGTCGCGTGACTCTAAAACCACCCCTGCCAGGACAGATAATGCACAAATGATAAAACAATTTACAAATCTAAAAAAAGTCTAAAAACAATTCCAAAACAGATGTTACAGATACCTGGCCTACTAAAATGTGATTTCATGCCCATTCTGTTGAATTACCACTTGGTAAATGGAAATATTAGAGGAATTCCTAGTTAGGATACCAGTCTGCATTGATTATTATTACTTATATAGACTTTGGGTTAAGTCGGTTATAATACATCTGGTATATCTTTGGTGCCTTCCCTGTTTCTTGCCCAAACAGCCAAGCTTAGAAACAGGCTGGCACAAAAGACTACTCCTTCCCTATACCTTGCTTATTGGGCACATAGAACTGGTCTAAAGGACCTTGCTTTTATTATAATAAATTGGATCTTGGATATAAGGCAAGTGGGGGGAACCTGTGGCCCTCTAGATGTTGCTAGAATACAACTCCCACCATCCCTGGTCATTGGCCATGCTTAGTTGGGTCTGAGGGAAGATGGAGTCCAATGAGTGGAAGGCCAAAGTGTAGATCTACTATGGACCTAATGAAGCTTAAGTTTCAGGGCCTCTAATCCTGGAGGGGCCCCAGAAGCAACTGACTCAGTATCAAGCAGCTTCCTATGTTCCTAAGTAAGGTGGTATCTACACACACAAAAAAAACGCTGTGAGAATGCTTTTTAAAAAAAGGTTTTTAAAAATACATTGAATTTTGCATAGTTCACTTTTGCCATCTAGTGTCACATTTGTATACTGCACTTTACAACACATTTAATTTGCAGCTGTGTAGCTGAATTGTAAGATGAAACTATATTTGCTTATATCCACCGCCTGTTACACTTTCATTTCACAATTCCTACCCCTACTCTCTTTGTTGTTTACCCCACTGTTGAAATTTTGACTCCAAGCTCTTGGGACAAGGACCTATCTTTCTTTCTTTGCTTAACTTTGTTTATGAAGTGTCACATACCATTATGATCCTAGATAAAGTACAAGCAAACAAGCAGTTATTAACCAACTTGCAGCCTATTTTTGAGTAGTGGTTCTTGTTTCCAATAAGCACTGATTTGATCTAGTAACCTACCATGTGCTTTTTACAAAAAACACAGTGAATAAATCAATGATTTTGAAAGATGAGCCAAATAAAGGAAACCACGGGGTTGTAAATGAGACTCAATTGCAGTTTGGTTAGCCATAAGAGAGGGGCCATGTTTAAGTTTCAGTTCCAAATGCGGTAATAATGTGATTGCTCAGTTTACAAACCTTTGTGCAGCTATATTTGTGAAAATTTTGTGCATATATCCAGTTTGAATGTTTGCTGGAATTTAAGTACAGATCTGATGCTCTGGGGTGGCAATGAACAGCTTCATGACAATCTTAAATTATATTTTCCATCTGTTTATATCTAAATCACAAATGGTTGTTAGGAAAGCAAATGATGGAGGGAAAAACAATTAGTGCACAGTTGAAAGAACAAGTAATGATCTTGCTGGAACGAGAACATAATACAGTTCTTTAAAAATTGAAAATGTACCAGACATTTTGCTAATGAAATAATGGGGGTGGTTGGGTGCCCATATTAACTACACCATTTAGGATGCAGAATATTAGGAGCAGAGTGACAGTGCCTAACAGACTAGGTTCAACATCTGTCATGCTGGAGTCCACTAATGCTCAATTGCATCCTATTGTTTTCAGATTATTCAACTTCATTCATTGTCATTGCCTCTGTGAAGGATTAATCAACTGTTTGCAACCACATGATGTTTTGGAGTCATAGTGGGAACAATTGGTCTACAGTTTTAGATCAAAATGCTGTGTTACAAATCTGAATGAAAAGATGACTCGTCCATAAATACTCGGTAACAATTTAATTAGTCTGAAAATATATATAAAACATTGTTGCTTTGCTTTGTAACACACGGCACGTTTGTAGGAGAAAATATTTTAAAGGCATGGGGAGGAAACATCCTCACAATAAAACTAAAATAAGTTACAAAAATATTCTTCAACCTCTATACAGTACGTATAATAACTAGCCTAAAAAGTGAACATATTATAATTCAATAATTTCATTGTCAGTATTTATTGTCATTAGTCTTTTGTTTGACAGACTTCTTTATTATGTATTAAGCAGGCTTACAAGTCAATACTTTGCTTGATGTTGATCTGGCTGTTTGACATAGATGTGAAGAGGGTGTTTCTATATATTTTTGCTGGAGGTCAATGTATATTTATATGAAATATGTAGTATGCATCCTGAGGTAACTGTAAGGTGGATTTCTAAATCCATTTTTAAAATAATTTGAATATTATAAATATGTAAAGTTGAGTTCAAATTTATATGAGCAACTATGTGCGCACACACACACACTGAGGTTCATTGGTGTTTTATGAAATATTATACTTCTCACTGTGGCAATTGGGAAAATCCCTAACTCTGCCATATGCCCAACATGCTTCACTTTGCAGTTAGGTTTGTGTATTCCTTTAAAGCTGTTTGCAAATTCTCTTCCTCTTGGGCTTAGATATCCTTATTAGCAACAGCTTCTTCTCCCAACCAAGCACTTTCAAGCAAATTCAGACTCAATGCTGTGATGTGTCAGGAAAGGTTTTTGCTGAGCTGCAGAAGGTTATTCATTGAAAAGACCTTTTGCTTAGCTGTCGTGATTCTTGTGGGGCCAGCCAGACACTAGTCCAGATGGCAAGTTGTTAGTGCTGGACAGACATGGCTTTGGGAGACTTTTCAACAGATGAAGCCTGCAATGTCAGGATTTTGTTGGAGGAGGTTTTTTTGTGTCGTTCCCAGGGTGGGAAGGTGCTGGGATGGAAACACAGGGCCGCCCACCCACCTGCTACCACCTGTTCAGCTTTTGCCAGTGCTTCTATAAAGACTTCCCTTGCTTGTAATTTAGGCTCACTGACCAACACTAGCAACCGAGGAGGTAGCAAGAGGGTTTCTCTCTTTCTCTCTCTGTTTTAGCATCTGTGTAAGACAGCATCACTTGAAGAAGAATCACAAAGACTTTATTCCTCTCTGTTACTGTACAGTCAATTGGAATAGATTTTTTTTTTGTTTCATTTTCCTGTCCATTGATTTTTTTATTTTATTTTTTATTTTGGATTGAAAGGACTCCTCCTCTTTTCTGGGTCCATTTGAAACCTGAACTTTTGAGAGCAGCGATGCCATTTGTTCCCCTGCCATTACCAAACAGAATGAAATGAAGACAAATAAAAGCATCCAATTAATTGCCATGTGCACTCCTGATTTCAGTCTTTGAGGGGTGAAGGAACAATTTTTAAGCCTCAGTATTGTTTTGCAAGTGTGGGGAGATGTTGTTTTTCCAAAAAAGTCCATCTTCTTGAACTCCAGGTGAAGCTGGGTTTTTTTCTTTTTCTTTTTAAAAACGTGGTCGAAAAAGCAGAATCGTAGCAAAAGCTTTCTGCCTACCAACGCATTTATTGGCTGCGGTTCATTAATTTATTTGCAAAAGCATCCCACATGAAACCCTGCAAACTGAATAGCAGCATGGATGCTGGCTTGGAAACAGACCTCCAGTGCCGAAACGGAACAGTCTGTGCAGCAAAGTGTGGCTCTGAGCGCGTGGAGAGCACTGCCAAGCGCAGGCTGGCTGCTAATGCCAGGGAAAGGAGAAGAATGCAAGGGCTCAACACGGCCTTCGACCGCCTACGCAAAGTAGTCCCCCAGTGGGGGCAAGACAAAAAGCTGTCCAAATACGAGACGCTTCAGATGGCCCTGAGTTACATTATGGCCCTGACGAGGATCCTCGCTGAAGCAGAGAGATACAGTGCAGAGAAAGTTTGGATTAACTTTCACTGTGAGCATTTCCACCAGGAGACTTGTCATGCTTACACAGGGCAGAAGGTGGCTGCTGAAACAGACCCTTATGCGCAGAGACTTTTCAGTTTCCAGCCAGACAACTACTAAATGGGCAATTAAGAAATCACTGTGGACTTGCAAAGGCCCGCTTGGTCTTTTGTGTAAAAGTATTTGAGAACAGGAACTTAAAACAGCTGCATAAGGTAATATTTGGTTGTTGTAGCCTTGTTCTTTGCCTGCAACGCACTGAGCACTGGAACAAACTGATTTGGAACATTTCCCGATGCTTCATTAATTCCTACTTTGAGGATGCATTTTTGTTTCCTGATTTAATTGTGTATCTTAAAATAGAAAACAGAAATTATACTGTCTAGTCCTCAGAGAAGCAACTTAAACTTTGTAAGTTTGCCATAACAGGTTCTTTGAGACCAAATTGTGTAGGTTTAACTCATCTACAACTTACCACTTCTCTGGCGTATGCTCGAACTGGAGCTAGTTTCAAATAGTGTTTATGTAATGCTTAGATGTTCCTCTGTGCTGACTGTAAAATCAGATTAGTTCATGTGATGACATTACGATAAAATAATTGCATGAAAATAGAGACCTAGACTTTAGAGTTGGTAGGTTATGCTGATTCTGTATTTTTTTACATTGTTCTGTTTCCTTGGAGCCATATTTTTTTTTGGTAAACTAAACTGCAAATAAACATGGTTTTCTCTCGTACAAAATGTTCTTACATTTTAAAAAGAAGTAGGTTCCTATAGTGGGAGTTATATGTACCCAGTAAAGGTGCTGCTGTGGCTACTACTTTTGGAATTTGGATAGTTAATGTAACAACAGCAAAATGTTCAATATAAGGCTGGTTTTATTTCTCATGCCTTAGGTTCAGGGGACACATCAACACATCTCATTATAAACAACATTTGAACTGGTTTCATTTTCTAATATGCTGTATTATACCACTGTTATAGCCAGGCATGTATTGAGTTTGAATTGAGCAAGCAGCAAAAGAAAGCCTGTGGAAAATCTATCTTTCTTTGCCTTTCTCTTTCACACACTCAGAATGAACAGCCATGTGCCTTGCCTTGTACTTTAGCATTGAGCCAGCAGGGAAACTTTCCATCAATGCTTGTCAGCGGAATGTGATACTGATATGCCAATATTCTGATTTTTTTTTTAAAATATATATTTTCCAGTCATTTATGGTGTTAGCAGTAGGCTGAAAATATTGAAGTCAGGGAAGCAGGGGGTTTATCAAGTGGTGTGGGGAAAGCAGAGTATCAAGACCTTTGGGGCAGATACCTGCTTTCCATCAAGTTCACAATAGGAAAATATACACTGCCAATATTTGTTCTTATGCAGTGGGTGGGATATTTCAGAGGGCCCCAGTGGCTGGAATCCTGGGTGCTGTGTATTTATGTAGAAGTTCTATGTGGGAGATTCAATCAGTGGTTTGTTCCCCATCTGACACAGTGGGGCAAAATTAATCACACATTAGGTTTGGAGGTCTGGTGATTTTACTGAGTTTTAAAAAAATATATCATTATTCTAAGGCTGGGAAGTATCACCAGCTTAAAACATGAACTGTTATTTTTCTCAATTCAGATTGAAGCTGAACACAGTATGAAACACAGTATTTCATAAGAAAAGGCAGGATAGATTGGGACTAAGGCTTCCCAAAGCAGTGGAAGTTCTCTGGATGCAGAGCAAACAGCCTATATGTAGCCAATAGGAGTCTGCTGATTTGATCTGGAAAGTGGAGTAGACATTGATGGCATTTAGGGTTGTGGTGAATGTTAGTTCTACGTTGAAATGAATGGCCATGACTACCCTAGGTCTATTAATTTCAGTGGGTCTACCCTGAGTAAAACTTAGCTACAACCCTCAACCTTTTCTGCCGCACAAAAAGCTGTTTGCTCCTTTGGTCGGGGGAGGAATCGGGTGCCTGTATCATTTCTGATAACATGATAGTAATCTTTCTAACGAGAAGACGTTTAAAAGGTACATCCATTAAGTGCAACCTCATTAAGTGTTTTACTTTGGCTGGACATAACATAAAATGTAACTCAGATTTAACACAGTTGCCTTTGCCCACAAGAATACTAGAAGATTTTAATCTCCCAAAATGTGGCCATGCTACTGCAATAAAGAATAGTTTATTAGTGAAATACTAAAGCTCTTCTAAGACTATTCAAAAGACTAGTGATGGATTCCCACTCTCACCCCCACATTTTAAGTATGGTTTGCCTGCTACCAGTTGAAAATGTTCCTCCATTATTGTCACCAATTGCAAAGAGTTTGTGTCCTCTACGGTTTGTGCCCTGCGAGATGTTGTGTGGTATGCATAGAGCCACATAATGGAATCCATTACTCAGAATGAGTGGCCAGAGTAGACCCGCTCTATAGCCTCCTCCCCTTTCCCAGGACTTTGGTCTGTCCATTAAGCACTTGCAAAAACACTTCTAATGAGTGGGAGAAATGCACACCATGGGTGACATGCCTTTAGCACTATGAGTGGGGGAGGAATCCCAAAACTTTAATCTTTCCCCATGCAAAGACTTCTAGTTATTCAAAAGATCATCCAATCGCTGTTGTTCCCAAGACCTGAATACTGCTGCTAAAAGCGTAGCTAATATTTGCTTACTGGCACCAGGATTTTACAGAAAAGCATTGATACAGATTTCGTCACATGCTGCAATGGGCAAAGCCAAGATGCAGTGCTAATTTAAAATATAATTCCTGATATGTTTTGCTGTTCTTTATCAACTTGTATATTGTTGAGGGAGAGGGGGAGAAACACATTGGGCATTAACTGATTAAGTGCCCCTTTTTTGGCTTTCAGTACAACCCCCTTTTTCTGAGTGACACACAGCAAGACAAACAATGGGATCTGAATCAGTCTACTAGAATGCCTCTCATTCAGATGTGCATCTGATCTCTACAGCATTTGTGATTGCTGATACAGCAATGGAATTGGGTACTGATCCAAACATATTAATCTGGTTCTGTGCATGGCCCTTGCTTGCTCAGTGAGGAAAAAATGTTTTGTGCCAAATCTTACCCAGATTGTTCATATAGAATTTCAAGTCACATACCAGTCAAAGAGATACTTACACAATGCAACTCTGAAGCATTTATTTAATGGAGGAGGGAAAATACATTTGCTGAACATTCTGACATTTCCTTTTATATGCATTTAAAATACAGTATTATTTAAAATTGCAACATTTATTCCCACCTTTTTTTCCCCTAGTGAAGGTATGCACCTTCACATACTATGAAGATAAAAACCCATTTTAATGGAAATGTAACAACTCCAAATTGGTAGACTATAAGGCCACCGGCTTGTGCAGTATTTAATTTAACAGCTATAAAGTTTTGTTCGCTTTTCCTTGTCATAATAACTCAGTTACAATTTATAGAGGGTATGAGAACACTTCTCAGAGAACTGTGTTTAAATCCTTCTGGTGCAGCTTATTAAAAAGAAAATCCACAATTTGTATTACACATCACATTTCTCTTACTCAAAGCAGGTTTCCAACATATTTTGAAGCAGACATTGGTCAACTGACATAATTTTTAAAAAGTATTTTCAGTCATTCTAAAATATGAGGATATCAATGCTGCTAGGTATGTTCATGTTTTTCCTACATATGAGAACCACACAGGGTTGTTTGTTTCCCAATACTAAATATATGAGTTGGTGAATCTTCAAAGCCTTCATTATTAACATTTCTGCAGCACACCCTCAATGTTGTGCTTTTGACGCAGCTCTCTGTTGGAACTCACACAGAGATTTGAGTAGCTATATTATAAATACAGTAGTTTCAAAGGACAGCAAGCAGCTTTCTGGCTTAATAGTGTTCTCATACACTATATGCTGATTCTGGGGGTGTCTTTTCGGCTTTGCATTGTCTTAGCCAAGCTCAGAAAGGAACAAAATACATTTATAAATATATGAATTTTGAAAAGCTCAATTAAAAAAACCTCTGCTCATTTTAGGGTTGTTAAATTTTATTGAACCACCCAAGTCCTGAGTGAGTATTTAAAAGATAGTGTTTATTTTATTATGAAAATTCTGTCATTTTGCAGGTACAACTTTAGTTGTATAAGCCAAAATAATTTGTTCATAGTGCAAAGGCAGTCTGGCTTCTGTCCAATGAAATGAAGGGGAAAAAGAGCTCAAACAATATTGCAGAAGAAGAAAACTCTAGCAGAGTATCTGTACTGCATTTTGGCTATATAAGTGACTGCAACTATCTTTTCATATGTTATCCACACAACTGATATCACAGAATCAAAAGTTGTTCTATAAAGTTGTTGTATAAAATATTGTAAAACTGCCCTTAATATGGCTGTTGTTTAAGAAAAGAGCTTCATGGGAAACTGCAATGTGAAACCACTGAATTAAAATTAAAGTACAGCTTCAATGCTATCAATTGTGACTTGAAACGGGACAAAGCTATTTATTACTATTATCACATTTCATGTGTTAATTAGCTGACCTAATTCCAGGGTGCCTATCTTATCAACAACTGTTTTGTAAATTTTCACTGTCTCTGTTCTTTATGCATTTCATTTTCCTTTGACCTCACTCCTTATAATCCCCCCCACAAGGTGTGTGTGTATGTGTACATATCTCAAGATAAAGCTTCATGTATCTGCCAGGGTAGACTGTAGACAATGGAAGATTATGCCATAATATATATATATATTTAGTCTTTAAGGTGCCACAAAACCCTTGGTTGTTTTTGCTGCAACATACCTGACACGGCTACTAGTCTGGGAGGTTTGGGTGGGGGATCAACATTAGTCAGTCATGACTAATCCATTGAACCAGTTATAGGTGGGTAGCCGTGTTGGTCTGCCATAGTCAAAACAAAATAAAATAAAAAATTCTTTCCAGTAGCACCTTAGAGACCAACTAAGTTTGTTCTTGGTATGAGCTTTCGTGTGCATGCTCTAAGGTGCTACTGGAAAGAATTGTTTAGTACAGAATATCTGTAAAAGTATTTTCTCATCAGTGTGTGTCCAAAGTGGAGGGGCGGGGAAGGAAGTAGGATGGTCAGGTGGAACTCAGTTATGTCCATCTGAAAATGTCGGGTAGTTATAGGTCCATTTGCAAAGTATTTGGATGGCATCCTTCCACTGTACACACACACACAATTATCCAAACCTCCGGCTGAGAAAGGAATTCATATCACAATGAAACAAAAATAACCTGTATACTATTTATTTTTGTTTCAAATTAGGGAATTCCTAAAATGAGAAAAGAACTAGTAAGCACACTTCAAAATGCATATAGCAATGGTAGCTGTGGTGTCTATATAATGTGTGTTTTGTAGGATATAAGCTCTTTAATTGCACGTTAACACCCAAACTATATGCATGGTGTTTTTCCATTAGGATGTGATACACCATGAGTACATAAATTTATGGAACATAAGCCCACAACATTTTTAAAAATGTTCTGCTGTATTTAGCAGTTCCTTTTTGAAATGCTATGCCTATCTGCATTCACCAAATCTCTTATTGATGTAATTGTGTACTCCTCCTGAACAGATCTTTCACGATTCATTTCAATTTTTTTGCTGGCATTTGACTTCTGCTTTGTGACTGTCAGCCACCTTTAAAGTATTATATTCAAAGTCATGCAGCTTACCCTCTTTCAGAATTTTCACATTGTCAATACTTCTCCTGGTTGTGTTCAGCTGGACATCCAAATCCTTTACCGTTATGTGTGTAAGGTACAGTAGTTTGTTGTTGTTTTTTAATTCAAGCAGAAAAAAGTGGGCAGAGCTTTTTCTCTTAACAGCTTAAAACTCAGCTGCCTCCCCTCATAATACTTGGGAGGGGGAAAACAACAGAGCACTGAACTTGCCGCAATGCATTCAGTGCTACAGTGACCCCACAGTACAATGCTGAACTAAGATCTTGTACAGTATGTTACTCACAGGAATTGCAGCAACCATACAGTTACTCAACAAATACAAGTTGCTTGTAAACCTTGAGCCTCCTGGCTTGTACCTTCCATTCTTTTTCACAGTTCTAGTTACGGGGTGGTGGTTGTTTTTTTGCAGGTAAGATTGGAATTGGATGTTTTTAAAGTTCTTCACTTTCTACCACAGGCTGGGATGGTGACGAAAACCGCACTGGATTCTCAACAGTTGAGAAAGCAGAAAAAATGTCGAGTCCTTGCCCCGAGAGATTTGCATATCGGGTGCCACCAGGGCGAATCTTTATTGGCTGAGGGATCTGTTGATGCCACTGGGCTGGAGCCAAAAGCAACAACAAAAATCATAAACACCGTACACAAATCTCAAACATCTCTCTTCAATCATACATAAATACTGTGAATGTCTACCCCTACAAACCCACAAGTTGAAACCTAAGAACTAGTGGGAACATGATGTTTCCAGTTCTCAACTGTTCCCAAGTTACTCAAATTAGAGAACTCCCTAGTACAGGGATGGCTAATACCTTTTCTGGCCAAGGGATGGATGGTAAAATGGGCATGACAGAGGCACAAAAATGGATGTGGCGAAAGCAAATAATTAATAACTAACTTTCTACTCCACCCAGAGCCAGTCCCTTCCCTTCCTTATTCCCACCAAATACATTCTTTGTGTATGTATCCTGTCTCCGACTCTTCGGTATCCAACTCGGACCAAGCTGCTTCTAAATTGTCTCCCCATTATCTAAGTTGCTGTCTTTGCTATTAACCCTCTGTTCAAAGCTTATCCATATACTCTACCTGGAGTCTCAGTTCAGCTGAAACAGCATAGCCCTGAGCAAACTTATCTCCCTTTATTATGTCAACCAAGCAAAATATCTCTAAATTAAAAGGACAACGCTAAATTCAAGAGAATTTCCCAACAGAGGAATAAGATGAGAAAAGGTGACAAGCTACCAGCATGGAATTGGTAAAGTACATCAGTTCAATTATTTTATTACTGAAATCGGGGCTGAGGAAGCTGAGCCCCCATCCTGATATTGGTGGACTACAACTCCCACCATCCCAAACCATTGGCCCTGCTGGCTGGGCCTGATGGGAGTTGAGTCCCACAACACCCAGATGGCCACAGGTTCTGCATTCCAGACGTAAACTGTAACCACTTACCGTATATGTCAAGTCTAGCAGTGCAAGATACGATACCAGCCTCATTTTTTGCAGACAAAGTGTACCAGCCAGCATCTACTTTCTTAGCCGGCTGAATCAGAAGGCAAACATACCCTGTAGCATCTTGATGCATACTGAAAACAAAAATACCAAGGGTTCTTGTGTTATTTGCTGATATAACTGGGGCTGTTACAACCATACAAGGAAAGGAAACTTCACAAATATTTAATGTAAGGCCTGGCTTAGTACCCAGCATCTCCAGGTAAGGTTGGGAAAGACTTCTGTCTGAAATCCTAGAAAGCTGCTGCCAGGCAGTACTGAGCAATTTCCTTCCTATGTTCAATGTTCACATCTGTCCCTCTCTCACAGGTACAACTGTAGTAACCCTGAGAAAGAAAAATTTCCCAGTACACCTAAATTCTTAGACTAGACTAGGTGTCCTGGAAATGACATGTTGCATTGCTCCTCTTGTATGGAACAACACTAAAGATAACTTTTCTTACAAACATTTTCTTTCTGTGTTTATATGCTTGTCTACTTGTAAACATACATAATACATACAAGGTACATGCAGCTATGGCCAATTGTGGTTGTTCAGTGCATGCTTATGCAGCAATTTACAGGCATAAAGACTTCCGCTGCAGGATCCCTCTCTTTAATAGGGCAGTCTTCTTACACAAAACCTGTATAAACAGAGCCATACATGCTCCAGCCCTTATGGTGGATAAAATCAACTTCATGGGTAATAATGGACTTCATGTTTGGAACTTAGTGCTTGCTGTTTCTTAGGCCTGATGCACGATAAAACTAACTCTCCTGAGCAAGGAAATGCCTCCCCACTTGTAGAATGTCAGGTATTATCCCATCTTAAAAATATTTAAAGCTACCTCATCCTCTCTCTATGGGGAGGAATGGTTTCATTGTCTTTCTTCCAATAAAAGACTGGGGGTGGCATTCCAATCACTCTGCATTCTAGCCGGACTGGATGTCCTTCTGGTACTCCACAGTTCTGTAATTTCTCAAGAATCACTGGAGCCTTTTTAACTTCTTTTTCTGGAAAAGATGGAAGCAAAGGCTGGTGTGATTCTCCTGTCTGGTTTCTCTCTCACCCCTCACCCCTCCCCGCCCCACTAGACCACATTTTAATTTAATGTTAACATTCAGACCTGCAAACAAAATTTATAATGCTACAAAATTACTCATGTGATTCTCCAAGCTTATTTGGCAAATTGCAGCCCACCATCAGGAACAATACCATTCACAACAGTATAGTTTCTGGAAAACCCCAAAATATGTGTACAGGTATGTATCTGTTTGTGTATGTCTGTTGGCAGGGAGATGGCATGAGTACAAACATTCTTACACCAAAGACACATTTTTCTTAATGGAAATTGCTGGAATTGGCAGACAGAAGCTTGATCATTTTCAGCCCTGTTTTCCTTCTGCCCTGTTCATATCACTATACCGGATTACATATTAAAGTTTCCTTCCTCCAAAAAAGGCGCTTCCTCTAAAGGAAGGGAATCATTGACTGTAGTCCACTGTTGACTGATTTGCTTTAAAAAAATGCATTCTGCCTTTCTTCCGAAATACAAATAAATATAATGCTGTCGTCACACAACCCCCCTACAGGAGCATCTGTAGTGCCACATTACAATCCTGGATTTGTGTGAAGTCAGGGTCCAGTAAGAGGGGCCATGGCATTTGGCTGCCTTCTCCTTAAAGGTCCACTGATGGGGAAGGCCTGAGGCCTGTTAACCCCTTTCCCTTTTAAAATAGGTCTCCTTGTGTAAGTGCCCAAGCAAGGTGCTTCTTTCATGTAATTCCAGCAATATTCTGCATGACAAAGGTTGGTTCCATCCTTCAGGTATGAAATGGGGCAAGTTCCCTTAGTATCAAGAGACACAATAAACAATGAGGATTTTCATTTGCCTCTGTTTTTGCCAATGGAACCATGACACTGCAATGCATGTTGTAGCCTCTGCATTAAACATCTAAAAACAGCCTTACCTACAACACTAAGCTCCAGGCTGAATGAATTTTGTCCTGTTTTGTTAGTGGCAATGCAAGTGTAAATTCCAGCATCGCTTTGTGTAAGCGGATCAATAAGCAGAGAGTGCACTCCTGTCTCTCTGACCAGCATCTTATGAGTGGTGTCTGGTAACACTGGCTTGCCATTCAGAAGCCACATCAGGTCAGGAGGTGGCAACCCACTCACCTAATAGACAAACGAAAAAGCAAGCAAACAAAAACCAACAGTTCCAGTTACAGGTGGGTAGCCGTGTTGGTCTGCCATAGTCAAAACAAAATCGAAAATACTTTCTAGTAGCACCTTAGAGACCAACTGAGTTTGTTCCTGGTATGAGCTTTCGTGTGCATGCACACTTCTTCAGGTATCTGAAGAAGTGTGCATGCACACGAAAGCTCATACCAGGAACAAACTCAGTTGGTCTCTAAGGTGCTACTAGAAAAACCAACAGTGACATTATTATTGTTGTTTATTACATTTCCCCATCCATACCTTTAAGTAAAACAGACTTAGATTAGGTCCAGAGTGAGATTAAAACATCCATCACTTTTTATTCCATTTCTGTTTTGTTCCTTGGTGCCCCAATTCAAAGATTCTCAAGAGGAAACTGGGAAAATTCATGCCATCTTTGTAAGTTACAACATTTAATGCAGGATGTGGTGCAGGGCCAGAAGAGGGCCCCCACCCCCGCTGAAGTACAATGTTAAAGAGGAACATAGGGCGACAAATTCTGTTATGCCTGAACTGGGCCACTGTGCTTTTCATCTTGTCATTTTTTTTTGTGGGGGGAGCAGCAGACCATGCCAAAAATATATATATTTTATGATCCATTTGCTTATGTTGCCATTTATTCCTTCAAGGAGTGCATTTGCATGGCTGTGACAGGGCAAGAAGAGAGTTGGTGGTTTCAATTACCTCTGCTCCCCTCCAGGCTTGTGATTTTCTCTTGGTTGAAAATTTCCACAAAAGCCAAATGTTTTAAAGTCACATACTGATAGTTTTGGAGTTTTGTTGTTGTCGTTTTTGTGTGGTGATCAGCCTGAACCCAGCCTGCACTGATTTTCTCCAAAGAGATGATCAAATGCTAATGCAACAGGGCAAACAAAGAAAGCCAGCCAACCTTGCAATCCAGTCTACAAAGCCGTCCTTCGTGAGCTACCATGTCCCCAGGTGCCTGCAGAAAATAAGGCCGGAAAAATCGCTCCTGGACAGGTTCCTTATCTCCTTCTGGTATACGGGATCTTCCCCTGCAATGCAAAAACCTGTAAACATGGGATGAGCTTGGGAGGCAGGGCTGCCATCTTAGAAAAAGATGAACTCCCCAGCCAAGCTTAATCTTTAATCTTTGGGCATCTCCCTCTGTTCACTGCTGGTGAACCCACCATAGCTTCAGTTTGCCCAGTTCACTCATGTTTACCTCACAATATATCTACACACCAAGGATCAGGTGGTGTTGGTTGTTTTTACCTGTGTGACTGGATTGCTGTTGTTAATCTACCACGCATTGGAAGAGTTTGAACCAGTAAGTGACCAGAACAGCTGATTCTCCCCTGTCAGAACGATATAGGAGAGAAGTAACACGATTCATTAAATTGTCTCCTTCCTCATTGCTGCTGTTGTGGTGTTTAAGACCAATATACGGTTATGATATAACAGAGGTACTAGTCAATTGGACTTTCCAAAGCTATGCAGCTTTGTAACAAGTCTAAAGCTTGGAGGAAGGGTGCAATACAGTTTTAAAGGGAAGTAAACCCTTACCTGTGGATTTGCAGCCATGAATGTATAGTTTCCATCATCATCGTTCGTGGTCTCTTCAATATGCAATGAGCATGTCCCATCACCCTCTCTGATCATCTTGAAATGTCCATCTTTCTTTGAAATCTGCTTGCCATCCTTAAACCAATATACCTGCCATGATTGTAAAGAAAGGAGACTTAGGCTGCACACTTACCGGTGAAAGTAAGTCTCACTGAACTCAACCAGACTACATTCTACACAATTTTTGCAGTGCCCCCGAGGCTCTGCCCCCAGTGCAACTGAACTGGTTGTGCTCTCCTAAATCTGTCTCTGATAGTTGCTACAGCTACAATCCTATACATACTCCCCAAAAAGTAAATCCAATTGAATGGAGAATGGTTCATTTCTTGGGCTACTTGAGATTGAACAGTCCACCAAGAAGCCCTTCCCCACCACATTCAAATCAATTTACTAGGTGATCACAAGTCATTGTACTCTAAGCCTTCACATACACTATATGTTTAAAACACATCTCCAGCATGGTCTTCCCTTCTTTTGGATTTCTGGGCACCACCTACCTTAGGTATAGGAATTCCAACAATTTTGCAAGTGAAGGTAGCAGGGTACCCTTCCAAGACACGGAAATGCTTGAGTCTCTTGTCGAAGATTGGGGCAATGCACTTGCCTGTAGGGATCTCATCATGCTCAACTTCATCATCTGATTCATCCACTGGGGTACGTTCAAGGCGAAACTCTATTTCGTTCATCAACCTCTGCTCAAAGCTGGAAATTTTATATTCCTGCAATATAACCCAGTGGAGGGACATAATTAGTTACAAAATTTGTACTCCAATATATTGCTGAAATCACAGTTCACAGCAGATACTTCAATGTTGTTTCCTTCATCTTCATAAAGACTGGCTTTCCCCAGAACCAAGCAGTAGGACCTTTCCAAATGAAACTTGTGCATTGAGACATTACTTCAACCTCTGAGTTTACCGTGGGTGAGATAAAATGGGTTTTGGATTTCTCCATTCCACTCCAGCTTCCTTCCCTTGCTCCCCCCAAAATGAACTGACAATGCCTTCAGACCATCACTATTTTGTGTGAGAATTCAAGTCTGTAGTAGAGATTTAGGTTTTTGCAATTAAAGTGCATTATAAACATTCTGTTGCCCTAACACAACAAATCTACTTATAATCCCCCCGGCAGACATTTTGCAGATAGAAAAGTGACAGGAAAATGCACTGAAAAGTGTAGAATGAGCAAGCGATTAACAGAAAATATATAAACACCCCATAAGCAAATCAGTACAAAAACCGAACAAAAACTGGACATAGTGTAATATCCATGTAAGCTTCAGGCAAAATAGGATAAATGCTCAATAAGCACTTCATTTGGAGGCACCCTGAGTTATCCTGAGTCTTGCTCCTGATGTCACCTGGCTAAACTACAAAGGGTTAGAGGCCTGCAGCCTCATGAAAGCACACAGCATGTACATTTCCTCTTATACTTTGTTTGTTTATCCTGAGGGTCAGATTTTGGCTTCACTCAAAAAACTGCACTATTCGAATGTGAGATATTGATGCAATGATCCAGCCAAAAATATGCATGCATGATCCAGTCCCATTGAAGTCATTTCGACAAGATTAGAGCTGAAAGTACCCAATTTGTGAGATTCTTCACCTTCAAAAAAAAGGAGGATTGCACAAAAATGGTTGCCTTTTGTCAGGAGCACTAAACATTAATGGAAGTGCATAGATAGCAGAGAGGACACACTTACTTTTCCATCACACAGAGACTGGCAGGTTGAAGCTTCTTAAGTGTTAGCTTACCACCTGACTAGGACTAGGCAAAAGGTGGAATATTTTAATCACAACTCTCCCCTCTTTTTAAAGAAAAGTATTAGCAGTTGCAGGGAGTCCCCAAATTTGATCAGGAGGAGTGTGGCACTGGGGGAGGGGATTCGGCCCCTTCCCTCATAACATTTTCCTGCATAAAAGCACCCTTCCCCTGCTCCAAAACATGTTTTTCCCAATGGGGAAACCATGCAGGCACCCACCATATGATACTTGTCCATGTGCTAATGAAGAGTTTGAACATATGCTATGTGTGCTGTTATTGTGTTATGAAATAACCAGACATTTCCCCTTTAATTTCTCCCTTCCCCAGGAAAGTCTTGAGAGCAGTATACTTATTGCCTTCCAGGTCACGGATGCAGAATGTTAGGTAACTGAATTACGGTAGTTATAAAAATTTGTATCCCAAGCTAAAAATAACTTATAGAGAATTGTTGACAGTTACTTCCAGTGACCCATTTGACTGGATCCTGTTTACTACTGAATTCTTGTTTATATAATACCATTTTACTGGTTTGTACATTGTATCTCTGTTTTTAGGATACTGTTTTATTGTTTTTATGGTGTATTTTTGTATTCAGTACTGTACTGCTTTTAAATAAATAAATATTGGTTGTTTTAATTTTGTCCCAATCTATCTTAAATCTAACAACGAGAACAAACAAATTGATAGTGGGCTTTCTTGTGTGCGTTATTTTTTATGTCCATCTTTCCTCCTTGCATGGAATCAAACGTTTGTTTTTTGGAATCTGAAGGGCTATGGACTACTCTTAAACTGAACTTCCTATAAATCTTTCACTGCAGGGCAGATAACGTCAGGACAATTTTAATTGGGAAAATGCTATGTGGTAGGGATGCTTAAGTCCCTCTTCCCCCAGTGCTATGAGGAATCTTTCTTTTCTTTTTCTCTCTCAGTGTGTGCGGGGCATCCTAATTATGGTTCTTCTGCATCACATTGAATTGGATCCTTAAAATATGTCCTAAAGAAGAATGGTTTTCATAAGTTCATCCAACAGTGAAAGACTGAGCCATGAAGCCATGAGTCCACCACTAGATGGGGGTCGTCAGATCACCTTTGAATTGGCTGTGCTTCATGGCTTTTCACCAGCTGGCATGCAAAGCCTATCCTTCTAGAATTTCACCTTGTTTAGTTTTCTCTTTCATGAAGCATGCCTCAGCAAATTGCTATACAAAATGGAGCAAATTCCTGTCTCAGTTACTTGCTTCTGATGGTTGTTACAGAATGCCTTTGCAAAATAGAAAGGCATGAGTTTCTAATAGTTGCCAACTGAATGCACTTATTCCATGGTAGTAGATAAAAAAGGTCAAACATTCTGCTTATTGCTTTGTGATCTAAGCCTCCAAAGTTGCTAAAACTAAGGTCAGTCTGAACCAGGGAAGTGCTGGACCCCAGACATCATATATTTCAGCTCAGTCCATAGATGTAGTATTCACACTTCACATATTTAACTTGAGGTAATTTTAAACTGGCTTAATATTTTAACTTTTGTATGCTTTAAAAGTATGGTTGTGAATTTTTCCCTTTTTGTAAACTGCTTTGAGGTTTCTTACAATCTAGTAGCATATAAATTTTATAAAATTAATTAATTAACTAATTTAAGGGCAAACTAGATGTGCAAACAGGCAACATATGTGTTTAAATGTGTGGGTTCCTTGCAATATGCACAGAAACAGGAGCCCAGACCTCTCTTAATCATTGCTTTTGCCTCTATTGCAGATAGAAACCCAGGCATTTAATATGCACATATGCTCACTATGTATATTTGATCATTAAATGAGCCCTTTTTGTACCATGTTAAAACTGTAAAAATGTGAATTGACATTAGCCTGTAAACTGGGAATAATAGTGTCTCTGTGAAGTACTTTGGGATAGGATGGGATTATCTAGCTAACTAACTAATAACACATAGAGCTAATGTCCTTCTAGAATTTAGAGCTTCTTTATTATATGGGTTTACAGAACATCTGTCTTGAAGTATAACTTCCTTGTTCTTAACAAATTGGGAGCTTCATAATTGTCAAAAATTTTCAATTACTGTCAACTAATTGTCAAGAATTATCATGGAGGTATTTTCTGTTAGAAATAAACACACACACACTCCCTGCCACTTCCAATTGTGTTAATGGCTGAATTTCAGGTTTTCAAATTCTAGTCATCAGATTTACATATGGAGCCTAGATGGGAGGGTTAGCAGGGTTGTACCTTAGATACATCCTGAGCTGTAAAGTTGAAGATTGGGGTACCATTGCTTGGTCCCTGAAGCTTGCGAGCCAGATTTTCATCATAGGTTGCTCTCTGGTAGAGGGAAGTAATGGGATTAGGAAAATATTATTATGATTTATTTGGGCATAATTTTAATAAAATCTAGCACAGGCAACAGAAGGGAGTTTCAGAAGTGACACGTAATGTGGGGTTTGATTAATCACCCAGTACTGCAGTGCACACACCATTTCAAATAATTAAGAGAGCACAGAGTATTTTACAAGCTGGAAGGGACAGTTTAACTCCCAGTGATGTGAACAAAAAAGTCCCCACTGGTTAAAATGAGGAGCTGAATTGCAAAATCTGAGGTAAAAAATAAATAAAATTCAGTTCCTTCTTACTACATGGAGGTAGCGGGGACGACTGAGAGACCTTCCTTTCTCCCCCCACCCTCTTGTAAAATTTGAAACAAACACCTTAAAATAAAGGATGGGGGG
Organism: Lacerta agilis; assembly: GCF_009819535.1. NCBI lineage: Eukaryota > Metazoa > Chordata > Lepidosauria > Squamata > Lacertidae > Lacerta > Lacerta agilis. Next base: position 25,865,557 of record NC_046316.1, on the reverse strand, counting down.
AACCTGTGGCTCTACAGATGTTGTTGGATTACAAGTCTCTCATCCTTGAACAATGGCTATGGTGGCTGGGCCTGGGACTTGGAATTCAACAACATATGGTGAGCTATAGGTTCCCTATCTTTGCTTTAAGTGTTCTCTGGTAACAACAGAGGGCTTTGTATGGCTGAGGACGGCTGCAGCAGCCCTGTGGGCTGATTTTCCTTTGCACTTACAAGGAGACACTGTTTTCAAAATAAAAAAATGTTGCTTTTTGTTAAAATTTGTCCTTTTCTTTTGGCTATTTTGAATTAACTTAAAGGGGACTATGTAGTAGCACAGATTTAAACAATAAGAAACGTAAATAAAGCTTGGGACATTCTTGTTGTTGTGTTCCTTAAAATATTACAATTAATTGGGAAAACTAACATGAATTTTTGGCATATACGATAAGATAAATCAGAGTATACTCTGTACTCTGTTTGCATAAAAGCATTAAAGAAGACTATAGTGTTCTGCTCTGCAACATTTTCAGGAAACTGAACAAATAAACCCAGAATCTCTCCAATGAAGTTGTTCACTCCTGATACCAGTGGAACAAAAACAGGCAGCCTGAGGCCTTCTTTCTGTTTCAAAACGGGCAGAATGCTAGGGCCCTGTAACAAAAAATGAGCATACCCTGGCAGGAAAAATGATGGGAAGATGCACTGGAAATTGTGGGATAACAATTACTCAACAGAGTGTCATCTAACCTCCCTGCAAACAAATTTGGATAAATGCTCAATAAACAAGTCATCTGATAGCAATCAGAGCCCCTTCTATTGCAGCAGCTGTTGTGTGGCTGGTAAAACACAAGAAACTTCCCTGCTATCCAATCCAGGCAACAAAGGTGCATCTAGGGGAGCTCGACCAGTTCGGTTGCATCAGGCATGGAGATTCTGGGGCGCTGCAACTATGACATCCAGCAGAAGGAGGGAGTTGGGGAGGGACACACACACCAGATTTTGGCATTACACAGGGCGCCACAGAAATTTGAGATGCCAAGGTCCGCCACTACAAGCAACCCAGCAGAGGACATCCTTCTCTCTGACGGGGCCTCAGCTTTGAGCTCTGCCCGACCTGAACACAGAAACCAATGACACACTAGGACTGAAGCCAGAAGACGGAGCTGCTGGAAGGACTAGCAAACTGCTGCTCCATTGTTTTCAGTGAGAACCCTCCCCTTTCAGGAAAGCAAGGACAGTTTGCTGAGGGGAGAGAAATACTTTTGTTGCTAGGGAGGATTTCTGTGCACACATGCTCAGTAGGTAGGAGGCTCCTTAGCATTCATTTCGGTGAAATGTTTTGGTGGCACAGGAAGCAGGTGTGTATCCTGAACTTGATGTTGAAGGGTTGAAAGTGTCAGTCCTGCCTGACTTTGTCACCGTGCCTGACTTTGCTCTGCCCTCTTCATACCTCTTCTGGTTCTGGGAGACCAGAAGGGAGGGGAGAGCAGAAGGGCTTCCAAGCAAGAGGCATTATCACAGCTCAAGCCAAAGGACTCAATGAGGCCACAGAGCGGGGGCAGTCAGGGGTTTTAGGGATGGGGCAGAAGAAAAGAGAGGGGCAAGGAAACAGGGTAGTGGGTATGTATGTATGTATGTATGTATGTATGTATGTATGTATGTATTTATTTATTGTTAATGTTTCTATACTGCCTTTCTGTAAACCAGCAAGGCAGTGTACAACTGATCAGAATCAAAAAATTGCATTAAAAGTATATCTTTAAAACCTAAGCCACTGGAGCACAAAACGTGCAGGAGGAATGACTTGTTGAGATGTCACTCTGTGTGGATTCATGTGGGGGCAATGTTAACATATTACACCTGCTTTTTTCATGCAGCTTCCCCTACCTCATCTCAGGAAGACAGGTGGGAATTGAGGCAGGACACACGACACTGTGTGAGCAGCACAAGCAGATGCTGGCAAGAAGAGCAGCAGAGCTTCTGGGAAAGGTCAGCCCAATAAATTAAGCTCATGATTCTGAAGGGCTTCAGAACTCTGCTCTCTGCCACTCCACATTCTGATTTGATAAAAACTATTAATTAAACCCAGATCTATGACTGATATAGAAAACCTGATTTTTAAAACATCAAGTGCTTTAAACATACTTGTAATAAAACAAACTAATGAACAAACTTTTAATTGCTCATACAAACTACACCAAAATGGCACCAAAATGCAGTGCAGTTGGACATTTGTTGTGATGTCAAGATCTGCAAAGAGGCCCAGCACCCCAAAAGTGCAGCCATTCACACTTCTTGTGGAGTGTCCAAAAAGGGTCAGATGTAGCATGTTACTATGTTCCACTTCTCCCAGGTTAAGGGTAGGTGCCTGGTCTAAGGTACACTCCCCACCACTGCCACAAAAAATACCCTAGAGCGAGTACTTTTAGACCCCACCCCAAGTGGTCAATTGCTGAAAATATTGGGAAATGAAAGATGAAGAGATGGAAAGAATGAAAATGCTTTGGATGGAACAACAATGAAGTAAATGGCAATCACAATTTATTACCATGGTAATTAAAGATGGCTAAAAATTAATGTTTCGTATCATACAATCCTATGCACATCAATTCAGGTGTAAATCCCAGTGCGTTCAGTGGGGCTTACTCCCAGGTAAGTGTGCACAGGATTACAGCCTCAAAGTTCTTGGCTCACTGTTCAATGTATAAATAAATAGCTCATGCTCTCATCAGCACAAAGTGACTGTTGTTTCTAAAGGAGTTATTATGCCGTTAACATAAAGGATTGGGTGGTATTTCACAGTAGCCTTCTAAGAAATTCATCTCACCGCTTCAGCAAGTACAAACTTTAGCACCTATGATTCATCTGCAAAGACCCATCATGTGCCTGTGACTTACTAGAAGTGGTTTGGCAGGTGACTATGTCCCCAGAGCAGTCAACCAACCATATCACCTAAGTTATTGCCTGTGGGCAGTCTACCTCCAGGCTGATTTCCTTTTGTAAATATAAATATTTGGGCAAGGGTGGGGACAGCTGATTTACATGCACTCCATGGCAGCTGCAGCTAAGTTTGTATAGGGAGCTCCTCACAAACCCGTTGGAAGACAAAAAATTGCCCCTGCATTGTCGTTAGTACATTCCTATGTGCTACTTCACGTTTATATATACAGGAGCAAGGTCAGGGTTTAACTGGACTCCAAGTCACCACACTTGGCCCTTGGACCTGTTTTCAGCAACAGGGCTCAAATCTGGGTCAAGTGAAACAACAGTTAAAAATAGAATATATTTTCATGTGTGCAACAGTACTTTCCCCTACACCACTGAGCAATCACAAACATTCACTTATTCTGCAACTGCTAACATTTCAAACAGGGCTGTCATATTTTTCAAAGTTCCATCTTGGGTGAGAGGAAACCCCATCCAAAACACTCATTTTAGGAATCAAACTATGTTTACTTCTCCATCACCCTCTTTCCTCCTTTCTTTCCCTTGTCTTGTACTAGCGTCTAGAGGCATCATAAAACATTTGCTGTGTGGTTATAAATATATTTAAATTCTTAGTCGCTTTGAGACAAGACTCTTTTTTTGCAGAAAGTGACAAATAACAACAACTGTATTTTTTATATCCATTAGTTCCATGGTTCCCTATTGGCTAAGTACTGCAGAGCCCCCTGTTTTTCAAAAGCCAAGCCATGGACTCCCTACTTTTGAAAATTTTGATATCTCTATGGCAACTTTGTTGGTTCCTTAGAACTAGCAGCAATCAGCAAATCCAGTTTACAAGTCTCCTGCATCCTAGGAGATCAGTGTTCCGGTCACTTGCAAAGACGCTATGAACACTCAAGAAAGCTCATCTCTGATCTGAGAAGTGAATCAAAGAACTATGTAAGCAACAGAAGTTCTCACCTCTGATCACTCAGTCTTCTCCCCTTCTGGGAAGTCACTAGACATTGTCCACACAATTTCAAGCCAAACTGCATTTCCTTCAGGATTAGAACCCTTAAAAAAATATCAAACAGCAACTCCCTGATAGATCTCTCCTCCACCTCTGCCATCCCTCCAATAAGCTTAACAGGAAGCAATGAGCAGAAGCTGCAGTGCTAAGACTGGCGGTGAGAAGAGAGGTGCCTGGTGGAGCAGCTGCAGCAGCCACTGCCAACTTCATTTCCTCAGAATGCCTCTGGGCTCCAGCATAGCAGTCCAGAGGAATTCTTCTCAAATTAAGATGGGTTGGATGCAGCCTCACCTGGTACTTCTCTTCACTGTGCTGGGATGAGCACTGCCACCCAGAAAATGACTTTAAAAAAGCATGCCAGCAAGTAGCAGCAGCAGCAGCAGCTGTAGCAGGTCTTGTAGGGCCCTGCCATTTGCCTCACCATACCAGACACTGATGCTGCACCTGAATATACACACAAGAGTTCTGTAAATCTCAGCAGCAGCCCCGCTGACAATGATTAATGTTCTGATCCTAAACATTAGGCCAGTGTATGTGCCTGTAATGCCAGTAAAATGTCACACTATCCCCAGGCACAATGCCATGTTGTGTGACATTTTGCTAGCCTAGTGTGTTGGGTGTGTGAAAAGGTGTGGGCTTAAAGTCCAAGAAGAGCACATGTTTAAACAGTAGGCAGTGCTCTTACCTGTGGGCCATGTGGAAATGCATCATCCCGCAAATGCAGTCTTTTCTCCAGGTCCTTGACAACAGCAGCTTTGTGATCTCTGATTGAATCTTCTGTTGACAGTAGTAAAGGCCTAAGATTTTTCTTCACCGTTCCCTGGCTTCCACTATAAAACAAATCTTCTGTTAAAATGCTGCTTTAGCATTTCATTAACCCATGCTTCTTTTCTTTTCTATTTTTTTTTCTACAAAAAACCACTGCCAACAAAAAGAAACTGTTCAGATCCAGATAGGGTCCATATGTGGATTGAGTACATCCAGCTCTGTAAATTATGATGCAATGAGGGCGCCTGGGGGACTTCAACGCTCACCTTCTGCACCAAACAGCTGATCAGTGCAGATGCAATTTATTTCATGGGCTGAGTGGTATAGCCCTTGCTAGTGCACACACACTGTATGGAACCAAGGTCTTAGTCAATGATCCCAATCATTATGAAGAAAGAGGATGGCAAGTTCTAAATAGACTAAGGCTGTAATCCACTGGATAACTATTACTGATACTATTACAATATCCAGATTTTCAAGTATAAAGCTCCTGGAGATGCCACAAACTTCTGTTAAAAATAAATTAAACAAAGCTAAAAATGCAGTTAAAGTGAAGCAAAATGTAAGTGAAACTCATTGCAATAATAAGGTCTGGAGGTTGCAAAGGTCAACACCAGCTTGGTGGGATCCCTTGTCTTCAAAGAAGCAGCATGGCCAGTGCAATAGCTGAAGCTGATTTAAAAAACAAACTGCTCTAGGGACTGCAAAACCTGCTTCCCAAAAAGCAAGGGAGAATCTAGAATAACAGTAGGGTCAAGAAGCTGCTTTAGTAGGATAGCAACCACCCCATCCATTGTTTCTCTTTATTTGTAACCAGTGCTTTTTTTCTAAAAAAATGTTTAGGGGAACTCTCATTTTCCTCCTCATATTGAAATACTGCCCCTCAATGAGGCCAAACTTAGATTCACAAAATATTTAGGGGCATGCGTCCCCCTGAGTCCCCCCAGTAAAAAGCGCTGTTTGTAACCTTTATTAATTAATATCAATATTTAACCCCACCAGGGCACAAGGATTTCATACTAACATCCACTCCAACTTGTCTGAATTAAGTTTTAGTCTGTTCAACCTCATTCATTTGATCATCACTTCCAAACACTGGAAGACAGAAATGGCAGCACATGGATGTTTAGCTGGATGTTTAGGTATAAGGCATACTGGTGACACTAAACTCCAGATGATCTGTCCCAACAGGTTCATACAGTGATGTATCAATAGTGCTCCCCCCCCCCGCCCCCGGGCAAAAGAATAGAAAGTGCTAAGTGGAATTCAGAACTCCCAAGTAAGCACATAGCGGTCTGACAGAATGAATAAGCATGCATGGTAAAAAGATCCTCCTCTTCCCTACCATACACTTTCCAATTTGGGATAGAGATTCTAAACACAGAATATTAAAAATAACCTTGCCTGTGATATTGCACACAGACTCCTGGAGAGCTTTCCTTCAAAGGACCACTTCCCCCCCTCTTTCAAGAGCTCATCAATGTATAGGTTCTAACAATGGAGGCCAAGTTGTTAACTGTGCTCAGGGCCGTCTCGTCGTAGGGGCTGGGTGGCGCGGTGCGCCAGGGCGCCGGGCCCCCCAGGGGCGCCCCTGTGAGCCCACCAGCATACCGGGCGCCCCCTCCCTAACCCGCCCCCGCCACGGGCGGGCGCTCGTGTGCCGGCGGGCGAGCTGCAAGCCACCCGCCCTCCAGAGCCCCAGCTGGAGCGCTGGGAAGGGCACACAAAGCCCCGCACCGCTCCAGCGCCATGCCCCTCATCCCCCGCTCGCCCACCCCCCCTCCCGAAGGTCACCCAGCACGGGAGGGAGGCGGGCGGAGAGGCGGCACGCTGGGGGCGCCGAGGGATCGTTGCGCCACGGCGGCCAATCCCTTTAAGACGGTCCCGACTGTGCTCAAAATACCCTACCCCATAATTATAATTTGGCAAATGTTTCCTATGGACAAACCATCCCTGTCTGTTCTTTCACAATGGCTCCCTCATACCAACTTGAATGTGTAACATTTCCATCACTTACGGAGTTGGTGAACTTTTAGGTAGACCCATGGCATTCGTTGGGGGTGTAGAAGGAAGAGAAGGTAGAACAGAGCTGAGGAAGGCTACCGGGTTCTGAATTCGACCAGTTGGAGAGAGAGGAGTAGGAGGCACATTTTGGGGCTGGAACTGATTCATGCTAGATACAGAAAGCAACAGTGGTGGCAACACAGGTTCTTTGGGACTTGTAAGAGACTGCTCCGTTTGGTTTGCCAACCCCCCTGGAGGCCATGTCTGGGCTGGTGGGGATCCTAAGAAGTTCTCCTTGTTGGTTGTCCTCTGGGATCCTTGTGGTATATTGCTGAACGAAGGCATGGGGGAGCTGGAAGGGGAGCTGACAGCTGGGGTCGTGTTCTGAGATGCCAGGAACTGCTTAGGACGTGTGTACGTGAATGTCTGTGTTGAGGGACCCTTGTTTTGCTTGTATGTAGTCGACGAAGGCTGTTGCTGTTGCTGGCTGGATGAAGTAGCAGAGTTCAGTGTGCCAGTACTGAATGGCAACTCTTTTGGAGGTGGGGGGGATGGTTGCTGTGTTTGCTGTTGCTCAAGCAAGACCTGGGTGTGTAGCTGTTTTAACAGGGTGGGATCCCTGCATACAGAAACAAAAATGGATGAAATATTTATTAGGGCCCATAAGAAAACAATTGAACTGGTTGCTTTTGAAATCAAGTGAAGATTTCCAATTAGATTCTCAAATCCTTCCTAGACCATTGCTCCAGGCCAGTACTGAAACAACATATGCTTTGGGGTTCAACTGCAGAACTGCTGTCTGCGGTCCTGAACTCTAAGCCACTGGACACTTCAAACCCTTATGTCCCTGCCCAGGATCCTGACCTTGCCCCAACACCAAGTCTGTTCCAGAATGCCACACCTGCTTTTCTCCATCTTGCTTGCACCTAACCCTCCTCTGAGTGGCCGTCTTCATGATGGATCAGGACAGGGACCACAATCTTCTGTAACAACAGGTGTGTTACAGATCATGGTTAAGGAGGTGTCCTTAATCACAGTCCCTGCCTGGGACGACACACAAAGTCAAACCTTGGTTTAGCTGCTGTACCACATTGACTTAAAAGGATGTAGAAGGAGCAAAGCAGGTATGAATTCCTCCTTGGGAGCAAGCATGGCCCCAGTAAGCCATGGTTTGATTTATCGTGACGTGTGAATCAATTAAAATGGAATTCCATTTCAGACACGGCTAAAGCTTTAAAAATGCCTTCTTACTTACAGTTTTGGTTTAGCTAACACAGGAGGTGGCTCTTTAGAAGGCGAGGTTGGCTCCTGGTTTTTAAATATCTGTCCATTGATCTTATCCGGGAAGCAGTTTGGTCTGGTTTGATTTGTAGGCCCTCCTCCACCCTCTGATGAAGCTTCGCTTCCTTGATCATCTTCCGGAAGCTTAAAGTGCACATGAAGGCCTATCTTGGAACTTGACCGAGGTTCATTGTGGTTTACAAGAACTCCTTCCAGTTTAGGCTTTGGAGGCTGATCCACCCGTGGAAGTGAAGGGGCAGGTGCAGAAGGTTGCTGCTCAGCAGCAACTAAACTGATAGAACTTATAGTATGGAGAGCAGCATTATTATTCTGGTCCTCAGGTCCTGGAATAGCAAGCATTACAGTTATGGCTTTGGTAACTCATTACACAAATTAGTGACAACAGGGGTGCACAGAAGGGGCAAAATGCATTTTGAGTGGTGTGCAAGCTTTGTCACTCATATCAGATTACTGAAAGCAAGACAAAATATTTTAGGATTTTTGTTTGGGGATGTGTGCTTTGGAGGTGCCTGTGACCCAAATATGCTGAACTCGATTACAGTGACAGCATACACATATTAATCAGAGAGACCTAAAATACGCTAAACTTGATTGTCTTGCAATTGGTGCAAACAAGCCTTGTTTAAGTTGGTGTGACAGATAAGGAGCAGTTAAAATGGTCTGCTCTTCATGCAGTTTAACTGCACAATCCTGATTAAAAATACTCAAGAAAGCAGTGAAAACAGAGTGATAGAAGTCAAATTTATGAATCCTGACTAGTAGGAACATGGATGAGTGGAACCTTAAACGTATACCTGGTAAAATAAAAAGACATTAGAACTCCACTAATATTTTAATATGCATTTTAAATTTTGTCACATTTTATTTTACTTATTTGTTTCAGTTTAGCCACCCCTTCACAAGCACACAATACTAATCAATAATTTTGAAACACTTGAACAAAAAAATAAGCACCCCCCCCATTATTATGATACAACTTTTTAATGAAATTGGTGTCTTTACGCATGTTCAACAGAGATATGTCACCAGATTGGATTGAAATATTTTCACACTGGAGGAAATGTTTTTGAGAAAGTCTGCTTTCTTGCTGAACCAAAACTCTTTTCCATATTCTCTGAAGTTCAAGCCACATATCAATATGTCTGTGATTATTGCAAAGGGATTATTACAGTCATCTCTTACCCTTTACAGTTAAGCGAGCTGTACTGGAGACTGTCCCATATTTATTGCTTGCAGTGCACGTAAAACTCCCAGAATCTTCTGAAAACACCTCCGCAATGACCAATGTGCAAATCTCCTCTGAAAACCATCACAACGGAATTGGCAAATTTTACCACAGAGTAGGTGCAAATTAACAAATAAAATAATCATGCTATAGGGTAGGGTACCAGATAAATGGGGGCCCTCCAAGTGTGCTCTGTTTGGGACTACTTTAATAATTATACTCAGCTGGCAATGGTGTTGCTGTTTCTTTGTTGCGTGACCAGAAAGTAGTAGACACGTAACTGTGGCATTTTTCAAAATACTGGTAGCCATCACAACATGTGGAGGAAAGTGGCCATTCAATCCAGAGTTGACACTATCAAATATCAAGCAAGGGGCTAATTTTGAGCACCATCAAAGCCAGTAGAGTGGGCAACAGGCAGATCTGGACCATGAGACACAATCCACCAGGATGTTCTCTTCCATAACTCGCATTGAAATTTCCATGCATTGTTGTAATGAGGCTCAGGGATTATGGCTCTTGAAGGGGAAGGGCCACAGCTCAGTGGCAGGGCTTTAAATGCAGAAGGTTCTAGGTTCAATCCCTGGTATCTTCAGGTAGGGTTGAGAAAGATTTCTGCTTGAAATCATGGAGAGCAGCTGCTAGTCAATGTAGACAATGCAGAGCTAGATGGAACAATGGCCCAATTCGGCATAAAGCAGCTTCCTATGTCCTTATATTAGTTTGGGGAAGGCAGGGGACTGGGAAGAGATCGCTGGTTAAATTTTCAACTGGCAGGGGAATGTCTTAGGCTGCTGGTTTTGATACTACCCCAGAAAAACAGATTTCATGTATAGGAGTCATGGAAGATGGAAACTGTTTCCATATATATGCTTCTATATATATAGTATAAATGCAAACATGTTCTGAGGCTGCTTCATAGGAAACCAAGCCCTATGAGTAACAATTGAAATAGTATGTTTAGCTTGTAGAAGAGAAAGTTAAAGGGAGACTTGGTAGTGGTTTTCAAATATTTGAAGGGCTGCCACACAGAAGATGGAGCAGACCTCTTCTCTGTTGCCCCAGATGGCTGAAGCAGAATGACTATGTGCATACTGTAAGGAAACCTTACAGACAGCCTTCGGAGGTGGTGGGTTTTCCTTAAGCAGAGGCTGGGTGGCATGTTGTCAGGGCTGCTACAGCTGCAAGATTCCTGAACTGAGCAAGGGGTTGGGCAAGATGACGTCCAGGGCTGCTTCAAACTAAAAATGTCTATGATTCCAAGAAGACTAGCACCTATTTTTCACCTATCTTTCTGTATATTAGTTGCTGGTCTATACCTTTCATTGGAGTGTATATACTCCAAATGTCTATTGGCTGACAGAACAGCATTTTCTTTACCCTTCAGTACCACCTTTAATCATCTTATAAGTCTAAAGTTCTGAAAAGTGCCGAATCACACCCACACCCTAGGCTAATTGTTTTTGTGTTGTTTTTACGATGTCACTGTCCAAAACCCATGTAGTTAGAATCAGTACACAGTTAAACCTTCTTGGCTCTCACAGGATTTAAACCTGTTCAGTTGCTCTGGGACAGCAGCCTTTGGGGGAGAGGAAAACATGTGCTTCTGAGGTGAATGCTCTCAACATCTTTTGGCAGGTGGTATCCCATCTGCCAGTCCCTGCAGGAAGGATATGTCTGTGCCACTTTTATGAAGTGCTCTCTCACATCATGTACAAACAAGTGAGTCTTCTTTCACCATCAAAAGCATTTCAGAGAGCACAAGGAGTGCCATGTCAATGGGATCTAGAGGAATGGCACTCCATGGGGTCTCCATGCCCTTTAATTCAGCAATGCCTGCAGAAAATCTGCACTGGTTTGGAATGCATTGAAAAAAAATCTAGTAACAGTCAGGATTCACCTCTCAAGAGGTAGAATGCACGACATGGCATTCTCCGGTTTCAGAGGTGGAATGTCTGAAGTGGTACTCTCAGATTTCATGAGTGGGGCGGGGATGTGGGGAGCTGAGGGTTAAGAGAGAATAACTGGCATGGCCTGAGGTGTGACACAATACTCTCCAACTGGCAAGCAGGATAAAAATAGGACATCCCTACATCATCTGGTACACATTTCACACCGAAGAAAAGAAAGGATTTAATACTGACTCCTTCATTCACATCTAGCCTGGGAAAAGAACAGTCCTCTGATCTGAAATAAGAGCAATCACAGGAGAGAACAGGATCCTTATCTCCCCACCAATGAAAGTAGTTAGTGTCCGTGTTAGCAGCCTTTTCAGGGCTGCAATCCTGTACCCAATGGTCTGAGAATTAGTCCCACTGAACTCAACGGGGCTTGCTTCTGAGTAGAAATGTATAGGACTGCACAATCCTATACATCTCTACTCAGAAGTAAACCTTGTTGAGTTCAATATGGCTTACACTCATTAACTAGATATATGATTGCTGCTGTTCCTTTTGCAGAGGGTTGGGGAACTTTGGGCCCAGCATGGGTCCCAGTTTGGCCTGCTGTCCCCCACCTCCACAAGTCACAACTACTTGCCCCATACATGATGTCAGATGTGAAGTCAGGTGTGGGGCAGGTAGAGATGTGGCTGGCTGTGTGACTGAGCTCTCTTGTAGGGAACCTGACTGCGCAGTGAATCCACTTCAGCACACCATGTGGGGCTCTTTGCAACCCCTGCATGGTGCTTTCAAGTCAGCTGACATTATTAACATCAGGTGATTGACAGGTGGGTGCCTCGGCCCATCTGTCATATTTGGCCCATAAGGGGTAGGAGAGATAAGGACCTGGCCTACTGGCCAGACGAGTCTGATGGTAAACTTCACAGCAGATAACATCTCTGTTACTGTCAACAAAAAAAGATATAAAAGGCAGCAGACCCACCACCATGCCAGCAATCCAACACTTGGTAGAGCACAGTGCTTGATAATGTAGCACAATGCTGCAGAAAACGTGTCTGTTTCTCTTACACAGGGACTGCAGAGCTGAAGGCAGCACACTCTGGCCTCTGCAATCAGCCAAGGACTGAGGCCAATGGGAGACTGCTCTTGCCTCCTAGGAAAAACATAGTGACCAACTTGGCCTCATCCATGAGCCAGCGAAGGAGCAGCTGCAAGGACTTTCTTCCCCCACCCCTGGCAGAATTAACATTTAACCCCCAACTGCTGGTTGCCCTGGGACTGCAGGCATGAGGGGAAAGAACAGGTTAGCCCCATCCACTGGCCAAAGCTCAGATGCCAGCTGCCATTCAAGGAAGAACACCAGCAAAGGAACATCAGCCTGGCCCCAACTGGATATAAATGCCCACATAGTTCATCTCTTCATTCTGGCCTTAACTAGCTGATGATTCCTTTCCCTTCCCTTCTGTGTACACTTGGCAGCAGTGCTTGATAGTCTCTTGCCACCCACCCTTGATGTGAGCTGCTTTGGAAGACAATAATTGTCTGACAAGCAGTATACAAATACAGCACGTGACTAAATAAATAAATACCAGCTATATACCACCCTCTCATAAAAATTGAGAGCGATGTACAAGAATATAAAAACATACATTAGCCATGACTGTCTCTGTGCACTTTCTGGAAGAGGAACTGGAATGCTAGACTGCAGTAATTTTTTTCTTTTAACTTTTTGCTTCAGCCAGTGTATGCCACAGTGGCATTTGGTAAGGCTCAAATATTGGTGTTTGGCCAAACTGTGAGAGGCAGTGAAGGATAGGCGTGCCTGGCGTGCTCTGGTCCATGGGGTCACGAAGAGTCGGACATGACTGAACGACTGAACAACAACAAAAATAATGGAATATTTATGCATATAAGATAAAGAAGTGTACTTACCTGGCTCAGCCATAGAGCGAGGTTCTAAAGGAAAGTAAGATAAACATTACTCCATTCAATATTTATTTCAGTGTTTTCCCTAAGGACCCACCAGGTAATTAATGGGGGGGTCTTAACTATTTTTTAATTAAAGTAGACCTATCAAAATGAATGGGCCTAACTTATTCAAGTTCTTTAATGTCATCACCACCACCACTACCACTTCATCTCTGTGTGTGCCACCTTTCCACAAAAAAATGTTCAAATTTGTTTACAATGAGAATACATCACAAAAATAAACCACCACAGTGACAAACCTTGCAGGGTTGTTGTAAGGATTGCTGAGAAAACACATGGTAAGCACCCTGAACCCTTGAAATGCACTACAAAAATAGCAATGACTATTTTACAAATTATGGTAGAGGAACATAAGTTCTGGAAATACCATGGCTCACTGCTTTTTATTATTCAGGTACATTTACATCTAGCATACAACAAAATATTACAACTCTCCATGAGCATAGCCAGGATTTTTGTTATGGGGGGCAAGCCTTTTGTTAGGGGGTGCAGAACCTCAGTTAGCTATGTATTTTTATTGATTTTTATCAATAAGGGGCAGAGGCCCCTCCCTGCCTCCCCTTGGCTACGCCCATGCAACCCTCAGTACTGCCAACCCTTTCCAAATAAATGACTGCAATGAAAGGAAAGCCTACTTTTCTGTAATATCCTGAAATCCGGGGAGTCTTCTATCAACGTCCCTTCTCTGTACCACTCAACCTTTGGAGAAGGGGCTCCTTTCACTCTGCATTCAAACACAACCAGCTGGCCCTCGGAGGCAGATATTTCCTGTAGCATCTAAAGCAGAGACAGGCCATAACATGGTTTTAAATTATTTTTAAAATTAAAACTGAATAATTATGTGCCAATAGTTGTCTGTGTTACAGTAAGAAGAGCTGCACCTTTGAATGTCTATGTGTGCTGGAAATTTTTTTTACTCTGCGGTGCAGAGACATGTAGTGTTTTCAAATAGCCATGCACATAAAAATGTGTCAATCTGTTCTACAAAAGTGACTCTAGATACCACGCTTGACAACGCTGAGTTGGATCCAGATCGGCGATTGCAATTGCACTAAGAATGAAGATCTATCAAAGGCTTCCCAATGGATGTTGATCTGTGCCAATTCTTCCTTCACTTTGCACTGTCCTCACCCCCAGAGGTTGCTCAAACCCCCCAGAGCAGCTTATTCAGGAAGTACAGGGGATTGCAGAGGGAAGGAAGAAATGATAAATATTGCCTCCTTGCCCCCTTCCTCCAGTGTGAGCAGAGCTCTGCTGAATGCAACTCGAGATCCAACCCCCAAACCCCTGATCTTCAGAGAGATATTTTATGGTAGAGGAAACAGCCTGAGGACGGTTAGGGACCCTCTTTTTAAAAATTTATTGTTTCATTTTAGGTTAAAGTCCCTCTTGATAGCATCTATTTGTTTCTCATTGTGGAAAAGCAATAAGCAAGTTACCTTCGTAAACACTGGAGCAGCTATTATGGGCCTTCCATCAAGTCCTTGTAAATAGTTGGTGGGGCTTTGACTCTGGAGGTTAAAAAGCAAAAAGGAAGATAAAGATACAAGAGTAGTTATCAAGCAGCAGATTAGGGAAGCCCCCAGTCCTGACACTTATGTAATTCCCACCCCCTCCAGTGCATGATTAAGAGGGAAGTCCATGGCGCTGTGGGTTAAACCACTGAGCCTAGGGCTTGCTGATCAGAAGGTCAGCAGTTCGAATCCCTGCCACGGGGTGAGCTCCCGTTGCTCGGTCCCAGCTCCTGCCCACCTAGCAGTTCGAAAGCATGTCAAAGTGCAAGTAGATAAATAGGGACCGCTCCAGCGGGAAGGTAAACGGCGTTTCCGTGCGCTGCCCTGGTTCGCCAGAAGCAGCTTTGTCATGCTGGCCACATGACCCGGAAGCTGTCTATGGACAAACGCCGGCTCCCTCGGCCTATAGAGCGAGATGAGCGCCGCAATCCCAGAGTCGGACACGACTGGACCTGATGGTCAGGGGTCCCTTTACCTTTACCTTTACCATGTGAAAAACATGACACAGGAAAACAATTTGATGCAAACTTTGCAGAGAAGAATCAGTGAGCAGGAGATGTGGACTCTATGTGCATTTTCCTAAGGGTGTTACATAAAAACTGTCCCACATTACCCTCAGCATTTCATCTGGAGTCTCTGGAGAAGACAGAAGGCCTGACATGATGACACACAAACTGTTCATTTTTCACAACATTTCCCCTCTTTTTTTAGAAGCCTGACTGCTTATCCCACTCTTTCGCTGAATAATTCCTGAAGTCCATCTAACGATTGTCTACAATGACTGGCAACAGCTCGCCTAGATATCTGGCAAGAACCTTTTCCAGAACTAGAACTTGGGACATCCTGCATGAGAAGCATGTGCTCTACCACTGAGCTATGGCTTTTTCAAAATCACCTGGAAGCAGAATTAAAACAGAGTTTCCCAAAAAGCACATAATATAGCTCTCGACAGACAAAAGGTTGCCCACCCCTCTCTTAGGGAAACATGCGAGTTCCAGCTTATACAGTTTAGGAATTTCTCTTCCTTGAATGATAAAAATATTAATCTCTCTTACATGGTAGGCAGGTATCGACACAGGATGTACCATAGAAGGTTGTGGTTTCGGTGTTTCTTGATGGGTGGTATTAACAGGAGGAGGAGGAGGAGGAGGCACATTTGAAGAGATCTTGGTGCGGTTTTGGTATCTGGGAAAATATCCAAGAGGGTATATTTATTTACAAAGAAAGCAAGTTTCACTGATAGGTCATTTGTTTGCTTTTAAAACCTTTGTTTGACTAAAGAAGCTCCCAACAGCAAATTCCCCCTTTTCTCTCACACAAAAAGAGAATGCCTTTTGTAAGATGATGTCCACTTCAATGCACACACCTTATCTCACTTAAAAAATAAAGGATTGTTGTGGGTGTGCCTTCCTATGTTCCTAGATGGGTGTATTAATTAGAATTACAGTTTACCTTCCACCCCTGCAACATCTTTCCAAATGAGATTGCCCCCTCACCCCACATGTGCTCTCCCCCCCATTAGGGAAAACGTATGGTACATGTATGGTTTCCCTTCTAATGGAACAGTGACCTAGGAGAGATTATCTAGATTGGGAAAATGGCACAGGAGAAAAGAGAACCTCCACTCACAGTGCTATGGTCACGATCCAATTCTTTGCCACTCCCACAGCTGCTTTCAAAATAAATATAAATTGGTGGGAAATTCAATAATGGATCTTCAATGTCTAATCTATTTTAGCTCTCATACACATGGACTTACTGATCCATTTCTTCTTTACTGGTGCTCGTGTCACTTTCAGATTCAGAAGATGAGGCACCTGTGGGAAACCAAAAGTCAGTTTACGTGGCACCACATTTAATAATGCCTTTTATCTTCCTCACTGAGGTTTTCGTTTATGCGATAAATGTACAATTATTACTAACTTCTCGTAGAGATGGATCCTGGCATCTTTCCCTGGGCCTATGCATCTTTCGCAGGAACATTGTACGGTACTGTACCATTGTGCAAATTTCAATATGATATATTCCTAAAAAATAGTATTTCTCTTCCAGCTAAGGCTGTAATTGCTATTGCAAGTGTCACGGGGAAGGGCAGGACAGCACAAGGTTTGGTTTTGTATGCAAAAGTTCCCATGCAGGACTGGGAGAGATTCCCTGTCTGAAACCCTGGAAATCCGGTGCCACTCAATACTGAGCTACAAAGTTCTGACTTGGTATAAGGCAGCATCTTATATCCTTAAGATAGTTTTGTCAGGGTGACAGACACCCATTTGGTATGAAGGTGCACTAACTTCCCAATACCATTTTCTGACTTTATGGGCTGGGTAATACTTACTTTTAAACTGTTGGTTAGCTGGGGTGAGCATTTTTCTGCACTGCTTTCCACTCAGCTTCAATCAATGAATAGATACTTTCCCCCTCCATGCCAGGAGCAGATAGGAATCTAGCACCATTCATAAAATGTGTTTTGGTTTGGGCACTGCCAATATTTTTGTGTAATAAATCATCATTACCGCTTTTACCCCACTTTTACCCCACACGGAAATCATTCTTCAAGTGGGTTTTAACAAAGGGAACAACAATAAAGCACAAAACTAACAACAGGAAGAATAATTTCATAACAACAGCAATAATAAAACAGCAACATATGGGCTAATTCAACAGCAAAAAAAAAAAAAAAAAAGTGCTTGCACCCAACAGCGAAGTGGGTTTGCTTGAGCCCACTTTTTGCAGCCTACATGTCTACTATTAAGGCATCACTTCTTTTTTGTGGTTGCATTGCATTTTTTAAAAAAATTACAGCTGTGATCTTTTTTGTATTTGGAAGCTATATAGTATACAGCATATCACCTTCATGTCCTTTTGTAGAGCACCCAAAAGCTGACCACTGCTGGCGACAGTAGTCTGGAAAAGGTATTGGAAAGGATGTGCACTTGCATGCCAAATGGGTGTCTGTCACCCTGGCAAAACTATCTTAAGGATATAAGATGCTGCCTTATAATCTACATCGAGCCATATATTTTTTAAAGTACTGTACAGCAGCAAGGTTATCCATCCCCTCTTAGCCCATGTTCACACCAGACTGTAAAACAGTAAATTTAGATTATGTTTATCTGTCTGTATACCTATCTATCTAAAAGATTGTAAATAGGCATATCTATCCTAGCCGATAAGAAGTCTATCTCCCCTTCAGCACAGCTATTTCCTCCTCACTCATAAGAACATAAAAAGAGTCTGCTGGATCAAGACAATGGCCTATCTAGTCCAGCATCCTGTTTCACATTGGCCAACCAAATGCCTGTGGAAAACCAGCAAATATTGTCTATCAAACAATTTTAATTGAAGAAATAAATTCAAGTACCTGACTCTATCAAAGAGAGAACTGTTTGCATTCCATGCTCTTGGATCACTGATTTCCATTTGGAACAACTATGCAGCAAAGCCACATAAAACCAAGTTCACAGTACAACTTCCTTTTGTTAATTATCAAGCGCTTTCTGTTCCAGAGGCTTTTACCTTCTACGTAGATCTCTGCAGAGGTTGAGTCTGTCCCATAGATGTTAGAAGCAAAGCAGGAGTAACGCCCTGTGTCTTCTTCAAATGCTTCAACAATAACTAGTGAATGCAGCTGTCCTGACTGGATGATGTGAATATCTGGTGAGTTTTCAAGTTCTTTCCCTTCACAGTACCACCTGAAATGCAAGAGCACTATTTGTCACTGTAATATCCATTTGACAAAGAGACAGGCTGCAAGCGCAAGTCAAAACAATGCCTGATCACCCTAAGCAGCAACGTACCTCACACAAAAGACACTGAAGCAAACAGAGGAATATCCTGCACTCTTCAGTTATTAACAGCAATAGGACCACATTTTGAAGAGAGTATTGGGATCCTACTAGCTGATCAGTAAGTTGCACAATAGAAGATAGAACTGGTATAGAGCAGTGTTTTTCAACCACTGATGTTGCCTGGTGTGCCGTGGGAAAAATTGAAAAATTACTTTATATAGAGTAGCGGTTAGAGAGCTGGACTAAGACTACAGAGACTAAGGTTCCTGCTCAGACTGGAAATTTGTTGGACCAGTCACTATCTCTTAGCCTAACCTACCTGTAACTTGCAGGGTTGTTATGAAGAGAAAATGCAGAGGGATCCTACTTGGATGGTCATTTCCAGAGGGTCATCCTTGGCCTTTTAAACGGTGTGCGAGGGAATTGTTTTTGGTTGTTGTTATGGTATGTATTTTTGTGTTTTTATATTGTAAAATGCACTGTGATCTTCAGAAGAAAGGCAGTATATAAATTTAATTAAATAATAATAATAATAATAATAATAATAATAAAGTACTGTTCCAGGATTCTGGGGTTGGGGGAGGTAAATATACAGTGCATATGCTTGGGCTATGTAAGAAGCACTAAGGAATGCTAAAACTCAGCAAGACTAAAACAGAGCAAGGCAGATATTATTAGGGGAAGAATTAGAAACAACAATATACAAAAAGTTAAAGGCAAGGCCTAAATGGCAAGGTTGTCAGTAGATCTTTATAAAATTATGCTTGATGCAAATACAGAGATAATGCTTCTCTTTCCTCATAAGGCTAGGACTCAGGGCTACTCAATGAAACTTGACTGGCAGTAGATGCAGGACAAAGAGAAATGGAAGTGGTTCTTCACCCAATGCTTTAACTTATTGCATTCATTGCCATGAGACGTGGTGATTACCACTGGATTTAAAAAAGAATTGGACAATATCACACACGCTGGATTCTGTCCTAATTTAGCCCCCCCCCCCAGCACATGTGTATGATGTCATGCAGCAGGAGGCGGCCTCATGGGGCCCATTGCAGCCAAGGGGAAGTCTGACGGGGCCCACCACAGCTAAGTCCCACAGGCTGCGGAATACTGAAGGGGCTCAGCCCCCTGCTTGAAATTTTTGGGGAGGCCTTGCCCCCTGCCCCCCCCCCAGATGGAGCCCCTGGACAAGATCATGGAGGATAGGTTTATGAGCAGCTATTGGCTATAATGGCTCAATTTAATCTCCTTGTCCAAAAGCAGTATAGCAGAGGCTGGGGCAACACAGCTAGGAGGGGTTGTTGCGTTCATTAACTGCTAGTGGACTTCCCAGAAGCATCTGTCTTGTCTCTGTTGGGCACAGGAGGCTGGAGCAGACACTTGGTGTGATCCAGCAGTTCATTTGATCTTATGTAGTACAGGAGGCAGGAGTAAGTGTAGGGCAATGCAGCTTATGCCTAATAAAGCAAACATGGAGATGAGTGAGAGATTACAATTGCCTCAAGCGATGACTTCCTTCCTCATATTGATAATCTATGCATTGATAATCTATGCAGTAAAAAAAAGTGTACACTCACACAATCAAGTGTGAAAAGAATACATGTTTATTAAAGGGATTTGGAATGCATGGCATACAGCAGCTGAGGGCTGCAAACAGACTCCCATTTACTGTAACTATTGTACTCCCACAGCTGGTTTGGGAAAGCGTTAGCCACAATCCATATGTATCCTGTATCTAGACTGTAATTTCTTATGAAATACTGTGTTTTGGTATGTTTCCCGCCCAATTAGATGTAATCCAAACTGTGCAAAAGAACAAAATCACTGCATATTAAGCCAGTAATGTGCACACAGTCAACAGCTCATGTCATTTTTACACATGGTGTACAGGGATGTACATATTTCAAGATCAGATGGGAGACAACATTACACATTTATGAGAGAAGACACTAATTTGCTTTCCTCATCCTATGTGTAGAATAGCTTAGTTCTAGATAGACAAACTTTCAGGAACAAATCTGTAAACCTATGACAGAAACATAAGGCAGGAAGGAACTTATGATCTAGTATTTCTATATTCCTACCCAGCAGGATCCATATATCCAAATATTTTAATATATTTAATACCAATTCCTGTAGGCTGGCACAGTAGCAAAGCCACAATCAGGTTGAGTTGCAATGACCAGGGTTGTACTCATTCATAATTTCAGTGGGTTGTTGTATTATGGTAATACCATTCACAATAAATTAATAGTTCTTGTTATGGACAGAATTCTATACATTTGTTTTGGATTTATCCTTGTGTGTTATTTCTCATAGGCCATGAAATCTTGATGGATGCACATGAATGATGAATCAGAGATGATGTATTCATCATTTTGATAGCCTGTATTACTCTATATACATCCACCTTTGAAATAATGCAGTCAACATTGCCATCAGCCTTAAGTCATATTGGTGCAATGCTGCTGGACAGGAAAATCTCCCTCTGTAATAATAAAAACAATGTGACTAGATACTCATGGTTATAAAGGGACATTTAAAAAGTAAAGAAAGGAAGAAAAAACGTAACTCTAAGTGCTCCAGACAGGCTGCTTACACATCACCTGAAACAAGGAAACACAGTACAAAAGGACAGTGATTTTGATTAAGTTTAAACCCCCAATTTATAGGTAAAGGTAAAGGGTAAAGGGACCCCTGACCATTAGGTCCAGTCGTGTCCGACTCTGGGGTTGTGGCGCTCATCTCACGTTACTGGCCGAGGGAGCCAGCGTACAGCTTCCGGGTCATGTGGCCAGCATGACTAAGCCGCTTCTGGCGAACCAGAGCAGCGCACGGAAACGCCGTTTACCTTCCCGCCGGAGCGGTACCTATTTATCTACTTGCACTTTGACGTGCTTTCGAACTGCTAGGTGGGCAGGAAATTTATAGGTACATGTGCATATTTAGAAATCATTGCTATAACTTAAGTATTAATGCAGTGCAACTCACCATAGTGAGGAAGAATGTAACCAAGCAACTGGTGTGCCTGATCAGTCTCCTGTCCAGGGGCTCACCACTGGTGAGTAAAGTCATGGTCCTTGCTCTCTCTTCTTATGCTTATCATTAAATTGTACTTGGCCTGGGCAGCCCTTTGAACAGAGCATTGCCCTCTGCAAAGTAGGACGCATGACCATCTTATGAAAATGGTGTCCGAGCACAATCTGCCAGGTTGAACTGCTGCCTAGCAAAAATTGCTGTGCCATTGTGACATGTTGTATTGCATACCACCAGAGGATGTCATAAACATGTGAAGTTGCTTTCTACTTAGTCTGACCATTGGTTCATCTAGACCTGGAAAGACGTTTTCCAACAGGTAGTGGCTCCCTAGTATCTCAGGCAGAGGTCTTTCCCAATCCTGCTGAGATCTTGTCGTGCCAGAGATAATTGTATCTGGGATGTTACCCGGTATATGCATAGCTGTCAACTTTCCCCCTTTCTTGCGAGGAATCCTATTTGGAATAAGGGAATTTCCCTTAAAAAAGGGAAAAGTTGACAGCTATGGGTATATGTGCCAAGCATATATTCTGTTCTCTCCCCATTCCTGACTGACGTCTTTCCCCAGAATTCCACATCAACAAAAGCACTGTAAGTGTGCTGAATACTGAGCAGTCCTTCCTTACCTTCCAATTCATTTATGGGTCTGGATTAGATCCATAAATGAATTGGAAGGTAAGGAGGGACTTGGAGGAAATTGGAGGAAATTGGAAGGTAAGGAGGGAAGGTAAGTTGGTTCTGACCTATAAAATCCTATATGGCTTGGGACTGGAGTACCTGAAGGTTCCTCTTCCTGTATGTAGCCACCCATGACTTAAGGTCAACAGCTTCCTTCATTCTGAAATATGGAGGTTGCCCTGAGGGAGAGGGCCTTTTTGGCAGTGCCACCCTGGTTGTGGATAACTCCCCAAGGAGGCTCACCTGGCACCCACATAAATGATCTTTTGGTACCAAGCAAAGTTTTTTTCTTAATTGTCCCAGCTGGGCCTTTTAATATCTTATAAACAATATTTCAATATAATTTCATCATCATTGTTTAATATTTTCTCTAATGTTTTATCGTGGTGGCTTAGCTTTTAACTTTTCAAGGTTAATTTAGTAATTCTGAAGTGTAAAAGGAGCTATATTTAGCAATGTTTTGTTTTTTATACTGATTTCAGTTTTTGTGTATATTTGTATCATTGTTCTGTTTTCAGGTTGTTGTTTTTTAATTTACTGTATGCTGCCTCTTCCATTAACCAGCAGCAGTTTCCCAATATTTCTGGCAGATATCTTTTTCTGATTGCACCCTATGTTCTTTTAACTGGAAATAGCAAGGATTGCTGTTGGTTTTGTGCATACAAAGAACTTTCTCTACCTCTGAGCTATGGTCCATCTGTTCCCCAACTTAGTGCCAACAAATTCTAGCAGAACTCAATGAAACAAAATAAACTGAAGAAGGATGCTGTATCTTGGAAGAGATTGTGGCTGTGATCCTAAACATACTTATTAGGAAGTAAATCTCATTAGATGTCATTCAACTAAGTTTTACTCACAGTAGACCCATTTAAATTAATTAACGACTAAGTTAGTGCCATTAATTTCAATGAGTCTGCCCTAAGTAAAAGAATACTACCCATTTAATTCTGTGGGGCTTATTTCTAAGTAACTGGTAAGCATTCTTAGGAACAGGCTGTGAATGTGGTTAGGAACCTTAAGTGCAGAAGATCTGAATTCTCAAACAAAGCATGGTTAGAGTGTGCTTCTCTCAGGTATTCATGTGCATTTGCCAGAGAGTGCTTTCATAGAAAATGCATGACACATAGCCTGTTTATAGGGCTTCAAATCCTTTTGACATGGTCAGGCTAGCTGTGTATGCCAAGCCAAAGTAAAATTAACCTAACAGAGGTGAGCTAAGTAGTTTGGAAAAAATGCAGGCACCTCTGAGTAGAGATGGCAAATATGGGTCACTTACAACCAATGGGGGAACTGTCTAAGATCGTAAGACTGGCCTTACTAGGTTACACTCATGGTCCATCTAGCACTGTATTCTGCCTCGGTGGGCCAGTTCTGACGTAGTATATGGCATTCATGGGAAGCTTCCTGGAATGTTTCCTGTGGAAAATGCTTCAGGGAATATCATTCATCTGACTTGCTGAGAGCCAGTTACTGTGATCTGAGACTAGATCCCAAGCTAAAGAGTTCCAGTCCATAGGACTGGCAGATTCTAGGAATTATTGGTCTCAGTGAAACATTTCCACATTTAATATTGTAGTGAATGTCCAAAAGTTAGGAAATGCTGGTAAATGATATGCATGTATGAATGCTGACAATGACAAATGAATTTTGTGAATGCTACCCTGAATATACACCAACATTTCAGACATACAGAAGCAAATGCTGACATGTAGTTCATTGCCAACATTGATTGGTGTCTCTCTCTTCAAAATGTGAATTTTGGACAGTCCATGCAACATATACAGCAATGGGGAATCAAAGAGCCAACCCTGTGGCTGCTATAGGGTAACAGAGGAAAATAGAGTAGTAATAGAATATTCACTTGCTATTCACTCCTGATAGTGTTAAGAATTCAGGGCCTGAACCTACAGGAATAACATCTGATTACATTGAATAATGGCCACTGATAATTCCATCTGTCATTATTTTGTGTGCATTTTCTGAAACCTATATCACAATATCCATACCATATAGTGACATCAGGTTCCCAAATCCACTGATTCCAAAACACATTGTATAGTAAGTCCAATTCAATTTGGCATGCATGCACTTACAACAAGGTACAAGAGATTGAATTGTCCCTTACCAACCCTTACATTTATGAAAGGATTTAGAATCATAGAATTGTAGAGGTGGAAGGGACACTGAGGGTCATCTAATCCAACCCCTGTAATGCAGGAATATCAACTGAAGCATCCATGACAGATGGCCTTCTCACCACTGCTTAAAAACCTCCAACGAAGCAGACCAATATAAAACTTTATGCAAATCGAATTCTTGAAAGTGAGTTCACACATGCATGCCCATCACTTGATGACTGCTACATCACAGATTCAGCACCTTAGAGCAAGCATTAATATCCTTAGACAATCATGAAGTTAAACACTATGGGTGCAATTCAACACCCACCCACTGCGTAATAGGGCCACAGTCACATCTACAGCCCTCTTGAGCATGCTGACAAAGATGGAAGATGGTGGGCAGGCCCTCCCTGCCTCTAGAATGCCCCATTTCAAGGCTTTTTGTTGCTGCTGGTTGGGACTCTGCCAGGGAAATAGGGACACTAACAGAGCTGAGTGGAAGGTCACCTCTGCTCAATCAAACCCCCACCCCAGTGCAAAGGGGAATTGGACTGAGCCCTAAACTTTTCAATGGGAAAAATTCCCCCATTCATCTATGCATCACTGAGCAATGTGCTAGAAAGGGATGCCCATGCATATGTGAATCAGCCCTGAGCCAGTTTGAATATCTGCTCCTGAAAATTTTAGTGCTCCTCATCATATTATTATATTTAAATAGCACTTCAGGAGGAGGAGCGAGAATCACTCCTTGAAGAACTGCTCTGGAGGATGGGGGGATCCTCTGGAACAGTGTGTGATATGGTGAAGGTGGGGGTGCAGGGAGAAAAATGGGATCAGCAAAAAAGTCTTCCTCCGGTGGAAGCTGCTGTTGAATCAGAATCCTTCCTGCAAATGGAAGGAGCCCACAGTAGGGTGGCCATGTGTCCGACTTTACAGAGGACAGTCCTTTATTTGAAGGGCCATAGAACAACAGTCCTCTGTTTGCAGGTGACTTCTCTCTAAAGGACTGACCAATCGAAGCCTGGTTTAAAGATAAAGAGCCATCAGAATGAATGGAGAAGCCTTGAACTTGCCCACAAACTGCTAGCACCTGGACCAGACAGTTTCTCTGATCACAGTCTTCCCCACTATGGTGACATGCATTTTATTTCTATTTAAATTATAGCAATGATTTCTAGATTTGCAGCAACATGCAACTCTGGCTATTATTTTTTTGCTGATGCATTCCTTCTTTTTAGATAGTGTGTAAAGGGCCCACCCTAGTGTGCAGTATGACATGTCTGGATCCAAATACACAGCTTTTTTCCATGCACAGAAGCATTTTGCCATCTTTGCCTTGTGCAAATAATATTTTATATGTTTGGAATGGCAAAGAATCTTATGGCTCAGATGACTCAGCCTTTCAAATCTCTTTCCTTAAACTAATCTTTCCAAGCAATTATTGGTGTTTTATTTTTAAAGGGACCTTTAACAGCTGAATGGGAAACTGTTACACAAGGAACTTTTCACCTTTCGCCTGGTAACAGCACAATTACTTATAGCAAAGAACAACAAAGAATTTGATCACACATCGCATAATGGAAACAATGTATAGACAATTGCTGTATCTGAGAAACTAAGAGTACACACCCTGAATGACATATCTGATACAGACAATTTTGTTGAAATATGGTACCCCTTTATAAAATATTCAAATGAACACCCTGATGACTGACATCCACCAACTATGCACATAGACTTATGAGGGGGAAATTGATGCCGTAGTTTTCTGTTTTGGGATGTGGGAGTGGGAAGGAAGGAAATTAATTCTTTTGATTATGTTTATGTTCATGTTTATATTTTTTTCCTTGAAAATCAGTCCTTGGAACAGCAGTTGACTGTGCACCATCATACATACACTCACACACGCACACATGGGCATAAACTGGCAAATATTAAGGAAATCCTTTGTCTCTTGAGTGATCTTAAATGTCTACCATGGAGACAGGTGTGCTGCTACTTCCATGTGTGCCTATAGGAATATAGGAAGCTGCCTTGAGTCAGACTATTGGTTCATCTAGCTCAGTATTCTCTAAACTGTCAGGCAGTGACTCTCCAGGATTTCAGACAGGGTCTCTCCCAGCCTTACCTAGATACACCAGGGATTGAACACGGGGCCTTCTGCATTCAAAGCAGATGCTGTACCAATGAACCATAGCCCTTCTTGCAGTGGAAAGCACTGCATATGCAGTCCCTTCCCCAAGGAAATGCAAATGTGGTACAGTGGTACCTCGGGTTACACACGCTTCAGGTTACATATGCTTCAGGTTACATACTCCGCTAACTCAGAAATAACGCTTCAGGTTAAGAACTTTGCTTCAGGATAAGAACAGAAATCGTGCTCTCGCAGCACATCGGCAGCGGGAGGTCCCATTAGCTAACGTTAAGAACGGACCTCCGGAACAAATTAAGTACGTAATCAGATGTACCACTGTATGTACATGTCTGCAGCTCCATTGACTCAGTTCAATTTCAGCTATGTACTTCCCATGTGTGCAGCTGTGATTTTCTTTCTATCTTTGTGAGGGTGACATCCACCCCTACCATGTAGGGAGGCAAATACCGGATAGTAACATTTTGGTATTTATTAAATATATGACCAAAACTTCATTTACTATTGAATAAATGCCTTGACACTTACGCAGAGCAGGCTTCAAGGGGTCTGCATCACTGGTCAGTTTCTAAGTGCCAGCCTCAGAACTTCCTGTCCTTGCTCCTCCCCTTCCTCCTTGCCATGAGAAGGAGGTGCTGCTGCCGCCCCAGCCCTGAAGCCCCAGCCCAGGCATGGCTTGTCTCCCTGCAGCTCCTGCCTCAATGAAGGAGCATGTCATGAGGGTGCCTTGTTGCGCCTCCTCAGAAATTTGCACCCAGGGCCTCCGTGGCCCCCCCCACTACATCACTGCATGCATGGTCATGCAGACTGGGCCCAGAGGAGAGGGCAAGTGCATGGGCAGCTAGGGAGGAAGGCCCACTGCAGGCATTTTCATCAAAAGCTGCCCAAAACCTGTGACTGGCATCAATCTTATGCCAGTCACAAGTGACCTTTCCAAGGTCACAGACAGAATAATTACTGGATCATTGTAAAAGAGAAATGTATGGTTTTTAGAATACAATCTAAGGAAACATTGAGAAAACATTTAACTACTGTACAGTAATTCACCCTCTGTGTATGCAAGCTATTACAGAAATAAGACAGGGACATGTTTACCTGATTTCAGGTGTTGGAATTCCTACCACAATGCAGTCCAACTGCACTTTGGTTCCTTCAGGGACCTCCCTGCTCTTCAGCTTTTGAGTAAAATGTGGTGGTTGGCCTATTGTCTCATCAGAATAAAAAGATGCAGCTGGTGACTGTGTTGTTAACCCTGAACTTTCTAGCTGATTAACAGCTTCCAAGTCTGCCTGTGGAGGGTTATCTGGGTTTTCAAGTGAGTGCTCAGCTACAGCTAAATCTTGCGGTACTGGGTCACAAGGCCTTTCTCTGTTTTCGGAGAGATTTGAGAAAGCAGAACCACTGTCCTGAGCAGCCTTATTTTTAGATTCAAGTTTGCTCCTGTAGTTTTTGCATGTTCGGGGCCTGATTCTTTTTGAATTGTGTGCTTTGAAAAGAGAAGAAAGCTCCTCAATGAAATCTGCAGCCTTGTTGAGGAATTCCTTTTTCGACTCTGTCTCGGAACCAAATTGCTGTTTCCTTAGGCTGCTGTCTGAAGTTGGTGAAGCCGCCTTAGATGGGAACTGCTGTTTGTTTGAAACTGTATTTCCAGAGTTTTTCAACTCAGAGGGATAGAACACATGTATCTGTTCGTCCTGCTTGTTCTCAAGTGGATCTTGATTGATGGCTTGCCTTGCCAAGTTCACACTTTCATCCAGCTCTTCTTGGCTCAAAAAGGCTGAAAGATCAGGAAGGTCCTCTTGGCTAGCCACCTCGTCTGAAGGCCCCGAACTACTGCCACGGTGGAAAGAATGTGAAGACGGTTCTGATCTGCTTCTTTCACTATTCCCTTGGCAGTTGTTTTCAGCTAAATAGCTCTCTCTCAGTAGTTGAGTTATCGAAGTAGAAGATTCTGAAGTATTGTCTTGCATGCTGTTAACAAAGAGTACAAATAGGACCATAACCTCATAAATAGGAAGTCTGTTGCCGGTATTGTATTAAAAAGGAAAATGGGGATGTGTCTACTCTATTACCCAGGGACATAGCAAGTCTTGAACCCCATCTCAGATGTCCAATTTCTGTATCCTTGTGAGCCTCTCTATTCTCCAAATGGTAGGGCAGAGGCTGAAGGTGCATTTTGCAGCAAATCTGCCCCCCCCCCAATTCCATTAAAAAAAATTGGTGCCATGGACTGACTAAACTGCCTTATATTAATGAATCCTTCTAGCCTACTGTAATAGGTGTCTGTGCTTTTGGACAGAGGTCTTTCTAAGCCCTGCAACCTGAGATCCTTTAAACTGGAGATACCAGGGATTGAGTGCTATTAACCCTCCCTAATCAAGAAATTCCTTCCACTGAGCTGAGGTCCATTTTAGCAGGAAGTGAATGAAGAGTGCATGCACTCAGACAATTCATACAAATGTATGCATTTTACATGTTACATGCATATAAGTACACAATCAAAATAAAATGCAAATTACAGTGTGAATTATTTCCCTTTCTTACAACATTAAAACTTTTTTATCTGCCTTATAAGTCAAACTGTGGACAAACTTCTTAATGTACCTTGATTAAAAAATTGGTTAGGCTGCCTGGAACCAGTTAAAAGTAACCCAGGGTCTGCTACTGGGTCATCCTCAATCTACATGAAAACCTTTCCACTTGGAATGCTGTTTACATGAGATTGTTCTCTCAATGGCACTGTAGACCTTATGTTTCTCTTAAAAGCATGCTGTTTCTTACCACTGCTTTTGGATTTTGAACTGTGGCTTGAGGTGGATAGTAGTACATATATTATGCATATATTTGAAATAATGTATTCATGTGATACCTATAAAACCAAAACTGAGGTTTAAAGGTGTCAGAAATTAGTTACATACATTTATTATTGGGGGCGGGATTATCTATCTATATAAGACCAAAAGGGCCAAATGTGACTTTGCAATTAACATCCAGGGTTTTTAAAAGGCAAATAGCTTCAGTTGATGGGCATGGAGAAGAATTAACAGAATCAGAGCAGGTATTGTGAGATAATTTAACCACTTCCTCCCCTGCTGCAGTCATGAGAAAAATCCATCTTCTCAAGCTAGTGTTTGTATTCAGAGGAAATTCTTCCACTGGTGCCAAACAGGGATTTTCTGCAAAAAAAATAATGTCACTGGAAGAACTAATTTTCTCAGGGCCACAGCTGGGGAGGAAATTGTTGAGTTCCTTTTCCATACCTTCCCTGAACCCATTAATTGGCAGCCACACTCCCTTAGTTTATTATGATTGCATTTTAAAAAAAACCCATAAGTTAAATGCAAAGATACATTTAACATCATGTATACAGTAGTTTGGCCCTTTGAATTTTTAAATAAAGGTCAGAGATGGGTTTGTGAAAGCAATACATTTAATTCAGGCGCAATGCCTCTCAACTGGCTGAAGGGTGTCAAAATGGCCAGTCTGTCCCTGTGAAGCAGCAGCTGGTCTGCAGAAGACCCGGAGCTGCGTGAGAAATTTTGACCAGCTCTACTGTGCAGCTGATTTAAAGAGGAACTCTTGAGCCAACTGAGCAGTTCAGTCAAAAGCAGCCAGCTGGGGTCTTAGGCATAGAAGAATCACTGCTATGTTAAGTATACCATTAAAAGGGGGGGGGGGGGGCTTAATGCAGCAAAAACACATGTGCTGCATGTGAAACTTACCAAAGTCCTGCATTTGACACATGGATCATCAGAAATAAGTTCCATAGGTCAGCCTGTTTGGGGGGTGGGGGGTGCCATCTGTGCTAAAGACAGTAGATGTACTCTGCTATATGTGCTAAAAACAGCAAATAGGGGGGTGGAGAAAGATGATAGTTTTTCATAATGGAAAGTGATATGCTAAGAGTAATCTTTAGTGTTTGTGTCCTCTCTCTTTTTTTGCCTCTTTTTTCCATAAACTGAACTAGAAGGGTTTTTATTATTCTTGTCTATACCCAGAGACAATCATGAGGTCAGCATACCTGCCAGAGGCAATGATGCCTCTCCGTGGTGTCTCCCTTCAACATACTGAAAAGGGCTACTGCCTATCTCCAGGCAGCATTTGCAAGTCTGCCAGAACAACTCTACCATTTCCTAATCTAGAGTCACACACCTAACAACCACATTCAGCATGCATCAGAGCCTGACTCCTGTCCAGAAAGCAACCCACTAGCTATGCTCACATTTTAGCAAAGTTCTGTAATCTAAGTGTGTAGTATCTCCACCTTGGGGTGTTGCGGCAGCTGACAATTTGGATGAAAGGAAGAAACATTTTGGAACTGGGATACTAGAAAGTTTTGACTGCTAGTGACTAAACTGACCTACACAACAACTAAGTATTAAGTATTACCTAAAAACCAAAGAACAAAAATCATGATGCAGCCAAAGCATGTTAACTTCCAATCAATTTCAGTGGGCAAAAAGTAACCATGTGGTTAAGTCCCCCAGTAAAACCAATGGGACTTAAAGTGTGGTTACCCTTTAGATCAGGCACGTCCAACAGGTAGATCGTAATCTGTGGTAGATCACTGGCTCCCTCAAAAAAGCTCAACAACTTTGACCTGAACCCACTGCCAGTTTTTAATTCTGTAAGTAGATCACAGTCTCTTAGGAGTTGGCCAGCCCTGACCTAGATGATCTACATTAAAATGTTAAGTACGGTTAGATTTAGGCTTAAGGCTAACTCAGAAATTACATGTGCATGAGAGGTTTCCCCCCCTTAGATTGCTGTATGTATGGAGCAAATATGTTGCATGAAAGCACTCTCTCTCTGAATCTGCTTAGCAGTGAAAATAGTAGCTTCCCTTCTTTTGCTGTTGTTAAAGCATCATCCTTCCTATTCCCATCTGGATCTACTCTTGTTTGTCCGCATAGCCCTCTTTTACACTAATTACTGAGCAAGGCCAGGCAGGGTTACTGTAGCGATGGATGTTATTGAAGGGATTTAGAGGTACTGATTACATTTATTTGTCTAGTCATACTAACATTTTACTAATCCATCCAATATATTCACTAGAACTACAAGCTTTGAGCAGTGACATTTGTAAGTTAATCAACTGAAGTTCTAGTTGATTGATCAGTAGGGCACAGTTTTAATAAGTGAGAGCAAATTTTACTTGGTGGAGCCACAATGTACATTTGTTTATTTTTAAGGATTATTTTGGTTCTAGTATGTTACTGTAACAGGAATTTTTAAAAATATGTTCAGGATGGCCCTTGCTTCTAAGTATCTGTAGCAGCTTTTGTTTGTCGCATTGTAGATTTTGCTTCTTACATTTTCTCAAAAAGGCTCCTATACTGGGGTTTTTATAATATGCAGATTCATGTACACTGAATTAGCCAATTCATAGGTTGAAATGAAGATGCTTAATCAACTCAACATTATTTACAGTAATTGGTCAAGAGTCTTAATAGTTATTCATGAATGAGCCTGTGTCTGGGGGGTGGGGAGTTGTTTTGCTGGGAATCACAGGTAGCCAAAAATGCAGTTTTGCTCATGTCCTGTTTCCAGGTGTCCCTTAGGAATTTGGCTGGCCCCTATGAGGCCAGGGTGTTGGACTAGGTGGGCCATTGGCCTGATTTAGCAGGCTCTTATGTACCCCAGAAGAAGACTAGATAAATTTATTTCTTGTGCAATTCATCTATTGTATTATTATTTTATTTTATTTAGCTCATATGTGCCCAACACAAAGCCAAAAACACTCCCAGCTATGTCTCCTAGCTTGCTAGGTACATGACCTCCCACCCACCTGTTTTTGCAGTTTCAGACAGACAGTGACAGCTGGAAGTTTATCAAGTCACTGGTGGGCTCTGGTCATCTTGGAGTATGTGTGTGTTACGAGTTCTGCAGGCCTGATTTTGACTAAACACAAGGAAAAACTTGCCAGTATGGTGAAGCTGTGGAACAACCCAACCAATGCCGCTGTAGAACAATTTGTTTTGATAAGCTTCAGTACAAATACTGTGGCTCAGCTGAGCTGTGGAATGGGTGATACAATATTCAAACATAAGAGTGATCTGTGCTGAACAGAGGGTGTCACATCCTACTTGTGATGTTTGTGCCACACATTCCAAAAATAGTCTCTCCCTGCAGAGACCAAAACATTGCTGGCATATATTTATAATTTGTGATCAGTTACAATCCCTGGGTTCTTTTACCTAAAAGTACATTAATCCTTTTAAAATATAAGCATACATTTGCTTTTTCAATCTTCACCTGATATGATGCTTATACTTGGAAGTTGTTTTTTCAAGATCGTTCAGAGTTTTAATCCTTCCTTCCACAGCATTTACTGTTCTTTTCTTTCTTTCTTTTCTTTTTTGCTGAAAATAGCACCCAGTTCAGAGTCTATGCTAATCTCATCCCATACTAGTAAACAAATAATTGAAAGCTACTCTTTCAAAGCAGCTCTTCAACCAGCTGTGTTCCTACAGACAGTCAGAACAGCCAGGGCCATGCTTTAACTCTCCCAGTTCAATCCATGGGATTTATATACGGTAGTCTTAAATTTCACTGAATTGCATGCAGTATGTTCAAAATCGTTACCAAAAATAAGGCACAGTGCAGCACAGGGGAACTGTATGTGAACATTGTTTCTGTGATGGTGCAAACTGTGCTATTCATGATGGTTGTCTTGTTCACCCTAATCTGCTGTGCAGAAATGGAGAAAGAATTGTCATAAATTGACCACAAGGTGCCCAATGAGCACATCTGATGACCCCTGAAGAAACTTATACTCAAATCCTCATATGGCAAGAAATATCATATGGCAAGAAATATCAACTGCATTCTAAGAGGTATCAACTAAAAAAAATGCATGTTAAAGAATACAGCATTGATCTTGTTATGGTATGTTTTTAATTCCCATTGACTTCTAGCTTCACTCTAACAGTGCAACCCCTATACATGACTAAGAAGAATGTCCCATTGTATGCAGCAGGACTTACTTCCAGGGATGTGGGTAAAGGTAATTTCTCTGCAGTTTCCTAGGTTCTTTCGCCATTCTTAATGGGGAAAGTACTATCGGTATATTTATTTGTCATCAATTCTTTGTGATCTCTTTTGCCCTTCATAACTTCTCAAAGGTAACTGCTGGTAGTTCCAACTCTAATCTTAGTTTCTTTAGTATACTAGGACTGAGTTTACAAGAGGCCCTGCCAAATAAATTTGTTTTATATACCTTTTAATCCTGTTTATTTCACTGTTCTGATCTATATACCTTCACAGTTATTATTTCTATTAACTCAAGTGGATTGCCATTTACTTTTTTTAAGTGAGAGAAATTAAATAATTATATTAAGCTTGCTGACAGAGCTTTCCCTCTCTTAGGCTAACAGTTGGGTTTCTTCTCCCCTCCCGGCCTCCAGAATATTGAACGCAGTAATCATACATTAGAACCATCATTTTACACCTCACTCATCCTGCTTTGGTTAATAGGTTTTATAGGTTTTTGTAGGGCTGCAGAAACCTGCAAAACCTGATCAATAGTAGGACAAAACACCATGTCAGCAAAAAAGGAAAGAAAAAAAAAAGAATAGGGCATAATTGCCTTGCTAGTCAAACTGCATTTTTTAAAGTCACAGCTGTCAACCTTCCTTTTTTTGCAATGGGAAACGGCACTGGAATAAGGGAATTTCCTGCAAAAAAGGGAAAGTTGACAGCTATGTTAAGTACAGTGAGGAAATACTACTACATCAGGTGCTCTCAAGAGATTAGTCAAATATGCTTGATCGTCACTCACTGGTTCATCACATTACAATCCCCAAATGAATGAACGACCCGGTCTGTGCCCCTGCTGAAAAGTATTGTGATTTAGATGAGGTTCCATGAAATATCTGTTTGTAGTTTTTGACCTGTGATGGCTATTTCACATATATAGCCCATAAGAAAACATTTATATAGATATCAAATTATTAACAAGGATGTGTGATCTCTCCTTAACACCACAGAGCAGTTATACAACGAAGACAGAGGAATAGCCAGGGATTGGAACCTGGCAGCTCAGCCCTAAAATGTGCACCAGCTGGTCATTTCAACTCAGTGGCATGGAATGGCACTCTGCACATGTGCAGTGGCATTCTCTAGCAGGCATGAGCATACAAATAGTTGCTGCTCATGCTTAACATAGAAAGCTCATGTTGACTGATTTTTTAAATAGATTATGGGACCAGATGCAGTTCCCATTTCAAATTAAACACTAAAGGTGTATCCATGTGCTCCACCTATGAACATGGTTGTAGAAATGTAGATGGCAGGTATAAAACTGGGTTCTTTAGTTTATCTCTAGAATAGGTAGTTATGCCCAGTAAACCTATTTATCTTTTTAGGTTAATAGCAGTGTCACCCCCCCCAAAAGAAAACTGCTTAGAGTGGGTAGAAGATTGATCTAATAAAGGTCACATCCACACCACACATTTAAAGCACTCTTATATGCAGTTTCCCCACAAATAATCCTTGGGACCATAGTTTATTAAGGGTGCTGCTGGAATTGTAGCTCCATGAGGGGTCTTCTAACAACTCTCAGCACCCCTAACAGCCACGACTGTTCAAGTGGAATAAGAATGCATTAAATGTATGGTGTAAATGTGACCTTGCAAGCATAAGCAAATGCACTATTACGCCACTTAACATATTCTCATGAATTTCGTTATTCCAAAGCTAAGCCTTGGCCTAAAAAAAAAAAAAGGTTGTGGGGTTAAACTCTAATGAACCAACTCATATTATATATTGCCTTCTGTAAAAAGAAATTGAAAGTCAGGATTCTACTGCCCCCAAATATAGGCCACCCTGAATTCCACTGCAATTATGCTTCTTAGAAGTCGAAGTGTGTGGTTCGGTCTTGTCCATACCGTTTAGAACAGTTTTTAGTTGCTAAAAACCAAACAGCCTCTATTTTTATATCTCCCCTTCCATTCTCTTCTATTACAGCCATGCACTACACAGATCTGTGGGCAGCTTAGTGGACAAGATCTGATGGCAAAATTCAGCCCACCAGCTCTTTAGTAGAGAGGAGGCTCAGTTTGTATATCTGTGTAAATAAACCATGTATCATAAAGACACCTCAGTCTCCACTGTGCCTCATTCTAAAAGGAAACACAAACCCTGGATAAGCACCTGGAAGCCCTGGAATATCAGAGAATGGGGTGGCATGCAACAGTATAGTTTCTACAGTAATTAGGTGGTGGTGGTGTTTTTACATGGATCACTTCATGGATCACTGCCTTGTCATGGCAAAGGGGCTTGAATAACTCCAAGAAGCTATGAGCTATGCTGTGCAGGGCCACCCAAGATGGACAGGCCATAGCCGAGAGTTTAGACTAAATGTGATCCACCTAGGGAAGGAACTGGCAAACCACTCCAGTATTTTGCCAAGAAAACTCCATGGACATAAAAGAGG
Source organism: Lacerta agilis (assembly GCF_009819535.1). Lineage (NCBI taxonomy): Eukaryota > Metazoa > Chordata > Lepidosauria > Squamata > Lacertidae > Lacerta > Lacerta agilis. The sequence goes on along the minus strand of NC_046316.1, from coordinate 25,829,708 downwards.
AGAAGCTTTGAGAAGAAAGTGAGAGTTTCCAAGGCATGCTCTGGTTCATGGGGTCATGGAGAGTCAAACACAACTAAGACGACTAAACAACTGCTATATTGAAGCTGCTTTATTTGCAAAAAATTTCGCTGAATTCATTGGAGCCTACTTTCAAATAACTGGATTCTGGTTTGTAGCCCAATGATCAGAAATAAAATGAATTCATTGATACAATTGTGAACTAGTGAACAAGTGATTTCAGGATTGTAATGTTCTAAACTGGATTGATCTTATACAAAATGGACTTTTGTATACTGATCTTTTTATGAACTCACACATTAATGCAATCCTGAGTTGCTAATATTGTTTGATAGCTATTTTTAATGTTGTCATTAAATGTATCTTAATGTATTAATTAAACTTTGGAGCCTCAGGAGCATAGATATAAGAAATATAAAATATTTTACTTAGTACCTCAAAATGTTGATCAAATAACAGCACACACACACACAAACATATAATCACAAACCTAAAAATTCTGAATAAGTGTTTACATTAATAATCCTCAAACATGGTTAAGCTGAAGTGCTACTGTTTAAGCTGATCAAATTTCATTGACTTCTATGGGACAACTACTTTAAGTATAATATTTAAAATTAATTAAGTTGTGTACCATATTTCAAAGCATATTAATTATACAAGCTTTATTCCTAAAAAGACTGAGCTACAATCCTGTAGCAATTTACTCTGGAGTAATCATACTTTGTTAGTAGAATCTCGGGTGGTATCTTGAGAAATGCATTTTCACGGCCTTAAGGATCACATTTTAAACATCTTCATCCTGAAAGGGTGGCAAACAGACCCTCTGCCACCATAGATAACTTTAGCCTGGTGTTTACAGTTGAAGAGTTTAACATTTATAGGCTGTATTGCTGCATGGGGCTTTGCTTTACAAATCCAGGAACTTCTTTTTCAAGCTTATTTAAAATAATAACATTTCTGCTTGTGTAAATTGATATGTAACAATTGTTCCGAACAGATAACCGAAGAGTTTACTAAATTCTCTTTTATGTTGTTCATTCTTTTATTATATTTCATGATACTCTTTCAATTACTGCTTAATGTTGCAATATATCAGGCCAAACATTTGCCACTGACCATCAAAACCATTTTTTTTTCAGAGAGAGAGAGATAGAAAGAAAGAAAGAGAGAGGGAGATATTGGGGGGGGGGCGTGTTGGGAGAGCAATGCCCTTCGAGCAAGACTGTTTCTGCAGCTGTTGTGTACATTAATCCACAGAGCAGATCTCCAAACCCTAAATATAGCTTGCAGTATCATTTTACATTACACATACTCTCTCTCTCTCTCTCCACCCCCCCAATATTTTTTTTTAAAAGAAAGACTTTCAATATAGGGCAATATTAAACTAGACACTATGTGTGTATTTTCTTTAAGGAGGTAATGCTGACTATTGGCGTGGATTTAGTGCTAGTGATTACAAAGCAATTGCTTAAAGTACGGTTAAGAGGGGGATTCAAAAGGGACATTTCTTATCCATGCAATTTATACATTTTTTGCCTTCTGTCGACTCTACTTAGAATACCTAAACAGGCACAGAAGGAATTTGGACTCCCTCCCACACTTCACACTCTTTACGATTCTGTAGATTATTTCATTTCCATTCAATCTCGTGTGCCTCTGCGCCATTTAAGACAGAGAATTTTTAAATTTCTTGCTTACCTAATATGATTTTTGAGCAACAATTATCATTCAGCTATAACATGGATTCTCTCCCTCCTGGACCCTCCGTGCACCTGCACAATCTCATCAAAACACACACTCACTCTTGAAAGTTAAAGACATTACCTTTTCTGATTTATCCAGATGTTGAAATCCAACTCTGGCAACACAATCACGGTGATAAAGATTCCGAAGTAAGAGATTAAAATGACTGAAGCAATTCCTTCAAGTCCTTTGGAACCAAAACGTATTGGAGTCCATCGGGTGGAGCGGGGGAGAAAGGCGTTAACCTTGGTTTGGGGGGGAGATGGCTGTAAGAAGCTGAACAACCTGTCACCACTGAAGCAATAGCATTTGTCCGTTTGCAGGTCCCAAGTTATTTTGAGACTCATAAACCATGTGCCTGTGAAACATTCCACCTCATTGGACAGGATAATATTGAGCAAAGGGATTCCATTGCTGTAACAGCACCTACAGGGTATGTGTGTGTATGCAAGGGAGGGGGGGGTCATAATTTTCTGTCCTCCCAGAATGTCTTTGATGGATGCTCACGCTCTTGGCATGACTCATTCAAAATGGATTTTGTATTGTTTTATGTAAACTGTTGTCAAAGCAGGCACATTCATTTTAAAATTAGAAAATAGTGGGATCTAAGCTCTTCCTTATTCTTATTGCCCAGAATATCTGAGATGCCTAACATTACATACCACTAATAAAGATTTAAGATTTTAACTAGGTAGATTCAAGGCTAAGAGTATATACATTTAAAAAATCGAACAGTTTAAACATTGGGGGCATGATCCTGCTAAAGTTAAACCCTTTTAAGTCCCATTGGTTTCAGTGAGACATAATTAAGCAAGTGCTTAATTCTCCCATTGAAATCAAGGGCATTTAATTGTGCCTGGCTGATCCATTCAAATCAGCTTGCAGTGGGTTATCATCTCGCATCCTGAAAACGCAATCCTAAATACCAGCAGTGGCATATAAGCCTACAATACCATTTTGCCTGTAACGGTTGCATGAGGTCATGGTTTGTGAGGTGCCACTTATGTTTTAATTAATAACTCCATCCTAAACGTCTGTTGCTGGTACATGAAGCCTTAAGACATGTCCCACTGAAATAAAAAGGAACTGTTTATGGGATTATGTCCCAGGGGCTTAACCTAAGATTTACTAAGCAAACTCTGCACATTTTATCACTATTAAGGCTGTGATCTTTTAAATATTTTGTTGCTGTTGTTGTTATATATAATAAATCAGGTTGTATTCTTGCTAATTAAGTCACAGTTAAGCTGAAATAAATATGAAAAATATCAGGACTAACCAATAAACACATTTTTGTGTGCAGTTTTTATTAATGTACACATTTTTGCAAGTAATCATCCCACAGACATTTTTGTATGTTGTTTTCACTAATATACTCATTTTTATGCTCACTTCCCCCAATAGATGCATTAAAAAAAACCAACAACCTTGGTTGGCGAACTGCATTGCAAATTTCAGATAGGTGCAAATTTCAATGGATAGAGAAAGTATAGCTTGGTTTTGCTTCAACTGGGAAGAACTAGAGTTCAAGTTAGACATTGCAGGGGGCACATGGCGGCTGTGAACTCTCATCTCTGAGAGCACATGCGATGACATAATCATACTCAGTTTCCCTACCCTTTGCATGGGGATGTCAATGAAGTAGAACTGGGGCGGGGAACTTAGAGTGTTATGGCACAGTGTCAACATGTGACTTTCAGTGTATATTACTGGGGGAGATAGGTCAGACACACAAATACCATACGTTCCTTGTAACATCTAGTTTGTTTCAATTGGATTAAAGCAATGGCTTCAGAGGAAGGGTGGTCTTTAAGGAGCAATCTGAATGGAGAGCGGATTATGGCATTCAGAGCATTGACTGGAGAAGTTCCAGGCTGGTTAAATATATTTTAATTTCCTGGTATTAGATGCAACTGTAACAATAAAAGTACAGCATTCCGCAACTATTCTAGTCTCCACGAATATCTTGGATACTGGAATAGTGAAGAAATTGGATGTTTATTTACATCATTGCAGATCCCTCCCTTCCACAAAGACATACAGACTCTTACATAGCTTTGCAATACTGGAGAGACTCTTGAGGAGTTTCACAACCCTACACAAACTCTTCCGGAGGTTTTAAATCCTGCATGGAATCTCGATATGGATTATGCCACATTAGCACTCCACAAAGATAGCAATAAATACATTCCAACTTTTGAAACCAATAATGTATATCAGGGTGTCACCAAGCCATTTGTAAACATAATTTAAATACTTCCAACAGAAAACTCTTGAAGACAGAGTTATGGTTACGCAGTTGTAAAGTTACTGTCATGTAGAGATTGATCCCAGTCACATTTAAGTCAATGGCAATCCTTCACTATAACGATTACGGTGGCCCTAAAAAAATGGAATCAGTAAAAAGGCTGACTATTCAACATTTGAAAAGCACAGTAAGAGAAAGTAGGGCTGAGACCCTAAGCACACTACTGACATGAATAGAACCTGCTTTAAAATAAAGGTTTTAGGACTGGGGTGTTAAGACTCCATTGAAAAAAACCCAGGCTGAAATGTAACCAAATGAAATTAGGTTGGATACTCTAATATTTATAATATGCACGCACGCACACACACACACACACACACACACACACACACACAAAATTAATTAACAAAAACTATTGTTAACAGAAATAAGCCAGATGCATGCTGTAAAATCTAAGTTCTCTTTTTTTTGTCCTGCTAACTGTATTGTACCGTATGGTAACATCCTCCCCACACCTTCCAGGGGTTCAGCACTTACCTGAGTCTGGTTTCCTAAGAATCTGTAACAGTCTTAGAAAATTTACATTTTTATATGGATTGCATTGCAAGCCCTTTACAATGCTTGCACAGTAAGGGTGTGTGTGGAGTGATCAAATAAACAGATAAAGTATCACTATGTTTGTATTTGATACTATTTAAATGTGTAGGAACAGACCCTCTCAAAATATAGTTAAAGGTCATTAGGACAAAGGCAGCCAATGTACCAATACACTCCTCTGCCCCTTCCTCTATTTGCATGTTTGAATATTCCAAACTCTAAATGGCAAAGGGCTGCAAATTGCAAACATGCCCATTATTTGGTGGCCATCTCATCAGTAATAATTTTTTACATTATCTGTCATCAACGTTTAATATAAATGATTTGTATCTGCATCTGCAATAGAAATAACTGTTTTGATACTGAGAATATATTGCAGACCAAATATGATGGGGCAACACCATTTGATGCATGTGGTATTGCATTCCTCCTCCCCACCAAACCAGCAATCTTGGCAGCATCAGGAGAATGTCAACAGAGGAAGACAAGTGACAGCATATGTGAAGGTTATGTCCCCACCATTTTTTAGGATTAAGAATTCATATATCATTTCCTTGCCAGACATGTCCTAGTGAGGAGAGGTGTACTGTACATCTCCCTCAAAATGTCAAACATTAGAGGAAGACACAGTCTCCACACGTAAGTTCCTAGTGACTCAATCCAGAATCCCTTTTCCTCAAATCCACACCACTAACTTCTTTGGCTATTGTTTTTAAGTGAGAGACAACATCGGTGTCTAAATGTCTGGAGGGAAGAATGTATAGCAGTGAAATCATACTTGAAGTTGATCTTTAAATTCATTTTCCTTTCATTTTCAAGTCACTGTACAAAATTTCAGAAAGCATACTATTAACAACAACAATCCAATTAAAACCACATTCACCTCTTTAAAACCGAACAGCAGCAATTAGAATACCAGCAGTAATTAATAAACCATATTGGCTAGGAGTCCTGTAAGACCTGCTCCCTGCCCTGGGAAAGTGAGGCCCTAAATTACTCCAGTTACAGAAGCAAGTGCAAGTGTGCAGAAATAAGCCTGCAAATGGTGTCCCAAAATATGATGGCAAGTGCACCTACTTATACATAAGAAAGTGATACTCTATTAAAACAGACGGACGGTAAGCAGCCTGAAAACAGCCAAACTATTATTATTGTTGGCATTTGTCTGTCTCAAGAGAATGAGTTGCTTTTATAGTAACACACTAAACCCACTGGAACTTGGTACTCCCTTAAGAGTCATCATCATAAAAGAAATAAGACAACATCACACTTGGGCTGTTCTCAAGTCATCATACTTTCTGTGTTTTTAAGTTATGAATTATATGCTATCTGCCTCATGTACTGGCACCATTCCTAGAATTGGATGCAGTATTTCCATTAATGATACATGAAATCACTTCTATTTTCTTCATCATCTAAACAAGAGTTGTAAGGATGAATTGGTTAATATACGTATCCACAAATGTTTTATTTACTGGGGTGTGGGTGTGTAAGAAAAACATACAGGTCACGTTCCTGACAGCTCCAAAACTGAAACTTGATCTATAACACCACACATATAAAACAAAATACCAAAATGCTATTGCCCTAATCCAGCAAGGTAAATGTGCATGCCAAAATTACTCACATCTCTTGGTTCTGCCCACGTCACCCTTTCCTCAAATCCTTCCACTGGCTTCTCACCCCATTTTGTATCCTGCACAAATGTCCTGTCCTTTAGGAAGGCAGAAATTGCTGTCTTACTCAGTCCAGATTCATAGTAGGACTTTAAACAAGGCATATTTATTTATTTATTTTTAAATGCCATAGGAGTTGGAGTAGTGTCCTGCCAGAGATTCTTTTTTTAAGTAAAAAATATTAATTCTAAAGTACATTGCTCAGGAAACACATTATCAGAAAAAATCACACTAATGGGGATTTTTTAAAAATGCACCAAGCTCCATATACGCACATCTTCAGAAGTTCCAAATTTCAGCATAAATTATCTCGCAAGAAAAGCAGGCAGCCTATCAATAGGTATTAAACAGGCACAATTGGATAGTATGTTTTATGACTGGAATTGATATGTATTTTTGTATTATGTAAGTGCTGAAGCAGCAAGCAGTCATTTGATTAGTGGCTGGATTTTAAATTTAAACCAGTTTCTTTTCACTCTGATTGCTTGCCACACTCCCTCTACTGTTCCTGAGAATGTACTACACTTTGTGAAACCTCACATCATCGCTCAAAGGCAGAACTCCAAAAAAAAAACAAAAAAAAAACCAAGCATATTGTAGCTAGTTTCAGATCTAAGGATGCTTCCGAATATGGATGATTTAACACCACCCAATCATTGCTGCTCCACGTTAAGCTGGAAATGGAATAACAACTCTGCTTCCAAGCAGACAGTTCCATTTTCCTCAACACCAGGTGTTTGTACGGGTTATTTTCATTGGGATCATTGTTCATGCAGAAAGGGCTAAATACCCCACCTTTTTTCACTGAATTCCTGGTCATGATTCTGCACCCGACCCCATTTAAGAAAAGAATTTGATAAAAAGGCAATATTATTTGGAAAGTGGGACTTCTGGCGGCGACGCCATTGCGGGTGGTCGTGGGCTGCTTCGGCTGCGAAGCGCCCAGTCCATCCCGGGGGTTTGGAGCCCCGCTACCGCAAAGCGGGGCTCCGGTGGGGTGCGGGAAGAGCGTCCCGCACCCTGGGCTCCCCGGCTGTGCCCGTTGTGGCTCCGAACCCTTCCCTCGCTCCCCTTGTAAAGGGGGAGTGGGGGTGAAGGGACGACGGAGCCGGGCTATAGGGGACATGCCCCAACCGGGATGTAAATGCGGCGGCAAAGCCTGTGATGAGCGTCTAAGTTCTACCTGTCTTTAGTGAATTGAAAGAACCCGGTGGTTGTGAGTATTTGATTGATTTTGATTGACTTTTATATCTTTGGAACGATCCGGGGGGAAGAGGAAAAGGAGCCTGCCTCCCTCCCTTCGGGAGAGAAAGAAAATAACCAGTTTGAGTGACTGCTGCTACAATAATGGATACAAAGTATTTGGAATTTGAAAACTGAGACTGCTGAGATTTCCCTTTGGGGATTAAGTGGGCAGAAAATATCTCCTTTTAAAGTTTTGATCTTTACACTCTGGCTTCAGAAAAAATGGCGATGGGAAATTTGGACTGACGTGGGAAACAATTGAAACAAAGGAAGGAAGAGACAGGAACTGAAATTTGACACTCCCCCTCTCCTCCAAAATGCTGGACTTCGTGTTTGAACTTGTTTTGAACTCTGGTCTAAAGGAGGAAGAAATGTTTGCTGTCTTGAGGCTGGAACTGCTTAATCGGAAATTGCAAGTCTTGAGTGGGATTATAAATAAAAAGAACTTACTTCCCACAGAGGAGGCTTTCCAAAAGTTTTACACAATGGAAGAAAACCTTGGCAGAGAGTTAGAAGGGGTACTTGAAGGATGGTCTGAAATGGCTGGGCGACTCCGGGAAAAGGAACCGTTTTCTGGGGGTGGCAGCCCCGGAACGGGAAAATTTACAATATCCAGACCCCGAGGTGGGAGCTCGGGGGCATGGGACATGGAATTAAGATATCTACAAGAAGAAGAAGTATGGTACAAAGAAACGGAGGAGCCTAGAAATGATGTGATGTGTACCCTGAAACTTGATGCAAGGTCTGTTGTGAATACTGCCTGGATCTGTGGACATTTGGTAAAAGAAGACATCTCGAGGATTGGTTCCGGCGAAAGACAGAGAAAGACAATGGACAGAGGGGGGGTGGGATGAAGTACTAAATATAAAATTCAAATGGTCTGCTATGCTATCTGAAATCGGAGAGTGAAGTTTGTTAATTATAAGTTTATTTTGAATAAGTAAGGGGATATTGGATTTTAAGTTAAAGCAGCATGATAATGGACAGAAGAAATAAGTTTAGTTTTTATAAGAATATTTTGTTAAGATTTACGATATAATAGGATGATGAAGATAATTGTGTTATCTTTAATCTAAGTAAAAAAATTTTTTTATAGAGAAAAGGTGTTAAGAAAGTAAAATATGGATTTAAAACCGAAGGTGAAAAGGCAGGGGAAGTCAAACGTCAAGATTCGGAAATAGAATTTTTTTTTTGCTAGGTATATAAACAAGAAGAAGAATCCTGGCATTATGTGTATTTGTAATTGTTTTGTATTTGTAGGTGTGGGTCTGGGTTTGTGTTGTATTATGAAAATGCTAATAAATTCTTCTAAAAAAAATATTATTTGGAAAGTGAAGGTCTAAAGTTATAGAGTTGAGAGAATTGGCTCAGTAAAATCCAGTCTTGCATATTTTCCTCATCTCAAAAACTATTCTGTCTAAAGTTCTCTGAATTACTAATGTGGCAGAAAATTTGGAGCTGCCAGATAAATCTGATATTATTGGTATATTTCTAGGCTATTAGCAAACCAAGAAGCCAATTAAACAGTGCAATTCAAAACAGTGTCATACTTCTGCCTTTAACCTGAACTGATATTCTGACACTGAAAGCAAATACTAAGCTGGGGCAGAAGTTTCTATAAGACTTAACATGCTCCTCCTTTCACCATACAGTAATCCGGCATAGATATTTCTTCATGGCAGTCAATACAGTTAATAATACTAACTTTTCTAACCTTGATCCCTATCAGATGTTGATTTGGAAAATGCTGTTTAGAGTTTCACCAACTCTATTGAAAACTTATATGACTGCATCAGCCTAAATTCCCTCCCTCTAATTCTTTCACTTACCTGACTGGAATTCTTCTATTCCTTTGCTACTGAATCACTTCTTTGCTCTAGCCTTAAATTTCATTCATTTACATGTAAAGTGAGTGACAGCTGGTGTATACTATGGAAAATTATGCTGCAAAACATTTATATAGCAAATTAAAGAGTTTGCCATCCTAGTGGCACTGTTTGCTCTTTGGAAAGGAGCCAATACATTGTCACAAGAGATAATCCATCAGGGAAGATCCGGAGTGGTTTGGGTGCTGCTGTTGTAGATTCCATGGATGGATAATGCTTGAATCCTGCATTCATGGTTGCATGCACAATTTACAATGTTTGTATGGATAGTGAATTCCACCTGTCATGATCCTGTGAGATTAAGTTAGGCTGAGAGATATATGGCCTGCCACAAGGTCATCCACCAAATGTTATGGCCAAGTGAGGATTTACCGTACTTTTCCATATATAAGACGTGGTTTTTTTTACTCAAAAATAATGGAAAGAAACGGGGGTAGTCTTATACATGGGTAGTGTAGGGGGGGGGAGGCGATTGGTTGCAGCCGCAAGCAGGAGCTTGCCTGCAGCAAGTGGGTGGGTGATTGGTGACTGCGGCAAGGGCTACCTTGGATTGGCTTCCGCTGGGACAATTGGGCATGCAATTGCCAGTTGCTGGCAGCAAGCGGGCAGACGGTTGGTTGCATCGGTGATGCGTGTGATTGTCAGCGCATGTCACCCATGTGAGTTATTTTCAGCATCCCCCCCCTCAAAAAAAGCTCAACAGCTCTGGGCAATCCTCCCCAAAGGAAGCTCAACAACTGGGCCATCTCCCCCCATTTTCTTAAATTGGAGTCCCCCAAAACAGGGGTAGTCTTATACATGGGGGGGGGGGGTTATACATGGAAAAATACTAAATCTAGGTAATATTGGTCCTATTCCAACATTCTCACCACTGTAACAGGGTGAACAACCTGTGGCCTTTCAAATGTTGTGAACTACAGCTCCCAGCATCCCCAGCCATTGGTCATCCTGGCTGGGGCTGATGAAACATGGGAGTCATAAGAACACAAGAGCCCTGCTGAATCAAGCCAATGGCTACCTAGTCTAGTATCCTATTGTCACAGTGGCAAACCACTTGTCAGTGGAAAGCCCACAAACAGAATGTGAGTGCAGTAGGACTAACCCCTCTTGAGATTTGTTTGTTTGTTTACTGCATTTATATCCCACCTTTTTATCTAAGGAGCTCAAAGTGACATACATGGTTTTCCTCCTCCTTATTTAATCCCCACAACAATCTTAAGAGGTAGGTTAGGCTAAGAGGCATTGAGTAGCCCCAGGTCGTCCAGTGAGTTTCATGACAAAAGTTGGGATTTAAACCCTACTCTCCCAGGTCCTAATCTAACACTAACCATTACACCACACCATCAATACCATCAGCAGCTGATGGTATTCAAAGGCATGCTGCCTCTGGAAGTGGAGGATTGCAATCTGTGAAGTGGGATATATGGCAGCTCTACTCACTAGTGATATTCACAGCTCCAATCACCTATTGCCATTCCCCCCCCCCCGTCTTCCTCATTTTAGTAACAGCAGTGTTGCCAAACAGCCCATCAGATATGACTATAGGTTGACGTCACAAAGTTACGTCAGAGAGAAGGCAATGTCTACACAGGAAGCATTGTATTGTACCTCACTCTAAATTAGCTTTGTTCACTCTCAGAAACATCAAAGTACTGCCAAATCTGATTTGCTATGTAATGGTGTTACTGTTCTTAATAAGAAGGCATTTATAAAGAAAAAATGGTGCTAAGGACAAACAGGATTCACAGTGAAGCACTGCCTTTCTGCCAGGTATGCAAAAGCAGGTTGGCTAACTGAATGCATATGGTGGTGAGAGCAGCAAGACCTTCTTTCTAGTGCCACCAAGGGAATGGCAAAAAGTCTCCCTCCGATAGCCAAAAGGGGTGTGCGTTTGTTGTGTGGTGGGTAACATGTAATGAAAAGCACAGAAAGCTAATCCCGCCGTTTCCCATTAAACAAACAACATATATCCCATGTACCCCACCACCACAGAAAAGTTGCTTAAATGCCTATACAGTACTATAAAGTTAAGGAAGAATATTTTCCTGAGCTTTTTAATTTATTTTCTGAGCCAATGTGTTCCCTAATGCCTAAATTATCAGCTGAGTCACTATGACTGGGCAAAACGGAACAGGTCACAGTATTTAAAATATAGTCTGATATGACAGACTATGCATTAACATAAACCATTTTAGACTAGTTAGTATATGTGTGACCTAGGAGAAATCTCTCTAGCTATGAATTAAAGCTTCTTTTCCCAGTGATATGCATAATTGTTTTCTCCAACAAGGAAGAGCAGACCTGGCCCACAAGCTTAGAACGAATGATCTTTTAAAAAACAATTATTTGGGTAAGTCTAAGAAACTCTAATTAAGCTATTAGAAATCCTTAAGAAAAAGAAAAACAATAACCTTACTTAACAGCTGCTTACAACAGTAGCTGCCAGTTCCAATTATTAGAAAAAGATTGTGTGTATTTTTAAAAAACACAGGTTGCAGTTCTAACATTTTTAATTAAGATTTTATTGTCTATTAACATGAATGAGTTATGAGAGAGGTTGAAGAAACTGTTTGGCTTCAAGAGAATTGGTAGCTGAACAAATTTATGTAGGCCACTCAGTTTTAACTTAAACTGCATCATTACTTTTATCATTCACTAGGCTTTGTTTTCTATCAGTTCAAGCACTCCTGAGAAATAAATCCTCCATACTTAGAATGAATTTTGAACTTACAATTTGAACCAACCCTTGAAATTGTGCCATATGTACAGAGTATATGAAATATAAATAAATGAGAAGCTGTCAGTTTTGTCATTTTAATCTGGAAGATGCAACAGATTCATGTTATGATTTTCATTCAATTGTTCGTTGTATATGAAAATAAGATGTGCTTTAGTTTGCTAGGTACCTAGTGACAGATTGCATGCATTTGTATCTTTGTATATTAGGCTGTGAACTGTTGATTTCTAACGTAAAGGCACCAGGTGGTGGTAACTGAAGTCTTTTGTTCAGATTGCTCCTTATAGAAAATCTATTAGGAGGGGCCTAGAGCGGAAGAAACACTGTGTGTGAAGAACAATGTAGAAGTTTCCCATAGTATTTTAGATGGAGAAGGACAAGGAAATAATGACCTTTACAAAACAAAAATATTTCCACCCTATGCTTTATTGCAGCAGTCTTCCATTTTTTTAAGCACCTTTAACACCAATCTGCATTACAGAACCCCTTTCTGTACTGTCTATTTCATAGCTGTCAAGTTTTCCCTTGTTTTTTTTAAGGCAAATTCCCTTATTCCGAATAGGATTCCTTGCAAGAAATGGGAAAAGTTGACAGCTATGGACTCTATTTCTTTCTCCTTTGCTTCATTCTCTTTCTCACCAGAAAAAGAGTGCTGGTGTGATCAACATGCTAAAGAAGGAATATGGTGGGCTGGTCAGGGCTCAGGCCATTTTTGGGTCCTAACCAGTGGTGAATCCTTGCGCACAGTGCACTAAACTATTAAGAGGGGGAAATTCGGACAGCTACCAACCTGCAGGGGACAGAGAGCAGCTGGTAAAGATCCAGGATTTTTAAGGCTTTGAGGTTCTGGCACTAGTACTAGTAAGCTGGTGCAAGAATACAAAAGGGGTTCACTACTTGACCAAGCCTATGGTGGAAGCCAAGGGACAGACCTCAGAACTATGTGGTTGTTTAGTGAAGAAAACTGGAGGGGTAGCATAATAGGGCTGCATCCATCTTACCATCCAAAATGACCACAATAAATCAGTTACAGGTAGGTAGCCGTGTTGGTCTGTCATAGTCAAAACAAAATAAAAAATAAAAAATCCTTCTAGTAGCACCTTAGAGACCAACTAAGTTTGTTCTTGGTATGAGCTTTCGTACAAAAGCTCATACCAAGAACAAACTTAGTTGGTCTCTAAGGTGCTACTGGAAGGATTTTATTTATTTATTTTGTTTTCACAATAAATCAGTGAATCTCACTTCTGAGAAACATTGTAAAGTCTAATAATATAACTGTGTTAGGTTATTTCCTAACCTTGTTAGGTTTTAAATATCAGTCATCTGACTGCACATGACTATTATAATCACAAATATCCTAATTACTGGCACATTAAAATATTTTGTTTGGAATTTCACTAGAGATCTCCCCTGCCCTCCCCATCTGCTTCAAGTCAAGGTACATAATACTCAGAGCCAGTCAAATTAATTTGGCACCTGAGGTGGGAAAATCCTACAAGTGCATGTTTCTCCCCGTGACAGTAAAAATACAAATATAAAGTACAGTATATTCTGGCGTATAAGACTACTTTTTAATCCGGGAAAATCATCTCAAAAGTTGGGGGTCGTCTTATACGCCGGGTGGAAAATCTGTGGTCGGGTATATCTCAAACTCTATATTTTAACTGGGAAAGTTGGGGGTCGTCTTATACGCCCAGTCGTCTTATACGCCGGTATATACGGGTAAGTAACTATCAATTTGCTACCCTTTCATGATGTCCAAAATCAGCTGCTTCACTCCACCTAACAGTAGGCCCAGCCCTGCCCAGGGCAGCAGAGAAGGAGTATCTTCTGCTGCGCACAGTATTGTGGACACTCAATTTACACTTCTACACAAACACACCAAGATGCATATGAGCTTTGGGGTCAAATATTAAGTTATTACTCAGTGGGAAACCATGGCAGTAAGAATTGTAAGGAAGGCTCTTATGAAATTATGGTTGTGACAGCGGGACAACACATTTTAACATGTAAAAGTTCTAAGCAGGTGATAGTTGTTAAAAATTGTATCAAGTCTGTTGCCTATAAATATCTACTGTTCATATGTCCCACACAATTTCTGTGGTCAGCTGAGGTTGGCCACTTGATAGCACTCTCCATGTGTCACATGCAAATGTAAAAGTTATTTAGAAAGTCACTCTTGCTTGCCACACCCTAGTTTAGGAACTTCCTTCCCCTGCCTATCAGGAATTCTCAGTTGGCTAGTTATTTGGGGGCTGGGGATAATATGTTTGTATATAGGCTGTGAATGTACATTTAGGAGTCTAAAGCATACCGTATGACACATTTTCATATTAGGGTGAAGATAAACATATATTCTAAAGCAGGGGTCAGCAAACTTTTTCAGCAGGGGCCAGTCCACTGTCCCTCAGACCTTGTGGGGGGCTGGACTATATTTTGAAAAAAATATATGAACAATTCCTATGCCCCACAAATAACCCAGAGATGCATTTTAAATAAAAGGACACATTCTACTCATGTAAAATCACCAGGCAGGCCCCACAAACAACCCAGAGATGCATTTTAAATAAAAGGACACATTCTACTCATGTAAAAACATGCTGATTCCCAGACTGTCCGTGGGCTGGATTTAGAAGGCGAATGGGCTGCATCTGGCCCCCGGGCCTTAGTTTGGGGACCCCTGTTCTAAAGTATGATGGAACATGTGCTCACTGCATTTCAGGGTTCTTACTGACATTCATTTGTGCACAAATGAACACATGGAATGCATGTTTGAGGGTAAACCTCTTGGCTGGCCTTCACTCTTTTAAAGGTAACATTTGCACATAACCTGCACATACCTGAATGCATGTATGCATACACCTCTACAAGTGAACTGGTACCCTGGAAAATGGAGATTCAGAGGTCTATGCACATTCACTTGTTCAGAAATGAATGCCAGAAAAAGGATTCAAAATATTTATTTTTCGGGCACATCATATGTTGTTTGCTTTTAGGTCATGGAAATGTGGATTTTGACCTACATAAACAATTAAGTAAATTCTTTATATTGTATGCAGAACTACTATAATGATTTATTTATTTTTAAATGCTGGGGAGTAGATGGATTTTGGGAATCCTTCCTATGCTGAGGGGAACTACAAGAAAGCACTTTCTTTGATCCACAAATAGATAACCTGGCCTTACAGTTCAGACATCATAGCCTCTATGAAACTTCATAGTGTTGTGCGCATGAAACACCTGACCATTGGCAACTGCCTTAGGAGAAGTACAGCTAGTACCACCAAGCTTGCAGACAGAATGTAGAAGGTATCATCACTCACCAATTTTTCACTGTTCAGGATGAAATGAGGAACAAGATGTTGGCTGGCTAATGTGCTGACCTGGCTGGCTTTGGAAACACAAATAGGTACAAACAGGGAACAGCACTTCATTATTTCGATCACAACCTATGGCTTCGTTCACTATTCCATTCTCTCACAAGAATGAGTGGCCAGTTATTTAAAATATGTAGATCTGCCTCCTGGACAATAACTTATATTCACATGGGTGAAAAGGTATCTTTTCTTTACTTCCAGGATTTTTTTTAAAATATCAAACTGGTTTTGGGGGGAATGTCCTATTGACTTCTATTACAGTAGGAAAAGTATCCCAGGGAAGCTTAAGAATATTATGGTACATGGAAGGGGCTAAAGGAGTTAAAAGTATTTCCATAATGAGCAGCTTTATAATCTTTGATCTTTTTAGAATTGGGTTAAAGGATGCTTTTGGGAAACCTCTTCCTTCATCCCAGGAAGTTAAATAAGGGAAGTCCTGTGACACTATCCCTGCTTTCCTTACGTTACATTGTTTTGGAACTGTTGCGTGTGGACAGTGGCCCTAATTTCTGTAATTTGTTCACCATTCAACCATCCAAGCAGTTGTGCTGCTTATTGTCCTCCTTGCCTCCTTAAACAAATAGTGTATTCTATAGTTCCAGTTACAGGTAGGTAGCTGTGTTGGTATCTGAAGAAGTGTGCATGCACATGAAAGCTCATACCAAGAACAAACTTAGTTGGTCTCTAAGGTGCTACTGGAAGGATTATTTTATTTTATTTTGTATTCTATAGGTTTCTTTCCCTCCCGCAGTTTCAGTATTTCTTCTGATAGTCACATCCCCAAAACATGTGACAACACATTAACATTCATTCTATGTCTCCCTGCCCCCGCTGTCTCCATTTCCCTCACTTAACTTGCAACTATTCCTGCATCATTACAGCACTTTTTATTCCCAAGTGAGTATTGTGGCTCCTCAGAAATATTCTGTGAGGGGAGAGGGAAACATCAGGGAAAATTCAGTCTGGGAGCACAGGAAGAACAGGTTGTACGTCCAATTTTTACTAGGGCTATCAACCCATTAAATTAAACTGAAGAGATTGATTACATTTAAATAAATGTGCATTGACCTAAACCTCTAGACAGTTTTTTTGAGATATTGAAGGAGGTGTGTAAGGTAACTTCCAAGTTGATAAATGGCTACTGCTCATTGTTAGAAAAACAGAGCCCAGCTTCATATTTTCCCCCTATTGTACAGTAGTCACACTTCAAAACCATAATATTCTAAACAAATAGAAAAGGTATGTCCAGAACTGTCACCCCATCCCATTAATCAACTATTACAGTACTTTAGCTGTAAAGCTTGCTGCCCTACGTTTTAGGATAATCTCCTTCTATTCAATCGTTTTTCATGTGGTAAAGGCCCTTGATGCAACTAGGCTTTGAACAAGCACCCTCAACTCCATTACAAAAACATGTGAGAATATAAAACCTACCCCTTTCTTTTAAAATTAAACTG
Organism: Lacerta agilis; assembly: GCF_009819535.1. NCBI lineage: Eukaryota > Metazoa > Chordata > Lepidosauria > Squamata > Lacertidae > Lacerta > Lacerta agilis. Next base: position 25,812,721 of record NC_046316.1, on the reverse strand, counting down.
CCTTCATCCCACTGCTCACCCCACCAGTTCTCAAGTAGTAAACAACTTTTCTCTTTCCCTGGTGCTCTCACTGTAATATCCTCCCTATCTCCATCCCAGAACACTTGCACGCAATGGATCACATTTAAATAACCCATTGTGGAAATTTGAATAGAAGCCAGCTCAGCTCACCGTGAGTGAAGTGGCGTGACCTGCTTGTGTGTGAGCGAGTCCCAGGTCTTTCCTCTCCAGCGCCTCTTTCCTCTTCCCACTGAAGGCTACTTGCTTCCCTGCATGCAGTCTTGACAAAGTAGTAAGACGGCTAATTTTAGGGTACTTCATCATAGTGCCATGCAAAGACATGGTGTCATTTCAAAATCAGCAGCATGTGGCACTGCTTTGAGCTGCTCCCTCCCACCCTTTCCTCAATTGTGGTCTCACTTTGATCTACAGTAGGGCAGCACTTGGTACTTTGTGGCAATGCACATTAAGGTACTAAAGGAAATTTCTCAGGAGTAAGTTGCCTGACTATGGAATTCCCTCTTCCAGCCTCTACTTTATTGGGCTTTTGCTGCCAGATCAAAACAAGAACTTTAGACAACAGAGGGTGCTAAAATTATGAAATTTGTGAAGGGAAGGAAAAGGAGATGGATATGTATCCAGTGTAGGGACTGAAGGGGGACACCTGTCCCCAATATTTGTCTCCAGAATTGTTTCCTGGCTTTGCTTATTTATATTTATTTATTTATTTATTTAGTAGACTTCTAAACTGCCTGCCATTTGAAAGGCTCCCAGGGTGGTTCACAGGTCAGTTACTAAAAGCACAATTAAATACAAAATAAACCACAAAGCAACAATTTAAAAGTGTACAAGCAGATATTAAAGTATGGAGAAAACACAGCAGCAGACATAAAACTCTCTGTAATCCAAGACCTCAGACAATCTAAACAGTTTTACCAAAGGCCTATGAGAAAAGATGTGTTCTCCATTAACAGTGCAGTCCCACAGGACCTGGAAAGCTGTCTGCAGACAAATGCTGGCTCCTTTGGCCTGAAGAGAGATGAGCGCGGCACCACACAATCACCTTTGACGGGACTTAACCGTCCAGGGGTCCTTTACCTTTTTGTTCGTTCAGTTCAATGGGGATTTCTCCCAATAAAGTGTGCACAGGATTGACCCTGGCCTGAGCACTCACATTTGTTGGCTAAAACTTACCGGTACATCCAGAACATCTGTGTGCTACCACCTTTCTCCCTTAAGACCTTTATCTAAACCCACAATTGCAGCTTAACCTTTGCAAGCAGAAACTAAGCTTAAGTATATATAATTGCACTGATGCATATTATTCTCTTGTAATTTGCACCTCTGTCTTTTCATACCAAGTGGGCCGCAAGAGTACTTCGACACAGAACCTGCAGGCTGCACACTGATTTTTCACACTGCTGGGTGTGGTAGGCTTTGGGAACGCTTACACCAAGCTAGCCAAGAACTATAGCACTATTCATGTGTTCTAATCTCTAACAAGATGAAGAGAGAACAGGAAACAGCATAGGACTCCGCCTTTCATTGCAGCTCTGTATAATACACTGTTCAGGGCCCCTCAGTCCTATTGACAGGGTTTTAGGGGTATATGGGGCTATGGGGCAAGGAGGGGGAGAGAAACATTGGCTGGGTAAGCTGCCTTCCACTCGGGCACACACAAATATCAACACCACCTGCATAAGTACAACTGCAGCAATATTTTAAGGGAAATTTGTTTAGCAAAGAGGGCTTGGCAATTGTTCATTATGTATGAACTGACTTTTACATTGTAGCGCAGACAATTCAATAACTGACAGTACTGATAACTAAAGACTAGTACCCAGTAGAATGTGAAGATGTTAGCCCTTGCAGACTTGCAACAGATTATCAAATCTCTTTACTAATTATGAAAAGAAGGGTTAGATACAAAAATATCTAAGTATTCTTTAATATTCAAGTATCACTTCTTGTCTACATTGCCACTTGTTTCCATAGGTCCTGATGGTAATTATGCTGTTGCTTTGTAGCATAAGAGTCTGGTTCCCTCTGCCTGCAGGCAAAGACATAGCTACTTGAACAGATCGATATAATCACAACACAGAGAAATGTACTGAGCTCTTTTTATTCAGATGTGCTGCCACTGGTTATGATTCATATAAGCAGAATTTTTTTAAACCCAAGCATTCACACTCACCAGTATGGGAGGTAATAGGTAGGAACCAACTATTCCCCAAAGCAGTGGCATCCTAGCTTTACAATTTGATCATTAGCTAGACTTGTGAGAACTGAGAATCTTTTGAGACAACCATTACTTTCCTCTACTAATTGATAATATTCCCTACCACTTCTTTCATGTTTAAAAAATAAAAATGGATCCTCCAAACTCTATAATTTCTATGAGCTGCAGCATGCTACTATGCTGTTCTGGCACTTTAAAGACAGTCACAAAAATTTTGTAAAGTTGCTGTTAATACTTATTTCATGCTTCATGTTCTGAAGATTTATGTGGATGTAATCTACCTGTCTGCATTACAGCTGTCCAATTAATTTTTAAACATGTAACACATCTAATGTCCACTGTACATACTGTTATGAAGATTTCATGCCTCACAAATCTCTGCTGAGCAGTGCGCAAGATTCCAGGGGGTTCCAGGCGCTCAGGGTCGTGTTCCCACTGAGAAGCAAGGCGCAGCAGAGGCTGAAGCATATTTTAGAAATATGCATCAATTACACATATTTTTACACCTGTTGAGATTAAGGGGGTGCATATTTTACAGCATTGTCATTTCAAGAGCAGCTTGTTCTTCAAAGCAGTCCAACATTGCAGGCAAAGCAATCCTAAGCACCATCCCTTTGTTCCTGCTTCCCAGCCAGCTCCAACATGGTTCTGACCTCTAGCCCCCACATAGGGTTCTACCTGCTTCCTTTATTCTTCCCAGAAAATCCCTTGCCCAGGAACTCTGCCCCTTTTCTGTCCAAGGAAACCTTTTTTCCATGTGCCCCCCTGCTTCTTCAAAGCTCTCATTTCAAAACCAGCACAATTGTTTCATATCAAACCCCCTCCCAGACACCGTGGCAACATCTGTCTGCCCAGGCCTAATGATTCCTCTTTGATGGCCCATCAACACCTTTTGTCATGTAAACTCCTCTTTCCCAGGTGAGGCCCTGGCTTGGAAAGGAAGCAATAGCTTGCATTTTTCCACTGGCTTGGACTCTTACTCCAAATATTACCTAGATTCTGATTTCCATTAATTTCTTGGGTCCCCCCCCCAAAAAAACCCTTATAACAATATGAAAGTTATGCACAGAATTTACAGCCTGATTCTAAATCCCACTTCCCCAAATAGTGAGAAGTTCCAGGGGCAGTGCTAACTGCTTTTGTTTTGCTTTGGAGAGCACTGGAAACTGAGCATAATTTTGTAATATGTGCTTTGAAGGCAAACAACATACGTTTCTAACCAGGCAACAGATCTGCTACCTTAAATGAGATTCCTTAAGAGGCGCACCCCAAGATGCTTGTAGCTTTCAGGTCAATTCTCTCTCTCCACCCTCTGGTCAAAAACCTGTTTCTTTTGTTCCTTCACATATACTTCTTAATCCAGCATTTGCTAGTAATGAAATGTGTCACCTTTAGTTCTGATCTCCAATTATTTCCAGACCATTTTCTCCTGTTGAGGAAACACTTATCAACCATCCTGGCTCATTAGCATGCAGTCTGCCTAACAAAGGAATGCCGCCTATAACGTGGAGGTTAAGTAAACTGAGTTACAAAAGGAAAACAGATAATTTAGTTTAGGGTTTTTTTAAAGCAAGTTTTGAATTACTATGAACTCCTCACCAGGCACAGCAGAAAGCTAAAGAGAAAAAAATCCTTTATAAAGAGCCTTGCATCACATTCAAACTTGCTACAACTATACCAACAGAAACAGGTACAGGTATATTAAGTGTCTTAGGATGCCATCCTGAGCTTTCTTATTATTGCTTACTCATACAGTTTAACCATTTAGTGTCAATTTAGCACTTTTTACTGCTTGATTTGAAACGTGTCTCCAATTAACCAATGAATAAAAAAAAAAAATGTTAACTACTTTCCATACAAGTAATTGCCAAAACCACAGATGGCAGGCAGCATGTTAGAACAGACCTTCCCTTTTCCTTCTCATGGGAGGAAACTTCTCTCTTACTGCTGGTGGTGCCTGCTGTGACATGTGTGTGCACATCATAGGAAAACAAACAAAAAGAAGTTCATGGGCGCTGTTCTTCAGAACTATTCCTTCCAGTAGTATGCAAATCTGTGGGAATCAATTACTGTCACAAAATTGTTTTTACGATGCCTTTAAGCCGTATTATAGAGCACCCCTCAGCAAATATATTTGGGCATTTTACAGTATTAACGTAACAGTAGGCAGAAAAGGCAAGTCCCTGCACTGCCCTAAGAGCATAAGAGGCACCTCCTAGGGGCTGAGGTCACTTCGGCCCCCCAATAAAATATTTGAGGCCTCTCCCCCAATTGATGTGCATTGCCATTCAAATCATAGCTGTCAACTTTTCCGTTTTTAAAAGGGAAATTCCCTTATTCCGAATAGGATTCCTCGCAAGAAAAGGGAAAAGTTGACAGCTATGATTCAAATGGTGTTAACCCACTCAGTCTTGTGATCGATTATGCGGGGCTGGGCTGACCTCCCCCCCCCCAATATTTTTTATATGGCGGCACCCTTTGCCTAGGAGCCTTGCAGTCTAAAATAACGCTGGGCCCTGATCCTAATTTACTCAGAAGTAGGTGTGGGACTTACTCCACAATGAAGTAGGTGCCACTGTCTGAGTTACTTAAAAAGTGTGTGGCGACGGGAAAGGACTTGCTACCGTTTCCCTCAGCTTCTAGCGAGCGAGGCAGAGGGGTGGTGGTAATAAGCAACCCCCTCTCTTCCCACTCAGCGAAAGCGACACGAGGGGAAAAGTTCCCCCGGGACATTTTCGTCCTCGGGGAGAAGAGCCAGAGCTTGCTTCCCGCCTGCCTCGGCTGCTCGACGCAGGAGGGCCCGGCGCTTGCGCACTACGAGGGAGAGCGAGCAAGGCGAGCCGGCGCTGCTGGGCCTGTTTTCTCGGCGCGCGCGCCCGACAGCCTGCTTTCCCGCTTCGGCGCTGCCGCACTCCGGGGCCCGCCTGGGGTGGAATCGTCGGGCCGAGTCAGCCCGGCAGCCTACTCCGTCGGAGGAGAGAAGCGGGGGCGGACGCTGTCGCGCAGGAGGCTGCCGTGAGTCGGGCAGGGCAGGGCGGCCTTGCTGTGTGTGTTTTCCCGAGGGGGGTCCACGCTGTGGTCGGGGGTGGAGAAGCGGAGGAGAAAGCAGGCTTTCTGGGCTGGTAAGGTGGCCGGCGGGAGAGCGCGGACCTGAGGATGGAGCGCGGGGCCTGGAAGAGGGGAAGGGGAGGGTCAGCGGAGCCCGGCTGCCTGCGGGAAAGAGTTGGGGCTCTCCGGGGCCTCGGTCGGGGTGGGGTGGGGGTGGGGGTGGGTCGGGGGCTTCTCTTCAGCCTCCTCGTGACTCACGAAGAAGCGGCGGTGGGCGGAGGGGCAGCGCCGCCAAGAACGAGCCTTTTTGGGTCTGGTGGGCAGGGCGGGAGCCGAGCGATGGGGTTTGACAGCTGCCACTCGCCCCTCTTCCCGAGGGGTGCATGAAGGGAAAATGGGGCGCTCCACATGCAGGGCTGCCGAAACATCCGGGGGGAACGAACCCTGCTAAATAATAATATATATATGTTTTGAATCCAGTCGCAGGCCTTTTAGATAAAAAACCGTTGTGTTGAGCAAATGCAGGATGGTGTGTTTTCGTGACTAAAACACCAGCAGCCTAGAATAGCCGGAGCCCTACATATGGTACAGGTAGTTGGGTATATCTAAAGTGAAGACAGTACAGTACTAGGTTAAATATATTTATATTCTTATTTTGTTAATAAGTACCCAGCGCTTACTGAGTGACCTTTGTATCATTGGAAGGGACACCTGAAAGCAGGAGTACCGTATTTCCTTTCTTTTTTTACTTCTTAGTGAGCAGTTGGTTAGAAAACACAATAGCCTGCGTTTTTCCTCACACAAGTAAGAAACAAGTGATAGCGATGTTACGGTTTATTTATTTGCCACTGTTAGTCCAAAGCTTCCCAGAGCTGTGAACTGCTAGTAAAGATACAGTACTTCAAAATAAGATAATATAGCAAACTCCCCAAATACCCATCTAGGTGGGAATGCTAGTTAGCCTTGCAGCAGAAGTACTGCTGGCTTCTGTATTTAAATGAAAGCTGAAACTTGAGAGAAGGAGCTTGAAATGAAACTGAGGGCCCAGTTTCACCTCTGTTCAGGGCAATGCTCTGTCAAGGCCCGAAAGGGCTGACCTTACAGAAATTATGCATCCCAGCCTTTTAATCAGGTAGGTCCAGTAGTACTCAATGATGCTTATTTCCAAATACAGTAATTGTATCTAGGACTGCAATTATGCTCCTACATCTGGATGTTTACTAATGTCAAACTCCATCAGCTTCACCAAAAATGGGAAGGGGGGGCACAAAAGAGCTACTGTAAAGTTGTTGGAGACTTGACTTGAGCCCTGTGTCAGAAGGTGCTCACTTTTTAATGCTACCTGTCCAAACACATGGCCTTCAGCCAATTCTTAAAAGGCTAACCTAGATACAGTAAACTATATAAGCTCAACTGGTTACTCAGAGGGTCTCATCATATTTTGTATGGCTTACTTCCAAGTAAGTGAGCATAATATTGTAGCCACAATGCTCCCTCATCCAATGATTCTTTTAGCACAACAGTTTGTTAACCTAGAACCACAGAGATAGCAAATCATAGCATTTCTCTTCTCCTTCTCCCCATTAGACATGCTTAAGGTATGTTGAGTTTCAAGTGGGTGTTTTGCAATTTATTTGGTACTAGTCAGAGTGGTTTCATAACTGCAGCTGCCAAGTCAGTTACACACCCTTTGAAGGGTTAGTTTGGTAAGCGCCATCCATGGCTTAGAATATAAATTATATGTGTTTGCCTTTAACCATACCAAGTAATTTTCAAGTTAGAAATAATTTGAATTTTTAAACGTTTATGGTGATGCAGTAGTTGCACATGTGGATCAGGAAACTAGCAGACATACACATTAACTCCCTGTTACATTAAGTTGTGAGATTAATGGAGGTAGGCAGAAAGGAAAGATATGTTTTGGAAGGGGCAATTGTTTGAAAACGGAAGTTGTGGTCCTTTTTTAAAAAAACATTTTGGAACTTGGCTTTGAACTGTTTTTCATCCAGAGTTGACAGAAAGTAGCTCTTGTGTGTAAGTTTACCCTCCATATCAATGTTTTCTATGTGGGGCTTCCCTCATGCTTGATTGGGAAGCTGCAGTTAGTGCAGAATGCTGCAGCATGATTGCTGACAGTAGTGATGCCTTGTCAGCATGTGCTCAGAGATCTGCCAATTCGCTACTGGGCAAAGTGCAGAAAGAGTGGGGCAAAAGGTGTGGATAAGCCCTTGGTCTTTAGACATCTGGAGATTTAGAGATAGCTGGTGTTCAACCTTTATAAAGTGCATTACTGTGCTTCATATAAGTGATGTAGCAACAATGATTCATACTGTAGCTGCTTCTGGAAAGCTCTAGGTTCATACAGTAAATCTTTTCAGAGTTAATGGGTGTATGACTAAAACAAACCATTATTAACCTAAATAGAAAGAAATACAGCAAAGCTTGCCATTTTATGCCCCCCGCCCTTTCTAATTCAGGAATTTTTGCTTTTTAATCTTCTAATAATAAAAATGTTTAGACAACTAAATGACAGGACAGCACAGCCCCTGAATTAGTGAGAGAATAAATTGGCTTGATATTATAGTGTTCATTCTACTGGATGATAAAAAGACTTCCATGTATCTAGTGTAGAAAAATAGTGATCTGGTTGTTTAGCCTTGTCATTATTGTTTTATGTCAATTCCTATTGTTTTATGCCAAATCCTATGAAATGGAACAGTATAAATTCAGCAAAAGAACTTAACTGTCAAAGGTGAGCACAAAGAGGAGTGTCTTCTTCAGCATATGGTGAAAGCTGTACAGCAGTGCTGTCAAGTATCCCGTTTTCCCCGGGATTCTCCCTTATTTCAAGCAGTTTCCCGCTGCTCTCCCTTATTTTTTATTTCCCTTAAATTTCCCGTTTTTAATGGAAGCAGCTCTTCCCCTGCTGGCCAGGGACTGGGTGGGAAGACCTTGCCTACTTGGAGAGAAAAGCCTCAGCCCTCAAAGCAAGTGGGAGCCGTTTCCTGTGCTTACAGGGGGGTGTATTCCTCCCCCTGCATCAGCCCCATCCGTTGCCGCTGAGCCCCTCAGCCGGCCAATAGGGTTAGCTGGCGGGCGGAGCCTGGCTGCCTTTGAGCAGCTGCTGCTTCCTGTCCTGTTTTGATGGGATCAGACAAGAAGACGATGGGGCTCCATCGCGCAGAGCACATGGCTGCCCTCCTCTTTGCTGGCTGCCCTCTTTGCTCTGCTCCGAGCCCGAGGCCGCTTGGAGTTTACATTGCTGCTCCGCCCACTTTTGCTTCTGGCTCTGCCCACCACTGACATGTGACTGTCCCCGGGATAGGTGAGACTGCTGATCCCTTATTTTCAAATCCGAAACTTGACAGCTATGCTGTACAGTGAAGACCCTAGATGCACCCCTATGGGAAGGAAGTCCATAATTTAGGGGCCACCACAGAGTAAGCCATCTCCCAAGCTGCCACTTCTCACACTTCTAAGCATGACAGAGCTACCAAGAGAGCTCCCTCTGCACATTTTAACACCTGAGAAGATGAGTGCGGATAGAGGCTGTCTTTCAGATATCTAGGATCTAAGTTGTTTAAAAGCAATGGTGAAAAAAAATCATAGAAATATGCATAAGCGTGCTGAGAGCTATATAGAAAACTCTCTGGATCTGCTTGAGTAACCTTGTGTTGCTGTGTGCCTGTTCCATTGCACTGAAAGTAGAATAAGCCCTTTTATTTTTCTGAAGAAGGGTGATACATATTTTCTAGCACATTTTAATTATTATTTTTATTCTTTATTAAATTTCACTCCTGCTGTTTCTTTGAAAGGTGCCCAAGGCAGCAATTAACCAAGCAATAAAACAATATAATGAAAATTGAAAGACAACATGTTTCAAAACATTTAAAAACAATTAGAAGATCTTAAAAAAAGCTAAAACCAGTCACATTGTCTCATATCTAATTATTTCAGGGTTGCCAAGAACTGTTTCTTTCAGCCACTAAATGCCTGGGTGGACAGGAATGTTTTTCACTTCCTCTTGCATTTTAATAATAATGAAGAAGACAGGCACACCTCACTGGGAAAGGGTATTCCACATATGGGGAACCACCACTAACAGCAACCCCCTACCAGTTGTAGGGCCTGATTGGTTGATACTGGAGGAAGCAAAGATTTACCATGCTTTTTCAGCTAGGGGCTCTCTTTAAATTCTATTTTTAATTATGTTAAAATAGAAAAAAATATGTGCTTGGGTTTGGAGAAAAATGAATTCCCATAACTTTAAACTAATTATGTTCTTATAACATAGGTTGAATTTGCCATGATTGGCATGGATGTCTGAAGGCCACTTTTTTACAAGTACCGGTATGTTCCAGCTCTTGGCAGCACCATCTTGAGTGTCTCGTAAGTATGGCTGGATTTTGTTAACTATCTTGCGGTTTTCAGTTTAAAGCTGCAATCCTATGCATACCTAGCTAGGAGTAAATCTCATGGAACTCAGTGGGATCTACTTATCAAGTAAAACATGCTTAGGATTGGGCTAAATATAATCTTAGGGGTTGACTTAAATGTAAAGATATGGGAGAAAATGTGTAAAAATGGTGGGGAAAAGAGAACTGTTCTTTTCCAAGTCTCCAGAATGTCTTTAAAATTCAATCTCCATACTGAATTTGTAGTCAGCACAAAAATTTCCTTTCAGATTTGCCATTGTGGTGCTTTCTGTCCTGCTGTCATTACTAGTTTCATAAAAAAAACATCTGAAGAAGTGTGCATGCACACGAAAGCTCATACCAAGAACAAACTCAGCTGGTCTCTAAGGTGCTACTGGAAAGAATTTTCTATTTTGTTTCGACTATGGCAGACCAGCACGGCTACCCACCTGTAACTAGTTTCATAAATAGTTCTGGTTATACCTTTTTGCATCTTATTTGCTTGTAGGAGTAACACACAGCAACCGCATTTGGCCTGCAATAAATGTTTGCAATTCTGATATTTAGGGGTCCAAAAATACTAGGTCTAGCAAAATACTTATTAAAATTAGATGATTAATATTTTAGAGAACATATAACAGTCATATTTACATTTTTCTGCTATAGAATTCTTCTAATGAGACGTGAAATTCTTACTGTTTTTGTTTGGGCTAATCAAAATAATTGAGAGATGAAATCTGTGAATCCTATTATAAATATCAAGTCACCTGTATTCTAGTACTAACTTATTTTCCACTCCATTACAGTGATGCTGGACATTTGAATGCTGAAGCTGGCAGATCATTGAGAGGGCTGGCAACATGTTATGTTGGGGAAATGCCTCTTTTGGACAGCTTGGATTGGGAGGCATTGATGAAGAAGTTGTCCTAGAACCCAGAAGATGCAACTTTTTCATAAACAAAAAGGTTCGAGATGTAGGCTGCGGACTAAGACACACTGTGTTTGTCTTGGATGATGGGACTGTGTATACATGTGGATGTAATGATTTAGGACAATTAGGACATGAAAAATCCAGGAAAAGACCAGGTAAGTTAAAACAGTGCCTGATAGATAATCGTATGCTTTAGGTTCTGTATGTGGGTGCCAGTTATACATGCAGCAGCAGTTGCTTAGATTACAGAAGTGTTTCTAGAATTAGTAGAGCTTCAAGGACCTGCTCTTTTTTTCCTTCTGACTTTTGTACCACTGTTAGTGTGTGAAAGCCTCTATTTATATGGATCTGAAAATGCATCAAGATATTTTGTTAAGAAATTGTTGGAGATCTGTTTTTTATATTATTTTTAATTTCTAGAGAACTGTAGCCCATTCGGAGGCAGTATTTAAAATGTATTGTTGACTTTTTATTTTTGTCTGAGAAATTATGTATTAACATTAGTTCATTAAGTGTGTTGTATTTTAAATTCTTAAAACAGCAGCAGCTTGATTTCAGTGCTTGGAACCACTGAGGTACTCTTTTCTATTTATGTCAATGACACACTAATTGGACTAAACATGAAGTAATTTTTGGTAATACAAAGTGGGGTCTCTAGAAATAGTTTTATTGAAAATGGTACAAAACTGCCTAGTCCTCAGTTGCCACTGTGTCTACCTCATGAGCTGCTGCGGATTGATAGCACTGTAGTGTTCAACTCTGTTCTAAAATAGAATTCACTAGATAGCTACTAAGGTGCAACTACATATGATTCAGGAGATAGAATCTTCAATTTTTATTGGGGCTCCCTGAATCGGATAGGAACCATGGCATTGAGAGACAGCATCCGGTTTTGTCACTTTAGTGATTAAAATTACTTCCCCCACCAAAGCAGTTACTCACCGAAGGGTGAAAATATACAGGTAGCATAAGTTTGGTTCTTAAGAGAGGAAGAAAAACTACAATCCTTATTAGGCACAGATTGATAGTGAACTGGTTTCCTACAAGCCAGTGAATTGTGGCTTGTAGCACCTCTGACCTCAGGTAAAGGAGATCTGACATGTTTGTAGGAACACATTTTTGCTAGTTCAGTTGTTCAGTGCATCATGGAAATGTTTGGGCAAGAGCAATGTAACATTATGCTGCTTTTTCTCTTGATTACAGAGCAGGTGAGTGCCTTGGATGCTCAAAATATTGTAGCTGTTTCATGTGGAGACGCCCACACGTTAGCATTAAATGACAGTGGTCAAGTCTATGCTTGGGGTTTTGCTGCAGATGGACAACTTGGCTTGCCTGGAACTGAGGAGTATACCAGAGTGCCCAGGTAAAACTAAGTCATAACATAAGTTGTTGTTGTTGTTTTGTTGTTGTTTGTTTGTTTTTAATATAAAAAAGCCTTTCATCTTAGAAAAATGGTTCCTTTTGCTATTGTAAAAAGGGTTTATTGCTTCATCTTTGCATCTTTGTAATTTTTTAAGCTCAAACTAGTATGGCTAGTTTAACAAGTCAACAGTAAATTAGTAGTTTATGAATCTGGCTTGTTTAAACTAACCATAGATAATGTTAATCCCGGTTCTGGGTGCAGATGATATGGCAAGCTGGGGTTAACTAGAAGTGAGAGTGGGAGCTTCCAAATGACTCCTGAGCTACGCAGGCAGGAGTGGGTAGCATGTGAGTCCAACACTTCTGCAACTCATTTACATCACACTGAATCGTAATGTTGCATATGGCTGTGATGCCACTTAATATCTGAAATGATTAAAATGCATTTTCTGTAAGGAAATGCAGCTTTGTGTTTTTATAGCATTTTGTGCAAAGGCGGCTCATTTAATTATGTGTTGTTATACCTACAGAAACATAAAAAGCTTGTCAGACATCCAAATAGTTCAGGTTGCCTGCGGCTACTATCATTCCCTTGCACTCTCCAAAGGTAATCAATCTCTGGACTGTCTGCTTGTTTGTCTGTATAAATTTAAAATACTGTTACAATGACAATAGAAAAAAAAACCCCTAAACATTTCACATCGTAAAATATCTAGTGTTTGATAGCTTTGAGAGGGCAGAAGAGTAAACAAGTTTTCAGCTTTGCTCATGCTAAGGAAAGGAAGTGAAATGTGTGTATTATGAACATTTATCTTTGCCATTGATCTCCAAATTCTAAAATGTACAAAGAGATTCCATGCAATACTTGGATCTATTAATATATTGAGAATTTGGCTTTATTTGGAAATGTGTGTGTGGTAACCCACAAACTTGTTGCCTACCCCACTTCTTTTGCATTTAATTTCAAAAGTACCCCTTTCTATCTCTTGGCTGAATTTTTTTTTGGCCACCATTTGAATTCTGCCGTGTATGGTAGTGGAGTGATTTTAATTCTTAGAGTGACGTAAATTCCTGCAGTTATTCTTCATCTTAAATGTGTGTGTTTTCTTTTCTTCAACAGGTAGTGATGTTTTTTCCTGGGGACAGAACAAACATGGTCAACTAGGTTTAGGTTATGAATTCAAAAAGCAGACTTCCCCACAACGGATAAAATCTTTGCAAGGGATACCTTTTGCACAAATTACAGCAGGCGGAGCACATAGCTTTGTGCTTACTCTTTCTGGAGCAGTCTTTGGGTGGGGACGCAACAAATTTGGCCAACTTGGTCTTAATGATGAAAATGGTAAGTACACAAAATTTAAAACTATGAACTATATTACTTTCCATTTTAGTTGTTATGATCAGATAATGTGTGCTTATTTTTGTAAAACCAAATTATGCTCCTTTGCTGAAGTGAGTGTCTGTGTTAGTGGATGAGAAATCCACTGAACTGAAAGTTGCTGAAAGGAACTGTGGATATCATTGCAGTGCAGTACTACAATAACTTTGAAATGCTTTGCATGCTTTAATTGTAGGAAATAATGGTACTTTCAAAATAATGAATAAAATACTACATAACATCCAGGCACTTTGCTATTTGTTGCACTGTAGTGCTTCTCTGAGCAGCACGTACTGTGGAATTATATTTTTTATTTTTTTATGTAATTTGTTACAAAGTGTATATTACACTTCCTGATTTATTACAATTTTCAGATAGATATGTTCCCAATCTTCTAAAGTCACTAAGATCCCAGAAAATTGTTTACATCTCCTGTGGAGAAGATCATACCGCGGCTCTTACAAAGGTACTGTAGTAGAAATACTGTATTTCACACTCTTAACTAATTAGTACATTTGATAGCTTTTCACATGCAGGCTGACTGCTTCAGTAGTGAGGGATTCAGCAGTCTGTCACCAGTTGGTCTGCTTTTTTGTAACCCTGTACTCTTGTCAAGAGAGGATGGTTACCCAATATTGGGTGTGAACTCCTCCCCCACCAACCCCATCATCTGAGGGAAGATTCACACATTACAGTTGTACTGAGCCACTAGCTTGGGCAACGTCTGGGAACCTGCCAAGATCACATATTGCATTGGCCTGCTCACACCAGCATTTATATAAGCTTGGGGTGGCGGGGTGGTGGGAGAGCTGCTGAAATGTAATGTGTCATTTGCTGCTGACTTGCAGAGGAGGGGAGAAAGAAAGGAAAACTTGTGCTTATTTTGCTTCAGAGCTTTATAAGCTCACATTTAGAAATATTCCATTGCATTTAGCCTAGCTCTAATTACCATGTGGGCGGCTGCTCCGCTGATTGATGCCATCTCTCTTGCTAGTGCTGAAGCACAGTTTATAGTCTTGTGTGTGTTAATTTAATTCAACATACTTTGGTTTATTTACACAGCTGTCATTGCATTCAGAATTGGAATATGACATTCATCTGCAAACAGAAGAATAGTTTAGGTTTTTTGTTAACAAATGCTGTTTGCTTTCTCAGTACATAACGTAAAGCTTATATTTAAAAACCTGTGGGATTTTAAATTCAAAATTGAGCTCTTGTTTCAGGTAGTGTGGAGAAATGCAATTTCTACTCTCTTGAGCAATTCTTGCTCTGCAGTTGAAGTCTTTCTTGAAACAAATAAATATGAAAGTGAAAATAGTAGTCCTACTATATTGGGCAGGGCGCAATGTCCACTAATAACATTTTACATTATCTTGTTTATCAGTCTGATATTACTACTAATTTAGGATTTTTTTAAAAAATCAACCATATGTTTTAAAGTTGGAACTCAGCTAAAGATTACATGAATTTTTTTTGCATGGGTACTTTTTGTTACTTGAAATTAAAAATCAATGGGTTTAAAAAAAAGTTTATGTGATTTATTTTTGGTGTATGGGACTGTGAATTTATTTTATTGTTTATACTCTTACACAGTGAGGATGTTGTGCAGAGACTAAACTATATATCTATGAAGATAAGCATGTTTCTAAAGGCAATTTATTTTTTATATGTGTAGGGCAAATATCTAGTGCTTCTCCACAGTTGTAACTATTATTTTGTGTACATAAAAAGTATTGGAGTCATCTACAAGTTGCATTCTAACTTCAAATGTTTTTTAGGAAGGTGGGGTGTTTACTTTTGGAGCTGGAGGCTATGGGCAATTAGGTCATAACTCTACTGGCCATGAGATAAATCCAAGAAAAGTTTTTGAACTTATGGGGAGCATTGTCACACAGATTGCTTGTGGAAGGTAAGACCACAGAATGGAATAATTTTATGAGGTGTTAAGCAACTTGAAAAGTGTAAGAAGCAAGTTTACCACTAGCTGTTGTGGAATTCTCAAAATCTTGTTGGGCACCCCAATTATGTGCCATTATAAAGAAAAGCCTGCTGTAAGTTAGCTAACACATTAGTTTATGCAGCCCAGTGAATTACTTAATTGGATTGGCATGAAGGTTGTTCTACAGGCACAGTAGCCTTCTGTCTCAATGCATTACAAGTTCCATGTGTTTTAGAGGCTGCTCCTTAATACCCTGAACAGAACATTGCAACTGTCTTCTCTTAAGTTGCTTCCTTCCATGCTGTAAACTGGGGATAGATAAGTCACACATAGCATATGTAATGTACTACAGCATTCTCAGTTTCTTACTTTTTGAATTTCTATTCTTTCTTTGCACTAGGCAGCACACATCTGCATTTGTCCCTTCAACTGGAAGAATTTATTCTTTTGGTCTTGGAGGCAATGGACAGTTGGGCATGGGATCAACTAGTAACAGGAAAAGTCCCTTCCCAGTGAAAGGAAACTGGCTTCCTTATAATGGACAAATCCCACTAAATTCAGGTAATAATGCTTTCTTTAGTTGTATATATATTTTTGAAGTGTTAGGGGGGAATTATTTTAAGAATTAGTTACATTGTGATATTGGGTAAGGGACTGGATTTGTTAGTATTGCATCTCTGCCTCATGAGATTTTTTGTTTACTATAGAAGCAAAAAATGCTGCACCAATTATGTTGCAAATTGGAAACAAGGACCCCTAAAATATCATATTAACTGCTGCAAAAACAACTATTGCTAGGACATGGAAACCATTACAGTTATTAACTATGGACCAATGGTATAATGCAATTTGGCAATCAGCATTATTGGAAAAACAGAGAGCAAAATTAAAAGTAGCAAGAGGCCAAAATAAACATGACATATTTTTGCGTGGTGTGACTTTATTAATTACACAAATAATGAGACATAATGTAGAACAGCACCCATAGTTTACATCACAGCCTGGTGTGCGTGAAGTACAAGTTTTATTATTTCCCCCCCTTCCCATAAATTCCTATAAATTCTGATATTGTTGATACAAAATACCTTTGACTTTTGATCACTGATCTAAGCAATACACATAATAACTAATAATTTTGGTATATACACTGACGCAACTTTGTTAATATATTCAGAAATGTGTATCTGTTTATTGTTGTGTTGTTTTACTTTTAACTTTAATTATATGTAATCACAGCATGTTACGCTCTAATGTAAATAAAGATATATCTCAATGCAACCATGTAAACAGTTTAAAGATGAAAATGAATAAAAATTGTTACCAAAAAACAAAAACAAAAATGCTGCACCATTTTCCATACAATTCAACTCTAGTATTTCTCTGAATGAACTTGTTGATCTATGAGAGTGCAGAGCAATAACTGAATGTGATTCCAAAAGGAAGGTTGCTGTGTGTGGTGTAAAATGCTAGTATGCAGACCTGCTATTGGCAAAAGTTACCTGATGTTCTTGCAAAAGTGGCACCCCTCAGTTTCATTCCTACCTATATAAAAGACAAATTCTTTTCAAGCTACCCTCTTGATGTTAACATCATGCTATTTTAATTATAGATCGTGAAGAATATTATTATGTACATAGGATTTTCTCTGGTGGAGACCAAAGCTTTTCACATTACGTTACTCTACAGGTAGTTCATCTCATTTTTAAAACCCATAAGCTGGCTTCTGTGTTTACTCAGTAAAATGCTTAGAACTGAATCTGATACCTGGAACTTTGACTTTGTATTAGTGTTGCTTTCCATTTGCTTCACTAGAGTATTCTTTAAAATATAGTGCAACTAGTGTAGCTTCAATTCTGTATTATTGTACCTTAAGAAAAAACTTTTCCCCCATATCTTAAGTGGTCAATACGCTTTAGGATTTGGTGTTAAAATATCTGAAATTTGTTATTTGTAAATTGTTTAGAGAAAATTAAGCTTCATTTTGTTAGCTGATAAAGCAAAACTCACAGTTCCTAAACAAAGCAATCTTTCCTTTTGAGGATTGGTGTACATACATAATATTTAGAGTTTAGTGACTGAAAGCTGTAAACTGGAAGTATGAATTCATAGAAATACAAAGTTTTATTGGAACTGTCTGCATTCTTTAAATATAATTTTATAACCGTTTTAAATTTGATGTATTTTTATCTGCTTTGTTTCATCACAGTATATTTTATGTTTTATTCATCACCCTGGATGAAGTGCAGAATATAATTTTTTCAAGCAAATAAAATAAAAATGCCTTCTATATCACACACAGGATATGAATGTCCATTATGATGATGTCAGCTTGTTATGTACTTCCTGGCTCTCCACAGGATTGTGACCTATGGGGATGGGAAACCTTTGACCCTTCCAAGTGTTGTGGGACTTTAACTTCCATCATCCCTGACCATTGGCTATGATGGCGGGGGCTGGGGGGAGCTGGAGTTCAAAAACACATGAAGGACCACATGTTATCCATCCCTGTTATATCATATTATTAAAACAGCCCATTCAGCCTTTAATTTACATGGAGGATGCCCTGCCCCGAAATGCCCTACTGCAGCAAGGGAAATCTGTGAAGCACTGATGTGAGTGTATTGAACTTCATGAATTAATCTGGGGGTGATAGTTGGATGCAGGAAAGCATGACTACAGCTGGATTGGGGCCATTATGTATGCTGAGCTCCATTTAGCACTCCTGCAAAAAAGGAGGGAAATTCCGATTTTAAAAGTATTTCTTTAAAAGCATTTTATATAAATCTTCTCAGATAATATAGAAACCAACCAGCTTGTGTGCATAGTGCTTATATGCAACAAGTTCAAAAGCAAAATGTGTGGACTGATCAAGAGTACTGTATATTCTGGCGTATAAGACTACTTTTTAATCCAGGAAAATCTTCTCAAAAGTCGGGGGTCGTCTTATACGCCGGGTGGAGAATCTGCGGTCGAGTATATCTCAAACTCTATATTTTAACTGGAAAAGTTGGGGGTCGTCTTATACGCCCAGGCGTCTTATACGCCGGAAAATACGGTAAACATGAAACAAAATTGTATGATGTAGCAACTCTAAATATAGGGATTTATGGAAATTAGGGATTTATGGAAATTAGCCCTAGTTAATGGGGAATATTTTTATGTATAATTTGCCACTCAAAATGTAGGATTTGGAACCTCCAGATGACTTCAGATACCCATGTGCTTCGAAGCAAATCTGGACTGTGAATGAAGGCTTCATTCAGAGGTTGCTGCACTGCTCATCTTCAGGATCAGGGAGGCTCCCTGCAGAGATAGCAAAGTAAGAATGGTTGTTGTTACACTTTTGGGCAAATCTTGCAGACAGTGGTGTTGTGTGCTTAACTTTACAGAACCATCCACTTGGCTCCTGCATTTGAATGTATTACTCTTACATCATGGACACTCGACTTACTTAACATAGGAAGAGCTCTGCTTAAAGGAAAGTATTACAGTAGGCATGGGAGAGGGAAGGAAATGCAAATTACAATGTTCGTTAAATTCACTAAGAAATATGATTGGGCTTTGTAGAAAGTTTCTCTCCTTTTAGTCTTTTCAAGTGTAGTGTATGTTAAGCTATGTTTTCTTGTAACATAGGATGTTTCCTTTCAGTATGGCTATCTGTATGTTTTGCTACCTTTATTGGTTGATCTGCCCTTTGCAGAACTGAACTATTTTTTAAATAAATAAATAAAAAATCCTTCCAGTAGCACCTTAGAGACTAACTAAGTTTGTTCTTGGTATGAGCTTTCATGTGCATGCACACTTCATGAAATTGGAATTCTTAAAATACAAGTGTAAGAAGTGAAAAGGTGTCCCCTTAATGCTACTCCTGTACTGTCTTCTAGTGGTCATGGTTCCAGTGTTTCTCAAACATATCATAGCTCTATAATGAAATTGATAGGTGTCTGACTCTAATAATAAATAGAAATATGTCTTGTGAATTGATGCTTTTCTGTAAACATTGGCTTACATGCTCCATTTCACCTATTAATATACATGCATTCTTTATTTTGATCCAAAGACTCACAAAAACATTTTCAAAAGCAAAATAAAACAGAAATACAGGGAAAGGATTCCAAGGATGTTACTATGTTTTATCCAGAGCATGTAGGTTTCTATTTCTTATTACTTCCAAGAGGAACTTAGCCATGGCCAGGATAGTATCATTTGACATATCTCCAAGGAGGTACTTAAGATAGAAGATTTTGGATTTTCCAGTTTACCAAAAGCGGTTTAATTAATTGATCCCTGGCTTGTTTGAATTGCTCACAGTGTAGTAGGCTATGTTTCATAGAGTCAACACCCTGAGACCATAAAAGTAAAGGTAAAGGTACACCTAACCATTAGGTCCAGTCGCGGACGACTCTGGGGTTGTGGTGCTCATCTCGCTCTATAGGCTGAGGGAGCAGGCGTTTGTCTGCAGACAGCTTCTGGGTCATGTGGCCAGCATGTCTAAGCCGCTTCTGGCAAACCAGAGCAGCACACAGAAACGCCGTTTACGTTCCTGCTGGAGTGGTACCTATTTATCTACTTGCACTTGATGGGCTTTCGAACTGCTAGGTTGGCAGGAGCAGGGACCGAGCAACGGGAGCTCTCCCTTTCGCAGGGACTTGAACTGCCAACCTTCTGATTAACAAGCCCTAGGCTCTGTGGTTTAGACCACAGCACCACCCGCATCCCTTCTTGAGAGCATAAGCAGAGCTTATTCTGATAGGGTATACCACCAGACAGTCTGCCGTTTAGTACTTCTGATGGGATTACATTTAGTCTGACTTTGGTGAATAATTGGCAATAGTTAGGTACAGACAGATTTATGAAATACGAAGGTAACTGAAAATCATGGCCATAGTAGATTCCAGTTGCAAACGGTCCACAGGTTACATAAGATATGGAATGAAGATCGCTGTATAAAATTTCCCATAACCTCTGCCTCAGGGATTTAAGGGCAATGTCGTAGCCCAAATGATGTAAAAAGGATGGTGAAAGACTACTTGATGAGGCTTTTCGGATCATAGTTTTCGACCATGAACTGACAGACTCTTTATTGGTTAGATGTAAAAGTAATCCCTTCCCCAGGCCCAATACCAGTATTTCAAGGTAGCCCACCACACTTCAGTGGAGAGTGGACATTCACCTGTTTCCAACAATAGAATTGAATTAGGGACACAGTTTGGGATCTGAAGTAGGAACCAAAGGAACTTAGTCTGGAACCCATCTCACTTAGAAAATAGAAAATTGTACCAGACGTTTGAAGCATAAAGGAGTTGGGAAACAGATTTTGCGTTAAATACCATTATGGCTGATAGAACATAGTGACCTCTCTTTGTGAAAAAGAAACAGAGTATAGCAACGGAGTATAGTATTGCTCATCTCCGCCTTCTGACAGATACTCTGCCAGTGGCAATTCCGGGACTTTGTGTGGTGAAACAACAGCCATTGACTAGAATGTCAACAGTGATTATTACAGACTATTAGAACACTGTAGTAAATTCAACTTTGTGTATATTTTTTTTCTTATTCTTGTTTTTAATAGTGAAATCGACGGAACATTTTCCTCAGCTGGCTGTCTAAATGGAAGTTTTTTAGCTATCAGGTCAGTGGGTGATACACAATATTTTAAATGCCCAAGCCACAAGATTTAATAAATGTTTGGAAATAATTAAGAATTCCATATTCATTTAAAAGTATAGAGAATAAGTAATGGAAAGCAGAATTTACTTACTGCTTTTTGTTTTCATAGCCATGATGATCACTATAGAACTAGTGCCAGATACTCAGGGATTGACATGAATACTGCTCGACTTCTGTTTCACAAACTTATACAGCCGGAACATCCTCATATATCTCAGCAGGTTTGTCTTAAAATCCTTATTGCACCTAGTTTCAAATCCCAGGTATTACACTGTGTTAAACAATTGGTGGTTCTTTTTGCACAGAACTGGTTAATTTAGGTTTGCAATGCAATGCTTGATGCGTTGTTGAAATATTCAATACTTTTAAAAAAATGAAAATTGTAGTAGCTTACAGAGTTGTCAGCATTTTGAGATTATTATTTTTTAAATGTACTTCAATTATTATTTAGTGTTTCAATGGCTGGATTTGGGCATAACACTAAACCATGGGTTGTTCAGCTGACCTCTGGTTATGCCTGTGAGCATCCTGGCCAACCATTTATGGTTTGTTTGTGCCCAACAAATCATGATCTCAGACTATGTTTTGAAGTTGGCTTGTGAATCTCTGCTTTTAGTTACCTCTGAACTTCGAATCCTTAGGTTTAATCCTAGTTTGTCACATCGCTCAGAAGACCTTGCCTGGCTACAGAGGTGTAAGGGAAAAATAGCTGGAAAATGAAATTGTTCATGCAACTAAGAGGTTATCACTGATACTTTTAACAGATCTCTCCATCCTTCACCACTGCGCCCAGTAACAGGCTCATTATCCTGAAAGCCTCATTGCTGATGAGCCCTATGAGGAGGAAAAGTAGTAAGAGACCACAGGCTTTTCCTCCTAATATCTAATGAGGGATATATGTTTAAAAGCTCACCTTTGTCCTTAGGAAGGACTATACTAACAGTTCAAGCAAATGCAGTTGCAGATTTTGATCTAAAAGGTTCCCCTGCCACCCATTCACTTCCTGTTAAACTCTGAGTTCTGAGAAATACTTGTTGTTACTGGAAGACTAGCCTGAGCAGACAGAACTTTTGCTCAGGAGAATTGCAAGGAAAGGGTTGGTTGATAGTACCTTTAGAACTATAAATTTGCTCAGGGGCTTTTGGAGCCATTAAAGCAGTGTTTTTCAACCTTTTTTGGGCAAAGGCACACTTGTTTCATGAAAAAAATCATGAGGCACACCACCATTAGAAAATGTTTTAAAAAATTAACTCTGTGTCTATATTGACTATATATAAAGTAATTTTTCAATTTTTCCCACGGCACACCAGGCAACATCTCGCGGCACACTAGTGTGCCGCGGAACAGTGGTTGAAAAACACTGCATTAAAGGATCTTGAGCAGAATGTTCATTTCCTGTCTGCAGTTGGCCAGTGGCAAAAGAAGTGGTAAGCTGATTGTCACAAAGGCCCCTTGGTCAGCAACCAACTATTCACAAGAGGATTCAAGGGGGGCGGGGGGAAACCACCAGGCAAAACAAGCCACGGTTTCTTTGATCATCCATGGTTGGTGTCCTGGTTTCTTCAACAAACCATGGTGATAGCAAACTATGGCTTAGTTTTATGTCTGACTAGAATGGCTCTAACCCCTGAACAGAAACACTCCACAGTATGAAACTGTGTTTCAGGGCCCCACTTTTCATGTTTTAATGTGTGTTGTACAGATATGAATGGCCTTAATTAAAGGTAACTTACATCATTCTTGTAAAATAGTCGTTATAAAAAACATTTATTGTGATTAAGGAGCTCTGGGTTTTGTTTTTGTTTTTTTAAAAAAGTTTATGTTCAAATTCATTTTTTAAAAAAATATAAACTGTAAAATGAGTTATTATAATAAAAAATGCTTTTAGTTTAAAACCAGAATCTATTTTGTACCACATTCCCAGGTTGCAGCTAGTTTGGAAAAGAACCTTATTCCTAAACTGACTAGTTCCTTGCCTGATGTTGAAGCCCTAAGACTGTTTCTAACCCTGCCAGAATGCCCACTAATGAGTGATGCAAACAATTACATGACACTAGCCATCCCATTTGCAACTGCTATTGCAAATCTAGAAAAGGCTCCACTGAAAGTACTTGGTAGGTTTCTTTTGTTTACCGTAATTTGTATGTCTTAATCTGCTGCAAGGGTGTGGCAGTTTGCAAAGCTAACTGTGGGCATATATAATCTCTCAAACTGTTCTTACAATCAGTTTTCACCTTCTGTTCATTGCACTACTAAAGGGAAGTGCTGTTGCATATAGATATCCTTGTGTAGCTCTATGAGCAAGTGTGGCTTTGTTTGCATACCACTGTAAACCTTTGTTAATGGTTTGCCATGAATACACTTCCTCTGGTCACTTACTCCTCCATATTCATGCTGGATGGAAACAAACACTGATCTCTGGCATAGCATTACTAGAAATTGTGGTTTATGTCAGTCCTAAGGTTTGTTTTGGCTTACTGATGGTGTTTGTTGGAGTGAAAAATACGTAATATATTCCCTCTGTCCATTAGCAGGTAAGAGGCAAACATACCAGAAAGGCATGATAATAGTAAATTATCAACTATGCTCTCTACTGTGATACAGATTTATAATTTTGAGGCCAAGTTGTTTTTTTAAATCTGGAATTGTTCAAGTGTCCAATGAAATTTCTTAAGTTGTGCCTTTGAATTTATGATAGTTAATAAGCAGGGTTTCTTGCTACTGTTTGAGAGATTTCTCTCCATGGAGAATTAACTTTACACTTCCCTTTCTAACATCCAAAAAACTATGTCTCCTATTCTTACATATTAAAAGGATGTGGATACTGAGTGGAAAAACGGATGGTCTAATTCATTCATTGCTGAACAACTAACGAACTTGAGATCTAGACAGCATTAGTTACATATAAGTCCTGTTAAGTTGTGCAACATTTTTGTCTGCTAGATTTGCTTTTCCCTTTTATTGCTAGAAAACTGGTGGTCTGCATTGGAGCCTCCATTGTTCCTTAAAATAGTAGAACTTTACAAGGATGTTGTTGTCCACCTTCTTAAATTGTACAAGATGGGCATCCCGACTTCAGAGCAAAGAATCTTCTCTAGCTGCCTGCACTCTTCTCTCAAGGTTTTGGAAATTTTGCACAGGGTAGGTCTTTGCAGTTTGTATCCTTATTTCTGCTGCTATGTACTGTACATTTTAGCTGATGTAGTGTATCATTGATGCAATAGACTTTCACTGAGTACAGTTGTACCTCTTGTTACGTCAGTCTCTGGTTGCGTTTTTTCAGGATATGAATGCGGCAAACCTGGAAATGTATACTTTCAGGTTTCACCGCATGCACAGAAGCACTCTGCGTGTCTTGCACATGTGCAGGAGCACTCTGCACACCGCGTGTGCGCAAAAGTGTTCTATCGCGCTGCATGCATGCACAGAAGCGGTGCTCTAGTTGCAGACTTTTTGGGGTACGAACGGCAACCCGGAATGGATCGAGTCCATAACTAGAGGTACCACTGTATTCATTTAGAAGTCTGAACTTTCGCAGTAAGTTGTGGTTGTATGGACCATTGGGATTTGTTTGGAATCCATATAATCATTGGATGGAGTATTTCCTTGTGTTCTCATGAAGAGACATGCAAGACCATACTTTGATTTAATGTAACATCAGAACTGGAGTCAAAATTTATTTTGTGAACAACTTAGCTTGCTTTAGCAAAGGCAGAGCCACAAAAGAGAAATTACTAAGGCTGTAATTCTGTGCTTACATGTATGCATTCTGGTTCAATGTCTTAAAATCTGACATTGAATATCGAAATAGCTGACAAGAAACATGTGGAACCCCACTTTTCAAATAGTCTTACTCACAGGCTGCCTGGTAATAGCAAGTACTTTTATTATCACGTTGGTTTTTGGAGTGCATCTTTGCATGGTTGTTGTTTTTAACACTAACCTCTTAATGTCTACAACTTAATATATATAAATAATTTAAAACACATTTTCTCTTGCTGCTATTGTTATAAATAACCTCAGTTGAATTCAGCAAACTGATACCTACCCATAAAGTGGGAGGGAGAAAGCATCATGTCAAAAACGTCTTTAAAACATCAGCCTGTTCCAGCCCCACCCCATTCTGGGGCTGAAAGCAGTGCACACAGAAAATGGCTGTTCCCTGTAGTTTATAACTAAATCACTGTGTGACTCTGACGTATTCTAGTCTTGTTATGCTTTGGAAAAGGACATACATTTATAAATGAAAATAGTTCTTCCTAAGAGTTCAGACAAATTATTCTTTGTGAAGAAGGCTGGCTAACATAGACAGCAACTTCCAGAATCCATAGTATGGCAATACCTTTATTAGGCCAGCCAAAATATTGCAAGTAGCATTTCATATACAAGTCTGAAGAAATAGTTTTAATAGAATAGAGTGAAATGTAAAATATTCTCAGTGACAAACTGCATTCTCTTAAAAATGCAGGTAAATGAAAGAGGTGGGCAAATCATACAATATGATAAGTTCTACATACATGAACTACAGGATTTGATAGACATAAGAAGCGACTACTTCCACTGGATTCAGCAGCAGGCATATGGAATGGTAAATGTCCCATTTTTGTTTTTGAATTCACATTGCATAGCTGCTCAGTTGGATAAATTGTATGGCTCAGTGTTCCCAATATATAAACAAATTCCTGCAAACAGAAAGCTAGGTGTGGGAGAGAAGGGTGTTCTCCCTAACATGCTAGATTTCTATGGATAGTATTCAACTAAAATATCACTCAACAGTGTACCCTTTGAAATTAATGAACGTGACTATGTTAGGTCCCCTGCTCCTCCACCACAGTCTGAAGCAGTGCAGGCCAAGAACAGTTTAGGTTGTGACAAATGTTCTATTTGGAGTGGTTCTTAGTGTATGTCAGTTTTGGGTTGTGGGTTTCCTTTAAAAAAAATAAGATTTTCCTGGACAATGTCCTTTTTACAAGGTTTTCTGAAACATTACATCCATACAGAGCAAAAATTTAGTCTTTGATGAGCGTTAGAGAGGGGGCTAGTTTTTCTTCTTTTCTTTTAAAGAATAGAGTATACATCAAATGATGCACTGCTTGGTTGGGATATACTGGCACATCATGGTGTACCACAGTCACATCTTGGCACATGAGTTCTACCTGAAGCTAACTGACAAAATCCCTAGTCCATTCATTTGCACTGAGCCTAGACTGTTCAAAACCAAAACCAAACTTGGTACAGGTTCTTCTGGCCTAATAAGAATTGGTGAGGCGAGCATGCAGGCCAGTGCTTTGCTCAGGGTTCAGGGAGATTTGTTCATGCAGCACTAAGCCATGGTATAGTGGCAGACATGAATAACCTGAACTACAACTCACTCACAACTGATCATTGGTGATGCTATCTGAGGCTGGTGGGAGTTGCAGTTGAGCAACAGGTTAACCACCCCTGGTTTGGTGTGAACTGGACCTTGGGGTGCAAGCAGAGGTGATTTTTCACAGCCACATCTCTGAACTGAAAAGTAAATGTGTTGCTTGGATATATGAAAGACTTGCTGGGTTATGGAGGCATCTGCAGCCAAGAAATGGCTATCTAAGTTTCTAGTTAGTTTGCTTCTTGTTTCCAAACACTAATTGAGATACCACTCAAGGTCAGAACATGGATTCTTAATTTATACTGAAGGTACTAATAGGGTTAGGCTTTTAAACAAACAATATTTTTGGAAACTATTTAAAGTAGGAAACAGGAACCAAAATTCCAGGTTTATTAAATGATGGTGATCAAACACTAACACCTTTTTAAAATGTCATCTGCCCTCATGCATCTCTCCTCATGAGTTACTCAAATATATTGCTTTTATGGGAGAATACCTGTGTTCTACATCCCATCATTGCAATTGTGCATATACATGTAATTCATTGTTCCTCTACCTCTTCTATTCAGTACTCGTGCTGTTCTCAAAGGAAAGGTCCCCACCCTTATTTAAAACTGCTCCCTAAAGTATCAATTTTATTTTTAGCTCAGAAGTGTCTCTTTCCCTGCTCATATATCTCAAGTCGGGCATCTGAAGTATTTTTGTAATGGCTTGGAGCAGAGCCTAGAAACAGTGTAGGTTAAATAGGATCTGTGGTTTCGGAATACTGATTGTGAGAAATGCAATCTGCCTTTTAAGACTTTGAAAATGAAAAAGATTATTCATAAATGTATTGATTGAATAGATAAATTGTGCTCATGAGTGCTGTGTGTCCATTGTCAACATGTTGATGAAGGATGAAAAGAACTAAAAAAATAACTACTTAGGCTAGCTTTTTGCGCCTGTGACATTTGGTTTTTAGGCACATTAATGGTTTAGTCATAATTTGGAGGTGGGCCACAATAAAGCTTTTGAGATGAGCTGGGATAGATGTTTGAATAAATGTTCTAAAATTCTAGGTGGCCAATATCTTGAAGTTGGAGAATTGCATGGTTTAGGACCAAACAGCTCCGTGAACTTTTATTTATCCATGTTTTCTAAGGAATGACCACTTGTGGAAGTGAATGTGTGCCAAGCATGACTTTGGTAGAGGCTCCATGCATGTATTAGCTGTGGATCTGTATGTGGGCACAGTGATGCCATGTACCTCCCTGGGATCCATGTGCACTAGCATACATTGTTCTCTATACTGCTCTGTGTACATAGGACATAGAGAGAGGTACCGTATTTTCTGGCGTATAAGACGACCCCCAACTTTTCCAGTTAAAATATAGAGTTTGAGATATACTCAACTGCAGACTTTTGAGAAGATTTTCCTGGATTAAAAAGTAGTCTTATACACCAGAACAGTATTTAACTAAATTTTGCTCAAAATAGACCCATTAACATTCATGAAAGTGACTTAAGTTAGGGCTCGTTCACACTTAGAAAGCATGGGCCCAAGCAGTTTCCCCTTTGTCCCACTCCTTTCCCAGGGAAAACCTGCTCTTAACTTTAAATTGGAACAAAGGGCAATCCACGGAAAAAACATTTGCTATTTGCTCCATTTGAGTACTAAAGAGCAGTTTTGCTTGAGGTAGGGGCAGGGAAACAGCGGGACAAGAGGAAGCTCTTAGGTTCATTAATTTCAATAGCTCTACTCTGAATGCCACACAGGCACTAGTCTGTGCCCATCTTTTTTTAAAAAAAATGCAGACATCTGCATCAAGGCTTTTGGGGGTGTGGAGGAAAGTGGAGAGGAACCTAACAGTGTTTTTTTTTCCTTTTAATTACTGCTGCCTCTTGTGCACTCTCTTGGTAGGATATCAGCCATGGATTAAATGAGGTAAGAGGTTATCTGATTTCCACAGTAAAGTTTTGGAAACTAGACCCAAAGATTCTGACATCAGGTTTATCCATGGGCCTTGAATTCTGATAATCTTGAAATAAATTCATGGATTAGATATATCTAAAACTGTTTTAAAAATATAAACCTCTTCATAGGCTGGATATCCTGTATTATATCTCTCTGTCAAGTAAATGTTGCATAACTGCCAAAAGAAAGTTTATATATACTGTTGCTAATACTGCACATGCTAACAGCTTTTTCTATTGCCTTTCTAGCTAGCAGATGTGCCAGTTACAATTTGCACCTACCCATTTGTGTTTGATGCACAGGCAAAGACAACACTCTTGCAGACAGATGCAGTCTTACAGATGCAGGTAAAATAGTAATTTAAAAATAAAACATTTTAAAACACTGTAGTTATTCCTGGATTGATATAACTTAGGCCCTGTTTATATTAACTGGCTTGTATCACAGTTGCTCAGTTATTGAGGAAAACTGTGTCTTTTGGATATCAGGGTAGTACTGCATTAGTATAATCACAAGCTGGAATTGTAGATTCTCTTGAGCACCCAGTGTTTATTACTACTGCTGCTGCCACTAAGGTTTTTACTTGGTTTTTCCCAGATGGCTGTTGACCAGGCTCACAGACAGAATTTCTCATCTATTTTTCTCCCAGTATTTGAATCTGTCAATCCATGTCTGATCTTAATTGTGCGCAGAGACAATATTGTGGGGGATACCATGGAAGTCCTAAGAAAAACCAAAAATGTTGACTACAAGAAGCCTCTTAAGGTATAGCCTATATGCATGCATGTTTACCTTTTTGTGATGCACACCTGGCCTTCAGTTTTCTCTTCTTCGCCACCCCCTACCCCCTGCTTTTCCCATGGCAAATATTTGTCCTAGTACTGGGTGAAGGGAGAATTCTGAGCAGAAAACAGCCGGCCAAGAAAGGGTTCAGCACTCGCTTCCTCCCATCATTCAAAATCACAACTACCTAAGGCTCCTTTTGGTGCATTTTCTTTCTTTTCAGTTGTTGGAACTTTAGTATACACACTTGCATATAATTCATAACTCACCCCTCAACATTCGTTCATAGAGTTGAGGCTGCTCCAGGTTAATAAAAAATGTAGCTGTATAAAATATACCTGTATAACATATGTCTTTACAAATATGCATTTGCCATTTTATTTTATTTTATTTTATTATTTTATTTTATTTTATTTTATTTTATTTCATTTCATTTCATTTCATTTCATTTCATTTCATTTCATTTCATTTCATTTCATTTCATTTCTGCCGCTCTGGGCAGCTTCCAGCACATAAATAATAACAATAAAGCATTTATAAAAACATAATAAAAACTTAAAACACATTTTACAACTTTAAAATATAATGTATGAAGTTGCCTTTATTCAGGCTCCTTACTGTAAATGTTGTTATCCAAGTAACAAATTGAGCACTTGTGGATAGCTCAGTTGGTTAGAGCATGGTACTGATAACGCCAAGGTCACAGGTACGATTCCCTTACAGGACAGCTGCATAGGGTCCCTTCCAATTCTATGATTCTATGAGTATGTGTGGTATTTTATTTTTTAAAAATGTAATGTTCTAACTGCATTGCCAATGTTAGGTTATTTTTGTAGGGGAAGAAGCTGTTGATGCAGGAGGAGTTCGCAAAGAATTTTTCTTGCTTATCATGAGAGAGCTGTTAGATCCGAAGTACGGAATGTTCAGGTATGATGAACAATCGAGGCTCATCTGGTTTTCAGATAAGGTATGTAATTTGTTGGATTTTGTGTATTTATAGTGGAAATGAATATCTTGATTGACTTTCAGCCTATGGTATATTTGAGAATATTACTACTATGATATAATTGCACCAGCACACACTGCATCCTTTAGTCTATGATAGCATTTGTTATGTTAGCCCTTTGCTCTTGATCCTGGATGTGCTCATTTCTGTCCCCTTTCCCTGGTGGTCACAGAAGGCCATGAATATAACAGCACTTGATTAAGTCGGTGTGTTTTGTGGCAGCTGCATGGCAGTGTTTTGGTAGAGTCTGTTGGGGCCAAAATAAAAGTATCATCACATCTTAAAGTCTTATGGCATAAGCTTTCATGGAGTACAGACCACTTCATTGGGTACATGAAGTGTTCACCTGAGTTGTTTGGAGGAAGGATTGTAAATCATGAGGTTAGAGGGAAATGAAATGTAGAACATATGATCAGTCACAATTACATTATTAACAGTGGCCATTCACAAAACTCTTGTTGGTGACAAAACAGACACCCTAGCATTTTTAACACGTAGTGTAATAAAAAAAATCCAAATGTAGTGTGATAAAAAGCCTTCCCACGGAAATATTCTACACCAGATATGCCACAACAGAAAATACCCTTTTCCTTGGTCATAATTGGCTTCACCAAGGTGTCCCAGAGAAAGGACTTCAAGGATGATCTTAGAACTTGAGCTGTAGGTTCCTGCAGAACAAAGCAGTCCTCCTAAGCTGATTAAAGTTCTGAAGGCAAGAACCAGCACCTTAAACTGTGCCAGAGATGCAGCTAGTGCAGTTTTCTGTTGAGTGAGATATATTGCATTCAGTTGGTCTCTGTTAGTAACCTAGGCATTGTATTTCATACTAGCTGAAGTTACCTAGTTGTCTTCAAAGGCAGCACCAAGTGCAGTGCATTAATACAGGATGTTACCAGATCATAGATAACCATCATCAGGACATCTCTCTCTAGAATGCCAACCCTCAAAACACTGGTTGCTTGCCACTTGAGTTGTTGCCTCGCTACACTAGAGGGGATTACAAAATCAAATACAAAGCAATTAAACACCCTTTTCTGTAACCCTTGAAAAAATGGTTTGATGAGTTTTTAACCCTATAGATCCCAACCTCAAACATATACATGAATAATAATTGAGTGTACTAGCTTGCAAAATTATCATGATTCCACTTCAAGTCTAGCAGCAGTTGAATGTAAGCGTGGCCTTAGAGGAATGTGCATGTTTTTGTAAGCTTTTAAAAGTTTAATTTCAGTTTTTTCATATTTGCAGACCTTTGAAGACAGTGACTTGTTTCATCTGATTGGTGTTGTCTGTGGGCTAGCAATATATAATTTTACTATTGTAGAGCTTCACTTCCCCTTGGCTTTATATAAGAAGCTCCTGAACAAGAAACCTTCCCTGGATGACCTCAAAGAGCTAACGCCTGATGTTGGCAGGTGAGCACATTACAACTGAAAGTACAGTAGGTAGATTAACATTTCTGTGCATCATAACTTCTTTCACATTGCAAAGAAATAATTCAACACCTTATAAGGAGATGAGATACAAGATTTAGAGTGTCTTTATTTCTAGTTGACACACTTGAAACAAATGTAGGTTTTTAAGGATTGAAATTCTTTCAGGGCAAAAAAACAGATATAGACTTCTCAGTAGTTGCTAGATATTTGCTAATCTAAACTGTAAATTTCTGTGGAAGAATATAAAACCATTTCAGTTCTGTAAGTTTCTGAATAAATTGTGCTGTTACAACTTGAGATGAGAGACATTTTATTCTCAGGAGTATGCAGCAATTATTGGACTACCCAGAAGATGATATAGAGGATACCTTTTGCCTCAACTTTACAGTAAGTGTGAGATCATCCATTGCCACCTTTTAAATGCAAGTGTAATGATTAATATGTAATCGAGTCTCTCTTTTCCTGTTAAAATACTAGACTTTGTATAGCATGCTTCGCTTTCCTGTATTGAATTATAGATTCTATTCTGCAACAAAAAGTAAAACACACACTCATGTTCTCAACAGATCACTGTTGAAAATTTTGGTACCACGGAAGTTAAGGAGCTAATTCCTAATGGTACTGATATTCCTGTTGTCAAACAAAATAGGTAAGTTTTATCATGGTAGGTTGACAAAATAGTTTGCCTTACTTAATTTTATCAGGGAGAAATACTTTTTTCATTTCATGCAGGTTCTTAACTCAGAATCGAACTATAAGGGGTGTGGGTGTGGTGGGGAGTTACACCCAACTTCTGAGATATTTATTCCAAACCTGTGATCTTGCAAAAAAATATATCTTTCTTTCTTTCTCTTTTCTTTCTTTCTTTCTTTCTTTCTTTCTCTCCCTCTCTTTCTTTCTTTCTTTCTTTCTTTGTTGTGACAAACAGGCAAAATATTTTAAGAAACAAGTTTTGCCCTCCTTCCGCTGCTCTTCTTGGTGGTTCCTTACTGCAGCCACCAAGACATTGGCAGCATTTGAATTATCTTTCCTGGCTTCATAAACCATAGCTTAAGAAGTCAGGAATTAGTGTCAAACTTCCCTGTTCCTTTCTCATGCCTCCCCTCTTTGCTTTGTGTGCTGGATTCAGTGTGACATTCATGTTATAGTTCTTAACTAGGAGCTATCTGAAGATAAATTGTTGGCAGTGCTAAAATGGTTGCTGTTCATTACTAGTGGAGTTGTGGTTGAACATTCTCATCTTCTGTAAACATGGTGCCTTTTCTTCTCATTTGATCTTTAGGCAAGAGTTTGTGAATGCCTATGTGGACTACATCTTCAATAAATCTGTGGCTCCTCTTTATGACGCATTCCATGCAGGCTTTCACAAGGTGTGTGGAGGTAAAGTTCTGCAGCTCTTCCAGCCAAATGAACTGCAAGCAATGGTGATTGGGAATACAAACTATGATTGGAAAGAACTAGAGAAGGTATGTTACTAGTTCAGGCATTAGCAACTACTGAACACTAAAGAATCCTGTCTAATTAAGTGATTGTCCAAAATAGAGCTTTTCTATATTATGTAGAAAAACACAAAAATACATTAAATTCTATAAATATGTTTACGCATAGGTATTTTTGTTTGTTCAATATACAGCATTTTATTTGTAAATTTGAGGACGATATATTGTGATTTGATTTGTTGTTCTTAGAATACTCAGTACAAAGGAGAATATTGGGCAGAGAATCCAACAATTAAAATGTTCTGGGAAGTTTTTCATGAGTTACCACTGGAGAAGAAGAAACAGTTTTTATGTAAGTACAAAACTGTGTAAGAATATAAGAAATCTAAATAAGAACTCTAGAGCAATTGTTACCACTGGCTTATTTTTCATGTAACACTAAGTCATAATTTAGCTAAGTATCTACCTATGGTTTTAAACAACCTACATCCAAACTTGGAACTGTGGTTAGTTTAGCTATGGTGTGTTCAGACAAGCCAGGATCAATACGCAGTTAATGATGCTGTCTTGTTATCAAGTTATAGTGTAATCTGTCCCCAAATTTGGAAGTAAGAACTCCAGTTTAAGAGTGGCAGCAGCAGTTTCTTCTAATCACTTCAGGACTGGAGGTTAGGGGAAAATGCAGGGAGTGCCAGCTTCGCCCTGGCACCAAAATTTGTGGGTGCCCGCCCGCTTCATAGAAATTTTGTGGGTGCTCAAGCACCCAGGGCCCCAGAGAGTTGTCACCTATGAAATGTGAGCATGAGGCTCAGTGCTGTAATTCTAAACTACACTGTAGACCTGGTTTACATGTCATACTAAGCCCAAGTGTTAGTGTTGGGTTGGGTTTTTTGAACTGTTAAAATGCTAAGCTGACTTTGGATTCTGTCCAAGGGAGAATTTGCATTTTCACTTTTTAAAAAAATGAGTATTTTTAACAAAATAAACAAAAATTACTAGGATCAGGTCTGCAAGTTGCTTATTCACTTATATTTCCAATTCTGTCTGTTGGATCCAGACGTTATTTTGGCTGGTTTCAATGGGAATGAAGCACAACATGCATCATGATGGCTCACTTGATTGATTTCAGTAGGACCTAAGTTAACTTACCGGGTAAATCTGGATTCCACCCTGAGTTTTGAATGTGTGAGCACCCTAACATGCATACAGGCACATATATGAATAGATTAACTGCAGCTGTTTCTGGTGACACACATCATAGCAGTTGAAAGCACCCATGCAGCTCCTCTGCTGGATTTGATATGATTTATTAAAGGTTGAAAACCTTGCTTTAGGTGTAAAGCATACCAAGCAAAGAATTATTTAGCCAAGAGAAACTGTTAACTTAATTAAATTACTTCACACCGCACTTGTTTTTTAGGGTTGTACTCGGGGGTGTTATATGGATTTTCTGTTTTTAGTTATATTGTCCCCCAAAGAACCTCTGGGTGAAGCAATGAACAAATATGATAAATAAATTTTCTAAACTATAAAATTTGTTTACAATAGCTTTAAGCAAAAACAATGAACTATAAACAATTTCATATGGATATAACTGCCTTACATTTTCAGAATTTTAGATTTGGGCTATATCAGTCTAAAAATGAAAATGAAAATTATAGCACAGCACTAAGTTTTTGGCCTTTGTACCCAGTCTTCTTACTTATTTATATTTTCTTGGTAGTATTTTTGACAGGCAGTGATCGTATTCCTATTCTTGGGATGAAGAGCCTTAGTCTTGTCATTCAGCCGACTGGAGGTGGTGATGAGTATCTCCCAGTGTCTCACACATGTTTTAATCTTCTTGATCTTCCAAAATATACAGATAAAGAAATACTCAGATCTAAGCTGATCCAGGCTATTGATCACAATGAAGGTTTCAATTTAGTATAACTTGCAAAAGCTAAGAACACAGCAACTCTTTAACGTGGGAACATTGAACTAATTTTGCATCTATCTTGCAGTGTCACATTAGGTGAAAAGCCTGGCAGCAGAGCTATTATAAGAAATGCTTGTAAACATGTTCAGTGATCGGATCCTCTAATGGCAGCCAAAAATCCTTACATTAATAAACTGTCTTGATATGAATGCTGGAGCCACATTTTGCCATCTTAATAAAAATTCAACTTTGGAATAAAAGCAATGGTTTCACTAACTAAATTTTAGTACTTCACAGATTGCAAAATGACTTGCTGTGTGTGTGAAAGGTGTGCTTACTCCCCCCCCCCAATCACTGCAACTGTCACATTAGGTTTTTCATTCTGTAAATAATTTTTTTTGTGTGATAAAATACCTGTGCTCCAATAGCAGTAGAGTATCTGAATTGGGGCTTATTTTATAAAAACAGATACACACCCAAAAGGCGTTAACATTTGAGCTGATAAATTAAGAGATGTGCATCTCTGTCTTTTTTGTAAAAATCTAATGAGGAGCCATAAATTGTATGTCAACCCTTTCATACTGGAACAAATATGGCTCCTGTTAACATTAAAAAATGATCAAGACAATGTGAAAGGTAATTTGTCTGAGAATCTCATGGCAGCATGAAGCAACTATCAGTTGTTAAAATTATGAATGGAACCCATTATTTAATCTTGGAACTCAATCCTTGGCAACTGTTGGTAATTAAGAGTAATCAAGGAATGCCTGGCTTCAGCTCCACTTTTTGCCTTTTACCTTCAGTAGAGCTGAGAATTTTATCCTTTTGTTCCCATTCACAAATTTTGAAAGAGCAGTTTTGCAGTTCTGGTTCAGTTTACACTTTTTCAGATAATTGTTAAATGCTCTCTTTTAAAAAGATTTTTGGATTTCAGTAAGACATCTCTTGATGATATCGAATTGAACATGAGGATTGATGGGGTGGGGGCTAGCTTAAGTTCCTGAATGTTTACATGTTAATGGATAGTATGTGACTTTCAGCTGTGAAATATTTATTTTTTTTTAGATTTATAAACTGCAGTGAAACAATTCAACCATCAAATAAAAAAAAATCTTGAATGAATTATGTACAAGTGTGCATGCAGGTGTTTCATTCTTTCAACAAATTTGATTCTGTGCAGGAGTTAGCATAGCAATGTGTCAGTTGGCACACATCTCTGTGATAATTATTTTGAGGTTCATATGAGGTTCAGCCTTAACTCCCAGTTCTGGCTGTACTGCGTTTGCATAATTGACAAGACCTATGTAGGCTCTGTAGCAGGGGTCAGAAAACTTTTTCAGCAGGAGGCCGGTCTACTGTCCCTCAGACCTTGTGGGGGCCCGACTATATTTTGAAAAACAATATGAACAAATTCCTATGCCCCACAAATAACCCAGAGATGCATTTTAGATAAAAGGACACATTCTACTCATGTAAAAACACGCTGATTCCCAGAC
The DNA here is from genome assembly GCF_009819535.1 of Lacerta agilis. Classification (NCBI taxonomy): domain Eukaryota; kingdom Metazoa; phylum Chordata; class Lepidosauria; order Squamata; family Lacertidae; genus Lacerta; species Lacerta agilis. Next base: position 25,776,339 of record NC_046316.1, on the reverse strand, counting down.
CGTCTGCGGGCTGCATTTAGAAGGCGATTGGGCTGCATCTGGCCCCTGGGCCTTAGTTTGGGGACCCCTGCTCTGTAGTCTGCATGACTGAAGTCCATCTGGCAATGTCACAGAAGAGTGAAACAGGGATACTGTCAATGCATCTACTTGTGGGTGGCTGATTTGTACACATGCTGCCTTGAATGGTTGAGGTTCATATCCTAGATGAAAATTCTCTAAAACAATTTATACTGATATGCTGAAATGACAGAACATGGTTTAGCAAAGGATCAGATACACACTTAACCATGCTTATGCATATGTGCAATACTTTTTATGTTATAATGCAGGGGTCAGCAACGTGCGGCCCATGGGCCAGATGCAGCCCACGAAGACTGTTTTACTGGCCCACGAGCCGCTCCCCGAACCAAGCCACCCGCTTGGCGAGTCCCCCGTGTGCTTTGCTAAATCAGCGCAGCGCAGGGAGTCACCAAACATCACTGGAAATTGCGTCTGCTCACATGCAGATACTGGAAATCACTTCTGTGCATGCCCAGACGCTGGAAATTGCTTCTGCGCAAGCATGATTTTTGGCATCTGGGAATGCGCAAAAGCGATTTCTGGTGCCGCAGACGCGATTTCCAGGGTTGCGCTGTGCCAGTCCAGCCCACAGACAATCTCTGTGGGAGTGATCCAGCCCATGGCCGGTAAGCCTTGCTGACCCCTGTTATAATGGAAGTGGGGAAAGCAGGAAACCAAGTTACTCATTACAATGAATGGGTTCTTCCTTGCACATATATACCTTGTTAAGTAAGTTGTCTTTCCTTCCTATGAAGTTCCCAACATATCACTACTTCCCTTTCAGATGTTTGTTCCATAACCATGTGTTACATTGTTATAATGCTTAGCTTAAAAGTCTATTACTTTGACCAAGCGTGCCATGTGAAGCTAGGTTCTTCTACCATTCTCTTGGTTGCAGTTTGGATCATCTCCATTTTTGTAGTTTACAAATAACTTGTTGAAGTAGTTCCCATGAAAATGATGAGATTTGGGGAGGAATATTTTGTGTGTCAGAGTTTTAAGAATGAAATCAGCCGTGTGTGTGTGTGTGTGCGCGCGTGCACATACACACACACACACACACACACACAAAAGCTGTTATTACACTTGAGGTGGGAGGAGATTATGAGCAATGAGGGTGCATGCATTGTTATCAAGGTCCTAATTGTACCTCATCCACCAGCATGTAGGTGCTTGTATGTTTCCCCTAATGGTGTAAATAGCAGCTATAGGAGGGTAGGAGTGATTTTAAAAATAGAAAAAAAAGCACAGCTGCAGCCATAATGCAAACCAGGCCTACTGTGGCTGCTTTGATCCCAAATTAAAGGGATACTGTTCAGAGCTCTTGTATGGTGTTTCAGCTTTTAGATGCAGGTGCAATAACGTAACTAAGATTGATGCAACTAAGGCAGGCAGATTTATTTAAGTCTACAATGAAAGAAAGAAAGAAAGAAAAAACACCTTTTCCTGGTATCAGTTCTCAGTGGGGGAGTTCATAATGAGTTAGCTTGTAGTAAGACCCACACTGAGGGCAACGGTGGCTGTCTCCTTTGTGTACCCAGAACCAAATAATAGTGGAGTTATCTTCCTCACCTGCAGAAAGAAAGGAAAAAAATCCAGTATCTGTTAATTAAGAACCCACATTTTAGAAAGCTTCAAGGACTTTAGAGAAGGGCCAGCTACATTTGACAACAGTTTTGGTTCCCTAGAAAAATGGAACAGCAGCCTTGAAGCTGGTCTATTTTTGAAATTGGTTATGGCACCTCTCCTACCAGATCAGTGGGAAGTAGTTTTTCATGTTGCTGCATCTTTTGTGTAGTTGTCATTGTAGGACATAACTACACAGGGACTCAGAGACTCCCAAATGCATGAATGTGGGGGAGAATTGGCAGGAAATGTTTAACTCAGTGTTTTTCAACCACTGTTCCGTGGCACACTAGTGTGCCGCGAGATGTTGCCTGGTGTGCCGTGGGAAAAATTGAAAAATTCAAGAGAATTACTTTATATATAGTCAATATAGGCACAGAGTTAAATTTTTTAACATTTTCTAATGGTGGTGTGCCTCGTGATTTTTTTCATGAAACAAGTGTGCCTTTGCCCAAAAAAGGTTGAAAAACACTGGTTTAACTTGTCACCCTACTGACTGTTGGTGTTGGACAAGAAAACAAGGCCAGAGAGTGAAAACAACCTGGCAAAGAGCCAATAGCTCCTTGGTGTTTCAAAGCAAGCATCATAGGAAACCCCATGTTTGTATCTTAATACAGTATGCATCTTCTACCAAAGACTCAGGCTTTGCATATTTTACATGCCTGTGCAGTATTTCTAAAATTTCTTAAAATCACTCACACCCAACTCAACTAGAAACCACTGTTAAAAATCAACACTATTACAACAGAAATATTGCTGTAGGTAATTTATAAGATATGGATGGAATACTTACACCCAGTCTTACCCTCAACAACTCCCCTTGGGTTCGGTGGATTCTTCCCCTTGTGCATGCACACAGGCAGCCCAGGACAAAGAATGGGAAGTCTGAGCATACTGCTTCTATAATTATCCCACCTTGTATGCATGCATGCCCTGAGGGATGTGTTGAAGGGGAAAGGCTCTACTGTTTAAATAAAAAGGCGATTGCTTCACCATGGTGGGACGGGATTGCACCTGAAATGTCTGGTGCTTAATGTTTTACAAGACTATGCAATATGAGAATCAGGAAAACAGTAAGTACTGAAGTCAAATGAATTCTGATACCTACAGATACAACCCACTAGTCTCTTGTCCCCAATTGATGGAACAATATGAGGCTCTTCTCTGGTTCCTGGATATTTCTTGGGCTTCAAGATGTTGTATGGATCCTTTATAAAGAAGAACTGTGTTAGTTAGCAGCACAGTTGTTATATACACACACACCCCGCCATGTTTTCCTTTACTGAATGACCAAGGGTTGATTTTTAAAGAACAAGAATACAGTGGAAGAACAAAAAAAGTTATAAATCTTGGGTGACTGAAGTAAGAGTTTAAGGCTGTATTCCACTCCAACCTTGGTTCATCTGCATGAATTTCATTGCTTTTAAATTCAGCTTGATGTGTAAATTAAATGATGCTGAGAAAAATCTACAGGGCCCATAAAGACTTGGGACCTCTAAGTCACAGTGCATGATGAGACCACAGCCAATGGTGTAGTCAATAAAAGCAATGGGAGAATTGTTGGGTTTTAAAATCTTCCACTGATAGTGATAGTTATTAGTCAAGAGTGTGAAACCAAACATCATACTTCAGTGAAACTCTTCAATTACTTTAAACTTACTTCCCCTCTCTTCAAGGCTTGCATACTTTTCATTTCAAGCCCAGTAGCTTGCTCTTCATCAGTAGGGATACCTGAAAAGAACAATGGAAACCCCCAGATTTGATTACCTATCTGACACTATGCACTGATATGCAAACTTAAGCCCATTTAATTCAACTATTAGGCGTAGGGTCAATGTGGGCTTAAGTATGCAAATCTCAGGCCTTCATAGCAAATGCAGCTAGCTCTTTCTTTTGTAATTGCCATCTCTATGTACTGATCCAGATTCTCTACATTCTACATTCTGCTTTGTTGGCATTGAGGATAACTACCTTTGGGCAGAGGCATAACTAGGCTCCCATGTGTCCTTAGCAAGGAGACACATCAGTCTGCTGCCTCCCCTGTGTCCCTTGCGCTCTTGGCAAGGAGCTATATTGGCCCCACCAAAGTTGGGAGAGACCATGGACCAGAAACTCAAAATGGTTGCTTTTCATTGCCTTTTGCACTCAGCCAGTGACTTCCTCCACAGACAATGGGGTTGAGTCTGCTCTACTCTGCCTCCCCACCATCTCCATTGGTCCATCTCCCTGACTTCTTCCTCTTTCCCTTCTGCCTCCATTCCACTCTTGCCCTCTCCCTGTGTTCTGTTCCTCGGAGTCCTGCTGGGCGCTGTACTCACACTTCTAATAGTGCTGCCAGCCAAGAGCCAACTTGGGAGGGGGGCCCTCCGGGCTGCAGCAATCTGATTTCTCCATCATGGCACCCAGAGGAGCCTGCACATCTCACCCAGCCACCCAGAGCAGTGGAGGAGTGACCTGAGGATTACATGCATGGGAAGGCTCCCAGCCACTCTGAGCCAACCTATCCAATCACTAGGTATGCCCCTGCCTGTGGGTAGCTAACAGGCCATGTGTGAGGGGATTCTATATGAGCAAAATCCCTGGCATCAGTGTCTCTTCCTCTTAATAACTGCTGTAGGAAAATTTTTAGCACCAAGTTGGAGTCTGCTGCTGTCATAGTTTCCAACTCTTGTTTTACACACCTGTTTACATGCTTAGATATATCTAGCCTTAACTGCTGAGCAGGTACTATGCTTCCCAGGCCACTGGCTGAAAAAAAAGTGTTTAAAAACACTGTAATTCACACATTAAATCAAGGACAGCCAACTTGATGCCCTCCAGATATTTATGATTATAACTCCCAACAGCCCCAGGCGGCATTGCCAATGATAAGGGATTATGGTAGTTGTAGTTGAAAACAACTGGAAGGCACCATGTTGGCTATTCCTGCTTAATAAATTTTAGTGGCAGAAGTGTAGGAAATTCATAGAGAATTCAGTCAGCATTGTCAGTTCACTAAATTATCCTTAAATGCAGGAAATTAGGATAAGAGATTTCCCAGTCTTTTGTTTTGGCTTCAGGCAAATTGAAAATTTGCTTTAATTCCCAAAATCTGAGCTTCATAGGCCCTTGAAGGATGTAGCAATTTAATATTAAATGCTGAACTGACTAAATGAACCCCAGGAAGAAGTGAAGAATGACACAATCCAGATAAAATTAAGCACTTTTAAATCATACTGGATTGAAGGTGATATTTTAGGATGCACTACATATTCTTTGGCCACCTCATGAGAAGAGAAGACTACCTAGAAAAGACCCTGATGTTGGGAAAGATGGAGGGCACAAGGAGAAGGGGACAACAGAGGATGAGATGGTTGGACAGTGTTCTCGAAGCAACTAGCATGAGTTTGGCCAAACTGCGGGAGGCAGTGAAAGATAGGCGTGCCTGGCGTGCTCTGGTCCATGGGGACACGAAGAGTCGGACACGACTGAACAACAACAAAATATTCTTTACCACCACCCCTGCTAAGTACACTGATCAGATGGGATCTAGCAGTGTCTAATTGGGAACCTGGGGGTCATGGCAGAGAGCTCAATGAAATTATCAGTACGTGGCAGTGAATAAGACAGCTTCAGATGACAAAGAAATGGACTGAAATGAAAACTGTCGAGTACCACAATGTCCTTACACAATACATTATAGCTTAGTCAGTAGAGCATGCAATTCTTAATCTCAGGGTCGTTGGTTCGAGCCCCACATTGGGCAAAGATTTCGTGCATTGTAGCAGGTTGGACTACGTTGTCCCTTCCAACTCTACAATTCTGATTCTGTGATCTATGGTGCTGCCACATTTAGAATGTTGTGTACAGCTTTAGCTAACCTGTCTCAAAAAGGATGTTGTAGAGCTAGAAACGGTGCAGAAAGTATTTCCATCACTAGCTAATAGTTACAGCAGTGATATGGCACTTCTAGATTCAGAGAAAGTATTCCATTGGATCCCAGTTACTGGGCTATTGCCTTCAGGCTCTGTTCAGGAACATTATGTTTGCAATTTGTTAAGTGGGGTGGTGGGAAAGCATACTCCTAAATTACTCCATATCCCCTGGACACCAGCAGAGTTAATCAAGGAAGGGGGCTGGGTGGCAGAATTGTGGTGAGAAGGGGGCATTTCGTAACCTTTGGCTTCCACCCACAGGTCAAACAAGAGCAAAGAGTTACAACAGAGCCTCAGCAGAAAACAACCCACCCCTTTGCTTTGGGTAATTGTCAAGTTTAGATAATGATTATTAATATTAGCCAGCTCGTCGCCAATAATGACTCCCTCCCCCCAAACTCACGTGCAGCTTTGCAAACAGACTATTGCCTGCCTCACTTAAAAGGGCATTTATGGGGGGCTGTTCCATGTGTCTTCCACGCAGGACACGTGATTCCCTCCAAGAAGAGGGAAGCAAAGGGGCCGTGTGCCAGGGGCGGCTCTTGCCTGCCGTACGCCCGGGGGGGGGGGGCTTTGGTTTCTTCGCGGAAAAGCAGGCAGGAGCGCCCGGGGGGACGGACCCTTGAGCGCCCAGCACGACCTTATAACCCCGAGGAGGCGCCTCCTGGACGGGGCTGGGAGTGCCGCGCTTTGGTTTGAGTTGAGGTCACCTTGCCGGATCTTCGAGCGCCAGGCAAAAGCATCCCCTCGCTCCCCCAGAGCGCGTTTCCACGAGGCAGGCGCGCAAGCCCAGCAGAACGCGCTCAGCCCCGCCGCCGCCGCCCCTCGTCGGCCTGTACGCACCGCCGGCGCTCATGGCTCGGATGGAGGCGGGCGCCGTGGCCCGCACCGCTCGCGGGAAGAGCCGGAGGAGCAGCAGCCTGGTCGCCATGGCGGAGCTGCGGGGATCCGACGGCGGAGCAAGGTCAGCGAGCCCTGCAGCTGTCGCCGGCGCTCACGGGAGGCGGCCACTCCCACCAAAGGGAGGGGCAGCGGGCGACCGCCGTCAACACTAACCCGAAACGGGGCTGCACGCCCCCAGGCTCAGGGCTGTGGGTGTGGGTCATTCATTGGCCTGCCACCCCCCCCCCCACAGTTTTTGCCAGCTTGGTGCTCTCCCTATCGTGGGCAGCTTCCAACATATATGAAAACCTAATAAAACGTTAACTCCGTACCCTCCAAGATTTCTCCCAATGGAAATAGAGACGTCTTAAGGAAAAGCGGGACATTCCCGGGATCAAAGCTGAAACCATGATGGAAAACGGGGACACTTGGATGATCTGTCATCACCAGTGTCTGGAGGTTACCAGGCTGGGGAAGGCTTGGTTAACCCTAGGAATGGAGGAAGGGGGGGGGGATTTGCAATGCAGCACCTGCGCAGAGGCACTCTCTAAGGGCCAGGTAGGGTTGCACCAGGGCATTCTTTCTAGAAAAATAGGTGCCGGTACTCACAATGAAGTTGTTACTGTAAATGCCACTCTCTAACAAGAAGAGGCGTCAGTTATCTGTTTCAGAAGATGAGCAACTGCCTCCAAGAATGGTCTTAGAACTCAGATATGTCCGTGTGGAATAAGATGACCCTTACTGGCAATGGGGCTCACAGAACAGTTTGCTATGAAATACAGCTAGGGCCGGGACGTGGGTGGCGCTGTGGGTTAAACCACAGAGCCTAGGGCTTGCTGATCAGAAGGTCAGCAGTTCGAATCCCTGCGATGGGGTGAGCTCCTGTTGCTTGGTCCCAGCTCCTGCCCACCTAGCAGTTCGAAAGCGCATCAAAAGTGCAAGTAGATAAATAGGTACCGCTCCAGCGGGAAGGTAAGCGGTGTTTCCGTGCGCTGCTTTGGTTCGCCAGAAGCAGCTTTGTCATGCTGGCCACATGACCCAGAAGCTGTACTGCCAGTAATGCGAGATGAGCGCCGCAACACGACTGGACCTAATGGTCAGGGGTCCCTTTACCTTTACAGCTAGGGCCAGAGAAAATTACAAGTCCAAGGTCTCCCCACTTAAAAAACAAACAAACAAACAAACCATTCATATGCTCAAAGCTTTGTTGTTATACTGCCCATATTAACTGTCCTTTTTTCTACTCTACAGGAGTCTCACTCCTAAAAAAGACAGGCAATCCTTGATCACACAAATACATCCTCCTTAAGCCACTAGGTCTTTTATAGTTGCAGTTGTACAGCTGCTCTTAGGGTTTCATAAATACAAGGTTATCAGATTAAAATATTTACATACAAAGTATTACGGTAATGGCATTTTATCATTTTATTAATGAGCTACCCAGTGAACACTGTTTTTGAGTGGCCTTATATATTAAAATAAAAATTAGATAGAAAAATTCCTTTGTATTTACTTTGAAAGTTACATTCCTGAACTGTGGCAGATTCTCCACCATCTGTTGAGCTGTAGTCACCTGAAGATTAGCATCTTAATACACTTTTGCTCACACAATATGAAATTAAATACTTGGATTACATACTTCCCTTTCCTCACATGTAAGCCTGTGCCCTTGTGTAGGCAGTCAGTAGAATAGCTGTTGAACATTAACTTTAGGTTTGATATGGCTATTTCTAGCTTGTAAGGTGTTTGGATGGTGCATGAGTGATTGTAACTGGCATGGCGAAGACTTGGCAATTCATGTAGTGAACCAGCAGTCAGGAATGGCTTGCTACATGGAGGCAGCTAATTCAGTTATCCTAATGTATTGAGATATTCTAGCAGCTCCTTCCTCTAATGCATAAAACATACATAGGAAAAGCTTCTTATGAAGGATGGAAAACATTTAAGGTCCAGTCAGGCTGTTCTTCTCTGTTCATTGATAAATAATCATTGTTGGCACTACTCATGAGTTAGCTCAAATCAGGGACTGCAAATTCACTGTGTGAATTGACGCATGGCAGCAACAGTAGGCAAAGTTTAGAAATAGCACAATTAGCTTCAAGCATAAAAACAGGAAGGGGTGTGTTTGCATCTCACATGCAGGATCTGAAGAGAGCAGCACAGAAGTAATAGGCCACCTTATGCACAGGTAAGAGAGTTGGCTGCATTGCATCTGCAGTGGTCCTGTTCGTTCTTTAAAATGAAAAGTTAAGACATTTGATGGAGGCTTGCCCTAAATTGCTCAAAGGATGATATCGGTCTCGCATTAAGCTTAGACTAAATTTAAATCCAGCCATGGTGTTGTTCACATCCATTAGAAACCCTAAGTGGAGAAGCACCATAGTATACTTTCCACAAGCTGTATTGTATTTCATATCTGTTGGTAAAACAAGAAGTTGCAAGAGAGGAGTGAGAGGCTTTCCACACACATTATTAACAGCAACCAAAATTTAAACGACAATTTAATAGACCTTAAAACAGACTATACAAGTATAAAACACTGGTTTTGTATTTCAAAAGTTGCAGGAAGAGAGCCAGATCATTTTAAAACAGTCTTCTACAAAACATTTGCCAGTTGGTTACATAAAAGACACTATATACAATATAAAAGCATAAAATAATCCACACTGTAAAAATAATTTAAAAACAAAATATTTTCATTTTAAAATATCTCCTATAGCACAAATACATTTTGACATGCAAGCAAAGCTAAACATATTGCATTCTTTAGTGTAGTCTAGCAAGTTCTGCTATTTAGAACCTGGACCATAAAAAAACATGCCAATGTTTTTCAGATGAACACAGAAGGCCATTCTTAACACTTTTTATGCTATTGTTACAGAACAGGTGTATTAATTGCTTAAAAAGGACAACCACTTTACATATTTCAAAATGGAATAAATATTAAAGCAATGTACATGAATGATCAATAACTGGCAGAGCTCTCTTGGCATACGGTTGAAAAGTGGTTTAAAGAATAAACATAAAACTTACTATTAAATACAGGGTGAAGAAACACATTGTGGAAGATGGAAACAATCTGCAGCTGGAAGTATGTGTGACATCCACTTTGAAAAGGCAGCCTTGAAGCAGCAGCGTTGTGACCAATTTCTGTAGCTGCTTTTTGTATAACACAGTACCAGCACGTGGTATTAAGTTATCCAAAACAGAAGCCCGTCCTCAAACAGCATATTTTAAACTTATGCTTAAACTGAACTTTCTGTTTTATATTGGAAGTTTAAGTTTCTCCTTTTAAGGGTTTGTGTTGGGTACAGAAGCTCTTTTGGAGACTGCTCCCATATCCTGAATATTATATACACACCTTCAGTACATTTACATATTCACATTTTGGCAGCATTCACAAAAGATTTTATACATTAAGTGCTAGCTTTGTATACTGACTTCCTGTTCCACCTACCCTTTGTGTGTCACAAAAAAGTTTAATGAGTTACTATTTAACTGAACACCATTTTGCTATAATTTTGCAAGCCAATAGGCACTATTACATATCCACAGGAAGTTTTTTGTTTTGCAGTAGCACTTTCTAATAATCAAAGTTGTCAGGGATTTCCAGGTATTCACTATGATGCCTAATTTCAATATGCTCACATGCATTTCAACATGAAGACTAATGTTAAGAAACATAGCTGCCATACTAACTTTTGGGAAAATACCAGTGTTAAAACAGATTATGCAGTAACAGAGCTGGGGGGGGGGTGGAGGAGACTTTAAATACAGTAAATCAAAGTGTTACAAAGCAAGAGGTGTGAAAATACCATTCTTTGGTCTAGATTAGCTGTTCCCTTTATATTAACATTCCAATGGCTTTTTCAAAATGGTTTAAAAAAAAGGTTGAAATTTGTTAAGCAAAAATACTGTATATGTACACACACACAGCTCACACAGATTAAACTTAAAAAAAAACGAATGAGTGACAGTAAAAAGATACTTGGTACCTTCAAAATTCAAAAAGATTAGTGTTGAGTGTGCCTTTATAGAATTTAATTGGAAAAGTTAGAAAACTATGCATGAAAATCTATTCTAGTTGCTTATAAACATTACATCCTTATATTTTCCTTGCTCTAAATTCAGTACACATTCATTCCAACATGCCAAAAACTGCTAATGCTGGTGGGAAAGTTCCTGAAACCAGTCAGTAATTACTTTATAGTTTGTCTGTCGAATGGTCAAATCCTACAGCTTCATTTACCGGCACAGACTCAGATTCCTGAAGCTCAATTCCATCTTCTCCATATCCATTCTCCTCTTCTCTGTCAGGAGGATCTTCTTCTTCTATACCGTTATAGAACTCTTCAATTTCACTTTCGTCTTCTATGTCTAAGCTTGGACTATGACAGGACCCACTATCGCTGCTACTTCCACAAGAGCTGGAGGATATGACATCATCTTCAGAGTCCGAGTATACCTCAGCACCATGGAAAATATAGCGATTTGGTGGTAAAAACAAGTATTGGGTACCTGAAACATGTTTGATTAGCAAGAATAGTTATTTCAGCATTAATAATCCCAAGAAGTCCTAAATGTGATACATTAATGCTTATGGGTTGTCATTATTTTAAACACTACTGTTTCTAGGTAAGGAAATAGGTATACATAAAATTTATTACACTTTAATTTCACATGTTGTTGACTATGGAATCCCTTTTTAAAGGCTCACTACATGCTGCTATGTGCTTAACTGGATTCAGCAACATATGAAGGCATTCACTATTCAGCACCCCCCCTCCAAGTTTTTCACTGTACACATAATGTACACATTCCAATATTGTCTCAAAGGAAGAGCTCCCTTCCACTCTCATTTACTGGTGGCCACAATCAAAGATCTTGAAGGAAGGGAAACGGTTATGACTGTGTAAGTAATTCCTGTGGTTTAATTATGTAGTCTACAATCTACTTCTTTCCCTTTTCTCAAAGATACATCTTAATAAGCAATGACATCAGACTGTGCCAATGACTGTTATCAAAGAAATACAGCAATCGCTTCAGAGCTTACCATCTAAAGGCTTATTAAAAGCAAGTTGACAGAAATACCATTTTTGATGGGCTGTGCAATTGCAAGCTACACTAAAAGGCCTGTACAACTCTTGGTATTGCTGCAACCTGTTCGTGCTGGGTGGTGGTTTTGTAGGGTCTCTCCCATTCCAGGCATCTAAGTGAGATTTTGTTTTACTCAGAAAATCATATTTTTATCTCCAGTATACTATTAGACATTCTGAACTTGAATGCCATATTAATACAGTTTGTAATGCAAAAAACATATCCATGCTTCACATCTGGCAGATAGGAACTAGAAACTTGGTGCTGGTGTGCACACTACAACTTCTACAAGGAAAGCCACCACAAATACCAAGTCAATTTTCTATATGCCACTGCAAAAAGAAGAAGAAATTGGATGGTGTGGAGAAAACTAACATAGTCCATTTAAGGAATGGCTTCATATAAATAGCTTGGCACTGAAAACTACTGCCATGTGCACCAATCCTTGTAAACTGAGAAAAAACAAGTTCCCCAATTCTTTCAGGTTTTTCTTGCAGCAACTGAGTTGATTTGGATGCCTTAAAGCAGTGGTAGTAACAGAAGTCTGCATCTTAAAATTTGGGTTGGTTATTTTAGATAATCCTTCAAACCTTGTTTTAGATTTTCAGGAGTGAGACTATGTCCATGTTCTCCCCCAACCCCCATGCACTCAAGATCCTCTTCCTGCTTAAAGCAAAACTTAATTTTGTCATGATGTCCTAATCAGGCAAGCAATGCTGCTCAAAAGTGCAGAAGTAATTTCGAATCCTGCAAATCATGTTTGAGGATTATCTGAATTGACCCTTCCCCCTCTTGCTGCTTCTGGATTTTGTGGAAATATGAGGGAGTGGGAAAGAAGAGGGGAAAGAGAAACAAAAGATGTGCATATTTCCTGTAGGGAGATGCAGGGGGGAAATATCCACAGGGATATGTAAATTCCCCTCCTCATCACATGACACACAGAAGTGCCATTCCCATTGCCACTTTTTAGATTGTGTGGAATCGCCCATAATGTACTTGACAGCACAAACTTATATATGTCTTTTCAGAAGTAAGCCACATTGAACTCAATAATCCTTACTCTAGGTTAAGGGGATATAGTGTTGAGGCATTATAATACAATGTGGATAAGAAAGACTGGACATATAAAAAGAAAAATAGTACTTGTCACTAGAAAAACTCTCAGATCTATCCCAACCTCAGATGGGTAGCCATGGGGCATAATGTGAGTGGTGGGAGTTACCATATCTGTGGTTGCACCACTCAATCCAGATGGGGCATAATAAAGGAAGACAAGCGGACCCCCACCTGTGCTCTGCCAGCCTGGAGTTGGTGTGAGGGTTAAGTGATGGCAGTGGGGCCATTGGGATCCAGGGTATCCCTGGTTGGCTCAACCCCTCCCTGGCACATCCTGTTTGGGGGCTAGCCCCCAGGACAGCTGTTTTGGGCTGGGTGGAGGGATAGTGCTACCCCTGTCACACTACCTGTGGCAGATCAGAGGTCTGGACTGCAGCCTAATTGCTGAAACCAGTGGTAACCTATGTGATGCCAGTTATTGTGGACTACAACTCCCATGATCCTTGACCAATAGTCATGCCAAATGATGGTGATGGGAGTTGACTTAAAGGCACTGCACAACTTCATCAACCATAAGTGTTTATCAATGTTTCAAAGCTGATTGCCTTTCTAGATTTGTTGCATTTTAGAACAAAACAAAGATTACTACATTGTTTTATTACAAATAGCCTAATTTGGATTTTGCCCACACTTTTTTAAACACCTTCAGGGACAAAGTGGGATATAATTATAAATAGATATCTCATTTCATATGGGTCTGACAGTAGCTTTGTAAGGCAGAAAAGCAAAGAGATAAAACAAGTATATTAGAAATGCAGACATTAGTTTTGAAAGCATACAAAGTAAATTCAGTTCATATCCCCTACATGTAGTTTGAAAGGTTGCAAACATTTGAAGTAATCAGCTGGTTCAGTCAGAGGAATTCTTTCATTTGTTCTAGATTTCCTATTGTACTGCACCAACATAAATCTAAGTATTTTTTATTGAAGTGGATGTACATGTTTTTGTTTATATCTCTGGTTGCAAGATCAGGACATTTTTACAAAATGCTGTTCATTACTGACTGAACTCTTTAAAACAAAATTGCTGTGTTTAATACTTTGAAAGTATTGTTTAATTTGAATGTAGTGGTGTTTGCAAATTATTTAAGCACTTACCATCAAGTCGCTTGCTAATCTGCTCTTTTGCACATCTATTAACCCAACATTTTCTCAGTGTTTCAACAGATGTTTTTTCACTTCTCTCTTTGTTTTCCTCTTGGTTAGATCCATTTTCCTTCACATGTTCTGGGTTTTCTAGATGGTCAGAAAGACTTTCAACATTTTCTAAAGAGTTTTGAACTTCTTGAATTTTTTCTTCTACACAATTCTCTTTAGACTCCAAGGAAGCATCAGAATTTCCTGCTTTATAGTCAGAAGATTGCTCTGAACGTACCACCTGAGAATGTTGTGGTGCAATTCTTTCAGGTGAACTAGAATATTCAGAAATGTTTAGAGGAGTAGGTGGTAATTCAGCTGAATGTATTTCAAATTCTTTGTGCGGTCTGGGAGGCTTCTCTGTTATTTCTGAAAGTTTGACTGAATTGCTACAAAGTTTTGTATATTCACCACCTAATCTATGACATAATTCATTGATAATGACATCACAGTCACCAAGAAGCTCCACGTCGAAGTGTAGATGAGGCAATGGTTCCCTATTAATTAGAATCTGAGGCACTTCATGTGGGATAGAACCTACATGTTTAAGAAAAATAAAATAAAATGAATGTTACAGAAATATAATGTCAACTATTATTAACAAATGTGACAATTAGTTTTAGGAACTACTTGTAAATGCACTAAAAAGTGACCTAGAATTCTGCGTCTGCAATATTACTTAAGAGTATGCAAGATAAATACACTCCTTGCTCTTATATTCCTTCCAGATCTAAAAAGCTCTCTAAATTCAATAATTCCAGCACTGTACAGCATGACAGTTGTATGGAAGCTCCTAATATATTTATTCTGAAACAGACTCCCCTCCCTATGCCCAAGAGATGAGCAATCAACACTTACTTGGAATTAATGCAACTGGTCTTACTTTAAGTGAAGACCCGATAACAATGAGAAGATCAACCTCATCTTTGTCATACTTCATGGCCCTATGAAACTGCTCAGGTAGATTTTCACCAAAGAACACTATTTCTGGCTTCATGATGGCAAGTGGTTCATCAGGTGAGCACCTGGGACATCTAGGAACAACCTGCATACAGAAGGTTGAATTAATATTTTTAGTTTTAGTTTTATAGAAGCTAAATTCAATGCACAAATCACTGGGTCAAAACATTAGCTGCAACAGATTTATTAAGTTCAGATTGCTCAAAAAATGTCTGATGTTATAATCCACAGCTTTTCTAAATAATATTCCAAGTGTAACAAAACTGATGATGACATGCAAGTATGAATTGTATTCTTTAATAATTGTATTCAATAGAGGAAGACTAATACTTTAACCAGTTTTTTCATGAAGCACCTTGTCAGATCTGTGTTAAGGTTGCTCATGAGTACTGGTAATCAGGCATGAGTCTCAACTGTCTTTTAAGAGTTTAATGGTGCAGACTATTTACAGTGCAGAGAACGTGAAAACATGACCGTCCTAGTCACTCGCAGAATCCGGGAGTGCCGGTTTCTGGCTGCGACCCCAACACAATAATTTCGGCACCCCAAAGCGCCGCCTCCCCAGTCTCCTTTTGACCCCTCTGTGCAACTGGGGCGACGGAAGTGGCGTGCTCCCCTCAGAGCGAAACTCATGAGGCATGCTGGGGGTCTCAGCAGCATCTCCAAGCCCTTGTCTCGCCTGGCTGTTTTCAGCCTGCCCCCTCCCGGCTGGAGAAGGTGCCGCTCTTCCCGCTTGAGGAGGTCTCACTACTGAGGAGGTGTTGGGGCTCTTGGTACATCGACAAGACCTCCCGCTGCGAGGGTGGTTCCCTGACACACCTGAACAAATTATTTTTAAACTCGTGAAAATGTTAGAGATTACAATTTCCCAGAGAACTAGTCTATGAATAATTTACAGATATTTCCTCTCATCTGTCCCAACAAAGAGAAGCACAGCACATGTTGCATATTTATCAGCTTTTGTGAAGGATTGCCTCATGTATGTATTCTCTATTTTACAGAAACAGATTATGATGCATACAATGAAGATGCATCAATTAAACATTAGAGTCATGTGTTTTCATAGCCAGCATGGAAACCCAGGCTACTAGCCTCTTAGCAGGCTTATAATAATTTTTGCAGGGTAGTAGTTTCCAGGGATGCCTTAGTTCCTCCTTTCCTAGTCTCATAAAGCCTTTCCTCCCAATTCTCAGTCTACTGTCACTATGCATCCTTGATTTAACCACCTTGTCTCCAGACCCCCGTCCTTTAGATTCCCTCATCCTAATCTTCAGTCTTTTCCCCAAAGCTGCTTCTGTCCCTAGAGTTTACAAATTATATCCCTGAAACTTTCCCTTCCCAAATGGAAGGTGGACTGAAAGCATTCTGACACTGCTAGCTTTAATCTTAGGCAGCTGAGCTAAAATACTTAGGGAAATAAAAGTTGAAGTGTCCTCCAGTGAATGACAGGTCAAGAGTCACATCTGAACTAACCTACAAGAAATATTCTACTTTGAAGAATCTTTCCAAGCTGCCTTGAGCTCAACTGAAGCAATGGTGAAATATAAATATA
This sequence comes from Lacerta agilis, assembly GCF_009819535.1. Lineage (NCBI taxonomy): Eukaryota > Metazoa > Chordata > Lepidosauria > Squamata > Lacertidae > Lacerta > Lacerta agilis. The sequence continues at coordinate 25,759,996 of NC_046316.1, read as the reverse complement.
ATGTTATGAGATTTGGGGTTGGGAGGGTTCCAGACCCCTATAATCCCTGGATCCAGCAAGTGTTAAAAGCCAATCAAGCCAGGCTAGTTTTCTGAACCCCTAAGTAAACGCCTGGAACCTCTGGAATCTCGCACTGCTTGGAGATTGGAGTGGCGTGCAACAATGATAATAAATAAGAACTGCACTTGTCTGGAGAACTACAACTGCTTCTATGTAAATTGAATTCTTCAACTGCTACAGTTCACATTTCTAGATGTAAGGGTAACATTTTATCTGATAATTTTACAGTGCATTCCTAATCATGTTTGCACAGAAGATCAGTTAAGCTTAGTGAGCCTTATTCCTTAAGCCTGTTTATGAATGCAGCCTTAAATGTACCTGATTGAAAATGTCTCCTCGAACAACTTCACAATCAACTTTGTATTTACAGATGAGGCAAGAAGCTGTTGCAAAGGAACCTGAAACACATAAACACACCAGAAAGCAAATAAAGATGTATGCAGTTGTCTGGATTCAAATATTAACCGACCTAGCTTATTCTAGTCATACTGATCTGAGAATAGGAACACATACAAACATATACGACTAATTTGCATGTTCACACTTAGATGGTAAAATTCACTGGGTGATATCCAATGTTAGTCATACTTAGAGTAGACCCACTGTAAGCAAACCCTTGGATTCCAATGGGTCTATTCAAAGTATGAATTAGTTGAATACCACCCATCCATTGTTGTTTTATTTCATTTGTTCATCCTGAAAATCTATGGGCACTGCAATAGAATTCACTGTCAGGGAGTGGAAGTACAATCCTTTTCAGATGTATCCATAAATGTACAGTTCAAAACATTTATCTTATTCTATATTCTCCAGGAACTAACCAAGTGACAGATGATGCAAAATGCTGAAAGATTCCACGTATCCACTATCATGCACATTAAAATTAACATGAGATCTAGATAGAATTTAAGATTTACTAACCATGACATTGGATTATCCTTTGAATTCCTGCCACTTGTTCCAGTGTATCTATGTTCTGAGTATAATTGCGAAGTAGTTTTTTTTCTTTATCCATCAAAGCTATAAATTTATGACAGAGAGATGGTTGAAACTGCCCAGGATATATTTCCTGTAGAATTTTTTAAAAAGTGAAAAATAAATTTTGCTAATATCACAATTCAGTTTTTGTTTAAAGGTCAGCCACCATACATTAGCTATTGCTTACTAGAACCAACATTTTCTTAAACTGATTGTAACTTGTGTTAACCTTTAGACTTGGAGAAAATACTACTAACATACATCATTAACTCAAATGGGAAAAATATATACACCATCTCCCGCCACCCCCATTGAACATATGACATGCTATGCACAGTTTAAATATGGAGACGTGTCCAATGCTGCTGTTCTGATAGCATAGCATACTTCCATGTGCAACAGAACTTTCCCCTCCTATCCTTTCCTTTGAAGACCTCCAGGGACCCTCAAAATCTGCTCCAGAGGGCTGCAGGAGCCTTCAAATGGTATTTTGAGGCAGTACAGGGAGAAGAGAGAAAGGGGAAGTCCAGTTTTGTGAGTGGTACTCTGCATGCACACAACCTTAATACAACCCACTCCTCTGAAAAATTGTATCTTCTAAGTCCCCAAAATGTTGATCATTAAAACTGTTGATCAGTGTTGATCATTAAAAGTATGAGTGAAAAGAAAAGCTATTTAGCATCCACAATCCTACAGCCAGAAAGATCCCCAAATGAATTATAGGTTGAACTAAAAAAAGTATACAGGCAGCCCCCTTTTACGTGGGAATTATCGGTATGTTCCGAGGCACCACCGGTATGTTCTGAGGCATCAGTGAAATATAATTGAATACCCATTGAAAAAGCTTTTGATTTTACATTTTACTAGCATTGTACGTATTCAAGTTGGTCAGCTTAGCTTGTGCTATTTTCATTAATTATGTTATTAATTTTATGAAAGAATACAATTTGTTCATAAAGTGGGAAGCTTCCAAAACAATATTATTGCTCAACATCAGAAAATTAGTTTTCCCCACCTGCCACCATCAAACAAGATTCAGTGTATGCAATGCTATTTTAAAGTCATAAATCATAATATCATTTAAACAGTTGATTGTATTCAAAACTGTCTATGAGTGGAATAGACTTCTAGTCACACTGAAGTATTTCACTTTCCTCTCCCCATCCAGACACCATCAAAATCTGATTCAGAGTAGGGAAGGGGATCACCTGAAACTCTTTTTGGGGGGCGGACCAGCGGTGGGAGGAGGGCTGGAGAGGAAGATGAAGTTCTACTGTGTAAGCTAAACTTCACTCACACATTTGACTCCACCTATTTGTTATAAGCATATCGCTACTGTATCGAGTAAAAAAAGAGTAGTGCCTTCTTAACAGGAGAAGCAACAGTGATAGTTACTCTATAAACTTTGGCTTCTTTAGTTTCTTTATATCCCATAAAAATAAGAACCACTACAAGAGAAAGAGAGCACTGATTATTACTCAAACACACTACAAAGCATGCATGACATCATTATTTGCGATTTTATATTGGTGCAATAATCAATGTGCCCCTTTGCTCATATAAGGGCGTAACAGCTTTGTGGAAAACTGTCTTTGTTTTAGATACATAAAGTTTATAGACTGTTTAAATGTATCTGTTTTTCATATAAGCAAGAGAGAAAAGGCACCTTTGCAAACTTAAAAAACGGCCTTGGATCTTTCCTGAAGTAATCAATATCAAACATTGCTTGAGGATCAGGAAGATCTGGGAAATCTACTGCAAGGCGTGCATAGATACCATCTCTTGATCTGAAGTCAGGGATTCCACAAGAAACAGATACCTGAAATGGGTAACATACCATAATAAAGATCAATTGTATAACAACATTTGTTGCTGTAAAATATTTGGGACTATACACTGTAAAATTTAATGTTTATAGAGATTTTTAAAAAGTGAGCGGTTTATAAATGCTTTTAATAACTAAATAATTAACTAAAAATAGTCACACACCCCGACTGTTTGCTTATTTTCTTTTGGCAAATAAAATAATACTTTTTTTTTTTAGAACTATCCATTATTCAGGTACCTAAGAAACCTGCAGATTAGGAAATTCCACTTACAACTATAGCAAAACTACTTATGAGAATCCAACACAATATGCATACAGGCTAGAGAACTGCAGAGTTAATTAACGTTTCAGTTCAGTCACTTCAAAACCATTAAGACTTTTCTTAACAGGGATCATATTGGTTCCAGACAAATGAAAGTAGGTAGTGTGATTCTATTCAGGGCATTAGTTGCTGCAGAACAAGCTTCTGCTTGCACTCCAACTGAAGTCATTGTATATGATACAAATGAGCATCGCTGCCAAGTTCTACCACTTACTTCCTAAAACTTTGTCAAATGCTTTACTAGCCCTGTCCAACTGTAAAATTCTATGATTCTACAATGGTTTGGAAATAGGCTTCAAATACTCTGCTGCCTCAGTCTCCTGGAGGCTGGCCAAAAGTAGTGTGTTACCAGAAATCAGTTACTTTCCTTAGCCTTTCTACCTACCTTTGAAGATTCACTTGCATATACTTGAACTACAGAAACAAGGGTAGCTGCTAGTGCCTCAATGAAAGGTCAGTCCTTACAGTATCAGAGCAAGGGAATTACAGTGGATGCTTGGGTTGTGGATGTAATCTGTGATGGAGGCATGTCCACAACCCACAGCGCTGCGTCTGCGCGTGACGCAATTTGGCGCTTCTGCACATGCACCAAAACCCGGAAGTAACCCGTTCCGGTATTTCCGGGTTCGGCGCAGAGCGCAACCCGAAAAAACATAACCCGCAGCATTCGCAACCTGAGGTATGACTGTAAATGTTCCTTCGTGCTAGTGGCAGAAGTTAGTTGCTCATCCCTTTGCTCAGGTGCTCTGCAGGATGCACAATGAGACTCTGCCTGCTTGTTTGGAGAAATGCTCTCCCCCCCCCCCACCACACGCTTTTCCATGAGTTCTCCCACCCCTCCAAATCTGATTGGGGGTGGGGAGGACACGAATGGCACTTGTTGCACTGGCTACCACAAGTGCAACTAGTTTAATCTGGGCCGCAGTACAGAATTGTTGCCCATGATGAAAGGTACATGGTCTTAAAATCATTGCATTTGCTACAACATTCACAGTTATTTGCCCACTAGGGAACACAGGTATCTTTCCTTAAGCATGTTTGGGCATGTAGGATATAAATATTTTCCTTATGAACTGTGAGCTTTGTGATATTGACAACCAGACCTTGCTGGTGTTGGATATAGAAAAAGATCTGCCCAGGAGCAACTCTAGCATTACCGTAGCACAGCAGAGAGCAATCCATTCACATGATCCACATACTTGCATCAGAATAATTAAAATCTCAAATAATGTTCCACTTATTCTATTTAACATTAGATACATACCCCAGCTCCTGTTAAGACAATTATTTTTTTGCACTCTTGTAGTAGTTTCACAGCATCCTCTATAGTATTAATATCTTTTCTCTTTTTTCTTTTAGGTGGTTCTGACAGGATATTAATAACAATTTGCCATAACGTCATGTCATCAAGCTCAGGAGGAGGTATAGTTTCTGGCAACAAGTCTTTCAGAATTGCACGTGGATCTGTGCCTAGCATGAGATGTTGTTGGACAAAAGTGTATGGGCCTGTAATAGAAAATGAAGCAATTGTCATCTGGCTGGTGCAGAATATTCAACCTGATGGAGAAAATTCTACAACATTTTTTACGTTTATCACATTTTCAACAGAGCAAGTAGCATACCAATCTGAAAAATGTGTAATGTACTGCACACAAAAGGGCATGCACTGGCATTATGAGTGAGGCATCCTGTGAGCAACAAATAACCACAGCATTTTTGTATTAATTCCACGAATAGGATAATTGGTTCCCATATCTTTTTTCCTTTGTGGGGTAAAAGCAGCTAAGGAGATTATTTTCAGTAAGAAAACAATTCAAGGGGTAGGGCAGAATTAATCCCCAATTCAGACTGCAACCTCAGTTGCTGCATAAAACAAAGAAAAAAATTGGGGGGGGGGATCACAAAACTACATGTAATGTGAAAAGGCTTTGGGAGTAAACCCTGAGGAACAATCTATACCTGCTATCTTTGGGAGAAGAAAAGGCATGGGAGTAAACTCTGCCAAAATTAGAAGTGGAGTCCCTAAGGTGCTTGGATGGTGTCTTGTATGCCTCCTTCCCACAACTCCTGCCGCCAAGCTGGTGCCAAATGTATTCCTTTCCTTTCCTTTGGACCACATGAGCAAGTGTGGGAGGGGGTCTTGTCTGGGCAGCCCAGGACCTCCATACACGCTGCTTAAGGCTTGCACCTCGGAGAGGCTGCTTGCCCTCAATTGCCAATTCTGGATTTAGAGCTGAAGAAAGAGATAGAGCACTCTACAGTTCTGTGCAGTGTAGAGGTGATAATATGAAAGGATAGAAGCAGGGGCAATTTGCCACTCAGCTACTCTTCCAAGGTGCAACTCCTGTTCATGCCATGATAAGCAGCAAAATACACAGGCACCTCAACAAACCACCCACAGTTCAGACTTACATGAAGGAAAGACAACAGTGTCACAAATATAAAAATATGACTTGCCCAAGAAAATAAAAGCAAGAATGAAGGTGTAATCTTAAAAGATATTTAATTATAACTCCTAGATTGAATTCTAAATATCTACCTATACGTGGCCTCGGAGTCCAATCACTGGAGCTTGCATGAGAGGCTCTATCATCTTCATCACTCTCACAGGAATGGAAGCCGTTTGCAATTATTTCATCACTAAAAAACATATTGTCTGAAAGACATTAGAGGAAAACAATTATCAGATAAAAGTAGTGCCATCACATATAGAACAAGTTATGCTGTACTTCACCGACAAGAAGTAATAGAAGATTCCTTTTAAACTGGGCTTTAATAATGTTTACATGATTCATACTCATTTATGTAAGCTTTAGGTGCCATCAAAATAATGTGTGTAAGATTTGCTTTAACTTCTGTATCTTCAAAAGTTGCATAGAAGAGGGTGCTCCGCCTCCACATTATGCACTTGCCATAGAAGTCAGAAAAACCTAGCTTGCCCAAGATCCCTGTATTCTGCATGAGATTACTAGTTTTTTGCTACTAAGCAAACCTTCAGCCCAAGTGAAACGATCTTCGGTCAACTTTACCCTCCCAGGCACAGGCTGCTGATCAAGGCTGCAAGTTATATGCAGTTAGAACAAACGTGTATAGGACCAGGCTGCACGTTTAGTCGCCTTCTCCCAGCTCTCTTCCCCCAACCGCTCCCGCGGTGACAAGCGGATGGGATGGGAGGAGCCACAGATTACTGCAAACATTAAGACTGTGTTTAGGAGGATTTCCCAAGGCCTTCGGCTCTTGAAGATCGGGGGGGGGGGGGAGGGAGGGAGAAGGACCAAGCAGTGCCTTTACTTCCCCCAGCCCCGACAGCGCGATTCCCATTGAGCTGGGGTTACAAGAGGATGCCGGTGTTCTCGGGTATCTCCTTGCGACTGATACTCCCGTAGCGCTAAAGAGCAGGCCGAGCGGTGCTGATACAGCTCCTCCTCCGTGACCTGGTCGCTTCCCTGCACCCACCTGCCGCCCCTCCGCCTCTGGAGCGGCTCCTCACCTGGGCGCGCGGCCGCCTCCGCAGCGCCGTTCGAACACTGCGCCGCCCCGCAGCCAATGGCCGCCTCCGCTGCGTCTCCGGCGAGCGCCGCCTCTGCTCCCTCCCCTTGGCTCGGCCACCACCTCGGCAGCGGCGGCGGCGGCGACAACTGCTGCAGTAGTAGTGGCTGCGGCGGTGGCGGCGGCGGCTCCTCTCGGGCCAGGCCCCACCGCCTCAGCCCAGCGCCCGCGCAGCTCCAGCCTTCCTCTCCTCCTCTTTCTCCCACCGCTACGGAGGCCTCTCCCGGCTCGCTGTTGACAGAGGAAGCAGCAGCAACCTCTTCCTCCTCCGCCAGGGCCTCCTCGGCGGCGCTTCCTATGTAAAGAGGCGCCTCCGCCTCTTCGCCGGCTTCTTTCGCAGCTGGGCCGGCGCTGTCAGTGAAGCACCGGCGTTGACGCTTCACAGCTGGCTCCGGGCTCTCCGAGGCGCTTGACACAGCGCCGCCGCCGCTGCTGCCGCGGCCGCCGCTCCGGCACTGGAGGAGCGGCGTCTCCCCGTCCGCCATCTTGGAGAAGGAGCAACTACTCCCTCCCTCCCTCTCTCCGCCCGCTCGCTCTCACCCCCCACCTTTCCCCGTAGACGGAAAAGACAGCCCCCCCCCACACCTCCCGCACCACACAGAGATTTAAACACGTCACGTGACCCCGTCGACGCCCACGCGGGCAGCCGCCCAGCGTAGAGCCGCAACAACAACAAACTAGATCACGTGACGCCGAGCGCGCGCTGGTGGGGGAAAGCGGGGGCTGAAATGATGAGACAGCTAAGTTGCGGACTCCGCAGTCACGTGACGCCCCCAGAATTTTTCTGACGTGTCCGACAGTATATTAAAAAAAAAAAAAAGAATTCCCCCATATTCTGTCGAATCTTTTATAATAAAACTTGAAGCTAAAAATACCGTAACGAATTCCTTTGGATTCTAACGTAACTTATGCAGGGCCGGGCGGAGTAGGGGAGAATCCCTTTGAATTTAGTAGGATTTATTTCTGAGTGAACATGGATAGGGAGAAGATCGTTAAATGCTTTTGTAGTGTTTCGTGTGTGTGCCCCCCCAAAAAAATGAATAAAAGCGGAAGGAGAATAACAAAAGAACTGAGGGAGGAAAGAGGCTGACGCAGCAACTCGTTGAAGACGCAGCCGAGAAGCAGCAGCGAGGGATGGGTGGGCGAGCAGCTCCCGGGTTATGCTTTGCCTGGGCAAAGGCTGTAAAGAAGGGAAGGGGCGCTAGTGGGTCGGGAGCCGCAGCAAGTTCTGGAAAGGTGTCATGAGAGGAGGTGCCTTAAGAGGCAGCAGAAGGCCGCCGCCTTCAGCAGGATGAAATACTACACACATTAAAATAGTTAAAGGTGGGATTTAATAATGCACTCATTAAAATAAGCATCAGATTGGAAACACTCCCACTGAAATGCTTACCTGTTTTAAATACTTTAAAGCTTTACATTTTATGCAAATGTAAAGTAAAGCTGCGAAGTTTAAGCGCCACAACGCTATACATAAAAAGCAGATAAAAATAGGCAACTAATTCAGCATCCTGTGCGAGTCATCTACAGATATACACGACGCCAGATAAACTGGGGCAGGCTTCAGAAGGAACGTGTTTAGGAATGCAAATTATTTTTCATGCTGTTCTGGGTTTCCTTTTGCTTTTTAAGTAAGATTCATAGCTCCTGTTTTGGCATCTCTATAAATATAAATCTATAATCAAGACAGAGTGCAGTAGAAGTTAACCTCTCTCTTTTGCACTCAAACATAATTTTCAGGTTGAATTTGTTTGTAAAGGAGACAAAGGAAAGATGCCAAGCATGGCATCTCATAAGTTTAGCACCCTCAAGTTGAAAACACCCACAAGTCAATTCAGGTTAAGAGCCTGACATATTTAGTCAGACATATTTTCCATACTTGTGGACATGGCAATTCATTTCAATGCATCATTAACCTGTTTTTCAGGTTTGTTTGTTTTTTAAAAATGGTTTCATAAAGATTATGGTATAGCTATAGTCACACTGGGTGCTTTCCAAAGGACTCACACACCCACTAAAATTGCCTTAGGGTATGTCTGTGCCAGCTGTTTTTCACTTGATTTGTTCCTGAATTTGGTGTATAAATAACCTGACCAGCTTTTTCACTTCTAACAGGACCTCAATAAATAGATATCTGTCACCTTAATATATTACACAGACATCTCAACATGCTCTTCAATGCAGATGTTGTATTTTAGTTATTTCCTAAATAATCAGGACTCCAGCATAATCCTAACCCAAGATCCGTCAGGGTAAGAGAGTTTGGATTTGGTGGGTTTGGGGGATCTCTTGGCTCAGCCATGGCTGAGCTGGTGATATGCTGGCACAAGGACTTCACCCCAGCACAGCCAATGTGGAGTGCAAGTTCCCCAAAAGGGATGTTCTGGGAGTGGGGCAGGAGCAGGAAAGGATAAAAACCCTCCACAAAGTGTGTCATAAGGCAAATTCCTCTGAATTCACCCTAAACAGAGCTTGCCACTAGTAACCTAAATTGGTGTAATTTGCATTACTTTCTATAGTTAATATTGCTCTGTAACTTACTTCTCAATTTCTACCTATTCACCCATCCCCATGCTTAGATACCTCATTCTCTCCCCTCCCCTTTCTTCTTAGTTAGTTTAGAATTGCATTCAGACAAAGGTGTTTTTTTGCCTTATTTGTTTGTTTCCATTCTTGAAGGCTGACATTCAAATAAGCTATATCATTTCTAGGCACAATGTAAACAATTATGCTGGGATTTTTTTTTCACAGGAATACCAATTGTTTCAATTTTGCATGTACTTTTTATAAAAAGCAAAACTATGTTTCTTTTTCATATGACTGAAATTTGCAAGTGTTCATGCAATGGTTCAGTGACTAATGTTGCAATCCTGAACATACTTGTGTAAGAGTGAGCTCCACTGAATGCAATGAGACTACTAAATAAACATACATGGTTCAGATTGTATTCTTACTGGGGGACGTGCACCTTACTCCTAGTAAATATGTGAAGGATCGCACTGCGCAAGGCACCTACCGTAAGATCCTCAATAAATAGTATTCATTAACATATTGTTAAAAACTTTGAAAAGAAAACAGAGAACTAATAACTGTTTCAATAGGACTAATTGGGGACCATGAAATGAAAAGGCTGGAGAGGAACCTTAGTGCCATCTAGTCCTCTGGAAAAGAGGTGGGAAGCAGTATTCTGTTCCCACAGAGACCAAATAGATGGCTATGGAGCACCCGCCCCCCAAGCAGGACATGAGCACAAAAGCTTTTCCTGCCTCATGATCCTGGTATTCACAGACATTATTTCCCTGATAATGGAGACAGACATCACACAGCCATCATGACAAGCAGCTATATCTTCCATCAATTTTCTAATCCAGTTTTAAAGCCATCCAAACTGGTAGCAACACCATATGGTAGCAAATTGCATAGGTTAATTATGCCTTGTGGGAAGAACTGCAACTTCATTCTCTACAAGAATTTGAAGGGTTTCCTCTGTTGTAAATGTGGTGCTTTTGAATGGCAGGGACTCCATCCTGTTCTGCTTCCCTGATGATCCACATTATAGCTGGTGACCAGTATGAGACACCTGTATACTCTTTTTCTGTATATAGGGTTCAGTGCACAAGTATTTGCCCAAGGCCTTGCAATTAACTGTGGGACAGTTATTTTGGTACATGATGAACTAAATAAATGAAGCATTTTCCAATAAGCTGGCTGAACTGGTCCTATTATGTTATAACTGGTGATAGATATTAATGACAGCTATTAATTGCAGTGTATGACTTTCAGCGAGAGTGAACTCCACCTTCTAATTCTTCTTCCAAATCAATACAGAAATCCTCCAGACCATTCAGGGATGTTACCTTTCCCACTGCAAATTAGACTGAAGTTGGGATGGTCTGTTCCTTATTACAGTACTATATTTCTGGATGTTACCCTGTAAACAGGAACTTTAAGCACAGGAGGTTTTTTTAAAAAATAAATGAAGCTGGGGGAAAACATAATACCCACATCTGTCAGAACTTCAAATATTAGATTTCATCATACTGCACGTCATGCTAGTACTCTCAGTTGTAAAAAGATTGGGCAAACAGACTTGTACACAGTGTTTTGCAACTACCGGTACATAGGCAAACTAATGGCAAGAATCTATTTAGATGTTGGCACTTATTCCTCTGTGTTATTTGTTGCATCATCTTTTAAATTGCATTATGTGCCCTTTATAAATACTTTTAAAATATATTGTTCTAAATTATCTGGATTTGATTTTCTTATTCTCACAAGAGAGAAGGAACATACTTTGTAGCTCCATCAAATAACTATTATAATAACTATTAAAAGAAATAAATGTGAACAAATTGCAACAATGCCTTATCAAATCAAATTGAATCAGGAATTACAGTTTATATCAAAGCAGTTAATTTCTAAAACTAAGACTATGGCAAAAAAATATTTTTATGCTCTGAAATTTCCCACTTTATTTGTTTTAAAAACTCTTATCATGCCTAGTTTTCCAAAGAAACTGAAGGTGGCTAACAAATCAGCAACAAAACATTATAAAACAAACAACAAACCCCAAATTAAGCACATACCCGCGGCCAAAATATTAAACTGAAAGCAATTTTAACTTTTCAAAACAACCATTAAAAAGCTAAGCTCTTTACAAGTGGAAACATGAATCATAAAGCTGGATTCCCCCCCCCCCCGACTCTGTAAACTGCAAATCCCAGAGAGCTTTGCAATTGTAAACTGTGATCAGAATTCGCTTCCACCAATAAGAGCAGGCTCATTCGAGGGTGTGCTTACAGAGTCTCGGGTGACATCTCAGTGTATAAAACCATCCGTAGAGAAGCTTCAGCATCACTGCACCTATCGGTTTTTCTGTAATCACTTTAAATAGCTTTGAACTGGTTAAAAAAACGCCTTTAAGCTTTTTGTGTTTCTGTTTTCAGAAAGTGGGAAAGTGCTTGCCAGATTGAAGCAGATGGATGCAATTTTGAACTGCAGACTGGAGGACATGGAAGATTTTTACAGCTTGCTAGGCTGTGATGAATTGTCTACAGTAAGACTAGTTAATTATGATTTTACTAATGCCCCCCTTAGTTCATTACATTTTTTAAAAATGTTCTTTCTTTGTCAATTGGTTTGATTTGGTGTATATGTGCTGTTTCTGTTCTTCCATAATTTCCCCATGTTTTCTGTACATATTTTTAGCAGTTGATCTGTTTTTCTCACCCCGTTAAGTTTTTTTTACCTATGCAACATTAAGCTGTTGAACACAATTAACTGTTCACACAGCTTTGTTTCAATAGAAGAGTTTGAATTTTTTCATTACAATTGTGTAACGTAAATATGAAGCAGTTCTGAAAGTAACTATTGGAGGCTTCCAGAAAGCTATACATGGCACAATCTTAAACATATTTGTTCGAAAGCAAATCCTCTTGAGCATAGTGGGGCTTACTCCCAGGTAAGATGCATAGAAATGCAACCTCAGTCTATATGTTACAGTTAATGATACTGCCATACCATATGTGAGTGTTGAATAACCTAGCCTGCTTTTGTGAATGTCGAAAATGTTAGATTTGCTGAGGGGCAACCTCAGCAATCACCAGTGAATAGTAATGATCATGTATTTTTCACCTTTACATCTGGCTGTCATTATTCACCAAATTCAGACCACCAGTTATGGGCTGTAGCATGCTTTAAAAAAAAATTACAGTAATTCACAGTGGACTAACAGCACACTCCTATGAAGTATTTACTTAGAAGTCCCACTGAGTTCAACTCCCAGGAAAGTATGCAAAAGATTATAAGTTAAATATTTTTCTTCCTTTTTGGAAACATCATAATAGAGACTTCAAATAGATCTAATGTTGCCTGCAATTTCTCCTCACTGGTGATCAAAATACTTGTTTACGTTTACTGCAAAATGATGATGATAACTAATCACCATCATTTTGCAGTGAAGGAATACAATTATCTGAATAGCACTTGAATAACCTTTTAATTGGTATATACCTAAGGAATTCTCTGCATTCTCTAGTTGTCCTGTGTTAACTTAAATAGTCCAGTTAATATCCAAATTATTATTATTATTATTATTATTATTATTATTATTATTATTAATTTGTACCCCGCCCATCTGGCTGGGTCTCCCCAGCCACTCTGGGCGGCTTCCAACAAATATTAAAATACATTAAAATATCACAGATTAAAAACTTCCCTAAACAGGGCTCAGTAGAGCTCAAAGCCTCAGTAGATTATATTTGAGGTTACAGTGGCACAGAATGTACCAGTAGTTACAGTTGTTCTGTTTAAAAAGATCTATGCTGATGTAAGGGAACAGCAATCTGGTACTTAGTGGATTTCATTGAAATCCTTGCTGGCTTTGAAAAGATAATATCCCTTCCCACAGTAAATAAAAACTTATTGTGAGTGTCCACATTTTGGGCTTGTGGATTTCACTTGCATTTTACTAGAACTTAGAGATCCACCAAGCAAAACAAGGTGAAAAAAGCACAGACTAAAAGAATGCTGAGCCCAGAAATTTGCTTTGAGTACCAGAGAGGAATGGAACTCTTTCAAGCAAAAATCCACTCTCAGTTACCACAAGCTTTCTTCACCTCAGTAGTTGAAGCAGGAAGAGGGGATATAATTTTCTTGATGCTATTGTTAAACAAGTTGGGAGTTGCAAATCTTTTCTGATCTGCAAACTACCAAGAGATCTACCAGTAGATCCAGATCTGCCTTCTGCCCACCCACTAAAGGTTTGCTGAGATGGCTTCCAGCAAGTGGCACTAGATTTTGCCTGCGTGAAAAGTCAGCATGGTTGATTTTTGTAATGAAAAGCTGTGTCAATGGAATAGTCATTTTGAACCACAACAAGTGGGTAGCATCCTAAGTGAAGTAAACAGAAATAAAATTTTATGAAAAAGCTGTCTGCTGGCTTTGAAAGCTGATCCACTGCACAAAAGTGATTTATGTTAGGGAGACAGAGATGTTTCACATTACAAACCATGAGCAGCAGACACAAGAGATTGCTGACAGCCATAGTATTGTGTGAGTCTGCCATTTTCAACAGAACCTATGTATGTTTTAGAATTAAAGAAATCTAGATATATGGAAAATGTTTTGCACTCAAGCAGCTTTGGGATTAATTTACCATATTTACACATATAGTGAGATATGTATATCCCAACATTGGTGGAGACTATTTCCAAGGAAATCTGACCTTGACTTCCACGGATCTTCTGTCGAATAAATGGTGCATGAACACATGCATAGACTTTATTTTGCTGGGTACTGAGGCTCTAGTGCCAACCTATAGCAAAAGAAGAGTTGCTTGACGCAGTTATTGGTAAGGGAAAATAAATATATTCCCCTATGCGCTGCCTGTATCAGGTAAAGATGGTGTAAGTGGTTGTTTCACTGTGAATACCAATTGCCACTATAGTAAATCTTACATTCAGTAAAATGGATAATACAAACCCATGAGTTTTACACATGGTGCCATACATACTTGTGTAAGAAACAAGTCATATATGAAGCTTCCATAGGTACAGTATATTTTTTCGTAAGAAAACAACTTCCATCCATTCTTCAATTGTTTGTCTAGGTTGAACAAATTATTTCAGAATTTAAGGTTCGAGCCCTCGCATGTCATCCTGACAAGCATCCTGGAAACCCTCAAGCTGGTATGTGGTTTTTCCTTTTCTCTCTCAAAATGAAACAGGTGATGTTACACAGAACAGTGGTTCAGGATTTTGAGAGCTGTTGGCCAAAGCACCCCCTAACCCTGACAAAGGTAAAAGGTAAAGTGACTGCTGACCATTAGGTCCAGTCGCGGATGACTCTGGGGTTGCGCGCTCATCTCGCTCTATAGGTGGAGGGAGCTGGTGTTTGTCCACAGACAGATTCCGGGTCATGTGGCCAGCATGACTAAGCTGCTTCTGGCGAAGCAGAGCAGTGCACGGAAATGCCGTTTACCTTCCCACCTATTTATCTACTTACACTTGACGTGCTTTTGAACTGCTAGGTAGGCAGGAACTGGGACCAAGCAATGGGAGCTCACCCTGTGTGCAGGAATTCGAACTGTCGACCTTCCAATTGGCAAGCCCTAGGCACTGTGTTTTACACCACAGCACCACCCCCGTCCCTAACCCTGACAAAGGAGTGGGGTGCAAATCAAAAATTCCAAAACATGCTGCCTTTCCTGCCATCTTGTGAAAGGTAAGACTGGTCACCCTGCTGTGGAAGTTCACCCTCTACAAGTATATGGGCCCTAGCAAATGCCCAGCCTTGTCACTTGATGGCACTGGCTACGATAGAAGAAGTTAAGGCACAAGTATCCTCAGTTTCCTGCCTAATACTTTGCCCTATTTACATATATGCAGCACACTTCGTTTTATTTATATTTGTGTGGCACACTTCCTTTTCAGCAGCAAGTTGAACTATATGGCCCTAATGCTTATACAAACATTGATTCTGGAGGAAAATCATAGCTACTCTATTCTTTAGTGCAGTTGTTTGGCAACGTAGGTTTAATAGGGTGGCTTACAAAATCAAATGCTTCACTTCCCTTTTTTGAAACAAATTACGGTCCAGCTTTTTTTCTCCAAATGATCTACAGCTAAAGTAAAGCATTAAGCAACAGATGGGGCTTTATGAAGTTGCAACCCTGTTAACATGTGCACTTATTTTTTGAACAAGAAATAGTCATAAGAGACTATGCAAACTCAGGGTGTTTAATATTGTATAGATTTATTTGCATTTCAATTTTTTTTACACATTTTGGGTTTTATCCAATGTTAATCCTACACATAGTAGACCCATTGAAGTTGTGGATGTGACTCATTTAGATTCATTAATTCCAATGGGTCTATGCTCAGTAGGACTTAGTTGGGTATAACCCTTTGTTTTAAATATTAAAATTATATTTGGCAGTACATTGTTTCTGGACCTGTGCAGAGTAATAATTTGGGAACAACTAAGATGTGGGAAGGGGGTAATGGGATTGTGTTTGTGTTAAAGGTGGTTAACCCGTTTCATGCCCACTGTTTATCCACATCAAATTGTCCCCCAAGTGAAAAATATTTTGAACCTCATGGAGGAAATGTTGCCAGAAAGGACATTTTGGAGTGAAAATAAGGTAGAGTACCTGCCTTCCCACTTAATCACTCAAAATCTCTTTCCAAAGCTATTTTTGCTTTCTAAAATGGTATTGGGCCACTGCTAACACACATTTCCATGTAATGTGTAGTTAAAAAATCAGAGGCAAATGACAAAATTGTATATTATGCAAATAAGAATGAGGAGTAAAAAAAAAATCATGTTTATGGGTCTAGTGAATGTATATTTATTCTTCATATTATTTACGTCATGACTAGATGTTAAAATACTGCCTTGTCCCTTTTATCTAAATTGCTTCCTGCAGAAGATTTATCAGCTTGCCAATCAGGGATGAGGGAGAAACATAACTGGAAAACTAAACTGTATGACGTTTTGTTTGTGTTTGCCAGTCCCTGTTAGCATTTTAATTCACTGCCTTTCAAAAGATCTATCTAGTATAGTAAACTGACATGAATGAATGTAATAATAATGATCATATAATACAGTGTTTTTCAACCACTGTTCCGCGGCACACTAGTGTGCCGCGAGATGTTGCCTGGTGTGCCGTGGGAAAAATTGAAAAATTCAAGAGAATTACTTTATATATAGTCAATATAGGCACAGAGTTAAAATTTTTAACATTTTCTAATGGTGGTGTGCCTCGTGATTTTTTTCATGAAACAAGTGTGCCTTTGCCCAAAAAAGGTTGAAAAACACTGATATAATAGAAAGGTGACTCATAGAAAAAATATAAATCTCCATAATCTTTACACAGATGGTTACTAAGGATGCGGACTTATGTTTCTGTTATAGTATGGAAACTTTCATATCCACTGGAAAAAATGAGATCACCCTAATGCGATAGGGAAGTTTTTGTTTTGTAGTAGACCTAATATGTGCATATCACTGCTCTCATGATGCTCTTGGAACTATCTGTTCTGTTTCACTTGTATATACCTGGTTGCCTTTGATGACTTATTCTTTTTTAGTCATCGTGATTGCATTTGAAATCTTCAAAATCAAACTAAGGGCTCCTCCAGGTGACCTATTTATTGAGTATTCATCCTGATTTGCTTGCGCAATGCTTTTGTGGAGAGTTAGACTATATTTATTGAGCGTTTGTTCTGATTTGCTTGTGGGGTGTTTGAACACTTTCCTATAATCACTTCACACCTTTCAATATATGTCTCCTGTCACTTCCCAAACTGCAATAAGTCTGATTTTTTAAAAAAGAATAAGTGAATTTGTCATGCTAAGGAGATAGTGTGCTTTAATAATTTTTAACTACAAACCTAAATTTTTATAATGCACTTGAATCCCTTCTGCAAAATATTGACAGTGGATATATCCTCCACGCTGAGTGATATCCAACAAAGGATTATTGTTATTATTATTGCAATTAATTTATTTATTGCCTTCTAAATCACTGACTGAAAGTCATTTACACATAAAATAATTAAAAACACAAAAAAGCAACACATACATTTCAGTAAAATTTTCATAAAATTTTCTTCTGTCTCTGATTTGTAGTGGAGAATTTTCAGAAGCTACAGCAAGCCAAAGAAATCCTCACCAATGAAGAGAGCCGATCTCGCTATGATTACTGGCGGAGAAGCAATATTACCATCCCGTTCCAGCAGTGGGAGGCTCTGAGCAACTCAGTCAAAACAGTTAGTTTTGGTTTATGCATCTATAATTCTTGGGGAATAGAAAAAAGAGGCCATTCTGTGGGTGGGGAAGTTCTCTACTAGCTAGCATTGTTCAGCAAGGGGAATGGGAATCAGTGAGGATATCATTCACCCTTAGGCAAGCATGTGTAGCTGTGTTACAACTCACAAATGCCACTGATTTGTTTGCTTTTTGTCTAGTCAATGCACTGGGCTGTCAGAGGTAAAAAAGAGCCAATGCTGGAAGCTCCCGTTTTAAATCTTAATGATAAGATGGCTGACAATTTCCCCCAGAAATCTGAAAACAACAATCATGAGCAGCTGGATGACCAAAGGGGGCTAGAAGACTTTGACCCCACTGCTGGGAAGCTGCTGTCACCAAAGAGCCCTGATTCCCCAGGTAAATAGTTTGTGGTTCCAGTGCTTGACACAGAAAAAAATCCAGATAATTGGGACTGGCACCAGATAAGTGAAATATGCAGCCTTCTTTTATTCTCGGAGGTGGGCTTTGTCCTCATGTGGGTTTGCATGAAGATCAGGTATGCTTCTCGGTGTACCTGATCCCTGCAAGCTGCATGGCATCTGTGCACAGCTCATCTGAATCTCCTACATAGCACACCCAAGAAATTGTAGGGTGTTCAGATGGTGTAGTCCATAGGGCATCATGCTGCACATGTCTTTCTGAGTACTGCGCTTCATACTTCTCATGTTTCAGCTGGAGCTAGTTCACATGTGCATGAGTGTCCCTTGAAGACTGCAGGATCAAGTGCTAACGTGGTGTGTGAGTGTGAGATTGCAGGTCAAACATCACAGATGGAGCTTCCCTATCATCTCAAACACAGTGTAGCAGGCCACACATTCAGATGGAATTTTCAAATGATTTTGAAGAACAGAATAGCTTTTGTTAACAGTGCAGTAACAAATGCTGAGAAATGAAGTGATGTGCATGCATGTATGAACTAGGTGCAGAATAGGAAGGGCAGGAAACTTCCTTGAACTTTTATCTCTGAAGGACAGCTGGTGGGAGAGACAAAGTACCATAAAAATTGGGGATACTAATCCTTGGTAGAGTGGGAGCCAGTGTTACTGATTTACGGGCCCAAAATATATGTATGGACAAAGAAACCCAACAATTTGGCAAGCTTCGTTCCTTAAACCTCAAAGTGGCTTTACCATGCAGGTTCTCTTTGGGATACATTGTGATGCTGGTTTCTTAATATTGTGTATGTGCATGGTACTGAGCCAACCCAGGACTAGGTCTAGTTGTGTGCATGGCTTGAATGCACCCCCCTCCACCAAGTTACCTAGCTTCATCTACAGTTTTTGGCCTTTCCTAAATGAATGGATAAGCACAGAGTTGGTGGTTTTTGTATTACAGGAGTTTTACTTTATAAACCCAAAGTACCATTTCCTCTCTACTAGCTGATTCTTTTCTCTCTCTCTCTCTCTCTCTCTCTCTCTCTCTCTCTCTCTCTCTCTCTCTCTCAATTCCCCCCACTCCCTTACAGGATTTTCCGATCCAAACCGTTGGCATTTGCGCTTTCGTTGGTCTGGTGACACTCCATCTGAACTCTTGCGGAAGTTTAGAAACTATGAAATATGAAGCAGAAGACCAAATACCATGCAGAAGACCAACTATATGTTGAACACTGTGTTCACCATTTCAGTATTTTGCATATGTTCATAAAGGAGTGTCTTTGAATATTATTTAACTAGGTATGGTAGTTTTGTACGATTGATGCCACAATTTCCCATGCAAAATACCATGTATAGTTTGCTTGTTTTTTTTTTTAATGTTGGCAGGTATTTTCATGTTATTCATTATTAGCAGAAGTAATATGTGAATACAGTTAACCGCTTTTTCCAACGTTCATACTTAATGTATACGTGAGCTGTTTCCTATCATTATTGAACAGTTGGGAAAAGCACATGTTACTCAACATCCTTGATCCCTTATATCTTTATGCCCTTGTTTCCTGCTATATTCCTTCAAACAGCCTTTAGCCCTTTAACTCTACCATACTCATCCAACCAAAGGTATCCTATATTCTTCTTATTTTCTCTTGCCACCAGCCACTGATAACTGGTTCTCTCTCTTTCCATATTAACTTTCTCATGCTACCACTCAGTATCATTTCAAAACCTACCTTTCCTGGGAAACTTTTGATATAACCCTTTGAGTCTTTATCCCCCACATAAAAAAACAGCATCTACTTATATTTAGTTCTTGTTGTCCTATCCCCTGAGGGACAAACTACATGTTAATTTGGATAACCTAACATAGAATAATAGAATTGTAGAGTTGCAAGGGAGTCAAGGGTCATCTAGTCCAACCCCCTGCAGTGCAAGAATCTTCATGCTCGAACCCACAATCCTGAGATTAAGAGTCTCATACTCTACCGATGGAGCTATCTTTAATTTTTTCTTTTTATAAAAGTAGTTTCAGGACCCCCATTGTTTGCTATTGTGCATCAAGAAGGGTTCTAATATTTTCACCCTATCACTGCTTTCTTTCTCACTTTCTCTCTCTCTCTCTCTCTCTCTCTCTCTCACACACACACACACACACTCACACTCACACACACACACTATGTTGGGATCTCCAATGTAGCACATATTTGCGTTTCTCTTCTTTTGCTTCATTGCCAAAATTTAGAACGGAAGTTTGTTGTGACTGTTACCTGCCTTTTTCTTTCTTTCTTTTTGCTTGTAATACTCTCTAAACATCATGTACAGTACACTGATGGCACTACAGGATATAAATAAATAATATTACTATAACATAATTGTAACTCATAGTTAACAGTTGAAGACTGATCTGTCTTACATGCAGCTATGTTATTTCTCAGAAGTTTTGTTCTTGCTTTTCCGTGGACTCTCATGTAGTATAGCAGGCATCCCCAAACTCGGCCCTCCAGATGTTTTGGGACTACAACTCCCATCATCCCTAGCTAACAGGACCAGTGGTCAGGGATGATGGGAATTGTAATCCCAAAACATCTGGAGGGCCAGGTTTGGGAGTGCCTGTGGTATAGTATTCTGTGCTCACCCTCCTCTCTACAATGTTCACTAAAATTGTTCAACCAGCAGTGCAGGCACCTTGTCAGTTTGTGTCCATTTCTGGATGATAAGAAGTATACTTTCCTGTTTGACTTCTCCTCTCATGCACCTTGAGAAAGTAGCATGAGAACCATGGGATCCAGAATGGCAGGGTCCTGGTTCGTTTTCTCAGACAAAGATGATGTTGCCTCTTGTTAAGGTGGCTTGAGCCATGTTTAGCACAGTTGCCACCAGTTTCAGTATCTTTGGCACACTGCACCACTGCTGCGTTAATACTTTTGGTGGCACTATCCTTCTGCTAAGATGCTGAAGGGATATTATCTTTCTGCTAATAACAGTGTGAATTAATATGACATGTGGGCACTGAATATTCCCCTTCCTTGCACCAGAAGCTCTGCTTTGGGAATTTCTACCAGACACAACTTCAACATTTTAAGCACTTATTTGAAAGTGTAAGCACCAGAACCTTCCTTTAAAAAGAAAGACCTGTGCCTGGTACCAATCTTTTGGGATGCAGAAAGCAAAGCTATTTGTATACATGAGTTTAGCATGGCACTGGCCCATTGTCAGTCATTTAAAATTTCAGCGTGAAATGGTTTTGTGTGCCTGAACCATAGCCTATTGTATATTATTAAAACTGTATTGATATCTTGCATTGAACACAAAAGGTGATGTGTAGTCTGATTTGTTTCTTTTCTTGTATGTTCTGTTGCCTTTATATTAATAAATTATTTTGAAGTTGAGTATAAATGTTGCCTACTCCTTTTTGTTTTATTTCCTCCTTCTCTTTGTTTTACCATTTGAGTAAATCACAAGACAGAGAAGTACTGTGGGAAAGCAGACAATTCTACAAAAATTAATAATCATATAGTCAGGGAGCATTTTTCAAGTTTTGAGGATATTTTAGATTTATTTGTTTGAGCAGCTAAAGAAATCATTTTTCTAGTATCTCCGGAAACCAAACCGGCCTCTGCCTAGGTGATTCACTTTAGCTTGGATCAAGGGAATGGAGGAACTCCTCTATTATGAAAGGTTGGAAAAATGGTGAGCAAGGGTGTATAAAATGATAGAGGTGTATAAAATTGGGCATGATGGAATAAGTGAATAAAGAGGGTTCTCTTTCTCTCGCCCTCCTTGTTCTCCTCTGATAATACTAAAACCCACAGCCATCCAATGAAGCTGCTTGTTGGAAGATTCAGAACAGACAAAAGGAATTGCCTACCATAAGATGTGCTAATAGTCACCAACTCAGATGACAGTGGGTGAATAAAATCATATAGGAAGATTTATTCAGTGAAATAACCCAGTCCCAGACCATACTGTTGTGAGCTTGGGGTGCCAGCCCCCTACATTCCTGGATCCAGTAAGTGCTTGAATTTAATCAAGCGTCCTGAACTCGTGGGTTTCAGCAATGGTTGAAATACAAGCCAGGCTAGTTTCCTGATGTAATTGCCATTAAGAAAACAAGGGAAAGGTGATATTAAGAAAGTAAGGAGATGGGGCTCTGTGCCAATATGAGTTGGTTCCCCTTCTCTAGCTCTTAAGATAGTTAGGAAAAGTCAGATTTGAGTTCCCAATGAGGTGACCTAGGGGGGAAAGATGGCAGGATGGAAAAGGCAGAGGCAGAGCACAATGCTTGATTTCTGTTTGAATTCAGGGCTGCAGCTATGGGAGAAACAAGACTCTTCTGGGCTGTTAATGCTGCGAACCCCTCCATTATAGGCTCAGGTTGTATATATGTGTAAATAAACCACATATCATAAAGGCACCACAGTCTCTGCTGTGCCTCATTTCCAAAATGGAAACATGAATCCTGAATAAGGCGCCTGGAACCCCCTGGAATCTTGCACTGCTTGGAGATTTGGAGTGGTGTGTGACAATACTTTATAGGTAACAAACAACACCTTAAACTGAGGTGGGAAATGCATTGGAAGCCATTATTAGGCATAAGATACATTCCATTGTAAAACTACATTACATTGCATGGTAGAACTCCTAGAGGACTGTTTTTAGCAGTAGAGTACATGGTTTGAATGTAGAAGATTCCTGATTCAATCTTTGGCATCTCCAGTTAAACAGGATAGGTAGTAGGATGGTAAATACATTTTCCTGAGACTCTGGAGAGCCACTGGGCTAGATGGATAATTAGTTTGACCATTTCTCTAGGGCACATACCGGTATTTCAACTTCTAAAATTATGTCCACAGACTCTACATACCTCCGTTAATAGTTATCCCAAGGATTTATCTAGTGATTAAACAAAGGGATTTTGATGAGTGATGCTCATCCATTGTAGGGCCTGTGGTAAATTAATAGGTTATATGAATCTAGAACTAAAATAATAGCAAAGCTCTAAAGTCTAATTTTCAGTGGATACCCTCTCCCACAGCTTCATGCAAAATTAGCATGAATGTGAATAGCTTGTCATTTAAAATACTTATCTTTCTACGACTAGGCAGCAAGAAAGATTGCTTCCTTTTGTTCTGAGCAACAGGACAATAGCACCATACACATCAATAGTAGCAAGTGCTACTGATGAGTAATATGGTAATTGAGGGGTTTTAATTTCCTGAAGGCAGTCACCACCTCCTTCCAAATTCATAAAAAATGAATGGCAAGGGCAGTTTGGTGTGATTGGCAGCGCATGAAATGTTATAAAGCTGATGTAATTGCAAAGCCAGTGATAAAACTGTCTCGCACAATAAAATACTTTGTATACTTTCAGGTTCAGATGTTGTGATATGCATCAGTCGCTAGCGCTTGGCGTTATTGCTTCTCGGCATCTGTTTGACCTATCAGTGTCACCAATGCTCTCTAAGCTCCAGTATCAATCAACCCTTTTGTGTGTGTGTGTGTGTGTGTGTGTGTGTGTGTGTGTGTGTTCTGTCTGTTCTATTGGTTCATTCCCTACAACTTCCCAGCTAACTCTGCAGCTGGCTGTTTCTACCTTTTGCAAATGGTGGCTTGGATCCCCTCAGTGGGCTCAAGGAATCCTATGTGTTGACAGAGGCCTAGCTCAGAGGGTGGGTGAAAAGACGACTTTATGAAAGAGGACGGTGGCTTCAGTGCAATGTGAAGGACCACGGCTGTGTTCACACTTCAGTTTACTGTGCACTCACTGCATTTCCATTGCTAGATTTATCTTAAATGCATTATGTATCCTGTCCTTTCTTATAAAATACTTATGTTTGATGTTGTTTCTCAAACTAGCTTCAGTCCTGGTGAAGATAGATACCTTTCCCCTGCTTTTTTGCTTATCTGCTACAACTCTCCCCTTCCCCAGAAGCTGATTTCCTGCCCTGATGGTTTCCAAGTGTGTGTTGCAAAAGAGATAAATACTGTACTGTACACATCTGAAACCCCAAGAAGGAATGTGGAGAGTGGTGGGTGGCAGCTGAAAGGCAGTGGGTGAAAGAAGGGTTAAGCAACCCTCTCCCTGGCTATTTCTTTGTTGAAAATGGCCATTGGAGCTTTTTTATCCCAGGAGAAGCAGCCATTGTGATTTTTAATGCATGCATTTGCTTATCATGTGGGGTTTATCTCAGATATATGTGTGTCTATATTTTGAACCAGTGTTCAGAGAAAATGTACTTTGCTAGTCCTTGGAACTACACTTCCTCATTTTTTGGCACGTGATACCACCATTTACACTCTAGGCACAAAGGATTAATAAATTCACAATACAGACCTGTTGCATTAAATAAAATGATGTCAAACACTAGGGACAGAAAATTGAATGCAGAAAAATGAATGTTTTGGAAACTGTCAAGTATTATAGTTATTAAATGAGATGGTTTAGCCCTTTGTAGTTTCCTCTTATTATAAAGGTTTGTGACGAATAACACATTAAGAACACATGCCTTTTATGATGTGGATGTCTGGAATGGAGTTCTGACATCAAATCCTGGTGCCTAAGTGTCTGAATGTTAACAACACTTAATAGAAAGGATAGTAAACAAAATTTTTTTGATGCGATGAGGGAAATCTTCTAGTAAATCCCCACTACACATAAGTGTCTAATAATCCCACTACACAAAGTAGTTAAAGCAAACATCTTAGTTTGAATCAGTTTGGTCAAATTGACTTCAATGGGGCTGAGCCAGTTTAAATTCAAGAGCATTTGCTGAAGTCAACTGAGCCACATATTAACATTTTAATAAAGTTTCATTGCCTGATGCACATCAGGCCTATACTTAGGGCATTTGGCATGGATCAAGAGATGCATTGTGTTTCAACTCATTGTATGAAATTCAGCTGTGATCAGGAGTCTTTTTGAAGAAACAGACTTGGTTTTATTAGGAAATAAGTCCCACTGATTTATCTTAGAAAAGTAGCACCACTTTAATTACTTTTGTAGTTCAAATATGTGGGTACTTAATTGCTGGTTGCCAGGGGAAAACCCGAAAACAAACCATACAACCTGATCCTGTGCATGTCTACTTGGAGGAAAGTACCACTGATTTCAATGGGACAGACTTCCAATTAAGCTTGCATAACATTGTTTCCTAAAAACTGCAATCCCACCTACATTTCCTTGGGAGTAAGCCCCATTAAACTGAGTGATACTTAGTTTTGAACAAATATGCTTAGGATTGTTCAGTACAACTGAGGGAGGAAATATGGAATGCATAACAGTTTTCTATGATGCAAAATAACTCGGAGGCAGAAGATGATTTCATCTTTGTCACTACATTGACAGGATTATTAGCATGTTAGTTTGAAGTTTGAACAGAAAACAGGAGATCGATATTTTTTCTAAGCCTTTCCATTGACTTTCTACAAAGCTTCCAGCTAAAATTTAGGATAAGGTTGCCATAATGCACTAGGTTTAGAGTGGTCATGTCAGCTAGGAAGGAAATGTTTGGGATTTTCATGGAAATATCAAAGGAGAATTCTGTCACTGTCAAGAGGATGTCACCAGCACGATGACAGGCAAGAGTACATAGGGAACAGTGACTGTCTATCAACAACTGCTTAGTCATGACAAATAAAGAGAATTTTCATGTTCACTACAAATGTACCAGTTGCTCAGGGACGAACTACAATTTAGGAACTGTTCAGGGCTTGGTGTTGTTGATGGATGCACAGGTGGTGCTGGTGGCCAGCAGGGATGCTAACAGAATTTATTGGGCCCTGTAAAATGTATGTGGTTTTGGCCCCCTGCATCTCTCACCTGCTCCCCCTTGCAATCTACAGGTTAAGAACTTAATTCGTTCTGGAGGTCCGTTCTTAACCTGAAACTGTTCTTAACCTGAGGTACCACTTTAGCTAATGGGGCCTCCTGCTGCCGCTGCGCCGCGCAATTTCTGTTCTCATCTTGAAGCAAAGTTCTTAACCTGAGGTACTATTTCTGGGTTAGGGGAGTCTGTAACCTGAAGCATCTGTAACCCGAGGTACCACTGTATTGGCAAGAACTGCTGCTTGCATATCTAAACTTAACTAGCCCACATCGCAGGGCTGTTGAAAAGATAAAAAATGAAAAGACAATAAACATAACCTTGAATTCCAGGGAGAATCATCAAGGTATATCTAGATAATATTATTTCAAATATTTAAATAGATAAATAAATAAATAAATACACACAATAAATTCAGAAAAGCAGTCCACCCTTTGCTTTAACTGCAGTTTCATAGTTCTGATGTTTATGGTGAAAGGCCAAGACAAAAGAAATAGAGAAAGAAAATGCCAACCCTGATAAATATCAACAAGCAAAAATAAATAAATACTCCAAGTATTTACAGGTTCACAACTTTTAACTACCAACTCTGCATCTACCCCATCTCACAAGGCAGTTCTGAAGATAAAGGTGGGGAGGGGAGGCTAATGGATGCAGCCTTAAGCTCCTGGGAGGAAAAGCTAGATACAAATATACAACAACAACAAGCAACAAATACTCTAAGCATGTGCCGATTCACAGCCCTCAGCAACACAAACACACACAAAAACATTTTGCCAACCTTGACAAACAAAAAGTATCCTTGTGTAGCCTCTGTACCCTCCTGTCAACAGCCCTGCTCCAATCTGGAGGAAGGATGGGGTAAGAAAAACCAACCACCATGAAAAATTGCATGCTGGAAATGAAAAGTGCTGTTTAAGATCAAACAGATGTTGCATTTAATTTATAGTAAATTTTTAAAAAATGGGTGGGTGAGATTCAAGGAAAAGGTTAGGAGCAAAACACACAAACTGTGAACATTTCCCACCAAGTCTATATTTTTTTTCATTTCTATTCTAATTTATTGCAGTGCCTTTCTAGTAATTAGCATTCAAGGCAATTTACCCACAAAGTAGAACAAATACAACAATTCTAAAAACCAAACTGCCCCTGAAACATGAGACAGTTGCACAATATGGGGAGGGGTGGGATTATTGCCAAAGTCCATAAAAGTAAAGCCTTTGTCAGGCTTTCAAATTCCCCCCTTAAAATCAATGGGTGGAGGGAGGGCGAGCGAGGGCACGGCAGCAGTCCCTGCCCACGATGTCTATGCGCTGATTGGCTGCGAATGCGGAATGTGCGCGCGTACAACTTGTACCCGAGACGCCACGGAGAAAGTTACGCACGTGCGAGTGTGCGTGCCCGGCTCTGTACATACGCAGGAGGACTAATCGGGAAGATTCTACAATCGAGACAGGGCGAGCCACCCCGACCCCTTCCAGGCAGTATACGAAGGTCTGAAAAAGAGTTTAACTGTACACTAAACATTTTTTTAATATAAATAAATGAAAGATCGAACGCTGTCATACCAACCGTGGGCATTTAAAGGAGGCAACGTTTAAATTGGCACGATGCACTCGAATGTTTCATTCAATTCGATATTTATGGTACGACCGCTAGTAAATGTTGCGGATTCCCTTACGCAATGATAGGGTATGAAAATAATAAAAAATACCCCTCGCACTTTCGCAGCGAGCAGGGTTCGAACCTGCGCGGGGAGACCCCATTGGATTTCAAGTCCAACGCCTTAACCACTCGGCCATCGCTGCTACATGGAAGCGAGAGGCAAACAGAACTATTTAGCAGAACAGGAAACGGCTTCTGCTACTTACCTTCGCTTGCCAATCAAAGTTAAAGTGCCCAAACAGAAAACGGCGTTTCTCCGCTGCTCCAATTAAGACCGGAGAAAGGCGGGACTACGGGTCTTCTTAGAAAACAGGATCTAGCCGAGCAATGGTGTCTCTTCGGAGGTGCCAAAGTGGCAGCACCGCGAAAGATGTCATCCCTTTTCTGCTCCCTGTAGTGCTGTTTCCAGAGACCCACAATCCTCCCCTCAGATTAAAAAACTATCCCCCAGCTTCACAGGGCGTTTTGGCTCTCTCCCCACCCCTGCGCCAAAACAGTCCCCTCGCCCCAATATAATTCATGTCATTGAACGTAGTTCATAATTTAAACTCGATTCAAAAAACTGGCGGGAAAGCTCCCCCCCCCCCGAGATATAGGAGAATGCGCCTGAGGTGAGAAAGATTTAGCTGCCACACTGACTGGAGGTCTCCCATGTTCTCCACAGAGCAGCTGGTCCAACCTCCACCTCAGAGCTGTGGTGAGGTGACGAATTGTAATCTGTGTGGAGGAATAAACACGCTTTCGTGGCAGATAACAGATATCAACACACGTGACATCTATAAAACATAGGCAGCTGCCACCCAATACTATACCCGCATTGTCACAATATGCCTCTCAAATGCCGTCTTTTGTCAGGCAGCCTGCCCGTCTCCACCCCAGCACACAGGGCCGGATTTAGATGAAGAGAGGCCCTAAGCTACTCCACTTGTGAGGCCCCTCTCCACCCCCCACCCTCACAACTAGAAGAAAATGGAAGAGTGTTATAAACAAAACTGAGGGAAGCCAAGGATGATGACGGGTATTTAAAATTCTACAGTTCACATTTTCTCCTCGAAAGGACATAAGATATTATTGTTAAATACGATGGTGATTTTAAAAATGCATAAAATTAACACTGAAAAAACTTTTGCAATAACTGAACTTTGTGGCCTGGGCAGGCCGCAGGTTTACAATTTTGGGAGAGGGGAGACTGTGGCACTGGGGAGAGGGCAGGCTGGCGAGGCCCCCTAGATTTAGAGGCCCAAGTTGTCCTGCCCTCACATGAAGTCTTGGGTTTGCAATTTTGGAAGAGGGGAGACTGCCCGCTGGGGAGCGGGAGGGCTGGGGAGGCCCCCTAGATTTAGAGGCTTCAGCCTACTTAGCCTATACAGTACATAAATCTGGCACTGCCAGCACATAACTTTTTTTAAAAAGTTATTAAATTTGTATACCGGGCTTCATCTCAAGATCACAGAGTGGCTCACAGCATTTTAAAAAAAATACAAAAGGGGACGTGCATGTACAGTAAGTGGTAACTCTTCACTGTCATCGTCTCCCCACAATTTTCATTAACCAGCTGCTCTTCTCAGGGTTGAGAACCAGCCCTTGGCAATGAATACCCTGCCCTTCCTCTCAAAGGAGCCCAGGGCAGCATATTTCCTTGTAGAAAACCTGCAACTGCATCTTCACCGACCATTTTTTTCCTGCCACACATTTTTTTTGCACTACTGTAGTAGGCTTCCCATTTGACCTAGGAAGGCCTATGTGTTAAATCGAGGGTTCCCAACGACCAGTGGTCTGTGGGCTTCATTCAGGCGGTTTGCAATGTGTCTGTGTGGATTTGTACTTGAAGATGGAAAGTAGTGCATCAATCGCAGGTTGATTTTAATTGTATTTTATGGCTTCTTTTATTTCTTATATTGCATTTTGTTGTGTTATAGTTTGAATTCTATGGAATTCAATTTATAAGACAATAAAATGCAATATATAAGAAAAGCAATTAAAATGCAATTAAAAACATCTAGCATAGCTACAACAGGCAGAAATACAATTAAGTGGTCTGGGGGGAATTTGGGAACCCCACTGTATAAAATAGCTGCATAGGCAGGAATAACTTCTGCAAAATATATCAGACAGCTTTATATTTAGTCAGAGCAGTGGTTCATCTAGCCAAGGACTGTCTAATTATCTGAGGTGTCAGGGTAGAGTCTTTCCCAGCCATGCTATCTGATATTGTTTTAGCTGGAGATGCCTGACTGAACTTGGAGTCTTATTCAAACAAAGCATGTTCTACTACTGAGCTACGTGGACCCTCCACACAGACACTGACATATTCTGTTACTGTTACATCTATTCTAGGTCCCTCCATGATACTCGCATTAATACACTAAAGGTATTTCAGCCTCCTGCACCAAGAAATTATCCATTTATCTTCTTCTCCTTCTGGAGGTAATATCAAGCAGTTTCCCAATGAGCACTTACAGATAATTATAGTCCTTATCCATGTCATATTATTTTGCCTATACTTTCTGTGAACCTTCATGATGAATGTAACATAGGAGCTACCATGTTTCCATGGCAGGGTTAGATTTACAAATGGAGGTCCTTCTTAAACAATGTATTAAACCTATTAGTGTGAACTGCTTTTTGGCAACAACTCTACAGAATCACAGCTGTGGAGCTTTTGAGCTCTTATTTCAAATTCCTTGGAAGATTATTCCTGCATTGCAGGGGGTTGGACTGGATGATTCTTAGAGTCCCTTCCAACACTACAATTCTATTGTGGGCAGGCTAGAGAGATGGAACAAGACATGCTAATTCTTTGATGGTCTTTTAGGACCAGAGGTAGGGAACCATTTTTTGCCTCAAGAGCTATGTTAGATGCTGGGTAACCTTCTTGGCGCTGCATGCCAGTGGTGGTCTTGGCTAAAGTCAGAAGTGGGCAAAGGGCCTGTCACATGTCTGCTTATCCCGTGTCTAGAAAGCCTGGGTCCGAGCGGTTTTCCACTTATTCTGTGCTTTCTAGGCACAGTTTGAGTGGTTTTCCATTTGCCTCATAGCGTCCCCCCTGGAAAACATGCTTTTTATCTCTAAATCAGAACAAAAGGCAACCTGTGCCATTTGGTCTGATTCAGCAGTAAACTGCAGATTTTCCCAAAGGAAGGCAGTGGGGCATTGGAAGTGTGGGCGAGCCCATAGTCAAAGCAAAATCCCCAGTCTCCTTCCTTCCTTCCTTCCTTCCTTCCTTCCTTCCTTCCTTTCTTCCTCACTCAATCTCACTTATCTCTGCTCATTTTCTTTCTTACCCCCCACCTCTTCTCTCTGTTCTCTTTCTCAGCCTCCATGCATGGCTCTCCTCTGAGATTGTCTGCTCCCTGCATTTCCTCTATACACTATAAAAAAAAACAGGAGCCCCTTTCTCTGTGCACAGATATATATACTTCAGGAACTGTCAGCATGTATCTCCCCTCTTTCCTTTCCCAAATAACTCATTAGCAGGAGTGAGATGATCACTGAGAGAAACAGTTAAGCAGAGTTGAAGAGAGAGCTGCTTCATTTGCTTTTTCTGGGGGCAAGGCTTCAGTGGGCTGCATGGGAAGAGCAGTCAGTTTCAATACAGTTTACAGAGCAAAAACACTTCTGAAGTTACCCATATGTTGTATTCCACACACTTCTTGTGCCCATCCAGATGTACTCCCTCAAGAATCTGCTCTTGTTTTGGCATAATGATTCCCCCCCCCAGGATTCAATCAATCAATTCATTCCTCAGGTAATGAAACCATAGTGAAGGATGTGGGTTAATGAATGGATAGTACCCACAACATCACTGAAGTACAATCCTCTGTGCACTTGTTACGTTGTGGCCCTCCTCTCATTAAAAGTCTGATGTTTTAAACAAATCATTTGGACAATTCAATTCATCACTATACTAGCTTCTTGAAGTGAAGCCAGTTTATTTGCTGCTTGGAAAGTCTTTTTATTATGGAAAAAAACAATATTAATATACAGTAAAGCCATCAGTATTGATTTCAGAACTTAAAAGGATTTCAACTTTGAACATTTTAGGGATGAGAATACATTGTTCTCTCTCTTTAATTACATATTTATTTGATAATTAACCAATTGTTCCATTCCATGACTGAGAAAATCCAACGAAATAGCAGTGTTGATCTGTACCAAAAAAGCGTTCATTGGCACCCTAGTGGCTGATTGGTTTATTATGGCATGACCTATTGCAGCTTATGTCAACTGATTCCTGTTGTGCTCTGAGAAAATGTTGAATTTATATGAACAAAGTTTCAATGAACAAAGAATTGGTCCCTTCTTATTGTCAGTCACCTTTCTTGAGACCCTCATTCATCATGACAGCAAAGAATTTGCCACTTTGGGAGTGGGACATTAATATCATGTCCCTGAAGGCCTTGTCAACAAACTTCTCTTTTTCAGGTCAGCTATTTTGACCTCAAGGGAACAAACTTGTTCCCTGAGAGCATATTCCTGGAATACCTGCCAAGCTTGCAGACATATGTGTGATAAAATAAACTAGATATTCTCTACTGGCTTTCCACCTTCACAACTGTTTATGATTTTTGAGTACCGGTATGTTTACTTTGAAAGTTAGGGGAGAAGTTTGATGGCCCTGACCTCCTTGTGCTGTTACTGTTTTTTTTCAGCTGGTGATGCTGCCATCCTTGTAGAGCTCCAACGCCAGCAGTTCCATGAGGTGAGCTGAAGCAATTTGCCTCAGGCAGTAGATTTGACTCCCACCCTGCCATTGTGCCACTGCTGGCTGCGTTGTGCTGCAGCTTTTCCTGCATCACCGTCACCACAGAACCCTTACCCTCACTGCTAACACTGCACCCTCACTGCTGCATCATTGAGGAAGTGCAGGTGCAGCTGTGGGCGAGGGTGCAGTTGAGGTAGCAGGCCAGGTGGCAGTGCAAGTGCAATGGTGGGGACAGAGAGGGGGTCACCACCACAACTTCTGCTTCTCCTTGTACAGGTGCTTAATGTTTTTATCTTGACACTTTGGACTCATTTACATTAGAAAAAAAGCAAAGCATTTTAAATGCGTTATGACACTGTGACACCAGATGGCACCGTAGCACCCAGTGTTTCAGCAATGTGATTTCCCATTACAGTATGAGGTTTACAAAGCGTTTTCCTGAAACGGTTTTTTGATGTGTCTAGGTCCAGCCATTGACACTGGAGTTGAAATGCTTTTTCAGATGGGGCTCCCCTCATATTCACTGAATATTTGTTGATCATTCTCATTGCAGCTTGTTTTGCTGGCACCCATAGTATTTTCTAACTTCTTTACATAATTTTGAAGCAGGTAGAGTCAGAGCATTTTCTCTACTTTGAGAGTGGATTTGCAACTGTTAGTGGAGGAAAGAATTAGAATACTCCATCCAGTTGTATACTCCATCATGGAAATGTTTTCAAACTCACATGCAGATTTTTATTATTCTCTACTGTGATCAGAAGGCTTACAAAAATAGCTTCCTTAACATTGAACAATGTGCTGCTTTTACATATGTGCTCCATTTTTTTAAAAAATTGAAAACAATTACAACTTATTCTGCCATGTAATTGCTTTAAGTCCATTGGAAAAAAGAAGGTGCTTTGGTTCCTACGGCCCTTGAAGAAAAAAAAAGGAAAAAAAAGTTCTGCAGACTGTAGCATAAAGATGAATTATTCTAGTGCTAGGGTGCCCTCAAGTGTTATTTGTTCAAATTGCAGATATTTTCCTGAACCTGAGTGCACACTCCACTGTAATATATTGCACCCATACTTGGTTTATCTGCAGTTCTTGTTCTGGGAAATACTTGCTTGCAAGCTTCCTTCAATGCACAGAACTCCATACTTGGATGAGAGTGCTTAGCTGCATGGAGCTATCTCCAGGTCAGCCATTGCAGACTTTCTGCACAAATACAGATTCAATCTAATCATACTGCATTGCTTTCAATTAAAAATATTCCCTACCAAAATGCACATCCTCTTGAAATTCATGCAGCACAGAATAATAGTATTTGAACTTGAATATGTAGACAGATACACATGTACTTTATGTCTGCTGTTCCTGATGTGGCTGTGGAAAGCTGCTTCTGCGTGTAGATATTTTTAGATCAGGGATGAGGCGCGTTTGCAGCCCTCCACATGATTAGAATCAAACTCCCACTATTGGCAGTCTGCGGAGCCTGTAGTTAGAGATGATGGAAGTTGTAGCTGAACAGCTTCAGGGTGCAGGTAGGGAAAAGATTCTTTGTTCTTGCCATAGTTGCATGAGAGCTAGGAAGTGTGGATAAAGGGGAGAAGGTGAAGAGCAAAAAGAGGACACATTTTTTTCAATTTTGCCCTGCTGTTTTTCTCCCCCACTTCCTATCTCTCTCCCCTCCCACAGTCCACATTTGTTTTCCAATATAATAGATTTTATCCATAACAGTATAGTATAGTATAATAGAATGGGTGCCCTCAGGCTAAATAAAAGAAATTATACACCACAATTTTCTGAAATCCACTTGCCTTCAGAAGCATGTCTAAAAGCCTGAAAGAAGAATGTCTATAAAGCATGTTTGTAAACTGCTTTGCAGGGTTTTTTTTTTTTTTAACAGTCAAGTGGTGTATAATTTTTATTAAATAAATAAATGAATGCATTTATATGGCGATAAATGGCTGGAGAATGCTTTTTGTATAATTTAATGAACTACAGCACTTAGAATGAGACATGAACTGAACTATTAGTTGAACCTTGATGCTAAACAGGTTAAAATGCATTCTCAATATATAATCCTCAACCATTTAATGGCTGGTTTATCTGCAAAGAGACAGAAACACCCATTATTCTCAATATTAATTATTGATCTCTTTAATTTTTAACTTTACTAGGTTTTAAGAGTATTATTACTCAGTCTTGGGTCTCTGCATACTTCCCCCCACCATTTAGTTCATAAATGAAGATACAATTCTTACAGGTGTAAAATAGAGGTTTTATGGGAAGTAGCTATGCTGTTTTCCTTCAGCAGGCTGACATATTTACCTTCTTCCCTGGCTACAATACTATCTTGCTAACATTTTACAGATGAAAATAGTTATTTTTCAGTGCAAAAAAGTAAAAAAAATTAAGGCATTTCCCCAAAGTATTCCAGTTTATGCCAGTCAATGGAACCGGTGGCAGGGTTTCACCAGGAACATGTATTAGAAAATGGAAATAAACTTGTGCACAGCTGTAGCCCTGAAAAAAGAAGATGAGGCAAGGCCTGCATTGAGCCACAGCTGCAAAAGCCTTGATTCAGTGTAAAGCATGGGTAGGCAAACTAAGGCCTGGGAGCCGGATTCAGCCCAATCGTTTTCTAAATCCGGCCCACGGACAGTCCAGGAATCAATGTGCTTTTACATGAGTAGAATGTGTCCTTTTATTTAAAATGCATCTCTGGTTTATTTGTGGGGCCTGCCTAGTGTTTTTACATGAGTAGAATGTGTCCTTTTATTTAAAATGCATCTCTGAGTTCTTTGTGGGGCATAGGAATTTGTTCATATTCCCTCCCCCCAATATAGTCTGGCCCACCGCATGGTCTGAGGGACGGTGGACCAGCCCCCTGATGAAAAAGTTTGCTGACCCCTGGTGTAAAGTATCTGGCTCTCATGTAACCGAACTAAGCTTTGCTGAAAGGAAATGCTTGTGATGGGGGTTCCCTCTGTTGCAGTTGGCAGGTTGAGTAAGGACATGAATAGAAGCGGCAGCATATTGGACTAGTTGTGTGGGTTGCTACCACCAGCACTGTTGCTGCTATTAGCTTCCTTGCTCCTCTTCCTTTTGTTTGGTGGACTAGAAACAATGAGAGGAAGCCCTCTTGAAAATGATGGAAAGAAGGTAGGGATAAAATAGCTGTTGGTTTGCTGGCTCTTTACAATTGCAGGGGGAGTTTGCTTATTTTTCTTCTGAATAAAAGAAATGATGTGTGTGTGCATTTTAGCATTGGAGGGACATAGTGCACCTCCAAGAAAAGAAAAAGTTTGAAGTCAAAGGGCAGATTGTCACTAGCATCATTGTGTACTTCAGTCACTTGGTGCCTGTAACACTCCCACAGTCATATCCTCACTGCCCTCATAACTCTTAAGAGAAAGCCCTAACAGAGGGCACATTTCTGAGCAATTCAATATTGTGAAGTTTTTTCAATCATTTGAGTCCTCTGGTTGTTTTACACATTTTTTTTGTTTACTTTTTCTAAGTGTACGGTAAGTCGGATACTGTGAAGCATGAATGTAAAATGTGTCCCTGACTTTTACACTTCCATTGTAACAGTTTTACTCATGAAGTGGGCAGTGGTAGCTGCAATTTCAATAGAAGTTTGCTGCCATGTACTGTGTTGAAACTGAGTAACAATTGCACAGTACAATTTTGGGAGTGCAACAATACAATTTTGGGAAATATTCCTTTGGTTATTGAGAGGTCAATTTTCAGCTTAGGCAGGGGCATCTGTCCTTTTAAAATCTGTGTGGGGCTGATGGGAATTGGAGTCCAATAACTTCTGGAGGGCCACGGGTTCCCTATTCCTAATGGAAAGCACGAGTTCTTAGTTCAGGATGAAATGCTGAAGATTTTTGAAATTCTTCAAAAAGTAGGGTAAAAAGAGGGTTTACAGACCCCTATCTGTTGTATCCCTTTTTATAGGAATATAAAATAAACTAGGGTGGGTCATTTAGTCTACCATGTCTCCTTCTGTGTGTGGTTAATTATTATTTTGACATCATCCTTAGGTTTTTTTTTGTCCCTTCCTCTTAATTAAGCAACAAGAGTAAAAAATGTTTTTAGCATTTTTATTATTTAATAATATTTACTTATAAGCAACTACCAAGAACAAAACGCAAATAAGCTTGGCTTGTTTGTAGTCAGATCTTTCCCCCTCCATTCAAAGCAGAGCAGCTAAAGAAAGAGTTCAAAATACTTGAGAAAGTAACACATTTCCAAACAGGTGATTGAGGGCATAAGGCAGCTCAGCTAATTCATATCAGTTATAAGTATAAACAGGAGCAAAAGTAAAAAGCTGTTTAACTTCTATAATTTATAATATAATACCACATTTAAGTCAAGAAATATATATAAAAAACCACGACACGGCTTTTGGCTTCATCAATCACTTTCCCTCTTTCTGAAGATGGCCCTTGCAAAAAAGAAATTTAAAGGCTCTAGGTACATTAAAAGTCAGCTAATATAATATTCAGACCCATATATGAAGACATTTTGAAGAGAATTTTATTTTGATTCCTTATGTTGTTTCCTATATCTTCTAGAAAGGTCTATCTATTTTGTTAGTTAGCTTTTTAAAAGCATCTTACTCACCAGTATGGAGGGGGAAAAATCCATCCATTTCTTAATATTGCTAATGTGCACATTACTTTTTTTTTGAAATGCAAATACAATAACATGTGAAGTTTTCATATTCATTACTCGTGTTGTGTTATGCAGTTTTACTATTTGTTGAATGCACATCTTTATTATATAAGGGCTCTTGAAATTCTTTCACTGCTCTGCACTGAACTCGTATTCTAGTCCAGCTCCTGAAGCACAAAAACTTACTGCGTTTCAGTTCTTGTTCACCTAAGTCAATCACTTCCATTTGTTCATCTTCAACAGTAGGTTGTGGTGGTTGAACACCAACTTCCCACAGGAACCCCAGGAACCTATTTGGAATATATACAATCAGCTGCCCCCATAGCAATGTTCCTAGGCCAAAGAAGATTGACCATAGCCACTGCTCTAGTGTAAGACTTGCACAGCTAAAGGGCTTCCCTCCGAGCTGAACAATGATTAGTTGTGTAATCAATGTCCCCACAAAAACACAACAAAAAATGGAATTTGTGAATATTCCTGAAAAAACATTCCTTTCCCCATGAATCTTGCGTGCATTGATTTCATTAAAAATCTGCATCATTACAAATGTGTTAAAAATAATAGTGTAATGTCGGGTAGGTGGGGCACGTAGTGGTGCAATTCGTCCATTTTCAATATCAAAGAATTTTTCACCCACAAAAAGAAGTGCAAATACAACTACAAGTTGATAAATAGCATGAAACATAATATTTTTTAGCATTGTACGGGAAACAAGAGGTTTATTTCTGCCGTAAGGCTTTCGTTCCAGCAGAGCGTCTGTTGGCTTTTCTGTTGCTAGAGCAAGAGAAGCAAGTGTGTCCATAATGAGATTTACCCACAGCATCTGAACAGCTTTCAGAGGTGAATTCTGGGTGACTGCTGCTCCAATAAAAGCAACTACCACTGCTACTACATTAACAGTAAGCTGAAACTGAAGGAATTTGGAAATGCTGTCATATACATTCCTACCCCACATGACAGCTTTAACAATGCTTGAGAAGTTGTCATCAGTAAGAATTATATCAGAAGCTTCTTTAGCTACATCTGTTCCAGCAATACCCATTGCAAAACCAACATCAGCTTTTTTTAATGCAGGCCCATCATTTGTACCATCACCAGTTACTGCTACCACTTGCCTTTGTTCTGTGATATTGCTATTAATGATCCCTTCTACCAAGTTGTACTTGTCAGTAGGTGAGGACCTTGCAAGCACACGAAGCGTAGGCCAAATCTTGTCAATAAGCTCTTGTTTAATCTGTCCATCTGGACCACGTATTAGTCTATTAAACTCATGCCCCTCTAAGCACTCAAAATTCTCCCCGGGTTGCAGAATTCCACATTTTGCAGCTATTGCACGAGCTGTGTTAATGTTATCCCCAGTAACCATGCGTACAACAATACCAGCTCTCTGACATTTTCTTATTGCATCAGGAACCTCAGGTCTCACTGGATCTTGAATACCTACAACTGCAATACAAGTCATGTCACTGAAAATGTCATCTTCTTTGTCCCAGTCTGGTTCTGAGCCAGCTGGGAAATCTTTGAATGCTAGACATATGGTGCGAAGTCCCCCAGAGGCCATTTGTGCAATCACATTTTTTATCACATTTTCCTTCTCTTTCTGGGTAAAGGATATAGGTTCCCCAGCAGCATTTAGTATATGGGTGCATTTTTGAAGAAGTATTTCAGAAGCACCTTTGCTAAAGAGTTGATAACTCCCATTGGGGTTTTTCAAAACTGTGCTCATTGATTTCCTGTCAGAATTGAAGGTGTATACCTTAAACAATTTCTCTTCTGGTATCTTAGTCCTCATATCCTCATAATCCTGCTTTAATTCCACAAGCAAGCCCAGTAAAGCACACTCAGTCTTATTGCCAATTTGAAGTGGAAGGCCTCCTTTTTTGTCAGGAGGCAGTATTTTCGAAGTATAAGCACAGTTTACAGAAATACTTTTAAGCAAATAATTCAGCATGGTTGGATGAATTAATTTAGGTTCAGGAACCTGTTTATAATGTGTGCCAGCAATTAAAATTTCGACTACTGTCATTCTGTTCATGGTTAAGGTTCCTGTTTTATCAGAACAAATTGCTGTTGCATTACCCATAGTTTCACAGGCATCCAAATGTCTCACTAGGTTATTATCTTTCATCATTTGTTTCACAGAGTAGGCAAGTGAGATGGTGACTGCAAGTGGAAGGCCCTCTGGTACTGCTACGACCAAGATTGTAACTCCAATAATAAAGAACTGCACAATATATTGTATATAAATGGGTGTACATTCAGCAGTCCAAATATGCTTCTCAATCACAAAATTTTGAACTAAAAAATAGACTATAAGAACAGTAACAGTGATTATAGACATTGCCAGCCCTGCTTTTCCAATCTGAACAGCCAATCTTGTGAGTTTTGCTTGTAGAATTGATTTTTCTTTTTTGTGTTTTGAAGTTTGTTCTTTTTCCTTTGTTTCATTTCCAGCAGTTTTATGAGGGTTGGCTGGGTTTTTATGATTTGCTTTCTCACTATCTTCTCCAACTCCAAGTAAAGTGAGGATAATTCCTGTTTGCGAGTTTAAACCTACAGCTGTAATAACCATTTTTCCAGAGCCTTCCATCACATGGGTACCTGAAAGCAACATGGGGTCCTCTGTCAAAGACTTCTTGACATGATCTGATTCCCCTGTGAGGCTGCTCTCATCAATTTTTAGATCATATCCTTGAAGGAGCAAACCATCAGCTGGCAACAGGTCACCGTATTTGATCTGTGCAACATCCCCAACCACTAATTCAGCTACTGGCACCTGCATTGACTCCCCTTTCCTGATGACACTAAATTTCTGTTCCTTTTCAATGCGATCCTGCAACCCTCTGAATTGTTTTTCCTTACTCCAGTCATTGAAAGCTGTTACCAACACTACACAAATTACTGATACAAGTATTGCAAATCCTTCAATCCAGTCAGCCTCCCCTTCTTCTTCTTCTTCTCCAAATTCATTTAATTGACATGCTGCAACACTTCCTCCTGAATCATAAAAAGAAAGTCCCAATGATATAATGGCTGCAATTTCTAAGATGCATAATGTCGTATCCTGCAGTGCTTCCCATACTAATTCCAGGAAAGTTAGGGGCTTTTTAGGAGGTATAAAGTTCTTTCCAAATACAGCTTTCCTTATATCTATTTCTGATTTGGAACCAAGTATCCCAAGTGTGGGGGAAGTTTTCAGCATTGCACAGATGTTAAAGATGTCACCATAAAGTTCCTTTATTTTCTTCACTGCATCTTTCTTTCGAAATTCCATCAAATGTTGCAACTCTGGGAGAGTGATCTTAAAGTCTGTTGCCTCAAAGTTGACTGGAGTCACCATCATCCTGCCTTCCTGCAGTTTACAATAACAACCCAGAAACTTTTAATAGCATTAAAACAGGGTTAGAGACATATTTTCTTGCATTTACCTAAAAAAGGCACTTCTTACAATATTAAAAAGGGTAAACTTTTTAAAAAATGGGACAGAGAAAATGAAACTCTTTCTTTTACCATAAGCCCTAGAATGAGGTGTAGCTAGGTGTATCACAAAAACAGGAAATCTATTAGCTTCTCCGTAGCTTTGTAAACCCTCCATTAACAGGTGAGGTAAAGGACTCAGCTATACAGCTGCAAATAAAACGTTTTGAATGTGTTATAAAGTGCAATATACAACTGTGACACTAGATGACGACTGTGAGCTATAGCAAATTCAATGCATTTTTCAAAACGATAAAAAAAATCACAAATTTTTAACGTGTGTAGATTCCACGCAAATGTACTCCAAAAGTGATCAGATTAATAAAACCTTTGTGTCAGTTTTCCACAACACCATGTTTCAGATGTGTCTCAAACACAGTAAGTTGTGATTTGCCATATGTTTCAGTGACCTTGCCTAAATCTAGTAAAAAAAACATGTTCATATTTTAACAGTTTTGGGGACAATTATACCTGTATTGGGTATAATTGGGTATAAACTGCTAAGAGATGGAGTGATCCTGAAAAATGCTGTTAAATATTTTAGTTATTCTTTATGTATGCAGATGCTCAGACCAGATTCTTTCCATTTCTTGTGAGAAAGGAGCAGAGGGTGAAAACTGACTTGTCTATTGCAATAATACACAATTTACTTATTTTACACATGGTATTATGGTTAGTAATACCCCTCAGGTTTTCAATGCCCTTCCCACAATCAATTAGAATGTTCCTTGTGTTTTTTTACATTATCAGTTTTTTATATATTGAGCAGAACATGCTGGATCTGCTTTTGGGGTAATTCTAACTCACATTATAAGACACACTCAAAGGTGTCTGTGTCATATGAAAATGTTTCAGTTGGCAAGCAGTGTCATATGGTGGAAGATGACCAACACTGCTCAAACTCACAAACCATGGAAAAAAAAACCTGGCTGTTGCAATTCCAAAACATCAAAATCTTTCTGATTGGTGCATTGAAAACAAACCAGCCAACCAGAAATATCTCCAGAATTCCTTGCCCCTTGAATCCAGAAGTGTCAGTAGCAGTATTTTTGGTTTTCAAGAAGGTTTGACACTGACTGCTTACCCATGAATGCTTGGGGAGTGGCAGTTTATGGGCGAGTCATGGTGCCAGATTGCCTGGAGGCTAAATCTGGTCTGCACAGCCAGTGCAATAACAATAGCTCTTAAATTGCATTTTTCTGACAGACAATGCAACAAGGCTAGTCATAATATTACTAATATTCTATATTCTAGATTATGAACAACTTTTTAATAAGAGAATCTGACCATCTTATTGGTTGAAGTTAAGATTTAAGCTCCCCCCCCCAAAAAAAACCTATCTCAATGAAATTCTCCGTCTTGGTTAGAAATTCTCTGTCTTGGTGTGTATCTGAAGAAGTGTGCATGCACATGAAAACTCATACCAAGAACAAACTTAGTTGGTCTCTAAGGTGCTACTGGAAGGGATTTTTTTATTTTTTATTTTGTTTTGGTTAGATATTGTTTCATGCTTCCCATTTTCCAAGGGACAGGAAATTTAAGGGATAGCCTTTTATATGCTCAGTTAGACAGTGAGGCAAAAACCCTTTAGATATTTGTAAAACCTATTTAATTATAAATAAAACTTTTGAGTGACAAGGGGTGCTTCCAGACTACCAATGTTTTGCTGTTGTATTTCAATCACATACCAACAAATTCACGTTGGGTAATTAAAGCGGATTGGGTGCTCTTGTGCAACAAACTCACTTCCAAAAGTAAAAATAGGAACCTGACTTTTTGCGGAATAAGACTTGCTTGATGCTGTGTCATATAAACTCCTTGCAAATATTGTGCAAACAAATCATGATGAATGCTCAATCAACAGACCACCTGGAAGTGTCCTAATTCTCAAAAACAGTATATAAAGTGGCAAACATATGCTTTGACTGTACCACTTTATACTACAGAAGGGGGCTCGTATAATATGCTAATAGGAGTGAGGGGTAGAACCCATCAAATGAAAAGTTAGAGCCTCTTCTTTTTGAAATCTAGTTTTCTATGTGCAGATAATTGTTTTCTTTGAAGGAGAATTCAATTATGTGAGCTTTGTAAAGCTGTTTTTCTGCCAGTTTAAGGCAAAAATTCCTTCTTGCTTCTTCTCTTTGAACTTTCACACACAGCAGTGTTTATTTGTGTGTGTGTGTGTGTGTGCGCGCGTGCGTGCGTGCGTGCGTGCGGTGGAGGTCTTAATGTCCTTGGTGCAGAGGAAAAAGGTTGGGTTCACTTCTTGTGGTTGCTTTTGTTTATTTTAACCCCCCAGATCAGCCTTTCTCAACCTTGGGTCCCCAGATGTTTTTTGCCTACAACTCCCATCATCCCTAGGTAGCCAGACCAGTGGTCAGGGATGATGGGAGTTGTAGGCCAAAAACATCTGGGGACCCAAGGTTGAGAAAGGCTGCCCCAGATGCATTAATTGCAACAACACATTTAATGTAACCTGTAGTTTGGCCTTGCCCTCCATCATAGCAGTTAGGGTTTGACCTTAATTTGAAACTCTTATCAACTGGTAACCAAGCACAAAACTTACAAAAATTACACAAAACACTAGCAGGATGATAATTTACCTTTTCAACCACTGGAAGGTTACAATTGTCCCTTAGATAATTTATAGTCCATGACATTTATGACTGAATGTGCATATGTAAAATTGAGACATCCATGTTGTATGTGTTGAATAATACCTTGTCTGAATGCACTATCGTGGTAAGAGGATGAAATGTAAGCCCTAAGGAAAATATGTAGGACTGCCCTGCTGGCCACACACCTGTTGTTAATCCACCATCTACCCATATACCCTGACATCCTTGAATTTGGCCGCATGCCTGAAAGGGTCCTATACAGCTATATGTGCATAGAAGCAGCCACATGGTGAGGATCCCTGTGCAATCATGGTTTGAAATCATGGACAGGTGTACAGTTGGAGGCTGGTCACCCTTCCCACTGAAAAGGTGAATGCTTTCATCTCACAGGGTATTCCACTAATGATTTGAAAGCTACCATTCTCCAAAAAAGGAGAATCCACAAAAAACTGATTAATCAAAACAAGAAGGTTGCTTCTGTTCATTGGAATATGAACAGAGACAATGGAATCATTATTATTCCTGTAACAGTTATTATTTCATATGTGTTAGTTGCTTTCTTCACAAAAATGACCCAAATAACTTTACAGTAAAATTAATCAAAACAAACACAACCAATGCATTCTAAAAACATACAACAAAAAGACAGGTTTTACAGACCTAGCCCCATTAAACAAATGCCTGAAACCCTTTATAATAAGTGCCAAAAGCCAGGCAAAGAAGAAAGTTTGCTTGGCACTTAAAAATAGATAAAGATGAAACCAGGCATGCTTTCCTGGGGATAACCGGACACAAAGGGCAGGGGGAAGGACATAACCGAAAAGGCCTGTTCTCTGGATATAATCCTCCAGTCCTCCTGTGGAAGGAGCACACAGATGGCAGTCACAGAGGTGGTCTTTGAAGTACTGTATTATGTTCTACTACAGATATTAATTGACCAAGCAATGCTAAGATGATTGCATTATAATTAATTACTGCTGTTAAGTGTCATGGCTATTCCACTTTTTCTGCATATATTTCAGCTATAAATTAATTGCGGCAAACTCTGCCATTTACATTTCATTGCATTCATTTGATACCTTGTATATTTTTTCCTACTTCTGTCTGAGAATAGCAGTTGTGCATTGGAAATACCATGAAAGCTTACTCCAGAATCCATTTGTTACTAGAGGTATCACAGAACTCTCTGTTCTTAATAGGCTACTCAAGACCTCAAAAGCTAAATCATTAGCATACGTAGTTTGATTACCTGAACAGGGGACCTCAGTCAGCAGAAGGCACTTTAAATTGAAAGAATCAGCAACCTGACAGGTAAAGAGAAAGGAAGTGAGAATAGGAGAGAGATTAGAATGATAGATTACCAACAGCTGTGTAGTCATGTGGACTGAAACAATAATTATAAGCTTTATTGCAGGGACAGCTAGGTAAATGTTTCCTATTCGTATGTAGACAGCCAGAGCAGAATTTACTATTTTCACTGGAAAGAATTCAGTGTCTCTACAGTAGCTACACATGGGCCCTTA
Source organism: Lacerta agilis (assembly GCF_009819535.1). NCBI lineage: Eukaryota > Metazoa > Chordata > Lepidosauria > Squamata > Lacertidae > Lacerta > Lacerta agilis. The sequence continues at coordinate 25,715,600 of NC_046316.1, read as the reverse complement.
CTTTTAATTTTGACAGGAATAGTACTCTGATTGCTTTATCTGATCAGGTGAAAGCAGGGGTCAGAGCACCCTGAAAATTTTCAGCAAGGTGGTGGTTGCACACCCCCTGTGATGCATGCTTGCAAGCCACGGGGTGTCCACATGGCACATCAGCACACCCTGCGGTATGTGCGCATGGCATGCTGACATTGTGCAGCCCTAGCCCCCTCAGTCACAGGAGCAAGGCAGTGTGCATGTCTCAATGGCCACTGTGGCATTAATGTTTGTCTTCTTCATTGGAAAATTTACAACCGTGCCCATTTAGCAAGGAGTGTGCATGCAGTATAAAGCCCGTGCCTTGTCACAAGCTGAAGAGTAAGGACATGAAGGCTCTCATCCTACAGCTCTCATGTGGTGGAAGACAGGAAATAGTAGCTAGAGAATGAGATGCAGCTGTAGCCAAATCATTAAGGGGCCACAAGGGTGAACTGAGAATACCTGGTCTCCAATTCCCAAGGAGCTGCAACCTTCTTAATATCTTCAAACTGAGCAGTAAGGATTGGAGGTATTTGCAGCATCTACCACCTCCTGGTGGGCTTTGTTCACCCGAAAATCAGTATCTCCTGGCAGCAAGAACTACTGAAGAGGGTGCTGGACTTTCCACTTCTGCATATGAAGTTCTAAAGAGGTGTTACAGCTTTTGAGTGTTGTGAGGGCCCTGATCCTGTTAGGGTTGTGTTTTGGTTGAATGTGGGAATGTGTGCTGCTGCCCCAGGGTGAGAGGATAGAGCAATTAAGGCAGGGCCTGGAGACTGACCACTTCTCAAGTGGAAATTGGTGGCTGATTAGGGTGAGAGCTTTATTTCTCAGCCATATGATAACCATACCATATGTTATTGTTAAATGAAGGGTTGGGTGAATGGTGTGAGCTGCTTATTTGGGTTGGTGTAGTCCTAAATTCGATATGATTTTAGTCTCATTGTGAGGCTGCCAGCATTTTAGTATACTCTTCCTTTTAAGACTGTTTTATTTTTGAAGAGCAACACTGGCATCATCAGGAGTAGTTTTAAAATATTGATACAGGACAACAGAATTCGCAGACTAATGACTTTTAGCAACCAAGTATGTATGGTCTTTTTGTATATGTATTCAGGGGATTGTTGGGGTTGGCAACTGTTAAGAGTGAAGGAATGTGTTCGCATGTGGGTTTGTTTTTGTGTGGGTGAAAGTGTGCAGGTTGATTGAGATATGGATGGTTAAAAGGTATTGGATAGTGAAATCCTATTTTATAGATTTTGATGCTCTTATTGTTTTCTACACTATATTTACATTTGCTTGATTGCCTTGTGGCCTGCTTTGCAATTTATAATTAAAAGTGGTATATAAATGGTGGCAGTAGTAATAATAACAACAACATATTACTACTACTACTCATTTCATTTCTATACCATTTAATATTTTTAGGGGGGATATCAAAGCTGTCTACAGTCTGCTTAAAACATGAAATAAAATTATATTGAATACATAACTGAAGATAGTTAAGTATGTTGCTTTGAATGTCTAACAAAAAACTAAAATATCTTAAAAGATTTTTTATTTTATTTTTAAAAAAACATTACAAAGGAGATCAACTATAGAATGCTGATAGCCTGACTAATTCTAAACAGAGTTTCCTACAGAACATTCTATAGCCCATCTGAAGACACAATTCTACCTGCTGCTATAAAATAAAATTTCACCAAAAATTGCTTTAACAACAAAGGCTGGAGCAAGCACATATAGCTCTCCCTACAGCCTGGAGCTAATGTTTTTACTAGGGAAAATCCAATTGAGTCCCTGGATATCTTTACTCAGAGTAAAGTTCCACTGACGTTTAATAGGAATTACTTCCTAGTAAATGTAATTAGGATTGCACCCTTCATTCTATAATGTGTACAGACTGGTAGGCACTATTCTAGTGACTTTGTACTCCTTTCCCAAAAGATAAATTCTGCCTGTATCCAATTTCACTGAAATTTATTTCACCATCCATTCTCCATACATCCCTGAACTATTTTCTCCATAAAAATCAAGTAAAATATTCTAGTAAAATGTTTTCGTATGACACTTATTGTCAATAGCAGTTTCTGAGCTTGTTTACATTTTTTCAAAAACGAATCTGTAAGGTCTAAAGTTGCAGATTACATACTCCTTGTTTGTATTCACAAATTCTTTAGGTTATCTTCTATGTTTTCCCCCAAAGGAGAAAGGAAGGCTCATATCTTCATTTTTCTCCATTTCCACATATAGAGACAAAGGTATTGCAAGATGGTTGAAAATCAACTTGTTATACTTTTCAGTATCTGTAAGCAGTCAGGGAATATTAACAGACAAACTTGGAAACGGGTATATCTGACTTCTCAGAAGTAAACACTGTGGCAGGGGAAGATCAATCTTATGACCCTTTCTACTGAGTGCTAGATAAAATAGTCAGATCAAAGACACAAATCATGGTGTTCTGTTTTTTATAGCTAGGGAGGGAGGGGACAGCCTAGCCTGCTAATGTGCCTTCAACAGCATCTTGATATGTGGAATCTGGCAGATTATGCCAGCATTATCACCTGGTAATGACCAACTATAACATGCTCATAAAAGCATGGATTTTAAAAGTGGGTGAGTCTAGTTTAATTGGAAGAATTTTCTAGCTGCCATACCTTGTAAACATTTGAAGCTGTTTTTTCCTGGTAGGGCTCCTGTGTCTTTAACAGCTGCTTGGCTGGCAGAAATTTAGCAAGCAAAGCTTTCCCTCTTACTTCATCTCCATACTGGAAAAACTTCACCAACTAAGTTTCTGCCTGCCAGGCAGCAATAATAGGCTTGTCAGAAAAAGTTGTTAGCTTATTAATCTCCTGCACCTTACACAGCATCCTTAATTATCTAAACCACTGTACAATCCAAACCTGCATTTTTCCTTCTGTTCTTTTCTAGTTCCCTGTTCCCAACTCAGCCCTAGCCCAAGACTTGCAGCAATAAAGACTGTAATAGCTATATATCTCAGCATCTCTCATTTCCCCATATCAACCAGTAACTGCTCAAAGTGGCAGTTACAGTAAGATGGGAACTGGAATCAGAATGCTTCCAGCAACCAATGACATGTGGCTTATGGTTACATTTCTTTTAGTTCTGATTCTGTTTGTATATGTATGCATATAGGGCTTGTTTCTTGGACCAAATCAAGGTGCTGGTTTGGGCCTTTAAGCGTTCTATTCTGGAAGCAGGGTATTTTATGTACTACCTTATCCCTTAACTCTGATGTTTCGTTCTTTTGGTGTGATTGGTGGGCTACTTAAAAATGAGGCTGCAGTTTAGATTTAATTTTAAATTGTATTTTAATCTGTATTTTAATGAACTGTTTTATGTTTTTGTTGTGATTTTATTGGTGTTAGCCGCCCTGAGCCCGGTTTGGCGGGGAAGGGCGGGGTATAAATAAAAAATTATTATTATTATTATAAATGAAATGACCCAATATTAGGCAGAAGAGAGGATTTGGTCTTTACTATGGTTGCCAATATGGCGTTTCAACAAATGAAACCACACTAATGGGAGAAGCTACAATTGGTGGACTTTCGTCTTTTGGGCTACTTTTACAAGTCCAAGGCCTCATATAGGGCCTGGCCATGGCACTTAACCCCTTCCCCCCTTCATTAATGGGGATGAAGGTGCATCCTGCACATTTGTGTCAGGTGAGGCTTTTCTAGATATGCAAAAACTTTAAACAGCAGTGATAACTTACAGAATTCACTTTAGGTGGCTTTAAAAGTGGATTAGGCAAATGAAAGAGGATAAGGCTATCATTTGTTACTAATAATAATGGCTATACTCTGTCTCCAGGAACAGATGCATGTTAAATGCTTTTGAAATTTAGAGCTGATGTGAAGGCAAGAACCATTTTGGCAGACTGGGAGAGAGGCATGGAGATGCCCGGGAATCCATTGCTGGGATGCTGTGAAGGTTGGGCTCCTCCTGAGATGTGACTGCTAGAAATCATTCTCTGTTGAAGGCTTCCAGTGTAAATATGTGTAAATAAATCATATTTCAAAGACACTGCAGATGTTACTATATCTCATTTACCCCAAAGGAACACAGAACCTGGTTGAGTGCCAAGACTCCTTGGAATCTTGTGCACTGCTTGGCAGAGATTGGGGTGGCCAGTAAGATTATTATTGCTGTCTGGAGAGGCACTCTTATGCTACTGCAGCAAAAGCAGAACAAGAACCTCACTGGAACATTTGTTGGAAGAACAGCTACAGGATTTTTAGCAAGAAATTACGGGCCATGCACCTATTGCAAACAAAGCCATATGGCTAGCTCCATTTTTTTTTTTTGCAGGAGCAAATGGTATTGAAAGCATGATTGTAAAAAAGTGCCCAGATAACATAATGAACACAAGTATGAATACTTAAGAAAAAGGGCCCAAAGAGTGTTTATCATCATCCACCAACAATTTAGCTGAAACTAGTATTAACAAAGCCTGGTGTGCTCTGGTCCAAGGGGTCACGAAGAGTTGGACATGACTAAATGACTAAACAACAACAAAGTATTAACATGGTATTTGGAGTAAAAAATATCATATGACCAGATACAAATGATGATGTGTGTATTGTGTTAATTGAAATCATAATTTCAACTAGTGTGGTTGTTCTTATCATCATATGACAAACTGCATTTGCAGGAGTTCTGACCTTTGTTGCATCTTGCTGCCTTATTTAAACCATGGAGATGCTTTATTGATGTAGCCTTTCTCTGCAGGAGAAGCCTTTACATCACTGTGTGATTATCATGTAACTCATGTGATTTGAGTAAATGTAATTTGAGTAAATGAGTGAGATAGGGAAGACAGGACTGCAGTGATTATTTTTTTAAGGGAAGGGAATAATGTGAAGCCATTAGTTCTACTCTACCTGATAATGATTTTGTCAGCTTCTGCATTATGACTAGTTTGAGAGCTGTGAACATGTTATAAATAGAAATCTTTGCCAAATTATTTATGTGTTACATTTACTTATATTATATCCCACTTTTAAGGATACAAATATTTCCAAAGCAGCTTTCATAACATCAGTGACAATACATTAATACAATAACAAAAACATAAGTCATTAGGATCTTTCCCATAGGGTAGGGATGGGCAATTTTTTCAAATTCAGTTTCTTTCAATTTCTTATTTTTCCAATGTCAAGTTTAGTTCTACACATTTCCACATCAGTTTCTAAATTCTTTTTGTTTAGACCTCATGAAAATTAATCAGCATTTTAGTGGGAATTCCTCCTAATATACATTTTAATGCAATTTTGCCTAATAGCTTTTTGCAAAGCAGTTTCCTTTAACAGAATGCACTTTCTATTTTCATAGACTTTATCTTGGTATATGCATTTTTGTACATATTACTTTGGTGAAGAACTGCATTGCAAAATTCAGAGAAGTGTGAATTTTGAAGGATGGCTGTGTTTCATTTTGCATATTGCTTTGGAAAGTGTGAATTAGGTAGGTTTCCTTTAAATGCAAACTGAATCAAATTTCTCTCCTATCCCTACCAGAGGGTCCTTAGTGGTGGATGATGTCTTCTTTGTTTACTTCTATCTCTATCTTCCCACAGGGCAGTTGTTGGTAGATAGCCCTCTGTGGAGAACCCAAATAAAGTAGACTCTAAGGTTGTGTTTGGCTTTCTACCTCTTTCTCTCCTGGAATTTTTCCACAAGGCAGTAGTTGGTAAAAGACCTGTGAAAGGGGAGAGAAAAGTCCAGGTGGTACAGCTCAGAAATTTTCCTCTCTCTCCTGGAATCGTTCAGCTTGTGGTAGATTTAGATAGCAGCTGAAATGGTAAAGGCTTAAGAACATAGATTATATGACAAAGGGGGGGGGATTATATTTTTTGCTGAAGTTTAAAGAACAACTTGATAGGTTTTCAAAAATATGCCATAAAAAGACAGTGTGCAATTCCTCACAAGTGCCACTGAGATCAAGGAGGTTCAAGTGATGAAGGATAAAACATATAAAAATGTAATCTAGGTCAAAATAATGTAATTGCTGGTTTCAAAGTAAAAAAAGCTATAATTTTTGGTGAATGTTGTAAAAGTCTCAGTTAAAGATAGGGCCCTGGAAACACCGTTTTGTTTATTAGGTTTTCGAAAACAGGAAGGCATAGTTTTTAAGAAATGGTAAACTATCACATATTGTGTCATAGGTCAACCGAGCAGGACATTATGCTGACATTTAGCATTAGCTAGAACAGACATGCTGTTGCTTTAAATTGGCTTAGCTTCATTAAACTCTATAGAACTATAATATTTTATGCCAACTATTTTACAACAGCTAGGTTGCTGTTATGGGAGAATACACCATATTTTCCATTCCAAGAAAAACCGTAAAAAAATTCACAGATAACAAGTCTCTTGCATTCTAAACATCTTTCCTGCATAAGGGCAAATTAAAGAAAAAATATAGTCACATTTTTTTGGTGGCGCCTATAAAACATGATTTGTGTTTTACGTATTGTCTCAGTAACAAACAAGAGGCTAACAAATAACATTCCTAGAGCTGTGCTGACATCAACTGATGATGATGACGTGTGAGAAATATAAAATTAAGAGCTAACTGCAACTATAAAACATAGCCTGCCAAGTATGCTCTTGGCCTTCTAAGAGATTTGGTGGTTTTATGTGCAGTTCTCTTTTACTTTGTGTTACAGCAAGGGTCGCCAATGTGCTGCTCTCCAGCTCATATGGATCACAACTCCCATCATCCCTTACCATTGATCATGCTGGCAGGAGCTAACGGGAGTACAGTAATAGTACATGTCATTGGTGGGGGTTGAGTGGGAAAGGCACTAGTTGTTAGATTGGATTCATTATTCCAGTAAAGAGCTCTGTTTCCTCCTTGATAGAGAATGAAATTCCTACAGCAGGATTGCCACCACAGCTGGGTGGAAATTTCAAATGCCTGTATCTATATCTAGATAGATAGACAGACAGATAGATATTCTATCTTGGGGTGGGGTGGGGGGGGGAAAGAACCCAGAAGCTGAACAGAGAAAACCTGCAGATGTCCTGTAAAAGTGAGTGAACAGAGAAGGCTGTTCCACAGTCAGTGCTCAAGGTTGAAGCAGTCTGAGGACTCTAAGGGAAGTGTTGAAATTTCATAGTCTTTCATTCCATCATATACAAAGGGGCAGAACCGGCTCTAGATGCCCACACAAAGAAGAGCAAATAAGTAAAATGACTGCCAAGGTTGAGTACTGTTTCTTACCAACATACTTCTGTTTGGAAGTGGGTGGAAGACAAAATACATCTTATGAGTCAGATGCAATATTCTGTGGGTTGCCACATGATGCAGAAAAGAAAAAATAACAATAACATTGCAATCCCAGTGCAGTGGGTGAGAACCTTATGAATCCCTTCGCTGTCCTCTTTGAAATTCTGAGTCATTGCTTTGAGGCCGAGATTGGCATTTGACCAAATTGTAGGAGAGAAGAAAGGGAGGGGGGACACCAATAATCTGGAAACAAATACAGTTTTCTCTTGGCAAAACAAGGCATCTTTTATCCAGGTATGTTCCATGTAGACTAGAAGAATTATGTTCTTTATTTTTATTTTTTTGTTTGTCCAAGAGTTTGTATAGTATTGCTCTGTATAGCTTTAAGGGTTGCCCATCCCCCACACCACTGTCGAGCAACCCCTATGGCCCTGCTGTCACTTACCCTGAAATACACTGCAGTGCTTGTCAAGCTTTCTGTTTGCAGATGTATGATAAGTCAAGTAGTGAGCTATAATAGCTGCATTGAACTTCTAAACTTTGGGAGAATTGCCTAGACATTGGTTCAGCACTTGAACGGCAACTGTTTGTATTCTGAAATAGGTGAGTGTTGTAGCATTGCACCTTTAAAAATCTTTTGTCACAAATTACCATTCAGTTGAGTTCTGTGACTGAAACAGATTAGCTGGTTGTTGTTTTTTAAGGCAAGTGAGAACATACAGTGCACACATGTACTAAGGAACTGTCACTCATTAGGTGAGTTGACAGTACTCCTGTTAAAGTTACAGAAAACTATCAACTCCTGAAATGTCAGTTTTTGTTCATTCATTCATTATACAGAAAGAAAAAACCAAAGTGGCTTTGTACATTGCTTTGTACTAAAATTCTGTATGTGTAGTTATTCCATCTAGTTTTGTTAAGAGAAAGATTTATTAGGAATTACAGCACCTAATAATATTCTTTGTCTCAAGTGCATACAAAAATATGCTCTTACAATTTAAGATTTTATATATTCTGTGCAAACTGGACCAAGAAGATTCAAATTATAGAATTTAGGTATTTCTGCATATAACCTAATTTTGTAGTTTATTGTACAGCTCTGGAGACATTCCTAGCTAAGGAACATGTACATTCCTAGCTAAGGAACCCAGAATTTATGTGCAAGACTAGTGGGATATATTGACAAAATATTCAAAATACTGACTTCATATTTCAATTGTATGCACACTTGGGAGTATATCCCATTGAAATCAATAATGTGTAGGTTCTGGATATGTGAACATTGGCAAAATATGTGCCTGCCTATAGCACTTGTAAGGGCATTGGAAGATGTCAAAAGGTATTCACTACCTTCGAAACATTATTTGAATTGGTTTATAAAGCAGAATCTCTGTGGGCCTGAGGTAACACAGATTAAAAACAATTGGGATCTTTCCATTAATTGCATAGTTATTTTTACAGGTCTATATTTAATCAAGGAAGGAAACAAAACACATGTTGCATGTCTTTAGTTTTTGTGTTGACTTCCGAGGCACTTTATGAAGCATTCAGTATTCAAGTTATACCCTTTGTGTTGATTTATTCTTATGAAAAAGCTCACATTTTATTGAGTTTTCACAGTTTTGCCTTTAAGAAACTAAGTGATGTTTTGATGTAAGGTACCAGTAAAAAGGTAATATATATATATACTAGTATAATTGTGCAACAATGATCTTGAGTAAAGCATGTTTAAAGGTAAAGGTACCCCTGACCATTAGGTCCAGTTGCTGACGACTCTGGGGTTGCGGTGCTCATCTTGCGTTACTGGCCGAGGGAGCCAGTGTACAGCTTCCAGGTCATGTGGCCAGCATGACTAAGCTGCTTCTGGCGAACCAGAGCAGCGCATGGAAACGCCGTTTACCTTCCCGCCGGAGTGGTACCTATTTATCTACTTGCACTTTGACGTGCTTTTGAATTGCTAGGTGGGCAGCATGTTTACTTAGAAATAAGTCCCACTTAGTTCAATATCAGTTACTTCCTAGTAAGCATGCATAGAGTTGTACTATTACTATATTAATGTCTTTTGCGATAGGCTGACACAAGCCCCTTCAGGGCTGTTCTACCCAAATAACTGTGTTTTATATGATGGCCCAGTTATTGATTTATTGGTTCCAGTTGGAAGAGCAGCCAGCTGTGGTAAAGGCTCTGTTTGAGAAATAACACTCTGTGAGAGGTTAGTAAAGGCCATGTCAAATAAGTAATTGAATAGGAGAGTTAATTAAAGTCATACATGGCAATAACTCACTGATGTTACCCAGCTCTTCTAGGTATGGATTCACAATTAAATGATAAATAGTTCATATCTTTGTCTAATGGTACAGGATGTTAACACTTACGGATCCATGTCCAGATGTTCCCGTAGTTCAGCATATGAGAAAAATATCACTTAAGTGAAAGTCTGAGATGCCATTTTTTGTTACCAGAAGTGATGCAACACTTGTCTACGTGACAAAAATAAATACACCAGCAGGATAAGGAGGCTGTCAGAATCAGAGTATAAAATAATATTGTTGAGATAAGTGAATGAGAGATAAAGGCCATATCTATATATGCTAAACAGGATTTCTCCCCAAATATCTCCGAGGTTGCAACATTATGGTTTATATGTCTTGTGATCCTGTCTGATGTGAAGAATTGTATTTCTGCATAAGTTTACTTGCTCACCTTATAATTATATTCTTGCCTCCCATGGTAAGCTGGTTGGAAATAATGTCTGGTTGCAAGCTGGCATCATTGTAGTAATGTTGGGTATTTACTGGTATATGTGGCAGTATGACTATAGGCTGCTTCAAGCAAGCAAGAAACAGCAGCAGTACTGGGATGGGGGTCCCTACTAATGTGAATGGGGCCATAGAGGGGCAACACAGAAATAGGCATCTACGACTATTTCACAACAGTGTTGTTTGGATTATTTCTAAAGTGTGGAGCAAGGAAGGGCAGCAATTCCAGAGAATGGACCTAGTGCAAATGGAGACTTACCGGTAGTTGGAAAAACCATACATCTACCAGGAGAGATTACAAATAAGGCTACAATCCTAACCCTTCTTACTTTGGAATAAGCCCCACTTACCTCAGGAGGACTTCTTTCTGAGTAGATATGGTTAGGATTGCACTGTAAATCTATTATTTTATAAAGTCCAGAGCTCAGCAATTCTCACTTTGGCTCAACAATATAATTCTGACACTTGCAAGTTTCCATCTTCTACCTTCTGAACTTGGTGTAGTTGTCCTCTTGTGCTGAAACGAATGCACCTGATCCTATGGCCTGTGGTAGAGCATCTTTTTTTGCATTCATGTCCCAGTTTCAGTCCCCAGCATTTCCAGATAGGGGTGGGAAAGACCGATTCCTGAAACCTTGGATGGCTAATTCCAGTCATTGTAGACAATACTGAGCTAGATTAACCAATGGTATAAGGCACTGTCTATGTATAAGTGTAGTTGCATTCATTTGGAACCCTGATGAATATGTTTTATCTTTTTGATTGTCTTAGCCTTCCTGCTGCTTTCTCATCCTCTCAGTCTGGCTTTAGCTTATAAATTCCTTGGTGTAATTAAACATATATGCTTAGCTCTTTAGATCCTGTATTGCTGATACAACTACATAATAAATTATTTTCCTTTGCTCCCAGGGAAAAAATGTCAGCAGCCATGCCATACATGAAAATGAAAATTGATCCACGGAACCTACAGATTCAGACACATACTGTGGAGAAGTTACTGGAACCCCTCATTATTCAGGTAAATTAGAAATAGGAAAAGTGTGTTATGGAACTATTAAATGAAACTAGGAAAATTTTGAGATGGTTCATGTGATATTTTATGAGAGTTCAGAAAAATCAGTTGAGCAAAATATTGACTCAGGATATGCATTTTAAAGTGTGAACTCATGCCTACCAAACATAAGGATTATGAATTTACTGTAAACCACAATTTGTGCACACAGTGAAGACATCTAGGGTTGCCACATTTTGAAGAGCAAAAAAGAGGACACATTTGCAAACCACATTTAAATATGGATTGCTATGACAACTCTCATTTTACATACCCATGAAAAAGAGGACATGTGGGTTAGAATATGTGAATGTTTGGAGAGGAGGCTAAACTGGGATTTTGGCCTGTTAGAAATCTGTTTCCTATTGAGAACAGTGCAAGGGCTTGGAGGCAGGCAATGGCTCACTACAGACTAGGTTAAAGGAGACCCAAACCTCCTCTCTGCAAAACTATTGAACTGGTATGTGAACAAAAGGCAAGATAGAGGCTTGTGTGTAATTTGTGCTTTCCTCTGTGTATTTGTGACTTCAAGGAGACTTGTGCAATTTTAGGCCTAGACTTTGTCAGACAGTATGCTTTGCAAATGTTTCAGAACTATGGCCAGAGTTAAGTTTTGAAGCTGACAGGCTCTGGTTTCGGTGTTGGGGATGCATAAAGTGGCTTCTGCTGAACTGTAGTACCGGTAATTTAGGCTCAACAGCTGAGCTGAATCTCTTCTGTTTTGATAGCCCTCTATTCATAAATCTTTAGTCTTCTTACATATTCCTTAGTACTAACATAAAAGCTTGATTTATTCTGAACCTAAAACTTCCCACTGGCATATAGGTAAATCAGTAAGCTAGTTTACACAGATGCCTACCCTCTGATATATTTCAATAATTTCATTCCATTTATTCCATGTGATAACTTTCACAATGGCCTGTACTTGCAGTAAATTCTTTCAATTGACTGCACATGTTTCCCCTGGTAATTGCATTTTTTTTATTATTGTAACTATATCATATGCCTTTCATCATTTTCTAAATTCTCACTTAGCCAAGTCATGAATATTTTTTTCTCTCTCACTCTTTTTGCTGAGTTGTCTTTGTTGTCTGAACTTCACTTTCTTGTGGTTCTGTGAATGTGATCCAATTTTCTAATCCAATTTTCTAGATCCAATCTGTATAATCCCTCTTCCTTGTTTATTTGTAGGTAAAGATTAATTTTGAAACTATTTCTCTCATTTCCTTTTTTACAAGCAGAAAATAAAGTTGCAGAATGAAACTAAAGTGTAAAGATTACATAAACTAAACACTAAACACTAAACTGCTGCCCATTTTATTTGTCTTATTCATTGGTGAAGAAAAGTTTAGTAGGTGCTATTGGTGTATAAATGGTTCAGACAGATAAATAAACTATTAGGTTTTAAGTGACCACTCTGCTTCTTTTGCACTGCCCTTTCTTTAACCTAGCCATTTTGAGTCAGAGATTAATACTGTTAGGAGAACTCTCACCTACTGTTAATTTATGTCTCCATTCCATGGTGGTGGGTGAGCTTTTCTGTTTTCTGTTTAATGTTACTAAGGAACTGGGCTTAGATAGCAAAATCTGCTCAGCCTATATGTAAATCTGGCACTGTAGCCACTAAGAATGTTTAGTGCTCATTGGACTCTGTATTCTTATATGTAATATGCCATGCCTAGCTATAAATGTAAATCAGACAAACTTACACTGAAGCAGCTTAAATAAAGGAACTAAAGAAAGTAAAGGAGGCTAATCTTCAGTTTTTCAACGGAGGCAACACTTTTCTTGTCAATGTTTTGTACAAGTTTGTATAGAGCCCAGAAAAATGATATTTGGGCACTATCCTGGAAATAGAGTGAAAGTTGCTTTTCACTATTAAAGCTATCTCCCTCTGAAAAGCTTATATAAGCAAAGTGAAGACTTTGATTATATGTCTGTTTTGACACCACTTTTTGCCTTTGTGTGAAGAATCACTGCAACAGCTTGAAAAGCTAGAGGCTGCTTTTGGGGCAATTAATGGGACTATTTGTTTGTGTGTGCTTCTTTCTGAGTTTATTTCTTCATACACCATGTGTTGGATATGCCAGTGCTGTGTGCACAAATCATGGATTATGAATTTGATATAAAAATTCCCTTAGAGCTTTATTAGTCACAGCTATCTGGGATCATTATTTTCTTAATATATGCTGAAAAATGTAACTGTTTAATTTCAGAGCTGAAAGTACTAAAATGTCTTTTATGTTTTTAGGTTACCACATTAGTGAATTGCCCTCAAAACCCTTCTAATAAGAAAAAAGGATGCTCCAAACGAGCCCGTGTTATCCTTGCTTCTGTGGAAGAAGCCACTTGGAACTTACTGGACAAAGGGGAAAAAATTGCTAAAGAGGCTCCTGTGCTAATGGAGGAACTTAATGCTGCACTTCGTGATGTCCGCAAAGAAAGTAAGTCTGTCATTGCTATGACAATAACACACCTATTTCAAGGAGCAGCTGCATTTTTTTAAAAAGTGCATTTGACTCTAAGAATTTTTTCCATTACAGTTCTTAAAATTGCGACAATCCCCATAGTTTGGAATAATAGGCACATGCCCATTCTGAACTTATTAAATCATTCTGTCTGTTTTCCTTCTCTTCTCAATCTCACTAGAGTTACTGGTAAATCAGCCCTTTCCCTGTGAAATGGAATACAAGTGTTCTCTAAGGAGATTCATGGGCATCTTTGTGTCTAAGAGATGCATTAGCTGGAAATGATTCATTTTTGTGTTTAGAGACCGTATCAATTGCAGGGAACTCTGGATGGATCACTGGTAACATGTTGAAAAAAGTTGTGTGATTCCTATGAATTTATATATTGTCCTTAACTTCATAGTGGTGGTGATTGCAAAGTGGTACCATCAGAAGGTTGATTTCAGTTTCTTCCTGTTGTGTTGTGGCTGTCATCATGTACAGTTCAGCAGTTCACTACACAAATACAAGGCACTGGAAAAAGTGAGGCTGAAACCTTGGGGTTAGATAAGTACATTGCAACATGGTGTGATGTTTGCTGTCCATCCACTTTCCACTGTCCAATATATGAATACCGGTTAGTTACAGGCTTGTTATTGTGTGTATTATAAATGTTTTCAAGAATTCTTTCAAATTGATTGGAAGAAAATACCTGTCAGCCACAATCATACAATGTTCTAGTGAGGACACTCATTTTAGTCTACCCATCCATCTCAGTATAACAGAACTTACAATTTTGTATTGACAGGCAACCTAAATTTTCACTTTGCAATTGACATTAGACGAGTACTTGAAATAACTGCCAAAATAAAATATTCATGAAGCCAATTACATACATACATACATACATACATACGTGAATTTTAATGAAAATTTTGACAAGGGAACCTTCTATCATTATGGAAAGGAGGATAATATAATAAAGAACAGCTTCACACAACTGGAATTGCTGAAGCTAATTTTAGTGAATGCAGAATCGCTGTAACATATTATGCTATAGTTGTTGTTCAGTCGTTCAGTCATGTCCGACTCTTCGTGACCCCATGGACCAGAGCACGCCAGGCACGCCTATCCTTCACTGCCTCCTGCAGTTTGGCCAAACTCATGTTAGTAGCTTCGAGAACACTGTCCAACCATCTCATCCTCTGTCGTCCCCTTCTCCTTGTGCCCTCCATCTTTCCCAACATCAGGGTCTTTTCCAGGGAGTCTTCTCTCCTCAACTTCAGGATCTGTCCTTCTAGTGAGCACTCAGGGCCGATTTCCTTAAGAATGGATAGGTTTGATCTTCTTGCAGTCCATGGGACTCTCAAGAGTCTCCTCCAGCACCATAATTCAAAAGCATCAATTCTTCGGTGATCAGCCTTCTTGATGGTCCAGCTCTCACCTCCGTACATTACTACTGGGAAAACCATAGCTTTAACTATACGGACCTTTGTCGGAAAGGTGATGTCTTTGCTTTTTAAGATGCTGTCTAGGTTTGTCATTGCTTTTCTCCCAAGAAGCAGGCGTCTTCTAATTTCGTGACTGCTGTCACCATCTGCAGTGATCATGGAACCCAAGAAAGTGAAATCTCTCACTGCCTCCATTTCTTCCCCTTTTATTTGCCAGAAGGTGATGGGACCAGTGGCCATGATCTTAGTTTTTTTAATGTTGAGCTTCAGACCATATTTTGCGCTTTCCTCTTTCAACCTTATTAAAAGGTTCTTCAATTCATCCTCACTTTCTGCCATCAAGGTTGTATCATCAGCATATCTGAGGTTGTTGATATTTTTTCCGGCAATCTTAATTCTGGTTTGGGATTCATCCAGCCCAGCCTTTCACATGATGAATTCTGCATATAAGTTAAATAAGCAGGGAGACAATATACAGCCTTGTCGTACTCCTTTCCCAATTTTGAACCAATCAGTTATTCCATATCCAGTTCTAACTGTAGCTTCTTGTCCCACATAGAGATTTCTCAGGAGACGGATGAGGTGATCAGGCACTCCAATTTCTTTAAGAACTTGCCATAGTTTGCTGTGGTCGACACAGTCAAATGCTTTTGCGTAGTCAATGAAGAAGAAGTAGATGTTTTTCTGGAACTCTCTAGCTTTCTCCATAATCCAGCGCATGTTTGCAATTTGGTCTCTGGTTCCTCTGCCCCTTTGAAATCCAGCTTGCACTTCTGGGAGTTCTCGGTCCACATACTGCTTAAGCCTGCCTTGTATAATTTTAAGCATAACCTTGCTAGCGTGTGAAATGAGTGCAATTGTGCGGTAGTTAGAGCATTCTTTGGCACTGCCCTTCTTTGGGATTGGGATGTAGACTGATCTTCTCCAATCCTCTGGCCACTGCTGAGTTTTCCAAACTTGTTGGCATATTGAGTGTAGCACCTTAACAGCATCATCTTTTAGGATCATGCTGTAGTAGTTGTTGCAAATCTCCATGGATATTGAGTCATGTATCTTACCCAAAGATTTCCTTCATTTCTTGATCATGTTGCATTCTCCAGCTGTAAAATG
This sequence comes from Lacerta agilis, assembly GCF_009819535.1. NCBI lineage: Eukaryota > Metazoa > Chordata > Lepidosauria > Squamata > Lacertidae > Lacerta > Lacerta agilis. The sequence goes on along the minus strand of NC_046316.1, from coordinate 25,699,513 downwards.
TCTCACATTATTTAGAGTCTACAGGAAAATGTACATTAGAACTCTTGTTGAGATACAATAATAGTGAGGTGTGTTTCTTCTTCTTCTTTGTACATATGAATAGTGAATTTTTTTTAGTAAAAGCAAGTCCAGTTTTTTGTAAGAAACTTACAATGTTTACTTCCACCCAGTTCTGAGAAGCAAACATGACTGTTGCTCTTTTCTATGATCATTAATCCATACCTTTCACATGCTGGAAAAGGGTAAGAAGGGTGGAACAGGGATGAACTCAGGCTTGCAAGAAAGGTTAAAAAATTTTTTTTTTTTACTATGTTCAAAGTAAGAAGGAGAAAAAGCAAGTAGTGGGTTCTCTTTGTGGAGAAGATAGGAAAATGCTATTGGTTGACAGAGAGAAGGTGAAATTTCTCAATGCCTGCTTTGCCTCTGTCTTCACCTAAAAGTAAAGCAGTGGCTAACTTGGTGATATCAGAAGAAATGATACAAGGAGGAAGCTGCAAACAAAGTGTTAGGGAACTGTTCCCGGCACAGTGCAAGGTGGTGGAAGGGTTCTCAGGATGCTACAGAGAGCCCCGGTCCCACCTGACTAGCAGCACCTCTTCTGGCAGTGGAGGGAGCAGCGAGGCTTCCAGCGGGGAGGGGCATGCGTTTCAGGGAATGGAGGGTAGCGGCTCTGAGGATGCTGGAAAGACCCTGCACTCCTCTAGTCCAAGAGGCAATGAAAGAGACACGCAGCTTCCTTCACCCCAAAGGCATCAAGGTGTGAAACGAAAGGATGGGAGATGGGGTTTTCCTATACCGAAGCTCTTTTGTTGGGGTCAGAACCGGAAGGGGCCATTCCCGGATTCTGCCGACAGTTGATACAGACATGAACTTTTTAGCTCTGCACTGTACATAGTTTGCACAATAAAACTTTAAAAGGAAAACTTGGAGTTTGGCCTGCTTACTCATGAGCAACTAACCGAGGACCTTACACAAAGGGTCTGGAAACAAAGCCTTATGAGGAATGGTTGAGGGAACTGGGTATGTTTAGCCTGGAAAAGAGGAGACTGAGAGGAGATATGATAGCCACCTTCAAATTTCTAAAGAGCTATCACATAGAAGATGGAGCCAGCTTGTTTTTTCCTGCTCTGGAGACTAGGACCTGAAGCAATGGATTCAAGTTACAAGAAAGGAAATTCTGACTAAACACCAGGAAGATCTTTCTGACAGTAAGAGCTGTTTGACAGTGGCACAGTCTCCCTTGGGCAGTGGTGGAATCCTTGAACTTCCTTGGAGGTTTTTAAACAGAGGTTAGATGGCCATTTGTCAAGGATGCTTTAGTTCAGATTCCTGAATTGCAGTGGATTGAACTAGATAACCCCCAGTGTCCCTTCTAACTCTACAGCACTATGTTTATATGACAGCTTTTCACCATCACTGGGTGCTTGCACTAGAGCTGGCTACAGTAAAAATCTGGAGCTCATTTCCCTACTCAATAGGCACTGTAATAGCTAAAGTGGATGTAATGAAACCGATCCCTGGATTATTTTTTGCATCTGTTTTCTGCCATGTAAATATAATGGTAAATAACACCTAGCTGTAGAAGTTCTTTGTGCCTTAATGTCAGATTTTCAACTTTGTCAGTTTTTCTAATTTTTTAAATCATTGATTTATTTAAAATTTATTTAGCCTTTATGTGCTTGGTGCTATAAAATATCCTTGAGGTGACAGAATAGGCAATAATGGTGGGTTTAAAAAGGTGAAGGGAGAGAGGGCAGGTTCATAAATGAACAGTAAATATGGGTGGTGGAGAGAAAAGCTCATTGGTAGCAAATGATACAGACTGGTAGTTACTGCATTCAATTCTCCCATTTCTGCAACATCATCTGTTTTGTATAAGAACTTGTTTCAGGTAGGGCTCATCCACACCTCAGTTTGCCCTACCGCTTTCCCCTGGGGAAACCCGCATTTTAGCGTTGAATTGGAGCAAACAGCAATCATGTTTTACATGGATTGACTTTGTTATGATTTAGCACCAAGGAGCAGGTTTTCTGGGTGAAAGTGGTGGAGCAAAGGCAAAACCGCTCTGATCCAAGTTTTCTGTGCAGAAGTGTAGATGAGCCGTTGGTTTGGAGGACCAAAGTCACATGTTGTATGGGGACATGGTCCTACCCCTCCTTTCTCAGCCTTTTTTCTATCTTCAAAAATAGCTTTGGTGAACAATCAACATGCCTATGTGTATAGTTCATCTTCATACTTTATTAATTTGGCACTGACCCTGTGGAGTGTCCTCCCCCTTGTCATCTGTGAGGTATCAACTGTGGAATATTTCAAATGTCTTTTAAAACATTTTTTTGTTTACTCAGGTTTTCCCTGATAGTTGAAACATTTTTTCAGATTGCACTGCTCAGTGTTGTTTTTATATTTTGGTAATATGTCTCTTTTATATTTTAGTTGTGATTTTATTATTATACTTTCCCTCATAAACCACTAACAGATTTTTTAAATGTTAAGTAAATTAAGTAAATTAAATTGACCTCCTGACAGAAATTAATCCCCTGACCTGAGAATTTCATCATCTTGTTGCAAGGTCTCCCCACTTTGGCTAGCATGCTGCTTCAAAACATATCAGAATGGCCTTAGGTCCATGACTGCAATTGCACAAATTCAGAGGACAGAACAGTCATATTGGCACAATCAGTGCTGAATTCCACCCATGGTATGTTACTCCCTTTCTCTTACCTTTTCTCCTTCCACCTCATCTGTATTTTTAATTTTCAGTCTCTTTTAAGCATTTGCAAGCCTTGGGATAACCCAAGTAAGCTTATACCCCTCCATCCTGCATGAGTGGTGGAGGAACACATGAATCAGTATTTGAAGGAACAAGTGAGGCCCTGTACCAAAATATCATAGTGTGGAGTGCTTCTTTTCAGGGTTTCAACCACTTTGTTCTATCCAATACCTCTTATTTTTTCATTCTCCACCTCCCCTCCTTCCCCAAATTTAATCAACATTCTCTGCCCACTGAGCAACCTCAGTTCTCATTGGTCTTGTCCTCATCAATTTAAATTTTGGGAGGATGGCATGGGCATGTTTGTGCTCAGTGCCAGCTGCAGTTAAAATCTTGGTTGCTTCCAGTGTTTTCTATTGACAGCTCTTCATCCCATCCTTGGGGAGATTTAAAAATAGTTTCTTAGTGTGAACCAGGAAGAGATATTTCCAGATGAATGAGAGGATTATTTCTTCCCATGTGTCTCCTCCTCTAGCCATTCTTCCAACCATTTGTCAGATTCCCCACTTTCTGTGCCAATCCCTTTGCAGTCATTGACCACTCCACTCCACTCCATTCCATTCCCCCCTCCTGCCCTTTTGTCAGGTTTCTCCCTTTCCCTTACACACTCAGCATTTTGTGCCATTGAGTTATTATGGGGTGGTTCCCCACTTCATCGCGCTTTCCCTCCCCCATTTAAAAACTATGAATCATATATAATTCACTTTATATAGTTAATACAAAACTCGTTTTCTACTCATCACAATGATTCATTTTTTTAAAAGGTTGTGTAGCATTTTTGACTCTGTCATAGTGAAATAAACAAAATTTACTTTTTCATAGATCCATTAGCATTCATTTCCTTTGCTTTCTCAAAAGCCAAGTAATCTTAGACCACAAAGTACCCCCTTTTTCAAATACTAGTCTTATACACCACAAGTGTCCTAGAAAAACTGGAACACCCTGTTTGTCCCTGTGAGAGCATGGCAGCCATTTCACCCCGAGATCTTGTCCTGAAAAGAGCATTTTTTAATGGCCCTAAACTTGTCCTATACTGCTAGTTATCTTTGGAGTTCACTTCTAAGATCTGTATGAAACCCTTAGTGCAGTTCCAATCACCCCTGACCAATGGTCCTGCTAGTAATAATAATAATAATTTATTATTTATACCCCACCCATCTGACTGCGTCTCCCCGGCCACTCTGGGCGGCTAGCTAGGGATGATGGGAGTTTTAGTCCAACAACAGCTGGAGACCCAAGTTTGGGAGACCCTGCTCCTAGTGCCTTTGCCTTACTTAGAGATGACAAATTAGAAAGTGAAATATTCATCCTTCTATGAAGAAATGCTTCTCTACAGCCTTACAAAAGTTTATTAACAGGATTTTATGTGTTCTTTATAAATTCAAACCCCATTCTTCTGACACATGAAATCCTGTGTGTGGTATGACTCAAAAGCAGGTGGGAAGAAAAAGACTTGTAACACAAAAAAGTAACTATTTCTGTAGTGGGAGTTTCAAACTGTTAATATCAAACTATAATTTAATTAACAGCATGTTAGTGAGGCTGATATTTAATTATTATAAAACCAGGACAACAGTGTAACATATTCCTAGGATAATCATTTGTGCATTTCATCCCTTTCCCTCCTCCCCCAGACAGAAGTGGTTCAGACATAGCTCAAATGCTTGATATCTATTCCCATTACTTACAGCCTATATATGGTATTGAAGGCAACAGCTGCAGCTTGTATTATTTCCGTCTATTGCCTTGTCAGTGTTGTATGCAGTTAGTTGCTATCACATCTCAAGTGAACTCCTAGATAAACTTTAGCTCACAAATACCACAATCACTTTGAAACAAATATAGGTTGCTTCAGATACTGTTTGTTCTCAAGCCAAAAGGAAATCGGAAGATATGGATTTGACATTCTTAATTTGCTGATGTAATTTTCTCATATCAGGAAACGGTATATAAGGAAATACTCACTGAATCTAATTGTGGAATGCAACTCTTTCATACTATTTTGTGGGACACTGATTCCTGATTTATGATGATGCTTGTCTTTGTATCCTGCAGCCCCATCCTATTGGCTCCTCTTGCTTCTGCAATGGAAATGCTAGCAGAAGCTAAGGGACTCTGGAACTTAGAGTTGCTTAGAGAGCTTATTACACAGAGAGGTACAGTTCTCTTTAGTTTTCAAGCTACAAGTCTTAGTTTTTTGTACAAACTCCCTTGCTATCTGTTTTAGAGGAGAACCTGGGCCGGCAGTTTTATGATTGAAATGCTGTATGTTCTTTCTTAATGCTGCTTCTTTTTGCCTTTAGTAAATATCAAAAGATTGTACAAGTTGTGGGCACACGTTAAAGATAGTTTTGGTAGTCAATGTTATAATACAGTGGTCAGCAATTTTAGGACAAATCTGCCTGTTCTCTTTTGGGATAAATTGGTAAAGTGGTACCTCGGGTTACATACACTTCAGGTTACATACACTTCAGGTTACATACTCCACTAACCCAGAAATAACGCTTCAGGTTAAGAACTTTGCTTCAGGATAAGAACAGAAATCGTGCTCTGGTGGCACAGTGGCAGCGGGAGGTCCCATTAGCTAAAGTGGTGCTTCAGGTTAAGAACAGTTTCAGGTTAAGAACGGACCTCCAGAATGAATTAAGTACGTACCACTGTACTTGGTATCATTTACTGTTTGCCTAAATCAAATTTGTAAAAGACTTTAAAGTAATTATTTTAATTCATTAAGTTTATTATTGTTTGCACAGATGAGTTATCAACCAATCACACCATTGATGCATGTTTAAATATTGATTTAATCTAAGAATTTATAGCTACAAATTAGAATTGCTAATCACCCACTTCAGTAATCAACACTTTAGACCTGTTGGGATTGGCTCAGTAGCATGTTGGACGCCTTCCGACCTGAGGGGCTCATCTTCCAGCGTCATAACTTTTATATGCCTGTTGTCTTTGTCCATGGAGTTTTCTTGGCAGGGATACTGGAGTGGCTTGCCAGTTCCTTCTCCAGGTGGATCACATTTAGTCTAAACTCTCCGCTATGACCTGTCCATCTTGGGTGGCCCTGCATGGCATAGCTCATAGCTTCCCTGAGCTATTCAAGCCCCTTCGCCACGACAAGGCAGTGATCCATGAAGGAGTCAGCCGGACACAAAATCTCATAATCTCTAAACTATCTTTCTTTCAGATATCATCAAATAACCTCTCTAGAGAGTAACTGCCTCTCTAAAGCAAAGCCCCCTCCCCATTTGTGACTGAGGGCCCAACTAGATAAAGTGCTGATTGCATGAATGCAATTAATGTGCATGTTTTTTGTTATGTAAGTAGCCACAGGGAAACTATTTATGTGACAAAAATATGCCCATAATATGCAGTAAAATGCATGGGTTTGGGAAGGGGGAGTCTAATTCTTTCTGTCTGCTTCTCTCCCAACAAGAATCGTCTTTCTTTTTGCATTTTGCCATTGGTGTTTTGAGGGAAGGTTCAATCACTGCCAATGGGAGACTCCCTTGAAATGCAAATAGCAGCTGCATAGAGTAGTGTGTTTATTTGTTTTTGTCTGTGAGAGAAACTTCCACAGTCCTGAGTTTGATCAGACTTGTGGCTGACTTTGCATATAACAACAAAAAAGGCTTGTCTTGTTTGTTCCAATAATTACAACAGTAGGGAAGGACAACAAGCTAAAGGTATACCCTTGCATCAAAAATAACAGCTTGTGGCATACATTTTCTCCTTTTTTATCATGCCAAAGTGGTTCAAGGTGAAGTGAACGAACAACGTAAACCAAATACTTCAGGGCAATATGCTACAGAAATGGTAAAAGCAGGTTGAGGGTGTTTTAAACTAAGTGTACAGCTAATTTAAGGTCATGCGTAATGTTCAAATCTCCCCTGGAAACTTCAGCTAGCGAACATTATTGCTAATGTTGCTCTGGAAAATTAGAGCTGCCAACCTGAGGGTTTCAGAGTGGGTGACTGTATTCCTGGCAGACGGAGCAAGCTTTTATAACTCTTTGTGGGAGGAGAAAGGAATGCCCATTGCTTTCAGCCTAGCTTTCTCAGAGTGGCAGCTAAAAGCAGATGTCTCTAGAGGGAAGGGGAGGTGAAGACCAGAACAAGTAAGGGAGGATATAGATTGAAGGCTTAAATTCCAGGCATGCTTGTTTGGAAGCAAGTTCCATTGAAACGTTTGAGCGGCCAACATCAGCCAGTGCCCCTCTGCAGCAATGCCTAGATAATGACCTTTAAAGTTACGTTTAATTCACTTTTTTAAAAAAGCTTAACTATCATGGCACAGCGGTGGCAGCACAAGCACCCTTCTGTGCCAGTTTGCTCAGAACGTGTTCATCTGAGGAAAGATCCCTGGATTATCCTCAGTGAGTCAGGAAGACCGCCAGTACTGCTTCAACATTTGCAGTGGCAAAATAGCAGTTAATGAGTAATTGGGGCAATGGAGGGGTGGATGAGCAGGGGCCACAGCAGTGGAGGCAGGGGATGACTTTGAGGGTGATGCAGCAACTGGGTGGGTGGGTCATTGAGGAAAGTGAGCATGGGGCCCGCCTGGGCCACCTCTGCTGCCTGTGGTAATTGTCTCATTCTGCCTCATGGTAGTATCACTCCTGAAACTCAGATTTCTCTCTAGATCCAGTTATAGGAAGACTTGTATCTCATTAAACAAAGATTAATTTTTGGTATAAGAAAATATAAAAGTTTGACCAGGCAATAGGCCATTTGCTTGCATATAGGAGGCAGGCTGCCTCCACACGAACTTCCCTGTATATGAGTGCCTCACCCCCTCTGTGTATGACTGCCTCTCTCACACACCCCTTTTCATGTTGAGTAGGGAAGATCCAACATGAACAGAAGGCTCCATACAATCAGGAGCCCTGAGTGCATATGAGTAGAAGCCCCCTTCAAACCTTCCCTGCACAACATAAGAACATCAGGGACTGGGCAGACAAGTTTTGGGATGTTGAGGGTTGGATCAGCAAGGCCCCAAGCTCCCAACTTGAATTGTTATTTCCAGTTCAGCCATAAGGTCTAATCAGGGCTCAAGTGGAGTGCTGGACAGAAAGCAGAAATGAATTGGAGTTCAAAACAAAGAACAGGGGTGACAGTGGATCACAGAATTCAGTGTGGTCTTTTCCATTCCTGTACATGATAGGGCTGTACAGTAGCTCGCTCCTTCCACAAAGATGAGTCTGGGTGCCTGTGGAAAAGTGGAATGTGAACATCTTATCACAGTTGCTATTGCACTGTTCCTTGGGCTTTGATAGAAGGGTTGCCTGGTTGTGCTTGTGGGAAAATTGTTGAGTCTTGCTTTGTTGAAGGGTGTGTATGTTTCTCCTCTTTCTATTTCTCTTTTTATTCATGACAACTTCTGCTTGGGCATGTGACCTTTCATTTCATGCCCCCTCCCCTGGCAAACGTAATGCTGTTTTAATCTCCAATCTAAATTTGTCTTTCCCTTATCATTCATTCTTGATCATCAGAGCGCTGCTATTTTACATGCAGAATTAATCAATCAGTTCTTTTCCTGCTTTCCTTCACATTCCCCCCCCATTTCCCTTTCTCAGTCTGCCTTGCAGTAATAAATTCTCTTTGCCAAGTTAATCAGTTCTCTTATGTCCCATTTCCCCCCTTCCCTGAATTCAGTGATCTCCCCCCCCCCCTGTGCCCAACAAATCTATTAGCTCTACTGTAGCAATTCTTCAAAGCTGCAGCCAGCAGTCTCAGTATGTCTTTCTAGGCTAGGGAGATACAACTTGAAAACAGTCTAATGTATTGATTCTTCTTTCTTTTTATTCTTGTGAGAGTTTTCTTAAGGAAATAGGGATGGTTTCATTTTTGCTCTTGGCATTGGTGATGCAAAGCAGTTATAAAACAAATTAATGTCGTCAGAATTGTAATGCTGGAAGGAACCAGTGGGTCATAAAGTTTTACCCCTGCCGTATGCCCAGACCTGGCATCTGTCAGCCTTTTTCTCCCAGATTGACAGCTGCTTTGTATGTTAATGCATTGTACATGCTAAAAAAATTAACAGGAAACATTTAAACCTGTGTTTGACTTGGGTACACTCCACAGTGAACTGATTAGCAATTGTTCCCAGTGGTATGCAGCCACACTGCAAGATTTGGAGATTCTATGGTATTGTGTTGAAACAGCCCCAGAATGAATAAGTTGTACTAGACAAACAGTCCACTTGGAGTAAGTACACAATGACTGTAAAGTGGATGGCTCTAAAACTACACAATACTCCAAAGTTGCATTGTGCTGCCTTTTGCTCCAGTGTTTATAAACTACAACACAGAATGATATACCAGTATATTATAAATCATATCCTATATTAAAAAGCTTGCCAACAAAGGTCCGTATAGTTAAAGCTATGGTTTTCCCAGTAGTGATGTATGGAAGTGAGAGCTAGACTATAAAGAAGGCTGATCGCCGAAGAATTGATGCTTTTGAATTATGGTGCTGGAGGAGACTCTTGAGAGTTCCATGGACTGCAAGAAGATCAAACCTATCCATTCTTAAGGAAATCAGCCCTGAGTGTTCACTGGAAGGACAGATCCTGAAGCTGAGGCTCCAATACTTTGGCCACCTCATGAGAAGAGAAGACTCCCTGGAAAAGACCCTGATGTTGGGAAAGATGGAGGGCACAAGAAGAAGGGGGTGACAGAGGACGAGATGGTTGGACAGTGTTCTTGAAGCTACCAACATGAGTCTGACCAAACTGTGGGAAGCAGTGGAAGACAGGAGTGCCTGGCGTGTTCTGGTCCATGGGGTCACGAAGGTTCAGACACGATTAAACGACTAAACAACAAATATTAAAAAGCAATAATTGGCATGATGCATAGGTAGAAACTGGTGTATTGTAGCATGAAAATGAATACATTGTCATGTAATTTTAAGCTTCCCTGCCTTAGTTATTGTTTCCCCTAATAAAAAATGCAAAAAGGAGAAAACTTTTCACAAAGGTGAACTATTTCCTTTCGGCTCCACATCTCTGTAAACCTGAAGCATCTGTCAATGTGCCTCTGGGGGTGAAGCCAACAGCTGCACAAGCAGCACCGAAGTGACCTCCCCGGGCCGCAAGCCTGGGCAGTGTGGAGGTCTTGGGCTGCCTGGACGAGACGAACCCCCCTCAGCCTCACTGATGTGGTCCAAAGGAAAGCAGATGAATTTGTTTATGGACTGCAGCATTATTTGTATCTTTATTTTACAGGTGAAGCTTTAAGGGTAGCTGCAAAAAAGTTCACAGATGATCCTTGTTATTTGCCTAAAAGGGAGGCCGTTGTCCAAGTAGCACGTGCTCTTCTGGCTGCTGTTACAAGGCTTCTTATTCTGGCAGATATGATTGATGTCTCATACCTGTTGCAACATCTAACCATGGTAAGTAGCTACTATGGTCAGCAAATGACATTTCCCATATTCTCGGCTACCAAGCCTTCTTAATTTTCAGTTTTTTTGAGTAAATAATTAAAATATTCATTGATTGATTGAGTTTACTTATATGCAACCTTTCCACAATGAGCTGTGTCCAAAGCAGCTTACAGCAAACATTCAAAACATTGAAATACAGATAACTGGAAATACAAATATACAAAAAGCGGAACATGTCAGTAAATTCAGATTCATGTTGGTAAGCCATGGAGCTTGCTACTGATGAAGGGAAGGATTGGATTTCGAATCACTGCAGCTCAACCTGCAAATTCCATTATATCAAATGTGTTGGGAGTTAGACTTTTTATTTTTTAAACTGACCTGGGGCTAATTCAGACTTTCAGACAGAACTGGTATTAATTCCTCTTTTTAATTTTTATAGCACCTTACTATTGGTCCCCACCCCTCCAGTCTTTATGACCTTGGCTGTGGATGATTTTAGCTGTTGGTGTGAGTTTATGGTGTTGTTCTTAGTTATAATATGTGGTTATGGTACTATATTTCCATTATTTTTCTTCTGGTAAAGTATTTTGTTCAGTTTGCTTTGAATAGGCTGTATAGAATTCCTAAAAATAAATGAACAAATAAATCTTTAGAAATGGGAGGTGTTTTTTTTTGTGTTTTTTGTTTTCAAAAGCAACAACCAAGCCATGGCTCAACTCTAACCAAAGTTAATTATGCTCTAGTTCCATTGAAATCCATGAGACTTAAGTTAGTCATGGCTAACTAGTTCCATTGATTCTAGTGGGACTTAAACATGACTTACTATCAGATAGATCAGGGCAAATGTTTCATTTTTATGAACAGCCTATGGCATCTCTAAGGAGCAAGGAACACTTATACTGCTTTTGCTGTGCTCTTGTTTTATATAACAACATTTCTGTACAGCATGCATCCTAACAACAATCCTGTTGCCCCCACTCCCACTTTAGAGAAGGTAGAAAAGAAAGATATTGGCCTTCCTAAGAGGCATGGGCTCAAATCCAGATTATCTAGAAGCAGTTTTGTCACCTTAGGCTCAGAAGACAGGATTACATGGTATGCACATACATTTACCTTCATATGACATTCATGTAGGTTTTGTAATAATGTGTATTTTTTGTAATCTGTAATGTAATGAATGGTTTGGGATGCTGCATATGGATGGTAATACAGAAATGCCTCATAAATGAGCACCTACTGTTTTTGTTATTTGTTATTAGCTGTTTTCCGCTTTCTTTTGAAATATTTCGGCAAGTATTTAGTTTTTGCTTTGTTTTAAATCTTGTAGACCTAATTTTAAAAAGCTGAAATGTGCATAGTAACAATATCAATTGAAAAATATATCACTATAGTATCAATGAAATTAGACATCAAGGCAGCATTCCTTCCTCAATGTCTTTTCTGTACAGAAATACATTTACTTCTAGAGGCTTTTAAGATTGAGTTTTGGAGACCTGCTAATGTGTGTCCTCCTCTGTGGGACCTCACTGCAGTACTTTAACATCCTAAGCAGTGCTTTATTTCTAGGAAAAAGTGACAGTATGCACCATGCTCCATCCATTCCCCCATCCCGACACCGTTTACCTGTGCATTGTCCATTCAGCTGTAAACTGGAAGAACTGATTTCCATAGCGACTAATCTTGGAAGAGGGGGAGAGATGATATATGTAGCCAAAATGCAGAGAATGCATTTCCACAATGGGATCAGAGCTGAAATTGTATTCCCTTATATGCATGCTATGTCTGTGGACAAACTACATTTCAAGCACGCCCCCCCCCCCCGTCATGGGAACTACAGCTTACTTATTACAGAACTACAATTCCCAGCACCCTTAAACTACAGTTTCCAGGATTATTGGTGGGTGGGTGGGTGTGAAACGTGTATGCAGACTATTTCTGTTGAAAGGCAGGTAGCAGTTTCCAAGCAGTCATTGAAGCAGCTACATGTAGAACATACCGCAGTGGTGCATCTGTGAAACTGCACCCTGGATTGGAGGTCACTGAGGAAGACCAGTGTCCTATTTTAATAGCACATGTTAGTTTATACAGGCACTGTGAGTGAAACAGTTCAGTTTTTTTAAAATAAAAAATACACACTTTTATTTATAATCCACGATATTCCATAGACTGAGTGCAGAGCAAGGATAGAATGTTGTTTTCTGTTGAGCATTATTATTATTATTATTAATTTATTTAGCCCACTATGTTTTTTTATATCTAAGCTCCATCAGATTTCTGAAATTTGACTTGCCACTATGCTTCATATAGCAATACTAACCAATCTTAAGTAATCATCTTGTGGGTACTTTCAGTACTTCTGAAACTTTTCTGGTTACTTTATTGTGTGAATTGTTAGAAATTGCTAAAACGATTGAAAACCACACAAGTGTGCTGTTGAATATTTCAGAAATATGGAGCATATACCAAAGAATACTATAATCGTCTCCTTTCCATTTTCTGAAAATGTAGTATTCATGGAAAACAAACCATCAGTAAAGAATGATTTTCTCTCCTTACAGAGCATGTTAGACAGCTGTATAATCTTCCTCTACAGTGCCCAGCACATTTCCTAGTTCTGTTCTGTGGAAGTAGTAGTATATTTTTCATTGCTTTGCAGTGCTTGTTCATCATACTGCATCTGACAAAAGCATTTCTTTTTTATGTTGTCACATTAATTAGAAAATAGACTGAGATGACCAGGTAACTTTAACATATGCTGTTGAATAGCTATCAAGCGCTAATAGCATTTTGGTCGCTGCCATCCAGGGCCAAATTCTAATACAATTGAAATCTGTAATGAGTTCTGACTTTGCTTTTTTCTATCCAAAGTCTTTTAACTTTCATTATTATATTTTAGAGCTCCCTCAGGTAATTGAAATATTCTTAACTATGGAACTGATCCAAGAAAAGGCATTTGAACTTCTGCAGTACCTTAGAAATGGTTGTGCAGCACTGAGAGCAACCCTTCTCAGAATGTTTGCTAGTTCACGTCAATTAAAAAGGCAATTTTTAAAAATATATGTCTATAAAGCTTCCCCTGGAATGTGTTCTTCTATAGTGGCAATGCTGACATATTGTACTGTTACTTCATGAGGATTTTGGCTGTTAAGGTTTGTCCATTAATCATCTGAGAGCAGATGAAGAGGTTCTTTGCTTTCCAGTTCCATTGCTCCAAGGTTTTCTAATTTTCATAGAATAAAATAGGAGTTTGATCACTGAACCGAAATTAATTTTAAAGGTTATGTCATTCACTACAAAATGAAACTGCTGACCAAGTAAAAGATTTGTTAAATGTATGAAATGGTGGGAGAAGGGGGCCAAATCCATAAATGGGTTTTGGCACAGCATTTTATCGCCTTAGTGTCAGAGACATACTGTCTGGTCTGGGGTGTGCAGTGCATGAAATGATACTGTATAGAATAGCTATATTGTGGAGGATTATTAAAATTCACATCATGCAGTTCCTGCAAATGTGCCCATTGCTCATCAGAATTAGGTTAGGAACTGGTTTTTGAAGCACTGTAACACCTGTGTCTCCTTGCTAATGTGAGACCCTCAGTCCCAGGCATAGTGGTTTTAATTATATATTACATCAGTTAAGATAAAATGAAATGTGATCAAAGTTAATCTAAATAGTAGGCAGGAATTCTATCATGCAACTTTTGATACTAGTCTATAACGAGCACTATAAAAATGGTGGCATGCCATACAATCTTTACTATAGTCCAGTGTCTGTAAAGTCTGTATAGTTAGTGAGAGTGGTGTCAGTACCAGACTGTCCTGTTTCACTTCATAGTCTAAGAACTTTTTTGTATCTTTATTCTTGTTCTCTTGTTGGACCTTTATGTCCCATAAGTACACACCACCTTAAAATAAAGAACCTGGTAGCACAGGAGTGTCAAGCACTGACATTGTTCCTGATGTCATGCTGATGTTTGCATAGTGATTATATTAGTTAAAATGTAGGTTGCATTGTGTGACTTGACTGAGCTCCATGAAGATTATGGAGGTCTGGTTGTTGCACATTTCAGTGCAGAGTTTTAGCACCAGAGTTTTAGCACATCCACGTTTAAAGTACATTTGCTGTAGCAGAATAATACTATTTATTTATTTTTTTACTAAGTAATACTCATTTGTGACCACCATTACAAATATTAGCTTCCTACTGTTAAGTGAGTGTCCTGTATGCAGATGTGCTGGGTAGCCTTGTACATGTGCACCTTACTGCCTCAAACTTTTAGTGAGTAGCTTTTTAGAGTTAGGCTGAAAGGAAGCCAACAGTCTGTGACTTGCTTGCCTCCACCTTAGGGTACTCCAGAGACAGGAGTACATATCTTCCCAGATCATCTTCTTCCTATAAGCTCCTTTGAAGTATGAGACTGATGCTCCCTTGGAATCTGAAAAGCTATATGCATGTAGGGGGGGGACAGTTTGTCTTGAAGATGTGCATCCACAGGAAAGCTGACACAGCCCCTCTGCTTGAGCAATCACAGCCTGTTTCCAGCAGGGGAACTGTAAAGGCCCATCTACAGACTCAAGTCCATCCAAGCTGGCTTTTGCATGCATATCACCTGCTGGATCAGAAACCAGGATACAAATGTAGGTGTGATCTATTGATGCTGCATGGCCAGTGTTGGATTTACATACAAGTATAAGCTAAACAAGCTATAGTTTAGGGCCCCACTCTCTTAGGCCCCCCCAAAAAAAATTAAAGGAAAAAACACCTGGATGTACATTTCCAAAATATAAGATAAAAAAACACAAATAAAATAAAACCTACATACACAACAGTGTTTTGTCTTGTGTAGGTCCATAAATTACCATATAGTATATTCAACACAAAAAACAGTGACAATTTGTTGTTGACAAAAGACAGCTGGACATATAAAGGGCCCCGTTACCTTCAGTAGCTTAGGGCCGCATCAAACCTAAATCCGGCTCTGTGCATGGCTTAAAAAAGATTGCATACCTGAATTTAAAGCAATGCAGTGTGGATGGACAGCATCTGAGTTAAAATGTTTGTCTGAATCCATAATGTGGGACCAGTATATACTAACTGCAATCCATGGGCCTGTGCTTTTCTGCATATCATTGTACACTCTGTAACATTTCCCTTCCAGTTTGTGTTTGTAACCATAGTAACTGTGTACTTCTCAGCAATTAATGATTTGATGCATTTAAAGCAGCTGAGAGCTAAAGGCTTTTTATGTTCCAGTAGCAGATACTGAGACACATGGGGAATACTCTGGATTCCCTTGTTTGAGCATTGCACATCCAACAGGTGTTTCTTAAATGTGAAAGAAAAGCTTTAGTAAATAAAAGCATTGAACAAAGTTTAATTGCAAAACCATCCATCTCTCTTAATTGAAAGTTAGTTCAAGCATAATGTGCAGGAATAAACTGAATCATTGATGGATGCAAATGGTGGAAAATAGTTTTTCATCAAAATGAGTCGTCCATACATTAATTGTGTAAACTAGGCTTGTATGCCCTAATTTACCTCAAGGTCAAGAAAACATTTTTGGACAATGAAATGGGAATTGAATTTAAAGTTTGAATCTCTTGAGACAAAACATGCATGTCTTGCTCATACAAAAACATATATGAAATAATAATTGTATATCAATGCAGATGATGTTTGAATTCCCAAGTTTACTTATTTATAAGCCAAGCCCAAGCTCCTCTGAAATTCAAGCTCAGTTAGTTTGGACCCAGCCCCAGTCTAGCTATTCTCACCAAAGCAGCTGCCCTCTTCTATTTCACCTGGAAAACAACAACAGAAACCCAGAGAACTAAATTTCCCAGTGATCTTGATATCCACAGTGGTGCTACCACCACCTAATATCTTTCTTGCCACTAACAGGTAACTTTTGGAGAAAAGGGGCAGACATTACTAGGTGCCCCAGTGAGGGGCAGCTCCTGTTTGGGTTGAGGGTACAGAGGGGAAGCCACCAAGAGGCACCGTCATGTTCCCGATAGTGTGGCTAGACCTGGTGTCAAAGCAAATAGATCCCAATTATTCTTTCTGAGCCTATTTCTAATTAAGCATGGAATGTTTTAAAATAATATTTAACCCCCCTCCTTGTTTGGCCATAGGTTCAAAGGACATTTGTGTGTCTTCAAAATGCATCTAGTAAATCTGAACTACAGAAAACATATAAAAACCTCCAGAAAGAGTTGAAAAAGCTGGACCATTTGGCATTCAAACGACAACAGGTAAGAAACTTTAGTAGCCCAATCATATGTGTTTGTACATTTGGATCACCAATTTTCAAACCCAAGTACGTAAATGTTGCTACCACGTGCAACTTCTGTTTATTTCAATATGATGTGTGCCCTGAATTTTACCCACAATGTCTTATGTAGGTGTAAACTGAGGCTGTTTGCAATGTTTTAAAAACTAAAAAATATCACTACCCCCCCCTATTTCACTGAGGTTTGTTTTCTTAATGCCAGGACAAAAATATAGGGTACAGCCCAGAATCCATAGGACACACACATGCACAACAGATACTAATGTATTATTCTTTTTGTGGAAAAGTAGCTTGTGCTCACCTTTCAATGTGTTTAGCCAGTGAATGATATGATAGCAATGACTGACAGTTAGGAAAGCAGACCTAGCTAATTAGACAAAGATAAGGCTGGAGTGAAACACACCCATTGTCCAGACTAGAGAAGGAACTTCTCAGTTTATTTCAAGCAGCTTATTTTTAAAGTTATATTGTGTTCTTCCCTGGTGAAATGATTGCTTCCAAGGGATGGGGGAGGAATCCGGAAATCAGATTTGGTTATTTTCCCTGCTCTTGCAGCTCCCATGCCCAGAGGGTTGAGGGGCCCTCCAGAGCAGATGTAGGAGGACTGTGGAGGACTGGGGGGGGGAGGGAATTGTTAAAAATTGTTTCCCTCCCTGTTCTGCTGACAGAAGTCTTACCACCACCTGAACTACATAGTATTCTTCTAAGCTGCTTTGGATACTCCTGTAGAAAATCAGGGTGTAAATAAAGGGTTGTTGAATTATTTTGAACCCAGGTACTCAATTGAAAAAACCCTAAAATACAGACCTTTCCCAGCACTTTTATATCCAGGAATGATATAACTATCTCTATTCTATCCTTTCCTATTTTCTAAACAAAAAACTTTTGAGGACTACTTGGTGCTCTGAGGAATAAAATAATACCCTTTCAACGGGTTTGTTTTAAAACACTAGATTTCTCTTCTACATTTCTTCCGTATCAATAAATGGTCAATTATTCACCAGTATCATGCTCAGTGCCTTCTAGCAATTGTTCTAAACTCTAATTACACATTAGGTAGAACAGGGGTAGCCAACCCGGGGATCACCAACCTGACACCCAAGGGTGCCCAGATGCCTGCGAAGGCTTTCATTGGTACCCTGGACAGATGCCCAGACTCTGGGCTTCCTTTTTTCTTCTTAAAAAGTAAGGGCTTGATTCAGCTAAGTAGTTGCACTAGCAGGCAGAAATGTGTGTGCTGACAGATCCACCAAATTAGCACAGCACCAAATTCCTCTTAGTCTCTAGCTCTCCTAAAAAAGAAGCTACAATGCAAAACGTGTCACATTAGCAGCAAGGTCATTTCCCCTGCTACATTTCAAGCTGCATTTGCAGAATGTTGTTCACATCAGAGAGTGGGTGGGGGTGTCTTCACCCAATGTGCATGACCCCCCTCTAGCCCCTCCAGAACTGAAGCTGCCATCTGCACATGCACACTCATCAAATGTTCACATTACTGTTCATTTCACATCCAGTTTTCTAGAAGAAAGCTGAAGAAGTTGTTTGAGGAAAATATTGCATTATTGTTAAAAAACTACAGTACGGAATTGATAAGGATTGCAGCTAACGTTGTGTGAATGCTGCTTCAAAAACTACCAGTGGGAGTGCACTGGATGCAGAGTAAGCAGTAATGTGAACATATGCAAAGTCTGAGATGAGATACCAGGTTCATCCACACTGTATTTACAAATACATATATTTTATGATGTTATGGATCATATTTTCTATGGCAAAGGTAAATTCAGATTAAATAGGTGGTGGGGGGAACTGTCTGGTTTTTTTGATGCCAAAAGATCACGTGAATGCTCTGAAAGACTTCTAGGAGCCTATGAACTGGTATACAGTGGTACCTTTAGTTACAAACTTAATTCGTTCTGGAGGTCCGTTCTTTAACCTGAAACTGTTCTTAACTAGAGGCGTGTTTTCGCTAATGGGGCCTCTTGCTGCCACTGCATCGCCAGCACACAATTTCCGTTCTGATCCTGGGGCAAAGTTCTCAACTCGAAGTAACTCTTCCAGGTTAGCGGAGTTTGTAACCTGAAGCGTTTGTAACCTGAGGCGTTTGTAACTCGAGGTGCCACTGTATTGTGTGACTTCCTTTTTATCCTGTTTTGTTTTTTTTTTTTTTTACTGCCAGGAGGTGGCAGTGTTTTCAAACATATCTCCATTCATTTTGACAGCATTTATTTCTTCTGGCTGGTGGTTTAGCATCAGATACTGTAAGCTGCAACCTTTAAAGGGTTTATTTGGCAAGGGCAGATTTTAATAGTTGAAGCCAAGGATTAAGGGCCCATTTGCTTATTGTTAGAAAGTATTTTTGTTCTTTGTTTTAATGTAAAAGGAAATGAAAAATAAAATATAAAACTTGGCCTTTTGTGACATCTCAACCATGAGTGGTGCAGCTCATTTATTTATTGTATGTAAGTTGTTACTTTGTTGAATATATAATAATTTAATTCTTAGGAGCAATATAAGCATTTATTTATTTATTTTATAAAGCTGGCTAATTAAATATTTAATCTTCTGATAGCCTTAATTCATTTGTTTTTAGTTGAAATTGCTAGTTATTAACAATCTTATTCAAGCTTCTTTTAACACAAACAGGATTCTCCTGCATCATTTGTGCATGAAGCAGAAACACTATGTAGTATAAGAACACTGATGTAGTTGTAGACAAACAGTGCTGAATTCTTTTAAATTGGTTCATTGCTACTGACACTGATAAAAGTGGAACAATTCAGGACAACTTGCACGAGGCTTTTGCTGTTCTGCTTTGGTAGTTGGGAGCCCCACAGCCCAGGGGATGGAGTTGGGGAGTTAGATCTGGAAAACCTTCCTAGCTTTTCAGAGGTAGAATCTTGGGCTGGTTTCCCCCCTCTGCTGCTCAGTTGTGAAGACAGTATTTAGATGAAGATTCTACAACATTCTGAATATCAATAAGGCTTTAAAAATGATTATGAAGTACGGTAACAGTTCCTGATGTTCACTTTAGATCTTTACATCTGTAAGAGGCCTTGTTGTAATTGCATGTTTTTGGAATCGCATTCTACCTGGTCCTTAAAACTGTACTAGGAATTTCATCAGTTTTGCAATAGGGGGTGGGCAAATTGTGACTCCCTGAGTGATCTTAATGATATGCTGTATTTTTATTTTGCTTTTATAAATTGAGCTGGATTTGTTTTATTGTAGCATTATTTTACTGCTTGTTTTGATGCTCTATTGTATTGTATGCTGCCCTGGATCATATGTTGATGGGTGGACTAAAAATATTCTTCCTGCCCCTTGCTGTGATAATAGTGGAATGTAATATCATCTTAAAATTGTTTTAGCTAATTAGTCAATTAGAAAAACGGAGGGGTTATAAGATCATCATATATGTATTAATATTACGACCTGTTTCAGCAGTACATTTGTCAAACTAGGTATTTGGTTAAAACAGTAATGTTCTTAATGTTGGTAGTGCCTTTGGTGTGCCTGTGGCACTGCTGGCTCAAATTCAAAGGATGTTTTGTTTCTGCTTAGATTTCTCTGATTATATAGTGACATAATAGGTGACAACAGAGCTTTAAAAATGTAAAAATACCACCCCACTCTAATGTAGATGTTAAGGTAGTTGTTTGATTTTGATTGTATACCCCGAGGCTAATAATATGTGATAAAAGAGCTTTTAATTTGTCTGTGCGGAAAGATTTTTAATTGATCATGAATTATTTAAACAGTGCTATTTTAAGGCATATAAGAATATGTCATGACCACCTCTTTGTGAAGATAAAAAACTGTCAGACAAAAACATATCAGTTCAATAGAAATTCTTAGACATATTTGGGTGTGCAAAGTCGTGTTTCCTGTTTCCAGAAGATGGAGCAAGAATATCAGTCTTTTGGTGCACAAAATGTGCATCCATTGTACAATAAGCATTTGGTCCAATTCATCAAGGGTACGGTGGGGATTTGCATACATAGGGTTTGGGAACCAGTGGCCCTTCAGATGTTATTGGACTACAACTCCCAGAATCCCTCACTGTCGGTCATGCTAGCTGAGACTGATTTGAGTTAGGGTCCAATAATGTATGGAGAACATAGGTTCCCTACCATGACCAGATGGGACAGTAGAGTTCTGTTCTGCTCTCCCATTATGCTTCTTCCTCTGGGCTGGAGTCCTTGGAGTCCACTGAGAGCACTGTGACCTCTTAAGGCTGGAGAGGTGCTTGCATCATGAGCTCCTCTGATGCTGGAATTCCCAAGAAGGCAGGGGCTATCTAAGACAAGACTCTAAAGACAAGTCCATTCCAAAGTCTTATCCACAACCTTTTCCCCTTGAGGATGGGGAGTTGGAGACCTCAGTTATGCCAAGAGGTTTGTATCCAGTGGTGACTTTCTCTTTGGAAAAAGAATTTCAACTTTTAGAAGTTGGGCCTTATTGATTTTTGCTGTACCTATTGCACCCCTCCATGTCATATTCCTTTCTCCTCCAGAGAATCTTTAGAACTGGTTTCAGGGAACTGGTGACTTGTGCTGAATTTCAGGAGCAGACCTGCTTTCTGCTAAATGAAAACCACCATTGTATACAATTCTGAGACTTAAGCTTAAAAAGAGAAAGATGCCGCAAGGAAAGGCTGCTGTTATTGCCCACCCCAATCTCCGCTGAGTGGTAGCAAGATTTCAGGGATCTTGGCACTTAACCATTGGCACTTACGGTAACCATTTTTTTTTTCTTCAAGATTATAAACTTTATTTCTTTCAAATTGTACACAAACCACAGACAAACAAAGATTTATCATAACAAAAAAAATATGCATCATATAAATTACCGAGTCATTACATCTTGTTACAACTTATTTCCAATTTGATCCCTCCCCCCTCCCTCCATTCTTTCCTCCCCTCCCCTCCCCTCTGCTTCACAGTTTACCTTACATGTTGTCCTTAATGTCTGTTAATCTATCCGCACATCCTTTTATCTAACCAATTTTCTTTTACAACTTGTTCGTTTGGATCTTTACCATTCTGCCAAGAGGTTGGCTCTCTTAACATATAATTTAAAATAATTTTTAAGCGTTTCCCAATTCTTTTCTATCTCCAATTTACCTTTCCCTTGTAATTCTTCATATTTTACTGCCCAATTATAGTAAGTCAATAATTTTAATTGCCATTCCTCTTTTTCCGGTACTCTTTGAGTCTTCCAGTTTTGCGCTACCAACAATCTCGCCGAGACCGTGGCATATAGTAATAGGTGTCTATCTTTAGCCTGTATTTCATTTTCCATCATTCCTAAAAGAAATAACTCCACACTTTTTCTAAAAGAATATTTAACCATTTTCTTTATCTCCTTATATATCATTTCCCAAAACACTTTAATTTCTTTACAAGACCACCACATGTGCATGAATGTACCTATTTCTTTTTTACATCGCCAGCATTTGTTGTTTTCGTTCTTGTAAATTTTTGCCAGTTTGACCGGTGTGAGGTACCATCTGTATTGCATCTTCAATAAATTTTCCTTGATGTCGTAATTTGGGGTTAGGTGGTTATCCCTCCTCCATAATCTTTCCCATTTCTCTAACATTATTGGCCGGCCTAAGTCTCGACCCCATCTTATCATGGCTTCTTTGATTTGTTCCTCCTCTGTCTCCCATTGCAATAAAATTTTGTATAAATTTTTTGTGTGGCTTTTTTGCGAATCCAATAAAATTTCCTCTAATTTTGATTTCCCTTTTGCAAATCCAATTTTTTTATCTTGTTGGAATTTTTGGTTTATTTGGAAATATTGGAGCCAGCTAGTTAAGTATTCTTTCAAATCATCATATGCCTTTAGTTTTAATTCTCCTTCTTTTTCTTCTAATAAATCTCTATAGGTAGGCCAATTGGAGTCCATATTCCTTCTCTTCACTGCCACCATCTCTAGGGGGGATAACCACCAAGGAACCTTTGTCTCAAAGTATCTTTTGTATTTTAACCAAATTCCAAATAACGATCTCCTAATTATGTTGTTCATAAAGATGTTTTGTTTGTTTATTTTCTCTTTCATTAGGTACCAATGCCAGCCAAACCCCAGTCCTTCTCCCTCCAAGTCTAACAAATCATTATTTTTCAGTTCTATCCAGTCCTTGATCCAATATAGTGCTGCTGCATCGTGGTACAATGTTAAGTCTGGTAATCCGAAACCCCCTCTTTCTCTACTGTCTATTAAATTTTTGTGTTTTATTCGGGGTTTTTTCCCATTCCAGATAAACTTTGCGATGTCTTTTTTCCATTCTTTAAAGTAGTCTGTCCCCCCTATTAATGGTAAGTTCAGAAACAGATAGTTCATTTTAGATAGTACGCCCATTTTCACCAGTGAGATTTTTCCAAGTAGTGATATTTTTAATTTGGACCATATTTCCAATTTTCCTTTAATTTGTCTCCATTTTTCTCCGTAATTTTCTTTTAACAGGTCTAAACTATTTGTTGTTATTGAAATGCCTAGATACTTTATTTTTTTTGATATTTTTAATCCTGTGAGTTCCTGTAGTTTTTCTTTTTCTTTATTTTCCAAATTTTTTACCATCATCTTTGTTTTCTCGTAATTTATTTTTAAGCCTGCTAGGCTGCCGTATTCTTTTATAACCTGTAAAGCATTCGGGATGCTATCTATGGGATCTTCTGATGTTATAAGTATATCATCCGCGAAGGCTTTGATCTTATGTTTCGTTTTCCCTATCACCACCCCCTTTATTTTCTCATCCTCTCTTATCGTTTTTAATAGCATCTCCAAAACCATTATAAAAAGGGATGGTGATAGGGGACAACCTTGTCGCGTTCCTCTTGTAATATTTATACTTTCTGTCAATTTATTGTTGATCAGTAATCTCGCATTTTGATTCCCATATATAGCTCCTATTGCCCTTTCAAATTTTTCTCCAATATTTATTTCCTTTAGTATTTCTTTCATAAATTGCCAGGAAACCCTGTCGAAAGCCTTTTCCGCGTCAAGGGATATTATTGCCGCTTTTTTGCCTCTATTATTTTCTAGGCATTCCATTATGTTTATGATGTTTCTTATATTTTCTTTGGCCTGTCTGCCTTTCACAAAGCCTACTTGGTCTTTGTGTATTATATCCGCCAATATATTATTTAGTCTATTTGCTAATACTTTGGTGAAAATTTTGTAATCACAATTTAGAAGTGATATTGGTCTATAATTATGCGGTGATTCTAAGTCTGTTTCCTGTTTTGGGATTAATGATATCACTGCCTCTTCCCATGACTTTGGTATTGTCCCGTTTCTCAGAATATTATTCATCAGTTCCTTCAGTGGTGGTAATGTCACCTCCTCCAGGTGTTTATAATATTCTATTGGTAATCCATCTGGGCCCGGTGTTTTCCCTTTTTTCATGCCTTTGATTGTTTCCTTTATTTCTAGTGTAGTAATTTCTTTATTTAGCATATCGGTTTTTTCTTGGGATAATCTTGGGAGTTTGTGTTTAGTAATGTATTCCTCTATATCTTTCTTCGGTGCTTCTTCATTTTGATATAAGGTTTTATAATAATTTTCAAAAACTTTCATGATCTCATTAATGTTATTTGTAATCTTTCCTTCTGCTTTAATTTTATTTATTAATCTTTCATTTTTTCTTTTTTTTCTTTTCCAACTGAGTAATTTACTAGGTTTATTTGCCCACTCAAAATTTCTATATTTCCATAGTTGGATTTGATATTCCATTTCTTGTTCTATGATTTTTTGATATTGTAATCTCAAGATTTTTATTTCATTTTCTATTTCCTTTTTTCCTGATTTATATAAGTTTTTTTCTTTAATTTTTATCTCTTCTAATAATGTCTCTTTATGTTTTTCCCTTTTCTTTCTGATTATGGCATTTTGTTGGATAAAATACCCTCTTGCCACCGCTTTCCCCGTGTCCCACACTATTTTCGAATCCACCTCTCCATTATCGTTAAGCACAAAAAATTCCTTCATAAGCTCTTGGGCTCCTTTTTTAATCTCGTCGTTATTCAATAAAAACACATTTAATCTCCATTTCCTGTTTATCTCTTGTTTCCCTTCTTCTAATACTATTGTTACCGGGTTATGATCAGAAAAGGTCTGAGGTCCAATCTCTACTTTTTGTATGTGTAGAGTCAATTCCTTGGGTATCCAAATACTATCTATCCTGCTTGCAGTTTGATGTCTATTTGAGAAGAAAGTGAATTCTTTTTTTATGGGAAATTTATGTCTCCAGGCATCTACCATGTCCAAATTACTCATCATTTCTACAAATAGTTTCGGTAGTTTATTTTCTCTCTTTTTCCCTGCATTTGTCGTTCTATCCAACTCAGGGTTGATGACTCCATTTAAGTCTCCCATAATTATTACCCTCTCTTCCACATAGTTCATTAATTGTTTTTCTAGGTTTTTAAAGAAAGTCACTTTACTTCCATTGGGTGCATACACCCCAACCCAAAACCACCTTTTTCCCTCTATTAATGTCTTAACTATTATGACTCTTCCCTCTTTATCCTTCCATACTAGTTCTGGTTCCCATTTATTTTTTACGTATATTACTACTCCTCTTTTTTTCTTTTGGTGTGAGGATATAAATTCTGACCCTAGTTTTTCGTTTTTTAAAACTCTTTCATGTTTTTTATTTACATGTGTTTCCTGGAGGCAGATGATGTCCCAACCTTGTTTTTTTAGTGTGTGAGTTATCCTATTTCTCTTCTTTTTATTATTCAGGCCATTTACATTCCAGCAAAGTGATTTTATCTTCATCCTTTATTAATACTATTATCAAATTTGAATGTATGAGACTTTAAGGATTCGTTCAAGTGGATAGTGTGCCGATTGAGTAAAAAAAAAAAACCACAGATGTGTGTATATAGTTCTTACTCCTCCCCCTTGTCCTCTGCTCCTTCTTCCTCTTCTCCCTCTGCTTCGACCTCTTCTCCCTCTACGTCAGTCTCTACGGCGCCTTCTTCTTCTTCCTCTTCCTGGTCGTGTCGTTGTTCTTTTATCGACTTCGTTTTGCCTCCTCCCAGTTCTTGTAGATACGTTCTTTCAAATCTTTTAGCCTCCAACACAGTCTCGAACCTTCTCCTTCTTCCTTTGAATGTGAATGATAGTCCTTCTGGATATTCCCAGCGGAAGCGGATTCTTTTGGATTTTAGGGCTTTTGTCAAAAACTGATAGTTTTTCCTCTTTTGAATCAACCTGGGAGGGATTTCTTTCAGGATTACTATTTCCTCTCCATCTATTCTTAACTTCTTCCTTCCTTTTGTTTGTAAAATTTTATTTCTCATCCATAAAGTTGTAAAAGTCACTAAGCAATCCCCAGGCCAGTTATTGATTTTTGCTTTTTGTGAGTTAACTCTGAAGGCCTTTTCAATCCGTATTTCAACTTCTTGTTCCTCTAGGTTCAGCCATTTCGCCAGTTCACTGATTATTTTTGTCTCTATTTCTTCATTAGGGTTTTCTGGTATATTTCTGAACCTGAGGGTCTTTTCGCGCAATTGCATCTGTATCATAGATAGTGCATCTTGTGTTGCCTCCTGTATCAATCTCTGTTCTTCCATCTCTTTCTTTATTTTTTCCAATTCCTTTTTCCCTTCGAGAATTTTTTCACAGCATTCTCAGTTGTCAGGCTTTTAGCTTGTATGTCTTGTATTGCTTTTTCCGATTGATTTGCTTTTTCTTCCACTTTCTTCAGGTTTTCTTTAATTTCTAATTTCTCCTTATCATTACTTTCCAATTTCTCTTCCATCTTTTCTATTTTCCCTTCCAATCCTTTAAACCTGTCATTCATTGCGTTCATTTCTTTTTTAATTTCTGTGATGTCCTGTTTGATTTCTCC
Source organism: Lacerta agilis (assembly GCF_009819535.1). Classification (NCBI taxonomy): domain Eukaryota; kingdom Metazoa; phylum Chordata; class Lepidosauria; order Squamata; family Lacertidae; genus Lacerta; species Lacerta agilis. Next base: position 25,673,197 of record NC_046316.1, on the reverse strand, counting down.
AATATCGCCTTTCAAGCTGAGAATTAACTCTCGAAGGTCTGGTTCTTGAGCTTGTTCAGCCATTGAATTTCTCCTTTGCACTGTTATTCCTGTTGTCGTCTTTTTTAGATGTTTGTCCATTGTTATATATATGTGAATATTTTCTCAATACAGATGCAATATGCTTTTCCTCCTCACGATGTCGCTCAACTCTGGTTTATTTATTTAATTATTTGTTTTTTTATTTTTCAACCCAGGTGTAATGTACTTTCTCCCCTCACGGTGGCGCTTAGGTCTGATTTCGTTTATTTATTTATTTATTTATTTATACGCAGTTTACTGCTTGCAATCTTCCGTCGCGCCACTAGATGTCGCTGGTGTCTTCCCTTAGCTATCCTTTGACTATCGTTTCTTAAATCTTCCACTTCCCGGTTCTTTCTGCTTCCACTTGCTTAGTCATTCCAGATTATACTGTCTCCGCCATTTTCTCCATCCCTTCTATTCCTTTTACAACTTCTTTCCCTTCTTTTTAAATACCCTTCACCACGTCTCGCTCTTCTTTCAATTCCCTTCACTCCAGCCAGTTCTAGCTTTTCCACGCAGCTATCCTTATTTTTATTTCCACGTTTCTGATCCAATTCTATGCACGTGCGTATGGGTTCTGACACACAGTAAGGTAACTCCTCTAAACGCTTTCCTTTGCAGCTTCTTGTAAGTTATTTATATAAGTTTCTTTCTCGTGCGCTGTTATTTCACCTCTTCATATGAGATCTCCTCTCCCTTCCGCTGCACCGCTGCGCCCTTCTTTCCACTACACTCGCCTCCTCCTCCACCTATCTCTCCTGTGTGCAACGTATGGGGGGTTTTTTACGGTAAACTCAGCTCTTTCTCCTTCTGCTTATTTGTTAACCGCACGAGGAAAAGGTACAATCCATATGTTAAAAGGAATTTTACCGTCACAGCCGCTCCAGGGGTAAGCTCCGAGCTGGTGGGTGCGATCTTCTTTGTCTTAGCGCTCAGGAAGCCTCCTCTCCTCAGCCGAGCCCAGCGTCTCCGCGTCTTCGCGTCTCCGCGTCCGGCTTGGCGAGGGATGCCAGGTTCCTTTGGAGCGCCGCCAACCTTCGGTGGAGGCACGCCTCCCCCACCTTTATTTTGGGGGTGCACCTAGCCTTGTGCAGCCCCCCCTTGCCCCAGCTACTTACCCGAAAGCTTGAGAGCTCTCGGTATACACCTGGATGCGGCAGCGGTAAAACCATTTTAACATGACTATGCATTTTCTTCAGTCTTGCTTCATAAGCAGAAAAATATTTGAGTGTCAATTCAGATAATGCTCTTAAATTACATGTGCACCCTACACCAGTTAATGTTCTGGGAAGTTTTGTATTCAATATTGTTTCAGCAGACTTAATAGAATAATTTCCAACATATTTCTCTCTTGCTATCTGCACTGAACCTTATGTGATGGGTCTTTCATTCCTCTAGTATGATTGGCTTTCTCTTCACTGCTGAAGCATGCCTGGAGCTATGCTATAGGTGAAGCTGTCCAAAGTATCACCACCATCTTTTGATGCCTGGCTTTACAATATTTAGCACTCAGATAAGAAAGTCGGAGGAGAAATCTAGTCTAAAAAAGGACTGTCAAAAATGTTAGGCAAAAGATGATAAAACTATAAATGTGAAAACAGAAAGAGGAAAGGTTTAAAGGATAAATGCCAGCCCCTGGAGCCAGATTTTCAGGTTAGACTTCTTTCTGAAAGTACCTGAACAAATAGTTTCTGTTTTTATGGTATTGTTGATCTGCTACTTCCAACCTTTGGAGAATATTTGAAAGCTCAGTAAGAAAAGGAAGTCTTCTCCAACCCTTGCCTTTGGTTGTAAAAATCAAGGAAGGCACAGAGGCAGTTTCTCCCCTACTACTGGAAGGCCTTCAGGAAAATTTAAAGATGTGCCCCCCATCTGTGTATCTCCTCCCCTTGCAAAAAGCTATTTACAGTATATATATATATATATATATATATATACAGTATATACAGTGGTACCTCTGGTTGTGGAAGGGATCTGTTCCGGAGGTCTGGTCAGATCCTGAGGACCGCTTCTGCTCATGTGCAGACCGCTTCTGCGCATGCGTGTGTGGTGAAACCTGGTAAAATACTTCCAGGTTTGCTGTGTGCGCATCCCAAAGTTTACGTGACCAGAGGGTTACATAAATAGAGGTACGACTGTATTGTACACTAGCAGCATTATATATGCTTTAGCCACATTGACATTACTTGTGTAACTTTACATTTGGTGGAAAACCTGTGACTTTTAGGCACTCACATGGCTCGATCTTCCCTTAATATATTAATAGGAAAACCTGAACAAGACCACCTCAAAAAGCTTGCTAACAAACCATGGATAAGAGAATAAAAGAACAAATAAAACAATAAAAGAACAAATAGTGTCGGAATACACTTCGTGGATCCGTTAAAGATCCGCGGTTATTTGTTTATTTTAATGGTTATTGAGAACTACTTTTCATATCCTTACACTTAAAAGTGAAAGTGAAAGTAAGAATGAAGAGACATCTTGCTATTAGGATTAATCCGCCTTTAACTTGTAGTTCCGGTAATGTTTCAAAGTTATCAATGAACGTTAACCTTGCTTCCCGCCTTTTTGGAGGGCAGCAACAGAGGTTTTATTGGTTAAAGTATTGATCGTGATGTCATGCCTGTTCCCAAATAAAAGGCTGAGGCTCCCCGCTTAGGCACGTTTTTGTTCTTTTGGGATCTTTTACGTTCAGTTCAGTCAAGTTTAGTTTAAGGGTTTTGGGAGCGGGCTGGATGAGCTGGATGGGTTTTTCCTTTAGTTAGGTTTAGTTTGCGGAAGATATTTCGGTGAGATTTTAGTTAGGCTTTTAGGTTTAGCCTAGGGCTAGTTTTGTGGAAGATATTCGGTTTAGTTTTATTTAGTTAGCATCGCGGAAGAATTGGCGCGCAGGGACTGAGAGCTCACGGAAACTTAGCTTAGGGCCAGAAGACGAGCCTATGCGGGTTTTGCCAAAGCCACTAAAGATATATTCGGTGTCTGTCGTCCTTTGGGGAAAAGAGTAAAGGTTTTAAGAATTTTTAATTTTAATACAACATCCTTGGTTTGGGTTCCTTTATTGTTAAATGCAGTTCCGATTCAAGGCATCCATTAGTTTTCGAGGCATTCATTCACTCACGCACCTTCAGAGTCATTTTCCGTCTTACTCAGCTACCTTCGGATTGTGAGACTTGGCCGGCGCCCGTGCTCATAAGCACGCGGAACGCTGGCCGCTTTTCCCCGCAACTGGTACCTCGTGCGTGGGTAGCCTAAACTCATGCACGGGGAGCTCCAGCACCGAACCCCGGCAAAATAGCAAACCAACTCCAATACTTCTCAGACATGTTTTCATCTGTCCTTTACCTACTAAGGGATTAAGTTCTGAGGTGCTTTCCTGTACTCCCCAGTCTAAAGTGCCTCTTCCAAATTTACACTGTTTTATGTACCAAATTTGTGACGAATAAAACTGCCAAGCATAAGCCATTGGCCCAGATTTAGCCAGATACAGATTATGTCCACCAGGACAAGAAGGAACAATATCAGGATGGTAGAAAACATAACACACCCAATAGCCAATGAGGGCAGGCATTAAAAAATCCTGGTCTCTATGGAGGTTGACCAACCAAAGTCCAACAGCTTTGGTCTCCCCAAAATGCCCCAAATCCAACAGCTCTGTGGAAAGATAAAGGTCCATTTCCAACCTCTTTCCTGAAGTTTTGTTATGCCATTTGAGCTAACTTGTGTATCATGAGACTTCAGGCCAGCCTTAAGCCTCAGAAATGAAACTCAGTGGTGCCACCTCCTTCTGTCTTCCTAGAATTACCCACCTATCCCTCAGTTTATGCTGGGGAGAGACTATTTTCAGTGGGGTACTTGCATTCTTTTGCAGCCACAGATAGATTTAGCACTAGATCATATAATTTCTCATGGATAACTTCCTTCACATAATTAAGCAGAAAAATTAAGTGGTAAATGAATATTCTTTGTGTTGGCTACCATCTTCCAAAAACTGTTAGCTTTTTCACATAATCACTGCATATGGAGGAAGTCAATGCTCTCCTTGTGACAGACCTAACATCCAACTGAATCTAGTTTTGGATCTTTATTTTTTATTTTTTTACTTTACAATGTGTAACAATTTTTATTTTAAAAAAATATTACAGATTTTCATGAACTACAAAAGAATGTGCAATATCTTTTGTTGTTTGTTGTTGTTGTTGTTCAGATTATAAAGTCTTTTGGGTTTTTTTTTTTTTTGCAAATATATTCCCCCCCCCCAAAGATCTTTAAAGTTCTCCGAGAAGAGAAATGCCATTATGTTTAAAAACATTTTTCTCTAGTAATCTGAGGCTCTTTAGTAAAACAAGAAAACCTGTATTTCTGGAAGACTTTCACAATTCAGTATTCAGTCTTTTTCAATATAAACTTTAGGACATTCACATTCTGACTTCGATAAGACATAAAAGATGCATTGTCTTTTAAAATGCATTGCTTCTGCTTCGGTCTCTAAATACATTGTGAAAGACTATTGTGTATCTGCTTTTATTAAAACCTTAAAATTTTCACTGCAAGCTGCTGGAAAGCTAGCAGTTTTAAAGACTTCTGCTTTTTAGTCAACAGTCGTAGAGATTAGATACATGGATGATTTAAATTCACGCAACAAGAGTTCAGGAAACACCAAATTATTATTCAGTTGTTCTAAAACTGTAACATCAATGCATAGAGAGGGAATCTTGCCTGCTACCCTCCACACATTGCCAACCAATGTGCACAAAGAACCAATCAATATACCAATTCTGAAGGCTGGCCAAGAAAACATCACCCATACTATGTGTTGATCCTATGCTGCTTTAGATTGTCTATACATGGTTTGAGACATGTCTCCTCAGTAACTAGGGATGACATTTGACTTTAATCCCTTTTGAAATGTATAAATTTGGTGGGTTTCACATACAAACACAGTTGCAGGGAACATCTTTTCCATGATGCAACCCCACATGGTTTGGGATGGTGCATAAATGAAGCAGCCACATTGGTGGGGCAGATCCCATGGCTCTTTCTCATATAGCCAGCACGCTCCCTCCCACTCTTGAGGAAAACATGCTTGTTTTAAAACCATCACTACTGAATAGTCTATTTAAGGAGCAAATATTATCTGGTGGCATGGACGTGCACAGAAGACTGAAGGATCTATATTGGCTCCCAGTATATTTCCGAGCACAATTCAAAGTGTTGGTGCTGACTTTTAAAGCCCTAAGCAGCCTCAGCCCTGTATACTTGAAGAAGTGTCTCCTTCACCCATCGTTCAGCCTGTACACTGAGATCCAGCTCCTAGGGCCTTTTGGCAATTCCTTCACTACGAGAAGTAAAGTTACAGGGAACCAGGCAGAGGGCCTTCTTGGTAGTGACTCCCAGCCTGTGGAATGCCTTCCCATCAGATGTCAAACTGATAAACAACTATATGATATCTGAAGGCAGCCCTGTATAGGGAGGTTTTATATGTTTGGTGTTTTATTGTGTTTTTATAGTCTGCTGGAAGCCGCCCAGAGTAACCCAGTCAAAAGGATGGCATATAAATAATAAAAAATATTTATTATCACTATTCCTGAGAACTGTTGCAATGGAAGCAAAGACTTGTAACATCCCTGCCACATCTATGAGCCAAGAAAGGCAACACTAAATACAGTAGTTCTGCCTCATGCATTTCTAAATGCAAAGGTAAATCCAACTGCTATTGCTCCCAGGTGCTGTGAGCCTGCACTGCCACCATGAACTGCGGTGTCCTGAGCACCACCATGAAATCTCCCCATTCAGAATTAATGCAAATTAAAAATGTTGCAACTAATATTTATTCTTAAAATTCTATATGCCAACAATTCAGTTTGTATATTTTTTTCCTCCCCAAACAGTTTAGGGCAGTTGGCTGCAGTATTCAAAGAAATGTATGTCATGTGGATCTTGTCATGTCAGCTTCTGTTGCTGTTGCAGTCCTTTATGCATGTTTGATAATAAAAAGAAATACAACAAGCATCTTGAACAATAGCTTCAGACCGTATTAATAAACAGCTGTTGTGTGAACTCAGAATGTGCATTATTTCCTATTCACAGCATTTTGCTTATGGACAAATATAGGAAAGTTTTCCATGTCACAATGGAAATATTCTAAATTGTTAACCAATGGAGACTTATGGTTTTTTGGGTTTTTTTTTGCACTTGTAAGGGTATAAGCTGCTCACATATTATAAATGTGAGCACTGCTTTGTTTACCACTAGCAAATATATGATGTGCTGTGAAAAATTTACAGGGAAGATGGTGCCAAGGTTTCATTTGCTGTAATTGGGTATCATGGACCATGCAAAAGATGTGCTCCACCATGGTCTTTCTGATACTTTCTGTTTTAAATGTGGCAAAATTCTTTGGTTGATGGGTGTGCTATTGACTTTACATGTTATTTCATTTTTTGACTAGCCCTCTGCACTGGGGAAAATGAAAAAAAAAATCTACCTTTGGGGAAAAGTCTTAAGAATCAGATGGTTAAAAAGGGCAGTGAGGCAATTCCCATTCTTTTATAACCCCTAGCACTAACAAGAATTCTTTAAAACACTCAGCCACCCTGGAAATAAAAGTAATAAAGATGATATATCAAGCAATGCTTTATATTTATGTTGTTTTTCTTCTGCAGAAATAATCTATATCACCCCAAACCTTGTGTAGTAATTTCCATTAATTGCAGTTAGCCCTACTGCTGAGGGAGAATTTATCAGCTACAGGCTTCCCTTGGGCAAAGTTTAACCAATAGGGTGCCATGGGTACCTGGCATCCCCATGTTTTGCAGATCAATAGGAAAACTTTATGGAGTGTGGTGTATGCTCTAGTTGAAATTGATTGCGTCCTTGAGACCAGAATAAAATAGCTCTGTGTTTGGAGTGATTTGGGGGGGAAAAGTTCTCAGAGGTCAGCACCAAATATTGTGTTTATGCTACTTAATATTTCTTATAGTTATTTTGTATTGGCAAACACTCAGAGAAATTGTTTAGCAGGAACTTGTGCTGTGCACAGGCATGACTAGCAGCTGTATTCATGTCAGAGTTCACTGGTTTTTTCTGATGATATGATAGGTCTGAAGGAAATACACACAGTTGGTAAGCCAGCTACCACTTTAAAAAATTATTAACCAAATACTTTTCTTATATACTTTTTGGATTATATGATCATGAAACCAGTGCTTTCAAATTTATTGACCTGCTCAGGTTTTTTCCTTCCCTGTTCATCTTCTCTTCCCCTTAAAAATCAATAGACACCCTAAAAAGTGATTTGAAATTCTGCAGCCTTTTAGTTCTGTGGCTAACAGGTGTCCAGAATCCAATGACCCTCAATCCAGAAAACAATGGGGAAATTCACCAGTGGACCTTTTCAGGAAAAGCATAGTATTTATTACTTTATTTACTAAATTGTAAACTACTTATTTACAATAAGTAGTTATTATTCATAATAATTTTTATAATATTTAATATAATATATAAGATAAGATAAATTATTATAATAAGTTATTATAGGATGCGGGTGGTGTTGTGGGTTAAACCACAGAGCCTAGGGGTTGCCGATCAGAAGGTTGGCAGTTAGAATCCCTGCGTCGGGGTGAGCTCCCATTGCTTAGTCCCTGATCCTGCCAGCCTATCACTGGCTGAATTTCTATTCCCTATTCTGCCTTCCAGCTTGACCAACAGCACCTCTGTCTTGTCAGGATTAAGTTTCAATTTGTTCACCCTCATCCAGTCTATTACTGATGACAGACACCAGTCACTAAGGCAGCTTCCTTGGATTTACCGGTAGGTGGAAAGGAGAACTAGAGCTGGGTGTCATCAGCATACTAGTGACACTGAACCCTGAATCTCCAGACAACGTCTCCCAGTTGTTTCATGTAAATGTTAAATAGCATGGGAGACAGGACAGAACCCTGAGGGACCCCATAGGCCAACAGCCAAGACTGTGGAAGGAGTCCGCTGCACCACTTTAAGCATTTGCCCCTGAAGGAAGGAGTGAAGGAGTGGAGTCGCTGTTGAACAGTGATTGCTATTAAGCCATTGGGAATCAGAAACCCTTGAGGATCTACTGGAGACCACCCAGGGATTTCTCTGCCCCCCCTAATATATTACTAGAAATATAACTATATTGGCCTCCTGGATGCTACCCTGGCATGGGAAGATGTACAACTGCTATTAAATTAGGAAAATAATTGAATATGATTGCAATTACATTATCAATATTTTTCTAATCTGCTATATCTGTGTGCTCTTCAGGATGAGCAAGCCCAGTGCCATACTACTACTCCCTGCCCCCGCACCCCCTGTGATGATGAAATTTGTCATGGGCACAAGGCAAGAGAGTACTACATTGTCATGCCAGGTTACCTGACAGTCCCCTTGCATCCATAATTCAGATGATGAGACATGTTTAAGAAAGAGAAAGGAGGTAGAAGCTGCTTATCAGAATATGAGAAATGAATCAGGAAAGGAGTTGTGTGTGGCAGAGGGAGCACAGCAGATTGTGTTCTCAATAAATCTTTGGCCTTTTGTTTCATTCCCAGCATATCTCTCTCTCTCATAACAGAATCCGCATTTTCTTTCACAGGTTTGTAGCTGTGTTTATGAACAGAACTGCGGAGCCTGTGGCCCTTCAGATATTATTGGAATGCAACTCTCATCAGCTTTTGCTAGCATGGCCAATGGTCTAGGATCAATGGAGATGGAGTCCAACAACATCTGAAGGGCCATTGATTTCCCAGACCTGTGATGTTTCATGTTTGTTCAGTGTTGATTGCTCCCAGCTACTAATGCTTGTTCAGTCAAAAAAGCTTCAGTCTTTCAGATTCCAGTGGGGATGGAAAATATTTCAGTGTATGTGTGTATTATGGAAGCATTTGCTGTGGTAATTTCCCTTTTTATACTTCATAACAACTAGTTCAATGTTATCAGCATAGGTTACTCTTTTATTATTATTATTAAGTGAAGTGACATGTTCCCTTTGGCATACCTATCTACTATATAAACCCCTGTAAACAATAGCAATGGAATGTGTAGGATGAGTAAGATGGCAAGATCTATGAGTGCTTATGAGAAACCAAGCCTTTGGTCTGAAAGAGAGGGATGTAATTGCCTTCTGTTTTCTCTAAATCACACCCTTTTTGACATTGCTGTGGCAAGATACTCAAAGCTGCAGAATAATTAAAACTTGTCATTACCTTATGGGGTACACACAACAAACTATCAAGAGAACATATTTTAGCCTACATGAGAGACCATAGCAATGGCATTACTATACCTATGCTAATGTTCAATGTAGTGATGACTGAAATGCATCACTGAACCCATTAAAGTTTACCTTAGTTTTATATCCAAAACCAGTTGCCTTAAACCCCCCCCTCAAACACCTTTTAGAGAGTTGATTTTTTAAAAAGCATATTGGTTCCATTCAGATATTTTCTACTCACTGTAAAATTAATTCTCCTTGAATGTGACTATTGAAAATCTATTTGAAGTTGCCCATGGTAGTAAGAAGACAGGCTGTATAATAAGATGAAGTGTGACTGACATGCTGTGTTCAGGCTTGATTTACTGTGGTACACAAACAGCACATGACTTTTAAAGGTGGTAAGCCTCAAATAGTAGATGTGTCACATACAGTATCTTTAGCATGGCCTTTTCAGAAGGATAAAAGAGGGAAAGAATCCTATATCTTATCGATAGAAAATATGTTCATATCTTGATTTAGTGACCACAATAAACTAAATATAAAGGGGGATTATTCTAAAACATATATTTTCTTTTTCCAGATGGAGATTCACCTAGAGTGGAATATCTTAATTTATCCTACATTTTTTCCATAAATGGAAAATGTAATCCCTTCTCTGACTCATATATGAATATTGCAATTAAAGCATTTTTATTTTTTAAACACCATAGATGTGTTAGTCCCCTGGTCTGCTCCCATGTGTAGATTAACTTTTTTAAAGGATTTGGTCATAATAAAATACCAGGTTCCTCTGACAGAATGGTGGAGGAGAGAGATTTAGCATTTAGAACTGCATAAATAACTGAATGATTTGGTTCAAGCATTACCTTTAATCTACAGTGGTACCTTGGTTTATGACCACAATCCGTTCTGGAGGTCCGTTCGCAAACCAAAACAGGTCTTAACCGAAGGCGCGCTTTCGCCAATGGGGCCTCCAATTTTTTTTGTTCATAATCCATTTTTTTTGTTCATAATCCAAAAAAAGTTTGCAAACCAGGACACGCGCTTCCGAGTTTGACGTGTTCGTAATCCACAACTTACGCAAACCAAGGTACCACTGTATCTGTATTCTTCAGTTTCAATGGAAAACATGAACCCAGTATGCATAATGTAAACCTTATTTAGAGTAAGTTGTCCAAAGTGCCCCCAATAGGTTGCCTGATGGGGTTACCAGCTCAAGTTCATGCTGTGGTGGACCCCAAACACATCAGGTGAAGTTCCTACTTTTGGCGAACACTGCAAATGGGCCAGGAGGAAATAGGTGGCCTAATTAATAGATCTAAGCCCCATGGCATGCCATCTATGCTGCTTTGAAATTGAATAAAGTTGTGGCCATTTTTCACCTATCACTTGACTCGTCTGTTATTTGCTGCTCAATTCCATGCCTTTGTGTGCGCGTGTGGGAGGAACAATTCTACTGGTAGTTCTTTGCATTACTGAAATTCTGTTTAGGAAATGCCTTGTAAATATGGGTAGACACACACAGTGGAATTCTAAATATCCAGTGATGTGGGGGTTTCTGAATTTTTTTTGAATTGGCTAATTTGTATAGGGAAAACTTCAGTTTGCACCATAACTTTTTTTTATGCCAACAATAGCGATCTAATTTGGCATATTTATTTTACGTATTTCTGAAATGGAAAATTTTATGCAGAAAAATAAAGCACCGAACAGTTGTTGTTTTTGCCCCATATATCTGCTTATAGCACAATTCTGTGCATGATTACTCAGAAGTAAGCCTCATTGCGTTCACTGGGACTTACTCCCAAGAAAGTGTGCATAGGATAGTCCCTTTGAATGTGTTGGGACCGGTTTCACTTTCACCAGTGTTTGTATACATTGCTAAATAGATGAGCACTTGTGATGCTGTTATCTCCTACACAGGAAATGTGTAATTTTAAAAATCATCCTAAACTGGGAACATCTTCTGTGCACAGCTGATCCACCCTCATGTCTTCCCTTCTCTTTGTATTATCACAATATTTGTTCTCTTAGCTCTAACATGCAGATTCTTTCTTAGTGTCTTGCAATCATTCTGAGCTATTTATAAGAACAGTTTTAAGAAGATGCCTCCTACAACCAAACAGCTCTTTCTTCTATCTAAATTTCATATGTCTTTTTATATTTTATTTTTCATTTGTTAACAGTGTTATTTACATTTAAATCATTTTCAATTTATTTACACATCTGGGATTACTTGAATCCCCAGACTTCCCCCCACCACACCCCTGGTTTCCATTGTTTATCTGTTTTTTCTACTGCATCTAATTACAATTTTCAAATTTGTTTTATGTCCACTTTCAACTTTAACCTTACTACATTATAAGTGTTATAACAATCCTGCTAACATTTTAAAATATCTTCAGTGATCTTTAAGGTACTCTGTAATTTTTTCCCATCCTTTATTAAATTTCTTATCATCTAGGTGTCTGATCTTCACGGTCATTTTTGCCATTTTGGCATAGTCCATCATCTTGGTTATCCATTCTTCTTTGGTTGGGACTTTCTAAATTTCATTTGTCAGTCTTTGTTGCTTGTTCAACTTTCTAAATTATGATGGCAAAATTCCAAAGCATGTCTTCCTCTCCTTTACACAAGGAGCAAACAACAAGCCAACCACAGTCCAATCTACTGATGTGAACTTGACTGACTTTGAACTGTTTAAAAGGTTATTGGACAAATTCTTGGCAGATAGGTCTGTCAGTTGATATTAGCTAAATGCACCTTTCATGTTCAGTGTACCTCCCAATACCAATAAAAGCATGGGCAAACATTAGGGGAGGGCCATTGCCTTCACGGGACATGGATGACACTGTGGGTTAAACCACAGAGCCTAGGGCTTGCCGATCAGAAGGTCGGCAGTTCGAATCCCTGTGACGAAGTGAGCTCCCATTGCTCGGTCCCTGCTCCTGCCAACCTAGCAGTTCGAAAGCATGTCAAAGTGCAAGTAGATAAATAGGTACCGCTCCGGCGGGAAGGTAAACGGCGTTTCCATGTGCTGCTCTGGTTCGTCAGAAGCGGCTTAGTTATGCTGACCACATGACCCAGAAGCTGTACGCCGGCTCCCTCGGCCAATGAAGCGAGATGAGCACCGCAACCCCAGAGTCGTCCACGACGGGACCTAATGGTCAGGGGTCCCTTTACCTTTATTGCCTTCATATGCTGCTTGTGGGCATCTCTGGAAGCATCTGACTGACCACTGTTGGAAATATAATACTGGGCTAGATGGACCATTGATGGTCTGATCCAGCAGGGCAGTTCTTGTGCTCTCCTCCTTCCTACTATGCTTTGGACCTCATTTGCAGGATTGCAGCCAACAGCTTCAGTTGATAGATGCAAGGGCAATTTAAATTGGTTGCTCTGTGGGTTAAAGGCATACTCCTTTGTCTTTATTCAGCTATTTTGGTCCTCGTGTGTTACTGCAAAAGGGAATGATATATGGTAGCATGTGAAAACTTGATTTGTTTGTTACGTTGCTCAAAGAGCATAGGGAGAGATTAGGAGATAGCAAAATGCTTACTTTGATTGCTGGTTTGTATGTATTTTGTATGCGTGACAAAAGGTGTTGATGGCCCATCACAGGGAAATCCTTGGGCCTGTGCCAATGAGGGTTGCCAATGTTATGTTTAAACAAAATAAAAAATAAAAAATCCTTCCAGTAACACCTTAGAGACCAACTAAGTTTTTTCTTGGTATGAGCTTTCGTGTGCATGCACACGAAAGTTCATACCAAGAACAAACTTAGTTGGTCTCTAAGGTGCTACTGGAAGGATTTTTTTATTTTTTATTTTTTTTTGACTATGGCAGACCAACACGGCTACCTACCTGTAAATGTTATGTTGAGTGATTGTGTAGGTTACAGGAAGATTGTCACCTTTTAAGGCTAGGCTTGGAATAATGGGGAGAAGGAGTGCAAGCAGACAGAAGAGAACTGCTTAGCAAGGGGTTTTCTGGGAAGGAGAAGCAGGAAGTGAGAAGAACTTCATGCAACATTGGCTGGAGGAGCCAGCACCGAGAGACCATGGGCTATAACTGGTGGCTGCTTTGGAACCAAGCTTGCTGAAGCTATGAGTGGCCATGAGGGACACTTGTGGGGTGGGTGTAATGTTCTATGCCACATCCACTGAAGGCTTTAGGTGTAAATAGGTGTAAAATAAACCATATTTCTGGGTAAGTGCCTGGAACCCTATGAAATCTTGCTACCGCTCAGCAGAGATTGTGGGTGGCAACCTTTGTAACATTATTATTCCTATTTCAATTAAGAGTAAATGTGCTTTGGATTCTGTCCTTTCAGGCAAAATTCCAGGTACAAAAAAGACATTTTTATTTCCTCAGGTGTGTATTTTATTATCTCACAGCTCCTCCCATATACGCAAAAGTACATCCATAACAAGGGCTTGGGTAATATGAAAATGTATGTAATCAATTTAATTACAATTTAACAGCCCTACAGAAATACTGAGATGTAAATGTTTATTTATATAACAAATGGAGCACATGGTGCTTCTTTGTGTAATGAATGCCATTAGGTGGCATAGCTATATTTTACACCACCATGTATTTCCATAAAAAGTTATTGCAGAATCTGAACTGGGCTACTGATGGTCCCAAACTGAAATGTTCAAAAATATATTATCATTTCCCCACACATTTGAACATTCGCTTATTCAACAGCACGAGTTACTTAACATGTTTTAAGAGTGTGCGGGGGAAACTTGACATTGGTAGTGCTTAGCATATGGCATAGATAGCCATAGGGCATATAAACCCCAGCTGTTCTATTAGCAATAACTAAAGTTACAAAAATGACATTTTAGAATGAGATGTCTGTTTTTACATGATTTATCAAGCTTTGGAACTAGATAGTTGAAATTTCAAAGTTGGGTTTTGTTTTGCTGAGGCTGTCACACCACACCCAGCTAGTTCCTGACACTGAATACACACACACACACACACACAGCTTCCTACTTATTATTTTCTATCTGCCCCCTTCTACTGCTGGAGGTTATTGGCATTTTGCAGAGCTTCTCAGAAGTGCGGCATCAGCTTCTGACAAACAAAATGTCTATTTGATTGCTGGGGAACAAAAGAAACCTATCTGCATGATCAAAATGCTGTGTTGTTCCATTAAAACAGAATCCACTGAGTCAGTAAAGCAATATACATTATTAAGGTGAACCAGTATGTAGCATGCCAGCTTTGATTTGGACAGAACTCTTCCTCAGGCTGGATGTTAAAGGTGTGTGTCAACTATGTTACTAAACTAATAATACCAGCCCAACGTAGGGCATTTATGTTGGCCCAACTGAATATCTTTCCCTCGGCATTTGTCAGGGGTAGATATCAGAATATTCCCAGAAACAAGAGATACTGCAGAAGTCCCCTGAATGTCCCAGACATTGTGGAGCATATTCTCTTTTATTGTCCACTACACAGTACGCTGCGTGAACGCGTGTTGTCCCCTTTTGGACGGCTTGAAACCGCAGCATGGTGGTAGTGTTGGATTCTGTCTCTCTGACATTGACCAAGGGGTGACTGTGGGGGTAGCCGAGTTTTGGGCAGCAGTGCTTCAAGGAGTACTTTAACAGGAGGAAATTCTAGATTTTACTAACACACACATACAATCAGCCTATGAGTTTAAATGTTGTTTCTTTGTGTATATATATTTTATTTTTATTTATTTTATTTTATTTTTTTAATAAACAAATTACAAACTTACATATACATACACATACACATATACAAATACATATAAATACATAATACAAATACATACAAACACTTAATACAAATACACGATATACAATACACTTTGTGTATATATATTTTAAAGTTCCTGTACGTGATTCTTGCTCTCGCGATTTTACATGTAAATGCCTAATAAAGGTTTGATAAGTAAGTGTGTGTGTGTGTGTGTGTGTGTGTGTGTGTGATTAGAAGTTTCTGGGCACAGACATGTTGTTAAGCACCATGTACCTCTACAGTTGTTTATTATTATTATTTTAAAAAACTCAGTTGGCTATAAAAAACCATTTTGGTCAAAAAAACAATATGTTGCTTTTCAGTTATTTTGACACTTGTCTCTGTTGTTATTATTATGTTTCAAACTGAAGCGTTAGCTTTTCAATGTCACAATGCCTTTATGGTTGTCTTGCTATATACTCATATTCTTGTATGTGTGTGCATATACTAAAGAAAAGCACACCCTTCTGTAGCTCTTTCAGTGAATCAGATTTCCAACCTCAGGCAGCTCTCTTAGCAGATCAGATCAGATCAGAGGTGATTTTGCTGTCACTGTAAAATATTCCTGACAGAATGACAGTTCTGAAAACCTAATTTCCATTGTTAAAACGATATATGCACTTGATACATTTTCAGTGCATGAATCCTGTGATCATTCTGAAGTTAAAGAGCATGTCAAGTCACACTTTAACGTTTGGCGAAAGACAAGACTCTATAAAGTTCACTGTGAATGGAAGTTGTTTTGAAGTCAGATGCAGTGCTTGTCACTGCATTTGATAAGGTATAAATGTTCATAAGGTTACATGATTGCACCAATAATCACTTCTCTATTTTGCAAGACTTTGGAACATTCTAAAAGTTGTAGTAGTTAATTTATATCTCCAAATGTTAGCTACTTGAATCTGACAGCATATTTTTTATACTTAATTTACCAGCTGTTGGAATTGCACCTACGCTTGTGCCCTGGGACTATTTGATTGAAAAATTTCAAATATAATCTGCATGCTAATAAATGTCAATAAATGTCATTCTGAATTCTAGTTTCTTGTTGGTTGCTTGTGTGCATACTTCACATTTCTTAATGGTGTCATTGTGATATGGGATAGCAAACATTCAGGGCCTTAGGGGGTGAACTCCCTGTTGACTTGAAACACATCTTTCTCACAACTGTGTGACTGGCAACAAACCCAGTTAGCCTTGTATGTACTGCAGAGATATGTTCAGACCCAGTGGGTGTTAAGAAACAGTTGAGTCTGCTGACAGGTGGTTCTTGTTACTCTATCAATTAACACAGCAGGATAGCTACAAACTGCTGAGTATCCAGTGGGAAAGCTGTAGGCTCCGAAACAAAACCAGAGAGCCCGTTGAATGTATTTTTGCCAAAGGAATCAAGCTGTTCTGCTCTTTTTTCCTCAGTTTAGTTCATTGTAAAAAGGAGGACCTGTTCCCCATGACCTTCGGTAAAATACTCCCCCCCCCTACTTGAGGGTCCAGTGGAATGTCAGTTATCAAAGGAAGGCTTTCTGTTCTGTTTGTATAAACGTTGAGCATTATATATTATGAAGTCATCTTGTTTACGAGGGAACTGCAGTAATTTTTAACTAGACTTCCTTTATTTTCATATGAAAGCAATGCTCCTTAATTCATCCAGTGCATTTTTTAGATCCGGCGTCATGATGTGTGATTACCACCTTTCTGTTTAAGGAGACTGATAGCTTGGTGTCTTGTCAACCTTTGGTATATTAATCAGAGCTCACCCTACCTAACTTTATAATGTAAATATAGACCAGGACCTGTGGCCTAGCAAGCAGGTACATATTTGAGACTCTCTTTTCATTTAGTAGCATCACTTCTTTCGATGGGGTCTTGGTTTGATGGGTCTCGAAGGGAAATTTTCATTAATAGAAGTCAAAGGAGAAAATGTGCAGATGACATTCTGCAGAGTTTCTGTTAGAATTCATATGTGCTATTTTATATGTTTATTCTGGCTTATCCCCTGGCTTCTGAGTTTAAAAGCCCCAGGAAGGCACACAAGGCAAATAAAGGTTCTCTTGTCTAGTAGTCAGATGCCTTACCCTTGAACGTGGAGGGAAAGGTCTTCAAAGTTTAATCTCAATTGTCAGACAGCTTTGTGTCTAGGTGTGTGTGTTGAAACTATGGTAATTCCAGTTTGAGCTGGGAGTAGAGATGGTGGAATCTGTCAATTTCTGTTTCTTTCAACTCCTCATTTTCTAGTCTTAGCTTCAGTTCTCCACGTTTCCACGTCAGGTGGTGTGTGTAGGCAGTTTTAAACCATTGAGAAAATTAATTAGCATTTTTGTATGAACTTCTCCAAATATACACATTTCCCCCCGTATAAAGTATTATTGCATGTTATTCTCACTTGGCTGCAGAACTGCATTACAAAATTCAAGTGTAAATTCCAAAATATGGCAGTATTTCAGTTTTGTCGTGTTGGAAAGTGCAAATTTGGAAGATTTGCCTTAAAATACAAACTCAATTGAATTTCCCCCCATCCTAGTGGGGAGTGCTAAAACAATGACAGTGCAGTTCTCCAACCAAAGTGTACAGAAATGCATCTATTGGTGAATACTGCATACAAAATGCATTATATTAGGGGAAATTGCTTGCAAAAATGTGTATATTAGTCAAAACTGCATGTAAAATGTGTACATTAGGAGCAATTTGCACTAAAGTAGTGTTGGATTTGCATGAGGCTGAAAGAAATTACAAACTGCTACAGAAACATGGAGAGTTGAATTTCAGAGAGGAACAATTGAGAAACTGAAACTGATAGATTTATCCATTCCTAGCTCCATTGAACACAGGAGAAGTACAGCGGGGTTCTCGGCTGTTGGCAAATTATTTGCTTTCCTTGTCATGGAATTATGAGATTTGACGATAAGCCCCATGATTCCTATGATGAAATTATGTTTTGTGTGTCATTTGCAGCCAAGGAAGTGGTCCCATATCCTGCACAAGTTGAAGCTGTGCCAACTTCATCCCAAACTTTCCTTGTCCTTAACGTAGCAAACCTCCCTGCAATGATGATTCTAATTCACCAAAGGCTGGTCATCTTTCCTTCTCCTCTATCCTGATGATTGCCCAGGAGAGTGGTTAGCAGAATAGAGTAAACTTGGAGAAGGCCTTGAGATCTCTTATGTGGCAGCATTGATCGATCACTTTCTCTTTTCAGTTAACTTTTGGAAAGATAGTAGCTAAGAAATTCCCACATACTGTGATAAAAATGAAGCTTGATTATCACTCACTCATGCTGTATGTTAGACTTGTCAAGTGTGATGAAAAGGAGCTTGAGAACAATAGACTGATCTGAAAGCTCAATTGTCATTCTGTATCAAAATAACCTAAATAGTGGAATACTGGGCATATTTTTGGGTCCTATAACTGGTCCCTTGTTTTTTGAAAAGAAAATTCACTGTATTACATGAGTCATTGTGTGTATGTGCGTGCGCATGCGTGCAAAATTTTAACTTCACAATAGCTCTAAAATACTTGGCACATGTAATACTCTTCAGGGTGTTGCATTATGCCTGGAAGGTAGGCTATTAAGTATTATATTATTTCAGTTTTTATGGTCATAGTTTGCCTACTAGTTAAACAATATATTAGACATACAGTGTGGTCTGTGCAACTAAAATGAATCTGAGACACATTAGTTTACAGCAACCATGTAGTCTGCTGTCGTCACCATAGTCTACAAACCAAGTGAATATAACAGAAGTGAAAAAGAGCAAAGTAGTAGAGGATGTGACCAAGCCAGAAGTTGTAAATTAAGGGACGTGAGTGGCACTGTGGTCTAAACCACTGAGCCTCTTGGGCTTGCCGATCGGAACGTCAGCAGTTCGAATCTGCGTGACAGGGTGAGCTCCCGTTGCTCTGTCCCAGCTTCTGCCAACCTAGCAGTTACAAAGCATACTAGTGCAAGTAGAGAAATAGGTGCCGCTGTGGCAGGAAGGTAAACGGTGTTTTCGTGTGCTCTGGCACTGGTCACTGTGTCCCATTGCACCAGAGGTAGTTTAGTCATGCTGGCCACATGACCCGGAAAGCCTATCTGCAGACAAATACTGGCTGCCTTGGCCTGAAAAACGAGATGAGCGCCACACCCCATAGTCACCTTTGACTGAACTTAATTATCCAGGGGTCCTTTACCTTTTTTCGGGGGGGGGGTAAATCAAGGAAGTTTGTGTCTCTCTCCCCCTCCCTCCCTGAAGCATGCTCAGATGCAGTCAGTCCCATTTCATTTTTCTTGTGGTAAGTAGGCCACAACAGGAAACAGATATGAGTACCACTCCTTGCCCTAGTGAACTGACTGTTTTAAAATGGAATTTGTTTTAAGTGGTTTAAATATGTATTTGGGTGAGCACAAATAGTTGCAAAACATGTGATGTCTAACCTATAATAGCCACCTTCACATATGAATCGTGCGTGAATACTTTTAAAGGTTTTCTGAAAAGACCACCCACATTAACTCTAGAGTGATGTTTAAACTATCAGCTGTTTTAAAACAATTACAGTGTTCTTTTCCTCCACCCAGGCTAAAATGCTTGAAGTGGGCAACAAAATAGCCACGGCACAGAATATTTTAGGCAGAAGTGTTCTGTATACATTCCTAATTTCTAGACAAGATTTTGTGCTATATTTTCAACTGTCATTTATTCTGACCTCTAATTAGGAATTGTGAGTCTGCGTGTTTACATTAGAAATAGTACCCATTGTAGCTGATCACTTATTTAAAACAATAAATAGAAAGTTCTTTTGTCAAAGCTGCTGTACTTAATCTTATAAATTTTCTTAGGCATGTTTGCATTCTCTAAACTCATACACCACTAATATACAAGTACAAACCTGTTATCAAGGCAGTAATTGAACTGGTGGAGTTACCGGTAACAATTAACAAATATTCGCAGCACAGTACCCTACGAATGTAGTAGGTAATGGAAAAACTGGCACTATGCTAAAACTTTTTTTTTTAATGCCTACTTTATAAGTCTGACAATTCACTGACATACTGGCAGTTTTCCACAGTGACCTATATATCAAACATCAATTAAAGTACTAATCTTTTCTAAGAAATGTTAAATCAAGATCTTTCTAGCCTGTCTTTGCTGGTTGTCCTGGAGCAACTTTCAGATCCCCTAGTGTTGGAATGAAGAAGAAATAGCCTAGCATTCATTTCCCCCCCTCAATAAGAGAGAGATGCTATGACACTGAAGGCTCTCTGGCATTTTTTTTGGTAAACTTTTTTTATTTCGGTAAAAAGAAATTATTTCTTTTAGGCATAGATCTGTATAAGACCCAAGTAACATGCTTACCTGATGATTTTGTTTTGTGTCCAGCAATGGTGGGTGAGGAACAGGCCTGCTTCACTGCAGGTACAGTTCTGCAGGTATTGTAATGGTGTCGCCTAGTGCTAATGGTACATAAGCAGGCCAGACCTCAGGGAGTCAGTTTGCTTCTGCTTGGCTTCCTGGGGAGGTGAAAGGTGAAAGGCCATCCCATGCCTAGGTTGCTGTAACCAATATCTTGTGATTTGTTGAATCTCTCTGTGTTATTTGCTGCTCTGGCCCCCTTTCCCCCATGTGCCTGGGCACACAAAATATATTTAAGTTGCAAACCTTTATGCATCTTACGTCTGTAAGTATCCATTCAAGTCATTGGGACTTATTTCTGAGCAGGCATGCTGTTAAGTGCAATTCATTTGTACTTAAAAAAGGATTGGGGAAGGTAGGTGGGATGCATTGTGAATGAAAAACTATGTGATGCTTAAAGGTGCTCTTTAAGGTCCAAGGGAGATGTGACATGGAGAGCCATGATAGGGTTGCCTGACTTTAATAGGGAAAAACAAGAACCTTCAAAGGGTTTTAAAAATCTTTCCCCCATGCTCTTATCCCATACTATATTGTATTTTATTCCCTTCCAAAGCAACTTTTGGGGCAAGGGCAGCGGGTGGGGAGACAGCTACATGCTTATGCTATACTTGTGGTGTTATTACTTTTCCAGCGATGCTAATAGGTTTTGACAAGGTTCCTGTCATTGCTCAAACTGTTATAAAGGGCAATTTCATTTTCATTTCATTTTGTCATGAATAGTAATTTCTCTCTTGATGAGTGTTTGATTTTTCATTGATTTTGGTAGGAAATGGCTTCCTGAAATGATGCCATGAGAAAGTGGTGTCTGCAGGGCCAAATAAAGAAGCCTGACCCACAGAACTCAGGTTCCCCACACCCAGTGTAGTGTTTTGAGCACCTCTAAACACAACTTTCCTCCAAGGATTTAATCTTTCTGTAGGAAAATATATTATTGTGTAATGCATACACTTTGGTACAAATGTTTGTTGCATTCTGAATACCCTGATTAAGTCTCAATCCATATTGGGAGATCAGGGTTCAAATTCCCACCCAGCCATGAAGTCTACTGGGTGCTCTTGGGCCAGTCATTATCTCTCAACCTAACCTTACATCACAGGGCTGTTGTGGTGAGCATAAAATGGATGGGGTGGGAGAAGTATGTATCCCACCTTGAGCTTCTTGGAGAAGTGGGATCTAAATGTATTGATACATTATCACAAGTGCACATAACAGTTAAACTGTTGCAGTAAATATGTATTTTTCTCCAGCATGCAAAGTTATGTTGTGTAAAACAGTTATCAGGATTTTTTTATTACGGTATTATCTTACTGTGTGGAAAATGCTTCTATTATATAGCTTCATACCCCACAAGAGAGATCAAGCATTGAAATAGGAGGTAAAGAACATTAAATATCTAAGCATTTGGTTTACAGTGGTACCTCGGGTTACAGACGCTTCAGTTTACAGACTCCGCTAACCCAGAAATAGTACCTCAGGTTAAGAACTTTGCTTCAGGATGAGAACAGAAATTGTGTGGCGGCGGCAGCAGGAGGCCCCCATTAGCTAAAGTGTGGTACCTCTGGTTAATAACAGTTTCAGGTTAAGAACAGACCTCCAGAACGAATCATGTTCCTAACCCGAGGTACCACTGGACTTTGCCAATGATGTTTTGGTGAGTTCAGGAGAAGCAGTTGAAAGGAAAGAAAATGCACACAGTGGTTTCTTTACAAGTGTGTAAAACATCCTAGCAGCCTTGTACAATTCTTCCATTCATTATAATCTGTAAGAGGAGAGGACCAAATTCAATACTTTAGTAGTGATTCGTCTGACATTGTTATCCACCGTAGAGGTAGACTTAATCTTATTTAACAACTGTTTTGCAGTTGTCTTATATGACTAATTCTTTTCCAATACTCTAGTTTGTGATTTTGCTGAGTACAGGAAGAGTTCTCTATACAAGACCTACAAAAAACATGTTTGACTGGAAAGGGTTCCTATTTCTAACCCTGAGTTTTGACATTTTTATTTTAAAAAGGCAGAAAATATGGAATTTATTTCTGTAACACTTTTATATTATCATTTATGGTCTGTGAACCAATGGAAGACTTCAATACAATTAATGTTGGCTGTTTTCATATTTGCACCTAGTTGCAAAATCTGAAAGGCCTCTTGTTACTATTTAGGGTTTCAGGAAAAAATTCAAAGAAAAAAATCACTGTATGTCTTTTTCTGTTAGATTGTTATATTGATGTGAGAAACCATATGATATTTAGTGGAATTTTCCGTCTGTGCAACTCTGAAAAGTACAAGAGCCCTTTCAGAATTGGTGGTGTTAACCACCAAAACACTAATTCATATGTGTTTGTTTGTAGCATGTCCTGTCACTCTTCCTTTTCAGATTTCAACCTTTGAAATTGGTTTATTTTATTTGGTGTTCCTTGCTGTGCAACAGGGATTGATTTTTTGTTTAAAGATTGTTTTGATAGAAATGGTGCAGGCTGAGGCAAAAGTGATTCTGGATTCAGCATTGCTTGCTGAAAGCATCCATTTAAGTCTCACTTGTTTTTGGCGTACTTTTTGAGCTGGATGACATGTCTTCATAACAAGTAATTTATTGGGATTTTCAGTTGTAAATGTATGAGTGTGACAATGTGAAAGCAAATCATAACTCATATATATCAAGTGCAATATAAGCTATGATTCCCCCTCTCAACACTTACCCAATCATTATTGATCAGGTAATCCAAATTAGTACATAATGCATTCATTTAAGGGTGTTGTAGGAGATAAAATTACCTTGGATATAAGTACCATTGAAATCAGTGGAAGTTACTGCTGAATAAATATGCACTAGATTACATTATTAGAGGAGGGACTATCTGTGATTATAGAGCAAAACATGTTCACAAGTGGAACCAGATATCATTCAAAAACATTTTTGCGTTTTCTGTTCTCAAAATAGGAAAATAGCTTTCTAAAACACCGTATCTGGTTTCCGGGCTTGTGTGTGTGTGCGCGTGCGCAATTGTTGATTGCTGCCATCTTGTCTTTTCCTTTTGAGCTTCAGTGTGGCAAGCTTATTTGATATATACTGTATTCTTTATAGTCATGTGTACTTCCTTATTTGGATTTTTAAAAATATGTTTAACATTTGCAGCATGCACTGCTGTGACTGCATACTTAATAATACTCTAGATAAACAAACAGGACTATTTTACAGTGGTTGCAGTCAGGGCCGGCGCATCCATTAAGGCAAGCTAAGCAATTGCCTAGGGCGCCAAAATGGAGGGGGTGCTGGCCAGCTTGACCAGTTGCCTTTCTGCCTGCCGTGCAGCCTCCCCTCCCCGCGCCGGCAGCCTCGCTGTGCTTCCCGTGGGCGCTGGGGAGCTGGAAGTGCGGCGGAGTACTGGTCCGGTGCCTGCTCCTCTTTGGCATCTCCTCGTGGGCTTTCCAGGTCTCCTCCGGGGCTGGCGGCGCTGCAGTGGGTGCGGGAGGCTCTGTGTGCGGCGCTGGGTGAGCTGCGAGGTGCGCGCAGCCTTTGGGGCGGGCGGAGGCAGGGCGGACGTGGCGGCGCTCTGCACGTGCTCAGAGGCATGCTTCTCTTGCAGGCGGCGAGAGCCGGGAGGGCGCCAGAGGCTTCAAGGCTGGGCGCTTCTGGAAGGCCCTTGGTAGGTGCCGCCTTGCAGCGGAGGCCCCTTGGGTCCCTTTCTGTCTCCAGGGGAGGGGGCACGAGGCTGCAGGGACCCCCGGGATCGGCTGCCCCCAGCGAGGCCAGGCAGCCATTGGCCAGCAGAGGGTGCAGGGGGGCTTTCCCCTCGACACCCCTGCAGGGCAGCCCCCCTTCACCCCCCTGCCCTTCTCCGCAGAGCAAGAGTTCCTGGCCGCCTTGCAGGAAGCCACCAAGCTGAGCCTGGGCTTCTAGAGAGTCATCTGTGTTTGAAATATGATTGGCGGGGGGGGGGGGGGGCGCCAGAAGGTGATCTGCCTAGGGTGCAAAAACCCTAGCACCGGCCCTGGTTGCAGTTTACATTAACGAACACAACCTTCCACACAAAGTAATTCATTTTTTTAAAACTAGAAACACTTACTGTACTGAATAATGGGTTGTCAATGTGTATACATCTATGACTGCAATCCTGTGTACATTAACTCAATAGAGGTAGGTCCATTAGGGTGAATGGGGCACTGCCCCACCAACATCAGTCAGCCCTCAGACAATCACACCAGCTTGTCTTACTAACACACAGTCCAGGGCGTGACACTGCCTATCAGCTTCCTCCTCCCTAGAACTCAGCAAAGGAGGAGGATGGTCACAAAACTAGAATTAATTTGCTCCATCTGTCATTGGCTCTGGCTTCATCTACCATTGGTCTCCCTGTCTTCTGCTCAACCAGTCCCAATGGGTAGCAGCTACCACTGCATTTACTTGTTGAGAGTTAAGCCCCACATAACCAACTGAGGGTTGCTTCTGAACAAACATGTGTGGTTTTCTTCCAGTGGGAAAGATGCCCAAGTCCTAGGCCTTGCTATTGGAACACTAGGTACCTTTTGCCCTTTTAGGCATCTAAAAGTCTAGGAAGCCCACAAAAAGCATCGGCTCATAAACCAGATAATGAAAGTTGGTTATTGAATTACTGTTTAAGGCAATAAAATGAGTCAAATTCCATGCTTCTTATGATGTCTGTCCTGTCTGCCTGATTATAGAGTCTTAAAAGAAGGGGTTGGCTTCTCTTCTAGCCCCTTCTCTGTCCAGTTGCTAAAAATTCTGCTAAATGGCTGGACAAATAATTTCCTGTATAATTTATTGTCATGCTTTCATTTTCAAAAGGCTTAAAAATTAGACATGTAAATCATGCTGCAATTTTCAGGGGAGACTCCCAAGTGTGACTACATTGTACTATATACATTCAACAATTTTCTCCCCAAAGAAGCATACTTTTCACTCCTTTCAACAAGCACCTAATGCCCCAAAGTACTTCGCTGATCACTCAGAACAGTAGGCTCCCATGGGACTGAAGCAAGAGTACTTTAAGTGTTGCTACTTTTTAGTAGTGAAATAAATGGCAACCTTAAAGCACTTTCATAAGGTCACGCAAGCTGTGCTGCTGTTTTGTTGCTTTGCAGTAGGAAAATTGTTAAAAGATTCCTAGGGGGAATCAAAATGTGAAGAAATGGTGCATTTGGAATTATGAACAGATGTGCTGGGCAGTGGGAGGCCAGCACAAGGCAGGTATTCGGAGCAGAGCAGCACCGAAGCACAGCATGCAGTTATGGCAGCTGTGCATGCAGAAGGGTTGCATGGGCCAACAGTTACTTTCATTCTGCAAGATTCAGTAATAAAAACCAATAGGCCCTTATTAACATTTTTATAACTGGTCTGATTGATACTGAGCATAATAGTTAAATCATGTATAAGAGTAAATCAGGTTTGTTGGATGGAATGTGAATGGAAATGCATCTGATAGACACTTTCACATTGTGGATCTTCTTTGACTATTATTAAAAAATGGACATTGACTTCTTTTTGAAGGAGGCAGTAGTGTGACACCCCCTTCCCTGAAAAAAACCACCCTGGACCATATGGTATTTAACAGTTATCACCCAGTCACAAATACTCTGTTTTGTGTCAAGATGCTTGTTGCTTGAAAGGGTTGTGGTGGTGCAGGTATAAAGGACTGCAAGAAGATCAAACCTATCCATTCTTAAAGAAATCAGCCCTGAGTGCTCACTAGAAGGACAGATCCTGAAGTTGAGGCTCCAGTACTTTGGCCACCTCATGAGAAGAGAAGACTCCCTAGAAACGACCCTGATGTTGGGAAAGATGGAGGGGACAAGGAGAAGGGGACGGCAGAGGATGAGATGGTTGGACAGTGTTCTCGAAGCTACTAACATGAGTTTGGCCAAACTGCGAGAGGCAGTGAAGGATAGGCGTGCCTGGCGTGCTCTGGTCCATGGGGTCACGAACAGTCGGACACGACTGAACGACTGAACAACAACAATAAATTATGTTCACTCAATAAATTGGACTTCTTCACTGTATGTTTGGTGGAATATGGCTTCAGTGGCACTGTCAAACCCTCATACTTACTTAGGCTAATGATCAGAAACATTCAGTTTAGTTACAGAAATCAGGCTGAAAATATTATATCAATAGCAAAGAAGATTCTGTACCTATATGAATGGATGGGACACATAGCAGATATACTTAATACCATAGCTGTCAACTTTTCCCCCTTTTTAAGGGAAATTCCCTTATTCCAAATAGGATTCCTCGCAAGAAAAGGGAAAAGTTGACAGCTATGACTTAATACTGAAGCCCTGATAGTTACAGAGTTTTCCTATATATAATGGTGGTAATATATTCAAAGAACATAGCAGATTAGTTAACCATGACCTCCCCTACCTGCAACCATGTTCTTTGTCTTTAATCAAACTGCTTTCCCAGGTGTTCCCTGTAGATAGTTTCCTAGGTTTTCCCTGTGGCTGATGTTAAAGTGGTTGCACTATAGCTTTCTTCTTTGTTTCAGATTTGTTTCCCTTATAAAATGGGTTATGCTTGCTGTGCTCCAGTTTTCAGCAAAGACTCCATTTACCGATGACAAATGGCTAATCCTACAGGGTAGGTTGAAGGAAACATTCCCTGCAGTTCAGAATTTAATTACAGAGTGACAATGAATTACCTGTATACAATTACCCAGGTTGTGCTCTCAACAAAATCTTCTTAAACCAACGGACACTTCCATGCTTTCCATAGTATCTGGCATAAGATAGGGAGCAATGTAAAAGATAGTGACACCACTTCAATAAATCTGTAGATTCCTAATTATATTTTTGGGGTCAAGGGCATAGGCAAATATATTGAGTGGCTTTTACATAGGCTAGTATATGCAGAGATGATCAACAGTGGCTGCATTGTTTCACAAATATGCAGGTCAACCTGTATGTGACACTATTGATATAATTAACAGTTGTATATATAGTGCAAATGGGGGGAGCTAGTTCAGATCTGTGTCACCATAGGAGGCAAAGGTATTTTGAAGAAAACATAAAGGAGATTCCAAGGCAGAAAATTTCTATTTTAAATGGGGTTAACTTTTTGTTTGTATTAAAGTATACAAAACAACAACAATGTTCTATGAGCAGAATAAAAAGCTAAGAAGTTATAAGAGCTTCCATTGTTGCTTTTGAACATGAAATGCTTTGGGTGCACTCTTAACAGGATGTTGCTTGTCAGCTTATTTTTTTCTGGTCATTTGTCTTTAAAGTGAGTTTCTTGATTCACAAGATGCATATGACAGATCTAGTGTACTGTCAAGAGCATTTATTTGTGTGTATGTGTGAAGATTCAGTAGCTGCATCTGATCTGTATTAGTCATTATGATAATCACTACTTTTAGCCAAACTTATTTCAGTCTGGCATGCTTTTATAAGTGCCTATATTGTTATTACCTTCTCCCTCATTCTGTGGAGAAGCTTGTTGCCTTGACTTTCCTTCATACACAGCTTTTTTATCCTGCTGTGAATTCCCATCAAAGCACTTACACGATCAAATTGTGCCCCAGGCAGCCTTTAATGCTACTCAAGGGTGTTTTATAGAATGTGATATATCTCCTTTAGTGTATAAACTTAATGGCTAGCTTTTGCCAATCAACAACCCCTCCACAATTGTTCCCTAAAGTGGTTTGATTCCCTTGTCAAAGCTCTTCAGTAGGCTAAATTCCTAAGTAATTAAAATGGAAATTTTAATTTCCTCCTTTAAGAGGAGCTGGGTCTTAATCCTAGGTGCATGGTGAAGACCATTCCTTTTCTCAGAATTAAATATGGGTAACATATATGTAGTACAAATTAATGTGTATGTGATCATAATAGCTCTGATAAATTTCTTAATGCAATTAAACAAATTCTTTCATACAATAGTAACTCAGTATATGTCAGATAGTGCGTTATCTTGGAAATTAGTAATGCTATTAAAGGATTTCTGTGCATCAAAGGACCTTAAGGGAAAGACAGCAGCTTTCAGGGATAAGAAACACTCTTGTTATCTGTCAGTTGTCCATTTATTTGAATTGTAATGTCACCTTTTTATTCAAAACATGCTGTGAGCATGAGTCTTCACAATAATTTCAAACATTAACAAAGATGGAATTCTACTAATTCAGCCTCTTATTTCAGAATACCCTTTTAAAGTGGTTGTCTAAATGTTGACATATTGTCATTCATTTCCATTGTAATTTCTCTAACATTTCACCTTGTGCCTATTAGCATGCATGGTGTTGCTTAAATTCACTTACATATCCCTGTGTGATACTTCAAAGGCAACTTTATGAATATTAATTGTATTAGATTAGATAGGCTGTTGCTCGGCTGTGCTTTTTCCCTACTTTTCATATATTGGCAACAAACAAGGAATCTAGTGTTAAATTTTCCTTTATTAAACCTTTGCTTATTTAAGGCTGTTAATGTACATGCATTAAGCATTTATGGGAATAGCCTTGAATAGGTGGGTACAGGATCACACTGTTTGAAAATTGCTTGAGTTAAGGAAGTCTGAGTTTCGTCATTGCTGCATGGGAACCACATCTATGTCACTTTGGGTTCCATTATTGCAGAAAGGAGAAAAGGTGTAAGACAATACATACATACATACATACATACATACATACATACATACATAATGTCCCCCCTCTTTTCTTTAAAAACACTTGTTATTGTGAGTCAAATAAATTGGACATATTAAAAACTATATTGAAAATGAGAACATGAATTAAGTTCCCTCAATATCAACTACAGCATCTAGGTGACAAGATTATTGACATTTAGAAAAATCACTGTAAGCTATTTTCAGCTTACAGTCATAGAATTGTAGAGTTGGAAGTGACCCCAAGGGTCATCTAGTCCAACCCCCTACAGTTGAAGGAATCCTGAACAAGAGCACTCCACACTGCAGATTCCACTTGTATATTTCAGTTAGGAAAATTGAAGTCAACATTGACTTAGAATATACATGTTAAACAACATCAGGTGAGATTCTTAAGTGGGAGGGTGGGAGGAATTATTTCCTTTGAGATTATATTAAAATAAACCCATTCTTAGTTTTCTACGCAGCCAGTGACAGTCCATAGCAAACTCCAAGAACAGAGGTGCATGGCTATGGCTACATCCAACATTCTTTAACGTTGCTTTCCTAGAAATGATAAATATTTAAGGAAAATGCTATATAAAGATAATTTTTGCTTCTTAGCTGGAAGTCTTTGATGATTAACCTCGAAGTCTCTGTGGGTAACTTGAGTATAGGTTCACCTGAGCTTTCTTCCTTGGGCTTTGCTCAGTCTTCTAGCACCTTAGAACATGTGCAGAAGGTTCCAGATTCATTCTCCAGCAGCACCAGGTAGGGTCGTGAAAGATTCCTGGTCTGCAGTTCTGGAAAGCCTCTGCCATTCAACATAGATGAATGAGTTATTCATCTAACTCATTATAAAGCAGCTTCTTGTGTTCCTTCCACTGTGCTCAAGGTTTTGTGTTGTTTTTATAAGTGGGTCTGAGCCATAAAGAGGGCAGAGAAAATCTTTAAAATGTAAATTTGTGTCAGCGCAATTGGCTCCATTGCAGTGGCATCTACCTGAGCTTGCTGGCTTCCTTGTGCAGAATATCTTAAAGGTGTGAATTACTCTGTCCCAGAGAAGCTTTCTCTTACATAGCTGCTCATTAAAGTTGATGCAAATTATATATGATTATTTCTATAAAGAGCCAGCTGAATGCGTGAAAAGAAAAGGGAGAAAAAAAGCTCTGTTATTAAAAGATTGTTTACATCTAATTATGTCTTGCACATGTGTTGCAAAATAGGATCAAAGCTATGAATAACAACAAAATGATAGCATGGCAACTTTCATATGTGGTGTGAGTTGGCAATGCTTTATTCATAACTGTTTTAATAAGTTGTGGATATAATGTTGAATTCAAAGTAGCAATCTGCGTTGAAACTGTACCCACTTGTTGGTGTCACTTGAGAAAAAGCAAGAGAAAACAGTATTCTATATTTATTTATTATTTGTTTCTGCAAATTTATTATATACCTTTTGATTGTAAAAACCAAAAGCCCTCCAAGCAGTTTACAAAAAGAATAAAACAATGACACCATCAATTAAAAAGTTAAAAGCAACTGTTTAAAACATTTTTTAAAAAATAATTGAAATCAACAAGAAGCTAAAAACCTGATTTAAAATACATGGCAGCATTCTACATTTCTTGTGAGCTGAAAAAACTGAACAACAAACATGAAGTTAGACTGGGCTGGGCCAAGTATATTTTTCCAGAGAGGAGAGATATTCGCCAATATTTGTTTGGAAAATCTGGAACTCTTAAGGGACAAAAGGCATTTCATTCCTAAGAGCATCATGGTTTGATGAGAAAGCATCGTCATTTACTTTTGTGGTTTTATATTTGCTCACATACCTTGAGGTTTGAGAATAGGGTGATTTGAGAATAGGGTGGGATACAAATTGGAAAAGCTATAATTGGAGTCTTATTGATGGACAAAGGAAAATTAAACTGATAGACAGCTGCCACATAGATTCAGGACACTTTTAAAAAATGATTTGGAATGGATTGATGAAAAATTTGTGACTTTTCACATTTGTGAGCTTTAACCTTCCATAAGCCTCACAAAAAGCACCGTCCAGTTAGATTTAACTGTGTACTTCAGTTCCATTGATTAGAGTAGGCCTCAGACACACCTGTTCATTCAGTTGCATCCAGAGTGGAGAGCACAGGGTGTTTCTTCCATTGTTTCTCACAGTAATAGAAGCTGCCAGGTGGGTGTGTTTTTAAAGTTGATTGTGTGAAATTACTACATAATATGGTTAGATTTTTGAAAAGCTGTATATTATAGAATATTTAGTTTTACTTATATGAAAGAATGTTCTTGTGATATTTTTGGCAATACCATACACACGAAAAAGGCTAACCATCCTTTCAGAATGGCTTTAAATGCCTAAATATATCCACAGGTACTGGATGGTTTGTTTGAGGGCTACACATAATTTCCACTAGAGTCTTTTATAGTGGTTGGCACACACTTTGACAGAACACCATATTTATAATGCTGTAAGTGTATTACACATAAGCTTGCATGGTATATGAATTGCCTGTCAGAACTACAGCAACTTTGACTCTGAAGTTGACAGTCTTATCATTGTAGTATTTATATGGTAAAATCAGTGCCTGTGCACTTGGCATATCAGCTGTTAGAAAAATTAGTGACTGATATGTTTAAAGGATTGGCAGCAAAGTGCTTACTAAGACAATCTGGTATATTTATCACCACAGCAAAATTTCTTTTGGATTTTTCCTTTTAACTTTCTTTGCAGAAAAAAAGGTATTTAGGGCAATTCCCCTTCATTGTTCCATTGCTTCTTTTCATACAGTAGGATCCATTTGATATTGATATCAATATATATATATTGCTAAATCTTATCATTTTTTTCCTGGGTCTGCATCTTTTTCTTTCCCTTATTTAGGACAGGCATGTGGAATCCATGGTCCTCCAGATGTTGCTGGCCCCCATTGTAGTTAACCCATGAAGTCACAAACATTGAACTGTATGTGCTAGCAGTGTGCTTCTTGCTACCATGGTTGTAATTTTGTAATGTCTTGTTTACAGAAGCTTTGGACTCCTGCAGACAGTTGATTCTGTGAGAGTCCTTTGGTGGGAGTAATTTTATGTAACCAGCCCATCTCATCCTAAGTGCTTTTATTTATGTTCAGTGACTTTCTTATGAAATGTTCCCCAAAGAGCAGGACTATGTCTGAATTTCTATTCTCCTAAAAAGTGATGGTATCTGGGCAGGACTTTGGGCAGAAGTCCATGGCTCCGCTCTACCAAACCCAGCAAGGGTTTTATTTTTATTGCCATCCTTTTTTACTGCCCTTCATCCAAGAATTACAGGGCAGTTTACAATATAAAAAGCTGATCCTAGAATATGATGGGATGGCTTCTTGCACCATGACAAGAAGACTAGTTCACCCTCATTGTTCATTTTAATTTGTCAAGAAATATTAAGAAGTCTCATTTGATGTGCAAGATTTGCAGTTCTGTACAGATCTAATATAGAGAGAGTTGTATCCAACTAAGTCTGCTCAGGGTAGACCAATTGAAATTAATGGATATAAATTAGTAATGTTCATTAATTCCAGTGAGTCTGCTATGAATAAAATAACACCCACAGTTTTTGCACCTGTTCCTACAGAGCTGTGCTACCTACTGCATGAAAACAGGTACTAGGAAGAAGTGCATCATTAAAAGCATTTTTCTTCATCTTATGTTTCACAAACCAGGGAAGCTGGCAGGTGAAGCAAGATAATCCATTTGTGTGCGTATGTGTGCATGAAGAAAGAGGAAAGGAAAATGCAGTAGACTAGTAAAAGCTTAAATTTTAAATTGAAATTGGGGTAGACATAGAAAAAAGTGAGATGCTGTGACTGGCAAAATATAGGTAAATGGAGAGAAAGAGACCTGTTATAATGGCTGACAAAATATGTGCCATAAAGATTACATACCTCCTTTTCACCCTGTATTCTGTAAGCGTTTTAAAACAAATCTTGACATATTTATGAGTGAGATCAGTGGTAGTGAGTCTACTCTAGGTGTATTGGTCAGAAAAAGGCAAGCAAGAGGGAACATAATAGAGTTGTATGGAATTATGCATGGTGTGGAGATAGTGGATAGAGAAAAGGTTTTGCTCTGTTTCTGATAATACCGGAACCTGGGGTCATTCAATGAAGCTGAATGGTGGAAGATTCAGGACAGACAAAAGAAAGCCCTACTTCACACAGTGCATAATTGAAATTATGGAATTCACCACCAGCAGCCAGCTTTGATTATCCTTTTAGTTAAACAAATTCAATGAGGATATAGTTGTCAGTGGCTGCATATCTCCAGTATTAGAAACCATGTCTCTGAGAATACCAGTTGCTGAATATCACAAGGGGGATACAGCTGTTGTTTTCAGGTCCTGCTTGTGAGTTTCCCATAAGCATCTCATTAGTAATTTTGAGAACAGAAAGCTGGGGTAATTGGGCCTTTGGTTCAGAATGTTGTTTTTAACCACAATATGAGAGTGGGGTAATTATGGCTGCATTTTAAAAGCATTCACTAGAGTTCCACCCCTTGAAATATGAAATTATCATTGTTTGCCTATAAATCAGGAGGAAAAGCATCAGAATATTCAATATTGTGCTTAGGCTGCAGTCCTGTACACATTTTCCTGGGAGTAAACCTCAATGAAATAAATGAAACTTACTTCTGCCTTGAAGTCTAATGGAAGATTGGGAAAGTAAGTAAGTAAGTAGGTAAGCAAGTAAATTTTTATTTATACCCCACCCTCCCCGGCCAAGACCGGGCTCAGGGCAGCTAACATCAAATATCAAATACATTAAAACACAATCAAACAATTGATTAAAATACTGCTTAAAAATTAGAATCAGGATAAAATTAACTGACTGCCCATGAATTACAACCATAGGGGTCGGGAACCCCAGGTATTCATCAAGTTGGTCCCACATGAGCTGATAAAAGGGCCAAAGAGGTAACTTACAGGGTCCCATAGAGGGGGGGGTGTCAAACTGGGCCCGGACCAAAGGCCAGGTGGAACAGTTCCATCTTGCAGGCCCTGTGGAAGGATGTCAAGTCAAGTGGATATGCGTGTTGTCATAGAAAAATGTGTGTGCCTGAACATGAATGAACAAGAAACCTTTAAAATCCATTATAGCCATATCCAAATATGTAGCTAGGAATATGTGCATAATATTAGGGCATATTATAGGCTATATAAAATCAGGTGTAATTGATTGATTCTGTTTTTGCATCATCTATATATTGTATAAAAGCACCATATTGGTATTATCAGAGCTCTAAATAAAAAAAGAAGCACTGGAGAAAAATAATTCTAGTAAAGTATCCTGTCTTTAAATGGCAGGATGCAGCATTTCCCAGTGCTTTATCCAGTTGACTGTATCTGTAATTGATCTTAAAGCAGAACATAATTTCTTTGGTGTGTGAGTAGAAACAGTCCTTCTATTTTCTACACCAACATGTGCAACAAATTAACTGTAAAATGACTTCCTTTGTAGTTTACTGATTTTAAAGATAAGGAATCACACAATACCAGTTAGTATCTGATGGGTATAACAGTTATGCTTCAGACAACTGAACTTTCGGAAATAAAAAAAAAGTTTTGAAGTAGAATTCAGAGCTGAAATTTAGAAGTGTGTTGCAGGAAGAAAGATATCTAAAGCAAATTATTTAGCAGTAAGTGTGGAAGAGCCAATGACATTTGCTGAAAGATTGCAATTGAGTAGGGGTGACAGATAGAACAAAGGGAAGAAAATTGCTGTATTTGTAGGGTTAATTCAGTCTCTCTTCATCCTGTCATGGAATGGAATGTTCAAAATTAATAGAAGAAACTCATATACAATTCTTCATGAAGAGCACCTGCCATTGGGCAACAATGTTCACATGTGCCAACATAATATTTTGGGCCCAGTATACTGCATGTGGAATGGGCCTTCTGCTGCACTTGCAAAAGAACACACAAATTTGCATATACTTTTGCAGTCAGTGGTGGAGCACATATAAGTAATAAGATGTCTGAGAGACAATATATCAACATGTGAAGCTTTCCCCATAATTATAGTTCAAATCTAAAAAAGGCGTACTCTGTTTAATATTACCTGCCACATAATTGTTAAAGGCATTAGAGTCCTGCTCTCCTTTAATGCACAATTCAAAGTGTTGGTGCTGACCTTTAAAGCCCTAAACAACCTCGGTCCAGTATACCTGAAGGAGCGTCTCCACCCCCATCGTTCTGCCCGGACACTGAGGTCCAGTGCTGAGGGCCTTCTGGCGGTTCCCTCACTGCGAGAAGCCAAGTTACAGGGGACGAGGCAGAGGGCCTTCTCGGTAGTGGCACCCGCCCTGTGGAATGCCCTCCCACCAGATGTCAAAGAAAAAAACAACTACCAGACCTTTAGAAGACATCTGAAGGCAGCCCTGTTTAGGGAAGCTTTTAATGTTTAATAGATTATTGTATTTTAACATTCTGTTAGAATCCGCCCAGAGTGGCTGGGGAAACACAGCCAGATGAGCGGGGTATATTTATTTATTTATTTATTTATTTATTTATTTATTTATTTATTTATTTCCACCCCTAATCCATGCAAAAGGCCTCAACTGTAAATTGTAAATTAGTTATGTTACTGTAGTTGTTCTATTTGCTGATCTTAGGCTGGCAGTACTACATTCAGTGCAAGACCAAGTGTGATGTTTCGGGGAGGGGGTTGAAAGTTAAAAGCTTTTGACAAAGTACCTCACAAAAGGCTTATGAGTAAGTTTAGCAATCATGGAATAAGAGGAAAGGTCCTCTTGTGGATCAGGAATTGGTTAAGTTTCAGGAAGGAAAGAGTAGAAATAAATGGACAGTTCTCTGAATGGAGAAAAGTAGAAAGTGGTATTGGGACCTGTGCTTTTTAACTTGTTCATAAACGCAGTTAGGAATGACATGGCCTGGTTTGCTGAGGGTGCTAAATTATTCTGAGTTGTTAAAACAGAAAAAGATTGTGAAGAGACCCCAAAGGACTTCTCACAACTGAATGAATAGGCAGTAAAACAGCAAATGCAATTCAATGTAAATGAGTGTAAAGCTCATGGGGTCTGAACTGGTGGTGACAGACCAGGAATGAGGCCTCCTGGTCTTAGTAGGTAGCTTGATTAACATGTCACCTCAGGGTTTGGCAGTCATGACAAAGGCAGATTCCATACTGGGGATCATAGAATCATAGAAGGTACTAACAGAAGGGGCAACGAGGGCCATCTAGTCCAACTTGCTGTGATGCAGGAATTAGGAAACTAATTTAAAATAAAACTGTCAATGCTGTTATACATTTGGAACAGTTTACAGTTCTGGTTGCCTCACCTCAAAAAGGGTACTGTTGAGTTAGAAAAGGGAGTTCAGAAAAGGGAGACCAACATAATCAAGGGGATGTAGCAACTCCCTTATGAAGAAAGGTTATAATGTTTGGGACATTTTAGTTTAGAGTAAATGCAAGCAAAACATGCCATGATAGAAGTTTATAATATCATGCTTGTCATGGAGAAAGTGAATGGAGTCCCCCCCCCCCCCATCATAACTCATGGGCATCCAATGAAGATGAACGTTGGAAGATAATTATTCTGTGCCTCCACAATTGCTTCTGAATACCAATTGCTGGAAACCACAGGAGGGGAGAATGCTCTTGTGCTCAAATCCTGCTTGTTGGTTTCCCATAGGCATCTGGTTGGCCACTGTGAGAACAGGATGTTGGACTAGATAGGCCATTGGCCTCATCCAGCAGGCTCTTATGTACGACGTGACTAACTTAGGTCCATTAATTTAATCTTTAAAACTTAGTTGGATGCAACTCTCTAACCCCAAAGTTTGAGGTATAAAGGCAAGGTGGATTGCAGAATGGAGAACACATTGAGTATACGTACAGACTTTCACCTTTTTTCTGAAACTAAATGAATGATGTTTTTGTTTTGCTGGTTTCTTCCTTTTTTAACAAAAAACAAACAAACCCAGAAACAATGTGCAATATGCATCTGGAGCTACCTCTACTACAGCTTCAATAAATCACATTTTCCAATTTTCCCCATTTGTTGTGAATTTTGCTTGGCTGATCACAGAAACCTTTAGGGATCCTGGGTTATGAGAATGTTTTGATCCCAAAAGCCAGTGAGTTCAGCATTACATCAGATAATACCTTCAGAGACAAGCTGAAAATAGAGAAAATGATGAGCAGCAATATTTCGGTACTCTTTGATCTGAATATGAAAAAAAATAGGCCAATGCTAGAAGAAAATATTTCCTCTAACACTTTGAAATCTCATTTTTTTTAAACAACAACATATATTGTTGGTTGTGAGTATCTGTCCAAATTTCAGAGGTATGGTCAGGCTAAGGAAAACCTCCATTTAAATTCCTGAGTAACAGCGTGTGTTTTCTTGAATATGGAAAATGACAGCAGCTAATTTTCATACACTTAAAAACATTTTATTATGGCGTAGCCTAAAGGGTTGCACACACACGAAAAAGGACTTCATCCATTTTTAATAAATTAGATTCTTCTGCCAAAATCTCTTTAATTCATTTAGCAATCTTATTTCTATATTTATTTATTTCTATATTGCCCTGTATCTGAGGATCACAGGGTGGTTTACAATATAAAAACCACAAAAATACATAACATAGTAACAAACGAAGATAATACCTCCCAGTTTAAAAGGCCATAGATGACTTAATTAACCAAAGGGCTGGAAGAAGAATGTTTCCGCCTGGCACTTTAAGATATGTAACAAAGACACCAGGCAAGTATCCCTCAGAAGAACATGCAGTCATACCTCTGGTTGCATTCGCTGTGGGTTACGAACCCGCAGAAACCGGAAGTACCGGAACGGGTTACTTCTGGGTTTCAGCATGCACAGAAGCACCGAATTGCGCCACGCACATACGCAGATTCGGCGCTTCAGGTTGCGCTCTTTTCATGTTGCAAACGGGCCTCCAGAATGGATCCCGTTTGCAACCAGAGGCACCACTGTACTACAAATGAGGAGCTACCACAGAAAAGGCCTGTTATCATGTTGCTACCTTCCAGATCTCTCATGGAGGGGGCACACAGAGAAGGGTGTCAGATGATGATTGCAGGGTCTGGGTCGGTTTGTATGGGTGGAGGCGGTCCTTGAGATATTGCGGTCCTCAGCCATTTAAGGCTTTATAGGTAAAAACCAGCACTTTGAATTGGGCCTGGAAACTGATGGGCAGCCAGTGCAGTCGGGTCAGGAATGGTGTTATATACGCAAACCATCTTGCCCTAGTGAGCAACCTGGTTGCTTAATTCTGCACCAGCTGAAGTTTCTGAACCATCTTCAGAGGTAGCCCCATATATAATTTGTTACAGTATATCTTAATGGTGTAATGCTTTTCTTCCCAGTTGTGACCGATCAACAAGGCAGTTGCCCTTTTCTTTAGCTGTTGTGCCACTGCCTTGTTTCTCTTCTGGCAATGGTGACATACCATGCTACCCTCCATTGAGGAAATTTGTGGCTGGACCATACCGCAGAGGAGCCTCTGTTGCCTGGTATGGGGTAAGTGGGTAGTATAAAAAATTGTCCTCATTCAAAGCAGGAACAAAATGCCTAGTTTTGCAAATGCCCAATTCTGCAAAATACATGTTTAGAGGTGCACTCATTAGTCAACCTCCTCAACTGTTGGTATCCAGCAATATAAAATAACCCTCACTGCAACCTTCAGATCTGCAGTGTTCCTACAGTGGTGGCAGAAAGCTCCTGT
The DNA here is from genome assembly GCF_009819535.1 of Lacerta agilis. Lineage (NCBI taxonomy): Eukaryota > Metazoa > Chordata > Lepidosauria > Squamata > Lacertidae > Lacerta > Lacerta agilis. The sequence continues at coordinate 25,634,369 of NC_046316.1, read as the reverse complement.
TTCCTTTTCATTAAGGAGGCCAGCATGAAAATTCATTTTAGAGGAACATAGTGTGTCATAACCCCCTATTGCAATAGCCAGGAGAATTTGTAGGGTTCCCCAGCAACTATATGTGAAATAAATTACTGCTATGCCCATTGAGTGGGTTGCTAGTGAGCCTCTGATAGTTTTCAATTTACGCTGCCCTTTGCTCCCATGAATGGCTACTCTAAATTTGTTCTAGCTCTTCTTCTTTCCATAAAAGATAGGGGAAATCCATAGGAGTGATTTGAAATAGTTTCCATATTCAGGTCTAGATTCTCAGTCAGCCTTTACTTATTACCATATATTTTTACAGTTAATAAGCTTTTATTTACACCACACACAGGACATGAAAAAATCCTTAGAGGAAAAATACAAATGTGAGGATATCATCATGAAATGGTATTAAAAAAACATGTTGATTGTGGTAGCACCCAATATTTTTATACTCCTTAATGGTCAAGTATATATGTACTTCCTTGCCTGAAGAATTTTGAATATAAAGAAAGGAAATTCTTGAACATCAGTGCCAGTGTTGCAACTATTGTTGAGAATAAACTATAGCAAGAGTTGCCAAACTTCTTAGGCTAGTGGACACATCTGGAATTCTGAGAAAGCGGCATATCCAACAGTCATAAAATGGCTGCCTTGAGGGTGTGACATAACACAAAGTGGCTGTCACATCTAATAGAGCAGAAAAAAAGACAGGAAAAAGATGTGTGGCCATGTCCCCCAACACCTGTTCCACTGATGGGGAAAAGGGACCTATATGAGCAATAATTTTTCATCTATTCAGAATGGATGGGAGGATGGGTGTCCAGTCAGGGTATCCAGTGCAGTGTGGGCATGTTTAAAGGTGTGCATAAATGTAGGAGAGGCCGAGCCACTGCAACCAGGAACTGAACAGGAAGAGCAACCATTCTCTGTAGGCCAGCCAGTCATTTTGCCAGCCCTTGCTGTTGGAAATAGACAGACAAGTGCGAGACTGGGCAGGGAGACGCTGCACTGGCTTTCTTGTGCTTGCTGCATGCAAGGCCTGCCTGGGAGCTGAGTGCCTGGTGCCTACGGTGCTGGCCTCACATTCACCTTTGGCTAGTCTCCGTTGTGCCACTAAGGCTGGGGGCATTCTCTTCCCAGGCCCCTGTGGGGCAGTGAGAGGAGGCATCTCTCCTTGGGGCAGGTTGGGCAGCTCAGAGACCGGGTTAGTGGCAGTGGCTGCCCAGAGGACTCACAAGGAGAGGGGAGAGGAGGATGAGGGAACACTCCACAAGGGAGGGTGTTTGAAAAAGGTTGAGAGGCTGCCAGCTCTGCAAGCAAGGGTTGACATAACAGGGCTCATGAGCCCGGCAGGGGTACTGCAGAAAGAATGTGGTTGGTTAAGGGAGCCGTGGACTCAAAAAGATTGAAAACCTTTGCATTAGTACTTTGTCACCCTCTGTGGGTTCTGGAAACCTGAGGTCCATTGTGGGCTTGCATGAATGTGTGTCAATTTTTTCTCTCTGGTCAATTTTTATTTTTAAGTTTCAAGTTTTCTGATATACCAGACTTGCAGAAAACAGGCTAAAAGGGAAAATAAAAAGTCCGGCCCAACCTGTAGTCTGTCCTGGAAGTTCAGCAAACCCAAGGTCTTTTGAGGGCATGTGAGCAGGCATGTATTTTCTGATATACAGTGGTACCTCCACTTACGAATTACTTACGAGAGCCAGTGTGGTGTAGTGGTTAAGAGCGGTAGACTCGTAATCTGGGGAACCGGGTGTCGCGGGCCCTTCGCCCTGTACAGCCCACCCCCGGACGTTTTACGGTCTATGAGTGCTGCACCAACGACAAACAGTCCCCAGCTGCAGCCCTTCAGACTACTAGCTGGATCCTGCTTACTTCATTCACCACAGACGAGGATATTGTGAACTAACAAGATGTTTATTGCGTACAAAGCTTGTGGTTGCTGATAAAATAAAAGGTTGTTCAATAAGCTTATAACAGTTGTCCTATACCGGCCTAATACCTCTAAATGTTACCGGCCTAATACCTCTAATAGTAAACTAAATAGCAATAACAATGCGTTTCACAATCTCTTTATCCTCTCTGCTAACATCCACCTAAGACTCTAAACTCCCAGCTCTATCTCTTGACTCACTCTTCAACTCCAACTCTAACTCCCCGCACTTAACTTCAACTCTAACTCCTCCTGCCCATACTTCAACTAACTTCAACTGCCTTACTGACCACTGGGAGGGGTGTTTTATACCGCGGCTAAGCCCGCCCCTAAGGGTTCTAACTGTCAGAACACTTAACCCCTACCTGGCATGGGGCTAGTTCTCCACATACCTCCCTCCTTTTTAGGTTTGTATCAGAGGAGTTACTAGCCAAAGTATCCCTCTGATACAAACAACAGTTTAAACATTTACATAAACAATACATTTTATAACTCGTACCTATATTACCTAACTATGGCATAATATTACCTCTTCAGTAAAAGTACATATAGTTGTGAACATTATATACAATAGTTCATGCAGCATTAGGTCTTTATTGCAAGAAAACTGTAACTGTCCATTTTAACCTTTGTCTTTGGGTCTTCATTATAAGGCGTCTGCGATGATGTTTAGGATCCTTTCACGCTCCTTATCGTCCTTACCCGTCACAAGAAGTATCTTTCTCTGGGCACCAGTCTTTTCTCTGCCAAACGTGATGGGATGTAAGCTGTCTTCCCTGGCCAGATGACACAGTCCCATTCCGATCTCTGCACTCGAGGCGTCGGTAACGATTGTGGATCCCAAGCTGGGTAGAGTTCTTGTTTCTCAGGGTCAAAAGCTCTCTTAGTTCAACCTCTCCCTCCTTCAGGATCTCTGTTAAATGTTTAAGCTCGCAGACTTGTACACACATCTCCAGGTCATCATAAGCTGCATAAACACTGGTTGTCTGGCTTTTAAATGCACTGGGAACTATTTGCAGAAGTTTGTGGATATCCTCTGTTTTATTCAGCTTGCTGAAGCTTTCTAGGCAAGCGTGATCTCTTAATGAAAGTAGGCTAACAAGCTCTGATTGCTTATTGCTCATAGCAATCTCCCTTGTTGTCAGTTCATCTTTGGTCTGTATTGATTTATCAGTTCCCACTTCGAGCAATTTTAAGATTACTTTTGTATGCCTTTGACGTGGTAGCCCTGTTAATGCTGTGTAACCACATTCATTTTGGACATTTATTTGTGTTGCATGAGCAGCAGGGTACCCATCCTCCCACCACACAATCTCTAGTGTAGGAAACACTTTCACTTTCATAGAAAGTCGATGGGACCCCATGCCAGCTATAACTTCCAGTACGTCTCTCTTTCTATTCCTCCAACTGATGAATGGTTTATCATAAATTTGACTAGTTGTTCTAACTGATCTCACAGATAGGTCACTGGTCATATTGCAGGTAGACACTCCTTTACCAATATCACAGGCTTTTTCAATAACGTGACTACTGTAGTCTAGATTGGGTTCATGGTTTAGTGACTGGGTTGGGTTTATCATATTCTTATGCATGACCCGCCTCCCTTCACCATGCTGAATTATATTGTTTATATCATTCATTGTTGAAATGATCTTACAAGGACCTTCCCGTGTCAGTTGTAACTGGTCACTGTTTACTGGTCTGATTAATAAAATATCTCCTGCCAGTTCTAGTGATCGTTTGAGAGTGTTTTGCAATTTGAATAGGTAGTCCACTACATTAAATCGCGCTACAAGGCCATTGGTCTGTGGGTGCTCAAGGGTACTGGTTATATGTTTTATCCCACACCTCTCCCACAAACGCTGCATCAGTTTAGAGGTAAATGAGGCCCCAAGGTCTGTCACGATCTGTTCTGCAAACCCTAGCCGGCACATATAACTTATTAGAGCTGAAGCCACTGTTTCAGTCTCTATGTTTCGTAACGGAATCGCTTCCGGATATTTCGTCGCAAAATCTACCTTAGTCCACAAATAATGATTTCCCCTGCGACTGGCTTTTGGCAGTCGTCCAATAATATTAACTGCTAAACGTTGGAAGGGTTGTGATATTATAGGCAAGGGGCATAATTGTGCTTTCGTCTTATCTTGCCCATGTCCTTGTAATTGGCAAGTATGGCACGTTCGACAAAATAACTTTATTTGCTTGCCCATCCCAGGCCAAAAGAAATTTTGGGACACACTTTGTTTGGTTCTGGTGATTCCCAAGTGACCTCCAAAGATACTGCCATGTGCATGTTGTATTATCTTGGTTCTAAATTCAGTAGGTACTATCAGTTGCCTGTGGATTTCATTACCCCCTCTATTAGGCTTTAAAAGAATCTCTCTGTATAGCAACCCATTGTTGACTATAAACCGCTCCGGGCTTTCCGGGGTTAATACTGTATTCAAGGCTGTGGCTTGAAAATATTTCTGTAAATCTGTATCTAGTTTCTGCTTGGCTGCAAAACTAGCTGCTTGACTATTTGTAACTGGCATTATACTTGTATCTTGTGCCAGTTCAACAATTGTATCAGGCCTTTCCTCCTGAGGTAACTGTCGCAGTTTTTGTGCCCTAGTTATCACAAATGCACTCTGTACATGGTCAAGTAAATCCCACCCGATTAACATTGGAGCTGGGATTTCTGGTGAAACTGCTACTTGCCATTTTCCAGACCATTGTTTATATGTCAGATTAACTAATGCTACTGGCAAGGTTTCTGGCTGTTTTGATATCCCTTTTAAACTGATTGTTTTGCCTTTAATAAATTCTTCTGGCTTTAACAAATCAGGATGTACAATACTAATCTGAGACCCTGTGTCTTTTAAGCCTTTATATGGTTTACCATTCACCCAAATTTCTTCTCCTGTTTTGTGTAATAGCATGTCATCTTGTTGAATTATATAGCACCTCACAACTTGGGCCTCTGGTATCTGCTGAGCCTCTGACTGGGCCTCGGTTGTCGTGGCAACCATGTTGGCAGTTGGCTCTGTCTCCACAGTTTGGACACAATATGTCTGCTTCTGAGGGATAGTATTTGCACTCCTAGTTCTGATTTCAGTTCTACAGTCCACCTGTCGATGGCCTTTTCTCCCACATTGCCAACAGATTAATTCAGGCCTTTTACCCTCACTATATTTATTTACTTTTCCCTCAGTCCCCCCCGTTGTCATAGGCGTGTTATGGGGAACATTTGCATTGGCGGGAAAAATTTTCTTGGCAGTTTCTGTGGTAAACTTTGTGGGCTGTTGCATTCTCTTAAACTTATTTGTTTCCCACTGTTTGTCCTTATATTTTGGGGCATCATAAGCGTGTTCTCGGATTTCATTTATTTCATCTGCCAGATTAGCAGCTTCCAGGATGGTTTTAGGGCGTCTTTCTTTAATTAAATACTTCAAATGACTATTAATCGTGTCATAAAATTGTTCTAATGCGATCACCTCTTTTATTTTCGCCACAGAATCAGCACCCTCCTGTTCTAGCCACTTGTTTAAATAATTTGTAGTTTTAGCTCCTAGTTGAGCAAATGTTTCCTCACGCAATTTCTTTATTGTTCTAAACTTTTGTCTCAGTTGTTCTGCAGTAATTCCGAATCTAACATAAACCAACTGTTTAAATGCTTCAAAATCTTTGGATTGATCAGATGGCATTTGAGAATAAATCTCTGTTAATGTTCCACTAATACGAGCTCTCAGTATTTGCATTTTCTCCTCATCTTTTACTTCAAAATCTTCGCAAGCCCTCTCAAAAGAAATGATAAACGCTTCAGGGTCGTCTTTATCTCTGAAGTCAGGGAATCTTTTTAAATCCACCCTGCTAGGATTTTGTGTGGAACTATTGTTGTTGTTTCTATTTTCTACAGCTGATAATTCAAGTCTTTTCATTTCTAATAAATATTCTCTTTCCTCCCGTTCTCTTTCTCTCTCAATAGCTAAGGTCATTTCTTTCTCTTTCAGTTCTCTCTCTTTTGCCTCAGCTTGGAACTTTAATTCTCTCTCTTTCAGTGCCATTGCCTCCCTTTCTCTTTCTCTCTCAATAGCTAAGGTCATTTCTTTCTCTTTCAGTTCTCTCTCTTTTTCCTCCGCTTGTAACTTTAAGGTCATTTCTTTCTCTTTCAGTGCCATTGCCTCTCTCTCTCTCTCTCTCTCTCTCTCTCTCTCAATATTTAATTCTCTCTCTTTTGCTTCGGCTTGTAATTTCGCTAGCTCGAATTTTAAATTATATTCCTTCTCAAGTTTCCATTTCTCAAATTCCTCTGAGGCTTTAAAACTAGTCCCCTCAGCAGGATTTTTGTTAACTGTTTCAGTACAGGTTTCCTCAATCTGGGAAACCCCATTTTCTTCTTCAGAGCTTTCTACTTGTGAGTCCCTAAGAGCTGTTTTAGTCTTTCTAGGTGGCATTTTCTATTTATTTGGTGGTATTATTTCTGTACTTAAATCAAGGATGTTTCAGTTAAACTATTTCTCCAGGCTTAGTTTCCACAGTTTAGGTCCAAAGTCACGCCTAAAGTTACCTCAGTGCACTCTATCCAGCGTACTTTTCCGACCTCTCACTATAAACCTTTCTGCCTGAAATAGTTTCAAACGCAAAGTATCTTTGTAACTCTCTCACAATCTCACAGTCTTAGGCGCTATCACACCACACCCTAGGGCCAGGTAATTCCTCTCTGAATTCCCCTTCTCCCTTTCCAGGTGTATGCGATCCCCTTTCTGACTAGATTGTAGAGTCTCACAGAAGTTTGCTTAAATCCTCTTTAAGCCTCACACTTCACACAATGCGTCACCCTTAAATCCTTCTTGTACCTTGGCACTTCTTGCCAACACTTTAGATCTATCTTTGATCTCAATGTGACCACCACTTTATGACTATCTTTCGTCCCGCCGCTGCCACCACTTTAATGTCGCTCTTTCGTCCCACCGCTGCCACCACTTTAATGTCGCGGGCCCTTCGCCCTGTACAGCCCACCCCCGGACGTTTTACGGTCTATGAGTGCTGCACCAACGACAAACAGTCCCCAGCTGCAGCCCTTCAGACTACTAGCTGGATCCTGCTTACTTCATTCACCACAGACGAGGATATTGTGAACTAACAAGATGTTTATTGCGTACAAAGCTTGTGGTTGCTGATAAAATAAAAGGTTGTTCAATAAGCTTATAACAGTTGTCCTATACCGGCCTAATACCTCTAAATGTTACCGGCCTAATACCTCTAATAGTAAACTAAATAGCAATAACAATGCGTTTCACAATCTCTTTATCCTCTCTGCTAACATCCACCTAAGACTCTAAACTCCCAGCTCTATCTCTTGACTCACTCTTCAACTCCAACTCTAACTCCCCGCACTTAACTTCAACTCTAACTCCTCCTGCCCATACTTCAACTAACTTCAACTGCCTTACTGACCACTGGGAGGGGTGTTTTATACCGCGGCTAAGCCCGCCCCTAAGGGTTCTAACTGTCAGAACACTTAACCCCTACCTGGCATGGGGCTAGTTCTCCACACCGGGTTCGTGTCTCCGCTCCTCCACATGCAGCTGCTGGGTGACCTTGGGCTAGTCACACTTCTTTGAAGTCTCTCAGCCCCACTCACCTCACAGAGTGTTTGTTGTGGGGGAGGAAGGGAAAGGAGAATGTTAGCCACTTTGAGACTCCTTCGGGTAGTGAAAAGTGGGATATGAAATCCAAACTCTTCTTTTTCTTCTTCGTCATACGAATTTTTCGACTTACGAATGAAAAAAGTGCCTGCACGCCTACAAATTTTTCGACATCCGAAGGCCATCCGTTGGCGGTTTTAGATGGGGTTTATTCGACTCACGAATTTTAGATGCAGTTTACTCGACTTATGAATTTTTCCGAATTTTTCGTTTCCAATGCATTCCTATGGGGAAATTGCTTTTTTTGACTTACGAATTTTTCGACCTACGAATGTGCATTCGGAACGGATTAAATTTGTAAGTTGAGGTACCACTGTACCAGATTTTCACAAAACAGTTGAGAACACCTATAGTAAGTAATGCAATATTTTTAAAACCTAATATGGCTTAGGTTTCCGATGTCAGTGCTACACTATGCAGAACAGCAACCGTGGCAGTAAGACATCTCCAGATTTTGGTGGTTTGGTTTTGATTAGATTAATTTAGACTAGATTTTAATTGGTATGCTACTTCTTTACAATAGAAACTGAGTGGTTCACAAACATTATACTGTACACGATGAAATCAGTAACAGCAATATTAAGATATTATGTCAATAGTATATACATAATAATTTATTTTAAGACATAATGTTCACATTTAAATAATATTTCAATAAACTATTTATGGGAAAACGTAACTGAAAAAACTTGTTGTTGTTCAGTCGTTCAGTCGTGTCCGACTCTTTGTGACCCCATGGACCAGAGCACGCCAGGCACGCCTATCCTTCACTGCCTCTCGCAGTTTGGCCAAACTCATGTTAGTAGCTTCAAGAACACTGTCCAACTAGCCAAGCCAAAAGCTCTGCAGAGACAGTAAATGCCAGTATGCAAGCACAACAGCAGCAGTGGTCAGACCAATAATGGGAGTTTTGGGCAATCTCCCTCCTCACAAATCTCTTACCTGGGCAATCTTACATTTGTTGTTGTTGTTCAGTTGTTCAGTCGTGTCCGACTCTTCATGACCCCATGGACCAGAGCACGCCAGGCACACCTATCCTTTACTGCCTCTCGCAGTTTGGCCAAACTCATGTTAGTAGCTTCGAGAACACTGTCCAACCATCTCATCCTCTGTCGTCCCCTTCTCCTTGTGCCCTCCATCTTTCCCAACATCAGGGTCTTTTCCAGGGAGTCTTCTCTTCTCATGAGGTGGCCAAAGTACTGGAGCCTCAACTTCAGGATCTGTCCTTCCAGGTATCTTACATACCTGAGGATCAATCCCAGATGTTTAGCCAATTACTCCTTTCTTCCATCCCCCGGACTAAATGGGATGATACACAATTTTCTGTTTCAGAGAAACTAGGTTTTCTGTCTCTCTCTTTCTTCTTCCAGCAGCAACTTTGAAGGTTTCTGAAGATGAATCTTTCTTTGAATCTGACAAAAACATTTTCTTCTATTTTTAGAACCTTTGTCCTTGGTGTGCCTTGCAAAAAAAACAAAAAGTTTACAGGCAGGATGTTTTCATGCTATTTTTTTAATGGCTAACCCTTTTAGTCTGTAGCCATATATCCACTTACCTGAGAGTAAGACTAATTTGCTTTTGAGTAGACATGCATAAGATTACCCCGAAAGACTGCAGTCCTAAACACACTTATTTGGGAGTAAGCCCCATTGAACACAGTGGGCATTAACCTCTATGTGAATGTGTAGTATTATGATGTTAATAGATGAGGAATGCATGGTGCATAACTCTTCTTATTTATCTTCTTCTGAAGAAATGCATATAACTGAGCCTTAGCACAGAAACCTCTGAGAAATATGAGATAGTTGTAGTTACAGTGATTAAATTAAAAACCATTTGTCATTAATATTCCTTAAGTATCATGAATCAGGGGATATTTTAGGCAATTACATTCCCAGGACAATTAAAATGTACCACAGAGATAGGAAACCAATAACAGCTATAGGTAAACAGTGTTTGTCACATGCGTACGAGAAGAGAATAACAAGGCCATGAAACTTGCATTGCCCTTAGGGCAAATTAATGTGATGTTTTGTAATTTGCTCTGCCTCTTTCACAAGGAGAATCAAGCATACAGATAAAAAATTTCTGGGTCATAAAATTAAAGAGGTGGATACAAAGGTGGAGGCAAGGAAAATGGCTCTCCTCAATCAACCATAACTACCACCCTTGGTGGTATTCCTCTGGTGTTCTATAAAACACTGAACAAGTTTTAATTTAAATCTTCTGAACATCTAAATAGATTTGGGGACATAGCCCTCCCCCCCACTCATATTCATACTGTTAACTACTATACAACGACCCCTATGCTTAGTGGACTGTAGGAACATGGCTACTGATATATGTTGCGTTAATGCCCAGTGGCTTAATGGTCCATTCTCTCCTTAAATATGATTGAGCCTCCTGGCTTCCCTCTTCCTCCCCATCCCCTGGCTCAAACAACTGGCAGCTGTTTTCAGTCACTGTGGCCCTGCTTAGGAGCTGTACAGAGCCATGTTAATAAGCCAGTTCAGATTAACCAGTTTGTGTGGTATGTCAACATAATCAAGGTGGTAGACTCTTGGCTTGTCCTACGTGCATTTGGATGAACAAGTGGAGGGTGGCAGAGGAGCCTGTTGGTGTGTTGTTTTCCCTCACCCCAAAGCATGCTTGTCTCTTAAATTTATGTTCTGTCCTTCCTCCCAAAGGAGCCCAGGGTGAAAAACCAAAGAACAAGTGATAAAACAATGAAAGAAATATTAAAAAACAATTATTTGAGACAGGGAAAAATCTCAACTTAAAAAGGTTTGTTGAAAGAGGAAGTTTTTCAGTATGCACTGAGAAGACAACAGACTATGCTTTCCTGAGATTCAGGGGGAGTGAATTCCAAGGAGTAGGTGCCATAACACAAAAGGCCCAGTTCCTAAATTGTGTTGAATGGACCTGATGATAATATGGTATCTGCAGGAGGCCGTCACCTCCAGAGCACAGTGATTGCTTAGTATATAAAAGGGTGAGATTATATTTCAGGTCTCACATTTTGCACCAGCTGCAGCTTCCAAACCAATCTCAAGGGCAGCCCCACACAGCGAGCATTGCAGTAACCCAGCCTTCATGTCACCCCAGATTCATAGCAGAAAAGGGCTGTGCTTTTTGAAATATAAAGCTGGGTTGAGGGGGGCAGGTTCAGGTGCAGAAGACTACATCTAGTCAGCAGAATTAATTCATGTCGCTCAGAGCAAGCATTAGTGACTCTGCCAGTTTTTCCTCCTAGGCTGGTAAGCAAGGGCATGTTTCTGCCATGTGTCCCATCACTGCTGCAAGTCCTGAGGGTGAAAGTTTTAGATACAAAGACAAATGCTTAAAATTGCTTCAAAATAACCCCAAACGCAAATGTCTGCTCAGTTAAAAGATACATTTTGTGTTTGTATTTGATCTGTTGACCTCCACCTACAGCTCATTCAACATCAAAAATCTTTCATTTGCATAACTTTGCAGGGTTCATCAGGTTACATTTACACACAAACATTCCTAGTAGGAGTTATTACAAGGACATTTTCACTATGCTTGACCTCTGCACTGGGCAGCTACTGAGATGTTATGAAGGAAGTTGAGATAATGTGCTTGGTAATGATATATTGGATGCATTTTAATGGCCTCTCTAGAACATCAAGTTGGGAAAAAAGGACTTCTATCTCATTTCCTAATGGATGCAACTAGTAATTTGTTTGTAACATATTGATTGACACAAATCCCATGGGGCGAACATATTTGGGGAGTGTGATGGCCTGGGAGTCAGACTCTGATGCTGAACCTGAGGGTTCCCAGCCTGCACGGGATTCCCCGCCTCCAGAACCAGCTGAGCCGGGGCCAGGGCTTGAGCCTGAAGGATCCCCACCTGTGCTGGATCCCCAGGTGCAGGCATCAGCAGAGTCTGCTCTGGCTCCTGATGGGAGGGAGGACCCATTGCCTGCAGGTGCTCCACTCCCAGCCTCTTCAGAGGAAGCTGAGGCATCCCCTGGGTCCAGTAACCCACCATCCTCTCCTGAGCTACAGAGGCTCAGGGCAGAGAGGCGAAGGGAGTTAAGTGTCTGCAGGAGGAGTGCTCGCCTCCAGGCCCGGAGGAGAGGCGAGTCTCCGGAGGATCGGGACCGCCCTAAGCATAGGGCCAGATAAAAGCCAGCCAGACCCAGCCCAAGTTGCGTGAGCAACTTAGTTGCAAGCGTGTGCTCAACCTGCAACCTTGTGCCTGAACCTGCCTTGGACCTTGATCTGCTCCCTGCCTTGCTCCCTGCCGGATTGACCTCCTTTGGACCCCTAGACCCAGGACTGGACTTGGACCTTGCTTCATGGACAAACCCTTGGGGCCAGCACAGTTTGCTCACGCCACACCCGCACTCCCCCTTCGCTGGGGTGCGTTCGGGAGGAACTAGTAGCCATGGCTGACCAGGCGGCTGCGCTGGTGGCATTGGCCCAGGAGAACCAGGCCTTGACTCACACCGTGCAGCAGCTAAGCAATGTGGTTACGGCGCTTCAGCAGCGTTTGGATGCCTTACTGGCTCCTGGGGCCGCCGCCCCAGCTCCCGGCAAGTACCCAGTGGCCCTGCCAGAGAAATTTGATGGGTCCCCAGCCAGCTTTCCCATGTTTCTCGCCCAGGCCAAGCTGTATATTCAGGGGCGAGCTCGGGATTTCCCTGACGATCGCACTAAGGTGCACTTCCTGATCAGCTTGCTGAAGGACCAGGCGGCCAAGTGGGCGTTGCCGCTGCTCCGGCAAGACTCCCCCTTGCTGACAGACTATACGGGGTTTTGCAATCATCTGGAAACCACGTTCGCCAACCCTCAGAAGGGGAGTCAAGCCAATCGGGCAATTCGGCGGTTGAAACAGGGCAAGTCCACAGTGGCCACCTATGCCACGGAATTTCGGCTGCTGGCGCAGGACTTGACCTGGAACGACTCTGCCCTGCGGGACCAGTATCTCGAGGGACTTTCAGACGAGATACTGGATCAGCTGGCCACGTTGGATCGCCCTGCCACACTGGATGCCCTCATCCAACGGAGTCTGCAGATAGACGATCGGTTGGAGGACCGTCGCCAGGCCCGGGGCCGCCGGCACACCGGGCTCCCGGCGCCGGTGCTTCCCTGCAGTTCCGTGGCCAGAGCTGAGTCATTGGAGGAGCCGATGCAGCTCGGGGCAGCGCGGCCTCGCCTCTCCCCCTCGGAAAAGACTCGGCGTCGGGAGGGGAACCTGTGTCTCTACTGCGGTGGGAGTGGACACTATGCCCGAACCTGCCCTGAGAAACGCCAGCCGCAGGGAAAACGGCCAACCCCAGTAGTTGATGGCCCAGGCTACCTGGGGTCCCAAGCATCGCATGATGGGCCCTCACCAGTGGAATTGCAACACCTCATGATACCGGTGCGTCTATACCCCCCCGGTGGGCCCTGGATTCTCACCCACGCTCTGGTGGATTCGGGGGCAACCCGCTCCTATATGGACTCTGCCTTCGCCACTCAGCATCAGGTGCCGCTTCAGAACAAGCCGGAACCAGTACAGGTGGAGGCAATTGACGGACGGCTCCTACGCTCGGGCGCTGTTACTCGGGAGACCCAGCCCTTGGTCCTGTGCTACCAGCAGCACCGGGAGGTGCGAACCCTGGACATTGCCACCATGCCCCGGTTTCCCCTGGTGCTTGGGATGGACTGGCTGGAGTCGCACAATGTTCAGATCGACTGGGTCAATCGGACTGTACGCTTCCCAGACCCGGGTTCCCATGCTCAGTCCGAGTTAGTAGCAGCTGCCCCCATGGGTCAGGCTTTGTCAACGCTCCCTGCTGTGTACCAGGACTATTTAGACGTGTTCGAGGAACAGGGAGCAGACAAGCTGCCGCCTCATCGGTCCTTCGACTGCGGCATAGACCTACAGCCTGGGGCGCCCCTGCCTGTGAGCCGCTTATATTCTCTTTCGGAGCCAGAGCGTGAAGCCTTGCAGGACTTCCTTCGCAAGAACCTGGAACGCGGGTTCATTAGACCCTCTACCTCACCCACTGCCGCTCCTGTACTCTTCGTTAAGAAGAAGTGTGGGGAGCTTCGCCTCTGCCATGACTACCGGGCCCTGAATAAGATCACCATCCCAGACCGGTACCCCTTGCCCCTTATTGCAGAATTGCTGGAGCGGGTGCAGGGGGCGCAGATGTTCACCAAACTGGACCTCCGAGGGGCCTACAACCTGATTCGGATCCGTGCCGGGGACGAGTGGAAGACTGCATTCGGGACCCGGTATGGGCAGTTTGAATACCTGGTTATGCCGTTCGGATTATGCAACGCGCCCGCCGTGTTTCAACGGTACATCAACCACGTGTTCCAGGACTTGCTAGACAAATACGTGGTGGTGTACCTAGATGATATTCTGGTTTATTCCCGTGACCCAGCCCGTCACGAGAGTCATGTTCGGTCCGTGTTGCAGCGCTTGCGGGAGCACCGCCTGTACGCCAAGCTCAGCAAGTGCGAGTTCCACCAGCGGTCAGTGGACTTCCTTGGACACCGACTCTCCCCTGACGGGGTGCAGATGGACCCTGGGAAGGTGGCTGCGGTTCGAGAGTGGGCAGCGCCCCGGAACCGCAAGGACTTACAGCGGTTCCTAGGGTTCGCCAACTATTACCGGACCTTCATTGCAGATTATGCTCATCGCACCACCCCATTAACCCGACTGCTGCGCCCCAAGACGCCCTTCTCCTGGGATGAGGAGGCTGAAGTGGCATTTCAGGGGTTGAAAGCCTGTTTCCAGAGGGCGCCGATTTTACAGCATCCTGATCCCTCTCGTCCCTTCGTGGTGGAGACTGATGCCTCCAGTACGGCTCTCGGTGCCATCCTGTCTCAGCAACACGGACCCGATGCGCCACTGTTACCCTGCGCTTACTACTCCCGGCAGCTCCTTCCGGCGGAGCGTAACTATACCGTGTGGGAGCGGGAACTACTGGCCATCAAGGTGGCCTTTGAGGTCTGGCGCCATCATCTTGAGGGGGCACGACACCCGGTGGAAGTGAGAACGGACCACCGGAATCTGGAGTACCTCCAGACCACCCGCAAGTTGAACCAAAGGCAGATCCGGTGGGCGCTGTTTTTCTCCCGGTTCCAGTTCCGGATCCGCTACATCCCTAGCTCCCAAAACCGGAAAGCGGATGCCCTGTCCCGGAAACCTGAGGACGTCGCAGACACTGTACAGCAGGCAGTACCGACGACTATCTTACCACCAGCCACATTCCTGGCCACTCAGGAGGCCAAACCGCTGCAGGCTCGGGTGCGAGAACAGCAACGGGTCGACGCTTGGGCACAGGAACGGCTCCGGGAACTGTCTGACGGGTCATGCCCTCGATATCCGGGGCTGGCCCTGCACCAGGGCCTACTGCTGCACCAGGGTCGTCTATACATCCCACCAGGACCATTGCGGGCTGAGGTTCTCCAGATGTCCCATGATGCCCCAGCAGCAGGGCACTTTGGGCGGTACCGGACCACCCATCTGGTAAGCCGGGAGTTCTGGTGGCCCCGCCTGAAGGCTGATGTGGCACGCTATGTTGCTGGTTGCGATGTCTGCCGGCGGGCCAAGGGTCCTACCGGGCGACCCCCCGGTCTGCTCCAGCCATTACCAGTCCCACCGCGTCCCTGGCACACGGTCTCGCTGGACTTTGTGGTGGACTTGCCCCCATCTCGTCACTGTACCTGCCTTCTGGTTTTCACGGACCATTTCACTAAGATGGTGCACTGTGCCCCCTGCCCGTCCATACCCACAGCTAAGGAAACGGCTCAACTGTACTTGCAGCACATCTTCCGCCTGCATGGCCTGCCCGAGCGTGTGGTTTCTGACCGCGGCGTCCAGTTCACATCCCACTTCTGGCGAGCCCTGCACCAGACCCTTGGGACGGAGGTCTGTCTATCTTCGGCCCACCACCCGCAGACCGATGGCCAGACGGAACGGGCAAATGCGGTGCTGGAGCAGTACCTCCGGTGTTACTGCAGTTTCCAGCAGGATGACTGGGTCGATCACTTGCCATTGGCGGAGTTCGCCTACAACAATGCAGTGAACGCCTCCACCCAGCAGACCCCGTTCCAGGCCTCCTACGGCTACCATCCTCGTTTGTTCCCGGACGTGCTGCCAGCTTCCGCAGTCCCCGCAGTGACAGACTGGCTTCAGGAGCTTCAGTCCCAGCAACAATTATTGATGGAGCAACTGCGCCAGGCCAAGGACGCATACAAGGCCCAGGCTGACCGACATCGTCAGGAGGGGCCAGAACTCCATGTTGGCGATCGGGTGTGGCTCTCTACCCGTCACCTGCATCCTTCTCGGCCCTCACGAAAGCTGGATGCACGGTTTGCCGGCCCATTCACCATCACTGCTCAGGTGTCGCCGGTGGCGTTTCGCCTCCAGTTACCTCCATCGCTCAAGGTTCACCCAGTGTTCCACCGGTCCCTACTTAGTCCAGTCGCCCCGCCCGACGAGTTCCACCCAGACAATCCACGACCGCAGCCAGTTTTGGTTGAGGGGGAGCCTGAGTACGAGGTGGAGCGCATTCTCGACTCACGATACCGCAGGGGGAAGCTCCAATACCTCATCGACTGGAAGGGGTATGGGCCTGAGGATCGTTCATGGGAACCAGCGGAAAACGTCCACGCACCTGCCTGCCTCCGTGATTTCCATGCAGCTTACCCCAGCAAGCCTGGTCCGGCCCCTCGGTTGAGGGGGGGGCCTGGGAGGGGGGATGGTGTGATGGCCTGGGAGTCAGACTCTGATGCTGAACCTGAGGGTTCCCAGCCTGCACGGGATTCCCCGCCTCCAGAACCAGCTGAGCCGGGGCCAGGGCTTGAGCCTGAAGGATCCCCACCTGTGCTGGATCCCCAGGTGCAGGCATCAGCAGAGTCTGCTCTGGCTCCTGATGGGAGGGAGGACCCATTGCCTGCAGGTGCTCCACTCCCAGCCTCTTCAGAGGAAGCTGAGGCATCCCCTGGGTCCAGTAACCCACCATCCTCTCCTGAGCTACAGAGGCTCAGGGCAGAGAGGCGAAGGGAGTTAAGTGTCTGCAGGAGGAGTGCTCGCCTCCAGGCCCGGAGGAGAGGCGAGTCTCCGGAGGATCGGGACCGCCCTAAGCATAGGGCCAGATAAAAGCCAGCCAGACCCAGCCCAAGTTGCGTGAGCAACTTAGTTGCAAGCGTGTGCTCAACCTGCAACCTTGTGCCTGAACCTGCCTTGGACCTTGATCTGCTCCCTGCCTTGCTCCCTGCCGGATTGACCTCCTTTGGACCCCTAGACCCAGGACTGGACTTGGACCTTGCTTCATGGACAAACCCTTGGGGCCAGCACAGGGAGAATGAATAAGTAAATCTCCAAATGCCTTACTACTACTACGACGACGATGACTTGTAGGGCTGTCTATGAAAAATGTTCAGAAACTTCATCTGGTTCAGAACAGTGCAGCCAGATTATTAACTTGAGTTTGCCATATTTATCATAATCTGCCAGTGTTGAGTGAAGGATCATCATGAGGTGGTGGTGGTGGGGTTTAGTGGTTGCATGGAGGGGTCACGTAATTATTTTCCCACTTCACTTCATCTCATACACCAGTTACTTATTTCTTCAACACTGTTTTCCTGCTACCACCATAAGAATCTAAGTATAGTTGGTAATCTAAGTATAAATTGCATGTCAATATCCTGATCCCTCCCGTGGTGAAATAAAGACACAGGACACAAAGAATACGGTTAATGGGCATGAAAAGGCCACAACTTTATTGGTTACGGATGTTGAGCGGTATTGGCTTAGGCATTGGAACTAACCAACTATATCCGACTCCAGCACGTTGTGCTGGCAGTCCGGGAAGGGTTAACCACCGATGGGAGAGAGCCCTGCTGCTGCACATCAGCTAGGGACTCACCCTGTGATTACCGATCTGGGGCGTGCCTTTGGCCCTCACCTACCACAGCTTCAGACAGGGACACGCCGCCAAACTCATTTACTGAAGTACCCTTCAGCACCTTGGGGGGAGGTGATGGCCCAACCTCCCCCCCCCCACCTTCAACCTTTCTGAGATAATCCAATGCCTAACCGCCAAAACCAAAGTTGTGACGAGTTGCTACGAGGTAGGCGAAAACCACCAGGCTGGAGCCAATTTGCCAAATGGGAAAATTCCTACCAGACCCCTTAACGGCGACCAACCGTGGTCCATAGCAAGGTCATGAAAACGCTGCCTAAAGGGTGGGAGGGTGGGAAAGCGTGCAGGATGGGAGCAGGAAGCAAGAGGCTGAGCCCTGGCCGCGCTCTGGCTTAAATGCAGCCAGCCACGCCCGTCAGCTGTACCAATTGGTCAGCCAGCCGGGCACCGCGCCCAGGGCTCAGCCAACAGGGGCAGGGGATGGAGTCATCCCCTGCGCACGTGTAGGGCTCGTGCTGACTGCAACCCCCCCTCGTTCCTAAGGGGCGGAAGGGGATTTACCAATTATAATAAACCTCCTCCCATCCAACAGTAGCTGTGCAAAAAAGTGTGATACAAAACAGTAAAACATGTTTTATTTATTAATTCAGATAGTTAATAATAGAATTGCAGAGTTGGAAGGAGTCCTGAGGGTCATCTAGTCTAACCCCATGCAATACAAGAATCTCAGCTAGATCATACATGACAGGTGGTCATCCAACCTTTGCTTAAAAACCTCCAATGAAGAAGAGCCCACCACCACCTGAGGGAGATCGTTCCATTGTCAAACAGCTCTTACTGTCAGAAAGTTCTTCCTGATGTTTAGTTTCTTGTAACTTGAATCCATTCGTTCACGTCCTGCCCTCTAGAACAGGAGAAAACAAGCTTGCTCCATCCTCCATGTGACAGACATTTAGATATTTGAAGATGGCTATCATATTTTCTCTCAGTCTCTTCTCATCCAGGCTAAACACACCCAGTTCCCTACACCGTTCCTCATAAGTCTTGGTTTCCAGATCCTTTATCATCTTTGGGCACTCTTCTCTACTTACGTTCTATCTTGTCAATATGTGAAAAGTTGGGATGTGGCTTAAAGTGTGACCTGTTTTTTTCTCTATAAGAGAGTAGCCTATATTGGTTTTTGTAATTTGTTCTCCTTGAAGCTCACAGTGAAATAGTACTGAAAAACAATAGCTCTGTCATAAGAATAGGTCAGATAAATATTTATGCAAGACAGACACAGTTTTTAAAGTCAAATTGTTCACTTTCTCATAATATAGAAATTTTATAGTGCTCTCTTTCACTTTATAGCTACAGATCTAAAAAGGTCTTCAATCCCACCAACCCTTCTGTTTTTTTATCAAATACATGGCAAATTATCAAAATGAATTTTTTTAAATTTCCACAAAAGAAGAATCAGAGCATCCATGCAAGGAATGTCCACAAGTTTCCTTTTCCACTCAAGGACAGCTGTTTGATAGAACTGATCATGTCCTAGAAGGCTTTTTAGCAGGAGGATAGACTTCTCTGCATGTTTCCTGTCATCTTCTTTAATCCACTGAAATGGGTTTCTGTTCTGTTCTGACAGGAAGGGAATGTGTAAGAAGAGAAAAGAACAGGTTCTGAGGGCTGCTTTGAGCATTATTTTGTTCATAAGGAGCACTGTGACTTCAGTTACATCACCAGTGAGTAATCTTATTACTGGTGTCAGGTGGAATTATAACTCTTCTAATATATTCTACAGAAAGTATTTACAAGTCCTGAATAAAAATATACCACCTGCATTCCCATGTCACCAGTGGTGTTTTGTTATCTGTGAATGATACAGGCTACAGAACAGAGGTTGAATTTATTTTATATCTTAAAAGTGTTCTATTTCAAGTTAACACTGCAGTCCATAGAATACATTCAGACCACAATATACTTTCCGTAATCGATCAGCAACAGCTATTTTGCTGTACCCTGTGGGGATGTGCTAACTAGATAGACACAGGGCTGATTCTTACGATCCTTGTGTGGGGATTGTAACATCTGATTATTTCGTGAGGAAGCACTTGCCTGAAAATGCCATATTATATTGGTCTCCATCATCAGAGAGTCAGTGTGGTGTAGTGGTTAAGAGCGATGGACTCGTAATCTGGTGAACCGGGTTCACGTCCCCGCTCTTCCACATACAGCTGCTGGGTGACCTTGGGCTAGTCACACTTCTCTGAAGTCTCTCAGCCTCACTCATCTCACAGAGTGTTTGTTGTGGGGGAGGAAGGGAAAGGAGATTGTTAGCCACTTTGATACTCCTTAGGGTAGTGATAAAGCGGAATATCAAATCCAAACTCTTCAGTGTTGCTAGTTTCCAAGCCTTCTCTGTGGCATGGTAAATTTTGCTGTTTTCACAAGGAATTGATTTTGGACAAACAGTTAATCCGTTATCATCATCATTATCATTATCACCTGCAGGTCTCGGAGTGGGTTACAACAATTTAATATTCAGTATTAAAAACAGTTAAAACAAATTACAGCCATAGGAATAAGGCGATTGTAATTAAGAAAATGAGGTGATCCTTGCACAGGGGTTGTGCTACATCAAAAAGGACCATAATGTTGGCCTAAGAGAGATAATAAAAGCATTTCCAATTCCCTATTCAAAATAATTGGGTGACTACATGATGCATTGCACTACAACAGCACTTTTCACAACGGTGATCCCTCTGCAGTAAGAAACCATTAGATTTGCGTGTTTAGACCTTTTACCCTCCCCAAAATAAATTCACACGAGAGACAGATACTTGGTTTGGTTTTTGGCAGAATTTAGGCCACAACTTTTATTGATTACAACCAAGTGAGTGGTTGCATAGGTTCTGGTTCAACTATCTCCCTGCACCCTTGCAGGCAGACCTGTCCCAGAGCCACATTTGTAGGACAGCCAAGGATGAACACCAGGGATGGCTGCTGGTAGAAGTACCTATCAGCCGACCCGATGTCCCCGGGACTCGGGCACAGGCCAGACCCCTTTCAGGGACTGACAAACCAATGAGTCCCTGGATTCCTCTACCGGAATATCCTGCATAGGCATGGCCACATCACGTGCCACACCTATCACCTGAACCAGAGCCTATCCGCAACTTACAAATTGTGACTAATTGCTACGCGGCAGGCAAAACCCAAGTGGCACCAGCCAATCAGCCAAGTGGGGGAAATTCCTGCCATACCCCTGTCCCAACGACAGATGACACACGATGGCACAGCAAGGTCAAGCGCAAGCCCTAAATATAGGGAGAGGTGGGTGAGTGTTCTGATGCGAAAGCCCCAAAGAGAAAGCTCAGTAGCCTCGCATGGGCTTAAATGGGTCCCGCGTTGCTGCCTTTTAACGATGCCCCATTGGTCAGATTGCACCCCAGCAACACGGGACCGACCTATCAGGGGTTGTGGCCTTATTTCCAATTACCCCCACCAACACTGGGTCAGATGGTCAGGTCACACTGCAACATGTGCCCTCTTTTAGGGAGGACCCGCTTTACAGATGGAGATGTAAAAATTAGAATTTGTAATGGATGCAATTGAGTGTTGTAGATCAGGGGTGTCCAACAGGTCGATTGCGATCTACTGGTCGATCGTGGGGTGTCCCTGATTGATCCTGGTCGATCGTGGGACCCTGATCACCCCCCCCAAAAAACTCAACAGCTTTGGCTCATCCTCCCCTTAAAAAAGCTCAACAACTGCCAGTTTTTTAATAGTGTGAGTAGATCGCAATCTCTTGGAAGCTGGACAGCCCTGTTGTAGATCAGACACAATGTGAGACAAGCTCACTATCCATACCTATGGAATAACCAGCACAGGAAAATTGGAGATTTGACATTTTTAAATGACACTACTAGCCAAACATTTCACTATTATGTCCTGTGGCAAGATTTAGAATCTTGGTGGTCCAGAGATTATTTTATTCTCTAGATAAAAATAACATTCTCCCATTCCTATTATGGGAACAAATGAACCTTTTGCCACAGGTAGAAAATAAACGCAGGGTTCTTGATCTTTTTGAAGTAATTTTGAATTATTGCAAGTATTAAACTATATAATTATAAAGCGAGCTAGTAGCTCTCACTGATTCTCAGACATATTTTATTTTTTAAATAATGAAGTATTCACAAAACATTGG
This sequence comes from Lacerta agilis, assembly GCF_009819535.1. Taxonomy (NCBI): domain Eukaryota; kingdom Metazoa; phylum Chordata; class Lepidosauria; order Squamata; family Lacertidae; genus Lacerta; species Lacerta agilis. The sequence continues at coordinate 25,612,634 of NC_046316.1, read as the reverse complement.
GTGCAATTAGTATTTTGCTTAGTTAAAAAAATTAAAAAACATTGAACATCCCAATTTCACAAGGGCTCTTGCCTAGGAGCCTTGTACTCTTCTGCACATTAGCAAATGGTTCATGTTGTCTCTTTAGATGGCAGCCATTCTTGTATCTTAAAGATATTTGTTAATCAGAATAATTTCATTAGGTTTTTTTTTTTAAAAAAACTATATCTCAAATGCATCTAAATTGTACATACTCCTGAAATATGCACTTTGAAAATCTGTCATATACAGACCACATAGAAGTCCAGATGTGATCTGAACTTCAAGAAATAACATCAAGGCTCTGTAGAAATTCAGAACTCTTAATAGAAGTTTTTTTTTAAATGCTTTGTTTCTTAGCAGATTTGGCATTTAATTAGACTGCTCTAGCAACTATGCTCTACCAACTACAGTTGATAGAGATTGATAGATGCATGCCTATCTAGCAATCATATCTGATTTTGAACAAAAGTACTCTCCTTTTTTCTGTTACTCAGAACTGATAATGTACAGTATTTACAAATAGTTTTGTTCATATATACACTTAATTGCTTCAAGATGAGTTCAAAACTTTTTATTTTAAATCAGCATGCACATGGAAAATCACCATAGTCCTCTTAGATCAAATTAAGGAAGAGGTAAGCCACTGATAAGGAATTCTTGGTTATTTTCCAAATCTATCTTACTTTAAAAACAATTACTGAAGCAGAGTACAGTTTGGGGATCATGCAGGATGGCAAATTAGTTAATAGCATTTTAAAATCAGTTCTACTTTTCTTCTTGGTTCAAAAACCTGTTTTTAGTTATCTTTATCTTTATCTTGAGCACCAAATCCATTTACTAAAGATTGTATAATTTAGTTTATTTTCTTTCTGTGGCTTAGGTGCAACTCATATAAATGAAACTTGTCTAACTTAATAAAAGAAGTAAGAGGTTCTTTAGAAACACTTAAGCCATAGTATAATCTAGATTCACCAACCAACAAACAAAAAAAATCTCTTTTGCATTTGCATTGGCTAAAGTACTTTCAGTAGAGCTTTTGCTGGTAATATTATGTGTTGTGATTTGTTGTCAGTTTACTGAAGTTAGTAGGAAACATAGCATTATTTGTCTTTAAAAATTAAATATTGTGAATTATAGAACCAGGGGCACAAGTACCATCTCCCTGTGTTATTTGTTGATTAGTTTAGAGCGGGGTCAACGACTTTTGTGTCTGGATTTTCACTTTTTGAAATATGGAAAACCTACATTCCATTAAATTATCCTTTATTATGCATTTATTACTGAGATGTGTTACTTGCCCTATACTGTAGAAAGCACCCCCACCAGCCAGTTTTCCAATTAAATTTCTTGCCCTCTGGTGCTTTTCTCTTGCCAATTATTTACCTCATGAGACATGGGTTTTTGAAGTGGAACCCTTTGTCCAGAGAGGGGGAGTGACTTGTGGAAAGGAAGTTCCTGTGAAGAAGTGGCAGGGAAATGATTAAGCACTGCTCCTTCCAATTCACTACTGCAAAGTCCTTCCTTCTGAGGGTGCTGTGCAACACTGACAAGACTGTGGGTCTAATCTTATATCTGAATACAATATAATGTGGCATTTGACCCTGAGACCCTGGCAGATTCCCAGGGATGATTTTATTTTCCAACAACGCCCCCATAAATAATCAGGCAAGTACCTGTACTTTCACTAACTATGGCACAGATTTATAGAAAGAGCTGTTTAAGTAGACTGCTGAAGACTTTTTCTTATGGCAGTATATACTGAATTTAATAGGGCTTTCTCAGTAAGTGTTTAATATTAGTCTCATTTCAGATGTCCTTAAAACTAAGAAAAAATGGATTCCCACCTCTACTTTGCAGATGCTGTATTCTCTTTCTCTAAAGCTTTCTGGTTTACACAAGAAGTGGAAGAGAACTTGGAAAAGAGAGGAACAGATGACACATCTGAGCTTAAAGGAATTTGCAATACTGTACCAAGATGCACAAAAATTAAACTTTGCAATCAAAGATCCAGTTGAATTTTCAGAATTAAAACCTTGGTGCATAGCTTTGAATGTTAAGTTTCAGAGCTGTTTCATACAATCTCCAAATAAGGAGGTAGAATTCTGGGCTGTGCCTCAGACTACAGCAGTGTGTGTGTGTGTTTTTCATATTTCTGAATATTTTCCCATGGTAAAAGCAAATCAAACCCTGGATGCACTAGCTTCTTACATGTAGGCAGCTGCAGTGGTTCAGTCCAGAGTTCTTCAATCTTGGTGAGAAACTAGTATACACCATACAATTAGCAATTGAGTGAATGCCTTTTGAAAAATAAATTGCAGATGCAGACTATGGTGTGACCTTTAGTAGTGCTTTAACCCTTTCCCCTGATGTGGGTAGGGGTCCTGGGTCTGTTTATTTCCATTGTAGGTAGAATTTCCTATTGGAGTGAATGTGAGCTTCTCCTAATGCACATAAGCAGTTGTGTGAGGCCTGGTCCACATTAGGACAACAGTGTTGGGGAGAAAGAGAATTAAAGATCTCCTGTCCCAATGCCAAAGTGAATTTTGAAGTATTTGAGAAATTTTGATTTTGATTTCAAATGCTTGAATTGGAATTAAGGCAAATTGTCCTCTTTCTGTTTCCTTTGCTTTTAGGCAGGAATTGAAACTTAATAGTTTAAATGCTGAGAGATAATAAGACAATTAGTACCTAGAAAATGCTGTAAATAACACCTTCATTTAGCCCAAATCTGTGAAACAGATCTTAAAAGCTTTGGGTTGGTAAAATATATGCTTGAATAAATCAAATATGGGAGAAGTCGATGTGTTAATATTCAGAGAGGAGCTGTAATTCTTAAACATTGAGGAAACTGAAACAGTATATGAAGGCAGGCTGTGTCTTTCAGGCCTGTCTTTGGGATAAGATATGGGGAAATATGTTGAAAGAAAGAAACTCCCATCAAACTCCGTCTTTCCTGTTAGCTAATGGTTTTGGTGCCCTGTGAAATTTCATAGGTCAACTTACTTTACTATAGCATACCTCTGGCAAGGCATAATAAAGCAAATGCTAATTAGCTTCACACTTTTAAAATTGCATTAAAATTGCCATGGTGTTTATGCTCTTTGAATTTCACTTAGATCTATTAAGGGTTAAAGAGGATGCTGTATGTAGCATTGTGAAAGTTAAATAAATGTAACAAGTAGGCTGTTCGTAATTATACAAGTATGTTCTCTGCAAACACCCCCCCCCCCCAAGAAGGTGCCTTCTGAAGCTGAAAAAGGACCTGTACTGGCTGCTTTTCTTGACAAATGCTGATGCTGTAAATAATACAGCTGTTCCTCCTCTGTATGGATTTTGCAGTACCAAGAGCGATTTATAGGTCCAGAGTGCAGCTGTTGAAAGTCATTTATTCTTGGTTCTCATATTAAATCTATCATATACAAATGCATTAACATTCAGTACAGAACTCAAGGGCTTAAGGTAGTTTTTTTCCTTCTTCATGGTCTTGCAGCCTGTAAATATTCTCTGGTTACACAAAGCACATTTTTGACTGTCATTTATTATTAAGTTAATATTTAAGGAGGGGCTCCATCTTTTTATGATTTCCCCTTACTAAATATTTGAGGCTTTTTCATTTAATACTATGATTTATATATATTTGTTTTAAAAGCCTCCTGTCAACGTTAGGGAAAATTGGAAGCCTAATAAGCATGTTTGAATAAATTCTTTTGCATTAGTTTTACTGTATGTCACTTTAAAACGTGTTCAGGTTTCATTAATGTAATATCTTAACATATGCCAGGCTGACTTTGGAAGATCAGTTTTAGTGTTCATTAGTGTAATTTGAATCTCTTGCTTAACAAACTGTATTTTTAAAGAAACATTCCTTTATACTAGCATGAACAAGAAACAGAGCCCAGGGTAGTTCCCTGTAGGAAACAGAAGCAGGCATGGTTTTCAGTAACTAGGATCCCTGGCATTACTGAGCAGGCTTAGCCACCATCTCAATGTCGTCGGTCATTTCTCTTATAGTGTGAATAAATTCCATTCTCTCTGCTGCTGGGTGGTTATGATTGCAGGGATGTTATTACACTGTCATTCCTCATACTGTTTTGGCCCAGCTTTACTGGCAGAGATCCTGAAGTGGGTGCAGAATGCCCCTGTGCACAAACTCCACATTGCCTAGACAGGTGCATTATGTGACCCATGAGAGCAGCAAAATAACCAGACTGTACAATGGTGATGGGATAAAATCAGGCCAAATCTTTACTGACAACAGCAGGCAGGGCAAGGGTTGGCATGGCATTGGGTTCCAGGATCAGTTCATCATTCCACAAGCCCCATGTTGATGGAATGGATCTTCTGGGTTTGGATCGCTCCAAACCTGTACGACGGGAGTTGGCCAGTGTTGAACCTTGCCATGGTGCAAACCAAGCAAGGTCTCACTGGGGGAGCAGGGTGCAGATTCAAACCAGGCAAAATGGCTGTGAGTTCCAGGGGAAGCAGCCTATATAGGCTTTCTCCTCCCCTCTTCAGCAAGGGCTCATGGGACAGCTTTTCCCCATGAGCCCACCACACAGAGAAGATACTGGGCAAAACCTTCCCCGGTATTTTGCTGCAATCCATGAGCCACAGTGTCCCCAGGCAAAGGCGCCCTGGGCTTATAGGGCATGGAATGACACTTCTTACAGTATTCAATGCAACTTCTTCTCCTCACACATAGCAACAATGGTGTAGCAACAATGGTGCCCATTTTGCTGCTTTATTTTATAGAGAAGTACACAGGATTATGCTTTTAGGAAGATATAGTGCAGATAAAACTTGATAAGAAGAATGGAGAATAGAAACAGCTGTTTCTAAAACGGGCAGTTACTAATAAACAAGTGGACAGCCTGTGGCTCCTGATTCATTTTCTGTGTCTGACACAATCTGAAGCTGTCCCATTCTTCCATCCCAATCAGATTTCCTTCCTTTATGCTCCTTTCTATTTTATTTCCTGGCTTTTATAAGCCCCCCTCCCCCTTTCTGTGTGGTTTCAGTGGAAGCATCAGCACTTTATTTTATTTCCCCCTTTCTCCCAGTTGTATGATTTGGGGCGGGGGAGTCATTTATGTATGAACATGTATATAGCATGCTAAAGTTAAAAAAGGAAATAGTTTCACTTGCTTTCCAGAATAATGGGTACATTGTCTGATGAACTAAAATAAAATTAAAAATGCTCTGTTTACTTACTTGAGAGCAACCTCACCAAACTCAGTAGGGCTTACTTCTAAATAAACCAGCATATGATTTGGATTTCTAATCTGAGGTACGTATGTGAAAATTGAAGCAGGGCAACATTTATTCCAGAGCAATTGGGGTGCTTTTGTCCCTGACTCTGCCCATCATTGGTTCTGGCTCACCCGCTGCTTGCATGCACCCACTAACAGATTTCCCAGAGGATTGATAGGAAAAGGTTGCCCACCCCTGCTACAAATATACAGTGGTGCCTCGCAAGACGAAATTAATTCGTTCTGCGAGTGCTGTCGTCTAGCGAAAATTTCGTCTTGCGAAGCACGGATGGGGGAAGCATGGTTTGACGGGGGGGAAGCGAAAATTTTCCGTCTTGCGAGTCGCGCCCATGGAAAAATTCGTCTTGCGAGTCACCCTTTCGTTAGCGAATGCCTTTCGTCTAGCGAGTTTTTCATCTAGCGAGGCATTCGTCTTGTGAGGTACCACTGTAATATGGAAGACTGTTTCCCTAATGGGCTGAGTTAGTTCTAGCTGCTTGGCCCAACTCCCTTGTCTCAGATTACGTCAATAGGAATTGCTGCCTAGTAGGTGATAGTGTAAGGACAATATCAGGGAAGCCGAGAAAATAAATGCTAGCCTGGCATCATATGGACGTAATGCCATATGTTCTTGTATTAGTTTGAGTTTGATTTCATTGAAAGACTATTTTTTTACAATATTTTAGAGCCTCTTGTTACTATATAGTGGAATTTAAGTATTCTAAATAAATAAGTAATCGGGGTGGGTGGGGGAAAATCTATTCTGTATGTGTTGTGTGTCTCTAAAACCCTGACAGTTTCACATGAATCTAGACCAAGTATTAAGAACAGCTCACTGGAATTAAACTGCATCCAAGACCAGGAAAGATTATATACCTGAAGAGTCTGAGCTGATTTATTGCAGAATGGTTCCACAAACTGGTGAAGATATTGGTGAAGGACACATCCAAATGACACTAATCCCATAAGAGGCTACTAATTGGATTTCTTAAAAATATTAAACTAAAAGTATCTGAGAACAAGTCAAAACACATACAGCGACTGAAATTGGTGCACAATGCATATGAAAAAAGCTGAAGTTACAACAGATGATACATTCTTTTCTCTGATTTCAGTACAAGTAGATATGATGTACATGCCTGTGGGTGGCAACTGGTGTGTGCATAAGAAATTGAAAAATTCAGAAGTGTAATACTTCACCAACTGAAGCATGGAACCTCAGTGGCCAGCTGAATTTCTAGATGGTGCTGAGAACTCATGTAGAACAAAATGAGAATGAAATGTTGTGGTAGTGAAGCTCAAAATCATCTTAAAGTTTTTAAAAGTTAATGTTGTTATGTGGAGTAATTAGGTTTTATTATTTGTTTTTGAAAATGTGTATCCTAATGCCTTTACTAACCTGTCTATGATTTTTCTCCAGGAAAGGTGTTTGTTGTACATCTGGGGATAGGTGTCTGTTTTTTTTTTGCGAGGGGGTAGTATGAGTTTGTGAACCCCTCCATTGTAGGCTCAGGTTGTATATATGTGTAAATAAACCATATATCATAAAGACACCACAGTTTCTGCTGTGCCTCATTTCCAAAAGGAAACACAGACCCTGGGTAAGCGCCTGGAACCCCTGGAATCTTGCTTGAAGACTGTGGTGGTGTGCAACAGTATTTAGGTTCTTGGATAGATATAAAATCCATTTTCCACTATCCACTATCTCATCACCCCTTTGATGATCTATTTCGAAACACACATTAGCTTAAGCTCATATGATACTTCCTGGTAAATAATATATCTGTAGAGTAGTAATACGATGCAGAATGGCAATTATATGCCACACTGACTGCAAACTATACCTAGTTAGATGCATATTTAAAAAGACGGGTTAATTTACCTCTTTTACCAAGGAATGAGTAAGATAGTGGTTTATTTTTATTGAAAGGGTTCTAGTAATTATCTACAATCCAGCCAGCAAAGCCATCTCCTTTAATATAATTCTTAGCATGATTGCTGGTAACTTGAGAGGTGGATCCTGACTGTAATTTAATAAGAACTCACATTTACAACTTGGTAAAGTTGTAACAAATGCTTTTCCTGGTAACTGATTTTGGGCTATGCTTCATGTAACTTGAAATCTGATCACCAGAATATAGTTTCTATATAATCTTATGTCTTCCTTCCTTTTGCAGTTAGAATATATTATATGTTTCTGATTGTACTTCAGGCTGTTTGTAGATAGCATGCTGGGAAAGTGTTGCTTTCCAGTACTGCCACATCCTGGTATTAGTCCAGGCAAACTACAGAAAAAAACGCTGGAACCTGGGCAAAATTGCAACATAAACGCTATTAATGGCATTTTTAGGAGAATTGGGTGTAGAATAACATATAAAAAATTAGACAAAATTAAATGACAGGAACACTGTGAAATCGTAATTTCAAAATGGCCGACCTGCTGTATCAATTGTATTGTATTTTGATTAGTTTTCTAAACTTAATTGTGTGTATCATATGTTTTTTAATTGTTGTTACCAAACGTCAGGGAAAATAATACAAAGTTGTCATTGATCTAGTTATTAGGCTACATAATTTCTGTATTTAAATGTTTGCTAAAAACAACAAAGTGAAAGCAATGGTACATTGAAACAAGGTCACAATAAGGTGCTTGAACCAGAACTTTTATTATGTATTACAAATAACGAAAGCAGATATCAGTCATCCATATCATCTTCTATATCAGAACAATGTTCAATCAACAACACATTTTCACAACCAATGGTCTGGCACTGACCACAAGCTGTTGAACATGGAAAACTATTTTTTTTTTGCACGTGCAACGGAATGTACAACAACCAGTGGTGCAGTTACAGTGGATAACTTTCAAAAGACTTTCAGGTGCAGGGGCCATGTCTGACATCACAGGGTGAAGCTGGTTGCCCTCCTTTATCATCCAACCCCAGTCATTAGGTCGTAAACCCTCTTTGTGGCATGACCATTCCATTATCTGGTAATATGATCGAAAACTATGGAATTTTGTTGCAGATGTAGTTGGTGGTAGACGTTCTGGTGCAACGAAAGAGTTTGCTGGTGTTACTTTGTCCACTAGTAGGCGATGTCATAATGTTCCAAGGGTATCATCAACTTTTCCACCAAAAAGTATAACCATCGCCTTCTGACCAGCATCTTCAAACAAAATGCCGATGCTAATTCACGAAGTCGATTATCTGCAATAAGTTTGTTGAAACATTTGCCTTTTCCTATCCCAAATATTCTGGATGTGCTGTCACAGCAATACAAGCAATAATGTCAAATGTGTGGTTTGGATTTTTTCCTTGTTTATCACTACGAAAATACAAATTAAATTCCATTTGATGGTTAGCATGGTACAGGAGTAGAATCAATAAATCGGAATCTTCTCCAATCACAGTAGTAGTTTGGAACTTAGGTGATGCCCCAGCTGCCTTCACAATTTCAACATCAGCATCTCCTTCACCTAGTCCAACAGTGCATCCTTGTCTCTTCAAATGTTCAGCTATGAGAAGAATGATTGGCTGTTTGTTACTTTCATTGGAAAGAAAGTTGTCTTGTTTTAATATGAATTTAGTTTGTGGAGAGAAGTGTACTTCAGGGCTAGAGAACATAGATTTCCGACATTTGTGAGTCATATCTTTAATGGATGGGATGTTTTCATAGCTGTCAAAGACAATAATAGCTTTCCCATAATGACGAGTTGTAAAATTCGCATAAGAACATGCTATGTCATCATACCTGTTGTCTTTGTCCATGGAGCATAGACAGCATCTTAAAAAGCAGAGACACCACCTTGCCGACAAAGGTCCGTATAGTTAAAGCTATGGTTTTCCCAGTAGTAATGTATGGAAGTGAGAGCTGGACCATAAAGAAGGCTGATCGCCAAAGAATTGATGCTTTTGGTGCTGGAGGAGACTCTTGAGAGTCCCATGGACTGCAAGAAGATCAAACCTATCCATCCTTAAAGAAATCAGCCCTGAGTGCTCACTGGAAGGACAGATCCTGAAGTTGAGGCTCCAGTACTTTGGCCACCTCATGAGAAGAGAAGACTCCCTGGAAAAGACCCTGATGTTGGGAAAGATGGAGGGCACAAGGAGAAGGGGACAACAGAGGATGAGATGGTTGGACAGTGTTCTCACAGCTACCAACATGAGTCTGACCAAACTGCGGGAGGCAGTGGAAGATAGGGGTGCCTGGCGTGCTCTGGTCCATGGGGTCACGAAGAGTCGGACACGACTGAACGACTGAACAACAACAAATGTCACCATACGTTTCATGTTTCTTCCATTTAAGGCAATGCAGCACCGGACCACCATCTAACACGAATTGATCACTTCTTGGAATGTATTCGGTACTACAACTATTCTGTTTCTGCATCACATTTTTTTGATAACATGTACTATCTGTGGCTTGTCAGCCTTCCTGGGTATACAGCATGATTTGAACAATGAAGGTGGGTATGAGCACAATTCATACTGCAGCACTTCTTCCAAATTTAGTTCGCCTGTGTTAACAATGCCCAATAGCCTTTGAAACAGCAATGCTGGGTCAATCGTTCTTTCATCATCTCCAGGAATTTTCAGTGCAGCAGAGAACGCTAATGTTTTAACTTTGTCAGAACGCTTACATTTATATGCAAAAACTTCTTGGTCAATAAGTTTAGCTACAATGACCTTACCAACTTCTTGCAATTCATGCACATTAACATTTGCCAAATCTGCAGTTACACCTGTTACAATATTACACAGACTTGACTCGGGTGTAAATGGCGAGAATGCTTGCAACTTGCTCAATACCAGTTGTGAATCACTTTTGTCTCTAATCAGCCTTGCACTAGATAGTTCCTTGTGTTGTTCACTTGATGAATATGACACATTGGTAAACTCCTGCATAGCTAGATACAGGCAATGATAAAGACCAAACTGCTCTCTGAACGCCAGTCAATCCACTTCCTCTGGTCAAACCCCCTGTAGTTTTAAGAGAGCGCATCAGACATTGTTCAATTACTAAGTCAGAACCCAATCCTGCCCAGTACCGTTCACTTCTGCGTATCACATAAAATCCTTTTTCAAACATTGCAGAAACAGTCGCATTTGTTGTTGGCAACAGAATTATATTCTGCAAATATAGGTATGCTGATTTCAAGTAATTATGGTGACCCGCAGCTGCGAAAATGGGTAGACACTGATGTATGGCATCAATATGCATTTTCCATGAACCAGTTCTATCTGCTGTGATGAGTTTTCTAGCAAGATCAACCATATTTTGATACTTAAGCCATAGTTTACTTGTTGCTGAGTTTGCTTTCAGTTCACTCTTCTTTGCTTCCAATGCACAGCTTATGTGTATCATAGTCTGTGAAGAATCCACTTCTTCTATAGTTTTGTTAAAGGACACTAGTGAATCATACAGTGCAGAAGCTTCTTTTAAGACCTGGGGGAATTCTGAATGATCTTCCATTATCTGCGACATTATTTCAGCACTTAAGCATGAATCGAGAATCAAATGTCCACGAAAAGCTCTTGATACTGATTTCCCATTTAACATATGCACTACTGTATTTTCCCCATAAATCTCTTCGAGGATTTCTTTAAGGCCCGATTCTGCCATGAGTTTACCAATGGCCCCAAGAAGATTCATGAAAGTATGAAAGGAACCAAGCAATAGAATGATGTCCTTGAGAGCACTACCATCACATGATGAATGAACTATTTGTGATGCTTTCCAAAAGAGTGGCTGATCAAATGTTATGATAGTTGGTATATTGTGCTTAAGAGCTAAATCTCGTAGGTATGTTAAGGTAGACAGGATGCAAGTCATTTCAGTGGGCTTCATATCAATGATAGGTAGGAAGAGTACTGACGATTTCTCAACTTTCTGGTTGTTTTGGTTATTATGTATTAAGTGCATCATTCCAGACCAGCCAGGCATTGGTTGTTCAAAGTTCCTTGACAGTTTCCACAGCAGATCTACTTTGACATTTGTGGGATAGATATCAGGCAATATTTTAAACTTAATGCCTCTGAGAGTACTGGATGCAAATCAATATTCATGAATGTTGATAGATGCAGCAGCTTTTAAGTCACAGCTCAATATATTCTTTCTTGGAATACAACGAGAAAAGGTTTTTGCTGGGGTTATTGCTGCTATCATTCCCATACCATGGAATGTGTTCTCACCAACAGTGTAAGAATATTGTGATCAATATTGTCCGCAGCTAGAAGAACGTGATTATTTTCAACATTTTCTAATATATCAACAATTAAAAAACACAGGATACACACAATTAAGTTTAGAAAACTAATCGAAATACAATACAATTGATACAGCAGGTCGGCCATTTTGAAATCACGATTTCACAGTGTTCCTGTCATTTAATTTTGTCTAATTTTTGATATGTTATTCTACACCCAATTCTCATAAAAATGCCATTAATAACGTTTATGTTGCAATTTTGCCCAGGTCATTTTGTATATTGACCGGACTATATCCTCTTCCAAGACCTGCCATATTGATTGTAATCTGACATGGCCCCAAATTAGCACCATCACAAAGTATCATTCCTATAGACTACTTTTCATTCCACCTGGTTTGTATGTGTAATCTGAATTCACTGTTACAGGTAGGTAGTAGCTGTGTTGGTCTGCCATAGTAAAAAATAAAATAAAATAAATCCTTCCAGTAGCACCTTAGAGGCCAACTAAGTTTGTTATTGGTATGAGCTTTCGTTTGCATGCACACTTCAGATATTCACTGGACTTGCAGACTTCACACATTTGGAAGATACGAAACAATATTTTCATTTTAAGGGATTGTTTCTGTTCCTACAGCCATTAATGGAGAGCTCTAGCCTACCCCCCCTTTAGTAGACAGATACTGATCTATCTAGCTACCCATTGTTTATAACAGCAGTGTCTTTCAAGTGCATCAAATAGGCTCTTTCCCAGACCTACCTGGAAATGCAAGGCAACGAGTCTGGGGTGATTTGCATGCAAAACAAATGCTTTACCACTGAGCTACAGCCCTTCCAGGACTGTTTTTATTCATACTCCCTGCAACAAGTTTTCTCAAAATGTGAATTACATGAAAATTATACAATTGTGTGTGGGGAAATAGGAAAAAGCTGCAAGGAAAAATATTAATGGATCTTGAGGCATGTGCAAGTATAATTAACCTTCATACCGTTGTTAGACAGTAATTAAGCTGCATTTATTAGGGATTTTATGGCAGAAGATAGAAATGGTACACAAAAATCTAAGTGATAATATTTTTTTAAAAAAGAAAGAAAAGACAACCCCACCTTTTCCTGCCCCTTTGCTATATTGTAAAATGTGGCTGAATAGGAATTGAGTTGCAAAGTAGAAATAAGCTCAGGGAATTTATTTTCTTTGTGTTACTAGAAAAAGAAACATGCTGCCTTTTTGAGCTTTTTATCTAAGACTAGATGCCAGCATGCTCTAGTTCATAATTACAAATCCCAGGATGTTTTGTGCAGCTACAAGTGCTAACCTTGGGTGCTTTTTTCTCCGGGAATCTTCTTAAAATTATATTGTATTGTTCTCTGTTTGGAATGTGTTATATAATGGTAGCCAATGTTTTGCTCCTTAAAAATGTTGGTTATTTCTTTTCTCAGTTTCCTTGCTCACTCTATTTTTTCTAGTTTTGATTATTGTACATCTTGTACTCTTGGTACCATAGTATCTTGAACTATTTCTGCCAGTGCTTCAGGTTCAAATCTCACCTCAGCCGTGAACCTATTAGGTTGGATTAAATGAACCTCGCTATTTGCAAGATGAGGTCAACAAACTGACCTACTTAGGGTACTGAGATCAATCAGGATCAGGTTCATGAATAGCTAGGGATCCTAGAGAATGGATATGATGATTCTCCATTGTGCTTAAACTGAGCAGCTGGCGCTAGCAATCTGGTCAGCACAGTAGTCTGGATTAATAGGTTTGTGAAGGACTTTGAACACTCAAAAAGTGCTATAAAGATTCTGTTCTTTACATAGTGACAAGTACTTCCAGTGGAAAATTAATATATTTCCTTGACCGGGCAGAATATAGCATTGGATTGTGTTGCATTGTTTGAATACTCATTAACCCATATGCATTACCTGAAACATGCAGAACTTTTACGAAAATGCTTCTGTTGTGGTTATGATTGTTCTTTGAAACAAGAAACCTGAAGCCATGACCTGTAGCTTCTGATTATATTCCTACTGTTTCTGTTTATTGCATTTTTTAAAAAGCAAACAAACACTTTATGGTGTTACATTCGATGCGGTATCCAAATGCATACTGTTGGAAACTGTAAAATTATAACTTCTCATCGTGGACAAACAAATTCATTGTTCCTTCTTCTACTAAGCATTTAGTGCTTTGAGTTGCTATTGAAAAAGAGCCTCCTGTCTGTTGCTGGGCTGATACAGTATATTCTTTAATGACGTGTTTGAATCAGGATATGGTGCCTGTGTGCAACATTAATTTAACCACAGTTAAAACATTGCCATTTCTTAAGACAATTCAAAATAAATTATTGTCCTGTTTGGGGTGTCTCCAGGCTCACAAGGGAAGTGGAACAGAGCAGTGGCACCTACTGGCAGTAGAGTGTAAGGGAAAGTAAGGTAGAATCATATGTGGTGAAATTAGGTCAAGTAAGACAAAGTCATGTCTAGTAAGGTCAGATCAAGGCAGATCCTGTAGGGTCTGGCTTCAACAGGTCAGAAGCAGCACCTTTGACAGAGCATTGTGGTAGCATGTTCTTTCACAAGGAAGGAAGGCTGTCGCTTCAGCAAGGTGGACAAGCCTGAGACCTTCATTAGATCTGCCTTTGCTTTTAAAGGGCTGTTGTCTTGTTCTGCAGCTCTTGGCTCCTACAACATAGGGGTTACAGAGGGCTGCTGTGGGGGTGAACTCTGACAATACTGCATGCAAGCAATAGGAGGTGGCTATTTTTCTCTCTGCCATGCCTTACTTGGGAAATCCTGGTGGGCAGCTGGCTGGAGAAGATATTCAGGCTACATGATCCAGAAAGGCAGTTTATGTGTTCTTAAGGGCAGTGAACAATTACTGTGGATTGAACTATTTCAGGCACTCTGAAAAACATACGAACACAAAAATATTTCTTTCCTCCTGAGCTAGAATTCATTTCTTTCCATTTCATCCTAGGCATGTTATAAATGAGCAACAAAACGTGCTGCCGGAGAATACATAGTTAATAAACCTTTATTGAATTTTTCTTTCTTTCTTTAGTGGATACAGAACAAATTGAAATAATGTGTTGCTACACTGCTTGCCAGTATTTAAGTTGAAACAATAATAGTAATAATCCCCATATGTATGATTTTCCTGACAGGATTTAAAATCCAACAATCAACGCGATGACATTGCAGCAGCACGTGCTTCTCTGAAGGAAAATTCATCTCTTCTCCATTCAATTTGCTCTGCTTGTTTGGAACATTCAGACATTTCATCTCTTGCAGCCAGCAAGGACTCTGTTTGTAATGAAATACAGAATGCTCTTGATGTCATTTCCAATGCTTCTCAAGGAATTGGAAATCAAAAGGTTCAGTCGACATCACAGTCTGCTACTCTTGGAAGTGCCCTTGATGAATTTGAGGTAGGTGAATGTGTGGCACTGTAGCACACTCTGTAAAATGGCCTAATTTATTTTAAATGATGTGCTTGTGGAAAGTAGCATACCAGAAAACCAAATCTTACTGACCTATGTGTGATCAGTTTCATAGCAGTTCTCAGACACTCTTCCAGCCTGGCTGATTTGTTTTGGTGAGTGATTGTGACCTGCAACCTAGAGATCAGGTGTAAACATGGTATCTACTAAAGCAGGGGATAGCCAATGTGCACTACAACTGCCACCCACCTCAAGGAATGATGGGATTGTAGTCCACAACATCTGGTGTATCACAATAGGTACCCCTTTACTATAGCATTGATAGAGCTCATTGACTAATTTTACAAATGACACAAATGTCTCCACAGGGCTCCATGAAAACAGCAATAAATTGACAATTAAACATCAAGACAATCAACTACTCAATTAAATCCCAATCTTTAAAACTAAAAGCAACAAAGGTGACATAAAGGCAACAGATAGATATCTCAAAAATTCACAGTAGCAAGTTCTTCTCACACCTTCTTACTATTTAACAACAATTTCTCCAAAAATGCTCTGAATAACAAAAGTTTTCATATATATTTTTCCCCAAATGTGAAAATGAAGCTACGCTTTTGGACTTTCTTGGGCAAAGGGGTCCACAAGGAAGGTTCCACTGTTTGAAAGACTTTACTCTTGCCCAAATCAGTATGAGCTCAGAAAGAGAAGGGATTTGGGGGAGGGACCTTTTTGTTGACCCATTTTAGAGCATGGAGGCATGTTCACATAGGAGGAGGCAATTCTTGGGTCATTCTAGATCAAGATCATTTAGGCCTTTGAAGATCAAAACTAATATTTTGAATTGTGTGTCAGAACAAATTGGAGCCAATATAGTTCTTTCTGCCTGGGTATTATAGTCTCCCATCAACCAGCTCCAGCCAATTAATAGGCTGCTGCATTTTGAACCATCTGAAATATGTGTTTATGGGGCGATACATGATATTTTTTGCACAATGCAAGTTAAAATATACTAAATATATTAAAATATGCTTCTCACATATCGTGGAGGGAGGGAATCTACTTCTAGCAACAGGTCATCATCCTTAATGGTGTGCTTTGTTTGGGGGGAGGTGTTCAAGGAGTTGGGGGGCTGCCTCTCTGCATAAGCAGAGCACCCATATATACATTTTTGAATCCTGGCCTTAGATTATATTGTTAAATGTCTTCTTGTTCGTAGACTTTTTCTATATTTCTTTAACCCAAGTAGTGCAAATGGTACCTTAGGCTGAGTGAGTTAGATAAAGCAAAATTGATTGAGTATCTAACCTTTTACGAATGTTTGAGAATTAAATTGTTTCATTTTTCTTTATTTATGGGAAAATGGCATTGGATAAGAACCTGAAACAACCTTTGCTCTATCTTCTGCATTATAAATAAAGTACAATGAAATAAATGGATGTAGTAAACAGTCTGTTGGGAGCCAATCTCATTAAATGTTTATAGTCTGGAAATATTTGAAAGAGCTTACTCAACAAGTACTGTCTGGAAGCTTTCTTAATATCATTCATATACAGTATGGGAAGTTAGGATTTATACTTGGGCAAAAGCTGAAGTGAGTCTGAATACTTCCCAGAGCTTTAGGCTTACAATACATTCTAACAATACTATATAGTTGTGACTGTAATAAAAAGTATAATACTAAATTTGTAATAACTGAAACTTAAAGCTCCCATTTGGTCAGTTACTGTACTGCATTCCAGCTAGCTGTGTAAGAGGGAGACTTCAACAGGTCTAGAAGTGCTTGCAATGTGTTGATTTAGTCAGCCATCTTAGGGAAGCATGGCTATACCACAGCTCTTCCTACCACAAATTTTAAAAGCTGTTCTTGGGAATCATAGCAGTTTTGTATTTCCATAGCCCTATTCAAATGACATACTGTATATTCTGGCGTATAAGACTACTTTTTAATCCAGGAAAATCTTCTCAAAAGTCGGGGGTTGTCTTATACGCCGGGTGGAGAATCTGTGGTCGAGTATATCTAAAACTCTATATTTTAACTGGAAAAGTTGGGGGTCACCTTATACGCCCAGTCGTCTTATACGCCGGAAAATACGGTATGTGGAGGTATTGATGTGTGGACCAGAAGGTAAGATGAGATAATTCATAGTCTTGAGCCAAGAAGACTACTTCTGTGATGAAGACCCTGCTAACTTGAAGACCTTGTGGCACCTCCTAGCTCTAGCAGTGCCCCAGTTACATCCAGCATGTCTTGAGAAATGGCATCATAGCCATCTGAAGCAGAGGGAAAGGAATAACAAATAGATAGTTCTTTCTCGATCCCCTGTACAAAGGACCTGGACATACGGTTCCTGATTCACCTGTGGCAGCTTCTTTGTCTGTGAAATCAGATGAGGTGGTTCTAATGGGGGCAGTACAAAGATACTTGTAGAACCTAAAGGAGTGTGTGGCCATCTCCCACTACCCCAGGATTTGGCCTCTGTTGTGTCGCTTTCCCAGCCCCACAGGAACAAAAGGTGCCATTAATTCCTGAGGGTGTGGGGGAAGAGATTCTGCAGTGGCAAAAAGTGGAGGCGGTGTGAGGGAGAAACCCCCTACTTTTCCTCAGTGACTGGTTCTCCCTACCCCCCCCCCACCTTCAATTGTCCCTGCAAGGGTTTTTCCACCCCCAAAGCAAGCTAATGGAGTTAAGACAGTTCATTAAATTGCATTGGGGTTTTTTGGGGGGGATTTGTGGGTGCAGGAGTGACCCTTAAGGCTGGGCTCTGTAGAGTCCTCACTCCATGCAAGCTAATGGAGCAGAGCCACTCCATTAGCTTCTATAGGACAGGGAGAAAAACCTTGCTGGGACCCAAGATGGCAATCCTTCTCTAACTTAGACTTCAGTCAAAAGTAGTGAAGAATTCAGGGGCTTAAAAAAGCTAATCTTTTCTTTGAGGAGGCTGTTAGGGGGGCACCCTCCAATTTCTTTTCTGAGAGAGAGTATTGTCGGTGTCTCTAATCTGAAGTGAAACCAAGTTAGAGTGGAGCATTTCAGATGATGTATAAAACTGGAAACTTGGTGGAAAAGTCTGTAGCTAAGCATTTCATTTAAATCTAATATCTTCTTACCACACCATTAATTCTACAGGAGCAAAATGCATGAAGCACTCAGGCAGGACAGATTAAAAAATCTGTTTGATCAGATCTGTCTACTGCAAATGCTCACTCATTTGTATTGATTTCGTTACTGCTCCTTTTAAACTCATCAATGCAAGTTGCCCAGCACATATCAGATTTCTGTTGGTAAGCTCAATTGGATAATAAGATGGCTCTTTATCTTCAGTCTTCCTCCACTCTCGGTTCTCTTTTTTAAATGAAGGAAATATAGAGATTTGACAGTTGTAGCAAGTTGTAATAATAATAATAATAATAATTTTATTTATACCCCGCCCTTCCCAGCCAGAGAACCGGGCTCAGGGCGGCTAACATCAATTAAAATCACAACAAAAAACATAAAAACGATCAATTTAAAATAACAGATTAAAATACAAATTTAAAATTCAATTAAAACTGCAGGTCTCAATTTCAAAATAACCCACCAATAAAAGATGAAGCATAAATATTAAATATTAATTAAAACACCATATCATGAATCAAACATCACCTTCTTGTGCTGAAATTATGGATGCCCAGGTGAACTAATGTAAAATGAATTTATGTACCTAAGATGATCACCACTGCAGCATTTGGTCATACTACACATTATTATTATTATTATTATTATTATTATTATTATTATTATCAAGTAAGTTGAGAATTTTGAAGATTTAAAAAAATTATTGGGTGGTCTACTTTAACTCACAGTAGACCTACTGAAATTAATTGACCTAACTTAGTCATGTTCATTAATTTCAGTGGGCCTAGTTTTTTTTAAAAAAGTTAGTTGAATACTACCCATTTTCTCTGTTCTCCTTCACTTTGTCAGTATGGTTTTTAATGCATTGCCTAGCTATACCAAAATTATCAAGGGTTGTCTACCCTCAGATTGGAACATTAGAATTGCAAGTGAAGGGACTCAGACTGCAAATCACAGATCAACAATTATGGCTGAAGGACGGGCCTTGGCAGTACCTCTAACCATAGCTGTCAACCCTCCCTGCTGTTCCCCACTGCTATATACATAGCTGTCAACCCTCCCTGCTGTTTCCCAATGCTATAATAAGGGAATTTCCCGCAAAAAAGGGAAGGTTGACAGCTATGCCTCTAACAAAAATGCTTTCTCTTTGGAGTATCAATCTGCATTCGCAATCCAGAGTAAGGAAGCAGGGCATATGCAGATGATGTAGACCAATTCCTTGAAAAATAATAGCAACATATATACTGAAATCTAAAGTTGGGGCAGCCTGCAAAATCTCATCCACAAACTCTGTACATTAGAGTGGGCAAGTGTAATTATTTAATAATTTGTTAACGGAGCTTAATGATTTGATGTACCTTGTAGCAGTATCTTGGTTATAATCTTGAGATTTTGCTAGCTTAAGATATTTGATGGAAATAAGAGGGGACAGGAAGGGCCTGCTCATTTCAGCTTTTTAGTTTTATCTTCCTACACCATTACAGCTGCTGGTTGTTTCAGATGACAGTCATTTTGAAGGAAACTTTAACACAAGCCTCTCGGTACATATTTTCTGAGAGCAATTTATTAAGTCTAGTTTTTTAAGAAAAAGATTTGACCCATGCTGATGTTTCTCAAACTTTTGAAATTCCGAAACCTTCTAAAGTTACTCTAATTCTTCTGCCTCTCAACCCACTAACAGCCATCTCTTTAGAAGATGAATGCACTCTTCTCATAGATTTGGCTTCATTGATGCTGATGTTTGGTCAGAATCCACTAAGGAACAACTATGTGGAAGGTGACCCATCTGATCACATCAAAATGGAAGGTTAGATTATATGAAAAAAGTCAGAGTTTAAATATAGCTTTCTCTGTCTCCATAAAGTTACAGTTGGTCCTGGGAGGCTGTCATCTTCTTGTGTGGACAGGGGAGTGGATGGCCAGCTGGTACCGCCCACCTCTGGCCACAGTGGACATTACAGGTGGGGTGGGCCTCACTCACAAGGCCAATCAGGTGCAGGGGCTGGCCAAGCATTTTGAAATTTAGTTTGTTCATTCAGACATTTCTACAAATGTGTTTGTTTTCATTATAGTACATGGTTCCTCAAAATACTCCACACAACCCCAAATTAAACTTTTGTTGCTGCAGTTCCTTAATTTTCCTCTCTGAAAGAAGTCACAGAAAAAGATACTTCTTGCTTAATTAAATATTGCTAATTTTCATGAATTCGTATTGTAGTTAGAAAAAGACTCCCAGAAGAGTTATCTCTCGTGTGTGATTTCCCTTTGCAATCAGGCAGACTCACCCTGCTGTGAGAAGAGGGTGCTGCAAAAAAGAAAAAGAAAGAAAGAAATGTAATAGTTTGATGAATTTCTAATGTCTGTTGCCATTATCATGAGTTAGGAAAGTGATTTGCTTAAATTAGATATTATGAAATTGATAATGCTTTTGGATAAACAAAGCAACATTATTCCATTTTTAGATAAAGGAATTTCATACACACAGAATTTCATACACATCTTGATGTATTCATTCAAAATTTTCTAGTTAAACAAACCTCACTTTACAGAATGCACAATCCATTTCATTAATTTTTTTCTTCAAACACTTAACCCTCAAACCCCAAGCAGAAAACCACCAGCATTTATTTGCATATGTCTTGCCTTATTGAGAGGGCTCAGGATCACTTAAATGCATGGAATAGTGCCAGAAGAACTCCTGAATTTCCTGTTTAAAGATGCCCCACTTGCAGCAAGAGCAACAACATTTATTGGAAGAAAATGGAAGGGCCATATGCATGCAGAAGCTGAAATGATATTTATTGTTGCTACTACTACTTTTTATTATTGATGATATCTGTAATATTTTCATTGAAATTGTTTTAATGTATTTTATTTCTGTATTTACATACTACTTTGAGATTTACTTGTAATGGTAAGCAGTATAAAAATATATTAAAAATAGATAATTATACTAATTTATAAAACTACTTCTGCAAGTTAGCATCCATGGAAAAGTATTTCTGATGCCAGTTCCTTTATCTGCCCCATGATCAAACTATGAAGAGGAATTTCACATCTGAGTTTGTCATTTGTTAAAAGGAACTGGGCTAGCAATCCACCATCATCTTTGAGGCCAATTTATTTTACTTTATTTTAGGAATGTATTTAGTGCATCATCAACTATAAGTTCTCAGGGCAGTTTTCAAACATAAAATTAACATAGGGCAGGGGGTTTCAACCAGTGTGCCATGCCCTCTTGCATCTCTGCCTCCCAAAGGCTTGCACAGCTGTTTGTTGTAGCATCCCTGGCTACAAGCTCCTCAGGCTGCTTCCCAGGTCCCTGTGGGGCAGTGTGAGGAGGCACCTATCTTTGGGGCAGGGGAAGCAGCTCGGAGACCAGGGCGGCAGCAGCGGCTGCCTGGAGGACTCGCAAGGAAAAGGGAGGAGAGGAGGCTGAGGGAACACTCCACAAGGGAGGGTGTTCAAAAGGTGAGAGGCTGCCAGCTCTGCAGGGAAGGGGTGACATAACTGGGCTCCTGAGCCCCACAGGGATGCCGCAGAAAGAATGTAGTTGGTCAAGGGAGCTGTGGACTCAAAAAGGTTGAAAACCTCTGCCTAAAGTAATCTAGTTCTTCATATGCAGGAGAAACCAGATTGTGCTTTCTGCCACATTTATTATACTTCATTCAGTGATAATTGCTCTGTGGGCCCAGGGGTTTGAATGACATAGGATCATTCAAGGGAGAGAAGAGACAGTGTGTGAGTCGGGACGGACTTAAAAAAATAAATAAAACTCAGTGTAGAGCTAATTCCTATCTTGCTATTGATGAGAAGTGGGTTATTACACCCACACCCACACCCCGTTCTGCTAAAAATCCAAGCAGATGTCACATATTATATGCACTGAAACTCCAGGTTTTCTAAGGTAACTAGCACTCAAGACATTCTGGCATCTGAGGTGGACACCAAAATGGCACCTCCTCTCCCTTCTAGAGAAGAAAGTGTTAGGGAAGAGCTACACCAGGAACAGGGGAGGAAGAAAAATTGACATCAGGATCTGCTGCCCCCGGTGGATCCTGCCACCTGAGGCAGTCACCTCACCTTGCTGTGGGCCAGCCCTAGCCAGCACATAAACAGATAATACAACAATTGGTCTGCCCTAGTTGTCTGCCAATGGGCATTTTGCAGCCATCTGTTGCATGAATTGTAATGTACCCAATGGACAAGATCTTTGCACGAGAACCATATAAATGTACAACTTTGCTTTGAATTTCCTTCTGCCCTTCAGAGATGAAGATAATCAAGATTCAAACAGTAGGATGGTTACACTGGGAAATGATACATGCACTCCAGCTATGTGTTCAAGAAGACCAGTGTGAGCATGAGTAGTCTTCTTATTGCCCTCCTTTTATCTTTCCCTATAGAATCTGGTTGTCTTGGATCCTCTTACTGTGAAGGAAGACAAAACAAGGCCATCACTAGAAAAGCGTTTAGAAGGAATTATCAGTGGTGCTGCTTTGTTAGCAGATTCTTCTTGCACACGTGATATTCACCGTGAGCGCATTATCACGGAGTGCAATGCTATTCGCCAAGCCCTCCAAGATCTTCTTTCAGAGTACATGAATAATGTAAGTGAATGTTTTACTCCACCCACTCTTGCTGTTTGTCACTGTTTTATGCACTGCTGCTTATATGAAGGTAGTCCAGTAGTTATTGGTGTCTACTCAGTAGTGCTTTGGAAATAAAGCTTAGTCAAAGTTTTCTGAAAGGTATTTATATACTGCTGATTCTCAGAATAATACTTAATATGTTGTATATGTACAAAGTCGACCTTAATCCATGGTGCTCTATGATACCATTTTTGCAAAAGTCAACAGAAAAGGAGACGGTAAGTAATTTTTTTTAAAGCCTTCTTGTTTTCTCAGAACATTAGAAATAAGATATTCTGGTTATTATTCTGTAAACAGTTTCCTGGTACATGTGGTTACTTTTAAAAATAGCAGTATGTCAAGAGTGAGCTTAAGGGGCCAGTGTTCAGTAGGGGAAAGTCTTAGATTCACAAATCGGAAACATTTATCATGTATTCTGAAAATACAATGCTTAGATGTTGGAGGCAGACTTTAGATTGAACCACTACTATAGAGAATGTTACTGGCAGTAAAAGGATAAAACAAATACCAGCAACACTACTAGACAGAACTACTTCATCCAGTGTTTGATTTGGAAACATAACCTCTGTGTTGGACAGATAGATATCTTACTCTTATTCAGAAGACAATTTGGGAATGAATTTTGTTGAGTAGCTAATGGTATTCATGTTGAGACATGATATTCTTTTACTTTCTTCTCAGGTGTACAAACTATTGATGCTATGTGTTCTCTCAGGTCCCCCCTCCCCCACAGAACTTTATCATGTAGTGCTTTCAGTATTTTATCATAGCTATAGAGAGATATCTACAATATATATGAATTTAGTAAGATGAAAACAATAGGGAAAACAGGAAAGGAAGATAGGTAAACAGAGAAAAATGTGTGATTATTTCTAGTACAATTATTTCAGTTATTTGTTGCACAGAATCCAGGTATCCTTCCTCTATTGAATATTCTTCATATTCAAATTGGGAAAATTGGATTCTTCACCCAGGTAGAACATGTATTGTTAATTTGGCTGAATGAATGCCATAGTTACTTACTGATTATTTTCTGTAATGACAAAGATACAACTATTCACAAATGTGGACACCATTGTGTGAACTTGTATTTTCCCACTGTTCATTCTGTCTTTTAAAGGAATGAAATGTCTTTGTGCTCCTATGGAGTATTACCACAGAACTGGGAACTCTATTTTTTATATAAATAATTTTTATTTAGTTTTACATACATTCTTTTAAACATCCAATAATATTCATCTCTTATACAAATTTTTGACTTCCATCAACCACTTCTCAAGATTTTCAAATTTCCTAATTTCTTCTTGTATTTCCAACTTCACTATTACTTTTTATTACAATAATTGATTATTACCTTCCAAAATTATCTCAATAATATTTCCTAAAGTTAATCTTACAAAACTTCTTGTAAACCTACTAGCATAATTTGTTGTTTACATTTGTCTTTCAAATATTTCTCAAATTTAGTCCAATCCTTCAGAAATTCCTGGTCCCGCCGGTTTCAAATTCTTCCTGTCATCTTATCCAATTCTGCATAGTCCATTAACTTCATCTGCCAATCTTCAATCGTTGGTAATTCTTCTTGCTTCCATTTCTGTGCCAATAACATTCCTGCTGCCGTTGTTACATATAGGAACAATTTTTTATCTTGTCTATTAATCTCTTTTCCTACAATTCCAAGCAGAAATGCTTCTAGTTTCTTTATAAACATATATTTCAACATTTTTTTTCATCTCATTATATATCATTTCCCAGAAGCCTTTCACCTTCTTACATTCCCACCACATATGATAAAACGTTCCCTCTTTCTCTTTACATTTCCAACATTTATTACTTATTTTATACATTTTGGCTAATTTTACTGGTGTAATATACCATCTATACATCATTTTCATCATATTCTCTTTCAAAGTGGTACATGCAGTAAATTTTATGCTTTCTTTCCATAACTTCTTCCAATCCTCCAACTGTATATTATAACCAAAGTCTTTAGCCCAGTGTATCATTACCAACTCAGAACTGGGAACTCTCAACCCATGTTAGTTTTTTAAAAAAGATTTTCCATAGATTAAGGAAATACCCAGGAGCTTCCATCTGATACTTCCATTTTAGGAGCTGCAAGGTGACATTCAGCCAAGTTTTACCCAGAGGAGACCAACTGAAATTAATGACTAAGTAAGAGTAATTATAGATTCAGATAGGTAGCCATGTTGGTCGGACACAGTCAAAATAAAAATAAAAATAAATAAAAAATTGTCCAGTAGCACCTTATAGACTAACTAAGTTTGTTCTGGTATAAATCTTCATGTGCATGTACACTTCTTCAGATCTGAAGGAGTGTGCATGCACACGAAAGCTTATACCAGAACAAACTTAAGGTGCTACTGGACAATTTTGATTTTTTTTAATTTTTATTAAGAATAATTATTTTTAGTAGATCAGCTCCAAGTAAAATATATTTGAAAACCATCCTCTGTTGTTGCTGCATCATCATCATGATGTATGGTATTGTTTACAAGCAAAGGCTGTAAAATAAATGGAAGCATGGTTATCTCTTCACAGCTAGGCTCCATGTCTTCTCCAGCTAGGATAAGTATAGCAACAATACAATTCCTTTTTTTGAACATTTGTATGGAAAAGCCCTATAATTTACACTGGCCACTACTGTACCACAGGTCCACGGTTATGATTCTGTGGAGCCTGTGACACCTGCCCAAGTATTTAAAAAATAAGAAGAATTGCCACATCTATCTGACATGCAGCCCTTACCCTGAAAAAGATTATTCATTCCTGGGTCTGGATTTAGAAAAAAAACAACTTTCTATGGATTCCTAAGTTGCATGCTTCCAAGGCTAGCTGCTCTTGATTGGACAGTAGACTGCAGCATGTTTGGAAGATTTTTGTTTGTTTGCAATGAGTATGTGGAATTAGCAACAATACTCTGTTCCAATTATTAACCTGTGCCTGATCCAGGGGATGAATGGACATGTGCAGAACAGTGTAAAATATCAATTTTCAGGATGTGAAAACTATATATATGAGAAATGGAGACTCCAAATATTTCATGCACCTTTTCTAGGCAAGACGTTTTGCTTATTTCTTAACATAGTCACATCATTTTAGAGAGAGTAAGTGAACTCTGCAAGGTTAAGGAGACCCTGTGGGTTCATTGTATGTGATGTTAAGTATAGAACCCCCCTCACTGTTGTTCATTCCCGTTGTCAGAAAATTCAGGTCTCTCATATTTCCATGTTTCTGTAACCTAGTTTAATGTCATTTACCCATACTTCTATTTTGAATGATGCCTGGAGTATTATTTGAATAAATGCAGCTCTGCTGTCAGTTCCTTTGTCTTTGAAGTAGCTAGTATATGAAAAGCTTAGAACATAATACATATGAAATAAATAAAAAAGATGAATCCCCATCACAGAAGAAGGCTGCCTGAATCAATACACTTTGCACTTGTGCTGCAATTTTTCATTACATTTCATTATAATGACTTGCTGAGCATTGTAGCTGCTTAAAATTTGATTGCCAGGAGCCACTGAGCAATCAAATTTTCAGGAGCTGCCATGCACCCAGGATTCATTTGCATTAGCTCTAGGATGTTCTTCTAAGTCAAAATTAATGGTCTAGACTTGAAGTATTAAGAGTAGATGCTAAAATCTGCAAAACAAAACACACTCTAAAAACACAAAGCTCTATGAAAATGCTCTAAAACAATACCTAAATTGAGACATGCTGTATCCATAGTTGTATAGTGGAGAGAATCCAAAATTAGAAATGCATACCATGGGCTGACAATAAGAAGAGACAATAGCATCAGATGAAGGGATACAAGGCTGCCTACAACAGTTCTCTTAGGGCTCATTTAATCTCCTCTTGTCTCATGACTGTACAGTTTTATTACACAACATGATTCCTAGCAAAAAAAATATACAGTAATATTGAAGATAAATGCACAAGGTGAACAAACAGACTGCATCCTACTATTGAAACTGGGATGCTGAGCTTTACATGTTTCAGTTTAATATTACAGCTGTCAACTATGATACTCTGTGTGCCAGGGATCTCAAACACCTTCCTCACATTGAGAGGTGGGCTGCCTGGAATTACTAGTCAGAGCAAGTCCTCTACTATCCTGTATTACATCAAGAATAAGGTCTAAGGTGGATTATGATGATGATATTTTTTGCTGTGCTGTTTTATATTTCTCTCTCCATCTGCATGCCCTGGGTGCAGAAGGCAATGACTCTATAGTTAAAAAGATGATGCCCACTCTAGGTATCATGATTAAAGATTTGTTGTATTTGATTCTTATTGCTTTGAAGAATTTGAAGGATCCATTTGCTTATAAAATGCATGATCCCAGCAAAAATATATTATGATTTAGAGAAACAAGAGCTTCCAAATGAGCCTAATGTTGTGGGGATCACAGTTATTCATTGTGACAAGCTTTTCAAGTACAATTGAAGAGTAGAAATGTTTGAACGACTTCCAGTTCTTCCTGAATTATTTAATCTTTGATGATGGAGATTTCTGCACTGCTGCAACATTCTCATTACAGGGCGGTTTGCAAACAAAGATTGAGATTGCGGTTCTGTAGTTTGGAAGTTGATATATTCTACAGAGAATGGGGGGGAAACAAATTAACTCTATGTGACAATGCCAACAAAGTGGTGGAGGTTATATACAAAAACTGTGGATACAACGACAGTATTATTATTATTATTATTATTATTATTATTATTATTATTATTAATTTTTATCCTGCCCTTCATCATACGGTTAGCGTAGGTTAAAAGCAAACCTAAATCAATTAACAATAAATACAAAAATAAAAATGTAAACAACAGATAAAACAACCATAGAATCAAATACAAAACATTACATGAAGCTAAACACAGTTCCTTGTTACAGCAACATACCTATACTAGCATTGTGAAGAGGACCAGGCAAACTGAGGGGTCTTAATGTGTTGCTGAAATGTCAATGCTGTTTGTTCTGGTTGACCTTATTGGAGGTGGGCATTCTAACTGGGGCGCCACCATGACAAATGTTCACACACATTCAAAAACCTGGCTTCTTAAACCTGCTTTTCTCTTCTAAAGGTTTCTGTTCTGGTAAATAATGTGGGAGATCCCTAAGCTGCTATTTTTTTAGCCAGAAATAATTGGGTTGGAGATAAAAAGTTATAGTTAAATTTCCCAACAGTTGGTTCTGTTATTTCCTCACCTTTTCATTTAAGCCTTCTTCCATTTTCTTTTCTATCCCTTTCCCGCTAGGAAATGAATTGCACTCCTGTTTTGAATTATTATCCCACCACTAGGAGTGCTTGTGGTGAACAGGGCCAGAGCCATGTGATTACAAATAGGCATCATACATTTCATGCAGTTTTGAACTGCCCTGCCCCCCTTGATAGTTTTTGCCAACCTACATTCTAACAGAAAGACCACATTTGTGTGCAATGCTGAGGCATGTTGCAGGATGTGCATGAATTGGAATAAGTCAGTGCAAGCCTCAGCTCATGCACTCCCCCCCCCCTTTTCCTTCCACTGGGAAGCACCTTCGACTGGCCGGGTAAACCAGCTGCTGAGTCTCAAACCCTCAGTGAGTTAGGGACTTCCATTGCATGTGAAGACAGGCTCCACCTTCTTGTCCATTGGTTCCAGTTTTGGACCCACTACTGGTTCCATCTGCTCAATCCGCCAGAGCCCTCTTTTGCCCAAGCCTGCAGAAGTTTGACCTTGCCACCAGCCTGACGAAGATCAACATCTTGGGTCAGGACGTTGCCAGCATTCCATGCATCAGCATTGGTGACCACATGCTTGAGGTGGTAGACAATTTTGTCTTGGTGACATCTACACTGGCTTAGCCATGTCCACAGAATGGAAGATGGCAGGATTTCCAAGGAAGTGCTCTATAGAGAGCTGGCTTCCAGCACCAGGCCCATTGACAGACCAACTCCGCATTACAAAGATGTCTGCAAACATGATATGAAGGTTGGCAACATCAACCCTGGCAGACAGCCACAGTGCCTGGAGACAGGCAGTCAGGTTGTGTATCCACAGTGGTGACCAGAGGAGAAATGACTGCTGGGAGGAGTGCAGACAGAATGAAAACTATGGTGCATCTGCAGCAGCACAACTGGGCACCTTCATATGCCCCAGCCACAACAGGACGTGTCTTTCCTGCATTGGTCTCTACAGTCCCAGTAGGCACTGCAACCTTCCAGCAGTCTGACCTCAGCCCCAAAGACACACTCCTCCATTGTCTCCAGAGACAGGCAGATGCCCAACAATCTGGAGGAGGATTTGAGTAGCATCAAACTTCCTTTCCCCTGAATTTTGACTTGTGTTATGCAGACCAGGGATTGTGGTTTGTAACAATCTGCTCAGTTTCAAAACAATATAACTTCAAACTGGTTTCTGAACCTGACTTGTTGAATTAAGCAGTGTCTGTTATAAACTATGATTCCCAGTCTGGCTGGATGGCATAATGAGCAGAGTTAGAGGGGAAATGAAACCAAATGTTGCCCAAGTCCTCCTCCCAGCTGCATGGAAAAGCTGCATGATCTTGTTCTCGCTTGTGCACACCCTAAATCATGATTTAGTGTGACATGGAAACATGACCACTGCCAAGCATGCTTAGGCCCATTGATTTCTAACTCTTAGGGCCCACGTGTTATGAGAAAAAGAGTCTCCTACTTACATTATCTGGACATATCTATGTTTCCTGCATTATTTGGATTTATGGTGCGATCATAAGCACTGTTATGTTTGTTTCATTGTCCTTTGTGCATTAATATTGTTTGCTTAATGTCATTAATCAATATTTAATTGTTAGTATTTTTATTAACGTATAGAAATAATTTTCAAAGAAATGTTATAGGTGTAGAAGTTGAGTTGCATCCTTCTGTTTTTAAAAATTGGCATGTGGTACTGGAGAACTGGAGAAACAAAATTAAAGATTTTTCTTGCTTAACTCCTGTTCTTCATTAAATGTTTCTGAGCCAGCAATTTCAGCATTAATCGGATACTTATTTGAGGAATGCACTAGAAATATATAGAGTGATGCACAGCTCATGGATCTTGAGAGGATGATTCAGTACAATAGTCAGTAATTCATATTTGGTATACTTGACAGCACCCAAAATATATTAGTCTGCTGAAGACCATTTTTCCCCAGGAAGCCTTCAACAAAATGGTATTTTCCCACCCTCCAAGGTAGAATAAATCCTTGATTATGGTAATAACCTAGCACTGCAAATAAATATTGGAAGTGTTCACTGACTAAACAGCTACCACACTTTTTAATTCATGAGAAGGAATTTTCCTTAGGTAAATAAAAAATTACTGTAAATAAGTCCATTGCAAATAGAAAAGAATTTAATGTATTTAACATGGCTTGCTTTTTAAAATGTGTTAAAAATATGGCAAAGGTCATTCTATTGTTCAAATTAATGGTGGCAGAAACTATATTTAATTTTCATATCTTGTTGCTGGTTCTGCCAGGAATTTGCCCCTAGAGCATTTCAGGATTTTTAAGGGTGAATGGGAAAGAGGAGGAACTGGGATTTTTTTTAAATCTGTAGCTTCTGCACAAACTGTAGCTTCCAGATCAAATGCAAGGGAAGCCCCACATAGAGTGCATTGCAGTAATCCAGTCTTGACCTAACCAAAGCATGCACTACTGTGCCCAGGATTTCCTGGTTCAGGAATGGCAAAAGCTGTTTAACCAGTCACAGGTTAGTAACAGTACAAATCTAGGTATTAAGTCTTTGATTGTACCTTTACTGTGGGTTCTGTTTGCCTCCCC
This sequence comes from Lacerta agilis, assembly GCF_009819535.1. NCBI lineage: Eukaryota > Metazoa > Chordata > Lepidosauria > Squamata > Lacertidae > Lacerta > Lacerta agilis. The sequence continues at coordinate 25,582,128 of NC_046316.1, read as the reverse complement.
ATGGTGTTTAGCATCGGACCTTGCTAAAGAAGCTGCTGTTGCTTCCAAGCATTATTGTTTGAAATAGAAAGGAGTTAATATAATGCATTTTTCAAATATATGTACAGATTTTCTCAAAAGCAACTAAAAATAAATTTTTAAGAAAATAACAGAAAAGGTGTTCAGCTTTTGTCTGCCTTTGCAAATGCTTCAGAAACTTCTTAAGTACTTTAGTAGACTTCGTATATTCCTGCCTCAAATCAGTGGAGCATTATATTTCTCTAGTATTTGACTAGCAACATCCTGACCTCTTTGTCACTGGTTCTTTGCTCCCTTTTGGAACACATTTTAAGTATACATTGTATTCTAATAAGTATACTTTCATAAATCAGTTTTGGTGATCTGTTCAGAAGAATAAATAGGAACGCTTATTGCTGAGTTACTTACTGGTATATATGTAATTTTAAAGTAATTTTAGCATAACTTAAGAACTCAATATATCTGCTGCTGCATTTTGAACATAGCAACCTATTAAATACTGCTTGCTAAAGAAAGATATACTAGCAATAACATCAACACTGCCTATAACATAGGATCTAATCATGAGATCCTGCCCCTTGGCTTTGAACTTTGCCAAAACAAGTTTCGCTAGTCTATTAACACAGAAGTCAAGAGATGTATGAAACTTGTTAACAGAACAGTTGACAGCACCAAGTGTTCGTGCTTAATGTGGTTTGTCTCTTCCTGTGCAGCATGGTTTAATCAATCAGCAATCTACACATTAAATCAATTAATGAAATAGTAAATTAATGACACTAATATAATTAGTTAAAGCTTTCAGCCCTGTTATTAAACCACTTTGAGATTTTGCTGTTTAAAGAACTGGAGAAAGAAGGCAATGTTTTGATTCAGCAGAATGAGATCTTCCTTATGACCAGGTATTGTTAACAGTGATTAAATCCACATTTGGATCTGAGCATACCTACTTGGGGCCTTGGCTATGAGGCTCCCTCTCCTCCCTCTTTATCTTAGTGGACTTGTGAAACAGGACACAGAGTGAAAATTTCACTTAACCAGTAAAAATACAAAGTAAGCAGTTTCGATCCCCTTGAAGTTATTGGGTGCTTGAGTTTCCTTTTATGATCTGAGTTTTATGCCCAAAGTGAGACTGGCTTAATTTCTGACAAAAATTTATTAATTATAGATTTTTATATTTGCGTGTTCAGACCCAGAGACCTACCCCCTAAATAAACACACATTTGACTCAAATTTTAGTTTTAGTTTTTGGCAGAATTTAGGCCACAACTTTATTGATTACAGAAAAGTGAGTGGTTGCATAGGCTCAGGTTCGACTAGCTCCCTGCAACCTTGCAGGTAGCACTGACCCAGAGCTCCAACATACGTCAGCCAAGGGTGAGCACTTGAGGTAGGTGAAAAGCCTGGGAACAGACTCTGTTCACTCCCCAGATGCTTCCCTGGACTCTGGCATGGGCACAACCCCCTCTTGGGGGTTGACCAAACCAAGTTGAGACCCTGGATTCCTTTAACGGAATACCCTTCACATAGGGATGGCAAGACTGTTCCCCCATCCCTATCACTGAACCAGTGCCTCTCAGGGGTTGACCAAACCAAGTTGAGACCCTGGATTCCTTTAACAGAATACCCTTCATGTAGGGATGGCAAGACCGTTCCCCCATCCCTATCACCTGAACCAGTGCCTATCCGCAACCTTACAAATTGTGATGAATTGCTACGCGGCAGGCGAAACCCAAATGGCAATAGCCAATCAGCCAAGTGGGGAAAATTCCTGCCATGCCCCTGTCCCAATGACAGACAACACATGACAGCATAGCAAGGTCAATCGCACAAGCCCTCAAAGTAGGGAGAGGTGGGTGGGTGTTCCGACGCACGAGCTGAAAGAGGAAGTTCTGGGACACGTGCATAGGTATATATAGGTCACTCGATCCATTTAGACTGCACCCCATTGGCCATATTAAACCGAGCAATGAGGGACCTACCAATCGGGTGTTGTGGCTATCCAATAGACCCACCGACAACCAGGAGGACGGTTTCCAGGTCTCACCGCAACAAATGCCCTCTTTTAGGGAGGACACAATATACACTAAGGCACATTTTTAGAAGCATTTTTAGTCAGTCTCTATAGGCATGTAAACATACAACAACATTTAAATGCATGTTAGTCTAATCTTAGGTCTTTTCTTGTACATGCGACTATTTGAATTTTAATGTATAAGTTGTTAATTGTATATCATTTTAAATGTCTATTTCACTCCTGTGAAAGTAGTCTCAGTTGTGCTTCTTAAACTAGTCTTTGACCATAATAAAAAATTATTATTATTATTATTATTTATTACCTGCATAATTTTTATTTCAAGGCAGTTTAAAACAGAATAACAAGATATGCAATTAAATGCAACATTAAATCTCCATTAAAACAGCAGAGTAAATGCTTCATTTCCAGTGCACATTTTCAATAATTGAAATAAAAAAACTATTAAAATGCCTGAGAAAATTAGTGTGATGTCTAAAAGATAACAAAGTGGGTGTCAGGCAAACTTCCTCTGGATGGGATACCACAGATGAGAAAGCCCTCTCCTTGATTGCCACTTGCTTGACCTCTGGTGGTGGGAACATTCTGAGAAGGCCCTCAGTGAAAAATATGGATGCTTGGGCACAGTGCTTCCCCCCTAAAAAATATGTTTAGGGGTACCTTCATTTTGACTCAAGAAAACCACCATTTTATAGTTCAAATTGGTAAAAATAAATACAATAAATGGACAAAAGTACAAAGATTCACAAAATGTTTAGGAGTGTGTGTCCTCCCCGAAAAAAACACTGCTTGGGCAGGCTTACAGAATAACTATCAAAATAGCAAAAGGGTTATTTTTCAGAAGAAACCATACACACCTCTCTGGAGATTAGACAGGGTGAAAATTCAGCAAGTATATTTTTTTCTGATATTTGGGATTGATGTTTTCTCAGACATAAACCTGTATACAACATGTAGAGTTTATTTTACTTTAGAGCTAAGGGTGCACCAGCATTGGAACTATATAAAGGAAACTTGTTCCTTAGCTTCTTCTCTAAGTGTGGTCTGCAGAGAAACTAAGTCCCTTGGATATAGTTAAAAACAAAGTTATATGAGTGTTGCTATTACTCCCCCATCAGTCCCTTCTGATTTATGCATTGGCTGTAACAACAATTCAAACAGTGGCATATGTGATGCTGCTAACATTTGGCTAAGGAAAAATATCTGTCATGAACAATCATGCTTGGAATGCATTTGTTTGTTCCATAGTGGTGAAATTAGGCTTCTTTTGAACTATATGCAGAGTTTGGGGGTGGAGCTCACTAAAAAGCATTAGAAGCAGGAATTGTCTGATCTGATGTATCTCTTCAGATGGGCAGAGCAATTGAACTGGTGCCTTTAAAAGTTCCATTATTTAATAACTTCACTTGCATTCATATTGTACTACCTTGTAAGGATTTGAAGAAACCTAGGGAGGGGATTGTGTTTATTAAAGCCTAGTTAAATGTGATGCTCTCAATTGTCCCAGAAGGAAGGTTCACAAATAAGCTGTATTCTGAATATACCTGTACTTGTGGTACTTGAGTACCAGGTTGGAGTCATAGGAGCCACAGAATTGTGGAGCTGGAAGGGACTCCAAGGGTCATTTAGTCCAACCCCCAGCAATGCAGGAATCTCATTTAAAGTATCCTTGTACATATATCTTTGTATATTGTTCTTTGTATGGTGCCTTGAACAACTTGGGACAGATTTTGTGGACAGATGTGGAGAGGTTTGATTATAAGCCTGCGGTTTATCTATTGGGTGGAAATTATACAACTGTGAAGTATATGCATTTTCTATCTGCAGTAATTGGTGAGATGAGAAAATTTGTAACAGGAGAATGCTGAGTTTTGTCAGTGAGATTCAGAATCTTAAATTTTTTATACTCATTCATTTAGTATTTACATAATTTTATTAAAATTTGCATAAATATATTTAATTTCATTTTAACATTTTTTAAAACAAGTCCAACATTTTTAAACAGCATGTTGTGATCTGCCTGACAAATTCAGCTTTTCAAGGAGATTTCCAGGCACTGCAGCCTGACTAAGAAATTTGACTGGAATTTCCCTGTCTTTGTGAGGAGCAGGCAAAAATTCATGAGACAGAGCACTTCTCAGTTCTGTAACAATTTCAGTTTGATATTGTCGAGAAGACCTACATAAGGCTACCTGCTTCATTCAGGTCCAGAAAGCAGCACAGAACACTGTGTTCATCAGGTTTACCTTGGGCATTAAGCTGGATGTCCTGTTGACAGATGGGAATGAGTTTTTCTATTTCATCAATGTTGGCTGGGTATGGTCATATTTTTTATTTTTCTTGAGGTATTTGTTAGGGCAGTGTTTTTCAACCTTTTTTGGGCAAAGGCACACTTGTTTCATGAAAAAAAACCATGAGGCACACCACCATTAGAAAATGTTAAAAAATTTAACTCTGTGCCTATATTGACTATATATAAAGTAATTCTCTTGAATTTTTCAATTTTTCCCACGGCACACCAGGCAACATCTCGCGGCACACTAGTGTGCCGCGGAACAGTGGTTGAAAAACACTGTGTTAGGGAAACACATACAATTTTGATTTGGCTCTTAACTACCACAACTTTGGCAGGAAAAAATGTATGCAGGGGGCCTTTTTAGGGTGGGCAGGTACCTGTGGCTATGGGCATGGTAGGGCAGGGTAGAGAGACTGGCAGCGCCAGAAAAAATGGGGGACGGATGGACGGACAGAAAGAAAGGGCTAAATATATTTTTAGGTGGGTTGGTTGTGTGCCACATGTTAAGATAGCTGAAAGAAAAATAACAGTATATCTTAATGAAAGGAGTCCAGTAATAGCAGGGGGGTGAGCTTCTGATTTGGGTGTGCCATGTCATCCATGGACCACCCAACAAAGTTTGAGCAACTGCAGGAAGAGAGACCTACCCCTAGCCAACCCATATGCCCAACATAGGACAGAAAGTTCAAGTGCGAACACTCAGATAATCCAAGGCATAGAAGTGGCATGAAAAGCGAGGCCATTGAGTTGGGTGGGTAGGATGAGAGAGACCTACCCCTAGCCAACCCATATGCCCAACATAGGACAGAAAGTTCAAGTGCGAACACTCAGATAATCCAAGGCATAGAAGTGGCATGAAAAGCGAGGCCATTGAGTTGGGTGGGTAGGATGACCTTCACCCCCCCTTTTCTTAATTAATATTATGTTGCATAATGCTTAAATTTATAATCCAAGAATAGTGTACATTTCTTTCTTGCTGATCACAGCTGGGTTCAGAAGTGAACAAATAGCCAGGATAGATTTCTCAGCACGGATGAAATATGTTCCTGATGAGCTTTTCCAGTTAAAATCCCGCCTGCAGTATTTTGAGCAAATAGCAGCTTCAAGGGCAATACAATGCACAAGAGTCTAAACAGGCTGTAACTGGAGCATGAGCATAGGTCACCCTTTCCAGGGTCAGTCCCAGCTGACATACCAGCCTAAGCTGGTAGAAGGCAGGTACTGAATTTTGACTTACCATCACCATCCTGATTGGATGACTTTTTAAAAAGCTCTCATTGATTGCTGGGTCATCAAGAAGCTGACCTAGAGTCTGTCCACGATAGACTGAAAAAGATTTTCTACAACATTGGTGTTTGTGTGTGTGTGTGTGTGTGTGGAGAATAGCTTTATATAATAGAGGCTGATAGTGGTGGCTTGTGCTAAAACTAATTTGTTGATAAAATGTATTTCAAATAACAAGGAAAAACTAGATGAGAGTGAGTCAAGTTGAAAGTGGACACAAACTACATTTGAATGGTAAAGACTGGGGAAGTGTGTTTTATCCTTCCACTTCAAGTTCATAATATCAATATATCATCTACTGATTGATCCTCCATCCCCTAAATTTGGTTTTCTAGGCATCGATACATAAAAAATCTACTGGTATCAATGGGAGATTGATTGACAGCCTTACTTAAAAACAAAGTATGTTGCTCCACAAATGCACACTCTTGTGCATGTGGCTTCTGAGTTGAATGAATACTTGGATAGGGAGTTGAGGCTGTGCACACTGGCCTGCCCCAACCTACACACATTCTTCAGCTTTTCTGCACCAATGCTATACATGTACCAGCAGTACACACATAGGCTCTCTCTGTGCAATATGTTTTTTGCGTTTTTAAAGGGTACATAAAACATGTACACAGACTACATATGTATGTACAGGTTATGAATATATAGACTCTGTGTAAAACAGACACTGAGTACATTGAGACCAATGTGCAGGGACAGTGGGTGTCAAAGAATTTAACTTTAATAGGTCTTCTATTTTAAAAGACCATTCTATTTTCGTTCCTAATTTTCTTTCCTTTAGAGAAAAGCTCATTCTCTCTAAATATATTATTTGTTTGGAGCTGCTAACTTCTTGGTTGCCAAGGAGAGTCAGCAGAATAGCAGTGCAGGGTTCTAACCTCCAGCACTCAAATGGATCAAGTAAAAGGAAACTCTGCATCTCTCTTCATGTAAAATGCACCGTGTTCCAATTTCCGTTCAGAAAACAAGTTCATGCTGTCTAATTGATTGCAGTAATATTAGGTCTAGTTTAGATCAGCACTTAATTTTTGTGATTATTTCCTCTGATAAAGTATTTTGTGCCACTATGCAGATTGCTGGTTCTTGACTCTTCTCCTTCGCTTCCTTGCTTTTTCAGGGAAGGGTGTAGGGGCAAAGAAGCACCATTCTATTTCACAGGTTTTGAGGTCCAGAGGCAGAGCGATGTGGGGTGGAAATGGCTTGAGTGGCCTGGATGCAACAGCTCTGATTCCAAGCATGACAAAACAAAAAGCTGTCTGAGCGATGACTCTGCATGCTCTGCTCCTTGCATCCCATTGCCCCCAAACACTTATGCACCTCCTTTCCTCCTCCTGCTCCTGCCATGGAGGGGAAGGAGGGGGAAGCAGCCCCAGTGCGATGGCAGTGGCTGATGGCATTGTGGGCGGCTCTGACCACAGAATAATATTGTTGGGGGGTGCAACACACCTCAGCCCCTTAGAGTCGGAGTCTATGAAATCTGCCCCTGATTGTCTTCAGCACTGTGGGGCAGCCCCCCCAATATTTTATTGAGGAGGGGAGTGAAGGGACCTGAGCCCCTTAGAGTTGGCACCTATGGTTCAAGAAAGGTTTAACCACGAGTCTACTGGTTGGTTGCGCCATCCCTGAGGATGGAAAAACCTTCAGCTGAGGGTTTTTCAGCGCTTCGGAGGCTGGGGGGACCCCCGAAACCCCCCCAAATTGAGCATTTTGGGGACTTGGTGATCTGGCGAGTGCCCACTGCGACTCCCTCTCTCCCTGGTAAAAGCTGTTTTGAGCAAGCCGAGAGCGAGAGGGTTTGGAGGCGCAGGCGCTGAGGATTCAATGCTTCCTTCGCAGCGGAAAGCTTCAGGTCCTTTGGAGGCTAGTGGCTAATTTTCCGAAGTAAATTTGAAGTCAAAAGGATCAGAAACCATGAGTAATTAAAAATTTGGACTTGGATTAAGCAGATTTAATCACGGAGGGGATTTAAAAACAGAAGTTGATCCCTTCCCCTGGAAAAATCGGACGGCGGTCGCCATTGAACTGATACCAGTAGACTGAGAAAAGTGCTTATAATCTTCCTAAAGGTACCGTTGAATCCTCCCCTTTTTGGCAGGGTAAAGGAGAGGGGAATTTGACTTTGTTTATGTTCCTGTGAAGACTAGATTTAAAACTTTTAAATCCCGCTCTCTCCTTGGAAGCGGAGCCACTATTCAGCAGAGGCAAGCGACCACTGTTGTGTCACAATAGAACGGATACAATTTACTTTCGTTTTCCGCTGTCTGGAGTTTAAAAGGTTAAGAGATGGCTGCAACTGTTCCAATTGCTTAAACTGAGAGGTTTTCAGTGCCTGTCTGAAATTAAACTGCCATTTATACATTCTATGGTGAAGAAAGTTACTTTTTCTGGCTTACTATAATTACCCTAAGCAGCAAGAGTATTAATTGCCAAAAACTGGAAGACTCAAGAGATGCCGACGGTTGAAGAATGGCAAATGAAGATGATGGACTTTATGGAACTTGCCAAGCTGACAGAGAGACTATGAGACCAAGAAGAGGAATCAGTGCAGAAAGATTGGAGCAAATTTAAATGTTATTTGAAAAAACATTGTTTTATTTAGTTTTTTGTATACCTAAGGGAAGTTTTTATAGGTTATCGGTAATGATGTTGGGAATGAGTTTTATATCAGAAAAGATTGGAAAGAAATAATAAGAAGTATATTTGAAAATATGAAATTGCCAATGTAGATTAATAATGAATTTCAGAAGGAGGAGATCGAGGGAAGTCACCCCCAAGATGTGAGAGGAAATTTGAAAAGAATGTATAAGAAATTTATTATGTTTGTTTTGGTATCTGTATGTCTATGTGTATTTGTATTTGTTATGTTCTGTTTTATTGTTTGTTGATAAAATGAATAAAAATATTTTTTTAAAAAACAAGAAAGGTTTAACCACATGGTTTCTCTGGAAAACTGCAAGTTTTAGAGATGCTGTTTCTGGAAAACTGCAAGTTCTAGAGATCTGTTGCCTGACAGCTTGGGGAGGAGGGACATCTTATTTTTATTATTCATTTCCCTTACCTCTGTAGCCCTGCTGTAAAATGCATCTATACAATAGCGCTTTGTGGGGCAAAGCAGAAAGAGCTGTAGAACCTTGTTTCAAGGCACAGTAGTTCTGTTATCCACCATAACACCAAGCCACCACGTACAAAGTTATTGTACCAAAGATGTATAGCCTGGTCCAAGCCATGTTTGCATGGTAATAAGTCCCATTGATTTTAATTAGATTTACTCCCTAGTGAGTATGCCTAGAATTGCAGCCTTAGGTGGGAAGAAGACGTGCTAAATAACACCAAACATATTGGTAATGATTGGGCTGTGTAACTACATAGTCCCCAAGGGAGGAGAAGTAATGGGAGGAAAAGAAAATCATATGCAGAACATGTGCTGTTTGAGGTCAGACACCAATTACATTAAAAAATGCTTGCTGACTATGCAGCGGAAAAGAAAAGGGAAAATATTCTGTAGGCTGAATTCTAATTTTATGTTTGTGTTGACCGGTGCCCTTTATTGAGATTCCAGCAGTGACCATTATTTACCCCAAACACAACACAAAATATACGTCTCCCTCTCTCTCTCTCTCTCTCTCTCTCTCTCTCTCTGTGTGTGTGTGTGTGTGTTTGTGTGTGTAACATTGCTTAGCAGAAGCATAGCTAGAAAACATCATTAAGCTCTAAAATTATATTTTATATAGCACACTGTAAATAGAAATATTAAAGATTTATGGAATAAAATTAGTGGTGCTTTGTCACTGTAGATCTGGGAAATAAATAAGCAGGAGTCACAATCGATGTCTGGCTCTGTACCTCGTAATTCACTGCTTATACTTGCTTCCTATAAGGCAGCGTGACTCCCATGGAGCTCCAGCCATTGATTGCAAAGTCACCTGGCTCAGCATGACGGATGATTCTTGATAACCTATCTATCTAAAGTAGAATGGATGTTACTTATACAGATACAAAATTGTCCCTGCTCCTTATCGTTAACCACACATGCCTTATGCTGTTTGCTGCAGATTATACTGTTGGCCTGTGCATTAGTTACAGGAGGATACATTTATAATGCCCTACCAACTGCATAATGCAAAGTTACTGGCATGCCTGTCTTCTTTGAATGGTTAAAACATAAATTAATGTTATTCAAATTGATATCACATAGTCCCAAATCCCAACATTCTCTTTTTCTGGTTGTTGGCAGATTATTTTTTAAGCTTCTAATGGTCTGTGTATGCTTGTGTTTGTGCAGAGTCAGGCAAACAAATAGGTGAAGCACAGAATATAAATACACAACGCTCTCTTGCTTCCAAACTGGCCATTTTCTCTGAAATGTATCATCATTTTGTTTGCTCAATTTTAATGGAGAATCCTGATGATAATATTGCTAAAACATTGCATTTTAGTATTTTCTGAATTGTCTGCTTGTCTGGATAGCTCAGTTGGTTAGAGTGTGGTGCTGATAATGCTGGTTTGATTCCCATATGGGACAACTGCATATTCCTGCATTGCAGGGGGTTGGACTAGATGACCATTAGGGTCCCTTCAAACTCTACAATTCTATGATTTTAATTGTGATGCTAGGCTGTCCAGTGTGGGCTGACATGGTGGTCTTGCTGCACCTGGCAGGAAGAGTGGTTTCCCACCAACAACTTGGCCCCAACTTGGCCAAATTTTTGTTTTAAACCCCCAACCTTGTTATGCATTCAAGGTGAACTGCACACATCTATTTTTGTTCAATAAAGTGCATATTTCTAGTAAAAAGCAGTAATTTATCGCTTGTTGGGATTACTTCACCAAATGCAAAATCAAAGTGTGACTTGTTTGAGATAATGTGTTAATAAGGGGCTGATCTGGGCTACCTTGTTGGAGCCCATTTGGGTAGAGAGTGAGCAGCAGTGGCTACATAAACCAGGGTAAGAATGAAAAAGAGGAAAGCAGACAGCGTTTGCCAGGGAACAGAATCTAGATTGCTGTTGATAGACTCCTTGCCCAGCTGGAATCAGCCTAGGGATGGAGGACTGGGATCTGAGCCTTCTCAGCCACAGAAGAATTATGTGGATGCACCCTGCACCAACTGTGCTTCCTTCACATGCGTTTTGTTGTTATTCAGTGAAACGTTTGCCTTTGGTGCGGTGATGGGTATGGTGGGATGCTGAACCATGTCAGTATACAAAATGGTTTTCAGTTATATAGTTTTGCCTGCATCCTTTTGGAAACATTTGTCGTCTGTCACATGCATCATTTGCCTCCTCATTTTCTTCTCCTTTGCTAAGTTGTTGAATTGAAAAAAAGCTGGTTCAAATGTGACACATCCATCTCTTAAGGTGAATTCACACTTGCATTTTTCATAAGTGAATGACTGCAGCACAAAATGATGACTTCCATGTATGAAACAGCTTTTGCATATCAAAATACCACACACAGAATCTGCTACTGTAAAAATGTGTGCCTGTTTAGCATACATTTAAGCCCTAATTTTTGCATCTCATTGCCACTCAACTCCCACATTATAGTCTTCTCCTTTACATACAAGCCAACTAAAATCTTACGTCATTAATCGAATGAAGTGGGTTTAAGTCCATTAAAAATTATGCCATGATAAATTGCTTAGTCTTTAAGATGACAAAATACTGTTTGTGGTTTTCATACAGAGAATGTAGTGTATGACATCCCCATGGAGACAATGACAGCAGTATGCACTGCTGTGTGTTATTTGGTTATGTGTCAACAAGTGGTGTGATACTGACAGGAGAACATGCATGTTCAAAACAGTATATGGGCATTTTCTCTGAAGTTTTATATGTGACACAATTTTTGGTGATGGCTCTTTCAAATAGTCCACACTGAGGGAACTGTGCCTCTCAGGGAATGTTTGATTGGTCCTGATTATTATGGTTTTATGGTTAGATAATAAATTCCATAAATCATAAATTTACTTGGAGACAGGCACACCTGCCTTTGGAAACTGACTTCTTCAAGTATAGAAAACCTGATTCAGGTAGACAAGCTCCTGTGAGATCTCCAGACTCATGAGACATTTATCTTTTCTCAGATGATGCATAGAGGTCTGTGTCCAAATCTTTTCAGTAATGTGTCCTCAGTCAATTGATTTGATGTTGCTTCCAGATGAAGCATATGTTAAGGATGCATCCTGAATTGTTTGCATACCCAGGTGCATGATGCCTGCAGCCCGGTGAGAGGCCAACCATAGAAATAAGACACAGGGTTAAAATAAGCAACAACTTTTAATGATTACAGATGTAAGCAGGTTTGGCCAAGACATTGGGCATGTATCTGGTATCAAGCAGCCTGCCTGCTGGTTGATTAGTAGGGTGGGTGGTCTACCTTGATTGGGGGTTGCTCCCTGACATGCACCAGGTGATACAATTCTGCCAGGGCTGCCATTGGGAAGGGTCCTATGGCTCATTGAGTGTGGACTCCTGGACAGAGACACCGCTCCTTGACCCCTTTAACAGGGTACCTGATCAGCTAATGATCCAAACCAATGCCTTATCTGCCAAAAGTTGTGGCATTGGCTATGAGGTAGACAAAAACCTGCAGACAAGACAATTTGTCTGCAGGACAATGTACTATAGCAAGGTCCTCACTGTGTTGAAAGACAAATAATGTTAACAAATGAAAGCAGTTATATTTGTTGATGCATAAGTTACATTTATTCATGTGTAAATGTTGCCAAAACATAATAAACTGTAACTAATCCATGTTAAAATATTTTATTTCATACTTTCCTTTTTTTGGACAAACTCAGTATGTTTTGTGATTTCCATGTTCTACTCCAGCATTCTTTAATAGATAGTAATATGGAAGTAAACCTTTGAGAACATAGGTGTGTGTGTGTGTTTACATGTAGGATGCAATTTGATCTTAATCCCTCTATTTGTTTGCTGTAATTGTTTGCTCATAAGCTTTTTCTGATAACCTCTTTTAGAAGATCTCATTTAACTTCAAGAGATGAATGAATATATTTCCCACAAGAGAGATGGGAAATTATTTGTTTCTAATTTGCAATATATTGTGACCATACTAGTTAAGGCAGGGACGCGGGTGGTGCTGTGGTGTAAACCACTGAGCCTTGGGCTTGCCGATTGGAAGGTCGGCAATTCGAATCTGTGAGATGGGGTGAGCTCACGTTGCTCGGTCCCAGTTCCTGCCAACCTTAGCAGTTTGAAAGCACGTCAAAGTGCAAGTAGATAAATAGGTACCGCTCCGGTGGGAAGGTAAACGGTGTTTCCGTGCGCTGCTCTGGTTTTGCCAGAAGCGGCATAGTCATGCCAGGGGCAAACGAAAGCTAACTGGCACCTGGGGCGGGGCAAACTGCCAGTTGCACATGCGTGGCACTGCTACATACGGCACATGCGTGCAATGATGCTCATACCCTTGTTTTGGAGTTGGGTTTGTGGGTCCCCCCCTTTCCTCTCTCCCCCTCCCCAAGTGCACATACACAAACACAAACTCCCACACCCACACACCGCTCCTCCTCTCCTCCTCTTTGCACCGCCACATGGCTGGTGTTCAGCTGATCAGGTTTTCTCACCGCCGCGCAGGAACCATTAAGACAACTTGTTCGAGCAAAACTCTGTGTAAACGGATCGCGGCTCCTTTCAACCCCCCTCCGTCCGACCTCCTCCTCTCCAACCCCCTTCTCCCTTTTCTTTCTCTCCCCCCATCCCCTCTCTACTACCACCACAACTTGACTCCTCCAAAGCTTTCTCTCCCTCTCGCCTGCCTACATACAGTGGTACCTTCAGGTTATTGACTCTTCAGGTTACAGACTCCGCTAACCCAGAAATAGTACCTTGGGTTAAGAACTTTGCTTCAGGATGAGTACAGAAATTGTGCGGCAGCAGCGCAGCAGCAGCGGGAGACCCCATTAGCTAAAGTGGTGCTTCAGGTTAAGAACAGCCCTCCAGAACGAATTAAGTTCTTAACCCGAGGTACCATTGTATTCTTTAATGGCACAAGCAGCCTCCTGGACCCTGGCCCGCCCGTGGATTGGCCACCCAGCGTGGAGGGGGAGGGGGCATCCCAGGGTTTCTATGGGAACCGTCAATCAACCCCTCCCCTCCCGTTGGTGCCTTGGTGAGACTTTGCTCCCTCCTTTTTCGAAAAGCAAAACACCTCTACCTGGAAGATCGGGGCATACACAGCTGGTTTGTGCCACCCCTCTCTCTCCTCCCCTGCAATGCTTCTTTGGAGCTGCTGGGATGGGGGAGACAGTGGCGGAGCCTCATGCTCCGGCACGGAGGGGCGGAGAGCAAATGGGGGCGGGGCTGACACACATCCCGGGGGCATGTTGTACCACCCACGGGCGTGGCGTGCGTCCTGGGGGCATGGCATTCCGCCTATGGAGGTGTGGCGCCCAGCACAGGCAGGGAAGCAGCCACGATGGCACCCCACTGGGATTGCGCTGCCAGGGGCGGTGCGCTGTCCCCGCACTTCTCTTCCTCTGCCAGTGAGTAATGCTTGCCACATGACCCAGAAAAACTGTCTGCAGACAAACGTTGGCTCCCTCGGCCAGTAAAGTGAGATGAGCGCCGCAACCCCAGAGTTGTTCGTGACTGGACTTAACTGTCAGGGGTCCTTTTACCTTTTTATACTAGTTAAGTAGAGCTAGTCATGAGGACCAACTGCTATATAATCAGAGATATTTCTGTAAATACCTTTGCTGGAACTTTGCTATTTTTGGACGTTGCTATCACATGTGCTGATGAGTCCCTTTAGTGGAACATCCTCTCCAACACATGGGAGAACTGTTCTGTTTTATATAGGCTAGGCATCTATGTGTTAAGTACCAGCCATGCAGTAATTTAAAGGTTCTTTCTCTGGTTGTTACCAATATGGATTTGTATGGCACTTTTGTTCACAGTCTGTCCCATGCCTCTTCAATTTCTAAATCCCAATTCACCTTTTCAGATTTTGCTAAGTACAAAATTGAACCTCTATAATAGATTTATACAAATATGATACTACAGTGGTGCCCCGCTAGACGAAAAACTCGCTAGACGAAAAACTCGCTAGACGAATGGCATTCGTCTAGCGGAAGCTGCCCCGCAAGATGAAAAAGTCAATGGGGCTGCTTTGCAAGACGAATTTTTTTTTTAGCGCAAAAACCTCCGCGCTCCATTGCCACTTCGCTAGACGAAAAATTTGCTCTACGAAAAAACTCGTAGAACGAATTATTTTCGTCTAGTGGGGCACCACTGTGATCTTTTTGTTATTATATTATTTTTTTCATATGTTGTTAATTATCTCATGGCTTCATTTTTAACCAGGGAAAAATGACCTTAACTGGTAGACTAATAGCCATGATACTTGAACATTTCCCAATTGAATTTGTATCTCTTTGATGGTAAGCAGTCATCCATCTTTGTAAAAATCTTTCAAATAATACAATTAATTTTCTTTCCACACATCTATATTATAGGCTCCATAGTTGTTGGCATCTACTGCTGCTGTGGTTTTGGAATGTGATGAATAATTTCACATGGATATTTCTGTCAACCTATGATATCATTTAAGGAAAACTGGAACTGAGTTGTTGGCGTGCATCTTTATAGGTGGGAACTCTGTGGCCTATTGCATATTCAAAGCACACTCACATAATCCTTAGACAAGTTTCTCACATCCTTTTGCCTCTCCAGTGAGTGTTAAAAGAGTTGACTAAGGTACAGATTTGCATGCAAAGTAAGAATTTGTCTTTTAAATCTGTCCACATCTATGGCTCATAAATCAGACTTTTCAGCTCACTTCTACATGAATTAGGGTTCTACACTTTAAGGGAAAAAATGGCGATGTCTAACTTCATACAGTTTTATGAACCTTGTCTAATGTTAACATACTTGGATGCCACTTACAAATTAGCTGGTCTCTATGAATGTTGAAAGAGCTTCAGAATCACATTAATATTTTTCCCCAGTGTGTGTATATTCTCATAGTGAAAAAAAGCTTTTGTATTTTATTCATTTCAAGAGACAGCAATCCCTGTGCTGCAATGAATGCTTTCATCTGATTACTTTGGGGACTGTAAGATGCAGGGCTATTACAGATAACTGTCTTTTTCCTTATTTTATTTTTTTGAAAATATGGTGTTATTAAAACAATTTATTAATATTTACTTTCCTGAACATGTCATCAATTAAGTTCATTCTCCTCATATTCTCTTATTATGCAAACTTTGTTTCCAGTATAATTTTAAAGTTAATTACTCGGAGAAAGCTTGGAATAGTTTCCACTACTGTAAGCAGTTTTGAATCTAGGATGTAGTAAACTATTTCTCACTGGCAATGATTATAAAACAAGCCATCCAGTAGAGAGTGAGCAAGAGATACTAAGAGAATAAAATTAAAGAAATGGTTGACACTGGAAATTTCAATGAAATATTGCCAGTGGGCAGAAGCTGCTGAAGTTCAGAGCATCTCTGAGGATTCTCTCTTTAATATTGCTTAGGCCAACCTGCTATCTAAATCCTTAGTTCCTGATTGTGTGGTGATTGCTGTACAGCATATGCTGCAGGCACTATTTTGATAATCATCTGAACACATATAGAGTAGGACCAGTGTACCCCATCATCAACAACCTTTTATTGGCATCAAACAAACAAACATACATATAAAACAGAAGCGGAATACTTTCACAGTGGCACAAACTATGTTAGAAGAGAAAAGAGACAAGACTCCGCTGTCCACGATCACATCTCTGGGACTCCTGATAACTCAGATGACTGCAGAATATTACGACGAGAAAAGAGCAAATGTAGGTATTGAGCTACCAATTTTGTAAGCTCCTGGTCAGTCCCCGTTAGTAGGAAATGTAAGACTTCCCGCTCTGGTCTCCTTCTAGGGATACAGAGCTGGGCCAGGAATTGCTGGCGGAGATCGTCGTAAAGTTTGCAGTGAAAACCCATATGAACAAGGCTTTCCACCTGGTGGTCATCGCATGGACAAATCCTCTCACCCTCCACCCTGCCTGAGAACCTTCCCCATAAGAGGTTCGATGGATTTGCATTGAACCTGGCCAATGAAAAAGCCCTTCTTTCTGGGGGGTTCAGTAGAAAATCAAGATAATTACAATTTGTTTCATGTGCCCACGGAAGATGAAAATAAAGAGGGGAACATGTTTTGCCTGCTGCCTCTATGAGTTCTTGGTGCTCGATGTCCCACAACCTAGTTTTTATTGTGGCCTTGGCAGATAGTAAGGACATTGTGCACAGGAATTCCACTGATAGCCCCAGTTGTTGAACCTTCCTGTTGAAGTGTTGTAGCCCAGAGGGGAGGAAGGTGTCCAATAACATTACCTGGAGGAGAGGGTCTCTATCAGAGTCAAGGCAGATGTTTAGCCAGAATGTAAGAAATCTTACCCAGGCAACAGACTCCACCTTATGTTGAGCTCCCTCTAAACATAAAACTGCATATGGTACACATCATGGGACTGAAAAAATCTTGTAGAGGAAGACTGATTGCACTCATTCTACTGTCTGAGTGAACCCTGGGATCCAGACTGGAATGCCGTAGAGCAGTTGTGAGATGATTTTGGCATTAAAAACCTTGAGCGCAGAGGGGATATACAAATTACCCCTTGTTGTAAAAAAGCGCATTATAGCTGCGTAGCCAGCTTACTGGCATTCATTGCCGAGTCTCGGTGTGGAGACCAGAGGAGCCTATGGTGGAAGGTGATCCCTAGATAATTGAATTTAAAGACCTGCTGAATGGATTTACTTCCAAAGACCCAGCTGTAATTCTTGCGTGAGTTACCAAACACCAGGATTTTGCTTTTCTCAAAGTTCAAGCAGTGTACACAATCACATTGCAGTCTTCATCTTTTCTGTACATTAAAAGAGTCTCTGAAAAAGACATTGCTTATACAGTATAGGCAATCTCTTTTGCAGGTCTTCTGTTTATGTACAAGTCTCTCTCTCTCTCTCTCTCTCTCTCTCTCTCTCTCTCTCTCTCTCTCTCTGTGTGTGTGTGTGTGGTACCCGGAAAATAAAGTACATAGGCAGTTCAGAAAGAGAAACACGATAATTCCATCATCATTGTTTTAGTTCAGTAATGATAGCTTGAGTTAGGATTAGGTGAGCGGACTGAGGTAAAACCTACTAGCTGCCTATGTTAGCAAAAGCTTAAATCCTCTGCCTGGATAGCTCAGCTGGGTAGAGCATGATGCTGATAACACCAAGGTTGCAGGTTCGATCCCCCGTATGGGACAGCTGCATATTCCTGCATTGCAGGGGCTTGGACTAGATGATCCTCAGGGTCCCTTCCAACTCTACAAATCTATGATATCTATGAAATGCTGGCTCAGATTTCAGGTCTAAAATGATATAGTGCTATAGGATTGGGGGGGTGGTAGTTGAAGGAACTGCTGAATTGGTCAAACCAATTTATTTGTCAAGCTGATGGCCAGTTAGGTGTCCCCATCTCTAAAGGGGAAGTGATAACCATGTTACCATAAAGATAACTGGAGATGTTTTCTGGAGGAGGGGTGGGCCTTTCCCACCTCAACTGGCTGGATGACACACCATCCTAGGCAGGATGTGTGGTGAGTTTGGGTGGACTGGGAGCTGGAGACACAGAGACTTGACTTAGGGCCGTCTTTTCCATTTGGCTTAGTGGCGCCATGTGCCACGGCACCCGCCCAGCAAGGGCGCCCAGCAGCGGGACGTGGTTTGCTGTGTTTAAACTCATTCCTGTTATTTACATCTGTCTTTAGCATTCTAATTACTTGCTGCGTTCGCAATCCCTTGGCTGATTTTGCAGTGCCTGCATTCGTCCTTGCCCCTGTTCCACTCTTCTAGGCACCGCCCGCCGCAAGCCTCCCTTAAAAAAGCTCAACCAGTTTAACAGGGTGACTCTCTCTCTCCTCTCCCACCTTTCCACATCTCCCTGCTTAACTGTTTCCTGCCTCACTTTAAATCCTTTCTCACGTAGAAAGACCCCTTTGGGAAGCGATTTTGCTCTTTTGGCTCCTTTCCCCTAGAATTATAGTACAGTATTGTAGAGTTGGAAGGGACCCTGTTAAGGATCATCTAGTCCAACCCCCATGCAATGCAGGAATCTCAACTAAAGCATCCATGACAGCATCCAACCTCCAATTATAAACTTCCAAGGAAGGAGAGTGTAAAACTCCCAAGGGAGTCTGTTGCACTGTTGAAGGGCTCTTGCTGTCAGAAAAGTTCTTCCTGATGTTTCGTCAGAATCACCTTTCATGTAACTTGAAGCCATTGCTTTGAGTCCTATCCTCCAGAGCAGGAGAAAACAAGCTTGTTCCATCTTCAATGTGACAGCCCTTCAAATATTTGAAGTTGGCTGTCATATCTCCTCTCAGACCCCTCGTTTCCAAGCTAAACATACACAGCTCCTTCAAGTACTCCTCATGAGGCTTGTTTTCCAGACCCTTGATCAACTTGGCTGCCCTCCTCTGCACACATTCCAGCTTGTCAATGTCCTTCTTAAACAGTGGTGCCCAGAACTGGACACAGTATTCTAGGTGTGGTCTGACTAAGGCAGAGTAGAATGGTACTTGATCTAGAGACTAGACTTCTGCTGATGCAGCCTAGAATACCACTAGCTTTTTTTTTGCTGCAGCATCGCATTGTTGACTCATATTGTGATCTACTAAGCAGTGACCATTTTTGATAAGGGCTGGCACAGGCTATTTAGGAGTCTTCATTGTCAGCTTCCTTGCTGGTTCCTTGAATTAATAAAGGATTCCTTTCAAATTAAACACTGTGTTTGTTCATTTCGGATCTTGAGCTTTTAGGGAGGTCTTAAAAATATAAAACAAAATAAAAATATTTCTGCCTTGTTACGCTCTGCAACTCAATTTATTAGATTGCTTGCTGGCATAACGGCAAAGGAATCTATTTACCATAACTAGCCTGCCCCTGTTTTCCCGAGCGTGGTGTCAGCTCCCTAAAAAAAAGGTTGACAACTCTGGGTAACCTTGGGTGGGTGGGTGGGAGCGCCGGGTGGATCTTTGCACCCCGGGGTCACATATGCTTAAGATGGCCCTGACTTGACTTGCTCTCTGTAGTTGTCCTTTGGTGGTGGTGGTGGGGCTCCCTGGAAGCTTAATGGGGAGACAAAATCTGCTGGAGGGATCATGCTGTGAGCCCTTCATTCTATGCTCAGATTGTATATACGCATATTTAAAACCATATATCCTAAAGACACTACCGCCTCCTTTAACCTTTGTTCCAAGGAAACTGAACACTGGGTAATTGCTGGCTCCCCATAATCTCTTGCTTCTCAGAGATTGGAGTGTGCACAGCAGTATAATAAAATCTTTAAAATGACTTCCGTACTTATCTGTATAATTTATTTTGTGAGCAGAATTTCTTGCCAAATAATGTGTTTCCATCTTGCAGTTTGGTCTTTGTAATGAGTAATGTGAATAAAGAACACAGAATTCATATTATGCAAAGCTATAAAAATTAAGCCTTAGGTATTGACCTAGAAAAACAGCATGGATTTGGAATCCAATTTCTGTATTTTCTTTTCTGAAACTTGAAAATCTTTGTAGTGCTGAGAGTCCAGTGTTGTTGATGCCAAAATTTGATTTGCTTCTTTCCTCTAATGATATTTCTGCTGTATATAAATAAAATAAAGAGTTCGACTGATTTTCAGGGATTGAACACACTAGAAAAACTTTATTTGCATGCTATCAAATTATATCCCACTTTAATTTTACATAATCTTCCCAAATCCTGTACTAATTTGTGAATTCAGAAGTGCTCATGCAGATCACTTTGTATCAGACATTTCAGCTGGTGCTGCACTGTTATCTTTCAACGTTGCCAATACGGAATGTTTTTTGGACCAAAAAAACCATACTGTGCTGCCTACAGAGCCAGCTTCCAGTTATTGATATGAGGGTGTACTGGCGAAAAGGCCTATGTGTTTTCCACTAACATGTTCCACATCTTGAATTGCACATCAACAGCACCAAACTGAAAGCATGGGCCTCTGAATTACAGGCATGCCCCAAGAAGATTGTTGGTTAATCAGACATTGGCTGGGTATTTACTTCACTCATATTGCCAACACTCAGTAGATTTTGGTTCCTCGTGCCAATGAGACCTCTGATAATGTGTAAACTGTCTATGCATTTGTGTTTGAAGTCATATCAGGTGATACAGAAGGCTCTTTCTGATGTTTGATCTGTCATGGCAATTTCACACGTCATTTAGTTGTTTATTAAACCGATGAATAATCCACTTTCCTGCCAGAATACTCAAAGCATTGTACAACTAATGATCACTTCACGTTATCGCTATTGAGTGGTGAACATGCATGTGTGAACTCTGCCTTATAAGATTATTTTCAAAGTGTGCGGTTGTTGGTTAAGGGGGCAGGACATTGGGCAGGGGAGTGGTTTATTACAAAATGCTTCCTAGCTCATATTTTATTATGTACTTTAGTCTACTAGTCTACTCATTTTATGACAGCAGGCAGATGGAACTAGGTCAGGTGAAAGTCTTGAGATAGGTATTGCTTAGCTTTCTTGCTTATGCCAGTGAGATTTTTGACAAAGGAAGAAAGCTGTGAAAGTGTAACGAGAAGAAACAAACATGGATAAGATTGATAAAATAATAATTGCCTCCCAGTGCATGCTTGCATTCAGATTTTGTTCCTTAAAAGGATTTTTTTCTGGAAAGAAAAGCTATACTTTCAGTTTTGTTGGGAACAGTGGGAGACTGTTTTGTTTATTTATAGTCTCAGTCCAAAGCAAAATGTACTGAAAAAGCAGGTGGAAGTGTACAATTATCATTAGCTGTGAAATAGATCAGTTATTATTTCTATTGATACAAAGAAAACAACAAAATCTATTCCTTTTCATGTGTTTCATGTAATAGCTTTTCATGCCTCATTTATGACATACTTTAGCATTAAGGCAGTGAAAGATTGAAGTATATAGTGCTGGGGTGACACATGATTTATTATTAATGACTATTCTTATTTCTAATGAAAAAGTTTTCTCCTCCAAAAGAGCACATGATTAGTAGATGCAATATCTTACTCTCTCTGACTTTGAAATAACATTTTGCAGCATTGGTAAGAGTGGTTCACGTTCTCTCTCCATGCTGTGGAGGCTAGCTCCTTAGGTACCCTGAGGCACAGCTGGCTGGCTGATGGTGCAGAGTAGGAGTGAGCACGAGTGTCTCACTTTGAATAGGACTTCATTATGCTTCCTGCCTTCAGTAGGAGCACAGCAGGTAACTGCCCTTTCAGTCATCAGTTTGGTCATCAGTATTGCTTATTGCTTAAGGAGAAGAGGGCACAAGGAGAAGGGGATGATAGAGGATGAGATGGTTCTCGAAGCGACTAGCATGAGTTTGGCCAAATTGCAGGAGGCAGTGAAAGATAGGTGTGCCTGGCATGCTCTGGTCCATGGGGTCACGAAGAGTCGAACACGACTGAACGACTGAACAACAACAACAAATTGCTTATGGCATTTGGGGCCTGCACAGATGAGAAATCCACTAGCTTGACCATGTAGGACTGGACATCAGGCTGTTTATGTGGAAACATCAGTCTAAGCCCCATGAATGGCCAAGCAGGCCCACCATATGTCCATGTAGGCCTCACTATCAGAACATCTCCCCTTGCCCTCCAAGATTTCTCCAATGAAAATAGGGACGACCCATTCCATAATGATAATTTTACTGTTTATACCCCACACATCTTATTGGGTTGCCCCAGCCACTCTTGGCAGCTTCCAACATATATGCAGACATAATAAAACATTAAACATTAAAAAACCTTCCTTATACAGGATTGCCTTCAGGCAGCTCAGGAGTCGAATAACTCCATACCCTCCAAAATTTCGACAATGGAAATAGGGAAGTCCTAAGGAAAAGTGGGACATTATGGGATCAAATCAGAAACTGGGATGGCTTCTCTAAATCAGCGACATTCCTGGAAAATAGGGACACTTTGACGATTTGTAGGTCTCACTGCCTAGATGTGCTTGTCAGTTGTGTGAGCCCAATTTTCCATCCTTGCAGTTTGGCTCCTTAGGTCCTACCACAACTTCTCCATCTTTGTCTGTGTTGAACTCAGTTTTGGACCTGCCATGAGGCCATTTAGGCCTTGCCTGTGTCCTGCTCAGCACTCCTTTGGCCTAATAATAATAATTTATACCCCATCCATCTGGCTGGGTTTCCCCAGCCACTCTGGGCGGCTTCCAGCAAAATATTAAAATACAATAATTCATCTAATATTAAAAGCTTCCCTAAACAGGGCTGCCTTCAGATGTCTTCTAAAAGTAAGATACCGGTAGTTATTTATTTCTTTGACATCTGATGGACATGTTATTATGTACCTGCTAGATTCCAATAGTGACTTAGGTCCCTAAGTTCTTCCCCTCAAATTTTGGTTTTTGTTGGTAGTCCCTGCATTTGGCTTTGAGAACCTGGCCCTTCTGCAACACATCATTGTCAATCCCATTCTGGTTTACCTCTAAGACCTGGCCATTGAGCTCTGTGAGTCTCTGCCTTCTCTGTGGGATGATTTATACCCCACCTGGCTGGCTGGGTTTCCCCAGCCACTCTGATAGCACCCCTTCCCCCGTAGGTTCAGAAATTATTGTGCCTGGCAGGCTGTGCCATTTAAGGGAAGGGGCTGAACTCAGTAGCAGAGCATAGAAATGAACTCTCAGGTAGAAAGGAATGAGTCCCACTGCTTATATGCTCACAAGTCTTGAGGGATGCATTCTTTACACTCAGGAATTAAATTCACCTGCTTACATTTCTATAATTGGCCTATGCTCTAACAGATCTTTCCATTGTTATATAACCTTTCCACCAATATCCTATCTCTTGACTCTTTCATTATGTGTGGACAATGAGTTGGTCAGTGATCGTGGCCATTTAACAGTCATCCCAGCCTCTGTTAAAAACTAGGAGCTGAGCAGTTTTTCTCCCCACAGGAGTCCCATTGCACTGATTTGATGAGATACTTAGTGCTATGTCTCTCAGCACCACACCACGTTAGATGTGTATATTTACATTTATCAATCAGGTTTGGTACTCCAATGTTCAGGAAAGGTTATTATTATTATTAAACACCTTTCCTCACAGCACTGTGGTCTTGAAAAACCAGCTCCTCCCTGAAACAGTTATTTACCCTGGGAGGGAAGCTTGGTACTGGTGTCAACAGCAGTTTCTCTTCTGGGGTAAATAATAGCTTCAGGGAGTTATTTCCATTGGAATCTGTTATTGTATTTTAAATATCATGTAGATTGGCCCTTGGTCTTTTAAAAAGTGTTAAGTAATATTTCACTTTTCTCCCGTTCTGCTCCTCCCCTGGAAAATGATTTAGACAAAAACTTTAATGTGTGAAGGAAATGACCAGGGTTCCAACTGCACGGGCAGACCCTCCAATTTCCCTTTTTTCCAGGGACAGTCCTGGATTTACAGAAGCTGTTCTAGCTTCTGATTTGATCCCAAAATGTCCCACGTTTCCTTAGGATGTCCCTATGTTGGAGGGCATGCATTGGCGTTGGATATTTCTCTCAAGAGTCACCTGCTATGGGCTATGTGGTGTTCCTTGTATCAAAAAGCAGCTGCTGTCCATTATTGTCTCACTAGAAGTTTGACCGTCTTTCAGCTGGAGACCTTTCGGTATTAATCAAGATGTAATGCATCAGTAAGGTAATGTAGTGTTAATTAATGCTCACTTGTAGTTGATTATCATTACATATGTAATATCAAAATTAGTGGCACTTGGAAATATTCATCATCATGAATACGTTAGACCTTTGAGATAAAAGGACTTAGTTATAATGAAGTCAGTGTTGCAGTTCATTTCCCACTACTCAGTAGAATCTATGTTGTAGTTAACCCATCTAAAGAAACACCTTAAAAAGTAATTTATGTGCAAAATTGAGGTTAGTAGACTGGTAAGGTCTGTGTCATGTGGAATTTTCACAGGTGCATTTGCTGCACCTTCAGTTTATTTGAGAATTCTCAGTGTTCCAGTGGAAAACACTGATATACACTAATTCCTTTGATATTCATTAAAATAACATTAATCTTGATGAACTCTGCTGGTGTTAATGTTGATTTATTCTGAAACCTTCTAATTAAAATAAATCAGATTCTATAATTAGCTAGAGGGGGAAATAGGCACTGACCTAGTTACTCTATGCTATACTATCTTTAAACTTGGAAGTATTTTGTGGGAGGAATTTAATAACAAGAAATGGTTTTAAGGACTGATATGTAGAGGATAGGAGATTTTGTGCACCCCTTTGGCTGGAAGTACTAAAAAAAATCATTTCAACAATATACTTAGAAAGATGTAGCAGTGCTTTGTAGCAAATACATTTGTTTTACAGCAAATAAACTATTTTCCTAATGATTTGGGCCTAATGATTTTGATTGACATAAGAAATTAGTAAATGCATTGGCTCTAGAGACACTGGAGTTTTTGATTGCTGCAACATACACACTGTAATTCCCAGGGGCTGAGAAATGTTTATGCAGTTTTCCTATTTCTCATGCTCCAGAGGGGGTCCTCAGGAGCTAGGGTCTCAGTCTCAGGAGGCATAAGCCTTTTACCAAAATATTCATCAACAATGACAGGGTTGCAAGTGCAGTGCATTCCAGAGAAACCAAGATCAAGCATGGAGAATCGGTCTAGGTCCAAAATGTGATCCAGAAGCAGGGTCAGGCAACAGTCCAAGGTCAACATCACAGGGAGTTCAGGTAAGGTGCAACACAACAAGGAAGGGAAACAAGAATCAGGATCAAGGAGCCAGAGACTTGTGTTCTTTCCAGCAAATAGAAGGCTCAAGATGGAGAACTTATATTCTCTGGTTCCATAGATCATACTCTAACTGTAGCTGCTAGTAGTGAAGGAGTTTCAGGGGTTGCTTTCTGGGCCAGTAGATGTTGTTGCTCTTTGGCCCAGACTTGGACCTTTTGACATCAGCGTTATTGAGAAAGTTGGGGAGGGATGTTCTCTTCCACCTCCTCTGACAGCTCCAAGGGTTTAGTGGGTCTCAACTTGGAGGGTCTCTCAAGGGGATCCTCAGCATTGGTTCCAAGGGACCCTGCCTGCCCTTCAGTGTCCTTGACATATGAGGTGTTGGGTCCATGTCTCATACTAGGTCAGGGTTAGGCATTTTATTAAAATATTTACACACTGCTCTTCATAATTGACAATAGCCATACTTAAAAGCATCCAATAAAAACCATATTAAATGGAAGTCCTGATGAGAATGGCTACTGAAATTAATGGAGTATGCAGAAATGGCAAAACTTACCGGAAGAATAAGAAATCAAGATAAAAAGTTATTTAGAAAGGAATGGAAATGGTTTATTTATACAAGTAAAGTATAAACAGATTAAGACATTGGCAGGATTACTGTAAAAACCTGCAGTTTTAAAAAGACATATGAGATACATATGGCAATAGATGAATAAAAAATAAATTAAGATAATTTGGAGTATGCAGGAAAGGATGAAAATAAATGTAAAGAACCATAGAAAGAGGGAGAAGGGAGTCAAAGTTTGAAATAAAATAAAATAAAAATTCCTTCCAGTAGCACCTTAGAGACCAACTAAGTTTGTTCTTGGTATGAGCTTTCGTGTACATGCACACATCTTCAGAAGTCTTCTTCTGAAGTGTGCATGCACACAAAAGCTCATACCAAGAACAAACTTAGTTGGTCTCTAAGATGCTACTGGAAGGAATTTTTTTATTTTTTATTTTGTTCTATGGCAGATCAACAAGTCTACCTACCTGTTAACTGAAAGTTTGAAATGTTAGACTTATGTTTGAATAAGAGTTGTAATGCATATTAATGAAAAATATATTTTTTTAAAAAAAGAAAAACAAACAAGGCCCAAGGGCAGCCCCATATAGAGTGCACTGCAGTAACCCAGCCTCAAGATTAACATCACATGAATCACAGTGGTTAGGCTATCCTTGTCTAGGACTGGCCATAACTGGCAAACTTTAGACAAAGCTGCTAAAACGCACTTGTAGCCACAGAGTATGCTTGGGCCTGTAGTGACAAAGTACCCCCAAACTGTGCACTTGCTTCTTCAGAGGGAGTGCAACTCCATCCAGAACAGGTTCATTGCCTATTTTCATAGGGTTGAGCTCAATGTTCTTAACTGGATATTTTCATTGTGCCTCAAAGTTTGCTTTCTTCATACCTGTTCTCAGCAGCTGCTTGCTATAAAAACTGCATCATTATTGTCATTTTCATTTCCTTCCTGTTCTTTAATTGGCAGGGAGTGGGATGCCATCAAATCTCAGATCGTGTACCACCTGCTGTCCCAGCCACCCATTCAAACTGAAGGCAATCAGATTTGTCCTCTGAATTGGCTTTGTGACAATTTTACACCACAAGGCAGATTTTCACTAAGGACAGGAAACATTCCTCTCTGTCTCAGTTGGTATTGGGAAAAGAGGACAATGTGGCTATGGATAGCTACAGTGCTCCATTAGTGGGCTTTCACCAGCAGCAAGGTTGGATAGGTGAACGCTCTTCTTCTGTTCACAGGGCCCTCTCAAGAATCACCAAGATAAGTGCTCATTATTTAACTGAAAATAGATCTGCAAAGGGGGTATGTGTGGTGTGTTTTAGGTCAGCGTTAGTTGGAACAAAAGTAGGAACAAAACTAACCATATACATTTACCTTCATTGTTAGAAGGCGACTACTGTTCTTTCACTGCACTGTCTGCCCTCTTTTCCATACTGTAGATGCCTAGAAAAACCCATGAACATAACCATTGTTTGTATGAATCATTCATTGTAGGGGATTGGTGGATGGATCCTGTTAGATATTTGCTGTAAAAAGATCTCTGAGATGCTAAAAAGAATTATCCATGACCGAACCCTTTCAGGAAAAACAACAACAGGTATTCCCTCTCTTGGTGTGGTTTAAGATTAATAGAGAGACCTCTGGATGGCTAGTGTTAGAACATCTTAGTGCCTCCATGGTCACAGTCCAACACAGAGCTTAGCATGTTTCAGCTCATCAATTTTATTTATTTTAATCCCCTTACCTGTGTCCTGCAAATTTTCCTACAGATGCATGCACCCTACAGATGCAAAATATTTATTTGGAGCTGCAAATTCTCAATTTCTGCTTCAACTTTTGTGCCTCTGGTGTTTTGTGGTGATTATGGAAGACTTTCAATTGTTTTTCCTGTGCTGAGAAAAGAGAGTTGCAACATTGCATCTCATCAAAAAGATGCCCACATCCCTTTCCCTGATGTTATTTTTTAAATGTTAAAAAGTGGAAACATGAAATGCAAAAAATCACTTACATTTTGCATCTTCTTTACATGCTTTAATATGCAATGCGTCTTTTATTTGAACAAATTACTTATTTAGAAGTGTTTTTTCTTAAGCAACTTACTTGTTTACCTTTTCATGCATTCTGAACAAGTGTTGCACATTCTCCTGATGGCTGTTGTGGGCACCTCAGCACACAGCACCACTCACTGTAGCATCACCTCTCAATCTTTGTTGTATTCAAGATCACTGTGACATCTTCACACCTTCATCGCTTAGAGAAGCAACGGACCCAATGGCACTTTGTGAGCCTCCACAATTCTCATTCTAGTGAGTGTGAAGATTTGCTAAGAAGAACATGAAATAAGCAGTTTATACAGCATTATACAAGAACATTGTTAGCTTGGGTGGTAGTACAGTATCACGACTCAGTTGTCCAAGACTCAGTTAATGTTAACAGCAAAGGAAAACATGCTATTTCATTATTTCCTCTCTCTTGCACAGCAGCAGCTGAAGAAAGAACCACATTAAATGAAAAGAATAATTATTTCCCCCATAAAGTGCCTTTATTTCTAAGGAAGAACCCAGTTGCCTTGTAGCCCAGTGTTGTAGTGAACTTGAATTCAGCTCCTAACCATGTAATTAGTGGCAGGGACATATGAACCAGAATATTTAAAAGATAGTTAGTTGCACCAGTGTCTCCTGTGAAATACATTTAAAGAATTTTTTTCCACTTCTAGTGCATTTTCATAATTGATGCTGGTTTTATTATTGCCTTATTTATTTATTGTAAGCTGCATTGAATGTGTTTTATATAGAAAGGTGGAATATAAATTAATAAACCAAATAAACTAAGCTGAAACCAAAGACCAACAGTATTCCAGCTTCTACTAGCATTTATCCCAGCTATTGTAGCTCTTGTTCCACCAAGGATACAGTCAAACATTGAGTAGATTTTACCTGTCTTTACTTAGAAAAACATTAGCATATCCTTCAGTTTTATGTGACCAGACCACTGTTAATATCTAGAAAAGCTGGCGTTGGTACTTGATTTCAATCAGGTTTGCTAAGGCTACCCAAATCTTTCAGGAGTTAATGCTGAGCTCTGGAACCCAAAGTCTCCTGCATAATGCAGAAGCTGGGAATGCTTACTCTGTACCAATAGAGGAAATAGATGGCTGGGACAAATGGATTTATTTCTTGTCTTCTAGTAATTATTTAATATCTGAAGAAGTGTGCTTATACCAGAACAAACTTAGTTGGTCGATAAGGTGCCACTGGACAATTTTTTATTATTTTTATTTTTATTTTGACTGTGTCAGACCAACACAGCTACCTACCTGAATATTTAATTACTGCAAGCCATGTACACTGGGATCCAGAGCACAAACACATCTGCATGTATCCTGGGGTTCCCCATGCTTTCTCTGCTATTTTTGGAAGAAGGAACCTGAAAGGATCCATTGTGCAGATGGCCCTTCTAATCATGGCTCATTGCTTATGAACTATCAACATTGATCACATTAGAATGAACAGCATGCAGGTGGGTGTAGTATCTACAGCTATCAGTCATCCTTCCAGAAGAGAAGAGGCTGATGGTTTTTAATGTTTTCATTAATTTAACAGCTACTGAAAATTTCCATTAATAAATGAGTTCCCAATTATTTTATTATTGCACATTGTATGATAAAATGAAAGCGGCACCCTAGTAATAACACAACTAGTTATTTGAAGGTAATTACTGGGCTACAAATATGAAATATGTCCAGCATTATGGAAGCCAGCTGAAGCATCTGCATAGCTTAGTCCCAACAAGCAAATGACACCCACCCACCAGCTTTATATTGTGGCCTGTCAGGTCCTTGATCATCCATCAGACGGATGTCAACAGCAAGAGGGGCAGCAAAAATTCTGTATTCAGTATATGCTTATTCTGCTGCCATGGTACAAACAGGTAGTAATTCTTTCTTCAAGAATAGGAGAAGAGAGAGTTTTTCATTTAGCTGACAGGAAATAGAAGGCTTCTTTGTGGTAAGAGAAAATGGGCACTCCTATTTCCGCCTCAGTAAGACTGGATGGGACGCTGGTGGCGCTGTGGGTTAAACCATGGAGCCTAGGGTTTGCTGATCAGAAGGTCGGCGGTTCAAATCCCCACAACGGGGTGAACTCCCGTTGCTTGGTCCCAGCTCCTGCCCACCTAGCAGTTCGAAAGCACGTCAAAGTACAAGTAGATAAATAGGTACCGCTCCGGTGGGAAGGTAAATGGCGTTTCCGCGCGCTGCTCTGGTTCACCAGAAGTGGCTTAGTCATGCTGGCCACATGACCTGGAAGCTGTACGCCGGCTCCCTTGGCCAGTAATGTGAGATGAGTGCCGCAACCCCAGAGTCGTACACGACTGGACCTAATGGTCAGGGGTCCCTTTACCTTTACCTAAGGCTGGATGAGTACCTCACATAATTGCTCTACAAACCAACCCCTTCCATGACCTCATATGGTTTGGTGCTCTTGAGAGGCAAGAGGCTTTCCAAAAGCCATCTAAGCTATTCTCAGATGTTATAGTAGAGCCAGTGTGATGTGGTGGTTAAGAGCGGTAGACTTGTAATCTGGGGGACTGGGTTCACGTTTCCGCTCCTCCACATACAGCTGCTGGGTGACCTTGGGCTAGTCACACTTCTTTGAAGTCTCTCAGCCCCACTCACTTCACAGAGTGTTTGTTGTGGGGGAGGAAGGGAAAGGAGAATGTTAGCCGCTTTGAGACTCCTTCGGGTAGTGATAAAGCGGGATATCAAATCCAAACTCTTCTTCTTCTTCCCTTCATATTGCAGGGTTGGGAGCACCAGTATAGAGGCAAATTCCTCTCCAAACCAATGCTCACTCTTTGGAACATGTGTGGAAAACATTATGTCTATGCATAGGGATCTCTACATGTTTTAACCATCACATCTAGGTATGTGGAGGAGCTTTCTATTACAGTTCTGCCTCTTCCCCCATCATATTGTGCACCCATTCAGCCCTGACAAACATCTGAAGAGTGTAAGTGTGAAGCCATATGAAGGCTGACTTTGTAAGTTGTTTGAGGTTCAGCATCGTAGCTACCAATAATATTGAACATGGAGGCCTTTCCTTATGTGAAGTGCATAGATACACATAGGTGCAGCCTTTTAACCATGCCAGCATACCCCCCTCCTAGTCATAGAAAGGCATCCACACAGTTCTGTTTTTAGTAGCTAGTGATCTTGCTGCTGTAGTAACATATGAAGTGGTCTTCATGAGCCAACAGTGAGCAAAGAACGTAATATTATATTGGTTTGTTACTGAACTTGTATTTTTTGTTACCAGACTCATAATTTGGGAACACTGAGATTTCTTCTAAACTTCCATCACAATCAGATAAATCAATTCCATACTTAAACCACATACTTAAAGTAGTCAAGGTCTGGAAATGTTTTTTCTCATGCAGTACATGTGAATGCAGTTTCCTCCCACCTCTTTTTACCACACACTGCAAGTAGCTAAATCCATTTTCAAACCTCATGGCTCTGGCCCAGATTATTAAATGAAGATCAGAAATCCAAGAATCATTATGCCAATATAATAAAGAAACCAGAAACTGAAAAGCTTATGAAAGTTAGGATGAATTTTAAAAATGACAAATAAAATATTTTGAATAGCAAATAATTTATGCAAAATATGTTACAAAATCTAGGATGCTAAATAAATAATACAGTATACTCTTTTTTGACATTTTGTATTCCCATATTTCTTTTTAACAATATTCCGAAGGTAATTTCCCTCCCAATAATAGTTACTTTATACAAATGGTGGATTTCATAGTTTTTAATTTTATTTCTTGAAGTTACTGTAAAATATTTGGGAGAAGTATTGAGAAAAATAGATTTGTGGTTAAATAATTTCTCTTTATTTATATATAAAAGGAAGATATTTGTTACTACTGTATGAAACATTTTGCCCTAACATTTTGGAAAACCCAGGTAATCCTGAATACTTATCCCTAGTCAGAACCCCAGAGGATGAATCTTTTAACTTATGTAACCTTCCATATTTTTAAAGTAATTGTACTGTAACCTCTGTTGCTATAGTCCAGTATTGTTAGCATTTTTGAAGCTAAAATATGAAGATTTCCTTCTCAAAAACCAGTAATTAGGTGGCAATCAGTAGGTTCTGTATGAACAGCTAGAATTAATGACCAATTTATTTAGATTTTAGACATCTTAAATATTTAAATATTATTTAGAGGTCTTTCTTTATAATTGGTTCTGTGATACAATAAAACATTTCTTACTTTTTGGTCAATATCTTTCCTTATTAAGTTACCTGTAAATATAGAGGAGAGGGAGATAATCTCATTATGGTTTGGGGGGCTTTCTTTCTGTCTGACTTATTTTTGTCACCTTTAACTGAATATGGAGGTAAAGTAGCTGTAACCTGTAGGCAATCATGAGCACAAATCCAAACTGGGGGCTGGTTCCTGCATTAGCTTAAAGGAGGACCCAACTGCAAGAAGGTTGGGTGGTGGGTGCATAAATGCCTCCTATCACACTTGATAGGCAATGAGATAATGCAGGTTCTGCGTGTAAAGGGCACATCCATATGTAGTTTCAATTCATATAATCTTTCCCACTTGGCCACAGTTGTATGTCAGATGATGCCAATCAAATCTAAATGCAAATGAGCCTGTGCATGGAACATTCAGGTTATATGCAGGTTGCAGAATACATACAAAGGTGCAAATATGCATGTGGGAAGGGTAGGAGGCTAGGTAATGTGTGGACCTGCCCTTAGAATCCATTTCTGTGGCTGTGCCAAATAAGGATCTGTGCCCATGACAATTGTTTGGAGGATTACCGGTAATTTACTACCTCTTCATTCAGTCAGAGATAACCCCCTAAAAAAGGCAACATGACTGAACCCCATCCCCAAAAGGATATGTGTGACTTGTCTCTACATTTTATTCCCCATCTGTAATTATGTCCAAATGGCATTTCCCAAAGCCAACATTCAGGCCTCTTTAGACAACTTTTTACATGCATTGTACTATGCATCCCAAAACATATTTTTAATTGTAAAACCAGGGAATTGGCTTATTGGCTAATTTTCATGACAAAACAGCCGTAAAAGCATACTGCTGGTGCTTGTACTGATTGAATACTTGAAGAATTAAAATACCTCTAATTGTCATGGCTACCTAGTTGCTTTATCTGAATTACTTAGAAACTAACTAAAACTGCATCCTGGTCAGCCATTAACTGAATGTAACTTTGTTGCTGTGGTTACTTCCTTTGTCTTCAGTGCTCTTATTCTCTGTGGTGTGTTTTTCTGTTTTTTGATGCAGGAATAGGACAATGAGTCATTCATTCACAGATGCGTTGATAAAATATCCCTCTTTATCATTACATTTCATTGCTTTACAAACCAGGCTGCAATACAAGGCAACAGTTAATTCTGAGAACTGTTTTAAAAAAACTTTGATTCTTTTTTAATAGGAAAAAATTTTGTCTCTGTAATCTTGTACAATCCACCCCTCCATTTGGTTAATGGATAATTTCTGGAACAAATAGATAGAATTTCCTGCGCAGTCAGTGTGATAACAGATGTGCAGATTTTGCACAGCAAAGAATTTCAGAGTGAAGTTTTCTTTCTGGGCACAAAAGCAGTAACAAAACAGTTTCTACAAAACTGAGAAACTCTGAATATAACACAAGATAAAACTTTTGTTAATTTAAAATTTTAGAAACTGAAATTTGCAAAGTAAAATGTAAATAAATCATGGTCCTGTACATACCAGTACATCTCAGTATATTGAAACTTTACAATATGAAAAAATACATTAGATCTGTACAGTTTTGTTTTTTTACAGGTAGGTAGGATGAGTTTTGAAAAAAGATTTATTTTAAGGATTGTACTCTGTTTTTAAAGTCAAAAAATACTGCACAACTTAGCTAATTATAAATTGTAGACATCAAACAATCTGTATCTGAATGTGTAAATTTCAACGGAACAGGAATTTTGGAATCCATTACTGAAGAAATCTTCATTTCATCCTTCATGTGAAAAAAAAAATGGTGGCAACTCTTGGCTGTATTTCAGGCCACTGAATGTATCACTGATTTCGTGCTACCGTTGTGATTGTGCTCAGATCCAAATCAGTCTCTAAGTGTGTTTCCATTGTTTCTTCCTGTGCATTAGATTCATAGGGCTTATGAGCGAGAAGTTCATGGTGTACACCACAGTAACTTATTGTAGGCTGGTCATATGCAAGAAATGTTGACACGTTCATAGATAAAGGTATCTAGAGGTGGAAATAAATATGAAAAGTAGTTAGTAAAGAGGCAGTTGAGCACTAAACTAGATGTAATATTGGAAGACCATGACTCCATTTTCTGCTTTTATTTACAGCTTCAGTAGCAGCTACAGAAGGGAGGTGGGGGAGATTCGATTCGAATTGTGATGCTGGGGAGGTGGTTTATTGTTTTCTGTTACCCCTCCACATTCTGTACTATCTATTAAATATCTGTTTTTCAGATAAAAGAACTCTTAACTAGGAAAAAAAACAAGTCGTTTCTCCCCCTCCCATCTATTTTTAATTTCATTATAGATTTGATACTCCATTGTAGACTACTTGGTCTTTAAATCTATTATCCCACAAATATTATCCCACAATGGTAAAATGTGAACTTTTCTTTCATAAATGTAGCCATCTCCCACAAAGACTAATGGTAGTTTAGCCAGACTTAATTTATTTCAGCTAATGATATTTCATCATCATTAATCTGTAATAGATTGTTTGAATACATCAATTACACAAATGTTTCCATGAACCACTTAATACAATTTTCAAATTAATACCTTTTTTATCATTGTTACAGCCAGAAATACTTTTTTCTTTTATTCCTACATATATTATTTTATTCCATTTCCCCCCAAATATTTTTCCTTGGACTGTTTTCATAATAGTAATCATCCCCTCCACTCCAATTGCTGTTTGCCTGATGGGACAAATAATTTTTCATTAGGAAAATTAGGGTTAACTTCGCTTTCCAAATACCATGGTCCTCATTGCATCACACACCCCTTGCGTGGTGGCTGCTATTAATCTTTATCAGAAAAGAACAACAGCAGGAGGCTGATCACAGCTCTCCTGTCACGT
The DNA here is from genome assembly GCF_009819535.1 of Lacerta agilis. NCBI lineage: Eukaryota > Metazoa > Chordata > Lepidosauria > Squamata > Lacertidae > Lacerta > Lacerta agilis. The sequence goes on along the minus strand of NC_046316.1, from coordinate 25,547,013 downwards.
CTCATTTCATAGGTACCATTCTATTTAAAAAAGAATTCTAGAGCCCATGCACCACTCAAAGTGGCTTATAACAATTAAAAAACTTTATATATATTATACTAGCATGGTTGTTTGTGAAAAGGAGTAAGTGAAAGTGATGATGAATACCTATAGAGTGCTACAGTGTAAGAATGCCTATAATGAGGAAGCTTGGCCTTAAATACACAATGCATAATGTGTCTTTTAGCTACCCTGTCCAAAAAGCTCAGCTAAGAGGCAAGTCTTTTTTTTATTAGTTGTCATAAACATCATGTGAGATGTATCAGACTGTGAGGCCTTGAATTAGGAACTGTTAAAAAGCATAGAATCATAACTCTGGAATTATTCCAACAAATGCTGTTGGGGTATAGTAATGGCTATGCTACTCCAGCATTTGATAGAATAATTCCAGTGAAAATCTCATTTAACTCAGGAAGAGAGTGAATATGCTTAAGGTTATGCTGTGAGCTAGACAGTTATTGGCTCAAATCTTACGTCATCGCTAGAAGGCCTTGGGCAGGCCTCAGTTCTCTCAGCCTCAGCACTCCCTCTCCAGCAGCAATACAATTGAATTACTGACTTACCTCACATTTTTTTGGGGGGGGGAGGCTTGTGAAAATAATGTATGTGAAGCAGTTTGAACACTAAAGAAAAGATATATAAATGCTAACTATTGCCAAGCCCAGTGCCCAACCCAAGCATCTCCTTTCCCCCTCTCCCTCAACTCAGATCAGCATCTTTAAGCAAAGCATAAAAAGAAACCAGGTGAACTATCCCAAACGACTCAAGTTGCACACACCAGGGAAATCAGAAAGTAGAAAAACTCCAGCGTTACTCAGCTAGTTTGATCCTAAGCAGTAAGCAAAACCCACCTACTGAGTCTTCTGAAAGAAAAATTTGCTGAAAAACAAGTCCAGCCATTCAACAAGCAAATGAAGAGTACGTCACTTAGTGACGATATAGAATGCTCTCCTTTGGTTATAAAGGAGTCAGAGACCTCTAGCTACTAATTAGTTGAGAAACTCTTGTTTCACTATCCACCCACACATTATGAAATACTTTCATTTGACATATGATATATGTAAGCTTTTTGTGGCAGCAGATAATGACCTTTTATGAGACCAAGCTGTGTTGCTGAAATGGCAAGCAAAGGAACCGAGTTTTTTTTTAAAAATAAAATAAAATATAAATCGGAGAATGCCAAAAAGTTATGATACTTCATTATATGAGAACAAAGAAGCTCACGGATTCTAAAAAAGAGCTGAATAAATGTATGAAATGTGAATTTGATTCAAATGCTAGAGATATGGGTGACCCACTAGAGCAAGGGAAGAAGTTCCTAGCAGCTTCACCTTGAAGGGACCAAAGGCCAATATCTAGTGCCATTCTGTGATACCAAACTACCAACAGAAAGACTCATAAACCAGACTCAGCTGCTCCAACAAGTAAGAATCAGTCATAGAATAGTGACTGTGCCTACAACACAAATAGCTATCAATAAGAACATAAGAGCCCTGCGGGATTAGACAAGAAGGTCACCTAGTCTAGCATCATGTTCCCACACTGGCCAAGTAGATGCCTATGGGAACAAGCAGGATATGAGAGCAATAGCTCCTTCATGCTTGGATGCGCCAGCAGGTGGCATTCAGAGGATACTACCTCTGATATTAGAACTAATATATAGCACTGTAACTAATAGCCATTGATTAGACAAATTCATCTACTTCTGCTTCATTGACTACGCAAAAGCATTCGACCACAGCAAACTATGGCAAGTTCTTAAAGAAATGGTAGTGCCGGATCACCTCATTTGTCTCCTGAGAAATCTCTATGTGGGACAAGAAGCTACAGTTAGAACCAGATATGGAACAACTGATTGGTTCAAAATTGGGAAAGGAGTACGACAAGGTTGTATATTGTCTCCCTGCTTATTTAACTTATATGCAGAATTCATCATGCGAAAGGCTGGATTGGATGAATCCCAAACCGGAATTAAGATTGCCGGAAAAAATATCAACAACCTTGGTATGACAAGGTTAAAATTCACAGAACTTTTAAGACCCATATAGTTAGAAAATCCCTGTATCAGGTCTGGACTAGATATAAAGACCTATTGGAGAGAAAGACTCCTGGATGGATCTCACCAGTGGAGGCCAAGGCCTATAAGAGACCGAATATGTCTGCAAGTTGGTTACGATATATGGACATATTGCAGCAGGAAGGGGACTCATTTAAGTTAAAAAGCTACGACCAAGTTAAAAGTCAGGTCCCCGACTGGCTGCAATATCATCAGGTGTATGAAACATTCAAAATGGACAAAAAAATTGGTTTTCAAGTAGAAAAATCAAAACTGGAAACAGAACTGATAGAATCGAACTTTAAGAACCTTTCCAAAATGTATAATCTTTTGCTAGAGTGGCATACGAAAGATGAACTGGTTAAATCGACAATGATAGATTGGGCGAAAGATGTAGGACATAATATTATGATGGATGACTGGGAGAGATTGTGGCAGAAAGGTATCAAATTTACTGCTTGTTATAGTTTAAGAGAAAACATAATGAAAATGGTATATAGATGGTATTTGACACCAGTTAAGATAGCCAAGATGAATACCAAAATGTCAGATGTATGTTGGAAATGCAAACATGCGAAAGGTACCTTTTTTCATATGTGGTGGTTGTGCCCAGCGGTAAATGCTTTCTGGGATAAGATTTATAATGAGCTTAAAAAGGTAATGAAAGTTACCTTTAGTAAGAAACCAGAGGCATTCCTCCTGAGCATAACCAATGAAGAGATACCCAGTCAGGATAGAGTGTTCTTTATGTATGCCACAACAGCAGCTAGAATCTTATTGGCAAGAACATGGAAAGGTGAAGAGATACCAACAGTGGAAGAATGGCAGATGAAGATGATGGATTATATGGAACTCGCAGAACTGACCGCCAGAATCCGGGACCAGAGGGAGGAGAAGTTGTCGCAGGATTGGAAAAAATTTAAAGACTATTTAGTTAAATCAGTTAAATTGAATATTTGAGCAGAATTAAATAGAAGAACGGCTTTAGTAGGTTTATGTTAGATAAAACTGTTAGGAAGAAATTTTTGTGCGAATGATTTATTTGTTAAAAAATATGTTAAGATTTGGTGTTTAAGATAAGATTTACATTTGATTAGGTATTTGATTAAGTAAAGCTAAGCATATCAAAAATTGGGCAAATGTTAATGGAATAAGATATAAAGCTACCTAGAAGATATATATGATTTTGAAGACAGTGGAGGGAATGGGGGAAGTCCCCAAAACAGAGAAGATAGTAACAAGGAAAGTACGAAGATAAGTGTTAGTTTAAGGTTTGTATGTGCTTCATTTTTATTGTTATTGTTTGATTGTGTTTATGTATTGTGTTTTTATGGTGTTAATGTTGGTGTTTATGCTATGTTTTTCTTTTGTTTTAATGGAAAATAATAAAAATTTTATATATATATAAAAAAAATATCAACAACCTCAGATATGCTGATGATACTACCTTGATGGCAGAAAGTGAGGAGGAATTAAAGAACCTTTTAATGAGGGTGAAAGAGGAGAGCGCAAAATATGATCTGAAGCTCAACATCAAAAAAACTAAGATCATGGCCACTGGTCCCATCACCTCCTGACAAATAGAAGGGGAAGAAATGGAGGCAGTGAGAGATTTCACTTTCTTGGGTTCCATGATCACTGCAGATGGTGACAGCAGTCACGAAATTAGAAGACGCCTGCTTCTTGGGAGAAAAGCAATGACAAACCTAGACAGCATCTTAAAAAGCAAAGACATCACCTTGCCAACAAAGGTCTGTATAGTTAAAGCTATGGTTTTCCCAGTAGTAATGTACGGAAGTGAGAGCTGGACCATAAAGAAGGCTGATCGCCGAAGAATTGATGCTTTTGAATTATGGTGCTGGAGGAGACTCTTGAGAGTCCCATGGACTGCAAGAAGATCAAACTTATCCATCCTTAAAGAAATCAGTCCTGAGTGCTCACTGGAAGGGCAGATCCTGAAGCTGAGGCTCCAGTACTTTGGCCACCTCATGAGAAGAGAAGACTCCCTAGAAAAGACCCTGATGTTGGGAAAGATGGAGGGCACAAGGAGAAGGGGACGACAGAGGATGAGATGGTTGGACAGTGTTCTCGAAGCTACTAACATGAGTTTGGCCAAACTGCGAGAGGCAGTGAAGGATAGGCGTGCCTGGCGTGCTCTGGTCCATAGGGTCACGAAGAGTCGGACACGACTGAACGACTGAACAACAACAGACAAATTCAATGAGAAAAAGTATCACCCCTCCCCCTTTTAAAGCCATCAATATATATTGTGGTAGCAAATTACATGGCTTAAATATGTGCTATGTAAAGAAGCACTTCATTTTGTCTGTCCTGAATCTCCACTTCACCTTCATTGTATGGCCCTGGGTTCTCCTCCTCAGAACAGAGAAGGAGAAAAACTCCCCCCCCCATCCACTTTCTCAACATCATACAAATGATTCAAGAAAGTCAGTGAGCTATAGTCTTCAAGTTACAGGTGGGTAGCCGTGTTGGTCTGCCATAGTCAAAACAAAATCGAAAATTCTTTCTAGTAGCACCTTAGAGACCAACTGAGTTTGTTCCTGGTATGATCTTTCGTGTGCATGCACACTTCTTCAGATACGATTCTTCAGGTATCTGAAGAAGTGTGCATGCACACGAAAGCTCATACCAGGAACAAACTCAGTTGGTCTCTAAGGTGCTACTAGAAAGAATTTTCGATTTTGTTTTGACTATAGTCTTCAAGTGGCTCCTATACAAATAAAGTACCTCTGTCTTCAACAGCTCTTCTTAACATGAATCTTCATAATAAGCATTGCATCATTTCCCAGGACATGGTGGGAAGGCATATCATACAGCAACCTTGCTAAATCTAAGGAGGTCAAAGTCAACTCAGTGCCTGGATGGTGGGGGAACAGCTGGGAATCCCATACAGCAAGAATGGAGAACCTGTGGCCCTCCAGATGTTGTTGGATTCCAACCCCCCCACCAGCTCCAGACAGCACAGAATGACTGGAGATGTAGTCCGGAAGTGCCTGGAGGACCACAGGTTTCCCATTTCTGACATACAGGCTGTGGAAGACAAACAGAATATAAATGTAATAAGCAAAGAAACCTATGTAGTATTTCCAGTCATAAAGTAATCTGCCTATGCCACCATTCCTGTTTAAATGTTACAAATTTACATTCACAGACAGCTTTATCCTTTTGTTTTGTGGTATCAGCTGATATGCTGGGCATACTTGTGCATTGTTCAGGCATCATCCACCTTGCAAAAGCATAGCCTTCAGGATTTAACTGACTGCATATTTGCAAAAGTACGGCCATGCCAATGTAGTGGTCTCACCTTGGTACTTATCCTGGTGAGGGAGCTGATGAGACAGGAGTGGAACTCTAGACATGGATGGAATCTAGATGGATGGAAGAGGTTCTATACTTCTTTGCAGTAGTAATGCTGCTTTCCTTTTTTCACACTATACTACACGATTTTTGTGCCCCAAGGGAGGGTTAGGTTCTTCATTTGTGGGACAAGGTGGGTCAAGTAATAGTTTTCATGAGACTAATGCCTGCTGTAGGCAAGACGAGCTTAATGAAGGATTAAGTGATTTGAAAGCTATTTCACTTGGTTTAATTATCACTGAATAGCCTTTCATTTGGGAGCACTAACTGAACATTGTAACTTCCGATATTCCCTGTAAAGCTCCAAAGTTTGGCGTATCTTAGTAAATGAGATCTCTTGGGCCACATGTTTTACTTCCTGTATTTCAAGGCCATTATGATAACATCCCTGCAGTACATACGTTTCATTTCAGTATGTCTTTCCTAATAGAAGGCCACAGCTCATTTCATCGCAGTGGAAGCTGTGGCCTCAGCATGTTGCAAATCAACATCAGCTGTGTTCTCAACTGTGTTTGTATGTGAGGATTGTATTAACATTACAGAAGCCATGGCTCCTCTCAAAGGGGAATATATTAAGCATTGTTTTGGACAAGATGAAGAAACTCAGGGATTGGGACTGTGGTGGTTGGAGCTCACTGGAACCAGCAATAAGAAGAGGCAGAACCAATGACAGGCAGAAACAACTAATTTTAGTTTTGCCCACATCCTTGCAGAGTTCTACAGGGGCAACATTGAGACTGAGGAAGATGAAACTAACAGGCGGGGCTACTCCCTTGACTGGTTGTAAATAAGAAGGCAGGCAGGTGAGAACTGATGGAAGTCACTGGGATACAGTCATACCTCGGGTTACGTACGCTCCGGGTTACGTACTTTTCGGGTTATGAACTCCGGTAACCCGGAAGCGCAACCTGGAGTGTGCGCGATGCACGGATGCGCAGAGGCATTATGCGCAGTTTGCGCATGCACAGACGTGTTCGCGCATGCGCAAACAGCTACATCCGGGTATTTTACGAACTGTAACCTGGAACCAATTATGTATGCAACCCAGGGTACCACTGTAGTGCTCCAGCCATCTAACGGACTAGCCTCCACTTCACGGCAAGGATTTTTCCAGCTTTGCTACCAGAGCCTTTAACAGTGATGTAGAGGCTCAGTCTGTGGCCTCCGACATACATCATTGTGTTTTTATTAAGTTGGAAGCCAGCCAGAGTGGCTGGGGCAACCCAGTCAGATGGGCAGGGTATAAGTAATAAATTAAAATTATTATTGTTATGCTGCAAGCATATGTTCTATCACTGAGGGCAATTACCTGTTTATTGAGTGTTAATTCTGATTTGTTTACAGGGAGATTAGATGACCGCTATTTAGTGAGCATTCATTCTGATATGTTTGTGGGGGAGGTCAATCAAGTATCATTCCACACCTTCCAGTGCATTTTCATGCCCCTTTGCAAAATATATGATCTTTTGGTGAAGTGGGTTTGTTCTGCAAGACCTCCCAATAATTATGCATCCTGAATTTGCAAGTATGTGATTGAATCCCACCTGGAAATAGAAATAGTCTGGAAGAATCCTGAGTTAGTGGTAGCCCAAATAACATTTTTCCTACTATTCGCGGGAACAAAATTATTGGATTTTTTCTTCCTAGCAAGTTGTGTTAAGATGAACATCTTGAAAAGTTTATTACTGTTGTTGTTTTTTAAACCAATACATTTACCACTAAGATGCACATATGGATTGTGCTTTGTTTGTGTATATTAAGGAAACGTTAATTTTGCAAAGTATGTTGTCCTTGAATTAAGGGTTATAAAAATTGTCACACATTCAGTCCACGTTACAGGATGTAGTGCAGGAGTTTGTTATTAGTCATATAAACTATGTTTGTAGGGTTTTTGTGATCTGTAATAAAGAAACCATCTGGAATGTAAAGGATCCTCATATTCTTGGCATTCAAAAATATAATTTGGAACTTTTGAAAAACATATGTCTATAGAACTGTCTGTTTCTGATGGAATACATATGAAATGTTAAGACCAGGCAGCGTGTTTAACTTACAGTGCCTAAAAAGTAGGCACATTGAGAAGTCTGTGTCATCAGGCTATAAGTTATAAATAAAGCAAGCTTTAAAATTGAATACTAAATCCCATTAGAGATATGTATATTCTTTTTCATAAGATAAGAAGCAGGAATCTTGTTGATTTTATCTTCTGTTCCCCTGTGCAATGAATCCAAAATGCTTATTGGGAGTGAAATTTCTATAGTGTACTGTGTATGAATAGCAATCCATATCTGTTTACTCATGAAAATTCATGAACCAGAATTCAAGATTTCTGATGATAAAAAACTTTGTTCTCTTGGATTAGGGGTTGAGGAGATGGAGGGGGCTAAGTGCAGAGGTGAAGCACAGAGCCGTGTCGCGCTCTATTTAAATGCAACTGCAATTTTCATTTGAACCTTTTTTGTTATTATGTTATGTGTTTTCATGTTTTAAACCACCCTGTGATCTATGGATGAAGGGCAGTATATAAATTTATTACTTTTATTTTTAATTTTAATTTAATCACTGTTCATTTATAAAAATAATTGTGTGCCGCCTTCTTGAGCATAGCTGTCCAAGGCAATTCACAATATCCTAAATAATAACACTATCATCAACTATGAAACTAAGAATGACAGTGGCAGGAATGTAACAAATCATTTAAAACATGAGCCAATCAAAACACATGAAATTAGTATAGAATACAGCCTCAATATGAATTCCTGTTTGGGACAAGTCTTTAAGCAAAAGGCCTCAATTAACAATTAAAGAAAGTCCAAGAATTGTTATGTGTTCAAAGGCAACGCCTAATAAACTAAAGTAAAAGTAGAAAGGAAGTCCTGTTCAAGCAGAATGCTTTAGTTCTGTGCCGTCTGGTGTAAAGCTGTATTTATTATGAATAATTTCACTTCAAGAGATGAAGCAAGCAGTAAAGTGAAGCTGTAAAGCGTTAACTGGAAACATCAGAAGGAGAAGTTGGTTGTTAACGACTACATTCTGTAATAAACTAGGAATTTTCTACAGAATTGGAAGTAGTATACCTCTGAATATCAGTTGCTGTGGAATATGAGTGGGTAGAGTATTGTTGTGCTCATTACCTGCTTGTGGGCTTCCCAAAGGCATCACTGAGAGAACAGGATGCTGGACTAGCTGGGACTTTGGTTGATCCTTTCCATATACAGGAGGAGAGAATGGCATGTTAACATAGTGACACATTTCTTTAACTCTGATATACAGGAACAAGGTAATAATAATTCTGCTTATGAAAATGGCATGGGATTATTATAGCCTGTCAAAGTAGGAGCTGGGCTTCCCTGTGGTTATCTAGTTAATTCATAAGGGAGGTCCAAGTTCCTCTCCTTTTCCTGCCAGATCATTTTTGTGTATGTTATATAGCTGAAAGCAGATCTTACCATCTCTTCCCAGTCAGCATAATGTGACATCTATGATGGTGTGTTGCTAAATGAAATGAATGTGCAAAGGACAGGGAAGGAAAACCGTAGGAAGTCTAACTAAGCAGCCTGTCTTCAATTTGTTTTTAGAAGGAGGCAAATTTTGCTGTGACAGAGATAGGCAGAGCTTTTAAAGAACTGACTGAAAATGTAATCCAATGCATGTCTACTCTGAAGTAAAATCTATTAGGTTCAATGGAATTTACTCCCAGATATCTTTGAATAGGATTGCAGTCCAAAGCTGGTTTTTGTCCTTAGAAATCATCCACTGCTTGCTTTTTATATGAATATTGTCATTTTATTATTATGCCTTTATTACATTATTTGAGAACTCAGTGAGCAAGAAATGGTGGTATACATATTCATATTTGTCCCATGAATTACTGTTGGTTGCCTTCACCCTTCAGAATGGAAGGATTTAACAGAACTGTAGATGTCCATCTTGTTGGTCTGCGTCAAAGTCCTTGATTTTTAATTTGTCACTTTGTGCTGCAGATGTGCAATCATTTATTTATTTATTTATTTAAGTTAAATCTTTATTGGTTTATAAACAATACATCCATTCACCTTGAAACACCAAAACACAAAAGCATTTTTTTCTATTTTGTATTGGTAGTGGTTTGGTTTATTTATTGTTATCTATTGCTACCGTTATATCCCACATTTTCTGCATACAGCCCAGGTGGCATATCTGATTCTCTGCTCTCCCATTTATCCTCCCAACAACCCTGTGAGGTAGGTTAGGCTGAGAGCATACTCAGTCCATTGCTAGTACTGTCATGCAGCAGGTGGAGTGACTTGCTTCAGATGGCAACCTGTTTGAGGGTATAGGGGAGTGGGATAACATGAAGGCAGGAACTGGTGTCTGAGAAGTACAGGTAGAGCAAAATATTTTAAAGGATTGATCCTTCTTGGGCTCTGATTCAAGAAGCACAATTAGGTAGAGGATCGTATCAGAATTGTTAATATGAATAACAGGAACAATGAAAATGGGGTCCTCACAGAAAGTGATTGGTGGACTTTAGCGCTGATGGGCTAAGCATATATTGTGCTCCTTGCAAATACTGTTGCATCCTGTTACAGCAGAATGAGGAAATACACAGAAAACTGTTTCTTACTTGTAAGAATGTTTTGTTTCTGCCCTGCCTCTGCCCCATCAACATAGGGCTGAAATAGCTTTATCCAGGGGCGTAGGAAGCCTCTGGCTGCCCAGGGCGGTGGCGACGTCATTGTGACGTCACGACGCACGTGGGTGCTGCTGAAAGGGGGGAAAGGGGAAGCTTCCCTTTTCCCCCAGCTTTTTTTTCTGTGCAAGGGGCGGGCCAGTGAGGAGGGGGTGTCATGCCACTGACAAGCGTAACGCCCCCTCCTCGCTGGCTCACCCCTTGCGCCGAAAAAGCCGCTGGAAGGGGGGAAAGGTGGCATGCCCCTGTTTGGGGCCCAACCGCCCGGCGGGGCAGGGTAGGGGAATGGCCAAAGTGTCACCCCCCTTCCCTTGGAACCCGGGGTGAGCCGCCCCCGCCCCTTGCTCTGCCTCTGGCTTTATCTCTAAATCACATTTTATCAGGAAAAAATTTCTCTGAGAAATTTCCTGTAGCAATCTAAGTTTGGAAAAATGTTCTTTGATTGTATAGCTTGTTTGCAAGCGCTCTCTCTCTGTTCCAAAACAATCTTGCCATTTTTTCTTTAAAAAACTGATACTTTAAATTTAAATCTTCCTATTTTTATTATTGATGTTTTATTTTGACAGGCTATTCAAAAGCATCAACAACTGAATTTTAAGGCTTGTTCACACATTTTTAAAGTAGCAGCATTAAATGTCTGAGAATTTTTCCAAGATTATTTTCCCTTTTTGTACCTTTTGAGAGTCACTCTTAATACTACAGCTTGGTGATTATCTGTACTTGGTTACACCTGCTATTTCTAAAAACCTTAACTCAGAAGACAAAATGACTTTGGTAGAACTCCTTATGGAATCAAGATCACTTTTCTCTCTTTCAAAAAGTGTCTTTATCCACTTGCTTTTACAACAAGGTTAGGGAACCTTTTCTGACCATTGAGTCAGATCCTTATCTTCCCAGCCCTGGAGGCGCAGATTTGACAGGTAGGCAGGAATACTCACCTGTCAATCACAGATGCTGGGTTACACTGCACTTTGAAGCCCCAATTGTTGGGACTTCAAAGCATGGCTCAGGGCTGTTTCAAAGGCCATTTGCATACAGCGCTATGCTACTCTTTTAACCTTTGAAAACGAGAGATTTAAAGAGCAGTGCAGGGTTGTTGGCCTTTCAGACAGTCCCATACTGCACTATGAAGCAGCACCAACAGGTTTGAAGTGTGAAGTCCAATCATGCATACATCTATATATATAAAATCGTTCAAGTTGGATGTTTGTTAACAATTGGCTTTCTCCGTAACCGCTTGACTGATTCCGTTCAAATTTGGACACAACGTTCCATGGCCATATGGGAGTGATCATATGTAATTAGATTGTACAAATACCACACCTTTGACAGGTAAAAATGTGATTTTGTGCAAAAAATATAGCGCCCTCCAGTGGACGTTAAATACCACACCACACACGTCTCCGCCCCCTCCTCCTCCTCTTCCTACGTCACCCCGACCCTCCCCCTACTCCTACTCCTTCTCGCACCTCGAGAGCCACGAGGATGGGAAAAGCTGTCTCTACTTCCCATTGCCCTGCCTGAGGCGAAAGGGCTCACGAAGTCCCACGGGAGAGCCTAGGCCGCAGGGCGTCCAGCGGCCTGGAGCCGAACATGTCCCCTTGGCCAAGCAAGCACTCGGCTCGCCCGTTCCCGGCGAGAGGAGCCGGTCGAGGCCCGTGAGTGGAGAGCGAGCGTGTGCCTACGAGAGAGAGAGAGAGAGAGAGAGCACGCGGACAGGCAGCCGTGCGGAGGAAACTATGATACTTGAGAAACAGGAAAAGCTGTGCAGAACCATGTGCTTTCTCTTTTATATTCTCCTTTCCCATTTCACCAAATAAGCCACAGCAACGCGTGGCTGGGTCAGCTAGTAACCTATATATGCATCGAGTTTGTACACAGGCAGACTTCATGCACAAATAATACCCACCTCCAATGTGATTGCACATTGATTATATCCAGTTTTTAGAATGTTTGGTTAGTGATTCCTGGTAAAGTGATTCCCTAGTAACAGACTTTATGGATCTTGAAAATAAAATGAAATATATATTTTTACTAGCTGACCTGGCCATGCGTTGCTGTGGCTTGTATAGATTATACAATTGTAATGAAATAATAGAATAAGTTATATATAACCTACTGAGAAGTTGGCCCTGATTGCTCTTGCCTCTCTTCATATTCATAACCAACTTCTGTTTCATTTATATTTGCTTCTTCCTCCCCATCCCTTTCTGCTACAATTTTCCATCCTCTTGTTTTCAATGTGATTTTCTTGTTTGTTTGCTTTATTTTCATACAAAGTATTCTGTTAACACAAATTGCAAGTTAACAATAGTTGTTCTCTGCCCCTCCTAACCCCTACTCTTCAATCTCTCTCACACTAATTCATATACTTAGGCTTTTTGGGACCACTGATGGGCGCTTATTATTGATCACCCTTATTTAGGGCAGGATCAATCAGTGCTTTTAATATTGGAAGGTTCAGTAAGACATACAGTGTGAATTCCTCCAAGGCTAAATAGGAAAAGCAGTTTTTCCTTCAGACTTCCCAGGTGTGGGCTGTTCAGTCATAGCATATACAGCTCACTCCCCCAGGAGCCTTCACTAAGAATCTTCTGAAGAGAAAGGTAAGCATTCCACTGTTAACAGTTGGCTTATTTTGTATCCCTGGAGAGCCCACTTTAGTCAGATTTTTGCTGCCCTTCTTCTTGCTGAAGCAGAAGGTAACATATGGCCCCATGTCTTCTTAAGCCTGCACATTGTTACACCTCCATTTGGAAACCAGACAAAATATTATACAATCTGGCTTTAAATGCTAGACACGGCATTGCCCATATTTCAGTTGCAACTGTTAGTGCGGAGACATTTAACACTGCATCTCTCAAGGCAGATGAGAACTTTACAGGATGCTGCTGCTTTATGTAATTAAAATATGTGCCTCCATGCTGGAAATAACAAGAAGTGATTGGAGTACATTGTTGAACAGCTTGCTTGTAGCCATGCAGATGGCAGCCTAAACCTGAATAAATGTGCCTGTTTGTGTTGCACCCAAGTCTTTTCAGTCTGAGGTTGTGTACACATTACCAGTTTAAAATGCAGCTAGATTGTTCTTTTTCTCAAATCGGTTTGAAGCTGATTTGGTGGGAATGCATCAAAATGCAGTTTTTCCCAATAAGGTGCAGACAGGATAGATACAGATTATGGCTAATGTGTTTACACTTCTTCCCAAACCTGTGGTGGGACTGTGCTGGATGCAGACTAAATAGGAGTGTGCACACAGCCTGAGTATGATGAAGATGATTTGATTTATTACCCACCTTTCACCCTAAGGTCCCAGGGTGGGTTGCGCAAAACACAACATTAAAAGCAGTTTAAAACAACTTGCAATTTCTAATATCTGGGCTGGTGTTTACCACACCCCCACCCTGGTGATGTTTCTTTCATTTCCCCTACCAAATCCTGTGCCCAATACAGAGTCAATATTCTATCAAGTTGTTAGGCAGTTTATACATTAAAATGCTTTTGTATCTAAATAAAACTGATAAATTATCAGGTGGCACTGAAAGATTGAGGTGACAGAATGGCCTGGACCACTTGAGACTGCAGATAAGGATTCACATTTTGGGTGCTGTTTTGCGTTAAAGATTCCCCCTTGTAAATAGAAAATAATCCCAATCCCCTTTCTTTCTGATGTCCTTGTTTCCCATCACTTGCTATATTTTCCATTTAAAGTCTGAAAAATATTACTGATCATTCTACTGCATGTGTTCATCAGGTTATACACTTATTTATTTTAAGGCTAACTTGAGATACAGTGAGGCAGGTCAAAAAGGTTTGTAACATAAAAACAAAATGAGTCCAATATTGAGCAACCACATGCCACTTTGGCATGCAATAATTTGTCAACTGATTGTCACTAAACAATCTGTGGTTGCTTGATGACAGAGAGATGCTGTGTCTCCATCTTCCGTGGCATGCAGGGGGAGAAGTGGATTTGTAGATTGTAGCAAGGAAGCCTGGCCGAAATGGTTCAAGCATCAGTGAGGAAAAATGAAACAATAAACCTGATACTGGTGAGGTTGTGAGTTGATATCTGATCTCAAGGTGTGATTTGTGAGCTCCAAACTGGTAACAATAGTTTAGGCCATAATCCCACATTTACATGAGAGTAGGCCTCCTTGAACTCAGTGCGGCTTACTTCTGAGTAGATATGTGTAGAATTGTTCTGTTAACCTCTTGTTACAATATTGTGCCCCAAAATATATAAATAAAGTACCGGTATTATTTTTGAATAGGATTAACATCATTTATTGCAGTTGCAAGTTCACAGTGGGTGTTTTAGAATTTTTTTTAACTTAACCAATACTTTAATAATAATAATAATAATAATAATAATAATAATAATAATAATAATAATAATAATTTATTTGTACCCCGCCCATCTGGCTGGGTCTCCCCAGCCACTCTGGGCGGCTTCCACCAAACATTATAATACATTTAAAATATCACAGTTTAAAAACTTCCCTAAACAGGGCTGCCTTCAGGTATTTTCTGAATGTCAGGTAGTTGTTTATTCCCTTGACTTCTGATGGGAGGGCAATGCCCAACTGATCAGCTTTATAACTGCAAGCCTGTTTGGAGTGATGTATTTTCACTATCAGGTCTTGGGAATAAAAGCATTTCAAAGCTCCCTTTCTAGAAGTGTCTTTTCTATTTGCAACAATCTTGTGAATGAACAGATGCAGAATGTCTAAAAGGTCTAAGGTATTGTCATATCAACAGTATGCTGAATAAAGCTCTACTGCTTGTAGAATTCATGTCGAGACACTGAGCTCCCGTTGATTATTTTTCACCTTGTCAACCTTCAACTTTGAATTGTTACAGGTAACTTGCATTTATGGCAGAGCTGTTGAATTCATAATATTTAAGGTGCTAAGCAAGCACTAAAACATCAAGAGAAAAAGATCAGATATTTCTGCCTGTTGAATATAAGTATGTAAGAAGAGGGTGGTAAACATAGATGGAATAAAATCAGTTTGAGACACTCCTCTTAAATTACTGTCTGAACTACTATATTCTTCATAAATATGAAGGGAAGCCAGAGATCTGTCTGAAACTGTCATCTGTTTTTATCAAATTAACCTCCAATTTTAAGTAAAATATTTCTAACACTTCATATCACAAATAGCATTTGGAATGTGAATAATTCCAATAATTAGGTTTTTTTTACTGCAAGCTATAAAACACTGAGAAATTGCTCCTTATGCAGCAGAGCACTGAATACCAAAGCAGTGGCCCAACCAGCTAGATTTTTTTTCAAGATGGGGGGGGGCTCTTGTATTTAGTGATTAGTGATATTATACATATATTGGGCTTTGTTTATTTAATGCAGGAAGTTCAAAGTGGAGGCAGAAAGTGGGTTCAAGGTTGTCAAGTTACCATGAAACTTAGGAAACCTGCACCCTCTTCTCCTTAGAAAAGGGTAATTATAAGCATTTAATTCTATCATCTGTCTTCCCCAGTTCATAAATTTTGCAATGCTTCTGCCCTAATGTGGTCCAATTGTCTTCTTTGCATTCAAGTATTTTTCCTGGTGCATTTAGGCCTTCAGTACAGCCAGCCAGAGCCCTAGTACTACTCCCCTATCATTATACAAAAGTCATAGGATTCCCTGCTTCTGTCTATTTCCTATCTTAGAAACAAGTGAAGTATAGACAATGTGGGTTGGGATTGTCAATCTCTCTATTTGAACTAACAATTTTACTTTTCTTTAAACATTAAATTTGGTGCTTCAAGCCACAAAACCATTTTCCATGCTGACTTCTTGCCACTTTGATTCTGTAAATAAACACCTTTCTGTCTTTAAATTAAGAATTGAGACTCAATGCCTTTTGCTAATTCACCCAAGTAATTAAGGCAAGTAACAGGACAGTACCAATGTGAGGAGTTCCAGATTAAAGATCCTAAATATCACGCTTCCATGGTCACATGTGTAATGCTCAAGTTCAAGAAGTGTTTGACTAGGGACATATGCAGACTTGGTAAGAGGGGTATATTTTTTATTAATCAGAATCCACATCAAAACCACAGTTTTATACTTGAAAGCTCCGCCATGTTCAAAAAAGCTCTCAGTACACCAAAAAACCTGACATGTCAGGGAGGAAGTTTAGTTTATTCTTCATGCTGGGAGTTCTATCAAGTGAACAATCAGTATTCAAGCATTACACCCCCAAACAGCCTGACGTGCTTCTCAATCCATGATGAACTTTATCATTTGCTTTTCTAAATGTATAAACTAACCCTCAGAAACCTTTGAATTTGAAGTGGTGTGATAAAATGTCAATGTGCCTTGAAAAAATGGTATTTGGACTTATTTAATGATGCAATCACACCATTCACACAGTGCACACCAATTTGGCCCATATAACCTCAAACCATGTTGCTTAATAATGGCAAATAATAATAATAATAATAATAATAATAATAATAATAATAATAATTTATTTGTACCCTGCCTATCTGGGTGGGATAGCAACAGAAGCAACTGGTTTGGGAGGGCAGTCACCCTCCCAACACCTCCCAATAAGGGAGGTATTCCTGCAGCCTGTGGATACAGTGAGGGTAGGGCAGGGTTGCAATGAGGTTGGGACTTCACAGATACACTGCTGGAGCCAACCCAGCGCTCCTGCTAATGCAGTTGCGCAGCACTGACCTTGCTGCTACTCTGCCCTACCCCATACATTTAAGCTCCAGTGATGCTGGTGTCAGGAGCTAGACATAGGTAAAGGGTAAAGGGACCTCTGACCAGTTATGGACGACTCTGGGGTTGTGGCGCTCATCTCGCTTTACTGGCTGAGGGAGCCGGCGTGCAGCTTCCGGGTCATGTGGCCACGCATGACTAAGCCACTTCTGGCAAACCAGAGCAGTGCACGGAAATGCCATTTACCATCCTGCTGGAGCGGTACCTATTTATCTACTTGCACTTTGACGTGCTTTCAAACTGCTAGGTTGGCAGGAGCAGGGACCGAGCAACGGGAGTTCACCCTGTTGCGGGGATTCGAACTGCCGGCCTTCAGATTAACAAGCCCTAGGCTCTGTGGTTTCACCCACAGCGCCACTCGCATCCCTATACTACCTACCAAATTCTGAGACTGAACAAGTTCGGAAAATGAGAAAGAAATGACATGAAATTCAAGAAGAGGCGTTGCAAGATCCAAAGTAGAAATTCAAATTAGGTTTCTACTATGCTGTCTTAGACATGGCCATACAATTTGTTGGAGACAGGTTGCAACAGCTATAACATTAAAATTCCCTAATTGGCTTCCCTTATGATATAGACAGTATCAACAAAAAAATCTACTGAAGATGTAAGGCCTGCAAAAATTTGGAAAAATCACTGATGCCCAGTGGAAACAAAGCTATTGATCTATGTTATTAACTTATAGCAATACCTTTAAAGACTTCAAAAGTATATGCCACCACAAGGAGTACTTCTTTTCATACCATAACAAAAACTCCTGGATAATGTGCTTAATGTTTTTGTTGCTCTAAATATCTTTCTCACAATTCCAGTGTCAGTGGTAAGTGGTGAGAAGGGGTTTTTTTTTTTTTTTTTACATATGTGCAACAATGTTGTAAAAGAGACTACAGTAGTTGGCTTGGCAAGTATATCAACTGAACATAACCAAAAATCAGCCCTTGACCTGAAGGAATTGGTGACAACATTTGCAAAGGAAAAGGCTAGCAAAGTGAGATTTTGATGTCCCTGTAATTGAAAGTTTTAAGTTAGCAAGTTTTAGGAAACGTAAATGTTAACATCACAATTCACAAGATTGGTTAAAATTATTTACATGCTAAAACATTTTCTTTTGTATTTGGGGGGTGGGGAATCAAAGATAGTTGTATTGCCTATTACTGCAGTTTAAAATAAATATAGCAGTGATGGCATTAAAATGCACATCCGGACACCAAACATTTCATGACAGAAGGTGGGGAAAGGTGAACAGTAAGTTTTTAATACTGCAACATATGTTATGGACTGTCTCTTTATATGCCTATATGCCTGTGTCTTTATTTCCCAGTGTTGGAATCTGAGGTCTAAATATTTTTTCATGCCATCACTTCTAAAATAATAACCCCATTAATTAAAATGTAAGTTTTATCCATGCACCATGATGATAATTGATTAAATATCGTCTAAGGCTTTTGTTTTGGTGAATAGCTTGTTTATGTAACTGGACATTTAGAAGCCCCCCCCCCCCAACAAACAAACTTTTAATTACTCAAATGTTAAGAAACTAGGCAGCAGTTATAAAAACTGCTTGCACATCTCTTCACACCCAGCTTTCAAAGTGTTTAAAATATTATTCACTTGTTTACAAAATCCTGACACTTGATGTTACTCAACAGGAAAACATATTATGGAAATATTGTTCTAGAAAGATAACAGTGACCTAAATGGGATTAGAAAAAATAATCAGATCAACAGAGGTAAAGCTTTTAATTTTATGTGCCAGATAGCTATTACGTTTCTATCACAAGACCAACTGAGAATCCTTTTTTATACATGAAGCAAGCTTAGTATTTTTGCCTTTGCAATTGTGTACATTGCAGCTTGGTCAAAATTAATTGCTTTTGACCTTTTTTAAACTATATTTTTCATTGTTGATGGCAAAGTATGGATGTACCGAAAACAGATAAGGTGAAGACACATTTAACACATTTAACACACATACATGGAAGAATGGAGAGGAGCCAGTTCTATCATGATCTCCACTCCTATAAGTGCAGGGCAAGTCAGTCTTTCTTCTCCAACAGTGTGTGAAAGTTTTGGAAAATATTAATAAGTTATCTTGCCTGTCTATTTATTTATTTGCAATAATCTCTACGTTGCCAGCATTAAGGGGGGGCAGAATACCATGATGATGAACAGCATAAAATCAACAAGAAATTTACATTAAAAAAACACAAAATATATTACAAAATTATAGATAAGTTCAATACATCACCCCTCAGGGAAAGCCTGGATGTAGCATTAAATATTATTTAAAGTAGTGGTTCCAAAAGTGTGGCCCACTGACCACCAATAGTCTGTAAGCTTCACTTAGATGGCCCATGGAGTGATGTAGCTACATCTGTGTGAAGAATGATTGTGTGTGTGTGTGTGTGTGTGTGTACCACAGGCAGAGTGGCTTCTCCATAGTTCTTAGAACTCAGCAAAGGTGAGCAGGATGAATGAACTGGAAGTGTCAAGGGAAAGGAGGCTCTGCCTTTCTCGAAGGAATAAAGCCGCGGCTGGCAGCATGATGTGGGAAGGTTGCGAACAGTGAAAAGAAGCTGATGAGGTGCTTGAAAGGAGTGGAGAGTTAGTACTTTGATAGAAGCAGAATGAATACTAAATCCGACCAAAGATTCAAGATGACAATTCTTACTCTGAACATTGAAGAACTTTAGCATAACAGGCACATCCATCACATTAAAATATTCATATTGATTTTTGATTGTATTTAAATTGCTTCTTTTATTTCTTACTATATTTTATTGTATTAAAATATTGTATTAAAATTTGAATTTCATATACTGTATTAAAAAACACTTTAGCATTTAGCACAACATAACTGTGAACAGGGGAAAAATCATTAAATGATCTGCCAAGACCCTCAGCAGTTTTCACGTGGTCTGGTGGTGGTGGTGGGGGGGGGGGAGTTTGAACCACTGATTAAAAGCAGTGGTACCAAGCATATGTGTCGTCCTCCTCATGGGATATGGCTGGCAACCCAGGATCTGTGACAATATTGGATGTGTTCTTAACCATGTCAGAAGCTCTCAATTTGTGTGTCCATATGTTGTATTTGTTGTGCTCAGCTCCTTTTCAAAGTCTCCATGACTTGTATAAGGAGTCTCAAGTAAAGAATGGTAAGGAGAGGATTTTTTTAAAAAAATACAATTAACTGCCTTACTAACAATTTTTGCCAAGGAACACTAGCTAAAAAGGGTTTAAAAATTGCCAATGAGACATAATGTGAAAGAATTTCAGAGAATCTCCTCCTGCCCCTGAAGTGGCCAGGAAAGAGGTGAGTAGAAAGGTGTTTGTCTTATCACTGCTGATATGCTGTTAGTAGTTGTCCAGTTGACTGTGGAATTGGGAGAGAAGTGGCCTATGTGGTTAGCAGAATTTGGGATTATACTGAGGCTGCTTTCCAATGTTTGGGTCTCTGCCCTTTGAGCACTTAGAATTTAAATACCTAAAATATTATATATTGCAGATTCTGTTACAAATACTGTATGGGCAGGAAAGACGCTAGTGAAACTCCCATTCACATTTATAGCAACAGATGGGAAAGGTTTCTTCATGTAAATTGTTGTGTACTTGATGTTTGTCCAATACATGTTGCAACATTTTGAGATGAAAGCCTGGTAGTGATTTAGCAAAGTACAAACCAAAGAAAGAGGCAGATGGCTAAAAGTGGTTGGGTATGCAATGCAGTAAGTGAACTCCCCTTTCATATTTCCTACAGCAGTTTTAAACTGAGCTATATCTTCTGATGCAGGAGGCCTCAAATGTAATCCTAAAAATAAAAAGTATGTTTAATATATGTTCATAACTTGAATTGATTTACAGAATGAGTAATTATCTTTTAATTATGAACCCATCTATTTCAACCAGAGATTATGAAAATAAATTAAAACATTGTAATTTGTTTGCTAGTTGAAAAGGGCCCCTCACTGCCACAGCAAAGCCTGTTGGGTGAAGGGAAGATTGCTCAGAGCATGTGGATGTTTGCCTGTGTTTTCCTGGGATATTATGTGACTGCAAGTGAGATGCAGAAAAAGAGTTTATAATAGCATCCTTCTCATGCAGCTGGCAGGATGAGTCAGCCAAGCATCACCAAGCATATTTGGATTTGCACCAACTGAGGTAGCAGACGCTGCTGGAGGCACAACATCTGGGATGGTTTGGGGTTTGTGCGCTAAAAGGGTTTGAGGTTTGTGGGCCAGTGCCTCCTCCCAGTGCTGCTACTCCTCTAACTCCACTGCTTAGTCCTTAAATACTACTAATACTACAAATTCTAATAATTCTGCATGGAAGAACTAAATTTTGTATTTGGAAAGGGTCACTGTGACTCATAGTGAGGATAGTACTGTGATGCTATTGATAACCACCTCAGTATTTGCATATTGTAATGCTTCAGAGGCTATGAAAAGAGGCTCAGTTGACCACAGTGGGTTGTGGCTATAGAAAATCCTATGCTAGGGTGGATTCAGAGATGCATTATCCAACCATGTCCATACTATGTATGTTACTCTGTACTGTGAATTTTACTTCTGCATGCTCCAATGCATTCCACCAGAAAATACAAATTGGGTTGCTTTCCAATGCTTTGTTATGGGCATATAGCAATAAATTTTGATTTATATGGTTTTACCTTAATCAGTGGCATGGAAAAATAATGTATGTGTGCCATCTCTCTCTCTGAATGCACTCTTAATGCAGTGGTTGGATTAGATTGTTTTTGGATCCCTTCCAACCCTATGATTTTATGGGGTTTCCCCCCTTTTGGCAACAATCCAAGTTCGCTAATGACTAGATAACTAGCAAATATAAATGTCAGATCCAGATAGAATGGGAAAGATACACAGTGACATCTGAGTTATAAATATACTTATTTGTAGATAATGCTTGTGTTCTTGGCTTTTGAAAGAGATTGTGGCTGTTATGCCAAGGGAAGTGCAAGATTTTTTTTTGGAGCCTTTTTGTTTTGCCTTTTCCACTCATTATTTGCCTGCTTTGTGCTGTATGAGTGCTAGTTTATGCAATCCTAAGGAAGGACCCAGGTGGCGCTGTGGGTTAAACCACAGAGTCTAGGGCTTGCTGATCAGAAGGTCGGCGGTTCGAATCCCTGCTATGGGGTGAGCGCCCGTTGCTCGTTCCCAGCTCCTGCCCACCTAGCAGTTTGAAAGCATGTCAAAGTGCAAGTAGATAAATAGGGACTGCTCCAGCGGGAAGGAAAACGGTGTTTCCATGCGCTGCTCTGGTTCACTAGAAGCGGCTTTGTCATGCTGGCCACATGACCCAGAAGCTGTCTGTGGACAAAAGCCGGCTCCCTCGGCCTATAGAGCAAAATGAGCGCCGCAACCCCAGAGTCGGACACGACTGGACCTGATGGTCAGGGGCCCCTTTACCTTTTAAGGAAGTAATAGAAGCTTGTATAATGCTTTTAAAGTAATCTCTATAACTACCAGGTGTCTGGCTTATCTGAGTTATAGTTAGGGATACTGATAGAACATTTAAAATATTTTATATTTTATTTGGAATAAACTTCAGAAGATCATGCTTGTACAGGTGGTGACCATTTCACGCACGGGTTCCATTTCCACTACATTTAATGGAAATACACACTATTTAAAATGTGTTTCTATCTCCACTATCACTATCAACTCCCACGGTATGGAAGAGTCTGCAAATCAATGGAAGAGCTGTTCCCATGGGCTGGCATTTGCCCTAAGCAAACTACAGAGTGAGCCTGCAGCTTCAAAAAAGAAAATAGTTTTCCTATTGGGCAGTAATGTTCTGTGAAAAGTATTTTGAACACTGAACAAACAGAAATACTCCCCTCCTGATTTTTGGAAATGAATAGCTGCAAATAACTTCATAGGGGTTGTTGTTTTTTTACGGAAAATTAACAAGAAAACAAAAGAGATCTAGACACTAGGAAGATAATTCATATGGGGAAAAACAGAAAGGTGAAATTCCTTATATCAGCTTCAGTGTAAAAAGTGAAAAAGTCTGATCATCATTAAACTTGTCCAAGCCATTTGCTTGGATGTTTCAATTTTAGTGATGTCCATCAAAGTTATAGTTGAAATTTGGATTCAGAGGCTTGCTGTTCCCTGAACTCCTTACATAGCTGAAACTATCATTTCACTGCTGAACTCTGTTGCCTCTTTCTCTATCAAACATAAAAGTAATTGGTACAAATGTCTCTGAATGAACATTAAGTATGGTGGAAAGAATGGCAGTGGGGTAGTGGGAGATTCCATTCCAATTTTACTTGGGAAATACAGAGATCTTTTGGAACTTTAGGTAGAGCTATTTTTATTTTATTTTATTACTTTCAGTTCTCTCATTCAAACTGAAAATGTTACCAAGTACAGTAGCTATGAAACATATCTGTGGAGCTTTTTTAAAAATAAAATAACTGATGGTGTTGAACAAAAGTCAAAGTTAAGATTTAGCTGGGTTGACTAACAGTTAAAAAAGGTAAAGGGACCCCTGACCATTAGGTCCAGTCGCAAATGACTCTGGGGTTGCGGCGCTCATCTCGCTTTACTGGCCGAGGGAGCCAGTGTTTGTCTGCAGACACCTTCCAGGTCATGTGGCTAGCATGACTAAGCTGCTTCTGGCGAACCAGAGCAGTGTACGGAAACACTGTTTACCTTCCCTCCAGAGTGGTACCTATTTATCTACTTGCACTGTGTGCTTTCGAACTGCTAGGTGGGCAGGAGCAGGGACCGAGCAGTAGGAGCTTACCACCTCATGGGGAATTGAACTGCTGACCTTCTGATTGGCAAGCCCTAGGCTCAGTGGTTTAGACCACAGCGCAACCTGTGTCTTCTGAATTTTTTTAAAAAATCCGCATCAGCAAGCAAATTATGTCTATATTAAAAGGACAGTTTCTTTCAGGTTATTTTTTTCAGTTCAGGTATCACTCACTAAAAGAAATGGAGTGCCCCTCATAGTCAACAAAAGAGTGGCGAAAGCTGTACTGGGATGCAATTTCAAAAATGATAGAATGATCTCGATATGAATCCAAGGCAGACCATTTAACATCACCGTAATCCAAGTTTATGCACCAACTACCAGTGCTGAAGAAACTGAAATTGACCGATTCTATGAAGACTTACAACACCTTATAGAAATGACACCAAAGAAGGATGTTCTTCTCATTATAGGGATTGGAATGCTAAAGTAGGGAGTCAAGAGATAAAAGGAACAACTGGCAAGTTTGGCCTTGGAGTTCAAAATGAAGCAGGACAAAGGCTAATAGAGTTTTGTCAAGAGAACAAGCTGGTCATCACAAACACTCTTTTCCAACAACACAAGAGACGACTACACATGGACATCACCAGATGGGCAACATCGAAATCAGATTGATTATATTCTCTGCAGCCAAAGATGGAGAAGCTCTATACACTCAGCAAAAACAAGACCTGGAGCTGACTGTGGCTCAGATCATCAGCTTCTTATAGCAAAATTCCAGCTTAAACTGAAGAAAGTAGGAAAAACCACTGGGCCAGTAAGATACAATCTAAATCAAATTCCTTATGAATACACAGTTGAAGTGAAGAACAGGTTTAAGGATTTAGATTTGGTGGATAGAGTGCCTGAAGAACTGTGGATGGAGGCTTGTAACATTATAAAGGAGGCAGCAACGAAAACCATCCCAATGAAAAGGAAATGCAAGGAAGCGAAGTGGCTGTCCAATGAGGCCTTACAAATAGCGGGGGAGAGAAGGCAAGCAAAATCCGAGGGAGATAGTGAAAGATACAGGAAATTGAATGCAGATTTCCAAAGAATAGCAAGGAGAGACAAGAGGGCCTTTCTAAACAAGCAATGCAAAGAAATAGAGGAAAATAACAGAATGGGAAAAAGCAGAGATCTGTTCAAGAAAATTGGAGATATGAAAGGAACATTTCGTACAAAGATTACCACAATTAAGGACAAAAGTGGAAAGGAGCTAACAGAAGCAGAAGACATCAAGAAGAGGTGGCAAGAATACACAGAGGAATTGTACCAGAAAGATACGGAGGTCTCATACACCCCAGGTAGTGTGGTTGCTGACCTTGAGCCAGACATCCTGGAGAGTGAAGTCAAATGGGCCTTAGAAAGGCTTGCTAACAACAAGGCCAGTGGAAGTGATGGTATTCCAGCTGAACTATTTAAAATTTTAAAAGATAATGCTGTTAAGGTGCTACACTCAATATGCCAGCAAGTTTGGAAAACTCAGCAGTGGCCAGAGGATTGGAGAAGATCAGTCTACATCCCAATCCCAAAGAAGGGCAGTGCCAAAGAATGCTCCAACTACTGCACAATTGCACTCATTTCACACGCTAGCAAGGTTATGCTTAAAATTCTACAAGGCAGGCTTAAGCAGTATGTGGACCGAGAACTCCCAGAAGTGCAAGCTGGATTTCGAAGGGGCAGAGGAACCAGAGACCAAATTGCAAACATGCACTGGATTATGGAGAAAGCTAGAGAGTTCCAGAAAAACATTTACTTCTGCTTCATTGACTACGCAAAAGCATTTGACTGTGTTGACCACAGCAAACTATGGCAAGTTCTTAAAGAAATGGGAGTGCTTGATCACCTAATTTGTCTCCTGAGAAATCTCTATGTGGGACAAGAAGCTACAGTTAGAACTGGATATGGAATAACTGATTGGTTCAAAATTAGGAAAAGAGTACAACAAGGCTGTATATTTTCTCACTGCTTATTTAACTTATATGCAGAATTCATCATGTGAAAGTCTGGGCTGGATGAATCACAAACAACCTTGATGGCAGAAAGTGAGGAGGAATTAAAGAACCTTTTAATGAGGGTGAAAGAGGAGAGCGCAAAATATGATCTGAAGCTCAACATCAAAAAAACTAAGATCATGGCCACTGGTCCCATCACCTCCTGGCAAATAGTGGGGGAAGAAATGGAGGCAGTGAGAGATTTCACTTTCTTGGGTTCCTTGATCACTGCAGATGGTGACAGCAGTCACGAAATTAGAAGACGCCTGCTTCTTGGGAGAAAAGCTATGACAAACCTAGACAGCATCTTAAAAAGCAAAGACATCACCTTGCCGACAAAGGTCCGTATAGTTAAAGCTATGGTTTTCCCAGTAGTGATGTATGGAAGTGAGCGCTGGACCATAAAGAAGGCTGATCGCCGAAGAATTGATGCTTTTGAATTATGGTGCTGGAGGAGACCATAGACTGCAAGAAAATCAAACCTATCCATTCTTGAAAAAATCAGCCCTGAGTGCTCACTAGAAGGACAGATCCTGAAGTTGAGGCTCCAGTACTTTGGCCACCTCATGAGAAGAGAAGACTCCCTAGAAAAGACCCTGATGTTGGGAAAGATGGAGGGCACAAGGAGAAGGGGACGACAGAGGATGAGATGGTTGGACAGTGTTCTCGAAGTTACTAACATGAGTTTGGCCAAACTGCGAGAGGCAGTGAAGGATAGGCGTGCCTGGCGTGCTCTGGTCCATGGGATCACGAAGAGTCAGACACGACTGAACAACACAATTACTCACTATGTAACAGCTCTCAGATCAGATAAACAATAAAACTAGGAAATCAGATTGCAATTTTATAGAGATGTGTGCACTTAATTGAAGAAAACAAATAGATTTTATATACTTTGATATTAAAAAGGTACTCGATGTTATTTGTAATGAAATCATAATCTCAATTTATTTCATGCCAGATTGAACATGAACAGTCTTGTGACTAAAATATGCATACCATCACACAAATAAGCAATGAGAAACAATCATGTTAAGCTGCCTTTTGTTGTTGTTCCCTCCTTAGAAGTGTCACATCTAACTACTGAGCTGGATTCTGTTCTGTAGATAAAAAGGCAACTTGAGACAAATTCATCTTTCACATTTATAAACAATGCCATTCAGCACTCCAAAAAACAAACTGAACATAATTTATTGTGGTAGAAGTTGCTGGGCTTTTAAGTGGATTGTCCAAAGTGTTGTGCTTTTGTTCCCCCCCCCCCCCCAGTGATATGTAAATAAGCTTTCTTTTGAGTGTTATTTCAAAGAAATTATTGAAGAAAATAAATGTTACACAACATTCTCTCTCTCTCTCTCTCTCTCTCTCTCTCTCTCTCTCTCTCTCTCTCGGTCTGTCTTTAGACACTCATGGTACCATGTGTAAAGCTGCAGCAAACTATTAGATTTATGCTCAGTTAAACAGGTTTTGAACAGTTTGGTCCCTTGTAACAGAGTTCTGTTCATTGAAAGAGGCTTTATTTCTTCCTCCTGTAGCTCTCTGCAGCCCTGAAAGTCTGCTCCTGAGGTCTGGGGGTCCCCTTGCTAAAGAGTATCTTGGGATATCTGCCATTGCTTAAAAGTACTTCTAGATCTTCCTAACATGTATATTTAAAAGTGTTTAATAAAGAAAGGTAGTATTGATTACATGTATGTATTTAACCAAGTCCTGAAAACGTTGCATGGTTTATATTAAGCAAGGAGATTTAAAACAAAAATAGTAAGAGACATTGCCCACAAGCCCCCATGTTTTCATCTGAAAACACATTTTGAAGCTGAGGTTTTTCATGTGTGAGTCTATTCAGTGATGGGATGGGAGACCTTCTGGGAATTGCATGCCCACTACTTTGAATTATATGGTGGAGGAAAGTGGGAATCTAAATGTGCTAAACAAAATAATAAAATACACATACTGTTGTGTATTGATTCAAGGGTTATCATATCTGTATTACTATTGTCTGTATTCACATTAGGGGAAAGTAACTGCCTTCCTGTTCCAGAAGGAACAGCTACTATTGGTTCATTCAAGTTGCTGCATTTGGATCCTCAGTCTTATTGGTTCCCACCAAAAGGCAGCTTTGTGATTGCTTGAGATTGTTCCCTCCAAAATGTATCCTTTCTAGCAAGTCTTCTGCCCCTATAAATGTAGCTTCCCTCTCCTCAGTTTCCCAGTCTTGTTTGCTTGAATAAAGAGTGTTACATGAAGAAGCTGTCTCCTGCCTGCTATGTCAGAAAGCTGAAATCACTTACTGAAATCACTAACCCCACGCTACAACACATACCATGTTCTTTGAGCCTACCTCCTTTGTCACAATTTACCTTACCACTGGAGACCTTTCAGAGCATTTCACAAACCATACACCAATTTAAGTACCTGTGAACATTGCACCTTTTGTCCTTTAGTGGTGGTTTGTTTATCAAATATAGAACATTTCAGCTAAATATTAGTGAATTCATTCAAATAGAATTATCTGCAGGGATAAAATGCTGGGGTAGGACCCCCCCACTACTCTTCACAATTATCCCAGCCCCTTATTATCAGTTTCATTTTTACTGTCAATTTTCCATGTCAGTTATGAAAAAAAGTTATGAATAGAAAAAGGGCTGGTCATGTTTTTCCTTTGAAACAGATAATGGGAGTAGAGAGAGAAAGCATAATCAACCCACTTAAGGAATTTAGCATTAAATATTTCAGTTGAAGAAATGAGCATAAAAGTTTAAGTGATGTGCCACAAAACTAATGTATGTGCTGCCTTGTTGCGAACTGTTACAGCGCTGCTAATTCTTCTGCCTTTGATGCATGAGGATGTACTGTCCCCTGACCATCATATAAATTTCACAGTGCTAATAAATAGGCCCTGCAGCTTATGCCTGTCACTAGATACACATAGTGTCAGAAACACATTCCCTGGATTTAGTCTATTGTTCGTTTCCCCCTATAGTAATCTGATTTTTCACATGCAGGAGAAACCAGATTGTGCTTTCTGACACATTTATTATACTTCATTCAGTGATAACTGCTCCATGGGCCCAGGGGTTTGAATGACATTGATCCTGACACTTGTAGCTTAGAAATAAAGCCAATTTTGTCCATGAAGAAATCTTACGACCTGTGCCTGCTGGAAGATCATTAAGCCTTGCAGCTTATTGAGGGCGGGGAGGGGGCAGGGATAAATGGACAAGGAAAAGGCAGCTTAGCTAACTGAAGCATGATGCAATAGCTACAGCACAATTGGTGCTGGTGGAACAATGCAAAAAATGTTTGATGAAGGCATGAATCAAGCAGACAGCTTTGGGAGGAAAAACCCAAATCTCCAATATTGCCTTTGGCTTTACCAGCTGTAAAAAAACATATTCTTTGAGTGAAATACAGATGTAAACCTTAATTTTGAGCTTTCTGCTTCTAAACAACCTTCTGCATTTACTGTACCTGGATTGATCCAAGCCTTTGTATTTTGTTAATTTCTTTGATGAAAAATGTCCCATTTTTAGAGATTCACAAGCAGTTAATTTGTCAGGAAAACACTCCAGTAAGCATGCCATTGTTTAAAAGCTTGGGGTTTTGCTTAATCATGGTTCTATTCCATGTATAAATGACTTGGGAATTCTAGGATACAGTACATTCATCTGTAGAATAAGGACAGGTGGAGAGATGTTGTTTAACTATTTATACTTTGTGGCCTTTCTCCAAGTCAGAAATACTCTTGCCAAGCTGCTTTTTCATCTGCAAGATAAAAGATGTAGATTCTCTGTATCTTTCTTGTATCTTCCACTCTCTGGGTGAAAAAGTAGCACTTGGGATGGTGTCATGGGGTCTGTACTAGCAGTGACTGACCAGGAATGGGATCATAGTGGATAGCTAAATGCAGATGTTTGACCCAGGACTCAGGTACATTAGTAAAGAAAAAGCTTTTTATATGTGTTATAACACCGTGACACCAGATGGTGGTGTGGAGTTCTGTCTTTCGCCAATTAGCGTTCCCCACATCAAATGGGGTGTGCATGTTGCGAGGTCGCGGGTAGACCCATTGAATCACGGTGGCAGCTCCTGGCAGTTGGTCTGGCTTCGCCTTCCCAGGTTGGGATACCTGTGGACTCCACCTACTCTAGCAGCTGCCCAATCCCAGCTGGGGAGGTGTTGCCAGGGGGATTGGCCAGGTAGAAGGAGGGATTATACAGCACACACAATAGAGCTTGAGTCATGCCTGGGAAGCGGTCGTTGGAATCAGAGGTTCCCCACCCTCCACTCCCTCAATTGATGCTTACTTTGCAGGTTTAACCACCTTTTCCCCACAGCCACACAGGCACGCAGGCGCTGCTATGACAAGGTTGCTGTTAAAGGGCCGGAAAGGAATTTCCCTGCATTGGCAGGTTTCGCCTTTCCCGTAACAATTCGTCAGAACGTTGGCGGTTGCAGGCCTTGGGCGGAATCCTTTAGTCATTTACAGGATTGGGGGGCGTGGGGCGGTGACCCCTGCCCCCATTGTGGTGGCAATAACAGGGTTCCCGTTAAAGGGGTCTCAGGGGGAGGCATTGACCATACGCCCAGGGTCGTCACTGCCCTCCCCTTCCAGCGGCAGCGAACATAGGGGGGCGGGCTATCTGCTTGACCATATGTTCTCCAGACTAGCCCACTTCCCAATCATGCTGGATAACCCTGAAGTACCCAGAACCCCGGCTGGGGGGCTGTGAAGGATAAACGCCCAATGCCTGAGCCAAGGTCTTCCTACAACTGAATATTAATAAAGTTGTGGCCAATTTAATCCCATAGAACGTTGTCTTGAGTCATTATTTCCCTCAGGGGCTGCCCCGGGGTACGGGGGACTTTGCCTGGCCGCGCAACATGATCTCCCAGTTTGAGGTTTGCAATGCGTTTTCCTGAAACACTTTTTTGATGTGCAGCAGCTTTTTTGATGTGCAGCAGCTGTGAAAAGGGAAAAATCTTTGCTAGGTATCATTCGGAAAGGAATTGAAATTGAAATGCCATTATACAAACTTATGGTGTGACCTCACTTGGAATACTGTGTAGAGTTATAGCAATCTCATCCTGAAAAGGATGTTGTGCAGTTGGAAAAGGTTCTGAAAAGGGCAATGAAAATTATCAATGGGATGGAGCAACTTCTCCAGAAGGAGGGTTTGCAACAATTGGGGCTTTTAAGTTTAGCAAAAAGGTGAGGAAGAGGCAATGTGATGGAAGTGTAGAGAATTATGCATGGTATGGAGAAACTGAATAAAGAATACCACCCCTCTCTCATAAGCATAGCTGTCAAGTTTCGGATTTGAAAATAAGGGATCAGCAGTCTCACCTATCCTGGGGACAGTCACATGTCAGTGGTGGGCGGAGCCAGAAGCAAAAGTGGGCGGAGCAGCAATGTAAACTCCAAGTGAGCTCGGGCTCAGAGCGGAGCAAATAGGAGGGCAGCCATGTGCTCCGCGCGATGGAGCCCCATCGTCTTCTTGTCTGATCCCATCAAAACAGGACAGGAAGCAGCAGCTGCTCAAAGGCAGCCAGGCTCCGCCCACCAGCTAACCCTATTGGCTGGCTGAGGGGCTTGGTGGCAACGGACAGGGGCTGATGCAGGGGGAGGAATACACCCCCTGTAAGCATGGGAAACAGCTCCCACTTGCTTTGAGGGCTGAGGCTTTTCTCTCTAAGTAGGCGAGGTCTTCCCACCCAGTCCCTGGCCAGCAGGGGAGCTGCTTCCATTAAAAACGGGAAATTTAAGGGAAATAAAAAATAAGGGAGAGCAGCGGGAAACTGCTTGAAATAAGGGAGAATCCTGGGGGAAACAGGATACTTGACAGCACTGCTCATAAGACCAGAACTAGGGGGCAGCAATGAAGATTCAGGACAAACAAAAGAAAGTGCTTCTTCATACAGCTAAACTATGGCATTAACTCTCTGTTCTGCCTCTGCTATTGGAGCCAGTTTGTGCTTCCAAAGCCAGGAGAGTCTTATCATGATGGTTGCACAATGGATAACAAAGTTTTGTTTCCCCTCATTCTTTGAGTAGTATCACACCAGCCCCCCCAATGTGTTGCTTACTACAGAAGCAAAAACAGATGTCCTTAAATTGATCTCTAGGCTCCTGGTGCTAATTCAACAAAGGCAGGTTTACAGTTGTGCAACCCTTGATAAAAAAGAGCAAAATCTTACTATAAGTGGTTAGACAAGAAACGGGAAACATTGTCTATTGTAAATAGCTGATATGTGGGATTTTTTTGGGGGGGAGGCTGTATGTGTACAGCACCAGGTGCAGAAATAAGCAAGGGACATTCACACACTTTGTTCCCCATCCAGGTAGTGATATGCATGCAGAAGCATTTTTCACCTACTCCCTTAACTGGAGCAGGTCCACTGTCTTTGGGGGGTAGTTCGTTAAATTTGGAAGCATCTGCCTAATTATCTGCCTAAGCATCTCACCCTCATCACTTGTGCATAATTTTATTCTTGGACCATTACTGTTAATACTTTCCAGATGCTTTTCCTAAACATTTCTCCTCAGTAAGGGCAGCTAAAGGGAACAGAACAGGTGGCTGCTTAAGCAGCAAAATATTTAGCATGGAAATAGCCAGGGCCATATTCAAATAGTTAAAAGGCTTTCTTAGGGCTTTGGCAATCCAGTGTTCCCTTTGTTTAGCAGTGCCATTCTGCAACTAAAAAAATACACACAAAAAACCCCACCCATCTTCACTAGTTTTAAGTATACTTAATCCAAAAAAAATTAAACATACATGAATATTACCTGCATGTAAAATATTGTGAAACAACAAAAGTAAAACCTGTGGTAAGTTACAGTTCCTTTCATATTCTACAGATCCATTTCATTATACTGAGTATATCTTAGGAATCGTTTTCTTTCTGTTTCTATATTAATAAATACCCAACTTATAATATTGTTTAGTAATTCAGAAGGTTTGGGGGGGGGGAGTGAGGATGGCTACCCTCTGTGAATAAATTACTTTTCTGAGAAGTATAAATGAAAGTATTCTGTTCTGTTCTGAACACTGTTTAGACTGTAGATAGTTTACTGTGTTAAAGGGGGAAACCTGGCCTGACCAAAGTTGGTGACATCCATTGTACTGGAGTTCAGTTGGCAGTCTGCCAAGAGCAGTTAAACTGATAGAATTGCTGAAGAGATGAGTAGGTAATTTCTGAGGTTTCCGTTATGGCAGTTTGCTGTAGAATTCAGATTTTAAATGGAATTCAAAAGGGCAGAATGTGATAGGTCATTTTTGTGGACATTCCTTTCAAACTTATTGGTCCATAGATCTAGGCCAAATAGAGTGTGCAATTCAAGCAAGAACCTGGTGGTTGGTTAGAGGGTTCTGAATGCATAGAATAAAAGGGCAAGTTCAAGGCTGTTTAAGGGCTAGTCCAGTAGCGGCCAGCATTGCTCACTGTTGGAAGTGGGCAATGGGAAGACAACACTGCCCCACACTGAGCTCCCCTATGGTTTTGCTCCTCATCCTTCCAGTAACCGACAGCAGTGCATGGCATTGGGGAGCCATGTGAGCAACACTGCACTACCCTGCTGGCTGCTACTGGCTCTGTCATATGGACAATTTTGGGGAGAGTGTGAAGAGGGGCCAAAGAAGCAGGCCTGAGAGAGTCTGGCGCTGAGAACAGCAACAAGAAAAGGAGGGGTCCAGAATGGGGCCAGGAGCTTGAGAAATCCTTGCGGTACCAAGCAGCTGGTGAAGGGAGAGGAGTCAATTCCTTAAAGGTAAAATTACTGAAGGCAGAAACTAAGAAAGTCTGCAGGGGGTGGCAATGAATTTAGCAGCAGTGTGTCAGTGGTTGGCAGTTAAACCTGAAGAAATGGCAAGTCCCTGACCAGACATCTAGTATGAACTTCAACAGTGCCTGTGAGAGAGAACAGGTGAAGTCTGCTAAACAACCAGTGACTTAACTTAGGTGGAGATTAGCAGGATATTTGGCTAATGGTACCATTGGAGTAAGAAATAGAGTAAGTCTAGAGACCACTTTAAAGCAACAGTAACATAATTAATGTAAATGGAACATCTTTAAGGCAATCATAATAGATTTAAACAGTTATATAACTAACCTGCAAATAAATTATAATGTATTTGACTTTCAGACTGTAGTCTCTTGGACTGTTCATCTCATACAGTACATAGGTACTGTATGTGATAAAAGCTACACAAGGTATTATTTATATGAAACTAAATGATGGCATCAGTGAGATACAAGCAATTATGATAGTTGGTACTTTTAATCAATGTAATTTGTGGCATAGATTCTGCATACAGTAATAAAGTGATGGGATAAGTAAACCATAGCAGGCCTCCCATGATAGATTGTTGGGTAATGTTGCGATTGTGAACCAGCCACCATTGGTGCTATTGGTGGTAACCGTGAGATTGTAAGACCACAGGCAGTGGTGGACCTTGGGGCCTCAAATTTCAGTGGCACCTTGTGCAACACCAAACTTCTGTGCTTCCTGTGTCTCGCCTTCCATTGTGCATTATAGTTGTGGTGCCCCCAAGGCTCTGAACCCAGTGCGACCGAACTAGTTGTGCTGCCCTAAATCCACCTCCGCCACAGCCCGCCATACCCGCAAGTGTTATCAATTTATCTAGGGGAGATTAGTTTTTTCACTTATCAGGACACCCCATTATTTTATAACATCATCCAGTACCCAAATATGTCCAGTCTAAAACCTGTTCTTAAAGCAGGATGAAATCAATTAGTGAAATTTGCAGCCACAAGATGTGATGCCTATGGGCTTAGGTGGCTTTAAAGAGGGTTATAGAAATTAATGGAGGATAGGCCTGTCAGTTGATATTGGTCTCATGATAGCTTGTTGAAATCATGTTCAGAACAATGATGCAGCTAGGGCTGGACCACCCAGGTGGGCACACTATGGGCCAGCATGGGTATTTTGGGCCCACTGGGGCTGATGTTGTTCATCACATAAAATTTCTTGTCATTCTAAAACACATTTTATAGCTTGAGGAGACATCTGGGCATATACAAATACTCTGTTTCTTATGAATAAATTATCATTTTCTGCAACAAAATAATGCTTATTTCCAGATACTTGTGTTTAGCCTCAGGACAGCAGAAGCAAACTCCATTTTATTGTAGTAATAATCAAAGTATGTTTTAAATGAGTGTAACATGCAAAACAGCACATCCTCACAGTATTTGTGTGTGTGTGTGTGTGTGTGTGTGTGTAGTGGGATTGGCAAACTTTTGTTTGTTTTCTTTTATCGGGACAGTAGAGGGAGTGCCGTGTAAAGCGTAGAATGGTGGGTGGTGAGGAAAGAGAGTATGTATTGTTTACTTTGCATCATGGGCACCTAAAGAGGGCTCTCCATAAGATCATTGTCCATAATCTATCTGCATTGTGGGCCCAAGTGCAGGAAGCATGGGGCCCTGGTGTGAAGCCTCCCAAAATAGAAATGAGACGTAGGACATCAGTATTGAGTTGAAACTGGCCACGACTTTATTGATTACAGATGTAAGTAGGCTTTTGATGACATTGGGAATGCATCAGGTATCAAGCAGCCCCACCTGCTGGCTGATAAAGAGATGGGTCGATCCTAAATAGTGGGTCTCTCTATGACATACATCAGATTGGGATGAGCCCTTCAGAACTGCCACTTGGAAAGATGCTATGGTCCATTAGTCCCTGTATGGACTCCTGGATAGAGACACCCCTTCCTGAATCCCTTTAGTGGGGTGCCCAATAGGATAAAGATGGGACCCAATGCCTTATCTGCCCAAAGTTGTGAATGTTGGACAAAATGGGTCTGTGGTCTGATTCAGTAGGGCTCTTCTTAATTTATTTTGGATCAGAATGTATGTGGTCCAGCACTGATCTTTTAATGCTAACTTATATTTTAGCATAATATTATTCACTCATTTTTTATTAAAAAAACCCTATCAATGATTTATTACACCAGAGGATACGTCCATGATCAAACAAAAATGTTAAAAACTCTCTCACACCCCAAACTGTTAGACATCACACCATGATCTGAATCTGACATACTGCACCGTGTGTAATGTCAGACTAATGTAACAAATCTCAGAAGTAGGGGGATGGTGAGAGAAATAATATCATTCCACATTTAGAATTCCCATATCTCTTTATACTATTAGTCTCTGCAGAACCTGAAGGGTTTCCTAGGGCATTTGTTATCTCTGATATAACCCTTGGCATAAAATTAATTTCCCCTATGATGATATATCCCATCCATGAAATATTTCTAATCCGTTTGTCCAAATCTTTAATTGGCTGACAACACATATTAGGACAATACTTTTATTAGGCCAATGAAAAGGACACAAAACATCCGTTTGAGTTTCCTAGAACTCTTCTTCAGGCTAGATGGTAAAAAATAATAATGCAAGGGTGTATGTGTGTGTGTGTGTGTGAGAGAGAGAGAGAGAGAGAGAGAGAGAGATGTCAATCCATCCTTGTCTGCGTCCAGTAGGAGTCTTAAGATGGAATGTAGGAGGGGGAAGTAGATATTCAAATGAGCCCTGTCAGGTGCTTCACAGGTTTCAGGCCTCCTGGGAAGGAAGGCAGGCACCCCTCATCTCAGTAAATACAGCAAACTGTCACTCAGCTCTGCCTCCATTTTTAGGCAAAACATGTAGGAGAACAGGAAGAGATAGAAAATTGAATTTCTTATCCATCTGTTTTGAGACAGCTGTTGTGCATATGCAGATGATGCATTAATTAATAGGAGTACAAGAGCAGAGAAGGGTTGCAGGCAATGGGAAACCAAACAGGCAATGCACATCAGATGAAGATGTACCTGTCCCCTCTCTGTGTGTACAATGATAAGACTTGAAACACAATGGGGTGGGGTGGGGGAAATAATCTTGCTGCATTTTAACCCACTGTTGTGTAGGTAGCCTTAGTAAAAGGCAGCTTCCTATATTCCCCATGATACAGGGAGAAAGGCTGCTTTGTTCAAACACATCTGGGCGCTTGAGCAAATGGCTAACACAAAGGCCTGTCTAAACAAAAAGATATTTGCCTCCTGGTAAAGGGTAAGTAGAGAGGGGGGAGCCTGGCCTCCTGTGGAGAGGAGTCCCACAATCTGGGACCAGCCACTGAGAAGGTCCTCCTTGTGTCCAAATGTGTCTATAGAGGGTGGTGGGACTAAAATAAATACTTTCCCTGGAGATCTCATAACCCCAGCAGGCCCATAATCAGCACTTTGAGTTGTGCCTAGAAATGGACCAAAAACCAGCGGAACTGTTGTAACCATAAGTTTCTGTTCCTCCTGTAACTGGCTCCAGTTAGCAGTCTGTTCACAGCATCTTGAACCTAATGAAGTTTCTTAACATTTCCCAAAGGCAGCCTCACATAGAGCGCCTTGCAGTAATCCAAACAACATCCCTATCTCACAGAGGTATAGGATCCACCCAACAGCCAGTTCCATTCAGACCAAGGAGGAGGTGCACTGCACAACTCTCAGCTGTGACCAAGATGCTTCTAGCTATTCCTCTGCAAAGTTGCTAGCCAGCATTTGAACCCTGCATGGGCTGACTGGTTGGCAAATTCATCTTTATGGGATCAGCTCCATTATGGATACAGTTCATTAAACACTGTATATGGGTCTGCAGTGGCAGACTTTGGGCTCTCAAATTTCAGTGGCACCCTGTGAGACGCTAAAATTTTATGGCACCACCCCCTCTCTTAGCATTGTTCTACAGCATTGTTTTGGTGCCCCCTGCAGCATGGTGGCCAGTGTGACCACACCAGTTGTGTCACCCTAAAATTGCTTCTCCTCTCAAGGAGACCAAGGTGGGTAGGTGCAGTTTGAGGCAATCTGTGGGGCGTGGGATGATCCAGGAAGGAGGCTTGCTAGGATGTTCCCCTCATGAACTGGGCCAGCAAACCAGCTGATAGGGGTGGAGTGGGTAAGGATTGAAGGTGCCAACCACTTTCACTAGTATAGTAATTGGTGAGCACAAAGCACAGTAAGAAAAGTGGCTTTTCAGAAAAAAGGGGAATCCTTCTTTAAGGTTGCTGTTGCTATTTACTATTTGTCAACACACTCTGCAGTCTTGTGGTGCCTGGCTGACTTAGGGCATGTTTATCTGGAAGCAGCAGCAGCATACAGTAATGAGTGATCCTCTTGAGCTTTTACTGGCTATGCCTCTGCCAAATTATCAAACTTTAGTGTTTTATTAGCACTGTTAATTAGCTGTGTTTTCTGCAGTGAAGTAAAAACAATCTGTTATTTTACAAAACATGTTTGCTCATGAATTTTAACCTTCTTTACAGCACTGGTCTTCAACTAGTGGGTTGGGACCCACAAGTGGGTTGTGGCCTGATCCAAGGTGGGTTGCAGCAGAAGTACTACCACCATGCAAATATTTATTGGGGGGGGAGGAAATGGGTCCCCCAAATGCATGTTTGGGTTAAAAGTGGTTCTTGGCTCTGAAAAGGTTGGCGATAACCTGAAATATCATTTGCAAATCAATCAAATTACATGCTAGTTTTGCGTCATATCACATTATAGCAGTTCCCCCCTTAAACACTACATTGCTATATATTACATTACTCATGCTTCACTGGGGTCAACGCTGTTAGCTTTATGTGCCTGTCTTCAGTATTTATGAGGATATGGAACTGAGATGCTGCATTTTTTGCTGTGTTGGTACTGAGATGATTGAGTTGTTTTTATTTCTTCTCCCTGGTTAACTATTTCTAGGGTTTGATGGGCATCTTTCCCACAGATTTCTGCCATATAACAATGAGCCACTTTATATATAAGCAGCACGGTTTAAAAAAAATGATCTCCTTGGCGTGTTATGCTGACTATCTGGAGACTTCACAACTAACTAAGAAAAGAAATAAAAGTTCAGTTTGAAAGTCATCTTCATACCCCATATAGATATAACTACTACCTAGAGTGCTGGTACCACAAGCCTATAAAAAAGTTGCTTGCTCTGTAAGTTATTACAAATTTTAAAACCCCCAATATTCATGAATACATATTTTATTGGGAGATGAGGGGAATAGGAAGAGTTGGGGAAATAGGAAGAGTTCAGAAATAGATAAAATTGACAACATCCTTAGAGATGACGGTGCAAATGTCCTAGGTCCTCAAAGTAGGGATCACAGTGTATAATTTCACAATGAGAGCGTACAAAAGGAAATGCTTGCTATTTAAAGAGATCATAAGAGAAATTGCACAAAGGACATTTGGGAAGGATTTAATGTATAAGTGTTTATATGCTAATTCTAGAAGCCTGAAAGCTAAGGTAGGACAACAGATGGCACTAATAGAGAGCATAGTTACAGCGGACATATCGGAGACCTGCTGAACAATGGGATTCAGTTATCCCTAAAAAAAAAATCTATAGAAAGGATAGGGAAGGGCATATTGGAGGTGATGTTGCTGTATCTTTTCACATAGGACATACATTTCAATAAACTTGGCAATGTAAAAAAATCAACATATGATACAATGTCACCGTAAGTGGAAATGGCAGCCTCCAAAAATAAGATAGCATTAGTGACATACTCTGATGCACACACCTCAGACTAAATAAATAAATAAATAAATGGGAGGTCCAAACTGTTTGTGACAATCATTCACTTTATTCTCCCCCCCCCCTTTTTACCAAATAGAGCTGCAATTCTGCCATGGAAGAACAGAATATGATATAGCTATGAATATATGTGTGCCTGTGTGTAATTCTTAACCCTTTTCCTCTGGTATTCCTTCTGACTGAAAATCACCCCCTCCCCCACAACACCATTCTAGCTGCTTTTCCTTTTGCAAGAGAAAGTAGACAGTGCTGCATATTTTTCCCTCTGTGAAGAAAGCTGTAACTAAAACTGCTGGGGTGGGTGGAACTCAATTACCTCTCCTTGGGACTTTAAAAACAAAACAAAACGAAACAAAAAGTGGGACATGGAAGAAAACAAAATCATAACAAAATTATGAATAGTATAGAGAAAGTGGATACAGATTCCCCACCCCCTGTTATAATACTAGAACTTACCCAGTAACACTGAATGGTTCAGAACTTACCCAGTAACACTGAAATTTAGGACAGAGGGAAGTATTTCTGCATAAATTGCATAATTGACTTAAGAATTTGCTGCTGCAAGATACAATGGCCACTACTTGGATGGCTTTAAAAGGACATTATACATATTAATTGGAGGATAGTATTGTCAACAATATCATGAAGTTTGTCAACAGATCCTGAAGTTGAGGCTCCAGTACTTTGGCCACCTCATGAGAAGAGAAGACTCCCTAGAAAAAGACCCTGATGTTGGGAAAGATGGAGGGCACAAGGAGAAGGGGACGACAGAGGATGAGATGGTTGGACAGTGTTCTCGAAGCAACTAGCATGAGTTTGGCCAAACTGGGGAGGCAGTGAAAGATAGGCATGCCTGGCGTGCTCTGGTCCATGGGGTCACGAAGAGTCGGACATGACTGAACGACTGAACAACAACAAAATTGTCAACAACTTTTAGCCACAATAATGGAACCTCTGTGTAAAGAGCCAGTATGTCCCTGGGGGACAAATAACATGGGAGGCCATTGCCCTGCTTCTGGGCTTCCTGGAGGCATCTGCCTCTCGCTTGTTTGAAATACAATCCTGAACAAGATGATCTGATGTGGCTTTTTAATGATTTTTGAGATGTTCCAGTAAGCTGTTTTGAGGTCTAAAGAAAAAAGTCATCTTACATAGAAACTACTATCATTTGAACTTCCGGCGAGGACGCCATTGCGGGCGGTCGAGGGTCGTTTCGGCAGCGAGACGACCCTGGCCAGCCTCGGGGGTAGGAGCTCCGCTACCGCACAGCGGGCTCCGCTAAACCGCGGGTCGAGCGTCCCGCGGCATGGGCTCTCCAGCGAGCCCACTATGGCGCTGAACCCTTCTCCTGTTCCCCTTGTAAAAGGGGAGCGGGAGTGAAGGGACAACGGCGCCGGGCTGTGGAGGTATGCCCCAACCGGGCTGGCGAAGCGGCGGCTGCCGCCTGCACTGAGCAAGTCGTTCTACCTAATTTGGAAGAAAAAAGAAGAAACCCGTAGGCCGTGAGTATGGAGATAATTGGATTTAAAACTTTTGATAATTGGCACTCCGGGAGGTACGTTAAAAAGGAAGCCCGTTCCTCCCTTTGTTGAATGAAGGAAATAACATTGTTTCTAGCTGCTGCTGCAGTAGCGGATACAAAGTTTCTATGGAGCTTTTTGACAAGTGAGACTGACTGAACCCTTTTAGGGGAACTAAGTTGTTGGAAATATTTCTTCTTAAAGTTGTTGGATTGTAATCTTTTCACCCTGACTCCGGGGAAAATGGCGGCTGAAACTTATGGTTAAAGATGGAAAAGTACTGAAACTTGATACCCTCTGCCTACTTCTACCATGCTTGGTTTCGTTTTTAAATTGGCCTTAGACTCGGGATTGACCCATGAACAAAGGATTATTCTTTTGAAATTAGAACTGCTAAACCAGAAATTAAATTTGTTGAACCAGGATGTCGAGGAAAAGTTATATGCCACAGGAAAGACTCTTGAGAACTTTGTTAAACTGGAAGAAAACCTTGTTAGGGAACTTGAGGAAATAAAGAACAGTGACTATGCAACTCCGAGAAGATGGAAAATCCTGTTGGTGTGAGAGACCCAGGGTTAGAAGACAATTTATATCCAATTTCTGGGGTGAGAGCCCAGAAATGAAGGGAAAAAGATTTGTGAATCTACAACTAGAAGATGACTGGAATTTTGAAATGGAGATGCTGGAAGGTGATGATTTGTGTTCCCTGCAAGGATGTTTATGGACTGCGTCTGGACCTTTGGCTTTAAAGAAAAAGAGGACATTCTGGACAATGATGTTGGAGGGAGATGGAGAAATGTCTGGGGGGAGACCCCGAGATGGCGAAGGAAAATGGTTAGAAAAGGGATAGGGTGAGAATATCTAAAATATAATTAGGATGGCTCACTATGGTACCCTGAAGTTAGTGTGTTAAGAATTTAAGATTTTGAACTAGTGAAGAGATATGTGAATTGTTTATTAGCAGCAGTTTAAGTGAAATAAGATGTATGATTTGAGTTAAGAAGTAATAGGTTGTATTATGAAGTAAAAATAAATATTAAGAAGTTTGGTTAGATATTTTGGATGATTTAAACTTTAGAGATGAGAAGTTATTAAAGTAAATTAGAATTGGAACCAAAGGAGAGAAAACGGGGGAAGTCACCCCGTGTAGATTCAAAACAAGATTATTATTTTGTTGTTGTTCTAAGCAAGAAAAAGAATTATTGGTGTTTTAGTGGTGGTTTGTATTTGTTTTTCATTCTGTTTTGATTGTTGTATGTGTTGTTGTATGTGTTTTGTTGTTCTTTGTTGTGTGGAAAACCAATAAAATTCTTGTAAAAAAAAGAAAAAAAGAAACTACTATCATTTGATCAAAAGTACTGTTGAAATGGAACTGCGGGAGGCAGTGGAAGACAGGGGTGCCTGGCATGCTCTGGTCCATGGGGTCATGACACAACTAAACGACTAAACAACAACCACCACCGTTGAAATAGGATGATTCCAGACTGATCTTATTCGGTGTTTACCTATTGATGGAATTTAGAAAGACGACAGTGTTACTTCCACAGAATAAAAGCAAAATAAAAAAAGTTCTCCATCAACTTTACTGAAGTTGTCAGTAGGTGACAAGTTTGTTTATGAGACCTGAAGGCAGGGTAATAACAGAGGCCTTGCCTCTTCAACAGATTTTGTATTGCTTAAGGATCAGCTTCTCTACAGGATGTGGAAGTGAGACAAAAGAGTGAATGGGCTCTTTATGGACAATAATACCACTACCATCCCATTTTCATCTTTGAGTGTGAGTGGGATTTCTTGTCTCAGCTCTCAAATCCATTATGAGACATAGATAGGGTTGGTTGCTTTTGTTGTTTCTGGTCATCAAAATCTATTAATAGTTTTATGAGCTCTCAAACATGTCCTATGAAAGCATTTAGAAGGCAAAGTCAGCCAAGAGCTACTTTATGCAAATCTCATTGATTTTAGTGGAACAGCTTGGGAACTGCTCTTTTGGAGTATATATTTAATTTATTCTTTCTCCCTTATCTCTGACATAAAAACTTTTGATATAAGGTTAGTGTGTTTCTCCATAAACTCTTAATAATGTCCATCTTTTAGATGCTACTTATTTTTACCAGATATGAAAGTTAGTTGTGTATTTAATTAACACAGAAGTAGAGAAGAAAAACTGTGAGAAGATAGGGATTTTTGTAAATGCATCATATTAACTATAGAAGTTGGAAATCACAGTGTAAAGAAAGGAGCAGTAGTTTGGGAAATGATCGGTAGAACTAGATGTCATTCCTCAGACCTTTTAATTTCCAGAAATGTGACATAGAAAAATTTGAGGTACTTGCTGGAATTGCAGTCTACAGGTGAAATGAGTAGTGCAAATTACAAGTGAAATGGGAAATGCAAATTTCAGCAGTAAGAAAGGAAGTCTGAAACCACTTTTGGTTTACCCTGGAAATGTCACTCTTTAAGGAACTAGGATTCCTTGGGCCCATGCATGCTTATTATCATCTGCTACATCAGGCATAGGCAAACTAGCCCCTCCAGATGTTTTGGGACTACAACTCCCATCATCCCTAGCTAACAGGACCAGTGTTCAGGGATGATGGGAATTGTAGTCGAAAACATCTGGAGGGCCGAGTTTGCCTATGCCTGTGCTACATACACCCATCTGTGCAATTCAGACCATAGTATACCACACACAAAAATGTCCATTCAAAGCAAAAAAGTCAAATTATTCAAGCAATTCAAAAAATATGCTACAGTGGGAAGGGAAAAGGTCCCCATAGTCAACTGTTCAACCTGATTTGAAGGCAATGCTGAGTGAAAGCAATCCACTGACACATCCTGAAAACTGAATTGGAGGCAGCTCACACTACTCAGGAACACCGTCAGTATCATCAACACCAGAGGCATACCTAAGGGTTGGTGAAACTGGCCTACTCCAGAGGTGCAGGCCCAGCGGAGGAGGGTGCAAAAATCATGTATCAGGCTATGGAGTATACACCATATGTGTGTGTAGCGATGCAATGCCACTGTTGTGGTGAGATCAAACAAAGGAGAAACTAACTGTCCTTGCACTGTGGCACAAATATGTGTGAATTTGTTTGCTCTTCCTCCTCCTCACCTCACCCTCACTCCAAGTACTTGGGCCACATAAAATGTAGTAATTTCTAATGTGGCTATTGCAGTAAAGTATTTTTTTTTCCTGAGTGGGGTTGCTGATACAGCTCCTTTCCAAGGATGCAAAGAACCCCAGGTACACCTCTGATCAACACAATATTCACCAGTTGTTCAATTGTGTTGCAGTCTGGTCTCGATCTGTGGCAGCTGCATTTTTCAGGTATAATAGCAAAATTTTCTCTAAAGTCCGAAGTCCATTTGGGCCAGCTCTCTTATTTAATCCCTTTAGGTCATTAATTTACAAAATAAATTTAGGAATAGGAATAGGAATAGGAATAATTTATTATTGGCCAAGTACATTTTCCAACATACTTGGAATTTGTTTCAGCTACATTGCAATGTAAACATACAGACACTGTTCCTCTCACAATACAAAGAAGCAAGGAAACCCCACCCATAATTAACCCCCCCTTCAGCTATACAACTATGAATTTAACTATTTAATGGCACAAGGGAAAAAACTATTCTTGTGCCTGGCCGATTTTGTATATGAACTCCTGTAGCGATGTCCAGATGGAAGTAAATCAAGCAGATGATGACCGGGATGTAAAGGATCTGCTACAATTCTCTCTGCTCTCTTCCTAACTCGGGTAGCATAAATTGTCTCTATTGAAGGCAAGCTAACACCAATTACCCTTTCTGCAATTCTTACAGCTCGTTGGAGCCTTTTCTTGTCTCTCTTGGAGGCTGTACCGTACCAAGCTGTTATAGAATTACAGAGAGCAGTTTCAATGATGCCTCTGTAGAATTGGAACAACACTTCCTGGGACAATTTAAATTTCCTTAGTTGACGCAGGAAATACAACCTCTGGTTGACCTTTTTAATAATACTATTGATGTTGCTTGACCAATTTAAGTTATAAGA
This sequence comes from Lacerta agilis, assembly GCF_009819535.1. Taxonomy (NCBI): domain Eukaryota; kingdom Metazoa; phylum Chordata; class Lepidosauria; order Squamata; family Lacertidae; genus Lacerta; species Lacerta agilis. The sequence continues at coordinate 25,502,233 of NC_046316.1, read as the reverse complement.
AATTATAGAGCCCAGGAACTTAAAGGACTCTACTACTACAACCATGTTACCAAGAATGGAAAGTGGTGGCAGAACGGAAGAGTGCCTTCTGAAATCAATTGCCATTTCTACTGTCTTTTGGGTATTTAGTACCAAATTATTTTCGGTGCACCACGAAACAAGATGGTCTACTTCCCTCCTATACACAGATTCATCGTCCTCCTGGATAAGCTCAATAACTGTTGTGTCATCAGCAAATTTCAAGATCTTAACCGATGGATCAGTTGAGGTACATTCATTTGTGTAGAGAGAGAAAAGCAGTGGGGAAAGCACACACCCCTGGGGAGCACCGGTATTGATGGTATTGTTGCTCGATATAATTTTCCCCAACCTCACCTGCTGCCTCCTGTCCGTTAAAAAGCTGTATATCCATCGGCAAACAGGGGCAGGTAAATTGAGATTAATTAATTTAGAAAACAATTTAGATGGTACAATAGTATTAAAAGCTGAGCTAAAGTCCACAAATAGAACTCGTACATAGGTCCACAAGGCATCCAGGTGTTGCAGGATGTAGTGCAATGCCATGTTGATTGTATCATCTACTGACCTATTAGCTCAACACTTTTTGAGCTAATTTTGTGTCACTTCTTTGACAGCAGCTTTTTAATTGTCTGATGTGTGAAAAGAAGTGACCTTGTGCAAGACACAATACCACTACATTGCAGAGTAGAGTAATGGTATTAACATAATTATAATGTGAAATGCGCCAGAGGTGAATTATTTTAAAACAAATTAAACAAATGACATTCTTATATCATAAACTGCATTTAATATCATGCATGACTGTCTTTATGATAGATCTTACAGCAATATAGCAAATTAAATATACATGGAAGAGTAGCCGATGCATTCATGGGCAGATGTTTTGCATTTGAATTAAATCTGATGAAGGTGTGAAATATAAGTCATTCAGGACAAACAAGCATAATTTACTGACTATTGCAGTGAGGGGAAGGTGCCCATTGGCAAAGTAAGAAATATAGTTACCCATGATGAATGCTTAATGTTAGCAAACGAAGAAAGAAGAAGAAAAAAAGAATTTTATTTACGGCCATAGGCCCATACAAGTAAAAAAACAAAACATAGATAACAACTTGTGCAAGTGGGAACAACAGCCGCTAAAACACCACAGTAACAATAAAATACAATAAAATAGAATGGCATACTAAGCCTTAGCTAGCTTGTAGTGCTCCTTGGCGTCGCTTTTGGGTAAGGACAGCGACCAGGAACCTTGCCACTTTCAGGGTCGTATGAGTATCCTTATCCTGCAAGATTTGGGCGAGGTGGAATTCTGGTGGGGTGCCCTCTAGTTTCTGTATGATTGATCCCAGCAAATTTGCCTGTGGCACGTTGAACAAGGGGCAAGCGAACATAATGTGCTGGAGAGACTCCAGTGTCTCCTTATCACATTCGCACATGGCAGAGGCTTGGCCCTTTGAGAATCTATGTCTCAGGACGTTGGAGGGAAAAACATTGAACCTCGCTTTGGTGAAGGGCAGTCTATGGACAACAGTCGAAAGGGAGGAGAGGTATGATGGAACGCAGTAAGTTAAGAAAGAAGATAGATTGTCCTATTTTCTGAAAGGGAAACTGAAACAAAAATGGAATTACTGAATTGGTGAAATAATCCCTAAAGTCTTGGTTTAGAGTGCCAGTTTTATCAACAAAAGCTTTGAGGAACTAGCTGGGAAGGGGGAAAAGGGATGGAATGTATGTATAAGTGGCAAGGGAGAGAACTGAGGAGGAACGACTCGGCCAGTTGACAAAACTAAAGAAAATGTTATATAGAACAATGAGATATTGAATAACATATCATTATTATCATTATGATTTAAACATTGGTCTACATTGTATAGCTATTTCACAAATAAACTGTGCACCCTGTGTGGGTTGTGGGTGTGGTTTTGCTGAGCGTGCTTTATCATCTCTATCTGTTCAAAGTTGCAAAGCTGTCTACAGCAATTCAGAATGAGGTTTCATTATCAACATTATGTACGTCAGCCCACCCCACTTGAGTAGTAGGAGGCTTTTCTCTGGAGACACTGAGCAAATCTTAATTAAAAAGCATAATTGCATATCCCACTTCTCTGAGTTAAGAGAGTCCTCAATACATTGCTGGTGGCAGAACGGTACTGGTTTAAATATTGTGAAGTACTGTTGCAAGGACACATTCACATATGGCATAATTACCAATGCTACAGTACTTCTAATGATTGCATTTTATTCAGCTATGACAGCTCTCATTAAGAGTCTGGTTAGTGCAAAGAAAAGCTAGCTCAGAGTAATTAGTGGTGGAAGGAACCAGTCTCTAGTTAGAGTTACTTCTCTCTCATTCTCATTTTATATAGCTTATTTTGAAAATGCCCTCATTTAGAAGAAAGAGTAATCTTATCCGGAAAAATGTCACACACCATTTATATCAGGAGTGGGATGTTGCATGCATTATCTCAAAATTATGCAAAAAATATGTTTGATTCAAAGACTCTTACATCTTTTAGGTGATGACTTTGAACAGTGTAATGCAATTTGTAGAAATAAAATAAGGCACCTCCCCCAAAAAGAAACATTTTCAAATTATTTAGCATGGGATGACCCTAGTATTCCTTAGACATGGCAACTCAGGGCTTCCTTAATACAGTGCCCATAGAAGACCAAGCCACACATTTCATTAGTTTTTGTATTTTGCTCTTGTATATACAAGCTTTTACTTTTCACAGATCACCACGATGGGGGCCCCATAATCTAGAATATGGATGCAGGGGAAAAATCTAGCAAAAGAAAAATCTAAATTTGAAAAAGAGGTCCTCCAAAGCAAAGGGAAATTTATTTCACGTATTTATAATATACTTTTGGAATGGGAACTCAAAGGGGAAGAAGTAAAATCAGTAATGGTGAGATGGGCCCAGGATTTAGGTTACAATATAATGATGGAACAATGGGAAAGATTGTGGCAGGAGGATATTAAATTCACTGCCTGTTATAACCTTAGAGAAAATACATTAAAAATGATGTATAGGTGGCACCAGACACCAGAAAAATTAGCTAAAATGTACAGAAATAGATCCCCTTTGTGTTGGAGGTGCAATAAAGAAATCGGGTCGTACAAACATATGTGGTGGACCTGTCCGGTTATATGTGATTTTTGGAACGCTGTATATGAAGAACACAAAAAACTCTTAAAGCACACATTCAAAAAGAGACAAGAAATGTTCCTGTTAAGCATCTTGCCGGAAGAGATCAAAAAACCAGAAAGAGTAATTTGCTTATACGGTATAACAGCAGCAAGAATGTTAGTGGCCAGAAACTGGAAGAATCCAGTAGCACCAACTATAACGGACTGGCAAAATTTAATGTTAGAATATCTGTATTTAGCAAAAACAACAAGTAAAGTTAGGAATCAAATGTCCCAGGAAGTATGGAAAGAATGGAGGATATTCAAAGATTACTTAAGGAGTAATGGTATAAGTGGAATCCTAATGGCAGATGCAGACTGAACCTTTAAGGTAAACAAATAGAGACTTAAGGATGGAAAATTATGATTTGTAAATGAAATATATAACTGTACGCGATATAGGTATAATAGCTTAAAAATGCAATGAGGATAATTGGAGGTACAAGAATTTGTTTGTAAATAAGAAAAGAGAAGAATAGCAGTTTGTTTATGTTTATGTTTACTTTGTTGTGTTTGTGTTTGTCTTTATGTGTATTTGTATTTTTATGTGTATTTTTAAATAATAAAGAGAGATTTAAAAAAAAAAAAAAGAATATGGATGCAGGGGGTATTAAACTTTTGTCCCATACCAGGGTCCCTTTCTGGAACAGGGGCTCTTTGCTTATTATTTCTGAAAAGAAAAGTATTGTACTTGAGGGTAAAATATATCCTTAGTTTGGCCTTCAGTGTGTTGAGAAAGCCCTGTGGAATACTTCCCCAATTAACAATGATGCATTTGAAGAGTGTGCCTAGGGGTCAGAGTAGACACAAAGAAGCTCATGTGACCACATCATTCAGGGTGGGGGAAGGTTTTATTTTAATAGTGAAATGAGCATTAACTGAGTGGTTTGCATGCTTGTAAAGGTAAAGGTACCACTGACCGTTAGGTCCAGTCGCTAATGACTCGGGGGTTGCATGCTCATCTCGCTCTGTAGGCTGAGGGAGCCAGCATTGGTCCGCAGACAGCTTCTGGGTCATGTGGCCAGCATGACTAAGCCGCTTCTGGCGAACCAGAGCAGCACATGGAAACACCGTTTACCTTCCCACCGGAGCGGTACCTATTTATCTACTTGCACTTTGATGTGCTTTCGAACTGCTAGGTGGGTGGGAGCAGGGACCGAACAACGGGAGCTCACCCTGTTGCGGGATTCGAACAGCCAAATCAGGTAACAAGTAATGGGAAAGTTCCTGTGCTTTGATTCCTTGGAGTGCTGCTACCAATCAAAGTGAACATTACTGTGCTAGTTGGACAAGCAGTCATAGTATAAGGCAGTTTACTAGGGTCATATGAGTACACATGAGAGGGATGCTGAACCTGAGCCCCACCACTTCCTACCTCTTCCCTCAATCTTGGATCAATGTGCTGGGGTGTGGTAAAATGTGGGAATGGTGAAAGCTTCCGTGGCCTCCTCCTCCCTATATGAACATAAGTATCTTGGAGGATAGGCACATGAAAAGAAACCTGTGACTTCACTGTTGGATCTAGTTGGGCTCTAAAATGAAGGGTGTAAATGAAAGAGTTTATTCCAGAATTTATTCTGCTGTGGAGATGGTGGTTGCTGTGGAAATTTGTTGTGGTTTTTAAAACATATGAAGGAAGGTGCACCTCAGGAAAAATGTCTTTTGAAAAGAAGCCTACTTTGCATTGTAAAACAGAGCAATGTTCCCCACTCATTTGATATAATACACATTTTATTATATGGCCACAGATCCAGTAATCCCAATCATATTTATAAAAAAGATGCAACGTAAGGGGTTTATTTTATCAACTGCTCCTTTATCAAGTTTTGCTGCTCGCTCTGACAGCCCATATAACGACGGGGTCATAAACTTGATCTTGCAGAGTCTAAGAATATTGCCAAATTCACAAATTATTTTGAGTTCAGACACATACATCTAAGTAATACCTCTCTCACAGCCCCCCCCCCCCGAGTTTGCTATAGGTTGCAAAATCATTTTTGTTTTCTGTTGAACCTTGCTCTTGGGGAAGGTACTTGTTACTTTTTTTTTGGAAATAGACATCCATGTTCCAAGTCTGCATTTATGTTTTCCTTGCCCAAAGGGAAATTACTGACTCTACCATGCTTTCAAAAAAGCACTCTTGCATAAGGTTACCAGACGTCCCCGGGGATAGTCCCTGGATTTACAAATCAGTCCCCATACCAAATCCATTGAAGTTGAAAAGTGTCCCTGGATTCATTGAAAAAAAATCTGGTAACCTTACTCTTGCATCATAACAAGTCCCAGTGGAACAATTGCCCTGGGAGGGGCTGGGATATAAGCATTTCAGTAGGAAAAGTATCCATAACCCACAATTCTTTGTGATTTTTTTTAATACCTTCTTTTTCTACTTCTGATAGCATGCAATAATGACCTTTCAATCAACAGCTTCTGCACTGATTACGGATGTGAAAGAGGAAGCAAGCCAATGCAGAGTACAGAAGGAAACAAACTTGGCTTCAGCTTTTTGGCCTTCTCTTTCTACTTAATAAATGCACAGGAAATATCAGAGCCAGACCATAGTCACCTACACCCACACAATGATGATTTATCCTTTATGGCACATTTACTTCAGCAACCCACTTACAATATATAATACACTTGAAGGCCAAACTTGTTCACACTGGCTTGGTGCTGACCAGCAGTTTTCTGCAGTTGCTGATCAAGTCCTGCTTCTTGATAAATCTGCCTTTTGGTTTATAGGCACACACAGCTTATATGGCAATAAAACAAGCATGTTCATTAACTGCTTGAGCAGTGTAGATGCTGGCATTATTTTCCACATTCAAGCTTCAGTGCTGGAAACTGCAGTGCCTCCTAAGCTTGGCTGCTAGCAGGCATTGACACTGCTGCACCAGCCTTGAGCAGAAATCCCTATGTGGTGCAGAAATGATGTGCAATTGATTTTCAAGGTGGTGGTGGCAGAAAGATGTAACTAGTGGGGTCATCTTATGCCACATCCTAAGGCCTCAGGAGTCTCTCCAACCCCCTTCCCTGGACTCAGTGCTAGCAGTGAAGTAGTTAGAGCAGAAAATACAGGGTGAGTCTTTTAAAAGAGGCTCCGTGGAACATGTGTAATCTGTATCCCCGGGGCCTCTTTTAAAGGACTCACCCTGTATCAAACTGGTCTAGGTAACGACATAAATGGCAATTGCAAGTGCACTCACGGCATGTTCATGGCAAGCACAATTTTGGTTTTATTTATTCTTAATGCATGCACTCAGGTAAACCATGTCTGGGGCGAGGAATGCGTGCCTCCAGATAAACTTATACAGGGTCCAAGCATCATTTTCGAGGCCTAGTACAAACTTGTAACATCGCTACCCCCCCCACATCTTCCGCAATCACACTCTGCACATGCAGTCTTATGAGTCATGAAAGAAAGTAAAAAATCTAATTTAATACTTGCATGTTCTACATTTCTCAATTACAATATGACTCATACAGAGGCAGTTCTCTCATATCCCAACCCCCTCCCCTTTTTGCCTTTTTTGTTTAACATAATATGCAGACTGAAGAAGAGTCAGGCAAAGCTTTCTGGCTATTTTGCAACTTTGGTTGGTCCATATAAAGGTATATTTTTGTTTCTTACTCTAATGGACAATCACATTTGCAAAACGAATCATTTCACTTTACAACTTTACTTATCTGGCCTTTTCCATTGCAAAATCATGAATTACTCGTTATGTTTTTAGGCCTTTGAAAAAACATGAATCCAGAAGTGTAGCACTCTTGCTCTTTGTTGAACATTATTCTGAATGTAGTCATGCTAGTGGTAATATTACCTGGCTGTCTTCTGAAAGCGCTATGTTGGTCATGATGCATCTAGCAGCTTTTCTTCGTCATTGGTTGCCACAGACACTGTCCTTATACAGTGGTACCTCGGGTTACAAACACCTTGGGTTACAAACACTTTGGGTTACAGACTCCGCTAACGCAGAAGTAGTACCTCGGGTTAAGACCTTTGTCCCAGGATGAGAACAGAAATCGTGCAGTGGCGGCGTGGCAGCAGCGGGAGGGCCCATTAGCTAAAGTGATACCTCAGGTTAAGAACGGACCTCCAGAACGCATTAAGTTTGTAACCAGAGGTACCACTTTATTGAAATAATTTTCATCTTGATTTTATTAATCTATTTCCGTAGCATACTGCCTGATCTAGACTGCAGAAAATGTTTGGACTCCTTCAGATGACCTGTTTTTAAAGCAGTTGTTCTGATTGTCTTGTCCAAAGCTTTACAATCAATGCTCACTATAATTTAAGTGTTCATTCTCATTTGTTTGTAGGGAGGTTATATGACAGTGAGTTTTCATCTTCATTGCTTGCATGGAGGTGGTATGTCGTCCCATCAATCATTTATCCCACACTTTTTAGTGCATTTCTTTGCCGCTGTCCTAACCTTAGAAAGGCAATTTATTTTAAAAGTGGATTTGCTGTGCAAGTGTGCTTTAATTCAGTTTAAATGTGCAGACCTAAATTTCTAGAATGTGATTTAATACCTCCCACAAAGTACTAATAGCCTGGAGGTGACCCTTGTCTGTTTTGAAAAAAATGAGAGGATTTATTGGTATTCTTTTGCTTCTTTTTTCCTTTGTTTAACCACCTTACATTTTTCTGGCTGCCTGATTCGTACTTAAAGCCAGACATGGTAGTTTGAAGTGTGTGTCACAGAGTGAACTAGACATTTACTCATATAATTTTGTCCTGTAATTCCTATCAGCAGCACTCCCTCCTAGTGTTCCTGGAATCAATTACAGTGCTTTATACATCCAACCAGGTGCTCTTCCCTTTGGGTTATGCACAAGGAGCTGTAGGAATGGCAGCTTTTGAGTATGTGAGGGAGCATGCCACATAGGGAAACACAAATCTCTCTCAGTTCGCAAACTACCATGCCCTATATTAGTCTCACAAGCAGACATACCGTTTTCTAGGGAAGAGTCTGGACCAGCAACTCAGAATATCATATCCCCTGACTGAAACCCTGGAGAGCTGCTGCTAAGTGTACAAATCACTGAACTTGATTCACCAATGGTCTGACTCAATATTAGATGGCTTTTAATATTGACAAACCTAGTGATTCTTGCCATAGACACAATTATGGGAGTGCCTTTTACAAGCATGTTCTCTCCCCTGTGCTACCATAACTGTTGTGTTGGAAAGTCACTAGCAAATCATTCTTCAAAGTACACAGTGAATCTTGCCCTATTTTTTTTTTGACTGGCAAGCAGTAGGCAGCACACTTCATTTCCCTGTCACTAAACAAGTTTAGGTCATAAAAAGGTCTACTTATTTGAACAAAATCAAAGTAAATCTGCTTATGAAGTTATGATCAAAGTGAAATATGGCTGCAGGTGTTTTCTTTTTAAATTACGGATCAGCACTATGATAAATAATGTACATTCATCTCTAGCCCAAATCATCTCTTCATTTCTTCGCTCTTTTTAAAATTCACAAATCCATAGAAAATGAAAGCAAAGGAATTCTCATACGTTGGTTAGGATACCAATACATACACAGTTATGGTGTGCATGTCAAATAAGTTCTGTTTTCTACAAAGGCAACTTATTGCACAGTATAATAATTTGTAATTATTTAAAATTACAAAGGTCAAAATCTATTCAGTTCGGAACTGTACTTCAGGACCTGTGGGGTTCCAAGGCAGTGGATTATTTTGACGCAAGTTACAGTCATTAGCTGCTGTTCAGACGACATTTTTGATCCTATCAAAATGGATAAATTCGGAGTTTTATATCCTGACCAATTTTGGCAAAAAGGAACCATATGCAATGGAGGAATTTTTTTAATGTAATAAAGGATCCTCTCTGTTCTTACTGCATTACCATCTGCTTTCCAAGTGTGTCTTTTTTGCCTCTTACATGCTAACAGAGAATGATGAATTATGCTGAGTCAGTGCTTGATCAATAGCCAGACAACGATGGATGAGTAATTGACTTGGGTGCCAAGCCATCAAGTTAAATTTCCTCCATGCTTCAGCCTAATGAAACTGTAATAATTCCCGCCCCCTGCTGTTGTCATGCTGTCATCTCCAAAGATTTTTTCCCTGTTGACTTACTTCCATGTCATCAGCACTGACATTGCTTGGCTGTGGCATAGCATTTTCTTTCATTTTCTTTGTCATCTTCACGATTTCTTTTTAATGCATATTATTTTGATAAAAGAGCATTAGTTGTGAATAAAAAAATGAAGGCTGGAAAAGTATTTTCTGTTTTGAGGAGAATGGAACAGTTTTCTCTCACTTCCCTAACATAATTACAAGGCACCTGATTGGAAAATAATCTCTGGTATGTTTTATTATGCCTCATCTATGTTGAACATGAACTTTCTTCTGAGAGAGACCAGAAAGCCACCCTCTTCCAGTTTTTGTAGGAACAGATTTGAAAAAGTTCATCTCTGAAAGTGGTCAAAACATATTTACTTGGAAGTACGTCCAGTTCATTACCAGTTTCTTCAAAGTAAATATGTGTAGGATTTGAAGTTAAGGAATGTCATGCTCTTCTGACTGCTCTGCGAGTGCAAGCATTCCTGCTTGCAAAGTCAAGTGATCTTCCCTCTCCTCCCCCATGTACTGTTCTGGGAGTTCTTGCGTTTCTGAGCAGATTTGGGGGAGAGGTGGGAAAGTGCCATTGCACCAGTGTGAGCTCTTGTGTTGGCTTCTACTAGCACACTTGATTAGTTTAATTCAGGCCTATGTGTTGATGCACACTACTAAAAAGGATGAACCTAACTCATACACAAGATCACATTATACTTTATAGTTATGTAGCATAGTTTAACTGCTTGCTAACATTTCTGCCATTCCTGGACATTTTTTTCCATTTTCTCAGGATGGGTGATTGATTGTGTGTGTGTGTGTGTGCGCGCGCGCAAGGCCACATGAGAAGGTGACAACCTCTTTCCCCCTAAACCCAGCTAAATTTTCCAAATTCAGAAATGTTACCATCAGCAAACAGATAAAGTGTGAATGACTATTAGTGTCTTTCAGCACACAGCCGTATGCATTTTCCAAGAAGCTTTGTTTCTGGATGTGCATACATAGGGGATACTTATCTGTCATGCACACAATGTGTTTGCTATTTGAAAAAAAACCCTGCTTCAAATGTAATAAAAATGCATAAAAAACTTAACACCTTAAAAACGAACGATATGCAGTGCAATCCTACACTTTGCTGTTTAGTTGGAAGCAAGTCCCACTATTGTCAATGGGGCTTATTCCCAGAGAGGGGTGCTTTGGATTGCATTGAGGCCTCATTGTAGCATACTCCTTTGTGGACTAGGAACCACTTCATCAGCAATGAGACCTGAAACAGCTGCTGGGCGAAACATTTTGCAGCTTTTGGGGCACTTTAAGGGATCTGTGTACAAATCAAAGTGGCCTGTGAAGAGATCGAGGTGTGGGGAGAACTTTGTTGGACATAGAGTTTCCAGAGTGTAGATCCTTTGTATCAGACCTATACACATATAGCTTGTACATGTAATAGACTATGCACAAGGTACAACTCATATATGAAAGTCAGATGGGAGGGTCAGAAGATGCAATTCCACTTTCACCTCCAGAAGTTTGCTGATATGTTGCATATCATGAAGATAGCTTATATCATTCTTTTTCAAAAGGGAAGAGCTTCAGGGTGGGGGTGGGGAGGATGTATAAGAAGTTCAAATTTCACACACACACATTCACTGTATGCCAGAATAGTAATTTAGCCTGCAACTCTGATTAATGCCTCTTTTGAATTAAAGTTGACAGAGCAGTGACTGGCAAAATCTAGCCAGAGATGTATTGTAGATCTTGCTAATCCAGTGACCTTCACTGTCTTTAATTACCATAGCTTTATATATTTTCATTATCTGGTGTGGGTGTGGGCAGAGCACAGCAGTAGCATACCATCAGAGGCATTTAATAAGTTGATGAGTTTAATTCTCTAGTTAAGGGCCCTATACTGAAGATCCCAAATAAGGCAGTGCTGTATGTTTAGAGTGTTTTAGCAAACTGAAATGATTACAGATATAGTGTAGGCACATTTAACATGCATAAATACAATTACACATGCCTGGCTCTGGTGGCAGCTGCCGCCTTCTGGGTGACGGTTGCAGCTGAGGAGGGTGCAAGACAATGGCAGAAGGGAAGATGAGGGAGGCAGACAGAGAAAGAAGAAACCTGGCCCGCTAGGCAGTGGGGGAGAAATGAAGGTGGAAGGAAGGAGGAGTGAGGCAGACGGAGATGAAGGCAAAAGAAAAAGGTTGGAATGGAGCTGCAGATTCTGCATGTCTTTCTGTCTGCTTCTCTCTTCCTCCCTTCTAACTTTCTCTCTTTTCCCCAACACTTCCCTGTTAGTCTCACAGCTGAGGGAGCTGAGCTTCTTCTTCTTCTTCTTCTTCTTCTTCTTCTTCTTCTTCTTCTTCTTCTTCTTCTTCTTCTTCTTCTTCTTCTTCTTCTTCTTCATTGCTTGCTTCCAACTTTGTGTTTACCCCTCCTCCACTGCACCACTGCTGGAGCTAAACAGCCCACTGCCACTTCACCATTGGCTGTCGCAGCTGAGGGAGCTGGGTTGCTGTTTTCCAAGTTCCCTCAGAGAGGAGGGAAAGCAATCTGCTTTGCTTGAAGGAGTGAGGGAAGGCAGCAGAGACATGGGGAGGAGCTCCACTGGGGCTCTTCTCCATTCCTGCCAGCTAGCAGCCAGGTAAACATTGTCTATACACTGTTTTGTGTATGTGCACTGCCTCTGGAATGGAACCCCTGTGTGTGATGCAATGACACTGTATTTTTTATTTTTGAACTGTATTTATTGTTGCAGTCATGTGGCAATTGCTGATCTCACAATAGCGTGAACATGGCAAATACCAATGCTAATTGTCAGGTGAAGAGATGTCAGGTAGAGACTTAGCCAACACAATACTATGAAGATCTTGCTAAATTATATTTCCCTTCCTCTCTTGTCTTAATAAGAGTAAGAGTAACATTCACATGTAATGAGTCCAGCAGAACGAATAGATAAAGATTACTTAATCCAGAAATTGCCTTTGCTTTCAAGGATTACTACTACTGAGTGTGCTCTTCTTTCATTTCTGCCTTTTACAGTGTAATGATATGAGGTCAGAGTAACAGGCTACAAGTAGGGAAGAAGAGATGTTTCACAAATTTGATGTATCAAGGTGAATCCATTTCTCAGAATTACCATTACCTTGCTTACTCAACATTAGTTGTATTTGGGAAGCAGATTTATTACTCTCAGAAATATATCAATATTCCTCTTGCACTCTCTCAAAATAATTTTTCATCTTACTGCCTTGTCTTATGGAATCAGTGTATGTATGTTAATGTAAGTTTTACTGATCTGAAAAAATGTATAAAGATTTTTGATCTACAAGAGAAAACTGAATTGTAATTGGGAAGAAAATGGTTGTATTAGTGGGAAGAGAACCATTATCTCAATAATTCGTAGTGAGGATGTAAGCTTTAATTGACCATTAATAAGAATCTTTAATGTTAGTGCATGAAAAATGTACCAAAGTATTTAAAGTAACACTGCACTTGAAAATGAGGATTTGCTGGCATGCTTTGCTGTTAAAACCTTCCTTTGGTGGGTGAGAAATAGGGATGTAGTATGTAATTTCTATGAAAATGAAATATTTATATTACTGAGGAAGACCAAGGAGCTCCTTTGCAGACATTCCCACAGAGCCCTGTTAGTGCTCCAGGGTCTTGACCTTCTGGTGTTACTGTTCTATTTCTCAAAATGAGCTCTCTGGATCAATTTACATTGCAGTTGCATATAACACTTCATGAACTAACACTATGTAATGAAGGTACCAGATATTTCAGGTTGGGAGCTGGGAGACCAGGCCCTGTTGAGAGCTCAGCTAGTACACAATGGGTGCTTACAAGAGGTAGTGATGAGGAGCAGAACTTGGGAGAGCAGGCTATTTTGCAATAGACTATTGACAATGCAAAAATGGAAAAGAGAATAAGATGTAGGGGAAAGGTGGAGCAACCCGACTCACTTCTGGGGATTCAACAGATAATGTAGCAACTGGCTGGAAGCCTGATAATGATGGCAGCAGCAGCAGCAGCAGCCGCAGCAGCCGCAGCCGCAGCAGCAGCAACAACAACAATGACAACAATTTATTATTTATACCCCGCCCATCTGGCTGGGTTTCCCCAGCCACTCTGGGTGGCTTCCATCAAAATATAAAAAAATACAATAAAACATCAGACATTAAAAACTTCCCTAAACAGGGCTGCCTTCAGATGTCTTCTAAAAGTCAGATAGTTGTTTATTTCCTTGACATCTGATGGGAGGCCATTCCACTGGGTCCAGCAATAGCATAAACAATGAACTTTTTATAGCATTTGAAATGATCAAAGTAATCCCATAGGGTAAAGGTAAAGGTAAAGGGACCCCTGGCCATTAGGTCCAGTCGCGGACGACTCTGGGGTTGTGGCGCTCATCTTGCTTTACTGGCCGAGGGAGCCGGCCTACAGCTTCTGGGTCATGTGGCTAGCATGACTAAGCCGCTTCTGGTGAACCAGAGCAGCACACAGAAACATTGTTTACCTTCCTGCCGGAGTGGTACCTATTTATCTACTTGCACTTTGACGTGCTTTCGAACTACTAGGTTGGCAGGAGCAGGGACTGAGCAACGGGAGCTCACCCTGTTGCGGGGATTCAAACCTCCAACCTTCTCATCGGCAAGCCCTAGGCTTTGTGGTTTAAACCACAGCGCCACCCGCGTCCCTATCTCATAGGGTAGGTGGGGACAATAAGTCGTGGCAGCACCATGGATAGCTCTTAGTGAACAACATGCTCCAACAAGTGTTGGAAGTGAAGTGAAGCCTTTTGGGCCTCTGCCTGCAGCCCACCTATGCTAAGCTTCAATTCCTTTAGGAAAACTAGAGTCTTTTTTATTATTAACTTTTTTATAGATTTACAAAAGTGTGTGCAATGTCTCTCTCATATTTTTTCCATGTAACATTTTTACAGATCAGTTTTGGTTGTTGAGACATTAGGGAGAGAAGGGGGAAAGGAGGTGGGTGGGGTGGGGGGATGGGTGAGGTGGGGTGATGAAGTTTCTATTTTCCTTAATATGTGTAGGGTTTGGTGTCAGCGTTGATTGTGTAGGTTCTCTGTTGTTTGCTTGTGTTTCTTTGGCGGTGAGAGAGGTTTGGATTGGCATAGGGTGTGATTGTTCATTTGTGGTTGGCTGTGGTGATCTTTGGTTTCCTGTGTGAGTGGGGTTGGTGGGCGTTTTGGATCAGGTTAGCCATATTGATTTGTATGCTGTCGGTAGATTTTTGTCATTGTCTTGTTGGGCTGTGTGTGTGATGAAGGGGAACCATACCAGGGTGAAGATGTCTTCTTCTGTTTGTTCCCATGTCAGTTTCAGATTGCTGGTTAGTTTTTCTAGTAGGGCTGTTTCCCATACTACTTGGTACCATTGGTCCATGTTTACTCCTGACAGGTCTTTCCAGTGTCTGGTTATGATGTTTCTGGTTGCTGAGAGTAGATGGATTATGAGATCTTTGTGTTGTTAGTGGGCATTATTGTCTTGGAAGTTGTTTAGTAAGACCAATTCTGGGGTAGTTTCTAACACTTGCTTGGTGATTTCTTGTGTGGTTGTTGTCCAGAATGTTTGGGTTTTGGGGCAAAGACTTAAAGAGATGGAACAACAACATGAATTCCACTCTCTCAGACAAAATAGCCATGATCAAAATGATCACCCTTCCAAAACTAACCTACCTGTTCCAAACCCTCCCAATCTGGATTCCCCCAACCCAATTCCACAAATGGCAGAGGAAACTGCACTCTTTTATCTTGTCACACACAAAAACAAGAATAAGCACCAAATGCCTACACCTCCCCACCTCAGAAGGAGGATGGAGAGTCCACAACATAGAAGCATACTACAGTGCCAACCAAATACGTCATATAATCCCATATATACTAGAAGACGAGACAAAACAATGGATACACCTAGAAAGGGACATAATTGAAAATATCTGCACCACAGCATACCCACTCCTTCCAAACAAACTAAGAAAAATCCCCACAACACTTAACAAGTACACACAAAGCATGGAAAGCAGAAACAGGCAAAATATCCCCAACCCCATCCAGGGCCATCTTAAGCATATCAGGCACCCTGGCGCAGCCAGCGAACTCGCGCTCCTGCGCTCTGCTGGGCAACCGGAGGGTGTGGCGCGGCTGGCCGGCTCACGCTCCCGCACTCCGCCAGGCAGCCGTAGGGCGCAGTCCGGCCGGCCAGCTCCCACGCTCCGCCGGGCAGCTGGAGGGCGGAGGTGCCCTCCAGGCCATTGCGCCCTGGCGTGTTACGCCAATAGGCTCAATGGTTAAAACGGCCCTGACCCCATCCCCACTAATTCCCCTGGTCTACCATCCACTATTCCACCATGCAGCACAAAACCTCCAAACCAAAACCTGGCAATCTAAAGGCCTATATCGCCTAATAGACTTTTATAAAAATAACAAACCTCTGTCAACACAAGAAATACAGGACAAATTAGAAGACACCAAAATGCCCTGGTCAACACAACACCAATTACATGCCCTCTTAAACAATTCAACAGTAAAATCAGCAGCAACTAGACCCCTGACAACCTTTGAAAACCTCATCCTAATGACAAAGGGACGCGGCAGAGGGTTGGTATCCGCAATATACAAAATACTACTCAAAAATCCCCCGAGCTCCCTAGACACAATCAAAAAACAATGGGAGGATGACATAGGATACGAAATCAACCCCACCCAATGGACCAGAATGTGATCTAAACCCCCTTTAAATCCATATCAACAAAAAGAAGAGAACTCACCCTAAAACTAACTACAGTTGGTATCTAACGCCAAGAAAATTAGCGCTAATACGCCCAGGAACCTCATCAAAATGCTGGAAAGGGTGCACCTCCACAGGAACTAGAGTCTTTTAAAGGGTCAAGCTCTGGCCTAAAGACAAGCAGTTCTCCTGCAGTCCGTAGCCCCCTGCCTGGTGTGCTCTCTGCACTGCTAGTAAGATAGTTTAGGATGCACTCAGTTTCTTAGCCCTGAGAAGGTGCTCTAGAGGGCCTTGACTTTGATTCTATGCACCTAAGTTCTGTGGCATCTGCTTACTAATATATATATAGCCAGTTGTAAGCATGCATCTGAAAGTACACTCTTAACATAATGTGTAGATTTAGCCAAACCATACTATTTTTTAATTTTTAAAAAGATCATACCTCTGTATTTTACTGAGTTTTAGGTGCATCTTACCAAGTGACTAATGTGGAGCACTTGATTTTAACATCTCCAACTTTTATCATACATTGGGATTTGTGGCAGAAAAATCACAACGAAACATACCATGTTAGAGAATCTTACACTGGATAAATTGCTTGTCTGTATTGGGCCATAGAGCTCCAGAGAATCACTCCAGACTGGTTAATTTAGGTTGCTCTACTACACATTCAGGAATCCAGATACTGTTGTCAATTACTCATTTCTATTACTGAACCTGTAGTATGGTGAAACTCAAAATGGTAGTTATATTTTGCTGCAGGTTCTATTACCGTGGAAATGTCATTACTGGGGACGCTGTTTTTCAGTCAGAGAAATGGAAAACAGTGCGAAAACAAGCTCAAAGAGAGACTCCCACAGAGCTTAGTATGGATTAGATAAAAAAAATGGCTTCACTTCTGCAAAATGTTCTGTGTCAACAGTAAGTTTTTACACAACTGTGTTTTATTGGCAATTAAATACTTTCCTTGCAAAATCCCTTTAAGAAAGGAGTGTAGGGTTCCCATTAAAAAACTAGTGCAGGTCAAAGGGAATAGCAATTAGAATAGATTTGCTCATTATTGCCACAAATATGCTAGCAAGTTATGTTGACAGAGCAAACTTCCTTAACCCCACAACAGCATTTTGAACAATCCACTGCTGTTCAGTTTGGATGTCACCTCCAAAAATAATAAGCTTACATTCCTATGAAAACTGAAGTGTGTTCATTTGTCAAAGTTAGAAACTTTTCCCCCTTTTATCTTCTACATCCCTACAAATAACTGAAAAGCACCTGGTAATTATAATTCTTTACTCTTAACCTGTCCATATCATGTATTGCAAGATTTAGCAGGCTGTTGAAAAATGTTACGCTTACAAAAGTTTGGGTTCTCCCCACCCCCGAATTTTCCTTGTAAATTCTCAAACATATAGCTAAGAAAATTAAAGTCAGAAACTACATGCTGAATGAAACAGGAAAATATTGACTATGGAAAGTTCATTTAGATGGGAGTAATCAAACTGTTGTATATTCTATGTAGCCTGTAGTTTATGTTATAATTTCCAACACTCTAAATCTGGCAGGATGTTTGTTGCAGAGTGATTAGCTCATAAAACATGGCAGAATACTCAAGGGAGTTCTCTGTATATTGTGACTGGTGTGGAAAATACTTGTGTTTCCCACAGCAGATATATAAAGTGTAGATGTGTTGTCTGTGTCAGTCCTTGGCCCTCCTAGCTTGTATTAGGCCACTAAGGAGTTCATGTTGGATATAGGTAAGATGATGTACCTATTTGCCAGATGCAAGACGAGTGGTCATGAGTGGGTTGGAGATCAGGTACCAGAGCAGGCAAATGTGAACTCAGCAATGAGAGAAATAATCAGTCACATCATGGAGGTTAAATACTGTACTGGATTGGGCAGGCTTCAGTGTACAGTAGCTGCTTATCTCTGGGAATAGTCACCTCCAGTGCACTGGGAAGGGAAGCTTTTGGGGGTGCTTGTTTCTTCTAGGCCATCAACGTGTCACAAATGATATTAAGCTTAGGAAAAACCTTAATAGAAGTGTCAGGCCAATCATCATGGGGATCATAGTGGAGGGAAGAATAAATCAGTTGAGAAGGGGTCAACCGTTATAAATTGCTATTGCTGGAATTTGTAAAGAAAACATCCTTAAGGTGCCCTCTTGGTGGCACAGGATGGCTTGGAAAGTGTTTAAAATAAAATTGAAAGGTAATTTTCTACATATATAGTGGCAATGTAGTGAGGCATTCAAGTCCTGGAGGATGGTAACTGATTTAATTAAAGTGTTTTTGTTATAAAAGTTAATGATATGTTTGTTGAATTATGTGAAAGACTTTGAACCCTATGAAAAGCAGCACGGGGTGCTCTCCATAATGTAATAGAGCAATCCAATCTGCTGCCTTGAGAGGTTAAGATGGGGTTGGAGTTCCACTGCTGAAGAAGATGGTCACTGGTGGAGGGACCTGTTTGCTGTAGAGTCCCCTGTTATTTAAAAAGTTTTTAAAAGGAGTTTATGGCTGATAATAAAATCAAAGAGCAGCTTTGTAAAGTATCCATAGAATCTTTGAAAATGTCTTAATATTTTAAATTGCATCCGTTTTTCCTAACAGCTTTCTAATGTACTTTACAAATTTGACACCTGTGCATACAGCTGAAATAGCTAATTTCAGTTATGATCTTAGCCAGATCATTGCTTATAGTAATGCTTAGTTTCATTCCTTTCATTCTAAATCTAGAGCTTTGTTTCTGAAGTACAAGAAATAGCCATAACACCTGTGTACTGGGCTGCAACGTCCTCTGGGGATGAATTCATATATTACGATAATCACATAGTAATTATAGTTATCACTCAATATTGTAAATGCAAAACTTCTATGACAGAGTGAGTCATGAAATTATTATTACCTTAGATACATTCCAAAAAGATCATTTACATGCACACATGCACAATGCTTCCATGCTACATTGAAATGTGTCCCCCCCCCCTTTTTGGCAGTACAGTGTTGTCACTAGAGTTTAGAACTTAGACAAAGAGGAAAGCATGCTTTAAATCCCTGCTCACCTATGAAGCTCACTGGATTATTTTGGGCCATTCAATCTCTCTCATTCCAACCTAAAATCCTTGAAAATGTGAGATTAATCTCATGTACATTGCCCTTAGCTCTTGGCAGGAAGGGTAAAAAGGTAAAGGTAAAGGGACCCCTGACCATTAGGTCCAGTCGTGTCCGACTCTGGGGTTGCGGTACTAATCTCGCATTACTGGCCGAGGGAGCCGGCATACAGCTTCCGGGTCATGTGGCCAGCATGACAAAGCTGCTTCTGGCGAACCAGAGCAGCACTACGGAAACACCGTTTACCTTCCCGCCGGAGCTGTACCTATTTATCTACTTGCACTTTGACGTGCTTTCGAGCTGCTAGGTGGGCAGGAGATGGGACCGAGCAACGGGAGCTCACCCCGTTGCACATATTCGAACCGCCGACCTTCTGATCAGCAAGCCCTAGGCTCTGTGGTTTAACCCACAGCGCCACCCGCGTCCCTGGAGGTAGGGTAGTATATCATTATAATAATAATATTGCATGCATGTGTATACATACTCCAACAATCTCACATACATTCATGTACACTTTCCCTTGACATATACATTTTTGTACTCATTATTTGGTTGGAGAACTACACTGTAAAATGGAGAAGAATAGGTTGTGAAGGATAGATGACCATGTATTATTTGGGGTAACTGCAGTTTCAGTAGATTAACATTAAAATGTGAACCAAACTCAATTTCTCCCCCACCCCTACTTAGAAACATCTTTTTGAAATCAGCATGTTTCAAATACAGATTGTCACATTGTATTTAAGATGTGGGACTGTGTTTATTGTGATGGTGGCAGTGAGTAGGTGTGTGTGTGTGTGTGTGTGTAGAGTTTAAGCTCAATTGAGTGCATGCACCTGTCTTTGGCGTTCTCTGGATTGCAGTATTTACTTCCTCTCAGGTGAGTTCTATGAAATGTGAGCAAAGCTAGGGGAAGATAAGGGTCAATGGATTCATCCACACTTTTGTTTGACCTGTATTTTGATTGTATCATGTACTGATTAATTCCCCTGGGTCTGAGAACTTTTCTCATTGTTCTGCATCTGTGCCCTGAGAAAAACTTACCCAGTTACCAGATGTGTAGACAGTCTGAAGAAATCTTGCTTAACCGAGCTTTAGTTCAGTGGGTTAGATTGAATTTGCACAATTCACAGCTGTGGCACAACAATAAATTAATTCTGGGGGAATTAATTAGTATACAATGCGATTGAAATATGGGTAAAATGAAAGTGTGAATAAGCCCAAAGGCTTGTGATGGAATATTAAAAATATACACTTGCTCTAAGTCAGGGATTGGTTAGTTGCTGCTACTGTGACTCTTAAAACACACCACTTTGGAAGCAAGTCCCATTTATTTAAGAAATTTGCATATCCTGAATATGCATGCACAATCAAATGCAACTTTCTTCCAAAGTTTATGTGGTCAAGACTGAGATAATAACCCACAGTTCTGAACTCAGTCGCTCTAGCAGCTCTGGTCTAAAACAACTGGGCATCTGAATTTCCTTTATTATCCCACCATCACTATTATTGTCCAGAAGTTATGGGGATATCTACTTATATTTATATACCATTACTGGTAGCAACCATTTTAGGCATGTTCAATGCATGTATGTATCACCACAACCCAGAAGTGGCCAGAAAAGGGAGTGGGGGTGTAGCGAGACGAAGAAGGCTTGCATGCACTCTGTCGATGTGTGTGGAGGTCAGGAACACAACCCCTGTACAAAACAGTCATTGCCTGTATATGCAGGATGCCAAGGATAAATGCACAAACTTCTTGATTAATTGCATACAATGAATGAAAACATTATGTTTTTGAGAAAAGTATCTCTCATCTCTTTAGTCTATGCTATGTCGAAACAGATTGCCTACTGCTATCTCATACCTAGTCTTATAACTCACCTCCACTCTGTATATATCTGCTGTCCTCTCTCCCTCACCTCTGGCTCATATCTCTTCCTCCCCTTCAGATGCTGATTCACTTACTTGTCCTTTCAATGGCAAACAAACATCAAAAAGATCCAGGAACTCAATGAGTCACATTATGCGCATCATGTCCTTTTATCAATGGGCCATTACCAATAAGATCTCCAGCTCAAAGTGTGGGCCAATTTTTGTAGGACCGACATTACAACTGTATGCACATTTACTTGGACACAAGTTTTACTGTTCAACAGGGTTTACTCCCATGTAAGTTCAACAGGGTTTACTCCCATGTAAGTGTGCACAGAATTGCAGCCTGATTCCCAAACCCATTAGCCATGTAGGTCTGTTTTGAATCTTATTGAGTGTAGAATGCTCCATGCACCAACAAACTGCTTTTGAGCAGCTACTGCTCACTAGGTAGAACGTCTGACTTTTACCACATCAGTGTAAACTTAAATTTGGGAGATTGATGGCACAGTGAAAATAGAAGGTGCCTTGTGGAGAGCAGTAATACATGAAAGCATTGCAGCCCCCTTGTTATGTCACATAATGCAGCAACTCAGATACACAAATTTGAGCTACCAGAATTTGTTAATCTCTGTACTTTAATTTCAGTTCAGAGGAACTATTTTATGACTTGGCTATGCTTGGGGGGATTTTTGATGCTGAACAGTATGCCAGTCTCATCCCTCCCATGCCAATCACAGGCTGCTTTTGAAATTCCTCTTGGTTTCAAAAGTGGTTTGCCATGTGAATCGGATAGTTGTGCTTCTGTTCAGGAAAAACAAGCCTGATGTCTTCTTGGATACATAAAACTAGCTGCATTCTGGCCAAAGATATAATGTGTCGATTTTTAGATGTAAACATTCCACATCAGGAAAATTTTTGTCATTACTAGCAAATATGGTAGAGAAATGTTTTTCTTTATATATGTTTAATGAATAATGTGAGGCTATAAAAATTCCTCATCTCATTTCAGAGTCTTTAGAAGAGCTAATAAGAAAGGTTTTCACCTTGCTTAAGTGGGGGATTCTGCATTTATAGTGCCAAAGAACCACTTTTGTAACATTTTCAAGGACCATTAGGCATTCTTCCAAGAGTAAAACCTTCAAGGCTATGATCACCTCTTCCTGATGGAAAAAGATGCAACATTTTAATTGCGTCTCTCTAATGCATCTACAGAATTAATAATAGCCCCTGTGACTTACTTTAGAACAAAACTGCTAACAACTGAAACATTTCACAAAGTAAAGCAGCACTTAAAGAAATGATCTTGTTTGGTTGAACCATAATCTTAAAAAATGGATTCCCCCTCCTTCCCTTGCAATTAGATAATTTCTTGTGTGTGTGTGTGTGTCTGTCTATGTGTGTCCATGTCTGCATGCTTGCAGGCACACAATAAGTAAAAACAACTTTTACATGGCCATTTGGTAGAGTTGTTGAAGAACAATAGATTAAAAAAGCAATACTGTAATTAATTTCTAAACATTAAACATTAATTAAAACTAAGGCTGAGCCAGAACCTTTGTGAGGTTTTGCAATAAAACCCCTTCAAAAAGGTTAAAGTTTTAATCACATCAATGGGCAAGTTAAACAAAAATTGCCCCCTTCTCCATGGCAATGTGAGAAGTGTGTGGGCCCTAACTTAGGTCATAATACACCACCTTGATTTTTATGTATGTCTGCAATTCCTGAGTGGTGTGGGACAATCTGAGTGGCAGGAATGGGTACTAGGTAGGAAGGAGGTCTAGATCTGTTGGGCAATTCACCAGTAGTATGTGGACATCAAGAGCAAAGGACTCGACCAAAAGTCCTGGACCAGTAGAGGAGTGGTCCAGTAGAATCCTGGGAAGAAGGAAACAGATCACAAGACTAGGGGAGGGAACTTCCTTTGCTGCTGGAAGCTACTGAACCATTATTTTTTTATTTTTTCTAAAGAGAGGGTTTTGAGGTGAACAGGGAGAACATACATTACATGTGCATGTAGTGTTGGGTTGGTCCTAATTAAAAGCCACTGCAAGTGTTAGCACACAGAAAAATCATTGGAGAATTATTATATGCTACTCAGCAATATAAATGGAGTTAGTAGGGGCATAATTCTGTCTATTTTAAATGGCAAACAGATATCTCTGTGTAGTACATTTTGCCATTTTACACAGAGTACTCTTTAAATTTGCTTGGCAATAACAAAGGGGCTTCCCAGCATTAGTAAAAGTAGCATGATTTGTTGCACAGAAATTTCTTTATACAATATACTCAATGTACATTATCATCCATCCCTATGGAATATTGTTTGGGGTGCCATTTAGGGAGAATGGGGGGCACATGTTTCTGACTATGATTATTTTTTAGGAGCTCAGAGATTATATCTCTGGTAATCATGAGGTATAAACCATTAATTACAATAAATGTTTCTAAAATAATGTTGGATATTTTTCTTTAATTTAAACTTGGCTTTTGAATGTTGTTGTGAATCTGACCTCCCCACAAATGAAATCTTTTTGCACTCCTCCACAGAAATGTGGAAGAGAACTTCTGATCGTTAGTGCACAGAAAAGGTATGTCAGCGTATTTAATAACAAATGACCGATACAATTTTCAGTTCTTATTGCATGTGTTGGTTAAGAAATCTTAATTAGAAACCAGTTTGTGGTAATTTAAATGGCTGAAAGTATATATTTAGAATTTAATAAGAATCATTCAGAAGGCTCAAATAAGCCATATTGCTGAAAGGCTCTTTAGATGTCCTGAATGAAAGACTGACATAGAGAAATACAATTGCTAGACATCATTTCTGTCTAGTAAGTATACTATGGCCTCTGAAAAATTAATTTGGCCCTTGCTTCAGAGAGTCAGCTAAATATTCAGTACACTTGACAGTAATTAGTACCGTACATTTGTCACCAGTCATAGGGATGCAAGCAAGGCCAGCTTTAGCTGAGCTATTTCCTTGGATTAAATAATGTGATGTTTCTCTAGCTCTTCCATATAGACCCCACATTGCCCACCCATCCATATACAGGGTTCCCATATACATGTTTTGCCTTCCTATGTGCTGTTACTATGCCTTGCAGAATGTGTGGGGACACGCGTTCTTTGCTATTTTTAAATAGAGAGTGACCAGTGTGTATACATACCGGTACATTCCCTTTCATACAGACACTCAACATGGATTGGCCAAGATGTATGGGCAACACTTGCATTGGTGTCTACGTTTGTGGGGGGGGGGGTTTATTCCATGACTACCACATTTGTCTCCTTTCATGGATCAAGAGAAACTATGAGCTATGCTGTGCAGGGCCACCCAAGATGGACAGGTCATAGTGGAGAGTTTTGACTAAACTTGATCCAGCTGGAGAAGGAACTGGCAAGCCACTCCAGTATCCTTGCCAAGAAAACACCATGGACATAGACAACAGGCATATAAAAGTTATGACGCTGGAAGATGAACCCCTCAGGTGGGAAGGCATCCAACATGCTACTGAGGAAGAGCAGAGGACAAGTACAAGTAGATTCAGAGCTGATGAAGTGGCTGGGCCAAAGCCGAAAGGTCACTCAGTTGCGGATATGCCTGGAAGCGAAAGGAAAGTCCAATGCTGTAAAGAAAAATATTGCATAGGAACCTGGAATGTAAGAACCATGAAGCTTGGTAAGCTGGATGTGATCAAAAATGAGATGGCAAGAATAAATATTGACATCCTGGGCATCAGTGAACTAAAATGGATGGGAATGGGCGAATTCAGTTCAGATGACCATCATATCTACTACTGTGGGCAAGAATCTCATTAAAAAAATGGAGTGGCCCTCATAGTCAACAAAAGAGTGGCGAAAGCTGTACTGGGATGCAATCTCAAAAATGATAGAATGATCTCGATACGAATCCAAGGCAGACCTTTTAACATCACAGTAATCCAAGTTTATGCACCAACTACTGGTGCTGAAGAAACTGAAATTGACCAGTTCTATGAAGACTTACAACACCTTCTGGAAATGACACCAAAGAAGGATGTTCTTCTCATTATAGGAGATTGGAATGCTAAAGTAGGGAGTCAAGAGATAAAATAAACAACTGGCAAGTTTGGCCGTGGAGTTCAAAATGAAGCAGGGCAAAGGCTAATAGAGTTTTGTCAAGAGAACAAGCTGGTCATCACAAACACTCTTTTCCAACAACACAAGAGACGACTCTACACATGGACATCACCAGATGGGCAACATCGAAATCAGATTGATTATATTCTCTGCAGCCAAAGATGGAAAAGCTCTATACAGTCAGCAAAAACAAGACCTGGAGCTGACTGTGGCTCAGATCATCAGTTTCTTATAGCAAAATTCCAGCTTAAACTGAAGAAAGTAGGAAAAACCACTGGGCCAGTAAGATACAATCTAAATCAAATCCCTTATGAATACACAGTGGAAGTGAGGAACAGGTTTAAGGATTTAGATTTGATGGACAGAGTGCCTGACGAACTATGGATGGAGGCTCATAACATTATACAGGAGGCAGCAATGAAAACCATCCCAATGAAAAGGAAATGCAAGAAAGCAAAGTGGCTGTCCAGTGAGGCCTTACAAATAGCAGTGGAGAGAAGGCAAGCAAAATGCGAGGGAGATAGTGAAAGATACAGGAAATTGAATGCAGATTTCCAAAAAATAGCAAGGAGAGACAAGAAGGCCTTCTTAAACGAGCAATGCAAAGAAATAGAGGAAAACAACAGAATGGGAAAAACCAGAGATCTGTTCCAGAAAATTGGAGATATGAAAGGAACATTTCATACAATGATTACCATAATAAAGGACAAAATTGGAAAGGAACTAACAGAAGCAGAAGACATCAAGAAAAGGTGGCAAGAATACCAGAAAGATATGGAGGTCTCGTACACCCCAGGTAGTGTGGTTGCTGACCTTGAGCCAGACATCCTGGAGAGTGAAGTCAAATGGGCCTTAGAAAGCCTTGCTAACAACAAGGCCAGTGGAAGTGATGATATTCCAGCTGAACTATTTAAAATTTTAAAAGATAATGCTGTTAAGGTGCTACACTCAATATGCCAGCAAGTTTAGAAAACTCAGCAGTGGCCAGAGGATTGGAGAAGATCAGTCTATATCCCAATCCCAAAGAAGGGCAGTGCCAAAGAATGCTCCAACTACCGCACAATTGCGCTCATTTCACACGCTAGCAAGGTTATGCTTAAAATTCTACAAGGCAGGCTTAAGCAGTATGTGGACCGAGAACTCCCGAGAGTTATTAGACTTAGTTAGACATAATTAGTCATTTAGAATTATGAGAATGACCCCCCCTCAAACTCATACACTCCCCTTGCTCCTCTGGTTGGAACATGAGTTGGGTAGATTTTGCTTCCATTTAAAATTAAATGCAGCTTGCTATGCTGTCCAAACTACTATTAATCTTATTTCTGGTTAATGGAAACAAGCCATTTTCAAATCGTAGTCTATGAACTTAACTATTCAAAGTTAAGACTAATGACTAACCTTATCTTAGGGTGTAGACACTGGTTAGGGTATACACACTGAAAAACTGATGGCTGTGATTCTAAGCAAGCAAACACATGCGGAAAAAAACTACATTACATTCAAAGGGACAACTTAATGGGCACAACTATGAGAGATATTTTGGGGGGGTTGTGGCATTTGGGAAAATGGAGTACTGGGGAAAGGCTAGAGAGTGCCTTCCCAGTCTTTTGAGATGAGGATCCTTTGGAACTAAGTCCAATCTGCCATTCTTAACTATCAACTTGAGGTTAAGGTACATATTATAATATATACCTATCCATGTAGCAGATGTTGAAAATTGTTCCATATGACAGCAGCTTAACACTCAGGCTATCATTTTGTCAACTGTTTGCCATGCCAGTTGCCTCTGGCATGTGGTGAATCTCCGTGGCAGCTCTAGCAAAAAATAAGTGGTGGATATATATTAGCTAATCTATACACATGTTAAATGGCTCAGAAGTACTGGAACAATGACAGCAGCACCAACATCCAGCAGCCATTGCACAGAAAAATCTGAATGCAATACTTCTTCAATACTTACCATAATACCTAATGAATAATGTATTATAGTTGCTAAAAGGTCAATAGCTAAGAAATTACAATACAAAATAACAAATTAAGCTGCTG
Source organism: Lacerta agilis (assembly GCF_009819535.1). Lineage (NCBI taxonomy): Eukaryota > Metazoa > Chordata > Lepidosauria > Squamata > Lacertidae > Lacerta > Lacerta agilis. The sequence goes on along the minus strand of NC_046316.1, from coordinate 25,475,022 downwards.
AGGCTTCTGCAGCTGGTTTTTGCTAAAGATGACCTGAATATTTCTTGCACTCAAATACTTAACACCACAGCACTCAAAGTACTTATGAGAGCAAAAGCAAAGCCCGCTTGCTGTGTTCAATTTTTTTAATTTTTTTTTTTACAATCTGCTAGGCTGAGATTTCTATTAGACACCATTGGGCTCAAAGCAGAAGCCCTGTGGATCAGACACTCAAGCCATGTGCTTCTGTGAAGAGCGGCTTTTACTTCCTATATTCTGTCCTGAAGTCTCATCTTAATGGGTATTTACCACAGGCTGGGTTTACAAGTTGTCATATCCCAATAAAGATAAAAGGTAGCACAAGCCTTGGTCCCTAACATATGTGAAACAACAGGCATATTTTTCCTCCCTTGTTTATCAGCTGAACCCAAGGTAGTGGGAATAGGCTACTATCCCTTCAGCTACTAATGGCACTTTGCCAAATACTAAGGAAGAAACCATCAAAGAAAACTTCCTAGGACATACAGTAATGTGTTGGAGCACACTAGCTGTAGTAGCCTAAAGTCCTCAGAATGAGCAATGGATTTGACTGAATCCCTTAAAAAGTAAGAGTTGGAGATCTGCTCAGCTCCCTGGACTGCAGTCCACTTGCATTGCAGTCATATTACCGGGTAACTTGTTTTGTTTCCAAGCTGATCTGTTTGCAGAAGGATGCAATTTTTGGAGGGCCTTTGAGACAACAGCTTCATTCAGATGTAATGAATGAGAATGAGCCCCCTCCCCAGCTTGTGTGCTCCCTTCCCTCTACCAGTGCTGTATGGAATGAGTGGAAGCTTCTATAGCCTTTTCAGATCAATCACAGCTTAACTTTACAATTGGAATGCTGCTGCCTAATAGGATTGTTTGTAACTATGTGTGCATAAGATATGAATGCAAAACTCTTAAATACATATTGACTAGCTTAGCCATTTTCTGTCTTCACTAGTCTTTCTAAACATATTTGACTAATAGATGTAGAGATTTGCAAAAAAAGAGAGATCAAATAAGTTTGAGCAGTTCCTCTTACTTTAGACTTGTGAACCTTAAAAGCAGTTATTGAAAGTTCAAGTAAAACTGTAGCTGTACTTGATCTAGATTTATTTTGACTTGCAACCTCAGTGACTGTGAAAGCTATTTACTGTCTTATAATATGCAAGGCAGACATCTAAGGCAAAAGTATTAAGGTATGTGGAGATATCACTACAAACAAGAATTATTAGTATACTAGTATGTTAAATGGGCCACTCCCTGCACAGATATATATTGACCTACGTGTCCATTAGGAATAATAAAGAGGATGGCATAGCTCTGACATTGTCTGCCTTTCCCATTCTTCAGTTTCTACTTACCAGTAATTGCACAATAAGAAGTAGACAATGAGATCAAGCTTTGGCTTTTGGTTAATTGCCTGCCAGTGTTATGTATAGGTGAAGGTCCTATATTGCCCCATCTGTTAATAACATATGGGTGGTAGCAAAGGGCAACCTATAGTACATTGTATTTACGGTATGCTTTTGGTCTTGGGTGGAGTTTTTTTGGGGGGGTGGGAGTTTTGTATGTGTGCACAAGGAGCAACCCATTTAGTAAGAAGGGTGTGTGTCTCACTAGGTTATGGTGAGGGCCGTCTTTAGCAGATGCGGCGCCGGGGTGCAAATATCCGCCAAGCACCCCCAAATATCCGCAGATAGTGGGGAGCGTGCAAAGCTGCGCACTGCCAGCCATGGGAGGGCACAACTCTCCCCCATGCCGCTGCGGGAGAGCAATCCCCACAGAGGCAAGGAAGGGAAGTTGCACCCCTCTCAAGCCTCCTTGGGAGGAGAGCGATCCCCGCAGAGGCTTGGGAGGGAAGCTGTGTGCCTGCCAGCCATATAGTTGGCGGGGCGCAGCTGGCGGGCATGCAGGGAAAGGGGAGGCCGCCAGCAAAGCTGCACAGCTCCCCCACTTGCTGGGGCACCCCTGATAGGCCGGCGCCCTGGTGCGATGCACCACTAATCCCTATGGGAAAGACGGCTCTGGTTATGGGTCCATTCAAATTTCTGCACCAGTCAACTAACTGTATTGGTGATGCAAATGGTGCTGTTAGAGAGAAGAACTATGCAGTACTTCCATTTTAACAGCATCTTTGAGCAATCAGGTACTTCCAGTGATGTTATATGCTCTATACTGACTGAAAATGCAGTATGATGAGTAAAATTGAAACATAGGCTGTATTTGAAATCAAAGCTTAATAATTCAGGATTTTCCTGTGCTGACCAGCACACAGCCCCTTCACTCCCCTTCCTTTCTACAAAAAGGCTTCAAAAAAAAAAAAAAAAAAACCTGAGCAGGAAACTATGGTTAATGACTTTCAAACAAGTCAGGACATTAATCCATGGTTTAAAGTTGGCTTATGAAGCCTGACTTTATTTTTGCACCATTAGCCATAATTCCCAGTGCATTTACTGAGAAGCTGTGGTTAACTGTCCTGAGGTGTGATTGTGGCAACCAGGTCACAGTCACAGTGACAAGTATTTCTACTGTACATTTTTACCTAAAAGGAGGGGGAATCCCTGTCCATTGCTCAGCAATCTCTGTAACCATACAGAAAGAAGGCATGTTTACTAACCATGAACTTCCTTGAATTTCAGCGGTGCCATGTGCAACATCAACATTTGGCATCGCTCCACATCTTGCAGTCCATTCTAAATAATAGCCATGGCGTCCCTGAGGTTCTGCAGCCAGTGCGAGCAAACCGGTGGCGCTCCCCTAAATCCACCTCTACTCCTTGTTCCTGGTTCCCAGCTCTTGGTTCCCAGCTCCTATGGCTCACCCATGACAATTTGTTAGCCTATATTATAACTACTGCCTCAAGCATGGTGTCTTCTGTACAAATCATATGTTCCCTGCCATTCACTTACCTATTGAAGTCTGTTGTCTTTTAAACAAAGGGAAAGGAAAGTATTCTTACTTACCAACTTGCTTTCAAGTTGCCTTTCATTCACTGAGGCTGGAATAGAAACTGACAGTATGCCTAGAACCAGACATGGAATTCTCTGGTGTTTCTTATATGTATCTGTTATGGTTAGTACTTTGCTGAGTACTTTCTCTCTCTTCTAAACCTAACTCCCCGTGAATAAGTCTAGTCACTGATGTGGACTATCATGTGGCTGTGTAGCAGGGGAATAATGATATTTGATCCTGCACTTAACCAGTTATTTTTTTCCCTTTCAAATACACTTCGATTTTTATATCTTAAGAAAGAAGTCATTTGGAGAAATTGATCTAGGATCACACCTAAATCAAAGACTTTTAAAAAATTGTTGCAGTCAACGTACTGATAGACTTTTTGATAACAAAGCTGTTATATGCAGCTTGCAAAAAAGAAAGTTATATTCTGAAAAGCACATTATTTCTTTTCCACACATTGGCATAAAAACCATGTGAAGGGTTTGTTGTTGTTGGACAGACATAGTTAATATGCATATTCAAAGGCATTGTTTGCAATAGTTGAGCAATTTACAGAGATGACAGCAAAGTATTAACTGAACACACTGTATTTTCATATAGGATGGACTACATTTTGTGGTTTTGCTTTTCCCCTGCTCTACATCTCTCCTATTAGATAATGTAGCTATTGTTTTTGATGAAAGACAAAAGATTCAAGGGTAGAATTGCTTCTTTAATAATCTCTTGAAAAGTGACCTCTATAGAAAAGAGCATTGCCCACTGGATAATTGACTCTTTTGTTCTGCAGATACAAGATTTTTCTTCTTCAAAAAATTGTCTTAAGTTCACTGAAGCAGCTTATGAGAATTTTCTAGGAACCCCATTTATTGGGTTTATGTTGCATAATTTAAGATAGAAATTTGTGAGTTAAACTGCTGTTCTATATTCCACATTAGTTGCTATTACAAAATTCCCCATAGAAATTAGGGACCTAGGAAAATAACTATTTGTATGTAGAGTATTTTTTGACAACATAGTGCTAGAATTTGTATAGCTAAATAAACAGGTATGAGTTCATTCAGCAAGTCAAAATAAATTCCAACATCTAAAGGAAATAGTGGACTATAGCACTAAGATTTCAATATCCTCTGTGTAAGCTTTAAATAAAATGAATGTAGTGAAGTTGCTCAATAAATAGAGATTTTCATATGCTAGTGCTTTCTGTTCTAGTAAAGAGAAGACTTTGAAAACTGCTGGACACAACACTTAGAATCTGTTAGAATACAATAATTAGCCTCATTTAATAGATGCATGATTAAAAGTTTACTGAATGATTGTGTAAGATCTCAATTTTTGTTCTATAATGTTTCTACTCATTTTAATTACAACAAACACAAATAAAAGCTAATGAAACCTGATTATATTATTGTAATTTTTCTGTGCAGGATGTAAGATTGTAAAATATTACCGTATTTTCTTCTAAGCTGCTCTTTTTAGCCTTGGTCCATGCACGATCTGAGCACGGGGTGACTGCCCAGTGGTGCAGGGCCATATAGTGTGTGTGTGTGTGGGGGGGGGAGCTGAAGTTGTGTCTACCCTAATAAGTCCTCTCAGGATCTTGCAGGATGACCATCTTGGCTGGACAGGGCCTGATTTAGGTTTGATGAGGCCCTAAGCTACTGAAGGTAATGGGGCCCTTTATATGTGAGCAGGCTAGCAGGCAGAGCCCATTACTTACATCAAAGGAGCCAACACAAAACAAAACAATACAAAACACTGTTGCTGTAGTTATTTTATTTGTTTTTTATCTTATATTTTGGAAATGTATATCCATTTTTTTCCTTTATTTTTTTGGCCCCCGTCCCCACAAGAGAGTGGGGCCCTAAACTATAACTTGTTTAGCTTATACGTAAATCTGGCACTGGTCCTGGAGCATCTGCTCTCTTGTCCTGGAAGGGTGGGGCCCGAATTCACTTCAGCTACAAAGGCTGAGGCTACTGAAGAGGCCAAATACCATCTTGGCTGTCTCTTAGTGCAGACTCAGGTCATTGAGCCCAAACTTGCATTTCATAGTTCAAGTGAGTGTAGAAATTTAACAAGGTCCAAGTTTCTGCTCATAGGCATATTCAAGTTATTGCGAAAAGACTGTATATTTTAAGTGCATTACTCTAATATAGCAATGTTACAATACTGCAGAAGAACTGGTTCAGGATTTTTTTTTTGTACTGTTGTCATTCAAAGAGTGCTAACTTTTATTCACATCTGAGTGCATACTGTTTTAGGAGTGCAAGATAAGCTTCGTCTTCTTTTTAAATGTTTTCAGTGAAAGCATAGTTGCCCACTGGTTATCCTAGTTGAATTGTACTTTCAGAAGCAAAGTGACGACATGAAAAACAAAACCTGCAATTTTTGGATGCTGTGTATTTATGAACCGAGACAGTGAAAACTAAAGTAACTGGAATTTTGGCTGTTTTTGGAATTTATTTTAGGATGAACTAGCTTGTAATACTTATTGACACCTCTATAAATCTGCTTTTATTCACATCAATAACTTATAACAGATCTTGCCTTCAGGAAACCTCAGAAATTCATTCTTTATGGCCAGCAGGGTCACTAAGAAGGATACAGTGGCACCTCGGGTTACAGGCGCTTCAGGTTACAGACTCCGCTAACCCAGAAATAGTACCTCGGGTTAAGAACTTTGCTTCAGGATGAGAACAGAAATTGGGCGACGGCGGCAATGCAGCAGCGGGAGGCCCCATTAGCTAAAGTGGTGCTTCAGGTTAAGAACAGTTTCAGGTTAAGAATGGACCTCCAGAATGAATTAAGTTCTTAATCCGATGTACCACTGTACATGGGTTGGTTACTGGTAGAACAGTGACACCTAAAATATTTTTGCATCATGGCTTTTTATTGACACAAGTATTTTTACAGTCCTTTCATTTAAAAAACCAACACATTTATTTTATTTGTGTCAGAGGTTTAGAAGCAGTGATGTATTTATAGCATTGGTTGGGGAAGAGGTATTAACATGAAGACAAAACAAATTTCCACATATGAGAGCAAGGAGTTGCAATGAGTCATAATGTGTTGCTGAAGTTTTCTGAACCCACTATAAGGATAAGAAGACAAGTTTCAGGCAGAATCAGTCACTCCAGTAACTACCTTTCTCATCAGCAAGAAGCTTGATTTCTCTGATATGCATCATCTTTGCGCTATATATTCAAGGAAAACTGCTCTGTGTATAAAACTAAAATGGGCTTAAACTGATGGGAGTGCTGTATATGCATAGGTTAGTATGTGTGGCTTGCTGCTTCCTTGGTACTAAATCCTACTGCAAACTCCTACAAGTCATTAAGATTTTCATGGGGAGGCAGAAGGAAGATTAAGCACTGCTACCAAATAAAAGACTTCCAAAGTGATTTGGCATTGTTTTAATTAGTGTAGCTGCTAAAAGTCAGTTTATTGTCTACTATCTGTGAAGACAGTGTTACCAATGGAGTTTGTTAACGAACACAAAGGAGAACAGTAACTGGCTCCAGGAAATGTGACAAACGGCCTGAATCTCTGTGCTGCTTGTTTCTTTCAAGAAAGAGGAATGGGGGTCTAGTAATATAATTGCTAGAGTACAATGTCATAATCAGCCTTAAGGGTGGTTGTTTCTCTGAACCAAAACCACATACCCGAGAGAGCTTTTCATATAAATAAATACCCATGTATTGGTATGCATTCAACTTCATTGAATCTTCTTGCTGATAAACGATCAAAACCCTGCTGCTGCATTTTTCAAAATCTCCTAATTGTTAAGCTATACTTGCAACTGAGTTTATTATTATCACCATTTGTTACAAAATAACATTCTGTACTTGTACTTCTGCAGTGAAAAACAAGTATTGAATTAATCAAAAAAGATTCCAGTTTCATCCAATACTCTTAGATCAATTGAGGATGTGCAAAAGTTGATGTCAACAGGAGAACTGCAATGAAGGCATTTCTTGTACATTGAGTGTTAGATATCTTTTTAAAACCCTATATCAAAATACAGTATAATCTATTCCAAGAGCATGTAGGGGACCCTCTGTTTATTTTAATTTCTTCTTCAGAAACTCTAATACTGTCTGAGGATTGAAAATTGGACTCTTTTGGTTAGTAATAGACTATGTGGTGCTTGGAATAAGCCAAAGTTTATTATTGGCTACAGTTTGTGGTTAGCAATGAGAGAGCTTAACCATGAGCCTGGGTTTGGATGACACACTGTCAATTATTGGCTTAGCTCAGTGTGGCACGAGAGTAAAAAAATACTAGAGGAACAAAGTAGTTGTGAGCTCCTGTTTGGAGGCCCACCTGTGTGCGCAGTCCTCGCAAACTAGTACTGTAGTTGTTTTAAAATAAATTTATGTAACTAATTGTCTGTATACCATATATTGCTAGATGCAGGGCAGAGGGGACAAAAATAATATGAAAGACCTGAGGAAGACTTAAATGCAGCGATTTCTTTTTATGGGCAGAGGCCAACAGCGGTAATAAGAAGAAATAAACAAGTGAAGCCTTTCCTGGAATGGTGATAGAATAATAGGAAAAGCTGTATTTGCTGAAGATAATGAGGACTAAACTACATGTGATGTTGTCCAAGAGTTGTTGTTTTTTTAAGCATGCTCAGCTAACTGTCTTGAGAAAAAGTAGCTCTGGGTCCCATATCCAGATATGGGGTGACAGGTGGGTGAGTGCCTTTTTATCTGTGACAAATAGCTCCCTCCCTCCCTGATATTTGCTATCAGAGATGCTGTTTGCAGTAAAAGCGTGAATTATGTGTCATGTAGTGTCTGTTCATAAAAACTGTGGCAATTTTATAATGAGATCAAGAGAATGCTGAGTACTGAAATGAAGCATATTATCCCCCTCCCCCAATAGAATCTTATTAAGGTGGTTTCATGAAGACAATCTAACAACCTTCTTTTAAAATATTAACTAGTTACAACATTCCTTCAAGCGTGTAGGCATTGAATGGCTGACTCCATTCAAGTACGCTACTCTGTTTTTTTAGGTATTCTGTTTATTCAAAGGTGCTATTAGCATTGTTATTGCTTATGCTTTTACCAGGTACAGTTTATCTACAGGATTGTCCTTTATACAGTGAAAGTGAAAAAATGCCATCTTTCTTTGAAAAGATTTCAAACAAGTCCATGATGGAACTATAAAGGCAAGATTAAAATTGCAAAGTGATCTCTCATCTGCACTGTGTACAGTAGTCCTCTATTCAGTAATAAAGGATTGTTTTTCTTATCTTCAAGCTGCAATATAGATTCACTGATGCATGAATTGCTGAAATAACAGGCATTTCTGGAAATAAATGTGCTCTGATTTGTGCATTGGCTATGCCTTGTAAACACATGTGCTGTCTGTGTCTAACCTTATACACCCTTCTGTTTGCATGGAGTAAGAGAATAGATTTTAATTTGTGATATTTGTAAGAATTTTAATCTTACACAGTAGGGTTCTAATCACAATCCTACAGATCTTGCCATTTTAATATAATGGGTTTTGATGTTCATAAGCATTTCCCTGATTTTAAGAGGTGGAAAGCAACAGAGTTGTTGACCATATTTTATTTCAGAATTATAGCTTCATAATAGCTCATCTTGGCTACTTTTCATCCAATACAGTTAAATGCGAATGATACCCCTATGTTTAGAATTGGCCAAATGATGGTGCCTTTGTAATATATCTGGGTTCAGCCTTCTAAGGTTTAGAGTTTAATTGGGCTGGTGGGGAGGAGAGAAGGACATACCACTTTGGCTCCAGCCCCTGTTCTCACTTCAGCCTTTCTGTATGTAGTCTTCCATTTTATTCCTGCTCTTCAGAGGCTGTGCTGTCATATACAAAGACGTAGTTTAAATTCAACAGACACAATGCTTCCCCTTAAAAAAAAAAGCTAAGGATGCAGAAAAATTGTGGTGAGAGCACAGTGATTAAGACATGTGAACTGAGAACTCTGAAAAAGCATATTGGGATTTTTGTGAAGGTGGCAAAGCAATGAAAGATTTTTTCACGAGCGTTATCTGAAACCCTCAACATATCTGGTAAATAGGTTATGAGATTAGAATTCAAAAATTTGATTTGTGCTACATTTTGGTTTTGACCATGATGATTTTTATTTGCAAATGACAAAAAAGTTCAGAACGCTACTTGAATTTACTTCTGCCAAATTTTCCAGAGATAAATTGACAAATGCTTAGTACTTGGCTTAGTGTTTGTGAAATACTCTCAGAGAGCCTGAACTGCAGCACCTCTAAATGTTGTCACTGCTGCCCTTGTAACAAGCTAATATTTTATACTGTGACTTCACCATGTTGAATAATCAATATTTTATGACAAGATAAACTGGGTGAGGCAGAGCTACTTAATATAAATTATTATTTGGACTATCAAAAAATCTCTGACAAATTCCATTACAGGAGGTTATTTAGGAAACTACAGTAAATATGAAGTGAAAGGTAAAATATTCATGTGCATTAGAAACTGCAAATAAAACAGCAAATAAAAAGCACTATAGACAATTTCTGGGTGCAATCAATATCTTGGGAGATGAGCAGGTTGATGACCACTAGCTCTACCCTCTGGCCTTTACACACATGTGGGAATATGTTTGGGAATATGTTTTATTTAGGATTATTTATGCTTATGTTTACTGTGTCCTTCCACTTTGGAAGGGAAAGTGAAAGTAAGATCCAGCAGGCAATTTACTGTCTGGATCAGTCTGCGGGACTAAAGGCTCCAATTTTGTATTTCAGTTAATCTGCTTCCCGCCCAATTTAGGGCAGCAACAGAGTTGTTATTGGTTGATGTATTGATGATGACGTTGCTTACTCTTCTCAATAAAAGGCTGCCGCTCCCTGCTTGGAGTTAGTTAAGTTAGGTTAAGTTAGTGGTGGAGAATGCGCAGAAAAGCCCAGTGAGAAGAACGTTGCGTGGCAAGCCTAGGCAAAGCGAAAGCGAAACCATCCACACAGGGCAGCTAAAGCCGTTTCCCTCCAGACTGCAGTCTCCGTAGTTTTATTTTCATTTTTGCTTTTAAAGTCTTTTATTTGGCCGTTCAGTTTTGGCCACCTTTAGCCTTATTTTCCTCTTCGGAGTTTTTGGACCAGACAGACGCTCGCAATCATCTACGAGGCAATCTTCACGAACTCACAGAACTCGAAACCTTCAGATTGCAGCCAGCGGTTCTCTTTGTCCACGGCATGGTGGGAGCTGGCTCCGGAATTACCGGCCGTCCCGTCCGCAGGCTGCCTACCCCCGCAACTGGTGCCCCGTGTGAGGTCAACTTCGTCCTGCACACGGGAGGCGTCAGCAAAGAATCCCCCCCCCACACACACCTTGTACCATGTGTGCAGAGGCTCTGTGTAGAAGAGCCATTCAATATCTGAATATAAGTGGGCATAGCCAGATGGTCCAATCCTACTCCCTCCTTTTCACATGTTAACTGCATAGGGTATGTGCTTAAGAAAGCATAGTTAGTTATCCAAAAGGAGTCATCTTACAAAAAGTGCCTTTAGAGGACAAACGTTTCTCATGACTTCAGCTACATTCTACCTGGACACCTGCTGCTATTTTGATAATGATCAGCCCCACCTCACTTCAGTTGATGCTATTTGCATTTGGCACATTAAAGGAAAAGATGCATTTAACATCACAACTAGTTCATTTCTCTAGGAAAACACCGGATTGATTTCCAGGACTTTAACTCGAACAATATACAAACAAGGTATTATTATCCTATCAGGACTTAAGCTTGCTTTTGTATAATTAGGATTCAGATTAATAGGGCATCAGTCATTGAAGCATAGAAGGCATCTAATACTAAAATTAGATTCCTTTGATGACTGGTTTATTATTCTGGTCCTAACTGCAATATTGGTGACTGTGGGAGTTTTAATCCATTTACTTTAATGAAAAGAATACAGTAGCTTGTAAGGCAATGCTGTTTTGTTGACTTGCAGGCCGAACAATATGTTTATCTTGAAAGTCTGCAAGTTGCTATCATTTGTATAATGTCTGACAAGCTATATGGAAAGTCCTGCAGGTTTTTCATAGTGATTAGAAGCATTACTTAAGGAAGTATTTAATTTTATGAGCAGCTGGGGCCCTCATCTTGAATAGTGTTAAAGCACACAGGCACTTCTTTTCACAATTTTAATTCAATTAATTCAGCATATAAAATACATTTAAAACTTGTTTACATTTCCATTTAATTTTAGTTGGGGCCAAGCATCCAAAATCCTTCCAAATTAATAAATATGCATAATTGTTAGACTGCATTTCCCTTAATTATCATTGTGCAAGTCACAAGCAAAGGTCTTGTTGGAATTCAGTATTAAATTACAGTAACTGTAAACAGGTGTCTATTAAAACATATGCAACCATACCTTTCACTTTGCCTTCCTGCAGATTAACTCTCCAACATTTGAAATATATATTCTTAAGAAACAACTTACAGGGCAATCCTATATTCACCTTACGGTCAGCTGAGATGCCTCGGGATGCAGAATAAGTGCCACTGCATGGGCAGAGATGGAGATAACACCATCCAGATGCTGCTTACACAGCCAAACTCTCCTGACATGCTGGCAGAAAACACTACTCACATAGTTTTTCTGTTAGTGACAGTCTGATTTGCAATTACTGCAAAAGGAAGAGAAAAATCTGTTCCCTACCTAGAGATTGGGGTGTGGGAATGGGAATTTGATTCGCTTCACATTTAAAGGCAAACTGTACCAAATCCACACTATATAAGACAATACCGGTATGCAAACTGAAACAAAGTTCATGCCTTTCCAATTTTGCAGTGCAATTTTTTACTCAAGTAATATGTTAAAAAATGTAATGTTCCACATTTGTGGAGTTACTCCTTTTGTGTGGCGGCACCTGTGCTCTAGAACTCCTGCCTATTGACATTACTCTGGCATGTCCTATTGTCAGCAAGCTTATTCAGGCAAACGATTCAGTGACATATTTGTTTTATTGATTTTAGCCTTGTTTTTAATGATGATGATCTTATGTAAATTATTTTTAATTGGATTGCGGATTTTAGGCCATGTTTATCCGTCAGTTTATCTGCACACTACTTGGAGATTTATTTATTTATTTTTAACAATAGCTTTTATTATTTTTCTAAATAAATAAGTTTTGAATTACATACAGTAGAATAAATGCTCAATGAAGAGGGAACAATACAGAGCTCCCCATTATCTCTATGGGCGTATAGGAGTCCTTTGGGTTACAAAATTTTACTCTTCAAGCTAGAGTCCACGTTCAAAAATTAATATTTTTAGCAAGTAAATCAGAGAGCAGGTAAAATTGTTGGCCCCAGTCCAGTTATAGTTCTTACTTAAGTCCTGTTGATAACATAACCAATGAGCTTCAGTGGTTTTCACAGCTAACTCATTCCTAGGACCTAAAGAGGAATTTAAGTTTTAGCTGGATTGAGGCCATTTTCATTTTAAATACCCTGCATTCATTTGATTATATGACGCTTATTTTGTGACCTTCTTGCACTCCAGCCAGCACTGCTACTGAAAATAAAATCATACATACTTGTGAAAAATGAACAGTAAGGAAAGAACTTTGCCTTTACAACGGACTCCATTCCCATTGGCTGTGCAAATTCTGCACCCTGAGATCATTAACAGACACCTCCGTGTTTGTCAAATGCCTGTCTTCAGTTAGAAACAGGAATGATACGGGTGGAGGCCAAAATTTGGATACAAGCATGCAGTCTATGGCTGAAATTACACCTTAACTCGCAGGGCCTGGCCCTGCTGATACTGAAAGAAAACTATTGATTGTCCTGGATCAGAGCCATTGAAACAAGTTATTAATTATAGGCCTTCAGCCAACTCACCTCATCTCCTGTGATTACAATACAGACAAAAATATAGTCAAACAGAGGATAATTGACATTGAGAGACAAAATGATCTAAATAAAGTTCCATCTTTTCCGATAAGGGAAGAACAAAGATATTTGTCGCTTCCAGCTGATTACCTAACCCATCTAGAGATAACATCTCACAGAAGGGTTTTCACTTTGGCCAGGTTCCATATTCTGCCATCAGCGGTTCTATATGAGAAGTATAGACAAGTCTCCTTAGAAGACAGACTCTGCCCATGTAATTCTGGAGAAATTGAGACCATTGTCCATGAATTGATTGAAACAGAAGTTGTAGAGGATAAGGTTACCACTGCTATTGGGCCATTGTTGCTGTATTCAGTGTTACCACCGTCAAACCCACCAATGCTTTCTAATGAAGAGTATGTGCCTGTACTGTTAGGTAACATAGGCTAATGGCAGCTAAGCTAATAAACATACACTATGCTCAATATCGTCTCTGTTAAATGTACTCTAATTTGGCTACAGTGGCTCAGATTTGTCTCTGGTCAATGGCCCTTTATGTCTGACCTTATTACTAATACTGTTGTAATTAAAGCCATTATTCTGTCCCAGGTTTACAAAGGGAAATTTGTTTCTCCAGGCTCACTATTTTCCGACCAGAGTTGTTGCTCATTCATGCTATTTGTAGACCATAGGGAATACTATTAAAGACATGTCTGCTTTCTCAAGTGTCCCCAATTCCAGATGCTTAGAGGCTGCATCTCTCACTACTTCATGCATCCCCAGAAAATGAAACAATCAAATTTCCAACCATCTCTGCTTCCACAGTGAATAGCAGAAGCAGAAGGGTTGTGCCAAGGAGGAAGGCAAGCCCTGGTCCAGCCAGAGAAAGCCTGTCTGAGCAAAACTCTCTCCAAAGGGCTCCAGTTGCATTCTTGTTGTTGTTGCTGCCACCACTTTAGACTACACTATGTCAGGACTTTTGCAGTGAGGGTCCTGTGCAAGCTCTGCCCCACCAGGCAGGGTTTCACCAGAGGCACCCAGTCTCATACACCCCTATAGCTGCCTTTGTCTGTCCTTGAGAACACGGTGGGGTGTCTATCCTGCACACTGCAGTCGGATTGGCAGAGACTCCCTGGCTTGAGGCTGGTCAGCTGCAGACTAGACAGGGTTACTCATAGTTACTCTGTATGAGGGAGGGTCACTGAAGTGACGCAACCTCCCTGCAGAGGTTCAGAACCAGGGGAAAGGTTCTGAACTCTCTCTTGTGCTAGCGCCTAGTGTTCATCCCACAGCACGTTGCATTTGCATGTGAGCCCTAACCATGGCCTACAGGCTGAAATGAAGCAGTAAGACCAGGCACAGGACCTCCCAGCTACATGAGGCCCTACTTCTGTGAGTACTGTGGTATAAACCTGCAGGAAGGGAAAGTGCTAGTGCGGTCATGTCCTACTTGTAAGCTTCTCATAGGCTTCTGGCTGACCATTGCAACCACAGAATTCAGAACTAGATGGCTCACTGGTCTGATCCAGAAGGCTCCTATATTCTTATGGATACTTAATGTATTGGCCCGAATATAAGCCACACCCGGATATAAGCTGAACCTTTAAAATTGAAGGGGGGGGGGACACCCGAATATAAGCCACTCCCTTCCTCCCTGTTCCTGGCTGCATACGGGGGGGGGGAACCATGCTGCATTGCTGGCGACCTTTCCCCTTCCTCGCTCTCTCCCTTCCCAACCTTGGGGAAGAGGATGGGGACTGCGCGTGAGGCGGGTACCGCTTTGCATGCTCCTGGTGCTGTTTGCCCTGCGTTCCTGGCTGCATGCCATAAGATAGCAAATATAAGCCACACTTTAACTTTTCACAGTCGAATTTGGGGGAAAAGTGTGGCACATTTGGGCAATATGGTACATGTATTCTGTAGGACTTTATTATGAGGCTGGATCTACACAGATAGAAAAAAAACACTATGAAAATGCTATAAAATGCAATAAAATATATTTGTGACCTGCCTTCGAGCTTTACAGCGCCATCTGGTGTCACATTTTTATAACACACTTATAGCATTATAATTGTAGCTGTGTAGCTGAGTCCTAAGTGTCTAAATTTGGGGTGTCCCTGATTTTTGATACCAACCTCACTCTGGTGGTTCAGTTTTCACTGTTTTTGTACACAACAGTGGGACCTAGAATGTTATTTAAAATAAGACACCACCATGTGCCAAATATATGTGTGGTGTAGTGGTTAAGAGCAGTAGACTCGTAATCTGGTGAACCGGGTTTGCGTCTCCGCTCTTCCACTTACAGCTGCTGGGTGACCTTGGGCTAGTCACACTTCTTTGAAGTCTCTCAGCCCCACTCACCTCACACAGTGTTGTGGGGGAGGAAGCGAAAAGAGAATGTTAGCCACTTTGAGACTCCTTCGGGTAGTGATAAAGTGGGATATCAAATCCAAACTCTTCTTCTTCTTCTCTTCTATATGGGGGAATATCATATGCAAACCCCTGCCTGTTAACTTCTCTAAGCATGACTTTCTCCATGACTATTACAGTTGTTCAAGTGGAAAGGTACTTCAGAATCCATGGTCTAGAATGTCGATAAGGGTGATCTTAGAGGCAAGTCTAAATCCTGGCTCTTTGCCTTTCATTTTAGAAATTAAGCACTGGCCCCAAGGCTGGACTATCATTATGCTCCTGCTAGTTAGCAAACACACACACACACACACGACAGAGAGAGAGAGAGAGAGAGAGAGAGAGAGAGAGAGAGAGAGAGAAAGCCTCATTCCAGAAAGATGCAGATTGCAACACTCTGATTAAACTCCCCTGGAATTGTCCCATTTACCCAAAGTGCACTGTGGCCCTGCAGGGGAGGAAAAGTCCATGGATAATTCAGCTGCAGCTCTAAGAGAGCCTGTTGTAAGCTTGCATTTTAATGAACCAGATCAGCTGAAGAAATGTTGTCTATGCACTGCAGCGTAGCTGTCTGCTTGTAAACTAGCCTGTCGATAAACAGAGATCTTCTCTGTCCAGAGCTTCCATCTCCCCCCTCCTCTTTTCAAATACGTTTAGAAAAATACATGTGAAAGGAAGACGCCTCTTAATAATTAAACTACTGTGAAATTAGCCCTGGGCAAGTCTGCTTTCTCCTTCTAGGGTAAAGACATGTCATGGCTATGACTCACATGTCATGACCGTGGTAAATCATTAATGTAAAAAAATTAAATTAAATTTAGTTGAAATGCGAAGCTATGGCAACACCCAAGCTGTTGGGAGCATAACCAAATACAAGTTGTTTAAGAAATCAAATGCTGCCTTCTCAGCTAATCAGTCCTTTGCTGTATGAGGTCCCCAATTCAGTAGTAGTGCAGACATTGAGCTCTACGTTTGGTCATTTCTTTGAAACACTATTTGAATATGTTGCATAAAATTTGTTCTGGTGGCACAGGCTGCCTGCTGCCAGTGTGCATTTTGGCAATATTGTTTAATATTAGCCTTCAGTGGGCTGCTTGATTGACTAACCCATATATCTTTTGTTCCCCAGACAAAGCAGTTCTAGCTAAGAATTATAAGGAAAAGGTTTCAACTAAAAAGAAGCCCATTCTCTTTTTAATGAATGTAACCTTTTAGCACAGACCGGTTCATTTTTGAATGCATATGAATAGCAGTGGTTAATAGAACAAAGGGACTTGCACCCATGAGCTCTATAATGCACGTACCACCGTATTATTGCACTTTGAATTTTAAGAAAGTCTCTCTCCTCTCTCTCTCTCTCTCCTCTCTCCTCTCTCTCTGTGTGTGTGTGTTTGCACACACACACACACACACACACACGCATGCCTGCAATCCAGCAATAAAAGAGAATATCTACATTCCATCTCTGTACATAGCACCAGATGTAATGAAACTGCAAATAGCAGACATTACTATTATATAAAATTATAGGCATGGAGGGAGATGGAATTGGATCTCTGTTCCCTTTCCCTATTAAAGCACAGGCATACAGTTCTTGATCTAAAGAAAGTATTTCAAGGACATGTCCTCCATGTATACAAGACATGCACTGCATGGCTTATTATTCCTGAACTCAGTTCTTCCTCCCTCCTCCTTTTAACTTAACAAAACAACTAAGGAGAATCTTTCCAGGGAGGAAACAGTTTGCTCTTCTCCTTACAACAGGGGTGGCTAGCCTATAACCCTCCAGATGTTGTTGGACCACAAATCTCTTCATCCCTGACCACTGGCCATACCAACTTGGTCTGATAGGAGCAGTTCAACAACATCTGGAGGGTCCAGGGTCTTTATCCCTGCTTTAAAGACCCTCCTAGCAGCACTGGATTTAGGACAGTGTGAGTGGTTTCCCTGCACAGGGTACTGAGCCAAGGGGCTGCAAAATTTAGAAGATCCATTTGGGGGTGCCATATTACCAAAGTCTGCCCCTGCCCTCCACTCTAAAATATGTGTCTGTAGTTTCTCAGGTTGATGACTGCTGCACTAGGTAATAGTCCCAACAATTTATTTGAGAGCTGAGTGAAGGATTATAGCTGAGGGAAAGGGCTGCAGCTCAATGGTAGAGAACTTGCTTTGCATGCAGATGTTTCCAGATTCAATTTCCAGCATTTCTTGGTAGGGCTGGTGACCCCTACCTGAAATGCTATAGAGTCACTGCCAGTCTGTGTAGACAATGCTCCCCTAGATAGACCAATATTCCTTGGTATAAGGCAGCTTCCTGTGTTCAAATGATGCACAGAGCAAAAGCAAGTACCTTTGGGTCCTTCCACTTCCTTCCTCAGTTCACATGACTGAGGCCTTTTGTGGAAGATTTTGTGGAAGAATGAGGTGGTAGAATCGAGGAGCAGGAGAGTGCACTGCACCACTTCTGGTTGTGCAAATACAATTTTTCAATCCTCCCCCCAATAATTCTCTCCCTGAAGGTAAAATGCTAACACATCTGGGAAGAAGGGCACAGCCCAAACTGCAGGGAATTTGGGAGCAACTTGGGGCAAAAAGGCTGTAGCTCATTGGTGGAGCACATAGAATCATAGCATCATGGAATCATTGGAAGGGACCCAAGGGTCATCTAGTCCAACCCCCTGCAATGTAGGAATCACAGCTAAAGCATCCATGATAGGTGGCCATCCAACCTCTGCTTAAAAACCTCAAAAGGAGAGGCCTTTCCACTGTCAAACGGCTCTTACTGTTGGACAGTTTTTCCTGATGGAATCTTCTTTCTTGTAATGTGAAGCCATTGGTCGAGTCCTACCCTCCAGAGCAGGAGAAAACAAGCTTGTTCCCTCTTCCATGTGGCAGGCCTTGAGCTATTTGAAGATGGCTATCATGTGACATATTGCATTCAAAAGCAACCCCTAGCATCTCCAGGTAGGACTGGGAAGTACTCTTGCTTGAAATCCCAGAGAGCTGCTGCCAGTCAGTGTCAAGAATACTGAGCTAGATGGACTGACAGGCTTTCTCAGTATATGGCAGCTTCCTGTATTTCTAAAGGTGAACTGATTTCTTTCCCTTCCCATTGAGAGGGGTCAGTTGCTGGCAACCACAAATAATGGCTGGCTGTTAAGCCAAGACCAGATTTGTGGATTCCTGGACACAGAGAATGGAAGCATGTCTCAAATTTATTTCCCTAATTCCTCAATAATGCACAGCATTTGCTTGAGGATTGGCCCCAAATGCATTTGAGCTGTTACAGGAAAGGCTGCCCCTTAGTGGAAGTGGCCATAGCTCAGAACACATGTGTTGAAGCTGATAGGTCCTTGGTTTCAGTTCCTGGCAATGCCAATCAGGGTTGTGAAAGACTCCTTTCTGAGACCATTGAAAGCTATAGTCACTCAGTGTGCACAATGAGAGCTAGATGGACCAATGGTCTGATTTGGTATCATGCAGCTTTCTATGTTCCTAACAGAATAGGAATAAAAATCCTAAACCTAATGCCAAAGGAGCAGCTAAGAGTGCCAAAACTGTCATGGTAACTTATTTATTTGCACTGGGGCTGGATTCCAACCCCACTGTCAGTGAGTGGTCAAACTGCAGCCAGCGGAAATGGCACATTTGCATGCCTAGCTCCTGCGTTGTGAAGCAGTGCTGTGCTAGGGTCACCTTTGGAGAGTGGCCTTCAGTCCATTGAATGGATTCCTAGTGAGAAAGATGAATTGTTTTCCTTGGCAAACAGGACTCCCACTTCTAGCACAAGACACCTTGTCATCCTGCAGAATCCTAGTCAGATCATAAAATAAATCAGCAAAAGCTTCCCCTCACAGTTGGTGAATTCATCCCTCCCTACGCTAATGTGGCATGTGGATACTTAAAACTCCTCAGCCAGAACATTATAACAAGCAAACAAGTTTAGAAAGGAAATCTGACATTTCCCCATGGCATGTGCTACCTATGAGCACCTACTTAGCATCTTATAACTGTGAGCCATTTATTGGTGGCTTAGTGTGACATCCCATTGTAGCCTTTCTTTCTGCTGATTGCCTGAGGAGGGAGCCGAGTGTATTTTACAGATTAACTGCTGTGACTGAATTCTGTCTCAAACAAATGTTTAAATAATGTTGGCTGGATGGCATGCTTTAGTGAGCTCCATGCACTGGATATCACCAAATTTAATCAACATCACAGGCAGAGATAATCCCGTACTGTAAAACACAAGGAGAAAAGTTATCAATTGAGGAAGGGGAGGCAGCTGTCACCAACATAGTGCCCTCCAGCTGTTTTGGACTATGATGCCAATCAGCTCCAGCTGCCTGGGAGTTGTAGTCCAAAACAGTTGGAGGGCATCATTTGCAAAGGCAGTCTTAGAGAATAACTAGAAGTTACAGTGAACATGGGGGAGTAGCTGAGTTCCCCCTTCCTCTCATGACAGCTATGGAAATTAGCTACAAAAATTAACTATGTAAAAATTAACTTTGTTATACGCACCAGAGATTCCATGGTCGTACGACGCATGCGTGCTACGTAGCAATGCTGCGCATGCACACTATGTAGCGACGCTGCACATGCCTGCTACGTAGCGACGCTCTGCCCCTGGGTGCACGTCATGTTTGCCGCTCCAGGTGCCCGAGCAGCTTCCTATGCCACTGCATTCAATATTTCCCCATAGGAATCAGTGGACATTGTTGAATTGTTTTGCAAACAAAAATAGTTGACTCATTATGCAAACTCCTGCCTAAAGAACGATTCTAGGGAATGCATTTTGTTCATAAAGTGGGACCTGCATGTACTGTCATGTTCCTACTTCACACCCATGTGGCAGCCAATAATGGGTGAAGCAGGAAACATGCAATAGGATGTCATCAAACATTAATTGTTCTCATTATTACATGCGATGATACAGAGAGGGACAGGGAAAATAGACACAGGGTTGCCCCTGTGTTCGCCATCATATCATTGTTTAAAGTCTTTTGGAAAGCTCAAATTTCACCATCCTGAATACCTGGGGAAATAATAAGGTGACTGGCTTTGGCTTATGGAGTAAGTGAAAATAATGAATGCTTGTAATGTTTTCTAACCACAACATATGCATTTAGGACCATTTTATTTACCACCTCAGTAATGAGTTTGAGCAACTAAGAATTTAGAGTGCTGAATAAGGATTTACATTTAATTGAAGTCCGCTTTTCTTTTCCTGACAAAATGTATTTTTGCACCCTGGTTGGATGTAATTAGTTCAGCAAGGCTTTAAAATAAATTGGCTTTGTTAAAATGTTGTATTTGCCATGTCAGTTTCTATACGGAAATCAAAGCATAGAAATCACTAGCTTTATGGAGCTAGGGAAGTAAACCAGAGAGGTTTATTTTACTGTTCTTTTTGCTTTCACTATTTCAAAATTCAGAATAATAGTGAACCCCAAGGGGAAAATGTTTAATTTCAGATAAAATATTAAACATACGTAACAATTATTTATCTTACTGTTATAAAAATGGCAGCTGCAGTAGTGGCTATAACAAATACGCCACTCATTTTCATCTTCCCAGGTACCGTTACATTTGCTAATGGTAATCACATGAAAATATTAAGCTGTTTTATACTGGTTCAGAACACTTATCCATCTAGACCAGAGTTGTCTTTGCCAACTGTTAATGCCAAGCAGAGGTCTTTCCAAGGCCAGCTACCTAAACATAAAACATAGGAAGCTGCTGTATACCAAATCAGACCATCATTCTATCTAGCTCATTGTCTACACTGACTGGCAGTGGTTCTCAAGGGTTTCCAATGGGATGGTTCCAGCCATACCTGGAGATGCCAGGCATTGAACCTGAGTCCTTCTACATGCACACCACTGAGCTACAGCCCTTCCTTACAGTACCTGGATGCCAAACGGGCATGATTTTGTTGTTGTTGTACAGCAGCTCCATAGGGCTGCTTTGAAGTCAGGAAAGATTTGCTCTCATTAGGTCTTTCTCTAAATCCCCACCATCTGCTAATAGCTTCGTAAGGGACAAAGGGCAGGCATGGATGCTTCTTTCTCCTCTCATATGAAAGAGATAATGGCAGCTATGTGTAAGAGAGAGAAAAATAGATTTATGGGGGAGGGGGGGAATGGATAAATACTCTCTCCCAGAGCAACAATTTGCAGATCTTCAAAGAAACCCAATGGGGCTACTAATTAGCGAAATAAAGACCCACAGGAGAGCATAATTATGTATCTCGCCTATCATGACTCATTTGGGTCTCAGCATCCTTCCTAAAGGGAGGTGCTGTGGATGGATGGGGCAAAGGGATCTTCTCCGTACTTGTAAAGCATGTCTTCCACCACAGAGGTATGAGCTCTCTCCTTTGACAGTGTGCATTAAACATTCACAAAGACAAAATGGAGTGAATTGTGATGGATCACATTAGTGACTGTGTTGACTGTCTACTGCATACTACCAGTTCACCAAATGTTTCTTTTGAGAAATCTGCATTTTCTCCCTACCCTCTGAAAGTGCTTCATGTAAAAATGTGTCAAGCAACAGAAGCAGTAGAGTTCTGGCTATCCATCACTGTTTTCTTTCCTTCCCAGAGTGCTTCAGAGACTAGCTTCTTTCCCAGAGGCACACTGGGAAGAAAAGAGAATAGCTTTAGGAAGTGTTTTCTTTTTCTTTTAAAGAAACAAAACAAGGAAGGTAAGAAGTTCTCCCCCATTCTAAATGCCCCTCGTAGTTTGCATAATTTTGTGCTGTCCTCACTGCCCACTTTTGTTTTGGAAGCCTGCCAAGAGGGGTTCCCTCAAAAAAAAACAAGACCAGTCTTACTGTGATTGGTAACAAAGTCTATCTTAATTCCACCCCAGACCTGCCTAAAGTCATATAGTTGGATGGGTTATAATGAATATATAAAGAGAGCCCACCTATGCTTCAACTCAGTCCAACTGGGGACCTTCCCTCAATTTGATTGGATAAAGGTCTTTGCTCCCAAAGCCTGCAAGCTTCTCCAATCTATGCCATGCTAAACTAGCATGGATTGTATGGGCGTAGCCAAGGGCAGCTGAGGGGGAGTTGCCCCCCCAGCAAGTAAACAAATAAAAATACTTAACTGACCAATCACATCACAGATAGCTTGGTTCTGTCCTTCCAATATAAAGTCTGCCCCTCATCAAAAATCCTGGCTATGCTCATAACGGACGGCACATTTTCCTGGAGCCTTAAAATCAGACATGGGTGGCTTTTGCACAGTTTAGTTGCAGCTGTGATTAATGTTCAAGATTTGGACTAAAAAATTTAAGGCAGGCAAAAGCAGACCCCCCAAAAACAGAGGTACTTTGTCTCTTATGGTAACAAAATGATAAACAAACCTACAAGCTGTTTTGGCTCAGCTCTGAATTTAACAAAGGGGAAATATGGCTAATGCAGTACACATATACCGGTACTTGTATCCTCACATAGATAGTATTTGGTAATTCAAAAGAGAAGAAAACAGAATAGGACATAATGCTCTGTTTTGAAGCAATGACTCATTGTTAAAATGATAATGGCTGGAAGTAGCAGAGTACAATACAAGTAAACAATTTGCAGTGTCAACAGAAATGCAGTCAGTTGAAAAATTAACCTGAATACATTTCCGTAGAAAGAAAGTAGGATTCCCCCTGCCCTAATCACAGCTAAATTCTTGAGAGAACCAGGCAGAACGTGGCAAAATATCTTCTGAAACATTGCCAAATACATGCATCAAATTTATTGCAGGAATTTTTTGAACAGGCAACTTTATTGAGATGCATAGTCACAGCCACTCCACTGAGGATATGAAAACTGGAATCACATTATGTATCTGCATTCTATGTGGGAAATTGCCCTGCCTCAGTGCTTGGCATTGCAGAAGGGCCCAGGTTCAATCCTCAACATCTCTAGACAGGACTTGGAGAGGGCCTGGTTTAAAATCCTGGAGAGCTGTTGTCAGTGAAATGCTGAGTTGGATGGACCAATACTCAATGGCTATGAACACATTAGCCCCTTAAGATATTGTGAGATCATTTTCCCTGGTTCATTTCAAGTTGCCTTTGCATGCTGTACACACAGTTCCCAACATATTTTAAAGGTCATGATCTGGAGCCATGTGCATGCAGGACTTATTTCTCATTGTCCTTCAGTTTGTCAGGAGATCTTGCATGCATCAGCCTCTGTAGTTCAGCCTATTGGGCCTAGTAGCTGTTAGTCTGGGAGTCTCTTTGAGCTTGTGCTGCAGCTGGTATAAATTGAGAGAAGAAGGGCTGGAGAAAGGAGGATGAGGAAGGAGCCTGCAGGAATAGTTGGGTCCTATCTAATGATATTAGCAGAACCAGCGCAAGAAGACACTCAAGGGCAGAGAAGAAGTGTAGCTACTGGAGACAGCATTTGGAGTTCTTTGTTGGCTAAAATAAACAGAAGCCAAGGTCTGTGTCTGATACTGTACAGGAATGTTTTAGCAAGAAACTAAGGTGGCGATGGTTATCTTCTTTTTCTCCTTTTTATTCCATATGTATGTACTGTGCCCCTGAGGCCACAAACATCCAAACAATAATACCAGATATTGTCAGGAGTCATCCTGTTACTTCTGTAAGCTGACAGAAGTCAGTGCTGAAGGTCTGCACTGCAGGCCCTACTGACTGCAGTGTAACATGAACCAATTTAACCCACCAGCTGAGTTGTGCTTAAAAGGCAATGTTGGTGAAAACTGGAGAAGCCCAGAGTTTGAGAGGTGCCAGTTTTTGGCAGCTAAAGTTTGATGAGGAAGCAGGAGTAGATGGATATCTTTTTGGTTGATAAAATGGTGTGCACTAGTGTGTCACTCAGTTGGGATTTACATTGGTGCAAGGGCCATTATTAGTTACCATATAGTAGATAAGAACTACTGACTCCTACGGAGAAATCACCAGTGATACAAGGTGTAAGCAAGGAGCAAGTCATGTTTTGGGTTCATTTAGTACTTTTTATTTTTTAGTGTATGGTGTC
The DNA here is from genome assembly GCF_009819535.1 of Lacerta agilis. Taxonomy (NCBI): domain Eukaryota; kingdom Metazoa; phylum Chordata; class Lepidosauria; order Squamata; family Lacertidae; genus Lacerta; species Lacerta agilis. The sequence goes on along the minus strand of NC_046316.1, from coordinate 25,450,775 downwards.
TGATGGAGAATTTATACAGTTGGAAAATCTGCTTCCCTCCCAATCATTTGCCTTTGCACATATGGAGCACTTTGCTTTTCATAAAACAATAGAGAAGCTCCATTCCCTGATACCACATCAATCTGAATCTTAGAGCAATAACCACAATTGCAGGATTTCTTCCAACTCCAGCAGTTATTCTGCAATTGTGACTTCAGACACTGATGTTAAAATGTCGACCTTTTCCTGACACAGTAAGTCTGTGATGTCTAATATTAGCATAGTTATGTTCTTAATAAAAAACGGTACATGATGCTGTGGTAAAGGTTAGTACCCCTTTGGCTTATCAATGAGCAGCTGCTCGCTGACTGTTGCTCCTTTGACAAGGTATACTCTTTTTTTAAAAAAAAAACTGAGGTTTGCTCAGAGTTAAAACTATAGATGCATCAATTGTTTCAGCCTTTCCTAAATCCACTCACTGATTGACTTTCATATATTCAATGCGTTTAAATTACATACCAATCTAGAATAGAATAGAATATTGCTATTTTTCTTGAAGGTGCTGTGGGGTGGGCAAAGGATCATGATTTCCACTTTAAGTAGAGGGGGAAAGGCCTGTAACAGAACTGCAAGCTTTAATTGCCTCAATTTATAATCAGCTAGGGCTGGAATCTGAGGGGTGGGGAAGGGCTGTTGTTCAGTGGTAGAGAATCTGCTTTGCATGCAGAAGTTCCCAGGTTCAACCCCCAACATCTCTAAGTGGGCCTGGAAATGTTCCTTGTCTGAAACTGTGGGTAGCTGATGCCAGTCAGTTTAGATAATATTGAGCTAGATGCACCATTGATCCGACTTGTTATAAGGCAGGTTTCTATGTTTCTAATGCAGCTTACCTGTGAGTAAGCCACGTTAAATTCAGTGGAACTTACTCCCGAGTGGGTATGGCTAGGATACAGCTTTATTTTAACTGGTGACTAATTTTATTTGTTATATAATTAGGATGTGAAAAGGAATATAATCATACCTTTCTTGATTAGCCATGAATGAGCTGAAAGTTACGGTTTTCCCTGACAAACCTGAATAGGTGATTAGGAAGTTAAGAAAAATGCAGTATGTTTGTTGGTGGCTGCAGCTTTTGATATATAATAACACCAGAATTTTACAGGATAATAATAGAAGTAGGAGGAATTCAAAATTTAAATACATACATGCTGAATTCAGACTTAACAGCAAACCATGGTGTTTTGATCCAATAATGCACTGCATTGAGCCTTGGGGTCATGCACTCCCCCTCCTCAGTCTTTGTGCACACAGGAAGGAAATGGAAACTTCCATTGTGGTTTGTAACAAACCACTGTTGGTCACCAAAGCAGGATTTTATATCAGGACATGGTTTGAATAAACCACAGTTAGCTGTATTTTAACAATATGGGGAACTGCAATTTGTTACAAACTGGAAATGGAAACTTAAGATTTCCTCTCTTTAGGCATAAAAGAGTGGGGGAAGGAGGGCAGATGAGCTTAAGGGTCACGAAAGTGCTTTGTTGTTATGCCTGAATTTGGACACGGTGACCAGAGAGGGTTTTGGTTTTTTTTACTCAAATTAGCTGAAACCAGGGTATCCCTTGGTTTGCTCTCTTTGGGAACCTGATGCATGATTAATGGTTGTGCTTCCTGCTTTAAGCGTTTGCTGACTTTCTCTACACTCTGTGTTAGTATTTGTAAATAAAAATGTATTACTGTATGTCTCTAGTACATTTTCTCCAGCCGAAACTCACCAGAACTCAATTCCGGCACCTCTCAGGTAGGTGCCATTGCCATTGTAAGACAATAAGGGAGGTGTTCATGATGAGTTCCAGCACCATTTTTTATAGAAAAATAGCACTGAGTATACTTAGGGAAATTTAATTTTGTTGCTCTGCCCCTACACTTCTTATGCAGATATAACAATATGAAAATCACAATGTCTGCTCGAAACCGTCCAGTGTGTCTGGGGAAACCCAGCCAGATGGGTTGGGGTATAAATAATAAAATTATTATTAAGCAGTAGCTTTTGCATGTTGGATCTTTGGTTGTCAGAACTGCTTTGGATAACATTAGAAGTAGAACCTTCCATGCGCATTCACAGCTTATTTAGTCTTTTTACTTAACTTTCTGTCTAACTTTTTCATACATTTGTATAGTGAACTGTTAAATAATCCATCCCAAAGGTGCTTCAGTTCAGAGTAGAGTTAATTAGCTATTATTTAGAAATTCATTTCCAAAGAGCTAAATCTTGTAAGTCCTCTTAATCACTGCTTGATGAATGCATTAATGACCCTCTGCTCAACCATATTCTGGCACGTCTTTCACCTCAGATATACAAGCAGCATCCTCTTTTGCCCTTGAACTCGAGCATGTGCATAAATGCAGCCATAGAGACATATAGGCATAGGCAGGTGCTCTTCCCTCATCCTGCTGATCCTGTTCTCAAAATATGCTTTGGTATGAAAAGCACAGTTTATTCTGGTTCATTTGCTTAGTTAGCTGGTGCTATTTTAATTTAGCCCTGAACTGCCTTAGTTGCAAGGGAACAACCATCCATTGTTTAGTTGTGGGGAATTTTAAATCAATCTAAAGATGCTTAATCACAGAAGCCACACAGATGCATGGTTGAATAATTTTGTCTCACATGTTCCAATTTGGCTTCCTCCATGTCTTAATTACCATGCTGGGTAATCCTTCTCTGGTTCTGCCTTTTGATACCATTTAAATAATAATAATGGATGCAACTTCCCTCAGATAATTAGCTTGCTCTGCTGTTGTGTATATTTATGAATACTTCACTCAGTGTTATCCAGATAGGGATGCCTGGCACCAGATAGATGGACTGATCACCCTGGTTTGTTTGAAGGGAATGCCAGGTTTGGCTCTCAAAAGGAAATCTTCATTATTTCAACTGGTGTTGGCTCTGGACAAGGAGAAGCAACCCCCAGCACACTTCCTAGGGTACTGGCTCTTCACTTGTTAAAGTATTCTATTCATTGCTTAAAGACAGAATTAAGTTTAAAGAGAAGTGTTGCTCCAATAGGCATATAGTCCTGTATCTTAAAGATATGCGAACACAGCAGTAATAAGGTTATGAACCTTATGAATACATGGTACACACCATTGCTTTTTGCATATGTTTATGTGAATGTACATCAGGTCTTGTTATTTGGTCAGATGCTTAATAATATTTCCTTGTTTGGCACTAGGTTTTGAATATTAAGAACTAGGTAGTTATTGTAGTTTTGCAAGCATCTAGTAAATTTTGTGTGTAGCATTAGTATATAGTTGTAATACATACATACATATATAGTTGTAGTACATACTTGTAATGAATTAATCACTTGTGGTGTCTTAATTTTGATTGCAGCTCAGATACAAAAGGGAAATAATTGTGAGTTGGGCCTTATGCCCATTGTAGCAGTTCTCAGTGAAAAAATGGGGCAACCAAATACCTGGGAGTAAATAAAACAATAGCAGCAACAAAACACCAAGCCACCCTTGCCTGCTTTACTTATTCCTGCCACTGGGTGTCACTGCTTTTCTTAAAAAATTTAGTTTACCAAATATTTTCAATCTGTGTCAGATTGGTACCTCGGGTTACATATGCTTCAGGTTACATACGCTTCAGGTTACATACTCCGCTAACCCAGAAATAACGCTTCAGGTTAAGAACTTTGCTTCAGGATAAGAACAGAAACCGTGCTCTGGCGGCGCAGCGGCAGCGGGAGGTCCCATTAGCTAAAGTGGTGCTTCAGGTTAAGAACAGTTTCAGGATAAGAACGGACCTCCGGAACGAATTAAGTATGTAACCAGAGGTACCACTGTACCACCCTGCTTCTGGAGCCCCATTTGCAGTCTGAGAAAGCAGGAAAATATATTTGGCAACGTTTTCAAGAGATGAGGGAGATAAGAAATGCTAAAAAATTTCAGCCCCTGGAAAGGGCTTCCCTTGATGAGTGGTGGTGGCAGAAACATTTTGTGTGTGCGTGTGTGCACTCTCTTTCTGTTAACTTACAGTGGTGAGCATTGGTGGAACTCAAATCAGTGGTTCTGCAGGCTGCCTCCCCCCCTTCAATTCCACAGGAAGATCCCTGCATCACACTGTGGCATAATTTAACTTTACAGTGGAGGTTGCCATATTTCTCTCATACAGTGGTAGATGATGTCCACTGGGTTTGGCAAGCCTGCTAGGGAGCTGTGGAGGTGTGGCCAATTGTGATTTTTCCCCCTATTCTCCCTGTTTACAAAGATGCTGTGGACACATAAGTACTGCAGTTATACAAATACTCAGCACATAACTAAACTGGAAAATGCCTTACAGGGGCCCCTATTGTCACAGCTATTTCTTTTTTGGAAGGAAAGTTGTGTGGCCTCCACCTGTTCTGATATCCTTCTCCTTTGCAATGGAACAATGGACACTTTATACAACATTGCAGCTGTATACATTAGTGTTGCCATATTTCAAAAAATAAAAACCAGGACACCAAAATTGTTGAGCTTCTTTTAGAAAAAGCCAAAAGTTGTTGAGATTACACTCCTAAGTGTTTTTACAAAGACACTCCTAGGCCTGGCTGCCTAGGTATGCCCTTCAAGGAAACAGCTCAGAGCATGCTCAGAACATTTACTTCCATTTTTATTGACTCCCCCCACCCCATTTTTTTTAGAACCAAAGTTAAGCAGAGAATGTGTATATATGCATGTGTGCCTAACACAGAGGTTCCTGTAACGTGACACAGTTTCAGTCTCATTATTACCGAACTTCTATGAGAAATGCTTTTGAGAATAGAATATCAATCTCAAGAACTGAAGTAATTTATTTAGCAACAGCCCACTTGTAGCATCCACTTCAGTTTATCCCTAGAAAGGTGAAGGCTTGGATTATAGGGAACTGGGTAACCCACCAGTGCTCTGCAGCAGGTATGCTGGCACTTTATATTGATATGAGCTAATGCACCATCATACTTCAGTGACCACCAGCTTTTGTATATGAGCAGCTTAAATGTTTTAGAAGCTTGGAATCCAAAACATGGGGTAGGGTGGGGTGGCTAGAAGACAAGTTAAAAGTGCATCCTATTGATTTAAATGAGTAAGATTTGCAGTTGCTCCAGATCATGTGTCATCTTCACATGCAGAAGCATTGCAGAGACTTCCCTGTGCTATAATCCCACACTGTTCCTGCAACAGGAACATTGCCTTCTCTAGAAAACATTTGTGTCAGTAGTCTCCCACCCTGCCTGATGAAGCTGTGAAGACTCACATGTTGGGAAAGCCGCTCTCACGCCACTATAGGCACATGTGAATTGGCTAAGTGAGAGTCTGGGAAGGAGCCCTGGGAGACCCTTGATCAAGACACAACAGGTGATAATGGAGAGCTGGAGCTTACTCTAAACCTAGTGAATTAAAATCACATCACTAGGGCTAAGGCTAACTTTGTAAATACTCAATTGCCAAACCTTCTATGTACTCAGAAAACATGCTGGCTGATGAAGTGAGATTCTCCTCATTCTAAGCTAGAGTAGCATACTCATTATCAATAGCAGGAGAGTTCTGAAGTACCTTATCTGTAGGCGACTGAATAAAGCTAACCCCACAGGGATGTAAGCATCGCCAGGACATTGATTAATGGGTTGGTAGACAAGGAGAAGGGGACGACAGAGGATGTAATGGTTGGACAGTGTTATCGAAGCAACTGGCATGAGATTGGCCAAACTGCGGGAGGCAGTGGAGGATAGGGGTGCCTGGCGTGCTCTGGTCCATGGGGTCACAAAGAGTCGGACACGACTGAACGACTGAACAACAACAAGACATAAACGGGTTATGAAGAAGAGATGACCTGGATCCGTCAGAGAGTTTAGGGTTACCAAAAGCATATTGTTTTCTGGTATTCAAATTTTGGAAACAAAAAACTAAACAGTTCATGTCCTGATATTGTTAGTCCCAAAAATCAACTCTTCAGATTGGAATGTCATCCTTAGTACAGAAAATTAAAATGGATATTTTAGATGGTCCTGAAATAATGGTTTTTCATGAATAATTGGATTTCTGCATAAGGCCTGCTTGGTTGGAAAATGGAGTGAAACATGATCCAGCAGTAAAATCTTACGCCCCCCCCCAAAAGAATGAAGCTATGAATTCACTTTTTCATTATTTTACTCTCCCATATGCAGGTTTGTCTGAATTTCACCAACAAGATCTTTAAAAATGAAATGAAATATGAAATAAACATTTGTGCTGTTGTTGCTGTTGACTCCTGGGGCACAACATATTAAAGCTGGACTTACCATATATACTGGGACGCAGGTGGCGCTGTGGGTTAAACCACAGAGCCTAGGGCTTGCCGATCAGAAGGTCGGCGGTTTGAATCCCTACGATGGGGTGAGCTCCCGTTGCTCGGTTCCAGCTCCTTCCAACCTAGCAGTTTGAAAGCACATCAAAGTGCAAGTAGATAAATAGGTACCGCTCTGGCGGGAAGGTGAACGGCGTTTCCGTGCACTGCTCTGGTTCACCAGAAGCGGCTTTGTCATGCTGGCCACATGACCCAGGAGCTGTACACCGGCTCCCTTGGCCAATAAAGCGAGATGAGCACTGCAACCCCAGAGTCGTCCACAACTGGACCTAACAGTCGGGGTACCTTTACCTTTAGCATATTAATTAATTAATTAATTTTATTGAATATATACACTGCCTTATGCCCGGAGGTCTCAGGGCGGTTCACAGAACAAAATCAAAATGTAAAACCACAATATATATAATCAAAATAAAACAACAACCCAATAACACCCCCACCAAAAGAACCACATTTTAAAATGGCATAGGATGTTCCCATTAATTCCTCTTCTGTCCCTAACCAACTGTTACAGCTATGCTTTAACTCAAAATTTACATTATTATTTTGCCACCTAGAATACTCTTTACTCCAGAATCAGCATTCAAAATGACCTTAACAGATTGGAGAACTGGGCGCCAGCTAACAAAATGAATTTCAATAGGGACAAATGTAAGGTTCTGCACTTAGGCAGGAAGAACCAGATGCACAATTATAGGATGGGGGACACCTAGTTTACTAGCAGTATATGTGAAAAGGATCTAGGGGTCTTGGTGGACCACAAGCTTAACATAAGTCAACAGTGTGATGCAGCAGCAAAAAAAGCTAATGCTATTCTAGGCTGCATCAACAAAAGTATAGTGTTCAGATCAAGGGAAGTAAATTGTACCACTCTATTCTGCATTAGTCAGACCACACTTGGAGTATTTTTTTTCCAGTTCTGGGCACCACAATTTAAGAAGGATGTTGACAAGCTGGATCGTGTGTAGACGAGGGCAACCAAGATGACCAAGGGTCTGGAAACTAAGCCTTATGAGGAGCGCTTGAAGGAGCTGGGTATGTTCAGGAGACTGGGAGCAGATATGATTGCCATCTTCAAATATCTTAAGGGCTGTCACATGGAGGAGGAAGCATGCTTGTTTTCTCCTGCTCTGGAGGGTAGGACTCAAACCAATGGCTTTAAGCTGCAAGAAAATGAGATTCTGACTAAACATTCGAAAAAACTTTCTGACAGTAAGAGCTGTTCAGCAGTGGAACAGACTCCTATGAGAGGTGGTGGACTCTCCTTCCTTGGAGGTTTTTAAACAGAGGTTGGATGGCCATCTGTCATGGATGCTTTAGCTGAAATTCCTGCATTCCAGGGGGTGGGACTAGATGACCCTTGGGGTCCCTTCCAACTCTGAGATTCTATGATTCTATGATTTTCCGAAGTGCAGAGTGGATGGTTGAGGCAGAGAAGTAGTTCTGTCTTTATCAACAGTCACACATCTTGTGTTAGGGTTTCTAAAGTGTGGAGTTGGCTTTTTTTTTAAGGCAGCACATGTATGTGCTTGGGGAGGAATTAGGTGCCTGAGATTCCACAACAGAGTTTTTGGTTCAGATGGTAGGAGGCCTAGTGACCTCCTACTTCCCTGTCAAAAGTGGTGTCTGTGTGGGCTGTGCTCCCTAATTCCATATTGATTGATAGTGTTATATAGGCTTTCCTGCTTGCTTTGAATTCTGTAACCCATAGACCTAAAAATTTGTCCAGTAAAGCTTAAATGCCTTAAGAACATAAGGAGACCTTTGGATCAGATCAAAGCCCATCTAGTCAAGCATCCTTTTCTCACTGTGCCAGGCAGATGCCTATGGAAGACTTCTTCTGGTATTTGATCTCAGCAATTGATTCCCTTGTTGATGTTTGTGGTGCAAGTATAACTACAAAACAGTTCTTTTCTTCTTTTCTAGTAATCTGGCAAAGAAGTCTTGTGAAGCCCCCCCCCCAAAATGTGGTAAAATCACATGACACAGTATCAAGAAAAGGGCATGTTTCTCCCAACATCTTTCCATGTGCAGATTTTGCCACCTAAGAGCCTTTTCATGATCACATAAGAGTAAAAACTTTCACGGTGACATTTATACCTCAAAAAAGATGGCATGGCATCTATTCAGGGTGGAGCCTGAATATTTCATTGTTCTTTGTTAAGATATTTGGGTAGAGTTTTGTGATGCAAAGGAGTAGATGGCTGCTGTATACCCAGTAGCAGTGTACAAGGAGGTTATGACTACAGACACAGCTTTTTTCATCTCTGCATGACAAGCTGCCACCTGCTTCTGCATAGCATTAAAGATAGAGGAATAAACTCTCTTTTTTGCATCTTGGAAAGATGCTGTGTGGCAACCACTGGCCAACTATTTGTTCGTTGCACAAAATAATGAATAAAGCATGGTTTGATTCTCTTGAGACAGAGAAGGTTCAACCATTTACAATCAATTTCCATCTCCTGGAACTAATGTTATTTAATTCAGCTTTGACCCCCACCCCACCCCACCTTTTTAAAAAAGATTGTAGACTAGAGTGGTTAGAACTGGCCTGCCTAAGCTGCACAGTCAGCCAGACACTTCTTTCTCAGACTATAGTGATAATTACATGTTCACCTCTGTTTTATCACTAAGTTATGCACAAATAAATATTGCCTGCTAGATATCCTTGAGCTGAAAATGGAGTTTCTTAAGGTCTGAGCAATATTTTCCATGTGTTAATTCTACATAATAAATATGAAACATTATTGATATCAATAGTTGAACTGTTGGGCATTTGAAAAGACACCACTATTCTTAATGGTTTCCTTTTCTACATTCCCCACCCCTAGTTATTGGGTTATAAAATGCTATAGCACATTATTCCAACCAGAGCATTTTTGTATAGGGGTACTTGAGCTTTCTTCAGTGTAGTGTTAGCTTCAGGTATGGTCAGAGACAAAGAAACATACCTAATGTAAAGTCGCTCTACCAATATTTGCTATCCATTTGTTACCATATTTGAGTCAGATATATTTTTAAAAATAAAATATTCTCATATTGCCATGTCAAAACTGTCCCTGGTTAACACTATGAAATATATGTTCATTGCAAATTTCATACCAAGAATTAAAGACTAGGAAAACATTTTCTGTGTGATAATTTTGGGTGGTATTATTTTTTCTCATTTTGTATATGCACAGATGGCATTTCCCACCAATCCAGAGAGAGTGCCTTGACATTTTTCATATTGCAGTTATAGAAAGTCAATATTTTCAGTACAGATATTATCTGATACAATGTTGGTGCTCTCTTGGCACTAGATATATTCACTTTTATGGTAATATTATATCTCAAGAAGAATATTGACTCAGAAAATCACATCTCCTGAGTAAAGTGTGTCATATTTAATCAAGTTGAAATCACTGACTCCTGGCTTTCAACAAATGTATGATACTAGTTTCACATCAGTAAAATGATGAAGCAGCCTTTCACTTTCTTTCTGTTTATATTCCTGTAAAACAAAAACAACTTTATACCCTGAAAATCACCTTAAGTGCATTGGTGGTGATTAGATTCTGCAGTTCTTACCTCTGGAAATAGTTCACCGTGATTTTCTTTCACTATCTCCCCCTCCCAAACAAAAGCAAAAATATCCCAGAACATGGATGCTCTTTTTCTAGACTGCTGCAGTGCAACCGCTTTGTAGATACATTCTCTCCCAAGTGGCCAGAGATGGGCAGTGTACAAAGCCAAATCAAGTTATGCAACAGAAGTGGTGAAATTATTTGCCACCTTTTATAAACATGTTCCCGTTTGTTTCTGAAGATTGAGAGAAAAGATCTGTTTTTCATAAAGGAGTAATATGTGGTTGCTAATTGTAAAATATTTAGAGGAATTTTTCATTTGGTTATATTTTGTCATGGCATTTGAGGTGGGTCTTATGGATTACAAGTATCCACCATGACAACATCCAATCCAAACATTGCATCCGTATTAAAATAAACAAACAAGTGTGTCTCTAAAATGCCATTCAGGAAGGTTATACAAAAGAATCAATTGATTCCCAACTCCAACCCCCATTGATCCATGGGCTTTTCCTAAAAGAGAATATTTCTGGTGTGCTTTTCCTTAGACTGGGCAAGTATCCAGTTTTCACTGCAAGCTTTTTCTAGTTGCTGTGCTGTATTTAAAATGTAGCTCTGCCAGCTTTCTAAATACCCAAAGTGGCAAATTGCATACTGAAACACCACCAAGCACAACGTAACATTTTTTCAAGATAGAAAAATGACAGATTTAATGCCTCCATTGTCAATCACGTTAATGCCTCTAACACTGTTGAAGAATGAATTTCTAATGGGCACCCAAGCAAATGTGTGCAGGAAGTGGTTTTGCCTTTGTAACTGTACATTTCAGCTCCTCTAATTGCATCAATAAGGAATTTGGTCTCCTCATTTAATGAATGCCTTTTGACTACTTTCTGAAAGGCAACTGACTGTGAGAAGGGAGAAACACTAGCATCTTTTATATGAAACCACATAAACAGGTTTCAATTAGTAGTTATCAACTCTACAAACTATTGTGTTAGAGCACAGTGCAGTGAATCCCATTCTGTTCTACTACCCCTCTTTTATTCCTCAGGAAAGCTTTTATTCCTCCTCTGAACTTCAAATGATTCCCCTGCCCCCACCCTCAGTAGTTCAGGATGTTGCTTTAAACCCACTTGCTTTTGATAATGCCTTGCATTCAACAGAAATCAAGCATTCGGCCGCAGTTGTTCCTGCACCATCTATAAGCCAAAGCATGTCCTAAAATGTGTATGAACCTATAGCACTTGGCTGCCATGCATCCTTGAATCATGAAGTGAATTTCAGCATTATTAAAATGCTTGCACTGTTCTTTTTTTAGCATTATTTATCCACATAAAATCAGCACATATGCAAACAACTCTGCATTTAAAAAACAACGCAGCAACACTGCAGATGTGATTTATGAGCTATGAAATAATCTTTCCACTGAAATAATAATGATGATGGAATAAAAACCAACAAAGCACCTGTACCAACAGGTACTGTGTCGAACCTGAACTCAAACTTCTGATTTGCATTCTCTTCACTTTCAGCAGATTTATGGAGGAAAGTTTAAAATGATAAAAGGAAAGGAAAAGGCCAACATATGATGAGCATGTGTCAAGATGTGATATAGAAGTGGTTGTGGCAGAAAAGAGAAATGTAACTTTCATCTTAGTCACTGAGGTTCAACAAACCCACCTTTTGTAAAAGCTTATTTTATTTGAATCACAATGGTTCATACCTCACATTCCCTGGAGCCTGCTTTGCTATATGTGCAGGGTCCCGTCCCGTTCAGCAGCATCTCACTGGTCTCGGTGTTAGTTGGCTTATAATCGACATAAAATTCCTGCGTGGTTGGAGTCATCTGCTTCAGCGACTGTCGTTTCTTCTTCCTGTGCCTTCGCATGAGAGAGCGCTGCTGCAGCTGCTTCATGCTGGCAGGGTACCGCTTCCACGACACATAGATTACCAGCAGGATCACAAGCACAGACAAGAAAAGGGCCACACTCCCTGCTATGATTTTGTGGAAAGAGATGTGTTCTGTGTCGTGCTCAGGCTCTGAGCTGGCTTCTGTGGACCCGACGGTGGGGAGCAGAGGGGGCTTGCTGTCATGCTTAGGCCTGATGACTTTGGGTTTAAAGGTTGGCTTTGGGAAAGCCTGTGGCAATTCAAACCTCTCTGTAGTACTTTTGCCACATATGCTGTAATTTTTCACTGCATCAATAACGTTCACCCCTTGCAGCTCTTTGGGGCTGGCACAGATAATTGTATTTTCCCTCAGCCCTTTAAAACTTTTTAGCCAGTTTACCAGGGAGCAAATGTTCCTGCTGCATTCCCATATATTCCCAGCAAGGCTGATGTCATTGAGAGATATCCAAGAATCCAAAATCTCTTGACCAATAAATGTGAGCTTATTGGAATCCAGGTTGAGACGCTGTAAATTGGGCACACACTGGAAAACACTAGGTCCACTGAAAGCTTCTATTTCATTGCCAGATAAATCAAGCCTTTGTAATGAGCTCCAGGTCCAGGACATCGTTTGTCCTATAACACTGATTTTATTCCACTGTAAATAAAGGTTCTGGAGGCTGACTAGCCTTGGAAAAAGAGCCAAGTTAAGCTTAGAAAATTGATTGTGCTCCAAGTGAAGCTCTTTCAGCCTGATCATGCCTGCAAAGACATTCCTTGCTAAGCTTCGGATTCTGTTGTAGCCCAGGTCTAAGAGTTCGAGGTTCCTACAGTCCTGGAAAATTCGGACAGGGATTGTTCTCAGGGAATTGGACCGCAAATGTAAACTCAGCAGCTTCCTTAAGCCCCTGAATTGTTCAGCTCCCAGAGACTGCAGCTGATTATATGACAGATCCAAGTTCCGAAGATTTGTTACTGGTCTGAAGGTGTTATTAAGAAAATAGGCAATTCTGTTGGAACTTAAAATCAACTCTTTTAGTCTGCGTATTCCATTGAAAGCATTTTCATCAATATTGCTGATGTGGTTATGGTCTAGATAGAGCCAGGTGAGTTGATTAAGACCTTTAAACTGATTGTATTTTAGTTTCTGGAGGCTGTTGTATCGGAGGGACAAACCTAAACAACCAGCTGATATACTTGAGGGTATCTCCTGTAATTTCTGGGACTCACAATATACCATTTTGCCTTCGCACCTACAGCCCTTTGGGCATCCTCGTTCAGCAGAAGAAAGCATTGTCAGTAATACAGTAGGGGCTATTACCAGGGCTACAGCTGATCCGCTCAGTAGCCTAAATACATTGAAACCTGGAAATAAAAATAACTTAGAAAAGTTATCCCCCCAAATAAACAATCCAGATCTATTTCAATCATGCTCAGAATTGCTACTTAATGCATAAGAACCCCCCAGCATCATAAGTACTTTGTAGCTTGCCCCCATTTTATTTTAATAAAGGAAAATGTAATAAAGAAAAAAATCATGCACGTAAGCTAGCCACAGTCAAATACAATCTCTTGGAAATTTAACTCTGGTCACATCTTGCAGGGAGGCAAACCTATAGAGCAATTAAAACAGAATCAGTGCAGGCACTGCTGTAGGCTAACTATAAATAAATAAAATGGAAAACCTACCCATCCTTTGTGTTTTCAAAGGTCGTCGTTAGGTCTTTTGCTTTTGCTTAGGGTGCCACAAGCATGACAGCCCCTGTCAGCTGCTCTGTGGTGAGTCAGGGCTTGCTGACACCCAGGAAGAAAAATTGGACCCCTTGGGAGATGGACCGATTTTGGAACATTATTCTTTGCCAGCCATGCAGAACATCCCAAGAATAAATAAATCCCAACACAGCATTTGCAGCAGAATGTCAAGTTCTTCCTAGGTAATAGGATCTTCATGGATGGTGCGTTTTTGCATCTTTACATTTAGAAACGAGCTTCTTTAAAATCTCCCCGTGCAAAGCATGATAGATTCCTCCAAGTGATGCTCAGCTGTCTGAATTCACCCGTCTGTATTCCATTGGGCAGCAGTTCTCATAGTTAGCACTCCCGATCCAGCTAAGGAAACTGCGTTGGAGCACAGAAGCCAGGATGACCCTGTTCAATGAACAAGCAGTGTTCACTTCTGCGTACTGTCATTCTGAAAGCTCCTCCGACTGTTGCTTTGGTTTCGGTGAATGCAGTCTTATGTAAAGCTGCCCCCAGTGGCGAAGAATATTATGGGCATGTGCAGAAATATCTTCCTCCTCCCCACCCCCCTTTTAAATCTTGCAAATGAGTAAGCCCTGTGCTGGGAAATGAGTGATTGTTCTGGGTGACTAAATAGAAGCAGACTGGTCAGCCTCAGTGTACACTAGTGAAATGGGTGGAAATTTCCCTGGGCTTTTAGCTTTTCATTGTCATCTTTTTCTTTTGGGTAATTTAACTAAGCCTTTTAAGCCCAGCATCTGCTGCTGGGGCTTCCACCTAATATAAAGCTTGGATGTCACATTTCTTTTCATTTAAGCAAGAAAACAGCACACACAAGCCCATACTCACAGAAACCTGTGTATAATATACACAATGGGTGTAATTGAACACCACAGGCATTACATTGTAATGTAAAACACACTAATCCTTGCTATTACCACTGGTATACAGATGGTAAGAACTATGACTAATCAGGCAGGAAAACTTAACAGGTCTGATACCAGTGCAGTTAACTTTGGGGGGGGGGGTGAGGAGGCATGTCTGTATACTGACTGGCTACTACAGTGCATATTCCCTGATCCCCCACATTTATGGAAGGCACATAACCCCCATATGAATCTTTGAGCTCTACCTCTGAAACCCCACACTGTTTGAAGATGGCAAGTGAACACGAGGTATAGTTGGCCCGATAGATGGCAGGGTGGCTTAGATGCATCCCTTTCAGTGGGTGCTTTGTTATGCTGCCTTTTAAGGTGGGCTTGATTGTCATGTCAACTTTTTAATGTTGTTTCCAATTAATTTTTCCTTTTCCATGTTTGTTATGCTTTTAAAATGTACATTTTTGTTATGTTGTTGTTTGCTGCCTCTATCATTTTCAGGATAGGTGGTATAAATTGTTATAAATAAATAAGGATAGTTAATAATAATATATATACTCTGCAGTTAGTGAAGTAATGCTGTGCACGTTCTTCATAGCCTTCCCATCTCCCTAGATTTCGCCAGCTTAGAAGTAGGAGACACTGAAGTGTGGGTTTGCAAGAGTTGAGATCCTCTTTGAACACTGTGCCCTCTAATTTAGGTGAGAAAGAGGGGTCTCCTGCAACCCCCAAATGTCTGTCTTGTGTCCATAGATCAAGTGGGACACCTCAGAGGAAATTGCCAACTGTACCGCAAAATGGGAGCACATTGATTCCTCTTCATTTGCATCTGTGTTGCCTTCTTTGCTGTCTCCTACATGGGAAACATGCGAGTTTCCATTCAGTGCTGCAGCTATCAAGTGATGGACATCCATGCATTGAATGTTCTTACTGGTAGACAGTCAGTGATGTTTCTTATTTAGCAGTCTACCATTTATCTTGATGTTTCCCACATGGAACAGAGAAGCTAGAAGGGGAGTGCATCCCAGTCTCAAATTATGTAAATGCAATGTTCTCCCTGGAGAAAGAGGAAAAGGATGGTGACAGATTCTGAATACGAATTATTTTACCAGTATTGTAATTCCTGTTTCCTGTATGAGAAGCCATGCACAGTTTTTCAATTACCCTGTATTCTGCCTTCCTTCCAGGTTCTAACTACACATGACATGAATGGTGTGATTAGCAGTCATGTCAAGGCTTTTCAAAAATTAAATATCAGGGGTGGGTGGCAGTGTTGTGCTCAGGAACATAGTGTTCAGTAAGGGGAGGCTAAGTCTTCAATGTATTCCAGCTTATTCGGCATATTTAAGATACAACATTTCAACAAGTATATAGGGTTTCTATGGAAGGTGAAAATGATGGAGCTTTGATACCCCCCCCAACTTCTCTCTCCCTCTCTCTCTCTCTCTTCTCTCTCTCTCTCTCTCTCTCTCTCTCCTCTCTCTCTCTCTCAATATACAGCACAATGATTGGGTCACTTTGCTCCACAACTTGCTCTTGTTGCTTCAAATCCTTAAGAATTTGAAGCTTAAAACATTCATTGAAAGCAAAAGAACCAAAAGCCTTGAAAGCACAGCACTCGAAACAGACTTGACCTGGAAGTCGGCCCAGGCAATTTTGGTTTGGAAGTTTTGGGTAAACATACAAGTACCTTTGCGTACGTCTATTACATAATCCAATTCTCATATACCTAGCCAGCCTTCTGCTTTTTTTGCTGCCTTCTGCTCTAAATATATGATTGAGAAAAGATTGCACCTTGTCCACAGAAGTGTAAAGGCAGGGACCTTTCTCTTTTGCATATAAAGCTCTCTCTGAAGTTCTGTGTGCATTGATGTCATTGTGGAGCATGCTCTCATAGCACCCGGTGCTGTAGTGGACAGTGTGACGGCACTTGGAATACTGTGTAAAGTTTTGGTCACCTCACCTCAAAGAGGGTGTTGTGTTTTAATGATGTAACCCACCCAGAGACCTTACGGTGAAGGCCGGATTAACAACAACAACAACAACAGTCTTGTAAAGCTGGAAAAGATTTGGAAAAGGTGAATGAAAATTATCAAGAGGATGGAGCAACACCACTATGAGGAAAAGCTACATTTTATTTTTTACTTTAGAGAAAAGCTGAGTAAGAGAGAACATGATAGAGGTTTATAAAATTATGCAATGAGTGAAGGAAGGATAATCTTTTTGCTCCCTCTTTCATCATACTCATGGACATCCAATAAACTGAATGCTGGAAGAATTAGGACAGATAAAAGAAAGTTCATTCTCACGTGACACATTGCATTTGCTCCCTGAGGATATAGTGATGACTCCCAACTTGGATGACTTTAAATCAGGTTTGTACAAATTCATGAAGAATAAGGCGATCAGTGACTGCTAAACATGTTGGCTATATTCTCCCTCCGTTTTTGGGGGTAGTATGCATTTAAATACAATTTGCTGGGGATGGCTGGTGGGGAGGGTGCTGTTGTGCACAGGTTGTGTTTGTGATAACTCCACTATCATTAATCACTTGTGTTTCACAAATTGTGTATTCTGAGAGAAGTCATAATGATTTTAACTGGGATGAAATATTATCCGCACAACTAGGAATTCACACAGATAAACTGGAAAAATAGATGTACACATTTTATGATTACAAACTTAGTACAACTTGCACTTCATCTTTGGGTTTTGAGGTGAATGTGAAGTTTTCTTAAGCAGACCATCTGAGGACGACTGTTGAAATTTTCAGTGGGAATACCATTTTATGTTGGCTAATCTCTTTCAAGTGGATGAAACCCCACCAAGTTTTTGTTTTTTTTTAAATTACACCTGTACCGGATAGGCAATTCATTCAGATAAGAAGTTTGGCAAGTGCCCTTCTGCGGGATTCGGTGCTGGAGCTTCCCGTGCGTGAGTCTAAGCCACCCACGCACGAGATACCAGTTGCTGGGGATAAGCGGCCAGCGTTCCGCGTGCGTATGGGCACGGGCGCCGGCCAAGCCTCAATATCTGAAGGTTCGTGAGTAAGTCGGAAATGAATCTGAAGGTGCGTGAGAAATGGATGCCTCGAAAATGAATGGATGCCTCGAATCTGAATGGATGCCTCGAAACTAAATGGATGCCTCGAAACTGAACTTGAAACCACTTGTGACCTCCTGGACCGTTACTAAAGTAAAGGAAACTAAACCAAGGGCAAAGTTAAAGCATTAAGTGAAAACCCCTGACGTTTTTCAAAATTAAATAAAAACCTTTTCCCCAATAAAGACAGACACCGATGTTTCTTTTATGGTTTTGGCTGACCCGCATAGGCTCTTACACTTTGCTGTTCCTAGCCCTATACTAAGCTTTCCCTAAACTAACTGTCCCTGCACCGCCAAATCTTCCGCAATGCTAGGGCTAAATAAAACTACACCGCCAAATCTTACGCGATCTAAACCTATGCTAAGTCTAAAGGCTATCTAACCTTTACCGCCAAGTCTTCCGCGATCTAAGCCCTGACTACCACCTGCACGCGCTTCCAACCCGTCCAACCCAGCCAACCCACAGCCCAAAAACCCTTAAACTAAACTAAACTTCAAAATAACATAACCGAACTGAGATACCTAAGCAGGGAGCCTCAGCCTTTTATTGATCACCAAGTGTGACATCACGATCGATATATTACCAATAGAAATGCTGTTGCTGCCCTCCAAAAAGGCGGGAAGCAGAATAAACGACCATTGATAACTTTGAAAACCTCTGGAACTACAATTTTTAGGCGGAGTGATCTCAGTGGCGAAGTGCCCACTGACTCTTACTTTTACTTTCACTTTTAAACGGAAGGATACGAAAAGTAGTTCATAATAAACATTAATATAAACAAATAACCGCGGATCTTAACGGATCCACAAAGTGTATTCCCACACCCTTCGTATTGTCATTCCCGCCCTTCCATAGTTCTTTGACCTAGATGGTCCAATATTTTATTTCATCTGTCTTTTAACAAGGCCCTCTGATTTCTACATGTTTGTATTTCTGCTTGGGGAATTCTTACCTTGTATTTTCATTCCAACTTTTGAAATTTTTTCCTACTGCTATTGCAAGGCAATGTTGTGTTTTTCATACAGTTAAGGGACATCTGAATTCCCAGGTCAAGCCCTGGCTTATGTCACAATTCATGGAGTAGCTCGCGCTATGAATTCACTTAAGGATTCACCTCAAGAACCCTTAACAAGAATCTGGGATGTCAGTGACAGAATTCAGAATGCAAAACCCCCTAAGCAATGCATGCATAAATACATGTATATGTGCATACAGAATGCTAAACAAACCAACTTCAAGCCAAGGATTATGAAGCTGGCTTGTTTAAATAACCGGAATTTGTTTTAAATTACAATCTCTTGTTTGTATGATGTTCACTTGAACCCCTTCCTGTTTGTGCACATACAGCTAAACTGCATTGGTTCCCACTATCAGGGCTTATCCACACTTCCTCTTGTCCCACTGCTCTTTAGTGCTTTCTAAGCAAAGGACAAGTGGAAATGTGGATGAACCCTAACACTCAGAATTTGAACTTGAAAACATCTAGAGGCTTTATTCAAGAAATCAGTACATGATCAAGGCATAATTACAGGGCACAGAACAGAGTTCTCACATGACCATACAAAAGCTAAGCTCTCCCAGCACCTGGTGTGTCCCCTCCTGCTCTTCTTTTTTAAAGCAGGGTGAAGGCTGTCACTCACGAGAATCACAACCCACGTTATATAAACAAACGCCTGCCTGTAGGTGCTCTGCCAGAAGGTTCAGTCTGTGTGTGCTGGCACATTTGACACCATGTCTTTGGAAACAGAAACTTGTCTAGCTCCTCTGTTCCAATCTTGGTCTCAGGCTCAGCCAGACCCTTCTGATTGATCA
The DNA here is from genome assembly GCF_009819535.1 of Lacerta agilis. Classification (NCBI taxonomy): domain Eukaryota; kingdom Metazoa; phylum Chordata; class Lepidosauria; order Squamata; family Lacertidae; genus Lacerta; species Lacerta agilis. The sequence continues at coordinate 25,431,429 of NC_046316.1, read as the reverse complement.
GCTCCTTGGCAGGGTCTATACCGGCTTCAGCTCTTCCTCTGCCTTGGGAGTATTTGTCAGGGGTGGCAAGCAATGACTTCTTAGGGCTGTGAAGATTTGGGTCTGGGCTTGAGTAACTCCATGAAGGACACTTTGCCATTCTAGGCAGCTAGCAAACACTATGTGTATGTTTGAAGTGTATGTATGTGAGGTTGAGTAATCAAAAGATACCAAATTTAGTACAAACTTTTCTTGTCTTGTTTAGAATATTTAGAATTTTCCATTAGCTGCTGCTAAGAAAAGCCTGTTATTTTAATCTGTAAGATAATGGAAGGGTTCTGCATCAAAATGTGTACGATCAGCATTTCATGCTGTGGTTAATGGAAAAAACAGGAACTGATCATGGGAACCATTGGCGCTTTTAGGAATGTGTATATAAGAGATAGCTTTGAATGCAGTATTTTAAACCTGTTGCTTTTTAAATAATAATAATAATAATAATAATAATAATAATAATAATAATAAATGTTTTAATGTTGTTCTGCCATGGTATCTGGTACAACCAGAGTCAGATTTTCATGTTGCTTGTAACCCAGACCTGTTAAAGCTAAAATGTACCGCCAGAAGTATGACTGGCATGATTGCAATTAGATGTGTATGCATTTGGTTGCAATTGTCACAAATACCTATTGGCTGCAGCCCATATATAACAAGTAACACCTCTACCTTAATGGGTTTACTTGGTATGATTAACATTGGATACAAATGTTTATATTTTTGTTTTCATTTGTTGTGTCATGGGGAACTTAACCGGGTGGTTATAACAGCTTATCCCACAGGTATATTGTTGGACTACAACCTGCACACATGCTCACAAATGCACACACATGCACTCACAAGACATACAATACATCCAGATGTAAAACCACTTATAATTTTGTTTTTTGCATGGTATCATGGATTCAGAAATGTTTTGGTGCTTAAGATAAAGGGCCATTCCACATGTTATGGATTTTGTACAAACGGATATTAGTTCTGTGTAAGAAATGATTAAAATGATATAAATTCCACAACCATTTCACAATGAAACATTAATCAGCTCCCCCCCCCAAGAGACAGAAATCCCATTCCTTGTTTTTTCTATCTACCATCTTGGTGATTAACATTAAAATTCTATGCATGTCAGCTTGGAAGTAAGTCTCACAGTGTTATATTGGGCTTGCTCCCAAGTAAGTGTGTATATAGGATTTTAGTGTAAACTATCCGGTATATCAGTACAACTGATTTTGTATTTCAAAATAGCTACTGTATGTTTGGTTTTCCCTGTCATAGAGCATGTATACATCTTTTTGCTGATTTCTACAATGTGTAGCCCAGTAAATAAAAACTCTGAAACAGCATTCAATAAAATACTTAAGAGATCTGGGACAAAATTAGAAGGCTATAACACTTTTCACTTACTGGTACTCCTCCAGACTGCAATAAGTAGCTGTCTGCCCAACTGTGAGATGTGTTAAATTGTAGACTCCCTCCTGCACAGAATTTTATCTGACCTTTCTCAGTGACAGTGCTCAGGAGATCTTATCCACCACTTCTCAACTGCATGTCTAGCATTGTGGAGTGTCGCATCACAGATGGGGATGTTGAAGAAAATCAAACTTAAGTGATGTTCTCTCCAAACTCACCTATTGATGTTGAGCAAAACTGGGAATAGAAAACACATTTGTAGAGTTCTATGCACTAAGTAAAGGTGCTTCCCATGAGAAGACTGGCATTCCTGTTCTCTGCGTTTTTGTTCCTGTATGGCAAATTTACAGTTTCAGTTTCTTGACTTTTTATTTCCTATGGCAGAACATTCATCGTGTTAAAAAATAAAGCAGAACTAAAATTTTAAAAGATGCTTACTTTTGTAGCTCAATCAATCATACATGCAAAAATCTAAGAAGTATTAGATCTCTTTGTGGTTTAGCCCAGAATTGGTAGCAGTCTGTTGGAAACTATGTCTGTTAATTCCTTAGAGGTACCCACAAGGTTAAGGATTTTTTTTAAAAAATCATCTATTATCATCACTGCCTATTTCCCCCCTATGGAAAGCATCCTCAATCTCATAGCTGCATTATTTACAGAGTTCAGAAGAATGATTCATTAGACAGTTATTCATATTTAAATTGATTACTCTTTCTTGATCTAGGTATTGGTTTTTCTTTTGCAATGATGTAGAAAAATTCAAGAGAAAGGGCACATCTACTAACTCTGATTTTCTTCAGCTGAATTTGATATAGTACATTTACAGCTGATGGGATCCAAGCACTCATCTGCCAGTTTAGACTTTTCTGAATTTCATTAAAAATATATTTCACTGGGACCGTGTGTTTGCCACCTCTGGTGATATGCTCTGCATATGGAAGCCTGCATGGCACCCATCATTCTCTCTCTGTCTCTTTCACTCTCTCACACACCAGACAACATATACACACACAGAGCACAAGAGTAAGTGAGAAAGCAGCATAGTGGTGCTTCCCTGTGGTGTGATCCTATGCATAAGAACTAAGAAGGCTCTTTATACCACGTCAATCTGTATTCCCCATCTACCTCAGTATTGTCTACTTTGACTACTATTCAGAGTGTCAGTGAGAAGTGTCTGCCTGAAAACCGGTTGCAGGGAATTGTAAGTAAGAAGAGTGTTGTTGCATTCATATCTTGTTCGCAGGCATCAGGTTGGCCATTGTGGGAACTGGAAGGATTAAATCTGGGGCCTTTTGCCCACAAAAAATTGTTTTCTGTCACTGAGTTATGACCCTTCGTCATGCAGTTGTTGTGGTGTGTAAGAGAGACAGAGAATATTGGAACCACATGATTGGGACAAATTTCATGAGTAGCCATCTCACTAAAACAGTGTTTTTCAACTACTGTTCCGCGGCACACTAGTGTGCCGCGAGATGTTGCCTGGTGTGCCGTGGGAAAAATTGAAAAATTACTTTATATATAGTCAATATAGGCACAGAGTTAAAATTTTTAACATTTTCTAATGGTGGTGTGCCTCGTGATTTTTTTTCATGAAACAAGTGTGCCTTTGCCCCAAAAAGGTTGAAAAACACTGCACTAAAAAGTACGGCAACAATTTCTGGGCTCAATCCACACAGCTGAGCTTACTCATGTGGTTTGAATACTCATGCAGTACTGCATCAGTGTGATATTGCGCTACAAGGAAACAGGTTTCTTGCTGCGTGTGAATGGAACTATTTGCAGAGTTCACCATGCACATAGCTTATGTAAGCACCTGCGCATCTGACTACCAAGTTGTGGAAATTGTATTTCTCCTCCTCTTCCACTCACAGTTCTTTGGATCACAGCCATCATTCTGCTATTAAATGCAGGCAGGCATTCAGGTGTAAGCAATTAGAGTACAGTCTACCTATAATTTGACTTGTCCTTTCAAAATATTTTAAAGCTCTCTGTAAATTTCTCTTTGAACCTGTATATTGCCAGTAAAATATACTGAGTACCCATCACTCTGTAAAATTAAAGTGCTTACTCATGTGAGATGTTCAGATCTGAGCTCTGAGGTCATGTGCTGAGTTCCGCAGATGGGAAAAACTGGTCTCATACAGTATTCAGTAACATCTCAAGGAAAGGACATTATGACTGTTCAGTGGATTTGCAAGTGAAAGAGGGAAAAAAACCATGAATATCGTAAAGAGACATATAATTATATCCATTCATTCTGGGGCTAGAATCAAGATGGTCTATTCACAATGATTACAGTTGTGTATTTAGCCACCACCACCCCTTTCTTGAGCTCCACTTTCATTCTGCAGGATGGGGTGGGTGGGATGACAAAGAAGGACGAATTCCTTGCTAAAAATATTTATTCATACCTCCTGGAAGTGAATTTTCCTGTATTGTGTATTTGCGCATAAAATCAATCAAATCATTTTCAGTCAGCCCAACTACTGTAAGTTGCTAGATAGCCTAATTCTAATAGGCGATATTCTTGGAGAAATACCGGAACTTAATTGTACAGGCAGCCTTGGTTAGTTAATTAGCTTGTCAACCAGTTCTTTTTAGTCTTGGCTGCTACTGATTTATACCCAGTAAGAGTATAAAAGGATTTTCTGGTGTAAAATGAGAATGCAGGTTCCTATAATGCATTCTCATGGTGCTATCTTTTTTCTTTCTTTTCTTTCATCTTCCCCCCTCTCGATCCTTTTCCCTACCAACAAAAAGAAAAAGCAAACTTTGAAGAATCTATTAAGATAGCTAAACTACTAGTTAGTTTGCTTCCTTTTGAGGTTACACCTGCCAAGAGTACAGTTTGTTATTCTTTGTGGTCTTCGGAATCTGCATTTGTGCAGAACAAAGAGCAGGAATAGAGAGCCTATGGTATAACTCCAGATGTTGCTGGACTACAACTCCCATTATCCCTGAACCATTGGTCATGCTGCTTGGGGCTGATGGTTTATCACCCTGGTCTAGAGCTTAGAAGAGCTTGAAGCCCTTGCCCTCAGTTGCAGAGAACTGTTTCACTGCATACCTCAAAGATGGGGCCTCTTTAATTGTAGCCTGTACATAGCATTCCTTGGTGTCGATGGCTTTCATAAACAGCCCATGTCTCGATGCTCAGCATTTCTCCATATAGGCAGCCTTAGTGTCTGATAAAAGCCAGTGCTTTCTGTCTTGATGTCCTTGGTATCTATCCCAAGCTGAGGTAGGTGGTTCTTTATGCACTGACAGTATCGTGTGAAGGAAGGGGTTCAATAAAGATCTGAGTGATGGACCGTCCTTGAAATCTTTCCCTCCTCATAGGTCCTTCTCATACATTATCCTCTGCGTTTTCATGATATTTTGTGGCTATCCTCTTGGAAGTTACTGGGGGAATGTAATCTACACTATAAACTTACATCAGTTTTTGTAACCAACTCCAGTGCGATGGTTTTTCACAAAGAATGCTAGGAATTAAAATTTGATGAGGGTGCTAAGAATTCTTTTAGAGCTACACTTCCCAGGCTTCCCTTGGGAGAAAGGAATAACTGTTCTGTGGTGTAGATAGGGCCTAATATATCAATTTTTTCTCTCCTTTGTGCAAAAGCTGTCCTTCCATGACTAAGTGTACTGTACTTTTATTTGTATTCAGTATGTGGTAATATAGTCCAATCACTTTTAAAGATTTGCAAAAGTACCCATCAATTTGGTGTGTGTGTGTGTGTGTGTGATCTTTGCTGCAGCAGGTATGCTTTATCTCCCACAGTTTCCTAAAGTGAATTGTGTCAAAATAACATTGCACAACTGTAGGGATATAAATAATCTTGGTGGTTTTGTATATATGTGTGATTCTTGTGGCTCCCACTTAAATGTATAAGTCTCAGAAATAGATGTTGATTTGTCTATCAAATGCTTTGAATCACAATGTAGCACCCCATTAGTGCAGCCAAGTGTTTGTTTTGAGTGGATTCCGTTCCCATTTTTGCTTAAGTCCTCCTGAAAAGGTCTGTCTCTTTCAGGAATATGAAATAATTTAATGCCTTTTGAAAACATGCTCTGATTTGGGGAAAGCAGTATTTACCCCTCCTTCCCTGAAAGGTGCTGCAAAAAATGGAGGAATATTTGAAGCACTTCAAAAGTAATACAGGCTTTATGTCTCAGTGACTTTTTCCTTTCCCATTTCCATGTTAGTGGCAAGACTAGCTACTGATCGATGTAAATAGTTTATCTCAAGGTGATGTCCAACTTAAGTTGGCTTTATTTATTTAGTCATCTTCCTTTCTTTTTTTAAACCACCAAGGCAAACTGCAAGGTAGGTTTGACTGAGAGATGACTTGTAGAAGGCTACTTTGTGCAATAGCTGGGGAGAGGTTTTCTGTTTTTTGTTTTTACTTCAATTTCATTTGTAGGAGGGTGGTAGCTTGTGTAAATATACCATCAGGATGTGTGAAAGACTCAGAAGTCCCTAGAAAGGCCTGGGTCTCTTTCAGTCTTGTTAGCCCCTTTTTGGAGACTATACATTTCACTCAGATTCCAAAGTGGGCAACAACAACAAAAGGGAATAATATAGCAACTCAGTCTCTAATATATCACCTGCTGATTATAGGCTGTGTCCCGACAGGGACATTATATTGCAAGCAGGTCATTCCGATCCAATTTTTCTGTGTGCGTGATTGGCACATATCCACATGCTCCCATTTTCCCCATTCACTAAATTAATTGCTATTCCACTGTTTGCAGTCAACACCACTGGGTAGAACAGGGCAGAAAATATCCTGGATTTTTTTTTGTCCCTCTCATCAGTAGCTCCTTTACACACTCAGACTCAGTTAGTTTACAGGATTGAATTGTAGTTGGCTTGTTCTTTTCCCTCCAAATTATAAATTAATTTTTGTTCACAGTTGCCGAAGATCTGTAATAATAAAAACAAATTGTGGTTGCTTAGTGCTCTGTGTGTGGTGGGTACACATGCTGAACTTTCTGTAAATTAAGATAATTTCTCTCTCCCAGCCTTCTCCACTTGACATCTAATTTCAGTTTAAAGGACATTAGGATCTGATTGTGTTACTGAGATGGAGGGGAATCAGTCAGTCCTGAACCTCTTCTTGCTGCTTTCTCAAAGCTCTCCAAGCCTCTCTTGCAGCATCAGAGAGGTTTGGGGTGAAAAGCAGGAGGCAGCAAGGGGGGTTCCTGATGTTGACAGGCACTTGACTCTTCCCACTTTTTTCTTTAAAAATATATATATATATATAAATGTTCAAGATGGGTGCGTGGATGCGAAGGCCTTGCTCTGTAACCGCTTGACCGGTTGCCTTCAAATTTGGACACAACATTCCTTGGCCATATGGGAAGGTTCTTAGGTACCTAGATTGCAAAAATATCATACCTTTCCCAGGTAAATCTGTGAATTTGTGCAAAAAACAGCGCCCTCCAGTGGACATCAAAGAACACACACTTGACAACAACAGACTTCAGAAGAGGGTGGGAGGGGGAGCAGAACTTGAGGTCACCTCAGCCAATAGGATGTTGGCGGGGGAGGGGCCAAATTAACCTTTAGCTACCACCGCCATAACAACTCCTTGCCTCAGGCTCGGCCAATTCCCATTTTAAAACAGTGAGCAACAGACATGAGAGTGCGGAGGTGACGGAACAAATCACAGCACAGGAGTTCAACAGAACAACCTGTGGAGAGCCAGGCGAAACTGGGGGGGGGGAACTGGACAGAAGGGAGGTAAGAGATCAACACAGTTTCGGAGTGACCACGGAGAGTGTGGGGGAGGGAAACAAATCACGCCACGTGAGTGGGAGGAAGACGAAAACGGGGGTGGACTGAGAGGAGGCACGCAGAAGTTCATCACGATAAGCTGTGGGAAACCAGGAAAAACAGGAGAGAAAGACTGAGAGGAGGCAGGCTTAAGTTCATCGGGATAACGTGTGGGAAACCAGGCAAAAACGGGGGGGAGGGAAGACTGAAATGGGGCACATGGAAGTTTGTGGGCATAAGCTGTGGGAAACCAGGCGAGAACGGGGGGAGGGGGAGAGCCACAGCAAGGCGTGGCCGGGCAAGCTAGTGTGTGTGTGTATATATATATATATATGAGAGAGCCATGTCCCAAGGCATCCTTCTGCTGCAGGAGACCCTTGAATAAGTCTGAAATAACAGCTAGAAGAGGACTCCCAGCAGCACAATACTGAGGTGATTTAAGCTAGGGATGGCGAAGAAACTGGATTCAGTTTGCATTTAAAGGTGAACCTACCTACTTCACACTTTCTGAAATAATACGTTAATCAAAACACAGCCATCCTTTGAAAGTTGCACTTCTGCGAATTTTGCTGTGGAATTTCTGCAGCCAAATAATGTGTACCAAAATGCATATGCTAGGGTTTGCATAAACATACAAATATTAATGAAAATAACATACAAAAATATATTTTATGAGGGAAAATAGATGCTCTGAAAAATGTCTGTTATAGGATTGCCTGGACTTTCCTGGACATGCCATCTTTTTCAGTTTTAAAATTTATGTCCAGGCAGAATTTTAAATTGTGGCAAAATATCCGGTTTTTGTTTGTTTGGTGGTGCACAAGTGTTCGTCTACTCAGCACTCTCTCTCCTCCTCCTCTGGACCCTCTTCCTTTCTTCTCCCCTCTTTCCTTCTCCCTGGATCCCTCTTTCATTCTCTCCCCTTTCTCCGCTTCCCCAACTCCCTCAACCCTCCAAGGGCTTGCCCCTCCACTGCCCGTTGCATCCCTTTTCCTTCCCCTTGTTCACATCCAGCTTTCTACCCCCTACACTACGGTGACTGCCCAGCCTCTGCCTAATGACTTCCTGTGAGTGAGATCCTCATCCTGGCTCTGTCCATCTCTTTAAACCTCTCTCTGCTCATGTGATATTCTGTTTGTTTTAGGGCCATAGTTGAGTGGCAGGGCATCTGCTCTGAATGCAGAAGACCCCAGATCCATCGTTAAAAGTAGAAGTTGGCAAATGTGTCCTCTTTTTTGCTCTTCAAAATAGGGCAACCCTAGCTAGGCAAAATTGCATACAGGAATGCATTTTAGGAGAAATTTGCACTAAAATGCTGGTGATTTTCATGAAATGTGGGGAACCAAATTTAAGATTAGAAAAAAATGAGAAGCTCAGAGAAACCAAAATTGACAAATTCATCCATCCCTACTTTAAGCTGAATTTGAAGGTCATCTGAAAATGCTGAGAGATGGGAAAGATTGGCACACCCACCCACACCCACCCATTCAGACCACTAATCCATCCAAAGTGTTTATTTTTATTATTGCTTGTCTCACACAAATTGGTTCATACAAATTGTGTGAATTTCCCCCCACTGAAATGAATGGCACATACACATGCATATCTCTTTGTGTGACTGTAGCCTTAGTGTTTGCTTAACACAAATATCACACACACACACACACACACACACACACACTCATCCAATTCTTTTGACAAGCCATAGTGTTTCCTATTTCATATTCTGATTATTTTATCTTCTTTCTTTCTTTTCTCTGTAATCTTTGCCACCTACAGGTTATCTGTCACCTACCCTGTATATCCCTTAGCCATTACAATAATGTAACCTGTAGGGCCAAAAAAGAAACCTCTTAGCACCTTCTATACTGGACACATACCTTAGTGTATGCACTAGGTAACAGTGGACATGATACATTTACCAATTATAAATAAATAAATAAATAAATAAATGCATCCCTGCTATAAAGTATATTAAAGTGATTTATGGACAGTAGAAGCAAAGCAGGACAAAGTTCTGAAGTAAATTTTATTTTTGTGGCTGAGTTGTTTTGAAGTGAAAATAATGAGAAGAATTTAGAAGGAAAATGGCAGTTTTAAGAAGCCTTTCTAATGTAATGCAAAACTTTGTATTTGCCCAGGGCTTCATAATAGCTTCTAGTTTTGCAATAAACATGTGCAGCATGCTTTAAATAAAACTTAATAAAATCCTATAATAAAAAATGTATATAATATGGCACCAACTTTTTACATGCACAAAAATGTTCACATTAAGTGGACAGCATATATGCTGGCAAATCTTTGTCCATCTTCCTTAAATTACAATATAATTATTTTATTGCAATAAAATAATGTGAGTTGAGATTTTATTTTTGGAAGAGGGCGATTTACTAGTCTGCAGCTTTATTGTTCTGCTTTGTGTGTGTGTGCCTTCAAATACAAGATGAAAGTGAGAAAGAGGAGATGAGTGATGAGAATCATAATGTATTTTATTGGTAATTCTGCAGTTTTAAGAGAACAGAATTTTGTTTATGGGAGAGACCAAATGTTGCTACTTCATAGAGAAATAGAAGAGGGAAGAAAACCTCAGCAAGCTAGACTGACTCTTGGCCTTTTAAATCGGCCCTGAGGTGAAATGTAAGCTGCTTCACTGTCATCTTGCTTCAAAGCTTGTGGTTAAAATTGTTTTGTTTTTTTCTGTTTATCATATACAATTTTATATTCATCTGCTGATGATCACAAGGCAGGGCAGAAAATACTGCCAGTGCAAAAGGCCCTAATAATGATTAGTGACTGATTCAGCTCCCCCTGGATTTCACCTAGAGGGAAATTGAATGCCTACCTTGGAGGGCCATGCTGAGGCATAATACCTGGAGGCGTTTTTGAGGGATTTTTAAAAGGCCACTTCACAAAGTTTGTGCAGATTCTTAGGGGAGGGAGGTTCGCTCCTTTAAGCTGCTTCATGTTCTGCCTTAAGCAAAATTTGAGATTAATATGGAGGACCCTTTAAGAAGGCAAAACATCTGTAAGAATTTGGCGGGTAGTTAAGAGTATCACTGTCAAATATTCTTGGAAGAGTGGGGGAGGTGCCCCTTGGAATATCTTCACATCACCATTTGGTCTGTGGTAGCCAAGGGCAGCATAAGATGCTGCCTTACACTGAGTCAAACCAGTTGGCCCATCTGTTGTCTTCACTGACTGGCACTGGCTCTTCAGGGTTACAGACATGGAATCTTTTCCAGCCCTACCTGGAGATGCCAAGGATTGAACCATGGACCATCTACATACAAAGCAAGTGCACTATCGCTGAGCTACAGAAAAGGCATGAAAGTGAGTGCAACCATAATTGGCTGGTATGTCTGTTGTCTGGACAAAAGCACCCTTGGGAAACTACCAGGGACAGAGCACCCTGGCAGGGCCCATTGCTGTGCTGATGTGTGCTTTGTACAGCTGGATCTTGCTTCTGTCACTTTCAGTTCCCACAATGACGCACAACAATGCTACACCAGCCAAGCCTTGCAGTGTGATCCTCTCTCCATAGGCAGGGTTCAGCTTTTAGCAGCAGGAAAAGCAACATCAAATTTATTATATGGTCAAAGATCTGGTAAATACTTGCTATACAGTAATTTAAATAGAAGTACAGTATATTAAACTATTGTGAGGAAGGCACTGTATGATTAGTGTGCTTGCTCAGTCTGCTGACCAGGTGCTAATAACTGCTAATAGACAAGTGCAAGGCTCCTGCTTCTGTTCTTATGATTTCTGATCTGTAAACCAGACTTGGACCAGGTATCTGTCAAACAGAGGGAACTTTCAAACAAAGGGCTGTCCTCTGTAAAGTAGGCAGCAATGAGTTGCAGCAAGTTTAAATGCGTACATGTGTCACCCAGTCATGTGAAAAAGCCACACTTATCACCTCTGGTCCACAGCTCTGATTTACATTTTTGGATCAGCTGTGATTTATATTTTTAGCTCCCCATTTTGCATGTTGCACAAATACTCTTCCCCTGAGGGCATGCTGTTATTTACAGAACACTGAGATGATTAATAGTGGAGCTATTTGAGCTCCTCAGGTGGTTTTCATTATTTCCCAGAGATAACCTGTTGTAAGTAAATTTATTCACAAGTCATTGGGCATGCATGGCAACTAGCCCTGCAAGAATTATTATATTTGTACTGTGTTTTCAGCTCTAAAGAGCCTGATTTTTTTGGGGGGGGGGGTGTTTTCCAAGGTAGCTCACATCAATAATTTGTCTTCCTAGTGAGCAACACTCCTTTCTTGAGTTTATTAGGAGTGTGGGTGAGCGGCAGGGCTGAAGATGAAAAGCCTACCTACTGCTTCCAAGTGCCAATATCTAGAATTTAAAGAGAAATCTCTCACTTGTGGGGTTTGGTGGTAGTGTCTTGATCAAGCCCCACACTTATAAAGGAAGTTGTGGTATTCTTTATATTTGACATAGAAACTATGCTTACTCTATCTTTCCTGCTCTTGTTTACAAAGCCCAAGGACCTTCCTAGGTATTTAATTTATTTATTTCTAAAATGTCTTTCTATCCCACATTTGTCATAGCGTAGACCAAGCAAAATTATTGGGAATTACAAATGAACATTATGAATTTTAATGGGCCTACTTTGAGTAAAACTCAGTTAGCTACAACTCAGTGTAACCAACAATCTACCATCCATTAAAAACAATTTAACACAAAACAGAGGTCAATTAAAACAAATCATAGAGAGATAGTAACATTAATATAACAACTCACAGAATTATTCAGTCATATGTGGTTCTCTGAGAATGGTCTTCTTCAAAGAAAAGCAGCCCTAAAAGGATGTGCTTTTAAAGCCTGTTTAAGAGTCTGGAATGTTGAAGATATGCCCGTCTCCATGGCAAGGGAGTTCCACAATGGGGGAGGGCACCAGATAGTTTCAGTATATTTCATAATGGCAATATTGTTTATTCATTTAATACAACTTGTATATGATCTTTCCTATACCTGAAATGGGTTGTGTTAAAAAAAAACCTCTTCAGCAACATAGAAAATTACACTGAATGTATAAAACACAATACTTAACAACAATTCAATTTCAGCATAACAGTCCAAGTGGGGTGCTTTTCAAATGGCGATGTTAAAGGCAAAAGGCAGATGGTAGAGATGTAAAGTTACTGGGATTTATTTGTTTTTGTCCTCCCCAATACTGAACTTTGCATTAGGCTGCTGTGAATGTGCAACACAATTATTTTGCCATTATTTTGCCTCTCAGTATTACATAATTATACATTGTAATTATGTCATTATATGTACTTATTTTAACAACATAATACAGCCTATTTCTAAAATGCACATTATTAAGCACATTGTTTTTTACCCAACAAAAAAATTGTTGCTGGAAGGAACATTGTGGCTGCAACGAATTCATTATACTTCTAGATAACCTGAAAAGGGCACAAGGGAATACCTACTTGAAGCATTTGTTTTAGATGTTTCAAAGACTAAATTAGATGACTGCTCGGGTGCTTAATCTATAACTCTGAAACTGTTTCCCATTGTCAGTGGTAATATTTATTAGTAATCACATATTTGGAAATATAATTTTGCAAAAATGCTTTACAGTAATTAAATCTTGTTTTTAGTCACAACAACCATTTTACAGACGCACAGTAACTTGACCAAGTCCACTCAATGAGTTCATGGCCAAGAAGGACTTGTTTATCTTCTTGGCCTCAGTGGTAGAGCACTTGTGTGCTTATGAGTTTTCCTTGGGCATCTGGTTGGCTATTGAGGGAACAGGATGCTGGACTAAATGGGCCTTTGCTGTGATCCAGTAGGGTTCTTCTTATAGTCACATGTCTGGCATGTAAAAGATCCTAGGAAGGCTGTTGTCAGAAACTTTGGAGAATTGCTGCTGGTTGATGTCAACCACACTGAGCTAGAAAGACCAATTAATTGACACTGTAGAAGGCAGTTTCCTATGTTCCTGTCCTCCTAGGGTTAGGTTTATTTTGGTACTTGTTCTGCACACTAATAAAATATTTCATCTCAGAATGTGCCACCTTTCCCCTCAGGTATCTTGTTACTTCTGCTCTTTTGTTTCATGTTTTTATTGTCTTCCCCCACCATTGCATCAACAATGTAGGAATACATACGTATGCTAGGGAAGCAAAGGCTCCATGTCTTGTACCCATCTTATAGCTGATGCTGCAAATAGGCATCTCTTCACTGAATAATGATGGAGGCACTTGCCCCATAGCGCTTTTTTGTCTCTCACAAAGTCACTGTGGCACCCACTACCACCCCACCTAGGCATGCACGGTTAATGTGGCGTTGATTCATGGTCCTGGCAGATGCTTTGCTAACTTAAGATGTGTAGGAAATGTTATCATTTGCTAAAATTCATAATGGGATGTGAATTATAGTTTTAACTAATCCCCTCTTGGTAGGCTCTCTACCCAAAGCATTTAGATTATTAGTAGTGTTACATTAGGTTTAGATGAGCTGCAAGAGAAGGTGCTTCCAAGAAGCACTGGAGGAAACCCCTAGATAAAGAGAGTGATTTTCTCAACATGCATTGGGAACATAACCAGCTGCCTCAATTTTAATGTTCAACATTAGACTTTGCATATGGTTTATTTCATCTCATGAGAAACCAGCTACTAAACAGGCCTTGTTGGACGTACATGGACCCATAATATTAACATTACGGTAATAATCTACTCACTTGCACATCTAATTCTCAGTGCTTCTTGAAGTGCCCAAAGCCAGTCTTAATTTGCTATTCATATCAGGAAGAGAATGATCAAGGAAAAGGGGCAATTGTTTTGTTTTTATTTAGCAAAGAGCACATAATTCTATAGGACATTGATTAAGCTTAATGGCCCATCTTCTGTCCAGGAAGGAGATTATTATAGATGTAGCAAGCACCTTGACCATCTAGAGAAGCCTTAGCAAATGGAAAGAACCTGACAGAGACTGTTAATTAAATCTTTCCATTTTTATAAAATACTTTCTGCTTGCATAGGAAATAGAGATGCAGTAGCCTCACCCTCCTCCCTGAGGTTTGCTGTTTGGGACTAAATATCCATAGCAGAATAAACAAGAGTCTATTTTCTTCACTGTGTGTCCTTCACCATTGTTCCGTGGGACATCTAGAACCTCAGGAAAAATGGGGAAATAAGTTACATTTGTTACCACTGATGTTTATTTACTCAGCAATGGAATATATGTGCATGCCTGATTAGGAAGGAAGGTTGTTATAAAGTGGATTCACATTGATGCTTCTCAAGGGCAAATTCCAAAAGAAATCTCCTAATCCTTCTCTCTCTTAAGGTATTCAGCATTCCAGTTATGATGAAGTAGGTTGTCTTTGTTATGGAGTGAGTCATAGTTGCTCAACTTCAGCAGTGTCAACATAGTCTTAGTAGTAGAGCCAGCCCAATGCATATTTAAGAACACACCGTTGGTATAAGGTGATTCATTCCAGTAGATTCAGTGTGTATTTTAATAAAACACCAAATGACAGCGAAAAGCAGAAATATTGAGAGAGACATGCAAATAAATTTATTCACTTAATATAGAATTCCTTTGTATTAGAGTGTTACATCTTTGGGTCACCTTTCAGTGATCGATCCAATTGCCTAGCTAAATTGGGTTCACAGAAACAATCCTTAAACAATCCATTATGGCAACTCAAAAGAGTGTTTTGCCTGGAGCTGAGCCTTTATCAATTTCTGAATCTCAGTCAGGTCTACCATGTCCCAGCTCTGTCCAAAGGATGAAAGTATAGGGAAATCAGTGAGAAAAGCCTTTTTATAACAATAGATCAGAGTGGGTCAGGTGGTGCTCTTGATTCCTATTAAAGCTTCCTGGTTAAGATTGCTCACTTATTTGAGCAATTAGAGGATTCTATTCATGTTCTTTGTGTTGGCAACAACACAAGCTTTGCATCTAGTGGATTCCAGGTTCAGTCACTAGAATATCCAGTTAGAAAGACTGAGTTGACAGGAAAGACATCTCTGCCTGAGACTATGGAGCACTGCTGCTAGTCAGTGTATATAATACTGGGCTAAACCTAGTATAAGAATCTGCTTTGCTTTCCCTACATATTTGTCTGTTCCTGCCTACAGCTGGGCAGCAACTGAGTCTGACAAGTGGCTACTGAATTATTGCTTGAAACAAAAGCAAATGTGGGAGAAATTTTTAGCAAAATACTTTTCCTAAGATTGATAGTAGGTTTGTCCAGATGACCTGTGCTTTGGCTTAATTCATCTTGATTTGTTTGCACAAAGGTTGGATGGTGGTTAGACTATATCTAGTCTTTATTGAGCATTTGTTCCAAATAGTTTATAGGCTGGTTGTATGGCAATGAGCATTTATCCTGTTTGGCTTTTTGGATCTTCACATTAATCATGCATTCATCCAACACTTTTCAGAGCATTTCCCTGTCACTTTCCTAACTATAAAAAGTCCGTGTTATTTTTAAAGTGGATTTATTGTGCTAGCATGACAGAGTGCTTTATTCCACTTTAATTGTTCAAAGCTAAATTTCTGATATGTATTTGAATCCCTCTCACAATATAATGACAGTTTGGAGACACCCAGTAATAGTTGGAGGCACCCCACACATCTGTAGTACAACTGAAAGAAAGATGAACAGAAATGATATTGCAACAAGACGCCCAAGATGTATTTTTATAGGATATTAAAAGTCCAAAGGACAGCATAAGTTTGAAAAATATCATTTTATCACATGGAAGCACTACAGTATTGCCCCAGGACAAATCAATGGTTCTTGGATTCAGATCAGGAATAATATATGTGCTTTCTTGCCAAGGGTCCAGGGGCTCATTGTTGAAGTTCCAGTTTTGAAGGCATATTTGGACAAGTTCAGAGGACGTAATTAAATTGATTTTCTGTCCCTGAGCTACATGTCCCTATCAAATTAATCTGATGCTAATGAAGTTTATGGTCCATCTTCTCCAAGATGTCTACAAAATAGCGGGAAATAAATTAGCCAAATTGGAATGATAATGGTTTGATGGAAGTGCCTTTTACTCTGCTGGAACCAATTCTGTATTAGTTCAGATCAATGAGACAAGGGCAACTGCCAGATCATCAACTGCCACAATACACTTAATACACTATAACGTCCTCTTCATACTATGAAAAGTGTTTGACACCTCCTTTTTATGCACACTGTACAACCATCAGAAATTGATTTCCAAAAGCTCTGGGAATCTGCATCTTTGTGGTAACATATACATTGCAGAGTAAGGTGATCAATCCACAGTATAAAGGTTTACTCAAGGTCCAAAGAATACCAGCTATCATGGTTTTAAAAAGTCGCAAGACATCATGGTTGACTAGCAATTTTGTTGTGTTCTGATCTGATGCTTGCTCTCACAGAGAAAATGGCAAGGCTAGAAAGCTGGAGGCAGGTCAGAAGTTGCGCAGTGAGCAATTCGCTCTGAAAAAAGTTGAGGGCAGCTTAACCTTTTTAATCCTCGGCCTCTAGCTTCAATGCCTTTTGGAGAACTTTGGAGCCTTAAAGGGCTAACCCTTTGGCTTGAAAATGGATATTTCCCCTCCATTTTGTACCCCCCCTTTCTGGTATGCTCTCTGTGCTGCTGGACCAAGGACATGTGGTGAAGTACCATTTTAACAATCCCACACAGCTATTTCAAAAGTGGTCCTATTACATATCTGGTAGCCAACTAATTTTCTGTACAAAATAGAAAATTCTTTTCAGTAGCACCTTAGAGACCAACTGTGTTTGTTCTTGGTATGAGCTTTCGTGTTGGTCTCTAAGGTGCTACTGAAAAGAATTTTCTATTTTGTTTTGACTATGGCAGACCAACACGGCTACCCACCTGTAATTTGATGTGTGGTGTGAAGATTGCACCAGTATTTCCAAAATTATGACCCTAAATAGGAGACAGGCCCATATCCTTGAAAACAGATATAAAACACAAAGTACATACCTTTACATAGTATGTAGAAACAAATGGACACCTCTCCCCCCAAAAAAGGTTTGTGTACATGCAGTCATATTGAAGTATGTGAAGGTACAAGATTTACAGAATATAAGGAAATGGTTAATAAACAAAAAGTTAAAACTAGCACAATTTTTTTTAAAGTAGAAGATCCTATTTCTGGTGGGGGGGGCGCAAACCAGAGCAGGTAGTTTAGACAAATGACAGCTTAAAATGATATCCAATCAGTTGAGCCATTTTTTTTCTAGGCTACAATCTGAGTAGCAAAAAATAATATAAAAACAGATTTTGGAAATGATTGACAAATGGTATTCATTTTGATTTCAGACATCCGTTCCTTCTCATTCTTGTTAACTGCAGTTCTTCAGGGCCCCTTTTTATACAAATATATTTCCATTTAAGAAGGTGCAAAATTAGCTTATTTCCTGATTTCTCTGAAGGCAAGGTGTTGCTTTTGTTGAGCTAGCAGCTACAGTACTTACACATCTGTGAGCTTAGATGAATAAAGTGGAGGGGGGCATGGAGAGATGATTGAAGCTTGAGTCAACCCAAAGTTCTTTCATGGTGGCATAAATTCTTTTTTTAAAAATCCTGTTGCAGCAGTGGCAGAAATAAATACATATTTTTATTTGCATCTTCAAAGTGCTGTCCAGTAGTGATGTTTCATTTGCTGAATAGTCAGGTGAATACAGGGTGTTTATGTCTGGATGTTGAGTCATCAATATCACACTGCAATTTCTCTGTTTTGTAGAGAAACCCAATCACATTCAACTAGATTGGGGTGCTGGAATGGAAATTTTTGCCTGGTGGCATTGGTGGAGAGGTAAAGAATAATAATTTATGAACTGGAACCCAGTCCATTGTGGCTGTTCAAATTAATTCAGGAAAAGCTGAGCTGGTTTATGCATCACTTAAAGAAGAGCAGAATGATGGGTGGCCTTGAGATTACAGATGTTCAGGCTGTGCTAAAAAAGAAGCAAATTTTGATCCAGAATTCTTCAGCCATATAATGTTCTATTTACAACCTTCAATATGTGGTGAAAATAAGATTAAAAGTAAGTAAATATGAAATACTTAAGCTAGTACGTACTTAGACCACACGTCCATCTCAGGTAGGATATATCCTTTGGCATCCTAATTCTGCTGGTACTCTTATTTCTTATTTTATTTTAAGAAATTCCAGAAAACAAAAACATCTACAATAATAATAGAGAATAAAAGTTGCTCATAAGAATTGTTCATTGTTTGTAGTTAACAAATAGCAGAAAATATGGACAGCTACTACTGTACTGGCTCAATAAAATCCAGCATTCACCAAGTATATTCATGGCTGCTTTGTCAACTGTTTCTAGCATGTTGCTTTGGAAGGGCCAGTGAGCATAACAGTACCCAAGGTCACATGAAGGGTGAAGTTGCTTCACTAAGGCTGCTACCCTAACCCCAGTTACCTGGAACTAAGCCCCATTGAATTAAATAGCATTTACTTCTGAGTACACAGGATTGTGCTGTAAAGTTGTGATCCTGTGCACACTTATTTCAGACAGTTCCTTCCAGTGCATTCCCAAGAGACTCTCAATTGGCTAGTGTATAATCAAAGGAGGGAGAAGGGGGGGGGAGGAAAATCAGAATGGGTCCGACATTCATCTTGAGCCACCCATACTAGAAAGGTTTTCCATTTCTTGTTCAAAATAATGTATTTTTCTTTTTTCTTTTTTTAACCCTGGATACAGAGGTGCCAGCTAATGATGATTGTGATTGGTTGTACTGTCCAGATATGATTGGTCAGCACAGGAGATAGTCCCTAAATGAGAAGTAATACACTGGATGTGAGTGTGGAGGCAGAGGAGAGAATGAGCAATAGTTTAGGGAAGGTTTGAGGTTCAGGAAGATGATTGGGTGTGCAGTGCCCACCCTGCCCCACTCTCAATGAAGTTTGTATAGGATTGCAGCCTAAATCATATAATCAGGAAGGATGAAAGGGAGCATAGATTTGCATATTATTGATATCAGATGGTAAAAAGGTGTTAATTGCAGAGGAACTGGAGGTAGCCCAAGCCTGCTTATATTAGAGGTTTCCAGATGTTGCTCCTAGGGAAAGACATGTTAGTAGGAACTGTTGGGATTGTATGCCAGAAAGAAAATGTGTAGTGAAAGGAGAACAGCAGCTGCTGTTAGCTGATAGCATTTTTTTTTTATTTTGTGCCATTTTATATTTTTCAGTAAGTGGAGAAATGATAGGAAATGTCTATAGAAATGCATCATTGTGAAATATACTATATTCAAAAGATGTGTGTGCTCTCCCTTCTGATTTTCTTCCGTCTTTTCATCCATCCTGCATAAATATGGACACTCTCCTCTGGTGTATTTCATTGAGCTGTTTTATATGTGGCTTGTGGAATACTCTTGACTTCAGCTTTGTATAATATGCAGAATGGTTCAGGAAAACATTTCATTTTTACTAATTGGAAGGAATTCAGTCAGGGGTTCAGGGAGGGAAATGTACCATGGATCTTTTTTACTTGAGGTGATACCAACATAAATGGCTGCATCTAGAAGCAAATTACTATGAATTGTGAGGGCAGATTAATGCTACACTGTGCTGTCGATTATTGACAAGTAAATAGCCCCTTGCCTGGAACCCCCTGGTGCCAAATAGGGCTGTCCAAATGCTTCCAAAAGGGAGCTGTTAAACTGGTAACACCTTGATTCACAATCAATGCAGTTGTGTGTGAAAATGAAAATGCTGCAATCGTTTCCATGTATCTTATGAGAATGGAAACAAACTACTGATAACGAGCATGACACTGAGCAGCTTAAAATTATTTAAGGAGTTACAGTTGGCATGTTAAAATAGGAAATATTGCCTTGCAGAATTAAAGCACGGCTATGTTGAAGGGTCAGCAGGATACTTAAAAAGAGATTTGTTTGTTTGTTTATTAAAAATACAATGCAGTTGTATAACCTGAAGTTCAACCATTGATTGATAATGTTATGTTAGGAAAATGTGAAGAGAAATTTATAGTTATTGTAAATTTAAGAGAAAGGATATTTCAAGTTAATTTACCGGTACTGGTTTTAAAAAAACACCCTTTTGTGAAATTATTTTATTTTTGTAGAAGCCTTGGATTAGAAATAAGTCTCCAATGGCTGGTTATAAAAGTTGAAAATAAAACTGATAATGGGTTTTACCTGCATGCAGAATGTAATAGCTTGCACTGGGGTTATTTAATGTGTAAATACATTCTGTTCAATGCCATTTGGATTGCCTGTAATTTGGGGCTAATACAGTTTTACATATATACTAATGAACTGTATTGCCATCTTGCTGTGAGAGGTCTTCTCTTCAATGTCTATTAAGGATTTAAAACTTTCTGGGTTTTTAAAAAAATCTATTTTGCAGTGCACACTGGCTTCCCTGGAAGAATATTACACCTGAGAGATATTGGGATAATTTTTTTCGGTTAATAAATTATTGGGATAGTTGTGGAATTTTGACTATACTTGATAGTCTTTGCTTGTCGCCCCTGAAACATGTTTATTTATGTATAAACTGTTATTCCTTTTAAGAAGTTTGGAGCTACTTACGTAGTTAAAATAAACTACAGTTTAAAGTAACATATGGTTTAATGTAATGTGTGAACCAGGCGACTGAAAACTGAGCATTTGGTTATATATCTCTTCAGTGGCTGACCTCATTCTGGACATTGGTATTAAAATCCTTGCCACATACAGTGTGGGACAGTGGATTGTCGCATCTTCCTTATTTTAGCAAGCCCTTTATAACATAATAATTAAGTTCAATAATATTTTGTGGGCAATATTCCATGTTCGTTCCTAATTTCAGATTTGTGTGCATCTTGCAACACCAAATTTTATGTTTGTATTTGTAAATTTAAAACTATGTCACTTTTTTATTTTTAAAATGCCACCATTTTCCATTTTTAAATCTTTGGTATTCCAGTAATTTCACATATTTAGAGAATGATGATGATGATGATGATGCTGGCTCTCCATTATGAAACACAGGTTGTGTTACTTTTGTTGCGCCACTGCTGCTATATTCAACACAAGATTATTGTTGATCATTGTGGTTCATATTTAAATATCTGCTTAAGCTTCAATCCTAGTTACATAAGTGGGACTTCCTTCTGAACAAACGTGCATAGAAGTCACGCTATCTGTGGTCCGATATACTAGCCTTCCCCCACTTGGTGTCCCCCAAATGTTTTGGAAAACAGCTCCCATTATATATGACCACTGGGCATGCTGACCACTGTGTTTTAAAATGCAACAGAATATTTGCAGACTTCTTATGTATTTATTTTGCTATGTCCATCTTACTGGCATTTCCAGCTGGTGTCAAAGTTAGAGAAAACACATATCATTACCCAGGTGTTCTGAGAAAGAACACTATAAAGTACAAAAAAAGATTTTCAATACTTGAGGCAGAGGAAAATGTGACCAACAAACCAATTTTAGAGTTTAGCTACACTTGGTAAATTTGGAAGCCTTGTAAATCTAGAGTAAGTGGGGATAGCATTGGGCTCACTAATTTGCAAACAAGACTAGAGTGGCTCCAGGGATTACTTTGAATGGGACTAAAATAAGTGGCTTTCCTAGTCATTAAGTTTACAAGCCTTTGCAAATCAATAGACCAGTCTGTTACAAAACAAATGACTGTCTTTAAAAAGCAAAAAGCGGGGATTTCACCACAGTGATCCAGGCAGTAACTAAGGTAACTAGGAAGTATTAAATCAGCATCTTTAATTTCAGACTTTAAAGTTAGAGACATTGGGCTTTGGTAATAAGTCAAATCAGAGGAAAAATAATAGAATCATAGACACTAGAAATATTTCTTCTCCAGTTCCATGCCATATTTGTTTCCTCACACTTAAGCTTGTCTTATCTATATCCACAAGGAGAGAATAGCACTTAACAGGTTACCACCCCATGCAAAATATGCTGGCTAGATTATGGAAGGAAATAAATATACCTAATAGGAAATGGGTAAGTGTGTAACATTGTTGATCAGCTGGATTTTTGATACAGTTTAACTGATGGAAATTCCATATAAAGCTAGCTGGACAAATGTGGGAATGTTTTATGAGTTATCCAGGAACCCAAAATGATCACACAAGGAATTTAAAAATCAATTACCTTCCTCAACTCTAGCATTCAAATAAGCCATTTTTCATCAAGTCAAACCTTAATATATACTAGAAAAGTCATTAGTACACCATTGTTCATTCTTCAAGATCACTTCTATCATATACTCAGATGTATTTGAAGCATATGCTCCAATATTGATTGCATATTCAATTTAAGGCAAATCTCTTCCATCAAGGTTTCAGTTGACAATATCGTTCTCAATATTTTCTGTCCCTGCTTTTATGCTGTTGCTGATTTTAGTAATACATTGTTTTTCAAATTATTTTGGGCTTTTGTGTTGCAGTGTAAACCAATGAAAGCCTCAGAAAAGCAGCATATAAGCATTTTATTAAAGTATCACTCAGTATAGTTACCTCTGAGAAACACCTGGGACAGTCTGAGCATACTTCCAGGTTTCCTTAGCTTATAGACTATTATGAGAGGCAAAAACTCCCCTTGGTATTATAACTGTGGCATGTTGAATATCTCTTTAATGAGCCTGTAATGGAACATTTCATTTCTCCCTTTGATACTTGCCTGGTGTGATTTAGTCCCACTGGGCATGGCTCTACTTCATTTTATATCTGGGTCATGCATGTTGGGACCGAGTCGAAGGCTGTCTAAGCTGCTTTGCTTAGCTGCAATATAGATTTCTATGTATTGTTCTGAAGAAAAAGGAAGTTTCCTTTGAACCTGCCTGTCACTGCTGAGTGTTCACATCAGAGTAGAACCTTTCACAACATGGACTCCTGAGTGAATAGTTCACCCCTGGTACCAGGGTGAGCAGATGCAGATCAGGACAGGGCTCCTTCATCTTTAATAAGTCTTCTTCACATGTTATGCTGAACACAGGTACAAACTGTCTCCATCCATGTTTGTGTGAAAGAGTGCACACTTGTGGATTAATCCAGCTCAGCTACAGTGTAAACAGGTAAACGACTCTATACACTCATTGAACATTAGATATGTACAACTCAACTATTGTGTACATATACATTGTATGCTTGTTGAATGTAATGTGTGAATGCCCCTAGAGTTGTATAGAAGAGGGAATTTCAGAAGGTGCAGCTTGCATAATGAGCTATACCTGATGAAATTCTGTCTTTCCAAACCAACTGCTAAAGGTGTAGCAACCCTGTCCTCTTTTTCATCTGGTCGCCTTACCTGGATCTTGGAGGCAAATAATAAACATATGGTATCAGAAGGCCTGTCTTTTATTTTGGTCTCCAGCACACCAAACAGAACTGATGCCTAAGATAAAGCCAATTGGGATCAAATTTATAGGCTGCAGGCATTTGTTGTTGTTGTTGTTGTTGTTGTTGTTGTTGTTGTTTAGTCGTTTAGTCGTGTCTGACTCTTCGTGACCCCATGGACCAGAGCATGCCAGGCACTCCTGTCTTCCACTGCCTCCTGCAGTTTGGTCAGACTCATGTTGGTAGCTTCAAGAACACTGTCCAACCCTCTCTTCCTCTGTCGTCCCCTTCTCCTTGTGCCCTCCATCTTTCCCAACATCAGGGTCTTTTCTAGGGAATCTTCTCTTCTCATGAGGTGGCCAATGTATTGGAGCCTCAGCTTCAGGATCTGTCCTTCCAGTGAGCACTCAGGACTGATTTCCTTATGAATGGATAGGTTTGGTCTTCTTGCAGTCCATGGGACTCTCAAGAGTCTCCTCCAGCACCATAATTCAAAAGCATCAATTCTCCAGCGATCAGCCTTCTTTATGGTCCAGCTCTTGTTTCCATACATTACTACTGGAAAAACCATAGCTTTAACTATACGGATCTTTGTCGGCAAGGTGATGTCTCTGCTTTTTAAGATGCTGTCTAGGTTTGTCATTGCTTTTCTCCCAAGAACTAGTCGTATTCTAATTTCGTGACTGCTGTCACCATCTGCAGTGATCATGGAACCCAAGAAAGCAAAATCTCTCACTGCCTCCATTTCTTCCCCTTCTTTTTGTCAGGAGGTGATTCAACATTTCTCCAAGGAAAATACACTGTAGGGACGTCCGATTCCATAATGATAATTTTACTGTTTTTACACCATCCATCTTACTGAGTTGCCCCAGCCACTCTGGGCAGCTTCCAACATATATAAAAACATAATAAACTATTAAACATTTTTAAAAATACCTATGCAGGATTGCCTTCAGAGGGCTCGTCGGGGGTTAGATAACTCCATACCCTCCAACATTTCTCCCGTGAAAATAGGGGCATCCTAAGGAAAAGTGATGTAATAATGATTCATAATGGCTAAAGATACTGTTGTCTACTACTCTTCCCAGCCAGTTGATGTGCCATTAGAGATGTTATGTCATATCCTGAAAAAAATGAAGATGTGGTCTCTTACCTGGCTCCAAAACCTCAATATAAGTTGGGGAGAAGTGCTATGGAGATCTTTAAATGCTCACAGGATAGGCAAGCACCATACAGAGACTCTAAATTATGGTGACCGTGTTGCTGATGGTGAGAGGGAGTTTAAACTTGGAGCAAGAAGGAGGAACTGTGGGAGGAAAACAGAATCTGAAAGTCAGCAAAAACGATTTCTTGATAGTTTTATGTAATTTCAACCTTGTTTTGGAAGATTTTGGAACAACAAATCCTCTCATTTAGCATTCCTTTTGTCTTCCATGGTTTGGCAGTAGCTCTAACAAATGAAGTGCTTTTTTATAGTCAGAATATCTAACAATTAGTTAGCCAGTGGCAACATACACTTCCCATAGGATGTTGCTTCTCATTCCCAACTAGAGTAAGATGATGACTAAAGATGACAGATCTATTAATTATCCATGCATGTTTGGTTGTTTTCTTCAGCCTTAAGGATTCCAGTTAATGCAGATCATATTGAAACTGCCGGAAGGATTGTGGTGTCCATGTATGACATTTGGGAGTGAAGCTCTCCCTTCCAAAGGACACCTGTGTAGTTTGTGTGCACCTCTCACAGGCAATCTGAAATAATTTGTAGAGGTAGGGATGTGTGAAAGTGCCTTAGTCCATTCTGACATCCATTCACACTTGTAATGTGGTGTTTTCCATTCTGTTGCAATTGGTTTATTTTGCATAAGTCTTTCTTCCATTTTGTCATCTGCTTATGGGGACTTCTGACAGCTTTGCTTACAAGGGTCATAGGAATGTGCAAGCCCACTCACCAGCCCCAGCCCCTCCCAATTAAGTAGACTGCTATTCGTGGGTTTAAATAAACACTCTCCTGTTCCTGTTTTCATCCTGATACACATCCAGCCTTGTGTTAAAGGCACTAGTAGTAAACAGTGGGGAAGCTGGCATGGAACTGAAGTAAGATAGATGCATCCTTCCTATTGTATAGTAAGTCAGATTTCAGTGACCTGAAGCAAGATTGTCCTTTTCTGAGAAAATTGGAAAAGCAGAAAATTGTTTAGGGAGCAGAAGAAGGTTATCTGATTAGAACACTTCTGAATGACAGCAGCTATTGAGTGGAATATAAAATAATTATCTCATTTGTGGTCAGTTCAGATTGCATATTGTTTGTTCTCTCTAGGAGACGGTGTGACCTTTATTTTACAGGTGAAACTCGAAAAATTAGAATATCGTGGAAAAGTCCATTTATGTAAGCAATTGTTTTCATTAGCTACTGGAGTTTAATATATGAGATAGACTCATGACATGCAAAGCGAGATATGTCAAGCTTTTGTTTGTTATAATTGTGATGATTATGGCATACAGCTGATGAAAACCCCAAAGTTGAAATTGTTAATTTGGGGTTCTCATCAGCTGTACGCCATAATCATCACAATTATAACAAATAAAGGCTTGACATATCTCGCTTTGCATGTCATGAGTTTATCTCATCTATTAGTTTCACCTTTTAAGTTGAATTACAGAAAGAAATGAACCTTTCCACGATATTCTAATTTTTTGAGTTTCACCTGTATGTATGTATTTCATTGTTGTACTCTTTTACTTGATGTTATTTACTTGTTTGTATTTTTTTAAATGAAGTCCAGATCAACCCATCTTTTCATATTATTTATCACCAGTGTCACAAACACACTGCTCTGATGATGCTCCTCCTTCCATCTAGTGTAGGATCTTTTTAGTTTTCCCTTACTTTGTCTTCACCTTCTAGTATCCAGACATTTCACAGCCCTCCCAGAAAAGTGCATTCTAAACTGTCCATATTGAGGGAGATCTTTTGGCTTGGGATAATTTCAAATACTTTATTCTAGAGCCACAGATGGTGAAGTCTGCCACAGAACTGTACTATCTCAGGACTGCTTGCATATATAAGCTCCCATTGCTTCTCAAAAACTTTCTCTTTAGACACATGGAAAAGTAAGTTGTTTTAACAAGAAATCTCTTCCATTCATTCTACAGTGGTACAGTCCCATGAGAAGCCTGTGGCACATGTGTACTTGCACTTTGATGGCTTTTCTTATTTAGATTTACCCTACCTAGAGCAGGGGTAGGTATTAAAGGCCAATGTTGACATGGTGGTATGTGTATGTTTTCTCTAGGACCTGATCACAGAACACAGCAGGCATTATCTGTGTGTCACACATGTGGAAGCATATCATTTAGACTTCACAAATATTTTAAAGCATTATAAATACATATATAAAACAATATAAATCTATATATAACCACAGTAACCAGTACTTGAACGCTGTGTGTGTAAAATATATACGTTACTTGTCATATATATAAATATGTTACCAGTGCTGGTTAGTGCAGTTGCATGCGAAGTATGGATATATTTTCTTAAATGTATTAATGTTACCATAATCATTTATTTAATGAATAAAAGATTTAGAGAAAAGACGAAGTAGGAAAGCAAGACAGTTGAGGTCGAAACCCAGAAGCAAGGGTCAGTTTTATCTTACTAGATCTTGTTAGACAATTGTCCCTTTATTCCTAGCATAGCCCAGATAGTTGTCTGTGTAAGTAATCTGGCTTTTTCTCTTGGACCTGTTCTGCTCTGAGCTTTAATGCTTTGTTTTTAACTTAGTAGCAAACACGTAACATTTATTTTGACTCTTGCCAGAGCGCTGTGCAGTGGCCTGAGAGTTATGCAGCAAGAGACCTCCATCCATGTTGTTAGGTGGATTAACATCTGAAAGAAACAGCCTCTTCCTTTAAGGGCAGGCTCACAGGCCATGTTATTGTATATAATACTTCAAAGTTTCATTCCTGGGACTGCTCTTGAAAATTACCCATAAATGCCAGCTGATGCAAAGCACTATCCCCCCCCCCAAGTCTGTGGGGAGGATGAACCAAAGGCAGGAAGTTATTTGGCTGTTGAGCACTGGTTAACAGTTAGCTTCTGGGTGAAATGCAAGGTGCTGGTTTTAGACTATTGAAGAGGGAGAGTTTTAATTCTCTAGTTTATAAGTTTATAAGTCTGTTTGTAACCAAGCTTTCTTGGTTAGCTTTCTCTCTCTCTGTATAAGTTGGAAAAAAAAAGTTTTTAGCTAAGAGCTTGTCTGCTAATGCATTCTTTACTGACATACTGTTAATCCAGAAGCGGGCAGCTAAGGGAGGGGGCTTCCTCCCCCTTTCTCCTCCTCTCTCTCCTCTCCTTATCTCATACCTGGCTCTGAGTTGAACGAAGAGGCCCCCCTGAATAACTGGAGCTTTCAGTTATTCTGTGAAAGTCAGTATACAGACTCAAGCTTTTTTCTGAATAGGAGTTTTTCAACTTACTCTGGAGTTCTCAGTTTTCTGAGCTGAAAGTCAGCCTTTTCTCAAACCTCTCTGGAGAGAGAGAGAGAGAGTCTTTTAGCTTCTCTGAAAATCTCCTTTTTGTGGAAAAGACAACCCCACCCCCCCGGGTAAGCTTCACCCTCCTTCTCTCTGTACAAGTGAGTCTTTCCCCTGGATAGTTTGATCTTCTTTCCTCTATGTAAGTCCCCCCTTTTACCTTGTTCTCTACGCAATTAAGTCATTTTAACTGATTTTCCTTTTTCTCCCTTTTAAGTCTCTTAAACTGAGATTCTTTGTCTCTCTCTCTAATGCTTTTTAAGTTCTTTTATTTGACATGTAGCTTCTACTGATGTGTAGCATTCCTAGCCTCTCTATAAATAGTATTTAGACTTTACCTGAGTTTGTAAAACTTTGGCTTTTGTCTGTAGCCCCTTTTATTTGATACTATTTGCCTGGCTTTTATTTGATACTATTTGCATGGCCTTTTTAATATTTCTATGTTATTGGCATAATATTTAGCTTTTATTGTAAGCTCTGTCTTTGTGCTACTTGCTCTTAGTACATACCTCTCTGGCATATCATTAATCATGAAAAGGAGCAGGTTAGAGCGCCCCGTCCTTGGAGCGCCCCCTTCCCTGGATGGCACAGGAATTCCTGGCCGAGGGATGTGAGAGTTGCCAGACAGCCAGAGACAGGATAATTCTTAGGGAAAGGCGGGAGGTACCAGGGGCAGCCAGGGGCTGCTTAACCCCCACTTTGAGATAAGAGTGCGAGACAGGAACTTTCACCCAATAATGAACTCAAGGCTGAAACCCTTTAAGTAAAAGCTTTTCTGTAACCTGTTTAGATGAAACCTGTTCTGATAGATATGAACCTTGATTAGTAGTGCATTCCTTACTGGCATATTAAGCCAGGAAAGGAATAGATCAAGAGGGGCCCACTCAAGGAGACAGGCAGGCACCAGGAACGAACTCATCGCTAAGTGACCTTTTGGCCTAAAGATAAGATTGTAAGAACAGGAATTTTCAAGGATGGTACTAATGGTGTGACGTGCAAGAAGCAGATTCCTGGGGAGGGGGAAAGAGGGGTTTGAAGATTATATAAACTGTATGCAACTGATGCTCGGGGCAGTTCGCTGTGAATTATCACGCGGGTGCCTTCCTGCCATTCTAAATGACAGGAATAAAAAACTCTTTCTCTATTTCAAATCCTCAGTGTCTTTTTTTGACTCCTTTCTCCCTCACCCCCCCGGGTGCAACAAAGAACCCAAGGTTAACGGAAAGGTCTGCAATAAGGCTACACTATGAAGCTCTTTTTGGCAACATAAAACATTTTATTTAAAGTTGTATGGGTGGACAGGGATAGGGTAGAGTTGCTAGTATACTGTTATTACCTGTCCTGAGCTCTTGGGTGAAGCAGGCCATAATTACAGTTAATAACTAAGGAAATCCTTCCTGTGGACTTTCTGAGCCTTTGGCATCATAGTACCTCCCTAGAGTTGTACCAACAAAAGAAAATATTTAAGGGTTGGTTCAGTTTTACAAATATTTGACATGCCTTATTTTTCCAATTTTACCTCATCTAGTATTGGAATAGCAATAATTCCATTTGTCTCAGGCCCTCATTGATAGCTCACATTTTATGCTATGGTCACAGAACATTACAATTCTGTTAAAAAGCTTCATTGTTATACAAACATTTAAGAGTTAAGTTTGTTCAACTCCATTAGGGTCCCAATATTAATTAGCCATATCTTCTCAGCAGCACTATGTTCGCTTTCCTGTTTTAAAAAAGTGGTCAGTTTTGCTGTAGTTATTAAGTTCCCCCAAAGCATATTAATGTCTAAGTTAACAACTCTCAAGGGGTGAATTCATTTGTGCATTCCAACATTTTTCTTACTACAGAAATGTATGCAATATGACTTGATTTTACAACACCTACCATTTCACATTGCCATTGTTAATTTGAATATGTCAGATAAATCCTTTTAGATCTGGCAGGGGCAAGGAGCTAAAAAACACACATCTTATTATATAGAGAGCTTATAGAAACACAGTATATGAGCCATATTTATAAATATATGGCCATTGTTTATCAGGGATCTCAGTGTCTATAAGGTTTTCTATTTTTAGGGCTGTGTTGCCATGCAGATCTGCATAGCTCTGTCCTATGAGTTCCATAACGTTTTAGGGCTCAGGCTGCAATCATATGTGTACTGGGACTTTCTTCCATTTTAGGACTGTACAGTTCTCCATCTCTGTTAATTTATGTTTTGAACAACTGACTTGTCTTTTCTAATCCAGAAGTTGATAATGGCTACATGTAACAAGGATGCTGCACCAAATGATGCTGTGTTCCAGAGTGACAATGAGCTTGAGCCCTTCCTTCCTCTTTCTTTTAAGCACATGAGACAAGCCCTGACGGATCATACCAAAGGCCCATCTAGTCTATTATCCTTTCCTCCCTATGACCAACCAAATGCCCATGAGGAGCCTGCAAGGAGAACCTCAGCACAGTAGTACTCTCCCCCACTTGTGATTCCCAACAAGTGGTATTGAAGGGCATTCTCCCTTCAACAGTGGAAGTAGCTAGTAGCCATTAATAGCCTTGTCCTCTATGGGTTTGTCTAAACCCCTTTTATAGCCATCTACATTTGTGGCTATCTCTGCATCTTGTGATAGCAAATTCATAGATTTAATTCTGTGCTATAGGAACATGTTTTTTGGTCCGTAGTTTGAGAATTATGAGAGAGGGTGAAAACCCTCTCAGTATTCACTTCCTTCACACAATGCATAGTTTTATTCTCTCTTTCTCTTGTGTGCCTGGCTGCAAGGATTCTTCCTGATTGCTTAAACCATAGATTCCGGTGATATTTGAATTGGGAAATGGTAGCTTTCAGGACTCCCTACAAAGATTTGCAGATAAGGATCAGATTATCACAGGAAACT
Organism: Lacerta agilis; assembly: GCF_009819535.1. NCBI lineage: Eukaryota > Metazoa > Chordata > Lepidosauria > Squamata > Lacertidae > Lacerta > Lacerta agilis. The sequence continues at coordinate 25,400,445 of NC_046316.1, read as the reverse complement.
GTGGTTTTAAAATCCACAAACTTTTCTTTGCAGCTAGATGGGGAAGAAGAGCAGGGAAGGGGAGGGAGAATAAGGAAGTGGTCCAGCTTGTCACTTTTTCATGCGGCAGCAAATTGTGGTTTGTTGTGATGATGACCTTGATACATCTGAACCAGGCCAATGAATGCTTTAGTTCTAAGGTGTCTTTGTTTTACATTCCAAGGTGTTCCATTTCAACCAACTTAATTCAAGAGGGTTGAGCATTTCCTAAGAATAGGACATGAACTTATTAGGCACCCACTGTTATCAATTGGTGTTAAATGTTTTAAGCCTTGGCTTGCACCAAAATGCTTGTTTTTTGTATATGTACTGGAATAAGAATAACTGTAGAGATCAGAAACCTGTACTGTGACATCGACATATTTAGGTTGACATTTTTTTAATGAGAATATAAAGTGTCAAAGATGTTGCTTGGGGCTATTTCAGCTACTCTGGAAATACTAGTTAGTGAGCTGGAATAAACAGTGGGTGCCCCATGAGAACAAGAACTTCCGCTCGTATGTTGGTATAGAATACATTGGAAGAATAGAGAAAATAAAATTACAGTACCGGTATATCCTGAATATACAGTTTTTTCAGATATAATCAAGAGCCAATTAACATTTACTATTTTAAGCACACACCAAAGTTTTAAAAGTGTGCAGCTAAAATATGTATAGTGTGAATTTGACAAAGATATGTTTGCAAATATATATTTCACACATATACTTCTCAGGGACATGTGATTGGCTGCAGCTCTCTCTTGATTTTATGCTCAGTAGCAAACCCTGGTTTGCCCCTGTGTAATGTGTGAAATGGTCCCCAAAGGACAGTTATTTGGAGATCAGCAAAGCTTTTTAGATGCTGCTTCTACAAAATGAATTGAGCCTGAACATTTCACAGGGGTTATGTACTTTTTTCAAGATACGTTAAGTGTACATTTGGAGTGCCCATAGGCCTGTGACACTTGGTGAATACTTCAGGATATAACAGATATCTTTTACTTAATGCACTTTTCAAATGATTATCTGGAGGTGAAATTTATTTAACCCTGTTTTCTTTTTCTTACCTCACTCCCCGAGTTTCATTTTTAAACACTCCCAAATTAAATTAAAGGATAGTGTTGAAAATATGTACAGACAGTAAACATATATGTTTGCCTAAGTTAATTAAGTGAAACTGTCTCCAGAGTCTATGCCCTTTGTTTTTGTTTTTTATTACATCCCTTTCTCTATGGTAGGTTTTCATTTATTGTTGATATTCATTAACACATACTGCAATTTCCTTCCATTGGGGACCTTTACTGTTCTATACTCAGTAAAATTCTACACTATAAATGAAAATACTATGTAGAAAGTATGCCTACCGGCATCTTCTTTAACACCCTTTAAAACTTGTAATAGTCTAATCCTTGCATTGTTTTTTTCACTGGGAGCAAAAGGACAATGGAGGCAGGGTCTACTGTATATTTCTGTCCTATAGAAGCTAAAACTGCACCATGTCAGGACCTGCCAGCACCCAGAGCCAGATTTAGATAAGATTTCATCATCATAGGAAGAGCTCACTATGGGTTCTAGCAAGAACTAGGGCTAGGCGAATCCCTGAGACCATATGCTAGGATGATATCCCATCCAGGGAAACTGAAGAATTGGAAGAACTAATGTGTCTCAGCTGGACACACTCCCCTCTCTGTGGCATTTAATGCACTATGTCATCTGTAAAGTGTCATATACAACATTACAGATTAGAAGAATAGCACAAATTTGTGTTATCTGCACTTTTTGAACTGTATGCATTTCATATTAATAATGCAACTCTCCTCTTCCGCTGTGGATATCCTGAAAACTCCACCAGAAGATGCCACACACCATGGAAATGGCTGTGTATTTTATATGTCATGGTTGTCCCCATGCTGAAAATGCCTATAATTCAAGGTTACAGTGGATATAGTATAGACACTGGGTGTTCTGCCACCTTGATTGTGACAAAATGATTGACTGAATGAATTTATAGTAAACAAAATGAAATAATAAGTCAATGTAGCAGGAGCTGAGTTTTGAAACATTATTGTGTCACACAAGTGGTATTATCCTCATAGTCAGGGCCAGCCTGAAACATTTTGCTTCCTGAGGCAGACAAGATGGTGCCCCCTGTTCATTCCACATTCAGGAGTTGGCTGGACTATCTGTTGATTCTTATTTCATCCCTTGTGACAAGGCAACATCCTCTACTTGACCTGAAGCAGCAAACTAGCTTCAGGGAGTGTAGGGCGAGGCATGTAGCACAGGTACACCTCTCTGCTACCCCTCAGAATCTGCTGCCCAAAGCAGGTGCCTCAATCTGCCTCATGGAAAGGTTGGTCCTGCTCAGCGTATGTATCACACACCATCTTGGAGCAACTGACACCATTTGCCCTGTGGGAAGAAAGGAGAGTGTGAGAGAGGCAGGCAAATACAATAACTGCTTTGGTTGAATTCCTCTCCCCCCCCCTCAAATAGGGCCAACTTTGCATTTATTTGTTTTAGCACTTTAAAATTTTAAACCACCTTGAGCGCCTTGAAAACAAGGAGGCGTTCATGGTGAGTTATGGCACCTCTTTTTTTCTAGAAAAATAGCACTGAGTAGGCCACTTGCCCTTCTACCTCTGCCACCCATTTTTCATTGGGGTTGGGGTTTGCCCTTCAACTGACACTCATGGTTCAACTATTCTTAACCATAGACTGATAGACCTACACAGTCTTCTCAACTTCTTGAAAAGTCTTGTTTCATTAGGCACCTCCCTTTCCCCCCTCCTTTGCTAGTGTCAGCTACTATTAACATTTTATAAATTCTGGGCATTCACAGGGCATCTCTGTTTTTCCTTTTAATTTGCACATTTGTATACTTTTGTTTATCTTGGGAGACCTCAGGAAATATGTAAAACAACAAACAAAAACAAACCCCAATCCTTTATTTTTGGGTGGCTCCATTTTACTTTCAAACCGATGGGCACTCAACTATCCAAGTTTGCTATTAGAGGGAATGATGGTTTCTTCAGTGAACCGAGTTTGTTCCCAATATATCACTTTTATATACATTGCACATGTCTGGGTATCTTGTCTGCTATCAACCGATAATAACATGGTAAGAGCTGCATTTCTCAGCAAAATGATGTAACTGGTATGAAGCATATTCAAAAAGGTCCACAGCTTCCAAGTTATCAAGAAAGACGTATTTTTCTGTTGGAGGGGAGATGATTGTCTCAAGTCTGTTTAGATTTGCAGTTTGCACACATTGGCTGTTATTGCTCTGAGTAATGATGGCTATTAACAGAAAAAACATCAACAGAGTGAAAACAGCTGTCGCAAATGCAAGACAGTAATGGAGATCTGTGCTCATATTCTCAGCCAGATTGCAGGCTCTATCTCTTAACTCCTCCAGAAGCATAATCATTGCTTTTTATCACAATTCTGGTATGTATGTATTGAAAAATAATCCATGAGGCTTCCACTTTCCCTAGCCTTAGATTCTCACAATAAGTTTTGTTACCTGTAGTAAATCTGATTTATACTAAAACAAAAGTCTTGTAACAGCCCCTCTTCTTAGGCACCTAATTAGTACAATCAGTTCTAGAGCTGGACTGAATATCGACAATCATTTAGATTTGGACTGGGGAGACTTGGAATTAAATCCCCTTTTAGCCATGAAGCTTAGGGCCAAGTGAGACTGTAAAGTGGGTGGTGTGCCCTGACATTTTTTTGTTTTGCTTTTACTTCCACACAGCAAATGGAGACTCTGAATTTGATCAGAATAAGGAGATAGCAGGAACAGGTGCTCAGTCTTCTCCTTACTTGCCGGTTTCTGATCAAAGTTGCCACAAACTGCTTTGCAAGGGAACTGGACCAGTGCCAAAACTCTGATCAAATTCATAGCTATGCTCCACCTGTCTCACACATTACATCCATTTTTGCTCTTAATGGATGTTTAGGCCTGCAATTGTCTTGTGGCCTAACCTACCTCACTGAGATGTTATAATCAAAATGGTGGTGGGAAATCCATGCATACTACACCAAGCTCCTTAGTAGAAGGGTGGGATGAAAATGTAACAAATAATAAAGTATGTGAATGTGTTTTTACAATCAGATTTGAAAGATGAAAATTTAAATGTAAATATTCATATTTGTTTGAAGCTCACTGTGGCTTATTCCTGTAACGATAAACCACTGTTTATTGGGATGTTCAAGTGAGATCATTTTGTGGGCAAAATCCTTTCAGCTCTTGTCGTCGCAATTGCAGGATCCATAAAGATAGTGGAGGGGAAAGGGTGATACATAAAGAAAATACTCCATTCCCATCCATCTGCAGAAACACAATGTAGGCTTCAGAGATGAGGGGAATTATTTTGTTTCTTCTTTGTGTTTTGAGGCTGCATTTTGCATGGACTTGCCAGGAACAGACAAGTACTGCTTTTTATAGTAAGATCCTTTTAAATGTTATCATTTGCCATCTACAGTTTTTAGGCATTTTGGGATCCTGAACCCTTTCTTGGACACATCAATTTGTTTGGTAAGAACACAAAATGAGCCTGCTGTATCAGGCTAATGGCCCATCTAGTCTGGCATTCTGCTCTCACAGCGGCCACACAAATGCAAGTAGGACATGAGCACAACAGCACTCTGCCTATGCACAATTTCTAGCAACTGGTAAATTCCAGTTTCAGAATTATTTTGTTTTACCTTGAGTGGGATCTCTATATGTTTTCTATTATTATTATTATTATTATTATTATTATTATTATTATTATTATTATTATTAGTTCTTCTAGGGCCCTGAGAGGGGCAGACAATGATGATGTAATAGTATTTTAACTGCAATATCTGAAGAGTCCATGACAAAGCTGGATAGGAAATTTGTCAACTTGTTTTGACATACAAAACAGATTGAAAAAATGGTTGTAAACAAAATTGTCAGGTATGGTTTTCATACCTTTCAACACTTTCGCATTATTAACGGTAGTTATATGTGTGAAACTTTTACGTGGGTTGATTTAAGTGAGCTTCCTAGACTGTTTGTACATTTCCTGATGCATTATACAGACATAAATACTTTTTTTTTGCACAAGGAATTATGATTAGGCAGCAATAATGAGCTTTAGTAAATTGAAATAGATCTCGGAGGCCCTCAGCTAGATTGGCTGGCAGCCTGAGCACATTGGCATTATATCCAGTACACAGACTGGGCCATCTTGGTAATATGCCATATCTGTGGATTCTTCTAGTTGATTATTCCTAGAGTTAAAGAGACCCTGATGAATCCAGGAACTGTAGTCTTCCATTATACAGCGTGGCTTCTTAGGCTAATGAAGAAATTGGAAGCAAGGATGTGGCTTTTGCCTCAAACATGCATCCATAGACCAGTTGGGGTTACAAGACTGGTGCATGCTACTTGTCCAAGCTCAAAATGGAAATATTCAGTGTAGCAGGGAACTAAGAATATCCTTAGCCCTTTCCATCTGAAAATAACCAAATGCCTGTATTACTGTACATGAAGGGTTATCTGTATGAGTTTCTTGAATCACGAAGAGATCCTTCACAGGAAATGAAAACTGATTTTTTTCTCCTTCTGATCGAAGACTTGATAAAAACCTTTGCCTGGGTTTAAGAGAATTTTGCAGAGAGCAAGCATTTGGTGAAGTCTCTGAACTCTGCCATCATCTCCCAGGAACTCTACATTCTAGAAGTACAACTTTATTTTAATTTGTTCAGATGTATTGCTCTTTCCTGGGGTTAAAAAAATAGAGAATTCCTGCAGGGAACTTTAGAGAACCATACTCACAAAGCCAAGCTTTCTTGATCCCCTTCAAGATTCTTTGAATTCCTGCTGTATACAATAGTCAGTAGAATACTATAGTTTCCAGCTTGTGTGCAATTCCATGCAAACTCCCCTTCTTACTTAGGGGAGTTAGACTGTTAGACTGTTATATTTAACTCATTGTCCGGTTTCTCCACAACCTCTTCCCCTGCCATTGAGAAGGTTCAATTATTTTTGAAACAAAAAATCTAAATAATAAAGTATAGTCAAGATTTATGAATACATAAGTTTATTGATGGGACGTGGGTGGCGCTGTGGTCTAAACCACAGAGACTAGGGCTTGCCAATCAGAAGGTCGGCGGTTTGAATTCCCATGACGGGGTGAGCTCCCGTTGTTCAGTCCCAGCTCCTGCCCACCTAGCAGTTCGAAAGCACGTCAAAGTGCAAGTAGATAAATAGGGACCGCTCATGCAGGAAGCTAAATGGCGTTTCCATGAGTTGCTCTGGTTCGCCAGAAGCGGCTTAGTCATGCTGGCCACATGACCCGGAAGCTGTCTGCGGACAAATGCCGGCTCCTTCGGCCTATACAGTGAGATGAGCGCGCAACCCCAGAGTCATCCGTGACTGGACCTAGGTCAGGGTACATTTACCTTTACCTTTTTAAGTTTGTTGCCATCCCAATCCACATGTTAAAAAACCCCAGAAGAGCCCATATCCCCCTAGACAACATTGTGTAAGGATGATTCAAATTCTGCTCAGTCAGTCTCCACCATGCTTGTTTTTCCATAGGAACTAGTTTCAGATGCTATCAGTACTGAGCATATGTTCTAGCTAACAATAGTAATATTTCAATGACATACATATATCAGAAACATTTCGTTATTGGCTTTAAGCTGTGAGTGGGTGACCTTTTCCAGCCAAAGCCTATGTACCCTCATGGGCCAGAGTAAAAAATAAAGTGGCTTGGGCCGTGGGCAAAAGTGGGCAGAGCAACAGATATTACTCCTACTTTGTGCAGTAGCTTGCATTCCAGGCACACACACTGGAGGTTCCTACACATCCCCACGTATACAGACAAACAAGATGCATTATCATAGGCCATGGATACATTCCAACCAGGCAAAAACACATGAAGATTGTGTAGAACAGGGTCAGTGAGGGATGTGTCCTGGGAATGGGGTGTGGCCTAGGGAGTGTCTCTAAGCCCAAATAGAGAGGCCAGGATGACTACATTCTTTCCCCAGGCCTGACGTTTCTTATACCTGGTTTTAGAGAATACAGTTTTCACACTCTCAGCTTTTGGGTGTTTATAATCCCCTCAAATCTTTCACAGTTGGGAATAACGGAAGAGGTTGGTTGATCAGTGGCAGCTACTTAAGAGGTACCAGCATGAACACCAGTTAATCTGAGCCCTTTCCATGCCCCTTCCAGTTGTAAACCTTGTGAGCTGGTATGGCCCTAACCCTATGGTCAGGAACTCTTTGCAATCACCGTTCCTGATTATGGGGACTGGGGGCTATCTGTGTATAGTAGGCTCCTCGTTCCAGACATGTGGCTGGCAGAGGTGCTGGGGCCAGCAGGAGACATTGAGATGGGGCCCATAAGTGCAGCTCTGTTTTCCCCTCAGTGTGATTACAGTTGTGTGGAGGAGAATTTCTGAGAAGCCAATGCTCTATTCTTAATTGTTGCGTCGTGGTAAAATTCTGGCCATGCTCTGTCACTCCGAGCAATCTCTGGACCTGTGTGCATCAAAAAAAAACAATACCTACTATATATTTTAAATAGGTGTGTGCAACTTGTGATCTTTCAAGCCAAATTTAGGGTGCATTGTAGCCTGTTTTTACAGCCAGAAGGAGCAAAAGGAAGAGGATTTTAATGCTGCTTCTTGGTTTGCAAACATTGCTTGTGGCTGCCTAGCTGGGCAGACAAGCCACCCATTAGCAGTACCTCTGCCTTGCCTGAATTGAGAATATTTATTGGCCCCCATTCAGACCATTAACCACACCCACACACTAAATCAGTGCACCCCCTGTCTATCTTGGATTTGCTGAGAAGGAGGAAAAGAGCTGGATTTCATCTGCACACTGATGACACTTCAACCCACATTTCCAGTTAAGAATAATTCCCGTTGGTTTTTATGGAAGGGTGTTGGTGGTTCTGTTTGTATTACTTGTTTTGAAAACTCAATAAAGCATTTTCATTTTTAAAAAAGAAGAAATGTATGCATACATTCAGAGCAACCAAGTCTTTCATGCTCTGTTTTTGACACTCTGGAAAATGGTAATCTCCAGCTAATGTGTAACTTCAGATGTATATATTCAGATATAGATATGAAACAGTGTCCATCAAACATAACATAGATCTCTCAAAGCATTTTACGATTTTCTGAAGCAATGCTGGTTCTGTCATTATGAACAACCAACTGACTGCCAAGGGCAAATGTTAATATAAACTTGATCAGATATGGAAAAGATGCAAAGGAGCCTAGCATGTGGATGAGAGGCTGGCTAATCCTGCTTTGGTGTTTTGGTAAACAGCCATTAAAACCTACTTGGCTGTACCATGTTCTTTGTTTTCCACTTTATTATTAATTAATTAATTAATTAATTAATTAATTAAATTTCTATATCACCCTTCATCCAAGGATCACAGGGCAGTTTATAATATAAACACACAAAAATACATAGTAACTAACAATAGCAATAGCTAGTTTCACATTTTCTATTTCTATGGTGGCAGGAGAAACCAAGTAAAATCAAACCCATATTGGAAAATAGTCTTCTACTGGGCAGCTCCAGAGTCACGGCCAAAAATATATTAACAAATTCCAACTTAGGGTGTAGCTCACTTTTAACATGAGATACGTTGGGCATTGCAAACAACAGTGGGTGAGCAAGTTGACAGTGCAAAATGCTGCTTCATTGAATTGTACAGTGTGAATCATATCATTCTTGGCATACCAGCCTCTCAGGAGACCAAGTCATTATTTTGAGGTAAATTGGCTCCTGGTAAGGATGTAAACAATGAACAAAAATTGTGTACCATTTATTTGTTTTCGCCTTATGTGTTTAAAAAGTAGGTTTAGAAGAGATTTCCTGCTCCTCGCCCCCCTATGGGAGGACAGTAGGGGACTAAGGAATTGCATTGGACTTTGAGTATGTGGAAGGGGGGGAGATAGCTGGGGGGAAAGACTAAGAAAATACAGCATTTCTTCCAAGCTCAGCTTTTCAATTACAAAACCTGCCTCCGCACCATCCTACAGCCCCATTTGACAATGCCTGTTGTCTGAGGATGGAATGGGGGAAGGTACAGATCATTTTTTAAGAACATTGAAGAATCAACAGGGGGAAAGTGCCCCAGAGGGAAACCATGGGAGACACTGAATAAAGTCTCTGCTTCCTCATTCACTGGATATTGCTACTAGCATTAATATTGCAGAGAACAAGGAGGTTAAGAGTATACACATGTGGAACATTGGCAGGCAGTCTGAACATAGAGCAAGTAGTATTAGAGGTTTTTTTGTTATTATTTCCTCTATCAAAGGAATATGAAACCACAGGGAAACAGTGGCTCTGAGAATTCATCAGGACAACCACCATAGAATAGCATTGACGAAACATTGGCACAGTGGGTAGGTGGACACTTTCATTTGTAAAAGCACAGAGGGTCATGGATATGTCAAATGTAAACACAGCAATATATTTTATACAGGACACACTGACCAAGCAAGTGTATGAACTCTATTCTCATTTGCTAGTTTCACTGACCAGCACCTGTGGTGATTTTGAATTTGTTGATAATCTGATACTAATGCACAGGATGTCACCCAGAGGCTGAGCATGGCTTTACGCACAACTTGGTGCAGAAACTGGAAAGGAGCTGTGCTGTCTCTGGTATAATTCCAAGACTCTTAAAATAAGGATTTTCTAGAGTTGCTGAGGGAAATTAAGCTTTGTGGTCCTGAGATATGCAGTAATCCACTCCAACCAGATTTCAGGCATTAATGAGAGGAAGGAATGAGCAAAATGTAGATAATGCCTCACAGATCAGGCCCTTGTCAAACAGACCCCCCATCTTCTGTGGAGTCCAAGGCCTTCACCCTTGGTGAATTTGTAATTTTGCTTTTATATGTAAGATTGCAGTACAGTGGTACCTTGGTTTTTCAACCACTTTGGATTACAGCTGTTTTGGATTACAACCACATCAAACCTGGAAGTGTGTGTCCCTTTTTGGGATTACAACCCATTTTTTTGGATTACAACCAATTTTTTTGGGGGGGGGAAGGCCCCATTGGCGAAAGTGTGCCTTGGATTACAACCTGTTTTGGTTTACAACCGGACCTCTGGAATGGATTATGGTTGTAAACTCTTTATGGTTTCATTTTCTGAAATAAAAATGGTAGCATAATCACAAAGGGTGGAATTTGATGTTCTGCTCTTTTAAATATTCTGTCTACACAAGGGGCTATAGAGGCATGCTAAGTAACCCTTTATGTGCCCGGGGCAGTTGCACAACCATCTCAGCATATGCTGCTGTGCTGGAACTCAGTGTGAGTGGAAGAGGAATCTGTTTTAAATGAATTTATACTCAGAACTTGACAGTATTGAACCACCTCTTATACTGAGTTGCCACTTATATGTAACCTGCTTGTGTATTTGTTATTTTTAGAACATCTGACCAATTTTATACTAAATTATACATAAGAAATCTTTATTATGCGTATAATACAAATAAATAGTCAAGCCGCATGTGGTACAATATTTGTGCAGCATAATTTTATCTATACATACTGTATGTGTATTAATACATACATATTTTTATACAGTTATATGCATTGTTGTATGTATCTATGTGTTTATGGCCACCTCATGAGAAGAGAAGACTCCCTAGAAAAGACCCTGATGTTGGGAAAGATGGAGGGCACAAGGAGAAGGGGACGACAGAGGATGAGATGGTTGGACAGTGTTCTAGCGACTAGCATGAGTTTGGCCAAACCGCGGGATAGGTGTGCCTGGCGTGCTCTGGTCCATGGGGTCACGAAGAGTCGTACACGACTGAACGACTGAACAACAACAACATGTGTTCATTACTTGAGGCAACCTGGGATATACATGGACATATATAGGGGTGTGTGTGTGTGTGTGTGTGTGTGTGTGTGTAAAATATGTAAAATGATGTGAATAATGATAAATTTTATATGTGAACATTGTTCCTGTTTTTGGTAACTCCAAATGTGGGGTAGTGGAGGGGAACTTGCTTCTTGTCAAAATTAAGGAGCAAGGTGAGAATTAGAAAAAAACAACCCTAAAAATGTAAGCTTGACATTAAAATTTTAATAAAATCAGTATTTTCCTGAGGCAGCCACATTCTGGTGTGTGTGTGTGTGCACACGCACGTGCCACGTGACTAGGCCCTGGTTGTGAGGCAAAAGGCAGTATTTTTACTTTTTCCACATTTTCTGGTATTTCCATTTTATGATAGATGTCAACCCCCAAACTGTTTCCTTTATGACTTCCGGCGGCGACGCCATTGCGGAGCGGTCGTGGGTTGCCTCGGCTGCGAGGCGACCCAGTCCGTCCCGGGGGTTGGAGCCCCGCTACCGCAAAGCGGGGCTCCGGTGGGGTGCGGGAAGAGCGTCCCGCACCCTGGGCTCCCCGGCTGTGCCCATTAGTGCTCTGAACCCTTCCCTCGCTCCCCCTGTAAAGGGGGAGTGGGGGTGAAGGGACAACGGAGCCGGGCTATAGGGGACATGCCCCAACCGGGACGCAAATGCGGTGGTCACCCCCGTGATGAGCGTCAAAGTTCAACCTGTGTTTAATGGAATTAAAGAACCCGGTGGTCGTGAGTATTCGAATGGCTTGACTTTATGTTTTTCGGACGATCCGGGGGGAAGAGGAAAGGAAGCCTGCCTCCCTCCCTTCGGGCGAAAGAAAATAACCAGTTTAAGTGACTGCTGCTACAGTAATTGATACAAAGTATTTGAACTTTGAAAAGTGAGACTGTTGAGATCTCCCTTTGGGGAGTAAGTCTGTAGAAAATATCTCCGTTTAAAGTTTTGGTCTTTGCGCTCTGGCTTCAGGAAAAATGGCGATGGAAAATTTGGATTGACGTGGGAAACAATTGTAACAAAGGGAGGAACATAGAGACAGGAACTGAAATTTGACACTCACCCCCTCCCCCAATATGTTGGACTTTGTGTTTGAACTTATTTTGAACTCTGAACTAACGGATGAAGAAAGGCTTACTGTCTTGGAGCTGGAACTGCTTAATCGGAAACTGAAAGTCTTGAGTGGGGTAATAAATAAAAGAAATCCATTTCCCACAGAGGAGGCTTTCCAAATGTTTTATTCAATGGAAGGAAACCTTGGCAAAGAGTTGAAAGGGATGCTTGAAGGATGGAGAGAGATGATAGGGCGACTCCGAGTAAATGATCCGTTCTTTGGGGGTGGCAGCCCCGGGACGGTAAGATTTGCTATATCCAGACCCCGAGGTGTGAGCTCGGGGGCAAGGGACAAGGAATTAAGATATCTACAAAAAGAAGAAGAATGTTACAAAGAAGCGGAGGAGCCGAAAGAGGAGGAGATGGGTACCCTGATGCTCGATGCAAGGATTGATGTGAACTGTGCCTGGATCTGTGGACATATGGGAAAAGAGGACGATTGGAAGATGGGTTCCGGCGATAGACAGAGAAGAACAATGGACAGAGGGGGAGTGGGATAAAGTATTAAATGTAAAATTTAAATGGTTTGTCATGGCATTCTGAAATCGGAGGGCGAAGGTGGTTAGTTTTAAGTTTATTTTGAATAAGTAAGGAGATATTCGAGGTTTTATGTTATTAGCAGCAAGATAAAGGACAGAAGAAGTTAGTATAGATTTTTTGAGAATATTTTGTTAAGATTTATGATAAAGTAAGAAGATTAAGATGATTGTTTTATTTCTAACTGAAGTTAATTTTTAGAGAAAAGTGGTTAAAAAAAAAGAAGATTATGGATTTAAAACCGAAGGTGAAAAGGCAGGGGAAGTCAACTGTCAAGATTCGGAAATAGAAATTTTTTCTTTACGTATGCAAACAAGAAGAAGAATCCTGGCAATATTTGTATTTGTTTTGTATTTGTGGGTGTGGGTTTGGGTGTATGTTTTGTTACGAAAAATGCCAATAAATTCTTCATAAAAAAAACTGTTTCCTTTATGTTTGGATTAACAGGAAAATGTTGATTTTATTTTTGATCTGAACACCTTGGTTAAAAAAAATCAGGTCTGACAGTCAATTGATTACATACATTACAATATTCAATGAAGAAAATGTAGAACACAACATTTAAAGGTGAACTGATTTATTGTGACATTTTTTAAAGGTGGCATAGGATTATTTGTTATTTGTTATTGTTTTTGCTACTTCAGACTAACACAGATGCTCTTGAGATATTTAATTAAGATAAGTTTTCTTACACTAAGGTGCTGAGACAAGTAATTTATTTGGACAAATTGTTCTAAATGTATAGTGAACCAAGGGATTGAGAGACATACTTTGCTTGCAGTACTATCAACACTGCCTAAAGTAACATTTACAGGAGAAACCTTCTGCAAAAAATAACAATGAGTGATGCAGTTCTAAGCATGTTGTATAGCCTTGTGTGCACAAAGGCAGGGGAGAATATTTACAATAGAGATTGTTTAACTTGTAAACATATCCCATTTAGTTCAATGGAATTTGCTTGCTAGCAACATTGTAACCATAGTTAATTGCATGTTTCCAATCCTAACCATGAGTTTTCTGCAATTATGTGGAAAAGAACAGTCCAGAGTCCGGACTGTTCACTCCCACTGGATTTTGCAAGGCAGAAAACTTTTCACTGATGTTATTCAAGAGCAAGATGGCTCTTTCAATCCCAGAGCAGAGCCGTAGCAAAACTGGAAGCAAACCATAAGGTCAAAGAAGAGGTAGGATGAAAATACTGAGAGAAACAGCTGCTTTGCCAAGGGGAATTCTGGATGAGATGGTCTTCTAGCAAAAATGTAATCTGCTTAATGAGCTCTGTTTGAGGCAGGGGTATAGAAGTTGACACTCAGGGAGGCTTTGTGACTCCCCAGGCCTATTTGACCTTTGGGGTTCTCCCTAGGCCAGACTCCCTTTCCTTGCCACCCTCACTTACTAGCACTGCCCTGCATCCTCCATTATTTGTGCCTAGCTGGAATGTGTATTTGAACTGTGATAGTGCTTGTTAGATGGAGAATGGAGAGACATTTTGCTTGGGCTATGGTAGAAAGATAAGTGTGCCCTTTATTGCTCAAATTACTTTCGCCTCTGGCCTATCCACCTCTGGCATGCAGCCCTTGGAGGTTGCCCTTAGGCTAAAAAAGGTTCTCCATTCCCTTGTTTAAGGGTTTCCAGGCAAAAATAATAACAATGACAGTTAATCTTGGTTTACTATAGTAGGATACCATTCGGTTGGCTTTTTAAAGGCTGCTTGGGTTTTTATGTATGGTCAGGTGGTGTCTTTGCTTCTAGGCTCTCAGACCTCATATGCATTTAGAGTAGATTATATACGCTTACTTTTTCACCATGTCACAGGACCGATGATCGAATGAAATCTAGTTCTCCCACTGCTGTTCTGTAGCCTGAACAGCAAACTAGCAGTAGCCTAATGTTTTTGCATTCTAGTACTTTCATTGTGTGCAATATTTTAATGAAACAAACGAAAAGTGTTCATTCTAGTTTTGTGTGGTGTTGCTAAAGGTTGCACAACTTCCATTATTTACTTGGGTACCTAATCCGGGAATTCATATTAGAACTCGTGAGGAAAGGGATTAAATGTCCTGAAGCTTCTTTTCACTGTTGCAACATGAAGCTTCAGCTCAATATGTCCATAGCAGCTTCTTTGACCACCCAGTCTCTGTGAAAATTCTAAACTGTCAAGATGGTGAGACTTCTGCAGATGCAGGAAAATGTCTTAAATGAGCCTGAGTAGTTTTCCCCTTTGGAAACACAGTGAGTGAATCATTCCTTCTAGTTACTGCTGAACTGTGCAGTTATTACAGAACCCTGATTGTTTTCAGCATGTAGACCTGTAAACATTTTAAGTGGAGTTGGCCCAAGACATTTTGCTGCCTAAAGCAGAGCAGCAAATCTGCCCTCTTCAAAATTCAAGGTGCATAATACCCAAAATTGGTCAAGTTATTTTGGCACCTCAGGCAAAAAAATCCAACAAGCACCTCTCCCTCTCCCTGGCAGCAAAAAATCTAACAGTAATACATTTAATAATATACCAATTTGTTGCCATTTCACAACACCCAAAATCAGCAGCCAGAGGCAGTAGTCTCACTCTGCCTAATGATGGGCCCAGCCCTGAAAAATCTTTTCCCGCCAGTGCCATTGATTGATCTTAAGGTGCCTTAATTACTTATAACATTTCTACCCTCCCCTTCTGCAAAGGAGTTTCCTAGGCTGCTGAACCTCACAACACCATCACAAGACTGAGAAACAGCGACTTGCTCAAAACTACAGGGTTTGCTTCTTATCTCAGTGGGGATTTGAAGGTCAGTTTTAGGGGTATAAACAGACTGGAGGGTTTGGATTGGATCCTGATTGAGTACTTCAGAAAACTGCCCATCAGTTTTAGGCTGAATCTGATTTGGAAAGAAAATGAGGCTTCTTCTGCCAACATTTCCCAAGATTCACTATTACTGGGAAATAAAAGTATCTATACTTTTTCCTTTTGCAAGACATAGTTAAGGTTGTAAGAATGAGCTGGGTATGTCTGTATGGGGGGTGGGTGAGAGAGAAGTTAGTGGGTGTTGGAGGTAGGATTTATTTTCGAATTGCAAAACATGGTTGAAATTTGCAGGCATAGTAGGACCTCCAGAATGCATAAGGCCTGTCAAGTTACAGGCAGAGGATCTTTTTCTGTGCTGGGCACCTTTAAAATTTGCCCAACCCCCACCACAGAAACCTCCATAAATTTGATTTTTGGCAGAATTGGGTGATTTTTGCTGCCAGGTTAGACTCTCTGGAGGAAATGAATCCTGCCAGATTTCAGAAGGACTACTGTAGTGGTTTTCCTTCAAGGACAGCCTTTACAGTTTTCTGGTGGGTAAAATCATTACCTCTGATTACAAGCTTGAACTATCAGTCACAACTGAGCATGCTCCCCACCCCGCACCCCTACCCTGGTATTTTCCTTAAGATAATGTCAGAGGTGTTAGGTTTGCTTTTCGTAGACAACTTTTCTGCAGAGGCTTTCCATTTGTGGAATGTTTTCCCCAGGGAGGTTGGGCTGGCACCTGCATTATACACCTTTAGGCATCAGGTGAAAACATTCCTTTTCAACCAAGCATTTGGCTGATTAATATATGAGACCCTTCTAAATGTGTTGTTGGAGGAGGGTTATTGGTTTGTGTATTTCTTGTTTTTATTTTATGTTTTGAGGTTTTTTTTTTAACCTTGTATTTTTATGTTGTGAATTACCCTGAGATCTATGGATGAAAAGCGGCATTCAAATTTAATAAATAAAATAAATAGCACTTATGCATTACATAGTTATTTTTCACTTGTAGAAGTTGGAGCTATTTCTTTATTTAACTCTACTGTAATTAATTATCCTTTGAAAAGAATATATATTCTAATAGAACTCCTAAGTAGGGAAATGTACAAGGGGTTGGGCAGTGCCCATATGAATGTATGTTATGGTTAGCCTGGATATACTAGATCAATATGAACATAAGTTGATTGGAAATCCTTGAAACCAGAAGCATATATTTATTGCAAGTACATGTGGCCTGAATGAACAAACCACCCTTGTTGAACACAGTTCTTTGGTAACTTTTGTTATGTTCAAAAATATAATTTACTAAAGTAGATTGAATATATTATTTTCTACAGAGGAAATATGGGAGGGAGAAATGCTAGTCTTTAAGGTGCCATGGGGCTCTTTGTTGCTCTTATTAAGATGTTAAACATGCTAGCTTTGTATGCTCAAAATTTTCTTTTTTGCTGTTTTTTTCCAGGCTGACAAAAAAGAAAGGAGCAATGCCTTGAATATTGCAATAGATAATATGTGCAAGAAAACAAGAGACCTCCGCAGGCAGGTAATCTCCTCAGGGAAAAAGTATGTTCAATAGATAGTTCTGCAAGCAGTTATAACATAAAATAATAATAATGACATGCTTTTGTTTTATTTTAAGAAGGCACACTTTTCTTTAAGAAATGCAGATGGAGATTAGGGATGCAGATTAGGGATGGAGGTTTGGAACAGTAGAAATACCAAAAGTCAATGATTTAGAAACATGTATTCAAGGGTCTAGTGAGTGGTCTGAGAACACCTAATGTTGCTTTATTGCTTGAAGGTGTGGGCTTAGTCAGTTCCTTGCATGACAGATTCCATTATATAAGAGTGAGAGATTAAATAGTCCTAGGGCATGGGCAAAGGCACATGATGAAGCAGCGTTGCTGAAAGCTAATCAGATCTGGATCTGGTCAGCCCCTCCTGCACAGCAATGTTTGTTTTGAGAGAAAGGTTGGAAAACAAAACAACAGCTTTCTTCTGTGAAAATGATTATTTCCATACTGAAGGTTGTTTAAAAGCATCCTTACACAATACATTTTAAAAACATCTTTACACAATGCATTAAAATAAAATTAAAACTAACAGCCATAATCTAGCATAGCCTTGCTGGAATATAATAGTCTTATTTATACCCCCACAAACCCAGACAGAATCCTGTTCCTAATCTATGCTTAGTATAAGAATATTAAATTGATTATGGTATGGAAATAGGCATGTTGATAGGCAAATAATTTATGTTGGGTGCCAAAGGCGACAGAGAACCAGTTTGTGGATTCATCTTATATGTTGTACATGTGTGATTATAACATTGAGTGTGCAGTTCTGTACACATACATTTTACTGTTCATATCCAGGAACATTTAGGTACCAAATACTGTGAAAATCAACTTACAAGGTGAAATTCACTAAGTTCTACTAGCCACTAGAAAAAGTAATACTCTCACCAAGCATTTGTAACAGGAGGCTGAAAAATACACCCTTATATCTGAGATTGTTCTTTCAAGTTGTTGGTATCCATCTATCTAGAAAGACAATGGAAAAGTGCACCTTCGGTGGTAAAGTCAAACCATTGGAGAGTTACAGCGCCTGCTGTGGCTGTAGAGATAAATACAAGAGAGACCTGTTTTATTATTGCAACTGGGGTAGATGAAGGCATCCAGTTTCGCTGTTACTGGTGCCCCATTGTGTTTCTTCACTGGAAATGACCACTGGGAGGAGCTCAGAGAGGTCATTTCTCCACTGGTTGCTGCTGTGGATACATGACCTGAATGTCTGTCACCAGGCACTGCAGTCATCAGTAAGGGATTCTCACACGGTGGAGTTAACGTTGCCAGCCTTCATGTCATGTTTGCATACATCTTTATAACACAGAGTTTGCCTGGTGCCTGAGGCCAGCTACCCATAAAGCACATCCTTGGGGCTCCTGCCATCTTCCATTCTATGTACATGACTAATCAATCAATATCCCTTCTCTTTAAAATAATTTTGAAAGCACATTGTTTCATTTTGCATTACATTTAGTATTTTTACATGTACTGATAAGGAAGAGCAAGAGTCATATTTCACAGTGAATAATTTAACCCAGTGGAGGAGTGAATAATTTAACCCAAGCAGGAGTGGAGGACTTGGTGGGTCCAGAGCATCTTAGATGGGGGCATGGGGTGGGGGAGAGGAAATGGAAGTCCCTTTGCATTAGCAAAAACTATATGCACAGATCATTGGATACAACCCAAGCTTTATTATTTGTAGAGTACATTTACTGCATAGCATAACACACACAAAATACCATGATATATGATTTAATTAATGGTGCTTTCTTTTCCCAGCTCCGAAAAGCTATCATTGATCATATCTCAGACTCCTTCTTGGACACAACTGTTCCACTTCTTGTGCTCACTGAAGCTGCCAAAAATGGAAGAGAAAAGGAAATAATGGAATATGCTGCTATATTTAAAGAACACACATGCAGGCTTATTGAGGTGAGTTTGTTGATAGTGCAGTGGACCAGATGTAACCTTAGCTTTCAGTAATCCCTTTGTATTTTTGTTCCATAGGAAGGTACAGTGACTGCATTAGCGACTATGTTCACAGCAGCATATTTTTAGTTTTCCCTATTATACATATTTTTGTATGGCCCTGCTCCATGTTTGTTCATGTGGAAGTGTTTGTAGCAAACTGTTGTTTTTCTTGTAGCTATTATTGGAATCTTCTGTGGGTGTTTTGAATAGTCCTAGAGTCTTTAAAATAATGTTAGGTACTTACTGTCTAATTATTAAGAGAGATTCATATAAGCACATTCTTTCACATGTGGATAGTGTAGCCCAGGAGTGAACAGACTTTGCATTTGCAGGATCTACTTTGTTTTTTATTAGAATCCTGACATCTACTAACTGGACTCAGCTGCTAAATAGTAGCTCAGGAAAGGGTAGGGAGAAAGCCACCCACTGCATCCCATGAAACATATACTCATATGACTGAATCTGAAGTTCTCTTATACCCCACCTCTCTCTGCTTTCTTCAGCTTAGCAGGCTAATTCTGTGGCACCAATAATAATCATAACAATAATCATAATAATCATAATTTATTATTTATATCCCGCCCATCTGGCTGGGTTTCCCCAGCCACTCTGGGCAGCTTCTAACAGAACAATAAAATGCAATAATCTATTAAACATTAAAAGCCTCCCTAAACAGGGCTGCCTTCAGATGTCTTCTAAAGGTCTGGTGGGAGGGCGTTCCACAGGGCGGGTGCCACTACCGAGAAGGCCCTCTGCCTGGTTCCCTGTAACTTGTGAGGGAACCGCCAGAAGGCCCTCAGCACTGGACCTCAGTGTCCAGGTAGAATGATGGGGGGTGGAGACGCTCCTTCAGGTATACTGGACCAAAGCCATTTAGGGCTTTAAAGGTCAGCACCAACACTTTGAATTGTGCTCGGAAACGTACTGGGAGCCAATGTAGGTCTTTCAAGACCGGTGTTATGTGGTCTCGGCAGCCACTCCCAGTCACCAGTCTAGCTGCCGCGATCTGGATTAGTTGTAGTTTCCGGGTCACCTTCAAAGGTAGCCCCACGTAGAGCGCATTGCAGTAATCCAAGTGAGAGATAACTAGAGCATGCACCACTCTGGTGAGACAGTCCGCGGGCAGGTAGGCTCTCAGCCTGTGTACCAGATGGAGCTGGTAGACTGCTGCCCTGGATACAGAATTAACCTGCAGCAGTCTGATTGGTCTGCAGGAGCCACCCAATCCAGCTCCAGGTGGAAGTGACTCAGCAACCTGATTGGCCTGCAGGAGCAGCCAATCAGGCTCCTGGGGGAAATGAATCCACAACCTGATTGGCCTACAGGAGCAGCCCAGAAGTAGCCAATCAGACAAGGCCCATTGTGTAAATAATGTATATATAGTAGGCGTTTTGGGGGAAACAGACATTCCTTTTTTTGCTACTACAAGCTGAATAAAGAGCATGAAATTCAGTGTGTGTGTGTGTGTGTGCGCGTGCACACACACGCTTGAAAACTTAGCTTTACATTATGTACCCTAAAGTTGTAAAAATGCACCTCTCTGCAGAATTTAGTGACTTAGAAGCATTATTAGAAGCACTGTCAAGGTTTGTAACCTCAAAACATAAACAACATTTTTTCCTAATTTCTTTGAAAATCTGTGAAGTGCTTTCTTCTCTTTCCTCCCCCTCCTCCTCCTCCTCCTCTTTCTTTGAGAACAAATGCTTTCATGTGCATGTTTAAATTTTCTTTAATAATAAGCTGCATATAATAAGCTAGCTCCTTGGCAAGCACTGTAGCTTCTCACTTTTTTTTTTTTTTTGCATCTGTGCAATTTTTGTTTATGTTTTACACACATTTCTGGATCCCTACTTACAGCTAAAATTAGGAAGACTGTATTCTTAGCTTCCTTCTCCTAATGCTATATCACATGTTATAACAGAAACAGGCATCTGCTAAATATTTATATATTTATCTGCAGCACGTATAGGCCATCTTATATCCTAGGTGTTTGGGGAGCCTGCAGCATAAATCTGAGTTTAAAAGTTGGGAACAGTAAGATAAAAAAGTACCAATAAAAATACTGCAATTCTCCACATTTTTATTTTATTTTTACTTTTTTAAAAATCCTCAAGAAAATCAGTGTTTCAGTGTGGATTTCTCTAAATATATACATCTTTGTATGCAGTTTTGTTAATATACAAGTTTTTGCAAGCTATTTCCCCTAATATAATGCCTTTTGTACTTAATATACTGGTATATTAGCCCTTTTCAGTAATATATGCATTTCAATGTAAATTTTACCCTAGTATATACATTTTTGTTCACATTACTTGGCTGGAGAACTGAATTGCAAAATTTGGAGAAGTGCAAATTTGAAAGTGATACTGCATTTCAATTCCCATATTGTTTTGGGAAGTGTGAATTAGGCAGGTTTGCCTTTAAAGGCAAACTGAAGTGAATATCTACCCCATCTCTAGTTGAGGGTCCTCTACAGTCAGGTGGGTTTGTGGGGGGGGGGTTGAGATTGAATAATACTTATATGTGTGATTTTAGAGTTTTCCTTTTAAGGTAATTGCTTCCTGCATTTTAATATAATATTACCATTGAGTGTAACAAGCACATAGCTGAGGGCTGTTTTAATCGTACTAACACTGGATTCAGAGAAATTCTTCTGCTCATTTAGGTATGCATAAATGCTTCCATTTCCTTTTAGTGATATTAATTATTATAATTTAACTGCTTCTGGTGCTCCCATTATTACTTTCTGGTTTTGAGAGTTATCATCCTATTATTGGATACATGTAATGAAAAAAAGGGACAGCTATAAGAAATTCTTATTTAAAAGTTTCATGATGTGGTTCCCAAGTACTTATATGTATTTCTGAGAAACAGCATGATTAATGATGCTGAGTGCATTTTCAATAAATAGTAGTGCTTGGCTCTCCAGGAAATTAATTAGATAGCAGCTATATTGCATCTGTCAAGTTAGTAGTATATCATATGTAAAATACTCCCAAGAAAGCAGTCATACAAGGGGATATTTGACACACAAATTAACAGATTTACAATGCAATCCTGTGCACGCCTGCTCAGAAGTCTCTGCTTTGAACTCTTACTGAATTCATAGAGGATTATGTTCAGGTAAATGTGTCTTTGATTGCAGCCCTGTGTGTGCAAAAATAAATATCTTTTAGTATCCAACACAATTAGAAACAAGGGTAGGGGGGAAATGGATAGAGTTGTATCATGTAAACAAATATCCCCTTTCAGCATGCCAGAAATCTATTTGGAATAGCACTGAATACTCAGAATTATAGAGGAAACACTGTTGTTTTTGTTGTTGTTTATGTAGCTTGGCTGTTAAGGATCTAAACTTAAATATATTTGAATTTATCATATTGGTGTAAAACCATACAAATTTTCTACAGTTGATTATGCGTATGGGGCAGTAATGGAGATTTAGTGGATGCTTGTCATGGGCAAAATGGGCACTGAAGAGTCTGCTCAATAACATCTAACACAGTATGTGGGGCTGCAATTTAAAACACAAAAGAGTACATGTATGGAAGGTACTTTTTTATGAAGAATTGATTAACATTTTCATAATACAACACATACCCAGACCCACACCTACAAATACAAAACAAATACAAATACACATAATGCTAGGATTCTTCTTCTTGTTTGTATACCTTACAAAAAAAAATTTCTATTTCTGAATCTTGACGTTTGACTTCCCCCGCCTTTTCACCTTCGGTTTTAAATCCATATTTTACTTTCTTAACAACTTTTCTCTATAAATTTTTTTAACTTCAATTAAAGATAGCACAATTCTCTTAATCATCCTATTATAACATAAATCTTAACAGAATATTCTTATAAAAACTAAACTTATTTCTTCTGTCCTTTATCATGCTGCTTTTAACTTAAAGTCCAATATCTCCTTGCTTATTCAAAATAAACTTATAATTAACAAACTTCACTCTCCGATTTCAGATACCATAACAGAGCATTTGGGTTTTACATTTAATACTTCATCCCACCCCCCCTCTGTCCATTGTCTTTCTCTGTCTTTCGCCAGAACCAATCCTCCAGTTGTCTTCTTGTCCCAAATGTCCACAGATCCAGGCAGCATTCACAACAGACCTTGCATCGAGCTTCAGGGTACACATCACATCCTTCCTGGGCTCCTCCGCTTCTTTGTAGCATACTTCTGCTTCTTGTAGATATCTTAATTCCATGTCCCTTGCCCCCGAGCTCCCACCTCGGGGTCTGGATATTATAAATTTTCCCGTTCCAGGGCTGCCACCCCCAGCAAACGGTTCCTTTTCCCGGAGTTGCCCAGCCATTTCAGACCATCCTTCAAGTACCCCTTCCAGCTCTTTGCCAAGGTTTGCTTCCATTGTGTAAAACTTTTGAAAAGCCTCCTCTGTGGAAAATAGATTCTTTTTATTTATAATCCCACTCAAGACTTGCAATTTCCGATTAAGCAGTTCCAGCCTCAAGACAGTAAGCATTTCTTCATCCTTTAGACCAGAGTTCAAAACAAGTTCAAACACAAAGTCCAGCATTTTGGAAGGGAGGGTGAGTGAGTGTCAAATTTCAGTTCCTGTCTCTTCCTTCCTTTGTTTCAATTGTTTCCCACGTCCGTCCAAATTTTCCATCGCCATTTTTTCTGAAGCCAGAGTGTAAAGACCAAAACTTTAAATGGAGATATTTTCTCCCCACTTAATCTCCAAAGGGAAAACTCAGCAGTCTCAGTTTTCAAATTCCGAACACTTTGTATCCATTATTGTAGCAGCAGTCACTTAAACTGGTTACTTTCTTTCTCTCCCGAAGGGAGGGAGGCAGGCTCCCTTTCCTCTTCCCCCCGGATCGTTCCGAAAATAGAAAAGTCAGTCAAATACTCACAACCACCAGGTTCTTTCAGATCGTTAAAGACAGGTAGAACTTAGACGCTCATCACAGGCTTTGTCGCCGCATTTACATCCCGGTTGGGGCATGTCCCCTATAGCCCGGCTCCGTCGTCCCTTCACCCCCACTCCCCCTTTACAAGGGGAGCGAGGGAAGGGTTCGGAGCCACAACGGGCACAGCCGGGGAGCCCAGGGTGCGGGACGCTCTTCCCGCACCCCACCGGAGCCCCGCTTTGCGGTAGCGGGGCTCCAAACCCCCGGGATGGACTGGGCGCTTTGCAGCCGAAGCAGCCCACGACCACCCGCAATGGCGTCGCCGCCGGAAGTCCATGTATGGAAGGTACTAACTCTTTCCCTACACGGCTCCCCCTCTCATCACTTTTCTTCTCTCTGGGAGAAGTAGCCTATCCTGGCTCTAGGAGATCCTGTGGTCAAATCATTCTCTCCAATTAATTTTAATCTCAAGCTGTATGAATAGCAGTTTATGCTTCTCTCAGAATTTAAGAGGGGAACAAAGTAAAACCTAAATCTGTAGCTAGTAATGACCTGTAGGTATAGTAAGCCCTTCTCACTTACGTCAGCGTCATATTGTCCAGTCAAGTCAGTCACTCAGATAGTTATTGTTTGAAGCTGGTGCCATTACAATATAACTGACAAAAGACAAGTGAGACAATTCAACAGAAGGTTGAAGACAGGGATTTTCAGAAACGCTAGTTGTCAAAAAAAAAAAAAGTTCCTTAAATCATTTCAATTAAGAAAACCAAAACACTTTGGCAGTTGACACTGTTTGGAGTCAAAAAAGTAGCTTGTAACTTTTTTACTGGTATTATGTATGAAGCTACCCAATAGGTAACAATCAAATGACCTGATTCACTTGCTAGAAGATTCTGAAATGAATGGATGAATCTATCCACAGGGGAATTGTATAAGTTGTAGTGCACAAAGACTGTGATCTATCTTGATCTGCATAAACAGAGTTGATAATTTGTTGACCTATTAAACAATTCACTGGTCAGATATTCTTTGGGCCATATTATAGGAAAGAAATTATTCTCATCACAAGCCAATATACATAATGCTGTGTTTGGGAAAATTGAATTGTGCAGTTGGACACAGTAAGGAAAAAACTCATGTAAATGAGGTAAATATATAGATATTTATTTATATTTGATTTGCATGTACACTAAGATGGCATTTTGGAAACTATACTCTTTTTTGTTTTTTGAATCTGTCTATTTTTATACTTCTAACAGTACCATCTTATAAAACTACAACTAAATGAGCATTTATGAGTATCATATCATTATTTCAGAACAGAATTCTGCCACAGTTGTATAAGTTTATTAGAAATCTATTTCGCCCCCCCTTCCCTTGAAAGCTTCTGATGCTCTATTCAAAGGAAGAGAACCCCACTAAGACCTCATAACACAGCTGTGTGATAATCTCACAAGGTAAAAAAAAAACATTTCTAATGAAATGTGAGATAGCCTGGGTTCTGAAATGGTAGCATTATAATTCAATATAAATAATACATTGTGTTTAAAAGGTAAGCAATTAAAAGGAATCTTGAATATTAAAAGTGACATAAAACAATAGCCATATTATAGTGGATTGTACAGATTCTCTGGGCAAAATTCCAATCATGCAAATGTTTATTGCCCATATGTCTGTGATGTAATTATCATATAAATATGAAACCAACACTAAAAGAGTCATTTAACTGTGGCTTTCTTTTGCATTGTGCCTAAACTGACCATCGTGGCCAGTGAAATTTAAGGCAAAAATGGAAAGTGAGGAACTTGAAATTGGATATGATGCATTTGTGGTGAATGCCACATAATTCAAAGTTGTCCAATATATTTATCATAAATATATATCCTGTCAACACTTTAGGGGCCTAGAATTCATGGAACAATTATCCAGGAAAGAAGTGTAGATTTGACACTGCTTATGGCATTAAAAAGAACCAACATTCAAACCAAAAATCTTTAGTGAATGTAACTGTGTGCAGAAGTGGGGGGGGGGGCAGAGATGTGGAGCTGCCCTCCTGACACTGACATTGCTGCTGCTGACTTGGATGGGGCTGGGACAGAGCTATGGGGCCATGTGGTTGCAGCAGCAGGACTGCTGGAATGGTGGCACTTGTCTCACTGGTGTAACTGTAACCCAGACTTTGACACAACTCCAGGTAAGCAGATATGACACAACGCTGCATGCACCACTTCTTACTATGTGCATGCCACCTGGGGTTCCATGATGGAAGAAATGTGTGGTATAAATGTAAGGAATGATAGGTGTTCTGGAAGCCTGAGTATAGTTTTTAATTTGATAAAATTCTAATTTAATATTCAAATTAATTCAGAAATTGCTATTTGAAAACCTGCTGCATTGCCCCACCTTAAATGTCTTCATTTAGTCATAATGAGTTTTATACTAGAAGTTTAAACTTGATGAAAAGACTTACCAGAGCATAGCTTTTTTGCAGTTGTCAAAAAGAATCTGCTCTAAGAAAATTAATTGGGTTTGAATCTTTGCTTTTAGTGACTAGAAGTCATGACAATGGCCTGTCCTCATATATATATAAAACTATATTCTGAAGGATTGCCTGTGAACTCACTAAAATTCATATGGAAACTTGAACTGGGGCTGCCGTTTGATGAAGTGACATGGTGGTCCTTATGGGACAAGACACCATTTAGATCTAACTGTGAGAAATGGGGAACTTACGTTGAATTGTCCCATAAGTGGCATATAACTTTACAAAGATTATCACATATGGCTCCAGGTTCCTCACTGAGGTCCTAGAAAGGATGTTAAAATATAGGAACACATCTGCATTTATGGTGGAAATATCCACGGATTAAATTGTATTGGAATGTTGTGGGTTTTTAAATTTCAGACTCATTGTAAAAGGTACAATAATGCTATCCCTGCAGTTAGCCCTTCTAAACAACAGAAGATGAGTTGTTTTGTGTAGTAGGGAACTGGCCAGTTATTTACATACTGCTGCCAGACTAATTATTTTGGAGATACATGGTGGAAGCAGATATAGACTACTGATATACAAAAGTGTGGGGCATTGCATTGTTAGAAAAATGGACACACAAACTGAGAGCACTTAGAGGCCAATGCAAAATTGAAAAGTTTGTTTTAATTTGGTATGATTTTGTGACTAATATTAAAGACATACAAACCTGGTTAACCAACTGCCAAGTTTGTGCTTGACATCAGTCAATACCAGTAGTGACATACATTATGACAGAATAACCAGATCACCCATAGCAAATCCTGGTAGCTTATTTATTTCTTTACTTGGAAGGACTCTGTTTACTTTGTTATTGATTGATTACAGTTCCTGCTACTTGGAGCACCACTGCAGAAGGACTTATTACCACTTTAAAGTGCATATTTGCTCATCATGGCATACCTTCTATTTTGAGAACAGATAATAGGTCAGAATTTTCTGCCAAGCTGCGTTGCAATTGACTTTGATTTTCAACATATCATCATCAGTCAAGAGTTCTCTTGAAGTAGTGGGAAAACAAAACAGGTAATTCATGCAGTAAAGAACCTGCTGAAAAATAATGAAGAAATGCACACAGTTCTCCTGATATGCTGCTCAGCCCCACTGGTTGGAATCCTGCAGAGTTGCTTGTGAATCAGTAGCACCATAGACCCTAGCAAACCTGGCAGCCCTTAGTGCTAATTCAGTTTGATACTTGTGGATATCGAATTAAATTAAGTTCAGTAAAAAGATTGGAAGCAGGAATATATTGCCCATTGTCTTGGTCAAAGCAACTTCTAATAATGCACCCGGGAAACAGAGAATTGAGGAAGTATACTGCAGCCACAACCCATTCTCACACAGTACCCAGAAAGCATTTTATACTTTAATTTTATGCATCAATTTAGCCGGCCAGTCAAAGCCATTTCCTAGGGTGTGGCTGCTGTCGCATGCTGACAGCTTCTAGGAGCCACAGAAAACTAAGTGCAGGATGGGGACCAAAGGTGGACAAACTACCTCAGAAAGAGCAGTATGTTTTCCCCACTTGAGTACACTAGAGGATACTACCTCTCACTTAATACCCCATACACCCCAAGTACCAATCTAGTGAGTGGTGAGAACCTCGGGGGGTTATTTGGATTGAAGTTGCCCATTATGAGTGAAACTGGAAAGCACTTTCTCCTGAGAATTCTAAATTTTCTCATAATTTCTGGTCCCGATTCATGAAGCCTCCAGTTCCCCTCTTGTGACCTCCCCCTCCCCAAAAATCTGTTACTTGGTGACTGTTGATTCTTCAGTAGCAATGATAATCCTCTCCCTCCCATCTCTCTCTCCCACCCCCTGGTCATAGGCAGAAACAACAGGAGGGCTCCCTTATTTCACACCACCCATAGAACTGTTATGCTATATTACATGTGCCAGCAGCCCCAGGACATATAATTTTCTCTGTGTTCCACACTATCAGGCAACAGAAGGAAACTGTAGCAGACAGTAACAGTGGCACAGATGCCAGTGAAGGAGAGGGGGGAGAAACAGGAAGATCCTCCTTTCATCCCTACCACAGACTTCACCACATCAGCAGTCAGTTAAATGAGTGGGTCAGAGGGGATAGAGAGTTTTTCCTCTCAGATTAAAATACAAATGGAGAGAATGCAGGGGCCATAACACACACCTCCATATTGAAATGAAGCATCATGAGTTGCCAAGGAATTATGAACTCCAGTGATACTGCCTTTTTGCTATTTGCATAATTTGATCCCCCAGGACTACTGGCAAAAATTCCAATTCTGATGAATTAAGCCTAGCACCCAACAGAACCTGCTCACCTGTCCTAAGACCTGAGAAAGTGCAAGGTCACTGGAGGAATAGGTTCAGGCCGTCCATCTGAGCTTCCCAGTGGTACATGACCAGCATGTCAGGTGTTTGTGCACTTTTGCAGTGGGGAGCTATTTGACTTGCACACACTGAGGACTCAGCAGAAGCAAAAGAGAGAAGGGGATTTTGCTTGGAGAGAGACCCTATCCTATTTGAGACTAGAACACTGCAAGGGTTGCTGGCAAGACTTGGCACAATTAGATTGATTGTAAGAGATCAGGACCCTGGTCAGCTCTCTGCAGATGGAGTATCTGAGGTTGGATGCAAGGCAACTTAGAGCAGCAAGCTGGAAACATTGATTCAGCAATTGTCTTATGTCTTTTGAGTTTAACAATCCTGCACTTACAGAGCTCTTCCCTGCCCTCTAAGGGAAGCAGTTGCAAAGTAGGGGCTGTGCCCAATTGTACCAGCTTTAACTCTAGAGCGCCGTGGAGGGGAGGTCTCAACAAGCTCAGGGAAACCCAGATGTTTGCAGAAATACAAATAACAACAACATAGTATAAAACTCTCTCCCCCAAACAAACAAACAAACAAACAACATGCTTGGTGGACAAGGATGTTGACAGTCTTCTGGAAGGTAAAATTGGAAAGCCATGGAGGAAGTAGAATGGAGTAGAGCATATTGCAAGAAGGCATGGATTAATGGCTGGAACACTGGGCAGGAGTTTTCCACACTGTAATATTTTTTTTTTTTGGAAAGTCTTTCTCATTGTTAGACATCCTGCTGACAGATTTTAATTGCTATGTTGATCAGAGAGAATGAAAGATAGCAAAGGCAACTTGATGTCTGAAGACTTGCAGCCAATTTCATTGATAATCGTAGAGTCATAGAAATATAGTTGGAATCATAGTTGGAAGAGATACGTGGCTCAGTTGAATTTAATTTCCTTATATTGCAATTTTGTGATTCTGAATATGGAAGCCTCTAATGAATAAAACTGTATCAGGATCAATTAGCACATAACCCTCCATTTCCTAGTTTAAAAGGAGTGAATGAGTGCATGTATTTGAGGAAACGTGGGTCCTGCGATAGGTGTGGGAAACTCTAATTGCCCTGAGTCGATCTGTCAGGTCATCAGCATCAATCAATTCTAACCTTTTTGTGTTCCCTTTCTCACTGGTGCAGATATTCTCACACAGAAGGGAACCCAATAATGAACTAGCTCAACAGTCTCATTTTAATGCAGGATTGTGGAATGCTCCCAGCCTGGAGTTCCTTAGTGGAGAGAGATGAAATATAAAATGCCCTGCAGGACATGCAGAATGGATTTGCAGAGTCTGTGAAATCCTGAGAGGATCAAGGACAATCTTTATTATTATAATTCATTGTTTTCTGAGCTCATGGGCTGGTAGGAACTAACAGAAAGTGCTATATTTTTCAGCCATGCAGTAAGCCCCCAGATATTTTAAAAACCACTTAATTTAGAATATCCAATAACACCACAGTTCTTGCACAGAATGAAGGCATTGGGGAAAGAAGTCCCTTATGCTAGCTATATATATTTTTCCTAGGAACAGCCTGTCAAAATCAATCACAATTTAGTAAAGACACTTCTCCAAATCAGAATAAATGAAAAATGACCAGCCCAAGGTGTCAGGCGAAAGGAAACGTAATTTTGAATATGTATCGGTATTATTAATAGAGCTGAGACAGGACTGGTTTTTTTAATTCAACTAATTCACACACACAAAAAGGCTGACCCCTATGGACAATGTTGTTCCCCTCTATTCCTGAACAGGAGGTTAACTCTTTCTTCTCCCATTTTTTTTTCCTGGAAAGGGTTGCAACAAAATAAATATAACAGCGTCCAAGCTTCCAATTTATATGTTTTTTCACTCTTTGAGACCTGAGATTGTTATACATAACTGAGACTTTTCCAAATTTGATCTCTTTGGAGAAGCTGAATTACATCCCCTCATAATATGAGCAATATAGGAGAAATGTGATGGAGATGCTCAGGATTCTGATAGAAGAGTCCTTGGTGTTCTCATTAAAGATAAGAAAGGAGTTTCCACAATTGCCTGAATGGTTGCAGCATCTAGAACCCCGTGTTTCTGTCTTAGGGAAAGATTTGACATATCTGGCTTAATACTTGGAAATGAGCATCAAGCCTGGACACTCCTTGCCCCTTCCCTCCTTCTATTGCAGACTAGCTGTGGAACTTCATTCCTGGTCCCTTTTTAAACCACAGTTCCCCATTAATATATGGAGTGCTTCAGTGTTTTCCTAATCAGGGTCAAATCATGGATCAGGATCATAGTTAATAAACTGACATTAAACCTCAGTTCCCCATTAAGCCACTTTTGAACTGTGAGGGTTTCCCTTGCATTTGGCCTGGAAACTGGAGCTAGTACAGATGTTGCATTGCAGTTGAGATTGCATGAGTGAGATCCTGTCGGCTTATAACACCCCTGCTCATACATGTGCACTGGCTGCCAATTTGTTTCTGAACCAAGTTCAATGTGCTACTATTAGTATATTAAGCCCTTAACATCTTGGTGCCAGTTTCCTTGACAGGTTGTCTTATGCCATATAAACCCACTTGACTACTACTATATGTAGAACTGGCACTTTTACAAGTTCTGGATAATGCTTGTCCTGTATTTGTGGGGTGTTGGGGAGGCGATTTGTAATGAACTGATCTTATAGTGTGGTAGCTCCTACCCTCTGGAACTCCCTGCAAAATTGACGCGAGGAAGGTGCCTTCTCTATATTCTTTTTGGTGCCTGCTAAACAACTTTTCTGTTTTGGCAAGCCTACCCAGACACATAAAGTGGGTGTGTATCTTAATCTGTATTTTAAGTTTAAAATGTATACGTTTAATTCTTGATTTTATTTAATTTACTTTTTATAAACTTGTTTTTAATGCTGAATTTTATAGGCATTCTAAATGTATATTTTATATTATTTGTAAACTGCTTAGAGACTTTATTTATAGTTAAGCAGTATACATTTTTGTTAAATAAATAAATAAATAAGTGGAGAGCAAAGTGCTGAAACCAATGTACTTGGGGACAGGGGAGTGCTGCCACCAATTCTTCCTTTCCTTTCCCTTGCTACGCTATCCTCAAGCCTTTTCTTCTCCCATATTATTTACATTGTGAGTCCACCAAGAAGAGATCTTCTGTGCTCTGGATGATGCCTAGCATGCTATTGAAGAGCTAAGTATAGGTTCAGTAATAACACAGTGGTGTGTGAATCAAGACGCATGGGCAGCCATTTTGCTGCTTCTTTCTGAAACACCCTCATAATAAATGCCTTTGTAACAATACTTTTGGCAAGAGTAATTGTTACTGTTCTATATCACCCATAAACACACGGTTTTTATTTCCATGGCAGATAAAGAGCATCGAAGTTTCATTGAAAATACACAGTTGATGTATTTGTGCTATCTTCAGTGAAATTCCAGTGTTTCTTTTTTTCTGTGATAAATGTCCTTCAATCTTTTTGGTGTAAATTTACTCACTTGTGGCTATATCGGTAACACCCACTGAAATAAATTTGTTATTTACCAGTGAAATATTGCATTGATACCTTCATGCTGAGCTCCACAAAAAGCAAAGTGGTCTGGTTGAAATTCCTATTCCTGTAAAGACCGAGACGTCTTTCTACATGTTATCCCTCACTAAATATCTGCT
Source organism: Lacerta agilis (assembly GCF_009819535.1). Taxonomy (NCBI): domain Eukaryota; kingdom Metazoa; phylum Chordata; class Lepidosauria; order Squamata; family Lacertidae; genus Lacerta; species Lacerta agilis. The sequence goes on along the minus strand of NC_046316.1, from coordinate 25,368,142 downwards.
GATCATCATGTTGTCGGTGGTGATTTTTAGAACAGTTGTTTAAGATAGCTATATTTTGTCCTCTCATTTATTGACTTTTGACTTTGTGATTTCAAGACCCATACAACAAACATAAACATATTGAACAAACATCTGTGTCACCTTTCCCCAACCTGGTGTCCTCCAGAAGTTTTGGACTATAGTTCTCATTAGTTCCAACCAAAATAGAATTTCTGGATGGGACTGATTGGAGTTATAGCCAGAACATTGGGAGGGGAAGGCTGCTCTTTGCATTGTAGGCATACTACTGTCACTGTTTTATCAACTACCAGTGTTATTTTTCTAGAAAAAGAGGTGCTAGAACTCACCTTGTTCTATTATAATGGCAATGGCATCCACCGGTGAGGTGCTGGAACCAAGTTCTGGTCAGTTCCAGCAGAAAAAAAGCCCCATAGACTACTAATGATGTTTTGTGTTGTATTCTTTAAAAAAAAATGCTTCGTAATTAAGCCTTCATATACAGTATGCTGTGTTACTCAGCAAAAAGCTTGACCCATCTCATATTCTTGCTGGATTGCTTAGTTAAACTACTAATGAAGTTTTATAGTCTTTGAATCTATTGTGTAGATAGAGATTGAAGAGCCAAAAGGAATAGTGCTCAGTAATGATAATCACTCCATAGATCTCTGGTGCACCTTAATTAACCTTGGTTGCTATTCGCTGAATGCTGTTGCTTTGTAATACAGTAAGTGGTGACACTTAGCAATTTATAGTGTACCTTATGCATGGTACGGTAAAGATACTAATGCTGGAGTAACTAACACCCATTCTGATCTGGTTTATCATTGATCTTAGGAGTATTACGGTAATGGATAAGAGGGGAAGGACTAATCAAAAGGTCTGCAGTTACCTGCCAATCATAGCATTCATTTTTTTAAAAATGGCGCTGGTTCAACTAGGGTTGAACTTTTGTTTAGATGTCTAGAAAACACTGGTGACTGGAAAGGTGATTATTCAAAGGCCCCCCCTATTTCCATTGATTTGCTGCCTATGGTCATGATTAAGTGATGGGACAGGAGAGTTAAAAATGGGGGGGGGACCTCTACCCTACCTTCTTTTTACATATGAATATATCAGAGGTAGAAGCAGTTGGAACAACAGGACATATCCTTTCTAGCTGTCCCACTGATCTCCCAGGCTCAGTGGCATTTGGGGGAAAATAGTGCACCATTTTTACAAGATAGTACATGTTTGCAGGAACAGTTTGCTTGTTGCAGGATATTTGGTTTGTATCTTTTTAAAGCCTATATGATTACTATCCTCCTTCTCCACAGTTCATATTTTCATTATACTTCTGTTCTTTTATGTACCTACACATATACAGTATATATCCTCGCCATTACACAACAACTGACTGATGAGTATTTGTATTTTGAAGGACATTTGATACCATACATTTTATTTCTCCTTTGCATATGTGGTATAATTATAACATCTCTCTACTATTCACTCCATCTCAGTGCTTATCATGTGAAAGGACTAAAGAGTTTTGAATATGAATTTTTGAATTTATTATGAGATAATTATATGTGTTGAATACAATAAGCAGAGAATTGGAGCTTATGAAGGCAAAGGTTCTGCTTTGCACACAGATTGCTCCAAGCAGGAAGTCTGTGATGGAAATGGAAAAGAGGTACTTAAAATATCAATGGTAGTTCTTTTCACATGGCTTCCTGTTTTTAGTTCCACTTAGATGCAAACAGTTGCATTCATTTGAATTTGCTTTGAAAGTGTAGTGTTAATTGAGCTAAGCATTAACCTAAATAGTACAGTGATCTGAGAAACAAGCATGGTTCTTATAAGTTGATGACCTTTCTGATTCACCTAAGAATTGAAATCTCTGGTGAGCATATGCATATGAAGCGGAATTCAAGAGCCCATACTAGACTATATCTATATTATTATTATTATTTTTTGCTGCTTTCAGTTTATAAAATAGTGGCTAAATAATACATTGACACAGATGTCCCAAAGACACAGCAACAATCTGGTTGCAGAATTCCTGTTTGAGATAAAAGATATCTCTTTGGAATTCAGCATAGCACTAATGAGATCATTCCATCAATGCAGACATTTATGCATGCCTGATGGAACAATCTCTACTTTTCTTCCCCCTACACATGCACTTGGGGTTTCTCCCAATGCTCCAGAGTTGAAGGAGGTGGGAGTACTTGCCCTGGTTTCTGCTAACATAAGCAGAATTTTTAGTAAGTACAAATCCAATTGTAATTTCAGTTTTTAGTTTTGTGGGACAGATTTACATATTTTTTGGGAAATTACAGATAACATGTCTGGTATTTTTATCAGTGCTGGTCATTGTCTTTGGAATATAGAAACAGATGCTCATGATCCCTTCCAACTCCACAATACTATAGTTCTATTATCCATAAAGTTGACACCTAGGTGTCCTATCTGGCCCTTGAGACTCTCCCCAGGTTACACACACCTCTCCATCCCTGCGCTATATAGTCTTTGCTTTCTGCATATGTTGCTGAACTTCAACTTCCACCATCCCTGGCCATTGACCATGCTTAGTGGGGCTTTAATTATTATTTGCTGATGTTTAATTTTACTCTTTACTCTTAGATTTTAATAGATTATTGAATATTGCTTTATTTGATATGTTGTTTATTTCAAAGTTATTGTGACTTTCTATATTGGATCAGATTGCTTCTATTAATGTTTGATATTTTATTATGTTTTTATATTTGTTGAAAGCAACCTAGAGTGGCTGGGGCAGCCCAGTGGGTGGGGTTTGAACAACAACAACAATAACAACAACAACTCAGCAACATCTGCAGGACCAAAGATTTCCTACACCTGCACCAGAGCTAGGGTTGTCATTCTCACTGCTAATGTAGGAGTGAGAAGCTTTGACCTGTTGCTCCAGATGCAGCAGGCACTAGTGACCAATACTGGGAGGAGATTGCTGTGGCTGAAGGAAACTGAATTAGTGCTGGCACATGGATCTACAAGCTGAAGTTCCTTTTGTGTTCTACCTCAACCAGATATATAAAAAGGCAACTTGGCAGAGGGAGCAGGGAAGAAATGGCTAAAATAAATTGACTTGCTAACATAGAGTCAGCAATAAACTGGATCACCTTTTCTGCCTCTATAAGGTAGGGAATGAGGAGGGTGTTTTAGCTAATTTGCCTGCATTGGGGCAATACATTCAAAAGAGAGCAGATGTACCTTAAAAACATATACAATTCTTCTCACAAATCAAAATTCTCTTATGGCTGCACTTTTAAGCAAGCCAAAGTGTAATCTGTGTTCAGAGTATTTTGTTTCATGATGCCACTAATGCTTCTGAAGTCAAGGCTCTCAACTTTATATTTCACACACATTCCCTCTTGTCCACCCCACATTATGAAAATAATTAGATAAAAGCTTCAGTTCTCCATAAAATTCACTTAACCAACTCCAGCTCCTCCATTACTAAACTGAGCTGCAAGCTAGATATGCCTACATCCTGATTAATCCATTTAATCACAACCTTTATTACAGAAGAACAAAGATGAACAAGTAAAGATTTCCTAGTTTCTGGATGCCTGAGAGAGATATTTCAATACCAGTTAGAAATGTCAATCAACCTACAGTTAACAGGCATGGCAGATGGTGCACTGTGCAAACAAAGACATTTAAAAGTTGTATTGACCTATGAAATGTCATATTAACATTATAGTATGCATGTATCCCTCTTGCATAGAAATTTACATGATTGAAGATTGGTGATTGCTTTTTTACCGTATTAAGAAAATGTATATTAGGAGAGCCAGATGATTCAGACATTACAGCAGAGGAGCAATATGCCATATTATATTATGTAGATGTGTTATATTTAAACAGGCAAGGCATTTTCAGGCTGACCTTTTTGTTTGGAATGTACTTAGTTTGCTCTGTATGATAGTTGTCTCTGGCAGTGACTCATTAAAGCCTATGAATTATGTCACAAGATCAGCCAAGATAAACTTTCCCCAACCTGGTGCTCTTCAGCTGTTTTGGAATACAACTCCCATCAGTCATGACCAATGTCAGGGAAGATGGGAGTTGCAGTCAAAAGCATCTGGTGGGCATCAGGTTGGGGAGGACTGGCCTAGGCCATGCAAGAGTTATGATTAATTGTGCAGAGAGGAAGGGTCCACAGGAAAAATTCACACATTCTCAGATAAAAAATTATTTCAAAGCAAGAAAGATTCCATCAACAGTGTCTCCGAAAATTTTTACACATCACCTGGGAAGACAGGCGAACTAATGCCAGTGTACCGGAAGAAGCAAATATCACCAGTGTTGAAGCAATGATTCTTCAACATAAACTTCGTTGGACTGATCATTGGACTGGATGCCTGATTATCATCTTCCAAAGCAAATACTTTATTCTAAACTTAAAAATGGTAAGCGTAGTGCTGGTAGTCAACAAAAGAGGTTCAAAGACTCTCTCACGGAAAATGTAGTATAAACACTCACAAGTGGGAAACACTGGCCTGCAAGCGCTCCAATTGGAGAACAGCTTTTACCAAAGGTGTCATGGATTTTGAAGACACTCAAACTCAGGACAAAAGGAAGAAGAAGAAGAAGAAGAAGAAGAAGAAGAAGAAGAAGAAGAAGAAGAGTTTGAATTTGAATTTGATATCCCACTTTATCACTACCCAAAGGAGTCTCAAAGCAGCTAACATTCTCCTTTCCCTTCCTCCCCCACAACAAACACTCTGTGAGGTGAGTGGGGCTGAGAGACTTCAAAGAAGTGTGACTAGCCCAAGGTCACCCAGCAGCTGCATGTGGAGGAGCGGAGACGCGAACCCAATTCCCCAGATTACGAGTCTACTGCTCTTTACCACTACATCACACATGGCACTGGGAGAAATGTGCCAAGAGGAAGGCACACTTGGCAAACCCTCACCGTGATCAACTCCCGTCTGGAAACCTATGTCCCCACTGTAGAAGGACGTGTGGATCCAGAACTGTCACTCACAGACTCAATTTTAAAACCGTGTTTATGGAAGACAATCTTACTTGGCTACAAGTGATCGCCAAAGAAGAAAGATAGGCAGAAGTGCTTTATGTGTACCCAAAGCCTCAGACATGCACACTGGGTTTTAAACTCCCCCCCCCCTTTGAACAAAAGATGCCATACTGTATATCTTTTGCTTTTGAAAGTCCCTCCATATGGAGTGGGAAAATACTCTTCAAGAAACAACCCCAGCCATAATTTATACCTTACGCAGTTCTTCGGACTGAGGGCAAACTACCACTGTTTTACTAACCACTAGTCTGAAATGGCACACAATAAGTAATAAGTAATAAATATAGAGGCAGGAGGAAATGCAGAAGAGAGAACTTAATTATGACTGGGCATGGAAAACGGAATTACTTTACCATGAACAAAAACTGCAAGAAAGGAGTAACTTATAGGGGGTAAATATACTAATTTATGATTCTGGCCTTAAAAGAAATAAAATGAATGAATACTGATATATTTGTCACCAAGGAGAGAACCATGTATAGTTCTTTAATTTGAACCTAGTGTGGGCAAGAAAATCCTGCTCAACCTCCCTGTGATGCCTGAAGTCCTTCAACATCTCCTGGCACAAAATGTACCATAATACCCTTGATTATTTTTTTCATTAGCAGATCTGCGCACTTGCTAAGCTGCTGGTGCTGCTTGAGTAGGTCCTAGAAAGAAATCAGAAAAGCTGAAGTAACAGTTCTGTGAATGCATATCAATAAAAAAGAAAACATTGTGCACAATCCCAATAACTGGAACAATTTTGCCTATTGGGAAGACAATAAATTATGACTATATTAAAAATCAAATTATTCAGGAGGAACACATGGAAAGTGGACTCCAAGTTGTTCACTTTAAGGGAATCTTTTAGATGCAAGAGAAGGCCCTTCTTTTGTTGAGATAAAAGGGGAAGGAAAAAAATTCCCTTTCACTTTGAGGGGGATGGTACCAATTAGTATGATTTTACTAGATCAGGTTTTGGGGAAACTTTGCAAACAGGCTTGATTGAATCAATTGAGATGTTGTTGTTGATACTGCTGCTGCTGCTTTAGACTCAGTCATGTGCACATTCACTTGGGGGCAAGCCCCACTGAATACTATCAGGCTTACATCCAAGTGAACATATTGTACATAGAACTGCACTGTTAAAATTGCTTTTAAGATGATGTGAAGCCATGCTTGCCAGCTTACAGTAAGGTGAATTTGTCTATTTTGATTCCATAGCACTTTCACATTTTGTTTTACCCATATTCATATTCCATTCCATTTCTACATTAAAATGACAAGTATAGAGAGTACTTTCAAAATATGTATTTAAATGGTGAAGAACTGCATCACAGAAGTTCAGAGAAGCGGAAAATCTGGTAGACAGCTAACTTCCAATCCAAGATGTGTGGATTCGACCATTTTTGAGAGAAATTTCGCAAAAGTTGACTTTCTTAGCCTTCCCTAGTTCACAGTATAAATTATGAATGTCCACAGCTCTGTAGTTTCCATGATTTTGAGGGTAAAAAACAACAGCCCCGGGTATTTAGGGCTCAGAACAAGAGCTCCATGTAATATGTCCATATTGTGAAACTTTTTTAGATTTATAAAGTCCTGTGCTTCAGTTGGAATACTGAGTCCCATATTATAATAATTTGTTTATAATGCTTATAAATGTTTTAATATGTTCCCTTATGATCCTTTTTTACCTTTCCTAGAACAGTAATTTTACTGTGAAGAGTGAACCCTTGTAAAAATGTTTTATCATCCTTTTAAACTGAATTAAGATCACATAATGAATTCTAGGAGCATGGAAGCATATTTTATATCATTTCAATCCATTTTTTATTTTATGTAATCTATACTAGACAAATATTTTTTAAAAAATTCTTAGGAGCTAGTGCTGTCTGATTCTATGCAACGTTTCCACGGTAACTGGAGGAAGCAGATAACCCTTCTCCCTGATGTCTCCAACTGTACACAGGAAAGGCAAGAAAAGCCAATAAAATGAAAAGAAATGGAAAAACTTTTGATGTAGAAGCTGCAATGCTACATATTATGGGAAGGCTGGAATATGAATGAGAAAATTAATTGAATGCTTCTAGACTAGTCAATAGATGAGTAACATATTATATAGATAAATAGTTTATTTGCAATGAATCTGCTTTGCAACAAAGAATGGCTAGACATTTTTCAACTGATGCTGTCTTATTTTGAGAGCTGCATGCTGCAGTACAAATGCCCTAGCTCCCAGTGAGGATGCTTGTCCATTGACATTTGCAGAGCCAGATAATATCCATATTGCTGTGTATAAAGTTTGCAATAGTTCTGTAGCCATTACAAATGCATTGCTTTTAAGGCCTGGTTAACCCCTCATCTTTATTCCTGTTTATTATAAAATGTTTCTAGTAGTTGCATTGTGTATGACACATAAACATTACCTGAGCCATATTGAAAGGGAGCATGTAGTCTTCATGTCAGATCCAGATGTTTCTGTCAGTAAGTAAAGTTGAATCTGTGTAAAAGTGAGGGCAGGAAATTTAGGGCTTAGTCTATTCTGTGTGCAAAGTCAGATTTTAGTGTGAGAAACAAGAGTGTTGGCCCAGTTAGACCTCCAACAACGTGGTTCTATGAAAATTTCCAAATGTGATTAGGACAGGTCATCAGTATTAGAAGGTTTTGTGCTCCATGTTGGGAGTCTGAAAATACTGATCTAGGCTACAATCCAAAAACTGGTTACTGAAGTGTAGGGCTACAAAACCAATATGGCTAATCCTGAGTAAGACGTTTGTGGACTAACCGTAGTGCATATTAAGAGTCTGTGTAAAGATCTGTGGCCATAAAACATCATTTATGTTACCAAAACAGTTTTTCCTTTTGTAGTATAGAAGTATGAATTACCTTGACAATTGAAACTGATGTCAAGTTGGCATGAAGGACAAGCAGAACCACAGAGCAGAAATAAAAAATAAGGCAGCTCTGGCTGTGGTCAGCAGTTTTGTAAATTAGTACTTCTGGAAGAAACACCCCAGAACAATTTCAGAAAATACCTGTTGTTTTAGCTCAGTGTGTCACATATGAGAAGCATTGGTGCACATGTTATCCTTGGAGATTCTCCTTACCTTTTAAAAGTGAAAGTTCTGTGACAACCATTCTAGTTTCCCTCCAGAATGTAACATTACTATAGTGCTACTGGATGTCCAGTCATCATTGTGCTCAGCATGGTATTGTCACAGAATCCAGTTTGAGGTGGAACTGGATTGTGAACTTTAAACAACCGCCTTACTGTGTATGCCAAGACCGATCAGGTCTGAGACACACAGCCTAGGGATCTTTCTTTGCAAAAGGAGAATGCAAGTTCAAAGCTTTATTTCATAAAAATTATTATTGCATAGTTGGGACTCTCCTCTCCTGCTTTGTGGAGCCCATTTAGCTCCCTGATATACTCCAGAACTTAGGGTGAGGAAATAAGCTGGGGAAAAGCTTGAATGTGAAGGGATGAAAACTCCAGTCAAATGCAATCAAACACTGCTGAGGGCTCATTATTTAGCCAACCTAGTGGCAGTGAAGGCAGCAAAGAAGGCATACTTTGCAGCCGCCATTGCATCCTCATTGTGCCATCCAGCAGAGCTGTTATTGGGTAATGCAGGGCCTTTTACAGTCTGGCCCGAAGGAGGTGACAGAACTGGCAGTAGCTCATGTGACTTGTTTGCAGAGCATTTCGAGGATAAAATCGCTTGCATCCGCTGGGACCTTGACTCCACTGTTACAGCAGATGAATCTTGAGAGATGTCCAGAGCACTGTCTAAACCTGCTATGTTAGACGAGTTTCAGTTAGTAAGGTTCAAAAATATGGCGAAGGTGTGTGGATCAGTCAGGGTGACCACTTGTACTCTAGGCTCTTGCCCGTCTTGGCTGATAAAAACTAGTAGGGAGGGGACACCTGCCTGAGCCAGAGAGGTGATGAATGCTTCTTGTGAGAAGGGGTGGGCCCTGCCTGCTTGAAGGAGGCTTCTCCACTCAAATTGCCTTCTCTCAATTGGCACTGGTGCAGAACTGCCTTTATTTACACATGGGATGTTTAAGCACTTTCATTTGTCACAGGATCTAGAACAGGCTTCCTCAACCTTGACTCTCCAGATGTTTTGAGACTACAATTCCCAGCATCGCTGACCACTGGTCCCGCTAGCTAGGGATCATGGGAGTTGTAGGCTGTAACGGATCAACCCTGAAGTCTGGGTAGGGTCAGGTGCCCAGCGCATTAAGAGTTAACACCCACTCTATGTGACTGGCAGCTCACTCGCAAGAGGCGGGGCTTTTCGACCTTTTAAAAGGGGAGAATGGCAGTTGGGCAGTTGGTCGGGGTTAGAGGGTTAGAGGGTGAGCGGGTTGGAGAGAGCTCGTGAGAGGTTAGGCTTTGGGAAGGGAAGGGAAGGTTTTTATCCTTGCTATGTTGTAACAAAGCTAACGTACATGAAAAGAAGAATTGTAACCGCATGAATCCTGAACATCCATGTTATTTAAGTTACCTCAATAAAGTTAATTTGTGTTTCAACGTTCGTTGACTCTGGCAGTGCATCAGTGCCTAAAGAGGTGTGACATAAGGGGAGAGAACAAAGTTTTCCTGTGGAAGAGGAAACGGGTGGTTTATTCTCCTGTCATACAGAGGGCTGGGCAGTGAAGCCAAAGGTGCCACGCAGTTGCCAAAAGGGAAGGCAAGCTGCAGTAGTTTGGGAACCCGGGTAGGGAGATCCCAAGGTGGCAGGAGGTTTTCGAACGTGGAGCACTGAGGTACCCCGAAGACATCTCCCATATTAACGCTTTAGGATTCATTTTAGTCGTCGGTGAAACCTAGGGAGAGAAACGGTCTGGGGAAGCGTTTAAAAGTGTGAGGGCTCTTAGAGAAATTAAGGGTCTCCCACATAGGCCAAAAACATCTGGAGGGCCGAGGTTGAGGAAGCCTGATCTAGAATGCCACTGGGATGAAAAATGCATGGGAACATACTCCATTTCCATAGGCCCACAGTTGGCAGTATAGTGAAACAAAGTAGAAAATGTCTGGCATACCTGTTTGCTCATCTGCAAGGCTACATCTGCTTATTTGCTTCTTAGCACTCTGCAAACAAAAAACCATTCGCTCACATACACACATACACATTTTTGCTTGGTTTCAAGGCTGACGTGCTTGTACAAAGATTTGTCAATCCAACTGGGTTTTAAAAATGAAAGGATAAAATAGAGTAGAATAAATATGTTTGATACATGTTTTTAAAAGCATTATATATGAATATGTTATAGGCATAAATGCATCTAACAAGCAGTAGCTTACAAGGTTGTCAAATACACAATTTGACCTTAGTGCTTCTGCTTATTACTGTTGCCAACTTAACTAAAATCATACTAAAAATAATAATAAATGCATTTTAATCATGACAATATAAAGCTATATAAGCCAAGAAACTCTTTTTGTACCCACCCCAGGGCAGTAGCATTTATAGTTCTGATAGAGTAGTATTTTAAAATATTCTTGGGGTATGCAGACATATAAATACCTATATTAGTTTTAAATCTAGCCCTTCTTAATTAAAATTGTTGGATTTTTTTCCTCAATAGTAATTTATTTAACAATAGAAAACATAGTATATTTTGCTTTACACACTTCTATATTTGCAAAAGATCATTCAGTAGAGAGAGGAGAAATGTACTGATTTTGGTTGAAGTGATATGGTCTGCCTCTACAACTGTTTAATTTAGCTGGGGACAAGTGGCACTTCCAATAATTGTATATGAAAAGCAATCTCTCACTTCAGTGTAATAGCCAATCTCCACTTTCCCACGAGGCCATCTCTGTCTGAATTCCCTTTTTAATGGACAGAAAGAGCACTCGTACATTTCCCAAAAAGTAAAAGAAAGAAACGAAAGAAAGTGAAATAAAAGATTTGCCTCTGGCAAATGATTAATGCTAATGTGCAAAACTGGTTGTTTGCTTTCTCTCTCTTCCTCCACCCCTTTTCCTTCCGTTTCCCTGTGTTGTGGATACATTGGTCTTCATGAAAACCTTACGAAATACATTTGAGAGGTAATGGTTTGTGAACTAAGGCTTGTTTCAATGTAATGCTAGTGGTATGGTAGTGGCCCAAAGGCTTCTGCATGAGTGGAGCTCCATGCAGTCAGTGTTCACGTTTGTGAACACATTTGCAGTTATTTGGTGACATGGAATGTGAGTGTCCTAGTTCTGACTTTGACCTTGCTGTTGCCCTGCCCCATCACAGTAAGCAGCAAGGACATCACTGTGTGGAGGTCTGCCCCGCAAGGCACTCCTACCCCCTAGCCGCTCATGACTATATAAGTGCATGGCAACAAAGGGCTGCAACAATGTGTGGGGCTAGATTAAAGTCTTTTACATTTCTCAGGCTCCACCCTTCCTTTCTGAATGAGATCAATTCCTTTTAATTTGCATCCAAAATTGGGAAGGGGAATGATGCTGATGTTAAGACTGCTTACCAGCTTCTGTTGGAACAGAGGTTGTGACCCAGCAAGAGCATGGGTGACACAGGGGGGAGCTTCTGCTGCCCACATGGCCAATGGATGACACTGGCTCCTCCTCCTGCCATGGGATGGATCCCTATCCCTCTGCCTGATCCAAAGAAATAGGGTACCCCAGTAAAGAGGTCTGGGGGGCATTGTGTGTGTCTGAATATGCAGATGGGGCTTAATGGGCCACAGACGCCACCCCAAACAGCATCCTGGAGGAACCACCTGGATTTGATATGTGTTATAGTTCGGTCCTTAAACCAGGATTGATCTTGATGGGGCCAGTCAAATTCGAATACAGGGAAAAAGGCTTCCTGTTTGAAGTCCTAACAGGACAGGGGACACTTTTGTCCAAAAATGGGGACATCCTATGGAATATGTCTTTCTCTTGCCTTTTTAGGACAGTTTTCTTTTCCTCTTAGTTGAATTATGGAAAAATCTTTCCCACATCTGGATGGAACTTTTGAAGGGTCACCAGAGGCCAGATAGATTGCTTTGTGTTTGCATTCATTGGGTGACCAGTTGGCTTTCACCCACTTAACTCACATCTGCAGTGCTAGTTAAAAACAGCAATGCAAAGTTGATTAGAATTACTTTAATTCCTAATTGGAACTTGTAAATATAGTTGGTAGTCTCCTAAAAGCTGTTCCTATTCATCACAGGATCAGGTCATTATTTGATTTAAAAAAGTATCCAGTCAACTAAATCATCTATGCCCCTTTGGGTAATAGGAAGAATATATTAGGCTACATATTCCCAGCATAACTTCAGAGATTACAGCTTTTAAGTATCATGAATATGTATAAACTTCACATCAAAACCTAACGGTCATGAAAGATTGTTCTCTTTCCTTTCTTCTTTTTTCACTGATTTAGCAACTCTTAAGTTTTAGAATTTCTTTACACAGGTTATTGGCCTGCATAGTTATTAAATACACTTGATATGCAATCCTGTACATGTCTGCTTAGAAGTAAGTCCTATTAAGTTCAATGAGATTTACTCCTAAGTAAGTGTATATAGGGCTGCAGCCTAAAACCATAGCCCTCACACTACCTGTACTAGTCTTACTGAAGCAAATGGAATTACTTTGCAGTAAGTAATTTCAGGATGGTCTCCCTGCTGTTTGAAATAAATAGTCCCACCTGCAGGGCAGTTTTCATGCTTAATGCTATGGAGAAAAATAAATAAATATTCAATAGTTTGTCTGGAGGCTTGTTAATTTATTGACTGCATTTGTGTACAGCTTTTCTACCAATGCACTCAAAGGATGATGTATATACAAAATTTAAAATAATGCCATGGCTAGACCACAGGGTCTAGGGCTTGCCAATTAGAAGGTTGGCAGTTCGAATCCCCATGATGGGGTGAGCTCCCATTGCTCGGTCCCAGCTCCTGCCAACCTAGCAGTTTGAAAGCACATCAAAGTGCAAGTAGATAAATAGGTACCACTCTGGCGGGAAGGTAAACGGCGTTTCCGTGCGCTGCTCTGGCTTATTCATGCTGGCTACATGACCTGGAAGCTGTATGCCGGCTCCCTCGGCCAGTAAAGCGAGATGAGCGCCACAACCCCAGAGTCGGACACAACTGGACCTAATGGTCAGGGGTCCCTTTACCTTTTTATCGATGGCAACTAGCTATGATGGCTATGCTCGGCCTCCACGGCTGGAGGCAGCAGTGCTGGAAAGCACAATTGGGGAGATTGCTCTTATGTTCACATCCTGCTTGCTGATTTCCCACAGGCATCTAGACAGCCTCTGTGGAAACAGGATGCTGTACTAGATGGGCCATTGGTCTGATCCAGCTGGCTCTTCTTTACGTTCTTATGACATGCAAACTAATACAGAAAGAAAAGGGGCTGGGGAAGGCAGAAGAAAACAACACTTTGATATAACAGCTTCTGCTGGCCAGTCTCTAACAAGTAAAATCTTCTTGCAGACAGGGTTTCAATTTGTGCTTTCTGTTGGACTGGATCCAAATTATATTGCTTTGAGCTTGCTGCATGAGTAGCATGAATTAGTATATCACTCTGGCTTTTCAGGAATGTGTCATCTGATTAGAGTTTGTGAGTTGACGAAAGGATGCTTATATTCTGTTAATGGCTGTGGGTAGTTTCGTGAATGGACAATTCATGGGTGGAGAAGAGCCCTATCCAGTAATTGTTGGGTTGTGTTTGGTAAACAGCTGCTGGAAAGAGCAAGGAGAGGATATTTATTCTCTGTGTGTTTAGGGTGGGATTGCCACTCTTGGTTTATTCAGTTTTTATGGGGCATCCACACATTGTTTTCATAGAACCAGTGTCATACTTTCTTCCCTTTGTGGTTTTGTCATTATTCAAACGGAGAAGGTTTGGCTTAATTTTGGTTTATTCAAAGGGCGGAAGAGTAATGCAGTCTTCTCAGGTGTAGCTGCCCTTAGGGCTTGCTATAGCTGGTGGGAGTTGTAGTCGAAAACATCTGGAGGGCCCCTCTTTTGTGAAGGCTAGTTTAGGGGCAGACACAAAGATCAGGTGGCTCTCTGCATTTTGTGCTAAAAGGAGCAAAAGTCGCCCCCTTGACTGGGCTCCTGTTGATGTCCTTAGATCTCTATACTGCATTGGTACAATGAACCATTTTGAAAAAAAGCAAGGGAAATCTCTACAAAGTAAAACTGCGCCAGGGCCCAGGCAGCATTTTGGAGCGGCAGCAGTGACTGTTTCAGCCACAGGGAACCAGCAGGCATGGCAGCAGGATCTGCCACCCCTGGATCATGGCAGGATCTCGCCACCCAAGGCAATTGCTTGAGGATGCTTCATCATAATGCCAGCCCTGGGTGGGAGATAACCTGGAAACATTCTAGAGGGAACATGTCCTGGGGCAGCCAAGTCACCCCATTTAGCACTATTTTAGTCGTCAACTTCACTTAACAAAGCAAGCCTTTGCTCCAACTGCAAAAAGAGGTCTCTGGGGTAAATTGAGATGTGGAAGGACCTCATGCCAAGGAACGAACAGCCCGCCAGCTTCTTTCCAGAGGCCAGTGGCTTCTTTCCAGGGGTCAGTGGTTGCAAGAAGATTTCCAAGCACACTTGTACTTAAATACAGCCCTTTAGCAATAATTGTAGTCTTGTCTGGCCATGTCCATGGATGATGAGGAACGCCTGCAAATAGTAGCCTTGCCTTTGGATTTGGCATTACATGATCACAGTCTTTAATGCCTTTACAACATTTCCCTCATAGAATCATAGAGTTAGAAAGGACCTTGGGTGTCACTAATTCAGCTCCCTATTCAGTGCAGGATCTGCATGACTGATGGCTGTCCAACCTCTGCTTAAATATCCACACTGATAGTCTTTTTCACCGATACTGTTGGAAAGTTTATCCTAATGTAAAATGAAATAGTCATTGCGATTTCCACCTACTGACTTGTCTTGTCCTCTGGAACAACACCATACAAGTTTGCTATATCTTCTGCAGTATAGCCCTTTGGATATTTGAAAATCTCTTCCTACCACAATAACAACAACCCTTCTCTTTACCAAGCTAAACATAGGCTGGATCTACACTCATCTCAAAAACACTAATAAAAAAACCTATAAAAATATAGCTCCCAATGGAATTTCCCATTGGCAACAGATCGCTGCTCTACAGCGCCCTCTGGTGTCACATTTCTGTAACACATTTTAACGTTATAACTCATCAGTGAAGATTAGTTCTCACTCACCTCTTCCAACCATTCATCATAGGACTTGATTTCCAAAGCTTTCAACCATTCTGGTCATTGTCCTCTGGATATACTCCAGCTGGTCAGTATCCTTCTTAAAGTGTGGTGTCCACAGTAGGACACAGTACTCCACATGTTCCCTTAGCATGCAGGATAGAGACAAACTATTAACTGCAATAGCTACAGGTATATACAGTATCTATATCTATTATATATTTGATGAGAATGGTAGCAATATAAAACCAAAACATGAGGCTTATGGGAAATGCGTGTAGATGGTTATTTTAAAAGAGACCTTATTGTTGACTTTGCATTGGCAAGATAATTGTGGGGTGCTAATTTTCCTCAAGGTTAGTCTAAAATTGCATCTACCATACTAGCTTCTCTGAAACAGGTACTACTGTGAAAATGAATGTAGAATTTGGGTTATGGTTTCTCTGACTTAGGAATTAAGTTTGCTATTCTGTTTCATGTACAAAACTCTGTATCCTGGTTTCTTCATTCAACACAGTGGTGCATTTATTAGAATGGTCTTCCTGCAGAACATTCCCTAACTCCAGCAGTTATGGATGCCCTTGAGCCCCCAAACTCTGTTACCCCAGATCTGTAACAATACTTTAGTGCAGCATTAGGTTAGATCACGTGGAAAACCCTGGCTCCAGATCCCCAGTCACTATAAAGATGTTTGTACAAGTTGCAGTTGTCAAATTTACCATGTGGCAATGCTGTGATCTCCCAGCTTAACCCACTTTACAGAAGTGCTGTGAGGCTGAAGTGCCACTCTGTTCCTCAGCCAAGAATGGAGGTAACAAATAAACATTTGTGTTAATCATTGATATTTTTGCAGTCCTTCTGCTGTGTTTCTAGGGGAACCTCACATGGAACATCATAATAAGAACTTTGTTTATATTTATCTTCCTGTGTCATGACTTCTACCTTGATTTTCCTTGAGAGGCTTTCAATAGTGAGAGAGCATTAGCTACACCCTTCCATATTTTCCTGGCCTTTATTGCCCTTTATTGCATTCCTGTGCTGCCATATCCATTATTAATCCATAGAAGGCATCTTGCACTATCAATGTAGATTAAACATTAAATACGTTAAAGGTCAAGGAAACCATCACAAAGAAGATGGATTGAGAGCTATCAAAGTCCAGACAAGCACACTTCATATTTGTGGTTTAGAGTTTTGAAAATGGAAGAATAATAGAAAAAAATTTGTTCACAACTGCCTGCTGTGAAGCTTGGATGCAAAACTAAGTAACAAATTTAAGAGAGGGTGGAGGGGAAGAAGGAATGTGTGGGCAGAATCATGTTGACCAGTCCTCTCTTCCTTAGTGCAGTTGGAAGCCCCACACTTAGTCCTGTGCCAGATAATGCTGGCTTCTGCCCACTGCTGCCACTCAACCCACCACCCACTAATGCCATCTGCTTTCCCTCTCCTAATTTGCCCCCCCCATGGCACCAATGAAAGCGGAAGCTTTGCTGTATCTGGGATGGCATGTCAGTACCCACAGCTGTGCCCATCTTTGGCAGACTCTGCAAGTGGTCACCCTGTTATATCATGCAGTTACTTCCCATCTCAATAAGAGACATACTCATATGCTTTTGAACATGCCTACTTAAATGAAAAGGAGACTGTGCCCATATATGCTGCTTCTGACCAATGCCTTTCACACTCTGAAGCTGATGCTGCTTGCCTGAAGTGTCATTATGACATCATGTTGATGCCTGAAGAGGAGGGATTGTGACCTCATGCTGCCAGAGCAGTGACTGACTCCTGTGCCCTTGCGTTGATAGAAATAGAAACTGGCCAACATGCCATCACATACCTGCTTTCTACCTGAAAGAGAAAGGCAGGCAGTGGCCCTTTGCCCACATGCCACTATTCTTTACACCTTAAAGCAGAAATTAATTTCTTAACAGTCTGTTTCACTCTCCCATTCTCTCAAATGTAAGTTTAACCTCTCATTGGGAAGACAGTCAGACAAGGAAGCATCACTGTCAACCAAAGCAATCTAAGTAAGGTATGAGATAGTTGTTTTCTAACTTCTGATGGTTGCTGGTGGTGCAGTCTCTCTGTGCAATGTCTGCCTCCAAACTATCCTAACAGTTATTTCTCTAGTGAATAGGAGGCACTGAAAAACCATCAGCCATCCTTTGTGGCATAACAGTACATTAGAGATCCAGCTTGAGAAGAGTTGTAGTCCCACAGAGAAAAATGGGCAAGTAAAAGCAAATCAAGTATAAACACTGAAAACAAATAAGCAAACATCTAAGCCTAGTCTGTACTCTGGTTTTTATATTAGTTGTATGAATTACTAGAGTGGGGCTTGTGTACCTGGTTGCTGTCAATTATGCTTGTCTATTTTTGTGCACCAGACATGTGCAGTGAGAGTTGTGTGTGTCTCTAATGCAATACTCACAGGAGAGGGGAGATATGAGAGAGGCTGGCAGTCATGCCAGTAAGAAGAGGGGACCGTCAGTATCAGAAGTTGTTCTGTTTTGGATTGGTTGCCTATCTCCAGGATTTGATTTGTCATGCCAGCCAGCCCTCTAGACTGGCAGTGCTATTGGTGAACACCAGATCTTCCACTCATTCACCATTTGGTTGCAGATGAACCAACATCCAGCTGGGTGGTCTGGATGTGATTCAGTTCTGTCCACCTGAGTACTTGGCACAGCACCATCACAGCCTTCAGTGGAGCAGTTGTTGTTGACCACCAGGATTCAGAGGCTTTGCACCTAGTACTGGACCAAAGAGATAGAGTAGGATTTCTGGTTATATACCATCCTCCCTGAGATGGCAGAAATGGTTTTCAGGGTGGTATTAGCTAACCTCGGGACACTAGGCTGTTTTCAACTAATCCAGTCAAGTGGAATGCAAGAACTATCTCTAGTGCAACAGAGCTTCCCCCCTTCTCCCCTTGCACACCCCTGCGACTCCCCCATATCTGCTTTGGGGGGTTGAGAGGACCCTAGAACAGACTTATGAAATCCTAGGGATTCCTGAATGTCCTGGGATCTTTCTTTGACGGTGTGGCTGGCAACCCTATCAACACCCTAGTCTTGCTGTGGAATGATAAGATGCCAGGGGCAATTTACATGGTCACTCCTGAGCTCCCTCTCTGTGATTGCTTTTCTGCATTGATTAAGGTGAACCGCTGACATTGAAACCTGGCTGGTGATACATTTCAGGAGTTCTATGTGAATCAGATCAAGTTGACAGGAGGAGGTTCACATGGCCATTACATGTTCATTATCATCTATAAGGCTTGGAGAAGATAATGAAACATATATATAAATATTTAAAAATAGGGGAGAAAAGCTAAAATATAAATATATAGATAAATAATCCAATGCTTATAAGCAAGAGAACAGAGTTTTATAAAAGAGCAGAAACAAGAGACCTATAGTGAGGGCTTTAGTTTAAGCAGCAAAGATTTATGATATTTATAAAGGATTATGGAGGAGTTCCACTTTCTTTAACAAATAGTTTGTTTAGCCATTTTGGGCCATTGTGCACTTGTGGTACAAACAGTATATCAGACTTCTTAAAGCTTATTTTTCTTGATATAGCTGATAAAATCTCCCAACAAAACACATTATTTAATATCCACTTTCTCTAGCCCTTTGTGCTTTCCAGTGACAAGTCTGCCACTTGAGCCAGGTAAAGGGAGTATTGTTGGGATATGGCAAGGGATGAAATAGGAACATGTCTATGTTAGGTGTACTGCCCTAAGTAGCAGGAGACAAGGACAACAGATAATTTGACAGGAGGATATGTGTTACGTCTATATCCACAGTGAAATGTGCTACTTACTAACTTGCATTTATGTTTTTGCTATGCCAGATGAAGAACATATAATTCAAAACTATCCCTTACTATAAGTGACTATTTTGTCCAAATTCGTTGTTGGATTGTGGTGCTGGTTTTTTGTGGACTGCTAATCTCAGATCTAGAACAAGGAAGAGAAACTGGCACAAATTTAAATGTTATTTGTGTTAAAAGTAGCACTGAGTTACTTTTAGTACAATAATGGACACTTCCTTATTTCTTTTTAAAATTTATATGCTGCCTTTTTCATTTAAAATGTACATAATATAAATAAAACGGGCATCCCTAAGCAATAATACTGCTTTGTGTTTGTATCATGCAGGATGTGGACCCTGTGGTCTCCCAGATGTTGTAGGACTCCAACTCTCATCAGTCCTGTTAGGTTCCCCACTCTTGGTACCGTGTTTTCAAAATGCTTCTCATACATTATCTACTTGTATTACAGATGGGAATAATGAGGCTAGGAGTCTGCCTGTCAATAATATGAGCAATAATGTCAAAGCGGGCTCTGTGAAATAATTACTTTTTAACTCCAGCAAATTCAGGTTGCTGTGAAGCAGGTTCTGAAGAAGAATATGGTGCAGGACATATGCATATTGGCTGATGTGTAAACATTTATGGTTCTTGGAATCTTTTCATCCTTTTATGGGGGTGCTTGGTGATACACATATATGTTGTGCCATTTACAAGACTGAAGCTGCATTTCTGAAAACACTTACCTGGAAGTAAGTCCCACTGAACTCAGTGACGTTTCCATGTATGGGATTATTCAGCATGGCCACAATCCTCTACAGATTTACTTAGGGGTAAGGCCTGGAACTCATTGGCACATCTCTCTGAGTAAATGCATCCTGGATTGTGCTGCTGCTTTTGTTTTCCTCAATGATAATTTAGGAAATACTTTCTGCAGTTGTTAAGATGCAATTGCAGAAAAAGTCTTGCTTTTGAAGCATATTGCTTGAGTTTAGATGGTTTCTTTGTCAGCAGAATATATCAGCCCTTATCTAGTGGCTGCGAACATTAGTATTTACAGTCAATATACTTTGCAATAAACTGACAAACCAAATGGGATTTTTGTTTACTTTAACAGCCCTGCATTTATCTGATGCTGTTTAGATCTCATTAAGTCTCCCTTTCCTGAACTGCTCTCATGGGCCAGCTGAATAGGAAAGGTAGTGTCAAAGCACTTTATAAATCCATTAGGCTGAAGGGTCTTAGGTTTCTAACATTATAAATCCGATCTCTTGCCTTTAGTTGCAATGTGTACATTAATTAAGAGTTCTCAGAATGCCAGAATACTGACTTTAATTACAAAAAGTTTAGTTTGATCTGAAAGTAATCTATCGGGTCCAGCATCTTTCCCCCCCACAGTGGTCAAGCAGATTCCTATGGAAAGCTTACCAGCAGACTTCTTCTTCCACTGTTGCTTCCCAGCTACAGCCATTCAGCAGAATGCTGCCTCTGAACCTGACAGTAGCATATAGGCATTGTGGCTATTGTCCAAAACCACTTTAAATCAATTTAACAAAGTGACACATCTTGTGGCAGTAAATGCCATATATTAATGATGTGTTATGTGAAGAAGCATTTTCTGTTGTCCTGCAATCAGGAGCTTTGGGACAGAACCTCTTTCCTTTGCTCCTCTTAATGGCCCATCACCCAGGCAATTGCCTCACCAAGGAAGCTAGCTAGGCTTATATTTTAGCACTTGTTGGATCCAGGGGTTAGAAGCGTCCAGGGGTTAGAAGGGCATTGGCAACAAGCTTCTCTACCTCCCTAACTCATAACATTTGCTAGCCTAAACGGTGCCATAAGACTCTTATTTTTCTTTTTGCAACAAAATGGATGCCAATTTTAGTAAGGGGATGAAAAGTAAAGGTTCCACTATGAATACTTTCCACACTGTTTGTTTATTTATTAAGTAGCCAATTCAACCATTTAGTACCTTGACAAACAAAATTACAGTGAACATTTCAAGGATTATATGATTCTGTAAGACACTTCCCTCGTTAACAAGACAGTTACAGCGGCAGTAGGGCAAAGATAATCATCCTGTGGGTATGCTGTATAATCTTTTCAAATCAATAGCAGATGTGACAGTAATAACATAGTACATAACTAAAACAATCCTTTTCCTAGAAGGAAAATAATTTAGCAGTACAATCCTATATACTCAGAAGTAATCCCCATTGAGTTCAGTGGCTCTTACTCACAAGTGACTGTACAATTGAAACCTAAATTATGCTTTCTATGGTAATTTTAAAAGGGATGCATATTCTAAGGGAGTGAATATTCAGATTTGTGGTGTAGTGCCTGTGGTTATCAAATATAAATATGCAAATTTTGAAAAATATATTAGTAGAATAACGTTTAAACATAGTTCTTAAATAGTATAGAGGTTGATAAACACAGTGGCCCAGTTTGGATAAGCATTGATACTTCGTAAACAATAGTTTTTGAAATCAGGTTGGGCATCAGGTCTGAACGTCACCCCTTCCCTCCTCCCATCATGCAACTTTAGTTTAAAGATTCTGGGTCATATTAATGTGGTGTGCACATTCCTGTTTAGTCTGTATTCTGTGCACTCCCACCACTGGTCTCGAAAGTGATGTACACACATTAGCCACAATCCTTATCTATCCTGTTGTTTCTTATGAAATACTTCATTTTGATGCATCCCACCTCCAAACACAGGTTTGATCCAAACTGAGAGAAAGCATGTCCTAGCTGCTTTTTAAGCCAGTGATGTATACACAGCCTAATCCAAAGTTCCTGATTATGTCTGAACCAGGGAATCTGTCTTTATTGGTTAACTGGGATTAGGCCAGAGTTCCCTAGTAATAGGGAACACTAGTTTAACTCAAGCCCAGATTCTACATGCTGAAGGCAGCTTACAGAAGTGGAGGAGAGAGAAGGGGCGAGGAGAGAAGTGCTGGGCCAAAACACCTATTCACAGCATAACCAAAGTTTATGAGGACTTAAACAATTGTCTGAATTGGGCATGATGGATGGGGGGGGGTGTTATATTGTAACATGAAATATGCTATCCCTAACTTTTAACATAAAGAATTCTAAATGATATAGAAATTATAGTTAGAAGAGTAACCAAAATGTTGTGTGCTGGCTATGGCTCAGTATTTGACATCCAGAAGAGCTCTACTAAAGCTCAGTTTCACATTGAGAAAGAGGTTGAAACATCAACTAGCCTTGTAGTATTATTTTACTGCATGTTGGAGGTCAGTTTTTCAACCCAGTGAAATATAGTTTCCCCCCATAAACCAAATATTCCACTCTATATAAGTTATAAACCACAATGAAAATGTATACAGCATTCATAAATACACATAAAAGCACTGTTAAATAGAATCTCTATATACATCAATAGATCTTCCTCCTTAGAAATATAAACCGGAACCATTATTTATTAGTAAGCATATAGGTTCTCTGACAAATTTTTCATATAAATACAATGCATCTGTGCATAAGACTTCCTGCAAGGGCAACCTTGGGAAAATGCACCCCAAAATTGCTCCACTTGCTCTTTTAGCCTGTTTTCTTATACAGCAAATCGAAAGAGGGGTGGAAATACAGATGGTCATTAGCTGACTGGCTAAGTTGTTTAACTTGCTTCCTGAGCAGGGCCGGTCCTACTGTGAGGCAGAGTGAGGCAGTTGCCTCAGACAGCAATTTCTGAGAGGTCTTAAATGGTTAGAAAGGTGTACTGCACGGTCTGCCTTGCAGAACCTGAGCTAGTTTTCTCCCCTAGCATGGCCAGCATACCAGTGAGACAAACTGAGGCGGTCCACCTTGGGCAGCATTCTCCTCTCACCTCAGCAGGGCATGGGTCCAGATCTATGGGTTGGGGTAGAAGCGTTGGTGGCGTTGGTGGCACATCTTGTCTCAGGTGCCTAAGGGTAATTCCCGAGAGTAATTAATAGTTACCTTCTACATTTAAGTGCTGCTAAGTATCAAACCAATGTATACTGTTTTTTTGTAATTCCTGCAGGATAAATTATAGTTTCCAAATCTCTTTCTCCTCCTGCCAAAGGAAATAAGCTGCACATTTCTTTAGCCAGAGTAGTTATCTCACCTGGATCTGAGGCAACCAGTCCTTCCAAGGACTAAAAATCCACATGGTCCTTCAGTGCCAACCAGGCCTGTCCACTGATGAGGTGAGGTGCCTGCCTTGAGTGGCAGAAGTGCAAGAGGTGTTGCCCACCTACGCCACCAGTGGCACTGGTCTCCAGGGTGATCTTAGGGAGTGCACAAAATCTCAGCGGAAGATGCTGCTGCTGCCAGCACTTTGCAAGTGCTGCCACCCAACACAAGTAGGAGAATGTGGTGCTTGTGACGGGGTGGCGGCGACAGAGGGGGCACGTTCCTGTTTTGCCTCAAGTGGCAAAATAAGACCCACAAAGTCTGGTGAAGTCCACCCATGTGCTCAGCAGCAAGGGAAGGAATTCCTCCCTACCCTGAAACAGGTGGGCTCTGCGGCAACAAGAAAACCATTCCAAGCATGTGCTTCTACTTGTACTCACCATTTTAATCTCCCAAAATGCCTCTGGGGCCTTGATGGAGCAATGAAACTAGGGCTACCAGCACATGTGGTTGGGCTATCAACCTACACACTTATAGCTGCAGGGCTGGCTCTATGATTAGGTCTTGTGAAGTAGCTGTCTCAGGCAGATGATTTTGGGGTCATGAAGCAGTCGCAAATCATTATTGAATTGTATTTCTTTTATTGCCAAGAGGTGCTTGTGGGATTTTCTACCTAAGGTGCCAGAATAACTTGGCTGGCCTTGGGTACTATGCACTTGGTGTTGGTTCAGGAATGCCATTTTTTGCTCTTCCTCATGCAGCAAAATGCCTTGGGCTGGCTTTCAATGGCATGGTAAAGTGCCAAATGAAAGCAGTTCCCATGCGGCTCTGCATATGTGAAAAAGGGGCTTCACTATTTCCTTCAGGCCTGTCCTGCGTGTGGTATCTGAGCTTGAGGAGAATAGTGACAAATCCACTAGATCAGTTTGGCTCTATGATCAACTGCATGAGGGGGGGGGAAGCTAATGCATAATAACCAACTGTGAATAAGCTAATTCAAATGGATTTTAAACTGTTATAGAAAATACTAGGTTGACAGGTCCAATCAGGCACAGAGATAAAGACATTAAAGTCCATTGAACTTAGAGGAAGTTTACCTTAAAAACCCTAACATATCCCATGATAGAATCATTCTTCAACATAGGAGCCAACTCCGAGGAGCTGTGGGGGCTTCAGCCCCCACAATAAAATATTTGAGGGGGCTGGACCCCACAAAGTTAATGGCCATTCACATTCAAATGGTGTGTGTGTGCACCATTTCATGTGATTGGTTTTGCGGGGTGGGGCTTATCTGGGCCCTCACAATATTTTATTCAAGCCGGCACCCCTGCTCTTCAAACATTTGAAAGAATGGGTGGGGACTCAAGCTGGGTAAGGGGTACAGGTGCTCATGCATTTCCAGACCTGTGAATATCTGCAGGGAGAGGTTAGATTGCTCCTTGCCCAACAGATTCTAACCATGTTCGACTGAATGTCGTTAACATCCCATTGCAGATCCTTGTGTTCTGCACACACAGGTAGGGGTAGAGCCTGTTCCCCCATGGGGATGTTTTTCAGTACCCTTTCAGCTTCCTTTTGGAGAGGTTGCTGCAGGTGTTGGGGTTGATGAAGTCAAATTAGTGGTAGTTGCGTGTTTAGACCTTTTACCCTCCCCAAATAAATTCAGATGGGAGACAGATACTTGGTTTGGTTTTTGGCAGAATTTGGGCCACAACTTTATTGATTACAATCAAGTGAGTGGTTGCATAGGTTCTGGTTCCACTAGCTCCCTGCACCATTGCAGGCAGACCAGTCCCAGAGTCACGTTTTAGGACAGCCAAGGATGAACACCAGGGACAGCTGCTGGGAGGAGTACCAATCAGTCGCCCTGATGTCTCCTAGACTAGGGCGTGGGCAGGACTCCATTCGGGGAATGCCAAACCAATGAGTCCGTGGATTCCTTTACCTGAATATCCTGCATTTGCATAGGCATGGCCACATCACATGCCACGCCTATCACCTGAACCAGAGCCTATCCGCAGCTTACAAGTTGTGACGATTTGCTATGCGGCAGGCGAAAACCAAGTGGCACCAGCCAATCAGCCAAATGGGGAAAATTCCTGCTGTGCCCCTGCCCCAATGGTAGACGACACACGACGGCATAGCAAGGTCAAGCGCAAGCCCTAAATATAGGGAGAGGTGGGTGGGTGTTCCGATGCGAAAGCCCCAAAGAGGAAGTTCAGTAGCCTCGCATGGGCTTAAATAGGTCCCACGTTGCTGCTTCTTTGGAGCACCCCATTGGCCAGATTGCACCCCAGCAACATGGGACCAACCTATCAGGGGTTGTGGCTATCTTCAAATTAACCACCCACAACACTGGGTCGGATTGGGGGTCGCACCGCAACACGTGCCCTCTTTTATGGAGGATACGCTCTATCATAAGGGATTTCTGCTTTGATTATAACAGGCGGTATTCAATACTAGTCCTACTCGGAGTAGACCCATAGAAGTTAATGGACATGGCTACCTTGGGTTCATTGATTCCAATAAGTCTACTCTGAGTAGGGCTTAGATGAATACCGCATATAGGATACAACAAATGAGTCCAGCTGAAGCCCTCTGCAAGGAGTTCTGCTTACCCAGCGGGGCTTTCCCCACTCTTCTTCTTTCCGCATCCCCCTAAATTGGTGGCGGGGGGGGGAGGTTG
This sequence comes from Lacerta agilis, assembly GCF_009819535.1. NCBI lineage: Eukaryota > Metazoa > Chordata > Lepidosauria > Squamata > Lacertidae > Lacerta > Lacerta agilis. The sequence continues at coordinate 25,342,262 of NC_046316.1, read as the reverse complement.
GCAGAAATCCCAGAACAGTATATGGAGGTAGGAGAGGGGCATTGTTCTATTTGGCGAAACGACAGAATGATTGTCTTTGCACAACACTGAATTTCTCCCATAGTTTTTCATGCTTGTGAATAGTTAGCAGTGCTGTGTTTGAGCCTCTATTGAGCCTCTACAACATAATTTATGTTTCAAATTGTGATGCATTTGCATGATTATTTTAATATTTTTATATACTGCAGTGTAGCCCATCAGCATGAATGATTTTTATATAACAATGGAGTCTCTGCACTTGGGAACTTATCTCAATGTAAACAAGGGTGGAGCTAATGATAGAAGCAGTGGAGAAAGAGCATCTAGTTGTTGGATACCAGGGATACTGAATTGCATACATATCTTAGATACAAGTAGAAAGTCTTTGTTCAGTATAGGATCTCATACAGTGCCTTTGCCAGCACATCATTTCCTTTTTTATGCATGCACATGTATTTTATAGGGCAGGTGTAAGGAACCTGTAGCCATTCAGATGTTGACATATTCCAACTCCACACAGCTCCAGACATCATGGCCAACCGTAAGGGCTGATGGGAGCTGTAGTCCAACAACCTCTAGAGAGCCACATATTCCCTGCCCCTTTTGTCAGGGAAAGAAGTGACTTCTGCTTGTATGTGTCATTCAAGGCTGATGTACTTCACATGTATTTTGTAGTCAAGGATCTACAAAATGCACCAAAGCAGTCCTAAGAAGCAGTTCTTTGCCTCATTTTATTCAAAGGTGTTATTTTCACAGCAGGATATTTTTGGCATGTGAGTCTTCTCCATTCTTATTGGTTTTTAAAGCAGCCATCTATGTTTTAAAGAACAGTAATATAGAAAAAAATCAACATTAAAGATATCAGATTCTCCCATTTTAGGTGCATCACTCCCCCCCCATCCAAACCTCAAGTAGGAGGGCATAATTCAATTGGCCATCTATTTCAATTGATAGTTTGGGAAGATATGGAGGCAAGTTAGTAAGCTTTCTCATAACAGAATGATAGGATCACATTGTCAAATCACCAAAGCTATGATTGTCAACCTAATGAAAGCAAACCTGGACACGGAAGAATAAGAGACAGAGGGATAGCTATATTTATCATACCACCGCACTGTGCAGGTTTTACAAATTGTGTATGACATGCAATCTATTTACCAAGCTGAGGGAGGTGACCAGTTTTGTTTTCTCTTGAGTCAACTTTTCAGATTGTGAATTGGGAGCCTGTGTGAACTAAAACTCTAGGGCTGATATATATGTGCTTTGTTCTTTCTTTTTTGTGGTGGTGGTGGGGACACCCTGAGCTGTGTGGCTATCATACATAAAATCACCTCCTAAGGCAGCTATGGACAAAATGGATTTTTTTATATAAGGATTGTCTTAGTTTCTTTTTTATTGCTTCCCACACCCAAAATATCAATCCTGATTGCATACAGGAGAGCACAGCTTCAGTAGTGTAGGTTTATTAACCACATTCAGTAGCACAACAATAAAATAATATGAATATTGGCCTATTAACAATGTGTTCAGATCAGCAGTCATTATGATCATCATCCTAATACAAGTTTTCATACAAATTCCCTCCTTGAAGTGCAGGTTTGGATTTTTTTTTAAATAAAAACTAATTCTGAATTGGCAGTTTCCCCATAAACCCCACCTCTGTTGATAAATTATATATAGGGTAAAAAAAAAAGTGCAGAGAATGGAGAAGACACCTTAAGATGGGACTGAGGACTAAGATTGGGTCTGAGGACTTTAAAAAGGCCAGTTTTATCATCTAATTAATAAAGTTAGCAGTAGACCTTACATGAATCTCTAATGGTTTCAGAGGTATACATCTATTATAAATTTTATTTAAAGGGCTCCAATCATTAAAGGAGGGACAGGGTGAAACCTCTATTCGGACCAATTATAGAGGATATTTTTCATTCTAATGAGAGACAAGCTTCCACATAAAAATAATAATAAATGAAATGGAATATTAACGAGAAATAAAGAGTGACCATAAAAATTTGGGAGGGTCTCAACTGCTTGCCATCAGGTGTTGAATAGCCGACTGAATAAAACAGTGCATCTGGATGCATTATTTGGGTCTACAACATACTGGTACTGCTATGTGGATAAATACCTTTGCCAAAGCAGTTATTATTGACTTACATGATATACAATGACAAAAATAGCTTTTGTTTATAGTAGCAAAAATAAATGTTCAAACAATCAAAATATCAGTCTCCTTGATTCAAGATAAAATATAGTCTTCCTACATATTGTGGCTTTTGATCTTGCCTCTGAAAAGGCTTCTTCCAAATGTTAACTTGTTTTCTTTGCTCAGCATTGTTGTATTTTGAAGCTTTAAATGATATTCGTATATCCTTTAGTTTCTGGTTGTTTTTTCTCACTAAGTAACTTCAGAGAATGAGAAAACTACTGTTTAGAAGTTAAAATATCCCTGGTGTTATACCTTAAACCATTTTCATCTCGGGTGTAATAATACAGCATATTGCTGTTTTGCCAGATACGGTAAGTTTATATGCTCTCGAACTCATCACATTTTCTCACTTTTACCCTTCAGGAACTTCATCTTATTTTATATGCATAAAATATAAATGTTCTTGTTTCCATTAAAATGGCAACAAAATAAAACCTTGTCGAATTCATGCAGTAGAAAGCAAATTTTAATAGAACTGATAATAGTTGTCTGTACAGTGTCTTCCTAAGTCATGAACAAGCTCAGCTTTATTGGAAGGTAACAAGTTCATGAACTTCTTTTCTGCCCTGTAGAGGAACTTGTGAAATAAATATGCTCTAGAAATTCAAAACTAAAAGCCAGGAGGGATCCCATGCCATTCCAAGTTGTTGTTGTTGTTGTTGTTGTTGTTGTTGTTAATAATAATAATAATAATAATAATAATAATAATAATAATAACATGTCGCCCATCTGACTCGGTTGTCCCAGCCATTCTGGGCAGCTTCCAACAAATTAAAGCATCAAACATTAAAAACGTCCCTATACAGGGCTGCCTTCAGATGTCTTCTAAAAGTCAGGTACAGTGGTGCCTTGCAAGACAAAATTAATTCGTTCTGCGAGTGCTGTCGTATAGCAAAAATTTCATCTTGCGAAGCACCAACGGGGGAAGAGCGGTTTGACGGGGGGGGGGAGTGCGAAAATTTTTCGTCTTGTGAGGCAAGCCCATAGGAAAATTCGTCTTGCGAGTCAGCCTTTCATTAGCAAATGCCTTTCGTCTAGCGAGTTTTTCGTCTAGCGAGGCATTCGTCTAGCGAGGTACCACTGTAGTCATTTATTTCCTTGACATCTAATGGGAGGGCGTTCCACAGCTACCAAGAAGGCCCACTGCCTGGGTCCCTATAACCCCACTTCTCACAATGAGGGAACTGGCAGAAGGCCCTCAGAGCTGGATTTCAGTGAGAATAGTTATGCCTCTTTATTAATAGGAGACACAGCCTGATCACGTCATAGTTAGAAACAGAAAAAGATAAATGCTAAGGGTTTTAAGATTAGATAATTAGACATGCTCAATGGTTATAATTTCCCCATGCTAAAGATTAGCCAGATCAGTAGTAGTGCATTTCCAGCATAAACTACCGCAAGGTGTGCTGTTGTAGGCCTACTTTTTATCAAAGACACACAGATTGTAGTTTATCCTTTTGGGCTGAATTAGTATATCTGGGCATCTGTTGGATTAGTTTTGGTAAATAAGATTAAAGAAACATAGTTCTTAGACAGAATATTTGGCTTTGTATACTTCTGCCTGTCAAATGTTTACGATTAAATGTGCAATTCAGACATCTCATGCTGAATGTAAAGCTTATTGATTTGACATTATTGATCTGATCCTGCAAAGTGCCCCCAAATATAATTGACTTAAATGAGATATAAAACTCTCAGTATTCAGCGGAGACCACAGCATAGACTGTTTGCATTGAGCTGTGCAATGGGAGGAGAAAATAAACAATACAAAAGTGCTGTATTGTGGGTTCCATGACTTGCAGTGTGTGCATTTGGCCTGGCAAAGTCATCTCTAAAGTTCTGCAAATACAAAATAATAAAACTATGAAATGGGGCTTAAACCTATCTAGTTTTATATGTGTTTTTTGAACACAGATTTTGAAAAAAACCCACCTATTTTTCTATTTTAAGTGACATTTTGATGTGTAAGGACAAAGATGGGCAATAATAGGTGGAATGTTCCTCTTTAACCACGCCTTTGGTTGACTGATATTCAGTGCCCTTTTAAAATGCGTTGGAGGGGATTAGGTTGTTCTTGTTTTTATTTTGATTATGTATTTTGTATACTGCGGGTGTAGAGCAGTATACAAAGTTAATCAATAAAATGTGGGATAATAGTGTCACAGTTACCCCAGATGTTTACATTCATTTATTTTGTCTCATTATCTATTTAATTAGCACACACACAGAGAGGGAGACTTTCTGTCAATGCAGCTGTCATGCAGAGTTTGGAAGTTATAGTTTAAATGAGAAAGATGCATATAAATTTGAATGTATGATCTTGCATTACACCCAACCCCCAATGTTCCTTCCTACCTTCTTTCCTTGGGGTGCTGTGTGTTTTGGGAGGATCAGATATCGGCAGATATCTGCAGGGTATACAGTTTGGTTTCCCAATGCAAGTCAGAGAGAGAGAGAGAGAGAGAGAGTCTGTTTAGGGAAAAGCAGCTGCAGGGGGCAATTTTCAGTAAAGAAGCCATTCGGGATATCCACTTACTCATAGGATATTGGGGGGGGGGGAGCTTTGTGCTTTGTGGCTATGCCACAGATCATGGAACCCTAGTGGGTTTATCGTTCATGCGGTTGGAAGGAGAACATTGGGGCTACCCTCTGGTCACACAATTATGACATGTGGAGGTCCATGACGTGGTCCAATCACATCAGGGCTGGAAAGGCTGGGTGTGGGTGGATACCTGGCCAAAGCCAGCTCCGCTTCCTCATTATAAAAAGGAGTGGCGCCTGGCCTCTGGCCTTTATTTCTGGACAATGCCAGATTTCCTACCCTCCCGCTCTATCGTGTTATGGTCATGCCATAACATAAGTGGGCTGGAACTTGTTAGGACTTTGCTACGGAATACTTGGTCACCATATTCAGGGGCAGGGAGATATTTTCACTGCAGACTAATTGGCCTGTCTGCAGGTTTTCACCTTCCTCATAGCAATTGTCACAACTTTGGTGGTTAAGGCATTGGGTCTGGATCTTTAACAACTGGATAACCTGCTAAAGGGGTCTGGGAAGTAGTGCTGTCTAGGAGCCCACCCAGGGACTGATTGGGTCATAGCAGCTCTTCAAGAGGCAGCTCTGGAGGAAGCCTCATACTCGATGTATCTCCCGGGGGTGACCTCATTTCCAGGGTCAACCCATCTATTATTAACTAGCACATGGGTTAACTAGCCTATTTAATCCCAATACCAGTGCCCTGTGTCTCATTTAATATGGTTGGCCCCCCACCCCATGGCGACATACTTCTTGTGATTCAGCCTGCAATAGGGGGAACGGAGCTTTAGCTCTCAAAGAAGCATCCCTTGTTCAAGTCACATGCTTTTGTGTGTATTGTTGTGTGTATAATGGCTGTGTCGTCTTTTCTCACCTATGTCTCCTAACCTGAGCTGCTTAAATATTGATTGGGTAAATCCACTTTTATTATTTTTACTTTATATTAAAGAAACCCATAAAATACTAACATCTTGCTTTGGCAATCTCAATGAAAGGTGAAAGAATAAAACTCACCTCAGCTTATCATGGACCTCAATAGAATTTCATTTGCTTTCAGCAAGATCTAATTTGTGAGAATCTCAATGCAGCAAGAAATTTCAAGTGTAGAAGAAAGTTGGAGAAAAAAAGAAAATGCTGTGAAATAAAAGAATGTTGCTGATGTTCGTAACATTTTTGTTATGCATTACTTTTAGTATGTGTACACCTAGGATATTTTAAGTGATCACAATGGTAAGCTTGACTGTGGCATTCATCTGTTTGAGTGGCTGCAGTCCTAACCCCAATATACCTGGGAGTAAGCCCCACTCAATGCAGTGGGACTTCCTTCTGAGCAGATGGAATTGATTGAAGAACACACCACTGCTTAGGATCCAGGTCTCATTTTCTTCCCCAAATGTTTCCTGTGCCCCATCTCCCATAGTTCAGGAGGGCTTCCCAATCCACCAGAGAAGCTTTTTCATGGGTGTAGGTGGCTGCAAGGGGGAAGATGGAACAAGGAACTTTGCTTCTGTGAATTTACCTTAACACAGCCAATGTGCTCTCTTCTGCCCCAAACTGGACTTTAAGCTACCATTTGGGTTATCCATTTCCCCCTTTCCTCTCATATAAGAAGTATTTCTATAATGATGGATATCTTCGAGATTTATGCCTCAGCTGCAAATGCTACTCTAATACAAGCAAGCATTTTTTAATCATCTTATCTGTCAGGGCTGCAGTTTCCATCTGCATAAATCTAAGCTTTGTTACTGCTTTTTTGTCTGAAGTTTGTTAACATCAGACTGGCTGCAGCAGAGTATTCAATATATTTTAACACTGCTGCATTTAACAAGACTCAAGTAATTCTGCATACTAAATAATGTTTTAAAATCTTTGCTAAGATATAGTTATATCTTTGTTATCCTAGATTGGCTGTCAGCTTGGAAGTTTTGCTTCATCTGCAATGACTTTCTGTTTGTTTCTAGGTATAACCCAAAGAGCTAGTTCATAATACCTAATGATAGGGCTGTGCATCCAGTCCAGACAAATCCCAGATCCTGAACCAATTCAGGACAATCTGGGATTTCTGCAGATTGGGTCACGGCAGCCCTGGACTGGGTCAAGTCCACCTGGAGCAAAGTAATGTTAAAGTCTGTTGATTCCTATTTTCATTTCTGGTATCTATACTACTGCATATGCAATAGAATACATTATAGATCTTAGTATTCCATAAGGAGGGGGAATATGAGTTTGATCAAGAAACCTTGGTTTTACATCTTAGTTATTTTGAATTCTAGCTATTTACACCTTGCCTTTACAGTCAGCGTACATGATCAGTTTTAAATTCCAGTAATTCCTTTCCAAAACTTACATTTCTGTTGTAATAAAAAATCCCATTAAGGGCCACAAGAGCAGCATTAAAACAGTATGAATAGTTCATTTCTTAATCGGATAATGCTGTGTAAATCAGTACAAGCAGAGTCTTTAAAGTCTGCTTGTTCTTTTCAAAGAATAAACCTGAGTTTGTGAATGGATTAAGATATGTTTCCCATAAGTCTCTCAAACAAAAGAAATTTCTCTGACAAACTTGTAAGTTTATTGATCTGTAGGATCTGACCTGTGGGTCTCTCTTTTATTTTATTTTAAGAAAACTATTAATTTTTTTCCTTAACAGTATTTTTGGGTGTCTGCTTTGATAATACCATTAAGTTATTACTTTCCAAAACTAGATCCCTGTATTTATGTATATCCTTCAGGTTTTCTGTGCTAACATATCTGGTGCTGATACTTTAATAGTTCAATGTGTTTTTTAATCTGTTGCTTAGAAAATAGTTTTCCAGATGAACAGTTTTCTACATATATTTGCTAAGCTCTAAAACTGTACCTTCACAATTTGTTTGTTAAATTTTGCTTCGGTATTGTTTCACAGTTGGTGTTCCTAATCCTTTTTACTGTTATTTGCCAAAAACATAAATGATCCTTTAATCATCATCTACTTTTTCTTGGAAACTGTCTTTAATTGCACAGGGTGCCTATATGAGTTTTTTTGCTATCAACACTGCATCTCCAATTTTGAATCTGCTTATTTGCTCTAATAAATAATTTTAGCATTAGTGCAGCCTTTACCAAACCAGTTATTCTGAGATTCATTATCCTGTATTTTGCTTAGCTGTGTAGATTCAGTAGCACTGAAACAATGGATTGCTTCTTCATAGGGCATGTCTTTGGTATCTCCAGATGATAATATAGATTATAGCACAATGTTCTGCTTGTAATACTCTACAAATTTCCAAATATGTCAGTGATCTCACATTATATTTTGGGTTTCTATGGCCTTGTTCTTGCATTGGCAAGTAACTTAGCTCTTTACATCTTGATTGCACCCTAATGGGATAATTAAAGATAGAGGGGAATGATTATGCATGAGATATTATTTTATAGTTTTATAATAATTAAAGATGCTAGCATTCTGAACTGTAGACATTCTGAAGCTGTAATTACATTTTGGCAGATTGGGTGCATTGTTAGCATTCCCGTCTTCTCTTTTTCCAGCAAATTATCTTACAGTTTTTGATAAGCTAAAAGCATTTTGATCAACAGAAGTTGATAGAATTCCTATAGACAAAGGTTTTTCAAGCTGCAGCGAGGAACAATATTGAAGGGATATAAACAATTATTTGCTACACTGTATTTGCAACAAAAAGGCTATTGTTTTTAGTTTGGAGGCACAGCAGCAATCCTTTCAAGTACAATACAGTGGTACCTCAGGTTACCGACGCTTCAGGTTACAGATTCCACTAACCCAGAAATAACGCTTCAGGTTAAGAACTTTGCTTCAGGATAAGAACAGAAATTGTGCTCTGGCAGCACAGCGGCAGTGGGAGGTCCCATTAGCTAAAGTGGTGCTTCAGGTTAAGAACAGTTTCAGGTTAAGAACGGACCTCCAGAACGAATTAAGTTCTTAACCCGAGGTAGCACTGTATGTAGTATTTAGGGCTGTTAAACTAGGGAGAGGTGAAAGGCAACTTAGGTAAATCAGGGTCTCTCGGATAAATTGAAAAATTGGTTGCAAACTGATAGGCTGTAACCGTGATTTCAGTTAACAAATAATATTGCACCTAGGCCTTCTGGGCCAAATTGAGTTGATTCCTGAGATACCTTGCAGTTGGTGTGATTCGAACTTCTCTGCATCCTTCCAACATAACATTATCAGTTTAAATGTCATTCATCTGACCTCCTCTTTTGAATGGTTTCAGTTTTACAAAACAATGTTACAAAGTGGGTGCACTAGTTGATAATAATAATAATAAATAAATAAATAAAAATTATTTTTTTATACCCCACCCATTGGACAGGGTTGCCCCAGCCACTCTGGACAGCTTCCCTGAACAATAGTAAGCTCCAGGAGTGGTCTCTTTGCAGAATTTGTTTCCTTATAATGAGAGAATGAAAGACTTGTACAGTCTTTGTAATATCTGTTTATCTGCAATTTATATAACGTAGGTCCAATCTGGCACCTTGATGTTGTTTTCCCCAAACCATGCTCATCTGCCCCACACCTGATGTTATTTGTGATATCAGGAGTGGGGCAGGTAGAGATGTGGTTGTGCAATTGAGTTAAATCAGACTCTGCAGAAAATAATTTATAGATGATGACTCCAAATCTCCTGAATTTGCTGTATGACTTCCCCTGTGGGGAACTCGATTGTACAGCCAATCCCTTTAAGCCTCATCTGATCAGTGGTGCTTCAAAAGCAGTAAAAATCCTGATTATTATCTGATGCCATTGCTACAAAGGTGTTTGATAGGCTGGTGAACTTGCCTGCAAGGGCTAGGGGGGATCCAGTTCTCTTGCCCTGATCTATATCTATACAAGCAGAGCATAGTGGAAGCCAAAAGACTTAGAGGAGGCACATTCATAAATCCTGCATCGGATTCCAAAAGGCAATACCCACTACTTTCTGGCTCTTTGCCCAAATTTAAGTTTCCCTTCTTCTACAACCCTGACTCCAATCCCCAGTAGAATGCTTGTCTCAGAACCCATCCTGTGTGTAGACTGGCCATTAAGGAAACATTACATCCCATTCAGGAAATATAAACTGATAATTCTGAATTGTTAGCGGGCAGCTAAGCTTAACAAATATAGCCAGCTGACAACCTGTGCTTTATTTAGGTCTTATGTTTTAAATTTCATGTCCTGAAAAGATACTATTGCTTGTAGAATTTTTCATTATTGTCAGTAGGTTTATTTCTTCAATCAGAGGTCATAACTTAAGTTCACAACTCAACAGATAAAAGTGTCAGTGGCTTAAAGCAAAATTCAAAGCACACAATCAAATGTATCATTCAGCCAGCTTCTATCAAGGCATCTATGTCAGCAGGTCACTATTACAATCTACAACATTTCACTGAACAAATGGCCACCCAGGGTTATGTGTGGCAATGGCAAAAAAAGAGCTATCCTAGCAGTGCTATAATTATGCTGATTATTTAGCAAAACACAGCTTTGCTCTGGGTGAGATTGCTCCCTCCATCAGTGTTGCAATAAATGACAGTGACTATTTCTTTATGAGATATACAAATCTGGCAATATAACAAAAATGACAGACATTTTAAATTTCCTGTTGACCACAGGCACAGAATGTATACTTGACATTGGCATCTTAGCATATCAACCTTCTAAATACATAGAGGACACTATCTGAAATTAAAGGGCAGTCAAAGTCATATGCAAGTATGGGATGCTTATTTGTGAAAATAATGTTCTAGAAAAAATGTTTTATGGACTATGTATCTGTGTTGGAGATAAATGCAAACATGTCAATGTTTTTTCTCCAGGTGGCTAATCTTGCTTGCTCAGTATCAACAAATGAAGAAGGAATAAAAATTGTCCAAACAGCAGCAAGTCATATGGAGACTTTGTGCCCACAGGTATGACTTTTACATTCAATATTTTTTTTAAAGAATTTGTTCAATATGTGTGCAGTAATATAATGTCAGAATGAGTCATTGAAAAAAGTATAAGCATAAAGTGAAAAATATTAAAAGACAAATGTTTTATTTGTATTTACAAACAGCATACCATACAGATTCAAAAATGCAGAGCGTGGCTTGTCTTGCAGTAGCATGTTGTCCTTTGGGGCTATTAATTCCATTAGAAAATGGTAGGGAGGATGCCTGCCTTTGTTAGCTCCACCACATTTGGCTGTTAATTCGGAGTTTTTAGGGCAAGTTGATACCCTCCTCGGTTCCAGCCCTAGGCATTTTGCTGCTTGAAGCAGAGAAGCTTGGCATCTACATCAGCGAGGTTAGTGAGCCATTTGCAAGGGATCTCCAGGGCTGATGCTTTTCCTGGCCCCACCCCAGCATCCACTGCCATTTTGTAGCCCTGGTGGTGGGATTCCTGCTGCCACCAGCCTCCCCATCATGCTTGCCAGATGGTGGCACCTCATTTCAGCACCATGTGAAAAAGGGGAGCTTGTATGGGCTGTCTGCCATGCTGTCAGGTAAGAGCACTTGTTTATGAGCACTGTGGGGAGTGCTGCCCACAGTCATCCCTAGGGGGACCTGGACTTATTTCACTGTGTTTCATGGCACCGCTAGCTCTGATCGGAATATAGATAGTGGTCAGGAAACACTATTTTTTGGGGGGGAGGGGGGAAAACCAACATATTTTTAAAAAAACCTTTCATTTTTACCAGGCATGTATTTATTAGATATAATAAGAGAGCACACGGGTCCTGGCATGTTTTCAATACAGAGACAGTTCTTCTGTATCTGCAATGTGTGGTACAGGGCATACTCTGGCACAGCAAATTCAGGTTTGACTCATGTGTATTAAAGGTTGACAGTCTGTTGCAACCCAGACCTAACAGCAGTGTGACAGATGTTTCTTTGAGAAGACTGGAATGAGAGAAGAGTGAGTGCTCGAGAAACAATTGATAGGTTACTGTGGTCAGTTTCTCTCTTTTTCAGAGTTACAGGGCCAATACAAGTTGCCAGCTTAAGCAGTATGGTAATATACACCGCTAAAGCACTTATTGGCCTCTGTTTTTGGCTCCTCATTACTCTGCGCCTCTGATTCCTCTAGAGTAGGGATATAGTAGTGTGGTGTTTGTCATTATAACTGACTTTTACAGCTTTGCATATTAAAAGATATAAGGTACATGCAGTGCATTTTTTTCTAACAAAAAAATGTTTAGGGGTACTCTCATTTTGACTCAAGAAAATCACCATTGGTCCATAAAGGACTGCTGCTGCTGCTGCTGCTGCTGCTGCTGCCGCCGCTGCCCATGACTGACCTGCTGGGAACCTGCAGGGCCCTGCCCTGCCTCTCTCCACCTAGGTTGGGATGGGGCCTGACAGGCTCCATAAAGGACTGCTGCTGCTGCTCAACAGAGAGGGCTCCTTTTTATATTGGTTTTATTTTTTATCTATGTCATTTTAAATTGTTATTGATATCAATGCTGTATTTTTAGTTTTAGCTTTTATGATTTATGTGGAACATTTCCCCATTTGGTTGTGTACCTTTTGATGTGGTTTATTTATTGTTTATGACTTTTGTTATGTTGGTAATTGAGACGCGGGTGGCACTGTGGTCTAAACCACAGAGCTTAGGGTTTGCCAGTCAGAAGGTCGGTGGTTCGAATCCCAGCGACAGAGTGAGCTCCCATTGCTCGGTCCCTGCTCTTGCCAACCTAGCAGTTCGAAAGCACGTCAAAGTGCAAGTAGATAAATAGGTGGGAAGGTAAACGGTGTTTCCGTGCACTGCTCTGGTTCCCCAGAAGCGGCTTAGTCATGCTGGCCACATGACCCGGAAGCTGTGCGCCGGCTCCCTCGGCCAGTAAAGCGAGATGAGCGCCGCAACCCCAGAGTCGTCTGCGACTGGCCCTAACAGTCATGGGTCCCTTTATCTTTATGTTGGTAATTATGTAAATCTTGTCATGTTGTAAGCCGCCTCAAGCATTGTTTTAACTATGGAAAGGCAGCATACAAATAAAATGATCATGATGACCATTTTATAGTTCAAATTGGGAAAAATAAATACAGTAAATGGACAAAAGTACAAAGATTCACAAAATGTTTACGGGTATGCGTCCCCCTGCGTCCCCCCCCCCAGAAAAAAGCACTGGGTACGTGTTAGGTAGGGAGATACTTGTAAAACACGGTGAGGTGAGTGTAAAGCAGGAATGAGAGAGGGATGGGATATTGGAGTGTGTTGTGTGCTGATTGGCTGAGGGTGAAGTGTGACAGAACAGGTGTGTGGAGAGAGCAAAAGACAGTTTGCTTTGGAGTGCGTGAGAGAAGGATGGCTGGTGTGGATGCTAAGGAGTAAGGGGTAGAGTAGGCAGGATAGGATTAGGGATATAGTTATCAGTGCATGCCAAAATACACAGTATCCTAACACAGTTATTAGAAAGCAATCATATAAGAAACTACTATATTTAGTTTTTGTTACTATATTGTAATTTTGTTGTTCCTACCATGTATCATATTTGGCAAATCTATCAGGGCTGTGACAGAGTAAACAAGAGGTAATGGTGTTTATATGGTGACAGCGGGATACCAATAATTAAGAGATTGTTTGAACTATTGGAAGGCCAGACCTGATAACTTTAGGAAGCAAATAAGAACCCAGGAGGGTTGAAAGAACATTTACCAAGCAAAAGGGATTGGTGATTTGAAATAAAGTACCCTCTTGCTCCTAAGACTTGGGTTGGGGAGGGTATGACAAAGTAAAATTAGAATCAGTATGCATTTAAAGCTAAATCTATCATATGGGCACTTTCTGAAACAATGTGTAAACCAAAACACAGCTATCCTTGCTAATTCACATTTATCTGAATTTTCTGATGCAGTTCTCCAACTAAACAATGATTACTAGACTGCATATATTAGGGGATATTGCTTGCAAAACGTGTTCATTAGTCAAAATTCAACTTTATTATTTATAATAGGCTCTATTTGCTTTTGATATAGAAAGTTGTTCTTTGTTTTCAGACATGGATAAGATTGCCATATTTCAAAAAGTGAAAATCCAGACAGATTTTTGTTGTGCTTTTTAAAGTTTTGCCCAAACTTGTTGAGTAAAGTAATTGGAAAATCAGCAAAAACAACACTGCCGACATTGGCTCTGCCATACACCTGGATTTTCCCTGATATTTAGCTGATTTCCTCCCAGATACTGCTTGCAGTTGCAGTACTCTGGATATGTCTGGGAAATTCTGGACATATGGCAACCATAGATTTATTGTGTGTACGTGTGTATATATACATTTGTGAGAGTTTTGCTTTGTTCTGCTCAATTTTGTTTCCCCCTTATTTTATACAATATTATATATTTAAATTGATATTGCATTGATACATCACTTCTTGCCTTCATTTATCACTCCCACTTTTAGTCACCTTGCTCAAAACCAAAGGAAACTTTTTTTGCAATGCTAATTGCCATACGAGGGGGCAGTTTTCACAGATAATATGTCAGGAGAGGAGAGGCTTAGATCCTCACCCCCCCTGTCCATGTCATTTCTTAAAAACCCAACATGATTGCTAATTATATCATTAATGTAACATGTAGTTAGACCCTAAGAATGGATCCTCACTGGGTTGTCACTGTTCCCTCTGTTGCTGGACTGGGGCCTGGGGTAGAGGAAGGACAGGGGCAATGGCAAATGATGGCTTGAAATAGGCAGTGGTTTATTCTTAGCTGGGAAGGCTGATATGCTGCTGCAACTGCTCAGCCACTGATGGCTAAGCTGGCAATGCTCCCTACCCACCCACCATGGCTGACGGTCTTACATGCCTCTGTGGAGGGTGCGGGCTGCCTTACAGTTTGAGTCATATTGAAGTACGGTGGCAGTCATAGGAAATGTTAGCTCTCGTCTCCAGCTTGCAGAGCTACTTTTTAATAATATAGGCATATTGGTACAGCCATCTGTTTTTATCCTTACATCCGCAATTGGTTTATGAAAGCACAAATATGCAGCATATTCATGTACAGTAATATTATTCTTAATGTCATCTTGTCTTGCCGCTTGAGAGCCGTATATGCTGTAATTATTTTTAACATTACATGCAAACATTATGTGACTTTTAAGACACTAACCACAATACTTTAAAGAAGTATACTTTGTCTTTTCAGAATATTAATGAAACCTACTTGGCAAATGGCCTAGACGGCCCTCTATAAATAGAGCCATATTTATTGCTACAAAGAGGAAATGAGAGAAGTCCTAAAGTGGCCAATAAATGTGTAAAATAATTTGATTCCAAGCTGAAAGAGCAGTGATGCCGCTGGAACATTTTTACTGAGATTTACCACAATCCAACTGTGGCTTTAATTAACTGAACTTATTGTGCCACCCGTATGCCTCCATAATCTTTATACCTCACCAGCCCACCGCTTCTTCTGCTACATAATATGTAGGGTTTATAGCAGGAAAGCTGAAACTGCCTGCAATTCTGCTTTGGTATCTGGTATATCTGAAGTACTATGGTCCTTCGTTCATAAAATCTTCATTTCCTTCACCATCTTAAAATGCTTTTCTCAGATAACTGTTCACCTTTGGGTTGGGGCTATTTAGGGCAGGAGTCAGAGTAGTGTTGCAGACACAACCTGGTTTTCTTTTCCTCTGCCTATGAGCATTATTTTTCTGGATGTTTATGGCATTTTCTTTATACTTCTAGCCATAAATGGCCATATATGGTCATAACGTACCATTATATTTAGGATGCTTGTGTATACTAACTGTCCTTCAATGAAAAGTTAGGAAGAACTTTCTGACAGAGCTGTTTAACAGTGGAAGGTGGTGAACTCTGCTTCCATGGAGATTTTGATGGCCAACTGTCAGGATTCTTTAGCTGCAATTCCTGCATTGCAGGGGGTTATCGATTGGGGACCCTACTAAATCAATGATTCCATGTCTACCTCTATGGACAAATATACTTAAGGAGACCCAACATCATCGGACAACATTCCTTGGTAGTTGTTTGGGCCTTAGAACCCTGGTTGGCTCAACCACCAATGTGACACCTGCCCTGGTCCATCCCTAAACATTTATTTATGAGTACTGAACAGCAAATCTCACCCCACCCTGCCACATGCAAGTAAGAGGCACAGATCTTACTGTAGTTAATGCTGAGAAAGTTTCCCATTTTCACCAGTATCTGAAGCAAACATCCATCTATGGTTTCAGATCCTTTCTAAACCAGAATTAGGGGTAGTGTTAACTGCAGCTTAATCCAGTGCTGGCATTTCTTTTGGTGCATGGTGGGGATTTGCTCCTGAGAGGAGAAGGGGTGTGAGACAGGAACACACTTTCCGGAGTTCTGGCTCCTCATCTCTGAGCTGCAGTGAAGAGGCAGCCAGCAGCCTGCCCGCAACGCTGCAATACCTTGCTTTATAGAGCTGCTGCTGTGAGGATAAAAATGAAATAATGCCATGTATGCTGCACTAAGCTCCTTGGAGAGAGAGAAAATGACAACAGGATACACAAATGGTAAATACCTCAGTAGAGTCTGATTATATTATTGTGTTTGTGTTTAAGTGATACAGGTTCAAATGTAATGACTGAAACAGTTATTACAGATTCACAGTCATGTATTGTTCTTTGCATCCTGGGATTTCCTTTGCCCTTTTGCTGTGTTCCCCTAGTACATCCTGGGTTTTGTCTAACCCCTCACCCACAATTGTAGGCCTAAGTTTTCTATTTGAGCAACTTATTATGCAATGTCTGGATATCCCACTTAAGCATTAAATAATAATTGTATCTGCAACTGCAGTCTTAGGGCTCATTCACACTTCCCTTTGTCCCACAATTTTTTCCGTTTGTCTTGTGATTTCTAAGCATGGCTCCAAGAGGTTTTCCTTTTGTCCCACTACTTTCCCCAGGAAACCCCACTGTTTATTGCTGAATTGGAACAAACACCAATCCACAGACAACCCTGGGTTTTCCCAGTGAAAGCGGTGGAATGAAATAACAACCTCTTGGACAACCCCTTATACCAAATTACCTCTCAGTGTGCCCCTTTGAACTCAACAAGTCTTACTTGTGAATAAACATATATAAGCTTGTGCTGTAAGCCTTCATTTATAGATGCACAATATTTCATTTCCATCCCAAAGCCATCAATGGTTGTTTGGGGTGTTGTTTTAGCAGTTTCTTTTCTATGCTTTGTTCCTAGCCCTTATTGAACTTTGAATTGTTGATCCTCCTCTAGTTTGTACACATATTGATTCATGTCTCCAGCAAGCATAATTATGTAAGCTGGCAAAAATGCAAAATTCTTCTGTACAAAAGCTATCACTTGGAAGCAATGTGATCCTGCAAAATTATTCATCCAATATGTTGGTTTCTAGGTAATGCAGAGTTTCAAACATCTGTTTGTGTTATTATGGATTTTTGGAGCTGAAAGCACCTCAATTTCATGTGTATTATATTTGCTTTCATTCCACTAAATGTCAGGTATCCATTTGGTTTTCTTCTCTAGATGTTGATGTCATGATTAAAGAGTCATGCATGTTGTTCATCAAAGTAATTGAAATGATCACAGTTTTATTCCATTTTGAATCTCCTGATGTGTGCAGAGTGCTGCTAGACAGAGTTTCTGTCCAAAACTATTTTCTACACATACTGAGTACTGAACAAGGGCAGAAATAATAGGGTAAAGTGGAGAGTCAGTGAACTACTAACCATCTGCCTTAAAATAGGAAAAACAGATGTTAGTGTCTCAAACAATGTCAACATTTTCTTAAGTGCCATTTCCAGCCTTTCAATAAGGATATTAATTAAAGGTACATACTATAGTTTTGAGATTAGTGCTATTAAAGTGGAAATGACATTTTGAAAAAGCAGGAAAAAATGTTTTACTGCTATTTTTATGGCTATTGCTACAATCCTACACACACTGATTGGAAGTCAGTTCAGCTGAAATCAGTGCAACTTTCTGCCAGTATAGCATATTTAGGACTGGGATATACTATTCTGGTTTTATAATGGTTTTTCTAGTTTTCTTTTCCAAATTTCTATGCATCTATTTTATATACACAGCTTAGAAATGCAAATAATTTAGTAATATAAACATGTCTTAAATATAGAAAAGTAAATATTTTTTTGCGAAGACCATTTTGAGTATTAATGAAGGGAGTTTTGCTGCTGTTTTAATTAGGGAGAAATATTGTTTTATACCTGTTGCTTACATCTCTTAACTGTTTTCTTAATTTCCTTTCTAACACTGTTAGAAAGGACATGCTTAGAATCACGGTGCCTCAGGTTGGGGCCAGCGATAATGTGTGGTGGGTG
The DNA here is from genome assembly GCF_009819535.1 of Lacerta agilis. NCBI lineage: Eukaryota > Metazoa > Chordata > Lepidosauria > Squamata > Lacertidae > Lacerta > Lacerta agilis. Next base: position 25,324,222 of record NC_046316.1, on the reverse strand, counting down.
GAAGAGAGGGGCACAAAGAGGAATAAGAATCTTCATGAGGGTGTCCTTTTCTTGCAAAGGACGGATTGCTGTGATTCCTGCATTGCAGAGAGTTGCCGTAAGTGACTCTTGGGGAACCCTCCAACTCTACAATTCTATGACTCTAGAAGACAGTCTTCTATTGGGAAGCATTTTCTATTTAAAAGACTGTCTGTCCATGTCAAGTTTAGCCAACAAGAACCTTACGTGCAGGACTGCTGATGGCAGTTGTGCGTTCACAGTATTGAGAAGCATGGTGTAGAATGCAGAAGAGATTAGAAGTACTGAGAACACTTTCTGCATCCTCAGTTCGTCAACCCTCTTTGAGAATTCCACACCTGTCCCAACTAGCTGTTCCTGCGTTCTCTCTCACAAGAACCAAAAATCTTTTAAGGAAGGAATTAAGATACTGGTGACCCAGATGCTCAGAATCTCCAATTCCATGCCTCTTTTGCATCTTAATTGCTTTCTCGATTGAGGTACGCAACCTCAAGAACAGGTAAAGAAATGGTGGCCCTCCCAGTGAGAATAGTATCCACATATTCACCTGGCAATACATTTGCACCCATGCTGTCAAAATGCAATACTTTATTCCAGTCACAACTTTAATACTCAAGTACTTTACTTCCACACTGGCTGCACTGCCAACTCACTTTCAAACACCAATGGTTTTAATACCACTGTTATTTAAATGCAGAAGTGAAATACTCCATGGCTAGAGCAAACTGTTCATTTATTTACTGCTGGGGTGGCCAACTTCCAAGAGACTGTGATCTACTCACAGAGTTAAAAACTGGCAGTGATCTAGTGATCAGGTCAAAGTTGTTGAGCTTTTTTTTTTTAGGAAGGAAAGCCCTGTTTTGGGGGGTTCAGGTCATTTTAGGGGTGCAGGGCAAAGATGTTGAGATTTTTTAGGGGAGCCAAAGTTTTTTAGCTTCTTTGGGGGGAGCCACTGATCTACTGGTGATCTACCACAGACGTCCAGTGATCTACCGGTAGATCACGATCTACCTGTTGGACATGCCTGATTTACTGTAAAGGATTTCAAGGTGAAGTGCCCTCACAAGATAGTGATGGAGAACCATTTTCACCCTGAGGGCTGCCTTCTGTTCTGGGTGCCACGTGCCAGTGGTGGGTGAGACCAGAAGCAAAAGTTTCTATGCACACTCACACAACCCTCTCTGTCCTCCATCCAGCCAAGCAAGAAGGATTATCAGATGAAGGGCAGAATTCTAGCCAGACAAAAACATTCAAGGACAGTGCAGAGCAGGGCCAGTGAAGGATGTGGACTAGGGTCCAGCAGCTTTTCTTCCGGCTTTTCTTCTTAAGGTCCAGCAGCTTTTCTTCCGGCTTCCAGCTCACATAATATAATTTAAAGAATATCTATCTCTGAATTGATGGAGAGGTCCCACCCATTTGTCTTCTCACACAGAGTTCCCTTTCCTTTGTTCTCTTAATGGTCCATCACTCAGGTGATCATCACAACACAGGAAGCTAGCCAGGCTTATATTTTAACATTTGCTGGATCCAGGGGTTAGAAGCATCTCACATACAGACTACTTCCTCCTCCACCCCCCAGCCACAACACCTTGTTGCAGGTTGGGGGGCAGTGCTTATATCAGCCCTGCAATGTAGTATATTTTTATATTTCAGGTGCGAGGTCGGCTAATTAAATTGTCCTCGGACTGCCTCCCTGAGCAAACAAAGCACTCAGTTCCATACAGAAGCCTCATGCTCTGTTGACTTGCATGCAGACTGGCTTTAAATATTCAAAAACTAAAAATACATTTTCCATGTGATGCAAGATCTAAGGAGTCTTAGAGCCTAATGTTTATTTTCCAGCCCCCTCAGCCAGAGACACAGGAAGCACAAATATACCAGAGATACATTGCATCATTTTGTTGCAGAGTCCTCCTTGCCATTTATAATATTAGGTTTGAAAACTCTGGTGAAATCATTGTTTATTCAAGCAATACTACTTTTCTTTATATGTCCAGAAGTTTATATCATTTGTAGGAAATTCCGTTAATGAAAGATGTACGTAAAGCTTGACACGCCTTTAAAGTCTACAGCAAATTCACAAAAGTGTGTTGTGGTCATTTTCTGTCACTCTCATATCCCTTTGTATCAGAATATTTAAGTCTTTTCTTTAATTTCCCCATTTTGCATGATCCCTTTACAAAATCAGTGTATTTTAATGTATTATGTTGTTGTTTTTGGAAGAGATAAGAAACAGAATGCTAGAAGTGTCATGGGTAAAGCAGAATAGCATTACTATTAGAGAGTTACCACCTTTGATCAGAAATTACCAATTTTAAAAAACAAGGTTGCCTCACAATGGAATAGGACACAATAGCAAGTAGCCCAAAGATCCATTCAGTTTGTTGTGTGAGCATTGTTTTCAATGAAAGCAAAAGGGAATGAACTAGGGGCTACAAAAAAGAAGTTTTTAGTAAACAGTAATAAAGGAAAATATTTAGATTGAAATTACATGTTTTAAAATGTGTCTTGTTACTTGGGAGTGTATCCTACTGCAAGAATGGACTTTTATATTATTGGAACTCCCTTTATTCTTCAGACAATGTCCTGGGGAGTAGACTGGAAATGCATCTTGCTGCATAACTGAGATTGTCATGAGCTCCATAATAAAGCTGGTGCAATCTAGAAGTATAGGCTTTATAATTAATAATTAACTCCACTCAGGTCCACCCACTTACCATATATTCTGGTTGTGCTATGAGGGGGCAGCACAGTTGGCAATGGAAGTCCCACCCACCCTGCATATCTTGGCAGTGCCTGAAAGTAACCTTGCTGTGGAATCTATCCGTCGCCATATGTGGGGCCAGGGAGGAATCTGCCTGCACAAAAATTGGGCTTGCCTGGAGGTTTTGGCTACCTCATAGCAACTGTCACAACTTTTGGCAGAAAATGCATTGGCCTGGATCCTTAATCTAAACTGGAACAAAGGTTTAGGGAACCCAGGTAAAGGGGTCCATGGAGGAAATTTATCCTAAGGCCCAGTCAGAGGGGCTAATGTGCCATAAAACTCCCCTAGTAGAGACTTGGTGGGTTTGCCCCATTTGATCTGTGTCATGGGGGGACCCAGAATTGACCCTAATGGACCAATCAGCCAACAATTGGGCTTAGCTGATGCCAGATACATACCTAATGCCTATGCCAAAGTCTACTTCCATCTGTAATCAATAAAAGTTGAGGCCATTTCAATCCCAAGTTGTTGCCCTGTCCTTATAGGTACCCTCACGCCCCTGGTGAACCCAGGTTCACTACACCTGAGCCTGCAACCTATATTTTTGTTTTAGTTATTTAATATTTCCATCCATCTCAGTATTATAGCTACAATACCCACAAAAGGGACACGGGTGGCGATATGGTCTAAACTACCATGCCTCTTGGGCTTGCCAATCAGAAGGTCAGCAGTTCAAATCCGCCTATGGGGTGAGCTTCCCCCATACCAGTGTGAGTAGATAAATAGGTATCACAGTGGCAGGAAGGTAAACAGCGTTTCTCTGCACTTTGGCACTCATCACGGTGTTCTGTTGCACCTGATACAGTTTAGTCATGCTAGCCACATGACCCGGAAAAGCTGTCTGCAGACAAACGCTGGCTCCCTTGGCCTGAAAGCAGATATGAGCATTGCACCCCATGGTTTCAGTTCACTGGACTTAACCGTCCAGGGGTCCTTTAGCTTACCTTAATCTTACAATACCTACTTTGTTAAATCTTATTATTATTCATTAAATTTCTGTCCTGCTCTTCCTCCCAAAGGCACCTAGGGTGGCAAACAACAAAGCAGCTGAACAATACCAAAAACACAATTAAAACCATTTTTTAAATCTGAAAACCTTTTAAAATGTAGGGATTTGGTGCATCTCTCAGAGAAAGTGTGACTCATATTTTGTACCTTTTCTGTATTGTACCACTGGGAATCAGCTCCTGTGTGCCTTTCCTTTTTTCTGTAAGTTATAATTTAATTCATTTGAATGCAGAATCTAGTGTTCTATAGCTGAGAACCATGTTGTACCCAATTGATTTTAACAACAGCAGTTTTTAAAATTAACAGTCATTATGCAAGCTATTTCCTTTCCTTGCTATTTTATTGGCTCTTTAGCTGGCTAATTCAATTACCTGCCATCCCTGTGTCTATTCAGATGTTGTCTGGTAAAAATGCATGTGTGTGCCTGCCTCAGCCACATTAGTTTTTCTCTTGCTAGGAAGTGGAGAAGTAATGTCCTTTGAAAGCATGGCCTTGCTGCTGTGGTCCTTTGATTTCAGAATGACCTTAAATGCCTTTTCAGAAGAGGAAAACATATAGTGCCTGCAAGGCAATATTGATGTGTGTCTCAAGGACAGCCCTCACCCATGCAGAAATTCATGGCTCAGGGGTATATTTTCTCAAAGGTGTAGAGTTTGGAAATGTACTACATCCATTCAGGTTTTGTGTAGAGTTTACTCACCTAGAAACCATAAAGACATGCAGAAATAATTTGCAATGAAAGAGCCCCTCATTAATATTTATGAAATTTTGTTCTACTGTCATTCTAAATAATTCTTTAATAGTACATAGCCAGAACACTGGACTCTGCTGAATCTTCTTTTATGGAATCGTCTTCTCCGAAATACCAGTCACCTTATTTTATTCCTTCTATCCTCATGTTTAGATTAGTTTTGCATAGATTGAGTACATAGGTGAATGATTCTGGGATTCTATTTTGTTTCTTTTGCAATATATTTGTGATATTTTTTATTTTATTTTAAATATATTGTACTTGCATTCCATTTTGACGTGTCTTGATATATCTTGTATATGATTTGTTTTTGTGGATTTAGTTGTTTTACTTATGTATATTGTTTAGAGAATTATGATTAGTAGTATTGTTTGATTTTGAATGTGGAATTCATAATCCATTTATTACATTTCTCCCTTTTTTGTTGGGTTTTGTAAACCACTTACGTAAGAGATTTTTGTGGAAATATAGCAGGATTTCATAGGGGTTCTAGGCAAAAAAAGGGACATTGCTGTATACCACCTAAACCTCCTGGAAATCCTAATGGTCCTCTGTGATTTTACAGTATATATGCTCACCTGGAAGTAGGATCAACCCACTCATGAGGCAAGGTGAGATGATTGCCTCAAGTGGCAGAATCCACAGGGACAGGAGTTCTGGCTTCCAAGGAATGCATCGCCAACTGCTGCTGTGGTGGCAGAAACAGCTGTGGTGTGCTCCTTGGAAGGCCGGATCTGCCCCTATGCCACCTCTACAGTAGCCTCTTGGTGAATAGAAAGCGCTGATGGTCTCCTCCCACCCTTGTCCCCAATGTAGGTCTTTATTCTCCCATTGTTCCCAGTATAGGATCTTCACTCACTCCTTCTTCCCTGGGTGGAGGGGGGCACACCATTTTCTGGTTTGCCTCAGGTGCCAAAATAGCTTGGGCCAGCACTGCCTGGTAGCTTCTCAACACAGAACTTCATTTGTGAAATGGGATAAAATGCTGAGTAATGCTGATTATTTGCAAGCGTGCATACACTCAAATATTCATGAAGGTGGAGAGTTGCTAGAATTCATGCAAGCAGTTTAGAATGGGAAGTTTTTTGGAATGAAACTGATCATTATTTTTTGACCTTTAATAAACTGTTAGAGGGTACAGTACATTTGCCTATAACTAAAAGTTCTTCTTGCCTGTTTATAGCCACAAGGGTCTCTGTCTCTTTGGCTGCTAATAACTGGAGACAGATGCTTTACCTGAAGCTAATTTCTGCAGCCAGCCCATGCAGTCAATCATATCATTTATATTATGGACAAATTATGCCTTTGACACTTGCTTGTTCAAAACAGTGCATATAATTAGTGTACTTCTTTGTGATTGCTTTTTTATTTCATGTATTTTTAATTTGTTTTGCAATTATATAATATTCAAACATAAACGAGAGGAGCTTTGAAAAAGAAGAATAATTTGTGTCATTAACAGAAAGTTTTCCTTTTAACGTGTGGTTAGAACAGTTACAGTTTAATTTGTAGATGCATTTCAGTAATAACTTAACAAATAAATGATTTAGTAAGAATGTAACAAATAAAATATGTGTTTGCGGAAGGGGATTATTGTTTGTTTGGTTGTTATAATGATACTCTTTTGTGTTTTCGTTTTTTTATTTTTATGCGATAAACCACCCTGTGATCTTTGAGTGGTATATAAATTTAATAATAAATACATAAATATTCTTTTACCTTTTAATGTCTTCCAGCTTGTCATGCAATCTGCATGGGGAAAAGTAAATCCAATAAATTTATTTGCCTCTGTAATAAATCACTCTGCTTCATAGTAGGAAGACCCCTGGAAACCATTCAGTGGGTAGCTATATGATGTGCACAGGGGTATTCTACAAGTTTACCAGTTCTAGTTGGCGGTGCTTAATTGAGCACCTTTACAATAAAGTTCTGTTTGATGAGAAAAAATAATGTGACATTGCTAACCTCACAGCACAATCTTACCCATCTCTTTTTAGAAATAATTTCCATTTTAAGTGGGATTTACGTGTTCATAGGGTCCATTTTTCCCAAGACTCAAAGAGGCACAATATAACGTCAAAAAGTAAAAATGCTAACTTAAAAATTGTATTTGGGGGTACTGAAAATTTGGTGGGGCTATACTACAGTATACCACAATAATTGCTTGCTTGCTTGTTATACATAATTAAACCCTACTCTTTCAACATAGATTAGTGTTCCAAGGTCAGCTAGCATGGTAAGACACAAAAAATATTATTATCATTCCAAATTAAAAGAACAAAGTTAAACAGCAAAACAGATGGTGAAATCAAACTACTGTAAGCTGAAAGTGCTTCCTTTAGTAGTTCTTGAAAGCCTGGGCAAACAGAAACATTTTTGCCTTGTACCCGGTGATAGTAATGAGGTCTTTAGGCAGGGCTTCTTGGACAGGATATTCCAAAAGCTTTACACCCAGTTTAAGTTTTACACCATCATTATAAAATGATGGTTGGGATAGTCAATCTGTCAATTTTGGTTTATCTCGGTTTCTCATTTTTCCAGTTTTAGGTTTATTTCTCACATTTCCACATCAGAGTGTAAAGCACAAATATTAACTTGTTCCACAAGTCTGTAAACCAACTGACTTGGGAGCCAAGCCTACATTCTTCTAAGTCTTCGTCCACTGGGTGGAGTCATAGCCCAACCCAGTCCAATGACCCTATACAGGCAATATAAATCAACCCTTCAGGTGAGTAGCAATTGTACTAGCTCCCCCCCCCACCCCAATACTTTTTCCCTGATCAAAACGGCCTCCCTGATGCTGCTATTAGGCATTGTGTGTGTTTGTGTACTTTGTTTCTGGTGGAACTAATAGTAGCTTCAGACTGAGGATGTAGATCTTGGAAATGGTGCTTAAGAAAGTATTCACTGACGAGACTTCCGGTTTCCTGCCGACAGAACAGGGAGCACGGGTCTGATCTCTGGACAGACCCGAGCCCCACAGAGGTTAGAGAGGAGCGCGCCAAGGCAAGGTGCCCCGCCAGCTCTGCAAGGGTGTGCGGAGTGTCAAGGGTTCCGGCAGAGCACCAAATCTCCTGCCATCCCTGGAAAAACAGCTGCTGAAGGGCAAGCGTGGGCGGGGAGTGGTTGAGAGCGCTCTCGGCTGCACCGAGACTCTGTGGGATGAAGCCTTGAGCTGCCTACCATCAGCAGGAGATTCTCAACTAAAAATATTCAAGCTGAAATAAAAGGGTAAGAAGAATTCTGCATCTTCTATAATTTTGCTTGAAGAAAGGAATATAGTCAGATTGGATTTAATTAGACTGAATTTGGTGATACACAAAGGGTTAAAACAGGAGGTCCACCCTTCTTTCTTCCAGGATCTCCTTTGTGCACTGCTGTGGCTCCTGCAGAAACACTCTGTGTAAAAAGAACAGGTATGAGGAAAGAAAGATTTGCATGGGGCTGGGAGAACACCCTACAAGTTGAGTGTCAACAGAGAATGGGAGAAGAAAGGAGATGCTCTCGTCCTGAAGTGGGTGGGCCAAGCTTTCTTTGGGAGCAATGTCAGGGCAGGGGCATTGGGCATCCATTCCCCACATCTGCCAGGAGGATACCAAGTCCTTCTTCCTTCACAGGGCCACGCTTCAAGAGAATGGTCTCCGTTGCCAGCACACAAGCTGATGGACAAAAGCGAAACTCCATCTTCCATGGCATTCCAGTCTTGCCTTTCTGAATTCCTTCCAAGTCGCTGAAGGAATCCATGCTGCTCAGGGCCTTGCATGTCTTCTGGGATGTCCCAGTTGCTGTCTGAATGTTCCCTTCCGGTTCGCAACAATAGAGGTATTAAAACCTTTACAGGAGAAATACTGTTATAGATTTGCAGGAGCCCTCCCCCCCATAATGCTAGAAATTGATCAATGGTAAAAAAAATTTTTTGATAAATTGGGATATCAATGAAAGGTGAATCTGCAGAACTGTGCCAGACAAGGAATCCCGGTGCTGACTTTTGCAAACCAGGCTGGCCGGTCTAGCAAAGAGCAAATCTGTTAACACACCTGTGCTTGCTGGGCACATGACCTAAGGGGAAGTGGGGATGAGCCCCAAATGTATGGTGGGTACACAGCCTATGGTTTCAAGGGAAATGTCTCTAGCAGGCTTTAGCTCGCATGGGGCAGGAGCGTAGTGAGATTTATTTGGTATTATTTGTTTGCACCATCACTGCATGTGACCCTTTACAAAGAGGTTCCTTAAACTCTTAAATTTGACGCAAGGAGGCAACAGCAAAAGGCTGAAGTTCCAGGGTGGTCCCTGAGTCCTGCTGAAAAACATAAGCCAGGATCTGTCAGTTTAGACTTCTGGGTTCCCTGGCATTTCCCATATGTAACCTCTGTGACAACACAGGGCCTCCACCACCACTGGCTATTCCTGGTCTTGGCTCACATGTGGCACTACAGTTCCCAGATGGACACAGAGTACAACTGCGAGCATTAAAAATTCAGGAGAAGAAGAAGAAGAAGAGTTTGGATTTGATATCCCGCTTTTCACTACCCAAAGGAGTCTCAAAGCGGCTAACATTCTCCTTTCCCTTCCTCCCCCACAACAAACACTCTGTGAGGTGAGTGGGGCTGAGAGACTTCAAAGAAGTGTGACTAGCCCAAGGTCACCCAGCAGCTGCATGTGGGGGAGTGGAGACGCGAACCTGGTTCCCCAGATTACGAGTCTACCGCTCTTAATCACTACACCACACTGGCTCTCCACTGGAGCCACCAGCGTTTTTATGCACTGTGAATTTAACCAGCAGCATGGTGTGGCAATAGGGTAATTGGGGAATCCAAGGAAAGTGAGAGCCCATTGACATGAGAACCCATACAATATCCTGCTTCCTCCACAAGGCCACGCCTCCATGGATGAGGCTCCAACTCCAACTCCTGGGACAAAGGATCAGAGGACATCCCTTGCGCCTCTTCCCCACTGCCCCTTCTCCGTGCAGGAATGGCTCCTTCCTGGCCCTGTTTGGCGTGGAGGGACCAGCCAAAGTTTCCTCCAATTAAAACAGCATCTCAACTTATTTCAGAGAGGAAAGAGACTTTGGCTGCTGCTTCTGGGCTAGGCCGGCTGGGACAGAGCCAAGACGCCTGTACAGAGGCAAAGTGGGGAAAGATGCTAAGATCAGCGAGGAAAAGATTCAGCTTGGGAGTCGCCGCATCCCGGGAGGGACTGGAGCCCAGACACTTGCCTCAGAGGTACTGGGACAGGGGGAAGGACGGAAAGACCTTTGGAGGTCTTTAAGCAGAGGCTTGACAGCCATCTTTCAGGAATGCTTTGATGGTGTTTCCTGCTTGGCAGGGGGTTGGACTGGATGGCCCTTGTGGTCTCTTCCAACTCTATGATTCTATGACCTCCGTACAGAGGCAAAGAGGGAAAAGGCTCAGAGTTCAGGAGGGAACCATTCCCCAACGTTTACCTTGTTCTGGCCAAATCCCTGGAGTGAGGTGACAACCCTCAGGTACTGGGGCAGAGGGAAGGAAGGGGTTATTCTGAAACAGGATTGGGGAGTTGTAGGAACCCTGAACCCTGTGGCCATTGCCAAAGCCACCCTTATAAAAAGAAGAAACACCCAGGTGGCCACGCTGCAAGTGGACGTTCTGCACCTTCCAAACCAAGGCTTAGTCCCAGAACAATTTGCTTTGTTTGAAATAATTTTCATTAAAGATTTTCTTGGTTTACTGGGGAGGTATTCACTGACCTCTCCCCCAGCAGTTCTTCCTTGACTGAATTAAGACTAAACAACAGGTGACATCATACAGTTTGCCCTTGAATGAAAGCTTTTTCTTTCATAATTGCTAGCACAGGGGAAAGAGAAAAAAACTTGCAATCAAGAGTAAACTATGTAATAAAAGTCACATTTGGTTGCCCATTAGTTGCTCCTTTCTACTACTTTGATGTAAAGGAAAAAGAGGTTGGGAGATCTGATCATGTATCTCCCACCTTATAGCACATTTGACCCTTGCCTGTTAATTTATGTGGTTTGGAATGGAGTGTCAAAAGCCATCATGTCTCTGCAAGACAAGATAGACTATTGCAGTGTGTGCTAAAAGGAAGTGTAAAGGTAATTGCACTCAAAATTGCATTATTTCCTTCCCTCCTCCAGTTTATAAGGTCAAATTTCCTTTCTTGTTCATCAGAGACCATAGGAGATGAAGCCTTCTGTGGATTCATCTCATTATTTTTAAAGTTCATATATCTAGATCATAAAAAGTTCTAATAGTACTGATTTGTTGTTCAGTCGTTCAGTCGTGTCCGACTCTTCGTGACCCCATGGACCAGAGCACGCCAGGCACGCCTATCCTTCACTGCCTCCCGCAGTTTGGCCAAACTCATGCCAGTCGCTTCGAGAACACTGTCCAACCATCTCATCCTCTGTCGTCCCCTCCTCCTTGTGCCCTCCATCTTTCCCAACATCAGGGTCTTTTCCAGGGAGTCTTCTCTTCTCATGAGGTGGCCAAAGTACTGGAGCCTCAACTTCAGGATCTGTCCTTCTAGTGAGCACTCAGGGCCGATTTCCTTGAGAATGGATAGGTTTGATCTTCTTGCAGTCCATGGGACTCTCAAGAGTCTCCTCCAGCACCATAATTCAAAAGCATCAATTCTTCGGCGATCAGCCTTCTTGATGGTCCAGCTCTCACTTCCGTACATTACTACTGGGAAAACCATAGCTTTAACTATACGGACCTTTGTCGGCAAGGTGATGTCTTTGCTTTTTAAGATGCTGTCTAGGTTTGTCATTGCTTTTCTCCCAAGAAGCAGGCGTCTTCTAATTTCGTGACTGCTGTCACCATCTGCAGTGATCATGGAACCCAAGAAAGTGAAATCTCTCACTGCCTGCATTTCTTCCCCTTCTATTTGCCAGGAGGTGATGGGACCAGTGGCCATGATCTTAGTTTTTTTGATGTTGAGCTTCAGACCATATTTTGCGCTTTCCTCTTTCACCCTCATTAAAAGGTTCTTCAATTCCTCCTCACTTTCTGCCATCAAGGTTGTATCATCAGCATATCTGAGGTTGTTGATATTTTTTCCGGCAATCTTAATTCTGGTTTGGGATTCATCCAGCCCAGCCTTTCGCATGATGAATTCTGCATATAAGTTAAATAAGCAGGGAGACAATATACAGCCTTGTCGTACTCATTTCCCAATTTTGAACCAATCAGTTATTCCATATCCAGTTCTAACTGTAGCTTCTTGTCCCACATAGAGATTTCTCAGGAGACGGATGAGGTGATCCGGCACTCCCATTTCTTTAAGAACTTGCCATAGTTTGTTGTGGTCGACACAGTCAAATGCTTTTGCGTAGTCAATGAAGTGAAGTAGATGTTTTTCTGAAACTCTCTAGCTTTCTCCATAATCCAGCGCATGTTTGCAATTTGGTCTCTGGTTCCTCTGCCCCTTCGAAATCCAGCTTGCACTTCTGGGAGTTCTCGGTCCGCATACTGCTTAAGCCTGCCTTGTAGAATTTTAAGCATAACCTTGCTAGCGTGTGAAATGAGTGCAATTGTGCGGTAGTTAGAGCATTCTTTGGCACTGCCCTTCTTTGGGATTGGGATGTAAACTGATCTTCTCCAAGCCTCTGGCCACTGCTGAGTTTTCCAAACTTGTTGGCATATTGAGTGTAGCACCTTAACAGCATCATCTTTTAGGATTTTAAATAGTTCAGCTGGAATATCATCACTTCCACTGGCCTTGTTGTTAGCAAGGCTTTCTAAGGCCCATTTGACTTCACTCTCCAGAATGTCTGGCTCAAGGTCAGCAACCACACTACCTGGGGTGTATGAGACCTCTATATCTTTCTGGTATAGTTCCTCTGTGTATTCTTGCCACCTCTTCTTGATGTCTTCTGCTTCTGTTAGGTCCTTTCCACTTTTGTCCTTAATTGTGGTAATCTTTGTACGAAATGTTCCTTTCATATCTCCAATTTTCTTGAACAGATCTCTGGTTTTTCCCATTCTGTTATTTTCCTCTATTTCTTTGCATTGTTCGTTTAGAAAGGCCCTCTTGTCTCTCCTTGCTATTCTTTGGAAATCTGCATTCAATTTCCTGTATCTTTCACTATCTCCCTCACATTTTGCTTGCCTTCTCTCCCCCGCTATTTTTAAGGCCTCATTGGACAGCCACTTTGCTTTCTTGCATTTCTTTTTCATTGGGATGGTTTTCGTTGCTGCCTCCTGTATAATGTCACGAGCCTCCATCCACAGTTCTTCAGGCACTCTATCCACCAAATCTAAGTCCTTAAACCTGTTCTTCACTTCAACTGTGTATTCATAAGGAATTTGATTTAGATTGTATCTTACTGGCCCAGTGGTTTTTCCTACTTTCTTCAGTTTAAGCTGGAATTTTGCTATAAGAAGCTGATGATCAGAGCCACAGTCACCTCCAGGTCTTGTTTTTGCTGAGTGTATAGAGCTTCTCCATCTTTGGCTGCAGAGAATATAATCAATCTGATTTCGATGTTGCCCATCTGGTGATGTCCATGTGTAGAGTCGTCTCTTGTGTTGTTGGAAAAGAGTGTTTGTGATGACCAGCTTGTTCTCCTGACAGAACTCTATTAGCCTTTGCCCTGCTTCATTTTGAACTCCAAGGCCAAACTTGCCAGTTGTTCCTTTTATCTCTTGACTCCCTACTTTAGCATTCCAATCCCCTATAATGAGAAGAACATCCTTCTTTGGTGTCATTTCTATAAGGTGTTGTAAGTCTTCATAGAATTGGTCAATTTCAGTTTCTTCAGCACTGGAAGTTGGTGCATAAACTTGGATTACTGTGATGTTAAAAGGACTGCCTTGGATTCGTATCGAGATGAATCTATCATTTTTGAAATTGCATCCCAGTACAGCTTTCACCACTCTTTTGTTGACTATGAGGGCCACTCCATTTCTTTTACGGGATTCCTGCCCACAGTAGTAGATATGATAGTCATCCGAACTGAATTCGCCCATTCCCGTCCATTTTAGTTCACTGATGCCTAGGATGTCAATGTTTATTCTTGCCATCTCATTTTTGACCACATCCAGCTTTCCAAGGTTCATGGTTCTTACATTCCAGGTTCCTATGCAATACTTTTCTTTACAGCATTGGACTTTCCTTTCGCTTCCAGGCATATCCACAACTGAGCGTCCTTTCGGCTTTGGCCCAGCCGCTTCATCAGCTCTGAATCTACTTGTACTTGTCCTCCGCTCTTCCCCAGTAGCATGTTGGATGCCTTCCGACCTGAGGGGCTCATCTTCCAGCGTCATAACTTTTATATGCCTGTTGTCTTTGTCCATGGAGTTTTCTTGTCAGGGATACTGGAGTGGGTTGCCAGTTCCTCCTCCAGGATACCAAGCCCTTTTTTTTAAAGAAAAGAATCATATTTGCTTATTAGGGAATATTTGTGTTCCATGTATTAGCGATCACAATCATATTAAAATTGGAAATCTCTCTATATTTGGTGGCATTTTGAGCTTAGATTCAATCATAGCAATAGGCTAACGCAAAGCTTGTTATTTTGCTTTTATTAACAAGCCTATTTTTCCACATGTAATTTGAGTTTGGTGTAAGTGCATCCAGTAAATCTATATTTAATTAAAGCAAAATAATACTGACCAGATCCTTACTTTATTTGAGGAAAGTTCAACAATAACTAAACTTGTTTCCGTTGAAATTAATAGGACCATAAATTCAGTAGTTCTCATTGTGTACTCCTTGTCCTCATTTACTCATGACTGTTTTCTTTCTATGTAGGCAGAACAAACATAAATGACTTGAGCTACATAATGTGGGTCTGCAGTCAGGATTCCTCTAGGCAGCATGATGAAAATATCAGACTGCAAAGTACCAAATTTCGCAATTGGTTCAAGGTGTAGCTTAGTGTAAGAATGGAAAGGAATTGTGTCTTTTGTTTCCTGACAAGCCTGTTGATTAGTGGCAAAACTCTTCCTGGACAGTATGAATGATACCTGTTCACCACAGGAATGGACACCATTAGCAGAATGGATTCACCATCCATTCTGTGTGTCCCCCAAATCTACTCCATAGGGTTGGGGGATCCTCCAGGGCCTATTTGCAGGCAGCACATGAGGTTTCTTGAGTAAGAGAGGAACAGGAAATCCTATCACGTGAGCAGAGATCTTCCTCTGGAGCTCTGTTGGATGTCTCTCTATGACATCCAAGGCAGAGTGTATGATTGATTGAATGATTGAATGGTGTCCCTTATCAGGGAGAGGTCTAGGCTAAAAACCCTTATCTCTGACATCTAATTTTCTATGTGCAGGATATCCCCCCCCCCAAGGTAGAAGCATCCAATTATACAATCTCTATCCTGATATCATCTAGGATAGAGCTGTATGCAAATGACATCTCAAAATGTTGCACCCTATTTGTGGGCAGTGGGAGGATAAATCCAAAAAAGAGTTGCTACTGTGGCGGTACTGCATACCATTGAGTACCCCCTGGGGGAGCACTGGCTATAAGTGTAACAGCAGCAACTGTGTTGGCCACTTGGCCACTATTTTGCATCCTTCAGAGTACCCTGGACCTTGTGTCATTCTGGTGTCGGGAGTGGGGTGCCTGCCACAACATAAAACTGGAGAAAATTCTGATAAAATTCTGCAGAGGGGCCTTCTTTTCCCCGGAAGTAGGATGAGAAAAAGACATTTTGGCTCAGCTGTACTCCAGGAACAATTTTACCACCTCATCTAGGTCAGTTCTTCACATAGTTGAGTGTGTTCCATAAGCTTACATGCGGCTCTCTTATAGTAAAGGATCGTCTGTGGCCAACCTCTGTAATTCTTGCATAGCTGGTGGGATTTAAACAAGGGAACAGAGTTTCAAATGTATGTGGAAGCCACAATTTGATTAAATCTGGCACAGGATTGTAAAATGTTTCCCCTTTAAGTCTAAGGTTGTACTGCTTGAGCAGGTGAGAGGCCCACAACTATAGCAAACTATAGCAATAAAACAACACAAGGACAGGAGCACCGAGATGATAAATTGCCATTGTTGTGCTATGAATTTTTTTTTGAACAGTACTGTAATACGTGAAAACAAATCAGCTGAGGCATTGGTAATGGTTAGCTTCTTCCCAATACCCATTAAGAGATTTCAGATGGGCAAATTTAGCATATAAATTAAAGCACAAGACGGGTTGGCATTGCCACATTTGAGCAAGAATGCTTATTACTCCTCCTTGGATTCTTACATTTGCCAACTGCTGATGAAGACAACAGATTTTGCAGTTGAAACACTGTGGGGAGGGGGAGGATTTGCTGTATCTGCATCTTGCACATTACTGCAGCAGAAGCTTTGATATGGACGGCTGTACCCTGTAAGTAATGGGAGTAGTGCATGCCAGGTAAGACAAATGGGAGCCTAACATTGGCATAAAGCTACCAAAGCTGTCCAGCATCTGACTTGATTTAGTCTATTTTTGCATTTGTAGGCAGGATTCCAACCCTCTGCATTGACACCCATGTGTTTCTGCTCCCTATCGTGCACATGCATTCTGTCCAACTTGGAAGTCTGAGCTGGAAAGTTTTGTTTCCAAATGTTACCTAGATATAAAGTGTTTTGTTGGCAGAAACCTCATTCACGTCAGTGAGGCTTCAAATTTGAACATTCTTTGAATGGAATCAGGCTCTTCCAGTAGAGCACTTGGATTTTTGTTTTGCGGTCATTGTGAAATTATTATGAGTTGGATCACAGCATGTTCTTCACAGTTAGGCCACATTGGAATCAATGGTGCTCAGGTTTGTTCTTATTATTTCAATGGGGCCTAAGTGCAACCAACTTGTTCTGGATCCAGGCAGGGGTGTAGCAAGGTAAATTGGTACCCGGGGGGCAAAAAAAAAAATTGTCATCCCCCCTCCGAGGCATGGGAAGGTCAGGTGGTACCCGGTGCGGAAAATTTTTTGTCAACCCCCCCATTGATCCCCCCCACAAAAATGGTTTTATGTTATTTCATATTTTCTTACAAAGGAATAATAACAAGTAAGAATAATAATAAAAACTTTTATTTATATCCCACCCTCCCCAGCCAAAGTCGGGCTCAGGGTGGCTAACATCAGATACATAACATTGGTATAAAATCAAACAATAATTAAATTACCTCCTAAAAACATCTCAAAATCAAATTAAAGTCTAATTAGATGGCTTTCCACAGGGTTAGGGTTGGGAACAGTAAGTGTTCTCTGAACTGAAATTTCAGCCTTCACGACATAGGAAAACAGCCAAGTGAACAGCTATTTTGGTGGAGGAGGGTCAAGATATTAACCGATATGCATGAAATTTCATATATAACTATATAATCGCTAGTATAGTAAGATAAGACCTTTGGAGCAGGCATTTTAAAAAAATCAATTTTTTTTCAATTTTTTTTTTCAAATTTTTTGTTTTCAAAAAAAATTGTTCCTTGATAATTTGTCACCCCTCCATTATAGAACCCGGGGCTGACCGCCCCCCCCGCCCCCTTGCTATGCCCCTGGATCCAGGCCAATGTAATAATGGGTTGTAAGCGCTGTGATGTCTGAGTGACAAAAGACAAGGGGAGGAATTCAGCATTGCACTGTTATGATCCTTCCATCAGTGCAAACATTTCTCCCAGCTGGATGGAACAATCGCCTCTGTTCTCCTGAGCTGTTCTGGGGGTTATTCCAACCCCTCAGAGCTGATGGGGGGTAGGACATAAGGAGAGGAAGTGAGCATATCTGTCCTAGCACAACTTGTTAGCTAGTGCAACTATTTACCGGCAGCTGAATCTAGCCTATGGAATATTCTGGAATCGATCTGTTTCTTGTATACATCCTCTCACAGCATCTCCATTAGATACAGTATTGATTTGACTAAGGCATTTTCTTAAACTGTTTTTATAAGCTAACTAAATGAGGTTGGGAACATGAGGCTTCAGAATTAGGGCTGCCCTACTAATTTTGGGTGTCACTTAAGGGCAGTGAATTGTTCTTTATTTATCATTGTTATATTTTTACTGTCAAGAACGGGGAGAGATGCTTGTGGGATTTTCTGCCTTGGGTGTCAATAACTTGACTGGTGGGAGAGGGGCATTTTCTATTCCAGCTCAATTAGAAAAATGCTATGGGTTGGTTGGGCCAGAATGGGTTTCAAGCTTTTCTGCATATTATACTTGACATATCAGTAGCAATAATACAGTGGTACCTTGGGTTACAGACGCTTCCGGTTACAGACACTTCAGGTTATAGACTCCACTAACCCAGAAATAGTACCTCGGGTTAAGAACTTTGCTACAGGATGAGAACAGAAATTGCGCAATGGCGGTGCAGTGGCAGCAGGAGGCCCCATTAGCTAAAGTGGAACCTCAGGTTAAGAACAGTTTCAGGTTAAGAATGGACCTCCAGAACGAATTAAGTTCTTAACCTGAGGTACCACTATACAGCAAAAAACAAAAAACAAACAAATCCAGCCAAGGACATTTGTTATGCTAATCTTGACCAGTTGCTAATCTTCAACTGAAGGTATGAGTGCTTGTACTCACCTGGGATTATCACCAAATATGTCTTTGGGTACAGCTGTTGCAGTCCACTACTAACAATAAAATAGAGGCAATATTCTCTTACCCTAACCATATCGTAAGGTTGCCATGTTTTGAAGAGCAAAAAAGAGGATACATTTGCCAACTTCCATTTTTAAGTATGGATCTCTTTGACAACTCTTATTTTACATACCAGTGAAAAAGAGTACGTGTCCTGCAAATAAGAGGACATATGGCAATCCTACCTTATCTAGATGCCATGTGGCCATGTTGCATGAAGGAATGATGCAACCAGCACCATTTCTGACCAGCTTTGAACTCCCAGTCAAATGAAATGGTTGTTCTTAGGGGGGAAATGCACATAAGCAATACTTAAACATGTAGCCTCAGGCACCCACTTCTGAAGCACTTGCTTTTAGAAGTGGGTCATACAAAGGTCATTAATCTGTGGAATCACTGGCATGGGATACAAGAGAAGACTGAGCTTGATTACATCTTAGAAATGAGGTTGTGGGACATTCTATCTACCACTAACGGCACATTCGGGAGAGAGCCAATATGGTGTAGTGGACTATGTGTTAGACTGTTGGGCTATGACCTGGGAGACCAGGGCTCAGCTCTCTACACAACCATGAAGTTCACTGGTGACTTTGGCCCAGTTACAGTCTCTCAGCCTAACATCACAAATTTGCTGTGAGAGAAAAAGGGAAGGATGAAAGGTGGGATATAAATGGAATAATAAATACAAATTTAAACCTTTCTTGTTGAACCCTCTCAGACATTTTATTGCACACATGTATTACACCTCCCACTCTCTGCCTGTTTCATAAAACCCCTATAACCTTTTTCTATCTCTCTTATTTCCAGGCATATTTAAGATGCTGTTAAATTTCATTACATCCTCTTCCTTGCCTCTTTTGATATCCAGATAAGGAGATCTTATGCTTTGCTTTGCTTGCCAGCTGTGGGCAAAGAATCATCCTCTTCTTCCCACCCCTCTCACTCAGGGAGGTGTTGGCATGGAGGCTTCTCCTCTGTCCCTCAGGCTAGATTAGCAGAGTGACTCCACTGCCGCTGTATCACTTGAGGAACATTTCTTCATCCTGGCTGCCAAAGCACTCCTCAGCAAACAGCTTGGCTGCAGGGCCTGTGCTCTGGCAGCAGCATCTAGAATTAATTTCCACATTGGAAGGAGTTCATCAATCTCATATCTTAAAAAAGAAATCCTAATGTGTTGAAGAATTGGCCACAAACACCCTCCTGGTCATTTTTCTTATTTTATTCATTTTTTAAAAATCCAGTTTGCTGGATTCTCTGTTGCTTAGAGAAATTGATTTTGAGAATTACTTGATGGCATCACTTGATTAGCTACAATAAAGGTAACCTGCTGAGATTTTTAAACATGTTGTCTTTAAATATATTGTACAGGTGTGCATAGGCTCTCTGTGGCGGGGGTGAATAATGAGGGAGATGAGGTGATTCAGGAATCTTCCCTCCCTCTCAGGTTTAAGCTCATTGTCATTACCCAGCCTTCAGTTGGATTACGGCCCCCATTGTTGCTGTTTTGCCTCTGAACATTTCGGTATCATACAGCTCCATCTTTTTTATACCTCTATATTTTTGTATATTTCTATATTTTTGTATATTTCTATGTTTCTCTAGGTCCATGGGCTTTGCAAGAAGGAAGGCTGTCCAAAATCTTGCTTATGGAACATTGAAGAAATGTGTTTTCTTTTCCTTGTTATTTTTGCTAAAAGAAAAGAAAAGTTAAAAGCCTTGTTAAAATTTTGTTTTTGAATCCTACTTTTTTGGCTTTAACCAAAAAACCTAATAAACAGAGCCTTTCAGAACTCCACAGGCAGCAGTCTAGGTAGCCTCATGTTGTATGATCTGTAAGGCCTATACTGGAGGATAATGTTGAAGGACACACACACACACAAATCAGAATGTTTTTTAGACTAACCAAGAATGCACAACACTTGGGCATCTCTTAATTATTTCAAGATAAGAAAGAGCAGTAGTTAGTCCCCCAGCCCACCCGCCCGCCCCCCAAATATGAAACTGATATGGAAATTGGCCATTTAGTTGACCTAATAACGGTATTGTCCTAATATGGATTATGAAGGAATATAGTCCCCTGCAAGCCCCTAGATCAGTCCCCCCCCTGCAATTTGGCTGGCTTAATCTACTTGGATGCTGGATAATTTTACTCACTTTGGCTGTAGGGGGGATCCAATTTTTACATTCCCTGCTCTAAGTGGAGCAATTCTGGATTAAAAAAATTGATCCCTGGACTCTTCATCAATCCACAGAATCAAATGGTAGTGATAATGAATGATTCTTTTTCTTAAAGGAGTTAAAAAAACTAGAGGATAGAACACCTTGTGTTCATATTACAAGGGTGCACAAGTGTCACGAACCAGTCATTATTACAAATATTCACATTTTGGTAAAAAAAGAAAACAAAAATGATGGAAAGATGAGTCAGAGGCTGAGCTCAGTGTGAAGAATGTAGAGGAATATAGAAGAAAATGTGTAATGTGGGAAGAGAATGTTAAAATAGGAAAATAACCACAGCTGGTCAAATGTAAAGTGAAGCTGCAAAACTAAAAGTGTCATCTCTGGCTGTCTTGTGGCCACAGTATCTTATCATTGCTTAGAACAGTTTTAAAACCATGTGCCTCTTGAATCATCACCCTTTGTTTTTTTCTCTGTTTAAAATACTAATGGTCTTACCCTCTGTGAAGGATTTTTAAACACCCAAATTATGTAGTGTTTTAAAACTTTATCCAATCTCAGAAGTTCAGAATAGGTGACAGTCTTTTAAAATAATAATAATAATAAATTAATTATTAAATTAAATAATAATTAAATTCAAACTAGAACACATAACAAACATTGCATATTATGCTTTCAAAAAACTTCTGACTTTTTAAGGGAAATGTAGGGTGGTTTCTCAGAATTTCTATGCATATTTGTGGCCTGAATTTTGTGTGTGAGTGGCAAATTCAAGAGCCTATCCTCAGTCAATTTTGGGATGATTTCATATATGTGTGTGAATGAACTCTCTTGCTGGAATCTAGGTAGACTTGAGAAGTGACTCATTTTTTAAAAAAGGGAGGGAGAAAAGGAATTGGTTAATTGACTGCTCAAATACTGTCAATTAATGGTCAAGTATCAATAAGTTTAATACTTATGGGAGTTACAAAATAACCCCCAACCCTAATTAGCTGGTATTGTGAAAGAAAGAGGTTCAACTTGATTATGTTTTATATTGCCCTTGTTCAAAGGGGCTCAGAATGGTTAACATAGTTCCTTCTACCATATTGTTTTCACAATAATCATGTAAAGTAGGTTAGGCTGAAAGACAAGCCTAGCATCCTCCATTGAGCATCGTGACTGAGTGAGGATTCTCCCTGTGCAGCGCTCTAGGCAATAGGCAGTGTATTTAGCCTCTAATTACTCCTTGTTTTGGACTATCCTGAAGTCATAGAAGGTAGCCAATGAGAATAGCTTTACTGTGCTGGTTTTCCCTGACTGCCGCAAGGATAGAGACCAGCCAAATTAATTGACCAGCAGTCAATTAATCTGGGGCTTGGCATGATGGAAGCTGTCAGATTTGGAAGCAGTGACATTGTGGCACAGCTGGGGGGGGGGCAAACCAGGGGATTATACAATCTTATTTAAGTGATATTCTTCCTCTGCCCCAGATTGTGACACAGGTTGGCTAGATCCAGCTCAGTAGGTATCAAAACTGCATTAAGGGCATGGGCAGCCATATTGGAATCAGACACAGACCTCCTCTGAATACCTGGAACTACATCACTGAATGATCTTGACCTAATATAATAGCACATGCATGCATGCACCCTGGAAATTGTGTAGGATAGTAAAGCAGATCAGTGGGAGCTGGCACAGTGTCAGAAAGAAGATTCTAATTTGCCTAATTATTGCAAGAATAAGGCTGAATTCGAGGCAGGAGGTTGATGTGATTTAATCTATATGGAACATATGGAATAATATTTGCAAAATCTGCCAAAACAGCCTAATTAGCCTCTAATGGGTTTCCCTTCTTTGGTCCTATACCAATCCTAACCCTATGGCCACATCACAAATGACAAATTTATTTCACCAATATTACTTCCATGCCAGATTGAGTCCTCAAGCTGCTGCTGATCTGCATTCTAAAGGTTCAGTTTGTTTTGTGTTGCTTTTATTTGAATTCCATAAAGAGATGCAAAATGTTCATTTGAATATCTTGCGCAGACTGCACATACCTTTATCATTAAATGCTCAATTTTCTTCAGCACAATATGAAGGGGCAACTGTGTAACATTGCAAATGCAAAACAGGAAAGAGATGTGCAGCCTCAATTGATATATGTTTACTCAGAAGTAAATTCCACTGAATTAATTGGGATTATAGGACTACAGTAACGGGTTATAGGATTGTGGTATAAGGAAATGCATTTGAAGCATATCATTCCAGGAGACAATACTAGGATTGATAGTTAAAAGTGAGATGTCTATTGACTAAAAAGAAATAGGTTATTGGATTGTTTACAGAATATCAATACAAAGAAGGAGATGCACAGGGTGGTGTTCCAGGCAATAATAAGATCTGCATTATGAAGGCTTTGGTTCTGTGAACACTAGGGGGTTAGCCCACTGAACACAATGACATGCATTTTTTTTAGTAAACATGTGTAGGATTGCACAGTAACGTAGAAGTAGAAACAAAATGCAAGTTGATAAGCCAAATGCTCATGGTGTATTTTAGGCTGAAGCAGCCAATACAGGACTGAACCTGACTCCAGGGTCACAGCTGTGGAATTCCGGTTCCAAGAGCATCATAAGCAACTCCTGCAAACTCCTAGTCAGCCCCTGGGCTAACAGTTGTGCCTTTGTCTTCATTGCATATGTATCTCTCAAGTGGGATATTGAATGTGATGAACCGAGATTGCTCTAGGCAAATTATATAACATACACTAGCAAGCTACCGTAGCCTGTCCTTTCACTTTATGTGCAAGTAGGTTGCTAAATTGTTCACCAAGGAAATACCAAATGTTTTTCTAAATAAGGAGTTTTGTGTACAGGTTGGCTCAAGAGCCCCACAGTCCGTTATTTCAAAACCAGTTAAGTGGATCAAGAATGCAAGTGTTTTGGAAATCTCCTCCTGAAGCTACAGGGAAAATAGCATTTTTCGTTCCTCTCCCACCCCCTCCACCCGCTCTCACTCTCTCTTTACTTGCAAACAAATTTCTAGATTTCTAGAATATGGATTCCAGCATTTCCCTGAAAAAGGCCAAACTCTCTAAACCTCTTCCAAAAGCCACTCATCATTTCACAACAACCTTGTTGTGTGCTGTTGCCTCTCACTCAAGAGTGTATGCATCAGTGTGGTCTCCCTAAAAGTCTTGGTAACCCACTGCTGCTCCATGATCTATCATTTGCAAGTCACTCTAGTGCAGAGATGGGGAACTTGTGGCCCTCCAGATGTTGCTAGACTACTCATCCATATGCTGTTCTGGCTGGGAGTTGGAGTTCAACAGCACTTGGAGGGCCAAACATTCCTCATCTTTGCTCTAGTGCAATGCTAAACACAATTTACACCAATGGTTCTGTCCAGTTGTGACTTAAGTAGCTTTGTATCCTTGTAGCCCATCTAGCCCTAGCATTTTGTTCTCACAGTGGCCAGCTAGATGCCTATGGGAAACCCCTGCCTAGTAGCTGTTATTCAGAGGCATACTGCCTCCAGCACAGCCATTATGGCCAGTAGCCAGTTTCTGGCAGACGCCTTCTATTTGAGATGATTGCAGGATGGGCTGAAACAAATTTTATCCTACCATGCAGATGTTGCAGTGGGGAAAGAAACTAGTGCTATACAACTGTTCAAGGCTTGGAAGCCTTACAGGAGTGAGGGTGGGAGAGGCTAACAATTATAGTGACATCCCTTGATAGAGCTGGACAGGGTAAAGCAATACATGAAGGCATATAGCTCAGCTGGTTAAAGCATGGTACTGTTAATGCCAAGGTTGCAGGTTTGATCCCCATATGGGACAACCGCATATTCTTGCATTGCAGGAGGTTGGACTGGATGATCCTCAGGGTCCCTTCCAACTCTACAGTTCTATGATCTTTCTAAGAACTGGTATCTGGTTGGTGCAGCATGTGATGTTGCTAGTGAGGAGAAAGGTGCCATTTGAACTTGACTTGGATGAGGGAAAATAGGGAACAAAAATTTGCTTTTTAATTCTCTTACCAAAAGAAGCAGCAGAGAGCTCATGCTGTGATTATTTAAAGTAGGGATGGGGAACCTGTACTCCCCTAAATATTGTTGAGCTCCATATCCTGTCAGCAACATGCAACATGGCCAATGGACAGGGATGATGAGAGCTGAGGCCAAGTAACATCTAGAGGGCAATAGGACGCACGCGCGCGCACACACACACACACACACACACACACTTTGCAACTCTATCAGTGAACAAGGATTTAAGCCTAAATTTGCCTGGTCCAAATCTGATGCATCTTTCACATTTACTTAATGGAATGTCATGTTATTTGTGAAAAATTAGAACAGAAAACTGTGTCAGAAAAGGTATCTGGGCATTTTCTTCCTTGGCAGTATTGTTCCTAAAGGGACTACTCTGCTTTGCTACCTGGCATAACCATAGATGTAAGAAATAATTCAGCCATTTTGAGCAAGCAGCATGTTTCTCTTCATATAAATTGTAACTGGAGGCAATTTCATATTATGTTATTATAAATGCTGAGAAACTGAAGCACACTTCAGATGTAATTTGACCCAAAGTGCACAGAGAGATAGAATAGCATCAGTTGCCTCTCTTGGTCCGAGTCCATTCCTACCTCCTCAAGTGTGAGCAGCAAGCATTTCCTTCCATGGAAACAAAGCGTTGTGGCAAGTTTCACCCCCCGCTTCATATCCTTATTTATTTATTTTGTTTAAAAGAGAACCAGAGTGATGTAATTGTTAAAGGGTAAGACATGGACCCGTGAGACCAGGGTCCACATTCCCATTCAGCCATGAAGCTCACTGGCGGATTGGGGGCCGGTCACCAGCTCCCAGCATAACCTACCCCATAAGGTTGCTGTGAAGATAAATAAGGAAAGAGGGAGTGCCATGTTCTCCACTTTGGGTTCATTGGGGGAAAAGTGGGATATGAATGTAATAAATAAGTAAGAGTGTTTCTGAACCACAGTGGGTTGTATTCAATATAGTGTTGAGGTGAATGCTTTGTTATTACAAGGATTTCTCCTGCTGCAACAGAATGTTCTCCCCCTCTCCTCCCCATACTCCCCTAAATTGTTTCTAGGTTTCCCCCGAACCCTCTCGAGCAGATTTGTGGCTGGTGCAGGGCACACTTGGGGAGAGAAGAGAGGGGGAAATCCCCTTGCGCTGGTGCAGAAAGTTAGTTGTCTTTAATATTAAAAAATTCCAAGAGGTGTACAAAAATACAACATGAAAACAATAACATATTTATAATAAAACAAATGTACAACTTAAACCCAGTAAAACAGCATTTTAATTATGCATTAAATTATTATTTTTTAAAAACAACAACAACAACATCAATGTACTGCTGTATTCTGTGTCCTCCAAGGAGCCGGTTCTCATGCAGTGCAAGGCCCTGCAGTAGGAAAGAGTGGCAGAAAAGTATTCTGCATCTCACCCTTTGGATTTTAGCCCTCAGTTTTAGGGGTTTGCTTTGTTTTTTGTTTTGTTTTTAATCTTCAGAGAAACCACTTTAATGAAAACTAAGAAAATGGATTGCATTAGGTTTGATGAAGAGACAGGTTGCCTGTACCTGTTTTAATTATGAAAAAGGTGTGTTGGCCCAGGGACATATTTAATATGAAGGGGGAGATAGATGGTGGCTAAGGCTGGCATTAGCATGCAGTTCTCTTCTGTACCTGCCATGCCTACTGTGAAGCATTTTTCAAAGTGTGTGTAGAACGTCAAAGACAAATTTCTACCAGGTGGATACGCTAAGTATGTGTCTCTGTAAGGATGCCCCCCCCAAATAATCTCTTAAATCTTCTGGTTTGATGTTTTGCTGCAAAGAACCATATTATATTGCTTTCAGCAGCACTGGTGCATTGTATTTTGTTTAAGGGGCTTCCGTGACAGTGGAATGATTTCAAAGAGTGAAATGCTAAACTGGCAAAAACAAAGGATGCTATTCTATTAGTTAATGCTTGTATAACTTTGAATTATTTATATACTAAGATGAAAAAATAATGTTTATTTACATGGTGCAGGATTGCTGTGTAAGAGCACAATTTATCCCTTAATTAGGGATTTTTGTTTTCGTTATTTAATTGACTCCTTATAGAGAGGACACAAACCAAGTAGAGTTTGGATTTTACATTGACCTCAAAACTGCCTGCCATGAGGCTGAGATGCAAAACTGTCTGGCAATGTAAGGCAGAGGGAATGGGGAAAGCATGGCAATTTGTATCCCTTTATGCCATATGGTCAACTTACACCTCTCTTTGTGCAGGGGCTGTATACCCCTGAATCCTGTTCGGGTCAGACACTGGACGGGTCTTGCCTTTGTGTCTTAGGAATGTTCCAGGGGCACCTGGAAAAGAATATGCTGGGACAAACACATGCATTGCAGGGGGTTGGACTAGATGACCCTTGGAATCCCTTCCAACTCTGAAATTTTTATGATTTTGGGATTCTAACTGGCATTGCAAACACATCAGGCAGCACTGTGACAGTGGGGCAACCTGTGCTGAAGCTGAAGGCTCATAATATCTGGGGCATCATGTTTTTTCTGATCACCTGAAGCTTTCCAGGTTGTTTCACAAACTGTGCTCAGCATTGGCTCAGGTTGGCATCCTATCATATCTGGGGTAGTACCAACATTCCTGTGTACAAACATTTAAACTGATTGCTTTGATAGAAGAAATGACCATCTATAGAGAAAAAAATGAACTTGTTACCTTTTGCAAGGTGGAATATAGAATTTATGAGAGAGAGAATGATGTAGCAATATTGTTTAATTGTACAATAAAATTTGAACTAAAATAATACATATATTCCACGTTACTTATACTAAGAAACATTTGAATAATGACTTACATTTTACTCAGGTGTTCTTTTTCAAAAAAGAAAGGAAGAAAAATAAATAAAACCAACCTGGTTTTTGACAAAAAGTATTTTAGCTGCCTTCAAATCTCAGGCTTTCCTAACACTTGGAGTACCTCCTTTTATATATTCAGGGCCATATGAGATTTCTTTTTGTGTTATATATTTGTTTAATAATGCGAATCATAAATGCCTGTGTAATGCAGAATATAGTTTAGTAGCTTTTAATTTTTGACCATTTTTCTTTATTATTTGTTCTGTTTGTCAAAGGCAGCTTTAGTATGAAAAAAAACCCTCTATTAGAAATGCAAGATTTACCTTCAAACCTAATAGCTTTTTGAAACTGATTTAGATTTCTGTGTTTTAATGAACCGTTAACTTGAAAAGTATCTGAATAATGGATATTCCCTGAAAGAATATGTCTTTGTTTTGAGGACTGATGCCTTGGTATATTTTAAAGCTGGAAGCAATTTAATGCAATGAAAATTCAGGGAGCCTTCCTTACTCAACAAGAAAACAATTCTACATAGAATTTCAAAAAAGATGTGGAAATGTTTGATTTAGCTGTTGCATTTAACTTTCCACCTTTGCTTAGGTCATGCCTCATGTTGGCACGTAATGTGTCTATGTCATATGATGTCAGGGAACTGTGCTCGGCTCAGCGCAGGGTGGTGGAAGGGCTCTTGGGATGCTACAGAGAGTCCCAGCCCCACCTGACCAGCAGCACCTCCTCTTCCAGTGGAGGAAGCAGTGATGTCTCTAGTGGGGAGGGGCAGGCAGCTCAGAGGCTTGAGAGCAGAGGCTCTGGGGATGTTGGAGAGACCCTGCACTCCCCTTGCTCAGCGAGGAGGGAGACATGCCATTTCCGTCGCCCCAAGTGCGCAGAGGGGTGAAACGCAAGGAGCGGAGGCGGAGATTTCGGATACCGAAACTCTTATGTTGGGGTCCCAGCCGGAAGGGGCCACTCCCGGATTCTGCTAGCGACTGATACGGTCATGTTTTTCAGCACTCTGCATTGTAAATAGTTTGCACAATAAAACTGTTAAAAGACAGTTCGGACTCATGCCTGCTTACTCGTGAGCAACCCAGCGCGGACCTGACATATGATTTATGAATTGAAAATACAGTACCCTACCCCCCCTTTAAAATTGGACTTATAAAACAAGGATGGTTTCCAGTATGATCCCAGTCTTTATTTATCACTTCTCTTAAAATTATTAGGTATTATTTTATTCTTTAAAAGATAGCCATTACAGGTACCCTGACCTAATTAAAATTTTGTAATTATTATTATCTGTGCCTGCTCTACAGGTAGTATCTGGTGCTCAGAGGCTCCGTTGGCACCAAACAGACTATTCATCTTCTCAAAATTATTTAAATAATTGACTCTTCCACATACAAATAAAAACCACAAGTGTTTTCTTGCAGTCAGTTTGAGGATTTGAAGGTGAGACAGAAAGCAGGTGGGCAAGTTAGCAGATGGGCAGCCTGAAAGCCTAATCTGTGCATGAACAACAGGTTTCTTAGGTTAAGCTGTATAGGACAAGGCAGAATGGTTTGGGCCCCTTTTGTCACCTGACTGCTGCTGAACTGGTATCTGCAACACCCCTTTCTGGCCATGCACGATGGTGGCACTGCAGAAGATGAGCAGGTAAGCATCTCTGTCCTCTGACCATCTACCATGGTCGTGAGTGCAAATCATATGATGCTTGTGTCTGTCTTTTAGTCTTCCGTTTGAGACCCTCTGACACTGTTTCTTGTCTCACCATAACATAATTTAAAATCATCAGGAAAGTTAGCATATGCACAATATTTCTATGTGGTGTGAAAACTGAGACATCAGTGTTTGTGTTGTAGAGCCTGGAAAATTGAAATGTAGTTAAATACTTTTCTGCCTGATTTTAGGATATCTTACAAAGAAAATTGTGCATTTTCTTTTCCTGTAGGTTATCAACGCTGCTTTAGCTCTTGCGGCCAAACCCAAAAGCCAGGTGGTGAGAAACAACATGGAAATGTATAAAAACACATGGGAGAACCACATACATGTGCTCACTGAAGCTGTGGATGACATTACAAGCATTGATGACTTTCTTGCTGTATCAGGTGTGCTGCTTTTGATTTCATCTTTTCCCGTTGTGATACCTTTCCCTCTCCCTCTCGTTTTTTTTTTAAATGATTATCTGAGAAACGACACAATCCCTTAGGAAGCTGCATTATATCATCCAGCCTCCAGTATCTAGCCAGGTGTGAAATTAGTGTGAGGGAAAGTGAATATGAAGACAGAGGAATGCAATTGCTGCCAGGCCCTGTAGGAGTTTGCAAAAGACAGCAGAGGCTTGTTGCTCCCTTCACCTCATCCTCTGCTACAGCAAAAACACTGTATAGCTTGAAGTGTGCAACCCACCAGTGAGATAGCCTTCAATGGAAATTAGTAGCATTTCTAGGCAGGCTTTGAAAGGTTCACATTTTACTCCTACTAAGATAAAAAGCTAATTAGTGGACCCAACTCACACTTGGGTTTTCAGGGGAAAGTAATTATAATTGTATGTGATTGAAAAGATGTTCTGAAATGCTTACTTGGCCATAAAGCACATCTAGCAGCAAAGGGGTGTAGCATGTTTCACAAACGTCAACAGAAACTGCTGAAATAATATCTAAGAACAGCAAGGTTGAGAAGAAACCATTAATATTCAGGACAAATTCAGGGAGTCAAGACACTCCAGCCAATTTGGGAATTAATGGCTGGGTTCACCCATGGCTTCCCATGTCAATTACACACTTCATGGTGCTCAGGAGCACCAAACCCCTGTGATTATGCGCTGTGAATTGAATCTTCAATGGGAACTTGGGCTCTGACACATAAATGCCCACATGAGATCCCATTTGTGGGATCTTTCACAGTCATAAAAAGATGTTGAATAGTATCATGTTTAAGGAGGGGTTGTGTGTCATGGTTGGGAAAGCAAACAGATACAAGTTGGTAGAAATATTTCAGTTCTCACTGAAGCCTTTTTAGAACCATTGCCATTTCTGACATCAGATTAAAAATGGCTTTGAATTTTGGACCTCTTTTTTTCCTTGTGGATTTGTTGTTTGTCCTTCAACACAGATTTGTCTAAGAAAAAAAGCTGTTTGTATAATCTGAGCTGGCTTCTAATTATCAGGTGTGGTAGGCTTGTGTAGCTGTCAGATGTTGTGGTTTTTTTTAGCGGAAGCTCTGTGCATGAAGTCTGGTATATGCTCTAGAGAGGATTGCTATATTTGAATGCCAGAAAAATTTTCCCTTGCCCTATATGTCAATGACTAGTAGCCCTGGGAATGTCCCCTATTCCTCTGAAGTGTGTACCATGATTTGGTTCTTTAGCTATTTCTGTGCTTTTGACCATATTCCTTATCACTATTTTATTCTATTCTATCTGTCTGTCTGTCTAGCTAATGGGCTAATATGATTGTTTTGAGTATCTTGCTTACTTTGTCTAGCATCTTAAACTTTATCAGATCTTAACCTTTCTGGAGCATTGTTGGAAATTTCCTGTTAAAGACAATTGTGGGTTATATGACATTTGCACCCCACTTATATCAGTTGGTCCTTCAGCTATTTTAATTGCTGATAAACTGATCTGTATCAGAAATGGACATGTTTTCCAAAAGGTACAAAGGATTTGGCAGCTGCATAAAAAGGCACCCTGCTAATGTTGAGATCATTCTCCTGTAGAACATTGGTGATCCATGTCACAATTGCCCCACTCTTCTCGTTGTCACTGTAAAAATCAAGAAAGCCAGGCTTAATTGCCTCCATCACATCACAGAAAAGTAACACATTACTTGGAAGCATTTTTTTTGTCCTAGTTCCTAAGCAAAAGTTTTAGCAGTTTTTGTGCCCTAATATTTTCTGTTATGCTGGTTGCTTTTGTTTGTCTTCAATAATTTTTATTTATTTATCTTTTTTGCCATTTCTGAATCAGACAATATTCTCAGAAGTATTTTGCTTGTACAGTATGGGCTTGCATATTTTAAATGGTGGAAAATATTTTGGTGAATATGCCCTGTTTCAGCTATTGTTGCCAGATTTTCTTGGGATGAGCATTATTTTCTGTTTTTACCCCCTAATTCCTTGTGTTTTAAGTTTTCTGCATAGTCTATCACTGCTTTTCTTCCCTCATATTTAACTAGAAACCCTTGGTGGCATTCTGTTGTAACTGTGTTGACTTTGGGAAGCCAGTTTTTGAACAAGTCTTCCTTGTACCATTCATCATTAAACCCAATAAAATACTGTGGGGGTTTTTTTAACTGTTTGACTGCTTGAATATCCTTCACCATCCCCACCATCAGTCACAGACAGATTTGAGAGGGGTTGAAAATTTAAAAAGAAAAGAAATCTATGACCAGTATGGTGCAGAGAGGCCTGCCATTTGTGCCATAGGTAAAGGTAAAGGGACCCCTGACCGTTAGGTCCAGTCGCAAACCAGAGCAGCACACAGAAACGCCGTTTACCTTCCCGCCGGAGCAGTACCTATTTATCTACTTGCACTTTGACGTGCTTTCGAACTGCTAGGTTGGCAGGAGCAGGGACCGAGCAACGGGAGTTCACCACGTTGCGGGGATTCAAACCGCCGACCTTCTGATTGTGCCATACTTTGCTGCGAAAACAGATACAGGGAACTGCTCTTGGGCTTGAAATCATTCTAGCGTAGCTGTCTAACACTCCTTTTCACACCAGCTTAGAGTATTCACCATTGTTTTTAATGTTATGAACCGTGAGGGGAGACACTCCTCCCTTCTAAACTCAATCTAGAATTTAGTTAATATCTGGGATAGGAAGGGGGAAAATAAAAGCTGCAGGACTGTGCCAGACAACAAATGCTTGGGTTAGCTTATGCAAATCAGCCTAGCTCGGCTAGCTAAGTGCAGAGACATTGAAGGTAAAGGTAAAGGACCCCTGGACGATTAAATCCAGTGAAATACGACTGTGGGGTGCGGAGCTCATCTCGCTTCAGGTGAGGGAGCCAGTGTTTGTCCACAGACAGCTTTCCGGGTCATATGGCCAGCATGACCAAACCGCTTCTGGTGCAGTGGAGACATTGAGTGACAATGGGGAACCATTAAGAGCCATTGGCAGTGCAAAGAACTGTCCACCTCCACACACCCCTCACATTCTGGATTAGAGGTATACTAGTGTCAGAAGGGAAATAGACAGCTAAGTGATGGGCTGTAATGGAGTACAGATAAAGGGACATGACTGGCAACCATGAGAGAAACAGAACGAGTTTTGTGGGACGTAGTTCCTCAATGCCAGATCTTGCTTGTATATTTATACTGAGCACCCCTTTGCAGACGTGAAAGCTTTAAATACAAGCTAGGATGCTCTGGATTCTGTAAAGGGTATTGGATTCCACACTCTGTATGCTGATGCTGTGTGCGTGGCATTTTGGATTGCTAACATTTCTGCCAGTCATATGGGGCACCTGCAAGACTGGGGAAAAGAAGTAATTGCCACTTCATCCCCTTTAGCCTCTTCAGATACCTCTTGGGTCCCTATTAGTTTTCAAAGGCTATGCGCAACAGCACCTCTTGTATATTGAACTGACATTAGATTTGTAGAGATAAATGGGTCATAAAGCCACCTTTGTGTCTCCTATTCCTTGAATATTATTTACCAGCAGCAAAAAAGAGGCCTTTATATGGAGTCTGGCTTTATGGTTTTATCTATAGTTATCTAGCATTCAGTTGAAACTGGTTGAACAATAAATAAATGTTTAATTAAAAGAGTTTACCAGCAATGGTGTGTGTGTGTGTGTGTGTGTGTGTGTGTGTGTGTACAGCCTGCACACACACTTATGCTATGGTATATTTTGAAGTGCTTCCTAAATTGAACAAATATACTGTGCCAAATTCACATTTTTTAAGAGAGATATGCATATTAGTCTTGGGAAATGTATTCTAAAATAGTGTTCACTAAAAATGTATTCAGTGTAAATTCACTCTATCAGTCACATTCAGTGGTGGTTTTCTGCAGTCTTTCTTCAGCAATTAAGGAGTGGATGCTAACTGGCTCTCTTATTCATCTTGTATTGAGTCTGATTCTGCTTTATCTTATCAAAGAATAGCTCAACCTTTTAATGGTATTTCTGTGGAAAGCCCTCTCATTTTAGTGAGCAGCTGTGATGTTTCGTTAACTGTTAGTTAATCACGTGTGTGCTCACCCTGCTCTGAGCTAATTGTGATGAAATGCAACTAAAAATTATCCAAATTGTCTCAAGGCACCCAGTAACTTGACTTGTGTGAAGCAACAAATGTGGTTCTGGGTAACACAAATTTATGGGGCCTAGGAAGAGCACGAATATATGCTGGTTTGGCTAAAAATTCCACACCATTTGACACACCATGTGACTTGCTTCTTCCTGCTGGACAACAGGAGGGAGCACCATTTTCAGTATACTCTAAGCAACCCCCTGCTAATAGTGAACTCAAGTGGCAGAGTCAAACTAGATCAACTGAGAAACAAGGGGGATGAACAGGAGTGATCTGCCCTTTGAAGTACAAGAAAATATTTCAAAAATAAGGACTCATCTCCCGCCTCCCAATGAAATAATTCAATGAGGACTGAGAATACTCAGTAGCCACTAAAAGTTGAGTGTTAGTAGGGAGGAACAGGGGCATACTCAGGTTCCCTTGTATGCTTTGCAAGGATCTGTATTGGTGCCTCCAAAGCCATGGAAGTCAACAACCAAACTGGCAGGCGAGATAGGGTTCACATCATAGAAGCATGTCTCACTGGCGCTGCTAGTTGGAGGAGGAAGGTTCGATTTTTCCAGGTGTTGCAAGCAGTGCCAGAGAGCCTAGTCGAACCTTGGTCTGTCCATCCTCAGTAGGGGCAAAGAGCAACCCGCCTTCCCCCTCTTCCCTTCACGGTTCTTTCACCCCTTCACTTCAGTGGGGTAAGTTGCCCAGAGCGGTGCTGTGCCAGCGCCTGCCAGCGCCACCTCCCAAGTTCCTTCTTTCTCCTCCTCCTCTCATGCTGCTGCTGCTGCTGCAGTGCAGGTAGTTAAGCTGCCTCATTATTACATGGCATATACAGAGAGAGGGGGTGGGTGGGTGGGAATGTGTCAGTGGCTGCTATTACTTCAAAGATGGCTGCACTGAAGACAAGCACTGCCTCCTCCTCCTGCTGCCTGGGGTGGGGAGCTGACAGGAGCAATGATCTATAGGGAAGCCCTGGCCTCTGGCCAGGTCACGGGCAGTTAAACCTGAAGGAGAGAGAGGGGGGTGGATTCAAACACCCCTTTTGCCCACACACGCATTGAGAAGCAGCACGATTTTCACACACCCCAAGCCTGCCTGCACCCTTGGCAGGGGCCAACCTCTCCAATGGCTTGGAAGGTCCCTGGTGAGGAATAGAAAATGGGGGGTTAGAATGGAAGAGAACATGGCTGTCTAGCTGCAACAAGAATGATCCTGTTAGGAAGTGAGTATACACTGAAACATTTTGTTTCAGGCCCCACCTTCTAAAGCTTACAGTATGTGGCCATCCATAAATTGTTGGATTCTAAATCCCATCAGGCTTGCTGACTGGAGCTGATGGAAGTCTGAGTTGGAGTCCAACAACACATGGGGGGCAACAGGTTCCCAACACTTGCTTTAGGTTATTTCCCTGCACTTGACCCCTGAAGAGAAGAGAAATAAACATAAGTGCACCTTGGTAGTGCTAATGTTGAACTTTTACTGTATACAACATTCTTTCCCCACTCAACACTATATTTGCATGCCTTGATAGGAAGATGTCCAAATACTATTGCACATCCATCCCAGTTAATGAAGCATCCTATTTTTGGTTTGCCTTTCATTTAAGAATTGGAGAGCATGGTTTGTGCTGAAATTATGAATAATTGCGTCACCAGAGACCTTTAACTGTTCCAGCTGAGTGTATTTATCCATTTTCTTCAAAATTCTTCTTGTCCAGAATCTCTCTACAAAAATTGGATATAACCAGCAGCAATGTTCACAGATTTTTTTTATCCTGGAAAAGGCTCCAGGTATCAATACAAAATAAGAACCTTAGAGCAAGTTTTAGTTTTGTTCTAAACAAGCCCCTATGGGAGCAAATTTTGAAAAGGCCTATTTTTCCAGTAGTTTAAGACAGTTTGGAGTTCTGTGCAGCTCCTGATCTCCATCTTGCCCACTCCTAATGTTTTTATAAAAGTTTAAGCCTTCTGCTGAAAGTACTTAATTAAAATACCCACTTTGTGTTCCTTTAAAACATCTGTTTTTGCTTGTCAGAGAGCTGTTTTGCACATATTGTGCAAAATATGCTTTTTGTATGTTCAAAATGTCCTCCCTTCAAGCCATACTTTGGCAATGGAACATACTTAAGGGCCTTTAATGACCAGTGGAGACTAACTGCTTGAATTTGTGATATACCATCTCTGCTTGGGTAGGGGCTGAAGGAAACAATTGTGCATTTTAAGTTTCTAGGTTTCGTTCTTGGCTAGCTTCCAAGCATTAGATTTGTGATTCCTTAAATTGTTTGTTATTGCTTTGGGGAGCTGATTGAGTTCTGAAGACAAGCCCTGTCTGTCTGGTTGTTGGTATGGTCCCCTCTGCTCAACATGTATATTTGTAAAAAACAGATACTAAAAAACAGTGTGAGTCTTTGCCTTAACAAGGGAACTGGCTCTATAAAATGCTGCCCTTGAAATATCCTATCACTTGAGGAAATGCAAAATGAAAAACAATCTGAACAGGTTAAAAGTCTCCTGTGACAAGTAATAAATAGTACGGCTCTGATGATTTGAAAGAAACATGTTGTGGGTGAGGACTTAATAATACAAAATGGGCCCTTACGCTAATAGTGATATTTATGCCCAGAGAGGGAATCAAGTGTTTCATTGTTATCTAGCACGTTTGTACATTTCCTCTGTAAACAACAGTCAGGAAATTTAACTAGGTGAACCATTTGTCTGACACTGTAATGTTGCTTTTACGCTGTGATTCAACCTATAATTAAAATTAAACCTAATTTATGCTATGTAGTGTTTATCCACTAGGGCTGACATTGATGATTTTCCTACAGAGGTTCATTTTCTAAAAGGACTTAGAAAAATGCTTGATCTTCCTTTTGTTTTGTTTATTGTACCACCTTTTTTGACTTGTAAAATCATCATAATTAACAGATGGGAGCAAGGCCTAAGCATCTTTCATGGGTCATAGCAGTACAGATTTGTAAAACACGTCCCCTCCTCCATAGTATATGTACACCTCCATAGTATGTGCACACTTTTCCTTAACATACATGTTTTGTACACATTTTTTTATTAAAGAACTATATTTCAAAATTTGGAGGGCAGTGAATTTCTAAGATGGCTGCAGTTTGCATTTTGATTCAGTAATTGCAAATTCCAGAGGTTTGCATTAAAATGCTAAGCAATCCAAATTTCTTCCACATCCCTACTTGCTGTTGTTTTAACCTGTGCTTCCCCTTGGTCACATTTGCTGGTCCACTAATAATATTTTTCATGGAGTTTGAAATATGTGCGAGCACCTTCCATGGATAAAGCTCTTGAGAGCTTTGCATAGTTGTAACATTTGGCCATGATTTCTTGGTGCAAGCAGCTTCAGGTTTAATCTACCAATTGCTTCCCCTGTCATTTCCACCATTTGAACTACCTCAAGATCCTTTCTCCTTGACTTCCCTCCAGTGACAGCTGCTGTTTTCTTTTTGCTGCTTCCTGCCATCATTCTGGGCAAATGCACTTTGTTAGAGTCACTGCAAGTAGGAATGCCTTTACAAACAATTCTCCCTAATATTCTAGTTAATTATTAGGCCTTTTTTACTTTCAAAGTCAGCAGCAATAAGGCTAAATGGAGTGGCACCACCAGCACCACATTCAAAGCCCCAGTGGTCATACTGGACAGGTCGGAAGATGAAATGCAGGATATGCCTTTTGCTGTGCTAGCTCCTAGATTGGGGTAAAGAAGAGGCCTGGCGTGGGCACTTGGCTGCCATGTGTTGGCAGCAGAGTTCACATAGGAACCAGACGACAGCTTTGTCCTGCTCCCTCCTCACCCTGTTTTGTGAGTTTCTGCCAGCAGTAGCTTCCTCCTTGTGAATGGGCATATTGGGGCTCTCCTTGCCAGCAAGTCTTCCCAGCCAGTGGTGGAGTTCCCCCATTGGCAAAGACTGGCCGAGCTGAGCCATTCAATCCAAACTCCTTCCAGCATGGTGTATAGGGATGAGTTTGTGGGTGGATTGCTGTGCTGCTTCCTGAAATGCCATAGATAGATAGGTAGGTAGGTAGGTAGGTAGGTAGGTAGGTAGAGATGCATGACACATGCACAACACAATAATTTGAGATCATACAATCTCTTTTTGCAAATCACTCAAGCTGGATATTGTGGGAATGTTTAGGAGTGTGGATGAGGATATATTGATTAAGATATCCTATCCCAGCTTGGGTTAACAAGCTCCAAACTTAGCAGAGTTGCATTTCCTTTCTAAAGCACAGCAGGAACGGTTGCACTAGCTTGCTAAAGCCTCGGAATAACATATATATTCCTGGTACCGGTATATTCCCCTTCTTCCCTCTTAAAAGTAAAGACACAACACAGTGTTCTTTAAAACATATAAAAAGAGTTTACTTACAATCATCCTGAGTTACAGTACAGTTTCAGAAGGCAGGCTAGCTTAGATAAATGTATTTACATGTGTGTGAAGCTATCTCCATAAGGGAACAGGCTTCACTAGGTCTCTCTTGGCTGCAAGCCAAGAGAGCATTCTGTCCTAACATATAGCTTCTTGAAAAGACGAATGCAAAAGAGAGAGATGGCGTC
This sequence comes from Lacerta agilis, assembly GCF_009819535.1. Classification (NCBI taxonomy): domain Eukaryota; kingdom Metazoa; phylum Chordata; class Lepidosauria; order Squamata; family Lacertidae; genus Lacerta; species Lacerta agilis. The sequence continues at coordinate 25,286,221 of NC_046316.1, read as the reverse complement.
TGGTCTCAAGAGTTTTGTATACAGGTGAGACCACACCCACCTCTAGTTACTCAGGAAGCTATCTTAGTCCAGGTAAACAGGAAGCATTGGCTGGAGGACTGAGATACACTTCATGTCCACTCTAGCAATGGTATGTTTTGACTGCTCTGTGTTTACATCCCATAGATATTATCATGTATCTGGATATTCAGTTTATCTGGGAATATTGAATACACATGTCTGTAGAAGAACCCCTCCTGCACAACAATAAGCATGGAGGGCTCTCTACAGTATCCCTGGATACGGAATGACTGACTAGGGCCTTCGAGTCAAATGGCTTATAAGAACATTTTTTAAAAAAATATTATTATTAATATTAAATTTATATACCACCTGCAGGTTTCAGGGCAGTTTACAGGATAAAATTGTAGAATATTAATTCCTTTAAAAGGGGAGGCTTATTAGGTACAACAACTAGGAACTGAACTCATTTTTAATAGGTCTAAACAAAATGATGAACATGATTTCTGAATGAGTCAAGGGTTTGTAAACTTTCCCCAATGCACAATATTTTATACTTATTTTATTCATTTGTTATATTTGTTTGACAATCAAATGTAATTAACAAAGGCTGCAGTCCTAACCCCCGCCTTCCCTAGAAGGAAGGCAGAGAGGGCCACTGATAGGTGGCTGGGACTGCCCACTTGTCAGTCACATAATATCATATGGCATCAGGTAACTTAAACTTCAGGGAAGAATTGTGAAAGTTTTCAGCATGAAGCTGAAGGTGGGAAAGAAAAAATCCCTGAAAATTAAAGAAATCTATATTGAAAATCTCCCACTCAGAATAAAGTCATTGAATGTTCTGAATGTGGCTGAGAGGGACAAAAAAGAAAAAGAAATGTCAAAAACTGTTTTGCATTAGTAGTTACATATTCATCTCAGCTGCTTTTAGCTATTACAAGTATAGAAATCTCACATTTATATTCCTGTCAAGTAAAAAAAAAGGGGGGTGCCTACAGGTGAGTGCTAATGTAACATCTTCCACTTAGGTAGCACACAAAAGCTTGTTAAAATCGCAGCTCAGCAGGCTCTGTTTGAAGCAAAACAAGTCTTGCTGCTGTTGGGTATGCTGTTGACAGGACCCATGGCTGTTTCTGCAGATTTTAAAAAAAATAAAAATGCACACCCCCTGGAAACCTTTTTATCTAGACACATCTAGCCCTCTATTTTACTAGTAAAAATACATCTTTCAAGTGCAGTCAGAAATATTCCAGGACCTTTTGATGGATACTGCAGGAATTCTCTGATTCCAGTCTCTTGCTAGAGTCACCTATGTTGACTCAACTATGTTCAGTCTGTCTGTTTGATCTCATCGCTCAAGCTGACACTCTGAGAGGGTGTAGAAGCAATGTGTAAAACAGTCATAAAAAATAATACACATGCATCAAATGGAAATTTACCCTAACTGAGTTATCTCTGGTTGTTAAAAGCTAGACCAAAACAAGAAGAGCTTACTGAAATTCTGGAAAATGCCCAAGCCCAGAGATTGGCAAGTTTCCCATGGAAAGATTTTCCACAATTGTGGTGGTCATCTTCCTTTAAAAAACAAAACAAAAAACAGCAGCACCCTGTCTCCTTGGATTGTTCTGTTACAAGTGACTTACACTGCTGGGATTCTTAAAATAGGAGCAAATTTGCTTTTTGCTGTTTTTTTAAAAACAAACAATAAAATAAAGCTTATGAAAAACTATCAGCTTGTCTAAGCCACCTGCCATCCTGAAAAAATATTAGTGTTTATCCCAATCTCCTTGAAAATCTCTGAAAAACACATGCACACATACACATACAAATGGTCCCACAAAAGGGTGACATTTTGCATCTTAGCATAACATCAGGCAGCGGAGAGGCATTGTACAACTTTGAATATTCCCCATGGGGAAACAAAGAAAAACAGCAGGTCATGCTTAGGGATACATTATACTCAAGCTAGTTTTATATACTGTATTGAAGGATTCTCCCTGCCCCTTGGAGGATTGCTGCTCAATTCTCCACCTCATACAATCCAGGAAACAAAATAAATCAGGATCTAAAGAATTGTAGAACTCATTGCACATCCCAAAGGAAACTCTAAACTTAATGTTTCCTGAAGGGAAACTGCTGATGTCACATTGCAGATGACTGAGGTTCAAAGAGCACTTTGTGAATGTTCAAAGGAAAAACCCAGCAATCCCATTTCTCACCCAGCCCTGTCTGTTGGTAGGAGGATGCATTCTACACCAGCTTAAAAGTTAAAGACAGGAAACTTCCTCCCCCGCTCCCCAAGTAAATGATGTATATAGCACAGAAGATTATGTGTGCACCATGCCATAATATGTTATCTCACGAATAGATCTGCTTTTTAAAAAAATGTTTCCTATTTCTTGTGATTTAATGGTGTAGATCTAATGATGACCAGTTAGTCATGCAAGAAATATTGTGAGGGCAGTTTTGAACCCACTCTATAACATGCAGGTTTCAATATTGCAATACCTCGCTATTTGCCAATATTGCCAAAACTCCAATCCTTAACAGGAGTTGTTCAGGAAATAATGATGTATGTCTGAACAACAAAATTTATTTTGCTTGTGTTGTAGAAGAAATACTATGACTGTAGAGAATGTCCCAACTGTAGAGAGCGGGAATGGTTGTGGGTTTTTTTTACATGAATGTTGCTATGAATCAGATGGTGCTGTGAAGAGGAAGAACAAATGATTCAGCATTCACCTTGATATTACTGCCAGCAGGGAAATGGCTGATGGTTCAGACTGACAGGCCAGTTTCAGGAAAATTATGTGTGCTTGCCCATTTATATCAAAAGGAAATGATATCCCAATGCAGGCAGAGTAAAAGGCTGAAATGTAGGCCATCTTACTAATCCTCTTTTGGGGAGTGCAGTAGTGTGTACCTTATAATTAAGGTGCACAGTAGACGGGTTTTTCAATCACTGTGAAAGTCAGTGGGCACAGGAGCTGAGACACGGCAGTCATAGGAGATGAGAATGAACCAATGCAGCTTGTCTCATCAAAAACTTTTTAAGATATAAGGACATATTGAGAGAGTGGTGAACGGAAAGAGACAAACAATTACCAGACTGCATTTTGGAGGGAACTTGGAAGGCATTTGCTGTAGATATAAAAGGATACATTGCACAGATGGTAAAGAGCTATTCTGTAGGTTCATTTGCACCCAGTGGGGAAAATGTAGGAGTTAAGGCGTAGATCTAATGATGAAGCAAATGAATCAGATTCTCTTCTGACATAAATTGGTGAAGCTTCAACAGAACTGTCAAAAATAAACCCGCAGTGCATTTGACCTAGTAACTTAAAAGGAGCACTGTAGGTGGAATGTTCAAATGCCATTAGGATATTGGGATCACAGCATTAGAAGTGAGGAGGGATTCTTTTAAGTAGAGAGTCTGAAAAATATATAATAAATATACAGAAAGTTTCAAAATACTTAACAGGGTATCGATATGGTGCTAAAGAATAGGCGAATGGGTAACATTCAGCTCCTTCTCTTTAAACTCTTCTCCTGCTTCTTTCTGAAGTTCTCTTTCTTTTCACTGTTAATTAAAACTACTAAACTTTCTCATCCTTTCCAACAAAAATGTGTGGCTCTGCTGGACCCCCCCTCTCTCTCTCTCTCTCTCTCACACACACACACACACACCTCAAGCAATGCAGATCTGAGCTGAAAGCAATGCCAGTTCATTTCAAGCATGCAGATGGAATATGTCCATTGTGCCATTTATTAGGAAGAGATGACAAATTCTTTCCTATATATTTAAGTTCAACACTACAACTAGGGGTTGAAATTAAGAAGCATTTCTTCCTTGCTACTAATAAAATTAAGGATTTGGATCTGTGACACTCAGTGAGTAGCTCAAGAGCAGGTAGGTAGGCTGATGCATTTTTTACAGTGTGAAGGATCGTCTTTTGGTAGGAAATAATATTTACTCATCACTTCTGAAGAGCATTTATTTTGCCCTCAGTACAAGGGTTTGAAGCACAATGGGTCCATTTACTTTCAGCAAAGTTTGTTGTGCCTTCCTAGCCACATTCTGACCAATTTGAGAGATGAAAGAAATAGAAATGTGTCTAGCAGTATTTCCCTTCTTCTATATATGTCAGGGCTAATCCAGTTATGTGAAGAAAATCCTAAAATTACACCTTGGAGACAGTTTTTGTCAAGCATCAGATTCATTCACAAAAAGCATTTTTAAAATGACTTTATATGAAGTCACCACAATTCATTTGTTTGTTTGTTTTTCTATCACTTGCTAGGGTTTTGATTCACATCTCTTGGCTCAACCCATATTCTAAAAGTTTTTGACAGAATGACAAATTGTGTCAAGACACATGAAGGGTGGTGAACACAGAATGCCAGCTTCCTGTTAATCATGGTTAGCAAATCAGGAGTTAGCCTTGGGAATATTTATTTAAGAGATTCCTATACCATCCCTCACCAAAAATGTCCACAGGGAAGTTTATGAAAATTAGGTAATGTAAAAACATTATTCATTATAAACAGAAATATTACAATAATGACGATAAAATACGTGATTAACAGCATCATAAAAATGGTAGCCTATAAGCCTCTTAGAAGGAGAGTTTTTACCTGGCATCTGAAAGAATATAAGTTTTGGGCAAGATACACTTCAGTGGTGTGTGTGTGTGTGTGTGTGTGTGTGATTCCATAGATGTGGAGCCGCCACCAAAAAGGCTCATTTACCCTCCAGCCCCTATTTATAACATATCCATCCCACTTCACTCTCATTCCTCAGATCTCAGAGATACGTGTTTAATGTACATTACATTCCCATGTTGTTTCCTTTCATCACTCTTAGCTGGCAGTTTGTGAGCCACTCAGTGCAGCATACCACCAAGGAAGGAGAGTCACCTACCTTCTGAGGGAGTCTGTCAAACAGCTTTTAATATCAGAAAGTTCTTTCTGATATTTAGTTGGAGTCTCCTGTATTGCAACTTGAAGCCATTGGTTTGTGTCCTACCCTCTGGAGCAGGAAAAAACAAGCTTGCTCTATCTTCCATGTGACAGCCCTTTAGATAGTTTAAGATGGCTATCACTTCTCCTCTCAGTCTCCTCTTTTCCAGGGTAAAGATACCCAGCTCCTTCAAGTTGCTCCAAAGTTCCTCCCACGTTTCCTGAGCAACTGATTCTCCCAATTCTTTTCCTCGCATTTCTTTTACTCCATCTCATGTTCCTGTAGGTAATTGATAAATTGTTTTATATATTGTTGATACCAGCTCCTCTATTATTTGGGGAATGTGAATCTATTATTAATCCCAACTCTGTTAGTCTTATCCTGCCCTCAGCTTTTACCAATGCATTAGAGTCTTTGATAAATAAGGTGCCGATTGTGTGGAATTTCCCTTAATTGCTCCTTTACTAGATTGCCTGTTTTCCATGCACAGATTTTATATAGAGGCCATTGCTGTCTGTCGTTTTTACATTCCTGAATAATTCATTGCTGTTTTTTACCATGTGGAATCCCAAAATAGCTACCTGGCCACTGTGTCCTCGATTATAATATATTGTTGAAATGGTAATCCTGCTCAATAAAAAAGGAGCCACAAGTTCAGGCATTTGGTATATACTTGGCTGAGAATCAGGATGGATGGCTTTGGCTCTGTTTCATCCATGTCTATGTTGCACATGACCAGTATTAAGTCAGTTTTGTCCAGACTAAAGTAGAACTTGCATTTTTTTTAAATTGTGCATAGTTCTTCTACTCGGAGAAGCTAGAAAGTGCACAGTGTGTGATGACATGAGGGTTCTCTCTCTCTCTCTCTCTCTCTCTCTCTCTCTCTCTCTCTCTCTCTCTCTCTATCTCTTGTCTCTGTCTACAACCACACCCCAAGCCAACTCCGACCTCTCTCACTGCCAAACGAGCACAAGCAAACAACAGAGAACCTACATAAACAATGCTGACACCAAACCCTACTCATATCAAGTAAAAAAGAAACATAGTCACCCCACCCCACCTACCTCCCCGTCCCACCCACTTCTTCCCCCCTTTCTTTTCTAATGTCTCACCAACACAGACTTATAAAAATGTTATATGGAAAAATTCGAGACAATGTACTACCTTTGAAAATCTTCAATAAAAAAAATTAAATGAAAAATACTTTTTTTAGTGCTACCACATACCATTTATCACGGGGTATTTTCAGCCCTTTTGCAACGTGTGTAGCACCTGCCGACGTGGGGATTCAGGGCACAGTCCGACAATGGCTGCGCTCCTTTATCTCAGGTCGGGGACAGAGAGTGGTGCTAGGGAGGGAGTTGTCGCTGCGACACTCCTTGGTGTGTGGAGTTCCGCAGGGCACAATCCTTTCCCCGATGCTTTTTAATATCTTTATGCGCCCTCTTGCCCAGATTGTCCGGAGTTTCGGGCTGGGCTGTCATCAATATGCTGATGACACCCAGCTTTATCTGTTGATGGACGGCTGCCCTGACTCGGTCCCAGACACACTGGCCAGGTGCTTGGAGGCTGTGGCTGCATGGATGCGTGGGAGCCGGTTGAAGTTAAACCCTTCGAAGACAGAGGTCCTCTGGCTGGGTCGGGACGACATGGGGTTGGGAGGCCAACTCCCATTTCTTGCGGGGGCCCAACTAGTGCCAGCGCCTTCTGTCAAGAGTTTGGGCGTAACCTTTGATGCCTCTCTTTCTATGGAGGCACAGGTTGCAATCACATCAAAGGTGGCATTTTTCCATCTCCGCCGTATTAAGCAGTTGGCCCCCTACCTCTCTCGCCCTGATCTGGCCACAGTGATCCATGCGACGGTCACCTCCAGACTTGATTATTGTAACTCGCTCTACGCGGGGCTGCCCCTAAAGCTGACCCAGAAACTCCAGCGGGTGCAGAATGCCGCAGCGAGGCTCCTTACCGGGTCTTTGCCGCGGGACCACATTCATCCAGTGCTTTACCAGCTGCACTGGCTCCCGGTGGAATACAGGATCAGGTTTAAGGTGCAGGTTTTGACCTTTAAAGCCCTATGCGGTTTAGGACCCTTGTATTTAAGGGACCACCTCTCCTGGTATGTCCCATGTAGGACCTTAAGGTCCTCAAATAATAATCTTTTGGAGGTCCCGAGCAACAAAGACGTTAGGTTGGCCTCAACTAGGACCAGGGCCTTCTCAATATTGGCCCCGACTTGGTGGAACAGCCTATCACAAGAGACCAGGGCCCTGCGGGATTTGGCATCTTTCCGCAGGGCCTGCAAGACGGAGCTGTTCCACCTGGCCTTTGGGTTGGTTTCTGTTTAATATTTATGCTTCATCTTTTATTGGTGGGTTATTTTGAAATTGAGACCTGCAGTTTTAATTGAATTTTAAATTTGTATTTTAATCTGTTATTTTAAATTGATCGTTTTTATGTTTCTTGCTGTGATTTTAATTGATGTTAGCCGCCCTGAGCCCGGTTTTCTGGCTGGGAAGGGCGGGGTATAAATAATAATAATAATAATAATAATAATAATAATAATAATAATAATAATAATAATAATAATATTATTATTATTATTATTATTATTATTACTGTTGCACTTCCTAGCTTCTCTAAGCAGATAGATTCTGTTAAAGAAAATGAAAGCCCTCACTTGGACTATGCTCCAATATCCGTATTAAATCAGGCACTGCAGATCAGGTGCAAATTTTGTTTCCCTCAAATTTGTTCTCTGGCCTTAGCTGATGAGCCAGTGGGGCAAAGCTACCATCTGTGAGTACTTCTAAGCAAGAAACTCGCCTCAATATAATGATACCCATCACTCAGGCAGGTTCTTCACAGTTTGATCAGTTTGGCATGTTCAGTGCTCCACTCCTAGCTTATATGCTTGACCTTTTATAACATCCTAAGAGTTTCCAGTTCTACACCACACATAATTTGACTGATGCTAACAAGCTTAATATTATTTTTTGAAGGATAAAAGATGAACTTTGGGGCTTCATTTAGTAGAAGTAATTGGGAGTTCACAGGCAGCGTGTGACATTTATTTCCCTGGAACTTACCACAAATTGCTTTGGAGGAGAATTGTGCACACATGATAACTAACATGCATGTCTATGCTTTCCGGCTTTCCCACACTTTTTCCAGTGTATATCTCTCCCTTCTGTTTAACCTGCATTTTAATTTCCATACCATCTCACTGCTGGGTTTTATTTGAGTGATCAAAATTACACCTGAGCCAGTCTGATGTCAGTACTGTCTGTTTAAGAAACAGAAGAAACAGGTGCCAGTGTTTTGTTCTTAATTGCCCGAAGTGTGGGCGTTACTCTGTGTATATAAGGCTCTGTTGGGAAGCAGTTTCTTGTTGGGAGTTTTGAGAGGTTTGGGGAGGGTTGGAGGTTGGAAGTGGGAGTGGGAGTTCTTTGATAAAGCGTATTTGGAATTAGTTTAAAAACAGGCTCTGAGAGAAGGCTAGCAGCTAATAGGGAGTTCTATGTTTGCTTAAAATTAAGGTCTAGATTTGTTGTTGTTGTTGTTGATGTTCAGTCGTTCAGTTGTGTCCGACTCTTCGTGACCCCATGGACCAGAGCACACCAGGCTCCTCTATCCTCCACTGCCTCCCGCAGTTTGGCTAAACTCATGCCAATTGCTTTGAGAACACTGTCCAACCATCTCATCCTCTGTCGTCCCCTTCTCCTTTTGCCCTCCATCTTTCCCAACGTCAGGGTCTTTTCCAGGGAGTCTTCTCTTCTCATTAGGTGGCCAAGTATTGGAGCCTCAACTTCAGGATCTGCCCTTCCAGTGAGCACTCAGGGCTGATTTCTTTAAGGATGGATAAGTTTGATCTTTTTGCAGTCCATGGGACTCTCAAAAGTCTCCTCCAGCACCATAATTCAAAAGCATCAATTCTTTGGCGATCAGCCTTCTTTATGGTCCAGCTCTCACTTCCATACATTACTACTGGGGAAACCATAGCTTTAACTATACGGACCTTTGTCGGCAAGGTGATGTCTCTGCTTTTTAAGATGCTGTCTAGGTTTGTCATTGCTTTCCTCCCAAGAAGCAGGCGTCTTCTAATTTCGTGACTGCTGTCACCATCTGCAGTGATCATGGAGTCCAAGAAAGTGAAATCTCTCACTGCCTCCATTTCTTCCCCTTCTATTTGCCAGGAGGTGATGGGACCAGTGGCCATGATCTTAGTTTTTTTGATGTTGAACTTCAGACCATATTTTTCGTTCTCCTCTTTCACCCTCATTAAAAGGTTATTTAATTCCTCCTCACTTTCTGCCATCAAGGTTGTGTCATCAGCATATCTGAGGTTGTTGATATTTCGTCTGGCAATCTTAATTCCGGTTTGGGATTCATCCAGTCCAGCCTTTCGCATGATGAATTCTGCATATAAGTTAAATAAGCAGGGAGACAATATACAGCCTTGTCGTACTCCTTTCCCAATTTTGAACCAAATAGTTGTTCCATAACCAGTTCTAACTGTAGCTTCTTGTCCCACATAGAGATTTCTCAGGAGACAGATGAGGTGATCCGGCACTCCCATTTCTTTAAGAACTTGCCATAGTTTGCTGTGGTCGACACAGTCAAATGCCCTGCATGGCATAGCTCATAGCTTCCCTGAGTTAATCAAGCCCCTTCGCCACGACAAGGCAGTGATCCATGAAGGAGAAGGTCTAGATTAGAAAAGCCTTTTTCTTTTACTCCTGGTGGCCTGTTTCAGCCAAGTCAGTATCTGTTGCATTTCTTCTTCTTTTGACTCTGCAGGAAGCGTACTTCTATGGGCCACTGTTAACGGGTGTGAGTTTTTCTTTTGCACCTTTGTTCAGTACCCAGTTATTTTTCCATCACTAACCATAAGCTTCATAAAACGTGGTTTAATGTATTTCTGTACATACATTTATTATTGAAACAACAGCCAAATGCTTATGCATTTTTCCTTCTAAATTTATTCATTAAAGTCTCTTTCCCACCTTTACATAAATAAAGGTGGGGTGGGGTGGGGTGGGGTGGGGTGGGGTGGTTTGGGGTAGGGTAAGGTGTGTGAAGGGGAGGACAGGCTATGAGGCCCAGCCACTAAATGGGAAGTGACATAAACATTCAGTGTGCTCAGTAACGTTATTCTAGTTTTTCTTGTTGCTGGTGATTCTGAAAGCCATCCTACTTACCAGTACTCACCCCCATATTGTCCCATGTTTTCTGGAAAGTCAATGAGACTTCTCTGGTGGATTATAAATAATGCCAGGAGCTCAGCAGCAACGTCTAAATCCCTTGCACCCTTGCTTGGCAGCTGGGACTGGTGGCCCCTCTGCCACTCCAGGTGGAAGCAGCCTGTTCAAAAATACTCAGTCCACTAGATGCCTGGATGAGAATAAGGTTGCAGGGGAATCGTTGTCTTTCTGTCCCAGTATGGGGACATCAGCTGGGCACTGGTTTGAGGCAAACATGTGGCTACTCTTTTCCAACCCCAAGGTGCTTTTGTATGTGAAGAACTTCAACAGGACATGGTGGAGATGAGCAGGATTGTGCACCTGTCTGCGCCTTGCTATGAAATAATGTGATGCAATGTTCAACTTATCTCTTACGTCCTGCTATATATGGTTTCTAATAGTTTCAAAAGCAGCAATTAAAAATGATACATTGCTGAACACTATGAGTCATCGGCTGAGTTTCTCAAGATGATGGCGTTAGCTGGAGCTGGGATTTGCTGGATGAATGCCCTTTGGTAATGCAGTAGCTGCTGCATTGTACTGAAGGTTATAATTTATATGGGCTGAAAAGCATAGCTTTTCCTGTAATTGAAAATGTTCTCTAAAGGCATTTCATTGGCAGTCTTCAAGTTAACATAATTTATTAAACTAAAACAACAATGAAAACCATTTTCAATTTATCTTTCCTTTTACTACAGTAGAACATAGTGATGACTGCTATCATCCAGAATTGATAGGGCAGGTACATGTAGGCCTGTAATGTGGGGTTGCCAAGTTCAGGAGTGTGCCTCTGTTATCTTGAATAGCTATGTGGATCCCCACGTCCTTTCTACCACCACAGTTTTGCAACAATGAAAGAAGATGAAGCTCATCAATACATAAGCCCCTCATTAGCTGTGGCATTGCTTAAATCGTTGGTTTTCAAAGTATGTTGCTGGAAATGTTGTGGTTTCTCAGAGGCATATTAGCGACTTCCTTGAGATATAATCTGTAATGTTGCACCTTGGATAGTTCCAAGTGCACCTAAACTCAGAGGCAGACTTAAATGCTTTCTGTCAGTAAATACCCACAGAGAACTGCGGTTTCCTTTGATAGCTAATCCCACTCCTTTTGAGAGGCACCGCTGCTGTTTCAGGAGGGGGAAGGCAAGGTTTCTGAGCTGGAGTCCTTCAAGCCTGAGAAAGGTAATATGACCTCCTGAGGCTGGAGGGTGCTGGAACACCAAGGGGGTAGGAATGTCAAAAGGCATAGTCTCCTACTGGCCTTAGAAAGTCTTGAATCTGTGGCCTCTTCCATTGAGGATGGGAAGTCAGAGCCCTGAATCATGACAGCAGTGCATGGAGTGCACCATCTACAAACTGAGTAGACTTGGGCTGGCAGCAATGTGACACAGATTGAAGAATGCTGAAGCCCACTAAACTTGATGGCCTTAAGCTTGCTCAATAGGATTTAAGTACCAAGACAACCACAGACTTGTAGAGTTGAACAGGACCACAAGGTGATCTAGTCCAACCTCCTGCAATGTAGGAATCTTTGACCCAGCATGGGGCTCAAACCCACAGCCCTGAGATTAAGAACCTCGTGCTCTACTGACGGAGCTATCCCTCAGGGATTGTTCTCTGTCTTTCAGCCTTTGTTGTTTACCATACAATGGAGCAAGGAAACATTGGCTTGCATCCGGAGATCCTGGATGCTTCTGTTGGTGGAAGAAAGGAGGCAACTTCTCTCCCTGTCCACAAATCTTCTTTATAGGGGTTGGGGGAGCCACTCCAGATTAGTGTGTGGGGAGGTTGTATGAGAAATCTGCTAACAGAAGGAGCCCTTTCATTCATGGAAGAGCAAATATGGATCTAAGCCACTGAGAGTCTGAATGAGATAAGGACTGAAATTGTATATATAATATAAATTGTCTTATTACCGCCCTGCATGTCCAGCTTGTTTTAATTGAGGATGGGAATGTAATCTCCATTACCAGTTGTTAGGTAACAGTGTCTGGTTTAAAAAGCAGACTCAAGAACTGGATTTTTATTTTTTATTTTTTTATTTTTGGTTCCTTAAACCAATGGCATATTGTTTGTTCATTTTTCATTCAGGAGATCTGATCTTTGAGTTTAAACTATATTGCCTGTAGAAAGGAAGGTTTCCTTATTAATAGTTGCAACAAGCACATCTTAAATGCAATTTTTGTATTACAGCTACTTTATAATTTCAGATATTCACATTCAAATTGGCTCTCTGGGATTAAACATAAAACCCCACACAGCTGAGTTTTTGTTTTTTTAAAAGCCAAAATCCTGACTGTTCTTCTTTTAACCTTGTAACTTTATTGTAGCTTGTGTCATTGTACTAAATAACATTTTATTAGGAAAACCAAAATGAACTGAATTGTTAAGGTCAAGCTGTAGGCTACAGGCATTCTGCCAGCAAAAGCTCGATTTGTACCATGCTGTTTTCAGTCTCTGCTGGCCTGATCCTCTTAACATTCCAGTGATAGAAACCCAGTTTAAGTGAACAGAACTTGCACTGGTAAAGCAGCTTGGATAATTGGTTATATGACAGTAAATTATAGTTTATGATCAGGCTTATGTTTCAAATTTGTTGCGACAAGTCACAGACATTAAAGGATAGTAATCAGGGAAAATTCAAGTTGTTCAAAGCAAATTGCACAGCATATTGTAAATAGACAATGGCTAGCAATATGATTGAGATCTTACGCTTTCCTATCTTATCTTTATTTGCAATTACTTTTCGCATCAGTGGTTCAAAAGTTCTGATTGACATTATTCTTCTTTCCCTATAAAGCCAGCTTTCAGATGAGTGCACCACATGATGCTAATTCTAGGTTTACTTTTAGTGCAGCTGTACAGAAAGATTGGGGAGGGGGAGAATGTTAAACATTACAGTTTGAATGTGACTTGCTAGTAGCTTGTAATAAAAGGTTTAACACCAGTGTAGTTAATCCATAAAATACCCATAACATTAAGTCTGACTTTGTAGAAATAGACTGTTATTATACAGCATACTTTCTAAAAATGATTATGTATATTAAAAAGCCTTCAGAATAGGAGTGTATTGAAATTATTTCTCATTTTCTTCTAAAGGAAAAGTATTAGGTCAGGGCAATAAAAACACATACTCATACTGTCAGCATTTGAAAATCCAAATTTACAGGCTCACTCTCCCACCCCCCAACTTTCTGATATTTGGGTAAATACAGATTAACAATTTTCCAGATAGTAAAATGTGTTGAAATAAGTGTTTAATTTCATGCATTAAAGGGGGGGGGGGAGAGAGAGAGAGAGAGAGAGCAAGGAAGAAGAAGGCTATGACATAATGAAAACAAAGGGTGTGGTTTGTGGCAGCTTCTTTCAAGGAGGAGAGGAATAGCAATGGGCAGATCCATCTACTTTCAGTCCATGTCAGCTGCACACGTTTTCATTCCTAAATCCATTTAATCTGTCTTTTCTCAAGTATAAATATCATAAAATACAAGTTTCTAAATATATTTAATATATTTCATCCTAAATTAGTATTTTAATACATTTTATGCTTTGGTTACATTTCTTAATCCCAGTAACCAGGGACATCCCTGATTTAGAGAAGCTGTCCCAGTTTCCGATTTGATCCTGGAATGTCCCACTTTACCTTAGGACATCCCTATTTTCATTGGTGAAAAGTTGGATGGGATTGAGTTATCCAACCCCTGAGCTGTCTGATGGCAATTCTGTATAGGGAAGCTTTTAAAAATATATTTAATGTTTTATTATGTTTTTATGTATGTTGGAAGCTTCCCAGCGTGGCTGGGGCAACCCAATAAGATGTGTAGGGTATAAATAGTAAAATTATCATGTTGGAATGGGATGTCCCTATTTCCATTGGAAAAATGTTGGAGGGTATGATATTGCAGAATTTGCATAAAACACCACACATTTTTATTGTGACCAGGAAGCTTGAGAGAAACCAAATCAGGCATTTGGTTTGGGGCTCCCCCACCCCACCCCACCAGCAGATTCTTTATCTTCTCTTAGAGAACTGATATTTGGTCAGTTTATTATACTTGCAAAAGAGCTGAAGTGCCTATCAAAACAGAACTCTTTAGCTAGAAGCTCAGATACTACATATACAAGCCAGAGCTGTGTTTGCTAGATCAAAGCAAAGAACTGTGGGACACAATTTTTCAATTCCTTTGCAAACTAATTACACATAAAGTCAGTTATTGCCAACTCAAGGGGGGGTTGCCTGCAATTTTCTTTGAACTGTGGAATTCTTAAGAGAGAATGACCACATGCCAGGTAATGCTGACCTTTTCTGGATGCGCTGTTAAGGAAGCACAGTGAGTGAGCCATCTCCCTAGGCCAATCAATCAGCCTCCCATAGAACACTGGCTATATATATATATATATATATATATATATATATATATATATATATATATATATATACAGATTATTTCCCCCCACTCCTCTTTGAGATCTCAGGGCAGTTTTGAATGGGAGCAAATTCTAATTTCAAATAACAGAAAATAAAAAGATAATAGAAAGATACAGAAAAGGAAATGTCATCCTTGTTGTAACGTGGGGATTGTGATTCAGCAAGTGATTTCAGCTCTGACATAGCAGGCAGGAGACAGCTTCTTCATGTAAACACTCTTTATTCAGACAAACAAGACTGGGGAACTGAGGAGAGAGATGCTACATTTATAGGAACAGAAAGACTGGCTAGAAGGGATACATTTTGGAGGGAACAATCTCAAGCAATTGGTGGGAACCAATAAGACTGAGGATCCAGCAACTTAAATGAACCAATAGTAGCTGTTCCTTCTGGAACAGGAAGGCAGTACTTTTCCCTAATGTGAATACAGACACTAATAATACAGATATGATAACCCTTGAATCAATACACAACAATCCTAGCCATCCCATAGTGAGATGAGGTTCCTTAATTAATCAAATGTTCCCACTATGGGGGACAAATCTAACTGAATATGGGTGTTCACTTTGTGGCCTAATGATCATGTAGTTCACACGGTTTTTCAGCATAATGCAAGATGCATTTCTCATAGCAGCATAGATTACATACACTACGTGTGTTTTAAAACACTCCCATACACACATTTGTAAACCTTGATTGGGTTTAAAAATATAACAGTTTTCAGAGTTAGGTATTTAACCGGAAATGGCTGCAGCTTCTTTCTTAATCTTTCTCCTTCTGGAAAAATCCCAGCCTCTTTAAGTGCCTGGGAACAGCCTTCTGCATGGTGTGGGCTCATTGTGCCTCGTGGGAACCAGAGAGAAGATTTTAGCTCTCTAGGCCATATAGGAAACTTAACATGGAGCTGCACAACTTTGGAGAGCACTAGTGTCAGTGACAGCTTACTCACCCTCTCTCCCTTGGCTGGGCACCATTGCTATGACTTGAGCAGTCTTTTTAAACACAGATGGGAAGAAATTTTGCCCTCCACATTACTGGCCATTGTGGAGGGCACTCATAGCATTGGGTCACATTTCTGTGTTGCTATACCTCTCTATACAGGCTGGCTGTGGTTTTATGGGTTTCTGGTCTCCTAATCTTGCCTAATCATGGGACACGGGTAGCACTGTGGGTTAAACCACAGAGCCTAGGGCTTGCTGATTAGAAGGTCGGTGGTTTGAATCCCCGCGATGGGGTGAGCTCCCGTTGCTTGGTCCCAGCTCCTGCCCACCTAGCAGTTCGAAAGTACAAAGTGCAAGTAGATAAATAGGAACCGCTCCGGCAGGAAGGTAAATGGCGTTTGCGTGGTCAGACGGAGTCCCCCAAACCCCAGCCAGCCCCTGAGTGGAATAACAACACAAGACAACGTGCTATGGGATTAAAATTAGGCCACAACTTTATTAAGATTCAGATGTAGGGAGACCTTGGCTCAGGCATTGGGCGTTTATCCTTCCCTGCTCCCCAGCCGGGGACCTGGGTAATTTCAGGGTTATCCAGCATGTTAGGGGATTGGGCTAGCTCTGGAGAACATACGTTCAAGCAGGTAGCCCGCCCCCCCTGTTCGCCGCCGCTGGAGGGGGAGGGCAATGACAACCTCTGGGTGATGGCCAATGCCTCCCCCAAGACCCCTTTAACAGGAACCCTGTTATCGAAGCCGCAATGGGGGCGTGGGGTTACCGCCCCACACACCCCCTTTAGGAAGATGACTAAAGGATTCCGCCCAAGGCCTGCAACCGCCAAAGTTGTGACGTATTGCTATGGGAAAGGCGAAACCTGCCAATGCAGGGAAATTCTTTCTGACCCTTCAACAGTGGCCTTGACATAGCAGCGCCTGTGTACCTGTGGAGAAGAGGTTAACCTGCAAATGAAAAGGTTAATTGAGGAGTGGGGGGTGGGGGTGGGAGAAGCTCTGGAGCCAACTGGTGCTTCCCAGGTATGTAACAACTTCTATTGTGTGGGTCTGTGTTCCCTCCCCTACCTGGCCAATCCCCCTGGCAACACCTCCCCCAGGCGGGATTGGGTGGCTGACTGGGTAGGGGGAGACCACAGGTATCCAGCCTGGGTTGGTGAAGCCAGCCGGAGCTGCGCATGACAACGCAAAACGCGCACCCCGTTTGATGTGGCGAACGGTCATTCCGTGCACTGCTCTGGTTTGCCAGAAGCGGCTTTGTCATGCTGGCCACATGACCAGGAAGCTGTACGCCGGCTCCCTTGGCCAATAAAGCGACATGAACGCCACAACCCCAGAGTCGGACACAACTGGACCTAATGGTCAGGGGGCCCTTTATCTTTTTAATCTTGCCTCATCCCTACCAGTCATGGACTACAAATAAAATGTGGCCTGTTTTTCACCAATACATGTCTCTGCATTGCGCTCCTGAGCACTTATTCCCTGATCAAATGCAAAAGGATATTGCATTTTGTTTTTGTCTTTAAAACTTTGTTATGTTCCCCCCCTACAGCAAACCTTTAGTCCAATTCTTTTGGACTAAACAAAGCATCTGGATATGTATATTTTATATATGCACAAGCCAATCATTGACTAAGAGGTACTTTTTCTAAGCTCCCCACTGGTGAGCTTAATAGCAAACCACACAGGACATTAATGAGGTTACCCTAATTATTCTAAGACACAACTGAATAGCAACAAAATGGTAGAGCATAATTGCTCTTGGATAAGCTAAGGATCCCCAGGATATTGTAAGCAAATGATTATAGATCCAGGGATTCTTGCCCCATTCTGAGTTTCATACTGTACCCTTGGTGTCTCAGTCTGGGAGGAACAGAGGGGAAAGAACTCACTAACATGTTTTTAAGAGTTGCTAGTTCATATCCCTGCATGCCCTCTTTCCAAGGAGAGTAAAGGAGCAGGAGGATTATTCTGCACAGACAATCTGTATGTAAATTATAAGAGGCTCAATCTTCCACTGTCTAAATAAACAAGATAGATGTTTTAGTGGTATTTGCTACTTTTCCTTTTTACATTCTGATAAAGCTAAATGAAAGCTTTCTTTCCCTTAAATCTTCCTTCTTCCTTCCTTCCTTCCTTCTTAGCTCCACCCATAAAATCCTTCTGCAGCTTGCACACATGCTTTTTGTTGTTTTTGCTTTGCTAAAACTGTTGAAAGGTTAGGGTTTGAACTCTTGTCAATTACACCCCTGTCAATTTGAACTCATTTCCACAAGTTTTAAGTAAATGGTTTCAGTCAAGGGTAGGGAACCCTTTTTCTGTTGGTAGGCATGCTCCCTTGTGGGTATTCCCCATGTGCCACATGCCTGTGGAACATAGAAAACTGCCATACGCGAAGCAAGTCAGATCATTGGTCTATCTAGATCAGTAATATATACAGTGACTGGCAGTAGCACTCAAAGATTTCAGAAAGGATGTCTTCCAGTCCCACCTGGAGATGTCAGGCATCTACCAGGGACCTTTGGAATGCAAAGCAGGTGCTCTACCACTGAGCAGGGGTCCTTTCCTGTGAGTGGGACTGAACTGAAAAGTGAGTAAGACCAGGGCTAAAAGTGGGTAGAGCTCATTCCTCCCTCCCTCCCTCTGTTTTAAGCCTTCTTGCCACCTATGTGAAATTAGGCCAAGAGGTGCATGTGTTCCCAGGGCACAGAAGTCTACCCATGGCTTAACTGGTGACAGCTGCCTTGCATTATATGAAAATTGCCATTGGTCCTACCCACATGGATCATAGAGTGTTACACTGTATTCATATACAGCATATATACTGCGATATGTTGGTGATGATCTGTTTAGATACAGCACTATATGTATTCATAGGTTTGACAGGTTTTTAACCCAGGTGAGGGCCTTTCCACATTTACCTTGTTATAGTGCTGTAGGTGCACCCTGAGTCAGCATTCTTAAGATTGAATTTGTGGCTGATTATCTGCACCTTTGGAGTAAGTCTAGGGTTTTCCTTTCCATAATAATGGCTGTGTTGTACCCAAACTGAGAAAAGTTCCATGGCTATAGTCACACCTCTTACATACCCTCATGTTCCTCCAGCTAGTAAATATTGGAATAATGAGCATCCACACAACCATAGCCTTTTATTTTGGTTTTAATGCCTAGTACTCTTACATTCTAACCTTGTGGGAGTATAGATTAGAAGAGGAACCACGTGATTGCTTGAGCTATGGTGAACCTGACTATTGCAATGAATTTTCTTCTGCAACTAATGATTGCTGTCATGGGAAATACTTTGACTCAGTACCATTGTCTCTAACAGCTGTTTCCTCTGAACTGCTCAGGCAAACCTATCAGGGTAGCTGTGCAAAACGGACATCTCCCAAGCCTCACCCACTAACCACATCTCCTCTACCCAGAAACTGGAATGGATGCTTGCACACATGCCACATAAGTGAGCATGTGGAGGATCCATTCTGGATCTTTCTCTCTCACACTCATACACATATTGATAGGAGAAGAAAAAAAGTTTTTTCAGTACATCATTCTGGAGCAGTAGCTCAACTATGATGTTGTGTGGCAGCATGCCAAAATATCCAAAAACCTGGGAACCATACAACTTGAAATGGTAGGTGTGGAAAGACTTTATAATAAGCCACCCAGGGGGTGTTACCAGCTAGAATATTGCTGTTGGGGCACTGCCAGCAGGTGCAATAGTGCCTCCTCTCATGCATTCAGTAAACACATGAGGAGGGCCCTTGAACAATTGGATTGCAGTACATGAGTCTGGAACTCACTGAACAATAATTCATGGCATATTGTTGAATGCTAAAATCCTCTCTCTTTCTCTGAACCATTATTAAAATGCAATATAAAAATATTGATGAGGTAGGGAAAATGTTGATTTAAATGATTGCTGCTTACATTCTAGCTGATTCATAGTGGATTAGAATGGAGTGCAGCCAACTTACTTTTATTGACTCTCTCTCTAGATTAATCAACTAATAGATGTTTTCCATCTACAGCCAGCCTTGTTGCATAAGCCAAATTGACTTATAACCTAAAAGATAGGCAATGAAATGAAAATTGATGATGGCAACTCAGAATTATTATGCTCGGTCTTAATAAAGATGAGTGGAAGGAGATCAAAACAAAAATTAACAGAACAGAAAAATCAGAACAGATGTGAATCTCTTTCTCATCCCGAGGTACTTAAAAGCAAGGAATGTCCTCCCAGGCAATGATATTGAATTTCTCAAGAAAGTTTGATTATATGCTGTGACAGGAGAGGGTTAGCACAAAGAATATACTGAAGAATATACTGATGAGCCAGCTGGTCTCTTCTTATTTCCCTCAGATGTCTCTTGTTTACATCTTGAACTTCAGACTATATATTAACAACAAGAAGCCTTAAATTTTTGCTGGCATACTTTTTCCAGTTTAGCAACAAATATATTTATTTTACCATCATAATTTCAAACATTGCTCTAACAAGCATTTTACTCCTCACTTTTCTGCCAGGGATTCTAGCTGATACCTAGCTTGGTGAGCTACCTTGAAATGTGTGTGCTCCAGCCTCACAAAAATCTCCAGGTTCAAAGGGGAATAAAGCCATGCAGCATCATTCCCTACAATTGGTAGAATCCTCTGATTGGCCCAGCTCAGGTATAAATATTGAGTGTCTGAGCATCATTATCTCATGGTCAACAGAGCACTATCTGCTGCTTGCAGGTTCCAATGGCCCAGTCTGAATCCAAAACATAATCAGTCTCTGTGCTCCTGCTCTCTGTATTGTATAATGATTAAATCTGTGGATGATCACTTGGTGGATCAGTTACAGCAGGAAACCAGTGCAGTGCCCCCTCCTCACTGTTTCCCTGACCCTTCCTGAAGCAACTATTAAAGCAAAAAAGGCTGAAAGTCATCTGGTACACTACATTCAGTCAAGTGTAATGTGTAGCTTGGCCCCAAACCTGGATTAAGTGCAAGTCTGCTGCTTTAAATGACTTGTGAATTGCAACCTTAATGTTAGTCTGCACTTGCTATCCAACAAAGACACAGAGGACAAATTTCACTGCCACGGGCAGACATCACATTTGTGTCAGGGTTTGGTATTGCAGATATAAAGCAGTTACAATAATATTTCCACAAAACCAGTGTCTTCACCTGAGCAATTATGTAGGAGCAGCAGATGGCCATTATCCTCTGACAATATTTATTGGCATCTCTGAAATGGATAGCACTTAGCAACACATAATCTGATGTGATGTTCACTCTGTTATTCACATTGCACAAGAAGTAAAAACATTGCAGAGATGTCTGCAGTCATATAACGCTAATGGAGCAAGGGGGGGAGCCTAAAATTTAAGTGCTCCTCTATTTGTTTCAATGTGAATTTAGTCATCCTATAAAAGCTGGTGAATTAACTGGGGCCCTCTAGCTATTGATGGAAAACTTGTAACAACATTATCAGGAGAGATGCAAAACTTCATCTTTACTTTTAAGGTGTCACTTCAAGTGACCTTGAAAAAGTTGTTTAGCACCATTTTTTGGTCTTTCCCCCTCTCATTGTCAAGAAGATTGTCAGGTGCATGTAGTAGTTTAACCAAGTGCTTGGACAACTTTAAGAAACCTCTCGTGATTTGCACATATATCCAATTGTCAGCACACCAGGAAGAAGAGTCAAGACGACCAAATGTGGATAAATAGGTTGTATTTATTAAATATAACAATTTGAGGATCTGCAAAACAATTTTTAACTCGTCAGATTCAACCAATGTAACCAAATCAAATTAAGTCCGGGCAGGTGTTCATTAATAGAAATTACCCCATCACATGGGCAAGTTAACAGCCACACACTCTGTAAGAGCCCAAGAGACACATTGTGGCCCCATTATCCAACGTTCACCCGATGTGTCCGTCAGGCCAAAGGGCACCACCCAGCACCTGCAGGCCATGCCTGACAACAGTGACTAAGGGATGCCCACAACCCAACACTGATTCAGGTAAATGTTCCATTCTTTCTGAAATCCTCACTTCCCTGGCCTACATGCCAACTAGCCAAATTGAAGGAACACCAACAAACATCACCCAGCATTGTGGAGTAGGCAAAAAAGAGGAGACCTGGAGCCAATTAGAGTCTCCCCCCAAAATTTTTTCCTACTGAGCCCCTGGAAAACAGACTAGTCTGTATGTCCACGCTGCAAAGGGGAGGGGAGGGTGGTTGCTGAATAAAGAAGAGGGAAGAGAGTGGGACAGAGCAGGCTTAATAGCCTGTCACCACCTCTCCTCATTGGGCTAATCACTCTCAGGCCATAATGTAATGTGGCAAATACACCCACCCACCTATAAATGGGGTGATAGGCATTGTAACAATCCTTTCTTACCAACTTCTGAATAAGAATACAGAGGTTGCTGCTATTCAAGTGGTTCAGTTAAGGCACAAAGTTCGGAAGGCTTAACTTCCAGATTGATTGTTTGAATGAATGCATGAATCAATGTAGGGATACTCTTGAAGATGCAGCCAGTGCAAAATGTTGCTACTTAACTGTTAAGTGAAGCCTCCCATCTGATCTGAATAAATCTGAGCCAGGTAGCCTTACTAAGTACCTAGTTCAAATCTCATCTTCAGCCCGCTTTCTGCACTGTAGACCTTCCTTGTAAAGATTGCTGAGGGAAATGTATATGATGTGCTTCAGAAATGCTATATGAATGCTAATGATTACAGAATCACCACAATAAGCCCTTTGCTTTCTTATGCTCTTTCTATGTAGAATATATTGTCTTTATATTCTTATTCAATATTCCTTACTGTTTTTCTCATCTCTGGGAGGATAGATTTAAGTCTGAGAACCAGAGTAGTGATTAGCTGCACTCCTAAAATAAGTCAAATAGGTCCCTTGGTTCTCGCAATTTCCTATTAATAGACGCTAATTTTAGTAAAGACTTATCCCTTTTCCTCTCCATTTTTGGCTGTTGTAGAAATCTTAGAAACAGCATTTATTTTTGTATCATGGGGCAGATACAAGTACCTTCACACTGACAGTGTATGAGACCCACATGATCCCCAGCCCCACTTCAGTAACAATGGGGGAGTGTCAAGGATTGCCCCACCCCATGAGATCTTGGTGGCTCAATGCAATTTTCCTTGGTCTTCCCTTGTATTAAGGGGTCACTTTTCCATTGTAATGGGGTCCTGTTGCTTTGCTCTGTTTTCCTTGCCAGAGATTAGATGTGCTTTAGAGCAAGTTGGGCATCAACATGATTTTCTCATCCTATTATTTGAACATTGAAATTTAATGTTTGTAATTTACATGGCCCCTTCATGGATCACTGCCTTGTCGTGGTGAAGGGGCTTGAATTACTCAGGGAAGCTATGAGCTATGCCGTGCAGGGCCACCCAAGATGGACAGGTCATAGTGGAGAGTTTGGACCAAACGTGATCCACCTGGAGGAGGAACTGGCAACCCACTCCAGTATCCCTGCCAAGAAAACTCCATGGACAAAGACAACAGGCATATAAAAGATATGACGCTGGAAGATGAGCCCCTCAGGTCGGAAGGCGTCCAACATGCTACTGGGGAAGAGCGGAGGACAAGTACAAGTAGATCCAAAGCTGATGAAGCGGCTGGGCCAAAGCCGAAAGGACACTCAGTTGCGGATATGCCTGGAAGCGAAAGGAAAGTCCAATGCTGTAAAGAAAAGTATTGCATAGGAACCTGGAATGTAAGAACCATGAACCTTGGTAAGCTGGATGTGGTCAAAAATGAGATGGCAAGAATAAACATTGACATCCTAGGCATCAGTGAACTAAAATGGACGGGAATGGGCGAATTCAGTTCAGATGACTATCATATCTACTACTGCGGGCAGGAATCCCGTAAAAGAAATGGAGTGGCCCTCATAGTCAACAAAAGAGTGGCGAAAGCTGTACTGGGATGCAATTTCAAAAATGATAGATTGATCTCGATACGAATCCAAGACAGTCCTTTTAACATCACAGTAATCCAAGTTTATGCACCAACTTCCAGTGCTGAAGAAACTGAAATTGACCAATTCTATGAAGACTTACAACACCTTATAGAAATGACACCAAAGAAGGATGTTCTTCTCATTATAGGGGATTGGAATGCTAAAGTAGGGAGTCAAGAGATAAAAGGAACATCTGGCAAGTTTGGCCTCGGAGTTCAAAATGAAGCAGGGCAAAGGCTAATAGAGTTCTGTCAGGAGAACAAGCTGGTCATCACAAACACTTTTTCCAACAACACAAGAGACGACTCTACACATGGACATCACCAGATGGGCGACATCGAAATCAGATTGATTATATTCTCTGCAGCCAAAGATGGAGAAGCTCTATACACTCAGCAAAAACAAGACCTGGAGCTGACTGTGGCTCTGATCATCAGCTTCTTATAGCAAAATTCCAGCTTAAACTGAAGAAAGTAGGAAAAACCACTGGGCCAGTAAGATACAATCTAAATCAAATTCCTTATGAATACACAGTTGAAGTGAAAAACAGGTTTAAGGACTTAGATTTGGTGGATAGAGTGCCTGAAGAACTGTGGATGGAGGCTCGTAACATTATACAGAAGGCAGCAACGAAAACCATCCCAATGAAAAAGAAATGCAAGAAAGCAAAGTGGCTGTCCAATGAGGCCTTAAAAATAGCGGGGCAGAGAAGGCAAGCAAAATGCGAGGGAGAACTATACCAGAAAGATACAGAGGTCTCATACACCCCAGGTAGTGTGGTTGCTGACCTTGAGCCAGACATCCTGGAGAGTGAAGTCAAATGGGCCTTAGAAAGCCTTGCTAACAACAAGGCCAGTGGAAGTGATGATATTCCAGCTGAACTATTTAAAATCCTAAAAGATGATGCTGTTAAGGTGCTACACTCAATATGCCAACAGGTTTGGAAAACTCAGCAGTGGCCAGAGGATTGGAGAAGATCAGTTTACATCCCAATTCCAAAGAAGGGCAGTGCCAAAGAATGCTCTAACTACCGCACAATTGCACTCATTTCACACGCTAGCAAGGTTATGCTTAAAATTCTACAAGGCAGGCTTAAGCAGTACGTGAACCGAGAACTCCCAGAAGTGCAAGCTGGATTTCGAAGGGGCAGAGGAACCAGAGACCAAATTGCAAACATGCGCTGGATTATGGAGAAAGCTAGAGAGTTCCAGAAAAACATCTACTTCTGCTTCATTGACTACGCAAAAGCATTTGACTGTGTCGACCACAGCAAACTATGGAAAGTTCTTAAAGAAATGGGAGTGCTGGATCACCTCATCTGTCTCCTGAGAATCTCTATTTGGGACAAGAAGCTACAGTTAGAACTGGATATGGAATAACTGATTGGTTCAAAATTGGGAAAGGAGTACGACAAGGCTGTATATGTCTCCCTGCTTATTTAACTTATATGCAGAATTCATCATGCGAAAGGCTGGGCTGGATGAATCCCAAACCGGAATTAAGATTGCCGGAAAAAATATCAACAACCTCAGATATGCTGATGATACAACCTTGATGGCAGAAAGTGAGGAGGAATTGAAGAACCTTTTAATGAGGGGTGAAAGAGGAAAGCGCAAATATGGTCTGAAGCTCAACATCAAAAAAACTAAGATCATGGCCACTGGTCCCATCACCTCCTGGCAAATAGAAGGGGAAGAAATGGAGGCAGTGAGAGATTTCACTTTCTTGGGTTCCATGATCACTGCAGATGGTGACAGCAGTCACGAAATTAGAAGACGCCTGCTTTTGGGAGAAAAGCAATGACAAACCTAGACAGCATCTTAAAAAGCAAAGACATCACCTTGCCAACAAAGGTCCGTATAGTTAAAGCTATGGTTTTCCCAGTAGTAATGTACGGAAGTGAGAGCTGGACCGTCAAGAAGGCTGATCGCCGAAGAATTGATGCTTTTGAATTATGGTGCTGGAGGAGACTCTTGAGAGTCCCATGGACTGCAAGAAGATCAAACCTATCCATTCTCAAGGAAATCGGCCCTGAGTGCTCACTGGAAGGACAGATCCTGAGGCTGAGGCTCCAGTACTTTGGCCACCTCATGAGAAGAGAAGACTCCCTGGAAAAGACCCTGATGTTGGGAAAGATGGAGGGAACGAGGAGAAGGGGACGACAGAGGATGAGATGGTTGGACAGTGTTCTCGAAGCTACTAACATGAGTTTGGCCAAACTGGGGAGGCAGTGAATGATAGGCGTGCCTGGCGTGCTCTGGTCCATGGGGTCACGAAGAGTCGGACACGACTGAACGACTGAACAACAACAACAATTTACATGGCAATGGTTAGATGCAAGAAAAATAATCTATAGTCTCTGTTGGAGGTTGTAAGTTTAGTATGTGGGATGAAGTTTGACATTTTGGTCTGAAGAGATGGAGCATAAATAGAGATGATTGTTGGGTGCCATTAATAATGTCAACTGTTATTTTGTTTTTGTTTAACCAGGGCAGGGGGAGAATGTACATTATCTTTCTGCCTCAGATACCATCATGTCGTGGGCTAACCTTAAAAACTCAAGAGGCATGTGAAACTAATCTCAAGTGGGGAATATCCAGACTCAAGCCTTCACTCAGCTGTGAAGCTGACTAGATGGTCCAGGGCCAGTCACTTGCTTTTAGCCTAAACTACTTCATAGAACTGCTGAGAGAAGGGGAGAGAAGTCAGATAAAAATGTAATGAAACAAACAAACAAACAAAAATATTAAAATGAAATAAATGGAAGGAAGCTTTAAAAGAAACGCCCCCTCAAAAAGGTGTGAGAAAGGATGGAAAATGTGTGATGCTTCAGGTGTTTTATGCAGAGATAGCTAAAGGCTGTTTGAACCAGCCTGCACCGACATAAGTGAAATATTAACTTACATGCCAGTGGACTGGTTTGATTAATTTCATATATCATCAGTGATAGCTTGGTCTATATAATCATGTTTTGCTGTTTCTCTTTCACACAGAAAGTCATATCCTTGAGGATGTAAACAAATGCATCATTGCCCTAAGAGAACAGGATGCCGATGATTTAGATCGTGCAGCTGGTGCCATCCGGGGCGTGTGGCTAGAGTGGCACATATTGTTTCTGGTGAGATGGACAGTTACGAGGCAGGGGCCTACACTGAAGGAGTGATGCGAAATGTGCAGTATCTTACAAATGCTGGTATGTATCCATTCTATCCTAGGTTTTGATTTGCATTGAATTTTTGTAGAGAAAAGCCAAACACCAGCAACTGAAGGGTTTTTTTGTTTGTTTTTTTAAGGGTAAGGTCCATCTATATGAAGATAACAGCCCAAATTTATTTAACTTTTGTCCTGCCAGAGCTTAGTTTTCCTCCTTATAACACCCAGATTTTTACATTCTGGAGTGCGGGGCATGTTCTTCTTTGTATAGACCTAGCTATTGTAATGGAAAGAAGTGTCTCTGTTACAGTTCCAATGAAGGTAATGCTTTGGATGCTTGACCCATAATTTGACCTGTCAATTTAGCAAGTCCTTTTGGAGTGTGGCGCTACTGCCTGCTTCTGCACAGTGAACTTCCATAGCTGGGTTGCTTAGGGTAGATGTTATGGCCTGCTACTGCTGCCTCAGCATAGAATCAAGTTACCGGAGTACATGAGTATTGTGACATTAGAGCGGTTCCTTGGGCAACCCTGCAAAGTAGGCTCGTAGTCCTGCGGAACCCATCCTAGACCTTTCTTTCGGCTGCTACCACCTGTGTTTGGGTCACATAGGGCAAGGGAGCACGATTCCTACTGCAAGAATTTTGTATTCAAATATGCATATTCTCCCAAAATACACATTCCTAAATGTGTTTTTTTAAAAAAGAAATATTCAATTTGAATACCTTTTGTGCAAAGAATTGCTTAGATTTGGAAAAGTGTGAAATCCAAAGCATGACTATATTCCAGTCCAGATATTAGTTTGGGAGGTGTGGATCTGAACAGCTCATATCAGAATTAACAAAAAACTAATTCCTGAAGCATCCCCAGTTGCTTCTCTTTCTCCCCATTCCTCCCTCTATTCATTCTTCTGTGACACTCCTCAGGAAGGAATAGGTGAGAAATATTGTGGCACAACACAGTTTTCTCATTATTTCTTGAATGGAATGACTGGAAATGATAGAAAAAGCTCCGCTTTTGTGTAAACTTCAACCCTTCCTCATTGTAACTTGGTTCAAAGTCACTTTGAATTGGCACTGACTGCTGTTCCATTGCACATCTATGACAGTAATGTACCAGAGTCTAAATCCATATATAGCAAAAGGCAGTCATAAATAATAGGCTTTTGTTTGCTAAAAAATTGGCATACTTCACTAGTGTGTTACATACTGAGTTTTTAACATCTGAATCCAGCACCCTTAAATTATTCAACTAAAATTCATAAGAAACAACATTGTTGTAAATGGTTCGTGACTTTTGGACCATATGTTGTAAATAAATACGAAATCCTAAAAGATACCCCACCCAAGGAAAAGCATACTGAAAGCAAAATACAACTGGCTCTAAAAAGCTAGATCCAGCAAGCAACGATACAGCTAGTTTTTCCATGCAGAAACTAATCAAATATTTAGAAGCAGTTTGTCCAGATGTGCATCATTGAATCCATTTCTTTTCCAAGACTGTCTACATTTTGCTGTTACATCAGCAGCTTCTGCCTCACAGGTGGTTACCCTCTTCAGCCAGAGATCATTGCCTTATTGCAACCACTCTGAAAATTGTTCCTTAGGGGCTAATAGTAGCGCTGGGGAAAGATGTAGAATGAAAGGTTTTAATAAGAGCTCCCTGAGTACCATGGCCCCTATCTGGGTTGAGGGCCCCAGTAGTGGTTTTTGCTAATCAAGAATAGTGCCTGGTACTCTAAGTGTCATTGCACCATAGAGTTGCATAATGGCAGCACAATATTGGCAGTTATATTTTCCTTTCCATATCATGAAATGCAGTAGCTGCAAAGACAGCAACTAAACACCAAATTCGATGTTGGGGGATCGTTACAAATGGCAGTGGAAATAAAACTGCCAATATTGTAATGCTATTATACAGCTGTGTATTCTGTGTAAAGTTCTGGTTCCCCCATCTCAAAAAGGATATTGTAGATCTGCAAAAAATGTATAACCAAATGTTCACACGACTGGGGCAACTCCCCTAAGAAGAAAGGGTTTGGGTTCTTAGTTTAGAAAGAAAAAAGGTGAGGGGCCATACTTGATAAGAGATTAAATAAAAATAAATAAATAAATAAATAAATGGTGTGGACAAAGTGGATAGAAATACTTCTCCCATTCCAATATCTAGATCCCAGTGTCATCCACTGAAGCTGAAATGTGGGAGCATATATACTGTATTGACCATTCTCGGCCTTCCACTACATGGCATTTGCATTGTCTTGCACTATCATTTTTTTGAGAGAAGAGCAACAACATGGGAAAGGAAGGGCATTCTTGAACTGTGCAGTATCTGAAAATGTAACATAATCTACTGTTAGAAGGCCCTTTTTAAATTTTACTGCCTGTCAGAAAATACAGCAGATAAAGATTAAGGAACAATTTGCGCTCTGATGACTGAATAAAGAGACAAACACACAGGCTGGGGTTGAAGTGGGCCACTTTTATTCAGTGAACATAATGAGATCAGCAGAGGGAGTTAGCTATAAAGGGAGAACTAACTTGAACTACAACTGTAACCATTGGGCAACACACCCCTGCCTGTGGAAAACAGACATGGCTATCTAGCTTACCCCCTTTCCCAAGCCATACCTTGGAGGTGAGAAGAGTTTGCTGCCTCACCATCCCCTGGGACTGCATAGCTCCAGCTGGATGAGTCAGCTTGACCTCATAAGTGGCCCGTATCCCTGAGCAGAGAGTAAACTATATTACAGTGGTTCCAATCCCACCTTTGGGACTGAGTAGCATTGGAAGAGTGCCTTTCAGCCCTCTGCAGCTATGTTATAGGATTGTCATGAACTGGCAGAACTACGAGGGGGAAGAAGAGGATCCCGGCGAGGGGTGTAGCCACGACTGGGACACACTGGGGCAAGCTGGGGATGGGAAGGGGGAGGTTGGTGTAGGAAGTACTCACAGGGGGACAGAGGATGATGAGGGGAGGGGGGTCAGAGCACAGGACCCAGGGCCAGAGGGGTCCCTGTCTCCATGAACACGGTGGGCTCTGAGGTGTAGGAAGCAACTCCAGGAGGCAGAGGCAGGCAAGGGCCCACAGCCCAGCTCTAGGTGGCCAGGGGGCCTCATTAGCTCTGGAAGGAGGGTTGTGATTCCTCAACTGTCTGGAGTAGGCTTGGAGCAGGTGAGGGTCACCTGCCTCGTCAAGCCCAGATGCTGCAATCAGCAGGCAAAGTACAAAAGGGAATCAGAGCTGAGGTGCTGTGTCTGCTCAGCTGCCCATGTGGAAGGATCTCAGCTTGGATGCTGCAGGGTCTCTGTGGGACTGTTCTTTGGTTTTTGACTTTGGACATGTGGATTGGCCCTGGACTGGGAACTTGGCATACTGACTTGCTGCCAGGTAGGCCAGGGGTTCAGGACAGGGGTGATGCTGGGGGCTGTTTATCTCCACTGCTCTTTAATATCTACATGAAGCCATTGGAAGTGGTCAGTGGGTGTTTGATTTTACTCTTTTATCTTTTGCAAACCAGTTTGAGGGTTTTCTTTTTAACAGTCAAGCGGTGTATGAAATAAATAAATGAGCCACCATTTGGTATTACTTATTTATCATAGTTTGTATTGCTAACTTCTAGTTTGATTTTGGTCCATTGTGTGTTCTACACAGAAGATTCAAATTCCTGAGTATCTTGAGATGTATAAATATGCCAATTAACTTAGTGCAAACTTCATGCTTATTTGTAGGCTCAACATCTGAGTCGAAGCACACTGATTTATTTTAAAGGAAAAGCTTACTTTAATAGCCCTTGAATTGCAAATCATCCATAACCATTGATCTGAAGAGTCACAAATTTGCTGTAAATACAGCTCCCCATTAAAGTTAGAGAAAGGCTCAACTGAATGACTGTGGATAAGAAACGATGTGTCCTCAGAGGCAGGGCAGAAGTTTCACCTACAGGGCTGAGTGGTGATTTAATAGGTTTATAGATAAATCCTGTATATATTGTCCCTTAATCCTGCTGAGTTTAGAGAAGAAAATATTTTCTGTGTTCTCAGTTTCTGAATTTGACAGTCATTCTGCCCAATCCTGTGCATGTTTCCTCAGAAGTAAGGCCTTTGTGATCACTGGACTTAACTCTAAGTGAGGGTAAACAGGATTACAGCCTGATGGTGCTGTGATGATGCATGGAGCTAAATGGGGCTTACCTTTGAGTAGGAGTGTATAGGATTGCACTGCAAAGAGCCTAGTCAATTTTGTTTTTTCCTTGTGCTGAGAATTATTTGTTGGCTAGGGCAAGGAAAGCTCCATGACAATAAATGGAATTAAATTACCTGCCTTAACAAAGCATGTCTGCCTTTTCCGTTGCCTCCATAAAGCTTGCCTACCTCTGAAAAAAAGTTTTACTGAGCATGTAGTCATTTCAATTTTTAATACTCTGTGGCATTCATGCCTAACATATTATTAAATCTGCAATATATTACATTAGTTGATCACTTTTTCTGACATAATTATTATTGGTGGAATACTCTGTCCAACGAGGCTAGGGCCCTGCGGGACCTGACCTCCTTCTGCAGATCCCAAGTTGTTCCAGGCAAATATTAACAAGAGGACCTTCGACATATCCTGGTAGCTGATCAGCAGCTAATGCAGTTCTCTCCACATAGGTATAATAGGTGTGCATACAGGTGCTCTACTCAACAACCTGACTGCAACATTCAGCACCAACTGCAGCTTCCAGATCAGTCCTAAGTAAAACCTCACATAGAGTATTACAGTAGTCCAATTATGAAGCTACCAATGCATGAATCACTGTAGCTAAGCTATCCCTGTCCAGGAAAGGGCATAGTTGGCAACCTAAGCTGATGAATGCTGGCCCTCGTCCAGCCCGCTACTGCATCCAGGCACTGATTTAAAACACAGCATAAAACATAAACTGGTTATGGTCAAGAGATGGCCTTGGATACTTTGTTTTCCTGACCAGGTAATACATTTATATTAGATTATACTGTTTTTTAATATATATTTATTGATTTTCCATGTTTAACAATATTAAACATATCACCTTCTACAATTTTAGCTCTGCCGAGCTTTTGACTTCCCTCCGTTCCATCATCTGGTTTTTATAAAACACAACTTAAATTCGCACATTTGTACCATCTAAATTCTACATTTATCTTAAATTTTTAAAACCTTAAAGCACAAGTAGAAAATTTCTTCTTTTTAAACATTGTGAGCTTTATCGCAGTCCAGCTAGTGTCTTTATATGTTTACAATGATTGTCTATGTATTGAACAAATTTACTCCATTCTCCCTGGAACACTTGGTCGCTCTGGTTTCAGGTTTTCCCCATCAGCTTTGCCAATTCCACATAGTCCATCATGTTGGCTGCCATTCATCTACCGTCAATTCTTGCTGCTTCTACTTCTGGGCTAATAAAATTCTAGCTGTAGTGGTATACATAAAAAATTTCTGGTCAACTTTTAATATTTCTGCTCCTGTCATCCCCAACAGGAATGCTTCTGTTTTTTTGGGAAAGTATATCTAAACATTTTTAAAAAACATTATAAATAATATATTATACTGTTGAATGCCACTACAATCTCTGAGTAGTGTGAGATTCCAAGGGTTCTAGATGCACTTACCAAGGGTCTGTGCTTTCTTTTGGGAAAGATGCATAGGGGCGACTGTGGTGTCTTCATGATATATGGTTTATTTACACATATTTACAACCTGAGCCTACGATTGAAAAGTTCAAAGCACAATCACCCAAAGAGGGTATTGCTTCTCCCATAGCTGCAGTCTTGGATCCAAACAGACATCAAATGTACTCTCAAAATGTTGCTCTGTCCCTCCTACTTCCTGCTTTACTTCTAGGTCATATTACTCTAAGTTCTGGCTCTATCTGCGGAGGGAAAGGGGCCCTACTCTTTTGGCATCTCACACTGAGTTCCTTTGATTGTTTGTTGTCTTAATGGCCCATTCCCCAGGCTATTGCCTCAACCCAGGAATCTTAGCCTAGCTTTTGTTTATTCCAGGGATTAGATGTGTCTAGCACACAACTTAATACACGTTGGTCTAGCACCTAGTTTCAACACCCCCAAGCCTTAATTAAATTCTAACACTTACTGGACTCGGAAATTTAAGTGAGTCTGGCACCAACAAACACAACAATACAAATACAGTGTTAGGAGATGACCAGGTTAGAGCAAGTGAAAAGACAATCTTCTGCTTTTGGAATGATTGAGTGAATACTCCAATGTTTGTTGGATTAACCCTTTCACCCCCCCCTTCTACCTGCTGCATTAGCTGCTATAAGAATGTAAAAACAAAATATGACTTCAAATACAGTCAGTACCTGGGATCTTCAGGACACCAGGAATTTATATTCACACTTCAGAGTAGTAGGCCATCCTTGTATCACATCTACTACTCTGGACCCTTTAGAGCTTGCAACTCTGAAAGGTCACACAGAAACATGGCAGAAATGGGTACAAGAAAAAAGAAGTTTCACCTTCCGATTTATTACTAGCAAACAGCATTATGACTTTGTAGTATATTACATCATTAAAGAGGTACTATTTTCTAGTGAAAAATTTGACCAAATGTTTCCCGTGTTATTCATCCAGACCTTGGTATGCTACTCTTCCTTTATAAGCCAAACATTTCCCCTTTAAGATGGAAGGGAGTATTTATAGCTGAAGCTTCATAATACTTAGTCCCTATTTCATCCTCTATTCCTAAATTTTAAGCCACATTTTCAAAAGCACACATACATACCGTACATGTATATATTGGGATGAGTGACATGGACTTCCTGCTGTAATTATATTTGGAGACCCAGTCAGATTATAATTAACATAGTTCTTCCTTCTCATATTTTCACAATAGTGCCTATCTATCAAATTTCTATTTCCAGAGGCCAACACAGGCCCCATGATTTTATTGCATATTATACTCTACAGCAAAGGTCATGCTGAGACCATTAGTTTAAAATGATTGTAGAATCAGTGGACAAAGATTCGCTCCCTAATCTATACAGTCTTTTACCTCTGTTGTGCAGAAACCTAGTCTGTGCCAGAACTGATGGTTGTACTTCTTTTTAATGTATTTTATCTAATTTGATGTGTATCCTTCCCTGTTCCCGGGACTCGGGAGGATTATATAACTTTATTTACATCCTTTGAGCAGCCTGGACCATGTAGCAGAAAGGATGGGAAATGTTGATTTTCCCCATCCCCACTAATTTCAATTGCAGACCTTTTAAGTGGATTAAATGCATATGTCCTCAACTGTTCTCTAAGTAACTTTTAAGCAGTCAAAGAATACAAAGCACCAGACAGTGAAGGTGAAGCCTGTTGGTTGGTTGGGAAGATGGGCAGAGGGTGAACTTACTTGACACTTTGTACTCCAGAAGAGATACTTTATATTCAAAATGATTATTATATCCCACATAAATTTAGTTAAACATAAGGAGAGCCTGCTGGTTCAGGCCAGTGGGCTATTTAGTCTAGCATTCTGTTCTCACAGTGGCCAACCTGTGGGAAACCAGCAAGCAGGATTCAAGCACTCTCTGCAACTGTGGTTTCCAGCAACTATTATTCAGAAGCATTGCTGCCTCCAACTGTGAAAGCAGAGTAATAGTCATCATGGCCAGTAGCCCTCCCTCCATCCATTTTTCTAATCCTCTTTTAAAGCCATCCAAGGTGAGCATCACTGTCTCCTGTTGGAACAAGTTCCGTCATTTATGTACTGCATAAAGAAGTACTTTGTCTTATCTGTCCTGAATCTTCCAACATTCAGTTTCTTTGGGTGTCCACAAGTTATATATTTGTTTGTGGGGGGGGGGGTACACAGCCGTGTAAAGAAAGGGTTTTAAGTGGTGTGTAAATTAATAAGTGGATGCAGGTGGCACTGTGCGTTAAACCACAGAGCCTAGGGCTTGCTGATCAGAAGGTTGGCGGTTCGAATCCCTGCGACGGGGTGAGCTCCCGTTGCTCGGTCCCTGCTCCTGCCAACCTAGCAGTTCGAAAACATATCAAGTGCAAGTAGATAAATAGGGACTGCTCCGGCGGGAAGGTAAACAGCTAAACAGCGTTTCCGTGCGCTGCTCTGGTTCACCAGAAGCAGCTTAGTCATGTCAGCCACATGACCCGGAAGCTGTACGCCGCCTCCCTCTGCCAGTAACGCGAGATGAGCGCCGCAACCCCAGAGTCGGACACGACTGGACCTAATGGTCAGGGGTCCCTTTACCTTTAAATTAATAAGCAATAAATTCTCATGAATTTTATAAATCAACATTTTAGTTCATATTTCTCCAAATGTGTATTTTTTGTACTCATTATTTGGCTGGGGAACTGCATTTCAAAGATGTGTAGAAGTGTGAATTTTGAAGGGTGCTTGTGTTTCTGTTCTTGTACTGTTTTGGAAAGTGTGAAGTAGGGAATTTTGCCTTTAAATGTAAACTGAATTCTCCCCTAGCTGCAATTATAATCAACCTTACTAGGGAGTAAATTCCATTGGGACTTACTTCTGAGTAAACATGCTTAGAGGTCTATTTTACCAGTTACTTCTGTTCTAGTCAGTATGCTTACTTTACATACATTGAAGCTTTAATTGAATGATCCCAGTCATTCAGTTTACATGATAATGTTAATTTGTAAGATGCCACAAGATTATATGTTGGCTGTATTGTCTAATACATCTACCACTTAGGAAGTTGTTATGCTTGAACTGTTGGTAATGCTGCATTATACTAACTTGAGCCTAAGCACATTGAGAAGAGTGAGACTTGCTCTTAGGATAGTATAGGATTGAGCTGTAAGACTGTTTTTCCTTACCCATTCTGAAATAAAGTCAGATAAATTAGGTCAGCAGCAACACAATCTTTCCCCAGTAGTTTTCTTGTTCTGAATTGCTTCCCTGTAGTGTTTTAAATTCATCCCAGTTGAGTCAAGCCTGGGCACTAGCCTAATAGTAGCAGTTGTTAGGAAATAGCTAGTGCTATATAGATTGAGACTGTTGACTGTTGAGACTGACTGGGGAAAAGAAATCAGAATATGATGTTTAATTGGGGAAGTAGGGCAGGTTTTTAGAAAACAAACTTGAGTGCTAGAAGAAAATACAACTTTGTGCTGATTTAACAACTGAATAATTTCTCTTGAGTTATTTCTCTCCCTTGAGTTCAATTTCTATAATGCACTCTGAGACAATAAAAGCCTCCAAATTATAGCGAGAACAACTAAGTTCAGCATCATACAAGTAACACAGAAGGTGAGGATCACTGTAATCTACCTATATACCATATAACATAAGGAAAAGCCCAAAAATGTACTGAAGAACTCAATTAAGAGAGGAAGTGATGCTTGCTTTTGTGAAGAGGTCCTCTAAATATCTCCACGTGTACATTTTGCACGGTCTTGAAACAGCATCAAGGGTTGCACTCAATGTAGTGCTACATTTAAGTCACTTAACGATATACTCATCCCACTAGTGAACTGTTTTGTGCCAGTGGAGCATTGTTGTACAAGAGAATGCATAAGCAGATTTCTGGTAACTTTATGAGATCAACTGTTGCATTGGACTGTTCTGTTGCTGAACATTCAAGCACATGTCTGCTACCACAAGAGCCCTTATCCTACCAGAGAACATTGGACACAGAACCATATGTCTGGCTTCCACAAACCCATCAAGAACGTACAAAATCCACTTCACTTTATAGCAACTCCACCCCCCTTACTGCCAGTGAGGGCAGATGGTAATGGCAGCCTCACAGAGGCTGGACTTTTCTGTTCTGAATCGGCAGTTATTGTTTTCCTCCCCACTGTATCACTTTTTTTGGAATGAGAAATATGACAGAGGGCAATAAATCCTTTATTTCTCTTCTAAAACTGGGAGCAGTATTAATGAAAATTGCACTGCAATTTAGAACAAATTGAAATGAATTAGTTATATGAACAATGTCTAGCATCTCGCCAGACTTAGACAATTGTAAAGAATCCGTTCTAAGAACTGAACAGAAAGGGGAATAAAGCCTGGGTTTCAATTGCCAGAGCTTGGGAAGCTGTCAAATTGGTGACATTTCTTTGTAATAAAATTATAAGCAAAATCCCACATGGATATAAACTGGTGCATGATATAAAACCAAGACAGGAGAAGTTATTTAATCACCTTTTGAAGGCTGAAGGAAACTCACATTTGATAAGCTGTACCTCATTTTTAAAAGGGCATCACAGAAATAAATACTATTCAATGCAAGGCAGCCACCTTGCCATGGCACTTAAGGTTCTTCAAGTCTTCATAAAGGTTAGTTGTTGTGATCTTTGGGAAATTAGGATGGTGCCCAGAAGGAAAGCAACGAGGAAGAATAGCATCATTGCCACACCTACTATAGCTGCAAATACAAGAACAAAGGCAAATTCTAGGAAGAAAAGTCTTGTTAACTACATTGTAGCTTTCACCACAATTGTACGTATAGGCATTTCTGCTGCCAGTAATGGTCTCCTTTAGAACGTTATGCCTTGAGTATGTGCAAGGTATTACCAGTCAGTGCTTTGAATCATTTTGATTGCTCTAACTAGAATTTAAGAATTCTAGGGCTGGTCCAAGTCATTGTGCTGCTCCAGGTTGATGTTTTCAGCTAACTAAGATGCATCTGTTAAAATATTTTGGAACCCGAGGCAGAAAGTCCAGAAGAATGTCTCTCCCAGTCTGGAAGGAAAAATGTAGTAACAATCAAACAACTAATAATTTGTTTCCCTTTTATGATACGAAAAATCAACTGCCTGTGGAGGTCACTTCCCTCTGCCTAATCATACGACCAGTCCTGGAGGACAGACACCTTCCTGGCTTTTTACTCCTACCACAGTGACTTAGGCAGCAGCAGTTGGGGTGTATGTGTCACACGTCAGTTTCCTTCCTGTAGACCTCTCCATACTCATCACCTGATTGGCACCATCACCTATGAATGTTCCACTTCCATGTGTAATGAATGAGGGTGTGGCTGAGAGGCAGCAATTTCCATCCCATCCTGTATTCCCTGCAATCAGTGCTGTATCCATTCTGCTATAGTTTAGCTTCCACTAAGATCTGGGTTATTCATCTCGCTATGCAAATAACATAACTTAAAACATAAATAGAATTCAGGTCCAGAGACTAACAGGAACTGCAAGAATCACACAGGATTTAGCCTCTACAAGGAACAGTATAAATATGAGCTTCCTTACTGTTACCAGAGCATAAAGAATTATGAGTTCCACAGGGTAGCATACTGAGATGGTGGCATTACATCGTTAGTTTCCTTATTCACATAAATTCCACAATCAAACCATTCTGATCCAGAAACTCTCCGTCTTTCTATCACTTTCTGAAAGAAATACATTTTTTTCTTGTTTTATCTTTCTTCAACAGCCTTCTCCTACCACATGACCATGGAAACTTACATATGTATCCCTGATGCATAATTCATAAGGAATTGCTTTCTCTGAATCAGAGTTCATAGTTTGTGTGTTAAAAAAATTATAATGGCTTTTAGAGGGTAAGAGCAGTGGGAGGACAATGTGTGAGCCTGGAGTTTGGGATAGTCTATTTAAAAATGCAATTGCATTTTCTGCTTAATTAGGTGCTTAACTCCATGATTAAAGTAAGTGTATGTAATATTTAATACTTATTAGTTGTTGGAAAGTATTCACTTTGTGAGTCCTTTGTTTCCTCTTTTCTAGCAAATAAACTATTATAAGGCAATTGCTTTCAAGAATGTTACATAATTCTACCTTCCGTAAGTTCATGTAGTAATCTTGCCAGCTGTGATTTAGTGAGGCCAGGGTTATTGTGAGCCTTTGGAGAAATTACTAGGAAGAAATACTGCCAACATATCAAATGAGAGTATTTTAATTTTTATATTTGCAAATACAGAAGCCAAAATAATCAATGGGCGAGAAAATGCCCTGAATCATTTTCACCCACATGCTATACTAGGGAGTTGAAGTTTGATAGCTCAGTTGATAGAGCATGAGACACTTAGACTTGGTACTGACAGTTGAAGAACCTTTAGAAAGCGCAAACGCAGTATTAGAGGAGATGGAAGAATTTGGTCAATTCGCAGGATTTAAACTTAATAGGAAAAAGACTAAATCTTGGTTAAGAATATGAAAAATGGAGAATCACAGGAACTGCAACAAAAAATACAAATTGAAGTGGCAAAGAAAGTTAAATATTTGGGAATATGGATAACACCAAAGAGCATTAATCTGTATCAAGACAACTATGAATTAACATGGAATAAAATTAAGAGAGACCTGGAAGTGTGGGAAAGGATGAAACTTTCTTTATTGGGAAGAATTTCAGCGGTAAAAATGAGCGTGCTACCGAGAATGCTATTCTTGTTTCAAACAATACCAATAATAAAAGGGACAGCTGTTTTCAGAGAATGGCAAAAGAAACTTTCAAGATTTATCTGGCAGGGGAAAAAACCCCGAATAAGATTTAAATTATTGACAGATAGTAAGGAAAGAGGTTTTTCCTTACCGGATTTGAAGCTATACTATGAAGCAGCTTGTCTATGTTGGATAAAGGAATGGATAAATTTGAAGAAACCAGATCTTTTAGACCTGGAAGGACATGATAACAGATTCGGATGGCACGCATACCTTTGGCAAGAAAAGATAAAGGTACACAGAAGTTTTGGAAACCACATTTTCCGGAAGTCGCTCTATGAAGTATGGGACAGATATAAAAACCTGTTGGAAAGGAAAACACCATGGTGGTTATCCCCAATTGAAATAATTAGTTTGAAAAAGACAAATATGAGTCAGAAATGGATAACTTATGAGACACTGCTTAAGAAAGAAGGTAACAAATGGAAATTAAAACCATATGAGGAAGTGAAAGAACACGTTAATAATTGGTTGCAGTACCATCAAATTAATGAAATGTTTAAAAGCGATATGAAAAAGACGGGATTTAGCGAGACAAAATCAAAGTTTGAAGTTGAAGTACTTAACAATGACTTTAAAGTACTTGCTAAGATGTACAAATGCTGTTGGAATGGAACTTAAAAGATGAAGAAGTGAAATCGGTGATGATTCATTGGGCAAAAGATATTGGACATAACATTATGCTAGAAGACTGGGAAAAACTTTGGAGGGAAGGAATGAAATTTACGGCATGTACGTCAATAAAAGAAAATTTATTGAAAATGATGTATAGATGGCATATTACCCCAGTTAAACTAGCTAAGATGTATAAGTCAGAATAAGTGTTGGAAATGTAAACAAAATGTCGGCACCTTTTTTCACATGTGGTGGGATTGTAAAAAGGTGAGAGTGTATTGGGATATGATATATCATGAGTTAAGAAAAATGTTGAGATATAATTTTGTTAAGAAACCCGAAGCATTTTTGTTAGGTATTGTAGGTACAGACATTGAAAAAAAGGACATTAGACTTTTCCAATACGCAACGGCAGCAGCTAGAATTCTTCTAGCACAAAAATGGAAACAAGAAGAATTACCGACGAAAGAGGAATGGACAGTAAAATTGACTGAATACGCAGAAATGGACAAACTAACGGGAAGAATCCGAGAGCAGCGGGACCAGAAATTCATCAAAGACTGGTTAAAGTTTACGAACTATTTGAAAGACAATTTACATTTGAATACGTTAATAGGATTTCAAGAAGTTTTGTAGTGAATGTGTAGAACTATTATTGTAAGTAGGATAGTAAAGTAAGGGAAATTCTTTTTTTTGAAAATGTAAGCAATGGTTGATTAAAGAAGTATAATATCAAGTTAAAAATTAGAAAACCACTTGAAGGGACTGACGGAAGTCACGGCTTGGTAGCCAAATGGAAAATATATGAAAATGTTTGTTAAGGATTTTTGTAGTATTTTAGTGTAAAAATAATAAAAATTATATATATATAAAAAAAAAGAGCATGAGACACTTAATCTCAGGGGTGTGGGTTTGAGCCCCACATTGGGCAAAATATTTCTGTATTGCAGGGGGTTGGACTAGAGGATCCACATAGTCCCTTCCAATTCCACAATTCTATTATTCTCCAAGTGTGAAATC
Source organism: Lacerta agilis (assembly GCF_009819535.1). Classification (NCBI taxonomy): domain Eukaryota; kingdom Metazoa; phylum Chordata; class Lepidosauria; order Squamata; family Lacertidae; genus Lacerta; species Lacerta agilis. Next base: position 25,245,455 of record NC_046316.1, on the reverse strand, counting down.
TTAGGTCAGGATGAACTTAAGGTAAACACTCCAAGGAAGCCTCCTGATAAGAATTTATAGCTTCCCAATTTGGGGATGGATACTTCATACGGAGGGGCAGCTCAGTTCAGCTGAGAGTATGGGTTGGTTATAGAATCATAGAGCTGGAAGAGGACCCCATGGATCATCTTGTCCAACCCCTACAATGCAGGATTCTCGGCTAAAGCATCCATGATAGATGGCCATCCAACCTCTGTTTAAAAACGTCCAAGGAAGGAGAGTCCACCACCTTTCGTGGGAGTCTGTTCCACTGCTGAACAGCTCTTACTGTCAGAAAGCTTTTTCCGAACGTTTAGTTGGAATCTCCTTGCTTGTAACTTGAAGCCATTGGTTTGAGCCCTACCCTCCAGAGCAGGAAAAAAACAAGCATGCTCCCTCTTCCATGTGACAGCCCTTAAGATATTTGAAGATGGCTATCACATCTCCTTTCAGGCTCCTCTTTTCCAGGCTAAAGATACCCAGCTCCTTCAAGCGTTCCTCATAAGGCTATTTCCAGACCCTTAATCATCTTGGTTGCCCTCCTCTGCATGTGTTCCAGTTTGTCAACATCTATTTTAAATTGTGGTGCCCAGTACTGGACACAGAACTCCAACTGTGGTCTGACCAAGGCAGAATACAGTGGTACTATTACTTCTCTTGATCTGGACACTATACTTTTGTTGATGCAGCCTAGATATAGTATTTCCATGAGATACTGTTTCTATGACCTAAACTTTTTCCTGCTTTTACATAGTGGATGTAGTGGTATTGTATCAATAGCGTCATATACAGCCTTCCTCACCAGATGAAGCTGCCACATTTCCCAGTGGGGCTTCCAAGAAACAAGTGGGACCTTCAACAAAATGTTGCAGTGTTGGAAGGCTCTTCTTTAGTGTTCCAACAAACTAACTATACCTTTTCCCATTTCAATCTCTCTGGGCCTCTAAGGATTGGCAGTAGGACTGCTTAGCCACATCCACCAGCCATTAAATGGAGGCTGGTTTAGGTGGTTTGCTTGCCTTTTCTCTCAGGGTACAGACTGTGCCTTGTGCTGTCACAGCCTGTTTTATTTTGTTTTTTACTTAGATGGGGGGGGCAGCATTGTAGGCAGGGTAGTGCACTTCCTCGTAACAGCCTAGATATGGTTGTGTATTTAGCTCTTTGAGATACACCTATGGTTTGTGATTCTACAATCTTAGTAGTGTTAATTCACTAGAGGAAGTCACTGTAGGCTAATGCATGCAATCAGCAGATTCAAGTGATTTTTCCTGGACTGTCAGCAGCAGAGCAAGGCAGCATTTCCTGTTTCACCTCAAGCAGCGAAATAGGACATGCTGCCCCTTTCTCAGGCCGTAAGTGATGAGGGGGGACTGCATGTTATAATTTATATAATTTTTTTTAAATGTCCAGTAGCACCTTAAAAGGTAAAGGTAAAGGGACCCCTGACCATTAGGTCCAGTCGTGTCTGACTCTGGGGTTGCGACGCTCATCTCGCGTTACTAAGTTTGTTCTTGGTATGAGCTTTCATGTGCATGCACACTTTGTCAGATACTTCAGATAATGTCTCCTGATGGAAAAAGAAACTGCTCCACCCCTTCTTACATTAAAAAAATATCTCGCTTGCATGCTCTTCTCTGTGCAGCTTTGTGTTGTTGTTTCCTGGCATGGAGAATATTCAGATATGAAACTCATCATGATGACTATCTGACATGATGCAGTCCAATAAAAGTTTTGCCTTCAGTATCGCCTTGATTCTGCTTGTATAAAGTGACCCTGAGAGTCAAAGGGAAAGTTTTAAGTGGCCCTGCTCCTTCCCCCTCTCTGTATCAGGACCTCCAAGGGTCACAGGTAAGAAGGCTTAGCCACATCCCTCAACCAGAAGGCCCATAGGTGTTTTGAGCCTGTGTGCCATCTCAGCAAGAGCAAAGCCAGTCTGGCCACAGCATCTGTGGGTGAATGTACAGAATCTGGTTTTCGGAATGAACACTCTTTTCCTTTCAATTCTGCTTTTCAAATGTCAAATTTAGGGTTAGACCAGGATGCAAATCTAGAATATAAAACATTTCCATTGATTCTTTGACTTAGTTTGAATGGCTGGGAAAGGACTGTAGTTCAGTGCTAGAGCACATGTTTTACATGCAAAGTGCCCAAAGTTCAATAACTTGGCATCTCTAGCCAGGATTGGGAGAAACTTCTGTCTGGAACTCTGGAGAGCCACTGCCAGTAAGTCGAATGTGCTCCTGTCTGAAACTATTGTTGTAAATTTAAACTTTTGTAGTGTTATCAGTTTATAGAGTTAGCCTTTAGAAAGATTTGAGCAACCAACAAACCTGCTTACTACACTTCAACACAGAGTACACCTCCTATTAATTTAATAGTGGGTTCATTTTTGGTTTGAGTAATTAAAGTACAAAGTTTTGAGTTCTTTTCCTATTTTTATTAATAAACATGTACTTGTTAATATCAAAGCTTTGAAACATACTTAAAATATACAAAGAGACTTAACTATTAACTAATTTATCCTCCCTAAAGATTTTTACGATGTTAAGCTAAGCAAAGAGACACATATATTTCTTGTAGATAAGGGGTGATAGCCAATGTTAGCCATAATCAAGAGACACATTAAAAGCAATGGGCAAGTAACTAAAGTCCATTATTTTCAAAGGGTGTAACCTAAGTTGAATATCACTTAAAGTAAGATCCACATTTACTTTTGACAAGTCATTGTTGTTGTTGTTGTTCAGTCATTCAGTCGTGTCCGACTCTTCGTGACCCCATGGACCAGAGCACGCCAGCACACCTATCCTTCACTGCCTCTCGCAGTTTGGCCAAACTCATGTTAGTAGCTTCAAGAACACTGTCCAACCATCTCATCCTCTGTCGTCCCCTTCTCCTTGTGCCCTCCATCTTTCCCAACATCAGGGTCTTTTCCAGGGAGTCTTCTCTTCTCATGAGGTGGCCAAAGTACTGGAGCCTCAACTTCAGGATCTGTCCTTCTAGTGAGCACTCGGGGCTGATTTCTTTGAGAATGGATAGGTTTGATCTTCTTGCAGTCCATGGGACTCTCAAGAGTCTCCTCCAGCACCATAATTCAAAAGCATCAATTCTTCGGCGATCAGCCTTCTTTATGGTCCAGCTCTCACTTCCGTACATTACTACTGGGAAAACCATAGCTTTAACTATACGGACCTTTGTCGGCAAGGTGATGTCTTTGCTTTTTAAGATGCTGTCTAGGTTTGTCATTGCTTTTCTCCCAAGAAGCAGGCGTCTTCTAATTTCGTGACTGCTGTCACCATCTGCAGTGATCGTGGAACCCAAAAAAGTGAAATCTCTCACTGCTTCCATTTCTTCCCCTTCTATTTGCCAGGAGGTGATGGGACCAGTGGCCATGATCTTAGTTTTTTTGATGTTGAGCTTCAGACCATATTTGCGCTCTCCTCTTTCACCCTCATTAAAAGGTTCTTTAATTCCTCCTCACTTTCTGCCATCAAGGTAGTGTCATCAGCATATCTGAGGTTGTTGATATTTTTTCCGGCAATCTTAATTCCAGTTTGGGATTCATCCAGTCCAGCCTTTCGCATGATGAATTCTGCATATAAGTTAAATAAGCAGGGAGACAATATACAGCCTTGTCGTACTCCTTTCCCAATTTTGAACCAATCAGTTGTTCCATATCCAGTTCTAACTGTAGCTTCTTGTCCCACATAGAGATTTCTCAGGAGACAAATTAGGTGGTCCGGCACTCCCATTTCTTTAAGAACTTGCCATAGTTTGTTGTGGTCGACACAGTCAAAGCTTTTGCGTAGTCAATGAAGCAGAAGTAGATGTTTTTCTGGAACTCTCTAGCTTTCTCCATAATCCATCGCATGTTTGCAATTTGGTCTCTGGTTCCTCTGCCCCTTCGAAATCCAGCTTGCACTTCTGGGAGTTCTCGGTCCACATACTGCTTAAGCCTGCCTTGTAGAATTTTAAGCATAACCTTGCTAGCGTGTGAAATGAGTGCAATTGTGCGGTAGTTAGAGCATTCTTTGGCACTGCCCTTCTTTGGGATTGGGATGTAGACTGATCTTCTCCAATCCTCTGGCCACTGCTGAGTTTTCCAAACTTGCTGGCATATTGAGTGTAGCACCTTAACAGCATCATCTTTTAAAATTTTAAATAGTTCAGCTGGAATATCATCACTTCCACTGGCCTTGTTGTTAGCGAGGCTTTCTAAGGCCCATTTGACTTCACTCTCCAGGATGTCTGGCTCAAGGTCAGCAACCACATTACCTGGGGTGTATGAGACCTCCATATCTTTCTGGTATAATTCCTCTGTGTATTCTTGCCACCTCTTTGATGTCTTCTGCTTCTGTTAGGTCCTTTCCACTTTTGTCCTTAATTGTGGTAATCTTTGTACGAAATCTTCCTTTCATATCTCCAATTTTCTTGAACAAATCTCTGGTTTTTCCCATTCTGTTATTTTCCTCTATTTCTTTGCATTGCTCGTTTAGAAAGGCCCTCTTGTCTCTCCTTGCTATTCTTTGGAAATCTGCATTCAATTTCCTGTATCTTTCACGATCTCCCTCGCATTTTGCTTGCCTCTCTCCCCCGCTATTGTAAGGCCTCATTGGACAGCCACTTTGCTTTCTTGCATTTCTTTTTCATTGGGATGGTTTTCGTTGCTGTCTCCTGTATAATGTTACGAGCCTCCAACCACAGTTCTTCAGGCACTCTATCCACCAAATCTAAATCCTTAAACCTGTTCTTCACTTCAACTGTGTATTCATAAGGAATTTGATTTAGATTGTATCTTACTGGCCCAGTGGTTTTTCCTACTTTCTTCAGTTTAAGCTGGAATTTTGCTATAAGAAGCTGATGATCTGAGCCACAGTCAGCTCCAGGTCTTGTTTTTGCTGACTGTATAGAGCTTCTCCATCTTTGGCTGCAGAGAATATAATCAATCTGATTTCGATGTTGCCCATCTGGTGATGTCCATGTGTAGAGTCGTCTCTTGTGTTGTTGGAAAAGAGTGTTTGTGATGACCAGCTTGTTCTCTTGACAGAACTCTATTAGCCTTTGCCCTGCTTCATTTTGCACTCCAAGGCCAAACTTGCCAGTGTTCCTTTTATCTCTTGACTCCCTACTTTAGCATTCCAATCCCCTATAATGAGAAGAACATCCTTCTTTGGTGTCATTTCTATAAGGTGTTGTAAATCTTCATAGAATTGATCAATTTCAGTTTCTTCAGCACTGGTAGTTGGTGCATAAACTTGGATTACTGTGATGTTAAAAGGTCTGCCTTGGATTCGTATCGAGATCATTCTATCATTTTTGAAATTGCATCCCAGTACAGCTTTCGCCACTTTTGTTGACTATGAGGGCCACTCCATTTCTTTTACGGGATTCCTGCCCACAGTAGTAGATATGATAGTCATCTGAACTGAATTCGCCCATTCCCGTCCATTTTAGTTCACTGATGCCTAGGATGTCAATGTTTATTCTTGCAATCTCATTTTTTACCACATCCAGCTTTCCAAGGTTCATGGTTCTTACATTCCAGGTTCCTATGCAATACTTTTCTTTACAGCATTGGACTTTCCTTTCGCTTCCAGGCATATCAGCAACTGAGCGTCCTTTCGGCTTTGGCCCAGCCGCTTCATCAGCTCTGGATCTACTTGTACTTGTCCTCCGCTCTTCCCCAGTAGCATGTTGGACGCCTTCTGACCTGAGGGGCTCATCCAGCGTCATATCTTTTATATGCCTGTTGTCTTTGTCCATGGAGTTTTCTTGGCAGGGATACTGGAGTGGCTTGCCAGTTCCTTCTCCAGGTGGATCACGTTTGGTCCAAACTCTCCACTATGACCTGTCCATCTTGACCTGTCCATAGCTTCCCTGAGTAATTCAAGCCCCTTCGCCACGACAAGGCAGTGATCCATGAAGGGGGACAAGTCATTAGCAGGCTTTTTTAAAGCCGGAACTCAGTTCCAGCACATCTCAGGTGGTTGCCATTGCTATAATAAGTTCATAGTGAGTTCCGGCACCTCATTTTCTAGAAAAATAGCACTGGTCTTATGCACAACATCAGTACATCAACTTTATATGCCTAGCCTTATTGTTATATACATATATTGGGTGGGATTCAATTAAAGCGTCTGGACAAGAGAACATGGATTTTGATTTTAATTAATTTAATTTTAATTTTAATTCTTTATAGTGAAACAATTTCAATGTTGTCAAGATGTTTTCAATTAAGGAAATAGAATGTTGTTGTTGTTGTTGTTTTGTTTTAACCTGAAAATTCTAAATAATGAAAATGGGAAAAACAACTCACATTTATAGTTTCAGGCAGTTTATATAAGTCATATTTCCATATAAAAAGCTGGGAGAAGTTACATTTTAATGACTTAATTTCATGTGATTCTTAAATTACAGTACCTGGTATAGACCTCTAATTAGAGATAATTACTGTGTTTTACCCTCCCCATTTACTTAAGCAATAGGAGGTTCAGAGGCTACCTTTTATCATCAGTTACTGTGTGAAGGGAATGTACCAGAGACTGAGTGTACATGCAAATGTACATGCTGAACAAGGAAGTTGACAGATTGCACTAGCCAGCCAGTGTCCCCCCCCCCGCAAACTTGTCCTTTGAGCCCTTGAAGGCTTCTTCTTGAGAGTAATCTAAAACCCAGATACCTGACTAGTCCCCACCCAGATAAGTGAGATAAGTTTAGTAGCTAGTATCCACCAACTTGCTCTTTTAATCAGTTTTGCAGCATTTCATGCCCATTGAGGTTTAGCATTAAGTTACCAGAAGCCTAGAGAAAAGGTAATCTCCTTATTTAAGGGCCATAGCACTAAAGTCAATGGCTTGAGTTTAGTGTTCCTACTGAACTACTTAGATCAGAAAAGATTTGGATCTGCTACAGCTATTTTGTTCGACTTGAAAATATATGTAATGGCATAAAACATTTGGAGACGACAATGTGCAGTGATAGAGATGGCACTGCACAGGACAGCAAACTGACAAATAGAGTGTTATCTTTTAGTGTGTCTGAGCTCATTCTAGAGACTGGTTATTAATCTTAAATTTATACTCAGTTTAATATCTTCCTGGTGCCAGTCAGATGAAAATTTTCTTGGCAACTGGCAATGATGCATATTCACTGGTTTTCAGTTTAATTAAGAACCTTGGAGTTATATTTTGAGTCCTTCTGCCCTCCACACTTACTGTGAAATGTCAGCAGTCTGCCAGGAAAGGTACCTTGCCATGATTAAATTATTATTTCAGTTATTCCATTATTTCTGCAATGACTACAGTATTTTTTAAAAAACAACCACCACCACCTAGAACAACCTTTTTCACAGATTAGATTTACCCCAGGTTATTCAACCTTGCTTAACATGGTTGATTTTTTGCTAACCTATTTCCCATGGGGGGATATCGGTTTTCTGTTTCCAATTAAAAGTTCAGATATTTTAATCAGATTTCAAGGAAATTTTTAATTGCTAAGCTACCAGTTCAGGTATAGTCTGAGTTCTGGCCACACCCATGATGTCCCCTGCAGATGTAGCTGAAGAGGGTATATTTTCCTTTTTCTCTCCTAAAGATTTCTCAGGTGTTTCAACTAAGGTTGTTCACCCAAATCCAGTTCTAACTTCACTTTAGTCAAAATTCAAGTGATAATTTCAGTTACTATCAGGTACAATCTGACCACACTCAAGTTTCCCACCTCTGAGAAGCAAGGTGTCATTCAGAAAGAGGGCTGTGACAGGAATGAACTAAACCAATGTTTCTTGAAGAATTGCTAGATTTTTATATGAGGGGATGGGATGTATTTTTTACATCAGCACATGTGTGGAATGAGAGAAGCTATTGTGAGAAAGCCCTTCCAAAGGGATGACCAATTATCACTGTCAAACAATCCTGTTAAAAGTGGAAATGTCGGGAGGAATGTTAATGTGTGGTGCGTAGGCTACTCCCTGAGGAAACAGCTGTGGTTAATCTGCCACACTTTAAGGCTGACAAAATTTATATGGCATGGGAAGCTTGGATCCCTCTGGATCCAGGATTCTCACTTCAAAAGGTGGGTTGGGTTGTCCACCTGTCAGTCACTGATATATAACATCACTTAAAATTCAAGCCCGATCTGCATTCCAGATGGAACTGCCAAAATTCTGCAGTTTGTGGACTGTTGCTTTTTTCTGTGCGTGTGCAGCATGACAGAAAAGGTGACAAATTTTAAAAAGCACCATATTTTGTCTGCAAAAGAAGGATGGGCAGCGCATGTAGCGTTTCATCTATATAACCTGTGGAATAGCTAACATTTTCAAATTAATGCTGTTTGTATGGTATGCAAGAGAAGCTGAATGAGAAAGTGGCTTTTACTGGCCTGGTTTTCTTTAATCTAGTACTTCATTTAAGTGTTTTAAAAAACAAAGAGCAAAAGCAACTTTATGTGGGTTTATTAAAACAGAAACGAAAGCACCATGGGCATATTCTGAATTGGAATAATGTCTTTTCAGGCCACAGTTGAGCACTGAAAGCTGAGAACATACTGTCAAGTAACTGGGCACATGAGGATTTAAAAAAAATTTATTTAAAACTCCAGTTGAATTCTGCATTATGTGCTATGTATAACAATCATAAAGCAATGTAAAGGAGGCAGCCTTATACCAGATCAGAGTGTAGGGAACTCCCCACTTACTTGGGGGTTACGTTCCAGGCCCATGCACATGAGTGAAATCACATAAAGTTGGGAGCACCCTTTACACAGCCTCTAAACATCCTTTCTGCCATTTTCTCTTCATCCAGACCAGGGGTCAGCAACCTTCGGCTCTCCAGATGTTTCGGACTACAATTCCCACCATCCCTGACCACTGGTCCTGTTAGCTAGGGATCATGGGAGTTGTAGGCCAAAACATCTGGAGAGCCGAAGGTTGCCTATGCCTGATCCAGACCAAAAAATACTGTATCCAAAACAAGAACTGAAGCTCTGGGGCTGGTAGGAAGCTGGAGGATGCACAGGAAAGTGGCTGCTGCACTAACCTGGACACCAGCTGTTAGGTGGGGGAGGTGGAGCAGTGTAAACGAAGCCCCACAGTGCCTCTGGTCTCTTTGGGCTTCCTCTGCCCTCACTGGAGTCTCACCATTTCCAGATTGGAATTGAATTATTTATTTCCCGGCACCATGTGTATACGCAGTTGTGCATCCATGGTGTGCAATTGGGAGGGGGGCCTGTATTTGTTTATCTAGAACAGTATATTCTACTCTTGAATGGTAGCCTCCTTCAGGGTCTCAGGAAGAAAGTAACTCTTTTTCCACTGGGGATACTAAGGGCTGAACCTGAGACCTTAAGAATGCATAGCTTGAACCATGGTACCTCACCATGGGAAGATAGAAACCTCTAAGCTCAGCATATGAATGGGCAATACTTCTCACTGCCTGGAAGCACAGTAGAAAGTCAACAGCCAGGGATGGATTAATCAGATCATACCGAAGACCTGTACAAAACCCATCTCTTTTCATGTCCAATATAGCATTTACCCAGAGAGGTACTGGCACTCTCACCATACACAAAATAAAGAGAATGTTTATTTGTTCGCCTGGTTTTAGACTGGCTATTGGTACTTTGCATTTCCTTGCAGGTGGGGCCATGGCTACTGCTCACAGTGAACTGTCACCATGTTCTGAATTGCCAGGAATTTTAATTGAGCCAGATGCAAAAGCTGGAAAGCTGTCTGATCTTTAGCGCTCTCCTCTCTCTCTCTCTCTCTCTCCCCCCTCCCACATTCTCTTTAATCTTCTTTAAAAAAAAAAAAAAAACACCAAACCAAACTATTTGCCCTTTTTGGATACACTATTACAAAATGCCAGTTGCCTGTGATTGGATTTTCTTGGTTAACTGGCCTTCGCTTCATATTGGCTAAATTTAATTGGGAAGGGCTGCAGTCCTGTGTACAGTCAGGCTGTGTAAATTCCGCTAACTTCACTGGGTATTAAAGCAGCTGGGTATTAAAGCACTGCAGCCAAAATCTCAGTGCTCTTACTTGGCTTTTATTTTTAGCCTTATTGAGCAATTATGCTTTCGTGTGCATGCACACGAAAGCTCATACCAAGAACAAACTTAGTTGGTCTCTAAGGTGCTACTGGAAGGAATTTTTTTAATTTTATTTTGTTTTGACTATGGCAGACCAACACGGCTACCTACCTGTAACTAAAGCCTCCCAAGTTTGACTGGAATTCCAGTACAGTTTAACTTGAATCAAAAGTAGAATATTTAGAACTGGATTACTCTTTGAACATGCTGTCTTTGAAAATTTGATCTAATTAAATATTGTAGATGTGGCATTTGCATTTCCCAGAAAATTATAATAGAACATGCATGGATGTGTTAAGCAATATATACAGAAGCCCCAGTTCTACTAGTGGCCATGTGCCAGTTGAAGCAGGCTTCATTCCACCTGGGTATCCCTAGGTAGATGTGGAATAGCACATGCAAATGGATGCTGCGTGTGTGGTTCCTTTCCTGATCTATGTGTGGAGCTGTGCACATAAAGCTTCAATCAGAAAATCAGTGATAGCATAAGGGATGCTTGAGGAATTCTGATACAAGCTGACCTGCTCCACATCTCCCATACAAATGTGCAGCTTAGAACACTGTTATCCTTCAGATTTCACACTTCTTCAAGCTTTGCAATGCTGATCTTTGCTCTAAATGTGTACAAAAATGCATGTAGCACTGTATATTTAGAATTGGGAGAAAATACATTGAACTCTGTGTATTTATGAATTTACAGACATATTTTCTATAAATTGCAAATTAATGCAGAAATGGGATATAAAAAAACTTATGCTAAATTGAGATGTGATAGAAATACACTTGTCTGTTAAGTCGCAGGAAGGGACATTGGGAGCAAATCACTGGATTCACCTGTCCTGTCCTTTCTTCCACTAAACAGTCAATAAATGTCATCATCGATTATCTGACCTGGGTTATGCATGTGTGGGCTACAGTTTTAATGTTTATTGTGAAATAAATCGGTGAAACTGTACACAGCTTCACCTGTGTCTGGTGGTAAAAATAATTTTGTCATAGTGATACAATCGGTCATGAAAATTACTGTACAGTGTGTCTTGGACAAAAAATAGGCATCATGTCTGAGTGGTACTTATTTGGCTGGGAAATCCACCTCTGCATTTAAATATTGAGCTTGTTTGGACATTGGTGTCATTTCCAAGATCTCACTCAGCATTAAAGGCTATAAATAGCTCAAGTTACAGCTTTCAACTGCCAAAATGTATCTCCATTAAATTAGAAAAAAGTGCAGATCATGGGGCTCAGCAAGCAGATGTAATAAAAAATACAGAATATTGAGGATAATTTGCCATAGTACAGACATTTCAGAGAGAGCATTATGTGACTGTGTGACTGTTGAACGGCAGGTCACAGGGCTTGGTCAGAGAGAAAAGGCCATTTGTGAATAAACATAAATGGCATCTTATGAGAGGAGTTCCTTTGGAAGGATTGCATATAGCCTAAAGGCCGAACTGTATGCTGCAACAGACATGGGACTGTGTGTGGAGGGGAAATGTACCGGTATCTGTTGTATTCCTTCCCCACCCCATAATGTGTAGTTTCATAGCTCATGATGTAATGTTGTCAAGTTCTGCATTCCCCTGTTGCCACTCCACTACATGGGCTGTCACATACAAGGAAAGGCACAGTGGTGTGTCATACCATGGGATGTGAAACTACATTTAATGGGGACAGGCAGAGGAATGTGACATGTGAAATGTCAGTTTTAGCTACAGTCCCATGTCTGCAGCAATGTACAGTTCTGCCCTAATAATTGCAGATTTTATAATGTACCATAGAGGCTGCTCCGCATATGGATGTGGAGTTAACATCTCATCAAAGATGCAGCAAACTGAACAAATTATTTGCCTTAACCCCAAGCTGAACAATTAATTGTATAAACCCCAAACTACAAAGGAGACTGAAAAACATGGCATATTGAGTTTGTTTTCAAAACTTGATTTACAAGTCCAAAAATGTCTTTATCCAGAAGAAAGAGAGAGAGAAAGAGAAAGTAAGAAAGTAAAGCCTATGGAAAGGGGAAACCATGGACGTGGAACATTTCCCCCCTCTCTCCTTGAGGGAGCATAGGAATCCTCTATCTTCTTGCTCTTGAGGATTACAAGCAAGGAGTTAAATTTCAAGGCTCCCCTTCAGTAACCTTCCTCTGATAGAAAATCTCCCTCTGTCACAGCTAGCTCCCCTTCCATCAGAAAACATGAACCCTAGAATTCAATCCATGAATTGCAGAGTATAAGCCACAGGCTACCCGTGCTAGATAAAAGGAGGTGCTTCTTCACACAGTGCTTAGTTAAGCTATGGAATTTGCTACCACAAGATGGAGTTGATGACCACCAACTTGGATGGTTTTAAAAGTGGGTTAGACAAATTCATGGAGTATAAGAGTCTTCATGGCTACTAAACGTGATGACTGCTTACTACCTCCAGTATCAAACACAGTGTCCCTGAGTAGCAGTTGATGGGGAGCACAAGTTGCAAGAGTTCTGTCATGCTGATGTCTTTCATATGAGCTTCCCATAAGCATCTGGTTGGCCACTGTGAGAATAGGCAGCTGGATTAGGTGGATCTTTGGTCTGATACCGCAAGGCTCTTTCCATGTTCTTATATTCTTAGATCAATTCAGCTATTTCTTGTATTTCAGACTTCTTTCAAAAGACAAATATAGAACCCTTGAAATTCTACCTGGAGTTCTAAGCCAGGGATTTCATTCTGTTTGCAAACTGCATCAGGATAATAAAATCCATTAATAACAATGGATTATCTGTGCACAACATACTGAATATAAATCAGGGAATGAACTCAAAAATTCAAGACATGATTTAAAATGTAGGTTATAAATTGTCCTCTGCCATTCAGTATCGTCACCTGGTATAGGTTCAGTATATGCAACAATGGAGCACTTTAGTGAAACACTTCATTACAGCATCTTATACACTACTTAAAGGATTATGTTAATGTTTATCCCACAGAATAACAAGATACTTAAAACATTTGAGCTGTCTGAGAACTTATTAACTAGAACCAATAGCGGAAATCTTTATTTATTTATTTTGCTGAATGCAACTTTGCTGTGTTATGTGATGCAGGTGCGAAAAAGGCAATGGAATCTTTAGATGTGTTAGGCCTGGCACATATTTTCTAAGTTGGCTTGTGGAAATTATTCCATCTGTTTCAGAACATAGTTAGAAAATACTATATAAAGCATATATGTGGATTCCTTGGGACCGGGGGTAAAAAAAAATAAAAACACTCCAGCTATAGTTTCTGTCTCCCAATTGCAGCTAGGATCCTTGTCTTAGTGTGAATTTGTGCCAGCGGGCCAAAAATTGTGGGGTTTTTCTTTTTCTTTTGGCCATTGACAAACACTGGATAGATTGTGCTTGTCACTCATGCCATATTTGTGGCAAATCAGCACCAGAGGTGGAATACTGCATCCCACAACAGCTGAGTGAACGGTAGCAGTGGGGAAAGTTAAGTGTGAATAAACTTCTTTCAGTGGAGCTTTTGAAATACCTCTCTTGGGAAGGGAGAGTTGGTAACCTTTGTTTCCAGTAGAGAGCAAGAAATACTGTTCCCAGAAATAAAAAAATAAATCCTCAGCGTACAAACATTTCTGCTTTGTAGTTTCACACCCTGATTCCCCGTAAGTGGCTATTTATATTCAAATCTCTGACTCAATGAATACTGTTGCTGTGGGGGTGTTTTTATATTCATCTACCGTTCCTTTTCTATGAGATCATAAGCAACAATCTGTTTTTAATAAGGTGTGGACTCTGGGATTTGTTTGATCAGCGAAAATACATTTTTTCACTATGCATAATTTTTACCAAGTGTGATGCCACTTTAGGAGCAACTACGCAACAAAACAAAAAGCTGTCTTCTGTTTTAAGGTACTTGCTCCAGTGTGCTGTCTGGTCATTGCTTAGGAGAGCACATTTCCATTGATGGATGTGTCTGAACCGCAGCCTCCACGTTTGGGCAAAGGAAGTTCAGCTTCAGTGAGGAAACCTTATTAGGAAACTGCTTTGTTTTGCATTTGCAAAAGGCATGCTCCAGGCAAGAGCTAAAAAATCCACTCACTGTCATTCAAGTAGAAATGAATACTGGGCTTTTTTTTTTTTTTGCTACTGAATTCAATTCCCATTGTTATTTTATGAGCTTCATAAAGACAAACATGTAAGTAAATGGAAATTGGCAAAATATCTCGGCTTCTGTAAACAGAACAAGCGGGTTTTTTTTAATCCTATGGGGTTAACACATATGGCTTCCTTTTTATGATAAAATAAGGAATGTTTTAAAGCATGTGTTTTTCAGTGCTTCTTCAGTACAGACTTGACTGGATTCACATGGACATAGATTAATGCTGAGAAGCCAGTCAAAATACATAATCAATATTGAATCCATTCACACTGCTGTAAAGTTAGAAAGTCATGATTTCGTCGCGGTGGTGTGAAACTAATCCACATTTCAATTGGGTAACAATATGGACAGGGCCAATTCCATAGATCATTTACAGATGCACCCCTGCAGTGTGAGGTCCAGTCATGCTGAGGTGGCTCAACCAATATACAATGAGCACTCATGTCGCTGGCATCTTCAGCTGTTCTCTCTTTGAAACCGTAGGGAGCTTGCTTCCATCCAGTATAGACCAGGGCTGCAGAACCTATTGCCCACAGGCCAAGATTGTCCCATGAGGCCATTTAACCCAAACCACAGCCACCTGACCACCAGCTGATGTTACTGGGTGATGTTAGCTGATTATTGGGGGTGTGGTTCAATTCTGCTGGGTGCTATGCCAGTACTATCGCTGCCAGAGAACAAGCTGGCAAAACAGACCCTAGCAGCCAGCAGGGTTGCACTTTCCACTCTGAGTTAAGTTGTGCTGGATGCTGCTTTGCCAGCATGTTCCCTGCAGGAGGTGCACTGCTGAAGCAGACCCCTCCCCCACACACACCCTGCAACCCAGCTTAGATAGTTGTGTGGGACCACACACTTACCAGTCACCTGACACCAAGTGGGTGGCTCCGCCCATCTGCCAAAGTTGATCTGTAGGAGTGCAGGGAGAAGATGTGGCCTGCTGGGGCAAACTGGTCCCCAGTTCCAGCCCCTCCAAGTGTCCCTATTTTTCAGGGACAGTCCCAGATTTACAGAAGCTGTCTCAGTTTCTGATTTGATTCTGGAATGTCCCGCTTTTCCTTAGGCTGTTCCTATTTTCACTGGAGAAATGTTGGAGGGTATGCAATCTTGGTGTAGATGGACTAATGATCTGCCTCAGTGTAAGGCAGCTTTCTATGTTACTACAAGTCCTTTTACTGTTTCCTTGGTCACTCCAGTCCAGACTTTGTCCCACAACGAACCCTGGGCTTGCCAACCCTGGATGACAGGAGTGCCTGGGGTGAAATTAAAAGTATCCACAAGCCTCTCCATTTCCTAGTGTACTCCAGAAATGCATGTGCCACCTGGGGTGGTTTTAGAGTCTCTTTGGGCAGAATTAACTTTGCTGACCTAGAGGATTGGCTGTTCAGGACTGGAGGTGCTTTCTGCTTGACAAGATGCTAGTAGTTATGGGGCTCAAAGCCAGGGTAGGTACTGCCAAAAATGTGACACTACATCCATTGTCCCCTAGATGTTAGATCCCTTAAGAAAGCTGTGGTAATCATTCACAGTAGCTGCTTCATCCTTGTCTTTCCTCCTGTTCTTGGGGCAATGCAATACAGTAATGTCATTATGTAAGGCAGAACCTGGGGAACCTGCAGCCCTCCAGATACTGCTGGACTCGGATTCCCATCATCCCTTGCCATTGGCCATTCTGGCTGAGACTGGTGGAAATTGGAGTCCAACAATCCCTGCAGGATCACAGGCTCTCCATCCATGAGGCAGGGGTAAGACCTCTAAGCATAGATAGTATGCCCAAAGGTTTACTATAGTAATGGTTATTTAGGGTGCAATTGTATACATGCTTAGTGGAGAATAAGACTCATTGGACACAATGGGACCTACTTCTGAGCAGGTAGGAATAGCCCTGGAATACTTTGGGAGGAAGGGTGGGATACACATCTAAAAAATAAATATGATTGTACTATTAAGTCTATTCTGTAAATGTTCTTTTCAATAAAGCTACATTATTCTCTTTGTTCTAGACTTGCAGACTAAATCTAGCTCACAGCCATTATACTGAAATATCGTTATTTGTAACATTTCTCCATTCTGGTTAAATATTTTCCTACCTTTATTACTGACCTCCAGATTAATTCTGCTGAGATAATGAAAGGCAAAAATGTTCTTAACATAGCTTCTCAGTTCCATTTACCTTAATGCAATATTTTCCTTTGAAAAACAATTCCCATTATATCTTTTTAAAATGAAGTAATCCAACATCTATGTAAAAGTATTCTTCTCAATTATGAACTACCACATTATATATAAATTCAATATGGAATGCACATGTGGAGTAGGATGTGTAGGGGGTATTAAGGTTCCAGTTTGTTTGTTTGTTTATTTGTTTATTTAAATAGTTTCCATTTTCCATTTAGTTTCAGATGTCTTTCCTGTAGGAATGACAACAGACCTTCTTGAGCTGGCTTTCTGATGTTTTCTCATCTGCACAGGTTGGCTGCTCACTCTTCAGTGGCTCTTATTGATTTGAGAGATGACTGGCAGGCAGTATGAGAACATAGCACAGCAGGCAAACACAGCACACAGGTTTTCCAGCATTCACCCATGTCCTAGAAAGCTTTCGTAACTCTTGGGAAGAAAAGCATGCACATGACAGGATTGGAGTAAAAAAAAATTTTTTTTTTAATTCCTATGTGGTCCTGGGTACAAAGGGTATATTTGTCATGGAGCTGGACAGAAGTGTGTAGTCAGAGGCCAATGTTGTTTTCAGGCAGACAGCATCAGCCTGATGTCACAATGGCATGTCTCTCCTCTTCAAGAAGACAGTGTCAGCATGAGGTTAAAATGGCCCACTCTCCTTCAGACAGGAAGCATCAGCAACATGAACACTTGGGCACCATCTCTTCCTCACTGAGGAGAGCATATGCAGGTTGGTGTGACCTCAGCCTGCCATTCTCTTTTTAGGTGGGCAAAAGCGTTATGTGGGCAGGATGGCCACAACTCCCTGTCTCATACACTTAAACAGAAAGTAGCAATTCAAAGATACACGATAGTCTACAAATATCAAGGGTTTCAGCAGTACAAAATTGAGAGATTTTGGTCTGAAGTTGTTTGTATCATTGGACATTGGAACATAAGAACAGCTGCTGGATCAGTTCGGTGGCCC
Source organism: Lacerta agilis (assembly GCF_009819535.1). Lineage (NCBI taxonomy): Eukaryota > Metazoa > Chordata > Lepidosauria > Squamata > Lacertidae > Lacerta > Lacerta agilis. Next base: position 25,228,075 of record NC_046316.1, on the reverse strand, counting down.
ATCTAGTCTAGCATCTTGTTTTCTCAGTAGCCATCTAGATACCTATGGGAAGACCACAAGCCGGACCCAAATGTAAGAGCACTTTCTTCTCCTGTGACTTCTGTTAACTGGTATTTGGAAGAATACTGCCCCCAACTATGGAGGTAGAAGATAGCCGCCATCAAGGCTAGTAACCCTTGAGAACCTTTACCTCCATGAATTCTCTTCTAAATCACATGTCTCAATCAGCCATTTCCAGCATTACACCTTCAGCATCTATCTGTATTAGATAATACTTGAAACATTATTTTTTGCTGACTCAATCTCAGTTTTAAGCCTCAGGAGATGTTCTTGATAGATTCTAAAGCCATTTCCCATTGTTTGTGTTGTATAACCTGGACTTTACAAAAATCCAATAAGCGTTTACGGGTTTCTTGCCCGATTCTGCAGCTGTTGGCTCCTGTGACATGGAGGTGACAGGGATTGCATTGAGAGTGTTTTCTGAGTCTGAGGAGTTGGGCAAAGCAGTTTCTTCTGGCCTGGAAGTTCTGTAGTAGGGAATAAATAACAACTCTCTGAGAGGTGTCTCCTTGTTGTCCATTGCTTCCTCTGAACGTAGGGTGGGATGAAGGCCAGAGAAACTGCATCAGATAGCATGGTGTGACTGTGCCGCTCACCTGAACTCCAGCAAGGTGCAAAGTGGAACCAATGCAGCACTCCTACCAGTGTCTTTACACCAAAAAGACCTTGTCACCACTGTGCCCTTTCTCTTCCTCTCCATCCTAGTTTGCTGTAGTACAGTCAAGAGAGATCAGGTGAATGCTGCAGCCCCACCCTGCCATCCACTGCTGCAGGTAATGTGTCAGAAGTTGTGTAAATCAACTCCTTAGGGTGGGGGTGCTTTCTAACGAGATGCTTAAATTAAGGCTAAAGTCCTAGGCATACTTGCCAAGATGTGAGAAACACATGATTGCAGGATGGGACTGCAGAGCAAACATGTTTAGAATTGGCCTGCAAACTCCGCAGGATATTTAGCATGTACCGTATGTAGCACACTATAAATGTTCAAAAAGCCTCTCATAAAACAGGTCAGTGTTGCTATCCCCATTTTGCAGGTAGAGAGAGGTGCAGCTGAGACAAGAGAGGCTTGGCTAAAGCCACTGGGTGAATTTGTGGCTGAGGTGGCATTTAACCAGGTATTTTCCTGTTATGTATTTCATACTGTCTCTCATTGAAAATTACCAAAAGGATTAAAAAGACATGTAAAGACATAATAACTGGACAATAAGTAATTTTAATGATTTTATAATTTAAAATGGACATGCGGTATGATGATAAATAATGGAACCAGGGAAGGGAATAGGGGGAAGTCAACTCTACTTTTTTCTATGTTTGAATATGTATTGTTGCTTTTATTTTTTGTTGTTTTTGGAAAATTAATAAAGTAATATTTTTTTAAAATTTTCAAAAGGGAAGTATGTTATTGCAGGTTCTGCACCCTCCTTCCCACTGTGCCTGGAATCATATTTTAATCAGCCTTTCTTACTTTAGCCTTCAAGCTTGCTATTGTATAATTTATGATTAAATATGAACAATGAAGGCCTAAGATGTAGAGCAGATAGCAAAAGCATGTTGTGGCAGATCTGGTTAGCCCCCCACTTATGAATGTCCTTATGAGCTGTCTCTCGTGATATTGTACAGAATGTGAAACCAATGACATTTAATTACAGAAACATTACAGAATGTCTATGCCACCGTGTAACAAAATTTAGAAACAACTTAATCTTTCCCTTTTCTGTACTGTATTGCAAGAACTAATTGCAAAGAAGCTTAGATTTCTGTGATATGCAGAGATTGCCTGTGTCATACAGTTGAAGCTTCTTTAAAGAGCCAAAATAGTTTTCTACTGCATTAATACAATCATTCTTTTTCTATTCTTTGTTGTTTCATTTTCAACTATATTTGAACAGATCATTTCTCAATTGCTCATTATGGATTCTGCTGTACTGTTAATAACTAGCCCTGGAATTATTTGTGCATATTATGAATGATGACCCAACTGCACTTAAAACATTTTCGCCAATACATTTATGTATGTTTGTGTACACACACACACACACACACACACCTTGGCCAATTCCGTTCTCTTACATTAGAAGGTTATATTATCTATTCTATTAGAATGATTTACATACTAGAGCAGATACATCAGTGCTTTCCAAGTTTTTGACATTTGGAGGTACACTTTTTTCTCAGCCAGAAATTGGAGACACATTTACAGTAAGTCTAATTTCCAAAAGTGTTGTTTGTGCAGTAACAAGAATTTACCAACACTTCAATTTATTTTAGACTGTGCACTAGTGTAAACTGGTATATAGTTTGGGATTTTTTTGAACAGGTGAACTGAAGGGAACGTTTTGTTTAACCAACCCCCTAAGAAACCACCCCTCCAACAATCCCAAAATTAATTTTCTGCTATTAGCCGGCATAAAGACCTCTGACAATTCCACATACTGGACCATTTTTATTGAGCTACACCTCGTCTGAGCCCCAGCAAGCCAGAGATATTTTCCCCTTCTTCCTGGCAACATACAGAATACACAACGTGTGACGCGACTTCGTCCTGTGGCATGATATCACCATGCCCACTTCACATCTTCAGCCATTGGTAGTGGTGCAAGGAAATGCATGGTATGATGACATCACATCATACATTGTGTTATACTAGATGTTACCATAAAGAAAGGAGGAGGAGGTACGGAGGAGTGACAGCTTTCTGCCTATCCTAAAATCTAGCTCTACCCTGCTTTGAAATAAAAGCTTGCTTGTATAAGATGAACTTGTGGGACTCATTGACTTTTCAGCCTTCCTTTTAAAATCCACAGACATCCATGATGATTACCTTTGGGATAAGTCCTCAAAGATCTGAATGTCTTTAGAAAGCTGTGATTTTGAGAGGAGCAAGAAACAGACTGGGGAGGAAATCTTACTTTTTTCAAGAACACCTAATTAAGAAAGAAATACAGCTTTGAAATTACAAAACTTTTGATGGTTCAAAGAGCCATTTTCCTGTGAAAGAAAATAAGTTATTTTCTTTTCTATGGAGCCCTCTGGTCTTAGAGTACTTAATTTAATAAAAAATAATAGTGACTTTAAGTGCCCAGCAATGGGATAGTACCATGATAAAATCTCTTGTTTGCACTTAGCATCATGGACCTTCCACAGGAAACCTCAAATGTAGACACTTGTTAATTTTTTGGCATTTGATAAGATTTGCTACTTGTGTTTATGTGCATTGGGCCAAATCTTTTAGAGTTGCAAATTTAAACAAAGAGATGCAATTTGGTTAAAGACTTTTTTTTTTTGCTAATGGATATAGATGTTGTCAGGCTTTATATAATCTGTGATATTGTATAAAAGTGAGGTTTTCATCAACTATTAGTGCATTGTACAGAAAAAGTCTAGAAAATTATGGGTTTATCCACACTTACTTTTTACCTTGCTGTTTCCAGGCACATGTCTGCACTGTAAAGCTCTGCGATCAGGCACTACCTGCCCCCCAAACTTTCCCCACAAAAACCTGCTCTTTAAAGCTGAAGTGCAGCAAATGGCAGCTCAGGTTTCCTGCTGATTGCCATCAGCTTCAAGGAGCTAGTTGGACTGGAGGGATAAAGTGTGGACTGTGCCTGGAAAATGCAGAGGAGTGGTAAGTGTGGATAAGCCTTTTGTATCACACTTTTCTCTCTCTCTCCATTTTTCATATGATTTATCATCTTCTATTGTGGCTAGGGGCAGTGGAGATTTTCTGGGGAAAGAGTTTTGTGTATCTGAATTTGACACGTAATAAATGAAATCCCACCAAGTGGCGTCAAAATATTCTGGGTCTTCCTTACCCTTAAAAACAGTTTGTGTGCTACTTTCTCTGTAATAGCCAGAGTCCACATATTCTTATACCACAATGAGAGGTTTAAGTCCTATTGTGTCTTCCATTTCCTCCCCCCCCCTTCTTTCTCCGTTGAGTAATAACATTCAGCAGCTACTCTCTGGAGGACTTTTGAAGTTATTTCCATGTTGCTTGAGTCCTGGAACTTCTTAACTAATCATTGCCTAAAAGAATGGCAGTGGGGTAGGCTGTGGCAAAAAACCAGAATATACTAAGAAGAGCAAGTTCCAAGCAGTCCTGTTACTTGTGCTTTCATCTCAATTGAAAAATTTGCTGGCTCCTAAGATTTGTGCGTGCACAAAATGTTTACCCTTTGTCTATCATTGTTAGTAGACTTATAGTACTTCTGATGGGAATCCATTTTCATAATCAGAACAGTTAAATCAATCTGAATTCTCCATTGCAAACAATGTGGCTGGCAACAGAAACACTAGTGTCTGATCTGCCTGGCCTGCATGCAGAAAGCATAGGTTTTCAAAATATGTAACAAATCAAAGCCAACAATCAAAACTCAACATGTGACTCCTTCAATTATAGATAGCATTGAAAATTGGAATGTGAAAGCTTAAGATAAGAAACTCACTTCACCTGTATTTGAAATGGAAATTTGCCTTAGGCTCCTTGGCATGCTTAATATATGATCAGTTTATGTGCCAAGCGTTAAAATGTATTAGGACCAACTGGTGTGATCTGAGATCTGAGGGTGCAAATGTCTTGTCAAGTTAAGTACTTTATATATTCTGGGTTAAAGATTCTGTTTAATATCTGGAATATTGAACTATATCTTTTTCCTCTTTCATATACTTGGTAACATACAGTATTTAATATTTTTGAATGGTATGCCTCATGGGCCTTAGGTTCCTAGTATCAAGGTTCCTTATGTTCCTTGAGTCTCTTTAAAAAAAGAGATGATGCTTTAGGGATGTTGGAATGTTCGCATGTTGCTCAAGCACATCTGAAGTCCCACTATTTCACCAGAATTTTTTTTGTAAATGAGTCTTGGATATAGAGGGACAGAGCAGGAAAAGAAGGGAGAAGGAATTGATACCCAGTTCATATTCCTGCAGCCCAAACCCAAACATGTTTTCTCAGACATCCTAGAGTTGATGCAAACTTTTTCATGTTGATACACCAGGTTTCTTAACCAAATACTGTAGTTGTTTCTGCTTGTGAATTGTTCAAAACCACCATAATAACTTGTATATCGTATAGGAGTTGAAAAAGGGCTTCTTTGCCGTGACAATTTCCTATATTGAATTTTGAAGGAAAGTAATAGTACTTTTTCTCCTTGTATCTTATTAATGTCAGGATTGTTTTTGTAGTGGATAGGTGGTAACCGATCTGTGGTATCATTCAATCAATATGTACTTTTAAGTTAATTTTTTTATGGGGCTGTAGTGCCTATACACCAGCTAGTCAGGAAAAGGTACAATAAAATGAACAGCCACAGTGCCAGTTATAATTATAATAGCAAGCACAGTTAAACTTATGCTAGCTAAATAGCCTGTCTAATCTTTTAGTAAGATCCTTCTTAAGACATACAGAGAACATTAGTGCTTTCCATTGAGGTCGCCAGAAGGTTAAATGCTATTCTGTTAGGACCAGCATTGGATACGGATGCTCATGTGACCTTTTACAAATCAAAGATTGCTCCACGATTCATGCTAAAGACCTTCCATGCTTTTGGCAGAGCACCTCCTAACTCATGGGTACTTAAAACTCCTAGAAATGAAACTCAAAGAAAGAGCTCATGGCTGAGCTTTTACACAGAAAGTTTCTTTACATTTTATTTTTAATAAGTCTTTAGATATGACTCCATTCTGAGACTTTCCATGGGGAAGCCCTATGGGATAAAAAGGTCATAACTTTAGCTAGTGGTAGCAGTGCCAACGTCTTAGCAATGTGGACTATTGCACTTACAGCATTGCTTAGCCATTGTGAATTATTTGGATACAAAATCGATCATTGGAGCAAAATGCAGTTCATTTTGTTATAGTGCACACCCTTTTATTTTACAGTCAGCATGGAAATTACTTAGTAGGATCAGGGATGAATTTTGCCTCCTTCATGATTTTGAGAGGTACGCAATGGGAAAGGCAGTGCATATTAGCCCTTTTCATGTGACCAAGCAAACACGTGAAGGATAATGCCAGGATTGTGCACACGGTCCTTTTTGTAATCTTCATATATTCATCTGATTGTCTATCTGGTCATTGCATGCGTGCAGTTTGTACATTCATAAGGTATCTACAAAAGCAGGTTGCAAAATGCAGGTTAGAACTTGGTTAGAGAGAGTTTATATGCATAATCAGATAACCAAATGTACATGTAGATGTATTCCTGACCCTTCCCTTCATAATAGATGTGTACTTTGGTTCCTGTTTCCTGGTTCTTATTATATGATCCCTTAGTGCTCGTGTGCTTCAGACTAAATTGATAGAGCAATGTCCCTGAAACTGAGCTCAGGCATCAAACCTGGCAAAGTATTCTGAGCTCTTGTGCCCTTCGTCCAGAGCAGGACAAAGAGAGGGTGCCAGACAAAGCCAGCCCTTGGAAATATGACACAAATAAAACAATTATCCATGCGAACCCAACTTTAGCGGGGGGGTGGGGAGTAAGTGAAAGAAAATAAACAAGATGGGAAATGCAGGAACTGGTTCTTGTATTGTTACCAACCATTTATTCATTTTCTCTGCCTTCTGTCTAAACATTTCCTTTCTCCTGTACTGTGTCCTGGACTAATAAAAAACATGAGCAGGGGGCCAAACTATAGCAAGTTCTGGGAGATTTCCACTGGGTATGATGCATGGAACAATCAAGTGAATCAACACTTAATCCCCACCCCTTTAACAGCTTTTACTGGTGGGCAAACGGAATTTTAATGTGTTGCATTAATATTAACTAGGTGTAATAAAGAAAATGGGTCTTACAAACATATGTGGTGGACATGTCCTGTTAAATGTATTTATTGGAATGACATTTATGAAGAACTTTAAAAATTGATAAAATGTATATTTAAAAAAAGACCAGAAATGTTCTTAAGTATTTTGCCAGAGAAAATCAAGAAAACAAAAAGAGTATTATGTATGTACTGATTAACAGCAGCCAGAGTTCTAATAGCCAGAAATTGGAATAATAAAATTTTACCGACCATATCAGATTGGCAAAATCTAATGTTAGAATCATTTTTAAATAAATTGAATCTTAGTTTTGCCTGTAAAAAATTCTACTACAAGCTGTAAAATGTATGTGATGTATATGTATATGTATTTGTGATTTTAACCAATAAATAATTTATTTATTAAAAAAACAAATACATGGGATTTCTCAAAACTGAAAGATAATGGCTAAGAAAACATTCTACAATTGCCTTCAAAATTCTCTCTCTTTTTAACTTCATTTAACAGTGATTCCAGAGTTTATTGGTCAAGTCAACACTGCATTGGAAAAGATAAGCAGGAATACAATTCATCTGTTTGATGACAATCAGTTTGTTGACATCTCCAAGAAAGTCTATGACACAATTCATGACATTAGATGTTCAGTTATGATGATTCGGGTAAGTGTATTCATTCATTCATTCTTTCATGCATTGCCAATTAACACAAATTAGCCACTTTACTGTGCAGCATTCATGTGAACGAGACCAAAGCCAAGTGACTAGGCAAGTGTGAAATTCAAAGACAAATTCTTTCGAGAAACTGCACTGTAACATCCAGAACCAGCCACTGGAGAGAGGTGTGCAGTGTACGGTTTCTCCTACTTAGGAAGAAGCTGTACTGCTCACAAATGTCCTCTTCTTAGACACAAATATGTATGCTTTATGTGTATTCTTTGTCCAAGCCAAATAATATAACAAAACATAATAAAATACATTAGCAAAATAAAATAAGCAAGAGAGTTATTGCATAGAATGTTTGCGTACCATATGAAGAAGAGTTTTTTGACAGTGTATCATATTAGCTAGGCTATACAGAAATTGTTTAAGAAATTTAGCAGCTATTTAGAAAGCTATTATTGCTACTTGATTGAGGCTGATTTTGGATTATAGAATCATAGAATTGGAAGGGATTATGAGGATCCTCTAATTCGATCCCCTGCAATACAGGAATCTTTTGTCCAATACGGGTCTCGAACCCATGACCCTGAGATTAAGTGTCTCATGCTCTTTTTTTTTTATATACAGTCTCGTGCTGTACCGACTGGTGATGTAACAACATAAAGTAACCCTATTGACAACGCAAGGCAGTAACTTTGGCTGGGATTAAAATTAAAGAGACATATAATTTCTGTACTGGAACGGCATGAACACAGGGTATTTGATGAGAGCTGAAGCAACTTTGGTTTCTCAGCCTCCAGCTCCATGATAGACATGGCTTGAAAGTGAATAACTGTGAATGCTCTCCTTATGTTACAAATGCCCTCCAGGTCATAGAACAATCTTTCTAAATCATGGTATATTTTAAGATGGCAAAACCAATGAACTAATTTGGAATTCTAGATTTCTGTTCTATTTTGTTTCACCACCAAGTCTTGGATGTTGGATATAAATTGGGATTTAGCAACTATTATGCTTGCTTCCATGACTCATAGATTCCTTCCTGGAAAACAGGTGTGCTCTCCTAACATTCTGCTGAACCTGGCTGTGAATGATTGTATGCTCTTGGGTTTGAGAGAATACATGTCTTATCCTTTATGCTTCTGAAAATCCTAAAGAAATGTAGATTCCTCATCCTGCCAAAATGAATAAGATTGTGTTAAATGGCAAGCTTCTCTCACATTCTTCACACACGTTAGATGCAAATTATGCAGAGCAATCATTTTTGCTACATTATCAATATGTTCATTTTTTTTCTAAGAACAAATTATAAATATACCCAGGATAAAAGGATAAAAGCTGTCAAGGAGTGTTTACTTCCTTATGTCTGAAGAGGAAGATAAATTTTATTTCCCAGACATGTATTTTCATGTGCTTTGGTATAATGAAAATATGGGGACTTTTCTGTAGGAAATACTTCTAAAATAATGGTAGATTACAGCATGGAGAGTGTGAGGCATGGAGGTGTTCAGAATTGGGCTTGCATCTAAATTAGCAAATGAACTGAAAATCCCAAATTAGCTCATCCACAGTGTTGTAAATGGTGCTACACCTAGTATGGATGTTAAAATCATGTATGAAATGCACTTGCCATTTAGAGCACTCACCTTGGTAAAATAAGCATTAAAATATGTCTCTGTCTTCTTGCCGTGCTTGTACTGTGTGAAAAAGCCAGAAAAAGATCTGTTGTGAATGTGACGGGGAATGGAGGTGACTTTTTGCAGAGGATGTAGGAAGAAGTGAACACTTTAGCAAATACTGAGCAGAGCTTTCTCCGCTCCAGAAATCCTCTAGTTTTATTGAAACTCTTATTTTTATTCTTTTGCTCCCCTTGAGATTCCTTGGACATTCTATCAGAAACCAAACCTCCAAATTCTACTCAAATTTTGCTTTAGGCGAAATTGGTTGCAGCTCTGCTTTCAACATCCATCAGAGTCCTGAAATAACAGCTTAGTGCTTGATAGCACAGGAACAGTTGCACTTTTCTCGCTCTCTCCCTTGCTCCCTCATTCTCTCCTAGACAGGCTAGCTGAAAACTATTGCTAGACTATTATGGAACAGGACATTCCAGCAGAGGCATTTAGTCCTATGATTATCAAAATCTAGCTTTTCTGTGCCACATGAAAATACGCTTAACGTTATGGCAGGTTTTCAAGCAGCCCTTGCCTGTTCGCCTGTATCAAGTGAGAGTCACCTCAGCACGACGAGGAAAGGACACTTTCACCAGTCCTGAACAAAATGCTTTATCAGGCTGTAAATGGTCTTGTCCAGGGACAGTTCCTGGGGTTTGTAATGCTGCTAGTATTTATTTTTTAAAATACCCCTCTGTAGAAACTCTTCATTCTTCCCCCATACTCAAAAGACAGCTGTTAAACAGCTTGTTCATTTCTGCCATTTTTAATTCACCCTATTCAAGGGCTTACAGCAGGGATGGGAAACATGTGGATCTTCGAATGTTGTTGGACTGCACGTCCCATCATCACTGACCATTGTCCATTCTGGCTGGGGCTAATGGAAGTTGGGGTCAAATAATGTATGGAGGGCTGCAGGTTCCTTGCGGATGGCCTAGTAGGTGCAAAGGAGAATGAAGGGGAAAGTAGGAATCACAGCAAATTAGTCCTAGGCAGGTGCCCATGTTTGCCAGATACTGGTGCCAGCTGTTACCTAATCTGCATTAGAATATGCTTAACATTGGCAACTCAAGGAAAAGTCAGAAGTTAAATAATCCAATACGCCATCTGGACATTTCTGTTTCATTGACTTTGTTATGAGAGCTTGACACCTGAAGTGTTTCTGGGGTTTGCTTTACTAACAGAGGGCACACTTCCCCTTACCCTTGAACTAGAGATCTGGTTCAGAACAGTGCCTCACAAAATGAGTCAAAATAAAGAATTGCATGTATTTTGAACGGAGGTGCATTCATATTCCTAATTAGGTATCATCCAATTAGTTGTAAGGAACAGAACTAATACCTGCCTACAAAGCACTTCAGTATCTCTAAATGCTATTTAGGCATAAGCACTGTCTGCAGCAGCCAAGGTGAGGGAAGCAACATGCTTTACAGCCAACTGCTGGGACACATTGACTCCCTGCCAAACACACTGGGCTTCTGATTACACAAGGATCTGAGTACTGATGCGAGCAACAAAATTCTTGATCAACATATAACTGGGAGATGTAAATGAACAAGGACACAAATTCATGGGGTTCCGTTCCTTTCAAAAATAAAGGAAAAGGAGAATCTCTCAATAGGAACAGCATGGCAACTATTTCAACCATGAAATGACTGTGGGGTATTTTTTTAAATTAAAAAACCTGCTAAAAACAACCAGTCTGCCAAAAGTAATTATTAGCTTAGATTGTCAGTGGTATAGTTCAAAGTTTAAGCAACCTCTCAAATGTGTAAAATTATAGGAAGCATTGGGGGCAGATCTAAGGCAGGTACTTTGCCCTACTACAGACTCTATTATTACTCTGCTAAGAGATTTGCTGAATTAGGGCAAATTAGACCTAAACCTGATGACTGGTTCATAAATGTACCATGTTGTGTGCATTCTGTGAAAGTGCCTTCATGGTTTCCCTACTTGAGTTTTCTCCTCTATACTTGCCACATTTTCTACATCACGTTCTGTTAATAGCTTATATTGTTTAAGATAGAGGTCAAGTCCTCTTATATATTTGCCATTTATGGCTTGCACCTAGTATAAAAACCAGTCAAATAGTCATACATGGTCAGATTCATTTGCTTGAGGGGTTCATTTCAACACATCAATCAGACTGCAGACCAGATCTAGCTATAAGTGATTTGAACATTACACTATTAGTAGGGAATCAGTGATAAAGTGAAGCCTGTTTGTAAATTACCGGTAGTTACATATGTATTTACCATTTTAATGGTAGATATATACGTAAGGAACATTTGGATTTGGGATTGTATTGCTTGAACTTGTAATTCTATGGCAATCTGGCTGGCCTTTTTAAAGCAGCAACTTAACTGAGGACTAAAAGGTTGGGAAAGCAGAGTTGTGGTTCATAGCACTGTTTATGTGGGGTAGCTGAATGGTATCTAGGCAGCTGTCTGTGCTGCATATTATTTGATGCCAGCTGAGTACTGGAGCCTCAAACATGATACCTGTAAAAGTGACATGGGGTCACTGTCTGGGTAAGATAATGCTGCCAGGGGCTCTGCGTGGAAATGAAAAAGCTACACAGAGCAAAAATGACCAGAAAACCTAATAACTCACCACAGGCAGTTGTTTGAACAATATCAAACTGTAAATTCAGCAGCAGTCATGAATCAGGGCACACAAAGCTTCTCCGCCCCCTAAACATCAGAATGCAAGATTTTGAATTTAATCCTTAATAATTTAAATGTTGGAAATGTTTCTGTGCACATAAAGGTGGGAAAACATAAAACCGAAATAAATGTGGGATCTCCTGTGAGCACTTGACTTCTGTGTGTGCTTCAATGATTTCCCAGCCAGAAAAGATACCATATTTACTCGAGTCAAATGTGCACTTCAATTTTCAGAAACTTGAAACAGAAAAAAATATATTTGTAAGTGTGTCATTGAATCTAATGCGCACCTTAATTTTTGAAACATAATTTGGCCAATAAAGGTGAGCATTTGATTCAAGTAAATGCAGTAATTGCTTCGTGGTAAAGAGCTATAAAATCTTCTGCATAGATTTTAGTTTCAATCAGAATAGAGTTTTAACTCCCAGGTTTCTATTGAGAGTTATAATAGTCTGTTTTAGGATATATCAATGGAATTCTGGACTGGTGAACCACTGACCAGCTCTTCCATCATAACTTCACTCAGTTTTCAAGGTATTCTAATAACAATAGCATTGTTTGTTTTAGTAGACCTTGTTCTTGTCAAGTTCCTGAGGACTAGGCCGATAAAATATGATCATGTCACCAGGACTTTGTGTCATTTGTGCTAAATCTCTCCCTTCTTCCTTCACAAATAAAAGCTGAATTCTGAAATGTTCATACATTATACAAATTGTAATTGTACAAATTAAGTACATTCTCGCATGCTTGCTTGTCACGTGTGATTTTTCTGCTGCTGTTCATAGGGAGGGAATCATAGTTGTCAGCAGTAGAGCATGCATTTCTTACATAGAAAGCTCCAGATCTTCACCATTCACTTAAAGCACGTGGCTTCACCCCAATAATCCTGGTACCTGTAGTTTACCCCTCACAGAGCTGCAGTTCCTACCAGCCTTAATAAACTGCAGTTCCCAGGGTTCTTTAGCCATAGTGTAGATGTGACCCTTGTTTCAATTCCTGGCATATCCAGTATAGAAAAACCCTGGAGAGCTGCTGCCAAAGAAGGGGAGTTAATGCTGCACTAGATGGATAGTTAGTTTGCCCTGGTATAAAGCAGCTTACTATGAGGAGGAGGACCTATAACTCATCCTGATATTTCACTGGTCATTGCTTATACAGCTATGGACTTTTCTTAACAAAGCTAGAATCTTGTTTAAATAATAATAATAATAATAATAATAATAATAATAATAATAATAATAATAATATAATTTATTATTTATACCCCACCCATCTGGCTGGGTTTTCCCAGCCACTCTGGGCGGCTTCCAACAAAATAATAAAATACAATTGTCTATTAAACATTAAAAGCTTCCCTAAACAGGGCTGCCTTCAGATGTCTTCTAAAAATCAGGTAGTTGTTTTTCTCTTTGACATCTGATGGGAGGGCGTTCCACAGGGCGGGCGCCACTACCAAGAAGGCCCTCTGCCTGGTTCCCTGTAACTTGGCTTCTTGCAGCAAGGGAACTGCCAGAAGGCCCTTAGCACTGGACCTCAGTGTCTGGGCAGAACTATGGGGGTGTAGACGCTCCTTCAGGTATACTGGACCGAGGCCGTTTAGGGCTTTATGAAAATGAGGGGTGTGTTTCACCAACTATTCGCAACAATGCTTGTGCATTGCGGTTTTGGAATTGGGGCATGAGTTCAGCCATGCTAATAACTGGAAAAGACTACTTTAGCTCTTTCCCTTCACTTGTAAGTTCCATGGACTGTGAGGTTGCCTCCTTGTGCTAGGCTTGACCCCATACATTGCTTTGGTGGCTTAAGCTGGTGTTCTTTTGATTTCCCCCCTCTTCCTCCGTTGAATGCAAACAAAGGGGCAGTGCTTTTGTCTGCAGCCCTCTCTGGTCCTGAAATGTTGCACTGCTACTGTGTTGATCCCTGCCCTTCTTCTTTGCAAGTCTTTTTGAGTCTTTTCAGTTTGCTGCCATCTCTATTTTTGTGGCTTTGTATTCAGAACAAGAGACAGTTTTCATTCTCTGATTATAATTACGCCACTGGAGTCGGAGGTTAAGGTTACGAAGGTTGCATCTTTGGGCACGGGAAAGACTTTTATTTTCTGTCCTCAGTAGTGATAATTGCAGGTTTCATGGGCTGCTTTTTTGTTGTCATGGTCAGTCCACGACGTTTCATTTTATTCATTGGCTATCTTGCACAACTTACTTACAAATGCCTTACAGACCTTAAAAGAAAGCCGTAGAGTCTTCAAGCAAAGGGAAGCTTAGTTCAGGCAAGTCTGAAAACTCACATACCCTTCAAATTGTTCCACAGCTCAACAAACAGTGTACATATTGATGGCAGTGGATTTCTGGGAGTATTTGTTTATTTTTATCTGAAGTCCACACAAATAATGAAATTTAAAAACATGTTCAAAAATGTATATTCTCTTAATATATGCACATTGCTTGCCACTCCAATCTCCAAGCAGTGAGAGACTCCAGGGATTTCAAGTGCTTACCCTTGGTTTCCTTGGAAGGATTGTCAGTGAAGACTATGATGTCTTTAATATCTGGTTTTATTTACACATATATACAGCCTTGAGCATAGGATGTAAGGACTCACAGCATTAACAGAGCAATCCTTTTACATACATATATGCACATGCACATGTAACACAGCTGGAAGTCTTCCTCCTAAAAAAAAAAAAAAAGCCCAGGCTTACGCACAATATTCTGAGATACTATAGCATGTTAGTGCTCCATGTCCTTGATTTAGAGGACAGCACAACAACTATTCCTTAATGCTTTTTATACTATTGCTGGGAACCATGCTGATAGCAGCTCTCTCGTGACTACAGTACTTGCCCAGCCAAAGGTAGACGTTGCTGGGCTGGACCCTGGTGTTGTGGGTGCCTGTGCTCCTGCTTCCTACTTCTTCTGCCTTTTTGTGGCAGTGGAGAATAAAGCTGAGCTTTGAGGAAATGGTGTGATGGAGAACAGTGGAGACTGGAAGACAGGAGGACTCGGTGCAGGAAGTGAGAAGGCAGAGGAGCAAGCCAGAACATCTGCAGCTGGGACATGCACCAGATATGAAATGAGCTCCTCTTCTTGCTTATTTGACATCTTTGTATCCAACTGACACAGCCAAGGGAGCTATCTAAGAATAGCACTCCTTGATTCCCACTTGCTTAAAAAAATTAAAAATGAGCTGTTAAGTGGAAGACTCATTGTTTCAGCTAAAATGGCACATTGTTTTGTCCATTGTGTATTGTGTAACGTGCACCAGCACATAGTTTTGCAAGTGAATCCAGGCTACATAATGAATGCTCTTTTCTGGTTCTCCTTGAACTGTCTGCATTATATTTGCTCCAATGCTCTTGTTGGGATTTGTGGCTACTCTGCAGAATTAAAATAGATATAAACTGATCACTGTCATGAGATCAAATAGATGGGATTGTGTGTTTACTTCTGGCCAACATTTCTTTTCCTAATCTCAAGAGATAATCAGCTCTTTGAAATATTGCTTCTCCCTGATCTCATAGGACTGGGCTGAATGTTCATTTGAAGCAATTCACTGACCACTTAACAATGGCACAAACTGTCTCTGTTGATTTAATTTCTCGCCTTGACAGTATTTTGGAGCTGCACCAAATATCCACTTGTTTCAGTGTTGTGGATAAAAGTAGAGCTTCCAAGGATATCAAAATGTTCTCGAACTTTCCCCACAATCAGTTTGTTAGCTGCCTTTATCCACCCCAACAGCTGATGCTTTAGCATTGTGTGTGTGTGCGCGCGCACACACACACACACACACACACACAATTAGATGATTTTCTTTGTGGTAATGGTGTTCTGCTCCAGCCAGGGATTGTGAAGTGAGTGTGAAGATGGTATTATATTACATGGCCTATCAGAATATGAGTGAGGGCAGTATTTTCTGAATCAGCCTTGCCCTTAACATGATTTTTTTCTCCTCCTTTAACATGCCCTCCCCCACTGCAAATTGCTTTTCAAAAATGCCTCACTGTGTCAGTTGCTGGAAATAAGCAGGTTCTGTTTGTAGCCTTCCCATGGGAATCTGGTTGGTCATTTGAGAACAGAATGCTAGACTGGATGAGCTTTGGGGTTGATCCAGCAGGGCAACTCTTATATTTTTATGTGCAAGTGAAGATCTCTTTGCTTTAAAGTTATCTAGAAAAAGGATTGGTGGGAAGCTGGAGCCTGACTAAATTCATTCTTAAAATGGAGTGTTGGAGGAGTGAGGCTCTACTAGTTTTCAGGTTGCACCTAGGAATGCCAGCTGCAAATTCCATGGCTTTAACGTCTACCAACTTTTTTCTCTCCCTTCCCTGCTGCTTTGATTAACATGCAGCTGATGAAGAGCTATGAAGAACCCAAAACCTTGCTCAGTATTTTATGAGTTTTTCGTTGGTTCTAATAAATGTATTGCCTCACTGTGGATTTTGGACCTTTTCTCTGTTGGAACAGCATAGCTTCTATACTTTTTAATATGTGGAGAACTATGAGTTTAAAGAAGATCACAGTATACAGTATGAGTGTATTGTACCTTATACTAGAGCAGTGAGCCAGGTTGCTAGATATTATATTGCTTTATTCCTACATTCGATTTATTCCTACACTCAATACAAGAATTGAGCACCCAGCCTGAACTCCCCTTCTATTATATGAGCACTGTAGCAAGACCATAGATTCCCACTTTATTGTCTCTTTATAACACTTGAGGGAATGCTGTAAGAGTGAATCACATACATAATGATAAATTTGCCAGGTAGTGTGTGGATCCGAAGGTAAGGAATTTTCTAAAGTTACTCAGACTTGGTTCAGGCTTTAAATTAAATTTCATACTGTGCAGACATTCAGCAAACTAAGAATTTGGGCAAAACATGCCCCACAATTAATAAAAAGCTAAATTCCTCCTTAAGGGCAAATACCAGCCACACAACTGAAACTGAAAGGAAGCATATTTGAACCAAACCTGCAAAGTTTCAAAGTGAAGGGGGAGCAGTGAGTGAGTTAACTGGAAGTAGATAACTCCATCAGGATCCAGGAAGACGTAAGAGTGAGGAAAACGTTGGGGAAAGAACAACCTGATTATAAAAGCGAAAGCACTCCATACCAGGTGCCCTCCATATATTGCTGGACTGCAACTTCCATCAACCCCAGCAAGCATGGCAAATGCCCAGAGATGATGGGAGTTGCGGTCTTAACAACACCTAGAGGTCACTGCATTGGCTACCTGTGCTCTGTACAATCCATCACCAGACACTTTGCTCTCTAACTTAGGCCTGGGGAAGGTGGAACAGGATGAGAGGTTGCAGATAGAATACAAGCCAACTAGTAAGAGTAGATCTGAATAGTTCCCCCACATTGTTTTGTTAAAGTTGTACATATTGACTCTACCAGTGTTCTAATTAATCTCTGAAAGTTTCTGCAATTGATTTTAGAATTGGCACATGCACAGTTCGTTGAGTCTTCATTGTGTGTCTCTTTATCCTTCCCCTCACTGATTGGTTAAAGCTGCACACAAAAGAATATTGATATGATTGCAGAATTATTTTTCTCATAACAAGAAAAAATGGACATCTCCCTCAGTCTCTCAAGGCTGTTGCAGCCTTAATGTAGTTTGTGCTTCTAGGTGAAACTGTAGAGAGAAAATATAAGACACCACATGGTGGCTTCCATAAGCTCCAACCAGCATGGCCAGTAGTCAGAGATGGTGGGTGATGTGGTCCACCAATATCTGGAGGTCACTAGGTTGGTGAAGTCTGAGTTAAGGGAAGGAGAGAAATGCTTCTCCTTTCTTAGAGGGCCCTCTGCCAACTCTTCTGAAATAAGCATACAGTGGTACCTCGAGTTACAAACACCTCGGGTTACAAACACTTCAGGTTACAGTTACAGGTGGGTAGCCGTGTTGGTCTGCCATAGTCAAAACAAAATCAAAAATACTTTCTAGTAGCACCTTAGAGACCAACTAATTTCAGGTTACAGACTCCGCTAACCCAGAAGTAGCACCTCAGGTTAATAACTTTACCTCAGGATGAGAACAGAAATTGTGCGGCGGCAGTGCGGCGGCAGTGGGAGGCCCCATTAGCTAAAGTGGTACCTCAGGTTAAGAACGGACCTCTGGAACGAATTAAGTTTGTAACCAGAGGTACCACTGTATTTGCTTAAGAAGCAGATGTGGAGAGGTCTGGCTGCAAGGCTGGTGCAGCAATCTCTATTTTGAGTAGAACTAGAATTAAGCACTTTGGACTCATATGAAACTTGGCACACTTATACACCAAGTCATTTTTATTTTTTGCTATGAGTCCCAGTAAGGGTAGGGGAGCATGAGAGAGACAAATGTGTATTTGGTGATATCAGGATGGTGCCTTGCTAGCAGGAACCTTTTGAACATTAACAGTTTTTTCCCTCCAAAGTATTTTACAGAACCTAGAAGACAGGCTAGACATATATGGAATAGCTGTATCAAAGGTAGCTTTAAAGCAGCCAGAAAGAAAAGAAGCAAAGGTTTGAGATGGAGAGTTTGTCCTGCATCAAAAATGCCCAGTAACTTGGCCCCACTTTCTTCATGTCAATGAAAATAAAACTGATCCGTTTCAGCTGCTGGTGGAACACGTTACTTTGATTAAAACAGAAGGCTAACAACTGTACAGTATCTTTGAGGTCCAAGTATTGTGCTCCCCAGGCAGAGACAGCAAAGGTTGCATTGAGCCACATTCGCATGAGGAAGCTGACACACGTCTGATGTTGATTATCAGATGCAGCACATAGCAGGCAAGAAAATAAATAAATAAATAAATAAATAAATAAATTTAAAAAAGTAAAAAAATTATTTATACCCTGCCCTTCCCGATCCAAAAACTGGGCTCAGGGCGGCTAACAACAAATATAAGACAATGATTAAAACAACTTAAAAAAACAGCTAAAAACAGCATAAAAAACAAACATCGGTGGGATCACCATGACTAACTGGCCAAGTTAGTCTTGCTAGGCCAGTAGGGGGACAAGGGAGGAATTTTAATGTGGGGACCCAGAAGGGTTTCTTCAGAAGAAAAGGGAAAGGGAAAAGGAATAGGAATAGGGGATCAGGATAGATTGAAGGCCAGGCGGAATTAACTCTGTCTTACATGCCCTGCAGAAGGAGGTCAGGTTGTTGGGACAGCAGGCACAGGATGAGGTGTGGACAAACACAGCTGTTACAACAAAGCACATGAAGTTACAACTACTTGGGACCCTAGGAGAGCAAACACATCAAATATGTTTCATGCATTCAGTGGGCATGATGTGACATTGTTGTTTGTTAGCTTTGGGACACATATAGGGACACAACAACACCATACTTCTAAAGCACATTTAACACAAATTTAAACTACAGTGGTGCCCCGCTAGACGAATGCCTCGCTAGACGAAAAACTCGCTAGATGAAAGGCATTCGCTAGCGGAAGGCTGCCCCGCAAGACGAAAATGTCAATGGGGCTGCCTCGCAAGACAAATTTTTTTTTTTGGCGCGAAAACCTCCGCGCTCCATTGCCGCTTCGCTAGACGAAAAATTCGCTCTACGAAGACACTCGTAGAATGGATTATTTTCGTCTAGCGGGGCACTACTGTACATGGCTTTCCCAAAGCAGCTTGAGAATTGTAGCCTTCCCAGAGCTACAATTTCCAGCACCCTTAAAGAAATCAGTACCCAGGATTATTTGGAAGAAGCATTGTGCTTTAAATACATGGTTTGGATGTGAGAAAGATTACTGCCATAGAAAATTTGTAGTTGCAGGTAAAGTGACACCCCCATCCCAACCGTAATAGAATATACTTCCTTTTTGTAGTCAATGAATGGCCCAGGAAGGGGGGGGGATATTTGTCCTAGCCTGACCATGTAGGATCGTGGTTGCAGCACAACTTCCTTCCCTCACCAACAGAGAAGTTCACTACTCCTGGGAGTAATGGTGTGATATTTTTAAATTACCACAGTTGCAGTGACATTTCGTAGAAAGGCTCTTCCCCCTTCCAATGTTCTATTCAATATTGTATTTTTTTAACTTTAAAACATGCAAGAAAATAGCCTTGTAACCTCTACAAGGAAAATTTCAACTGGTATAAAAATATAGAGGAAAAACTGTTAAAATGAATGAGAAAACTGCATAGGTTAAAGAACAGTGTCAGAAGTCACAGTATGACATACATTTTTATCATGGCCCTACTGTGGTATTTGACATTTTAAATCCCCACTGAAACAAGAATTGAGCAAATATTGTACAATTGGAAAAAAATCTAATTGCTTCCTGCAAAAAGACTGTGGAGAGAGATAGCACTTATAAGGAACACTTTCTGTCCTGCTGTTTGAAAAAGCTCCAAATGAAACTAGAGTAAGCAGGAGCACAATTCACTAGCAGTTACCAATATAAGACAAGTTATTGTTGCTGTATCATCCTTACCAGAGAAGAAATGCTACAAATATTGACATTCATTTTGGATAATGCACTGTGAATCCTGGAAGAGAGGTTGACTATGCAAGAGTTGGGAGACAAACGTCTCATCTCCCCCAAAAGGAAAAAACAACAACAACCCTACTATGTTAATCTGTTCTAGAGATTCTTTTTTGACACACCCTGATCAGATCCATACCCTTAGCTTCCACAATCTTTTGCACAAGGTGTTCCTAGGTAAATTCACTGGGTCAGTGTATTTTGATACTTGGAGCAATATAGGAAGCTGCCTTACACTGACCATTGGTCCATCTAGCTGACTGGCAGCGACTCCCCAAGGTTTCAGACCAGGGACATTCCTAGCCCAACCTGGAAATGCTGAGAATTGAACTGGGACTTTCTGCATGCACAGCAGATCCTCTGCCTCTGAGCTACTTACTTTCGTCAGCAGACGGAGCAGGCACACAAGCCACCTGGTGCCTTCCCCTCTCTGGTGAATTCTGTTTGTAGCAATTATTTCAAAGTTTGCATCTAGACACATACATCGTTTTTGTATATGTACTCTTTAAGCTGCTTAAAGAGTTGATTGTGTTTTATAGGCTTTTATTTGTGTTTGTGGATCACTTCAAGATGCTTCATAGCAAGTGATTCTTAAATGAAATAAATTCTGATATAAATTGCCACGTGCCAATTTTATGCAAATTTGTGTCCACTTTGTATAGGATGTAGGATGCCCTGTGTGGCAGGGCTGAGGAGGCAGCAAAGGCCCCATTCAACCCTGCTGGGTAACAGCTGGGGTTAGGACTCTAGTCTTTTTCATTAGGCTGTCTATTACCAATGTCAAAAGTATGAGAGAGTAGGAGTAATAGTAGATTTTTGTTTCGCAAGTTAACCATGTACATTATAAAGGACCTTTAAAGTAGTGAATGTTTCTTTCCTTTATAGGTCACCTTTAATTGAAAGCAACCAGGGAACTTTGATCTGACTATGTATTTCTTGTAGCGATGTGCTACCCATTTTCTAGGCCACTTATCTCAAGTAATGAAGTAACATTACAGTAATCTTGAGATTATGTTTTATAGCACCTTAGAAGTTCACACCAAATTTAAGTAGCTGGTTATCTTCAGAATATTCCTGTAGTACAAGGAAAGGCCTATTCAAGACAAAATATCCACTTAATTCAGTAAGATTTTCTTAATTTAAAACAAGTGTCATACAGAAAAGGACTATTCACCAATATTGCTCTATACTCCAATAATTTTTCAGGAGTCGAGGCTAATGAAAATAGTTATTACAGGGACAAATGTTTCTCTACACACAATACAAAATGTTAATTTATTTCAAAATGTTTAAGTTGAGAAGAGTGCTTTAAACAAAACTCCTGGGGCATTGCCTAGGGACGAATCATTCTGAAAAAATGATATCAGTCTAATCTGCAGATTATTTTCTATTCCCATCTTGCTCCTTGATCTTGGTTCAACCTGTTCTGTTAAAATACGCATTTTTAATTAATAGTTAAAATGGTAGGTTTGTGTACAATACATGCATTTTGTACCCAGTGCCCTGTGCACAACCTGCCTTTTGTTTTCCTGACTACACAAACTTCCACCACATCTGTTCGCTGTGGTCAGTGACATCCACTCTAGTTCTACCCAGGATACATGAGGAATCTGTAAATGGTAATTTGTTTTCTTCAAACTTCATGAACCCACACTATACAGAACAATCAGTGGACCAGAATGTATTTTCCTTGCAAGTGCAGGCACCATCTTGAATCCTAAAATGCAGGTTCCCAAACTGTATACACATATATATTATGGTGCTTCAGTTAGTCCAGTGGAGAATAAATAAATTCGTAATGCACATGGTCTCCCCCAAATTATGTATCTTTGTTGCCTGTCATTAAAAAAAACATACCAAGAATGAGCACATTTTCACCCTGTTCCTTTCCTGTATTGTTCTGTGGCTTCCCTCTACCTTGCAGTCCACTCCTTTGGAATTATGTTTCAACCAGGAAAATTGTGGGACTGCAGCTTGTGTGTCCTTGAGTCGCATTTGTTAATTTGCATCCCCCCCCCCCATCCCAATATCCCTGATGTGCATACATCATAAAACAGTATGTTGACACAAACACAATGTGTAGTCACAAGAAGATGGTGGTTTCAGGGTGTGTCAGCAATGTGGGGAGAGCAGGGAAGTGTGAAAGGATTGGAAAGTTGCAGCAATGGCAGTGCACTTTACTGCATCTGAAGACTGTGGGAAGGGGAGCTGTTTCAAGGGCTCCTTGGTGTCAAGGCCATGTGCAGCTGTGAAGGCAGATCTTTCTTGTCCAGAAATGCAAGGCATGGGGAAAATGAATAAGCAAGTGGGAGGTGAATTTGCAGTCACAGTAATGTATTTTTGGCAGTGCAGAAAGGGACTTCCCTATTTTTTCCCCCTGGAGTCCAGTACAGGATGTACTATTCAGGAGATGCCACATCAAGTGGCAAATGTACAAGCTGGACCAAATTTCTAAGCTTAGTTAAAAGTCTAAAACATTGTTTGGCTACCTCCGGCCCGTGGGCTTGATGTGGCCCACGAAGGCCGTTTTACCAGCCCATGAGCCGCCTGCCAACTGAGTGGCCCGCTCGGCAAGCCCCCCACGCCCCGCGCTAAACCAGCACAGCATGGCACGGGGGACTTGCCGAGCGGCACCAGAAAAACGCGTCTGCGCATGTCCAGACGCCAGAAAACGCGTCTGCACATGTCCAGACGCCAGAAATCACGTCTGCACGTGTCCAGATGCCGAAAATTGCGTTGGCGCAGGCGCGATTTTCGGCATGTGGACATGCGCAGACGCGATTTCCGGTGTCACAGGCATGCCCAGACGCGATTTACGGTATCGCACTGCGCATGTCCGGCCCACGGACGCTCTCCGTGGGCTTGATCCTGCCCATGGCCAGATAACCTTGCCGGCGCC
Organism: Lacerta agilis; assembly: GCF_009819535.1. Taxonomy (NCBI): domain Eukaryota; kingdom Metazoa; phylum Chordata; class Lepidosauria; order Squamata; family Lacertidae; genus Lacerta; species Lacerta agilis. The sequence goes on along the minus strand of NC_046316.1, from coordinate 25,204,871 downwards.
TGGGCTAAAAGAATTTCCTTTACATAGCTCCTCCTCAAGGTAACATTTTCCAGAGATTTTAAATACCTTAATTATAGATAGTTGGCCTTGTGTTAGAGTACTTTTTTAAAAAAAAAAAAACCTCCCCTGGAATCATTCATGTTGGTTTTGATTTTCTTATTTCATTCAATCATGCCATAGTTTTGTTGAATACAGTGGTACCTCGGGTTAAGTACTTAATTCGTTCTGGTGGTCCGTTCTTAACCTGAAGCGTACTTAACCTGAAGCATACTTAACCCGAGGTACCAGTATAATACAAATAATATTTCCTAACATCTTTTCGCCATCAAGGCAACAGCCAGAAGAGCCATTCCTCATTTCAGGCTGGGAAGTGTGGAAAAATATTCCTTTAGCTCACATACTTGTTCATACTTCTTTAAAAATGGTATTTTCATTCCCCACAGTGCTCCATCAGGTAAGGGAGGAGTTGCTCAGCCATGAGCAAGCTGTTCCTGTCAGCCTTTTACTCAGGTACTGACTGTAACTGTGTGGTGTAATGACTTCTATTTAGAATTTGATTGACAGACCTGCTGACAGGTGGGCACAGAGCTAGTGTGGAGGCCCAGTACGTGGAGGCTCCAACTGAAGAGTAATAGAGGCATAGAGGTGTTCTCCTTTGGTGTTTTTTCTTCATTTATATGGCATGTGCCTTTTGACTTGCTAGCAGCAGCAGCAGCAGCAGCGGGGCAAATCCTGGTATATTGCTCAAGAACTCAGGAAAGGGAGACATGTGCAGGTGCTGGCTCAACCCAGGCAGTCATCCTTTGCTTGAATCAATACCTCAAGTCAGCGGTGCTCCAGTTATGTGAGCTGCTTGAATATTTGTTTGGTGTGAGCTATGAGTTTAGCTCCCTTTGTGCAGAAAGAGGTGGTAGGATTCTAGTCTGTCCTGCTTCAGATTGCAAGTGAGGGGTGTGGTCACATTTATTTACTCGTGACAATTGTTTATTATCCCACCTCCCAGGTATAAATCATTCCAAGGTGGCTTACAAGATACATTAAATTACATATTTTAATAAAACAATAAAAGCAATATTTAACATTTTGTTGCATGCCACCCCAATCTCCGTGCGGTGTGAGATCCTAGGCACTTACCCAGGGTTTGATTTCCTCAGAATGAGGGACAGTGGAGACTAGAGTGTCTTTAAGATACATGGATTATTTACACATACATATAATCCGAGACTATGATGGAGGTGGTCACAGCATTAACACCCAAAGCCACAGCCTTGGATCCCAGCAGAAATCAGGCATGGCTTTGTCTCCCAGCTGTCCAGCCTCCTCCTAGCTTGCACACCTCAACTCTCGCTTTTGTCCTTCTAGCTAACAAACAGTTGAAGGACGGGGCCCACCCACTTGTCGTCTGGCACAGAGCCACCTCCTTTGTTAATTTAATGACCCATCCTTAGGGGTCATTACCAAGAAACTTGTTTAAAACTCTCTGGGATCCTTCCCAAAGGACCGGATGCCGTCATCCTATGGAGGGGAGGTAGGGACAATACAAACGGTTGTAGATCTTGTGGTGGTCTTCACCTGCTGGCCTCTGTTTTCTGGAAATAGTTGTGCTAGCACGAGCCGAAACAACAGGTCCCACTAGTGCAATGGATCTTTCTCCCTGTCTTCTGCCCCACCCCAAATTTGGCTCTAGGAAAAAGGAAATACTGGTAGCTCTGTGAGTGCAGCATTTCTGCTTGATGGAACAATCTCATTGGCATTGCTTTGAGTTCCATCTATGATCTTGTAGGGTTTGTTGACTCTGAATACAGTGGTACCTCGGGTTACAGACACTTCAGGTTACAGACCCTGCTAACCCAGAAATAGTACCTTGGGTTAAGAACTTAACGCAGGATGAGAATAGAAATTGTGTGTCAGCGGCGCGGCGGCAGCAGGAGCCCCATTAGCTAAAGTGGTACCTCAGGTTAAGAACAGTTTCAGGTTAAGAACGGACCTCTGGAACGAATTAAGTTCTTAACCCGAGGTACCACTGTACGTGGGAATAAGGTTGTTCCCCTACTGTGTGTGTGTGTGTTTCTTTAGTGGAAATCAATAGCTGATCCACATAACTACTTTGGGTATGCTGATGGATTTTGGTATGCTCAGCAGCAATCTGACACACACACCCCACACACCTTTGAATAGCAAATTTTCTTCACATCATACTGTGGGAGGAAAAATATGAATCCCTGTGACCCATGTATGTGGGGTAAATAACAAAAGGATAGGCTAGGTGCCTGGATTCAAAACTAACTGTCCAGAAAGAGAGAGCCCCCAGTAGCAGACTGCAAACTCAAAAAAACAAGCAGCAGTTTAATGTTAGGAATATAGGTTGTTAGACCCTTTTATCCCATTTAGTCTGCTTATAAACAGTGCTCCTCTCTTTCTACCCCTCTTGCAATGAACAGACCACACGCGGTGAAGTCAGTTAAAAATGCCTTACTTACGGATTCATGCATGTAGCAGCAAGGAGAACACAGGCAGAATACTAGGGTAGAAAATACAGAAAGATAGCTTCAGACATGTGCTCTAAGCTTGAAGTTTGCTTGGTCAGTTACATGGCGCAGAGAGAGGGGGAACTGGAAGTGAAGGCTTCACTTCCTCCCTCGTTGGAGAAGAGGGGGCATGACCTAGCTGAGTCTAGGATCACAACCTTGTTGTCTTAACCCCTTCACTCACTAACTGGCACTCATGCATACAGGTATGTTTGACTGCAATTTCCCACACATATCACAGTCAGGTGGGCAAGGTAAACAAAATTATTACTAATAATATCTGTTGTTGAAAACATTTTTGGTTTGCCGGATAGTGGAAGATTGTTAGGAAAACAAGAATCCAATTTTTTCCTGGGAATGTACAACTAATTACACATGTCTTCGTAGTCAATTAAAAAAACCTCAAGACATGGCCCTGCAATGAATTTTTAATAGCATTTTTTTAAAAAAATGAAGTGAATGGCAAAAAGGCCTTTAAAGGCTCTTTCTGTTCTCCTGTATAGTGAATGCTGAATGTTGATGTAGAGTAGGTTTACTGATAGCCTCACTGATTCATGAATAATGTGTGCCATTCTTTGAGAATGGCTCTGTTTAAATTCTTTTGCTAAGTATCAATTCATATAAAAATAAAGGAAATAGAAATAAAAGAAAAATAGATGGTTGCCCTGTTCATGACAGCTATTCAGCTGAAAAATAACTGCAGTATATTTATTTTTAAATGTAATTCCCATTATGATAGTCGCCAAAGAATTTTTATTAGTGCAAAATATTAGTATTCATACATTTTGAATGGAGACTATTGTTGAATTTATTGCAACAAGCATAGGAGCGGGATGGCTCTTGTAATTTGGGAGCATGTTCTTGTAAAAAAAACACTTCAGAGAAAACTAGAATGGAGACAGTGCTGTGTATGCATTTTTTCTGAAAGAATATTCATTTGACAGCTCTAATCCAAATGTAAAAGGCATGTTTAAATGTATCTCATGGAAGAGTCACTAACAAATAGAGGCAGTACAGTGTGGAGAACCAGCATGGCATAGTGGTTAAGAGTTTTGGAATAGGACCTGGGAGGCCAGGGTTCAAATTGCCATTTAGCTAGTTAGTGAAAACTAACTTAAGCCCCATTGGGTGGCATTCAACTACGTTTTATTCAGAGAACTGTTTAAATTAATGGACCTAACTTTGTCATGTTCATTCATTTAAATTGGTCTATTCTGAGTAAAACTTCATTGAATACCATCCTTTATATTCAAAGGAAAAGGTAACCTTCCCAAGTTTACTCATGCCCCAGTCTTACTCTGCATTTAGTGGGACAGGTACTCCTTAGTAAGTTTGCTTAGTTTTACAGCCTTCTTCATAACTAAGATTAGCTGGATTCGAACCATTTAATTCTACTTTTTTCTATATTCCTTTGAACAAATCTATTTCATTTCGTATCCTTATATACAATAAACAAATTATACAAGCTGATTTCTATAAATTGCATGATTTCCTTGTTGAAGAGCCAGCCAAGGGATAGTAGCAAGGCAGGGATGGTAGCCAATGTGGAGCCCTTCAGAAGCTATTAGATTCCAGCTCCCCTCCCATCAACCCCATCCAGCATAGCCAATGATCAGAAATGATGGGCATTGTAGTCCAACCAACATTTGGAGAGCATCATGTTGACTACCCAGGGCATAGGGCTAAGTAAAGAAGCAATACATATTGAGCTGTATTCAATAATCTTTATCCTTGGGTCATCTCACCTGAACCGTTTCAGGCAAACAGAACCTAATCCCTGTTAATTATGTGCTGGGCATCCTTGGCTGATGCAAGCTTACGCAGAAGTTCTATACAGTCTAAAGAGACTTACTCAAGAGTAAGTGTGCATGCCTTTCCAGTATCTCCAGTTCTCTTCAACGTATTATGCCAAATCTCATGTTGACCTTGCATAAGCTTAATATTTTGGATAGTATCTTCTTCATTCTGTATATCTTTCACAGAGGCATGATTCCACAATGTTATGGCTGTGTAATATGTTTCAATTAATTTTTGATCATGCTGTTTCTGGTCTGGAAGCTAGAGGTGTCTGTCTCTTTCCTTATCTTGGGCTCACTAGAAAGCTTGCATTTAGCCTTTACTCAGACCATGCTGTGATTGATGATTTAATGAGACAAGCTGCTTAAGGGGGGGGGGGGGACCAGAAAGATTAACACCGTTAAACCTAGCTAGGAGAAACCAATTCATATCTTTTTTTTAAAAAACCTCAGATTAATAAACACTCAATTTAACATTTGCTGCATCTGTTTGATGGGATATGCTGCTCTTCTTAGGCCAATCAAAGGTGAAATAATATTGTATGGTGACAAAAATAAGAATTAATTAGGCATAACCACCTACAATTTCATCATTCAATTTAGCATTAGGATGGTAAGGGTAGAATTATCAGAATCACTGTGAGTAGCATACCAGGAATTTTTCTTTTTATATTCCCTTAAAATTATATTTATAAGTGTGCTATGGTTTTGGGTAAGTCATTTTGAGTTCACCTTTATGAAAAAAGTGCCCAATAAATAAATGAAGGCAGACCCAAGGAACATTTGGACTTCCAGGTATTATTGAACTACAACTTCCATCATTCCTGGCCATTGCTATGCTAGATGGGGATGGTTTGACTTATCTACTAGAGTCTCTTGTTTATTTAGTTTGATAGCCCGCCCTGTTCTATCAAAAACAATTCTCTTCCCCAAAGACAGCAGAATTCGAATTCCTCTAAACTTCCCCATACTTTCCAACTCAACCTTGAGTCCCACAGGCCAGTTAATACAGGCAGGACAAATGCTTCAGACAAGGGTTTTGTGTTGGACTTTGGTGAGTCTGTAGTATTGTATGCCTCCAGGCTGTGTAGGCCATAAGACCAACAGATATATTTATTTGTTATTTCCCTGCACAGGTAAAAAAATGGTAAAGAAAACCACAGAAGCACACATATCCCCAGTCACAGAACTGTTTTTCATAGGAAGGCATGACACTTAAATTGGTTTATATTTGTAGTTTAAAGATGTCTTGAGAGAGCCCATGTAAGAAAAATCTTAAACACATCACCGTGACATGTGAGGCTGTGTGTCCCATTGCATATATTCATCCTCCTATGGCAGATGTTTTCTGACTACTTTAACGTGAAAAAGACCAGATACGAACCTCATAAATACTGGTTCAAGGATGGCTGCAGTGTGTCGTTCACAGGGTAAATGGACAGTTATCCATTCTGGCAACTCAACAGTGCCCCTTGCTATAGCTATATTGCCTAAGGCATAACGTAAGGCAGTGAATTAAAGGATTTGCAGCAGCAAATTGTTCTGTGGCTTGCCACCAAGTTGCTTAGCTCTGGGCTTGCTAGATCAGACAGAGGAGCCAAATCGGTGAATAAAGAGAGTGCCGATGACACAATTTGTGTCATTATTTACAGCTACTGTGTGTTCTTCTGAAATTCACTTGGAAATGGACTAATACAGCCATTACTCAAGGCAAAGGTTAAGAGTGTGTGAGAGAGAAAGAGCCAGTTCATCTGCTTCTTCCTTTTAAGGAAAAGAGAACATCTAGAAAAAATAATTAGCTCTGTAGAATCTTAATACTTATGCTGTAAGCAACCTTTATGATTAATATTAAAGTGTGGGTTAACAAGACTGCTATTCTGCACCTTACCAACTGTCAAAAGATATGCAGCTAAAACTACGGTAATCCAAGCATTCACATTTATTCATGGTGGAGGGGCAGAAAAAGAGTGTCATAACTAAACATGCTTATATTTATGCTTGTTTTGCTGTTCACCGCTTCCTGTGTGGTAGCATTCATACTGCTAGCAAGCAATGAATTAATAATGGGCGTAGGAGGTGCTGTATATCTGGAAATCATTATAATAAACCTCCTAAATAGTTGCAGTGCATAATGTTTTGTTAACATATGAAATATGCCAGCTGGTTATCCCAGAGAACGAAATGCAGGAGATACCTAGAGAAGAGGTCAGGATGGTGATAAGTTAGTGTCAGTGAGAACTGGAGAGGGTTTATGCTTCTGAAAGTAGCTCAAGCTCTAGCAGGGCTCCAACTATGTTCTTATGAAACCACAGTTATTACTTGTAGGGATTTAAATGCAGTGCTCTCAGTACCTGCTATCTATTCCTATTCATGTCTTGGGTTTATTTCCCCACTTTGCTATATTATGTAGAAATATGCTAATGTCAGAAGAGAGCTCTGATACCCTAATTGCAATTTGGCCCAACTTCAATTGTCATGCATTCCCTCCTGTACACATAAGTTAATACCTTTTCCACTTCATCACATCCAGACTTGATTTGATCCCTCATTATCACATGTTCAGACGTGCTCATTTCTTATTTTTAAACTGCTCACCTACATGTGATAATTAAAATATTCTAACTGCAGCAGGCTATTTCTTTGTTGGCCAGAGTGGTTTTTGATAGCCCAGGACGTTTGGTTGATGTATCCTTCATGGGATCTAATGGTTGGGAGATAGCTGGAGCTTTATTGAGTGTGCTTGAATGGAAAAACCATCCCAACTTAGAAAGTGACACACTCCACCAATAGCCCAGGTAAGGGGAGGGGGCCAGATGTGAGCAAAAAGCAGTGGTATAAGTCAAATAGGGAGAGATAGAGGGAGAAGCAGGAACTTGGCTGAATGTGCCAGGGGCGGGTGAGGCAGATATCTCTCTCTCCCTGACCCCCTTGTCAAAATGTAAGACCATAAAATAGCCCTGCTGGTTCAGGGCAAAGTCCATCGTTCAGCATCTTGTACTCACAGTGGCCAATCAGATGTTTTTGGGAAGCCCACAAGCAGGTCCAAAGTGAAACATTGCTCTGAATACTGCCTCTGACAGTGGAGGTAGAACACAGCCATCATGGGTAGTAGCCCCTGACAGCTGATATGCCGTAGGAGATTCTTCATTTCTTAAGCACACATTGCCTGCCTCCACCCATGTTCTACTTCTGTATACGTAAATCAAACAAATATAACCAAAAGGTCCTCTGTTCTACAAAGGAAACCAAAACCTGGTAAATGTTGCTTCTACCACTCAGGAAAGGAAGTATGCAACAATATATACACCGTTTTCAAAACGCCCTTCAGAGCAGCCCTATATATGTCAGGGTAAAATAATCACATCTGGGTCCCATCTAGTTTATTAATGATATGTACATTCATGTTTAGATGGACAGTGTTTTGGTGTCCTGGGATCTAGAAATCAATATTGTCAGTATTATCTAGTACAGTGGTACCTCGGGTTAAGAACTTAATTTGTTCTGGAGGTCCGTTCTTAACCTGAAACTGTTCTTAACCTGAGGTACCACTTTAGCTAATGGGGCCTCCTGCTGCCGCTGCCGCCAATTTCTGTTCTCATCCTGAAGCAAAGTTCTTAACCTGAGGTACTACTTCCGGGTTAGCGGAGTCTGTAACCTGAAGCGTCTGTAACCCGAGGTACCACTGTATATGGAAAAGCCACATATTCAATGATCCACTGAGATACAAATATGTATCACTGCTCAAGAAGTCCAGAATTTTCCACAACCAGTTATTAACTGACTTAATTGAGTTTGGGGGTATGTGTTTAACTTGGGCTGTGATGATGTGCCAAGTGGTTTATCAGCTGCCCAGAGAAGAATCCCTTGAGAGTTTTATTAACGAATTAAAGATTTCCCTGAACCAATTGATGGCAAGAGAACAAATTGAAAGTGCTGCTGTCTGTGACCACAGAAGAACAGTCTATACAAAACATTTTCCTATGAAAAAATCTGGTTAATGTTCTTGGAAGAAAATGTTTTAAAATATGGCATAAGAGCTCTGTCTAGGTTCTGTTACAGGACATACAAGGACTCTACATTTATTCCCTGTGAGCATCTTTTCCTCACCAATCCATCCTTTTCAAATGTACTCTGCTCTATAGATAGTCAGTGGAATTTAATTCCCCTTAGACATCTCCAATTCCCAGCTGATGTTTCTAATTATATATGTGACTAGATGTCATCTCAACAAAAAGCTGATTTAAAAATAAACCCTTTCTTTTGCTATGGAAACGAGAGACGTGTACCCTTCATTGCTTTGTTGCCTCCATATGCAGCACAATTTTCATAGTCAACACAATTTATACATTCACAAGTGATGGATAATCAGAGTTAAAAGATACTCTGTTTCACAGCAAGCGACATTTATGACCTGCCAACATTAATAACTATGATCAGAGTGCAAGCATGACGAAATAACATCAATGGTGGTCAATTACAGTAATGTTGTTTGACTATGTACATCATTATTTAGTGCCAACAATTAGCACTGTGACAAAAAGGAAATGATGCAGTTCCTCTCCAGGAAGCCTTTCAATCTATAAGCGTATTGGGGCATTACAGAGAACTTCTATCAGGTTCCTGTGTGGTATCTTCTACAATCAGTCACAACTCCTTGTGTGAGCCACCTGAAGGGGCATTTGTGGAATAAGGTAGGGCAAGACATGCTTGCAAGATCCCTTTCAGGCAAACCCTGAGTCCCCACTTAACCGGGAACCCTCTTTAGAGACACAATGTTATGGTTGCTCCACGAAGAGCTGGATGAAGTAGCTGCCTCAGGTGGTAAAAGAGTAAGAGACAGCACCCAGCCTGTACCACAGCTTCCACTGCACAGTGCCGCCACTCATCTCCCCCCACCCCAGAGAAGACGATTGGCAAGGCCTTTTGCCGAAACTCAGTGAGAAGGGGGTGTCCCGCTGGCAGCGGAAGGGTGGGGGGAGGGGCAGGAGGGCACATTCCCAGTTTGCTACGCTTGGTGAAGCAGGATGGGCTGCTCCTGGCCCCACTGCTACTTGCAGGGTCCTCTCCCATGGCAATTTGGGTTTGTGGTACTGCAAAGTTCCTTCTTTTCTGCAATGTTATTTAACATCTATATAAAGCAACTGGATTTGAAGTTGTGTGCTGTCGATATGCTGATGACACCCAGTTGTCTATTATGTGGAGGTGTAAGAGAAGGCTTTCTTTTCTGTATTACCCCCAGCCATGGAATGCCTTTCCCTCAGAGGACCAGCTGGCACCTTCATTGGTCTCATTCCAGCACCAAGTTAAGATTTGGCTAGTCAATCACTTGTGGAGCTCTAACTGCAGCTGCTTTTGATCTAGTTATGTTGATCTTACTGTTGGTTGAATTTTATGAGGACAATTTTATAGAGACAATGGAGTGTACCTCTGGGGTGAAGTAAAACTGCTGTGTTAGCAGCACTGAAGTGACCTTCCCAGGGCAGTTTGTATGGCGGTCTTGGGCTGGCCAGAAAATACTGTCCTCTCGGCCTCGCTGATGTGGTCCAAAGAAAAGCAGAGCAACACATTTGACACCAGCTTGGCAACAGGAGTTGCCAGAAGGAGCTGTACAAGAGGCCACCTACCCTTCATTTTCCCTTACAGCACATTCAGAAACCACCTAATTGACTGTTGGACCCACTATTGGTCTCATCAGAGCCTGTCTTCGCATGCAGGGGAAGTCCTTAACTCCCCGAGGGTTTGAGACCCTCACCTGGTTTTGCTGGCCAGTTGAAGTCGTTTCTGGGATGTGGCCGCTGTCACATGCTGACAGCTCCTGGGGGCCACGGGTGAGAGCTGAGTGTAGGATGGGGACCAAAGGTAGACAAACTCCCCCAGAAGGAGCATAATGTGTCCCCCATCAGAGGTACTACCCCTCCTCTATACCCCATACACAACAAAACAACGGCAGCAGCAATATCTAATAATCTATAATAACATATTAATAATGAAAAGAATAGTAATAGATAAAAGGATGGCACAGGTAGCAGGTAGTTGGTGCTTGTCAAGCAGCAGTCTTCTGAGCACTTACATGGGAGGAAGCCTCATTGAACATGAGAAAATAAGTATCAATTGCACCATCATGCTATTAGAAAAAGATATATATGAACTCAAAGACCCCACCACCTCTCCCTCTGCAGGAAAATAACCAACCTACATAAACCTATGGGGAGATTGTCCAAGCAGGAATTACTCAGCCTCTCATCTGGGATTAATAGGAAGCCTAAATAAATACTTGAACCTGAATTTGAACCTGCCAACTATAAACTCTTATTGCCATGGATCTTTGTTGGAACGTATATGTGAGTAGAGGTAGAGGAGAAATTCAGTTCAGTTCACATTTTAGTGTGAATTTACCTAATTTGCATTTCCTGAAACAGTACGCAAACCAAAATACAGCTAGCTATTCACTGAATTTGTATGCCTCAATTCACAGCACCTTTCTCTTAATTAATCCTCAATTTATTTACCCCCATCCACCCAAATCTACCTCCAGACCACAGGTTCAAGAGTTTCACAGCTTCCCTGAAATGAGTTGGTGGAAACAAGAGATAGAAGAATATAAATATTTTGGATCTAATCCACCATCAGTTACACAATTATTCTTGATTCTCTCATATCATAGCCAAGCTGGCTGTGTGAATCAGTATTGTACTGCTAGTAGCATTAGCTCCTATCTTCTTCTCCATCGAGAAAAATACATTTTCAGTGCCATCCTACTGTAAATGCTATTCTCTAATTTAAGCAATAATAAGCCCTGGAGGAAATTAACAATATGCTGCAATAATGAAAAACAAGCATAATGATTATTGGATTTTTTTGCATCCATTTGACAAGACTTAGTTATCTAATTAGCATTACAATGCAATTCTTATAGAGCCCTAATTTGTATGGAAATTTATAGTCCTTGCAGAAATAGAACATATTTGTACCTCAGAGGGAAAACACCATAGCAAAGATATTCTAAAGCTATCAGCCCAAGTGTACTTCTGCAGAGAAGTTTATATTTTATTTTATTTTGGTGTTTTTTTTAAATTGGCTTTCTCGAAACTTTGTCATTTATCTTCAATTGTGTTTAAGCTACTGTGAAACAAAATTGTCCATTTCCAGGTTTCAATTTTTATTTTATTTTGTTTTATTCATAGCGGAAACTCCCACAGCATTAACCTGCAGCACCTCTGCTTAGATAACCATTTCACTTGCATTACTTTTGCCATCGACCCTTGTTGCATATTCACTTGCAAAATAACAGGGTTTTTAATTGGCCATAAAGTTGTTGCTATTGCTGACCCTTTACCGATACACTGTTGGCAGAGTTGCTGTGGAGGCTGTGTGGTGTGACTTTCAATTCCATAGAAGCAAAAGCACACTACAGAAATTTGCATCACAGAAAGTTCACTGCTTAGAAATAGAATGTTGTTGTGATGCTGTCTATTAGGTCATCCCATGAGTACAGTGCAGCAGCTACTCTTGAATTGTGTCTGGATGCAGAACTGGCTGTGCATTCTGTATGTCTCTCACCAGTCACCCCAATCAGAGAACCAACCCAGATAATCCCTTGGCATTCCCTTCTTTTCCTTCCAGTCTGATAAAATGGCAGGACTGGGCTTCAGCACCAGGTAAAGCATCGTGCCCATCCTCTGTGGCGGCCTCGCATAGCCTTGTGCCAAAATGCTTTCAATGTATTTTATCTATTTATAAGATTTCTTACCCGCCCTTCACCAGGGCAGGTTATAACAAATTAAGATGCAGTTATAAAAACAGATTAAAATAATAAAACAAGCATAACCATTCCAAGAAGTTTGGGGACTACGGTGCTAGGCTGGTGGTTTCTGGTTGTTGTGAGGCTTATCTACTATATATTTTGGGAAATGGTTTGACTGTTCTCTGTGTATTGGATGCCTCTTGAGATTTTGTCACCAAATTTGATGTGGGTTCCCAAGGTGAGAGCAGCAGTTTTCATTGCTGTTGGGATGCCAGACACTGTTTTGAATGAAGATAGTGGTCTGAAATGTGGCTTTGGTATGACTTTGCCCAATGGCTGGCACAGCAGTTCCAAACTCTGCCAATTTGGACACCCATGAAGATATCACCACCTCATTTGGCAGCGCTTTGCCAATTTGGATGGCTCTGAAGGTGTTACCCAATTTGGCTGTATGGTTCCAACCTGCGCCAATTTACCTCCTGAGGTATCATTACCAAACTCAACATGAAGGTTCCCAAGGTAGAGGAAGTGGTCTGTCTATATTTGGATGCTGGGCGCTGTTCCAAATCAAGATGGTGGTCCAAATTAACCCTATTTAAACATTAGTCCTGGGCTTCTACGAAGACTCAAATATACGCCTGGTTGTGTATATTTCATAATGTTTGTCTGGACCTCACTGAACTGATTGCATGTATATTTTAATATGACTGGAGATGAACAGGATGAAGCAGGAGTAGTGTTGATTTTGAGATCATGGAAAGCAACTTACGAGATCTAATAGTGTAAGCATTGGCTTAGGTCAGTGTAATGGGTCATTAGGATTATACAGACCACATAATCAGGAGCAGAAATCCATACTACAAAATGATGAAGCCTGGGTACCAACTCATTTTATTTTGTTGATAACAAGTATAATGCATTGTCCCACAAGGCCAGTCCTTATGTCCACAAGGCTGTCATGTTGTATAAAGTCTTCACGTACAGCTTCCCAACCACAAAATATAATTACCAATCAACAGTAGGTCCTGGTTACTCCACCAATTTTCAGTTGGAAGTGAGACTTGGACCTTTTTTGGTCACTTTAAGGCAAGGCTTCACCAGTGAAACATGCAGAGTGTCTTGCAGTTCATCTATCAGGGAGTCCTTCAGAAGCTTCTCTCCAGTGACATAAATAATCCATCTGTACCACTAAAATGTGTCCATTGATTTGTCCAGGCTGGAACTTGGCATGTTTGCTTAATGTGCTTTGGGTCACTGAATTACATACAGGCTTCTTGTGCAATGAAATGGAGCTGAAAATCTGGCTTAAAGGGCTCTGAAAGAGCTATTGCTGTCTCTTGGGTCAACAAAATATAACAGAACCACGCAATCACCATTTATTTGGAATGACATATGGGTGTTAAGGGTATTGTGAAACAAACAAACAAAATCCTTATGTATAAAAGCTGACAAACCCACGAGACTGTTAGCAATAGGATCAATTTTCTCTCTGCCTTCATGCCATTGTGCTTGTGTGTTTGCTTACACAGTAGGGTAAGTTTAGGACAATGTCTACCTGGAGATTTGGCCTTGCCTCTAAATTTCGTAGCCCCCATGACTGAGCCTCTTTATTATAGCCTTGATGATGCAATACATGTATAGGGGTTTTGGTTATAAATGTTGCTGTAAATGCTTTGTGAGCAATTGTTCCTTTGGAAATGTTTTTGGGTTTCAGAGGAACAGCATTAGGGATGAGGAGGATTCTTAGTGTTCATGATTACATTAAAAAAGTAGTAATAACCCCAAACTTGCAAAAGCATAGATTAAAAAACCAGAACAGAGGGAGGGCTTTGGATGTGCCCTTCTATTTCAATATTCTCAGAAGAGCATTAGCTCAAGATGCAAATAAACAATGGCTGCTGGTAGATGGGTCACTTTTGTGCCTAGTGAACTGTATTAATGCACTTCTCACACAGGAGCAAACTACAGTCACTGTAGAGGGCAGATTATTGCTTGCATTTCCTGTTTTGTACACTTATGAATGCTTGTAAGGGCCTCCAAAAAACTAGAATTTCAATCTTAGTCTCACACCCTTGGCAGTAAATTTCACTGGATTCAGATAAATTGACTTTGGATTCGACATGCATAGACTCTGGCTGTAAAAGGTACTAACTAAAAAGATCAAAGATATCTTAATGACAGATCATGAGACATTTGTCTGCCACCTTATATTTCTATACCACAATCCTACAGTAAATATTTGTCCTGGCAGGCTAGGCTTAGGAATTTGCCTTATAACTCTAATGAATGGTCTAGCTCAAAGTTTCCCAAATTTGGGTCTCCAGTTGCTTTTGAACTACAATTCTAATCATCCCTGACCACTGGTCCTACTACCTAGGGATGATGGGAGTTGTAGTAAAAAAACAACTGGACACCCAAGTTTGAGAAACCCTGCTCTAGCTCAGTATTGTCTACACTGGCTGACAGCAGTTGCCTAGAACTTCAAATGGGAATTTCCCCAGCCCTGTCTGCTGTTGCTAAGGATTGAACCCAAGACCTTTTGTAGGTAAAGCAAGTGCTCTGACACTGTGCTATGGACCTCCCCCTTGCTGGCTTTCCACACTGGTGAATCAGCCCTACAACATCGCTATGGAACTAGGCTTTCTGAATTTTAACTGGAATCTTAGATGGCATACTTTCCCTTAAGCATTTTTGTTCTTGCTCAGTTCTCATGGCTGTGCTATTCAAATGTAACTTGTAAATCAAATGCAGGGGTTATGAAATCAGGTGGATTTCCTTTTGTCTCAGCCAAAGGCAGTTCCTAGGTAGACGTGAATTATATGAGTTATGACTGAACTGACTACAGCAGCTTGGAGCATAATGTGAACAAGGTGTAAAATATACCAGCGCTGGGCTTAACTATAAATATTATTAGAGTATGATTAGCATGCATGGACTTCACTCTCAATAAAAGACCAAGCAAGACGAAAACAGAGGTGAGAATTCCAAGCAGACATGCTCTCAAGTCCTGTTACCCGCACTGCTCTGGGTAATGTCTGCTTCTTCCACCTGTATGGTTAGGGGATATCAGACACTTATGAAACCTGCCACCGGCGCAGCAGCAATTGCACAGCTTCAGACAATGTCTCAATGGGACCTTGTTCCATGGAATTTGTAACATAAGCTGAGTTACAATAAATTCTCTAACGGGTGGGATCAGGATTTTGAAACATATTTGTGTCCTGAACCATGGACTACCTGGCAGCAAGTACGCTGGAGTGCATGATCCCATTGCGGATGTTAGTGTGCAGTCCGCATCCAGAGTCCAGTCAGACTAGGTTCCTTCCTCAGGTCAGGGCACCTGGAGGTCAGTCCCAAATAGCTCCCTGGAAAATTCAAGCCATGGGCCAATCAACAGGGGAAGTTGAGCATGCTGATTACAGCACCTGGGCTTGATGAGACATGTGACCATCACCTGTTCTGAGACTACTCCAGCTGAGGAATCACACCGTTCCTTCCACAGCCATGGATGCATGGGTGCAGCCTGGTAAGAGGAAGGCTGTATCTGGTTGGCAGTCCAGAAATGATACTGATTTCTGACACCAAAATCCAGGCATATGAATACTTCCACAGGGCTCCTTCAATGGGTTTTACCCTTCTTTAATTACAACCTAATCCCCTTCCTTTCTTCTTTTTTATGTATCAAAGAATTGATAGAGTTTGGCAACACTCATCCTTGCACAGTGTGAAATGTTTCCTTGGGGCTCTAGAGCCCTATGTAAAATATTGTCCAAAATACCAACAAGTGATTTGAGAAGTCCTTTTTTAGAGCTTTTCAAAATAACTGTCATTTTTGTCTCTTCCCCCAAGGGCAGCACCATTACTCCTGTGGTGCCAAGAAAACACTCCTTGAAAGGCATAGAGTAGTGAAAAATAATACCAATAAAATGTTGAGGAACTCTGGAAAAACATATCTGAAATACCGTTTTTGTAAAATGTGTTTTACCTCAAATATATTATGGTGTGGCAGAGTATAAAATGATGTATTGAAATTCATTTGGCATCATCTAAACAGCTCAATTGCGCATTATAACAGTTCTGTTCCACTTTCATGATTTTAACATCTTTACGCCATGACACCACCATACTGATATGCCATATTTTCTATATACCCTCTTCCCCAAAGTTGAGTTCTTCAACATTTTCTAAGTACTTTTCTCTCCTTGTAGTATAAAGTGTCACTGATGTCATATGCATCTAACTTCCTTGGAAGAGGCAAAGAATGAGGATCAATCTTTCGTGTGCGATGAGAGAATTACTACTATAGCCTTTTCAGAATCACAGGCAATGAATCTGAAAGAACATTTTTCACGCTCCTGAGATTAGAAATGAAGTGGGAACTGCAATAGTATGTTTTGGGATGAAGTTCTCCTGTTCAGGGTCTCGGCCATGTCCCTTTCCTGGATGTTGCAGTCTCTCTCTTCTGGGAGACTCAAGCTTTGACAAGTCTCTAGGTGAGCAGTATTCTGCACTGAAGGGAAAACCTTTATGGCAGACGTTTAAAAACCTTTTGAGTCCATGTCTCCCTTGACCAACTACATACATTTTGTGGCTCCCCTGTGGGATTTTCTATCTTTCCTTCCTTCATTAACTCCTCCATCTATGTCATGCCCCACACTATTTTGGAAGGTCGCCCAACTTTCAGGAACAGCTTTTTGGGCTGCATGGCTGGATAGAGGGAAGCGGGCAGCCTATTTTGCATGAATAGGTGAGTGCAAAAAGCAGTACAGTGGTACCTTGGTTTTCAAAAGCCGAAAATCCGGAAGTAATTGCTTCCATTTTCAAACGCGTCTCAGAAGTCGAACGCCTTTCGCTGCGTTTTTCCATTTTTCTAATCAAACTTGTAGCTAGCACTTTGCGCCTCAGTTTCCGAACGTTTTGGAAGTTGAACGGTCTTCCAGAACAGATTACGTTTGAGAACCAAGGTACCACTATATCTGTGACCAACCCTGCCCAAAGACATGCTTCCTCTCTCATCCACGCATACCCCTTGAGGACAATTTCCCTCATAATACAAGCTTAGTCCGTCAACTAAAATGGTTAATCCCACTATCAATGATTTGATGAGGCAGCAGCCTTCATTATATGAACTGCAACCCCTGCCAGGTTAGGCAGCCCCTTACAGACTTGCAGTCAAGAGCAGTAGCATTCCCCTGCCCCCTTAGACGCTAAAAAAGGCAATGGGGAAAGAGAGAGGGAGAGAAGGCAAGGGGAGGGAGGGCCTGCAAGACAGAGCTGTTCCAGAGCTGTTCTTTCCGCAGGGCCTGCAAGACAGAGCTGTTCCACCTGGCCTTTGGGTTGGTTTCTGTTTAATATTTATGCTTCATATTTTATTGGTGGGTTATTTTGAAATTGAGATCTGCAGTTTAAATTGAATTTTTAAATTTGTATTTTAATCTGTTATTTTAAATTGATCGTTTTTATGTTTTTTGCTGTGATTTTAATTGATGTTAGCCGCCCTGAGCCCGGTTTTTTGGCTGGGAAGGGCGGGGTATAAATAAAAATTTATTATTATTATTATTATTACAAGCAAATACACTACCTCATATTTGGACCCCCTTATGGTTTTCCCATATGCCCACCCCCCACCCCACCTGTATCTTCTACACATTCCCTCCCCAAAGCTCCAAATTCCCCTCTCAATATTTGGCCCATAACTTTAGGACTACACTTAGCTTCCCCATTTGTTACCCCCCCCCCACTCACCTGCACCTAGCTCAGGTATTCTGTTTCCAGGTCGAGGGGTGGTGGCAAGAGTGCATGTGTCAATGGAAGTGGGATGCAAGTTCTGTGGGCCCAGGTCTTTTAGGACTATTTAGGCAGTTGGACTGAGGTTTCCAGTGCAAGTACAGTCTGTTCAATATTGTCAATGAGGCAGCATTTTTAATGCTTAAAATAAAGAATGTTGCTTGTTAATTTTTATAGGACGTATTGGTCTTCCAGCAATAGGGTCACTGGTGAATAACGGAAAAGCTAGTACAGACATGATGATTGGACCCTGCGGGGAAATGCATATTAATTGACTCTTACAGAATTTATGCATTGTCAAAAAGTTGCTTAGAGGAGTTAACTAAATCTTACATGGAGTCTTGATAAACCCTCAACCTTTCACAGTTGTTTTCACTGAACAAGAACTCTGGATTCACAAAGAATTTGCCAAGAGCTTTGGCAAAATATACCGGTATTCAAAAGAACATCTCACAGCTTTGGTAAATAATTCCAGAAGGGTTTAAAAAAAATGCCTACCAGCAATTTTTCATTTTCGGTGAAAAGGTTCACATTTGTTTAAGATATGTCATTGCATAGATATGACTGCCTATGTAGCTGTGTGGCATCCTTGCATTGACTGCAGAATTAGGCGAGATCATCCATGCCATTCATTTGGGAGGCAAAGTCAGCAGAACATAGGGCATGGAGCAGACTTGGGAAAAGGTACTATCTGCAATATAAAAAAAATATTCTTGACTAAACTACCAGTAACTAGCAATAGCAATGTAAATCTAGTCAGAAGCCAATCTGTGCTGAGTTCAGCATGTGGCATCAACCATTCACTCAACTGATCCAGTCCACAGCAACGTTAGTAAAACTCTTCATAGATTGACTAAAAACTGTGGTTGCCATGAGCTGAAAGAGCTCAATATGAATTGAGCTCTTTTATTATGCTTGTCCATTTTGGTCTATTCATCCTGATTTGCTTGCACAATGTTCATGCAGGTTAGACTATATCCAGTCTTTTTTGATCATTCCTACTGATTTATTTATTTTTTGCAGCAAAGTTATACAACAATGAACATCCTGATTTGCTTATGTGGTGTTTATACATTTCCCTGTTAATTATTCAATCATTCCACACATTTCAGATCTAATGGCAAAAAGTCATGGAGGGGGAATTTTGGGGCTAGGACAATAGAGTTGTTTAAATCAGTTGAATTGCACTAACCTAAAATTCTAGTATGCACTTGAATCCTTCCCACAGAATACTGGAGTCTAGAGGCAACCTTTGTAGATGTTTACGATTACATAATTGACTGAAAAATGCTTGAGTGACTGCATCTCCCACAGTGGAGCCCCTCCATTACTTTTGTCTGTCGTATTGTTTCAACATCCTCTCAGTATAGAACTGAATCAAGACAGCATTGAATCCTGCATTTTCTTACATGCCGTTTGTTCTGACCAAAACTATAGATTTAGATAAGTCAAGTCCTCTCTGCATTGCAGATGTAACACCAGTTGTGCTTTGCTCTAGGGTCTGAGGATTGTTTTTTAAAAAGTGAAAAAGCTGTCTAAGCTTGTACCCATCACTGCAGCTAAGTGACTTTGCATATTTGCCTACGGTGATTGTCTTCTGCTTAGGAAAAAAAAGAATATATACTGTGGAACAGTAAAATCTGGGGTTTCCTGCATGTAATAATAAAAAACAAATACACTTATAATGAAGCTGTTTTTAAGGATTTTCTTTTCTGAGCAGCCTGCCCAATCATATTGTAAGCTCATATTTACCAGGATGGTTTAAGAATGTAGTCTTTTGTTGTCTTTCTGAACCAAGGCAAAGTTCCATCTAGGTTAGGACTCTGTTTTCAACAGTAGCCAACCAGTTGCTGTTGTGTGGTGCCCAAAGTAGATGATAGCTTTCCTCTATGGACATTTATAGGTTTTAAAAGTATGTGTGCTCAGGGTTAGGCATGGATCTTTAGGCATCAGAGCCAGCCCTACCATTGGGCATAGTTCAGGGGACACCTCAGGTGGCAGATGCTCTGGAGGAGGGGGTAGCTGTGTTGCAGGACTGGGCCATGTATGTCCTGTAGCTTCTCCTGCTATCACTAAGGTAGCCTACTGCTCTTAGATACGGTGGAGGCAACGGCAGAATGAATCCAACATTCTGCACCATGTTGATTCCTCCATTGCCATAGCCCACCCCCTTTCAGTAACAAGGGAAAGGACAATGCATATTCTTTCCAGGAAAAAGGTCCTAGGGGCTGAGAAAGCCCTATAAATGGGACTCTGAAGAACCACTGCCTGTCAGCATAGGCCATCCTTCCCATACCTGGTGCCCTCCAGATGTTCTGAGCTATAGCTCCAAGTAGTGCCAGCTGCACTATACTAAAATTAGGTGACAGGAGTGAAAAATGACAAATGAAAGCAAGTGTGTATATGTCTGTAATAAAACTATTTCATCTAGAATTTAATTAGTTCAACCAGGGTTTTATCTGTCATTAGAGCTTGTTGTGGTCAGAATTTTGGTAGATGTCACACAAAAGATTATATATTTTTCATTGTAGTGAGGCCATCCAGGATTGTTTGTCTTGGAATAAAAAGCCTTTGGTGGTGGTGGTTTTTAAAAGTCTGTGGTGGTTTCCAAACATGAGAACCACTACCCCAGCACTAACTTATTTTTGCATTTGGGTCACCTGGGCATATTTTTCTAAACAATGCATAAACTACTAGAAAGTGTTCCATTCTGCATCTTTCAAACAAGCTGTGAGAGATGTGTGTGCAAACAAGTTCTTGTTAGACTTGGTTATTCTAGAAACCAGTTTTACTTCCATTATGTCAGCACAGGTTATACTAGAGCTTCCCAAACTGTGTGTCATGACACATTAGGTGTGTCGTGCAAATGCTCCCCGTGCTCCTCCCAGGGCAGTAAAGGATTTAGCTTAACCTCTGGTTTGCTAGTAAAACTGAGTTACTGTGTCGCGAAATGATGCATGTCTAAAAAGTCTCGCCAACATGAAAAGTTTGGAAAGCTCTGAGTTATACTGTTTTGTCTTTTGGTATTCATAAATCAAACTAAGAACAGGAGAAACACAGGGCAATTGTAGTCAAACCCAATTCCTTGTTAGCTCAGAATTCAGCACATACAATCTTTATGAGCAATCATTCTTTCAGTATAAAGTTATATTCATCTTTAAAAGCAATTTGAATAAATGCAGTCTGTTTCTATGCAAATAGGCGTGAGTGTTTGGTAATGCACAACTCAACATGTGCAGATAAATAAATGATTAGAGGCGCACCTACACAGACGTTCTCATCATACAGGTCTGGCATTTGAATTCTAACTTGAAAATGTAGGGAGCTTTCTTGGAAAATGCAAGTGTCTTTTAATCCCAGGAAAAGAGAGTTGGGTCACTTAAATGATTATATCAAATAGCATGCAATTAATATGAAGCAATAAGGAGTGTAACTAAAATATGTATTTGCGAAGTCAGGCTTTGGAACACTTGCTATAGTCTTAAGAGAGACAAATGAGATATCAAATTAAATCAAAGTGTCTAGCTGATGAACTATGGGTGGTATTCAACAATTTTTTACTTAAAGTAGACCAACTGACATTAATGAAAATGACTAAGTGTGGTCTAATAATTTCATTTGGTTTATTCTGAATAAAAGTTAGTTGAATGCCACACCATGTTTTTGCAAAATTTACCCAAAAATTAGAGAAAATGGGTGGGACAGGTGAAAGAAAATGGCAAATGCCAGCACAGTTTTTCAGTATCAATTTTTATTGGTTGTAAGTGGTCTAACTTCAGTTGAGGCCTAACTTCAACAACTAAAGACTTATTGAATGCTAATGGACATTTTCAGCTGCTCAGACTTCAAAACAACAGCAGCAGCACACATGCCTTAGTGGCAGATGAGACTGTGTGCTTTTGGTACAGAGAAGAGAGCACATATTGTTAAAGTGTTAGTCAACTATTAAACAGAAGTGGACAAAATAGTGAGGCAGCACTGGTCACCTGACCTCCAGCTGATGAGATGGTCCCAATTTCTCTGGAGAATTGTGAGATATCATTTGCACACATGTAGCTCTAATATGTATCCTAATGAATTATTAGGATAATGTGGTGAAATCAGCCTCCTTTTACAAGTCTCATAGGTTACTTTGTAACATTTGTTTTTAATAATCACAAACCATTTTGTGATAGCATTGGGAAAGAAACATTGCATTGTGTAAGCCATGCGTAATTGTCACAAATATAACATCCAAGAAAATCAGGAATGATCAGTGCAAAATGTGGGGGTAAAACAGTCTGGCTGTACACATTCAGTTATATAATTATATGCTACACAAAAACTAGTTAAATAGGCTGAAATGAATAATAGCTCATGTTCTTGAATTCTTCCTATATGTGCATTCATTGTGGAAGTGGGGGCAATATGCCACCTACATTAGGTCCAGGCGGAAGTCTGGTATTCTGTCACAGGTGTATGACATCTTTAAAGTTCATGCATAAGAATAATGTCATGTTCTTTTCACAGACCCCAGAAGAACTTGAAGATGTCTCTGATCTCGAAGACGATCATGATGCACACAGCCGCACCAGTACTCAAACTGAAGGGAAAACAGACAGGGTATGTATCAAAGCCATTTTATTCAAAAATAGTTGATCAAACTACCTGTACTGTTTTTCCTTTAAGGAGTCTTCTCGTTGTGAATCATGCCAAAATATTAACTCCTTTCTCCAGTAGATTTCTGGAAAAAGCATATGAGATCCACAGTGAAATTAGTTATTAACTGAATGAGAAAAGGCTGAAGTTCTCAATGCTGGTGTATGCGCACGTTCAATTTGCTTGTGAAATGCCCACTCAAAACTGGAAGGTGCTTATTCCATGAAGGAATTGTTATTGTTATTATTGAGTGTTCATATTAGGGTATGTTGTTCGAATACAAAAGGAAACTAGTTTTAAACAGTTTTGTTAGTGCTGCTTTGTTGTAGTTCTCTCCTTGCAGCCTGGCTCTTATGGAGACTCTTCACACTCCCAGAATTTAAGCTAACCTACACTGCTCAGATAACTAGGCAATGTGAAATCTCCCATGAAGGGAGTACATCTGCATTTGTGAATCTGACAGATGCTGTAGTGTCATATTCAGTTTTAATGGAACATGAAATATAATATTTCATTGGAAACTATTTTACTGTGAAGAGTAAAAGGTAGCATTTCCACTTCTCTCCATCACAGCTTGGGAGTGGGAGTGGGAGAGACAATCTTTGGAGAGTAAACAGCGACATTTCCAACCTTTCCAATCATAGTTCTGAGCAGGGGGTGGAGGGGTGGTAGCACCGTCTTTTACACTTCACAGAAAGATATGTGAAAGGTAAAAGCAGCATTTCCAGGACTGCCCCCTCTCAGCTTTAGGGTAGGTATGGGGCAGAATGCAAAATCCAAATAATTGAGAAAACACTTTATCTTCCAATCTCACTGCTAAGATCAGGAGATAAAGCTGTGGGGGCTGGTGGGCCACTTCCTGAATCTTGTGGGCTGAAACTGGCCCTTTTATGTAATTTATATCTTGATCTCCCTGACATCAAGTGATACAAGATGGGATAGAAATATTTGAATAAATAAAGCATGCACCCACTACCTTGCCTGCAGCTATGGATGTAAAGCAGCTGTTTCAGAAAAAGAGAGTTCAAGTGGTGCAGTTCCAGATGCTCCTTCTTACAGCTTGATTTCCTCTGGGTTTGCAGTCTCATTGTGAACAAAAATACAGTTTTCTGAGCACTAAAAGCAAGAAACAAGCACGCTCCATCTTGTGTCCACTCCCTTGTTCCTTGCATGCTGCTTCTGTTAAGACCTTATCAGTTCCAGTTTCCTATATCAGAGAGACCCAGCATTCCAGGAAAACACTCAGAAGACACTCAGAAGAATGACAGCTGAATGTCAGGGTTCGCCAAACAATTTGTCTCTAGTTGAATTGTTTATCCTGTTTACAATAAGCCAAGGTTTTCTGCATCCTGGAAAAATCTGTCTCTCTCTCTCCCTCCCTCCCCCCCCTCTCTCACACACACACAGAGTCTAAACTTGTGTACAATGCAGATACCATAATTCCTTTTATTTTAAAAAGTCTCTGGGGACATCATTTAAATAATATTAACTCCTGTTATTATGGGATGCACCTTAGTTAATATACAAGAGATAACAGTTTGCTACCCTATCATTCATTAAATTTTCAGAAACTGAAATAAACAGTAGAAACGGTACCAGACAAAGTAGCAAACCCCCCATTTGCTTTTAAGTTGCAGTGCCTTTCTAGCAATAAAATGGCAAAGTCTTCTCAGATTGCAGTAGCAACTTTATAGAAGGCGAGCAACCCAGCCAGCCATAATCTGAGATATATATGCTCTCCTAGGAGCCTGTACGTACCATCTTAAGAATTACCACTCATTGGGATAAGCTCACCTGCTGCTGCACAAGTACAATTTTCTCTGTGCGAGGAATGACATAAAGTTGGATAAACATCCAAACTGGCCAGATGGCTGCTGTACAGATGCCAAATGGGTGATGCCCTTTTGCACTATGCTTTGGCAGCTGTCCAAAGCACCTGTCCTGATCAACAGCTGTCTTCTACACAGTCTCCAGGAGCAAAGTCCTCTTCTGCCCAGGTGAAAGCGTTCAGAGGAACAGAATCTTCACCATGCTTCCTTGTTGTCCAATGGTAACAGCATGTCGGCAACTTCCATGCAGTCTCTGTATAAAATGAATGCAGATAATCAGGGCATAAGTAATTATACCTACTCTTTCTTCAATTTATTATGTTAGACTTAGGGGGGGGGAGTATCAATATTGTAAAGGAACAGTGCAAATATTTAAAATCAGTTAATTCCCCGGGGTTTAATTGTGACTTTCCAGTGTCCTTAAAACATACTGTGTGAAATAATGTGAAGTGTATGTGGGTTCCCATGAAGCAGGACAAAGTGATAACAACAATAACTTTTACTGAACTAAAAGAACTGGACAACTGGGGCAAAGCAACTGCTTATATACTTTTCTGAAGGCCTGGGCAACTCGCACTCTCAATGTGTCTAAACTCCCAAGCTTCGAATCGTAACTTAGAGTTTAAGGTAGGGTTACCAGACGTCCCCGTTCCCCAGGGACAGTCCCTGGATTTGTGAATAAGTCCCCAGACACATTCCATCCCCAGAATGTCCCCATTTAGAAAGGCCCTCTTGTCTCTCCTTGCTATTCTT
Organism: Lacerta agilis; assembly: GCF_009819535.1. Lineage (NCBI taxonomy): Eukaryota > Metazoa > Chordata > Lepidosauria > Squamata > Lacertidae > Lacerta > Lacerta agilis. Next base: position 25,179,796 of record NC_046316.1, on the reverse strand, counting down.
TGGAAATCTGCATTCAATTTCCTGTATCTTTCACTGTCTCCCTCACAAACTAAACTAAACTAAACTAAACTAAACTAAACTAAACACATGGCAATTAAGATACCACTGCTGCCCAATTTGGTCTGAATTGTGCCTTAAAATTATTACCTTTGGAGTTTGAGATAAATAAAGGATTTCCTTAAAATAGTTTCCATGTGGAATAATTGTTGGTGTAATTTGGGGGGGAAATGGGTGAAATTGCCTTAAGTGCTTGGTCCGTGTCTTTAGCACACCAGCAGCACTGGGTGGCTTAGAAACAGTCTCAGGCTAAATGTTTGGAGCATGACTCTTCTACCCCCCCCCTCTTTATTAAATGTGTGTAAGTGCAGAGGCAGCTATGAAGCCAAGGCTGCATTCAGCAGCATTGGAAGAAGTGTGAGGTATTCACTGAGAACAGATTTTGCTCAGTGAAGGTATCAGAGAAGAAGCTGAAGGTTACATGCTGTATGGTAGGCCCTTACACTGTACTGTTTTAGGAAGCTGGCTAGGTTGTGGTTGCTTAAAAAGGCTGAATTACTTCTGCTTTCTGGTGTTCTGATATTTTAATGTGGCTGCCTGTGATTGTTATTGTGGTCTTGGTTTTTATTGTAATACTTTGATTTATGATTTGGTAGAAATGTGGATTTTTTTATATGTGTTGTTTGTGATTGCTAGCCACAATTATTCCCACCCCACCCTGGAAAATAGGCAGGAAGGGATGCTGACAGGATTTGTTCATTAATTGAATTTAATTCTCCCAATTTTCCTCAAAGGAGCCCAAGGCGGTGAACATAATTATCCTCCTGCTTCCCCATTTTATGCTCACAACCACATTGTGAGCAGGTTAGGCTGAGAGTGACTGTGGTTTCAGATTTGGGTTTAGGTCCAGAGGCTGACAATTTGCCTAGGAAAAGGTCTGCTGCTTCTCTTCCTGTTGCCAACTGTCTGTATGGTACACAATGCCTACTGTTATTGCTAAATTATGCCATGCCATTCCCATTAGGACTGCATCATTCACTGTACATGTGTGCTCGAGTTCCCATATGGAAATGTCTGTTGTTGGGGAAAATATGGTACAAATTGTGGTGTAAACATGGCAATAGCGGCAGAGGAATGTAACAACAGCCCTCCTGGATCAAGCCAATGGCCCATCTAGTCCAGTATCTTGTTCCCTCAGGAGTCTGATGTCTGATGCTGATGGGATAACCCACAAGCAAGGCATGAGCACAACAGTACTCGGTCCACCTGAGATTACCCACACCTGGTATTCAGAGGCTTAATGCCTATGCCAGTGGAGGTAGAACATAGCCATCCTCGTCCTCCATGAATTTGTATTTAAAAAATTTCCCTTCAATTTTATATAGTTTAATTTAAATTTAATTTTTTATTTATTAAATTTGTCTTTTTAAGTGATCCAAGTTGGTGGCCATCACTGTCTCCCATTGAAGCAAATTTCATAGTTTACTATGCATTAGAATGGATTGCAGGGGATAGATAACAGTGATTCTTGAACTGTGCATTAAATGGTAAATGGAGAAGCTTGGTGGTTTTTAGACAATGGTGGCTGGTTTCAAGTTCAAGAGACAATAGAAGTCATTCCAGAAAACACAAACACTTACAGTACAGTAAAACAATAAAGTAAGCATGCAAAACTACATACAATATCAAACTGAGCCATTTTCAAGTTACAATGGTTTTAACTTGTGCATTTCTATTCACCGCTCAACCTTCTACTTTGAAGTTATGGTGAGGAAGGGTATTAACTGATCAAGCACCTAAGACATTTAATGTAGTGAAGTGATCTCATAGTAGACTGGAGCTGGACCTTATTGTGCCCAGCAGTGTATCCAAAACTCAGGAGTGGGATTAAGAGAACTAATTTAAATGGAAAAGCAGATGCATAGGTGAGAAGGCATAGGGTTTGTATTTTTGTTTTGACAGTGAGAACCAAGCAGATATTTTATATTTTACATATAAAATTGGATTCACAGACAAGCTGTTTATGTAACTTTGAGCTCCTGCAGTGATATGATTGTTATGCAGAAGATGGCTGACATGATTTCACAGTAGCTCCTGCTTGCCCTTCAACCTCCTTGCCTTCATATCTTTTTGCTTATGAAAATGCATTTGCAGATGCATTGTAGTCTCCAAACAGCTCTGCTACACTTGAATTTAACAGGCTGCTTTGACCCCACATGCTCTCTGCATCAGAATCATGATTTATTTTATATGTCCTTTCGGAGAAGGGCCACCTGAGAGGGATTTTCTTTTGTTCACTTTTGTGTTCAGTAATATTTAAAAATAAATCCACAGTGGAAATAGTTTAGCAAGGCTGTGTGGGTTCTGGATAAGGAAACTGAAGTGAGAAGCCAGCAATAAACAAACAAACAAACAAACAAACAAACAAACAAACAAACAAACAAACACAATTTCCCATAATTATTTTAGCTATTTAATTTTTTTTTTAAAAAAATCAAGTTGTCCCAACTTTCTGAGTTCATTGACCCCTTGATAATCTTATAAAGTTGTCACTGACCCCAACCCAATTCTTAGGGTTAGTAAATGAAACAAAGAAATATCAACATATAATCAACTTTTATTATTCATTAATTACCATTTCTAGGAATCATAAAATGTAAAAAATACCTTCAGCTCCAGATGAGTTGTGATGATAAGACTTTCACTCTGGCTGAACTGGGATTGGGGCTTATGCCAGTGTAGCCCCACCTGAGCTTGAGGATCCTTTGGATCCGAACTCACTCATCCTGGCAGATCTTGGGATTGAATTATCCCCTCAGTGGGTACAGGACTGCAGCCATAATAATAATAATAATAATAATAATAATAATAATAATACCCCGCCCATCTGGCTGGGCTTCCCCAGCCACTCTGGGCGGCTCCCAACAGAAGACTAAAAACAGAATAAAACATCAAACATTTAAAAAACTTCCCTAAACAGGGCTGCCTTCAGATGTTGTTTATTTCTTTGACATCTGATGGGAGGGCATTCCACAGGGCAGGCGCCACTACCGAGAAGGCCCTCTGCCTGGTTCCCTGTAACTTCACATCTTGCAGTGAGGGAACCGCCAGAAGGCCCTCAGCGCTGGACCTCAGTGAATATCCTCTTCCTCTGTTATTCTCTTGAATGAGGAACGATACCTCTATAAGGCTCCACAGCCTCAGGGTGGACTGATGTCAAATTCATTTGATTATGTATTTAAAATTCAGTCTAAGTTCACATCATGTTGGTTGGCATGCACAAAAATATTAAGGAATTTGTTTTTCAGTGTTATGCATATCTGTCACGGCAACCCTTGCCTTTTGATGTTGCTGTAATAGCCTGCTCAAGTTTCAAGCTTTAAAAGCATTTTATTAGACCTTGCTAATTACAGTGTGATAAATCATGTCTGCTCTCCCGGCGGACAAATATCCTAACTGCTGTCTTCGCGCGCTTTCCAACATAAGAATTTCCGGGTCGCTCTGAAATGACGTCTATATCTCTTTCTTTCCCTCTGGCTCTCCTCCCCCTGTCTATTACTGAAGTAAGTGCTTTCTCTTTCTTCCGGCGATGTCTGCAAAGGGGGGCTGTTTGACGAGGACGTATCTGTTGTGATTATTGGCCCTTGCTCTCTATATGCAACCTCCTCCCCCTGACTGGCTGTTTTCCAACTTTCTCTCCCTGCTCTTTCCTCTCCGCTCTCTTCCCGAGCCATGCTTGGCTCCGTGACAATATCCTTAATGTATCACACAAAATCTAAACTTATTTTACTGTCCTGTAATCTGAATGGATTTTATAATCTGGATGAAGAGTGAGAAGTTGTCCAGTTTCTAATAGAATAGCAGCCAGAAAATGTATGCCTGAAAGTACGTCATTTTAAAATGGATTCTGAAAAAATATTTAGGCATTATTCTTCTAAGCAAGGAATAGCAGTTATTTTAGGTGCACATACAATAGGATCAAGAAGCTGTGCTGGAATGTTTGAGTAGTAGATTCTAATTAAAGGAAGCTTGGATGCTCAGTTTTTAACCATTGGCTCTAGCTATATCCCAAACAAACATTATTTTATAATGGTCATGTGAAAACTCAAGATTTTTCAGGGCAACACTACCTCAGCAGTCCTGTAATAACTCCCATTGCAGACAAGCCTGCTGGACAGAGCCGTCTTAAGGGGATCTGCCGCCCTGGCGCGGCTATCCCTCCGGCGCCCCCGCCATGCCGCCTCTCCGCCGCCTCCCTCCCGCGCTTGCCGCCCCTTGGGAGGGGGGTGGGCGAGCGGGGGGGTGAGGGGCGTGGCGCTGGAGCGGCACGGGGCTCTGCGCGCCCTTCCAGCGCTTCCGGGATGGGAGGCGAGGGCGGCCGGCTCGCGCTCCCGCGCAGCTCGCGCTCCGCGCGCAGCTGGACGGCGCGGCGCCGCCCGCCCTCGCCTCCCAGAGCCCCAGCTGGAGTGCTGGAAGGTCGCGCAAAGCCCCGCGCCGCTCCAGCGCTCCAGCTGGGGCTCTGGGAGGCGAGGGCGGGCGGCTTACAGCCCGCCCGCCGGCGCGCGAGTGCCCGCCTGCCCGTGGGGGCGGGGGCGGGTTGGGGAGGAGGAGCCCGGTATGCCGGCGGGCTCGCGGGGGCGCCCCTGGGGCGCCCAGCGCCCTGGCGCACCGCGCCACCAGCTTCTATGGATGAGACGGCTCTGCTGCTGGAAAAGCAAATAGCAACACTAGTACTGATCAACCTCTGGCCTTTTGTTTAAAACAACCTGGTTTGGTCAATGTGTGAAGGGCTATCAATCAGTCTCTTAAAGATTTGTGCATTTTAATTTGTCTCATAAAAAGGCATTTTCTTGAACAGATTCTGTTTTCCTCTCTACTGGGTTGGGTAATGCACTCTATACTATGAAATACTGTCATATGAGAGGTTGTGATCATGTAAAAACACCCAATAGTAATTTGAATCTTCAAGGTAAAATTTGTAATAGGGAGAATGAATTATCTTATTTTCCAAAACATCCTTTTAAAATAACAAGCCATATGAAATGTAAAAACCTTTATGCAATGGATGTAGCGAGCTCACAATTTGCAGTAGTTTAGTTTTAACATTTATTTATGCAGTAAACAATTAACCCAAAGCACAGATTTATTTTAATGACCTCATCTCTGGTTTTCTATTACAAGGGAGATCAAGCCAAGGTGTCCATTATCACTTTCTGTTACTTGATGTTGTTGCTTTTTGCCTTTTGCAAGAGTCATCAGGTAGAATCCTACCTAGGATGCTCATTTACTATTGCTACATGTTTTCGTTTTTCTTTAAATCTAGTTTCCATCTTCTACAGTGGTGCCTCGCAAGACGAAATTAATTCGTTCTGCGAGTGCTGTCGTATAGCGAAAATTGCGTCTTGCGAATCACCAATGGGGGAAGAGCAGTTTGATGGGGGGGGGACGGAATTATTTTCGTCTTGCGAGGCAAGCCCATTGAAAAATTCGTCTTGCGAGACAGCCTTCCTCTAGCGAATGCCTTTCGTCTAGCGAGTTTTTCGTCTAGCGAGGCATTCGTTTAGCACCACTAGACACCACTGTACTTTAGTTTTAGGATCCCATTGTTCTCCTGGGGGAATAACAGCAACCTTTCTCAGGTTGGTTCTCTGGTGCTTTCTCATCCTCAAGCCATGTGACTCTATTCACCCACAGGTAGACATAGAGAGATGTTAAGACATAACACAATCAGGTGTTAAGAGGGCAGTCACCTGAGCTCTAACAGTGCATTGGTGAACTGCTGCCCCTGCCTTTGAAGAGGCAAAATTTCCATATGGGAGAAAACAGTGAAGCAGTTTGGTCTGGAATTTGATGGGTACCTTTTTCAGGAAAGTGGCTGGCAACATGTGGACATGATGGTGTGTCTTTTAGTCTCTTTTTGTCAGATGAGCAGGAGTTGCAGTAGGGTACATGGACCACATTCTCTCTCCTAAAGATGGGCAGCATCAACATGAAGTACACGGTAGTCAGTCTTCTGGCAGGCAGCATCAGTATTAGGCAGAGGTGATGTGAAATGGGAATGTGCTGCCCCTCCCCCCATGTGCCAGAATGCCCTCCCTCATGGAACTTGACAAGAGGGGTGGCCAAAAGAAGGTTTTGCCACTTACCTTTTCGCTCAAGGGGAAGGAAAGATGTGATAGGACAGGCAGGGTGCCTCCTCTTGCGCTTATGCAGCCTGAGGCAGGTGCTTCACACTGCCTGATGGGTGGGCCGGATCTGGCATTAGGTCACAATGGAGAAACACTCCTTTTCAGCCTCACTCCTTCAGGCAAGGGGCATCAGAAGGTCACAATGGCCAGCCACTCATCTTCAGGCAGGTAACATCAGAAGGTCACCAGAATGGCCGACTTGTCTCCTTCAGGCAGGGAGACCCTTGGTGTTGCTGATAATATCAAAAGAGAGCTTTGCTCTTCCATTATGCAGTAGTAGTTTGGCTGTCACAGGAGCCAGCCAGTAATCACACAGTTCAAAGTTGGAGTTAACCCTTTATTAGCAAAAACACAATCACTACAGATTAGACTGTCAGGCCTAATGAGCACAACAGCTCATACCTGGTAGGTCTTGCTCCATGAATCTGTTGCCAGGACTGAAAGTCCCTGCCTCCCCACAGCCGTCTACATTCCCAGGACTTTTTCCAAGCAATTGGAGGCTACACCTGCGAACAGCCAACCTCTCCTCTGCCCTTTTCATGCCTCTTCTGTTTCTGGGAGATGGGGAGGGGAGCTTATCACAGCAGGTGTGGTGTAGTGGTTAAGAGCGGTAGACTCTTAATCTGGTGAACTGGGTTCATGTCTCTGCTCCTCCACATGCAGCTGCTGGGTGACCTTGGGCTAGTCACACTTCTTTGAAGTCTCTCAGCCTCACTCACCTCACAGAGTGTTTGTTGTGGGGGAGGAAGGGAAAGGAGAATGTTAGCCGCTTTGAGACTCCTTAGGGTAGTGATAAAGCGGGATATCAAATCCAAACTCTTCTTCACCTACCCAAATAGGTGAGAGATCCACACAAGTGCAACACCCCAAGTTAGGGAAGAATGATCTGTTTCCCTTTGCTTTCCTGTGGAATATTCCCCACTTCACCTATTATAATACAGTGGTACCTCTGGTTATGAACTTAATTCGTTCCGGAGGTCTGTTCTTAACCTGAAACCGTTCTTAACCTGAGGTACCACTTTAGCTAATGGGGCCTTCTGCTATGCCGGCACCGCACGATTTCAGTTCTCATCCTGAGGCAAAGTTCTTAACCCGAGGTACTACTTTCGGGTTAGCAGAGTCTGTAACCCAAAGTGTTTGTAACCTGAGGCAGGGGTGTAGCGAGCTGCTTGGCTGCCGGGGGCGGCAAGCCAAGCGGCACTCCCGGGGGTGGGACGTTGCTCCGTGCACATGACGCATGGAGCGACGCCTCCGCCCGGGCCAGCAGGGAGGGGCATCATGCTTGTGGCTGGCGTGACACCCCTCCTCGCTGGCAAGCCCAGCTCTGCCCAGGGAGCCCAGCAGCGAAAAGAGCCACTGAAAAGGGGCTTTCCCCCTTTCAGCGGATTTTTCTGTCGCTGGGCTCCCTGAGTGGAATGACCTAGAGAAATTTGCTTCTAAATATGTCCTCTGTTAAGATTTGGAATGTTTCGCTACCTTGTAGTGCCAGGAAAGATCAAGAACCCTATAAATGTCCCAATGTATAGGATAATCAATATTTTCTCATGCAGTTGGATGGAATTCTAAAATTCTAAAACTGAAGGAAGGCTATATATTCTCTTCTCCACGATCTGCAAGGTTTAAAATAATTTATCCAATGTAACTAGAATTTAGTCACAGTTCAGTCTAAAAGTGTTTTATGTTTCAATCCACGTGAGCTGTCCTCTCATTCTGAAAGTAAAAAGCACAGTAGGAAAAGGGTTGTTTTCAGTTGTGTTATTCTTACACATCTTTTTGTTCTCTTTAGTTTTTTTTAAGAAATGTTCCTTGTGGTGACCAAGTGAATGGTTATCTAAATCTGTAGATACATATTTCTAAACATGTCAGATTAGTTTAGGAATCTATATCTACAGAAATAGATAACCATTCACAGATTAGCAGATTTCTATTCCGATACCAGAGCAGTTCCTCTTCTCCTGAAGCATTTATTCAGAGCGCCTTTTGGCAAGGCAGATGGCATAATCATTGACAGCTGGAAAGAGGCTGGCCATCATTAAAACAAATGCTAAATACATGCTTCTAGACAATTCCTGGAAATTAAAGCATGTAAGCAGAAGGAAGAATAGAACATGGGCCTTGAAAGTGACTAAACAGTTTATCCATATTTCATGCCTTTGGGAGAGAAACAGATTTTTTTTCTTTATAGAAGTTATATGCTTAAAGTGCATTTGAATTCAGGTAATCCTGCTTGTCAGTTACTGTAGAGACTGTGGATCTGATCTAGTCACTGCTGCACCCAGGCCTGGTGTCATCACTTGGTATGGTTGGGAAACAACTGGGGTCCAGGTGCCATGGCAGGGCTCTTGGGGGCTGATGCTTTGCCTGCTGAAACCTCACTACCAGTCTCCACCTCCTCTGGGTGGTGGCAGAGGTGCTGGGATAAAAATACCCATATGCTTGCCATATTCTATGCCACACAATGCAAGGAATGCCCACTGTCAGGCATTGCATGGGGCATGGCAGCTGCTTGAATCCTTTCCAGCAATTACAGTGCCAATGTTTCTAGCTGATCCTGCTAGCCCAGAGGAGGAGGAAGTGGTTGGCAGCAGCTCTAGGAATACCACTACAGACAGTAGGCCCAATGACAGCAAGGGATGGTCTGTGCTGGCAGGTAACACACAGAAAGTTGTAAGCGGAGGGCCCACCCAAGCCGTACAGCAGTATTCACCATATAGTATGGTTACCAGATTTTTTTCAAAGAATCCGGGGACACTTTTTTTTTTTGAAGCTGAGTAGCAACAGAGAGTCAGTAGTGGGGATGGTGAGGCAAAAAACCCTGGGCCCAAGCACACATGCATATTGTATAAAGGTGCATAGCCCTTCTTCTGCACCCTGTGAAACATAAATGCAGAGACTTCCGGTTGGACGCCATTCTGGACAGTCGGGAGAAACCTCAGCTCCGAGGTTTCTCCGACACTGCGGGGGAAGGGGCAGTCGCAAATGCGCTGTGACCCCCCAAGAAACTCCAGGAGCATTGTCCTGGAGACGTGGGATCCAGCGGGTCCCCCGGAGCGCCTCCCTTGCTCTCCGGTAAGCCCTAGTAAGGGCTGCTGTGACGAGAGAGGTTGAGGCGAGGGGGCTGTGGATCGTCTGCTGCCTCCGCAGCGTGAAGTAGCGGCTGCTGACAGAGAGAGCATCCAATTTCTCCAAGATTTGGCATCAATTTGGACTTTGTAAGTACTGCTTGGAAAAAAGGGGGGGAAGTGACTTTAAAATTTGGCTTGCAAGGAACTTAAAAACGGAGGTCGGTTCCTGAGCATTGAAACAAAAGGAAAACAGTGTAACTTTGAATCCGAAGCTGTTGCCTAACTATGAAACAAAGAAAATTTCTGAAACTGTTTTCCCCAGGGTAGGGGGAGATGAACTGTGGATTTATTGTGAATGGAACTGGGTCTTTTAAAAAAATAATACTCTTTCTTTCTGGCGGTCCCGAAGGTCTTTGGCAGGAATAAATTCAAGATGGCTGCGTTTGCAGCGAAGAAATATGTTTTCACTGCATAAGCTGCTTTTCTGACTTTGAACATGTCTAAAAGGAAGTGGTCGCAGGAATTTCAGACAAAGACTCTGGAACTTTTGCACCAGTTAATAGCAAAAGCTAACCAGTGGAATCAGAAGGTGGAACCTCTGGATTTGGCTTTGCAGGAAAATAGATCAGAGACTGATGGTGAAAGTTTTGAAGACATAACATATGAGCATACAGAAGAGGAGAAAATCCAGGATGAAAAACCAATCAGAGTTAGCCCACAAAAAGGAATGAACATTGGGAAAAAGGACAATGGAAAAAGAAGAAATAACGGGAAAACTGTAGTGCTGAAGAAGAAAGGAACGAAGGAACTATTGGGGGCTGAATATAGCCTTGACAATGTTTCAAGGACACAAGAGATAAGACAGAAGCAGAAGCCAGTTTCCCATGACTCTTGGGTTCAGGGATTTGAGAGGTTTTGACATGGTTTTGACAGAAGGATATGGTAATGGATAACATTAAGAATTAACAGCCAAGATTCTGGCGACCGGAGGGAGGAAAGGGGTGGAGAAGAGCAAAAATTAAACAAAATTTGATTTTTTATGGGAAATTTAAATTAGGCTATGGAAGAGTTCAGAAATAGTGTGAAGCAGAGGATATGTTAAATTTATAAGTAAATTATGCCAGATGAATTAATATTTGCAAAGGTGTTAAGGAAGAATGTTAGATTGTATAAAGTAGTATGGAGAATGAATTTGGACACTGTGAATTAGGTTTTAATTTGGAATTCAACAGGGGGGGATCGGGGAAGTCATTTGAAAGATGATTTGTGTAAGTTAATTGGTTAAATTGGGAAAGAATTTGGTAATTGCTCCAGTGAGAGGGGGGTTTGATCTTTTTGCTCCCCTTGGTGAGAGAAAGGGGAGTATGGAAAATTTAATCATGTTTTGTATTTTGTTCTAAATTGTAAAATCTTATAATAAATATTATTTTTTTAAAAAAATGCGCAGTTTTTAAAAAACTGGGCAACGGCACGCCACCCTCCCGTGACTCCCAAGCCTCCCCCAATCTGTCAAAACAAAGGGGGGAGGAGATCTGTACCGCACGATGTCCCTGGTTCCCATTCGGCAGTGGCGGCAGCAGCGAGCCGCTCCTGAAGCCAGCCAGAGCCAACTGCGATACCAGGCTGGCTCCCGGCTGCTGAGGCTGCCACTGCCACATTTCCCGGGGACAGATTTGCAAACCTGGGGACATTCCGGGGATGGAATTTGTCCGGGGACAGATTTGCAAATCTGTACAGGAGAATTCAGCTAATCATTCCCTTGTCTATTCTAGAAAGATTGTATGATGAGCCTTTCACATTGAAGGGATGGGGAGCACACCACAAAACACACACACACACACACACACACCCCAAAATAAAATACCTTGTACTTTATCCTCCTTTTGTATTAAATTGTTAGTATACATTATACATGTATTTGTACTATATATGTATACAAGCAGCTTAATAATGAGTTATCCTGGGTAAGATGATGGAGTCAAAACAAATGGCCCAAACTACAAAATACAGTAATATATGAACATATTTACATTAAGAATATGCTTGAATCAGAATGAGTATGACAATATCAGTAATTTTTAAATTGTTGTGATACCCACCTTTGCAACTGATAACATTCCCCAGTATCCAAAACACTTGCCTTTCATCAGGGATGGTATTTCTCCCCCACTGTGATAATTTTCCCTGAGGACATCTCTTTACTTCCTTCTATATAGGTAAATAGTTGTTATTAATTCCTTTGGGGAAGAGGAAAGTGCTACACTTAAACTGCCCTTTATCTCTGTTACTGGGTGGCCTGTCCCCCTAAAAGGGGCCCTGGGTGTGCCATGTTTATTTATTATAATCTGTGCCCAAAGATGCAGGCATCAGATCTCAGCTGTTGTTTCAGAATGACATCTTATTCAGAGCAGTCATTTGTTAATGTCCATTTGCATCCACAAAAGAAGGACACCCTCTGACAAAGGCAGATGTTTTGCAAATCAAATTATCTTACCTTGCAGGCAAAGATGACTCAGTTGCCAGAGGCAGAAAAAGAAAAGATAGCTGAGCAAGTGGCTGACTTTAAGAAAGTCAAGAGTAAACTTGATGCAGAGATTGAAATATGGGATGATACCAGCAATGACATCATCGTTCTGGCTAAACGGATGTGTGTGATTATGATGGAGATGACAGACTTCACAAGGTAATTATGCAGGATTTAAAATACATACATACATACAGCTAGAAGCAATTGTCACGTTCAGAGTGGAAAACACAAAAGAGTTTATAATGACAGATGACAAGTGAGTGTCACAACTAATAAAACTGAAAATTGAAGTATTCAGTGTGAAATACTGAAATGCCAAGCCGTTTAAACCATCATACTGTGCTTGCCTTTAGGGGAGAAAGAGTGATGTTTATCTTTGTCCTTTTTGTTTTCCTTTGATTTTACTTGAGGTTATTTTCTCTGGTTGATCCTTTTAGCACTGTTAAACAGTGAAGTGACCTAATGGGAATGAAGTCCTGTGGTTATGAAATTACTCAGATAAAAACAGAAAAGCTCTTGAATTTGTTCTTCGTTGTGAACTTTGGGCCTATCTATGCTAGAAATTTACATAGATTTACTGCTTTAAATGTCACAGCTTCATCAAAGAATCATGGATATGATGATATGGAGAGGGAGTAGAGCCAGGGATCCCTCCTAGAAAACAACAATTCCCAGTGTTCTCTGGGAATGTTATAGGAATTAAAATTGGTGGTGTAGATGCATCCTTTGTGTTTCTGTACTTATGTCTGAAATATTGGAATTTTCCATAATGCTATCAGGGTTGGGTCTACTGATCAGAGTGAATCTAGTATCCATTTTTGCAAACTACATCTTTGCAGGCATTTTATTATCATTTAATCACCTTTTGGATAAAAAGATTAGTTAAAGACGTAAGGAAAACTAAAAGAGTAATTATATTCTGGCTGGAAATTGAAACTATTGATAGAGACTATGAGACAGAGATACAACTGCACAGGGAAATCTCCCTTTTCCCGGATCACTGCAGCTCAGTGTTTAAGGCTATATCCCTGACATGATTCGTAACACATAATGGTAAGGATGCTGTGAATCCAAGGACATATCTATACAGTATTGTGAAACACAATGTTTGTCTTGGCTGATAAGCATACATGTTGGCAGAAATGTTGTAGATTTGGCTTTTATGGAAATAAATGGGAGCTCTCCCATATACAGGTGAAACTCGAAAAATTAGAATATTGTGGAAAGGTTCATTTCTTTAAGTAATTCAACTTAAAAGGTGAAACTAATATATGAGATAGACTCATGACATGCAAAGTGAGATATGTCAAGCCTTTATTTGTTATAATTGTGATGATGATGATGGCATACAGCTGATGAGAACCCCAAATTAACAATTTCAACTTGGGGGTTTTCATCAGCTGTACGCCATAATCATCACAATTATAATAAATAAAGGCTTGACATATCTCGCTTTGCATGTCAAGAGTATATCTCATATATTAAACACCAGTAGCTAATGAAAACAATTGCTTACATAAATGGACTTTTCCACGATATTCTAATTTTTCGAGTTTCACCTGTATATAAGGACTTTCATGACCCCCTTCCTAATGCAGCCTCCTGCGTCACTCAAACAAGACTATTCTCAAAAGTAGGGGAATGGAGTGCAGTTCACAGCCACTGTTCATTTTATCAAGCAAACACCGAATTTCACTGGCCCCTCATAAAAAGGTAAAGGACCCCTGACAGTTAAGTCCAGTCGCAAACGACTCTGGGGTTGTGGCGCTCATCTCGCCGAGGGAGCTGATGTTTGTCGGCAGACAGTTTTTCCGGGTCATGTTTTCTGGTCGAGGGAGCTGATGTTTGTCGGTAGACAGTTTTCTGGCCGAGGGAGCGGATGTTTGTCGGCAGACAGTTTTTCCGGGTCATGTGGCCAGCATGACTAAGCCGCTTCTGGCAAACCAGAGCAGCGCATGGAAACGCCGTTTACCTTCCAGCTGGAGCGGTACCTATTTATCTACTTGCACTTTGCTGTGCTTTCAAACTGCTAGGTTGACAGGAGGTGGAACCGAGCAACGGGAGCTCACCCCGTCGTGGGGATTCGAACCACCAACCTTCCAATCAGCAAGTCCTAGGCTCAGTGGTTTAGACCACAGCACCACCCGCGTCCCTCCTGGCCTCTCATACATAGGATTAAATAAATGCCTTGCAAAAACTTTTACTACCTGCTCTCTCTGATCCATATTAACAGGTCCTTACAAAGGAACCTGCAAATCAAGTACTCCCAATCAGTGGAGAAATATATAAACATAACCTTTTAGTTGGACATAAGAGGTCAGATCCAGCTAAATTGGTTAAAAAGTTCCATTGATGTCAATGAGAATTGTGCAATTAACTTAGTAATATACTGTTCATTTAAATTGTGAATTTACAATCAAGACTTTCATAAGTAAGCTGGACCAAGAAAATAAAAGCTTGTTCACTTTATTCTGCATAAACCATATGGATTATTCTCAGTAAAATAAACAGAAGCATATTTGTTAAAAGTGTACAAGCATGTCAATGGTGAAGGCAGATGGTAGAGTAGTGTTGGGGGCTGCAGTCCTGAAGAGTGGAATTCCGAAAGCAGCAGGTATGAAATGGAGCAAGGAGAGAATTTCCTAGTGGAGGTACCATCTGGATCACACAGGATTGAGAAAATGCATTAGTTTAATGCACACTTTGTATACTTGGATTTACTTTTTTTAGAGCTATAAACCTAAACAAAGAAGTCAGAGTCTTCCCTCGTGAAGCTATAACCTGCATGGCAATTGGGGAAATTAAAAATATAGTGGAAACGAGCCTTTATACTGTTGTACACCACCCCAATCAGAGTGGTGCAAGATTACCAAACATTCAAAAAGGAAAGATATAGTAGTCATAGGGGACTTAATTACCCTGATTATCTGTTGGGACACATACTCTGCAAGAATGTAAGGTCCAACAAATTCCTCAATTGCCTTCCTCAATTCGCAGAATGTGGAAGAAGCATCAAGGGGGTAATCTCTCTTGGACCTGGTCCTTACCTACAAGGAGAAACTAATCTACAAAGTGGAAGTACAGGGAATCTTGGGAGGAAGTGATCACGTCCTCTTGGGATTTATTATACACAGGCAAGGGAAATTAAGTACGGTCGGGCATGCACTCTAAGAAGACTGATTTCAGAAAGGAAACTTACGGAACTACTGGGTGAGCTCCCATTGTCAGAAAAACTCAAAGTGAAGGGAGTCTGAGATGGATGGGAGTTTCTTAAAGGTGAAATGTTGATGCACAAATGCAGAAAATTCCAACAAGAAAAGTAAAGTGAGAGGCATCTAAGAAAATGGGTGTGCCTGCATAAGGAGCATATAGATAAGTTGAGAAGAAGGGAATGTGTAAGAAATGGAAGAAAGTAGAAATCATGAAATAGCCTACAGTTGCAGGAAGGTCAGGCAGGCCAAAGCTCAGAATGTACTCTGGCTTGCAGGGGCTTGCACTAGATGACTCTCTCAGGCTCTCTTCCAACTATACAATTCTATGATTTTATTATTCTAATTGGCAAACTTATTCTGGAATTTCTTGTTGGACATCCTTTGCCTGTCCTTTTTACATTGCAGAGGAATTGCATTTGGTTTGCTGCACTACTATTTTATAAATATTAGCAAAGAGCTTCTTTATTATTAATGTTTCAAAAATAGTTCTTTCTCTGTTTCACCTTTGGTTCTGTTCTAACCTATTCAGGTAGGTTCTCCTCCAGATAAAGTGAAATGGAAGAGGTCTATGTTGCATTCTGTTTGTTCTTCATATGTTTGAAGATGGGTCTAATTGTGGTATAAAATTAAACTCTTGGTTCTCCATTCTTGAAAGTATCCTAACCTCCCTCTTGTGTTAAATCTTTCATGAGTTGAAACAGGTGCTGTTGGTGAAACATCTGATGCCCAACCACAAAACCTGCTAAGCTGGTGTGGGGACACCCTAACCTAATTTCCTACTTTCTATTTCTATTCATGATCTCAGTTTAACATGCATAATTGAAATAAACGTTATGTACAAAGCAAAGTAAACAAGTAAACAGAACAAGGGATTATTTGGTTTGCATTATGATAAACAGGATTGAGAATGTTAATTTGCTTAGGTTCACTTATGTAAATATACTGGTTTGACCTTAGCATCCAAACAAAATTATGCCACTAGGGATGTCAGGTATTGTCAGGAGATGTTTGATGTTCTACAGATGAATCAAGTACATGAACAGAGAGAGTAGCCAATTAACAATGCAATCAGTGCCTACATTTCTCTCTTATTTCTTTTAGTTCTTTCATTTTTAATGCTAGGTAAAGGCTATGTTTAACAGTACAATCCTATGCATGAATACAGTATGCCCAAGTGTTTTCAAAGTAGCTTACTTCCTAAATTTGCTTATCTTTTCAATATATTTACTTATGCCCATAACCAGTGCTTTTGCCTCCTTGGGAAATATATCAGTTCTACCTTAGCTGATTATTAAACATAATTTCAAATAGAGCTGAGGGGAAAGAAAAGTGGGGAGGAAATTTAATCTAAAGATGCTCTCTACAACAGGGATGGGGAACCTGTGGCCTTCCAGATGTTGCTGGTGCTGATGCGAGCTGGAAGACTACAGATTCGCCCTTGCAATTGTACATCATGGGTGAGATTATCCTGATAATGGACTGTTATCTTGATGAGCATTGTTGTTGTTTTTATAAGGCTGTTGGGGGATACAATAGGCGGATAGTTCCCCTCGCTTGAGAGATGCTGGCTGAGTTATTTTGATAGTGTTAGTGCAGAACAGTGTTCCAACGACAGAAACCCATTCCTTCTTAATTTAGTGGCTCTAAATTCTCTTTTTATTTGATTGAAGTCTTCTGCCTAGGTGGCCCTAGAGCAGCTGTCCATTACAACATTGTTCCTATAAAACAAAATGGGGAATGTGTGACCTTTTCACGAGGCAGTTGTTTGGTTGATTGTTTCTCACAGGGACAGAAAATGTTTTGTGTCTATCTTGCCTTTACATTTTATCATATTGAATGGTCCAGACATCATCTATATTATTGCTGGCTATTTAAACTGGTCACTTACAACATCTGTGCTCTAATCCTAGTGGGAATAAACATTTTCATGTGTAAATAGAAGTAGAAATAATGAGTGGACAGGAACTGTTGGGCAATTTTATTCCTCCACCAATTATCGCTAATACAAAAACCGTGTTCTCTACATTGCTCCAGATCCCTGTGTCTGCCAGACTTAATGTGTATCAGTTTAATAGTAGCAGTAGCAGTAGTACCTGACTTAAGAAATATACTTTCTGTACATCTTATCCTTTTGAACTACTGACCTGCCACAAAATGTTGCAGTGTGGAGCGCTGCTGTGTAGGATTCCAGCCTCAGTTCTATTCCACTTTTTCCTTCTATTTTCCCCCCTACCCCCACACCAGTCAGTCAGCACGCCATAGTCACTGAGCATGCTTCGGCCTCAGGGGGCTGGCTTAGTTGGGACGGGGGTGGGTGGGTTACCAGATTGTGGGTGGGTGTTTTTTGGTTTTGTTTGTACTTCTGTAATTCTTGGAATCCCCTCAAGCACCAGTGGAGAACTTTTGACCCTCCAGATGTTTGCTGAGCTAAAACTCCCATGATTCCTGGCCATTGGCTAATGGGAGTTGCACATTTTTGCACAATGTTTAGCAGCAGCTAAACACTGGAAATAGATGCAGTGATGTATAGTCGGCAGTTGACCCTATTATAGTAGAACCTGTTGGACAAAGTCTTCCTCCACCTCATGACTTGTTAGACTTCTTTTCTCAATTAAAAGAATTTAGATCTAAATTCTAACATTTATTTCTTTTCTTTTTTAAAAAATAAAATTAAATTAAAAAGCACACGTGAATTGAAATACAATGACAGTGGTGTGTATGTTCACTCTCTAGTGCCTGCCTTTCCCTGAAAAGGTCTGCCTGATTGAAAATATATTTGAATATGCGCTGGCTCCACTGTGTCATACTGCAGCAGGATTCCTAGTGCCAGTGCATGGGGTCAGAGTTGTTTGACAGGGCATCAGAGTAAGAGATAGAAATAACCAGCACTCCGTCCCACACAGAGATGTCAAGATGACTGTCAGGGAACTATCCCCAGCGCAGCGCAAGGTGGTGGAAGGGCTCTTGGGATGCTACAGAGAGCCCCAGTCCCACTTGACCAGCAGCAGCTCTGGCAGCCGAAGGAGTAGCGAGGCGTCGAGCGGGGAGGGGCAGGCATTTCAGGGTATGGAGGGAGAAGGATCTGAGGATGCTGAAGAGCCCTTATACTCCTCTTGCTCAAGGGGCGAGGAAAGAGACATGCAGCTTCCGGCGCCCCAAAGGCGTCGAGGGGTGAAACGAAAGGATGGGAGGCGGGGTTTCCATATACCGAAGCTCTTTTGTTGGGGTCAGAACCGGAAGGAGCCATTCCCGGATTCTGACAATGCTTGATACAGACATGAACTTATTAGCTCTGCACTGTACATAGTTTGCACAATAAAACTTTTAAAGGAAACTCAGAGTTTTGCCTGCTTACTCATGAGCAACCAACAGAGGACCTTACAATGACCTTCCTTCCAAGGTTCTTAAGAGCACCTACTACTTTCTCAATGGAGTTTGCCATAAAGTCCCAGAACGTAACTGAGGAGTAAAGCTAAAGAGAATGAGGATTTTGAATTAAGACTTATGGAGACACAAAGAGTGGTTTCCACAGCTGGAGAGATAAGCAGTTGCTTAATTTTAAAAAGCAGCCAACCTCTTTGGCTATAGGAACTGTGGCATGATACAAGGCACAGGCTGTCCGCGCAAATCACTTCTTTGGATCTGTGCCCTGATAATTTATTAAGGACAGGGAGGCCATCTGTATGTAGTTCCACTAAATGAATTCTGGCATATTTTGTTTCAGATACAGTACATTTATTTTAAATTGATTTTTTTTGCATACCAAATAACATCGTCTATTATTTATATTCTAAACCGAGCCTGCCTGCACAACTTGTTGTCATGCACCAAGCTAAACACAGCCCACCAGATTGTTGCCTGCCGGAGAATCAGTAGGCCTTTGCTGTCTGTCCAACAAGCCAGAGATTGGGGGCAGGGGTGGAATTTATCAAGCACCTGGAATCCCACAATAATGCCTAAACTTGATGGGTCACAAGTAGTAAAGTTAAAAACCCATCTTTTGGAAACACCTTATGCCTGCACTATGATACTGCTGTATGTTCATAGGGTTCAGTTGTGTGTGTGTGCACACATGGGTGTGCCTCAGCTGTGCGAGCAATTCTCCACACAAGTATTTGTTGCATGTACGAGTTCAACAGAGAATGTGTACTGGTAATGGTGCACACTGACACAAAGACATGGAGAATGTGTCTAAACTAACAGCACAGCATGGGGGATTTTGTGCATTTTCTCTGCCTAGGGATTTGCATATTGCTTGGGAAAAGTCTAAAATTGATGTGGAGGCTATGCATATTACACAGGCAACATACAAAACATTTCAGATAAATTTGCATTAGTTGGGGTTCATCCATCTTGGCTGAGCATTGAGTTAATTGTCTTATGATACTTGAATTTTCTACACATTCTTCATATGAATGTGCACAATTGTCAGTTGTTATGCAAATTTATTTGTCTATTCACACTAACCCCTACATGGTGCAATCTAAAGTTTCTGGGGCTGCTTATGATGATAATTTCATTCATACCCCACCTTTCTTCCAAGGAGTTCAAGGTAACATACATGGTTCTCTGCCTTCTTATGACATAGATTAGGTGGGTGATCCAAAGTCACCCACACAATGAACTTAATGGTCAAGTGAAGATTTGAAACCCAGTATCCCAGCTCCTAGCCTACAATTCTAACTACTACACCACAGTGCAGACAAGAATATTAATCACTGAGCATAAGAAACCCCTATAGCCGCTGGGATCTATGGACACAACCAGTACTAATGTATGGTACCCTTTATCTATATTATTAAATTTTGTCATATCAAATGAATAAATTAAAACAGTGCATTAACCTTCAAAATAAACATATTTTCCTGATAGGTCAAAAGTAGTAATGTGCAAAAGATAAATGTAAAATATTTTGATAAGTGATTGTAATGTATAATGAAAGATATACATATTAGAAAGATGAGTTACTGAGGCATTAGCGACCTAGAAATGTGATTAGACATCCATATTAATAAACACCTGTCACTATTGCATAACAGATGTTCCAAGAACATATCAAATGCAAATTCACACGACTCCTTCACTGTGCGGTTAATTACATTACCTATCCTGCAATTTATTTGTTTTTATTTTGTTCCATTTCAGTTGCTAACTGTGAATTTATGAACGAGGGAAGTATTTTAGGAAGTTTTGGAACTTGTTCTTACAGGGGGGCTTAAACATAATTCTGACACTCATCCAAATTGTGTTTTTGTTTGGGTTGCAAAAACCTTCTGAGTTGCATAATCTTTTCCTGAATCTCCCTAGTATTTGAGCTCAGTTCTAAGCTGAACTTGCTCTTTCAGAACAGATTTATGCCTATATGTTGTAGGTGGTATCCACACACTTGGAAATGAGTTTAGCTTATTTAGTCAACTTACCCAAAGCGAGTAAGCTGTTTAGTAAACAAGGAGAACTCAGGTTTGCTGTAAGTCTATATTGTTTTAACAACAAACCTATCTACTCAGAAACAAGTCCAACTGAGTTCAATGGGGCTTACTCCCAGGTAAATGGGAAAACGACTAAGATTTCAAAAAATATTTTAAGCGGGTTCCATGTATGATTCTACTCAGGCTCAAGTCACATCACATGCAGTTAACATCTTACTGCCACCTTACTGGCTTGAACCAATGTACTGAACACCAGGGATTAAATATCTAAATTTAGGAGTGTGAAGATGGCGTGAGCTCCCTGGGATGCTTAAGATTCACCTAAACCTTGCGGGTGGCACTTCTTAGAACCAGCTAGCTGTGCAAGTAGGCAATTTCTGCAGTCTTTGTCCAACCCCACATTACCAGGAGAGCATAAGAAGTGGGCTTAAGAAAGCTTGAGAATCTAAGATTAGAGGAAAGGACTGAATTAATAATAATAATAATAATAATAATAATAATAATAATAATAATAATAATAATAATAATTTTTGTTATTTATTCCCCACCCATCTGGCTGGGTTTCCCCAGCCACTCTGGGCAGCTTACAGCACATTTAAAAATTGTGAAACATCAGACATTAATTTTTTTTCAATACAGGGCTGCCTTCAGATGCAAGCTCATAATACAAGTATTTGTGGGACTGGAATACTATAACCAATTCAGATTCTCACTGCCATTGTGGCAGCTGCCTGAGAAAAAGCTGTGTGATGGGAGCTGTCCTGATCTCCTCCTATTATCTGTTGTGTCCTTGAACTAGGGTGGAGAGCTCATAATTGGAGAGCAAGAGTAGAGGTATTGGTTCACTCTCATGGCATCAGGGGTAAGGTGAGGGAGTCCTTTGATTTGTTCTAGAGGAGAAAGAGTAGCTGTGGAAGGCCATCCCCCCTGAGACTGAAAGGAACTGTTTGTTAGCCATCTTGAAAATGTAAGTGGTGGAAAGGTGGGTTAATCTGTTAAATAACTAAAATTCTTAATATATTTTACTTAGAAATGAAATCAACTGCCTTAGGAACAGCAAAATTTATTTTTCTAATATCCCCTTTATCTCTCATATATTGATTATTTGTCCTGGTTTAGATTGTCTTTTCCTTAGATACTGGTGTAGTTAAGTGGGAGGATGAAAATCTGGCCAATTTGGTACATAGGTAAAAAACAAAACAAAACCCCAACCTCAGGTGTTTTCAGCCATGAGGGGTTACCAGGACCAACTGTGACTTTTCCTTTCCTAAAAAACTCTAGTTTGATAATATGGCCTGGGAACCCATGGCCCTCTAGATGATGTGGGATCACAACATCACAAGGGCCACTTGTTCCCCATCCCTGTTTCAAAGTATAAAACTGATGGTTCAGCAGGTGCTATTAGCACCAATGGCAATAATCACAGTGCAATCTTGGAATTAGTGTTGTTCCAAGGGTGCATTATTGGCAGAAACTATGATGCGCACCAGTGAGTAGCTGCTGATTAAAGCAAAGCTGTAGCTTGCAAAACCTGCACCCCCCCCCCCCATAAAGCAAAAGGAAAGAGGAAAGCTAGTGTTCTTGTTGGCTGTATACATTGGTTGTATATAATGATAGTTGTTTCTTATAATTAGATAGATAGATAGATAAATAGGTAGGTAGAGTGTGCAGTATTGAAACTAGCGTAAGTTATGATCCAGCCCAAAGCTGTGCACCATTAAAGCCCCCAGATTTCAATCTGAGTGATTTAAAGAATAGAATTTAAATTATCTCATTAAAATATGTGGGACTTCAAAGTATTGGGCTGACTTGTGCTCTTAGCTATTAAAAAGAAGGTAGAAAGTCACCTGTTGGATATTCTTTTAGTACAGGAGTAGATGACCTACTTGATCATAGGGTGTTCTTGCTCTACTCTAGCAAAATTATGCTTCATAGGTATCTGTCTTTACTGACATTATTTCGTTGCTGATGTTATTTTAGCATTATTTGCAAAACACATCAACATACCATGTCAGGGTTTGTTTGTGCCTCTATGACACTGGAAGCTGATTCACATAATCTTATTTTTCTGTGGCTGACTAGAGACTACAGAAAAGAATTTTGTAATTCTTGCTGAACAGATTGGGCTTGTCATTCCTTTAGCCAACTTATTATTAGAGCTGAGTTTGACAGCTGAGAGGGAGCATTTACTTGCATGCAAAGGATTAAATCTAATTCTAAATAAATAAACGTAACAGCATATATCCAAGTCTCTTGCAAATTGCACAAGCAGTTTTGATACTGGGCTTTATGTTGGAAAGCCACAAAATGATCTTAAAAGCCAAAAAGATTAAGTTGAGAACTCAGCAACCGACTTACAATATTCACACCCCCTGCAGTATCACAATCAAAGATAATAATCACTTTTTGTATTTTTCAGTAGAGCTGGTACTCCCCCCCCCCCAGCTTTATTTGGCAATTAATGAGGGTTGGATAAAGCTTTTACGATGCACTCTTGCTTTCATGAGCATTCCAGAAAATGTGGTGCTAGGAGGCTGCAGAGAGCTAGAAGGCTTAACTTTTAAGGGCAGGAGAAATGTGGCAAGGCCAGGAAGCTATGAAGAGATTCACAACTAAAATGAGCAAGTACAGCACTTTAGTTAAAGCCACACCATACACTTAAAGCTCTGAAACCTGAGATACCAGGGTTAAAATCCCCACTCAGCCATACAGGTCACCGGGGGGGGGGGATTTGGGCTAGTCACTGCCTCACAACAGGGTTGTTGTGAGGAAATAAAATGGGAGGGGAAAGATCACATGTGCTGCATTGAGCTCCTTGGAGGGATGGTGGAATGTAATAATAAATAACAATATAAATTATACTTGCATTTATGAGGCTGGGATAGTAAAGTATGGTCCAGGGCATAAAGGTACCTTTCTGGCTGGCAACACGTGGGCATGAAGAGCAGTCTTTTCTCTCTCTCCTTCAGATGGATGGGGCAAGGGGCATGCTAGCCAGTTTCTTTCCCATTCAAGTGGGCGACATCAGCATGAGGTCACTATGGCCAGTTTCTCCCCTTCAAGCAGGCATCATCAACACAAGAGCAAATGTCCTCAGTGACCAGCCAAATGCCTGTGGGAAGAAGTCAGAGCTGAGTGCATACTGCCTCCGATAGTGGAGGTAGAGCAAGGATATTGATAGCCTTATCCTTCATGAGTACTTAATAATAATAATAAACTTTTATTTATATCCCACCCTCCCTGGACGAAGTCTGGCTCAGGGCGTCTAACATCAGGTATATAACATTGGTATAAAATGAAATAATAATTAAATTACCTCCTAAAAACAGGTCAAAATCAAATTAAAGTCTAATTAAATATGGCTTTCCGCAGGGTTAGGGTTGGGAACAGGGTAAGAAAGCAAGAGAAAGAAGTAAGGAAGATGGTTAGTGAAGGAGACAGCACCAGTGCTGTCAAGTATCCCGTTTTCCCCGGGATTCTCCCTTATTTTAAGCAGTTTCCCGCTGCTCTCCCTTATTTTTTATTTCCCTTAAATTTCCCATTTTTAATGGAAGCAGCTCCTCCCCTGCTGGCCAGGGACTGGGTGGGAAGACCTCGCCTACTTGGAGAGAAAAGCCTCAACCCTCAAAGCAAGTGGGATCCGTTTCCCGTGCTTACAGGGGGGTGTATTGCTCCCCCTGCATCAGCCCCTATCCGTTGCTGCCGAGCCCCTCAGCCGGCCAATAGGGTTAGCTGGCGGGCGGAGCCTGGCTGCCTTTGAGCAGCTGCTGCTTCCTGTCCTATTTTGATGGGATCAGACAAGAAGACGATGGGGCTCCATCGCGCAGAGCACATGGCTGCCCTCCTCTTTGCTGGCTGCCCTCCTCTTTGCTCCGCTCCGAGCCCGAGGCCGCTTGGAGTTTACATTGCTGCTCCGCCCACTTTTGCTTCTGGCTCCGCCCACCACTGACATGTGACTGTCCTCGGGATAGGTGAGACTGCTGATCCCTTATTTTCAAATCCGAAACTTGACAGCTATGGACAGCACACACTGAGGAGCAGGACGTGGGAGTAGAAAGAGAAGTTATGTCAGAAAGAGCACCAGTGCTCCCCCTTTTAGCAGTGTGCCACTTACTCCAACTCATAGGGAATCTAGGGGAACCCCAACAGAAGAAGGCTAACCCCAGCAGCTTAGAAAGGGGAAAGGATTTGGAAGAATATGGGGTAGAATTATCCACAAACAGACTGAGACAGGGAGACTACTAGAAGCTGCAGAGCAAAAGTAAATGTGATCAAAGTAAAAGCATAACTAGGTAAAAGTGAGGGAGGAGTAAAATAAAGAGACAAGATCTAGAAAAGGAGGGTTATGATTTGGGAAGCAAACCCTGGAGGAAACAACTTAGAAGTAGCAGCAGACATGGGCCCAGAGCAACAGCCCCATTTAGTAATTGTTTTCCCACTGCACCCAAGTTTTCCTGACTGTGTATTAGTTGAGTTGTGGCATCCTGCAACAAAGCCCTGTGGCCTGGCTTCTCTGTGTGAGTCACACTGTTGCGTGATAGATTTGCAATGTCACTTGGCCAGCATGGGCCAATCAATGCGCTTCTCCTTCTACCCAGCCCCCTCTGGCTTTAAATTGCTATGTAGCTTTGAATCCTAGCCTCAGGGCAGACAGCTATGATACAATATTAAAACTTAATTTTGTTTGCTTTCTATTTTGCTTTAGTTAACACAATATCTCAAATGAAGTTGAGCAAAGTGGAGCAGAGAGTGCTCCCCGGCATTTTTGCATGCCTGATGAAACTGAAACTGCCCTTGCCTACAAGCTTCTGAGGCAGCTAAGTTGAGCTCAGTATTTTCAGACAAGAGCAAGGGAAGGGCTTCCCTCACAGGAACAGTTCTGTTCTTCCTTCTCACAGGAAAAATTAATTTTAATTTTTTAATTCTATACAGTTAGCTGTGGGAAGTAAAGTGCAGTCAGCTATCCCAAGGCTTAAAAAAAAAATCCCAACAGGTTAAATAAAAGGTGAGATGGCACCTTTTTTCATAAAGGCTCCTCCATCTGCACGATACATTTACAGCACTTTAAACAGCCATGTCTTCCTCCAAAGAATCCTGGGAACTGTAGTTTGTTAAGGGTGCTGAGAGTTGTTAGAAACACCAATTCCTCTCAATTCTTCTTCCCAGGGAAATTCCCAGCATTATGATGACGTGCTGTTTAAATTGTTGTTCAGTTCACCAAATTGAATGTTTAACTGAATAACATTATACACATACATGCATATATTTGTACTGTAGTCTGTGGATTGCCTTTGGTTTCCAGAAGCCATCTGCAATATATTTGTGAACTATGGTATATTATTATTTTTCATTGTGACACTTGCTATCTTAATTCTGAAAAAATCTATTCACTACACATTCACAGGTGAGTAGGGATGGTAGCAAATTCCATCAGAAAAGGGAATGAGATTCTCACAGTTCACATGTTTGTCCATGATGAGGAATGGAAATCACGGAAGCCAATACGAGCAGTCTTTACTATTGTGATTCTTTAGTGTGCAAACATCACACAAATAATTATGTTATTTTCTACATTGTGTTCTCTGTTGAAATGTATTGAACTTATTTACGTAATTACCGGTAATCACATAAGTTTCAGCCATAGCTAATAGTGAGATGGATAATGTTTTTAATGGAAGCTGAAAAGTAGCAGAATAGATGATTCCATGGCAAAATGGAAATCACTCCTTCCTTACATCCCTCCAGGAGGGTCCCTACTGCCATCTGTGAAATAGTGTGGGGGGAATCCTGTGGCAAGTTAGCTGGTCAGTAACATCTATACTATCCAATGTTACAAACTGTCTCAGTCATAAATGCAGTTTGTGTTGACCAAAAAGATTTAAAAGCAAAAGGGCACACTAATAACATTTTCTTGCAATTGCTGAAGTCATTTGAGTAATAAGATTAGAAGCAACATGATGATAAAAAGGCAGGTCAGCTGTTTATAGACCATCAGTTATAAACATGCTGATTGCTCAATTACATTTAGGTGTATAATTTATTTAATCCAGATAACTTCACTTCATTCTTTCAGAATAAATGCTGTGTTTCAAAAATGCTACTTCTCTCTAGAAGGGTTCCTTCCTACCTGACAGAGATTGCCCGTCTCACAGTAGGAGTTTGTAAATGTTGTGCAGGCCATGAATTGCTCTCTTTCATTCTCATTCATGTTAAAGAATTAGGAGAAAAGCATTCATTTGTTCCTAATCACTTTTTATTATTATCGATGCAGAGATATTTGTTTTCGCAGTTTTCAAAAGGCATATTAGGCACTTCAGGGAATCAGATTAATATAAACTGATCTTCCGTTTCATTTTGCTGCCTTGTGCTTGAGATGAAGAACTAATTTCCCTCCTATGTCTGATCTTAAAATAATTTTAGTATAGTTCAAATTGTAATCGCTGTTGGTGTGCATTACTAAACTCACTTATTTGGAAATAAATTCAATTGAAATCAGTAGGATTTACTTTAAGGTAAATGTGTTTAAGTGTGAGCTGCAAACAGAGTGTACCTTCAGCATGTTGACAAAGAAAAATGAATTTAACAGAGGATCATATGAAGACGCATAACACAACAGCCATTTTTTAATGTGTTCTTATGTAGCTTGATAAAACCTGTGAACAACGGGCTCCCTCTTCCTTAGTTTTTGCCCCTGTGGTCCCTGGTATTGGTGATCCACTGCACAAAAAAGGGGCAACATTTGGAGAAGGGTAAAAAAAACACAAGGGTGGGGATGGGAAAAGCACTTCTCCCATGAAGGCCCCATGGGGAATAATAGGCTCCCCTCACTTGGTTTTTGCCCCTGCAGCACCTTATTTCCCCACTTTTCCATTCCTTTAAGGAAGGGAAATAAGCCACATGGGAAACGTGCCATTTTAATCTATACCTCAGAATTTTGGGGTTTACAAAAGCTCACTTCCCCTTTGAAATTTGGTAAATCTTTCCAGATCAACAGAAGTATCAGAAAACATTTGTGCCGTATACCTGTTCCTCAAAATGGAAGATTCAAATGGGGGAAGAGAGATCAAGCTATTCACACACTAGCTAGGAAGCATAAATCAGAGGCATGTGCCTATTATACTAGAAAAGATCATTTTATGTTTAACTGTTGTCATGAGTTTTAGTTAACCCAGCACAGAGCAGACATAACTTGATACGAGATGGAAGGATGTGGAAGTTTTGTTGCACTTGAATCATCCTTTGGGCAATTTCCAGTAGGTGCCAATAGAGATGTGAAGGCCCAAGTTAAAAATGCAAAAATGGGAGGAGTCACCCCCCATTTTTCTTGTCCCCCCCAACAAAAGTTTTCATCTCTCTAGGATCGAGAAGTGACATTAATCTATGCTTGAAAATTGCAAGTGCCGTGCATTTGTTTAATAAACGAGCTCTTTCCAGGATTCAGCTCAAACCCCACCCTTTTCAGGTACAACTGTCGGGTCCAGTCCTACCGTAACCCTTCACCGTCCTTATCAATTGCTGAGTAAAAAGCATTGTTCCATCTTGCCACATACATTTAGTCCATCCAATAAAACTGACATTTAACCAAAATGGAGGTCTGAAATGCCCATCAAATACTTTTTGTGTGTCTGCTTCTAAGCCTGCCAGACTCTGCCCCAAGGCCCATTTAGTGGCCAGGGTATAGGAATCTTAGTCATGAAAATAAATGCTCACGAGGCATTTGTCTTTTCAATGACAAAATACAAGCACTATTTCAAAACAGAAAAGTCAGGAATAGCTGACAGAGTTATTTACAGAGGAAGAAGAAGTGCAGGTATGTTTAGTTATTTATTTTGCAAGCCTTGTTGAATCCTGAGGGAGTCACAGTGAGATCTAACAAAGATAACAGACATTGAGCTTGAAACCAGCATGAAATATTTCAACAGCTGTATCTGAAAGAAAGAAGCACTGATAGCAGATGATGTCGATAGGAAAAATTGCTTTAAATGACAGAACATATTTAACTAGCAAAGTGTTATATTTAAAGGGTTTAATGTCGCTGAGAGTTACATCCCTCTGCAAAGGTTATTTCTAATCCTTTCCTACTCCTGTAGTTACATAGTCTAGAGTGAACAGATCTCTATCTAGAAATAAGTAGCTACAACTGCCAACTGCACATCAGGCACAATCTAGTCATAATTTGAATGGTTGGGATCAAATGGGTGTCTCCCCACATAAAGAAGGGCATTCTTAAGTGGAACAGGGTCAAATTTTTATCCCCCCTGCCCCTAAAGGTCTCTCAATCCTCCATATCAAATTTGGGGGCTGCAGGAGGGAGAAGGGATAACCAAAATTGCTTCCTTGCCCAGTCCATTGATTGATAGCTACCCTTCCATTAGCAGAGTAACACCCATTTGATTCCATCCCTAAGGATTAGTCGTTACTTAACTTCCGCCAGATTTTGCCCATTGTGTTCACAGAATTTTCACAAGCTTGAATGCTACTGACTTGAAACTAATAAAATAAAATTCACACCTTTTCTGAACAGAATATGTCTTTATTACTCCCACACTTTCCTATAGAAGCCTTTCCAGTGTCTCTTTGGCATTTATTGTATCCACAAGTAAGAGAAAAACAGAGCATGGACCATATTTTATTTTGGAGTGAAGCAGAAACCTCACCCCTCAATAGCTTGCCTATACCCCCCCCCCTTTCCTACCTGTTCATGCGCACCTGCCAGAGTCTCTCCCCTTGTCTTTCCCACTCCCCAAATTAATTGCATTTGTGAAATGGTTAAGTCACAATGGTCTGTTTCTAGGTAAAAACTTCATATGTAATCTTAATGCTTCAGAGTAATTGGTAACAGCAGAATGTTATTCTGTTATTAAATACGACCCATTTATGTTTAAAGTTTATGTTTAAAGTTCATCCTTAGAATGGCCACTTATGGATCATAAAAAAATAAAAAAATATTCATTAAAAAAGGCACAGAAATGTGTAAAAATTACAAGTGCTGATATACAATTGCAAAATTAGAAATAATTTAATTGAAATTGAAATACAGGAATCTCACCGTAGTGAGGAAGAGATAACCCATGTGCCTGCTCAGACTGTTATCCAGGCATGCCACCTGCACACAAGCTACTTTAAGATCCTGCTGCTCTTCTTTTGTATGGTTCTTTAACTCTAAACTGGACTCGGACAATACAGCCCCTTGAACAGAGGAATGTCCTCTGTAAAGTAGGACATCTGCCCATCCTATTCCTACTCATTCATTGTCTTTGCCAAAAATAGCAAGGTGGAAGAAGCGAGAGAGAAAGCAGCAGTTTTGAAAGAAAGTGTGTTTCTAAGTCCATCAGCTATTTCAGTTTCTAAGAGTTTATACCCCTAGCAAAAGTATTACCGGTATTTCCCTACAACTAGCCAGTGGAGGGTGGGGGATCAACTAATGAAACCTTTTGCAGTTAGATAGAATAATTCTTGTTTGCTAAAAGTTCCTTTCTGATTCTATTTCAGCATTCTTACAACGCATGCTGAAATACAATACAATTTTTCTTGATTGACCTTGATTTAAATTGAATACATCTAACAGTTTTTTTTAAACTTCCCTGAAGCATTTTATGCCAATATATATCAGTTTAAAGTTGCCCCATCTTTTTAAAAAAATATTTTAAGGAGTTCTGAAGTTGTATTCACAATGCGACAATTTGAATGACCTTTAAAAAAAACAAGCACCCAAGATAATGCAAATCTATGTATAATACAAAACCAGAATATTCTGAGGGCAATATGTTACTTAGCAGGAAATGTACTTTTCCTTTTTATTCCTTCTTCTCTCTTAGTGGCATTCAAAGCTATCACATTGTGACTAAGAATTAGGAAAATCTGTCTTGGGTGAAAATCAAACGAAGGCCCAGTGCAGAGGAAGGATTAAGCTTTAATAGGTCCTTGGTCTACTTCACTTGATGATGAAAAATGAGCAAGCAGGAGCACTAGGTGAGGCTCTCAGCTTGTTCCTAAGCTGTCTGTGTAAAAATGACAGCAGAGCCTGCCCGCCTATGACATGGGTGAAGTGCCAGCCTCAGGTGGTGGAAGTGCAAGAGGTGGTGCTCCATCCGCTCCACCACCAAGGAGGCATTCCAGTGTGCAGCGTTGCCGCTCATCTTCCTGGCTCCCACTGAATTCAGCAAGAGCCAGGACATTCATCTATGCTGTTTGCCACTCGGCTCTCTGCAACGCAGGCAACATTTGGAGGAGCACTCTCTGGCTCCTGCTGACTTTGGCAAGAGCTGGGGTGTGGTGGCAGCAGAAGTGAGGCGTGCTTGGGCAGGGCCAAGAGGTGGCAATTCCCATTTAGCCTGAGTTGACAAAATGGGGCAGCCACCCCTGAATGACAGCCAGGTTGGGGGTCTCTAGGGCCATGATGCTGATAGGATCAAGGAAGTAGGTAGCAGAGGATGAGGACAAACCTGCACTCTCAGAAACTGTTGCTGCTGCTGTACTGGGAAGGAAAGAGCAAAGTATACAGTGGACCCTCCGGATAAGAACTTAATTCGTTCCAGGGGTCCGTGCGCAACCCAAAAAGTCTGCAACAAGAGGCACTGCTTTTGCGCATGTGCATGGCGCGCAGAGCGCTTCTGCACATGCGGCGAAACCCGGAAGCATACACTTCCGGGTTTGCCACGTTTGCAACCCAAAAGTTACGTTACCCAAAGGTAACGTATCCCGAGGTACCACTGTAGTTCAAATATAACTACATTTAACATAATGCCACAGCGATGACCTAGGGGCAATAGGGACAGGCCAGGAGCTATTCTATTGGGTACCCTAGAAAATGAAATTATCAGGCTATACTTTCTAAACTTTATTCCTGGTGACGTCCAAGGAATCATTACAATACTTGCCTGCATGAAATGTAAGCTGCATTGTTTGCTTTTGAACAGAACATAATTAGAAAGGTATGATCTCTTTCCCCTCAATCAAAGAGTTGAATGGCTAAAACCAGATTCTACCGGATAATTTATAATTCACTGTAAATCTGTCTCCAGGGACATTCATTTATTAGAATAATTGAAAGTGTGGCATTTGCTGAATGGTTCTTCTTGTGTTTAAGATGTACTCTTTCTTCATTTCTGGATTTGACCAATTTAAGTGTAGATGAGTAGCACTAATAGTCACATATTGAGGTAAATGTGGCATGACACGGCCTGGGAAAATGTCACATAATCACTTACTTATTGATAATTTCTTGCACTCACTTACCAAAACTTCCTATGCTCCCTGAGATGCCATTTATAGATTCTCCACAACTTTACTGAGGATCAGACCAAGCCATTTTGCCTCCTGAGAAGTCAGGACCCACCACCACCACACCAGCAGCTATCACTTACTGCAGTGAAGCTGCCCTAAATCTTATGAGACGTTCCCAAAGTGTGTGGCCTGGCAGCTGCCATCAACAGGAGGTTGAGTAGCAAGGGTTGCCTGCAGTAGCTGGCATGGGGGCACCCTTCCTCTGCCAGCCTAGCTGGTGGGCTTGTTCCACTGTCCCTTTTAATCTGCCATCTGAGATACGTAGCTCAGTAGGAATCATGATAAAAGGTAAAAAAAAGTTAAAGGACCCCTGGACAGTTAAGTTCAGTCAAAGGCGACTGTGGGGTGCGGTGCTCATCTCGCTTTCAGGCCAAGGGAGTTGGTGTTTGTCCACAGACAGCTTTCCAAGTCATGTGGTCAGTATGACTAAACCACTTCTGGCGCAACAGAACACTGTGACGGAAACCATAGCGCACAGAAACACCGTTTACCTTCCCGTCGCAGCGGTACCAATTTATCTACTTGCTACTGGCTTTCTTTCAAACTGCTAGGTTGGCAGGAGCTGGGACAGAGCAACGGGAGCTCACCCTGTCACGGGGATTCGAACTACTGACCTTCTGATCAGCAAACCCAAGAGACTCAGTAGTTTAAACCACAGCACTATTCATGATAAGAGTGGCCCAGAGCACACACATCTCCCGCAAAACACTCTTTCCTCCAGATCAGATCCAGGCAAAGAGAAGGTGACAACGTGCAGGCCAGGAAGACAGGGCAGCTCTTGTCACACTATTATTGCCCCAGACAGCAGTCTTGATGGCCGTTTTAATCCTCACAGGAAGGTGCTTTGATGGTACTGGTAGCATATATACTAAGGTAGGAATTGTGCCAGTGTGACTTCTGGAAGCGGTTTAAGATACTTTACAGTAAAACAACCACTTTTTGATTGGAAGGCTATCAATTCAAGAAAACAATGAAACAGTTTGGACACAGCTGCAGTAAAGCCAGGAAGAATGATTGCCTTTAATTCTCAGAGCCGGAAAGGTTTGCCTTTAATTCTCAGACAACCTGTTCTCTAGTTAACTCCAGTATTGCAATTAGTGATGTGAGGTGAGAATATTCTGGAGAATGAGAATATTCTCTGCTAAAAAATTCTCCGGAGAATATTCTCTACAAACTGTAAATTCTAATGTAAGAACCAGATTTACAATCCACATTAAAAAAATCTAGTAAATAAGAAGTCAAGCTGTGATATTGCCAGTGTAAGTAATGAATAATGATTTTTTGATCCAGTTACATTACTAGGCATTGTGTCATTCACCATTGGCAGTTCTGAAATGTGAGCTACAGAAAACATTTTTTATTTTTAGTTTTAAAAATGCTATTCATTTAATCTGATGAACATTTGAATTTGATATGTAATAGCCTTTTTTCCTATTTAGGTGTGACTTTATTCTTAGCAATTCTATATCCTTGGCCATACAGTGTGATTTATTTATTTTTTACAGTAGCTTTAATGCTTTATACATTTAAAGTCCCTAAGCCTATGCAATTATGTGTAACAGCATGTGAGGTGGCCTTGAGTTAAACAGTTGATGTTTCTATATTTTTATTTAGTGCTAGTAAGGTTTGTATCAAACCTTAACATGCCAATTGTATTCTTTGACTTGTCCTATAGCATGTGCATGTTCTAATGGAAGAATAAAATACGATTAAACTACTGAGTTTCCTTATACCAAACCTTAACATGACAATTACTGGTGCCATCACCCTAGAATGGTCTAACTTTAACTATAAAACATGTTTTACTTTTTAATTTGATACTTGCAAGTGACAAGTAGGCTTGTGCTTATATATTTTCACTGTTTCCTTTACTAAACAATATGTTTCCCTATATGTCAACAGTGCTGACCTGCTGACCATTAAGAAAGTTTTCTAGATTCCTCCCACTTTATATTGATTTTATTAGTGTTGCACTGAAAATACTGTACCATGTATATATGCTTATTAAAGAATGTACTCATGTGGCGGACCTGAGGTTTTATTCCCCCCCCCCTTTTACTTTAAAAGCTACATTTCATACATACACAATATAAATAGATTTCAAAGCTGATGGTAAATATACAGTTAGTAGCAGGCTTAGTGATTAACATGAGTCATTCACGTTGAATTTTCAATTTCCAGTTTGATGGAAAAAATCAAAGAATGTGAATTTACTGCATTGCTCCATTGAATAAAAGTATCTGTACAGTTTTTGGTTGCCATCTGAACAAGTTTACCCATGAATAAACATGTATATTAACTATTAAAATTATATCATTTTCAATGCATTAAAATAAGTATTCTCCTATTTTAAATGAAAATTCTCTTAATATTCTCATTAATCAAGAATATTCTCAAGAATATTCTCCAAAAGATTATTCTCAATAATTTAATATCACTAATTGCAATACGTACGGTACTTAATTCATTATATTTATTGCTTTTCTTTTTAAGGGGTAGAGGCCCACTGAAGAATACATCAGATGTTATTAATGCAGCAAAAATGATCTCAGAGTCAGGATCAAGAATGGATATGCTTGCAAGACTAATTTCTAATCAGGTATGTATAATAACTTGAACACAGTATTTAACACAGTAGTTGATGAATACAACTGCCACCATGCTTCATACCTTCATATTCTTTGTATTTTTGGCTCCCTTCTTCAAAAGTCTAGTTTCTGTATCAGAAAAACACCTAAGAATGATCACAGTTGGCAAACCGTTGCATAGTAAACTATTATACCAGGAGTACATAAGCCACATCAATATTTGTCAATGAACTGTCTTGGTCAAATGACTTTAAAACCCCGCCACTCCTTTCATAAAAATTTTCCATTGTTCCATTGAGATGTTACCTCTCACCCTACTTTTTCAATTAAATTACTGTAAATTATTATAAACTGTACACTGGAATTGATGTGCAGTTAAATTAAAATGGAAGAAGAAATGACACGTTAATTTCTTTTCTCTTATATCAGGAATAGGAATTCGTTCACTTTTCATATGCAGTCCAGCTAGTCTAAAAATAAAAGGCTACATATCAAGGATACTGGTTTAGTATAAACTAAACTTTACGATTGTGCCGCCACCAGTTCATTCAGTAGCAGTACCTCGGATTTCAAACGTAATCCATTCTGGAAGACTGTTCAAGTTCCGAAACGTTTGAAAACCAAAACTCAATAGCCGACAGCTAGGCTTCAGGATCTTGCATTCAGCAGAAGCTGCGTTTCCTGTCTGACTTCCGAGGCGCATTAAAAAACTGAAGCATTTACTTCCGGGTTTACAGTGTTCAAGTTCCGAAACATTCGTCAACGGAGACGTTCGAAAACCGAGGTACCATAGTATAGTATAGTATAGTATAGTATAGTATAGTATAGTATAGTATAGTATAGTATAGTATAGTATAGTATAGTATAGTATAGTACAGTACAGTATTTAATGCTATTTATATACCACCCTTCCTACCGAAAGAGCTCATGAAGGCAAAATACAAGCCACAAAACAATAAAAACTTATTAAAAATCATTCCAATGCAGATGCAGACCGGGAAATATCTCAATTTAAAAGGGTTGTTGAAATAGAAAGAGTAGGCTCCAAAATGACGACGGGTGGCACCTGTCTAATATTGAAGGGGAGGGAATTCCAAATAGTAGGTGCCACAACTGGGTGGGTATATAAGGGGTAAACCAATCTTTCAGGTATTCTGGTCCCATGTTGTATAAGGCTTTATACACCAAAACCAGCACCCTCAGCCTAGTCTGGTAGCTATTTAGGAACCAATGCAATTCTTTCAACAGTGGCGTAATGTCTTGGCAGTACCTTGCTGAAACAAGAAGTCAAGCAATTGCAGTTTGCACCTTCTGGACCAACATTAAGGGCAGCCCCACACTTCAGTAGTCTGGCCTTTAGGTTACAAGCACAAGGATTTCTGCAGTCAGGCTATCCCAATGGCTTTAATTTTCTTACTAGCCACAAAACTGGTAGAAGGCACTCACAGCTGCTGAGGTCACCTAGGCCTCTAGCAACAAAGATGGATCAGGGGCACCTCCATACTATGTACCTGCTCTTTCAGGAGTACAACTCCCTCCAAAGCAGCCAATTAACCAAATATCCATACGTGGAATCCACGCACCCACAGTGCCTCCATCTTGCCAGGATTCAGAGTCAGTTTAGTGGTCCTCCTCCAGTCCACCATCAATTCCAGGGGTTACAGGGCCTCTCCTAATTCAAATATTGTAGAGAAGTAAAGCTAGGTGCCACGGTGTACCTTGTGTGTTTAATAAACATGCACTTCCCCATTCATATCAAAGTGAGTGTGCTCAGGATATGAACAAAGCCGTCGCCTCTGCTGATACTGAAAGTTAACCAGGCTAAGGGAGAACAGCTTAAAGCAGGCAAACCAGGGAAGGAAGTAGGTATCCTTCCTCTCTTCCACAAGCTTATTTTTATATATGCAAAGCAGCATTCCCATGCTTTACAGGCAAGCAGGGACATGCTTAGTATGGTCCATAGTTTTCTGGTGTACTGTTTTCCAAGCATTTCTCTGTCCTCACCTTGTGCAAATATCTGCCCAGCAAATGTGTGCAAATGGGTACTGCATGTGCACTTTGCTTCCTGGTGCAGCTGTTACAGCTGGTGCATGTAGCCTTTGAGAAAATTGAAAGTAGCATAAATTGGCTATCCAGATGAGGGTGCAAGGAGCTAGACTTAGATCTTCCCTTGCCTCTTAATAGCTGATAGGCACTACTGCAATTATCTCACCTGGATATGTGCACACAGCCCCAGCCATTGGGGCCTGGATTGTTTGATTGTTCTCAAGATGGAACATACCTTTCTCATAGTTTCTCCCCACTCTGGTTCCCTAAACTGGGAATAACAGAGTCATTCACAGGTCTTCTTGTCACAACCAATAATGTCCATTCATTAGAATACATCAGTTTATCACTCACAATACCTCACAGAGCATGACTCTATTATCTTGACACCCCTTTCCCAATCAGCAGCTTGGCCATAATGTAAGAGAGAGTTTTCGGTATCCCAAATTACATGCAAGTAAGAAAAACAAACCCTTCTTTTCTTTTCCCCATATAGCTTCTAAAGCGAGAGAGCAGCTGAAATAAGCAATCACTGTGTAATGAAGACTCATTGTTGCATCTCTTTGACCTTTTCCAGTTCATAAAGTAGAGCAGTTTCAAATGAATGACTTTTACTCAAGCTGCATACAATCTCATATCATCAAAATAGAGAACTGTAAAACCATTTGAATTAGGCTTTGAGATTTTTGCCTCTGGGAAAAAATATGTGTTGTGGCTTAACATTAACTACATCATATAGATTATTCACTTTAGCAGGGGCCATTTTGAAAATCTACAGGAAAAACAACATTACTTCTTATTTCTGGTTAAAGAAATATGACACAATGCAATACAAGTGGCCACATTCATTCAGGTTACAACCCATTTTCATTGCAGGTTTAAAATATGTCAGCAACCCTTACTCATAAACTCAAGAAATAAATCGGCTAAGAGATCATTTGTTTAAATTGCAGAAATATTATTGCCCACTATTGGAGGATAGTTTTGTTTGCACTGGCAACACTACCTGCAAAACTGAAGGGGAACTTCAGGCTCAGGTACTTTGCCCAAATTCAGAACTGCCAACTGCCCTATAGTCACAGTCTGATCCCAGACTCCAGCCTGCAAGTAAATTGCCCCATTCAGGAGGAAACACCAAAAAATTCATCTTTGACTATGGGCAAGTAATCAATTTAACAAAGGACGCTCACCCAGCAGCCATAACAATACACTTTATGCTACCATCACTGTGCTGTGGGAGCCAAACACTTAAAGCAAACTGTAATTGAGATATTTATTTCTTCATTTATATTCCATTTTGTTGCATATCACCAAACTACCATTAAAGGGTACTACTCGATGATAAAATAACTGAGACAAAAATCACAGTTGTAGAATTACAATAAGCACAGTCGTGGGTGTTATTTCGAATAGCTTAAATACAATTTCAACGTATGCACCATTTGATGAGAACCCACTGAAAGCAGTATCAGGGGCGACAATCCAGCACATTTCCTTTTAATAGGCTTAAGTGTACTTTGATCTGTACTGGATTATGGCCATGATCTGTAGCACTAGCCATTACTAGAATCAGTACAGCAGCAAAGTAATTTTATGTCCTTGGAAACTGATGAGATGGAAGTAAAGCAAAACCCAATTAATGTATACTTGAGGCAGTTTACAGCATTTTGAATTATGGAATTATATTAACTAATCCCCTCCCCAGCTATTCTGCAAAATGGCTTTACCCACTGAAATCAATGAATAGTCTACCATTGTTTTCAGTGAATCTGCCCATTTCAGCTCCACTTGATCATTACTTTTTATTGTGAGAAATGAAATGGCTAATTCTGTTATCATTTGGATGACACACTCATTAGAATGAAAGGAATTCTTGTTCCTATGGGAAATATCGTGGTAACCATACAATAGCTAACACAACAACTGGTAGTGTCTAATGGTCATATGACACACAACAGTGATTTCAATGTGCATTATACTGCTTAGAGCATTCCCTTTTGAAGGGGATCAGAATACATAAACAATTATATAGCAAAACACACACACACTGGTTATGTTATGGATTTACATTGGAGTAAGTCCAGCTAAACACAGTGGGGCTTACTTTTAAATAGCAATACGTACACAGAACTGAGAGAGGGAGTTGGGGAGAGAGTGTGACATTATTATATTGCTCCATGCTGTGGAAAAAGCATATCTATTAGCTACCCATCCAACCAATCACAAGTTGTGCAAAAGAGCGCAATCTGCAGATACCATCTTATGAGAGGGTCCATTCTGCGTGATATCAAAACAGGCTGTTGTTAGTGTGTTGTTATGCATGCTTTGTTGTGTTGTAAAAGTTTAACTTCAGGATGCTTAGAATCACTGTAGACAATTGTAGAGCTGGAAGGAACCCCCCGAGGGTCTTCTAGTCCAACCCCCTGCAAAGCAGGAATCTCAACTAGAAGTGATTCAGAAATTAAATAAATAAAAGTATTCCAAACTTGAAGTGTGCATGCACACAAAAGCTCATACCAAGAACAAACTTAGTTGGTTAAGGTGCTACTGGAAGGAATTTTTTATTTTATTTTGTTTTGACTGGCAGACCAACACGGCTACCTACCTGTAAATGCATTGCCAGTATACAGGAAGGCAGAAATATGGGCAGAAATTCAAATTTCACACACTCCATGCAAACCACACACACGCACCATCCAGCCAGTTACAAACTCCATTCGCAGTAGCCCAAATTAATTTGGAAGTTTATACAAGCTTGCATGTTTCCTCTGTGCAATTCCATATGCTTATCTTAAAGCAACACATGCCAAATGCTGGATTGGAATGCCTGTCTTCATACATCACACTGCGCTGAAAATATTTCTGAGCAATGCATTCTAGTTATTTAAAACAGCCACTCCCATGTATTTTTTTGCACAGTAAATATTATCAACAGGTGTTCCTGAGAATGTCCACATAAAAATATTCATAATTGCATGGACTGAGGAAGGTCAGCTATGTCAGTATTAATTTTAATAATGGATACATGGACACAGAGAAGTTTGGACTAATGCTAAATGTCAGTGGGAGCTACTTTACCTTAGCCCTTTACACCTCCAGATTCTCTATTGACTTGTTCCATCTCCAACTGGTCCTGACATCAACTAGGGGAGGACGACATTTTAGGGAGCAGCAACTGCCATCTCCTTGCATTTGTCAAGTACACCTAAGAATTACATTTAGAAGTGCTTAGAAGGTATAAAGAAAGCAAAGCTGCACCAGGACATCTATAGGGCTGTGAAGATGAGTATCTAACGTATCAAGTGCCACCTTCTAGTGCTGCTACTAATTTCATTATTGGGTCATTCCATGTCATTTCAACGACGTCATGTCACCCTCCATCTTGGATGTTGATGAAATTTGGTGTACACCCTTCCCTTATGGTTGAAAGAAACCCCCTTTTCCCCCTCTATCTCAAACGGTTTTAATTTTATAGCACTTCAAAGTTTTGTTAAATCTGCGTTGTCTGTCCCTCTTGAGACCCTCGGCACAAGATACCCTTGTGTACATTTTATTTTTTCTCTCCATAACCAATGATCAAATCTCTTTGAAATTTTACACAGAGCTCAATAAAATGATGAGGATTTTAGAAAAAAAAATACACCAGCACTCATAAGATTTTATAAATGCCTTTTAAAAAATTATAAATGCACTTGTAGCCTAGTTTTTTGGGGGGTGGAAAAACTAGGTTTAGAAAACCTGAATTTACAGCGTGTGGGCATGATGCAACCCAAAGTTTTTGATGTTGAAAATTATTGCAAAGACATGCTCTTTCTCAACAAAGAATGAAATTTATGGGGTTTTTTTTATCCCTGGTAAGGATTTTTTTTTTTTGCGTTTTTTGGACATCATGGGGGGAAATGGCTACTTGGTAGTCATTTTGTACAACTTTCCAGCAATCTATAACTGTAATAGAAAAAATTAATGAAACGAAGTTGTTAATCTTAAAAATTAAAATAATGTTGATTATTATAGGTTTTTTTCGAAAGTGCAGACTTGTTTAATTTTGGGATATTTGAATTTGAAGTTGTGAAAATTGGCTATTGGGAATAAAAAGGAAATAAAAGAATTTACAGTCAGTAGAACATTAAATGCTGGCAATGTAAGGAAATAAGACCTAGCAAGAAAAATATTCCAAAAAAGTAAAAATTGAGTATTATATACAAATTTGAGTACATCAAATTAGGCTTAAATTATTTTAAAAATAATTATTTATTTCAGAAATATTAAACATATTTAGAAAACATATCCAGGTTACTGAATATGTTTCTAAGTAGCAATATGAATCCCAGTCTCTTCCATCTTTGTCCAGCACTCTAACTACTATAACCACATTGGTTCTACCACCAATTATAATAGAATAAAATGTTATCATAATTATTTTCTTGCAAAAGGAACATGGCATAATCAAATGATGATACAAAAGAGCAAGATTAGACTAGGGCATGGTGCTCAATGTGTGCTCTTGAACCTGACATGAAAAAATCCAGTCATGTCAAGGTCAATGATTAGGGAATGTGATTCATTTGAGTTAAGAAAAAAAATTGTTTTTTTTTGTAGCATGTACCTTATAGGTAGTGTTGGAGAAGTGAGATATTTAGAGAACCATTGTTTAAAATGTTGGGAGTTTGTAGCATGAATGTCTGCTTTTCAAGTAAAACCTTTTTTTAACAAAAATACTACTATACTGTATGTATGCGATCTCTTGGGCTCAACTAAAATACGTATTTGGATTCACCTGTATTCCAAAAAATAAAAATTGCTAGCAAAATGAAATATTTTTTCCTTCTTTTTTTAGTGTCAAGACCCATCATGTAAGCAGGACTTGCTGGCTTATCTAGAACAGATCAAACTGTATTCCCACCAGCTCAAAATCTGCAGTCAAGTTAAAGCTGAAATACAGAATTTAGGCGGAGAACTCATCATGTCAGCAGTAAGTGCAAATTGTCCTGAGGTCATTTCATTATACCATTATCTTCTGGTTACAACCTGCACTATAGTCAGACAAAATGTCAGATCCCTGAGACAAATAATTTAGTCTCTTGTGGGTGTGACAGTTTAGCCTTCATTTGGTAGGAATACATACATAGATACACGTGAATATTCTAGTGTACATTGTATTTGTTGCATCAGCATAAAGACCTTTCATGCTAGATTGGGGGTGGGGTGGGGATACATTTGATGTGTACTATTCCCCCCACTCCCCCTCAAAATGAGCAGCATTATTAGTGTAGTGCACCAAATTCAAGAAATGCTGATTACCAAATAATTACTTAAAATAGCAGGTAGACTAGGGATTACTCACACAGGAAACATAATGGGGGAAAGTGGGATGCATTTGTTGCTGTACTAGAGCAAATCAAGAACAAGGCTGGTACTATATGGTTGTAATGCCAGAGTTATGGGCAAACATGCCACTGCACAAGTGTAGGATTGGTATTAAAAAACCAGCATGTTTAGATTCAATTTTAGTTACCGGTAAATATTCCTTATGTACACGATCCCATCCTGTTTATTTAAATGTGGCATTACTGTATACGGTAATTCTTTACTCATTTCTTGCAATCACACCTACTCTTAAATAAACATCTTTTTCATTACAAGGAATATCAATGCACTCCAGGAAATATGTGAGAAAGATGAATTGTGCCAGTGACTGAGAATACAAAAATGATACTTTCCTCCAGGGGTTCCCTTCATTCTTATAACAATAAACACTCTGTGAATATGTTTAGTGGGAAATGCATAGGAGAAAACAAACCTGTTGGTAAAGTGGCAGAATCAACATTCATAGAACCAATTGCTGAGCTACCATAGTGAAAGACTGACCACTCTTCTCCTGCCACTGTTAATAGTTTGAGTTGCGCTACACAAGAGGAAGTATAAAATTAGGGGGCAGGGGTGGCACTGTGGTCAAAACCACTGGGCCCCTTGGGCTTGCTGGTCGGAAGGTCGGCGGTTTGAATCCGCGTGACGGGGTGAGCTCCCATTGCTCTATCCCAGCTTCTGCCAACCTAGCAGTTCGAAAGTACACTAATGCAAGTAAATAAATAGGTACCACTGGGCGGAAAAGTAAATGGAAGCATCACGGTGTCCTGTTGCACCAGAAGCGGTTTAGTCATATTGGCCACATAAGCCGGAAAGCTGTGGACGAACACTGATTCCCTCGGCCTGAAAAGCGAGATAAGTGCCTCACCCCATAGCCACCTTTGGCTGGACTTAACCGTCCAGGGGTCCTTTACCTTTACATTATAAAGTTTGAGAGCTTATCATTTAGGTATGTTCCATGGCAATTTGCAAATAGCTTTAACAACCACAGCAAAGAGACTCGAACTGCAATAGGAATGCAGTAAAAGTAATTCAGATTTTTGCAAAACAATATGGTAGGGATTTTTTATTTATTTAGATGTGGGATATTGCTTCTCATGCATTATGACTTATTAAAGCTGTAAATAGAAACAGCCTTCATAAAAACTGCAATCCTTTCTGCTTACTCACTGCTCTCCAAGCTTTTTTGCATGTGTAAAAAAATGGTTTACTAAAGTGTGCAATCAAATTGTGCTCACTTTCTTTTGATTGCAGAGGAAAAGTCCTTGCTGGTGATCCATACTTGCGGAGTAATAGAAATGTAGAACTGAAAGTGGTCCCAAGGGCCATCTAGCTAACCTTCTGCAATGTAGGAATCTCAACTAGATCATACATGACAGATGGCCGTCCAACCTTTACTTCAAAATCTCTAAGGATGGAGAGTCCACCACCTCTCATGAGAGTCTGTTCCACTGCCAAACAGCTCTTATTCCAAGGCATGCAGAAGAGAGTTTCAAACATTACTTCCTGACCACAGTTGGTCTCTAATGTACTACTGGACAATTTTTTAAATAATTTTTTTATATATTTCGACAGCCTCAGACCAACACAGCTACCTACCCGGATCCCCGACCATAGATTCCCAACATGGGCAAGGGCTGTTTGGGGTCAGCCACAGGAAGGTTGAACAAGCCCTGGCAAGGAGAAGCTGAGAATAAGACATCAGTCACAACCAAACAATCCTACAGGTTCTTCTAATAAAGTTTTTATAATGCTGTAAAGTAAACAGAAAACTGATAACACATCCAGCTTTTCATAATCATCCTAAATACCACCTACTGGCATAATGACAAATGAACTGTTAAATAGAAGAGAGCATCTGACAGAAAATCAATGCAGCAGGCAAGAAGAAAGAAAACTATTTCACTTTAGGGAAGTCCTTTTTTATATTGTGAATTTTCCACCTTCTTCTCCTGACCTTCTACACAACCATACACACACATCCCAAGAGTTCTCCCCTGCAGTCTGCTCTTTAACTTTGTACGCTCTTAGACTGATATCTTTTT
This sequence comes from Lacerta agilis, assembly GCF_009819535.1. Lineage (NCBI taxonomy): Eukaryota > Metazoa > Chordata > Lepidosauria > Squamata > Lacertidae > Lacerta > Lacerta agilis. The sequence continues at coordinate 25,136,046 of NC_046316.1, read as the reverse complement.
TTCACGCCGAGCTAATGCATAGTATCTACATAGGCATGAGAATTATGTCCCCTGGAACCATTATCTGAAACCCGGGGTTGCTCCTGGGTCCATCTTTGTTAACACTGGCCAGCAGTGCCTTCAACCAGCTTTGGCTGGTACACCAGTTGGGGCCATTCCTCAACTGAACCTTATCCCATCCCATGCCATTTATTTTCATCCCTTTCCCCCTGGTCCTTTTGCATTCACTTCTTCCTCTTAAAGCAGCTTTCTTCTCTTAACCCTTTCCTTTCTTTCCACAGTTTATGTAAACAACAACAACTTTTTATCTGACTTTTATCATTTCCTTAAAACTTTCTCAGTCCTTTTTCTCTCAGAGGAGGGAGACCTTCCTTCCCACACTCCCCAACTTATCTTTTTCTCGTCTCTTCCCACCCCTACTTTATTCAGGATGCAAGGAGCTGCTGGTCCAACTTAAGGCTATTATGGCATGAGTAGTGGGCAGAGGAGGTGATGGGCAGGCAGTGGCACTGAGGTTCACCTGAAAGTGGCCCAAGGCTCATGGTTTGAGAAAACACTGCCTTAGAAAGCTACACATTCCACTGTCTTTGTTCCTCAGAGGTTTTAATTGTTTGGCTTGCCTCAGAACAGATTTTGTATGGTTCGGGAGAATCTACCCACTGTTCCTTTTTCACTGCTGCTTTTGATGTACAGATACTTGATTTCTGGCCAATTCTAACTATGTATAGCTTTTGCCAAACTCAGTTACGTGTTGACCTTCTGCTTAAATTGTATTCCTTATGGCCTGCCCTTTTCTCTTCCAGTTTCCCTTCTCTGCCAGAATCTGCTACAGATACTCAGCAGCTGCAGTAATGGCATGAAAGGCAAAATGTAGATGGAATTGAAGAACATTCATTAGTGTTCTTGTTTGTACACTTTGAATCTGATTCTGATTTCCATGACCAGACTATGGTTTAAATCATTTGGCTGTAAATATTGAAATACTTCAGAGGTGACTGGATTTCAGTTGGAGGGGGGCATAGGAATGACATATCAAGCTCTTATTTGTCCTGTCAGTCTAAGGATCAAAGAAGAAATGCTTTTACTTCTGCTGATTACAGTTTAACCTGCATTTCCCCCTATTTTCTTCCACTCTGCTTTTTCCTCTAGGATGGCACCCTGGAGAAGACATATTGATATAAAGTGCAGCCCTTGGCAGCAAAACAATTCTCACATTAAGCACAGAAAAGAGAATTGGTCTAAAGCAGGGATGCAGAAGCATCTTGGAAAGGAGTGGGGAGGGCAAGAATCTCTCCATTTGGAGATGCCCCAGGCATGACAGACCAAGGTCAACCGCTGCTCCAACTCTTCCTTTGCTCACAATGTTCGCCAGTCACACCAGACCCCTCTGCCTATTCCCCTTCCTACACTGTCACAATGCTTCAAATTTGCATGGAGCTGGGGAAGGGCAGGGCAGGGATAACAGTGGCAGGGGCTAGGGAGTTTGCAGCAAAATCTGGTCTGGATCAAAATCCTATGGCATCCGACCTTAGGGCAGAGATTTGCCTTCATAAGAGCCACCATGAACATGGATTGGCAGAAACAGCTCACTAGGTGGGGGAGAACCCCTATGCTTGCTTCCTGGCAGGTGGGCCGCTGTTACTTAATGGGAAATGTCAGGGAGCTTGAAACGCACAGGAAGAGCCAATTTGGTACTCCAACAACATGCCAAAATACCCAGTAGCCCTACCTCTTCCCCCCTCTCTCCCAGTAAGCAACAGCAACACATCTGCCAGGAAACTAGCATAGCATCCATGGACATAGCCAGGATTTTTTTGGGGGGGCAGGACTTTTGTGGGGCCCCCCAGAAGTGATGTGTTTAGTCTGTTAGTTAAGTATTTCTATTGTTTTACTTGATCAGAGGGGCAGCTGCCCCCCTGCCCCCCCCCTTGGCTACGCCCATGATAGCATCTCTGCCCCACTCTCAAATTTATTTTGCATATGAAAGGGGGCCTGATAATTTCCTGTGTGTTTTTGGAAGGGGGAAAGCGGTGATTTATATGAGAGTATGCCTGATAAAAGGTGCATACATTTTTTCTCAGGAAAAGGATGCTGATGGCAAAGTGTCACCTTGAAAGATTAACTTCAGGGTGCTGTAAAGAAATATTCTGTCTATTTTGTGTTTATGTGGATTCTCGTTTCATCAGTTTTCTCTGGTTACGATGGCATGAGGCCTTGAAGAGGCTGCAGAGAATAGCAGAGAAAGACAAAAAGGTATCCCAGCGACTATTGTTGTTGAGTACATTAGATTCCCTGCAGAACGTTACTCAGATATGTATGGAACAGGCTGTGGGTAAAACTATAAACTATGCTTGCTGTAATGTGCAAGGACTAAAGGACTGTGACTGAACCACAAATCTACTACAATTCATGTTCATTTCTATCTGCAGCCTGACCTGGGGGTGGGTGCGATTATGTAATTTGTTTTAAAAATAGTGTTTTTTGAAGGTGAAGAATGCAGATACCAGTCAACATAGAATTTTAGCACTGGAAATCAGTGAAGTATTGTTTGTTTGGAACCCACTTTCTACCCCAAAGTGTAGTCAAGGTGGTTCCTTGTACAACAACCCAAAATAATAAAATGCAAAGTCAAAAATATACAAACCAACAACAAAACAGAACAGTAAAAGGCAATCATTAAAACGCTGCCAAGAATGCCAAATTAAAAGAATGCTCACTGGAGTAAATTGTCTTCATTTTTGGAATTAGCTTGCATGGTTTTCTCCTTTCCATAACTCTCTGAGTAGGTTAAACTGAAAGGTGATGACTATTATAAGGTCATGTCCAACGAGGGATTAAAACCCAAGCCTTCTCAGTCCTAGCCTTCCCTACACACCAGCCATTACACACACTAGAGCTGCATATGCACCATATATTTAAAGTGGATTCCTCCAAAGAAACATGGGAACTGCAGTTTACCCCTCACAAAGCTACAATCCCCAGAACCCTTAACACAATTCCCTTCTTTGGGGGAAGTCATGTGTTTAGCTCTCAATTGTCCAAATTTTATTTATTTTTCTCACTACACACAAGACAAACACATGCCCTGTAACACATCCTGTGGCAGAAATGGCATGGGCAATTTAAGTTTGGGGCATGTCTGGGTGGAAGAAATAGGGTTGGCAATGGCAAAGAACCAATGAGTCCACACTCCCCTAGCCTCTCCAGTGGTGCCATATGTACTAGATAGAGCAAGCATTATAGTGGACCTAATTTATTCTTTGGACTCGGTGAAAGGCATACTTGCTGAAAATGATTGGTCACTGCTGTTGTGCATATCACAAGAAAAAAACCAAAATGCAGCTTCCTGAGCACTACAAAATTCATTCTGATCACATTCTCATGATGCAGTACAAATTCTCATCACTTAATTCCGCAGTAGTTTTTTTGAAACAAATTGTGTTCGGGAGTTACAAAAGCTAAACTTCAAAACATGTTTAGAATAATCAGATGGATCTTTCAAGAGGAGGTGGGCAGAAACCCCAGAACACAGTATTGTTTAAAATTATTCAAAAAGGAGCTGCATTTCTAAATTGAAATTGTCAACCTTATAATTAAATATGAGCACAGTGACTCTTCGAAGCTTAAAAGTTATTCATTCAGGTTATTGATATGAATTACAGTAAATTTATCCCTTGCCAATTTTCCAATGCAAAATGACAACAGCAAAGGCAGCTTAAGCTAGAGGTGGAATTCATAGCACATGGAAAGAAATGCTGAAGAATTTTAACATTCACCAAGAGGCTCATACACAAAAATGAAATATGACACAGTTCAAATGCTATGCAGTCCATGTTGGAAATCATCTGCCTAAAAATCTTTTGCTCTTCTAGAGTTCCAGAATTCCTCCCCCAAATTAGGCGTATTTAAACAGTGGCACAATACATCTACAGGAATTTTCTGTTGTTTAACTGGCATATGTTTTTGTTAATACTGTACTGCTCCTTTATTCACTTTTTTAAAGCTTGTGTTATGTATTATGCTTTTATGACATAGTGAATTGTCTTGAATGGGCTATGCCCCCAAAGGCAGGCTATAAATAATGTTATAAATAAATAATACAAAACTAGCTGCAAAACTAGAAAGGCAAGACTCATTGTAGTCTTGAGCAATTAGAGCTTGTTGCTTTCTATTACAAAGCAGCAAAGCTGAACTCCTTTGTTGTTAAATCTTATTTGCTATATCAACACTGACTTTAAAAAGTTTACTGTGAAAAAAGAAATGGAAAGTACTAGCATGAGGAAGAATGAAGAAGGCGCCTGCAGGATCAGGCCAAATGCCTATCTTAGGGCAGCATCCTGTTCCACCCAGTGTCCCAACAGATGCCTCTGGAAAGCCCACAAGGAACAATACCAAGTGGCTATTTTCAGAAAGAAATATAACTTGTTTACTGTAAATATTGGAATAACCACCTATCTTTAAGATAGATTTGGGCAGGTCTGAGGCTGCAATCCAATTTGTGTGTACATATTGAGCAGGATGGCATATGCATAGCTCAGTCCAATAAACAGCAAGTATTGCAGATACCGCCCCCCAGAACAAATGGCTGGGGGTAGCACCAAACTATATGGTAGGGCTGCATGTGTCCCACCATAGCTGTTGTATGAGGCTGGGACCATTATGTTGCATAATTCCAACCCAGCTACAGAGACAGAGTTAGAAGCCTGCTTCAAAGTCCCAAAGCAGAATTAGGGGTGAGAAAATGTTAGAGAAAAAACTTAGAGATGTAAGAGAATTTTATTTAGAAACTGGCATCAGTTTTCCTGAATGTTCTGGATAACTGTGTTTCCTCCACAGAGAATGAAAGCAATATGCGTGCAAACATACACCATTCATATAAATATAAAAATATAGTGTGTGCTTTCAGTTTGTTTCTAAAAACTCTTGTATCCATTGGTTTCTTTTTCTCCATGCTTCTGGAGACATGGCACAGTTGTCCTACTCCTCATTAGAATGACACAATAATTCATACACATAGTTCCATTACCTAAATATGTCTTAAAGGTTTTGTTGATTTTAATATTTGCTTTTAATTCTGGTGGTTTTATAGATATATTTGGTTTTAGCCAAGTTCTATCTATCTATCTATCTATCTATCTATCTATCTATCTATCTATCTATGCATTGCTTTGAGAACATTTTGATCAAGCAGTTATTATTTTTTCTATATAAACCTTCTCAATCAAATTTGCAGACCTCTGAGATCACAAAAGATCAGGGGATTAAACGATGTGTAACATCATTTCTAAGCCACATTGTAGCCAAAAATATATTTAAGACTGTGATTTAGTGACTCTACTGTATTGTTCTTGGGTTGGTTTTTTTTTTTTAAATTGTGCTGTCTCTAGGTTTCCAGTAAGAAAAGACTGGATGTAATGCTTTACAAATGCAAAAAATGTCCATGGTTAAAGTAACTCTGCCCTCACCTCAAGCTTCTATTTAACCAACATTGCAAATAACTTTTGACCCTTCTGCATTCATGTTGGTTTATTCCTTACATGGAATGCACAAATGGAAGCAAAGATCACCTGCATTTTAAATGTTTGTTTTTGATTACAGCTAGCTTGATTTCCGAGGCTGTAACAGTTGTTTTTCTGATTACAGTTGGACAGCGTGACTTCACTAATTCAGGCTGCCAAGAACTTGATGAATGCCGTGGTGCAGACAGTGAAGATGTCCTATATCGCCTCTACGAAGATTATCAGAATTCAAAGTCCTGCTGGCCCACGACACCCTGTGGTGATGTGGCGGATGAAGGCTCCGGAAAAGAAGCCTTTGATTAAGAGAGAGAAGCCAGAGGAAATCTATGCAGCTGTCAGGAAAGGGTCGGCTAAGAAGAAAATCCATCCCGTTCAAATCATGAGTGAATTTAGAGGAAGAGAAATAAACTGAAATTATTATTCCGTTCACTGCACAAGTTTCCTACACCAAGAGGCTGCTTGTTCTGTGTAGTTATTTTTTCACTTCTCTAATCCTGCAAGTAAAGTAATAGTTGATGTTCTCATTTTACATATGTTTAACATTTACATAACATTATTTATTTGTACACGATGAAGCAGCCTATGACTTTTTAAACCCACTTTTCAGTCATTGCCATCATATTTTTTAACACAATTTCTTCTGTTTTTAAGCGTGCTTTAATTTTGATCACTCACCCATTATTTAATATATTTGATCTGGAATCTCACTATTTTGAACACAATATTAGGAAAACAAAATAGTAACCCAATGTGCCATGTTTAATAAAAAAAAATTAATTAGCATATGTTCAAAGCTTTGCAATGTTCACAGTACTTCACATGCATTATACATAACAACCTTTGTTGTCCCCCAGGTTTCAGAAAGGGGCTGAGGCAGCTTGATAAGAGGTTGTCTAATAATGTCACCTAGGGACTTCATGGTTAAGGAGGAACGGATCAGTCTATTTTCACTCCATGATGCAGAAAAATTCCTGTTGCAAAGAATGAATTCTTAGAACATCCTTATTTGTTGTTGTGGATTTGACTATGGGATGTTACTGTTCACACTATTAAGAACTGCAGTGCAGCAACTCTCACATTATTTTTAGTGGGACAGTTAATAAGACAAGATTTTTGCTCATGTTATGAAATACTGGCTTAATTAAAGTCAATGGGTGGCCTTCATAAAATCTTAGAATAATCAGCACTACAAGGATAATGTATAATTGGACCAGCTGTTCAAGTGATGGAAACTGATACAGCTGCAGGGTGTGTTGGACTTCAGGAGCAGAAAGAAAACCTTGTTCTTAAACCAGTCTTCTCCTGCTTCTTTCATAGCTCTCTGTTTTTTGGAGGAGGCTTGCTGATTCATCCAACACTCTACTGTTTTACCTTCCTTCCTTAAAACCCACTAGTCCCGCTTAACAATGAAAAATATATAAACCTGAAGAAAATGGAAGTTTTAACCATCTAGTAATGAACAACTAAGGTATCCCGCAGAGCGATGAAATTTAATATCTCATAGGAGAATTTTAAACAATGTAAAATGTGTATCGAGTTTGCGAGATGTTTTCTCTCCTGCTTTTTTCCTGTTTCCCCAGGTGTTGTTTTGACAGAACTCTACCAGCTGGCACAATGACTTCAATGATCAAATGCATATTCCATTTGGTTGATGCTGTCATATAGTTGTACAATATATAGTTAGGGAACCAAAACTGCTAAAACTAAAATAATCGAAGTATTTTAGTTTCCCTAAGGCCAACATACTAAATCCCTGTTGAAGCACCAAAGGATTGAAATAATCATTGGCAAAGAGAAAGCCACTATTTGTTTCAACATCAAAAATGAAAATGATTATATAAATTTCTTTATAACTTATATGAAAACTGGGATAATTGCACCCTTCATAAGATCCATTTAACTAGCTCTCATGGGGGGGGGAGGCCTTGATATGATGGAGCAGCAAACCATTTTTGTAAATGACCCAAAAATCACCTTTATTTGTGACACTATGATAAATTGAAATGTAGTGTAAGGAGACGGCTCAGTATATAAACGTCCTTTTCTGTGGTGTCCCAGTTCTCAAAATGTGACAATTCAGAAGCAGAAATAGCTTTGTGAATTATTACATTTAATGTTTTTTAAAAGTATACACCAATGATGAAAGGGCTTTTGAAATCCTTGATTATCAGATGTTCTGAACAAAGTCAGCTATATCACTTCATTCCACTATCTCTGCTACCCTGTCTCTCAGGACATGGTCAGATGTTACTTTTCTGAACACAACATGAAAGGAGAGTGGGACCCTGTCCTGTGCTTATGTGCCTACACCTCCTTCCTGAATAAGAAAGTGGTGTCTGACATAACCAAATGCCATACTTACTTGCACCAAGGATCTACCTAAACATATTGTCTCTCACTGACAAGCCTGAAACTAGCTCCCTTTCCATACCAGAAGTTGGCTTTCAGCACCCATAATCTATCAATGACCTAGAGATTTAAGCAGAAGATGCCCTATCTAGATACTCTGCTTACATCAGGTGTGGTGAACTAGCTCTGGTCAGTGGACCACATTCTGGGCTCCCCTATTGATGGCAGGCCACTTTGAGAGGTGGGCAGAGCCAGTCCAGTAGGACTGATATCAAGTTGATATCAGTGACATCAAGCCCTACAGTCTGCAAGTTTCAGCTGTATTCCCCATGGGGAACTCAATAGTGCAGCCATTCCAGTGGACTTGAAGGAAGTGGCTTCTGCCTTGGGCAGGGTTTGGATGTGCTACTAAGTTTTCTATGGGGAATACCATAGCTCAGCTGATCCCAGCAGGCTTGCTCTCAAAGCCAATCAACAGCAGTGGCAGTAATCTCCCTGACATGTTAAGGAGCACACATGAATCTACCTACCCCACACCTGACATCATGCCACACTTGATATCACATACAACATCAGGTGTGGGGCAGGTGGGCATAATCTGAGAAAACAGCCTCATAGGCCCAATTGGGGACCTTGCTAGGCCTAAAAATGCCTGCAGACTGGAGTTTCCACACCCCTGGCTTACATGTAAAACTACATGCAAGCGAAGAGAATGGGGACATGTGCACTAAGCGCTCCCTCCCCATGACCCTTCCAAGTCATGGAGGGTGAAGGCATAAAGTGAGGAGCTTCCTCTACTCGCGGAAGTTTCCTGAACATTTTAGAACCCAAATTATGCAGATGCAACTTCGCACCTATTGTGTACCTGTGCACATGTTTTACATGCAAGCAAAAGTGCCCCCGAGGCCTTTTTCTGAGTGCTGGATGCTCTCATGTTGGGTCTTCATGGGGCATAAAATAGCAGATTCCTCCTTATGCTGTTTAACATGGAGTTAATTTTAAACTATAATAGTTGCTTCCTCCACTTCTAGTGGATTACATAAACTGGAGGGGGGAGTTCTTAAAACTCAGCAGCAACAAAGCTTCACATCTGTTACAATGGTTGCTAGGAAACTGTTAACAATTTCCTGGGAAATGTATTAGAAATGTTGGCCCTCAATGCTTTTGATTAGTTAGTGAGTATAAGTAGGGTTGACATGAAAGGACACTAAATCTGCTTTCTCCACTCTACTACTACTACTACTACTACTACTACTACTGTTACTACTAATTATTTTGTAGGTACTAGGAACAGTGGGTTGTATCCAAAGTAGTGCTAAGCAACTTAATCTACCAGTGCAAGGATTTATGCTCATATAACGGAATTTCCCCCCTTCTCTGGACAGAAACCAGTGATGGGACCTGCAGCCACCATCTGAGGATGACATGTGCCAATGCCAGGCCTGGCTGAGATGATATGGCAGTGTGGTGTAGTGGTAATCTGGGGAACCGGGTTCGCGTTTCCGCTCCTTCACATGCAGCTGCTGGGTGACCTTGGGCTAGTCACACTTCTTTGAAGTCTCTCAGCCCCACTCACCTCACAGAGTGTTTGTTGTGGGGGAGGAAGGGAAAGGAGATTGTTAGCCACTTTGAGACTCCTTCGGGTAGTGATAAAGTGGGATATCAAATCCAAACTCTTCTTCTATCACTCATACCAGCACCTTCATGTGAGGAGTGGGCAGATGACTGAAGTGATTTGTGCAAATCAGGGATGCAGTAATCCTATCAATTGCAGCAAATTGCACATTCTAGCTGGAACCAGAGTTCTCACAACTGGCACCACCATATGAAATGGTTGTGGACATCAGAGTTGCTCCCTCAGAAACTCAAATTCCACAAGGTGCAGGTTGCAGATATTTTGTTTAAAGCCTTTCACTTCTTGAAGTCATGTCTTTGTTTCAGCTTACTTTCATGTTGATGAGTCATGGCGTGACTTACGTTACTAATCAAGCCGAAATAAATATTGTTTGGCACACAGAGAAGTAATTCACTCCTGGTTTTTTCTATTATAGTTTCAGATTATTATAGTTTCTGGGCAATATTGGGTAATATTAGAAAATGTGAAGGAGCGAGGTAACTGGGTACAAAGGAGAAGGGAAGGTCCAACGAGACAATACTAACATGGCTATCTATCTGTCAAGAAAAAAGGACTGTCCATTGCAAAGGGATCTTATTGAGAAAATAAGCATCTCTGAAAGTGAACTGTGTCTCCAAGCTCCACCTGAGAATAACAAAACAACCCTGTGTTAGTATGATACAAGATTCTGCTTTTTAACCTACACCATAATTGGAATGTGTCTTCAATTATATCCCATAATATACTTCAAGGCAAAAGACAAGAAAGCAGAAGGATGGTGCAGTAATCGTGTGTTACTAACATTTATATAACCAGAAATAAGTGGGGCGGATGTGGTCCAGTGCCTGCCTTACTATATAAACAGGCTCTGCTGCAGCTGATGGGGTTAACAGCAGTGGGGGTGACCCCAGATGGGTCGACACCAAAGCAAGATTGTTAGGGAGAGTTTGGTTGCCCCCCCCCCATGAGAGACAGAGGGAGAGTGTTGAAGGAGACCTATTCTCTTATTCCTGACTGAGTGTGATGTGCCTACGACTGGATTTTTGTTTATTATCTTTGGCCCTAATCTCTGAGTTATATATGGTGACACAGGATAATGATGCTAACTAGTCTGGTTGGGCAGGAAGCAAGGAGTTTCAAAGATGCTGCCACACTTTCAGTGGTGGTGGGCAGGAGAGGGTAGCGTCGAAGTGGAGTGACTGACCACCATCTCAGGCAGAGGCCTAAATGTTTGGTCTCTCGTTTCTTGTTTCAGCCATACCACACCTCTGGAAGGTACTGGCAGCTCATCCACTGATCCATCATTTAATGTGAACTGCATACACACAAAGGTCCTGCATTCAGTTTTCTTCTTCACTTCAGCGTGTGCACACATGCATTTCTCTTTCTTTAAAATATGAGATTCTGCCATTCAACTGTCTGAAACAGTAAAGGGCTAGATTCAGTCCCCTTACCCAGCTTTCCCATCAGAGAGCTGACTGGGGAGATGCTAGCTTTTTAAAAGCTGCTCCATTTATGCTGTGTTGGATAAAAGCTTTTTGTTTTTGAATTTCAATTGGTTTCCTATTATACATGCTACTTTATGGAATATTTTAAAGGTACTCATCCTAAACAGCATAGGCCCTGTGCAACTGAAGGAATAAAATTTCCCCATGTGACCCACATTTGCAGCTGTGTGATCATCAAGAGGCAGCCTGCTTCAGGGTCCATCTGTTTGCCTTATTAGGCTGATTGAGATGGGACCATTGTGACACCATCTACGTGGGAACGCCCTTGGCAGAGAGGTGCTCTGTGCTTCTGTCACCAATTATAGGAAGCTTTTGGGATTCAGATTGTCATTCAAATTAAAATTAGATGTAAAACTGTACATAGGCTTCATATGCTATTTTAATATTGACTTTTCTTTCGTTTTATTGTTAAGCCACTTTGACATTTTTATTAGAAAGGCACTGGCTTAATTTTAAAATAAATCATGTCAAATAAAATTGCTTTCCCACATGCACAGTTTGACTCTGGCCAGTTCTACCCACACTGCCTTTCTTTTATTTCAGCTAGATTCCTGTAGTGCTGAGCCAAAAGTTTTTGAGAAAGAATATTCAGATTAAAAAAGGGGGTGTGAATTTTGTTCCTTGAAACTGGGGTGAGGAATTTGGGGTGGGGAGGAATTTGTTTGAGTTTTCTGGGGGTGAAGATCTACCATTGGTGTTGGGTAACAGAGTTGCTGATCTTTTGCTTTAAAATCAGCAAACACCTTTTTAATTTCACAGGTTAGTGTAGAGTTCTTCTTGGCATCTACTGGCAGCCATATTCTTTTCCCAGAATGTTATAGTGTGTTACTCCAGATCATTCTAGGGAGGGAAATGACATCTTGCACTAAAAATAATGCTTTTTAAATTCACATTCTAAGTTTTATGTGTGCCATAGGTGCTGTTGGTCAACAACCTTCCCCTCTGCCATAAACATTTGCTCCCTGAAAGAAATGCCTAAATGCCTCCACCCCAAATTTGGTGTCTCCAACTGGATACTGAATAGAAAAAAGGGGGAGGGGTTGCTCAGCACTAGATTATTCTATTACTGAATTGAAGCCCATAATGTTTTGTCTTATTCTATGCAAATATCAATCTCCCACATAATGTCTTGTCAGGTGGTTTGTTCAAAACCAAACACAAAACATAATCATATTTCTGAAAAACCCAAATAGGAAGTTAGTCTGACATCTTTAGTGGACATATGATGATTTACAACATTCGTTTCTAGAATAATGCTGACAAACTAAATGTGCACTTTCCAAATTTGCCCACCTTCTATGCAATGGAGAGAAGAAACAATGCTCCAACCCACATACTGTCCAGGCCTATAACATGCGCTCCAGGTGCCCATACTTTGAGTTGGCCTTTCAGCCCCAGTCTTTCATTGCTCAGGATAGGTGAAGTTTGTTGCAGTATTCTGCAATCTTTAACACCAATGAGATTCTTCAACAGACCAGTCAAGCGAAATACAGGGTTCACTAGCAAATCCAGTCCTTCTTACACACCTTAGGACAATATTATTGACCATGACAGTGGGATCAATGCCACATGTCTTCCCCTCTCCAAGGCACTGCAGTAGTGCATCTTAATTTCTCCTAATATACACAATTGTATGCAATTTCCTCTAATATAAACACTTTTGCAAAGCAATTTCATAAAATACTGCATTGTTGTATGCATATTTATGAACACATTGCCATAGTAGATGCATTTTTTACACATTACTTGGCTGGAGAACTGCATTGCAGAATTCAGAGAAATGTGAATTTCAAGTAAAGGTTCTGTTCCAGTTCTCATATTGTTTCAAAATGTGAAAATAAGGCAAGTTTGCCTTTAAATGTGAACTGAATCAAATCCCTCTCCTATTCTTGTGACTCATCTGGGTTTGCATCCAACTAACCTTTACTTTGAGCAAACCCATATAAATCAATGGACGTAAGTTACTCATGTCCTTTAATTTCAATGGATACACATCACTGAACCTTTCCCTTCGGTTGGTTACCTCTGTTGTAATGCTTTGTTTTAATGCCCTTGCTTTTTTATAAAAACCATTATTGATGCCATTGATGCTGTTCTGTTTTATTGTATTATGCCTTGGGGGCTTCTCTGGGACCAAAACATGGGACAGAAATATTAATGAGACGACAAACCTATACACAACTGAACTCAGAAGGACTTACATCTCAGCAGACATGCAGAGGATTGTGCTTTAAGGCCACACCTTAGTACACTAGTCATTCTAGCAAACAGTTTGGGAATCATCGCCACACCAGCAGCAGATTTGTTTTGAAAGCTGCTCCTGCAAACTACCTCAAGTGCTTAAGAAGGATAATAAAATGGGATTAAAAACTACAGAATGCAAGAGCAGTAACTTTTTTGTTTTCATGCCTTAGATATTAAGTGTGTTCCTGTGGTTCCTGTGGAGAACTAGCCTCATGCCAGGTAGGGGTTAAGTGTTCTGACAGTTAGAACCCTCAGGGGCGGGCTTAGCCTGGGTATAAAACACCCCTCCCAGTGGACAGTTAGAGGGAGAGTTATTTTGGAATTGAAGTGTGGGCAGGAGGAGTTAAGTGCGTGAAGTTAGAGTTGGAGTTGAAGTGTGAGTCAAGAGATAGAGCTGGGAGTTTAGAGTCTTAGGTGGATGTTAGCAGAGAGGATAAAGAGATTGTGAAACGCGTTGTTATTGCTATTTAGTTAACTATTAGAGGTATTAGGCCGGTAACATTTAGAGGTATTAGGCCGGTATAGGACAACTGTTATAAGCTTATTGAACAACCTTTTATTTATCAGCAACCACAAGCTTTGTACGCAATAAACATCTTTTTAGTTCACAATATCCTCGTCTGTGGTGAATGAAGTAAGCAGGATCCAGCTAGTAGTCTGAAGGGCTGCAGCTGGGGACTGTTTGTCGTTGGTGCAGCACTCATAGACCGTAAAACGTCCGGGGGTGGGCTGTACAGGGCGAAGGGCCCGCGACATTAAAGTGGTGGCAGCGTCGGGACGAAAGATAGTCATAAAGTGGTGGTCACGTTGAGATCAAAGATCTAAAGTGTTGGCAAGAAGTGCCAAGGTACAAGAAAGATTTAAGGGTGACGCATTGTGTGAAGTGTGAGGCTTAAAGAGGATTTAAGCATACTTCTGTGAGACTCTACAATCTAGTCAGGGAGGGGATCGCATACACCTGGAAAGGGAGAAGGGGAATTCAGAGAGGAATTACCTGGCCCTAGGGTGTGGTGTGATAGCGCCTAAGACTGTGAGATTGTGAGAGAGTTACAAAGATACTTTGCGTTTGAAACTATTTCAGGCAGAAAGGTTTATAGTGAGAGGTCGGAAAAGTACGCTGGACAAAGTGCACTGAGGCAACTTTAGGCGTGACTTTGGACCTAAACTGTGGAAACTGAGCCTGAAGAAATAGTTTAACTGAAACATCCTTGATTTAAGTACAGAAATAATACCACCAAATAAATAGAAAATGCCACCTAGAAAGACTAAAACAGCTCTTAGGGACTCACAAGTAGAAAGCTCTGAAGAAGAAAATGGGGTTTCCCAGATTGAGGAAACCAGTACTGAAACAGTTAACAAAAATCCTACTGAGGGGACGAGTTTTAAAGCCTCAGAGGAATTTGAAAAATGGAAACTTGAGAAAGAGTATAATTTAAAAATCGAACTGGCGAAGTTACAAGCTGAGGCAAAAGAGAGAGAATTAAATATTGAGAGAGAGAGAGAGAGAGAGGCAAGAGAACTACAAGAGAAAGAATTGAAACTAAATGAGAAAGAAATGACCTTAACTATTGAGAGAGAAAGAGAAAGGGAGGAAAGGGAATATTTATTAGAAATGAAAAGACTTGAATTATCAGCTGTAGAAAATAGAAACAACAACAATAGTTCCACACAAAATCCTAGCAGGGTGGATTTAAAAAGATTCCCTGACTTCAGAGATAAAGACGATCCTGAAGCGTTTATCATTTCTTTTGAGAGGGCTTGCGAAGATTTTGAAGTAAAAGATGAGGAGAAAATGCAAATACTGAGAGCGCGTATTAGTGGAACATTAACAGAGATTTATTCTCAAATGCCATCTGATCAATCTAAAGATTTTGAAGCATTTAAACAGTTGGTTTATGTTAGATTCGGAATTACTGCAGAACAACTGAGACAAAAGTTTAGAACAATAAAAAAAGTGCGAGAGGAAACATTTGCTCAACTAGGAGCTAAAACTACAAATTATTTAAACAAGTGGCTAGAACAGGAGGGTGCTGATTCTGTGGCAAAAATAAAAGAGGTGATCGCATTGGAACAATTTTATGACACGATTAATAGCCATCTGAAGTATTTAATTAAAGAAAGACGACCTAAAACCATCCTGGAAGCTGCTAATCTGGCAGATGAAATAAATGAAATCCGAGAACACGCTTATGATGCCCCAAAATATAAGGACAAACAGTGGGAAACAAATAAGTTTAAGAGAATGCAACAGCCCACAAAATTTACCACAGAAACTGCCAAGAAAATTTTTCCCGCCAATGAAAATGTTCCCCATAACACGCCTATGACAACGGGGGGGGGGGACTGAGGGAAAAGTAAATAAATATAGTGAGGGTAAAAGGCCTGAATTAATCTGTTGGCAATGTGGGAAAAAAGGCCATAGACAATTGGACTGTAGAACTGAACTCAGAACTAAGAGTGCTAATACTATCCCTCAGAAGCAGACATATTGTGTCCAAACTGTGGAGACAGAGCCAACTGCCAACATGGTTGCCACGGCAACCGAGGCCCAG
The DNA here is from genome assembly GCF_009819535.1 of Lacerta agilis. NCBI lineage: Eukaryota > Metazoa > Chordata > Lepidosauria > Squamata > Lacertidae > Lacerta > Lacerta agilis. Next base: position 25,120,259 of record NC_046316.1, on the reverse strand, counting down.
TCTAGAGAACAGGCTGATGAGTTACCAGTGGCCCAAGTTGTGAGGTGCTATATAATTCAACAAGATGACATGCTATTACACAAAACAGGAGAAGAAATTTGGGTGAATGGTAAACAATATAAAGGCTTAAAAGACACAGGGTCTCAGATTAGTATTGTACATCCTGATTTATTAAAGCCAGAAGACTTTATTAAAGGCAAAACAATCAGTTTGAAAGGAATATCAAAACAGCCAGAAATCTTGCCAGTCGCATTAGTTAATCTGACATATAAACAATGGTCTGGAAAATGGCAAGTAGCAGTTTCGCCAGAAATCCCAGCTCCAATGTTAATTGGGTGGGATCTACTTGACCATGTACAGAGTGCATTTGTGATTACTAGGGCACAAAAACTGCGACAGTTACCTCAGGAGGAAAGGCCTGATACAATTGTTGAACTGACACAAGATACAAGTTTAGTGCCAGTTACAAATAGTCAAACAGCTTGTTTTGCAGCCAAGCAGAAACTAGATACAGATTTACAGAAATATTTTCAAGCCACAGCCTTGAATACAGTATTAACCCCGGAAAGCCCGGAGCGGTTTATAGTCAACAATGGGTTGCTATACAGAGAGATTCTTTTAAAGCCTAATAGAGGGAGTAATGAAATCCACAGGCAACTGATAGTACCTACTGAATTTAGAACCAAGATAATACAACATGCACATGGCAGTATCTTTGGAGGTCACTTGGGAATCACCAGAACCAAACAAAGGGTGTCCCAAAATTTCTTTTGGCCTGGGATGGGCAAGCAAATAAAGTTATTTTGTCGAACGTGCCATAGTTGTCAGTTACAAGGACATGGGCAGGATAAAACAAAAGCACGTGTGAGATCTTTTGAGCCAGGACAAGATATTTTATTAATCAGACCAGTAAACGGTGACAAGTTACAACTGACATGGGAAGGTCCTTGTAAAATCATTTCAAAAATGAATGATATAAACGATATAATTCAATACGGTGAAGGGAGGCGGGTCATGCATGTGAATATGATAAACCCAATCAAGTCCCTAAACCATGAACCCAATCTAGACTACAGTAGTCACGTTATTGAAAAAGCCTGTGATATTGGTAAAGGAGTGTCTACCTGCAATGTGACCAGTGACCTATCTGTGAGATCAGTTAGAACAACTAGTCAAATTTATAATAAACCATTCATCAGTTGGAAAGATAGAAAGAAAGACGTACTGGAAGTTATAGCTGGCATGGGGTCCCATCGACTTTCTATGAAAGTGAAAGTGTTTCCTACACTAGAGATTGTGTGGTGGGAGGATGGGTACCCTGCTGCTCATGCAACACAAATAAATGTCCAAAATGAATGTGGTTACACAGCATTAACAGGACTACCACGTCAAAGGCATACAAAAGTAGTCTTAAAATTGCTCGAAGTGGGAACTGATAAATCAATACAGACCAAAGATGAACTGACAACAAGGGAGATTGCTATGAGCAATAAGCAATCAGAGCTTTTTAGCCTACTTTTAGTAAGTGAACACGCTTGTCTAGAAAGCTTCAGCAAGCTGACTAAAAAAGAAGATATCCACAAACTTCTGGAAATAGTTCCCAGTGCATTTAAAAGCCAGACAACCAGTTCTTATGCAGCTTATGATGACCTGGAGATGTGTGTACAAGTCTGCGAGCTTAAACATTTAACAGAGATCCTGAAGGAGGGAGAGGTTGAACTAAGAGAGCTTTTGACCCTGAGAAACAAGGACTCTACCCAGCTTGAGATCCACAATCGTCACAGACGCCTCGAGTGCAGAGATCGGAATGGGACTGTGTCATCTGGCCGGGGAAGACAGCTTACATCCCATCACGTTTGGCAGAGAAAAGACTGGTGCCCCAAGAAAGATACTTCTTGCGACGGTTAAGGACGATAAGGAGCGTGAAAGGATCCTAAACATCATCGCAGACGCCTTAACACGAAGACCCAAAGACAAAGGTTAAAATGGACAGTTACGGTTTTTCTTGCAATAAAGGCCTAATGCTGCATGAACTATTGTATATAATGTTCACAACTATATGTACTTTTACTGAAGATGTAATATTATGCCATAGTTAGGTAATATAGGTAAGAGTTATAAAATGTTTGTTTATGTAATGTCTATAGTGATGTTTAAAATGTTGTTTGTATCAGAGGGATACTTTGGCTAGTAACTCCTCTGATACAAACCTAAAAAGGAGGGAGGTATGTGGAGAACTAGCCTCATGCCAGGTAGGGGTTAAGTGTTCTGACAGTTAGAACCCTCAGGGGCGGGCTTAGCCTGGGTATAAAACACCCCTCCCAGTGGACAGTTAGAGGGAGAGTTATTTTGGAATTGAAGTGTGGGCAGGAGGAGTTAAGTGCGTGAAGTTAGAGTTGGAGTTGAAGTGTGAGTCAAGAGATAGAGCTGGGAGTTTAGAGTCTTAGGTGGATGTTAGCAGAGAGGATAAAGAGATTGTGAAACGCGTTGTTATTGCTATTTAGTTAACTATTAGAGGTATTAGGCCGGTAACATTTAGAGGTATTAGGCCGGTATAGGACAACTGTTATAAGCTTATTGAACAACCTTTTATTTATCAGCAACCACAAGCTTTGTACGCAATAAACATCTTTTTAGTTCACAATATCCTCGTCTGTGGTGAATGAAGTAAGCAGGATCCAGCTAGTAGTCTGAAGGGCTGCAGCTGGGGACTGTTTGTCGTTGGTGCAGCACTCATAGACCGTAAAACGTCCGGGGGTGGGCTGTACAGGGCGAAGGGCCCGCGACAGTTCCTACTCATTCAACCAATTGGTTCCTTGAACCTACGCCAACTGTTGTCATGGTTTCCTTCTGTATTTAAAGCTCTTTGATCAGCAAAGGCCACATTCTACCAGCCTCCCTCCCTCCAAGTAGGGCATCTTCCGCAAATTGTCTCAATTATTTCAAACCTGCCCAGACTCTGTGAGTCAATTCCATTGTTTTCTTTAAATGAAACCCCTAATTATTTTACCTATGCAATCAATGCAATGTGGGTCTCTATTATCATTTCTCCCTTACAGTATCTCTCTGAGCCTCCAAATCTAATTAGCATTTCTCAGATAATCTCAGGAGCCGGTCAAATAGATTTAAACCACTTTGATTTACATCATGAGTTTTAATCATGATTTAACAACAAGGCAGCCTTGATTCAAATGCTTAGTTTTAATCATAATTTCCATTTATATTTGGTAGCTAATTTATTTAGAAGAGATTCATTCTCGCTGGCTGGCATTGCCATTAGACCACCTTCATTTGATTACTTTGTTACAGATAAAGCCAGGCAAAATTAAATATAAGTCATATTTTGCTAGCCACTGACACAGATTCATGAGTCCTGAATTAAAAGTTGCACAGCAATTTGCTCACACTAGGGATTTCCACCACTAACCATGTGACTGGTGCTCACTTCAGTAGCACATATACTATACCAATCATGTGACTGATTGCCATTGGCAGTTCTAATGTTGTTGGCTATCTATCCAGGGAGACAGACGCATGCCAACAACAACTTGGGAAAGTGGTAGAGATGACAGAGCTGGTGGTGGATATATCAAGTCACTGTGCGGCAGCTGTGATAACAAATTTCATGTCAGGGGTCATTAGAAAAGCGTTTGGAACAAAAACTGCAGAGATCATAACACTGTTATACAGATCTGATACAACTACAATTAGAAAACTGTTTACAGTTCTGGTCCTGACATCTCAAAAAGGACATGACAGAGATGGTAAAGGTTCAGAAAAAAAGCAACCAAACTGATAATGGGGCTGGTACAACACTCCTATGAACAAAGATTATAATGCTGGGGCTTTTTAATTTGCAAAAAAAGATGAAGGGGTGGACATGATAAGGTGGATAAAATTATGTATGGTGTGGAGAAACAAGACAGAAAGAAGTCTTTCTCTGTCTCTACTATGCTACAACCTGGGGTCATCTGCTGAAGCTGAATGTGGGAAGGTTCGGGATTGGCAAAATGAAGTTCTTCACACAGCGTATAGTTGCAAACTATGGAATATGCTATCGCAATGTGTAGTGATGATCACCAATTTGGATGGCTTTGGAAGGGTCTCAGGCAAATTCACCGAGGATAAGTTAACCAAGTCTACCAGCCAAGATGGCTGTGGATTACCTCAGGAATCAGAGGTGGTATGCCTCTGAATATCTGTTGCTGGGGAAAAGACTGATACAACTAGACAGGCTTTTGGCATGATCCAGGTAAGTGTTTCTTGTGGTCTTTGAGCAGACAGAGAATTTAATCTCTGGCAGAAGTTTCTGGAGGAGGACAGTGACTGCACTACTTATCCACGGAGAATAAATCTCTGAACATGATTACAGAGCAGTTTAAAATGGGGAGAGAGACTGCCCAGTTTGGCTGTCAGCCCAATTACTTGGTGGGGTGGGTTTTGCTAATGTAGGAGAAGCTCTATAGAAATGCTAATAAATATTATGGGGTATTTTGCAAACAATGCTAAGAATTCAGTATATCTCTTAATGTATAACTTTTAAATTTGAATTAGTGCAAAAGAGAAAGCCATTTAAAACTTTAACATACTTTTTGAAAACCAACATGGATTTGTCAGTTGATTTTCAAAGGCACGTCATCAAAATGCAATTCATGACACCATTGTGAGAACCCCTTATTTCAAATCTAGTATGCTCTTGATTATCTCTAATGCAAGCCATTTGGCTGTCATGTTCCAGTTTGATTTTTTTTTTACTGTTGGCCAGGGATATTGAAGAAAGTAAACCAAATGTTGGCACTACCACATGAAAGAAGACAGCATTTGTACGAAGTAGCCATGCTTGTTGTGATTTGTTTCATTAACCATCCTTGGTCAGATAGTAACTGACTGGTATAAATTAGGGAATCCAAGGAGTTTCAGCAAACAATGAAGACAAGAGGCATCTATAAGGGAACAAAGGCCCCTGCAAATGGAGCAATTATAGGCTTGTTGCAGAACTCACCACTATCAAATAAGTGCTATGCTAATAACAGGGATGGGACTGTGTCACTGGATTAAATAAAGATTTCTTGTAAACAGATGGTAGAAGACGTGTCTTCCAAGCTAATGAAGAAGAAAAGAGGAACGAAAAACTAAGCAATAGTAAAAATATTATTGTGTCCAAAGGCCTGCCTACATGTGACAGACATCCCACTGCAAGGATGGGAAACCTGCTGTTGGACCCCAATTCCCATCAGCCCCAGTCAGCATGGCAAATGGGCAGGTACAACGGATGCTTTGGTCCAACAACATCTGGGCAGCCACACATTTCCTATGCCACAGAGTTACTGTGCTTTAGGAGTTTCTTGCAAGAATGAACCATCCTGTAATGCTACATTTGCAAAATGCTGGAGCGCAGGGAAGGGTTGTGCGTGGGAGTCTGTCGTATGGATGACCTCAGGGTTCCCATAGTCATTATGTACATTCTTTATGCAAAGGATAATTATCTTACTTAAAATACATTCTAATTCAATATAATTATCCTTTCAAGAAAGAATGTTCATAATGCCTATGAGAAAACTGAAATCACTACATGCAGGCATAGATGCATATACCAGCTGCTATTATCAAAAAATAAAGTGGAATGCAGGTCAAGAATATGTCAAAGTTCTGAAGGAGGGAGACTATAAGAAAGCAAGAAAAGCTCAGCTGAACTGGAGGCCAAATGCCCATCTAGTCCAGCATCCTAGTCTCTCAGTGGCCAACCAGATGCTTACAGAAAGCCTAACAAGAAAAATACATGCACAACAGACCTCTCCACACTTGCTGTCTCCAGCAACTGGTTTTCAGGGGCATATTGCCTCCAGTATAGGAATCACTGCACAGCCATTGTAGTTAGTAGCAACTGATAGCCTTATCCTCCATAAATCTCTCCCTTTTTAAAGCTATCCAAGTTAGTGGCCATTGATAGTGAACCATGTACACTAGCAGAGCAGCAGGTTGGTTTTACCAGGACATTTGCACCACGCTGACCTCCCTGTTGCCTTGCCCCTTCCCCTCCTCCTTTCCAGTAAGCAGCAGCACCTCAGCTGTTGGTAAGCCAGGTTGTACTGCCACCCCATCCCATTCCACTGTCCACTACTGAAGTCCCTGATGTTGAGTTCCAGTAGGCACAGTAAACTAACTGTAATCTGGGACACAGTTCAGAAGGGCAAAACCCGAGCCTCATCCCAGGCTCTGGAATTACCTAGGACAGGCTTTGCTTCTATGGTGTCCTTGAGTTGTGTAAGAAACAGAATAGTGATTCAGCTTCTTATAGAAGTAAATGAGTGCTCTTTATTCATAAGAAGAAACAATGCTGTACAGGTAACACTCGCCTTCCATTCAGCCCCAACATTACAAGCACATAAGTGAATAGTACTTATATGGGGTTGGATCCAGAGTTCCCATGGGCCCAATGTTTCTAGTAGGAGGTGATTTTTACCAATTCCCCTTTCTCCCCAGTAGTAGGAACAGCTCTCTTGGTGGGGCAGAGCTGCTACACTAGCTTCCCAGAAGGTGGGTTGCTGCTGCTTTCCACGAGGGTTGGGGAAGGGTGACAGGCATTTGACATGGTGCAAACACACAGGCAAGACTTCCAGAACAATGCCGGAGGTGGCGCTGAGGCTGCAGGAGTAAGGAAAGTGGCAAAAATGGCTTCCTTTATCCTTCCTGTGAGAGTAAACACAGTCAACATCTTTGTCCCTTCCATGACCTGGATCCAACCCTCAGCTTCCTGTATTGGCACCAGCTCTGTCAATATATTAAGCTGCTGATCAACAGAATAGGGAAGATGAAACATGATGTTTTCGTTATGCAGCTTCTTTGCTGGGTGAGATTTACAGGAGGCTGTAAAAGTAATATATTGGCAATCAAAACCCAAAGAAAAGATGTCTTGATGGCCGTATTTCTTCTTTCTTTTTGCACCCCCGGGATCCTCGCACTCACATACACATATGTCTACCAGTCTACCTCAAAATGACATATATACATATAGCTAGCAATTAAATTTTATAATTCTAACAAAAGAAATAACACTGGATCATAAAAATAAAGTTTCCAATCCCCCCCCCTTAATAAATGTTTCCCTACTCAATGTATACAACCCAGTTTCAAATTTCATCTAATTCAACAGGAAGAAGAAGAAGAAGAAGAAGAAGAGTTTGGATTTGATATCCCACTTTATCACTACCCGAAGGAGTCTCAAAGCGGCTAACATTCTCCTTTCCCTTCCTCCCCCACAACAAACACTCTGTGGGGTGAGTGGGGCTGAGAGACTTCAAAGAAGTGTGACTAGCCCAAGGTCACCCAGCAGCTGCATGTGGAGGAGCGGAGACGCGAACCCGGTTCCCCAGATTACGAGTCTACCACTCTTAACCACTATACCACACTGGCATGTCCTTAACCGTTTCCTGCTGAAATGAACAAGACCTTAAAGTGCTCAATCATGACTGCATATCTCCCAGTGTTTTCCATTCAAAATCTTTCCTTCCCATGAGAACTTTATTAATAGAAAGGGGGCAGATGAAAATGATGGACTATATGGAACTTGCTGAGATGACCGGGAAACTCCGTGACCAGAGGGACGACGCAGTGGGAGAAGAATGGAAGAAATTTAAATTGTATTTGAAAAAGTACAGTAAGATTGAAATCTAGAAGGAACTTGGAAGAAAAGCTAGACTGCATATTTAGAATTATGTTAAGTGTTAAGGAAATGTGAAATAATGAATTAGGATAATAGTTGAAGAAATGGATAAGATTTTTTTTGAAAAATATGTTTTGTATAATGTAAAGAAATTACTAAAGATGAATGACAATGAACGCAGGAAGGGCAGACGTGAGAAAGTCAAATAACAATGTTAAGGGAAGAAGCAGTTTTTAAACAAATAATTTTTTGTTTTTCATTTTTGTAGTTTGTATGTAATAGTTTTTATTTTTATTTTTGTAATGTGTTTGTAATTGTTGTATTGGTTTGTTTTATGTATTCTGTTGTTTTTTTGAAAAAGTTAATAAATAACTATGTGTGTGTGTGTGTGTGTGTGTATAAATGTATATGGAAAGGCAGTGGTTATCAATGGCTCCTTACGCTATCGACTTTGGAGATTTGACATTGGTAGGGCCAAAAGAGGGGTGTGTTAGGGAGCAAGTTGGGCAAGGATCCATTTCCTCACTCTCCCTTTTGCCTGGTCTGTGAACTAAAATAAGGATAATGGGGAGGGACTACCTTTGAATTCCTTACCTTCCATTTCTTAGGACTGAACAATAAGGGACACCTCACTTTACATTTTTTTAAAAATTGCTTATAGTCGGTCACCTAAATTACTGTCTCAAAATTCTTCAAATCATCTCTGCTTTGAAGAATTATGTGTACACTATACCCCCTGGGGCAAAATGCACTTTTAAACTCTTGGACTTGCTTCCTGCACAGGCCCTGCTTGGTGCACTGGCTCTGGGACTAGTAGGGATGCTCTCCCTCTCCCTGAATGCCTTATAGAAGGCTGGCTAGCTAGTCATGGGGTGGCTCCAAGGATAACATGATTTTGTCTATATGCAATTTTCACACACATATGCATTACCCTTGGAACTGAACCCCTGCATAAGATTCAGGCCAATTCTATCTACAAATGACACAAAACTGAAAGATCTGCAAATTCTTTAGAGAACAGGAGTGAGATACTGAAAAAAATTGTACAACCTTTAAGGTGGATATATACAATGTCACTGGGCTACTGTCTTCATGTTTTTTATTTATTAATTATTATTATTATTATTAAATTAATTAAATTTGAATAGTGCCCTTCATCCATAGGTCTAAGGGCAGTTCAGAGCATAAAAATACGAAATAAAAACACAAAATACATAATAAAACAAGAGCAAAAAATCCACAAACCAATAACCCCACATCCCCTGTTTAAATAACACATTCCTCTCCAACTGAAATAGTGTCTTCTTCTGAATCTTGTTTTGCATTTCCTTAATAACTTGCTCAAAGTTAAGAGCAATCTTTGTAGCAATTTCTAGGATCCTACTGCCTAATATTCATCATTCTTAAAATCCAAAAATATTTTTCATGCTTTATATGCCTACATAGGACTCTAATAGAAACCAACTTTACTAGCACAATATATTTTGAAAAGCAATCTGACGGGTTCTCACTTTCTCCCTAAACTATTTCCCATATATTACTTGTAAATAGCAAGAAGAAATGTATATGCAATTAAAGATTTTTCACTCAAATAGCTTAGTGCTGAAAAGGCAATCCTTCAATTTACAAAAGCAGCTTGCCATTTCTGCAGTGAACAAAGAGACCACCTGGCATGTATTTCCGTTTCTCCTTGTGCTTCAAGCCAGTGACCGCTCCATAATAATAATAAAAAACCATTGAATTTATTTAAAATCTCTATTAATGCTACTTAGTACTATTAGTTCCAGAAAACAAATTTTCAACTATTCAGTTACTGAATTGTATGCCTGTTAGTGGGTACAATAGTTGGTTTTTTCTAATCCTACTATATTTTAAAGATGGCTCAATCCCATCTGTCAGTTTGTCCTTAACTGTCAAGATAGTGACTGGTATTCAACGTCCATCACTGTAGCCAAGACAAAAAAACTCACAAAACATTACATGCTGTGCCTGCAGGTAGTCACATACTGAAGTCTATATATTTTGCTGTGATAAAATGTAGGAAAGTAGTAAAGTCCTAGCAATCTGATTGGGGAATTAATTACTCATGTAATTAACCTTGCTGTCGGTCTCCATTATCTAACAGTATTTATAAAACTAGTTACACACCATCAGTGTTTGATAATGTTTGACTGAAGTGTAAATATAGAATGAATCATTCCAGTATTTATTATTTATGTATTTATTTTATGAGGACTGTCACTGCAACTTAAAAATAATTTAAAACCAAACAGTAAAATGATGTTAAAAATGAGTCAAAGGGTGGTTGCTTTGAAAGAGTTAGAAAATGTTTGCCTATTCAGAACTCATTGCCCTCAGTCTGAATTAGGGCTGCCATACGTCCAAATTCTCCCAGACATTAGCAGGATCTCAAAGGTGGAACTGACGTCCGGGGGGGGGGGGGATTTCTGAAAGGAAGTGCTTTGCCCTGGATCGAAAAATTGTGTTGTTGTAAAGCTCAACAACTTTCAGGGTGTCCTGATTCTTACTTTTGGAAATATGGCAACCTTGGTCTGAATCAATTTTGGTTGTCTTCAAAGACAGTCGGAAAGTGATTCTATGCATGTTTTACCAAAGTAAGGCCCTTTAATCGTTCATCGAAATGAGTGTTTAGAGTAGGGTTTCCAAAATGTGGGACTCAAGCTGGTTTTTTTTTACTACAGTTCCGATTATCCCTGACCACTGGGTCCTGCTAGCTAGGGATGATGGGAGTTGCAGTCCAAAAACAGATGGTTTAGAGGATTGGTGCTTTTCCAAGCACAATTCAAAGTGAAGAGGCAGCTTGGGACCCAGTTTCTGAAGGAATGCATCTACCTGTCTATGTGCAGAGGTCAACTTTGGAGGATCTCCTCCAGGTGACCCTGCCAAATGGGCCTTCTATGATTCATGGTGCCCATGAATGAAATTTGCTTCCTAGGAAAGTTTGCCTGGGAACAACATTGCTCTCTGTTCAGCATAACTGGCAATATTGCTGAGAAAGAATCTGTTTGAATACAGAACAATGTGTCTATTCAGTTTTATGCTAAGCTGAAAATAAAATATTTTCAACCATCAGTTCCCATGGCACTGGATACCTCATAGGTTGAAGCACATTTATATGTTAAAACATGTTAGACAGAGTGACGTTTAAGCCTCCTAACAACGGCACAAGGGAGTTGTAGAACAGTTTTCCTCAATCTGTTGCCCTCCAGCTGTTTAGGACTATAGCTCTCTTTAGTCCTAGCCAGCATGCCAAATGGTCAGGGGTGATAAGAGTTATAGTTTAAAACCTTTGGATGGCACCATGTTGAAGCCTGCATATAAGTTCAATGCTCCTGAATGAAGATAGCTCAGTCAGTAGAGCACGAGTTGCTTAATCTCAGGGTTATGGGTTCAAGACCCACATTGGTCAAAAGATTCCTGCATTGCAGGGGGTTGGACTAGATGACCCCCATGGTCCCTTCAAACTCTACAATTCTATGATTCTATTAAGTAAGAGATAAGAATGAGGACTGTAAAATCTAATAAAGTTAATATGTTAATTTGATTAACATCAATCAAATTAATATATTATGTAATAATGTGAGTCAAAGTACTGAAGCGAGTTTTGTTCCTGAAGATGTACTGGTAAATGCCTCTGTAGAGGATCTGGATTCAAGGTGGGGATAACAGGATCAAAACAACTTTATAAAACAAGCCTTTACTTCTGCTGCCATCTAGCATTTTCCATGGCCTCTTACAAAATAACCCAAATAATTGTGGTGACTCCAAAACTATTTAAAAAGAACTACCCTACTAGTTTCCACAGCATTTGCCAACGGATGACATAGGAAGGTGCCTCAAGTGAACTCTGATAATAGATTATCATAATCACCATCAAAGGAAAACCAAATGCATTTATAGAAATTAGAGTGCATATGACATAAAAAAATCCAGTGACTTTCTGTACAAGACAAAATTCCTTCCCATAGTCACACACTCATCGACTAATGAGTAGCTACAGTGAAGGGCAGCTCGGGAGGGAGTCAGTTAATTCATACCAAAGAACACCAACACATCCACAGGCCAATGTACTATTTACTATGAGATTTGAAACTCCAAAGATGGAACTGGTTGGGTTTGTTGAGAAAACTTTAAAAAATGAAATAAATTTCCTTCAAACAATCACCCTTATGCACTGTTGATTAGTATTACCGAGGGATTTGTCATCTCTGTCTCTCTTTGCATTAGCATTAAGATTTATATGATAAAAAGTATAATTTTAAGATAATCTGCTTTGACAGTAGAGTTGTTAGAGAACAAAAGGCTGACCCTTTGCATCAAAGCAGAATCAGTCTTCGCTCATCAACTCCTGCTCCAGCCCTCCAGCCATTCCTGGATGCCTCAAACAACGAATAGGTGCATTGCAAATAATACTAATAATACTAATACTAACAACAACAACAACAACAACAACAACAACAACAACATGCTCTCTGGATGACTCATGCAAGACAGCCAAGTCAATTTGTATTACATTAAGCACCAGGTTGTTCAGACAATACAGTATATTCTAATTCTCAAAGTGTGTTCCCAACTTCCTTGTGCTGCTCAACAATGTTTAAAACTAACCATAGAAGACACAAGCTCATAAAAGTGTGATTAAGCCTTCCTGCCCACGTCTACTTATGATTAGCTCAAGGCAGTACCAAGTCATTAGGAAGTTCACCTCCAGATCCTAGTCAATCCTCTTTCCCCCGAAGTCCCTAGCTGTTTGCTGTTGAAAACAGCATGCTGGAGATGGACAAGAAGATGGACCTTGGCATGATCCAGCAAGGTAATTTTTGTGCTAGTCACTTAAATAAGACATAGTCCCCATGTTTGGCTACTTTTCATCCAAGTTCCAGACAATCAAAAAGCGTGTGCAAAAGCCCCCAAATGCTGGCATTTAGACTCCAGTCAGCAGTGCAGTCTCTGAGTCCCAGGCTACCCAAAGGATACAAATCAAAAAGGCTCCCATGCTTTGACAGCAAAGTCAATCCCAGGTCTGGCCTGACAATACTTGGAAAGCTCCCCAACTAGTCTCAGCTAAAGCTTGAGCAGACTCACTTGATATCACTGATAGGGAACCCAGTGATGTGTCAAAACGGGGAGGGCAGAAGTGGTGTCATTCCAGTGGCAGCACTATGCTCACTTGAGTGAGGGCAGGGCGGCGTGAGGCAGTGTCATTGTGGTGGAGTTCTAGGTTGCTGGTGGCCCCACTGGGGGGGGGGGAGTGTACATGCAGGGCTGCTGCCACCACCAACCTGGAGCTCCCCAGGGTACCCTGCCTCATTTTAATGAGTGTAGTGCCACCAAAGCTCTAGCAAATGAATGTAAAGAGGCTACCTGGCCGGGTGAGTGGGGAGATCGTTCCACCTAAGCATCTATCTATCTATCTATCTATCTATCTATCTATCTATCTATCTGCAGTGATACTTTTTACAACTGAGAAAAAAGTGAAATCTTCATTCAACCAATATATGCTACTGAAGGACTATGCACAGATATTGAGTTCACAGTACTCCTCATCGGGCAGGCAGACTGGAAAGGACAGATGAAAGTGCAAACGCTTTTAGACAAGGTGACTTGGTGTCCTTAGTAGCTGAGATGCTGTTACATTGCCTATTTATTTCTCTCACACTTCCAGCCCATCAGCAGCTCTCTATATACTGAACATCACCACGGTACACATCCTTGATAGAAGCATGTATTTATGTTGTCCTTTATATATTTCAGAAATGGTATACAGTAACCGTATAGGAGTAAAATAAACCTAAAAGCACAGGCTCGATGACCTGTGAGTTGAGATTCCTGCAGTGCAGAGGGTTGGAGTTTCCTTTTAATCACCATGCCCTGAAACCCCTTCACCATTTTTCAAATGTGGCTTTACTGAAATCAGCTGAAGTTTTCCAAATGATTTAATGTGTTTTTATTATGTGTTTTTTATAATTTCATAATTCATGATCCAGCAAAAACATTAATTTAAATGTGAGAGCTTTGCATGCATTTAAATCTCTCTTATGGAAAACTGGGGGATCTAAAAGTGTTTAACTTTTACCAAACTAACTAACTCGTTAGTGGTCATTGTACATTTTGGCAGTAATTTAATCCATCATGCATATACACATAATTGGTATACACATAACTGGGTCTGTTCAGCTGTGGATTCTGCTTGCATTTCAGCCACTAAACACCCACACATATGATAGATTTCAATTATTGACCTTTTGATCCCTGGACCATGCTGCAAAACTCGTCAAAGTCTCTGTGGATGCTAATTATGAATCCATATTTAATTTGTGGATGTGTAAGAATAGAATTCCCTTACTTCATGGATTTGGGCATCACCAATTAAACAAAAATGCAATTAGGGCTGATTCTCATACGTAGTAGATGTAAAATGGCCAATCCTGGTGATGTATTTTCTTCAAGTAATAACCTCTAAGATTGGCAAAATGAAAGTGTCATTTGCAACCCCTTTGCAGAAGTGTTTATCAAACGAATTACAGAGAAACTGGAATATGAAAAGGTGGTAATTAAAAGAATTCATGAAAGTGCCACAGAATGAATGAATATTCATACACCATCATGAGCTTTATTGCTTCAAGTTTGATTTTCATTTCATATTTAAAATGCCAATCTGGAGTTGCAGAACTTTGTGATTAACTTGTCAGGGTTTACCGAGGTCTGGAGACAGCAAACACCCCCCCCCCATAGGTAGATGGATGGATATAGGTACAGATTTTCACTCAGATGACATAGAAAAATACAGGGGAAAATTACCTGGCTCCATCTAGGGATGAAATTTGGTCCACTTTTCATAGGGGACTGACATGATCTGATGCACCTGAACTTGCTTGAGAAATGGAACACAACTGGCTTATGTACTTTTCTGGATTTTGCAGCGCATTTTTGGTGTGTAAACACACAAATATGTTTTTTAATGCCTCAATGCATTGAAAATAATTGCAAAATTTTGGGTAAAAAGTGTCTACAAAAGGCATACAATGAGAGAGAACAGCTTGCAACCAAGGATTGATTCCATTAGCCCACCACAACCTCCAGCAACTAGAAAGCGTTGATAAAGTGCCTATTGATTACCAAAAGAGTGGAGATTACTTGTTGTTGGTGATCACCATGATTAGTAGGTTCAATCAGGCTACAGTAAGGCACTTTTAAAGTGTGTAGCTGAATGTTGCACACAAGCACAGGCTGATGTCCTGTTTCTTCACTACAAGGCAGTGTTTGGAGGGTGTGATTATGAGCAGAGGGGTTGATGGAGGGGAACTTTTCTGATACACAGCAACCCATTTTTCCAGATAAACAATAAAAACACACAAAATGTGCAAACGCCCAAAGTCACAAAGTTCCTTTGTTGTTTTTTGAACAAGAATACCACTGCTGTTTCAAGAATGAGTTGAGAAAAGTTAAGTACAATATTGCATTAAGAGTTCTGAAACTTACCGTACTTTGTCTAAGTGCTTTCTGCTTCCTCTTTCCCCTCGGGTGGTTTCCAGTGGATTCCTGATGCATGATGACGATGTTAAATTTCACAAACACATATCTGGAATCAAAGTCGAAAGCATTTATTTTATATAGACCCTCAGCCGTATTGACTGTATTGGTATATTGATTGTATTGGTATATAGTAGTGAACGCTCAACTCTCCTATGGAAGAAACACTATGCAGTTTCAAAGAGTGTAGAGAGGTTGCTAGCTGGAACATGATCATATTATGCCAGTGTTTAGTCGGTCTGTTTTGGGGCCAAATTAAGAGTGTCATTTAAAGCCCTAAACATTTGGGGTCAGGTTTCCTGAAGGATCACCTCCTCTGGCACTTCTTACCTACATGGACCTTCTGAGACTATTCTTTGGGTGTCTCTCTACCAAATGAATTATGATGGGAGTTTACTAGAGACATGGCATTTTCAGGGCTGGCACCCTGGTTATGGAATACCCTTCTCAAAGAGGCTTCCCTGAAGTCTATGTTGCAACATTTTGGTGCTGCATTACAATCTTCACACCCACCCACACATCCATAGCATTTCAATCTTTAAAATGTTTTAGTCAGAAATCCTAAATTCACTTACCCCAACCCCAATTCATGCACCCCATGCACAGATTGTCATTTTAATGATTTACAGACTCTTTGGATTTTTTTTTCCAGTGAAGGGCATTGCTGTGAACTCTGTTCTATGGACATTTCCTTCTCCTGAATTCATTTTACTTATGGTTGCTGTAAGGACGTTCAGTGGTTGCTCATGAGTAAAGCGCCAAACGCAGAACTTCTAAAACTAAGTTCTTTATTGTGCACAGCTATATACAGTGGAGCAAAAGACCAAACTTCCATCTCATCCCTCCACAGAGTCCAGGAATGATCCCTTCCGGTTCTTTGTCCAGCAAAAGAGGCGCGGGATTCTGAACCCCCGCCTCCCCCTTCCACGTCCTTCCTGCCTGCGCCCTCGGAGCGTGGGAACCTGACCCCGTTCCCCGCTTTCCCCTCGGTGCTGAGGCTCTGCGATCCTCTCACAGCCCCTGCACCGCCTTCCTGCCTCTGACTCCCCCTCCCCACTGGAGGAATGGTCGCTTCCGGCGGAGGAGGGGGAGGACGAGCTGGTAAAAAGCTTGGGGGGGTTCTCTATACTGCAATCGCTCCCGCGATCCTACCAGCCGCGGGGAGGGGGGTTTCCTGACAGTTGCATAAGTATATTATATTAATGTTTTTTTAAAAAAAAAATGGTGTCCAGAGCAATGAACTATAAATATATTAAAAGTGGTGCCACATGTGGTGGGGTGGAATCTCCAGCATCACCTCTGCTTACATGGGTGGGGCTGGGGCAGTGGCAGGGCCAGGGTTGCGCAGATACACTGGTGCTCCTAACTTGTTGCCTCCCTGCCCAGGCCCTGTCCATGTAGGCAGCAGAGAAGCTAATGTCAGGAGGATGGTTCTTCCTCACCATACACACCATTACTGATCGGAAATACCTTTAAAAATACATGTGAAAGTGCTTACTTTGGTTTGCACTCCTTCATTTTTTATTAAATATTACTCTAGCATTTAACTGTTATGAGTCTAAATTCTCCAGCATACCTAAAGGGTAAGCTGTTTGAAACTGAGCTTGAAAATCCACACCCCAACTAGGTTGGTGAGTTCATGGCCATAGAGAACTTAAACCCATTATTCATATTCAACACCCAACTCATGAGCAGCAATGGCCGAAGTTGACATCACACCAAGAGTTCATGTTGTCCGCTGTTTTTCTTTAAAAACTTTAAGAACAATGCAATATCATGGTCCTAATTTGAGCATTCAAGCCACATCTGGCTTGTTTGTGGGGTAAAATATGCAGCGCATAGGTGGAGAACCTGTGGCATTCCCATGATCCCTGATCATTAGCCACATTGGCTTGTGCTGATGGTAGTTGGAATCCAATAACATCTGAAGGGCCATAGATTCCCCATGCCTGGTATAGGAGATTGTAAGAACATAAGAAGTCCCTTGCTGAATTAGGCCAATGGGTCATCTTGTCCAGCACCCTGTTCTCACAGCGGCCAACCAGATACCAATTGGAAGTCTCCTTCCCAATGTTCTGCATGTGCTGCCCCATGTCCCTGCATTGACACCTTTGTGCAATTGGGAACCCTGACAACACAGGATTCCCAGTCCCACAGAGGCAACTGTGTTCAGCTGAATATGGTCGGAGCCCCCTTCAGACCTTTGCACTCAGTGCATGAAGGTGTCCTTTTGGAATTGGGTTTTGCAGGCAGGGTTTCTGCACACAATGCCACAGCAATCTTCACACATTCACTTTGAATGCCCGAAGAGAGCTTATGTCTGCATCAGATCCATTTTCTTAACCCAGTAGCACACATCTCCATTGCAACTGTTATTTAGCTCAGCCGAACTTGAACTAACTGCACAGCGAACTAGTTGAATAAACGTGTGTCTCTAAATTGACTGGGTCTGCTATTAGTTGTTCATGAATTCTTCTCCTATGGGAGTTTATAGAATGTGCAGAGACCAAAAATGTCATACTTAGAAAAATCTTTGAGCACACAAGTTTAAATTTGCCTCTCGTGATAACTGTTATATGGTATTGGGGAAAACTGAAATATGTTAAGGGCCCACTGAATGAATTATTAAATCCACTTGAACTTTCAAATTATTGACTATCATGAGAGAATGGATTCATATAATGGAATTGGCTGTAATGAAATTCATAATATAAGCAATTAGAATGGATAAAAAATTGATTCTTTCTTCTAACATGTATTCTCCTTTGACATCGCTTTCACTGCTTTTGATATCTTCAATGGGATCACTAAATGCTCTGTTCAAGATGTGACTGGCATCAGTGAAAAGGAAACAAAAGCAATCAATTTTGTGATAAAGACTGCAGTGCAGAAGGGGGGCATACTTTTCTAGAAAAATATACATTACTTATGAGTTTCACCAGGATGGAGCCAGACTTTGCTTCCTGCAGATAGAAGGGCACATGATATAGCAGAGGAATTCTTCTGGCAAAATGCTGAAGGGGGTGGTTTTCATGATTTACCCACTCCCTGCAGCTCCCTATACCTCCCATCTGTTCTGGGAGGTCAGGGGACCCTCCAAAATAGTATGAAATAGTATGAAGTATGAAAGGTGGCACTGGGAGATTCAGGAAGGAGGTGATATTCCCTCCCTCCCTTTCTGTCAGTGGGGGTGCCCTTGTGGAATTCTGCCCATATGATATAAACAATAGCAGGTCCAAACTCTAAAATTAATGAATGAATGCCTCTCCTTTCCTCTATGGAGCTTAGAGTGTTGGGCATGGAGATTACCCATTTTTTAGGCTAGTCTACAAGTAACAGGCCCACAGTTGCCCACTGAGCCTCACACTAAGCAGAGACTCAAACCTGGGCCTTCCTGGTTGAAACTCCCAACACCACCTCACAGATGTGTTATCCACAAAAGAGCAGAGTGTATGTCTGAGCTATAGAATATATTGAAAGACCAAGGTGACTTCAAACTGATTATGTTACACATCTAATAGTAAATAAAAGCTACTTTAGCCATCAAAATGTCCTGAGCCAGCACGAATACGGACAAATTGAACTGTATGCAGCACAACTGCTATTTATAAATTAGAGTCGGCAGTGGCAAACACCAGGAGCAGCTTGCTTCGTGAAGCATAGCTACAGCAATGCCCCCCCCCATCAGTATCACTGCCACATACCAGGAAAGGGGGACAAGGTTGGGCTGCACACAGACTGCAATATAACCTACCGGTATGTTAGCGCACCCGCACACCCCAACCACACCACTGTCTTACCCCTCACTTCAAGTGACAGCGATGCTGCGGCTGGGAGGCTATTGCCATGGTTCCCCAACCCCCACTCCAAGCAGGTGGACAGCTCCTTGCAAATACTGCGTAATTTGAAGTGCAGATACATGTTGGAGTAAGAAAGCACAGGAGAACCTAGCCATTTGCAGCCCCTTGCAGAACAGGTTCTCCCACCTACTATAAGGATGGACAGATCAGCCTATTTCTGGCCCATGATGCTTGACTCATCCTGTTCTACATTCATCTGCTCCAGCAATCATTTATTCATTCATTCATTTATTGGGGGGAGTGAAAGATGGGACTTTTGTTGTTGTTGTTAAGGCAGCCCTTGGAGAACTGCACTGCAAAATTTGGAGAGGTGCAAAATCTGAAGGATAGCTATGTTCCGATCTGCATATTAGTCTGGGAGATACAGTACAGATCTGTTAGCTCCAGAGCATGCACAGATTGAATAGTTTCAAAACATGTTTCAAAATAAGTTAGCTCTGCACCTTACATAAACACTAGTGTGCAAAAAACAAATAGATTTGTTATGTAAGGGTCACAAGGAATCTGAATATAGACATATCATACTAGACAAAACACATCTAAGACTAAAGCCCTCTTCAAGCATTCAGTAATAATAATAATAATAATAATAATAATAATAATAATAATAATAATAAATTAATAATAATAACCCGCCCATCCAGCTGGGTTTCCCCAGCCACTCTGGGTGGCTCCCAACAGATTAAAAACAGAATAAAACATCAAACATAAAAAACTTCCCTAAACAGGGCTGCCTTCAGATGTCAGTAAAAATGTGAAGGGAACCATGAGGAAGTGTCTACAGCCCTGTCACCATTCCAATTGCCCTTGATGAACTGAAAGGCAATCATCTGAAGCAAGGAGCCTCCTGTAACCATTGAGACTTCTTGTACATCTTAGTACTCTGGGAAAAATCGATTGAAAAATAGTGAAGACTTCTTGCAAATAGTCACCCTCCACAAAGAATAGTGATGGAGGCAGTTAAATGCTTGTCCCTACCCTGCTTTATCAGTTGCTTGTCAACTATGCTGCTCCAAAGGATTATAATACTGAGTTGTTAATTTAAGGAAGAATTGGCCCTGCAGTTTAGCCTGACGTGAAATTGGATGGGGAACACTTGGGGATGGAAACACTCTGAAAAGATTTCAGAAACAGGAGGGGTCCCCACTCTATCCCAGCCAGTTTTAAAAGCAACCTTTTTATAGCTTTAAATTTTATTTTAAAAAATCATGAATGGTGTGAAGAAAATGGGACAGAGATAAATGTTTCTTCCTCTCTTATAAGACTAGAACTTGGCGTCACTCAATGAAATTGTTTGGCAGTACATCCAAAAGAAATTTCAATTCAAATAGGGTCCAAATCAAAACTGGAAATGTTCAAGAAATTTTGACAATAGCCAAAAGACACCTGGAAAGGTCAAACAATATTTCATGGAGGAGAGACTGGGGTCATCAGGCACCCTTATTAAAGGTGTCAGGAAATAGTATTTATAGGCAATTCTGACTTGAAAATCAAGGGAGATGCACCTGCTTTATTTAAAGCAATGAATTTTATACATAAGGCAAAAATACATTTTGGTTCACTCATGACTTCAGAAAGTGCAAATTTGATAGATTCCCCTTTGATTGTGAACTGAACTGAATTTCTTGCCCATTTCTAGCTAGAACGCACGAGTAGTGGAGAGGGACCAAAACTACAAGTGTCAGTTCAGATGACATGTGAAGCCAAATCTTGGGTTAGTATGGCACAGCTTGGCAGCAAAAGAGAGCAGGGAGGGGGGCTAAGTGGCTTTGAGCTCTCTCTGGAAGGCCTCATGCTTGTGTCATCTCAGCAAGCCAAGTAGGTTATCTGAATCATCTTACTGTTTCCAAATTACAAACTACTGACTATATTTACAGTTCCAATTCCAGGTAGGTAGCTGTGTTGGTCTGTGTTGGTCAAAACAAAATAAAATAAATTCCTTCCAGTAGCACCTTAGAGACCAACTAAGTTTGTTCTTGGTATGAGCTTTCGTGTGCATGCACACTTCTTCAGATACACTGAAACAGTGGGGAGGGGTATTATTCAGAAGGGTGTTGTTGTTGTTGTTCAGTCATTCAGTCGTGTCCGACTCTTCGTGACCCCATGGACCAGAGCACGCCAGGCACGCCTATCCTTCACTGCCTCCCGCAGTTTGGCCAAACTCATGTTAGTAGCTTCGAGAACACTGTCCAACCATCTCTTCCTCTGTTGTCCACCTCTCCTTGTGCCCTCCATCTTTCCCAACAGCAGGGTCTTTTCTAGGGAGTCTTCTCTTCTCATGAGGTGGCCAAAGTACTGGAGCCTCAACTTCAGGATCTGTCCTTCTAGTGAGCACTCAGGGCCGATTTCCTTAATGGATAGGTTTGATCTTCTTGCAGTCCATGGGACTCTCAAGAGTCTCCTCCAGCACCATAATTCAAAAGCATCCATTCTTCGGCGATCAGCCTTCTTGATGGTCCAGCTCTCACTTCCGTACATTACTACTGGGAAAACCATAGCTTTAACTATACGGACCTTTGTCGGCAAGGTGATGTCTTTGCTTTTTAAGATGCTGTCTAGGTTTGTCATTGCTTTTCTCCCGAGAAGCAGGCGTCTTCTAATTTCGTGACTGCTGTCACCATCTGCAGTGATCATGGAACCCAAGAAGGGTGGTAGGAATGGGTGATTGGCTGATAGGTGTGGAAAACCTGTTGATGACTGTTAACGACTGCAATTGGTCTTACAGGAAAAGGCAAGGGGTGAGATGGCTAAAGATAGCTTTGTCATGTATAATGAGATAAGAATCCAATGTCTTTGTTCAGACCAGGTCTCTCCATGGTTTTAGGTTTGGTAATTAGTTGCAATTCAGCAACTTCTCTTTCCAGTCTATTTTTGAAATTTCTTTGTAGTAAGACAGCTACTTTGAGATCTTGTATAGAATGTCCTGGGAGACTGAAGTGTTCTCCTACTGGTTTCTCTGTCTTGTGATTCCTGATATCAGATTTAAGTCCATTTATCCTTTGGCGTAGGGTTTGGCCTGTTTGTCCAATATAGAGAGCTGAAGGCACTGTTGGCATTTGATTGCATACACAATGTTAGAAGATGAGCAATTAAATAGTCCTGAGATGGTATGTTTTATGTTGTTGGGGCCAGTAATGGTGTTGTCTGGGTGTATGTGGCAGCAAAGTTGGCATCTGGGTTTATTGCAGGCTCTGGTACCAGTGTCCATGTTAAGTCCTGTTGCTGTATTATTGTGGGTGAGGAGTTGTTTAAGATTGGGTGGCTGTCTGTAGGCAATGAAAGGACTTCCTCCCAGAGCTTGAGAAAGAGAATTGTCATTGTCTAGGAGAGGTTGTAGATCTCTGATGATGCGTTGTACTGTTTTAACTTGGGAGTTGTATGTGATTACTAGTGGTGTTCTGTTACTTTCTTTTTTGTGTCTGTCTTGCAGCAAGTTCTCTCTGGGTATCAGTCTGGTTCTATTGATCTGTTGTTTAACTTCATCAGGCGGATATTTTAGTTCTAAAAAGGTTTGCTGTGGATCTCTTAGGTGAAAGTCTCTGTCTGTAGAGTTGGAACAAATGCGGCTGTAACGTAGGGCCTGGCTATATACAATGGATTGTTTGGTATGTTTGGGATGGTAGCTAGAAGCATGTAGATGTGTTTGTCGGTCAGTTGGTTTGTGGTATAAGGTGGTGTCTATGTGTCCATCCTTTATTTTTATAGTAGTGTCCAAAAAATGTATTTCTTGCATAGATTGGTTCATTGTTAGGTTGATGGTGGGGTGAAAGTCATTGAATGTCTGGTGGAAGGTGTCCAGGGTCTGTTGACCATGTGTCCAGATAATAAAAATATTGTCAACGTATCGAAGGTACAAGAGAGGTTTGAGTTGGTAGGAGTTTAGGAAACGTTCTAAATCTGCCATGAAGATGTTGGCATACTGTGGGGCCATGTGGGTGCCCATTGCTGTGCCGCTGTGCAGCAGTGTGACTGCTGGGAGCAGCGCAGAGAGAAGAAACATCATGGTGCAGCTGTAGCAGCACATCCGGACGCCTCCATTTGCCCCAGCTGGAACAAAATATGTCTCTCCTGTATTGGTTACAGCACGTGCTGTAAACCTTACAACAGTTTATCTTCACCCCCCAAAGGCACATTTCTCCACTGTCTCTCAAGACAGACATATGCCAACAGCAATAACAGTACCTGCTTGCTTTTCTAGGCTATAATCCTATATCCTTTAAAATAGGAGAAGCTTCATTGAAATTAGAGGGACTTACTTCAGAGTGGACATGCACAGGATTGCATTGTATGTCTTTAATCCTTTATCCATCTACTTGGAAGTAACCCTGTTACATTCAGTTGTGTTTCTGATACAGTATAAGACTGATCTGTTATAATCTATCAACAACAGGAATAAAAAATTATCTCAGATATACATGTGATTTGATTGAGCTCAAATATTCCCCTCTGCATACAGACAGAAACAGTTATCTCCTCTGTGTTTCCTGTATTTTCTTGTAATATGTAGTTCTGCCCTATGGAAATGCCAAGCGACCATTCAGACAATCAAAGAGCCATAATGTACTGAACCAAGAATTTTATAATATATAAACAAATGTCTTAAAGTCAACTTTTCAGTTACCATGTAATCACACTTCTAAATGTGTGTCTTTATGCATATTACAGCTAATTCATGCAAACTGAAAATTAATTAGGTTTTAATAGTACATCAGCCAAACATCTTATAATTACATCTATAAAGCCATTAGATGGGCAGAAAGAACAGTTAAAAGGGCAGAACAAGCTGGCCAAATCTCACTGCTGAATAGTAAGCAAACCACAATAATCAAAGCTGTAGCTTTTACAGTTTTAAAAAGGACCCTTTTACAACTTGGAAAGGGACTTGGATAAGAGATTTACAAAATTGTGAATGGTAATGAAGAAATCTGACAGATATTTTCTTATTTTCTCATAATAGAACTTGAGATCCCCCCATGGAATTGATTTGCAATAAATTCTACAATGACAAATATAGAGACAATGTAGCCATGTCACCCTCTTGTCACAAGGCTCCATCAAACAGCCTGTTTATTCACCATTCTATCTTGAGTTCATGTCAGTTTTGCATGTGTTTAATCGTAACTCCATGCAGTCCCATTTTTACAATGATCTGTGTGGTGTGCTTTTTTAAAAGCAGATGGAAATTTGTATTTAAATATTTGAGCACAAAACACTTATTTAAACACTTATTTTATCTCAATGTACTCATTTCTAAATGTACTTTACCCTTAAATTCATTTCCCCCCTTCTTCTACATTTTAGTACATTTTCTCAAGGCAATAGCTGCATTTCAAAATCTGGAGAAGTGTGAAATGCAAAGGATAATTGTCTTCCAATATCTGTATTAGTCCAGGAGGTGCAAATTGAGTCACTTAAAAATGCAGACCAAACAAAATTAAGGGCTGTAGTGCTGTGATAAAGTACATATTTTGCATGAAGAAGTTCCCAGATTCAATTTATCATCTCTCGGGGTAGTGCTGCCTGAAATTCTATAGAGAGCTGCTGCCAGTCAGTGCAGACAATACTGAGCTAGATGGAGCAGCAGGTATAAAGCAACTTCTTAAGTCCTCCTATAGCGTGACTGGAAGCTCCCCATCTGAAGCAAATGAAGGTGGCAGCATGACCACAGAAAGAAGGAACTCAAAAGGCACACCATTCCTGGGAGTAGAGCCCTTTGAAAACAGTGGGGCACACCTCAGAATGACTGTGCCAGGTTAATTGCTTAATAACACCATTATATTATTAAGCTAAGGTTGAGTTTCTTTAATTAGCAAAATTATAGTAAAATCCTGGACTGCTTGGTGTGTATATATGTCTGAATGTTTCCCTATGTGGGGAAGAAAGCTCATTCATCTACCAGGTGAATATCAGTAAGAAAGTGAGGTTGGCCCCCTCTCCTAACATGTTAATTTACTATGGACCTGCGGGATAGCTCAATCAGTAGAACAAGAGACTCTTAATCTCAGGGATGTGGGTTCCAATCTCATGTTGGGGGGAAATATTCCTGCATTGCAGGTGGCTGAACTAGTTGACCCTCGTGGTCCCTTCGAAGTCTACAAATCAATGAATCTGTGCAAAATAAATGTATCAAGGAGGGGTGGGGATAAACACATAGCCCTGGTGTGGTATAGGAAAAGAGCCTAAAGTGGCAGGATATAGGAAAAGATTTTGGATCTTCAGTTTCTGCGGCGAAGTCTACTTTTCAATACCGTTCAATTGTATATACCTGTTCACACCTCTTGGTTTCATTTCCTGTATTGCAGGAGAAAAATGCTGAACAAAGTTTTGTTTTCCGCCCCACTTAAAGCTCAGAAGGTCAAAATCATTTATTGAAAGCATTCCCACATCTGAGTTAGACTATCTACAGGTTCTCATTAGCACAACTAAAATATAAATAAATCTCACTGTGTCTTGACACCTCATTGCGAAAATGCAAATCGAAGCAAGGGATCTCGGTCCTATTTAATAGAAGCTTCAGTGTAGCTGAGGGAAAAACACCTGGCCACTGTCTTGAACACAGGGAAGGATCTAGACAAAAACTGTAATCCTATCCTCACTTATGTGCAAGTAAGCCCTATTGACCTCAATGAGATTCACTTCTGGATTGGATTGTGCTGATTAAGTTAGTCATGCCTTATTTAGTTCTACTGAAATCAAGGGGACAACTAAGTCATGTCTAACTTAAGCCTCCTCAATTTCAATGAGGCCAAAGCATGACTAACTTAGTCTGGATCCAGCCCTATGTCTTTGTTCAGACCGTTCCTTTTGCCATACCAGCTATTTAGGGATAGTATTTAATATTTTCTCTGCTAGGTGTATGTCAGCACAGTCTTGCGTGAATATTGGGGACACATTGACTTTTCTGCAGAAAAGAGGAAAAAGCTTAATTTTCTGCTTCAGGAAACTGAATTCTTGGGGTAAAAGGCCATCAAATACCAACCTCCTGGGCATATAAAGAGAAACCAAACAGTTGCAGCAAGCTTTGATAACTAGCCTCTTGGTGGTGCAAGACAAAGACAATGGGAAGTCATTGAGAGCGAAACAAATAATGTAATTTTTTAAATCAAGTTTCCAACATGTTATTTCAGCAAAGTCTTTTTTTTTTTTTGGGACAGTTTTGAAAAACAAGGAAGTGACTGCTCAATCAGGCATCTTTAAAATTATTAACAGTGACAGAAGTCATAGAATCATAGTTGGAATGTGATCCAAAGGTCATCTAGTCCAACAACTCTTGCTGTTGCAGGAAGCCCACTATAGCAGGGGTGGTGGACTCTTATCTCATGAGCCAAGGGAACCCCATAGTGTGCATGCTCCAAAGCATAAGGCAAGGATTGTGCCCTAGAATTTTTTTTTTAAAGTCTCCTCACTCTGTCGCAATGTTGTCTGTACTCTACACTTATGATTGTACCATATTTTTAGAAAGCTGCTTCAGAATGTATGAAGCAGTGAGACTCTACCACTTCTTTTGGGAGACATTTTCTATGTTCTGAAAAGATTCTGTTTCAGTTCCTCAGTCTGTCACTAAGAGCAATGGAGCAGGAAAGCAAGAAGTCTTCTTTCTTTATCCAGGAATGATATAGAGAAAGACAGTTACCTCTCCGAAATTTGATAGGGCTAAGAATGTGAGAACACCCATTCCTCTTACAAGTTGCATGAGTCTTATCAAAATGTGATTTGTTTCCCACAAAATTCCTCAGATATCCCCTGAGGGGCCTCCAAATTTAACATGAAAATGTGCTTTAAGCAAAATTCATGACAGCTCTTTTTGCTATTACTCTTGTAACGGGGCAGATAGCTGTCATGAAAGGCATAGGAGAGATGGGGCCGATGCATGACAGCCTTGTGATCCACTGGCTTGCAAGCATTTAAATCAGAATGCAGTGGATATCACAAAAAATAAGCAAACCACTAAATGGATTCATGGCTCATGTTTCTACTTTTCACACATTTATGTTCCAAGTGGAACTCATACAAAAATGATGGTCAGTGTAACTCACTCACTCAGCTGCTTATTATCACTGGCTGTAACATCCAAAGTTGTTCTCAGTCCTTTTTAGATAACATAGCCTGTGAATATGTGAGCATAAAGGTACCCCTTGCCAGTTCCACACTTCCTGTAACTGCTATGTGCTTGGGAGACTCCTGGCATTTCATTTGTCCAGGAAAAAGGGCCTTCATTAAATTTGTCAGTAGATGGCATTTGGGTTAACGAATTATGAGTGCATAGGTTCAGGGATCACTTCTTCAGAAATCCTTTCATGTCTCAAATTAACTTTTTAAATGTTAAAACATTCATTTCAGATCAAGCTTCCCCCCCTCCTTTGAACAGCAAGTGCTGCAACTATTCAAGACAACACACCAAGGCCTTGTTACAATAACTGAAGTTCAAGAATAGAGCACAGGTAGGAAACTCAGGCTCAGGAGCCAAATGTGGCCCTCCAGCTCTCTTAGTTTGGCCTTCAGGACTTTCCTCAGTTTTGCATCTAGTCCTGCCCACCAGTTGTATACACTCCCATCATGGAATTTAGCCCTTGGAATCAAGAGGGTTATCCAGCCTTTGCATATAGCATACTGAATTTCCTGGACTGCTATTCATCCTCCTCCAAATTTCTCTGCCCTATGGCCCAGAGCTGTTTATCTTCTTGCTGCTCATCTCCCCTTTGGTCCAACACCCTCTATTGGATCGGAGACTATATAATATGTAGTTATTCAAAACCCACCTTTCATTCTATGTTGAAATACTAGGTTATAATTTTATCTGCATCTTTGGGAGATTTTAGGTCACATAGGAAATATATACCCCAATCTCAACCAAAGTGCAAACAAAATGCATGTGGTAATCACATTAAAATGCAAAGTCTAGAACTCTTTCATTTAATATCCAGGATGTATGTACAGTAGCCACAGATTAGATACAGAATTCCTTCTGTTTTCATAGATAGGGGATGCATAAATAATAACACTAACCGTCATTCATCATCTGCAAGAAACCTTGTAAACTCAAGTTCTATTATAGGAACTAAGCATCTCTAGCAGAGGTTTCTCAGCACTACTTATGTTGTGAGCAAAGTTTATGGAGGCGGAAAGGACTAACAATTCTGCTTCTCTTCTTCTCTGTATAAATGCAGTACTACTAGCAAGACTTCAAGTTATTCAGTCACCATCTGCAGATTGTCTATTCATTAATCCCCTTGACCTTCAGGAGATTCCAGTGAGGCAAATGGAAATACACTCATTTACATCAACCGTCTTCAAGCAGGCTCCATGAGTTACACATAAATAATGGTTTTTCTCTTCTGAAGATGCAGAAGAATCTTTTTGACTAGGAATGGGCAAATCTGTCAACATCAGGTTCTCTCAACCCCTTACTTTTCTTAAATTTAGTACTCCACATTCACACATATACTTGTGATTATTATTTTTTAAAAGCCCTCACGAAAACCCACCAGTATTTTGATGTGAATTTTTCCTAATATACATATCCTAGTATCCAGTTTTGCCTAATATACAAATTTTTGCAAAGCAATTACCCCTAAAACAAGGCATTATTGCAAATTATTTTCAGCAATATATGCATTTTTATGGACACTACTTCAGCATATGCATTTTTGGACACATTACTTGACTAAAAATCTGTGCTGCAAAATTTGCAGAAGTGTGGATTTTGAAGGATGACTGCATTTCAGTTCTCTTATTGTTTCAGAAAATGCAAATTAGGTAGGTTTTCCCCATCCCTATTCCTTACTAGAGCATTCTGAAATCCCAAAGAAGCCATTTCTAAATTTTTCACCAAGGCACTTGCCATATCAGGAGGCAAATGCTGCAAGCTGAATAATGGTTTTGGTTTTTACAGAAGTTCTGCTTGCGAGACAAAGCAAACATTGTCAGCAACTACATTTGACAGTGCATAGGTAAGTTCAATTAGTTTGCTTGTGTCTGTGACAATGTGAATAATCAGGGTGAGTTAAATGGCACAGCAGCAGTACCAACAACAACAACAGAAAAGAGGCAATAATAAAAGAATGAAATCTGATTGTCACAAAAAGAAATAACTCCCCTTACAGGATGACTGATTGCTGAAGAGGAAGAGTAGGCATGAACTGAAAGCCAAGGACTATTATTGGGGAGAGGAACAGTTCACTGGATGCATAAATCTCTCTCTCTCACTCCCTCTCTAAGGAGATAATGCTCATTAGAAACTTATTTTCAAACTGAAGGGAAGTTTCATGTGGGGCACGGCTGGAATCTATCCTAGGTAACTGGGGGATGGGGGTACAGGGGACTTGGTTGTTTTTTCCCCAATGATTGGCAGAGGAATCCAAATGACTGCAATGGTGTTGGTGTGGATTGGGTGGAAGTGACCCACCCCGTTGACATCTGCCTATGGAGTGATGCCAGCGCAACTCCACCAGCATGAAGCTTCCCTTTTCAACCACCAAACAGGTGAATGGGTGGAAGTTATTGCTGGCAGCAACCAGTGGGGAGCATTCCCCAGCCTGCCCCATCTTTGGTCACAGCCAGCATTCTTGGCAAGACTGTGGATGTGATGGTGGCCTTGCTGCTCTATTAAGTACTTTCACCAGCTCCAAATGGTATGGCCAGTGATCAGGGATGGTGGGAGTTGTAGTCCAGCAATATCTGGAGGCCCACAGGGTGGATGGAAGAGTGGAGGGAATCTTTATTAAATGCGCCCAATTACACAGAACTGGGAGGCACACCCAACACCTCAAAAGGCAGGAATAAAGGGATGCTAGACTAGAAAGCTGCTCTGAAACTTATCAAAATGAATTTTGATAGGGACAAAGTTCTCCATCCCCCCCCCCCCCCGGTAATCAAGCACACCACTATAGGGTAGGAGATACCTGAACGGAAGGTAGCATATGTGAAAAGGATCTCAGGATTTTGGTCTATCAGAAGCTGAATATGAGTTGGCAATGTGATGTTGGGGGGGGGGTAGAGGCTGATATGATTCTAGGCCACACCAGCATAATTCAAGTTTCCAATCATGAGAAGCAAAGGGCCCACTTCATTTTGCACTGGTCAGACTTCTTCTGGTGTTCTATGTCCAGTTCTGGGTACCATACTTTAAGAAGTATCTAGACATAACTAGAACAGGTTTACAAGAGAGCAAACAAGATGGTCAATGGTATGGAAAAAAGTCCTAGGAATAAAGGTTGAGGAATCTTGGAATGCTTTTGTTTGGAAAATAAGACAAAGGGAAAACATGGTAGCACTCTACAAATATTTGAAGCACTGTCACACAGCAGAGGACAAAAACTTTTTCTTTGCCCTGGAGGGTAGGTTTAACTTACAGCAGGATTGATCTCAGTTGAACATTAAGAGGAATGCTCTACAATGGAACCAATTACTTGGAGGGCTTTTCATTGCTAGAGGTCTTCAAGTGTAAGTTGGACAGCCATTTGTTGGGATGTTTTAGCTCCGGATTTCATGTACTGAGCAAAGGATTGGATCAGATTTATGATTTTACATCTCTTGATCATACAACTCTTATGATTTTGTGAAAGCTACATACTTGGGGATCCTTTACACAAAAGGTTAACAGTGACACAGTGAAATACACACATATGCACACACTACATGCGACAAACTGCATCTAGAATTCACACAGTTCCCTACACTGTAATGACTTCGATGCAGAATTGGGTATTCAAAGCAGGGGTTGCTCAAAAATATAAGCACCCCTTGCTTGAATTAGAGGGGGCCAAATTCCATGTAACTTGGTCTTCCCTGATTTGAATTTTCTGTCTCTAGTGCTTTTAGAAATCCATCTGTTAGGGTTGTAGAAGGGGAGGGTTAAACCACACATTGGTTACTTTATCTTTTCTCTCTTCTACCCTCCAATGGCTGTTTAAAATTCACAGCCATTCAATACATTTGAGCATGTATTATCTGTTCTTCAAAAGTTTCCTATGTATACCTTTGGCTATCGCTCCTAGTTCCTCTATAACCTGTGTGCGCGTTCTCCCCCCCCCCTTGTGATGACTTCTATAGCTAGGATTTTGATCAGCTTCTTCTCCTTCCCACCATGGAGACACAATGTCACAGCGAGAAAAAACAGCTTATAAAGCTTTCAGAAGGCACAAGAAAAAGTAGCCCTTGTAGGCCAGTAGAGCGACAGGTGTTTTTGCTTTCATGTACTGCCTCTGCTTGACATTCCTCATCAGTTCTTTTTTCTGATTTTCGGTCTGTTTTTGCAGTAGCTTGTTTTTTCCCTGTTTCTTTCTCCTGTTTTAAAGCTGTTTCTAGGCATGCTTCAGGTATTCAATCTTTGTGAATTCCAATACAAACTGACCTAACCCGTACCTTGCTGACCAAAATGTGAATTGAAACTTAGGGATCCACCAGCTTTCACTTCACTTCCAAAATGTTTTGATGCAGTTCTCAGCTGAAGAAAGATATCAAGATGAGTTTTAAAATGTCTATTTTGAGAGAGAAAAATTATAGAAATAGATAGTTTCTCTCTCAAAATATCTAAGACTTTAATCCTATGCATACTGAACTGTAAGCTGATCCATGGGAGTAAAGCCACTGATTTATTTTTTAAGACTTCTGATTAAACATGTATAGGAGTGTGTTGAAAAACATGTATTTCTTCTAAATGTGAGTTTATTAGGGTTTTTTATTAAAAAAAAAACAGATGAATGCAGAAATATAATAAAACTGATTCAGGCAAAAGTAAGACAATTAATCCTCTAGGTTTTCCCCACACCATGTTGAGGGTTTCTTCAGAAGCTCACCTCTTTCAATCTCTTTTATCCATGTCTTTCCCATTTCGGATGGGAGTAGAGTGTGAGAAAGAACACCTGCTACTTGCCCCACTCTGAAATTATTCCCATCTGCTAGAGAGGGCTTGGGAGTTTGTGTGCCGGCAGGTTCAAAGCTCTATTCAAGCTCACTTGGGTGAACGATTTTCACTCAAGCAATCCTCAAGATTATTGGGAGAATGAAATGGGTGGTAGAGAGCCATGTGTGCCAAACTGAACACCTTGGAGGAAATACAAGGTATCAGTGTAATAGTCAATGATGGGCTGTGGGCAGCAGAATGAAATGAACAGGGGAAAACAGAGAATCAGAAGCAAAGTGTTATCAGGATCAGAGGACAAGCCAAAGGATCACAGATCAATGGCAGAGCATCTGCCTTGCATGCATAATATCCCAGGTTCAATCCCCAGTGTCACCAGGTAGGGCTGGGGAAAGCTGCTGTCTAAAACCCCAGAGAGCCACTGGCAGTCAGAGTAGACAATACCGAATATAAGGCAGCTTACTATCTCCCTCTTACACTTCTTCCTGCCCAGGAGGAGCCAATGGCCACTATGGATGGAATCAGTCTAGAAAACTCTGTATGGAGATGCTGTAGTGATGTGGCTTGCCATATGGGGGCAGTGGTCTAGTCAGTTTTTTGCCTGTCTCTAGAATGTGTTCTAGAACTCTGATAATGCCTCTAGTTTGCCTGGACGGAGGATAGAGAAAAGTATGGGTGGATGTGTGTAGAAACTAGCCAGCTATACAAAATTTACATTATTGCTGCACCCAATTTTGCCTCTTGTATGAGGTCTCTGGAAGGCTGCCCAGGAGGGAATGTGGTTCTGGGGCTGAAAAGCTTCCCCAGCCCTAGTATAAATTGACCCTTATTTTTGAAAATCAATTTAACCCATATATTTCTTATTCTAGTAAGAGCTAACATTGCAAGGAATTTAGAAACGGTGCTTCAGCAACTGAGGTTTCTTGCCTTAATGGTCCCCAAGTGTGATAATGAATAAATAATAGAAGCCAGTAAAAGCAAAATATAAATAGTAGAGTATTCAAAACAAACCTCTGAAGTGTTAAAACTGGCCTCAGATACTCTTATAGGTTTGCTTCAATAAAATGCTTCTAAAAGTCCCTAAATGCTCAAAGGGGTGGGGGAAAACTAGGTCAGACTCACCCTTGCCTATTTAAACGTAGATCAAAGCATGATCTCAAAGGATGAAAACATCTTTTTAAAAACAACAACAGAGCCCAGAGAGATTCTCAAATAAACCTGCAGAGTTTCTAAAAGGAGTCAATGGAGAGAGGACAAAGTTGGTATACAATGAACCTCCATGGAAGTACTAAAGATATCACAATATTTCCAACCTCACAGCTCAGTTTTCAAAGACACTGAACCGGTGGGAGTGCTACATCTTTAAAGAGATCCCCAGTGGTGGCTAACTTACGAGTCTGAAAAGACGAGAAGAAGTTGATGCGGTAAAATAAGCGAGTAACAAATACCGATAGATGGAGACATGAGAGTTGCCTGTAATTGTCAGCTTTGTCCTCTGAGTCCCCTCTTTTAATATCAGAAGCTGGCCCTTGGCTTTTCAGTGATAAGAAAAAGTACTTTGTACATTTTATTTATTTATTCTAAAAGGAGCATCAGAGATGCAAGAAGTAATCATGGAACTGGATTGAGGACCCAAACACACAACAGGCTTTACAAGCTATTTTTACATGAATACATATGCAGGTATCATCATTAGTTCCATATAAAGTATAATGTTCAAACGGGGACAATTGTTATGTCACAAAAGTCCACCAAACACCTGCAAAGTCCTCAGGTTCTGCGTATCCACCTGGATGGGTCCCCCCCCCCATATCTAGAGACAAAAAAAAAAAGGCCAGGCAGGCCTACTAATACCTTCTTGTCGAACAGCCTACAAAAACTGAAGCTGTGATTACATTGGCTTAATTTGAAAATCTCCACCAAGAGTAGTTAAAAACTGTCCAAAAATAACTTTTCTCATGGCTGACTGATGACCTGCCAGTCATCTACAGTTGCATGATCTATTGTAGTAGCAAGCATTAAACAGTGCACTGTTCATTTATGTTTGAGTTGTGGATTCAAACCCTTTGGTCTCAGATTCTACAAATTCTCACAGTATTATTCCCAACCCCTTGCCTGTTTTACTGAACAGTATCAATGATAATTATCAGCCACCTGCTAGATTGCTGATTATCCACTTGTTATGAGTGTTTGCTTGCTAAATGTTTGTAGCTGTGTCCATTATTTCAGTCCACATATCTGTAGGCATGGATTTAGACACTAGGAGAGGATATTTTGTTTAGCTATTATCCTTTCTTGTTCACCTTAGTGAGATCAGCAGAGTACCATGATTTGCAGCTTAAACTTGGAAGCCAAGACAAGGTTGACTGAACCTTCTAGAAACAATAACCCAGGACCTTTAAGACAGACTGGATTTTCCCTGGTATTACCCCTTTTCTCCCCCTTAACAGACACATTCTTTGTGGAAAAAATAAAAGTGGTATTTACTTACATAATCTAGGTCTTGAAGCAGCAATTACAGCAGCAAAATGAAGGCAGGTTTTTAGTTACTATCTAAACTATAAAAGTACAAAATGTAAGTTCAAAAATGGTGTCTGAGCTGCAGAGCTCAGACATGCACATGTGGTCAGCTTGGAAGCATGATGAAGAAAGAGGCAGCTGCCAAGGAAGGCAGGCAGGATGTAGAATTACAGCTTCCTGCCAAGAAAGATAAAGGAAGTGATCTCACAGAGTTCTCTCTAGCAAATTTTACAGGAAAGCTCTGTGAGCCTCACAAACTGTTGGTCAGCCTGTAATAATGCCCCACAATATGGAAGAATAAGTTCTGCTATATGTGAAATAAGCACAGCCCCCATTCAAAGCCCATTGAATGCCATGCATTTAAAGATGCATAGCTTCAGGATTATCATATACAAGACATTAAAACCTTGCATATTGTTTCAACCAAAAGTCTGTTTGTGGTCATTACTGAGCTACATCCTTAACAAAAGCACAAATAAATTATCCTTATAAACATGTGATCGACTAGTGCATGTTCCTTTAAGAATTATGGAGAGAGGTTATTTCTGGACATGTTCAGTAGAGCTGAAGGCATCATTATGCGGTGTGAGTCTATACTAAGAAATGAGTATGATTTCATTGACTGCAGTAAGGAACTGATGGTTACACAGGAGTGATGTCTATTTACCTCCTTTCTGTAAAGCCCTGAATCTCTAGGAGCAGGTTGGTCTAGAGACTTCATTTAGAAGTCCTATTTGTTGAATAGTTCAAATATTAAGGTTCATTATTGTTCCAC
Organism: Lacerta agilis; assembly: GCF_009819535.1. Classification (NCBI taxonomy): domain Eukaryota; kingdom Metazoa; phylum Chordata; class Lepidosauria; order Squamata; family Lacertidae; genus Lacerta; species Lacerta agilis. The sequence continues at coordinate 25,085,025 of NC_046316.1, read as the reverse complement.
AAAATGTGTATCGTCAGAAGGAAATCTCATGACCTAGTTTTGCAGCTGTGAGGGAGTGTACTGCAGGTGTTGTTAATTGAGCTAGCAAATGTAGTATATAAGGAGTGTTGTGTACTTCTCTCTGTACCCTTGGTGGTTGGGTCACTGGTTGGGTCATGTTTGGTAAACTTAGTATAACTTCTGTTATTTTCTTTTCTATAATTAAAACCAAGCAAAGGACTTATTTTGCATTCTCTTAATTATGTTCAATACGTGTAGTTTCCTCAGCATGTCTTCTGCAGAGCAGTTGCTCCGCTCAATTTCATAACACTATTGTGTCATAGCTGAAGTCCAAGAATGCACTAAGAATTCACTGTACAGCTATTTGCAGCAGAATGGTATACATGTCTACTCAGAAGTAAGTCCCTTTGTGTTTAATTGGGGTTGCTGCCAAGTAAGTGAGTGCAGGGTTGAAAAATCAAATACTTTACTACAATTAAATTATTATTAATAAAATTAAATAAAAATTATTCTATAAAGTTTTAAAATCTTGTTAGGTTTATTAGTTGCTTTTGCCACTAGGGACACTGGAGAGTAGGAACATGTTAGTTTAGTTTTTATTTTTAATAAACCAATAAGAAAAAAATATTGAATCTGTGCTTTTCCTTAATATTTTACCTGTTAAAGGAAAATAGTAAAAAAAAAAAAAAAGAACACAGAACATTCTGCTTTCTGCAGCCCCATTCTCAGTGGCTACAGGCCTAAACTCAGTCCTTTTAGGAAATAATAGCCTGTCACACATTAACCAGAGAATAAGCTCAACTGAACACAACTGGGACTCATGCATATAAAATACACATTGGTTGAAGCCTTGAAGCTATATTAATTTTCAGGGTGGGGTTGGGTCTGAAAGACATGGTCTTCTATAGCACAAAGATACAAGGCATCTCCCCACTTATGTGGGAGTTATGTTCCCAGATACCACACATATACGTGAAATTGTGTATAGCAGAGAACATAATAAAAAAGTCAGTAAACACTTGTATATTTATTGTTGTTTAATCTTGAAGAAGGAAAAGGAAAAAAATTAACTCTGTGTGTGTGTTTGTCTATCTATGAAACCTTGTGGATCTACATGAAAACAAATCTGAATAGAAAGTGATAGCAATACCAGTCATGTCTTTCTGGAAATTAACACATTTTTATTTTTGGTTTTGAAAACACCCTATTTCCATTTGAAATATATTTACCCCTGCATGACTGACAGAACATACACTTATCTCTGGAAAAGAGCACCATGATTTGAGAGAAACAGTGGTTTTTGTAAACAGAATTATTCTGCATCTAATAGGTAACACTAAAGGTAAAGGTAAAGGACCCCTGACAATTAAGTCCAGTCGCAGACGACTCTGGGGTTGTGGCACTCATCTTGCTTTACAGGCTGAGGGAGCCAGTGTTTGTCTGCAGACAGTTTTTCCAGGTCAGTGGCCAGCAAGACTAAGCCGCTTCTGGCGCAATGGAACACCGAAACCAGAGCAGCGCACAGAAATGCCGTTTACCTTCCCACTGGAGCGGTACCCATTTATCTACTTGCACTTTTGGGCATGCTTTCAAACTGCTAGGTTGGTAGGAGCTGGGACCGAGCAACAGGAGCTCACCCCATTACGGGGATTCAAACTGCCAACCTTCTTATTGGCAAGCTCAATAGGCTCAGTGGTTTAGACCACAGAGCCACCCGCGTCCAAGGAACACCAAGGAAGGAATTCATTTTTACAATATTTATGGTGTTTTTGGTGCAACATTTCAGATGCTCCTGAAAAGAACATGAAGCATCACTGTGCAAGAACCAGTGCTTTAAAACTTTGTTGCAATTAGATTTCAAACATACTAGCAGGCACCTCTATAAAATACAGCTTACCCCTGAGCTGTGTCAATTTAAATCACTTAGCAGACTCAGGCCAGCTTGAATTTGATTCTGAAAATGCCACTGGCTTTAGGATCCTAAATCCTATGATTGCTTTTATATATATTTAACTGCAACAAGCACAGCCAAGGTTCTAAGCCCAAATGTGACCTACTTTAATACATTTACAAAAGCAAAAATTCCCCTAATGTTCTATTTGCTTCCACTTCAAAGAAAATGTCAAAAACTAAACAAAGGTACATGCTGTACCGGGTAAGACTAAAATCATTCCTGGTCCATTTTTTTAGGCTTTGCTGTTATGTGGAAAGGGCATACAGTGGTACCTTCAGTTACATACGCTTCAGGTTATATACTCCACTAACCCAGAAATAAAGTTTCAGGTTAAGAACTTTGCTTCAGGGTAAGAACAGAAATTTTGCTCTGGCGGCGCAGCAGCAGTGGGAGGTCCCATTAGCTAAAGTGGTGCTTCGGGTTAAGAACAGTTTCAGGTTAAGAACGGACCTCCAGAACGAATTAAGTACATAACCAGAGGTACCACTATACTATAAAGGTACATGATGCAGCCCGTTTACTAAGTAGGTCTAGTTATGCTCAATATTGAGGATGGGAGACCACATGGGAACACCATCAATGTTGCCTTGAGTTCTTTGGTGTAAACAAGGTGGGATATAAATGTATAGGAGACAGATCTATAGGATATGTTGCGTACCAAGTGAAAACTGAATGCTTAGCAATAACCTCAAATGAGCAAATTGTGTCTCTGGGAAAGAATGATTGGTAAAGGAATTAACTGCTTTTGAATGGGCCACCCTTCTGTGTGTAAATCTTGTTGAACTTCACAGGACATTAGGCTGACATTTGGTAAGAACGACATTTTTTGAAGTGGCATTTTAAGTGACTCCCTCCTTGTGGAATCTGGTGCTATTGTGGATGTCTGCCAAAGCCTTTTTAATTCACCTGACATTTGGATTTGTGGCATGCACAGTTGTGTGTGCATGTGTGTGCGTTTAGGTAGGTACATAGGTTTTTTTAATTGTATTTCAAAAATATCATGCTTCCTAAACGGCTTTGGGAGTGTTTCAGGTTGAAAGGTGAGATTAAAACATGGAATAAATTGGAACGAATTACTGAATAAAGACTAAATATGCATAGAATTAGCTTGTTAACTTTGCATTTCCTGCATAGAGTGCCGGTTGGTTTCTGAATAACAGCTAGCCACAAAATTGGAGCATAGGGAAAGTCTATAAACCAAGCCAGTCTATCCTGTATAAGGAAAGGCGCACAGATAAAATGGAAGCCAACTGTGTGTCTAATTACCCTGGCTCCAGCCTTCCCAGTCCGTTCACTTCTGAATGCAAACATAAGTACCCTTCATCTTCTGATTTGCATATAAGTTGGTAGAATGAATCAGGAAGTGAATTGGAAGAGTCAACAACCCTTAACAAAATCAAGAGCTCTCTCTTTAATCTGGAGATATGTGATCAGTAGCTGGCCCATTAACTTCATAGTCTTCTCCCTTTCAGACAACAGTTCTGAGGTAACAATGAGCATACAGAGCAGGGCAGGATTGTGATGGCAATCTTCAACCCCAAACAGTGTATGTTCAGTACACACATTATATGTAACCTTATACAGGTGTTAAAATTTCACCCAATGAGGGAAGAGAATGGGAAGGAACCCATTGATCTGGCCCTATCTGTTGTATTTCCACCACTGGCTTCATCACTTTTCAAACACTGAGCTCCTCCAGTGCAAAGCCTTCTTGGCTTATGTTAGCTCTTCATATGATTTGAGAACATTGAAAATTCAGGGTTCTAATCATGCAAGGAGCATTCATGAGTACAGCAAGCTTCTTGCTGCAAAAGTTTCCTTCCTAGCACATGGAAGGTAAGAAAGCCAAAAACAGGGATACAGTGAATAGACCAATGGCCTTGTCCCCACTCATTATACAAAGGGGAAAATGATGGAAGGAGGCTTGTGTGTACAGAAAATTTGCACACACCCATTCATATGAGCACATACAGCTTGTGGTTGCATAGTTTGCAGGCATTGTTCAAGGGCAAGGCCTGTCTGTGCAATCCCACTCCACCCCATTGCTTCAGAGTTGTCATCTGTTGGTGGCAGCCTGGCATCTACCACAGTGCCTTGTTTCATTCCTGAGTACTCTGGAGCTCTGCATAACAATTCTGAGAAAACAACTTTTGGATCTTGATTGTGCTAAAGAAATCCTAAGCAGCATAACAGCCAATTTGATTGAGAAACAAAGGGTGAATGTGATTGTTGCTAGCAACATTAGTGCTTCCTGGTACAAATTATTTCATCAGAATGTACAAAAAATTGTATAAACAGCTTTGCATAATGAGAATTCTTGGTTAGCCTCTAATCAAATTGCTGATACTCTAATTAACAGAATACTTTGCCAATGTAATAAATATTCTTTTGGTTTAACATTCATTTGGGCTATAGGTGCCAATACGCAGTTTCAGCTCAGCATTAAAACAGTTATCAAATAAAGTTGTAGTTTTTAAAACAAGCATTTTGTGTGTCATTGTGACAGTTCAGTGTTATCATTGACAGCTCACTGTAACTGTCCACCAGGTGGAACCGATCTCCAAAGCTTATAAAGAAAAAATTCCCCAAAGTTCCTCCAGTTATTACTTCTCTCATAGAAAAAAAAAGTCTACTCCACATATTGCATTTCTCTATACCTTCATAATTTTAGTTTCCTATGAGTAAAACCTCAAATCAGTTCTTAGGAGAAAAGTGTGACATCTGCAGCACAGATGGCAGCCATTCACTGTGGCTGCTTAAATTGTGCTTTTCATCTGACCTGGCACAGTAAGGCTGTGACACCAGCTTCACTGAAGTAGGAAAGCAACATCCTACTTCTCAGCAGTGAGAATCATCCTTTCCTTTTTTCATGTTTCTGGAAAATTCAAAACACCAGCTACTCATATTTAGGCTTTCTGTCTTGCAGCTTGATGTAAGACAATGGAAAGGAAGTTTGTTAAGTTAAGCAATATGCTTATCTGTTCTCTTACATTCTGGAAAAGTATTTATTGCATATATATAGTGTTTCTTTTAAATATAAGGTAGCTTTCAGGACCCTTGGGGGAGGATTTCATTTGGTCCACTTTCCACAGTGAACCACTCTGATCCAACACACTGAATTTGCTTGTAGATCAGAACACAACTCCTAGTCATATCAGGCACTTCTCCAGATTTCACAGTGCATTTTGGTGCACCCAAAAAGGGTAAAAGATGTGCAAAAGATGCATAAAATGTATTTACTGGTGAGTGCATTGGAAAGAATTGGAAAGTGCATAATTTATGTGAAAATATGTGCACAATGGAACGAGGTAGAATATTACACAACAGAACAGACTGCAATGAATGGAACAGGAGAGAAGAGGTCACCATGGTGGGCAGGATTCTGAAATGTAAGAATACAGCAGATCCAAATGGAAAAGCTGCAGAACCAGCCATCCAATTGGCTTCAGTTTTATTCAAGTCCCTATTTCAAGATTCAAGGTGATATTAAGGTTGCCACACCTACCAGCTGAAAAAACCCACACTGTCCATCACTTACCCGGTATATCTGGATTATGCATTGTTTTTCATCTGGGAGTGGTTCTGAGACACAACTAGGATACCTGGGTAAATAGCCCTTCATAGCATGTGGAACAGAAATTGCAGGGGGGGGGGATTAAAAGCTAGGACTTGGATTTGAAAATATTATCTGTCAAAGCTATTCAGTAGGATAAAAACAAAGAAAAGAAAGCAAATGTCAGTGTTTGTGATGTGCTTGTACAAAATGTGGAAAATAAAGAGCCACACTAGGTATGTGACATAAACTTCATCAGACCTCAGAATATGTGATGCTTCTGCTACCATTCTGTGCTTAAGAGTTACTAAAAAATATATTAACCGATAATTGCCCAGCTAGACATTTGCTAAAGGCAAAATAGATGGAACTTATACATAATCTGTTGTCATGGATTCTTTTTTTCTACTTCCTTCCATCTTATCTTATTATTTTATTACTACATATATGACACCAACTGTGCACAAACTGCACATACCACATCACAGAGAACTTACAGTATTTTGTTTTAATTTATCTTATTTTTAGGTGGTTGAATGCCCCCCTAAAGCTTCTTGCTCATTGATAGCTAGTATGTGAGAGAGGATTTAGTCTTTTTGTCCCTGATGTCCTAATTTTCTGCCTGCAAGGAGTGAGTAGGCTCATTCATAGTATTACTTCAATAGACAGCAAATGAATCACTTAAGCTGTGTCTTAAAGCCAAATTAAGTACGACAAGGGTATTAATTTAACAGGATACGTATATCACAATAATTTGCATATTTACTCAGAACTAAAACTCACTGTGTCAAATGGAACATGCTTCTTAGTATGTATCGGAATGCAGCCTGAGAAAGCTAAAGTCCACTTTTAAACAGTTTCTATGTTATGTAGTGTCTGGGGGGAAACAAAATTTATGCAGGAAAGATTTTCAATTAACTAATCTGTTCTGCTGTCTTACAACCTCCCTTATAAACCCATTCCAGCTACATACTTTTCGATGTACCTGTTCCCATCTCATCTATGCCCTTGTGATTCTGCAGCATCTCCAAACAATTCAAGAGGGTTATTTGGATTTTATACCAGAGCAAATTGTGATCCTGTATTGTAAAATATGGTCTTAATTAGTGTTCTTCCATCTCATGTACTATTTGCTTGCAATTCATTCTTTGGAGTCCACAGTATAAACAAAATTGAGCTGCATTTCTTCCATCTTATATGGCTTAATTCAGTTCAAGAGGACTGGAGCCAGCCCAGCATTTCAGGTTCTGCTTGTTAGTTAGTTCTTCAGCAGGTCTCAGCCACAGAATGATGAGTTTTTAATGAGCTTTTCTGAAAGACTGAGGTTTCAGTGAGGTGCATTCTATTTGTTTCACCTCTGTTCAACTCCTACCACTGTTCAGTGCCTCATACAAATGCACAGTGTCACAGACACAATTTTCACACTTTCTACCATTGCTTTCAAGGGACGCAGGTGGCGCTGTGGTCTAAACCACAGAACCCAGGGCTTGCCGATCAGAAGGTCAGCGGTTCAAATCCCCGCGATGGGGTGAGCTCCCGTTGTTCAGTCCCAGCTCCTGCCAACCTAGCAGTTCGAAAACACGTCAAAGTGCAAGTAGATAAATAGGTACCGCTCTGGTGGGAAGGTAAACGGCGTTTCCATGCGCTGCTCTGGTTCGCCAGAAGTGGTTTAGTCATGCTGCCCACATGACCCAGAAGCTGTACGCCGGCTCCCTCGGCCAGTAAAGTGAGATGAGCGCTGCAACCCCAGAGTCGTCCGTGACTGGACCTAATGGTCAGGGGTACCTTTACCTTTTTACCATTGCTTTCAAGTACAGTTGAAATCCAGAGACAAGCTATAGTCACAAAAAACCCCAAAACAAAATCAGACGTAAGGATTTAACAGAAGACAAACTCAGCACCATGGAGGAAAAAAGAGGAAATAATAGCCACCAAAAGGTGTAGCAGAGGCATATCCTTTCTATTTTATTCATAGGAATGGTTGTAGCTCAGGTAGAGCATCTGCTTTCTATGAAGAAATTTCCATGTTCAATCCCCAGTATCTCCAAAGAAGGCTTGGAAAGCTGCTGCCAGTCAGTGTAGATAATATTAAACTAAATGGACCAACGTATAAGAAGAGGTACACCAAGGCCTAAAAATGTTTCACTATGGTGGCTGGTTTTTGTGCTATTTACCCTATAAAGGATGAGAATGATGCTCGATGCACTTCCTGTGTGTCTTGCAGGCAGAAAGCACACTGATTTAGAGTCAACCACATAGCAAGAAAACAGCCAACTTAAAATGCTCTCCTGCAAGGTTCGTTGGGCTTGTAATTGGCTCTGGAGACTGCAGCTATATCAGGATACCATTTTCGCTAAGCTGAATGCTGAATCCAGAGCTGATGTTGTAATATCATGATTCACAAGAGTGGGCTTTGATTTCCCCACCTCCACTATTTGCTACTCTGCCAAAGAAAGTGAAGTTAAGACACCAACTTGCCATCACTGGGAAGTGAGGGCTTCTAGTCATTCCATGATAAAACATCTTGAATATTCCAATTATAGCTAACTTCAGAGCAATCATGACAACGCTTGGATCTATCCTATCATGCAGAATTGGATCAAACACACACAAACCTCACAGCTCTTTCTACCTTCCCTTGTTATATCATAGCAGAAAATCTGTCTACATCTCCTTGATTTGATTGCCTAGTTTTATTTCACAGCACGCTTGAAATCTTTGATGTAAAGAAGTATATAAGCATATAAAAGAGGTAGGTGCATCATTGCTTCTTTTTTCATTTATTAAGGCTGAAAAATCATTGGGCCATTCTTACAGAGAGTAACAAAAAGCCATTCAGCTTTTATTGTCGTTTCATAAAATATAAATGAGATGAAGCAGCACAAAGAAATATTAAGTTACAATTTGCTTTGCATTCAGTGAATCCCATGCTTCAAGGTTAAGGTAAGGAGCTGAGATTTATGTCAAAACTAGATTTTCATCAGACTATTTTACTGTGAGTAGTTTGTGTCTTGCAGCCTTTGGCTCTGATCCAATGGGCATCTCTGTGTGTGGAGAATTGGTGGGAGGAGCCATCCTCTCTGACTGTCTTAATAAAGGTAAAGGTAAAGGGACCCCTGACCATTAGGTCCAGTCGCAGACGACTCTGGGGTTGAGGCGCTCATCTCGCTTTACTGGCTGAGGGAGCCGGCGTACAGCTTCCAGGTCATGTGGCCAGCATGACTAAGCCGCTTCTGGCAAACCAGAGCAGCACATGGAAACCAGAGCAGCACACGGAAGACTGTCTTAATAGTGAAGCTTTTGTGGTTGTGGCACCCGCTTCTCTCTAATCTCCCATATTTTTAATATGCATCATAAAATACGAAGGACCAATTTACCCCCAAAAGAAGCATGTAGCAAAAGTTTTCATCAAGGGCCTTGTGAAACAAGGAAACACAAACATACTTCCTATAGAGGGGTGGAGTTTCCTGGAAAAGGAAAGCCGCAGCTGAGGCGTTAAAACATCCTGCTAGGGTCCGCAAACAGTATTAAATACCCTGTGTGTATTTTCCTTAATGGGTGGCATGGTTGGGTTTTAAACACTAGCATGAGCACCTGGAATTGGGTCTGAAAACAAACTGGGAACCAGAGCAGCTGCTTTAAAACAGGGGTTAAATGAGATCTAAATTAAATCGCCGTCACTAATCTGGTTGTATTTTGGCCCAACTGAAGTTTCCAAGTCATTTTCAAGGCAAGCAGCTTGCAATAATCTAATCTGAATGTTACAGGAGCATCCAGTACAGTGGTCAAATCATCACTGTCCAAAGTGGGCTGTAGCTGGTGAAAAAGCCAGAACTAAAAAAAGCCACTGCTAGCTATTGAGGTCACATGAACTTCCAGCAACAATTTTGAATTCAGGAACGCCCCAAGCTGTGAACCTGCTTCCCAGGAGAGTTCAACCCCATCCAGGGCAGGTCACCTCCACATCTCCTGGACATGAGAACTCAGGACACCTAACACCTCTGTCTTCAGTTTATTGGTCCAAACAGTGGCCCAATACTGCCTCCAAACACTGTGAGAGAACATGGGATAACTCCCATGGTTTTGAACAGTTGCCTCCCATTACTACTTTCTGGAGGTAGGAGCAGTAGGTCAACAGTACTGAAAGCTGCCAAAAGATCAAGAGAATGAACAGCATTGACTTCCCCATCTCTCATCTGATAAATGTCATCAGAAAGTGTGACCAATGCAGTTTCAGTGCCAGGACCAAGCTTGAAGCCATAATGGAATAGATCCGAATACCATATTGGTCCAAATATAAGCTGCACCCGAATATAAGCCGCACATTTAAAAGACATGGGGGAGGGGGAGAAAAAGACAATATCTGAATATAAGCAGGTCACTTCCTCGCTTTCTCCCTTCCTGGCCTTGGGGAAGAGGACGGGGGACTACATGCGGGGCAAACACGGCTTTGCCGCGCTCCTGGCGCTGTTTGCCCCGCACTCCTAGCTACATACTGGATACTTTTTGTAAGGTCGTGAATATAAGCCACAATTTAACTTTCCACGGTTGGAATTTTTTGGGGGAAAAGTGTGGCTTATATTTGGGCCAATATGGTAGTCAGCTTCCTCCATTTATGCCTGAAGTTAAACGGCTACTTCCTTCTCAAGCACATTGACCAGAAAGGGGATGTTTGCCACTGGCCAAAAGTTGTAAACTCTTCTGAGTTCCGGTAAGTCTTCACAAGAGTAGATCACATTGTTTTTCCATACATGTTCATGGGGAACTCCCTTTGCATTGCCAACTTAATTTTTTTTAATGCAAACCGCCTCTTCTAATTTGCTCCTTTGGGGACAGAGCTACATGTGACCTGATAGATCAGAGATAAGGCTCTCCCTTGGGTATTTCTTCTTTATTCAAAGCCGATTATGATAGCAAGCTGATCAGGGAAAAAGTGCTGGAGAAATCAGTTCCTCCTCTACCATCCCCCCACACTCACTTCAGCTAAGTACTGTAAATATAATTTCTTCCCCCCCTCTTTAGCTCTGACTTGCTTGTTTTCAATTGTACACACACTCATACAGTGAGGGGGGGGGAGTATTTGATCCCCTGCTAAATTTGCCCATTTGCCCCCTGATGAAGAAATAACCAGTACATAATTTTAATGATAGGTTTATTGTAGCTGTGAGAGACAGAATTTTGCAAAGAGATCAAATACTTATTTCACTCATTATAATGCACATCAATCTCTGACTTTTGTCTTCTGGGTTTCTGGGGTTTTTCCTGTTGTTATTCTGTCTTTCACAGCTACAATAAACCTACCATGAAAATTATGGACTGGTCATTTCTTCGTCGGGGGCAAATGGGCAAATTTAGCAGGGGATCAAATACTTTCCCCCCTTCACTGTACCAACTGGCCAGAGCTCTGGTCTTCTGCTTGCCTTTACTGTGAGTTTACCCAAATTACAGAAAGGCCCCCATAGACTTACATTCTTAAATAAGTTTCTGTTCAGTAAATATTATAAGATCCCTGGATGGCTCTCATTAGAAAACCAGCTAGATGGAAAGCTAAAAATAAGATGGTACATTTTTCATTTCATAATTTGTTCTGCTTATTATATATATATTTAATAGTCAAGCCATAGATTATGCTGACAAAGTACTGCACAGATAACTTATGAAAAATAAACCAAACTAAAACATCATTAAAACTCCTGAATGTTAAAATGTGAGATTTTCTCTTGGTTATTTTGTTAATGCATCTCATGGGGATGAAAGAAACAGGATAAAAGCTAATGAGCAATATAGCAAATATGGATTCAGTGCACACCAGACTGAGTCCGTTAGAAAACCTAATTTAGAAAGTAGCAATAGAATCTACCAAACCCAGACTTTCTTCCATAGCCACAACCTTGGATTCAAACAGAAATCAGGCACTGTTCTCAAACATTACTCTTACTCTCTCTTGCTGCTTTATTTCTAGGTCACATCACTGCCCCCTTCAACTCCAAATTCTGGCCTTTTATGTTGAGGGAAGGGCACCACTCATTTGACATCTCACACTGAGCCCCTTAAGCCCCCTTAATGGTTTACCACCCAGGCTATCACCTCACCAGGAGGCTAGCCTGGCTATTCCTGGCTATTCCTAGAATTAGAGGCCTTGATTAAATTCTAACACTTGCTGGACCCAGGGATTAGAGGTTTCTGGCACCCAGTTTAACACCCCAAACTCTTAACAATATAAATTCATTTTTATATAGTTATTAGATACAATTGTCCAATTTCCTTGAAGCCACAAAAAGGAGAAATCAGGGATGTGAAGCTATATTGTACAAGGAATTAGCTCCATTTTGACAGTGATCTCAGCATTTGACTGTAAACTTGAGTTCATATCCTGCATGTGAATATTTGCAAAATAAAATAAAATAAATGGCTATACTGCCAATGTTAGATCACATTAATACTGTACATCAAATTAGGTGGATCATTTGCTGAAGCAAAGCCGGCACTTAAATGCCAATACTGTAAATGCTTCTTTTCACATGGCTGACAACTTTGCTTTTCCAGGATTCTTGCCTACACAGGGAAGAGCTCTGTATGTATACAACTGTGTGCTCTTTATCTGTTTGCACACCACCAGCAGAACTCATGAAAGTTGGGAGTTAGGACAGTCCACACAATCCTATCCCTCCTCCATTGTAACATGTGAATAGAGTTTGTATGTCCCTGTGGCAGGGGGCTGTGATTTCCAGATTTTAATATACATTAAAATCAAATCAAGCATGCCATTAAAATACATTGAGCACTAACTCAATGGACTGCGGTTGACAGTCTCAGCCTCTGCCAGATAGCAATCATATTGGAGGACCAAGATGTATTTCTCTCTAGTCCTCCCACTCATTGTCGGAATTAAGTTGTTATAAGGAAGAACAAAGTAGAACAATTCTTTTCTATTGAGCTGGCATTGATGATGGTTTCGATTCTCAAGCCAATTTTCCCCTTGAATGGATTTTTTCCTTCTATTGCAATCATCTGGCCCAAAACTAGTTAAGGCAGAACATACCAACTGCAGGAATCTGGGTGTCAAGGGTGTTTGCTGATTGGGATCCATAATTATGGAGGAAATGACTGTGTCATCATGATCTCACTTCATCAGCACCAATGATTGTCAGAATACTGGTATTTCAGTTATCAGTGTGTGGAAGAACCGGAGACCCCATGATCATTCCAACTCTATGATTCTATGATTTTGATCAGGCCTTTAGACAATGTTTCCACATTGTATTTACAGCTAGGGGGTGTCCAACACTACTTTATTTATTCATTATTGTGATGCCTATTGGAGCTGCTAAGGCCCCAAAAGTGTACAAGTTAACTTGGTCACTTATTCTTCTTCTTCTTCTTTAAAGGTAATAGAGTCTCCCCAGAAAATGTGGAACTAATGCCACTTTTGAAGCTTACTTGGACTAATAAAGATGCTGCCCTAATGTGGATTGGGGGGAAAGTGAATGTATTTTAGTTCCCTGCAATTTGGCATGCTTAATCCACTGTGGAAGGCTCCTTTGTTTGCAATTTTCATCTGCTTCTGCTACTAGGGGAAAAAATCTTTCTTATTTTCCAATTCCCTATGAGAGTGTATGGGGAACACAAAACTTTGTTTTATATGGAGCAGCTCAGAACCCAAATGAAAGCAGACAGAACAACTCAGAAATACCATAGATTGGATTTTTTTTAAAAAAAAGCACAGGTAAAGGAACAAAGCAAAATTTGGGATCTATACACATCCCTGCTAGAGATCATCTCTGTATGATACAAAGGAGCAGAAATAACAAGAGTGACTGATCATATGCAGAAGATGTGGGAGAGGGGTAAGGTTATAGCCATGAGCCTGCAGCTTGAAGGTTTTTAGCTGCCCTTGTCAATGTTATGTTTAGCGGGAGAAACATGAAAGGTTCTCCCTCTCATTACTTCTATTACCTTTCAAAGATTTTTCTTTTTTGCTTACGAGGCATACACATTGTGCACGTGATGAACTTTTAACACCTCTTGATCATTAGTCTGTCTTTTTAAGTCTCCCTCAGTGCCGCCGTTATTAAGTATTGCCATAGGAAGTGGGGAGTTAGTAGGTGCAGTTATTACCAACAGTCATTATCTGTCATGAAGTTGTACAAATTAGGGTAAGTTGACTGCATGACTGAAAAGTGAAATTGCTTATGCTAGTGAATTCTACTTTTTAAATATTAAGAGCTTATTTAAATTAAGCCATCTGAGATAGGGAGAAAAAGAGAGAGAGGGACTATGTCTAAAAGCAATTGCAACTGAAATAGGGTATCAGAAGTGGGAATGGATTTGGCTGGTATCTGGGTAGGTCTGATGGGATCCATACCACAAGCAGATTGCAGGAAGCACTGAAGAAAGGAAAGAGAGCACCTGTATTGTTGGCCAATTAGTTGCCTCTACCACAGGTGTGGGAAGGAAATTTGACCCTCTTATAGTTGCTGAACTACAACTCCCATCATCCCAGGTGAGTGGCCATGCTTGTAAGACCTGATGACACATTGTATGCCTCCTTACGGCAGCCAAGCTGGTTCCAAATGTATTGCTCTGTTTTCCTTTGGACCACATCAGTGAGACCAAGAAGGGAACCTTGTCATCTGGGCAGCCCAGGACCTTCATACAGACTGCCCAGGCTTGTACCCCAGGGAGGACATTTCGGTGTTGCTAACACAGTTGTTTGACTGCCCCCCCCCCCCCGAGGCACACTCCATTGCTTCTCGAGACAGGTGGATGCTAACAACAATCGTTCAATCCTGTGTGTGTCTGAAAGTAAGTTCCATTGTATTCATTGGGACTTATTTACAGGTATTTAGGATTGCAGTCTAAATGAGTGTTTTATCTGTGATCATTGTTGCAGGTGCTGGGTATACAAAAGCAACTGCAATGGTATTCACAGACAGCTCATTTTGGCAGTTCAGTCTTCAATTTATTTAAGCACGGGCCTTTAAATCTTGCTAAAACCCTGCCCCCCAATCAAAATCTGAAATGTCCCTGACTCAAAATCAGTTTCAAAAGAGAGGTAAATTGCATTTATCAAACTGGCACAACGGGATGGTATCTGAAGGGAGAGTTCTGTGGCACTGCACTGTACATACTGGTAGTAGAAAGAACAAGGAAAGGAAGGTGAGACAGGCCAAGGCAAGGGCCCCTTTGTTTGGGCTCACAGATCACCAGCAGAATGCCGAGGCCTAGGGTAGACCTCAAGGTTCCTGTTGTGCTCTCAGGCAAGATGGCTGTACTGGAAAGTGATGTTTAGAAATCCTACATCAGAAATCTTGATACGATACAGTTCCAGTCTGGGTTTTAGTTATTGTTTTACTTCTACATAAACTGTTCTTGGTGAGATTGCTATGCAAGTGGCCCTTTAGCTAAGGTGAGTTGCAAGAAAGAAAAAATGGGCTTACACCATTATAAGCCTCAAACTTATATTGATTAAAATAAGGGCATCTGTTTAGCTAAGAACTAGCAACTTGACACACATGAGGTAGCTGATGAGGTCTACAAATATGCCAAATTTCAATCTGATCTGATATAAACTGCTGCAGTTACAATGAAAGTTGACGTTTTTAGTACAATTTGTAAATACATATCTTTCTTTCCAATTTTGGTGAAATCTATTGATGTAATTTATTCAGGCTTGTAGAGGAAGGGATATTTTCACCGGTTTGGAGAAGTTCTGAGTAGCAGTTCAAAGTTATTCAGTCTTTCTTGCCCCATCAAAGCATATGACAGCACCTACTGGCAGAACAATGTGGTGCATGTGCAGTTTGATCTTGAAGTGTTAATTCTGCTAGTGAGCCAGTGTTTGCAAAGGGAGTCACCGCTGTGTAAAAGAACTATTCCTTTTTGTATAGAATATGGCAGTATGGTGCAGTGGCTAGACCAGGCTTCACCTAACTATGGGGGACTGTGTTGTAGGCAACACACACAAATTGACATAAACTGCACATGTGCACGCACGCACGCACGCACACACACACACACTTACCAGAGTCTAGTATTTAAATACATTTTCATTTCAAAAGCCAGGGGAACCCAGTGTTCAAAGACTAGAGTTAAGTAGCCTGTAACATTTTTGATCCAAAAAGTGTTGCCTGCTAAGGAGATATTTCAATCTAAATTATTACGGGAACTTTACAAGTTTAGCTTTCGATAATTTGTAGTTCTGAAAATTTATGTGCTTTAAGTAACACTTGGATTGTCTTTTGTGACCTATGTTGTTGTAGCCTTGGTTACAAACTATAAAAATCTGATTTCTAATTAGAAATACTGCTGAAAGATAAGGAATTAGAACTAGTGCGTTGCAGCATAGATTCATGACTTACACAAACAATGTAGCAGACTTTATGTGCAGTCCAGAAATATTGCTGGACAAGACAGTGCATTAACTGGAAAATATAGCCAAGCCTCACATTCAATACTTAAAAATCAGAACTTATGCTGAATGTACCAAACAAAAGGGCTTTTGAGTTGAAAATGGTTTTGTATCATCCCTTTGAAAAAAAATTATATTTCTCTTCAAATATCAGGGAAATACAGTATCAGCTTCATTAGGGGAGCTGTATAAAAATAATTATCTTCCATTTGTACATCAAACAGAAGCAGATATAAATCAATGGCAAAAGGTGGGAATTTACTAGCTGGGTAGCTATGATGGACAATGCTACCAACATTTCTGTTTCTCTTCAGAAGTTTGCCCAGTGTACTTTACCTATGCAATTCTACACATATGGCAAAATATGATACAGAAATTTATGTCCAGTGGTAAATATATAAGAATATATTTTTGTTAAACTTATTTATATTTGTTTATTAATATGGAAATATTGTTCTACGTTTTTTATACTACCATCATTGAAAAGAAACTATAGGGCTGCAATCACATACCCATTACCAATCATATACCCATTACCCATTAAATTTAACAAGTTAGACCTGTATATTGGTAGGTTTTCCTGTAGGAAAAACATTGCATCCCTGACTGCACATTGCCAAAAAGAAGAAAAGACAAGGTGAGTTAAATTTCAGGCCATTCATACAATCAGCGGATTCAGCTGACAAAGTTTGACTGGCAATTGTTATGTTTGAGTGTTCTTCTGTCAAAAGAAATGAAAGTCTTTCCCTGCTTAGCAGAACCCTTCACTCCTTGCATGCTAGTTTTCAATGTGCAAAGATCATTTTCAGGGTAGGAACATTTAAGCATGTGAATTCCTCCCGCCACCCCACCCCATAACTTCCAATTTGAAATGGTGCAGGGCAGGAAAAGCATTATCACGTGATGCTATGGATAATAGAATCTGGTCTTTAATCAAATTTGTCTGTATGTGATGCTTCAATAATTGTATGACTTATTAATGGTCTTTTTTAAAATGAGAAAAAGCCACTTTTTCTCCTAAATAACTACTGTAATATCCCTGTGCTTATTTAGGGATAATTTGTGAAATGTTGGCCTTTTTCTGCCACTGATCACCAAACATTTCCTCAGCTTTTATCCCAGTGGCATACATTACACTTTTTAAGTACAGTGATACCCCGGGTTACGCACCCCCTGTGTTGCGGACTTTCGAGTTGTGAACGCCCGCAACCCGGAAGTGTTTCCGGAGCATGTGCGACCCCCAGATGTGCAGAAGCGTTCTGCACACTTCGTGCATGCGCAGAAATGCTCAAATCACGCTTCTTCTGTGGGTTTTTTCCTGTGCGTTCGTGATACACACGCACGCGTTACATACCGCGACCCGGAATGGATCGCGTACGTAACCCGGGTTACCACTGTACATTTCAGTACAATTACCCTACTGGCTACAGTGCCTGTCCTTATTCACAACATTTCTCAATTGTGCTGTCTTGGCATTACAGCAGTTCCCTAAGGTTTCAATGAAGAGTAATTGATACCTAAGAAATTACTTCAAAAGCAAGATTCCATTACGGCAGCTATAGGCAAATATGGAGTCTAAAACCACCCATATATTTTTCTTAAAAAATCCAAACTCAAAACCCCAATTCATGTTGCAGTAATATTTTAGAGAGATGTCTATGAGCTGTCTAGCCAAATGTAAGGTAATTTCACACTCTGAGTGTATTCAAGTGCTTTTTAAATATGCACATTTTTAGTGTTTAAAAATGTATGCAACACAGACTACTTTTGTGATCATACTGTGTTCTTTGAATAAATATCAAGACTTTCTAGTGAATTCAGTTTGTACGATATATTGTACAGTATTTCTAGGGATGTACAGAACCCCTCAGAGAAATGTTGCTAGTCATACCCAAATTCTTTCTGCCTCCTTCAGAATGGTCAAGTCTTCTCTTTCTCTCCCCGATGGCCCCACCATGGTAGGAACCTCATCACTCTGATTGAAGGAAATTTGCTGGCAAATCCAGGCTCTTCAAATTGGTACCTGAACAGACAGCTCCTTCACCAGCCCAGATCTTCCAGAAGGACATCCAACACTGTTGAGAAGCTCATGATCACCAAAGCAAAAGCTGACTAATAGCCTTCATTACGAGTTTTTGTGGGTCCCAAATAAAAATGTGTGGAATATCTTTGAGGAATGTCATTAATGTCATTTTTCTTCTTTCACAATTCCTCAGATATTACTCCTGAGCAGGAACCACTAGATTCACCTTGAACTGTTGGTTTAGGCAATGTTCAATAGCAGCACTAAATATTTCTACACAGGTTCTCATTATTTTGTTTAATACTTCATATATGCTTGGCACACATGTCCCGTAGGATTGGGTTTTCATGTTGGTAAAGATTGACGCGTTCCTTGTTGGATTTTGGATCACTTATCAAGCTTAACTTAATCTACATAATACAGTATGATTTAAAAAAAAAAAAAACTTTCCTCTTGTGAACAGGACTGGCTTAGAACTGGATGTTATTTCCTCCTGCCATTGCTACACCATTTGTAACTGTGAAAGTGTTGCGTGGAGAATACTGACAACTTTCGAATGTTGGGTGAACGCGGCAGCACTTTCAGGAAGGTGGTATACTTACTTTCAACAAGTGGTCAAGCACTGTTGTTTTTTTCCCTTCCTTCTTAACAATAGCAAAAGCTACAATGCTGTCTCAAACAGAGGCTTGGCTGTGCTCAACAGTCAAGCTGCCATTCCCTTGAAAGTGTCTGAATACAACTGGGAAGGATGCTACATGATGCAGTTTCAGGTCAGGGAAGTTACTGAGGGGTGTGCGTGTGGGTGTGAGGCTACCTCTCCTTGCCTGAAGTACAAATAGTTATTGGAGCTTAAGTTGTTCCTCCATTCATATAAAGGGGCTAATTTCCACCAACTCCTCCATCTGCAGCGAAGAGTCCCCAACCACCAGGAGCAGACCTTCAAGAGGCACAGAGGCCTGAAGTAGGAGGTAGGAACATGAATGCTCTTCCATTCACAGAATGAGGTATAGGCTCCAGACCAGGTATAAGCTAAAGTTATTCGGGGGGGGGGGGATCACAGTGAAATTTTGTTGCTTCATTTGGAAGACTCAACCAACACTTGCAAAAATTAACAGAACATTAACATTAAAAAATGCAAATCATATATAAGTGCTCCGAACAGAAGTGCTTCTGATTTTAGCTAAATTGTTACTGCTATGCTATTTTATTACAAAAACTCAATTTAGGTGAAGACCACAGAATTATAGGTAATTGTTAAGTGGAATGGTACGATCTAATCTTCCGACAACAAATGAGCAATAACCATTTCAGTTTCATTGCCATTTATATGATGTGTATCTAATAAAATAGCTTAGCTTTTATTCTTGTGTCTACTATCTCCATATTACAAAAGGGAAAAGAGAACCACCCTGAAGCACAATATTTGGGATTACATGAAGGGCAGCAAGATACACAATGGCAAAATGGGCCCATGTGCAGAGAAATTAGCCACTGATTCGAAAGTCTGGGAATGCCCAAGAGTGCCTGCCATATACCTGCCATGCTGATCAATGGAGCACATAAGGATCTATGGGGATGTGGCAGGCACTTATGGGTCTTCCATTCCCAATACTGCACAAACTTGGCCCACATGTCAATCAAGGAGGTGAGGAACAGTATTCCACTGATCCCTGTGCTGGTTTATCCATTCATAGGTGGTTTCACACAGATCACACAGTCTCATTTATATAATTTAATAAAAGTTCAAATAATAAAATAATAAAAGTTCAAATGACTTAGCATATTGGAGAGGTTTGTCAATTTAATGACAAAACACACCCACATCTTTTAAAATGGTTCTTCAGTTAACTTTAAAGGATCCAGATATGCTTGAGAGACCCTTGCTGGCACGTACAAGGAATTCTGGAAACTAGTTTTGTGCATAGGATTTTTTGTAGGCGCAAAGGGGCATAGCCTCTGCATTGTGTGCAGAGGTCCCAGGTTCAATCTGCATCTCCAGGTAGACCTGGGAGAGACTCCTGTTTGAAATCTGGAAAGCTGCCACCAATCAGAATACATAATACTGAGCTAGATGGGCCTGGAAGAGTTGAATGAGGAAGTTGAAAGAGGGACACTCCCATTTTCTCTCTCAGCTCTATGTGCTTTTCAAGGCTCAGACTAATTCCACTTGGTCCAACTTTAGAAAAACAGTGTGTGTGCGGGGGGGGGGACGGACTTATCCAGGAGACAAAGTCCAAACGTCACATGTTAGTGGAACCTGGCCTAAAGCAAACTGATGTCATCCTGATATTTTGGACTAACTTTCTCCCCAGCTCCATGCAACATGACCAATTGCTGTGAATGATAGGAAGTGTAGTCCAAAACATCTGGAAGGTAACAAGTTGGGAAAGGCTGGTCTAAGGGCACATAATACAGCTATTATGCTGAAGCCGAGCAGGTCTGGGTCTGGTCAGTGCCTGGACGGGAGTCTTGGAATCTCATATATACCACCTTGAATTCCATGATGGAAGAAAGGCAAGTTGTCAAAAGTGGTGAATAGGTAAATAAAATACGCACCACAATATTTTCCTGTTATATATTCCCACTGTAATTATTTGTGAGCTCTCAATCTTGCCATACAAATTCTGAACAAGGGGATGTGAACTCATCCTAACTGCTCCCCAAAAAAATAAAAAACAAAAAAACTCAACTGTTTCTACTCTTACACTGTGATTTCCTTAAAATGACAAAAGTATGCTAAAGGTGGGAAAAACTACTATTCTAGTCATTGGTGTTCTCATGCCTTTATTAAAAGGGCTGTATCTCAATGGTACAGCATCTCCTTTATACGCAGAAGGCCCCAATTTCAATCCATGCCATCTCCAGGTCTACTCCCCGTTAGTGTGGAAAACACTAAGCTAGATGGTCTGACTTAGTACACAGTACTAACTTCTGTATTTTAGATATGGCCAGGCCAATGCATTCTTTATAAACAGGTCTGAAATCATGTATTCAATAAAGCCACCATTTCTGGAAGAAGATGGTAACTCAGTTGTGACAGCTAGGCAATTGTCAAGATGCAACACCAACCCAATAAAAGGCAATACCGAAATACTGTGATTAAAAAAATAAAACTGCTTGGTTAAAAAACTCACTTAAAATATATTAATTTTCTGGGTTTATTAAGCATATTGATAATACTTAATATAAACGAGTCTAAAGATACATAGTCTATTAATCAAATTAACTACTAATACACCCTTCGTAATGTGACATTAATAATGATACAGTAATATCTTCCTAATCATAGGCATAGCTTTGTACTGTTAATTAACCACCTTAGGCAAAGTCAAAAGTTATTAGTGCACTATTTCCTTGCTCACCTATTAAATCCAGGTTGCCTACAGAGCACAGCTTGAGATCAGCCTCACACAAAACTTTGACAAGAAAATCTATTTCTAAATATATTAAATATGTAACCCCCATTTTGGCTTCTGGCAGCACAATTGTGCTGCCACCACCTTCTGAAATTAAGTTATGCTAATTCATTCACCTATCTCAACAACAGGAATATACATTTATGGAAGAAAAGTTTCTGACAGAAGAAAGCTCTTAGTGATGACTTTTATATAATGGTGAGCCAAATGTTTTCCCAGTTCAATTTTTGCCTCAAAATTGTTATTTCAAGGAGGGCCCCCCCATTAATCCTTTAGTTTTCATTGCCTTCTGTAACTATTCATCAGTGGTCCACCCACACCCACATACCATTGCTGCTGATTTGGTTATCTCATTCATGAAAGTGGAGGGGGAAGGCGTGTATGAATGGAAATGAAAGGAAGCAAGTTTTGCTATTTTCTCCTTCCTCTTCTGGAGCAAATCAAGGGAACACATAGAGAAAGAGGAATTGGGACCTGCAAGCACACTGCCCCATGAAACTGTTCATGAAGACCTGGAACCAAACCAACCCTCACTTTTTTATACTTCCTCAAGTGATCACAGCAAGTCAGGGAGTCAAAGGTCATATGCTGAATTTGATGGTGCTACATGGATTTGGCTATGTTACTGTCGTGAAATGAAAAGGCAAACCATGCAATTTAGACTGCAGGCAGTACTTCTGACAGTCGCTGCAAGAAGGATCCTAGCCAACAGTTTTCAGTGAATTGTTGTGCATCCCTTTCGAAGAAGCTCTGAAAAACAACAGCACCCTTTTGATGCTAAGGAAGATTTTCATGAAATCTTCATGAACTGGACCCTACAGCTTGGATCAGTTCTAATGTTACACATCCATTTTCTCTTATACCGGTATTTCAATAGCACATGGAGCTAGCCAAGATTGCTTCAACTCAGTAGCCAACTGTTAACTCTGTCCACCAATGATGTCTTTGTCACCTTGTGTTGCTAGTTCCCTAACAGCAGGCCACATCTCGCCCAAGTTCCTCTGCCTGCCATTCTTCCCAGCCTCAAGTTTTTCTGTTCCTCCCTAGGCTTAGAGTACTTCTCTCCCTTCTCTACTCATCCCGCATCATCTCTCTGCTTCTAAACCCACTCTTTTTTGCTCCCTTGCTTCAGCATTTCTGAATCCTATCCTATACCACTTTCTTCAGCTCCCCTGCCTCTTGGGTCCAGATTATCCATTTATCTTTCTAGCTCAGCCTTTCTGCCTCTGAAGAGTATCAGCCTCTGCCATCCTTCCTTCTGCTAACAGCATGCCACCCCCACAGCTTTTTCGCTGTTGGAATGTTTTTAAACATTCCCTGACATTGCAGCTGCTCAGTTAAGAGATAAGGGGGCTTACAGGTAGATTATGTTGATGGAAGGGTGGAAAAGAGAATTCCTGGATGCCAAGGTCTAACTTTGGGGCAAGTACTCTTTGGTGGGAGAAGCCCAAACAGGGATTTAAAATCACAAAACATGGAGCAAAGTATAGTGTGGAAATATGTCGTTCCAAGTTTCCTCTTAAGTTTCCCTCTTCCTCTAGCATAGAAAAAGACCATGTCTGGTAAGTTAAAAATTACTTACAAACTTCAAAGATCAGATTCATGGGCTTTAGAAAGTTGCATGCCAGTAAAACTTGGCTTAGATGCCAAGTGGTGAAAGTTCCTAAATTACTGGTACAGGAACTCAAGAGTGGCTTGTCAGAGTCATACACCGTGAGCTGAAACAACCAGCTCAAACCTCTTCACTCGTTATGCTTCTCAGGCAGACTGAGGGAACAAATGCTGTCTTCCTCCAAAGGTAAGCTAAACCTGGCAGGACAGCTTACTCTATGGTCTTAACCCTTTAATGCATTAATTAGACTTAAGCATATTAGTTATATGAGGCTGATTACCCCACAGATTACAGTCAGCGTTAAGCCATAGGTAGATATTTAAATGAGACAATCATGTATACCTTTTAAAAAGTGCAGGGGTATTGATGAAATGTTACAGTGATACCTCTGGATACGCACACCTCTGGTTGCGTTTCCTTCAGGTTATGCACACAGCAAACCCAGAAGTATTTTTCTGGGTTTCACTACACATACATGCACAGAAGCACTCTATGCACCATGTGCATACGCAGAAACGCTCTACCACGCCATGTGCATGTGCAGAACAGGCACCTCTGGTTGCGAATTCCTCTGGATCCAACCGGAGCTCCAGAACAGATCCTGTGCGCAACCAGAGGTATCACTGTATATTTGACTTCCAATTTAGTTTTCATTTTCCTCTCAGGGAGACTTTTGTGTCCAACCCCCTCAAAAGAAGAGGCCTGAGTCTCCAGGAGAACCCAACACCTCTCCAGTGTGCGATCATTGCAGAAATTAAAAAATGTTACTCTGAAGTTCAAAAATATTCTTCAAAGAAGCATCTTTGTGCTTCAGAAACCTAGTTTTCTTACATGTTTCTTTGTGAAAACTTTTTAAATTATGAGATAATTAATTAAAATAATAATTGTACATGCTGTGGCAACAAATCACTGTACTGTAACACAATTTTATTCAGCAACACAGGCCACAAACACCACTTGATTACTGCCGCTAAATTGATGTGGTTTTTTTGTTAATCAAAATTGTATAGTGTATTTTATTTATAGCCTTGCTAGCAGAATATGATTTTTTTTTTAGTCACACCACACACACACACACCATTTCATGAATGACTGCATAAAATATACTGGGCAGACTTGTACTCACCAAGGAAATAACCTATAGTTAACCATGTGTTATAAATTAGTTAAGATGATGATGTGCTTTTCATGTGTGATACAAAGCGGTGTGTGTGAGATCAGGACTGTAATCAACATCTAGCTGTGCTTTCTTTGCAGAATAAAAGGTTTATAAAAATAGTAACAAGAGCGTAGTGTCAAGCAAATGCATCATCAAAGAACTTCTTTTAAGATTTAATGTCAGATCAGGTTAATGTCTACATTGCATTTTCAATATTTTAATCAAACATTGAAAAGTTAGCAACCACAGATGGACAACCTTGACAGTTATCCACAGGGTCAGCCTACCCATGAAACAGACTGAGTCAGCCACTTCAGGAGACAAAATCCTGTGGGAAAGCGCCCCCATGGGTTCCCCACCTGCCTCTAGAGAAGCAAGGAAAATTGGTGGTGGCTTCCAGCAAGATTTCGTAAGATCTTGTGGAACTCACTTGAGATCTCACCAAAACCCTCCTGTGATGGGCCCACCTGTGGTTTTCAAGATTCAACATCTGGTGGTCTGAATGGGGATAAGGCAACCTGGAGGAAGTTCAGTCTATGTCTCATTGTGACTTTCTCAGACTGGAGAGTAAAACCAAAGTCAGCAGCTTTATAGGGGCAGATGGAGACCCACTGACTCATTAAGTTGCCTATTCATGCTTGGTTGGTAGGTTCAGTGCCTCCTCTAGCCATCTGAGCAATGCAATACCAAGAAAACAAAAACAGACTAGGAAATGATGTCACTTTGCTTTTAACTATCCAGTCTTATCCTTATTGCAGAAATGTATAGCAGAGTCCAGCATTGAGTGGCAGCATGGCGTGAATATCTTCAAAGGCATGCTCTTGAGTGATGAGAGGCAAGACCATCTTATCAATTATATTTTTTTTTTTTTATATATAAATTTTTATTATTATTTTCAAATATACAACGAATTAACTCAACATCTAATACAAATTATATCCCATAACTCTGCCGAGTTTGACTTCCCTCCCCCACGTCAGTCGGTTTTGTAGTCCAATCTTGTCGCACAGTTTTTTATTCCTCCATATAAGTCTATGTCAAAGGTTTATTCCAATCCTACCAGTGTCTTCAAGCTTCCTCTATTCAATCTTAAGTACTCCACAAATTTACTCCAATCTTTTTGAAACCTCGAGTCATCCTGGTTTCTGACCCTGCCAGTCAGTTTTGCAAGTTCAGCATATTCCGTCATCTTCGTCTGCCACTCATCAATCGTTGGTAATTCCTGTAATTTCCATTTTTGGGCAAGCAATATTCTTGCAGCAGTTGTTGCATACATGAACAGTCTTTGGTCTCTCTTGGGTATTTCATCTCCCATCAAACCCAGTAAGAAGGCTTCAGGTCTTTTTGGGAAAGTATATTTAAACATCTTCTTAAGTTCATTATAGATGGATTCCCAAAAGACCTTGACCTTGCCACAAGTCCACCACATGTGATAAAAACTCCCTTCTTCCTGTCTACATTTCCAACACATCTTATCATGCATTCTATACATTTTTGACAATTTTACTGGAGTCAAATACCATCTATACATCATTTTGTACAGATTTTCCTTTAAAGATACACATGCAGTAAATTTCATCGTCTCTTTCCATAATTTTGTCCATGCATCATATTCTATATTATGCCCAAAGTCTATAGCCCATTTTATCATTACTTCTTTCGTCAACTCATCTTTAGTATACCATTCTAACAACAAATCATACATTTTTATCAAAAATTTGCCTTTACCTTCTAGCAGCTCAGTTTGTAATCTAGATTTTTTCTCCTCAAAACCGGTTTTTTTATCTTCTAACATCAAGTTATTCACCTGATGATATTGTATCCATCCTGTAAAAGTATCTTCAATCTGGTGATATGGCTTTAACTTCCACCCTCTTTCCGTTCTCATTAACAAGTCCCCATATGTGGATCTTTTACCTTCCATGTTGGCTTTCTTTAATGTTAATACATCAATCGGTGAGATCCACCATGGGGTTTTTCTCTCCAAAAGACTCTTATTCCTGTCCCAAACTTCAAAAATGGCCCTCCTTATCACATGGTGCGTAAACCTTTGTGCACTTTTACTTTGTCATACCAGAGATAGGAGTGCCATCCAAATCTATTATCATGTCCTTCTAAATCTAATAGGTCAGTGTTCTGTAATGTCATCCATTCTTTAAGCCAACACAAACAGGACGCTTCATAGTACAACTTCAAGTCTGGCAGGGCAAAGCCCCCTCTTTCCTTCTTATCTATCAATAGTTTGAGTTTTATTCTTGGCTTCTGCCCTTGCCAGATAAATCTTGACAAATCTTTTTGCCATTCTTTGAATTGTCCTGTTCCTTTGATTATCGGAATCGTTTGAAATAGGAACAACATCCTCGGTAAAACATTCATTTTGATTGCAGCAATTCTTCCACTGAAGGATAATTTAAATCTAGTCCAGACTTCTAAGTCTTTTTTAATCTCTTTCCAAACTGGTTTGTAATTATCTTCAAATAAGTTAATGTTTTTAGATGTTAACCAGATTCCCAGATACTTCACCTTCTTTGATACCGCTATACCGGTTTTTTGCTCTAGTTCTTCTACTCTTTCTTTCTCCATGTTCATCGCCATCATCTTTGTTTTAATTTTGTTTAATTTGAATCCTGCAAGTTGACCAAATTTCTCCATCTCATCTAATATTTTCGGAACACTGCTCTGGGGTTCCTCTACCGTTACCACCAAATCATCCGCAAAGGCTTTTAACTTAAATTCTTTTGCACCAACTTTAATTCCTCTTACTTCCGGGCAGTTTCTCAATCTTTTAGCCAAGATCTCTAGGACCATTATAAATAATAAAGGTGACAGCGGGCAACCTTGTCTGGTGCCTTTTGTTATATCAAAGCTCTCTGTTATTTCATTATTCACTATTAATTTTGCTCTTTGGTCTGAGTATATTGATTCAATTCCTTTCAAAAAAGACCCCTCTATTCCCATTCCGACCATACTCTTCTTCATAAACTGCCAAGAAATGTTGTCAAAAGCTTTTTCCGCATCAACAAACATTAATACCGCTGGTTTATCATTCCTGGTTTCCAGATATTCTATTACATCAACAATATGTCTGACGTTATCCTTTAACTGTCTGCCAGGAAGAAAACCTGTTTGATCTTTATGAATTATTTCATTTAATATTGCTTTCAATCTTGTAGCCATGATATCTGCGAAAAGCTTATAATCGTTGTTAAGTAATGAGATTGGTCGGTAATTTTTAACATTTAATCGATCTGACTCTTGCTTAGGTATTAAAGTCACATATGCTTCCTTCCATGTACTAGGGATCTTTCCACCTTTCAAAATGTTATCCATTACCTCTTTCAGCACTGGACTCAGTTGTTCGCTGAGAGTCTTGTAGTATCTTGCCGACAGTCCATCTGGTCCTGGAGATTTTCCCAATTTCATTCTTTTAATTGCTTCTTGTATTTCCATCGCCGTAATTTGAGTATTTAAGAAATCTGCTTTGTCTTTCGGAATTTTATCCAATTTATATTTTTCCAAATATAAATCTATTTTTCTTCCATTCTCTTTCTCCTGCTGGTATAAATTTTTATAATATCTCTGGAAGGCTTTTTTGATTTCCTTCGGATCTTCTGTTATACTCTCTCCAATTTCCAGTTTGTTAATGATATTTTGATTTTGCCTCTTCCTTAGTTGCCAAGCCAATAACTTTCCAATCTTATTTGCTGATTCAAAATTTTTTTGTTTCATTTGCTTAATTTTCCATTCTATCTCTTGATTCACCAGCATGGAGAACTGAGTCTGTAATATTTTTATATTTTGTTTTAATTGGTTATCCATAGGTTTCAATATCAATTTCTTCTCACAAATCATTAATTGGTTCAAAATTTCTTGTTTCTTTTTTTCCTTTTTCTTTCTCTGTTGACTATTCTTTTGAATCAAGAATCCTCGCATCACGGCTTTACTCGCGTCCCAAACCACATCAAGCCCGGTTCCTTTTCTTAAATTCAGATTAAAATAATCCATTATTTCCTGTTTTGCCTTATTCACCACTTCTGGATCGTCGAATAAACTTTCGTTCATTCTCCATCTGATGGGACTTTTCTCTTTGTTCTTCAATTCCAGATCAATCGAGTTATGGTCTGACAATGTCCTTGGTGTTATCTCACATCTAGATACTCTCCCAATCAATTCTTTTGTTATCCATATATGATCAATTCTTCCAAAACTTTGATTTGGTTCTGAATAAAACGTGAAATCTTTTGTAGTTGGATGTTTCAACCTCCAGATATCCACAAGTCCAAAATTTTCCGTCAAATCAAAGAAAGATTTTGGTAGTTTGCCTTCCTTTACTGTCTTCTTTGAAAACGATTTATCTAACGTCGGCATCACTACACCATTGAAATCGCCCATCATTATCAATTTCTGATCCATGAAATCAGACATTTGGTCTTCTAAATTCTTGAAAAAATCTGCTTTGTTATCATTAGGTGCATATACTCCGATTACCAATAATTTCTCGCCTTGCAGTGTGATTTGCACAATTAAGATCCTTCCTTCTTCGTCCTTTGAAATCAATTTTGGTTCAAGCTTCTCTTTTATATACATTACCACTCCTCTCTTTTTCGAGACGTCGGAGGAGACAAATTCTCTTCCAAGCTTTTTATTAATTAGCACATGTCTATGTTTTTTTGCAATGTGAGTCTCTTGAAGACAAATTATATCCAAATTTCTTCTATTTAAAACATGTCCAATCCTGTTTCTCCTATTTTTATCGTTTAATCCATTCACATTCCACGAAATTAGCTTTAAAGCCATGGTTTCTTTCTCTCCTGTTTCAAAGGTCTTTTAAAGTTTAGTATTATTATTATCGATATTCTCTTCTTCTTCTTCTTCCTCCTCCTCCTCGTCTCCTGTTGTCCCATCTTCTTCCTCCTCTTCTTCTGCTACTCCTCCATGCGCCCCTAGCTCCTCTAGTTTCTCCTCCTCTTCTTTCTTCTTGATCTTCTTCTTCTTACCCTGTTCTATCTTGCTTTTGCTTGGTGCTGGTCCAGCTGTTTCTGCTTTCCCCAGGTCTTCTTCATATCTTCTTGTGAATTTCTTCACTTCCAATTCGTCTGTCAATTTAAATCTTTTATCTTTATAGTAAAAGGAGATCCCTTCCGGATATTCCCATCTGTGTTGGATTCCTTTCTTGTTGAGTAAAGCCACTAATGGTTTATAAGTGTCCCTCTTTCGCAACAGCCTAGTCGGGATCTCCTTAAACACGATGATTTGCTTTCCATCAATTACTAACTTGTTTGTATAGCTCAATCTCAGGATAGCATTTCTCATTTCCAAAGAGTTAAACATGACCAGACAATCTCCTGGGAACTTCTTAGCCTTGGCCTTTGCTGATCTGACTGTAATTCTAAAAGCATTAGTGATTGTATATGCTACCTCCTCCTCTTTCAGATCCATCCATTTGGCCAATTCTTGAATTAGTTTCTGTTTTATATCCTCGTTCACCTCTTCTTTTATACCGCGGAATTTCAGATTCATCTGCTTCTGTCTCATCTCCATTAAGGCCAAATTATCCCAAATCTCTTCCTGTGATTTATTTGTCTTTGTCACTTCTTCTTTTACTTGTTCTGTTTCTTTTTTTACTGCTCTCACCTCTTTCTGGGTTTTCTTCAATGAATCTTCCATAGTTTTGGATTTTACTGACAGATCTTGTATTTTTGTTGTTAATTCTCCTACTACACCTTCTATCTTCTTATCTAGTGTTTCCTGAACATTTTCCAATTTTTTCTCCATCCGCTGTTCATTTTGTCGAAATTCCTCTTTAATTTTTTGCCATAATGCTTCTAAATCCTTAACCTCCTCTTGTCTAGAGGGTCGTCTATCTAATGGGGTCGTTGGATTCTTTTTTTCTCTTCCTGTCATTCTAAAAATAAAAATTACACTCTACCCGTAATAACGAGCCTTCACCACTAGAGGGAGAACAGTTAGGTCTTATTTTATCCACTGCAGTAACCAAATTCCACCCGAGGGGGGAGCTCGGCTTACTGTAAAAAATCAAGATCAGCAATACCAAGAGTCACCACAGAGTGTCAGCTGTTAGCCCAGTTTTAGTTACTTTCGCTTCTTTACAGAAGTGAAAGCTAAATTGTTACTATTGGTTTTCTCACGCACCACCAGAAAAAGACAAAGAAGCAGAAGATGAGTCTGAAACTGTATCCACTAAGTCACCAGTTATGTCTGCGCAAAGAGTCAAAAGTTTTAAGTTTGAAAAGCTTGAATACTTTGAAACAAGGAAAGCCGGTAAAAAGAAAAAAAAAAAAAAAAAGGAAAAAATTAAGTTCCTGCCCCGATGGGCTTTGTAATCCTCCCCCCGACCGGGGGTTTCGATCTCCTTTAAATACTATAATCCTACCCCGATGGGCTTTGTAATCCTCCCCCCGACTGGGGGTTTCGATCTCCCTTTATGCCACCAATTAATCCAGCCCTGATGGGTTTTATAATCCTCCCCCCGACAGGGGAACGCGACTTTCCCACCTCTAACGTCTCCGGACTAGGAAATAAAATATCGAATTCTCAGGGGAACCCCCCACCGCGGTCCCTTCGCCGTCAGCTTGCTTAGATTGCTAAAATAATAACTCCGTGCCCTCTGGATGGGTTTTACCCCGTCCACAGCACTTCTTTCCTGAGCTATTTGTCGGTTGGCTTTAGGAATTGGGCTGAGGTGCAGGCGATCTTCCACCCCCCAACCTCACAGCAGGGACTTCTCCAGGGGTCTCCCGAGGTTTCTCCACTACTCCAAAATCCAAATATTTCCAAATTAAATCCACTATACCTTTCTCCCTACAAGAAAGGGTCTGTTAAACTCGATTACTCACTCGGTAGGTTTCCGACTTGCAAATCAGTCCTGTGACGCTCTGTCCTGCGCCATTTTCCTCACCGCTGTCGGGCGGACTCCCTTGTTGCGCCCTTCAGATATTCGAATTCATCCAATGTTCCAAATTACTTCAAATTTGCTGGGCTTATACCCAATCCTTTAGTCCGAATCCGATCTTAATTTAAAGGAAATCCAGCGCTTTCATCAGGAGCCAGAGGCTGCGCAACGTAGGGATAGCGATGCTCCCTTGCGCCAGCAGCTCGATCCCGTCTTGCGGATTTACTACAAAACCCGCCGATCAGGAGAGCACGCTTTGGCGCTGCTGGGTGCCACCGACCACAGGGTACCCCCCCGTGGGTCTGGGGGTCGCAGAGCCTTTGCGAACCTCCCGAAAATTCCCTATGTCGCTCGGAATTCCCCGAAGGGCTATTCCGCGCTCCCTCCGATGGCCGCGCCGAACCGGAAGTCAAGACCATCTTATCAATTATAGCAGGCCTAAAAGGTTATCACCCTGCTAGCTTCCTTACACTATGTCACCATTTTAATGCTATATAAAGTGGCTGTTTGGCAAGGTTCGCTTTGACTAATACAGCACAGAAAATCATTAGAGTATAGAAATGCCTGTGTTGCCTATGACCAAAGTTGGACCAGAGAACACCTCTATACATTATAATGGTCTGCCCAGATGCAAACTTAATGTTCACCCTAAGTAGTGAATAAGTACAAATTGACTGTCTTCTTGCAAAACTGAACCACAGGATGTATACAGCAGACCAGGTGGGGAGCCCAAAGTTGTATCATTAGGCTGTGTATGGATACCAGAGTGCATGGTTATAAACCAGAGCTTTCCCCTCTTGGAAAACCCTGCTAGCTCACATTTGAGGGGCAGAGTTTGGGTCATCAGTGGGCTTGCTCAACTTGACAGTTCAGTTGAGCTCTGCTAGAGCATTCCCTGCTATTCATGGGAGCTCTTCCAGGTACTGAATGTTCTGGATCAGTGTTCTTCAACTTTGGATAACCAGATGTGGTCAGATGGTGTATTCAATGGGATTAGGAAGCCAAGGGTGAAGAACACTGGTATAGATGAGCTGTCTAGAAAACTGCTCTAGTTAGTGACAAGGGCTCACTCCCTAATCCTTGATCCCAACATCCTGCTGCTTGCCTCCATTTGCCCCTGTGCCAGATTACCCTCCACCCAGTTGTAGATGCTTACCTGTAATCTATCTGGAACAGGACAAAAATATTAAAAGATGGGATAATTTTTCTAGTTCTTTGAACAGTATGCTTGTCATTGGCTTCTGATTCCCCAGGCTTTATCGATATCTTTTCTTTTTCTTTTTTGGAGATACAATCAACTCAGAATCACAGACTGTGCAACAGCAAAGGAGGAAGTAATTTGGTCTTTGATTTTATAACTGTTCTTTCACCACTAAAAAAAAACCCCTTTAAAATGGTATATTGGCCTTTTGGCTAAAGCTGTTGTCACAGACACTAAATGGATTACTTTCATTTCTTCCTTTCATGTGTTGCAACCTCTAGATGCCCAACTTCTGCTGTGGAAAAGCTTCTTTTTTATATAGACTTATCAGTTTTTACTGTGTGCTCATGGGGGTTTATCCTTTTTTTAATTCACAGGATCAAACACTCAAGATGGCTCATAAGCACACCCTCCACCATAGCAGCTGTAACAAAATAAACTCTGTGTTGGCTGTAGTGCTTTTTGATTATCTCTGCCCAAGCAAGTGTGATTACATCTCTATCTATCATCTCAAAGAAAGAGAGATGAAACACCCAGAGCCTTGTTTCTTTTTATTGGAAGGGGCCCAGTACTGAGGCTGTCTGGCTGGGTTTAGCTGTGAACCTGGCTCTGCTAGTTGGCCTTGGCCAACCAACTATCAAGATTCCTTGGTCTAATGCTTGTCACCAATCCACGAACATATATGCTTAGTCCATTTTAACTTTTAAAAAAGCTTGAGTTGGATCCAGTGCCTCTATTTCACATATGCACTACTACAATGAAATTAGCATGTGATTAATCAGGAAAACCAAATGCTGATTCAAATTTTTCACAAATGCCAGTTCTTAAATTTGCTGTTTGGGAATTTATGTTTGATCCCCTTTCTCTCTTTTACACATATGACCACTTACACAATCAGCAGAATAGAGTTAGCAAATTTGTTGTTGCTGCTGTTGTTTTTCTGGACTGTGTGTGTGTGTGTGTGTGTGTGTGTGTGTGTGTGTGTGTGTTGCTCCCTAAAACAAATTTATACACAAAATTAGAAGTCAGAAAAAACTTTAGTCTGGACTTCACTTTGAGATATAGTCATACCTCGGGTTACGGCCGCTTCAGGCTGTGCGTTTTCAGGTTGTGCACTGCGCCAAACCCGTAAGTACCAGAATGGGTTACTTCCAGGTTTCGGCGCTTGCGCATAAGTGCTAAATCGCACACAAGTGCCGACTCGCGACTCGCGTGTGCACAGGCACGGCGCTGTGGGTTGCGAATGCTACAGGTTGTGAACGTGCCTCCCACATGGATCATGTTCTCAACCTGAGCATCCACTGTACAAGTTTTTAATGTGAAAGAATCTTACAACTAAGCATCCCTGATAGACTGTTGTCCACAGTATGCTTAAATACCTCGAGTAATTTAAGGGCCCATTACCCCATGAGGCAGTTTCAGTCCCCTGGTTGAACAGCTCTTGCCATTACGAAGTTTTTCTGAACGTTTAGCTGAACTCCACTTCCGTTATTTCTACCCATTTGTTCCAATCCTTCCCTCTGGAGAAATCTAGAACACGTTCATTACATCTTCTAGGTGGCATACATAATAGGGGTGGAGACATTGATCTATTTCATTGTCTTAGTTTTTTTCATTTTTCCAATCTCAAATTTGGACCTCACATTCTCAGCCATGGGGGGGAATCCTCCAGAAAATCTGTCATTTATTTATTGCCCGCCCTTCGCCCTAAGATTCTATAGCAGTTTATAACATTATTTTTTATAACATTATTTTTTCAGTCCTAAAAACATACACTTCATGTGTTAAAAGTGTTTTGGCATGAATAAACACATTTTTATATGCAGTTTTGACTAAAATACATATATTTGCAAGCAACTTCCACTAATGTAATGCATTTTGTTTTCATTTCTATATGTATTTTATCCATATTTTCCCCTAATACATGCATTATTGTGCACATTGATTGGCTAACGGGACTGCAAAATTAGGATAAGTATGAATTCCAAAGGATGATAATTTTGGTTCATGTATTGTTTTGAGAAGTATAAATTTGGTCATTTCTGATTAAAATGCAAACAAATCTGAATTCCTCCTCCCTCCCGAGAAATATGCACCTGCAATCCCTTCCTGAAACCTGAAATAGTTTGGCCATGCTTTCCTACTTGATTCTGCTGATTGCAGTAGAAACCTCCTTCCAGAAAGCCTAGTGTCTGAATGCCCTCAACATTAAATAGAATCACAGACTTGTAGAGATGGAAGGGAAAGGACCCAAAGTGTCATCTACTCCAACCCCCTGCAACTCAAGTGGTGATGGGACAAAACAGACGTCTGCCCAGAAGACAGAATTAGCATACAGCAATGCCAAACAGGCATCAAAGATCATGTGATGCATTATCTGTTAGTAAATGTTATGTACAACTTTATTTTCAGTATGGGATAATAGAGCATGGTAAATGAAAAGCTGGATTGCACAGCCAGCTGAGGCTTAGTGAGGGCAGCAGGTCAAGCATTGTGAAGCCACATAAAACAGGATCTAAGATAAGTTGGAGATGTAAAGAGAAAGATGGTACTTTTTCATGTATGGTGGGAATGCAAAAATGTTAAAGAATATTGGGAAATGATATATAATGAATTGAAAAAAATGTTGAAAAAAAACTTCTGTTAAAAAACCAGAATCTTTCCTGCTTGGAATTTTAGATCATGATATAAGAGAGGGAAATTGGAGATTGTTTATGTATGCGACAAAAGCAGCAAGAATTTTATTAGCACAAGTATGGAAAACAGAGAAAACGCCGGACTTCCGGCGAGCACGCCATCGCAGGCGGTCGTGGGTCGCTTCGGCAGCGAAGCGACTCAGGCCGGCCCGGGGGTAGGAGCCCCGCTACCGCAAAGCGGGGCTCCGCTAAACCGCGGGTCGAGCGTCCCGCAGCATGGGCTCTCCGGCGAGCCCGCTATGGTTCCGAACCCTTC
Source organism: Lacerta agilis (assembly GCF_009819535.1). Classification (NCBI taxonomy): domain Eukaryota; kingdom Metazoa; phylum Chordata; class Lepidosauria; order Squamata; family Lacertidae; genus Lacerta; species Lacerta agilis. Next base: position 25,049,831 of record NC_046316.1, on the reverse strand, counting down.
CCCCGTTCCCCCTGTAAAGGGGGAGTGGGGGTGAAGGGACCACGGAGCCGGGCTGTGGAGGCATGCCCCAACCGGACCGGCGAAGCGGCGGCCGCCGCTCGCGATGAGCGAGATCGTTCTACCTGGCAGAAGCAAAACAAAAGAAGCCCGTTGGCCGTGAGTACGAGAACAATTGAATTTATCTTTGACATTTGGCGCTCCGGGAGATACGACGGAAAGGAAGCCCGTTTTTCTCCCTTTGGTGGAAAGAAAGTAACTGCTTTGATGGCGACTGCTGTTGCAGTGATGGATATAATGTTTCGAATTTGACAAGTGAGACTGATTGAATCCCTTTTGGGGGACTTAAGTTGGTGGGAATATCTCTTCTTGAAGTGGACAGAATGTGGTCTTTTCGCCCTGACTTCAGGGGAAATGGCTGCGGAGTCTTGTGACTGAGATGGAAAAGTACTGTGACTAAGATGGAAAAATATTGAAACCTGATACCCTATGCCCACTTCTACCATGTTGGGTTTCATTCTTAAGCTGGCTTTGGACTCTGGTCTGACTTACGAACAAAGGATTATTTTTTTGAAATTAGAATTGTTGAACCAGAAACTAACTTTGCTGAACCAGGATGTCGCAAGACAGTTATATCCCACAAAACAGACCCTTCTGAACATGGCTAAAATGGAAGAGAACCTTGGCAGGGAGCTTAAGGGAATTATCGAAGTTCAAAGTACAATGTTTTTGCAACTCCGAGAAGATGAAAGGTCCCGTGGGGGTGAGAGACCCAGGATCGGAAGACAATTTATATCCAATTTCTGGGGTGAGAGCCCAGGAATGATGGGGAAAAGATTTATTTATCTACAATCAAAAGATGAACGGAATTTTGAAGCGGAGATGCTGGAATGTGATGATTTGTGTACCCTGATGCTCCCTGCAAGGACTGTTGTAGACTACGTCTGGAATTGTGGACTTATAAGAAAAGAGGACATTCTGAAAAATGGTTTTGGTGTAAGATGGAGGAATGTCTGGGGGGAAACCCCGAGATGGCGAGAGAAAATGGTCAGAAAAGGGATAGGGTGAAATACATTAAGGATAAAATTAGGATGGTTTATTATGGTACCCTGAAGCCGGTGTGTCAAGATTTTAAGTTTTCTGAACTAGAGAAGAGATATTTGAATTTTTTTATTAGCAGCAGTCTGAGTGAAAGAAGATGTTTGATATGATTTGATACAAGAAGTAATATGTTGTGTTATGAAGCTGTATTATTAATTATTATGAAGTAATATTTGGAATAGATTTGATAAGATAAGAAGTGATAGATTATTTTGGAGCAAAAACTAGATTTTAAGAAGTATGTTTAGTTTTGATTTTTGAATGATTTAATTTTAGAGATGAGAAGTTATTAAAGTAAAATTAGAATTGGAACCAAAGGAGAGAAAACGGGGGAAGTCACCGAGTAATGATTCGAACAAGAAAAGTTTTTGTGTGTGTGTGCAAACAAGAAAAAGAATTATTGGTGTGATTTGTTTTATTATGGTTTAATTGTGGGGTTTGTGTTTGGGTTTGTGTTGATGTGTTATGTGTTATGTTGTTCTTTGTTTTGTAAAAACCAAGAAATTCTTTATTTAAAAAAAAGGAAAACAGAGAAAACTCCAACGAAGGAAGAATGGCAAGCTAAGCTTATGGACTACGCGGAACTGGCTAAGCTGACAGAGAGGATACATGAGAGAGACAACATCGATTTCAAAAAAGAGTGGGGACCATTTATAACCTATATAAAGACAGTATAAAGATTTGGACTCATTGGCACGTTTTGACTAAACTTTCACAACTATATACTGTAAGAGGCAAAATCAGCAGGGTATAGAATTGGTTTTGTTGTCACTGCACACCACACTGCAATAAGTCGGACATCTGCTCCTGAATTTGAAGCACAGTATGGAATGTCTTTATTATAGATCTCTTTTCCATTGTCTCTGGGGCATGCCCCCCATTTCATTCTATCCATCTATTTAACTTATCCAAATGATGGGTTTCTAATTTACATTGCACAGCCTTAGCCTCCAGACTTCCAGTGTTGTTACTACCCTCTATTTTGAATGTTTTTCAATGGTTAGCTTATTTCTAATTAGTTGGATTATGAATCTACACAAGTCCTGACTCCCTAATCACATAGATTCTCATGGGATCATGCCAATCACAATTTGTACATGCATATATTTAGTTCTTTCTACAAATGTGCTTCTCCCTGTATTTTGATGGCCTTCTCCTTGTTACCACCAGCTCCCACAAGAAAAATAACATTATCCCAGAGGAATCACAATGTCTGCTATGATTATAAAACTGCAAGCAACAGAGTATTAAAATTTATCATTCGTTTACAGGTTTTCAGATTGGCATCATCATGTTAATAGCTTCTGTGTGATTTCTGGTGTTTATGAAATTTATTACTGTAGTTGACCCCTATTATTGCTTTCTTTCCTTGAGGTGCGTTGTGATGATGCCACTTGATAGATTTTTCTTTTACGTTTAGGAGGAAAGGAAGGAAGCTAAAGGTGGCAAATGCTCTTTTCAACTACCAAAAGGCAGCAGTACATGAATGCTGTATTCTTTCCCTTCCCTTGCTTTTGATTCTACAAGGCTCCTTCCAGCAAGGAAAGATTGAAAGAGAATACAAAATGTAACACAGCCCCTGCCTGGTGAATTGCTCTAGCTCTGCCAATCGAGTTGATGTATGAAGGAATGAGAAAAGTAAATGGCAGAAAACATCATCCCATAAGGAACAGATACAATGTCAGTAAACAAGGCAGCTTGGATTGAGTGACATACAAGCTTCTAACATCAAGGAAAGCAAGCTACCTGTACAAGACTCTTTGTTAACCAATGCACAACGAGATCGCCGGGGGGGGGGGGAGAGATTGTCAGCATCCAAGCAGATGAGTGCCTAACTGCTTTTACCTGAATGTAGAATTTCACACTGGGTCTGTATTTGGCCCAGCTTCCATCTTGTCCTATCTTTCTATGAAACTCAATTGCACAGATTATTTAATCTCATTTAACTACGTTTATCCTTCTCGAAAGCTTAAAGTGTCTTACAACAAAAATCTAAACTGTAGCTATTTAAAAGTGTGCAGGTTGCCTTCCTGAATGCAGTAAGAACAGATTTAATTTCACAGGCTTAATGTTTGTGTAAAGAAATAATATAACTAGAAGCAAATGTTACATGCACTTAGAGGCAAAAAGCCAAACTAGACGCACCATTAACTGCTGAACACAATTCAGGTGCGTATTTTGTTATGTATATAGCAGCTGTGGGGAAGCTGGAGCGACTTCCAACCCTTCCCTCCCTGTCACAGTCCTGGCAAAGAGCCCCTCCCAGAAGCTGCTCTTTGCATTTCAAGGGAAGTTCCCATGCTCAGTTGTGGCTCCGTTTGTGAAACATCCTCCTCACTGAGGTCTCCCTGGAGCCTTCTTTGACATATTTTCAGTGTCAGGTAAAAACTTACCCTTCCCCCAAGGCTTTTGAGAGACTGCAAATATATTGATTGCTGTTGGTTGTGCTGAAGCTTTCTGCAGGGGGTTGCTTTCTGTATTTTTTTAATGAATTGCACTCTTTTTCATAAATGTGTTTTTATTATAATGTATTTTTACTTATGCTCTGAAATATGTTGTAAGTTGCCTGGAGGCCTTTTTGCAGAACAAGTGGCTAGCATGTTCTAATCCTAACAGTAATGATAAGAAAAAATGAGGCTTCCCTTGAAATGTAAACAAGTTAAAAGAAGGGATTTTTTTTGCCAGGACTGTTACTTGGAAGAGGAAGCATTAAACTCTCTCTGCTCATGCTCCAGATCTCTGAGAATGCTGAGGTCTCCCCACATCTGCTGTTTACATAACCAAAGATGTGCAGATTAATTGCATGAATTACTACCACTTCTTGTTTAGCCATGGTCAGGGGGAAGAGAGAAGTAGATAGACTTGAGGTTAGGTTTGCTATCATTTGGGAGGTGGGGAGAAACAGGCAGAGTTGCTTGCAACACAAATGATCCAAGAAAGTGGAGGCTAAAAGATAAAGGTAAAGGGACCCCTGACAGTTAAGTCCAGTTGCGGACGACTCTAAGGTTGTGGCACTCATCCTGTCCGCAGACAGTTTTTCCGGGTCATGTGGCCAGTATGACTAAGCCGCTTCTGGTGAACCAGAGCAGCGCACGGAAACGCCATTTACCTTCCCACCAGAGCGGTACCTATTTATCTACGTGCACTTTGATGTGCTTTCAAACTGCTAGGTTGGCAGGAGCTGGGACAGAGCAACAGGAGCTCACCCCGTCTCCGGGATTGGAACCACCAAGCTTCTGATCGGCAATCCCTAGGCTCAGTGGTTTAGACTGCACAAATACTCTCCCCATGTGGGTGACACTTTTCTTTCCAACAGTGGTGGTGAATTCAGTGGCATTTGAAGTGGGGATGGGAAAGAAAGTAACTTGATTTTTAGGGTTGGGAATTTACATTGATGAAAGACAAGGGCTTTTTTTCATTCCTTTAGAGGGTACATAGCTGGGCAAATGCACAAGACAAAGCTCTGGGGCTAAAATTGTCTAGCATCCTCTTCAATATACAAAGCAGTGTTTGTCTCTCATCTGACAGTAGCCCAAGATGAGGATCATTTCAATTAATACTTCCTCTTCTCTCATCCTCAAACGGCAAGAGCAAAACACCAATTTCCTCCAAGGGAAGACATTCCATACCCCATTTTGCTGCCTTCTGGTGGGATATCCTCCCTCAGATATTTTATGAGGTGACTTTGAGTGTGCTTTATCTTTATCCTTCATGGCCTGGGCAGTTTCACTTCAGCTGTAAGTTACTGAAATTAATGTTAGGATCAGGATCAAGCATAAAAGCTTGCTAGATAATATTGCTTATCTTTGTCTTCAGTTCATCTTACTATTTCCTCTATTCACTTATCTAAAGCCCTTAATAATAATAAAAAAATACTTGAAATTCAAAGCCTGAAGTTGACTAAGTGCTTTGCCTAACCACAGGACCATCTCAACCATATGCTTAAATGGCTATTGATTTTCAAGGAGAGGTGAAGAGAAATAATAGGATTGAGTTTGGCTGGCAGGGACCGCTGGCCTTGAGAAGCATTATTTCCCTACTCTCAGCAAATCCCATAGCTCTGAAGTTTCTCTGACTTCAAAGTCAGGGGGAGCACAGAGGTTGCAGCAACAGCTGATTATTAAATGGGCAGATCTCAGCTGAAAATGCTTACCTGTCTGTTCTACTGTGGGAGGAGCAGAGTTTTCCAGCTGTCTGGAACACAAATTTCCTTTTAATTGTTTTAAAAGCAGAAATAAAAGTCATCACGCCACTTGTAAGAATGTGCTTTGAGGTTTTACTACAACCAATGCTATGAAATAAAAATAAGTACCATGAAGAGCTCTGTGGTCAAGTACATGCTTGGATACTTCCTGGAGCACTGAAAAGTTACTAACCATACTGAACTTGCTGGGGTAATTGTCTGATTAGTATGTTTCTAACATGCCATTCCAATCTTAAATGTCTAGGGTGAGCTGGATGGTGGTTTCTCCTTCTTTGAAATGAGACTGTGTTTTAAAAGATGGTATTTTGCAAGAATGTAAACAAATCAAATAGACATTAATTGGTTTTTTACACCTCACTGTTCCGAGTTAAACACTGCAAGAAGATTAGCACAAATAAAAAAATGTGAAAATGGAAACTATGAAATAAACCATGCAACATTCACAAACCCATGCACATGAAAAGCAGCAATCAGTCAAATATTAGAATTTTGAAAGCTAGTTAGGATCCCAAACCAACAATCCATCATTTTACTATTTTAGTGGGACTACCTTTCCACTATAGTGTATATGGAGGAGTAGGAGGAAGCCCAAGTCCCTCAGTTAAGGAATTTTCAGCAAATCTACTACAGTATATATTTTGGAAAGTTGTATGCTTTTTCGCTATGTATTTGGACACCACTTTAGATATTGTAACCAAATTTTGCATGATTGCTCTTAAAATCTAGGAGCAGATTTCTGCTTACATATGGATACATATAGATAAACAGATGCAACTAATAAAACTCATTTCACGCATATTTCTCAATCAATATTCCTGGATTTCTTTTGCAGATCATCTCACTGACTATGGTTGATGGAAAATGGTAAATTCACCTGAGAATGAGGGCTTCCTTCAGTTATTAATTTTCAACTGATTACAAGGTCTCCCTAGCTGCAGCAGTTTCATGTTGTTGATCAGTGAAAAGTCTTAAATACGTTCACACTGGGGGAGTGTCAAGGTAGGTACAGGGACCTGAGATATTCTTTGAGCAAAGCCCATATTGATTCCATTGCCACAGAAGCATTACATCTCTTCCTGGTTACGGGGATCAAACCCATGATGGCTGGAATTCTGGGGACTTGCCTCCCATCCCAGCCCCGTTCTGTTGCCATGACTGTAACATCACTTGATTACTGTGACATTACTGCCACCTTTGACTGGCAATGCAAGTCTATACAGTATATTATATTCACACTGGGCTATCATTGCTGTTGACTCCACCCTGAAGGAGTACCCAACTTCTATGTATTCTAACGTTGCATATGCACAAGGTCTCAAGAAACGCAAGTTGGGCCCAAAGAGAGGATAGGGTCAATGTGACCATTACCCACAATGTATCCACTATACCAATTCAGAACATCTGCACAGTGTTACTGAGAAGTGCAGGTGATGTGGCCTCTGAAAACCATTTGCTCGGGAAAACAAGTGTGCAGAGTGCTGCTGTACTCAGGTCCTGCTTATAGACTTCCCATAGGTATCTGGTTGGCCACTGTGAGAACAGGATGCTGGACTAGATGGCCTGACCTAGAAGGATGTGTCTTGTGTTCTTATTGTGGTTGTAAAAAAAGCAAGCAAGAGAGAATCATACAGAGGCAGGAAAGGATGAACAGTAATGAGACAGATCCCTATATTCTGAGTTTGCCCCAAAGACCTACCTAAAGGAGAGAGAGAAATTTTATTCAGACTATTTTCAAGCAAAAAAGAGCAATTTGGTATGGTGTACTTTAGTGCAATATTCACTGAATTATACTTTTTAAAAATCACATATAATTCATTCCCATAATTGAGTGAATTTCACTCCTCAGAATTTAAAACACACACACATACATGGGGGTGTGTGTTATGGTTCTTTCATGATCAGTCATTCAGGCATTTTCCTTAAACTATTCCTTTGTTTAAAAATAGTACCATAAATCCATTATTAACATAATTATTGATGATCTACACTCCATTAGTTCATAAAGCCTGACAAACTATCAAGTGTTCAACCACCATCAGCGTTTTCTTGACTGCTTTACGATACAGATAGATTGAGTAGGCTGAGCTTTAATTCCAGTTTTGTAATAATGCTACTGGGTAGACGTGATCTGGCTTTCAAATCATTGCAGCAATGCAGATGGAAAAATTAAAACATATTTTACTCCAAAAGAACATAAACAAATCATTTCCACTTCACACTTGTGGCATTCAATTTATTATATTTTTTAATGCAAGCCAGTCTTCTCCCAACCTCCCCTTGTAAATTCCACTGATTATATGCTGGCTGGAAATCTGGGATACCCACTAAGTTATGTCAGATATTACAACCTGGGTTTGAACTTTCATAATTGACAGCCATGCTCTTCAGTGGCAGACCTATTGTTATTATTTCTTATAATGGAAAAAGTGTGGTACATCGGCTTCTATAGTTCTCAAAATTACCGTCATTAGTTGTTCTCTGAGAAAGTGTCACTTGCAAATAAATCATACAAATTACCATGCTTGTTGTTATTCATGTAACACCAGTCACTGATGTGCCTGTTGCTTTGCAGGGTAACTATAAAGAAGACATGTTCCTGCCCTGAGGAGCTTACTGTCTAATGGAAGAAAGAGACAATCCATTAAATGTGTGACTACATTTACTTTGTCGTTGTCCCCTCTCCTTTAAAAATAGCAGCTGTATGGAGGAAATCAGGCTTGGCACTGCTGTACATGCGGTGTGATTTAACCCTTTCCTCCTATACTGTAGCTCTAGGGGAAATAATCTCATGAAGTGGCAGTTGACCCTGGGAGAGAAGCTGCCACTGGATGCTGGATTTAAGCATTCAAAGAGGGCAAGTGCTTCTCCTTACAAGGCTCTCCATATGAATTATGAAGAGAGCTGACAGCACTTAAATAAATACTTATAAATCAGTTAATCAATGATATGCCAAAAAACCCTATACTGTAATTATTATTTTTCCATTTACATGCCAGAAAGGATAGAAACTGTTGATAATCTTAAAATGTCAGAAATTGGAATATCCTTATCTGTGTGACCTCACCATAGTGAGTAACAAGTAAGAGAAGGGGGAAACATCACCTCATAAAGTTATGAACTAAAAGTAAACCAGTCACATTATGACTTTTTTTTGGAAACAAACACAGCTCTGATAATATTGTAAGAGAATAGACTTCCGCTTTGGGTGGGAGGAAGATGGCCGAAAATTCCAACTCTCCCGAGTCTCACGGGGTAATTAGGGGCTGAGATGGGAGTAAATCAGCCTCCCGAAATCTTCCCAGGATCGGTGGGAAGAGCTGCCTCGTCCGTGATGCCCATTAACCCTGTCCCGACCTCTGAGGAGGGAGGGAAAGGGGGGTTTGGACGCATAGCCCCCGAGAGAACTTCGGCTCTCCCTGACGCCACTCTTCCTGCCCTGGGTTCCAGGACTTAAGTGAATAATTCGGTAATGTTTTGGACTTGCTTCAGACAAGAAGGAGAAGAGATATTTTGCTTAAAAATCCAGCCACCGAGAAGATAAGAAGAAAAGAGGACTGTAACATTCTATCGGTATGTGGGAATTGAATGAAGGGGGGGGAGCCTTGCTTCATGCTATGGAGTTTGGATATTTCTGTGGGCAAAACCCCCCTTGAAGAAACGCTCTTAGTATTTACAAGTGAGATTGGAGATAAACTGTGTGGAAAGGAATTTACGACATAATTACACCCCTGGCTGTTTGGTTGCCTCTTTACCTCTGTTAGAGACTTAGCCGACTTCTTGGAGTGTCTGGAGTGATTTATGACGCAGATTAATTAGAGGTCGACTGCAGCAGATCGGGCTGTGAAAGTCATAGAGAGTGGAAATGCCATAAACTTTTTTAAAATGTACGGACTTATATATGGAAAGGCTCCCACTCTTGGAAAGACTTTGAAGCAGCCAGAATGATTTAAGCAAGCGCAAAATATGGAATTCATCGAAGTTAAGTTAAGATGGCGACCGTTGAGATGGGACTTTTGGATAAGAACGAGAGGCGCCGCGCCAGGGGGGTGGAAAAGAGTATGGACATAAAATCCACACAGTCAGGATGGATTTTGGTTGTTTTATCTCACTTGTGAAAGCACTCAGTGGCATGAAAAAAAAATGAAAAGAAGGACAACATCAGAAAAGAGATGGAAGACACCGGACTACGGAAGGCAATGAAATTAAGAGGATGATCGAGATCCTGATTGTCTGAAGCAAGGGAAGTCTTAAAAGAAAAATCTAATAATTCGGCAATTTATTTGGACTTATTTGGACTAATTGGGTTATATAGAGTAATTGATATTTATAAATATATGATGTGATTTTTATGATTGGAAAAGTTAATAAAAATGATATGGAAAAAAAAAAAGATAATATTGTAAGAGAATAAGAAGAGCCTTGCTTGATCAAATTCAGGCCAAATTCCCATGTAGTCTGGCATCCTGTTCACATAGTGGCCACCTAGGTGACACACTTAAACCTCAGTGTTCCCTGTTCTTAGAGACTGGTTCCACTTCAACTGCTACTCTCACACAGAAGGAAGCTGGCTCTGATCTTAGAATCGTGACAGTCTCCTTCCCCCAATAACCCTTATAAGTAGGGAAAACAAGTGGATTGGGATATTGGCTCCCCTGTCTCCCTGGTAAGCAGGGCCGGCTCTCCCATGAGGGCCACAGCTGGGAGGGGCGGCAGATCCAGTCCTGAGACACACGCACCACTCTCTGCTTCCAACCCTTGTCACCCACCTCCCTCCTCCTTCTCCAATGCCTCCTGCCCCTCTGATGCCCACACAGTCATGAGGAAGAAAACATATTGTGTCTTCCCCACTGACCTCCCCCTGCAGTGAGGCTCAATTCTGCAGGATGCTCCTTTATAATCAGCTTCTCTGCAGGGAAACTGCTTGCAAGTAAGCACCCCATAGGATTGATGCCTCAGCTGAACAGCTGCTGAGTGAAGGTGGTGATCCTGCAGGGAGCATTGTAGGGCACCTACTTTCTCCTGGGAAGAGGCAGCCAGAGGTGAGGTGGGCATCAGCCTCTTACTTAGTTTTCCCACCTGCTGTATGCCTCTCCTTCCTGCTTGATGCGCCATCCCCTGGCAGCCCTGGAGCACTCTGGGCCATCAAAAGTGACTGTAGTAATTTCTGGCTGTCTCAACCCACCTTGAACAATGCCCAAATCTCTCTGAACAGGCCCAATTTGGCTTGGGATTTGCACCTTGGTCAAAACCAGTGCACAACCCTACGAAATACCCGTGTCCCTCCACACCCTCCTAGAAAAAGGAAGGCCACCCACTGAATAAAAAACTGGGATAACTGAGGAAAAGAGTCATGTTGTCCTACTGCTGGCTTTTTAAAAAATCCTTAAAAGAGGACGCATTTAATGCAATCTTGTTGTTGCTTACAAGAAGCAACTTTGCTTTCTGGTACCTTAGGAGTTTCGGAAAACAAGAACTTTCGTTTGCTGTGGAGCTGGAGAATATTTTTTAAAGCTAGCTGGGAGACAAGGTAGAAATCATACAAAAGTATGTTTGATGAGAAGGGAGGCTGTTCCTTTGTGACTTCTCCCCGAAATAATGACTACTGTCCATTTTTTTTGCTGTCAGGAAAGATATGTTTCCACAGGATGTCAAAAGCTCCTGGCTTAACAATGTCCCTGGCCTGCCACCTTTTCAAGCAAAACTCTGTTGTAGTAGCTGGTTGTCTTAGCAACATCTCCAGTACATGACAGCCCCCAGCATTCTGATACCTAAAAAGGAAGAAAGCAACAACTCCACAAAAGGAGCATATTGTTCTGTCAAAGATTGTTTCTATACATTGTGCAGAATTAGATACTAGACTGAGATAACAGATGACTGCAAGTGAGGCGCAAGGTCATGTTTGTGAATGCTCTCTTAATTTTTATCTGTCTATCTATTATATTCTGCACATATAATAAACCAGCATATGAAGAAGAGAGCTATGCTAGGTCTCTATCTCAGGGGTCACCAACTTTTTTGGGTCCATGGGCCCATTTGCAGACTGGTGAAACTGTCATGGGGATCACACACACACCACCCGCAATTAAGCACATATCATACCCTATTCTATTGACTACAATGGGGTGTTTTTCAAGCCAAATTTTAGTTGGATGTTGGGACCCTGTGGCACCAGGGAAAGCTTCTGCAGGCACATGTGCACCCACAGGCACTAGCTGTGAGACCCTTTCTCTATCTGATGTGCTAACCATATATTAACTACATGCCTGGGTTTGTTTTTGTTGTTGTTTTCTTGAAAAGCTTTGGGAAATCTTAAGTTAACATTCTTTTTAAAAAGCCAGAAGCCTTTCTGCTTGGAATTTCAGGTAAAGACATTTCAAAAAATCTAAGAGAAATTTTTCTATATGCAACGGCTGCAGCCCGAATACTGATTGCAATGAATTGGAAAGGGGAGAAAGTTCCAACCTTATCACATTGGCAGTGAAAATTACTGGAATATGGGGAAATGGCACAATTGACTAACTGACTAAGAGGTAATACAAGACAATCATTTATTCAAAAATGGGATATGTACTGTGTAAGCGATATCTACAGAATAACAGTGGTACAATATCTATGGCAGCGTTTGAATGACCCTTGTCTAAATGAACTGTTAAGAAAGACCCAAAAAGGTATGATTGTTGTAAGAAAGTATTAGAAAATACAGAAAGAGGAAGGTACACTCATCACCAGAAAAGTTATATGCATCGGGAAATGATAGGAAGACTATTCTATGTTAGCAAAAAGACAAGAAAAAAGAGATTGTATAAATTTCATTTAAATTTAATTTTTGTAAACATATATAAGATTATTAGTAAACGATTGTTTTCATCTTGGTATATTGTGTATGTTATCTATAAATTTCAATAAAGTATTGGGGGGGGGAGAGAAAAACTTTCGTAAATCATTCAAAACTATGAGATACTACCTTCAGCCCAAGGTGGCACAGTCCAGGATATCCCATTATATCTGCCTTCTGTACATAATATGCAGACACACTCAAATCATATTTACTTCCTCTGTAAAAGCGATCATCATGAGATCAATTAGCAGCTCACTGGCGTTTGGGACAGGAAGGACCTTTTCCCAGTTCTACCTAGAGACACATGGGATTGAACCTGGAAATTTTTGCATGCAAAGCATATCTTCTACCACCGAGTTACATATGATCAATTTCACTTCTCCCATCAGAATAACTGTGGTATAAAATGACTGGTAGCACCACACCCCCTGCAACTTGCTCCAGTCAGCACAAATCCTCACTGTGGCCTGTGATTTCTTCCCATATGATCTTCAGATCACAAAATGACAAAAGAGAAAACTGCCATATCTTCAGTGTATGCCTGGTCTTATTGATACAAGTTCAACAGGGATTCAAATCAGCACAACAAAGGAAAAACTCCACTGTGAAGAATAAAACAGCCCATCGCCTCATTAGTATGATATATCACACTCTACAGTGTCCCACAAAGATCTCACTTTCCTTTAGGAAAACGGCAAGTACACATCTTGTCCCTCAAATTCCACTGTATGTACGCACAGCGACATAGAAATGTGATCATGAGGCACGATTACAGAAAAGCAAAACCTCTCTATTTACGTGGATACAAAAATTAAATCTAAGGAAGAACAACAAATATTTATACATCATCAGCCAGTGGTCTGACTCTTAATAATGTAAGAGAAGGGAAGGGAAATTTCACAAATTTCTCATGTTTGTTGCAGCCTCTTGCACACCCTGAAAAAATCAATTCCAGAAGGTTGGGGACTCTCCAGAACATGGAAGAAAATTACCCTTCCCTTCCATTGGTGGAAGCATCTGTTGGAACAAAATATTCTACGTAAGTGGAAGAGATGCATCAGATGTCAAGGGTCTTCAAAGAATGCTTTCTTTTTAAATTCATGTTTGGAAATGTACCTTACTCAATTCAATTTGTATTTTCAAAATGTAAACATTTTCATTTGTTATAGTAACATTACTCATCTTGATTCTCGGGGGTAAAATCAGTGAAATCCAATGTTTATAGCCAGAGCAGGTACCCTTCTGTTTGAAAGTCTCCTAGGCAGGAAATAACTAAATTGGACTGCTAATCCTAACACTGTTTACCTGTAAGAAAGCCTCACTGAATTCAACAGGACTGACTTCTGAGACTTGAAGCAGGGATATCCTACAATGTCCCCTACTGGTGAGCCACACAAGACTAGAAAGTACAAGGGACATCTATATTCCCTCCCCACCCCAAAAGTAATAGTTGTGTTTTAATTTGTAATATAGGCACATTCTCCCAATAAGGAGAGGAACATGTTGAAACACTCCCAGCTGTTGAAATACTCGTTATTTGGATAATTAAGAACATAAGAGAAACCCTGCTGGATCAGTTCAAAGGCCCATCTAGTCCAGCTTCCTATTCCCACAGTAACCAACCAGATGCCTATGAGATTCACAACAACCATTGTTCAAAGACATATTGCCCCCAACACCAGAGGCAGAACATAGCTTTTATGGCTAGTAGCCACTGGATTTCTTATCCTCCATTAATTTGCTTTACCCTCTTTAAAAACCATTCACATTGGTGGCAATCACTACATCTATCTATCTATCTATCTATCTATCTATCTATCTATTGGTCTCTCCTGAATCTTCCAACATTCAGCTTCATTGGATTATCCCATGTCCTCATGAAAAGAGGGAGGAAAACCTCTCTCTACTTTGTCCATACAGTTCATTTCACACACCTTTATCATGTTTTTTTCAAACCTAAAAAGCCACAGTGAAGAGATTTTAATTCAATAGATGTTTGACTAGGCTCTCAAGATTCTCAGTGCTGGAGGAAACTAAATTCTCCAACAACTGGCCTGTCCATTTTAATTTATTTTATTTGGCTAGATATAAGGTGAGCAGTGCATCATCACTCCACTACCTTTTCCTTCTTTTTGAATTAGATTTCATTCAGTTTCCCCAATGACCTCAATCTGCATAAAAGCTTGAGAAGTAGGTAAACCTAAGTTGAAGTAGGTAAAACTAAGTCTCTTAGCAATGCAGTGTCCTTGTCAGAACATACATGTATGTGTTAAAATCTTCCTCCAGTGGGATAAGATCACTCCTTGAATAAAATTCATTCATATTTCACTTCAACTCTTACCAAATCATTTTTTTCTTTGTAAGGGAAGCTGTCAATTATGCAGTGTTTAATCTGTCTGTTTTACATGTAGAACAATTATTGGTTCCCTGGCTTCTCACAGGCACAATCCATTTCAATACAAGTTCTTTTGTCTGTCTTCCTACCAACCACACTTCTTTCCTACAACTAGTACGCAGCATTTTGATTTTCAGGCTTGGTACTTTCATGAAGCGACTGTATAAAATGGTAAGGGCAGGGGTGGTAGACTATTGTTCCCGGAGCCCTATTCATTTGCCTCACTGACCACTGCTGCCACCACCCAGTGCTCTGGTGTGGCTCATGTACAGAGCTCTTGGGAGATTTAGATAAATGGATGGAGGAGAGGGCAATTGATAGCTACTAGCCACAACGCTATGCTCTGCCCTCCACAACTGGAGGCAGTAATGTTTCTGAATACCAGTTGCTGGAAACCACAGAAGGGGAGAGTGCTCTTGCTTGTGGGCTTCCCTTTGAGGCATCTGGTTGATCACTGTGAGAACAGGATGCTGGACTAGATGGGCAACTGGTCTGATCCTCTGCCTCCCCCTCTTCTCTTTCTTATGTTGGGGGAAGGGGTCCTTCCTTAGAGCGAGAAGTTATGGGTAAGATGGCTCAGGAGAGTGCCTTGTTATTGCAGCTGCAAATTCTTTTAAAAAATTAGTTTAAAACTGAAAGTTACTAAATTAACTTTTAACTAAACTGGAAAGAAAAATTCTAGCTGCTGTGCTGAAGCAACAGCAGCACGTGCCTTACTCGGAGAAAAGATCCCGTCTTGACCCCTCCTGGAGAAGTGCAACCTGGAGCCAAAAATGAAGTCTGGAAAAAGGATTGAGCATGCTTTCCCAGATCGAAGTTGCAAACTGCTGAAAACTTCTTTTTCTTATTACAATCAGCCAATGGATCTTAAATACCCCTGTATGCATGTACCTTCACATTAAGCCCTGAACCACAGATGCCCAGGAGCACCATTGTACTTTCCACCTGAGAAATGGCTTTAACACCACGTACATAAGGTACGAGGCTCCCCCTCCCCTTTCACCCGACTCACGTCTTCACGATGGTTGTTAAAAGTATGTGTATGTCCGACACTGATGTGCTGCAGAAATGCTCTCACCTTAATAAGGGCTAATCAAAGAGAAGGGAAGTTAATCCAGGTTGATCTTTGTACAAATATAAGTGCCACTGGATGCAGGGAAATGAAAAGAAATGGATTCGCTTTATTGTTTTATTATCTCCCAGTAATGATTTTTATCCTCCTTTCTAAAGGTTACCTTGTGTAGGTCTCTGAAATTACACTATTTGTTTTGATTAAAAGGACACTACACTCCAAATGAGTATTACACATTCTCAATCATTAAAGACAGAAAGAAGAAGCTCTTATTTCACCAGGGCTGTATTTATTCCTTAGACCTCCCGATTAGAGGTGAAAAATTGATGAAGGGTGGGAGGGAGAGGATCCCCTGTAGCTATAAATGAAGCCAGGAAGCTTGAATAATTTGTATTTTGCAAGTGCTCATAAAAGCAGTACAATTCATATGTAGGGCAACCAAGGTTTTAGAAGTGATCCATAGTCAAACACCAACAGCGCACGAACAGAAAATATAAATCCCATTCACAAAAAGTTATAAAGTTTTTTATAGCTTAAGGTGCTTCAACCTGTTTAGTGCTGAGTGTCAGGATCCCAGCTCCCTCAGGTCCTGCTCCCACTGAAGACAAAGAGAAAACCATGCTAGCAGGGTTCAAAATTAGCAGGGCGCCAGACACATTTTGTGCCTAAAGATTCTCCATTTGCAAGCACCTCAAAAAGTCTGGGTGCCATTTTTTGTGCCTGGCTGACACTCTAGGATTACAGAAATGTATGTGCTTTGAAGCCTCAAAGTATATGTTAAAGATAGATGTTAAGGAGTTAAGTAGAATGTTTTGAAAACTGAAGTATGGTACCAGTATTTTTATTGTAAACACCTAATTAAACATGTATTAACAATTTCTGTTAAAAATGTGATATTAACAATGTGTCGCTTAGGTGAATTGTGTTTTAGTTCATGCTTATTAAAATAATAAATATAAAGTGTTTCCGACCCACCCCACTAATAGTGACAAGACATTCTGTTTTGGCGCCACAACCCAGGTCACAGGAGCCATTTGGCTCCTAGCTTTTCTATCCCAGTTTCTAACACTGCATGCCAGTCCAAAGGCAGCCTGAAGAACCTCATCTCAGACATGCCTTGCCTGTGTCCCCACCCCCAATGAACCCATTGTGAACCCCACTTTGATCTCTGGTTCTCTTTCATTGCCCCCTGGAGCTCAGGAGCAAAGGTGGTGGTGGACTAGAAAGGAAGCCCAAAGTCACAGGAAGAGCAGGGATCATGCCCTCAGCATACCTGAAAAAATTGGGCAGTGGGAGTTTCTTGAAAATGGTTGAATAAATGAGGCCTTGGAGCCAGGTAAAGCTTTGTGTGAGTGGTAAAACTGCTGAGTTGTCTCCCATCAATCAGAGAAGCAAGAATAATTTAACCAATGCTACATAATTATGCTAGTAATTAATTCAGCAGTTTTTGCTCAATCAGCATCTAAATATACACAAAAGACAGTAGAGTAGGCAAGCAAAGCAGACTTTGATGAGAAGCATAATGTGATGCCTAAACCTTGGCTACAAAGATTTTTATTTCTTTTTAAGAAGTATGGTATTTGTTTATTTACACAAATGTATATGGAGTGGTCTTAGGTGACTGCTGAAATTCCAATTTTGTAAGCGATGAAATCACATTGCCAATTCATGTTTCCCAGTTGCCAGTGAAGGATTCCTGTAGCAAACCCATTTGCCAAATTGAAAGTCGCACAACTGGTATGCTACTATAGGTTACTGCTTTCTCAGCAGTTGTTTGTTTTTGTAGGTATGGGTTTTGAGCTTTTGTTTTGGCTCACACACTCCATCATGGCTTTGATAATCCCAAATCTATATAAATTTGCAACCTTAAACCAGAATTTTCTCAAAATCCCCACTGGGGCTAGCAATAGATTGTCCACATTGCATTCCTTTACTGTGTTCCATAAATTCACCCTCTAACTTGTCTTTCAGTCTTCCAGAGTTCATTTAACCAGAAGTATTTCTGTATTTCTGGCATTGAAGCATGCTCAATTTGCTACAGCTTTGAGTTTCTTCACTTAATTTGCACCTACCCTCCACTTGGTGTCACTGATGTATGCACACACAGAGAGATAAACACTGCCCCCCACCAAAAAAGAGGATAGTTAAAGCAATCATAATATAGTAGCCTCAAAATCTTTGTATTTTTGTTTTTTGCAGCATTGCAGTGTCACACATGTACACTTGCACACTGGTAAAGCATGATTCTCAGTGGTTAAACACATGCTTTGTATACAAGCTTTGGGATCTCCAGAGATGGCTGAAAGAGTGAAACTCTGAGGAGCCCCTGACAACCATTGTGTAGACAACACTGAGCTAGATGGACCAATGGTCTGACTCAGTATAAGGCACTTTCCTACGTACCGCACAAAAAGTATCTTGTACAGTACAATATATACTATGGGAAATGAGTAAAAAAAATGAATATATTACTGAAGATAGCATAGAAAATGCATTATATTAGAAGCTGCTTGCAAAAGATACATATATTAATCAAAACTGCAGAAATTTTACTAAAACGAAGCATTTCCATAAAGATCATTAAAAAATAATAATATTGCAAACTGCTGCAGAAACATGGTAGCTGAATTTAAGATTAGAAAAATGAGAAACTAAGAGAATCAAAACTGACCAATCCTTCCATCCCTACTGGTAGCCTTAATTTGTTCTGTGCTACGTCGATTTAAGCCACCTGAAGATCCAGCAGAGGAAATAGAAATACTTAGGAATATGTCAAATGGAGACTAATATTTGCAGACTGTGTATTGAAATTTAGATAATTTCTTGTGTGATGGGGAAACCTAGGTTGTTCTCATAAAGTTATCACAAACTCATCTGTGCTAGTCTAGCAGATGCCTTTGTTCACAATGTTCTACTGCTGATTCCCTATCCCCCTTCTTTTGAGAAAAGCATGCAGGTGTCCAGTGTCATTTCAGCCTACCTTTCCTTACAAAGCTTTTGACAAGGTAGCTGCTCTCAGTTAACATACCGGCATGCTATGTGAACAATGTGATTAGCAGTCATGCTGTGGATTTTGAAAAATTAATGACCAGGTGTGTTTGTATGTGTAGGGTGGCTGACTAGCACCACTGTGTGCCAGGAAGGTTAGTTTAAGTCTTTTTTTCCCCCCAGCTGTGATCTTGGTAAAAACCACCTAGCACCTTTGCAATCAACACTGGAGCCAATGAGAAGTTTTCCCCTCTAATGGTAATTGCTCTGTGGGAGAGGCTGGAAAGCAAAGGCTTAGCTCCCACTTCCCTACACACTTCTTGTTGTTTTTTTAACAAGCTCTAAGATGTGATTGCTAATCACATCATTTGTGTAGCATGCAGTTAGGTCCTTAGTTGCACAAGTACATTAAATATGTTGTATTCAGTATGGATTCAGTGTCAATAATGCAATCCATCATGGTTCCTGCACATTGCAGCTGCATCAGTACTATGTAGCATATTTCCCTAGGATACTTCTGAAACTAAACACTAACACAGGGGTCCCCAAACTAAGGCCCGGGGGCTAGATGCGGCCCAATCGCCTTCTAAATGCGGCCCACGGACTGTCCGGGAATCAGTGTGTTTTTACATGAGTAGAATGTGTCCTTTTACTTAAAATGCATCTCTGGGTTTTTTGTGGGGCATAGGAATTCAGTTTTTTTTCTCCCCAAAATATAGTCCCCCCCCCAAAGGTCTGAGGGACAGTGGACCGGCCCTCTGCTGAAAAAGTTTGCT
This sequence comes from Lacerta agilis, assembly GCF_009819535.1. Taxonomy (NCBI): domain Eukaryota; kingdom Metazoa; phylum Chordata; class Lepidosauria; order Squamata; family Lacertidae; genus Lacerta; species Lacerta agilis. Next base: position 25,030,460 of record NC_046316.1, on the reverse strand, counting down.
GACCCCTGCACTAACATCTTCAACAAGCCTCTTTATTTAGTTTTGCTTGCAACTGCAGTTCACTGCTTCCTTCTTGGTGCATTAAAGGTGGTCTTAGGATTTTTTGGCCACAATATTTATGTTAAATACTCGGACATATTTTATCTCTTCTGGCAACTCTTCCATTAGCAAACATAGCAGAACTTCAAGTAGCAACACCAGCAGTTTGGGGGTTGACAATAATTATAAGAAGTTTAAATAAAATCTGGCGCTAAAAATTAAACTACAGAGCATGCTGATTATTTGGCCCCTCTCCCATATTTATTACCTGCCTGTTTATTACACCTTGGCAATTTGATAGCTAAAAGACATGGTTCCTAGTAACCTTGAAATTAATATTTATATGGCTTTGTGTTTTCAGATGTTCTTAATATTTTAAAAAGTTTTTGATGTTATAAATATTTATTTATTCATTTGTATTGTTTTGTTAGTTTCTCTGCCACTAGAAATGTATGAAAATGCCTCAGTCTGTTCCAACATTCATTCACAATTTCAATTGATATTTTCTATTCTGCTGCTATTGGTCTATGTTGCTCAAGTCTTTTTCTTGTTTTGTCAACCACTCATGTAGATATATGTGGTTTGTTTTTTAAAAAAAACAACACATAGTACACAACAGACATGCATATCTCAGCCACCAACAAATATTTGCAATTCAGTTATCTTCCCTCTGTGTTCCCTTTCAAAGTGAATGAATTTCCAGAGGGGCAGCTTTGCTAGCCATTTGCAGCAAGAACAATGAAGAATCTTGTGGCACCTTAGAGGCAAATGTGTGTGACTAATTGCCCACCACAAACTATCTACAGCTGCAATATCTTGCTCACTTAATCATGCAGAAGTCCCTTTTTAGTGCAACACTTCATTTCACAAATGCATATTTTATACAGAAAATGGTGTGTGTGCACCTGTGCATGCGCCTATCTGCTAAAGCAATGCTCAAGCTAAGAACTGCTTTACAGGATCAGACCCAAGTCCTAATTCCAATTAATCCAGCTAATTCTAATTGCGTGTCGAGACCCCAAAGCCGCCCTCCCGGGAATGAAATAAAAACACCAGGACACAGAATATAAGGTTAATGTGATTGGGTAAAAATTTGGCCACAACTTTATTGGTTACAGCATGTGAGCGGTATTGGCTTAGGCATTGAGTGGACCTGACTATATCTGACTCCTGCCCGCAGAGCAGGAAGTCCAGTAAGGGTAAACCACTGATAAGGGGAGCCCCGTCGATTCAGACCAACTCGAGTTCCCCTTGGGTTCCAATGGGGTCGTGGCATGGCCCTAGCCCCGCCCCGGGCTTCGGACAAGATCCCACACCCCCGGATTCCTTTAACGGACTACCCTTAAGCTTGGAGGGGCAGGCGATGGCCCGGCCTCCCCTCCCCCAACATTAGGTCACTCAATGCCTAACCGCCACAAGAGTCCCGAAAGGGGCTCGCCGCCACATACCCTCACAGCTGCAACCAATACTTCAATCCCTCCGCTATATCGGCCAGCCAGAAGTCATTTTCCTCATTCATAAAGGTGTAAACCATCATCTCAAAACAATGCCATCTTGCTGTAAGGTATAGTGTGTAAGCCATCATCTCAAAACAATGCCATCTTGCTGTAAAGTATAGTGTGTAAGCCATCATCTCAAAACAATGCCATCTTGCTGTAAAGCATAGTGTGTAAGCCATCATCTCAAAACAATGCCATCTTGCTGTAAGGTATAGTGGGATGCAGAATCAACCGGCTACCCAGCATGTGCACCTTCTGTGCCACTGAACAATTCAAGCGTTTTTTGGGTATGATCTGCTGCAGCCGAGGAACTACTACCAGGCCAAATGCGTCTCTCCAGAAGCTGCGATCAAATAAGAGTCATTTTGGAGAGTTCATTGACATAAAGCCCAAGTCCTTTTGATGTTTGTGAGCAAGTCCAGGCCTTTTCGACTCGGCAAATAGTTTTCACCCAGGCGCAAAACCAAAGCGTCGGTTGTGGGGGGGGCTTATGCCTCAGCCCTGGCCATCACAATTGGCAACATCTCCTTCCACCGCATCCCACGCCTCGAAATCCAAACAATATGGATGTGTGCAGGAAAACCCAGCTGGCACCACAAGCCACTGGCAATTGCCCTCACCCGGGCCCAGTGGACGATACTGCAGCCCACAATCCAGATCTCAATGCACTCTGAATCTGAAAAGGAAAGAAATAACAAGACGGAATAAGTCACAGGCCTGCTTAAATTCCGGAGCTGCCATGGATATAACCTTTGAATACATTGGATCACCATTGCCCCAGGTTTTTCATTCTGTCTGCTGTCAACCCCCAGTGGGCAGCGGTTGTAGCGGCCTCAATCCTAGAAGAATGAGCAGCGAGTTCCCTAGCGGGAAGGCCGCATGCTTCAATGGCTCTACGCATTACACGAGTGAACTTCTGTCTGGTTAGACTGGATCCATCCTCATTCACTAGGAAAGGGCCAGAACCACGGGGCCTAAGATGGAGATATCGTTTAGTATCTTTTACAGGGCAAGGGCCGCTATGCATGATCCCTGATAGCCAGAGCAGGGCGCCCTTTCCTTTCTGGTAAGTTTATAAGAGACGGATGTAAATAACCAGTTCTGTTAAAGAAAGCTGAATGTCGCAAAGCTGTAAGCCTCAGGATAAATAGCCTGTGTCGCCATCATGGACTACTACCCCTACTCTTAGGGCATCAAAATTGCAATCGAAAAGGCTGCTGAAAACAATCTGGAATCATATTTGGACCAACCGATAGAATTTTATTTGTTGCGTATTTTAAAGTGGAGGTCAATTGCAACAAGCCAACGCCCATCCATGCTTGGAGGTTACAATCTATGCCAACCTTCAGGTGCCCAGAGAACCACAAAATCACTTACCCGGAGAGCACAAAGAAAGCTATGGTGTATGCAGATGAAGACAGTTGAACCTTGCACTTGGACCAACAGGTACTCCTTATCTATCTAACTATTTGAATTAGGCATAATATGTCCTAAATTATGGTCCTCCTACCATCGCTGCTGGGAGGCTGTAGCCTGCGCCAGCCCTCAAGTACCCTGCAGACTCAAAAGTCCGCATAAGGATCTATAAACAGCCTTATAAAAGAAAGAAATCGTGAATAAATATGTCTGAAAAGATGATGATAAACTTAAGGCAAAGCTGCCAACTGGGCGGAGCAGGAGCGACACCCTCATGAAACTCGACGACTGCTTTGCAAGGAAACCGACGACGGCTCAATTTTCAGTCCAAGGGCAAACGTGGTGATCTCTGAAGTCCTCCATCCAAAGGTGAACTGCAACTACTAGAAGAAGAAGCTTAAAAGGTGAAATTGTGTGTAATAGCAACCATACCAGCTCCATGCACACACTGGCATCTGTGAAGGAGCCCTGATCGGACCTGATAATATGGAAACGATTTTAAAATTGTCCTGCTGGAGAGATAACCCATTGTAAATATCCAGGGACTCAAGCCGAAACCCTAAGAACCACTTATCAGCCTCAGAAAGGCACACCCTCTGAAGAGGACAGAAGCCCAGATGCTAATGGCTGGCTTGGGGCCAAAACCTGACTTGCGAAGTTCAGGGGTCCCCAGAGACTGAAACCACCTAGGAATCAAATTATTATTATAGTTATTATTAGTTATCAATATAGTGATTAATATTATAGCTATTATTGATATATTATTGATATATTATTGATATATTATTGATATATTATTGATATATTATTATTTATTATTATTATTATTATTATTATTATTATCATCATCGACATCTGAGTGGGGGAAATAAAGAAGGTGCTTCAATGCCAGTAGCCTGGTGGGTGATAAGGCGAGAGAACGATTTGTGGACCCATCCCTTGCAAGAGCATGCCAGCTCCCATTATTTCCCATAGCTAAAGGGGGGAGAGACAGAAACTTACTGCTCCTGTATCATCAGTTGAGACCTACTAATACAGGCTTGCAAGAGACTTGTAAATTTTGGATTGGGCACAGTCTGTGTATGCTGGGATAATGAGTTGACTAGAACTGTAGCGTTGGAAGCAGGAATATGCAGCTGCCCCACATGGGGATCAAACTTGTAACCATGGCATTATAAGCACCATTCTCTAAGCATAAGGGCTTTCAGAGGTTTCAAGAGGGAAATCTAGTTCAGTATAGTGTATACTGGCAAAGGGTCCTGGCTAATCTTAAAACAGGGACAATAGGACCAAAGGAATTGCTCACACAGGCGCCAGCAAAGGTCAAAGAGCCAAGTTTAGTGAAAAATTAAGCCAAAACGAAATGCCAATTAAATCTACGGATATTCCAAGGTACAAACCAATCATATAATTAGCCAATGAAATTATTCCAATTTAAACTGAGAGCGGTAGAGCAAATTATTCATTTTATAAGCGACACACCGTTGAAAGTAGCTGTATTCCTTTCAAAATGGAAAGAACAGTAAGGAGGAAGACTGAATCCGATAAAATGGAGGCCACAGGGGCAAGAAGAGCTTAAAACAGCAAGCCTGCGCTTTGGGTTCTTGTTAATTTTTATTGCTACCACTACTACTACTACTACTTTTATTATATTTTTATTATTTATTTATACATTATTATTATTTATTGCTATTATTATTATTATTATTATTATTAAGGAACACTAGGAAATAAACACAACAGTATTTATTTATTCAAGCTCCCTTCAATCAAGTGTGTACTCAAAGCAGCTTCACCCAGCCACATGCTGCATTCCCAATGGTGCTGCACACGTGACCATCGCAAGATGGCTGCCCCCGCGTTGTCCTGCCAACCCAGAACAACCAGGCAAGGCATGAGGCAAAAGATAATTGGCCAGGCTAAACGTTTTACTTTCATGGGTTCCATGATCACTGCAGATAGTGACAGCAGTGGAAGACAGGAGTGCCTGGCGTGCTCTGGCCCATGGGGTCATGAAGAGTCGGACAAACTAAATGACTAAACCACAACAACAACCTTTGCTACACGTCCTGCATTTTTCTATGGTTTTCCCAGTAGTGATGTATAGAAGTGAGAGCTGGACCACAAAGAAGGCTGATCACCAAAGAATTGATGCCTTTGAATTATGGTGCTGGAGGAGACTCTTGAGAGTCCCATGGACTGCAAGAAGATCAAACCTATCCATTCTGAATGAAATCAGCCCTGAGTGCTCACTGGAAGGACAGATCTTGAAGCTGAGGCTCCAATACTTTGGCCACCTCATGAGAAGAGAAGACTCCCTGGATAAGTCCCTGATGTTGGGAATGATTGAGGGTACAAGGAGAAGGGGATGACAGAGGATGAGATGGTTGGACAGTATTCTCGAAGCTACCAACATAAGTCTGACCAAACTGCAGGAGGCAGTGGAAGCCAGGAGTGCCTGGCATGCTCTGGTTCATGGGGTCGCAAAGTGTTGGGCATGACTAAATAACAACAAACGTTTTTAATCTAATAGATAGATAGATAGATAGAAAGACCCAGCAAAGAATCAACATCAATGTTTATCCAGAAAATATATTTGTCCCTTAAAATAAACTTAAACCAGCCCCAAATAAATTGCAGCTTATAATTAAGCCAAATACTGCACCAATAAATTGCAGAACACACCAGCAGGGAAGCAGACACAAAACCCAAACTGTCCCCGGAAAAACAACCCTTCTCCACGTTAACTTAATTAAAATCAAGCCTCCACCAAATCAATTTAAGCTGAGATGAGTAGATTTATTTATTATTTGTTTATTGTTTGTTTGTTTGTTTGTAAACGGCACACCATTGAAAGCAGCTGTATTCCCCTCCCTATGTGAATGACAGTAAGGAGGACAGGGGTAAAGAAAACTTTAATAAATTCAGCTCACGTAAATAAGATTTAGTGTACACCCAGAAATTAGAAAGAAAGAGGGAAAGAAAAGGTTTTTTTTTTTTTTAAGGTTCTCCTTTAAATATACACAACATGTACTTTTAATTGCACCAACTGCACTTTAATGCACAAAATGCCCTCCAAATGCACTTTATTATTGACTAATGCGACAACAGACTTCCTTGTATCAGAACACAAAATTAGTGAATAAACTATACGTCCACAGAGACTGTCTAGATACTACGATTAATTACAATTTAATTACAATTTAATTAAATTGACCAGCAATTTCATGTTTATTTATTCACACCTCAGAAGGATAAATTATTGCTGTATCCCTCAACCTGCAGTAGCTAATGAATGATCAATATAAGCGAATTAATTTAGACGAAATTAATAATTACCAATTTAAAAAAAGAGAGTGATATCAAGCAAAATGTATAAAACGCTTTTCTTGAAACAACCTACAAGTCAGGCCCTACAGATTAGATGCTGTGCTAAATCTACGTGGCCCCCAAACTGGCGGCACGCACGTGGTCAATATAACATGGCAGCCACACGTTTCCCTTTTTTATTTACTTATTTTAAAACCCCCCTTTTTATTGTTCTATTTTATTTTATTTTATAATTATTATTTATTAATTTATTGCTTGATTTTATTATTACTGTTGTTCTTATTATATTATCAACCACGTGGGCCTATCAAATTGGCACCACGCACTAGCCTCTTAACAAATTGCGGCACACCCCCCCCCCCATGTGTGCCCATAGTTAAAATGGCAGCCTCCACATGTGCTTAGTCAAAATGGCGGCCCCTATGTGCCCTCAGTTAAAATGGCGGCCCCCACGTTGCCCTGGCAACAAAGCACCAAGCCAAATATAGCTTGCTACCCATGTAGATCAGCCCTGCAAGGGACTGCTAAACCTCCTGTTTTTTCTACTTGCTTCGTACGGCAAAGGAAAGCGAAGGAAAAGACCAGCAACCAGCAGGAAGCACATGAGGTGGAAAGAAAAAGAGAAAAGAACAACCACTTCGAACAGCTAGCGTTCTGTAAACCTCAGCAAATAGGTAGAAACAAAAGGTAATAGGGGAAAGCACTAATCCTCCCGGCTATAGCAATTTGTTTCCTTGGCAACCGGCCTTAGGGAGGGAGGACAAAAGTTAATTAGGGCAAACAAGTAATCCTGGCAGCTGGGGCAATTTGTTTCCCTAGCAACTTACTCCTCCAGCCAGCAAAAAGGGGGGGGGGGGGCGAAAAAGGCAAGCAGGAAAGCTGATTAACTTAACCCAATAACCAAGGAGGAAAGGGGGCTGAAAAAGGAATCCCCCCCAAAACACAACTCAGAGAAGAGCCGATACTTAGCTGAATTCTTTGGTGGTGTCCAGTTAGGCTTTTTAGCTGCTCTGACCCCGGCACGGCTAAGAGAGCCTGGGAGATCCGAGGAAGCGAGCCGAAAGGAGGTCTCTCGGCTCGCGCCTCTCCTTTTGAATGGGAGCCCCCGGCCACACCCCCAGCCGGCTGATTGGCCGGTTGCCTGCTGACGCGGTCGGGGACTCCTCCGAGCAGCGAGGGACAAAGTCCCCCGCCCACAGGAAGTGTGGAGAGCGGCTCTGCGGTCCACCGCAACTCCTCCCCACGCGGAGGTGGAGCGGATTTACAGGCCAAATGCTTCTGATATACTGCCTCTGGCTATGGAGACTCCATTCATCTAACAAGACACTAATAGACTGTTGTCGTTGGGGCATTTTAGGAGTTTTAATGGTGAGCTGGGTAGCGCTGCTATCTTCTGCTCAGAAGTGGGGTGGAGATGCAATGCCAGCAGACGTATTGTTCCTGCTTACTGGGAGAGGTTGAGTGCAGGCACACTAGCAGAAGCAAAGGATTGTATGTTTTTTTTTCTGGCGCACCCACACCACTCTGACCTCCCTGTTGCCTCACTACCACCCCTCGTGGTAAGTGGCAGTGACACAACCACCAGGAAGCTAGTACTGTGGCTCTGCCCCACTGGATGTGCTGCTTCTGGCTCTGTCCCAAATGGTAAGTGATAGGCTGCAATGTTCTTTCATACCACAAAACCCACTTCACCATTCTGTAGATAAATGTGAGAAAGGGTCATAGCTCAGTAGTAGAGCATCTGCTTCCACGCGGAAGGTCCCAGGTTCAATCCCCAGCATCTCCATGTAGAGATAGGAATAGCCCCTTGTCTGTAACCCTTGGTAGCTGCTGCTAGTCACTGTATACAATATTGAGCTACATGAACCACTGATCAGTAATGGCAGCTTCCTATGGGCAGATTAGGTTTCTTGACACAAGCAGCAAACTTTATCCATATCTGCCATCAGCATGGTTATGTCAAAAGATTTCCTTTCCCTCAAAAGATTCTCCTGGATGTTTTGTTGCAGCAGGTATGCTATTGATTTATTCCAACTACTTTAAATGCAACGCCTCAATACTGACTGCTTTGAAAAACTGGAATCGTTTAGTATGTGATGTGTCATTTCATCTAATATTTGCATCACAAGAGCACGATGTAAGCTTTCTATTACTTTCACTTTTAATGAAATCCATTTTATACTTTAGCATTGAATAGGATACCTAAGAGGAAAAAAGTGTGACCAAAACGGCTTGTGTTCAAAGCTCCCAGAAGTGGAACCAATGACTCAGGCAAGTCACTCAACTGTAGAATGAGGCAAGTGTTCAATTTTTCATTGGATTGAAGGATCTAAGGTAGCCATAAAAGAAGCCATTTGGCGGAGTTTCATACTTTGTCTTATAAAGCTGTTCCATGTCATTTAGAATTCATCTGGGGGAGTGGGGATCACACAGTCCTGTTCAAGCTTTCTCAACTGAAATGTCACTTTGTGTTTGCAGATTGTACAGAATATTTTATGTTACAGCTGTAAGCTGCATTATATGCCCATTGAGTGAAAAGGCAGGGTATAAAGAGGAAAGTATGAACTAAACATACAGAACATCTATTTTTGGTGGTACAGTATGTCAATAGCGCTTTTCAGGCATTCATCCTGTATGAACTTAGAATCCTGTAAGAGGAAGAATGAAGGCACTTTCCTCCCTTGGTTTACCCACTGGGGGTGAGCATTGGCGTCTCTAGCATTTCCCTGCCCTTTCTTACCTGACCAGGTTGACTTCTAGTCAGGTCAACTGGAGCATCCTTCTGCTATGGTACCTCACACATAGAAGGCTAAGCCCATTTCATTCATTCATTCCTTACAAAGTGTATCCATGTCCTGTTCACTGGCTGCTTTGGAGGACTTACAGAACAACTGAGATACAATTTAAAATCCAAATAATTAAACAAATAAAATATAACAAAAACAAAGGGGTAGAGGAGTCAAGATAACAAAAATACAGTCAACAGAAAGAGAAATATTTATGTCAAACCAAAACCGTTTAAGAACATAAGGCGAACCTTGCTGGATTAGGCCAATGGCCCGTGTAGTCCAGCAACCTGTTCTCACAGCAGCTCACCAGATGCCTATGAGAAGCTTGAACACTGTTTGGTTTTACTGTACTGGTGATCAGCTTTGCATGGATTAAGCACATACCTCCTCTCCCCTATCCACATACTGCATGTACCATGTCCATGTGGAGGTCCATATGCACATATTCCTAGTTAGTACAATTGCCCTTCCCCACTCAAGTCACTGCATGATGATGATCACTCAGTAAGCATATGAACTTGGCTCTAACCTTCGCTGGTGAAATATTAAGAGTTCAATCACTAAACTAAATATGCAAACCAACAGATCCACTCAAGCCAACAGATCATTACTCACAGAAATGTCCAGGTTTTTCCTATTAGACCTAAAAAGTTCATAAAGAGCATCAAGAAGCCAACCAATATTGTGTAGTTCTTTAAACCTTGGAAGGAGGAAATGTGTTGTTGTTTTTGGATTTTAAATTGAGTGTTTCTGGAGATACTGATTTAATTTTCTGTAATGGCACATGACTCAAAAATATTCTCTCTAATAAAAAGGAGAGAAAATCACATTATTAAACCATGGACACTTAATGTTGCAATTTATCCAGCTTAATGAGACGCTTTCTGTAATACACTTTACTCCAAAAAGATGTTTTCACACTATTCATTAAAAGTCTCAAAATTAATTACTTTAATTTCAGGGGTTTTTGCTTTGTTTTATGGAGACTTCCTTAACTTCAGCTTCAACTTTTATTGTATTTGCTTCTTCAAGTATTAGGAATATATACTACATCATCTCCTGTTTTTAAAAGGCATATTCCTACCACACTGTCTTATACAACTACATAAGCAAATGCACTTATCAAATTGTGCAACAAATATGTGGAGTCCCCATGAAAAAACACCTTTGTATCCTGCTATTTTAAAGCTGTTTTGTTATCTGTTAAGTGTACATTAGGAGATGTTTCTTGTTCTTTCATTCTTTCCATTGTATTTCACCCTTTGTTCCCTTGGAAGAGAGGGCAGTTCAGAAATGAAATGAGTAATATTGACAAGTGAATTTCTTGGAAACAGCTTGCAGTAATATAGGTACTGGCCTACACAGTTGTTAAGTATCACTCTGGGGTCTTCATGAAACTAGATTTTTATGCCTACAACATTTAAGCAACTTAGCTTATATGGGATACATATTAAACCACTGGTCCAGTTAAGTTAGTACTGTGGAAACTGACATTGAGCAGCTCTTTAGGGTGTCAGGTGGAGATCTTTCCCAGCCCTACTTGAACTTGTTGTTGTTGTTCAGTCGTTCAGTCGTGTCCGACTCTTCGTGACCCCATGGACCAGAGCACGCCAGGCAACCCTATCCTCCACTGCCTCCCAGTTTGGCCAAACTCATGCCAGTCGCTTTGAGAACACTGTCCAACCATCTCATCCTCTGTCGTCCCCTTCTCCTTGTGCCCTCCATCTTTCCCAGCATCAGGGTCTTTTCCAGGGAGTCTTCTCTTCTCATGAGGTGGCCGAAGTACTGGATCCTCAACTTCAGGATCTGCCCTTCCAGTGAGCACTCAGGGCTGTTTTCTTTAAGGATGGATAAGTTTGATCTTTTTGCATTCCATGGGACTCTCAACAGTCTCCTCCAGCACCATAATTCAAAAGCATCAATTCTTCGGCGATCAGTCTTCTTTATGGTCCAGCTCTCACTTCCATACATTACTACTGGAAAAACCATAGCTTTAACTATACGGACCGTTGTCGGCAAGGTGATGTCTCTGGTTTTTAAGATGCTGTCTAGGTTTGTCATTGCTTTCCTCCCAAGAAGCAGGCGTCTTTAAATTTCGTGACTGCTGTCACCATCTGCAGTGATCATGGATCCTAAGAAAGTAAAATCTCTCACTGCCTCCATTTCCTCCCCTTCTATTTGCCAGGAGGTGATGGGACCAGTGGCCATGATCTTAGTTTTTTTGATGTTGAGCTTCAGACCATATTTTGCGCTCTCCTGTTTCACTCTCATTAAAAGGTTCTTAATTCCTCCTCACTTTCTGCCATCAAGGTTGTGTCATCAGCATATCTGAGGTTGTTGATATTTCTTCTGGCAATCTTAATTCCGGTTTGGGATTCATCTTGAATTTGCCAGGGATTAAATCTGACAATCCTTTTGCATCCAAAGTACTGTAAGTGCTCTACAACTGAGCTGCAGGATATGAGAGATTGCATCAAAACGCATCCTATCATACTAAATTGGTAATGTTGTGAGAATAACTAACCAAAGCTGGAAAAAATATGGGGGGGAGGATTATGCTTATGACATTCTTAACCTGTTTTGAAGAATACAAGTCTTCTTTCAGACCAACATGGCCTTGAAATACAAGGCTTCCTAGGTGGGTAGGTATGTGCACAGTGTTGTCCCTTTCACTACCACTCTGAGGCTGCAAAGGAGACATAGCTTTGGTTCTGTAAGGACAGAACAGGCTTAGCCAATGTGTTACCCACCAAATGGTCATGTGATCTGGGGCAGATGGGAGTTTGAGTCCAGAAGCATCTGAAGGGCACCTTGTTGGCTACCTAAGGGTTAGAATTATGCTCATGGTTCTCTCTTATTCTTCCTTCTACCTTTAAGGTCTGTTGGTTGTTAAGTGGAGGGCTTTGGTGACATTGTAAGTCGAATATGGGTTTGTCTTTCTTTAACCACAGGGTGAGAGACAAAAGAGAGGCCCATGCTCATGTGCTCTTTTAAGATTGTCATTGAGACTGTAGCATGAGAGGAAATGGTGAATCTCCTCCCCATGACTCTGAACCTGATCTGCATTTACAGTTCCCAAAATATTCATGCTGCTTCAAGTGACATGTTTAGCATCACATGAACTTGGCCCTTCATATATGTTTAAGTTCTGAACACCAGTCAATTGGTAGAGCCAGTGACTGCAATCCTGTTTCTCTCCATGTTGTTCATTGTAACACAATTGGATGACTGTGTGGCCTTATAATGGAACTATAAAATTAGATGAAGCCTTATGGCTGCACAGATTCTCTAGGAAGAAACCGCCTATTCCAAGCTATTTAACCTAAAAAAGAAAACCACCTCTTCCTTCCATATGAACACAATGCAGATTTAAAGCAATGCCAATTTAAAACAAGTAAATTAGGAGAAAAGTCTGACAGAAGCATCCTTTTGCTTCAGGCTATAAGAACTCTAAGAAAACCAACTATTTTAGATGGCATATTCTCTACATTTCCCTCCAGATACATTGTGCATTTTAAGTATTTTAGGCGCACACTGGAGAATATACTCCCTATTCATCTCACCCACCAAATGCTGCAGCAGTGATTCAGGATGCTATTAGCAAAATGCAATTTTAAAAATAAATATTTGTTGCTATAGGAGCAGCTGAAATCTTGATCACCGTCCCAAAGAGAAATCTGTTACAACCATCATTTCCCTTGTGGCTACCAGAGAGAGAAATTAAGGCCCAAGTGGCCCAGTCACAATTTAGAGGACCAATAGCTCTTGTAAGCAAGTCCTTCAAGCTTGCCCTCAGTGACTGAACAAAGCTGTAGCCCTCTGAATGTTATTAGTCTGTAACTCCCATAACTCCTGACCATGGGCCATGCTGGTTGTGGTTAATAGGAGATTGTGAATATAATACATATTGACCCCCAATGCTCTGGCACATTTCATTATTGAGGAAAGAAAGGAAAAACACAAAAAGAAGCATCATAATTTGCAGTGGTCCCAGAAGACTATCAGTTTTATAAGATAAAGGGTTTAATGAGAATGACAATCAGTTCATACAGTTCACCTGGCTATAATTATAGCAATATAACAAAGGAAAGAGGAAATATCCTGAGAGCATGTTACATTTCCCAGAATTAAGTTATGCAAGTGACCTCATAAGATACTTAAAGAATGAGAAATACCGGTAGCTCAACAATATTGTAAATGGTGCGGCTAGGGACAGGTTTGTGTATTATACCAGTTATGTGGAAACTATCAGAAAGCTCTTCCCTGCCATAACTGGAGGCTGGCAGGCTCCAACAAGCAAGGTGATTCACAGATTGTATTCTATCAGTATGAGCTGGTGATCAATAAGCATTCCTCAATGGCTTCCACCAATTCTGGCTTTTTCTTGGGCATCACACTGGGAATATGACTGAAATATAGTATCAGAATACCTAAACTAAGTAAATTTAATTTAGTCTAATTTAAACTACAAGATGGAGTTAGGCACTGAACATTGTTGTGGGTTTAGGGGGTACTCTGGATGACCTGAGTCCCACCTAATTCTTGGGGTCCTATACCCAGTGAGGGTTAGAATCTAACACAGGAAATTGCTGAAATAGTCAGACCAGTTTCTTTGTAAGACAATGACCTTAGCTGGTCACTTAAATGTCTTCATCAGGATCCCAAAAGAATAAGCTAGGTTGCAAGAGTTACAATTAAGTGTTGGTGCTAATGGGTGGGCCTTCCTCCCACTTCAGCTAGCTGCCAGGTGGGAGAACAATAGGTCAGTTGGTGTGTGTTAGCAGAGCTGGAAGCAGGCTGGAAGCTTTAGGCAGGAAGCCATGCTTGATGTGTCCTGGATCCAAAGCTGTGACTAATGGAGAAGCAAGATCTGTTATCAAATTATCAATCTCTTTTTTAAAAAGGTGACAGAACTGATTGTGGAAATTATCGAGGCATCTTTCTATTAGCTGCGGCCAGCAAAATTCTTGCAAGGATCTTAGCAAACCGTCTCATAACAATATCCAAGGTGACCCTTCCTGAATCCCAAAATGGTTTTCGGCCTTCTAGGGGGACAGTGGACATGATTGTCACCACTCAACAACTTAAAGAAAAATGCAGAGAGCAAAACCAACCCCTGTATATGGCGTTTATTGACCTAACTAAGGCTTTCAACACTGTAAATCGTAATGCCCTGTGGACTAGGCCTATCCTTCAGAAAATTGGCTGCCCAGATAAATTGGTAAACATCATTCGGCTCCTCTATGATAATATGACAGCAACAATCGCAGATAACAATGGCTCTCAAAGTGAACCATTCACAGTGGAATCAGGTGTTAAACAGGGTTGTGTTATTGCCCCAACTCTAGTCATTATTTTCATTGCCATGATCCTACACTTTGTCAAAGGAAAACTCCCCACCGGAGTAGAAATCATGTATCGAACAGATGGAAAGCTCTTCAATCTCAGCAGGCTGAAAGCAAAGAGTAAAGTTACCGTAACTTCTATCATAGAGCTTCAGTATGCTGATGACAACATAGTGTGCACACGCTCAGAGCATGACCTCCAAACCATCCTAAATATCTTTGCAGAAGCTTACAAAAAGCTTGGCCTATCACTCAACATCTAAAAAACCAAAGTGCTGCACCAACAAGTACAAAATAACCCCTCTGCAGCGCCACAAATCCAACTCAATGGTGTAACGTTGGAAAATGTCAATCACTTCTCCTATCTAGACAGTTATCTTTCTACAAGGACCAACACTGATGCCGAAATCCAGCATCGCCAGAGCTCTGCGAGTGTGGCTTTCTCCTGATTGAAGTGCAGAGTGTTTGAGCACTGAGACGTTTGCAGGGAAACCAAAATGCTTGTTTACAAAGCTATTGTACTGCCAACCTTACTATATGCTTGTGAAACATGGACCACTTATAAACACCATCTCCAACTCCTCAAAAGATTCAATCAACGGTGTCGCCGAAAAATTTTACACATCACTTGGGAAGACAGGCGAACTAATTATCAGTGTACTGGAAGAAGCAAATATCACCAGAGTTGAAGCAATGATTCTTCAACATCAACTTCATTGGACTGGTCATGTTGTGCGGATGCCTGATGATCGTCTTCCAAAGCAACTACTCTATTCCAAACTTAAAAATGGAAAGCGTAATGCTGGTGGTCAACAAAAGAGGTTAAAGACTGTCTCAAGGCAAATCTTAAAAAATGTAGTATAAACACTGGCAACTGGAAAACACTGGTCTGCGAGCGCTCCAGTTGGAGAACAGCCTTTACCAAAGGTGTCTTGGGCTTTGAAGAAACTCGAACTCAGGTCGCAAGGGAGAAATGTGCTAAGAGGAAGACACGCTTGGCAAATCCACACCGTGATCAACTCCCGCCCGGAAACCAATGTCCCCACCGTAGAAGGAAGTGTGGATCCAGAATTGGCCTCCACAGCCACTTACGGACTCATTGTTAAAACCGTGTTTATGGAAGACAATCTTACTTGGCTACGAGCGATCGCCAAAGAAGAAGAAAAAGACATCACCGGATAAACATCACGATATATTGATATTTCACAATGTCTGAAAAAAAGGATGGAGCTATGTAGAGGCACTGGTTGGCTTCATGGCTTTTCCTGATCGCACACACGCACACACCCACACACCATGATTCACAATATATTGTAGGATCAAAAATTATGAAACCTATATCACAATAGGGACTTCAAACCAGCTTTGGACGCTGTATCACCCACCCCTACCAGTGGAGTTGTTGCAATTTCTGCCCTCCCTTCCACAAGTGGGTGGGTTTGCAGCACTGAGCAGGGGTTACCTGGCCGGGTGCCACCCACCTGCTTAGGTTGGCCTTTGACCCGCCCAGGGCCAGGTAGGACAATGGATAGTTGGCCAGGGGTGGGGTCAATGGCCAAATAAAAGAGGCTGAGCCCTTCAGCCAGGCCTCTTGGGTCTTTTTTCCTTCCAGGTTCAACATAGGGATCCAGGAGTGCATTCAGGTGGCCGGATTCAGGTAAGTACCGGCCTTTGTATTTTCTTTGCTGGTCAGGGGGGCATGGTTGGGGAAGGGGCTCAAGACCCCCCTGCTGTTCACCATGGGGGCACCCTGCCGGTCCCAGCATGGGCCAGCATGCCCCAGCAATAGGCCGCTTGGCCTAATTGCTGTGTTAGCTTCAATTTGCTGTTGTCACCCGCAATAGCAGGCTGCATGGCGGCTGTTTTTTCCCGACGTTTCTGGGGGAGGGGGCTTGGCTAAACCACACGTGTATGAGTGATGCCCCCTCCTCTGCTCTGGCTATGGGCCTCATGTATGGCACACAGCTGATCATAGGAGGGTCCACGCTACAGGATTTCTTTTGCACATGGATGTGAGTTAACTTGTTATTTCCTCTTTTGCAGTTTTAGCGTGTGTGCGCAGTTAGGTTGGCTGGTTCTGTCATTACCCCCCCCCAATCTTCAAAAAAACAAAACACAAAACAAATAGTAAATAGCAATATAGTAGCATTAAAAGGGGGGTCTTTAGTGGTGCCTGTACTAGTTTGCTCACTTCAAGGTGCATCATGTCACAAGCCACGGCTGCTGAACATGAAGTCACAGTGCAGGGCACCCCCAAAGCCGCAGCGAACGGCACCCCGAGCAATGCTGTCAAAGCAGCTAATGGGATTTTTTTTTTTAAAAAAAAAAAAAGGCTTGTCTTCCGGCAGGAAGGTCCCACCTATGAAGCTTGTAATAACCAGAAAAAAGTGAGGGACTGAGGGACGATCAGTTTGAAGGCCCCTCCACTTCTGATGCCAGGCCCTACAGGGCTTGCCCTAAGAAGTTAAAGTGCGCTTCCCCAGAGGAGCTTGCTTCGGAGAGCAATACTTCCCTGTCCAGCGGGGATGAAGTGCAGGAATTAGTACGCCAGAACCGCATCCTGCAGCGTCACCTGGCTCGGGCTAAGGTGCGTTTAGATAGGTCTAAGTCCCCTCATTGATGCTCTCACGAGGGCAGGCACAAGATATGACCTTGCTACAGCTTCTGAACTGTCTTCAACAGCCACTGGCACAGAGAGGGCAAGACTTTTTGGCTGAAGTTTGGGGCCAAAATGGGTTCCAAAGTGACTACTCAGACAGTGGCTGATGATATTGAAAGAAAGCAAATAGGTCCAGCTTCTGCATCCTTTCTTAGCAAATACCTTTCTAGCAGACACATGCCTAGTGCTAACAATCTACATCAATTTCCCTGTGTTTTTATTTTTATTTTTGTGCTCTTTCTTTCAAGACAAAAACCAGCCTGGACAGAGTGCACAGAAACAAAAGTGGGTTCGGAGGCGAGAAGCTGCCTGACCCTTTTCCCTCTAGTTATTTTTTTTTTTTTAAAGATTTTATTATTTTCCATATGCATATATAAAGAGAACAAAACATACACCAATACACTAAAAATACAAAATACAATAAACAATAAACAAATCAAACAAAAACACAATAAACATAAGAAAAAACAACACATACAAACCTGTCTAAGCTCTTATCTTTATCTCGTTCTTATTCTATCTTCTACGCATGGGGGACTTCCCCCACACCCTCCACTGCATTGTTAATTCAAATATACTTTGGGTAGCTATATATCTACTTTCATAACTATTAACCATCTTATTTATCCTCAGATTTCTTTTCTTAAGACATAGTTCTTAATCTAATCTCAAAATCTTCGGACATTCTTATTAATATCTTGTACTACAAAATTCTTACTAAAACATCGATTTAAATTTATCTAGCTAAAGCCTAGTTGACAACTAACTCTGCTCAGATATTCAATTTTACACCATTAATTAAATAGTCCTTAAATTTCTTCCACTCCTTCGTCACCTTCTCCTCCCTCTGGTCTCGGATTCTCGCGGTCAGTTCAGCAAGCTCCATAAAGTCCATTAACTTCATCTGCCATTCTTCCACCGTTGGAATCTCTTCACCCTTCCAGTTTTTTGCCAATAATATTCTAGCTGCTGTTGTGGCATACATAAAAAATACTCTATCTTGACTGGGTATCTGTTCATTGGTCATGCTCAAAAGGAAAGCCTCCGGTTTCTTACTAAAGGTAATTTTCATTACCTTTTTGAGTTCATTATAAATCTTATCCCAGAACGCTTTAACCCTTGGGCATGTCCACCACAAATGGTAAAAGGTACCTTCCACTGATTTACATTTCCAGCACAAGTTAGTCATTGACGGATTCATTTTAGCAATCTTAACTGGTGTTAAATACCATCTATATAACATTTTCATGATATTTTCTCTTAAATTATTACAAGCTGTAAATTTGATACCCTCCTTCCACAATTTTTCCCAGTCCTCCAACATAATGTTATGTCCCACATCCTTTGCCCAATCTATCATTGTTGACTTAACCATTTCATCTTTCGTATGCCACTCTAGCAACAAATTATACATTTTGGAAAGGTTTTTTGAGTTCGATTCTATTAGCTCTGTTTCCAGTTTTGATTTTTCAACTTGAAAACCAAACTTCTTGTCTGCTTTAAAAATCTCATAAATTTGATGATATTGCAGCCAGTCGGTGACCTCGCTCTTTACCTGATCGTAACCTTTCAATTTAAACGTTTCACCTTCCTGCTGCAATATATCTGCATATCTTAACCATCTTGCAGACATATTAGGTCTCTTGTAGGCCTTGGCCTCCACCGGTGAAATCCATCTAGGAGTCTTTCTCTCTAACAAGTCTTTATATCTCGACCAAACCTGATACAGGGCTTTTCTAACAACATGATTTTTAAAAGTCTTGTGGACCTTAACCTTGTCATACCAAAGATAAGCGTGCCAACCAAACATATTGTCAAAGCCTTCCAAGTCTAACACATCAGTATTTTCCAGTTTGAACCAATCTTTCAACCAGCAAAAGGCCGCCGCTTCAAAATAAATCCTTAAGTCCGGCAAAGCAAAGCCTCCTCTCTCTTTAGAGTCTGTTAAAATCTTGAATTTAATTCTAGGCTTTTTTCCTTGCCATATGAATTTTGATAGGTCCTTTTGCCATGTTTTAAAACAGTCCAACTTGTCTAATATTGGAATGGCTTGAAATAAAAACAGCATCCTTGGTAAGACATTCATTTTCACAGCAGCTATTCTGCCCATTAATGAAAGTTTCAATCTTGTCCATATCTCTAAGTCCTTTTTTATCTCGGTCCACAGCTTCTCATAATTGTCCTTGTACAGGTTCAGGTTTTTTGCTGTGAGGTTGATCCCTAGATATTTTACTTTCTTGGCAAAGTTGAGGCCAGTGGATTCTTGTAACTCTTGTATTTGTTCTGTTTTCATATTTTTGGTCAACACTTTGGTCTTCTGTTTGTTTAGTTTGAAGCCGGCTACATGCCCAAACTTCTCAATTAATTCCAATGCTTTGGGGACACTACTTTCAGGATCTTGTAGGGATAACATTAGGTCATCTGCAAAGGCACGCACCTTGTATTCCTTCTCTCCCACCCTTATTCCTTTAATCTGGTTCTCTTTTCGTAGCATATTTAGCAAAACCTCCAGGACCGTAATGAATAATAAAGGGGAGATAGGGCACCCTTGTCTTGTTCCTTTTTCCACTCTAATCTCCTCCGATATCACACTGTTAATTATAATTTTTGCTTTTTGTTCTGTATAAATGGCGTTGATGCCATTCAAAAATCGTTGTCCAACTGCCATTCTTTCCAGATTTTTCTTCATAAATGTCCAAGAAATATTATCAAAGGCTTTTTCTGCATCTATAAACATCAGTGCCGCATCTATATTTATGTTTTTTTCCAGTTTCTCTAAGATATCCACTACTATTCTAGTATTGTTGTTTAATTGTCTACCTGGTAAAAAACCTGCTTGATCTTTATGTATATAGTCCTTGAGCACTCTTTTTAATCTTGAAGCCATGACATTAGCAAAAATCTTATAGTCCACATTTAAAAGTGAAATTGGACGGTAATTTTTCATTATAGTCTTATCTGTATCTGGTTTCGAAATCAGTGTGATATAGGCCTCTTTCCATGTGTCTGGTGCCCTATCTCCTTCTAATATTTTGTTGCAAACTTCTTTTAAAGGCTGTGATAGCCAGTCTTTCAAGCATTTATAATACTTTGCTGTCAAACCATCTGGTCCTGGGGCCTTTCCTATCTGCATATTGTTAATTGCTTCTTCAATCTCTTGTATCGAAATAGGGTGGTTGAGTATTCTTGATTTATCTTCTGGGACTTTTTGCAATCCATTTTTCTCCAGGAATTGGTCTATCTCTATTTCATCTATCTTCTCCTCCTTATACAATTGTTTGTAGAACCTTTGAAAATGCCATCTAATTTCCTCTGGATTCTCCATCTTTCCGTTTACTGCCAAATTGTTGATGATATTTGCTTTTTGTCTTTTCTTTAGTTGCCAAGCTAGTAGTTTTCCACATTTATTTGCTGACTCGAAAGATCTCTGTCTCATCGTCTTGATCTTCCATTCGATATCTTGATTTATAATTTTAGCATATTGGGATTGCAAGTATTTTATTTTTGTATTTTTTGATTCTTGGGGTGTCCTCTTAATTCTTTCTCTTTTCCTTGGATTAGTTTCAAAAGTCTTTCCGTTTCTTGATTTTGTTGCCTCTTCTTTTTTGCCTTTTCACTTATCAGGAACCCTCTCATTACTGCCTTGCTTGCATCCCAAACCATCCTCTTTTCCACCTCCGAATTTAAGTTGAATTGAAAATATTCCTTCATCTTTTTTGCTGCCCTTTCTACCAGCTTGGTATCTCTCATCAAGGTGTCATCCATTCTCCATCTAAAGGAGTCCTTGGAAATTAGTTTTAGATTTACTTGTACAGGATTATGGTCTGAATATGTTTTAGGACCAATTTCTGCTTTGCATAGTTTCGGTGTCAATTCATTCGATATCCATATATAATCTATTCTCGACCATGACTGCTGAGGTTCACTAAAAAAAGTTGCCTCTGTTTCCATTGGGTTTCTTAACCTCCAAGCATCCACCAAATTTAAATTGTCAACCATTTCGAAAAAGGTCTTTGGCAGTTTCCCCTCATTTGTTAGTTTAGTCCTCTGGGATCTATCCATTAGTGTGGAAACTGCCCCATTGAAATCTCCAAGGCATATTATTTTGTAATCCAAATGTTCCAACAGCAGATCATGAATCTTTTTGTAAAAAGTTGACTTACTATCATTAGGTGCATAAAGTCCCAGAATCAGGAATTTTTCGCCTTGTACTTTAATTTCAATTGCAATGTACCTCCCTTCTTCATCTTTAAATAGCTGTCTTGGGCTGTATTTCTCTTTTACATATATTACCACTCCTCTCTTCTTGACTTTATCCGATGATATAAATTCTTGGCCTAGTTTTTTGTTTTGTAAAATTCTTCTATGTCGTCGAACCACATGGGTCTCCTGTAGACATATTATGTCTAAATTCTTTTTTTCCAAACTATAAAACACTCTGTGTCTCTTTGGTCTCTGGTTCAATCCCCGAACATTCCATGTCATCAATTTTAGAGCCATTTTGAGTCTTTAATCTGATCCTCCTGTAGCTAGGTCTTTCTTATCTTTTTCTGGATCTCTTGAGTCTCCTGTTCCTGGTGGTGGAAGCTCTCCTGGTGTCCCTGGAGGTGGAAATACCCCAGGTAATCGGTACATATACGCTGGGTCCAAAGCAGAACCCTTGAAGTCTTCCAAGTGTTTGTCTAGGAACTTTTGCTTATCAGCAGGAGATCTTATCCTGATTCTTTTTTCTTTGAACATAAAAGTCAGTCCTTCTGGAAATTCCCAGCTAAAGGAGATATTCCTTCTTCTTAGCTCAGTTGTTAGGTCGTTGTAAGATGCTCTTTTATCCAGGAAAAATTTGGGGATGTCTTTAAAAAGCACAACTCTGTTCTGCTGTACCACTAGGTTGTTCTTGTAGTGCAGGTCCAAGATGTAGTCTCTTTGGTATCTGTTGTTCAACACAATAAGACAGTCGCTCACCGTCTTAGAGCTTTTCTTTCCTTTTGTACCAAATCTGAAGGCCTTCACTATGAGTGCTGAGACGTCTTCTTCTTTCAAATGCCAAAATGTTGAAAATTGAGTTACAATATAGTCCTTTAGGCTTCCCTCCTCCAATTCTGGTAAGCCCCTGAGACGGATGTTTCCTTCTCTCTGTTGTAGTTGCAGAAACGCGAGAGATTCTTCCACGCTTCTCTGCCTGGATCCAATTTTTTCTATGTTCTCCAGGTCAATATTGTCTAACTTCTGTTCCACTGTCCGAATTTTCTCTTTTACTACCTTAATTTCCTCTGTCTCCTTTTTTAAGACAGTTACTTCCTGAGCAACTTTATTAATTTCTTCTCTGTTTTTCCTTACG
Source organism: Lacerta agilis (assembly GCF_009819535.1). Lineage (NCBI taxonomy): Eukaryota > Metazoa > Chordata > Lepidosauria > Squamata > Lacertidae > Lacerta > Lacerta agilis. Next base: position 25,008,045 of record NC_046316.1, on the reverse strand, counting down.
TTTTGCTCAATTTGACCAATAGATGTTTCAAGTCTTTGGGAGGATTCTTTTATTTCTGCTTGTAGTTTCTCCGTTGCAAAGTTTACTGCTGAATTGACAGAGTTTACTGAGGATTGTGTCTGTTTCACATCCTCAGAAACTTTTTTCAGTCCTTCTGTAATTTCTGCAATACTTGAAGTTAGTTTCTCAATAGCCTGGGCCATTTGTTCTTGTGTAGTTAAAGAAAAGGAGCTCTTTCTTTGTTGTGTTTTAGCTCTTGTACTTTCTTGCATATCTTGTTCCCTTTGCAGCTGCAGTCTCAAGGTCACACCAGTTTTAGTAATTGTCCCAGACATTCACAGTAGAAAGCCAACAGTCCCAAAAGTCAACACCAGGTGGCCAGCACTTCTATCCAGATAACAAAGAGGCAACAGAGCAAAGCCAAAAGTCCCAGGCAAACCCAGGCAGTTTCAACCAGTTCTAGCCCTCCAAAAAAATAGGCAAAGATCCTTAATGTTTAAAGTTCTAAAGTCTCTCAAAAGTCAAGAAGAAATTAGTTTCCAACAGTCCAAGGCAACAATAAAATTTTATATAGTGTATCCACCAAGTCCACAATGTTTCCCGGGCTGCAGACAGCCACACAAAAAAAAAGTTTATTCAGTCTCTCACTGGAAACAGTAGCAAAAAAGTAATCCAAGGGGGGGGGGGAAATGGCAACTAAGTTACGCTGCCTGCTTACTGACCCGGAATCCTATCCAGAGGGTGAAGCAGTGACTTCTTCAATTGCCATTCTCAGTTTTAAGTCTTTATAAACAATTTAAGCAACTTTAAAATCACTTTTACGAAGTTCAGCAGAGTTAGCAAAACTTTTTCCCGTTAGTCGCGGCTTAGCGCTCTTGCCGCTACCTCGCTCTATCAGCAGTTCAAAGAGAGCGGGCTTCCTTTTGAAGTTTCTCTGTAAGTTTTCAAAAGTCTTAATTCCAGCAAAAAAGCAAGTTTACTTACAGAGTCTCTACTGCAATCCAAGCTAGGAAGTGCCAGATGCTCAGGAAAGGCGAAATCGCTGCTTCGTTCCTCAGGGGCAGCCGACTCTTCAGTCCCGTATCAGCGCTCCGTTCACCCGTTCTCCCCCCTTACGAGGGTCGATCGGGAGCGGAGATGACACGTCTGGGACCCACGAGTCCGGAGTCCACGGGACGCTCTTCCCGTGGTTTTAAGGGGTCCGTGGCGCAGGCACGGGAACCCCTATAGCCCACCGGGGAACCGGAGCTTCTCAACTCCCGTCCGCCATTACCCGGCACCTAACCGGAAGTCCTCCCTCTAGTTATTTTTCAGCTCAACCCTGCTCAACCCCACTTTTTCTTTTCCATCCAGGGCAAAAGTGGAAGGGGATATGGAGAAGATAAGAAGCAGAAGGAAAAAGGGTTACCGGTAAGTAGTTTCTCTCTGCCTACAATTCTTCAGCTTCTATTCATAGTCTGTCTAGGCTAATTTGAAAGAATCAGAAAGGGAGAAAAAAGTTTAATGTGCAGTTTCAGCCTTCAAAGTAGATGCTTGTCTATGCCTTTCCTTATATACATTAATCATGAGAGTGACTTTCAGAAGATTACCTAATTCCCCAAAAGTAGCATGGCAAAAACTGCCTAAAGTTGTCTCTTGTAAGCATTTTCTGGATCCAATATTGCGGCTATTCTATCAGAGCAATCCTCCTGTGGAAGTTGGGGCTATTATTTATTATTTATTATTACTTATTGCAGAAGGGCATCTGCATTCATAAAATGTTAATCATCGCTGTTACACAAATGCTTTTGCTGAGCCCCGAAGATAAGAGATTATTAGTCAAAGTCATGTGCCTTACCAAAGGCACAATGAGCTGATAACACAAAAATGCGAAGAAACCTAAGACGGCAAAAAGGAAACAAAACCCTACCACATTTCCATAGATAACACAAATCTCTGCCCCTTATAGCATTCTGAACCAAGAAATAAAGAAATCACAAGTGGAATGTAAAAGAATATATCACCATTAATTGTTCTTCATTCATTTCTCACAAGTACAGTGGTACCTCAGGTTACATATGCTTCAGGTTACATATGCTTCAGGTTACATACTCCGCAAACCCAGAAATAACGCTTCAGGTTAAGAACTTTGGTTCAGGATAAGAACAGAAATCGTGCTCTGACGGGGGGGGGCAGCAGCAGCAGGAGGTCCCATTAGCTAAAGTAGTGCTTCAGGTTAAGAACAGTTTCAGGTTAAGAACGGACCTCCAGAACAAACTAAGTTCTTAACCCGAGGTACCACTGTAATTGCAATTGTCATCATTAGATAACATATCGGCAAGTTCACATTCCCTGTTTCCTTAGTTAATCTCAAATACAAAAAGAAACTTTCAAAAAATAAATCACTAGATCCTGGGAATCTATATAACTGCTGTATATAATATTGCAATGTACAGGTTCCCACAACCTCAACACATTTTGGCAGACATTTGGAGCAATAGAAAAGATTCCCATATTGTGAGCATCTGTTCTGCAAAGCCATTAGCACTGCTTCTGTCTCCTAAAAGAAGCTCTGCAGTCCAACCCTATGCATATTTAGTTAAAAGTGAGCCCAGTTAAAGAAATCTTTCTGCAATGATTTCTTTAAAAGTTAAATAACCTTGCCTAAAAAAATAGAAAAACACAAACAAACAGCTGTCAGATTCACTGGAGGCAGCCTCCCCAGCTTTCTATACTCACAGGAAAGCTGAGAATGCCATGGGAATTTCAGGAAATGTGAGCACCCAGGAAGGCTGCAGAATACAAACCAGAAAATATCTTCACAGCATGAAAGGACACTCGCAAACCCTTCAGCTCCATCGAAAGTGCATTAGGTGCAACAAAAACTCCAAACCCCACCCATGATTTTCATTGAATTATTTCTTCCCCTTTGAATTTTTTTTTAATGTAGCTTATGTCACTAACTGAAGAAGAGGGGTTGAGTGGGTAAAGCATGGGAGATGCTTTCAGTGCAGTATTACCGGTACTCCTGATAGTTGTGTCCAGCAGTGTTTGGAGGGCCCAGGGGCAATTCTACCACAAAAGTTGTTGCCTCAGCTAATGTGTATGGCTAAGAAAACCCATGTAGCTGGAGAGGAAGAGGGAAACAGATTTGCAGCTTGCTTAATTGGCAACTGGGCCAAAAAAGCCAACCAAAGTAGGTAGGCTGTTTTGTTTCATTTTCTAGTTTGCAACCACAGGGAAAGGACACCTCTTACGCTTCCCATCTCCATAAGTTTCAGTATGATGCTGGTGTCATACAATAAACTGTATCAAGAGAAGAAACATAAAGAAGAAAATAGAATTAAAAATTCACATAAATTGTACCTGATGTCAATAGGATGGATGAATCGAATAGATCCAACTCTTCACGCAGGTTTTCTTCACGGAGTGCAGTCAAACTATGGAGCTCACTCCCACAGGAGGTAGTGATGGCTTTAAAAGAGGACTGAACAAATTCATGGAGGAGAGGGCTATTGATGGCTACTAGCCATGATAGCTATGCTCTGCCACGGTAGCTGGAGGCAGCAAATGCTTCTGAATACCAGTCTCTGGAATCCACAGGAGAGAGGAGTGCTCTTGTGCTCGAATCCAGCTTGCAGGTTTCCCACAGACATCTGGCTGGCCTCTGAGAACAGGATGCTGGCCTAGATGGGCCATTGGCCTGATCCAACAGGCTCTTTCTATGTTCTTATCTCTATCATGCTGAACCGGTTGGCCTGATTGTGTCTAGCTGATCCCTCAGCAACACAGAATCATTAATATGAAGAACTATGCAAGTAATGATGGCAAATGGGAACCATGCCAGGAGAGTCGCTACCTGTTTAATTCTTCAGCACTCCTACAATTTTGAGAATTAGTTCAGAAATGTGTTTAGCTAATGTCCCTATGATTGCGTTAAGAGAAATATATACTACCAATTTCGTTTAATGAAACACTGGGAATGTTACAATTCCCTGACTTAGTTTAATGCTCTTAAAGACATGTGCACATTATCCACAGTAAAGCTAACGACAAATTCTGTATCTCTCTAGATGGTAGTTAATTGTTAGTGATGGAATAAATTCATGGCTGATTATCCTGTATCTAGGCAACTTAAAAATAAACGCACAAGCTTATTTCATCTCTTATTCACCAGTGCAGGAAATACAGTGCAGGTTCCACAGTATGTCAGCTCTCAGAGGTATGGCACATTAGCTTGATAGACTATATTAAGACTAATATGCATTGGAAGTGAGATGGCAACAAGACCATTTTGCTTAAATGCGATGAACCCCAGGATACCTGGCTGCTACTTTAAGCCCAATAAGCTTACTTCTGATTGCTTTAATTTCCAGTGTGTCTGGAACTGTCCAATGTCATTTTTTAAAAATGTAAAGTTACAAAATCGCTATGGATCCAGACAGAGTTTCCATGAGTAGAACTTCACTTATGGAACACTCGCAACAATGGAGAGAGCTCTGAAAGCTTTGGAAATCCCGAATATCCTAATCTGGAAATGTTTAACAACTGAATTGCAAACTTCCCTAAATTTTGAGGTGTAGTTTTTGGTTCCAAAAATGTGATGGGGGGGAACATACATGTGTACCAAATTATTTCAGGGGAAAGTGCATGCAAAAATGTGTATAATTTAAGACATTTTTTTAAAAAAATATATTAGCTGAAAATGGGGCTGAACCAACTTCTGATTGAACATGTGTGAAAATGACATCAACTACTCTAGACAGTGTGGGAGGTGGCATGGGAGGATTGTAGGAGGAATAGGCAAAAACAGCTCCCTTTTTTCTCTTTCCTTCAGAGAAGGAGCCTTTCAGGGCAACTCTGGATACAACCCAATGCAAGTTAATAGGTGCTGCAGTCCAAATTTTTGTAAAACAAAGTACTGGTGATTTTGCTGTTTTTTAGAATTGTTGGGCTCCAGAAATGAAAACAACTTGAAAGAAGACAACTATTTTATATGCAGTTTTTCGACGGTTGTCAAAGGCAGAAAGTAAAATAATCCAACATCTTTGTCTCCCACATCTTCACATAGATTCCAAGCCTCCATTTCTGGCAATATGAGAAAGTCTTGGTTACTTCATAATCCAAGGATGTTAATTTAGACGAAAAACAAATGATCAAGGCAATGAGGCTCCACAGATCGTAACAGGCTCTGTCTTATTTCCTCAGGTGGGCATCATCAGCATGAGGTCACATTGGCTGGTCCCTCCCCTTACGGTAGGAAGCATCAGCACAGGATTGCAATGGTTGGTCCCTCCCATTCAAACAGACAGCATTAGTACAATGTCACAATGGATGACTGCTCCCCTTGAGGCAGGAAACATCAGCACTAGGTCACAATGGCCAGCCTGCCTTCTTCAGGCAGGGAGCAAGCATGTAGACACATTGGTCAGGGCTGTATCTCATGAAAACAGGCTTCATCAGAGTGTGGGCAAAAGGCAAGCAGAATCAGGAACACAGTCTCATTCTGGGTGAGAAAAGCTATGCAAGAGCACGTGAGCACAGTCTTTCTCTTCCTGAGGTGGGTGGCAGATGTTAAGACAGCACAATGGACACCAGCATCTCTCTCACTCAAATCAGCAGCTATGTTTGGTTAGAAAAGCTGTAAGCAAAAAGAAGAGAAGTTAGCAGGTAGACACCCCCACTATCATGCAAAAGAATGCTTAAAAAAACAAACCAGCTGGCAAGCCCCTCCCCATGTACTTATTTTGTCTTCATTGATCTCAGTGGACAGATTTAATCATGCTGCGTGCCCGAAAAGAGCTGATGTGGTGTCGGGGAAGCAACCTGCCCCTGCTCTTGTTCCAAGGGTCTACAGAGGTGTGTCACTCCCACACAGCCCTATTGAGGGATGCAACAGGTTTAAAACTGACTCTGAAAATTAGCAAGGCAGAAGTCATACTGCCAACACCTATTTCTCATCCTCCAGTCTCTCCCTCATCCATCCATCATTTTGTTTCCCCCATTTTCATTCTTTCTGCCCACTTGGGCAGAATCGCTCTAAGGGACCTGGCTAGGCTGATGAGGCAGAAGTGTGCTGCCCCATTCCTGGCATCAGCATCAATTTGTGTCTTTTTAAAAATAAAATGTTTCTATACTTTATTATATTATATACTTTAAATAGATAAATATACATATATATTCTACTACTTAGAAAAACAAAATCTTGCCAAGACTTAAATTTTCAATAATGAACAATAACATGTCCATCTCTCAGCAAACAAAATCTGAATACTAGTACTTTCTCATATGAATCAAGTTGGTTAATTTGTCCAGTTTTGCTAACTCTAAACATTTCAATAATCATTCCCAGGTAGATGTGATGTGTGGATTTTTCCTCTTGTGCACCCACAAATAAATGGAAGTCTTTAATAATGAATTTATTTTGGAATATCCTCTGCAATCCAATTAAACAAAATCAAAATTGGGCTAAGTCCCTCTGTTAGACCCATCATTTCTGATATAATGCATGATATTTGCCTCCAAAAAGCATAAGCCAGCTTGGCTGCCCCACCAAATATGAAGCAGATATGCATTTGTGACTGAGCACTTCCAACATTTGAACTGTGTGCCTGAATAAACATTGTCAAGCCTAGCTGGTGTCATATCCCACTGTAATAGCTTCTTACAATGATGGACTCAGGATGGAATTCAACCTCACTCTTCCAATCATTCCATCTGTGCAAGCATTTCATCTTGCCAGATAGAAACCCCCCCTCCACATTCTGGGGCTTCTCCTGGCCCCCTTCCTAAATGCAAAGAAACCTTCAGGCAGATGGGAGAAAAGGCAGAAGCAGCTGTGACCTGTGTTCCCAGCCTTCCTAATGAGGACTAGAACCACAATGTGCCTTCCGGAGGGGGTAAGTAACCATGCAGAAAGTAGATATGATAGAATTTTGCCTCCCTCATAACAGAACTGGGGTCATCTAAGAAAGTTTAAAGGTCAGAGATTCAAGATAGACAAGAGAGTATATATTCACACAGCACATTGTCCGACTACAGAATTTGTTCTCACAAGATGCAGTGGTAGCTGTTAACATGGATGGCTTTAAATGGGATTTGATGAATTTCAGGGAAGATAAGGCTATCCAGTGACCACTAGTAATGATGACTATATACTCCAGTACAAGTTGCTAAAGAAATGTCAGTGGGAGAGTCCTGCTACCTTTTACCCTGCTTGTGGACTTCCCATTGGCATCTTCCCATTGGCCATTGTGAGAACAGAATGCTAGACTAGATGGGCCACCAGCACGCCTTGTGCTGTTTCTGTCAAGATTTCCAAACAGAGAATACTGCATAAATGCAATTCATCTAAACAACCTGGCATTGTTCTGTAAATTACATGTCAATTTCAAACAGTTCGTGAGCTTCAGTCCAATGAATGAAAATTGAATTGAGTCACAGGGTTAACAAGAAATTCTATACACCTATCTAGAAAGCAGCTGGCTCATTAACCTTTTCTGAGCTAGATAAAAATTCATTTTGCATGTGTGTGTGTACAGATGTGTGTGCTTGATTCAGGTATCATCAGCCAAGCAGTACAAGCGGGCCAAATTCATAATTACAAACTTCAGTGGCATAACTACTAAGGATCATTAGTCTGATTCTTATTCATTTCCCCCAAATATCTAAGTGCTATTATCTTAGAAATCATTACATCTTTTGGGCCCTCTCAGTGTCTGCCTCCTGGCATTTATATGGATTATGATGATCTATGGGTTCTCAAAAAAATTAAAGACTTAGGGATGGGTGGACTCCAAAGGGTGATTTTATATATATGGCCCTCTTCTGAAACTCTGCTTTATTCCAAAGAGAAATTGATCTTCCCTAAATAACATGCTACAGTGTGGTGCAGTGGTTAACAGTGGCGATGGACTCGTAAACTGGTGAACCGGGTTCGCTTCCCCGCTCCTCCACATGCAGCTGCTGGGTGACCTTGGGCTAGTCACACTCCTCTGAAGTCTCTCAGCCTCACAGAGTGTTTGTTGTGGGGGAGGAAGGGAAAGGAGACTGTTAGCCACTTTGAGACTCCTTCGGGTAGTGATAAAGCGGGATATCAAATCCAAACTCTTCTTCTACAGTAGCTTCAAAAGCAAGCAATGAACATGGGAAAAAGTCTGTTAGTTAAATGATGTATGAAGATGCTCATTTATTACAGATGAAGATGCAGTCCAGACTGAGATTACAATTATAAGCCGGGGCTGTTGATCTCTGGAAGAAAAAATGACGACACATCCTTATTCAGGGGGAGGGGGGAGCTTAACTTTGGAGAATTTGTCCTTAGGAAGAATATTGGGGAAATGAGTTCTGAACCGATGCTGCAGGAAGAGGAGGAGCTTATAGGAACAAGTAGTAGGGCACCTACATTTTTCTAAGGAAGGGGTGGCCCCATGCAGCAGTGGTGGGTAGTCAGTAGGGGGCCAGTGAGCATGACTGTGGCTGCTGGGGGGGGCATGTTCTTTCTGATACAGTCACAAGAAGGGCACACAACAGGAGAGATGGGTAAACCCTCCCCTTTCTGCACACCACTCAAACTGTTTTGATTACAGGAAAAAAGGGGGAAAGAAAATACAATAATTGCATTTTTGTCATGAAACAATTATAATGCAACATGACAACAAAGAACATTTGTCTATAACTGGGGAGACCTTATCTATTAAGTAGAGGCAATTATGCCTTCAAATGCCATCTAATTCTGTCAACTGGGAGGGAGGGGGCAGCCATTAAGCTTTATTTTTCTGAATTGTGATCCAGATATGAACTTGAACAAAATCAGGTAGTCCCTATGCTTATGACTTCTCATATTGTTTTCCAAAGTGCTAAAACGGGGTCAAAACTATATCTTATGCTCAGGGCCTGCCTCCAACCGGTTCATAGGAAACTCAGTACTAAAGTCTTTCAGAATCTTTATTTCTTTACTATAAATAACATTCTCTCAAATCACATATTGCATAACCATTCAGCTCATCCGAATTATATTTTGTCCCTTTTAGAAGAATTTGGAGATGAAATTTTCAGTTAAATTTCTTCTTCAGGTATCATCTTCAGAAACTAGGGTTTAAAATGAACTATTGTTCAAAAATTCAGTATCTAGGTCGCTGCTGATTGTTGATTCATATTTAAATGCAATTGTACTAAACAATTTATAATAATATCTCTAGTACAGAGGTACATTATGTTCATATATGATTGCAGTCTAAATTATTTTATGTTTTTGTCACTTTTAGATACCTTCCTTTTTCACATTGGGGCTTCATTTCTCTAACTTATTGTAAAAAGAAACATATCTCTCATGTCACATAATGCATGACAATGAAAAATAAAACAGTGTTGAGTTTCAATTGTTTAAGTGTTACTATTGCTCTGAATGTTGATTTTAACTTGGACATTTGTCAAAGGAAATGATAGTGAAACATGATGTGTAAATTTACTATTTTCACTCTAAAAATGAAGTGATGCACACTGACAGGAGAAACCGCACAGATGGAACTTTGTAGGACGTTTTGCCATGGCAATTGCTGCCAAATATTCAAGCCAGTATTCAGCTTTTAAAAAGCAGCTTCTCTGTTCAGCTGAATGAACTGCTACAAGACACAGAACGAATCTCTGCCTGAGAATGCAGTTCTTACACATGAAAACATTTTTCTACTCCCTTCCAAATCATATGTAGGGAGGGTGGACTACGTTTATTTTTTTTCAGGTCTGCTCATCTCTTCATGCTAACAAACCAAGATGTTGGCTTGCTTGACTCATAAGAATTGCAAAATGTGTGCTACTAATGTACAGTATATTCTGGCGTATAAGACTACTTTTTAACCCAGGAAAATCTTCTCAAAAGTCGGGGGTCATCTTATACGCGGGTGGAAAAATCTGTGGTCGAGTATATTTCAAACTCTATATTTTAACTGGAAAAGTTGGGGGTCGTCTTATACGCCCAGTCGTCTTATACGCCGGAATATATGGTAATTATTCTCATTGCTAGCACTTTTTTTCCTGAAGCCTAAATAACTGCAGAAACCCTATCGCCCAGAATTTAGTTTATACCAAATTACTCCTGTCTAACAATATTTTTCTTTTTATGTAACATAGTAGAGCAATTTAAAAGATTATAGTCTTGAACCAGAATGATTACATATTGGGAACATTTCGTTTGGTTTTGTTCTTGCAGCATTTCTGTGGCAAGGGAGAGAGGGAAGATAGAAAAAGTTGAGGGTGGTGAGAAATAGGCAAGAGCAAACAATACTTCAAACTGCAAGGTAAACAGTATTTATTACTTATTCAAACAAACAAGTGTATTTTAAAATTCAGTGATGTTAGAACATACACTAGGTAAATTTATGCTGTAATTAAAAACTAATTGCCACTGTTATTTTTAAGTTACTAATTCTATTTCTTGCTTATTGTTCATGTGTGGCATTGGAGTGATCAGATAAGCAGTCAAGCTTCTTTTTTTAAGAAACCACTTTTATTAATATCAGATATATGGAAAGTGCTGATGCCTTGAAGATTTCGTATCTGTTACATTTTATCCCCGAAAGGAGCAAGAGTGGGTAACTTAGCTAAGATTTTGTTTAGTGTCTTGCTAATCTATCTGTAAAATGGAGGAGGCCAAGTAGTAAGTAGGGGTTTATGAATCTGTCAGTTTTCTGATTTCTCTCAGATGTTTATTTTTCCAATCTGAAATTCAGTGCTCCATGTTTCTGCATCCCCATTTCTATGATTTTTTAAAAGTCCCCCCAAAAGATTTATCAGCTTTTTACTAAGTTTCAAAAGGTAAAGGTAAAGGAACCCTGAGAGTTAAGTCCAGTCGCAAACAACTCAAGGGTTGCGGCACTCATCTCGCTTTACTGGCCGAGGGAACCGACGTTTGTCCGCTGACAGTTTTTCCGGGTCATGTGGCTAGCATGACTAAGCCGCTTCTGGTAAAACCAGAGCAGTGCACGGAAACAGCATTTACCTTCCTGCCAGAGCAGTACCTACCGTATTTATCTACTTGCACTTTGATGTGCTTTCAAACTGCTAGGTTGGCAGGAGCTGGGACCGAGCAATGAGCGCTCACCCCGTCATGGGGATTCGAAACGCTGACCTTCTGATCGGCAAGCCCTAGGCTCAGTGGTTTAGACCACAGCGCTACCCGCATTTACTTTCTCCCAATATTTTTATTAACCACAACTTATAGACAAACCTACACTCTGATGTTTTCCTATATTCTAAGATTCAGCACAGAAATATGACTACCCTGCGGTAATATGAAGTTTTTCACTGTTCACAATTATACTAAAATGAAATAATTAAAAGTTGTAAAAACAATCTAAGGATGACCAAGATTGGTTTTTGTTTTGTTTTTTGCGCAGAGAGACCCACACACTTCAGAGGATGTTGTTTCAAGAATAAATCCTATGTCTTCACAGATAAGTAAGGATTGCAGTGTCAAGACTTCTATCTCAGTGTTTTTCAACCACTGTTCCGCGGCACACTAGTGTGCCGCGAGATGTTGCCTGGTGTGCCGTGGGAAAATTACTTTATATATAGTCAATATAGGCACAGAGTTAATTTTTTTAACATTTTCTAATGGTGGTGTGCCTCGTGATTTTTTTCATGAAACAAGTGTGCCTTTGCCCAAAAAAGGTTGAAAAACACTGTTCTATCTTGTTACAAAGGTGGTGTGTCCATTTGCAATATATACTTTTCCTGAATCTTCATCCCAAGGACCTTCAGACATGTTCAAATCAATGGATTAGAAGCAGGAAACTACTGCATCCACCTGGAAGGCTGAACCACAACACCCTCTATCACCGCAGGTCAATTATACACTATGTGAGCACTGATGTCAGGTGATGACATCAAAGGTCCTTGGCTCTTAACTCCAATCAGCCGATGGGTGCAGAGTGGAAGCCCTTGTAAGTTTTAGGCATAATATGGATTCAAACTGTGTCTCCAAATGGTAATTTTCTCTCTGTCAGTCTGCAAAGGGAAAAAAAATGTGATTTGCAGACACATGGTTTGCATTCAAACTGCCCCTGGAAGCAGACATTTTCCAGACTTCAAAGGGGCTCCCTCCCAATCCCCATCAGCCGATCAGCACTGAAAGCAACCCCATCAGCTGCATTAGGGAGTGGGTGTGTAGCATTTAAATTACAAAACAGGCAGTGAAGTGGAAAAAATACGCAAGCCAAATGCCAAGCCACTGACTATTTTGAATCACTCCCACTGTAGCTTTGTTCATTTTTGCTACAATGAGTGCTGTCTAAGGGATGATGAGAGATTTAGGCAGAAAATGGGTACTCTGGTGGATCCAAGGTTAGACAGAGGGAAATTTCAAGAAATTCGGCTCCTTTCTTCTTGTGGTATGGCAAAGTAAGTTGGGGTTAAAGGGGATGCAGTAATAGTAATGTCAGTTTCCAAAGAGTGCTTCAGTAATTGCAATTCAAAGGCTGTGTGCATCCACTTTTATTAAAAAGAGTAAGCACATGTCTATTGCAATAAATATGCACTATTGTACGAGTGGAACGTAAGAAGAGCCCTGCTGGATCTGGTCTAGTATCCTTTCTGTTTCCCGCAATGGCCAGCCTGCTACATACAGGGCATTCTCCCACTGTTGTTCTTCACCAACTAGTTTCAAAAACATGAGTCCCTCTCATCCCAGAGGTAGAATATAGCCAAATCATAACTAATAGCACAGTTGTAATTGCACATGCTCCTAAGAACAATAGATCCTGTGATGCTGGAGGGCAATGGCTGCATTGCATTTTTATAGAAAAAATTCAAATTTCCTGTTGCTCACACTGTACAAATCAATCCACCCTCTTGCTGCCCCTGATATATGCCAAGAGATGGCAAGGCAGGTCCAATGCACACCAAGATGGAGACTGCAACTGGCAGGCTACTCTATGTACGGGTATTTGAGAAAGCATTTGCTCCAGACTCCTGCAATCTTATTTTGCTGTGAGCCAGCGAGCGAGTGGTGGGTCGGGCAGCCCCGTCCATAAAGAAGCACGGACGGGGTGCCAGGTGGCGGGGGAGGAGAGTGTCACCCCCCCTCCCCTGGAACCGAGGGCGGAGTGCCTACTCCACCCCGCCTTTTCTACGCCACTGCTTGGACTCATTCTTTCTTGGCATAGGGCAAGCAGAAGTGTGGACAAGCCCTTAAACTCCTGGTGACTTTATTATTGCTTCACACTGCTCTATCTCCATCATGTCCAAAGCCCAGACACAGAAGAAACAGGACTTGTAGGCTAGAGCAGAAGTTACTTGTGCCAAGATCTACCAAAGACCCTAGTCCTTTTCTGCTTGAATAATAAAAGCATTATTCACTTGCATGGACCTAAATTATAATTACTTATGTGAGCAAGAATTATTTTAATAAAGAATAGTTGGAAAGTAGCGTGGTAACTAAGGACTTTTACAAATTATGCTGCATTAAATTATATTATTGGAGACACAGGTCATAGTCACATAATTATAAAGACTCCATTATTATGAGCAACAGAGTAAACCTGGATTATGCTCGCCTCCTTTTCACATTTGTGGACTTTTGCATAAATAACTGTCCAAATATAAATGGTTTCTGTCCCCACCTCAATTTAAGTGCCTTTTTTCAAGTTCAAAGTAGTGCAAGGCCACATAAAACGTTTCAGCTGGACGGAGGGAGGAACTACACTTTAGTTAAGTCACAAAAATGAGTTCAGCAGGAGTGCAGGTAGAGGTGGAATTCTATTGTATCAGAACATATTCATCTAGTTCCAGTAATTAACAGCTAAAGTTAGGCCTTTTAAAATATACTTCTTCATCTAAATTCCTCCAGTCTTTCATTTCCTGGTTATTAAAGCCTCTGAAACAGAAGCAGCAGTTATTTATCATTTCAGTTCAAGGAGTTAGTATATAAAGCCCTTGGTACCAGTTTAGTTGCAGGATTGCTTTACACCAAGGGCAGCCAACCTTTTTATACCTACAGCCCACTAATGCTTCTTTTTTGATGGTAAAATTTCCTTACCACCCACCAGTGCTCTATAGAAGGAGGATTCAGCTTGTGCTGTAGAACACACTACTGCCCACCTAGAATCCTGAAACGCCCACTAGTGGGCGGTAGGGACCAGGTTGACAACCCCTGCTTTACACAATATATGCCCACTCAACCAGTATGATCTGAGTTTGTGGCACTGTTACAGGTGCAACATAATATTTGTATTGTTTTTAAATGCTGTATTGTTTTTAATATTCGGTTGAAAGCTGCCCAGAGTGGCTGGGGAAACCCAGCCAGATGGGCAGGGTATAAGTAATAAAATATTATATTGTAATAAATTATTATTGTTCTACACTTCTAAGAAAAAGATCTAATGAACAAAATATAAATTTGGGGGATCACATTTTGAAAGTGTCCATCCCCAAAGCCCCTTGACCTATTTGCCTGTAATTTGGCAGGCATTATCCATTCTGGAGGGGCTCTCCCAGTCCTGTTTCTCAAGACCTTTTAACTGGAACTGCTGCATACTGACAGCACAATTATGTAGGTAAGCTGTGTGGCAGGCAGCATGTGAACCAGTTCTGTGGAATACGCTAAGGTCAGTCTTCCAGTGCTTCCATGTGCACCTTCCATTCCAGAATCTCTTACATGAAAACTAGAAATTTTCTAGGCTAAATGTTTACTTATTAATACACTCAGCACCCATGGAAATATGTGGACCAGCATCTCAATGGATGATGTGTGGCGCTGTGGGTTAAACCAAAGAGCCTAGGGCTTGCTTATCAGAAGGTTGGCGGTTCGAATCCCCACGACAGGGTGAGCTCCTGTTGCTCGGTCCCTGCTCCTGCCAACCTAGCAATTCAACAGCACGTCAAAGTGGAAGTAGATAAATAGGTACCGCTCTGGCGGTAAGGTAAACGGTGTTTCTGTGCGCTGCCATAGTTCACCAGAAGCAGCTTAGTCATGCTGGCCACATGACCAGGATGCTGTACGCCGGCTCCCTCGGCCAATAAAGCAAGATGACCACTGTAACTCCAGAGTCGTCCACAACTGGACCTAATGGTCAGGGGTCCCTTCCCCTTTACCTTACACTCAGCACACATGGAAATATGTGGACCAGCATCTCAATGGAGATAATTTTGTCTTCTTTTTAAAATATTCCTGTCTCTTTGCTTATCAAAAAACTGATGGCCTATTTTGAGCTTCTGGACAGCTGCTTTTGTTGCATGGTTTGTCAGTTTACATTTTTATCACAGTAATTTGTGGACAAACACTTTGCATAACTGAAGTGCACAACTTCAAGTTAGTCTTTAAATTAAAAGGAGACTGAGCAATTGGGCCTTCTTTTCATGCAGTAAGGTTTGTTTTTAAAACATTAAATAAATAAGATTAACAGCAGTTGATGCAAATTTTATTGTGAATGTTCAGATTCTGAGACTTAACACGTCATCTGGCTTTATAACTAGGAGTTGGAGGAATATTTTTAAAAAGCAAGAAGCAATGAAATGATCTGGGAGCAGATCAACCTTCTTATAAAAGAAAGGCTTAAATAGTTGGGGTTTTCTGGCTTAGAAAGAAAATGACAATTGTGGGCGGATCTGATGAAGGCTCATGGAAAAACACAGTGATTGATAGAGCAATTTATTTTTAACGAAGCACCTCTTTTTAAAAATATGACTACCTTGGGGGGGGGGTTCCATCTGCTAACCAGCTGACAACCACAAGAAAAAGGCCTTAATTCATTTGGACTGTGCATTCTCTCCTCCCTTAGTGCATAACATTCCTGCCAAAATTTCCACAATTGGACTCCATGCTGAGTTCTCTTTTCAGAGATCCTGTCTGAGACGCTTGCATTCAGTAATTCTCAAAAATTATTTCCACAGGAACCTGATTGTCCCATGAAATAATAACTGACTTGAAGAATGTTATTACTATTCCAGCACTTCCTGCAAGCACTAGGAAATTTCAGAAGACAGCTTTTATAGGGTCAGTTATCTTTTAAGGAAAGTGTACTAGAGTACAGTATTGAATACTGAGGGACGCGGGTGGCTCTGTGGTCTAAACCACTGAGCCTCTTGGACTTGCCAATTGAAAGGTTGGCAGTTCAAATCCACACGACAGTGAGCAGGTGAGCTCCCGTTGCTGTCCCAGCTTCTGCCAACCTAGCAGTTCGAAAGCACACCAATGCGAGTAGATAAATAGGTACCACTGTGGTGGGAAGGTAAATGGCATTTTCATGCGCTGTGGCTTCTGTGACAGTGTTCCTTTGCGCCAGCAGTTTAATCATGCTGGCCACATGACGCAGAAAGCTATCTGTGGACAAACGCTGGCCCCCTCGGCCTGAAAAGCAAGATGAGTGTCATACCCCATAGTCACCTTTGACTGGACTTAACTGTCCAGGGGTCTTTTTACTAGAGTTGTTGTTCAGTCGTTCAGTCGTGAACTTTTCTAGAGTATAATAATGTTATTTAAAAAAAAAACATACAAGTTGAGCAGGAGGAAGCAGGCAAGCATTTTGACAAGACAGAACTAGTTCTCCCAAAACAAACAGCAGCCAATAAACACACCTACAAAGGCTGCCTCTTGCCAACCATAGCAAAACTAAGACTTCTGCCTTAAATTGGCTGCATTCAAATTTCCAAAACCATTTCTCTTCACCATCTTCCAATTGAGCAGACAGGATGTGACTAGTATCTAGTAGTCATCATACAAACATCTGCTAGATACTTGGTTATACAAAACCTAGATATGGTATTCCTTCCACTTGACCCAACATAACAGCACTCAAGTTACATTACACATTCCCATAGATCAGGGGAAGTCAACCTTTTTATACCTGCCGCCCACTAATGCATCTTTCTTGATGGTAAAATTTCCTTACCGCCCACCAGTGCTCGATGGAAGGAGGATTCAACTTGTGCCGTAGAACCCCTACCACCCACCTAGAATCCTGAAACACCCACTAGTGGGCAGTAGGGACCAGGTTGACAACCCCTGCCATAGATAAAAAGTTCTAGTTACAGGTAGATAGCCGTGTTGTAAATCCTTCCAGTAGCACATTAGACACCAACTAAGTTTGTTATTGGTATGAGCTTTTGTGTGCATGCACACTTCTTCAGATACCAAGTGTTAAGGAGCTTGTCTAACAAGGAGAACAGCAAGTTGCTTCTAATGAGGTATAGGTGAATCAATCAACTTTGGATTTTCAGAGTTTGTCATTTTTCCATTTAAAAACCAGTTCTTCCCATTTCCACATCAGTTTGTGATTTGTTTAAATATAAAAAAATCTTCATGAACCTTTATCAGCATTTTAGTGTGAAGTTCTCGTAACATACTTTTCTATGCAATTTTGCATAATAAACACTTTTTGCAATCTGATTTTCCCTAATATACATTTCGTATTTTTTTTCCACTTATATATGCATTTTATGCAAACCATGCCCTAGTATTTTCATTTTTGTACACATTACTTGGCTGGAGAACACCACTGCAAATTTCAGAGAAGTGCTAATTTCAAAGGTTGGCTGTGTTTTGGTTCTCACAACGATTCAGAAATTGTGAATTAAGGAGGCTTGCTTTTAAATGTGAACTGACTCAGATTTGTTCCCTACCCCTTCTTCCAAGTAGGGCAGATTTAGCAATTGTCCAACAATGCCTCCTGAGCTAACAGAGTGCAGTTACCAGAAGCTATTTCAAATATATATCTCTTGCACAAGCCATCTTTAAATGATTTACATTATAAGAGAATAATTCTATTTACCAGTCAGAGGGGAAACACTTTTGCATTCAAAAAGCCTCCACAATGCCTATCATCATTTTCCCATTCCCATTAGAAAATAACATCCGCTACGCTTACATAATTCAGATATTGTCCCTACCCATGACCAAGCATATGTCATTATTATATTTGCTACTATCCACAATCCCTTAGGAGGTTTTCTCCTACAGCCTGCTTTGAAGGAGTACACAGATCTTCATTTTAATGCCTCAGGCTTTTGTTGCTCCCATGGTTTGGTAATCCCAGACACCAATTAACCTGGAACCTAACACTACATTTCTTGCCAGTAATATGTACAACCACTGTTATCACAAGAGGATAGTGCCTCACCATAACCTGAGCCAAAAAAGCTAATGAGGAAAATGAGATAACAGGTTATAAAAGGTATGCCAGAAGCAGGAAGAGGTGAAAGAAGAGGTGTAGGGATGGCTAACTTAAAAGCCTGGGTAGAAGGACCTAGAGACACAGGCTGGATTTCAAGCACATTTCATTTTGGACGGACATCTTCCAGCAATTTTAATAAGGCTGGAAACAAAATGTTCATCTTCTTTCCTACAAGCCATTTCCCAGCTATTTCTGGGTGGTTTAGGCACTAACCTCCCTTTCAAAATTGCTGGCTGAACAAACCTTTTCTGAATGCCAAATAAAATGGATCCTTCCAAACTAGGAATCTGTTTTCCCCCCTGATGTATGAATTTAGATGTATGAACTTTCTCAGCTTGAATCTAGCGGATAATAGAATAACTGGGGGGAGCTGAATTGGGTACAGTTCAGTTTAAAAACATTTGGGGGGGGACCAGCAATAGGGCTGGTTTTGAAATATCCTTTAAGCTTCGCCCCCCTCCCCCACACTTCTGTATGTTCTTAGTCAGATGAAGGCAGGGGAAAGCAAGAAATCAAGTGTACTAGAGGTGTCTATTGAACAGACTATGGCAGAGCCTGAGGAACTTGTAAGGAGAAAACTTTTTTAAAAAAAACAACAATTCCAAAGCCAAACACACTCCGGCCCAGCCATATATCCTTCATGTTCACTTACAGAGACTTCTGCAGAGGTTTCTGCAACTTCACTGCCACTCTCTTGTTCTGCAGCTAGTCAGAAAACACTGCAACAAACAGGATTCTTCAATCCATCTTCAGTTCTGACGGTTTTAGTTCAAAATAAGGCAGCGTTCCTGAGAACACTGTGAGCAGACAAAATGGCGTCTTTTTCTTCTTGTTCAGCCGCCTAGCCAATCAGGACACAGGAATACCATACAGCACAAAGGGGGACTAGGATGGTCACATGGCAACCTTGTTAGCCAATCAGAACCTTTCAGTGGGCTGTTTCCCCCCCCCCCGAGACTGCGCAATTCATTCCCTCGGTTGCAAGCACGTTCTGAGAGCCAGACATTCCCCCAGGGAAGAGACTTTGCTTGAGTCTCAGGTGGGTGGCCGTAGCTGGCAGTGGAGGGAAAGCTTCTGCATTTACACTGAGATGTATTGGGTTGTCAGGCGCGCAGGAGATTGACTGACTTCTTCGAGAACGTGCCAGCCAGTCAGCCAACTTCAGTGCCTTTCCCAGGTTTTTTTCTCCCCCCTTGCCTGAATTGTGATTGCGGAGTGTGGACGTTAGAAATTTAAAATGGCAGTTTTCAGAGGAAGAAGCCACTCATCAGCTCTATTTACTTTTTAAAAGTTTTAATTTGTACAGTGAGTCGTGAAGGGTCGGTGGAAATTGGGTTTTGGGAAATAGTGGGAGGGAAGGAGAATTTGTTTCTGCATGAAAAGGGTGCGCTAGAATGGGAGGCTTGTGGTGCTTCCTTCAATATGTCTCAGTTTTTCTTAGAATCATAGACTCATAGAATTGTAAGGTACCCCAAGGATCATCTAGTCCAACCCCCTGCAATACAGGACTCTCAAATCATCCATGACAGGTGGCCATCCAACTCTGCTGAAAAACCTCCAGTCAGCAGCCACCTCCTCTTTCCTCATGTTAAGAGAGGGTACTGTAGGTTCTTCTGCTGTTTCTCCCCCCCCCCCCCGCCCCCAATCCTATATAGGTAATGAGTGAAGGGGAAGCCTGAAGGTAAGATGCATTCTTGTATTATTATTATTAATTAAATTTCTACACTACTGTTCATCTGAGGAACACGGGACTATTTTCACTATTTAAAAAACCACAAAATACACAACAAAGCAATAACCCCTCCCCCAGTTTAAAAGGCTAGAGATTGCTTAGTCTTTTAGCCAAGGTCCATGCGACACAACCTCAACCAGCAAGTTGTTGAGTGGTTAGCACACCAAATATTAAAAAAGTACACACATTTATACATTTACAAGCAAAAGAGCAGTTATGTCCGTGTATGGCAACACTTCCTTCTACTAGTTTCTACTGGTTTAATCACAAGGCATAGCAACTTTCTCATCTTTCGCTCCTTCCTTTGTCATCAACGGTATAGCAATAGCTTCTGTGTTCACATTGTTCGGTTCTTCTCTCATGGTTCTCTTGCAAACAAACCTTCACATTTCAACCTTCACCTGCTCAAACATTTCAGGGTTTAATTTTATTATTTATATAATTTCTAACCTCAGACACTCACATGCCCCTACCCATCTGTGTATATCCTTTCATAATGCAGGCACCAGCAAGTGCAGGAAGTAATTCAATCCACAGATTTTAAGAGAGTGACCAGATAAAGTCAAGTTTATCCCTGTACTTAAGAGTATTTTTAACTTGAAGTTGCTGAAATTCTTCAAAAGCCTCCCTCAAACAAAACCATCAAAGACCTTTGTTTCACATTTGGTTTACATTTGTGCACACATTTATGAAGGATGCTGTATGATTTTCAATCAGGGCTATTCCATGCAGCAGTTTATTGGTGACTGTGTTGCTTGTACATGCAGATTTTGTGAAATACCCACACGGCATCCTCACCAAAATGCCATCTCTTATTATTTTCCCATGTAAACTGAATTTTACCCATTGGAAAATGCAATAATTAAACAAGCCCCACAAAAATGGTAAATCCAGATTAAATGGGAGCAGGAAGAAGGGACAGCACTTTAATAGTGACAATATTGTATGGACACTCTGGAAAAAATTGTCAAGTCCATAGCCAACTGCTGTTTGGAAGTACTCCCACATACCTCACTGATAATTCTCATATGATCAGATATGAACAAATCACCACTAGACATTTTCACCATAGCAGCTTGAGCAGTGGTGAATCACTACACCCTTGCGTGTTTAGAGCTGACAATTAACACGCTGTAGTTGTTGGGGCCCTCCTTCCTCCATTTAAAATTTCAGTTCTTAATATGCCATGAATGATTTAAAACATTTTTATCTCAACTTTGCAATCATTTTATGAGACTTCTGTTGTTTGCTTTTAATGGTGTAGATTTGTCATTTGTTACATTTTCCCTGTTAAAAAATACTGACTGGTGCTTTACAATAAGGAATGGCATTTTATTAATGTTAAGGTAAAAATAAATGAATACATACAGTGCAGTGTATTTCTCAGTTCTGCCTACTTGGAATGATTAAGCCAATGTACAGAGGTCTGCTCGTTCTAATCAGCCGTGCAATACAGAATACACAGCTTCTCCAAATCAGCTGGAAATCAGATATGAGCAGGTGCAGTTTTGTTTTGTTTTTAAGTTTGAGAAGAAACCCATGAGGGATTTGAGTATGAGAGAAGCTGGGTTGTTTTATGGAGGTTTTGTTCACACATACATGTGTAAATCACTCGGTGAATCACAGCTGAAAATTACATCTGTGCTCATTTAGAAGAGATGTATTTGCACATACAAAATAATACCTTGATATTGAGGTAGACTGTTGGTCTATCTAGCCCCAATAATATTTATTGTACTTATTAGTGGCTCTCTAGATCTCGGTTTCAGATCTTTCCCAACAGTATTGCCTGTGGTTTAAAAATAATAATTATTGGAGACACCAGAGATTGAACCTTGGTTCTGATACATGAAAACAGAGTGATCAATCACTGAGCTACACTCCTCTCTGCCCCCTGGTGATTGCATGTAGGCAATATTTAAAGCACCATCTATGCTCTTTAATCTGCAGTGGCCTTTTCACACAAGTAAGTCATCAAGATGTAGCCAATGAATGATAGCCACACAACCAGCAAGATATGCAATAATACCTTTTTCTTCTTCAGACCATATGTGATTCCTCAAGCAGTGAACTTTTGTCACCTTTGCAGCTCTTATCTTCTCTGGCATGACATGTCCCTGATAATGGGTTTGTATCACTTCCCTTGGGAAAAGTTCTTTGGAGCAATATACATCACTGTCAAGAAGATTTTCTTGACTTTCAGCCAAACATTTATCTTTCCATATTGTTCCCATTAATCTTTGTTATACATTGAACATACCTCACTAAATGATTTCTCACATTCTCTGCACATTTTAATTAACGATATTTCATGAACTTTTAATTGACTAAACTGCATGTTTGCTGAAAGCTGACTTCAAACTTTGCTGATGCAGTTATTCTGTGCCTCTTTCATGGACAAATGGAGGGACTGATAGTGGAGCCTACACAGTAGCATGAAGGGATACCTAATCCATCTGTTCCATTTGTCATTTGTTTGAAATCTAGATTTGCCATTCTGTTTCTATTCTGGAAGGTTTCATTTCACTTAAATGACGACTAAGATTACAATTTTTACTTGGAGTAATTATTTATAATTGCCAATATTGTCTGGGCCTCCTTGGCATTTCTTTCATTAGGGTCAAATGAACAATGCCTGATGCAAGGTGACAGAAGGGTGAAGTCTACTCCTACTCCTATCAAAGATCCTGTCCAGGGAATCCTTATAGCAAGCAAAAAAAGAAAAGAAAGGGAAAGGTGAGGCTTGAAAGAAGGAGGTGCCTCTCAAACACATTGTCCCTCTTGAGTTCTTTCTATAGCCTTCAAACTGGCACAGAGAAAGAAGTGCTTTTTTAGACACATGGGATGGAAAGCAAATTCCTCTCCCACAGGATCCAGAATACCATAAACAGAATACCATCAGGTTGCAAAGCAGTGCCAAAATCCATGTTCTAGGTGCCAAAAAGTAACTTGGCTATTATCCTCTTCATATGCATGGGAACATCCACTACATAGGCCCACAATCTCTCTGTACCAAGTAGCAAATTGCTTTGCATCCCAGTTCCAGCTTGATCTTCACACCTCATATCCACAGCCCCTAACTACTTTTTTGCTCTCAGCCTTTGGAAGGAAAAAAAATCCACATACACACAAATGTATTATTTCTGCTATGTGGTCGCTAAGCAGTTGCTAAGGACATTCTGGCCTGATATCAAGGTTACTGATAGAACAACTGCAAAGCTTCATTGTTCCAGTTACAGGTGGGTAGCCGTGTTGGTCTGCCATAGTCGAAACAAAATAGGAAATTCTTTCCAGTAGCACCTTAGAGACCAACTGAGTTTGTTCTTGGTATGAGCTTTCGTGTGTGTGCATGCACACGAAAGCTCATACCAAGAACAAACTCAGTTGGTCTCTAAGGTGCTACTGGGGAAAAAAAGCTTCATTGGTTATGCTAAGTTTTCAGTCTATTTGGGTTACAGACACTTTACTTGAAAGGAAAGGACTGAAACAAGAGGTCTGGTACATGTTTTAAAAGAATCGATATAATCATAAGCATAAATGTCTTAAACAAGCATTAGCTTACTGGGTTGCCAAATACACAAGTTGGTTGTTGTGCTTCTGCTTTATTGGGATTGCCAACTGACTAGAGCCATATTTAAATAGTACAAGATGCATTTAATCTTGGCACAGCATCAAGCCTGTACATGCTGATTTCTAGGCTCAACAACTGCTGGGTTTTGGAGTAATGTCCTGCTATCACAACAGCAGCAGTGCCTCCTTCAGGCAGGATGAAGTGCTATCCACCTTTGCAGTTCTTAAGAGGAGAGAGCACTTGCTCTTCTGCAAGTAAACAATAGTGGGTCACTTTCTCCTCCCTCTCAACCTTTGGGAAGTAAATCTCCCAACGGCATTGGCAAAGCACTGCAGTAAGAAAAGGAGGACAGACAGACTAAAGTGTGGGACATTAATTCAAGACTCTTTGTTCTGTGAACCAGAAGACAGTAGAACAGAAAGTTATTGACAAAAACAAATTGCAGCTAAAAATTACTTAACAACCTGAACATAGTAGTCATTTTGACAAAACAAGCAGCTCTTCTCAGTGTGGATTTGAGAAGTACTTTGAATTAGTGACTCAAGGGGAGCTGTTGGTAATTTCTGCTCCAAACCTATTTCCATCAGGTCATGCCGTTCTTCTTTTCAGGAACATATATTTTTGATTGCAAACATGGCAACAGCAGACAAGTCAGCTTTAGGCAAACAGAACCATGTAATCTATAGGAAAAAAGTCAAAGCAGTCGGTCTAACCACTTCAGGATTGTTGGGTGCTTTCCATCCTCAATCCAATAATGAATGTAGGAAATGCTTGGCTATATGTTAATTGGGGTTTATAAAAATATAGGAGGAAATTAAGGCAAAGGGAATGAAACCTTATACAAAACAAGCTGAACCCCAGTTCCTTGATCTGCCTCCATTTTCTTGGAGGCTTCTGTTTGTTCACCTGCATCCAGTCCATGGATCATCATCAGACATACATTCAACTTCCTTTGATTGTGATGGAAATGAGTGTGTGTGTGTGTTAGGTGTCATCTACATACTGCTTACACCAAACTCCAAGCTACCAGTGGCTTCATGTAGATGTTAAGTGGCATGGGAAGGGTTATTGTTTTGTTTGTTAGTAAGTTATGTATTTTTGTGTTTTTAATTGTAAACCACCCTGTGATCCTCAGATGATGTGTAGAATAGAAATTTAATGAATAATTAATAATAATATTAATCCTATGAGACACAGTAACCAAGTGGCCAAGGAATTTTCCAGCACCACCTTCTGAAACCACCCCTCTAGCAAGGAACTGACATCTCAGAATGGTGCCACTCAGGTGATCCATTTTGCTATGGTGGATGGTATCGAAAGCTGCTGAGCATGCTAACAGAACCAACGGGGTAGGCTACCATTGTCTCAACTGTATAAACTATCAAGGCAGCCAAACCAGTCTTCAGCCTCTATCTAGGCCTGCAACCAAATGGAAATGGCTCTAGATCAGTGTTCCCCAACCTTGGGCCTCCAGCTGTTTTTGGCCTACAACTCCCATCATCCCTGACCACTGGCCTTGCTAACTAGGGATTATGGGAGCTGTAGTCCAAAAACAGCTGGAGGCCCAAGGTTGGGGAACACTGCTCTAGATTATTCAAAACCATCCAGGAAAACCTGGCATTAAGATGCTTCCACATGCTTAAGCACCTTGTCCAAGAATAGAGCAATGGAGACTGGTCGGAAATTATCCTAAATACATTCGGGTTTAGTAATTTAAAAAAAACTTACCACTACCTCTAATGCTTTCTGAAGCAACTTCCTCATGCAGGAAGGCATTGAGGAGCCTCCCTACATCACCCAGTCGCACAGTATCCTTCTGGCAGCTTTTATAAGCCAGGAAGGACTAAGATTAATCATACACATGGTAAATCTCACTTCATGAATCCTGTCCACATCCTCACTCTTTACAAGCTAAAAAGTATCCCTAACAACTGGATAAGCAAAAAAATAAAAATAAAATTCCTTCCAGTAGCACCTTAGAGACCAACTAAGTTTGTTCTTGGTATGAGCTTTCGTGTGCATGCACACTTCTTCAGATACAAGCAAGTTCCAAAGCTACAAAAAGTGGATCTGATCAACCATGGCATCAAAGTTAGAAGGGATGTGAATGGTTTTATCTGAAAAGTATTTGTCTCTAAAGGGATATGGAGGCCTGATTCTCCTCTCAAATGGAATTCTGCAACTGATTTGAGGAAGAATATGATTGGGTGCTATTTAAGATAATACTGTGCCTTGCCAGAGTATGATGGTTTCCTCGCTTTTCAATGTAAATGTGATTTGGACAATCAATGCAGTCAAATTCCAAATTTTCAATCCCATCCAAGTTATCCCCTTTCAAATATTCATAAACCATCCATGAATAGGACAGTCACAGGCTCCTAGGCATTCAAAAACCAATCTACATCCATCTGAACTATCTATAGCATTTGGCCATTTCCTCCAAAACTTCTATGTAGGTAGGCAATCTGATTTGACACGAGTTTCTGCATCTTTGGGAACACTTGATGTGCTATATTAATTAATGAAATTGCTACTGACTATTCTAGCATGGAGAATAGTCAGGGGAAGCATTATGGTCAATCAGAAAGGAAATGATTTATAAGTCAGCAGCCCAATCCCATTTTTAGTTATTTTTTTCCACCGATAGTTGCATGTTTGAATGGTCTAATTTCCCCCCAACCAAAAAAAGAAAGAAGAAGAGTTTGGATTTGATATCCCGCTTTTCACTACCCGAAGGAGTCTCAAAGCAGCTAACATTCTCCTTTCCCTTCCTCCCCCACAACAAACACTCTGTGAGGTGTGTGGGGCTGAGAGACTTCAAAGAAGTGTGACTAGCCCAAGGTCACCCAGCAGCTGCATGTGGAGGAGTGGAGACGCAAACCCGGTTCCCCAGATTACGAGTCTACCACTATTAACCACTATACCACACTGAAAGAAAGAGAAAACAACAAAAGGGGGGACTTCTATTTGATTTTTTTTATTATTAATTAGCAAAACAGCCACATTACCCTTGATCCCCAGAGATTCTTTATGGTTTTATCTCAAAACAAAGTAATGCTGGCATGAAGTCCATGTTCCTGACTCAAACCAAATAAATCAACATGGAAAAAAATGCATGCACTTCGAATTATAGGTAGAAAACAGTCAGATGTTCTGAAATCTTCATGCATACATATTTTGCTAATTCTAAGACAATCCGATATACACAAGAGGTGCTCACACATCTCTACCCATCAACCCAATTTTGCTGTTTCTGTGACAAATCTACCAACATCGTTGCATGTAGACCCACACCAGCATATTATGCCTTAATCCTCTATGTCAACATACTGTTACTCATCAAGACATTACACAACTGCAACAGTCTTTGTATCTGTTTCTCAGTTTACTAGAAGCTTCCAATCATTTCAGGCCAATATAAACACTTTCCCCACTTTTGCAGTTCATGGACTTATCTCTCAACTCACAGTCTCCTGCCCACTCCCATTTTCAGCCTGATTTCCTAGGTTCACCTCCCTTTATCTGATAAACAGGCAACTGAGCCTGTTACTTTTTGAGTACTGACTGGCTAGCTCCTCCTGGAGAGACAGGTGAAGGCCTTATGAGACTGACCATTATTCACATTTACTCTTGATTGAGATCTGTATAAACCAAAATATTTATAAAAGGGGGCAGGGTGGATGAGGTGAAGCCCAGTGACTTACAGTTTTAAAAGGCATCCCTGATTGGCTGATGGCAGACCCAGATTAGTTTATTTCAACCAGTGTAAAGTTGGCAAAACTTGGAGGGAATTACCAAAAAGTGTGCTACATGGGAGAGTTCAGCAGTGTCAAGTTAGATAAGAATTATTTCCATTTCATTTCTGTCCCATCTTCCTTTCATCACAGAACCCAAGACTGAATACATTAGTTCCCATGTGGTCTATCATCCATGCAGTAGCCAGATCCAGACCTGCTTAGCTATAAAACTGGTGTACTCATTTGTCCTTCAGACCATCCTAGTTCTTGTTCTATTATATAGAAAGGTTTCTGCTTTTAACAAAGATGTTTCCCAAGGCATTTATGCATTTTGCTTTCAAAGGCATTTATTATACATCTCATGTATTGCAAGTATACTATGTATCTCACAGATCACATATGGTCATTAATCATTACTGGTAGGGGGAGATTGGCAACATCTTGAGCAAAGGAGATAAAAAGGTGAAGAAGAACAAAGTGTGTTGGGCAAGAACAGTTGTGTCGGTAAAGATGAGGCCATGCTAAGGCAGGAGTAGACAGCATGGTGCCCCCCCCCCAGATTGGACCACAGTTCTCATTATCCATGACCAGTGGCCATACTAACAGGGACTAATGCGACTTGGGAGTCCAATATATGGAAGGTGCCATGTCCAATATATGGAAGGTGGCCCTAGGGTTGGCCAAATACACCAATTTCAGTTTCTCTTATTTTTTCCTTTGTCCAAGCATAAGTTCAGTTCTCCACATTTCTACACGTGCAAGTTTTTTTTTTAAGTCCTCAGTGCACATTTTCCCAACATACACAATTTTTAATAAGTAATTTCCTCTAATACAATGCATTTTTATGATATTTTCAATAATAAAGTCATTTCTGTGCACACATCCTAATATACACACTTGTGCACATTAAATAGTTGGAGAACTGATCACAAAATTCAGAAAAATGAGAATTTGGAAGAATGTGTCCGTTTTGGCTCAAGCATTTTGGAAAGTGTGAGTTGGGCAGCTTTATATTAAAATGAAAAGTGAACTGAATTTATCCCCCATCCCTAGCTACCCCCTTATCCAAGGCACTCAGATGAGACAGTTCCAGGAAAGATTGCCTGTTCTGTCTAAAAACCCTTGCCATGGAATGGCTGGAAAAAGCCTAGCTCTTGCTTCTACCTGAGGAAGAAGAGACCATGTGTTGCAAATGTTATTAATCTATTCATAACTAAAAATAGACCTGTAATTTAATCCTGGGTGGGATGCTTTAAGTGTGTGGGGGTTTTTTGCCTTGGGCAAGATAAAGCAACTAGCACATTTAATGAATAATAATCCCCTTTTCCTGAAGATGGCAAATAGCCATCAGTGTTTGGCAATTATCCTCTGTTGTGACTGATTTACTGTGTAATAAAATTGAAATTGTGTATTTCTCCCTTTTTGTTGTCTGGATTTCTGTTTGAGATCACACAGTGGGTTAAACACTCAAGCTATGTCAGTGCTTAAACATGCAGCTGAGCCAATCACCGAGAGTAGCATCATCTAATCCATCATTAAATTCCTTAGCACATTACAATACTATAGATTTGCTGTGCTTCCTGCATGGGGCTATAAACATGTCACTGTTTTGAGATGCTAAAGTCTATCTCGAATAAACATTACAGCTTGGAAAAAGGAGGGGAGAGAGGCTGCATAATTTCCTCACCTCAGAATATTGCATTGAGGAATTCCTGAGGCCTACAGTCCTTTATGGGACACGGGTGGCACTGTGGTCTAAACCACAGAGCCTAGGGCTTGCCGATCAGAAGGTCGATGGTTCGAATCCCCACGACAGGGTGAGCTCCTGTTGTTTGGTCCCTGCTCCTGCCCACCTAGCAGTTCGAAAGCATGTCAGAGTGCAAGTAGATAAATAGGTACCGCTCTGGCGGGAAGGTAAACAGCGTTTCTGTGTGCTGCTCTGGTTCGCCAGAAATGGCTTAGTCATGCTGGCCACATGACCCGGAAGCTGTCTGCGGACAAACACCAGCTTCCCCGGCCAGTAAAGCGAGATGAGCGCCGCAACCCCAGAGTGGTTCACGACTGGACTTAATGGTCAGGCGTCCCTTTACCTCCCTTTACCTTTACAGTCCTTTATATCATCAGATAATTAAAGATGTGCTTACAATACATCCTATAGGATTTGCTAATGTTCATTACAGAGCCACACATCTTTTAAATCTTAGAATTACCATGTTATTTCCAGATGCATGGTGCATAGGAAACACGAAAGGTTTGGTAGCTAGAAGACAAATCAGTGCACAGGAGTAAAATTTAATCCTCTGTATTGCAGTACAGTTTACTGGACTATTATGGGCTATGTCCTTGTGGTTAATGAGGTGGGATTATGAAGGGAGTACATAGCCTTGCGTTTATGCAGCACTACATTATACAATCTTAAAAAAAATACTTAAACCAAACTACAGCGGACAAATGCCCAAGAGCTATTTAGCAGAGCCCAGTCAAGTTATTGTGTTTTTATGTTTTGAAATAGTTTACATTTCTTATTCCAAATGCTTCATTGGATTTCATTTCATGCTTTGACTATTTGCCATGTGAACTGAACATTAAAGCAAATTGGTCTATCTGGCAAGGAGGAAAATGGAGTGATGATTTTGTAAAGTGATTCTATGCAAAAATGGAGGGAGAGAGAGACTTTCAGAACAGCTTTGTGAGTTCCAAAATCATGTACTTATTCATTTAAAAGGCCTTTCTGATACAAATGTATACAAAAGGTAGACTGCAGTCATTATAACCACATTATAAAAATATGCTGCTAGTATTAACAGTATTAAGAAATCACAATATAACAATCACAAATTAGCAAACTTGACAGGGATGGACACAGCAGATAAAACCCTAACCAATTCAGCCTGGCCAATGAAAAGCCTACTAGAATAAAAAGGACACACCAGCCAGCAAAAAAGCAATCAAAGAGAGAACGATGCCAGCCTTATGGGGCAAGGTGTTCCATAATACTGGCATAGACATTTAGAAGGCACTATTGTTTCACCCTAACCAACCTTACTTCCCTCATAGGTGGGGCACAGGGAAGTGTTTCCTCACGAAATCTCAAGGAGCAGGCAAGCAGGAAAAGGCAGTCCCTCAAGCAACCACCGAAGTCATTTAGGCATTTAAAAGGTAAGGGCAGCCACCTTGAATTGAGCCTGGAAACAAATCGCTAAGCAGCACAGGCAGCAAGCACTCCTTGCTACTGCATCTTGGACCAACAGACGTTTCTGAAGACACGTCTATGGCAGTCCCATGCAGTTGGTTGGCCCCAAGACTTTTTTGCACCTGAGGCACACCACACAATGGCACCCCTCCTGCCAGTTTAGTGAGATGGAGGTACATTTCACATGCAACCATGCATTCGTCACAGAACTGTTACAGTTTGTTAGTGAAGTGAATGAAAGTAATAGCCATGCATGTGGGTGATTTAAAAAGGAAACAAAAATAGGGAAGTGAAAGTTGGCATGAGGGGATGAAAAGGGGAGGGAAAGTTTGTATCGGGGTGGGGTTGGAAAGCAGAGGGGGAAAGTTTGCATCAGGGAGGGAAAGATCAGCATTTGGGAAAAGGTGGGAGCAAAGATCAACATATGGAAGAAGCGGGAGTTGAAGATCAGCACTTCAAAGTTGTGGCTTTGACTTCTCTTCCAGTTGCTGCCCCTCTCCAGTTGGTGAAAAGAAGGCAGAGTTGTTGCTGCACAGGAGCTTCTGGCTGAAAAGGAGGCAGAAGGTGAGCCGGGAGCTGAGGCCAAAGAAGGGGAGGGCCAGTGGCAGGCGGCAGCTGGATGAAGCTTTAAGCGGCAGTGGCACCTCTGCATTAGGGGATGGATCCGCCATCCCTATGGATTGGACAGATCATGACGCCTGAGGCAGACGCATCACATGGCCTTATAGGCCGGCCATCCTGCATATAGAGCACATTGCAGTAATCCAGTCTAGGCATAGTTACAGCATGTGCTACCAGAGTCCTATCAGGGTCTTCCCTTCCCCAGTATCACAGTGGAGAGAGAATGAAGCAGAATTAAGTCTCAGAGATCTCTGTTCAAATCACATCTCAGCTTGGAATCTTTGCAGCTTTGGAAAACAAATACGATTCCCTACTTATAAAAAGAGACTACTATCCTTCCTCGTGCAGCAGCTGTGAGAATGCTTTTAAAATAATTATCATCATCATTACATTTATTAAGCATTATTCATCAGCAGGTCCCAACAATCTAAACTCAAACATAAAAAAAAACGTTAAAACACATTACAGTCACAGGATGGGTCCCAAAAACACATCTCTTGGGTGTCAAAAGGCCATAGCAAAGAAGTGCGTCTTCAGCATATGACGAAAGCACAAGTACAATATTTCTCTGTTATCTCACACATTCAGCTGTGAGTCACCTTGTGTGTTCCACTGATGACAGGCATGTGTGAATTGGCACATAGTTGTTGTGCATGTTCTCACTTGCCCAGTCATTACTATGCTGGCTTCTGCTCCTTCAGGCACATCTATACCATTGATTTAATAGTTATTCTATCATCTGAAGCAACTTAATAGGCTAGTGGTCTCTAACAGAGTGTTAATTGCAGTCTTGTGACACTACAATTCCCAGGATTTTAGAGGAATATGTGACAGTTCTAATGCTATAGAATCAATAGCATTGTATTCTGCAATGTATTCCCTTAAGGGTTCGCTGTGTTCTTCACACATTCCTGGTGGTGCAATTCCTCTGAATGATTCTGCAATGCTGTCTCAGTAACAAATATGTGATTGGAAGTAGTGCTGGGTGCAAATCTACCTCTTGTACGTACATGAAAATGTGGAGTGTTGTTTTCTGAATTCCTTGTGTGTATGGGTATGGTGGAAGAAGGCAAAAGAGAAATGTCTCCAATATTTGGAACAGGAAGGCAGATAGGAGCTGCTGCTTACCTTAACCATTCAAAATAGTAAAGCCCCCCCTTTAAATTTCAAACAGAGATCCCGCAGCTTGCAAGCAAGTCCATATAGGCTGCTTTGTATAAGTAATGGAAACAATAAAGAAAGGTGTAGAATACAAAGTGAACATGTTTGCAGATGACATTCCAGGACCCCTGGGAGGCCCTCCCCTATATATTGGAGCAACACATATTCTGCAAAGTGACAGGCTTGCAAATTATTCAAAATGAATAATCTGTCCGGTCAGTCTGGCTTCTCTCTAACTCATCCCCAGCCATAGCCCATGGCTGCTTTAAATACTTAGGAATAACTGTCACATCTGCTATTAAACAGGCCAAAGCAATGATACAAATCTTTATAAAAGCGTGCAACAGCCTATAAACAATTGGAATTATACAGTATTAACCTAAGCAGGCTTGATAGCCCAGCAGTGGAAAAAGCAATCAGAAATACACATGAATCTATGGTTTAATGCTGTGTGGGATGTGGCCTTATCAAAAAGACTCACCTGTCACAGAAGGGTTGCACAAGGAACTTCCAAAAGAGATAAGTTTGACATGGTGTGGCACCCACTTATTTCTTATGTCAATGAACATGGAAGAGATTTCTTTTTGCCCACTACTCAAAAGGATCTTTGGAGAAGTTATCTAAATAATAGGTTTGCCTAAACCTGAAATAAGGGCACTCTCA
Organism: Lacerta agilis; assembly: GCF_009819535.1. Taxonomy (NCBI): domain Eukaryota; kingdom Metazoa; phylum Chordata; class Lepidosauria; order Squamata; family Lacertidae; genus Lacerta; species Lacerta agilis. Next base: position 24,975,224 of record NC_046316.1, on the reverse strand, counting down.
TATTGTTTAGTTACAGCAAATATTTAATGCAAGTTGTGTTACTGGACAATTTAATGTTAATGTTTTTGGGGTTTTTTGTTTGTTTGTTTGTTTGTTTTGAAAAATCATTAACATAGTTTCAAGGAAAGGCTGCTTTGCATGATTGCTCTTCTTGGCGTAGCTTGTGAGTGATGCAGCATCACATTGGACTGCATCATTCCAAAACCATTCCAGAAAGAGTGGGAAGTGACAGAGAGCGCCCGGACCCTTGTTTTGAAGTTTAAAAAGAGCAACACCACTACATATGTGATTCTGATAAGTGGTCACCACCACCCCTCCAAAGCTTATGAAGAAAATTTATTTTCAGAGGGGTTTCTGTTTGCAATTGTCCCTAAAAAACACATTCATTGCATAGACTTTTTTCCTAAAACGATGCCTTATGTATGTTATTTTTGCGCATATATACATGCACACATTTTTCACTCTAGTATATGGCGGGTTTTTTACACATTACACGGCTGGAGAGCTGCACTGTAAAATCTGGGAAAGTGTGAACTGCAAAGCATCATTCTCTTTTATCCAGAAAGTGCAAATTAGGTCAATTCTCCATTAAGTGCAAAATGAATGAAATTTATCTTCTACCCTTACGCTAATTTAAAGAGTACATAGTCTGCATGCCACTCTGTGAACTTCTTTCTCTCTCTTTCTCACCCACATTTTTTGGGGAAAGAGAGACACATGGCTGAGCTGTGTCAAATGCAAGGAGCACAATATTCCCCCCGCCCACACACACAAGGTGTATCTACCGTTTCCCATTTGGGTGGGTGCCACTGCATCAAGTACTGGCATTCAGCTGTGACCAATGCTGACTCGAGCCTTGTGAACAGCTTGCAAGAAAAAAAATATGAACATAAAGTTTAGATTTAGATCTAGTACAGCTATTAAATGACTTTGGAAGTGATGACACCAAACCATTCCGCAGCAAAAGAGGGTTGTAATGCCTCATTACAAAGGCGGGAGAAAGAGCTTACAAATGCAGTCTGTGCCCCCTCCTCCACCCAACAACCACAGATATTTTATCAGGGGAGAAGTGGAATTTATGTTATGCTTCCAAGAAACAGAGATTCACATTCTAGCAATAATACCTTATCGCCAACCATAGAAAAGTTTGATGGGATTTTTGAGATCTGAGAGATTATCCACTTTACAAAACGTGCTTAAAATGTCCTGACAATTATTTCATAGTTATTTTGCAAAACACTTGGGGACAGCCTTTAGTGTGTGGAAAGTGATGGATCAATATAATAAACAAATAAATTAGTTTACAACATCTCCTTGGCATTGCGAGACATGTAGGGCCACTATTTGCTCAAGAAAGAAAACTTTGCGAATCACTGTAATGGAAACAAATTCATCCTCTCCAAATTCACCACAAAATGACTTCAACTGATGCAGAGGTTGGTTATCAATGCATATTACGAATTTGTCTGCTGCTATTTGACATTTCATATCTGAAAAAGAATGTGGTGTCTTACTTTGGCGTGTGCACAAGGCAGGAAAAAAAATCAGCCCTGTGTCTGTGAATTCTTAAACAATTCTAATGTTTCTTTGTGCTGCCTCCACTTCAATATATATTTCAGGTTCTGAGTCATTCTGTATAAAACGAAGCTCTGTGGGTTACCTAGGTGGAGAAACTGCTTTTTGTCTATGTTTGGAAACCACTAGGTGCCATTTCTGATCGTGAGCTGAACCTTTAGAAATGGCAAATATTTTAACAAAATTTGGCATGAAACTAATAGGCTATGTGTTGGATACGGCCAGATCCTGCCAGATCCCTGGACAAGTGATACAGCTGTGGGGAGAAAATGCCTCCCTCCTTGTTATGTGAGCCCTGGATGTTTTTATTTAATTAGTTAATAAACAAACAAACTCAACATGCATACCCAAGCCCTGCTTGTCCACTGTTCAATCTGGTACCCTAAAAGGTACCCTTAACCCAACAATACCTCAGTATACCTACAGTTTTTATTCCCCACTTCTTCACCTGCCTAGACTCAATACATTAACAACAACAAAAAATTCTACTTAGGACTCAGCTGTACAGCTGTAAATAAAACGTTTTAAGTGTGTTTTAAGTGCAATATACAATGTGACACTAGAAGGCAATGGTGAGCCTTAGGGAAAATTCAATGTATTTTCAGAACGGTTTTTATATGTGTGTAGATTCCACCTCAGTCCCTTTAGCAGATGACTAGCTGAAACCCACATTGCATACAGGGAGGGAGGGCACAGTTAAATGGCAAAGAGGAGGGGCTCAAGGGAGCAGCAGGCTTATAAAGCCAGGCTCCTTCTCCTTTCTGAATTGGCCTTCAGGCCCCACGTCACTCTCCTCAACCCCCTCTATTGAGGTCCCAACCTCCTGAGCCCTCTTTGCAAAGGAGGGGATAAGGACAAACCAAAGGGTAGGAATGACACATTAGTGAAAATTGATTTGCAGAAATGTATGTATTAGGGAAAATTGCATACAAAAATGTGTATATTAGGGGGAAATTCACGCTAAAATGCTAGTGAATTTTCACGAGTACTGTATTATCAAACAGATGAGGAAATGAGAAACTGAAATTGACAGATCCACCTGTCCCATTAGTAAGAGTGCTTAATGTTTTAAAGACTGTCAGGAGGCATCTGGGCATTGAAAGCTCATAACTCAGTACGTCTCTTTCTCTCACTGAACTGCTACAAGCAAGTAACCCACATTTGTCTCAGTAATAATGATTTAATGGTGCATTCATTTGGCTACCACTCCTTTGCTGTTTGGTTTCTGTGTTTAACACAAGGAATGCTACTTTAAAAACTTACAATATATTTGATACAGTGAACTTCCACAGTATAATGAATCACTATCAATCCCATGCAAATGTTGATCATCCCAAGCATATGGTGCAAGTGACTGTAACACTAAAAGGATACACCATTGAATAGTGACAGACACTGCAAAGTGATTGTCAGCACTTTCAGACTTATATCTGAAACATGAGTAAATACATTTCATTAATGTCTGAAACAGTTTCTGCATGACTGTTGGCAATCCCAGATGAATGGTACTGAGATGTGCTTAATTTTTTGGAGGGCATTCAAAAAACAAACTTGACAAATTCAAATCACACAGTTCCATTCTGAATGACTTGATGCTTCCTCCCTGTCTTTTTCCCTATTACCAATATTACTGACTGGTGGCAAGAGAAGCAAGGCAGGTTTTGTGGTGTAGCCTCCATTAGCAATGCATAGCAAAGTCCTTTCATAGTGAACATGCACAGCAGTGTCCAGATCAGCCAAGAATCAAGGGAAATGCATTTTCATAATGCACCTAACATGGATGTTGCAGCAATGCTGCCACCACACACTGTTACTGCTATATCCCCTCCCCACCCCAAATAAGTAGGCTCATTGGAATGAACTGACGGGTTAATCATGCCCATCAATTTCAATGGGTCTACTTTGTAGGGCTTCAGATGCAATCTTTTATTTTTATTTGTCTTGAAATCCTTTGCTTGAACCAATTCTAAATCAGGCCAGGGAGAGTTTACACACCACATACAAATGCTGACAGTCTCCAAAACTGGACAGTTATATGAGTTCAACTTCTTCTTTTTTACTTAAACAAAGTTTTGGGATTGCTACAAAAAACAGCTTAAGATAGTGCCTTTCTTTTCATGGTTTCCATTGTATCTCATTAATCACTGTGAAAGAGGTGCTCACCCTAGCGACAAGAATACAACTTGAAGGCACTTGCTAAATTAGAGTGATTTACAGCAACTCCGAGTTCAGTTCTTTTCATTTTAACCTCCTCCTAGCTGTTAGCAGGTGCATGTTCCAATTCTGTTCATAATCTTGCTACAAGGAATTTACCCCTACCACACCTTTCCTCTACCAAGTTAATGCAGACCTTTAAGAGAAAGGATCAATTTCGCCCATGTGTTTCTGTATAATATATGGCTTTCTCAATACTGTTCTCATCTAATCGGCAGCTGAGCCAATCACCGAGAGTAGCATCATCTAATCCATCATTAAATTCTCACAATATGTGTTACAGCCCAACTCCCAGCAATAAATTTAAAATTCGTATTCACATGGTGAGTATCACCATCATATATGCAAAGGAGAGTTCCCCTGGTTGCATCGAGGTTGCCCTTATCCCCAGAAAGAAGCAGTATTGAACTAGTCAGGCACACGGAATGCTTTAAGTAGAAATCCAATTGGTATTTGTGCTAGGATAAAATTCTTCTCCAGATTATATACTTTCAGCAGGGGAATTTTGTCTGGTGCTGTGTACATGTCACCAAGCAAAAAGCAAAACACAATGCCTGCTCTCTCTCTCACCCACACCCACACACCTTTGATCATAGAATCATAGAACCTTCCCCTTAAACCTTACAACTACCCTGGCCCAAGGTCACTCAGTGAGCTTCATGGCTGTATGGAGATTTGAACCTTTATTCTTCCAGTTCTTGCTGGGCATTTTTGTGGCATCCCCTCTCCCTTCTGAATAAGTTTCCAGCTCAATCAACTGACAAACGGGCAGGTTGATTCAGGGTCCATACCCAATGCCTATGCCAAAGTCTACTGCCATCTGTAATCAATAAAGTTGTGGCCATTTCAATCCCAAGGCACTGTTCTGTCTTCCTTTCCACCTGTCACAATCCTGCTCCCAGCGACCTGAGGTTACTGTCCCTGGGCCTGCAAGTGCTGTTGCACTCAGGTCTTACTGAAAGCCTTGCCATGGGCATCCACTCTAATAACAACAATGACAATTAATTGTACCCTGCCCATCTGACTGAGGACACAATAAAACATCAAACATTAAAAGCACTATACACTGAGAACAGGATGCTAAGCTAGATGGGCAATTGGCCTGATCTAGCTGGGCTATTTTTACATTCTTACGCTGCATCAGATCATTAAGGTAAAGGGTCCCCTGACCATTAGGTCCAGTCGTGTCTGACTCTGGGGTTGCGGTGCTCATCTCGCGTTACTGGCCAAGGGAGCCAGCGTACAGCTTCTGGGTCATGTGGCCAGCATGACTAAACTGCTTCTGGTGAACCAGAGCAGCGCACGGAAACACCATTTACCTTCCTGCCAGAGCGGTACCTATTTATCTACTTGCACTCTGATGTGCTTTCGAACTGCTAGGTGGGCAGGAGCTGGGACCGAGCAACAGGAGCTCACCCCGTCACGGGGATTCGAACCGCCAACCTTCTGATCAGCAAGCCCTAGGCTCAGTTGTTTAACCCACAGTGCCACCATCTTAACTCTGTATTGTTAACACTGACTGCCAGCAGGTCTTTGGGGTTTCAGACAGGGGTCTCTCCCAGTCCTGTGCTTGGAGATGCTAGGGAATGAACCTGGAACCTTCTGTAATGCTAATCAGTTTTTCTACCACTAGCCCATAATGCATACAAAATGGTAGCGCTTACAGTATACAATGTAGCAGTGTCTCTAATGCAAAATTTCTAGGGTAGTTTCCACATTTTGTTGGCTGCTGCAACTGACACAAGCAACTTTTTGCAGGCAGAAGAGCTGCTCACATCAGCCGTGGCAGCAACAGAAGGCGGCTTCCTAGTTGCATTCATGTTGCTCCATTGAGTGAGCACACTGTGAGCCACACCATCTTAGACATCTGTGTCTGATTGGGTATATAAATCCACCCAGTCCAAGATGAAACCCATAGTGTGGTCGTCTCTAGGAGCAAGTTAGATGCTCTCTAAAAATGGCACCATGCAAAATTGTTTTTATTATGTTCAAAAGGGAGGCATTTTATTAACTAGGTGTTAATAATTTTTGCTCAGCCCTCATGCGTATAATTAAATTATTTCAGTTGCCAAAACCACCTTGTTGCTCACAGTGGTCCTTACAATGAAATTGAGCTAGAAATGAAATGTATGGTTGACAGTCTTGCAAAAGTGAAACTTTGGAGAACTAATCCAATTTGGCATTCACCCACACACTCCTATATCATTAGTCCGAACTTTTAAAATGCTCTGCTCTAGATACAAACTTACCCTTAAGCCATTTATGGACTGGGGCAGATAAAATGAGTTTTGTTATGAGTAACAAAAAAAACAACAACCAACCAACCAACCAACAAACAAAAAAGGCCAAGAGGAGATATGAAGCAGAATTAAAAATTTTCTTGGCAAGAGTCAACATCAGAGAAGGCTAATTGGAAATATGAATTTTAAAGGGGAAAGGGATGCCAAAATAGGACCAAAATGGTGAAAATACCTATTATAAAATAAGACCGATACTGCTGATGACAGATTGTTCATCAATTAGTGACTGAGGGGCTGTTTGGTTTAAGAGAAGAAGCACAGTAATCCAGGAATATATGACCCAAACTCAAGGATGAAATGAAGGAGCTTTGTTTTAGCTGGGTACATAAATGTGATGAAATTGCTACCTAATTCATATTTGAACAGACTGTTTGTATCCTGATGTAATAAAGAAGATTGCAAAGGGCATACAGAAAATGTATTGATCAGTAGCTACAGACAAGCAAAGCCTCAGTGCTGGCTATATAACATAGAGACAGTCATAGAAAGCTTGCCAGAGACCAATGTATCTCCCAAACACTAGAGAAACAGCATACTGAGAGGTAGTTAATAAGCCTCTGAATCCTCAGTGCTGAGAGGCCCATGGAAGTGGTAACATATAAGCACAGCAACAACAGTGAGCAGTGACAATTCCCAGCAGCGATTCATGCAAGCAGGCCAGGTGAAAAATGTGCTCCTAAGCTCACACGAATCACTGCCAGAAAGCCATGAGCATCAATGTGGTTACTTCCTCCATGCAGCTGCATGACATATTTTAAAGAATGAATTGTCTATTTTTAGAGCTCTGTTTTAGACCTCTGCAGTTTTCTAGAGGCGCACATATAGGCATTTACCATCCAGGGTGCTTCTATTTCCAGAAAACTGTTTCTGACATTTTCAAAAGTACAAAAAGTTATTTTCTCTGCGCTCTCCATTAACACAAGAGTTAGAAATTTATAGTTGAGTGTCAGTAGGGTACACAGAGTTATCTGGCAGACCCTGTATTTACTTGAACACTGAAAAAGCTTTTAACACAGTCCCTCACCAAAGCTACTTGAGTCAGCAGTCATGGGATAAGATGCTGGTTTGGTAAATGGCTAAAGAATAGAAAGCAAGGTAAGGTTAAACAGTATTTACAATGGAAGGAAGTATGTAGTTGGAAAGCTGATAATGTGCCATTGGAAAAAATGGGGGGCAACAAGACACATTTAGAAAGCACTTAAATATCAGGCAATATCAGGGACAATATGTACACAAATTATATAAGGATAGAATGGACTTAAACTGCATTAAAGTACCTTCTTTTTGGCTAGAACTGCTTCACCTTTATCCATGGGTGAAAGGCTGGAGCTGTGGCTCAAGTCACCTGTAGAAGCTGGCCGTCTACCCCTGGCGCCTGTCCGGCTACGTGAGTCAAGGGGAAGAGCAAGGGCAGGATGGTGAGGGAGGTGGGAGACCAAATGCAGGGAACCGCACTTCACAAATGGGGGGAGGATTTGGTTTCATTCGTGTGTTTGTGTGCCCCCCAATCCCTCTCCCCCCAACCTGTCCCGTATTTTGCCCAACCAAAGGTGGCAACTCCACCTCAGGCTGTGAAACGGGATGGGCTGCCCTGCCCTTGCTCTACCTAGTTTAGCCTGTTGGACCTAGTAGCTGGGAGTTTCCCTGAGCTTGTCATGCAACTGCTATAAATTGAGAGGAGAAAGGTTGAAGAAGGAAGGATGAGGAACCTACAGGCCCTGAAGAAAGAGCTGAAATATTGATACTGAGAACAGTGAATTATCACTTGTAATAACTTAGCAGAACCAGGACTGAAGGGCTGAGCAAAAAGCCAACAGCAGTCAGTACAGTACTCTAGGTCTGCATGACAGGTCTTGTTGACTGCAGTGTAAAATGGACCAGTTTAAGTCAGCTAAATTGTATTTAACAGACAATCTTGGTGAAAATTGGGGAAGCCCTGTATTTGAGAACTACCAGTTTTGGCAGCATAAGTTTGATTAGGCAGCAGGGACAGATAACTTTCAGGATGATGCAATAGCGCTTGTGTGTTACTGAGTTAGGATTTACAGCGGTGCAAGGACCATTGGATTGTCCTGTTATTTACTGTATAGTAGATAAGAAATACAGACTCCTATGGAGAAACTGTCACTGTTACAGGGGGTAAGCAAGGGGCAAAACACACTTCAAGTTCATTTGGCTTGCTTTTTTTTAAAGTGTGAGGTGTCTGGTGGGGAATTCGTGCAGTTGCAAAAGTCTGCTTTTAAAAAACCATGCTATAAAAAACTTCAGAAGGGATCTTTAAACTGGGTGAAATGACAAATGATGTGCAATGTAAGGAAGCATAAAATGATGCATATTGGGGCAAAATATCCTTTACACTGATGGGATCTGTAGCGGCAATGATTGTCAAGGAGAGAGATGTTGAGTTGTAATGTACAACCCAACTAAAATGTCAACTCAACATGCATGTTAGCAATATTTAGAAAAGGGATTGAGAATCAAACACTTATCATATGCCTTTATAGAAATTTTTGATGCAATTTAGAATAATGTGTGCCATTTGGGTCTCCTCAGTGCAAAACAGATAACATAGACCTGGAAAATAAGCAGAAAAGCATCTATGCAAGCTTTACAATGAAAGGTGGAAAACACACTTGGGGCTGCAGCAGGAAGATGTGTGCTCTCTCTGCCCGCTACATCCCCTCAACCCTCTACTCACAGAGGGCAACGGTGTGAAAAGAGGAACCTCTAGGATCCAGGGAAAAGCCCCAAGCATTTTGCAACACTGAAAAATGAGGGTTCCAAATCATGTGAAGAGCCTCCATGTATACAGGAGGCTTCCCTCTTCACTGCCCCCTCCGCTAGTTTGAAGGAGATGGGAACAATGGTGCAGGAAGTGAAGCTAGTGCCCTCATCCCTGCCCCCATGTGTTTATTTTCTACACTTCACTGTACAGCCTTCATAGGGCTCAAAAAAGGAGAACCATTCCTGTCGGGAAAGCTTACAACATTTCAAGGTCTGCTGTAGATAAAGTGGAGACAGACGGAGGGGGCGGGGGATCCTCTCACAGTATAAGAACTTGGGGGTCATTCAATTAAATTGATTGGCAGCAGACTCAGGACAGAAAAGAGAAAAGCACTTCCCCACAGAATCTATAATTAACTTGCAGAATTAATTCCCATAAGATATAGTGATGGTCATTTGGCCTAGAAGAATGTACAAGGAGGTTAAAGAAATTGTGGAAGATAGGTTTGTCAATTGCTGTTATCCACCCCTCATTGCACGATGGATCCTGCATTTATGTTGCTGTGCCACTTGCTACCTCATAGCTGGCATCCTATATCACACCAAATGATCAAAAAGTAACATGGAAATAGCAATGTGCTCATTCTAAATCTGATTTAGCAGCAGAAGCATGATATGCATTCCCCACATGTTTAATGAACTAGCCTTCTTGCAGATAGGGTGCCAAGCACATGCCTGATCAGACAAGACAATAAATATTGGGGGGGGGGCATATTGAAAACAGTTAAAAACATCTAAACACATTTTAAAACTTCCACCTATTCTTCAAGCAAAAAAACATTTCAAGGTTGTCAGTAGTATCTGTGTATTGTATTTACAGTATCTGTAATTCCTCTGAAAATCAATGAGTGAGACAGATGCTCCTTGTCAGGGAGGGCATTCCACCAATGGGGAACCACCACTGACAAGGCCCATAATCACTGAGTGGGCAGCACAGTGGAGGCAACACTACTACAGGGGCCTCTCCTGCTGATGGTACATTTTGAGAAGGTTGATATGTAAGTGCAGGAGGTGGGAAAAGTTGGTGGAACAGCTACACTTTTGAAATTTCAGTGTTTTTAAACCATACAAAATTAATTGAGTACTCTAATGCTAGCTTTTCAAGGGGGAGCAACATAGTCAGCATGGTGGTGGTGTTTTGAATCCCCCCCCCCCAAGAATGCTCCTTAAACAACAACCATTCAGAAGGGTAGAGACTTGCTCTTTTTCAATACTTTGGTTTCTCTTTATTCCATAACAGTCATACCTGCCTTTTGTTTGTACTCATGATTGCCACTGCAGTTCTATTGTATTATAGCACAATCCACATGATCATACAAGAACACCAACAGATTTACACTTCTCATTTCCAAAGGAGAAGCAATCATTACTGTTCTTTAAATTCAAACTCAAAAGGCTTCTTCTTAAGCAATAAAAAACTAATTAAAACATGAGAAATAGGAGGACAAAAAAGGTAAACATGGTATATAGTATGTTGGAATTTGCTATAGTGATTAGTAGGCAGTTAAACAAATACAAAGTAATTATAACAGCAAATCTGCTCTTCACTGTGTATATCCTTACATACTATAAATAAAAAGCACCATGGAATGTAATTGAAATCAAATGGGGGGAGGCAGGTGAATGAATCATAGAATCATCGAGTTGGAAGAGACCACAAGGGCCATCCAGTCCAACCCCCTGCCAAGCAGGAAACACCATCAAAGCATTCCTGACAGATGGCTGTCAAGCCTCTGCTTAAAGACCTCCAAAGAAGGAGACTCCACCACACTCCTTGGCAGCAAATTCCACTGTCGAACAGCTCTTACTGTCAGGAAGTTCTTCCTAATGTTTAGGTGGAATCTTCTTTCTTGTAGTTTGAATCCATTGCCCCGCCTTTATGAATATAGAATTATTGTAAACTACTGCAGTCCTTTTGTTGGAAATGATTGGGCAAAGAGTGACAGGGGAAATGAGAAAACACATGGTTGGCACAGTTTTTCTTCTGTTTAAGCAGGTGTTCTAAGCCTGTTTCTCCAGCTGTTGTACTATAACTCCCATAATCCTTGACCTTTGCTCATGTTACATGCTGCTAATGGGAATTATAGTCCAGCAAAATCTGGAGGGCTATAAATTCCTAACCATGTGTTTAAGATGAGAGAGTAGGATGGAAAGCCTACCCTAGGCCATGAGATTGTTGGATGCATTGGTCTGTGGGACTTAGCAGAAACTGGTGCATCTTGAAAGCCTTCTGAGCAGCAGGAACTGGGGTACATGGAAAGCTGGTAGTTTAGCCCTAATTTCATGGAGATAGCAATCTCCACAGGTAAAGGAGAGCATAGAAGTCAGAAATGTATTCTGGCCAACAAGAAAATTGGTCAGAGGGGCCTAGAAGTGTTGATTCACTAAACATGAAGCAAGGTTGCCCATGTCATTTGACAAAGACACATAAGAGCAGAAGCAGCAAAGCAGGCTGGGAAGTGCTGGGACTGCACAATCATTCGGGCCTACTAAAGTTATTCAGGCCTAACTGCTAACTGTTGAGTCACTCTGACATGTGACTCATTCTCCTTAAAAGTAGCAGCCATTTTCTCTCTGTGTTCTCAGTAAGATTTTAGTCAGAATCAGTCTGCCTCAGTTGTGAGCAAAGTCAGTATGTAATCTCAGTCAAACTGTTTGGAACCATGTTGTTTATGAAGAAGTTTACTTTAACTCAGTAAAGCTCTTATTCTTTCACTGAAAAACTCTGCATTATTAATTTATGCTGCGCGACAGCCCAAACATTGCCCATTAAAAGTTAAAGCTCAACAGGGCTATTATGTATTCTCAGCAAGTCCAACCTCACCCTCAACAAAGCAGTATCATAGCTTGCAGCCCAAGTGACAATGGGTATCATCTGTCACCTTTGGTGCAAGTTTACCAGGGATTATCTTGGGTCACTGGCAATCTACCAGAGAAGGGTCTCAGATATACACAAGATCAGCCACCCCAGGCATTGAATTGGGCAAAATTTTGCCTTCTCTCTTAAAAAAATTCTTTACCACCCTCCAATTAGACATTTTCAGGGTGGTTTACAACAATAATATTCCAAGAATCCATGTCAAAATATTTTATGAGTACATATTATTTACAGGACTGTAATTACACCCACACATGGATGAAAAAAGCTGCATCTATAGATGAATCAGGGGTGCCAACTTGGGCCCCGGTTATGGGTGCCCAATGGCACCCACGTCGCAATGTCATGACACCACGTTATATCGACGCGCCGCAGCAACATTTCCGAGACCTGGCAGGGCCTTGGAGATCACGTCTGAGGCCTCGCAAGACCTCCAACATGACTTCCGGTTTGTACCATAAATTGCATCGGAGGCCTGGTAGGGTCTCTGGCTTTGGGACTCCCGCACAAGTTTCAATAGAAACAGGAAGTCACGTCAGAGGCCACACTGTGAGTGCTGAGCACCCATAAAAATCCCCTATAGTTGGTGCCTATGAAGTCAGTCTAGTGTACATTCCAGAATGTTGGGTCAACCCCAACAAATTAATTACTTAAAACTGATCGTATCGTAAGGTATGTGGCTGAAACTGGGAACACTTGATAGAGGTCACCATCTTGCATCTTAAAATATCCAATCTGACTACTTGACATGGGGGCAGTTCCAAATAAGCTCATTTAATATGGCAGAAGCCATAACAATTTCCACTGTCCTGGATTGGAACTATGCATGAACTATTTTGGCAATAATCTCAAAGTAAAGCATTACCGGTACTTTACTTTGTGGGTTGAGTAGACTGGAACAGAAATTGGCATGTGATAAAATGGTCATGCAGTTGCTCAAACTATGTCCCTCTTGCAAATAAAATCATTTTACCACACCACTCAATTTACTTTTTGGACTCTTTGTGTTGCTGTGATAATAAATATGAATTTGAGTGGCAAGCTGGCTATGTGTGTCTCTTTGCTCACATTATTATATTAATTTAGTAGTAGTAATTGGCCTTATCAAATCCTGATTGCAACATCCAGACTGGTGGGTGGGCGTGAGAAAAATAAATTAATGAGATAAGGTGGACTTTTGAAGAGTTTCTGCATGATAGGGTGGTGATGGACAGCTTCCAGAGCTGTTTGAAAACCTTGGTTGGCATTACCAAAAATAGCCATTACCAAGGTGTTCCTAAGCTGGAGTTGATGGGAGGTGGAGCCAAACAACATTTGAGGACCAAAGTTTTACATCTCCAGAGTATAAAATATAGGCATTTAATTTGTGTTTTCCAAATCTGACAAATGTACCTGTGATCTTATAATAAAGAGAACTGTATTAGGTTAGCTTTGACACTTAAAACCTGTGCTTTCTACAGGAGATAAAACAGAATGCATTTTCTATAAAAGGATTCTAAATCACTGACAACCTTTTAACTGAAGTGATTCAATGCAGGGGAGACAAACTCAGTCTCATCAATTCTAGTAGCTGAGGGATTGATACTTGTCAACTTCAATGCCTCCTTAATTTTTACTACCTCTATAAATGGTTGCAAACTCCTGTGTTCCTTTTAGCAACACTATTCAAAAATGATATACTCATTATCTGTCTGAGCTCACAGAGAATAATTTGTTTTCATTCACTGGCAAGGTGAAGTCTCCATCCAGTTTCCAGGTCCTACAAGTGCTGTTTTTTAAGGATGTGGACAACAGCAAACATAATCTGTCAGCATTTGCTACTAAATTTAGGTGAGCTTTCTCAACTTCTTTTTCTTTTCACATTCTCTAGAACTATGTATTTCTTTTTACTAAACTTAGACTTATATACTTTCCTATCTAGCACTAAAGTACTCCAATACAGGGGAAGCCTGGTGTGGTGTGGACACAGTCGCAGCACTAATCCAGAGCTCCTGACACTGTACCCACACAAAGCCAAGATCCCTGCTACCTTGTCCTTCCTAAGGTTCAGCACTGGGAATACAGGAGAGCAACACAGCCCTGCTGGCAACTACTGTATCAGCATATGCAACTTTAACACAATCACTAATTTCTTTTTAGGGCAGTGGTTCTCAAACTTCTTTCTCTAGACTAGGTGTCCCCTCTAAAGGTCTTCAAACTTTTTAAACAGAGGGCCAGTTCGCTATCCCTCAGACACTGTTGGGGGCTGGACTATATTTTGAAAAAAAATATATGAACGAATTCCTAAGCACACTGCACATATTTTATTTGTAGTGCACAAAAAAACAGGAAAAACAATATAATATCTAAAATGAAGAATGATTTTAATCAACATAAACTTATAAGCATTTCAATGGGAAATATGGGCCTGCTTTTGGCTAACAAGGTGGTCAATATCTGGTTCCATATTTGTCACTGCTAGTAGTAGCAAGCAGTGTACAAAAACAATGTACCAGCAATAATGACTACTAAACTAGGTCACAACCTTGTCATGAGGGGTGATGGCCATTTCCTGTTTTTCTCTAGAAACACATGGTACTCACAGGTACACTGCCTCTAAAAATGGAGGTTCCATTTAGCTACCAGATGCCTATGTGGTGTCCACATTACATCTGACTTAAGAGCCCCTGTAGCCAGGCTCAAATCCACACTTGAAGTTCACTAGGTGATCTCAGGCCAGTCTTTGAGCCTGAACTCTCTTACAGGGCTGTGGCAAGAATAAAACAGAATGGAGGGGAGAAAGAAGAAGAGCTATGTACCCTGAGCTCCTTGAGAAAAAGGTAGGATTAAAATGACAGACAACGAAAATTCTTCCAGGAATTTGTCTTGTTCTGATTATTATTATTATTATTATTATTATTATTATTATTATTATTATTATTTTAAAAAAAGAACATCACCAACACCACCACTAAAAGAAGAGCACAACTGGGCTTGACAATGTCAGCTGCGGAAGAGACATCCTCACCCTTCCAGCTACATCACTCTCAGCCCTCTTATCTTGCTCCTCATAGAAACACCAGAAGAGCCCTGCTGGATCAGGCCAATGGCCCATCTAATCCAGCATCCTGTCTTCCCACTGGCCACCCAATGCCTGTTCCCAATTCGGCTGTTTCCCATTCCCTCTGTAAGCCACCTCATAAGGGGAAACGGCGGGATAGAAATCAATATACAACGTGAGGGCCCTCTTCCCACCCTCACCACCTCTGCTGGGCTCACCCTTCCCCGAAATTCACCTCAGGTGGAGGAGAGGGAGGGCGCCCTTTTCCCCTGCCCTGAAGTTGGTGACATCAATGCCACACCCGTCCCCCGCCCCTGCTGCCAGTGAGGAAACACAAAAGCGCCGGTGCATTACGTCTCTCCACCCTTTCTCTTTTTATTTTAAATTTCCTCGGAGTCCCAGAGAGCAAGGGCTCATGTGTACCTGCGTGCGAGCGAATCGCTTTGTTCCGTCCGTCTGAGAGTTCCTGGATACAGCAGCCCTCCCCCCTTTGCTCCCTTCCCTCAGGTGTGTGTCCTGCTCAGCATGAACATGCATGTGCATGAATCCCCTCAACACCTGGTTTGCGCTCTTGTGCCAAAATTCCAAATGGCCTCACCCACTTCTGCGTCCCAACTTCACCGCCACAGTGGGTGCACATGCGTGCATGAAAGGCAATGGGCCGAAGGGACAAAGCGTGTGTGCAAGCATTCTTTTCAATGGAAACACCGTGCTGGGTTTACCTCGCTGCACGGGGAGTGACTGAGCGGGCAGCGAGGCTTCCGATTGGCTGCAGGAGTTTCCTGCAGCCAATTGGAAGCCATGGAAGTCTTGCTGCCCGGGGGAAGATGGCGAGGAGGGGGGTGGGGTAAAGGGATTTAAGAGATCATTAGGACTGCTGACCACGGTACTCCGACCTCAGAGGGGGAAAAGGACCTTGAGAATGGAAGAAATATTTAGGTTTTGGTTAAAATGGGTTGAATTAAAAATTTGTGGATGTTGGAATCAGAAGTAACAAGAGCAACAGTTATACTGAGTTAAGAGAAGAAAGGATATAAGAAGCTATGATTTGAAATTTGATGCTTTATTTGACTAGAATAAGTTGTATGATTTAAGATATGTTGATTATAATTATAAGAGAAAGACTAGTGGTAAGAAATTAGATTTAACAATGTTGCAAAGTTACTAAAGAAGAATAGAAATGAACGCATAAGAGAGGACGTGAGGAAGTCCTTAGAGTAGGATTTTAAAGATGATAAGGATTTTTGAAGTAATTGTGTTGTTTTGTGTGTAACTGGGTGTATTGTGTTGATTTGTGTGGGGTGTGGGTATATGTAATTTGTTTAATGTGGAAATTCCAATAAATTCTCTTTAAAAAAAAAGGAAGTCTTGCTGCCCACCCAGTCAGTCCCCGCGTGCTGAGGTAAATCCAGTGTGGCACGGTGTTTCTGTTGAAAAGAATGTGTGCGCAAGAGCATTCTTTTCAAGGAAACACCATGCCGCGCCGGGTTTACCTCAGCACGTGGGGACTGACTGAACAGGTGGCACACCATTCCCTTTGAGAACCACTGCTTTAGTGGGTGCATTTTCTCATTTTGGGTAATGTGTAAGTCACAACCGTGAGTCAAACACCTGTGCAACAGTTTCAGTCACATACCACCAGTATTAATTTGCACTGCAGAAAAAATGTCATGCTAATAGCATTTGCTATTAACTTGCCCATAAAAGCCCTTTTTAATAATAAATTAGGGCTGAGAAGAATATTTGTCAATTTATAATTTGTGCATTAGGCATTTCCCCTTTCAGCAAAGTAGAACTTCTACATTTTTCTAAAAGTGAAAACCAAAACTAATGCAAAACATACAGCTTTGGGAAGCGGGTGGTACAGGCAAGGCGGAACACAGACGCAACATGTTGGTCACCCTTCCATCCCATTCCCCATACAGCAGCTGCCTAGATTGGCAGGTAGATCTAACTTCAACACTGGGGATAGGACAGCATCATCTGGTGAAAATGAAAGCAGGTGACGCAAGGCAGGCCATGTGGTACACACAGCTCTGTCCTTCAACACCTCACAACTGCTCCCCAGCACCCAATAATCTTCTGCCTAAAACCTAGCATCTTCACTATCTATGGACAGAGCTGGTCCTGGGTTCAGACTTACTATTACTCCAAAACGATTAGGCAGAGGTAACCTTCCTATCTTTAGACCTCAGGAAGCTGTGTAATCCTTGTGATAGCTCCACAGGACCCAATTTAGGAAAGTTCCTCCAGTCCCTCTGAGCTAGAGTTCAGTTGGCCTCCCTTTATATGTTTGACACAATCCTCCCCTTGTTCCATGTGGCCATCAACAACCACATCCCTGTCTCCCTGCCCCCAAATAAGCACCCAGGAAATAGATACCTGGAGGCTTATCAAGAACCCAGTAATAAAGAACTGCAAACAATGCATACTTCAGAACATAATACAGTGGTACCTCGGGTTAAGAACTTAATTCTTTCTGGAGGTCCATTCTTAACCTGAAACTGTTCTTAACCTGAGGTACCATTTTGGTTAATAGGGCCTCCCGCTGCCGCCGCGCCACTGCCACGTGATTTCTGTTCTCATCCTGAAGCAAAGTTCTTAACTCAAAGTACTATTTCTGGGTTAGCGGAGTCTGTATCCTGAAGCGTCTGTAACCTGAGGTACCACTGTACTACCTTTTTCATCCTCTGAAGGAGATAAAGGGTCAGTGGCTATTCTACCATCTGCTAAAGAGGCATTGTTAGTTGGCAAGATTTAAGCTCTTCAGAGTTGCCTCTAGCAAGGATTTAAACAAAAGCCAATACTTGCGTTATTTTTATTTGCCTCCATATTCAACCAGCAAAATTGCATTATTTTTATTTTGCAATTATTTCTTGTTACTGAAGTTTAAAAAGGCTTGTCTCTAGGCCCAGTGTATAGGGTATTTACTGCATACTTACAATGAATACAGATCCAACCGCTTTAAAATCTCAAACTTAGGCCAAGAATTTATATTCCACATTATACTAAGCCATAATCTTGCTTAATAAAATAAAGTCCCTTTAAAATTATTATATGGTGTTATAACTTGTTTTAATCTAGTTTTATAACATATTTTAATCTATTAAAACAAATTATACAGTGATTCATGGTTTAACATAAAAGTGATTACATACATATTCTGCTCGCAAATGATAATGCTGCTCAATGAGATCTAACTACATATCAAAAAGGAGGCATGTTTGACATTTAAAATAAGATCCACAATAAGCACTACTTATCATCATAAAGCAAGTTCTAAAACTATTGATAAAAGGATTAAGTTAGGAGGGAAAAAACAGCTTTACAACAATTCAGCCTGCATGCTACATGCTCCCTGTGGAGGAAAAAAACGGGTTGGTGTATTGAGATTACAGTAATCTGACCTCAGAAAGTTATTTCACAGGACTGGAGATAAGTGTTGAAACTAGAGTGGTGAAGTCAAGCAGTTAGCCTGCTTTTTTAGAACATAAAAGCTGCCATACTGGGCCAAAGCAAAAAGCTATACTAGGGATGAGCCTATGGCTCAGGAGTAAAATGTGGTTCTCCATACCTCTCTGCTAACCTTCAAGACTCAACCTCTTGTGGCACAAGGGGTCAGTGTATCTGGCTCTTATCCAGAAAGTAGGTGGTTCAAGCCCACCCAGGGAGCGGTTGTGGGCAAGATTCCTGCATTGCAGGGGCTTGGACTAGATGACCATCAGATTTGTATAGTCCTGATAGCTGACCAGCTAGCTACTGCAGCCTGCCAGTAGCTGAATCAAAAGCTCCTGGCTCTTCCAGCCAGAAATGGTCACAGGAGTTACATTCAGTTAATTTATATACTGCATTTCCCACAGATATATTTGATCAGAGAATACAAGTACCACTGTACAATAACCGTGATATGAATGATAAATAAAACATAACACTTTTTAAAACAAGTTTTTATTGAAATTTCTTTAAGGTAATACAAATAATAATACAAACACAGTATACACAATTACAAAAGACAATCACACAACCACATCATTACATACAATTACACAATCAAGTAAAAATAGAACTCAAAAAAAGACAGAGGAAAAAAAGTAAAAAAAAGTTAAAATGACTTCCTAAAGTTCGTCTTCGTGTCTCCTACTAAAGTTCTTGTCTATGCTTTATTTAATAAATCAAGTTTGTTACAAAATATCTTTATGTACTTATCCCTCGTTATCCATAATTACCTTTCCCTGTATGTCAGTCATTCCAAGCAGATCACCAATTTTGTTTCTACTCCTCCTTTCTTCAAATATTCCTCCACATATTTCCATTCTCCTATAATTTTTTGTTTCGAAATATTTCTAATTGCTGCTGTCATTTTTGCCAAGTTCATGAACTCTACTAATTTTAGGTGCCACTCCTGTATCGTTGGAACCTCTTCCCCTTTCCAATATTGGGCTAATAACATTCTAGCAGCTGCACACGAATATAGGAAAACATTTCTTCTATCTTCTTGTATTTCCTCCTGTACCAAACTCAATAACATTCTCTCTGGTGTTTTTTTAAAGGTGATTTTTAACATCTTTTTCATTTTTTCATATACCATATTCCAATACTTTTTAATTTTGACACAGGTCCACCAACAGTGAAAGTAATTACCAACTTTCTCCTGGCACTTCCAACACTCATCTGACTTTAATTTATATATTTTGGCCAATTTTTCAGGTGTTAAGTGCCATCTATATACAAATTTTAGCATGTTCTCCCTTATTCACGTGCAAGCCGTAAATTTCATGCTAATATTGCATAAATTATCCCACTGAGATCGGTAAATTGTTCTACCTATATCTTGGGCCCACTTAATCATTACGCTTTTTACCTCTTCTTCCTTTAATTCATATTCCAACAGATATTTGTACAGTTTTGCCAGTGGCTTGTCCATATTTTCTACTAACAACTCTTGTAATTTTGATTTGTTCTCTACAAAGCCTATCTCTATATGTTTCTTAAATATACTCTAAATCTGGATATAATTAAACCAGCTTGCACAGTATTTTTTAATCTGTTCATACGGTTTTAATTTCCATTGATTCTCTTCTTTCACTAATAATTCCAGGTAAGTTATCCATTGACCTTCTTCTCCTTTCTGGTTTATTGCTGTCATTTCAAACGGAGAGGTCCACCAAGGTGTTTTTGGTTCTAGTATCTTTCTATAATCTGACCAGATTTTGAATAGGGATTTTTTTACTATGTGATCTGTAAATTCTTTGCAACTACCCTTCTTCTCTTGTAACAGATATGTGTGCCAACCTGTTACATTCCTGAAACCTTCCAAATCTAATAATTCTTTATCATCCAGTAATATCCAATTCTTTCTCCAACATAGGTCTGCTGACACATAGTATAATCTAAGGTCTGGTACCCCCCATCCTCCTCTTTCTTTTGCGTCTGTCAGCACCCTATACTGAATTTTTGCCTTTTCCCCTCCCCATATGAATTTACTTAAGTCCCTTTTCCACATCTCAAAAGTCTCTTTCCCCCCCACAATTGGTAGCATCTGGAATAGAAATAAAATCTTAGGTAAAACGGACATTTTTATTGCTGCTATCCTCCCCATCATGGATAAATTTAGATGATCCCATCTTTAAAAAAAAAATTAATTTCCTTCCATGTTTTAACATAATTATCCTCAAATAAATTTATATTGTTTGCCGAGATTGTTATGCCTAAATATTTAACTTTTTTCGTTATTTCCCAATTTGTCAATTGTTTCAATTCTGTCAGCTCTCTCTCCTCTATATTTTTCACGATTATCTTGGTTTTCTTCTTGTTAATTTTAAATCCCGTTATTTCCCCATATTGTTGTAATTTGTATTTGAGATCTATTAATGTATCCTGTGGATCTTCCAGTATTAATATAATATCATCCGCAAATGCTTTGATTTTATATATATTCTTTCCTATTCTTATTCCTTTTAATTTATCATTTTCTTTTAGGTCTCTAATTAAGCATTCTATTGATAGAATAAATAACAGGGGGGATAGTGGGCATCCCTGACGTGTTCCTTTCAATATATCGAATCCCTCCATTACCTCTCCATTTATAATTAATTTTGCTATTTGTCTATTATATATTGCATTCACTCCTTTTATCCCGGTTTTTTCCAGTACCTTTTTCATAAAATCCCATTCTAAGTTGTCAAATGCCTTCTCTGCGTCCAGAAATACAAAACATAACACTTTCATCCAACAATTCGTTCAAAATATATCAGAATAAAATTGAGCATAATGCTTACAAATAGGCCAGTTAGCAATATCTCAAATGTAAGCCCCAAAGCTGATGGCTTAGCACCTAGCAACTCCATTCTGATTTTTATACCTAAATTCAAAAGGCCAGAAATCCCCTCATAGTTCCTTTGTCAGCAGCTCCCTTATGAAGGCTCCAAGGGTGCAAGCATGGCAGGTGCAAGCAGGGCATCCCTTGGTGGTAAAATATACAGTGGTACCTCTGGTTACGAACTTAATTTGTTCCGGAGGTCCATTCTTAACCCAAAACTGTTCTTAACCTGAGGTACCCCTTTAGCTAATGGGGCCTTCCGCTGCTGCCTCATCCTGAGGCAAAGTTATTAACCCGAGGTACTACTTCCGAGTTAGCAGAGTCTGTAACCCGAAGTGTTTATAACCTGAGGTGTTTATAACCCAAGGTGTACCACTGTACAGTGGCGTAGCAAGGGTGGGGGCGTTGGGGGCGGTCCGCCCCGTGTTCCAGCCTGGGGAGGGTGGCACTCTGCGCCGCCACCCCCCCCCCCCCGCGAGTGCCAGGTTGCGGCTTGGGAGTCTGGGCGGACTGCGCATGTCTGTCTCTCACCAGCAGAGAAGGTCCTATGGTGTAGTGTGGTGTAGTGGTTAAGAGCCGTAGACTCGTAATCTGGTGAACCGGGTTTGCGCCCCCACTCCTCCGCATGCAGCTGCTGGGTGACCTTGGGCTAGTCACACTTCTTTGAAGTCTCTCAGCCCCACTCATCTCACAGAGTGTTTGTTGTGGGGGAGGAAGGGAAAGGAGATTGTTAACCGCTTTGAGACTCCTTAGGGTAGTGATAAAGCGCGATGTCAAATCCAAACTCCTCCTCCTCCTCCTCCTCCTCCTCCTCTTCCTGATATAAACGCTTCAGGGACTCATAATGTCACCCTTTTTGATTTGGTGGCCAAAAAGATCAGAAAGAAGGCCCTGGACAATATTAGCAGTGAACTGTAGGAGAGATGCAGAGATCTAAATAGAGACCATTATTTGTGGCATGACACCCTTTTGCTTATATTTACTGTTGATTCAGATTTGTCATGGTGAATGGCTAGTACAATAAAGTTACTTGGATTGGAAGTGGACTGTAGTCCATGAAAGCTTATGTTGCAATGATGTAATTATTTCCACACCATTCATTTTAATGAAATATCAAAACAACGTTAAAACAACAACAACAACAACACACCATTAATTTGGAATCAGTTGTAGGCTGTAAATAAAACCCTAAAACCAAGAATGTTGTGATTGAATACCAGTCATATTAAATGGATTGCTACCTGTTCCAGACTTGGGAGAAGAATGCAAATAGCAGCAATTTTCACTTCCTTTTCTGGTGGAATTCTCCAACATTCCTAGTTCCCTTAGAAGTGCAATGCTTGAGGAACAATCAAATGCACTTGTAACAGTGCACTTCAAATAAATGATTTTGAGTTATAAATTTAACAAGAGAACAGGCAAGAGCTGTTTCTACATTTTCTAAACTAAAATTGCTGATAGTTTTATTTGTTGAGTAACTTGACAACCAACTGCATGAGGAGCCATTACATCCTCCCCAAGTGTCAGAAAGACCTTGTAAAATATATCCATTGACTTGTATGGCAAAAGTCTATTTAGTGATAAATGATTTGTATCTAGCCTCCTTTGAAATGACACTCTCTCTATGCATCAGGAGTAAAAACAGTGATCTGTCATTGAGGCAGTGGAAAAAAAATCTATTTAAAACAAGACAATGAATTCTTGATCAAGTGTTATCTCATAAATGGTTCCTAACTGTACTACAATGACCTTACATTGTCTCACCTCAGACAAAAATTGAGAAAGAAATCAATTGGTGACATCCAGTGATGTTTGCCTGCCTGCTTGCACAGTGGAAATCCATTTGCACAACAAGACTTATCTTTCTTCTCCCCCTCCTTACTATTGTAAAATCTGCTCTGGAGCACCCCCCAACTCTATGGAGCAGAATTCATGAGCACACTGCAGGGGGAGAGCAGATGGGAAGAGAAACAGGAGGAGAGGAAGGAGAACCCTCACTGCATGTGAAGATGCTTGCTATGCTGGATTGCACCCATTGATGCTACAGGGAAGAGTACAGCAACTTTAAAATAAAGAGGAAATGATGGGGCATCGTTCTCACTAAAAGCAGAGGTCGTGGCAAATCTATGCCCGAATTGCTTCACACCTGTGACTGCATTTGAGGCTCCCATGATTACATATTCTTCCATACCACCCAAAAAACCTCCACAAACCTCCAAAACTTGGCCTGCCAGAAGACATGATGCTAGGGAATCAAAAGTAACATTTGTGGGGTGTTGTATACACCCAGTATCTTAGTGAAGTCAAGCTCTCAACTACAGGCTATGAAACCCAGGCAGTCGAGGCAAGCCTGGATATGTGCAGAGTTACCTGTGTACATTGAATGCATCAGGTTTAAACTGAGGCTTTGAAGGAAACAAAAGCACTTCAATAAGAACTGCAAAATTTTACAGGAGCAATCAAGGGCTGGCATCACCATTCGACAGAAAGAAGCAGTCCCCTCAGGGAGCTGATTTCTGGCACCACAGAAGGACAGCAAATTGTTAAATTATTTATTATAACTTCATTTTTACTGTGAAGCGCTTCAGAGATTTTCGGCCTCGGATGCCAAAATAACTTGGCCAGGCTTGGGTATGATGTGTCTTGACCAGGGGAGGTCACCATCTGCTGTTCCACCTTGGGCAGCAAGACCAGTCCTGTGCAGTCCACATTCATCCTCAGAGCCTCCCTGAACCCTGCTCACCTCAGTTGCTCTGCCCTTTCAAACCCTTCTGTGGTACAGAGAACATTCCGCTCCTCACAATGGCCAAGCTGCCAATGTTCTAAAAAGTTGCCTTACAGCTTCCCTGAATTGTGATGTACTAATCATCACATTCAGAGTCTATTCACATAGCCATCTGGGTCAGATAGTTTACCTGACTGCAATATCGCAGACTGAATTATGGTTCTGGAACATCAATGCAGACCTTCCTAAGTAGCCATGGTTAAATAGAAGTTGAATCCTGATCAGCTTGGATGACGTTCCCTTTACTGTACATTAATAAAAAAAAAAAAACTCTCAATGTGAACGACATCATTATATTTCTCCTCCACCTAACTAGCTTTCCCATTTGCTACATTTGAATGTCTCTGAACACTCTCTAAGCAGTCCATACATTGCTTTGCATTTAGTCAATTTACCCAGTATTTTTGAATTATTTTCAGAGAAGGTTAAGAAAGGTTCCCACACTGACAAAAACATTTTCTGGCTTGCTTTGCCTTTTGACAACTTCTAGCTTCTCTATGACCATAAGTTCCCACACCTTATCAATTCACAACACATACGTGGGTAAAATGTCACCTTTCCAGAACCTTGCTACAACAAATTTGGCAGCTAACAACAGAAATACTAGACAAATATGCTCAGATATGTTTCTGTGTGAATTTTAAACAAAAGTAACTCTGATAAAGGTAGTAAAAAATCTCAGTGAGTCATTGGAAGCTATTCTGTTGGACAAAATGCCCCACACGAACCTCCAAAGCCATAGTACAGTCTTACTTCTGTCGCCCACAGAATCAAGAAAGTAGTCTTGAAGGGGATTCATATCCCCACATCTTGTAAAGTAACATCTATAGATGTTAGTGAGAATACAGTCTACACGACTCTCCACTCATTTCCTTTCAGCTCATGCATGCTGAGAATTTCGGGACCACAGGAGAGAAGAGCTTTGAAGTTCTCTCCATTCCCAATGGGGAGCACATGCTGCAAGGCTCAACCAATTTCTTTTTGCTCCCTGCTAGGAGCAGCTATAGAGGGACAGGGAACTAGGGACTTCTCTTTAGCCTTTCCTTCACTGAGCAGCTATAGTTTCAATGGCTCAGCGACAGCTCAGGGAAAGATAATAACTCTCTTGGGATATCGTACCTACTACCTAAATAGCAAGGCAATTACTGCATTCCAAGAGGGATTAGCAAAAGAACTCACTTACAGTTGAGTGAAAATTTAGTCCGACTGGACTGAAGCTTCCACTGGGAATGAATTGACTGTCCTAGAAATCAGTCCTCCACAAAGAAATGGAGCAAGAGTCAAGTTTCATTAGGATGAATGAATCCTCTGTGACAAGACTTGCATTTTAAACAGATTTGTGGTTAACAAATGACAACACCTTTGGAATAAATTGGCCCCTTTGAACTTTTTAAGTGCAAACATCCATTCAGCCCTTCTTCTGCACCTAGCCTTTAAATCCACATACCTGTGGACGAACACTATATGCTCACCTTCTGGCTCAATTAGTATCCAGGCACAGGATCACCTGGAGAAAAGGTAATATGCAAATTACTCCTAGCTACCAAGCTTGAGTTTCTGCCACAAATAGATTTAGAGCAATTTCGGATTCTGCTGATAACAGTAGCTCTGGTGAAAGTGCAATAATAGAATATGTGAAGTCTTAACATGTTACCTAGCAGTCTCATATGATGAAAGTGGACTTAGTAGTTTTGCCAAGACCTCTCCAGTGTCATCTAGCTAGCACTCCAGTGTTATGGGTGAATGTAGGTAAAATGTTTGACCAGAAGAACATACAGTGGAACTTCTACTTACAACCATAATCTGTTCCGGAGGTGTGGTCATAACTAGAAACGCACATAAGTAGAGGCGCACTTTTCCATAGAAAGTAATGGAAAAGTGAATTGATCCGTTCTAGACAATGAAAAACACCCCCTAAAACAGCAATTTAACACAGATTTTACCGTCTAACGAGACCATAGATCCATAAAATGTAGGCAATAATCAATGTACTGTACTATAAAATAAATAAGACAGTATTGTAGATGAAAAAACAACATTTTTTTCCTTAGGTGCACTGAGGGTGGGTGGGCTTACCTGGCTACAAGCTGGGGGTGGGGCAAGGGTCAGTGAAGAGCTGCTTCACTTCGGCCAGGGGTCACCTTTTTTTCTTGCCAGGCCAGGTCCTACTCTGGACTTCCTCAGGTTAGTTCCTCAGTGGGGTTTGGGGCTGCAGTGCGCCCTGCTGTGCCTCTTGCAGGCAGCACCTCTTCCACAGCTTCGGGAGTGGGATGGGGACCCTCTCCCCGGCAGCAGAGGCCTCAGCGCTGCTCCAGAGCCGGTGGGGCAAGCTCCGGCAAACCGGAAGCCTCTCTCTGGTGGCAGAGGCCCCAGCGCTGCTCTGCAGCCAGCCAGGCGAGCTCTGGGCTGCTGGCAAGGCTTCTGCTCATATCTAGAAGAAAGTTCATAAGTCAAAGCACCTACTGAAGGTTGTAACTGGAATTGTATGTAAGTAGAGCCGTATGTAAGTCAAAGTTCCACTGTAATATTTGGGGCCATTCTGTTCCTGTCAATTTCAACTGCTGCCTCCCTGACTTTTACAAGAGTTCACATTCATCCATCCACTATCATGATGTTCCACAAAGTGTCTTTCTAGTATATTAATATTGTGGGCCCAGGTGCAATGAGCCCTGGTTCCCTGGGAGCTGATGGCATGTACATTCCAGTAATGACAGGGCAACAGTTTTGGATTGCCAACCCAATGCTTTTTCCACCAAGATATACAGGGTGGGCAGATGGGATGACCGTTGCAGACTGTGCTGCCCACTCCTAGTGCAAGAAGAATATAAGGCATGGAAGCAGTTCTGAGTGGAGACAGTCTTTGTCAGGTCCGTCTCAACACACCAGGCTACAATCACCACTCCTGATGATATGGTAAGTGGTCTTTTTCAATCAAATAAGGTCGTATATCACATGGCATTTGGTAATATCGTACAAGCATACATTGACTCTCATCTAGGCAGCTGAAGTCCTGATACATTCTAGGGCAATTACAGTGATTTTACCAGTGGGGGTGGGGATATTTTTCTTAAGTTTATTAGTAACAATGACTGGATGCCAATTTCAAATAAATATTTAATAGATGCCAATAGCAAATAAATATTAGGCAAGCCTGGCAATTTTGAAGTTTTCAGCTTTGTTTACTAAATACAAGTAAAATAAGTACACTAAATTAGATCACTCTCTAGGGCATAAGGAAATTTTCTGGTACATACTAAAAATGCTCTGATGCAAATTATCCTGCGCCAAGTAGCCTAATTTGCCTAGGGACATTTTCCAATTCAATGTTTTCCAGAAAATCAAAATAACTGAGAAATGCTCCATAACATGCAGCTTTTTACATCCATGGCACAACAGACAAGATTTGAACACTCTATTGGTCTGTAAGTACCTGGTTCATAGCTCACATGCTATATAAAGCATAGACCCAGGCCCACATGTAACATGTCTGAACTAGATCAAAGATGTGATAAACAAACAAACACCTTTCCCTCATATTCCCCAAGTCACAAGAACACATGAAGAGCTGCTGCATCAGGCAAAAGGCCCATCTAGTCCAGCATCCTGTTCTCCCAGCAGTTAACCAGATTCCTGTAGGAAGTCTTCAGACAGAACCTGAGCACAACAATACTCTCCCCACCTGCGATTGCGAGGAACTGGTAGCCAGAGACACCTTGCCTCCAACAGTGGAAGTAGAACATAGCCGTCATGGCTAGTAGCCATGGAAAGCCTTATCCCCATGAATTTGTCTAATCCTTTTTTGAAGCCATCCAAGTTCACTTTAGTCCCCTGAACTATTTTTAGAGATTTATCTCCTACTTCTTGGATCAACTAAATTAGGGGACCTACTGTCCTACAAATGTTGTTGGACTCCAACTCCCATCAACCCTAACCATCATGGGCAATGGTTAAGAGAGATTGGAAGTTGTAGTCCAGCAACATGGGGCGGGACCCAAGTTGACCACTGAACTAAATGATCCCCATCCTACTAGATCTAAACTCCTTTTATCCTCATCCAATAGCACTGGAATCAGGCAAGCAAATATCAAGACATATTATTATTTTGTTGGAAAGTTATGTCCATACCACTGAGTTTCTTCTCTTGTTCCTAACAATGCTACATAAAATTCACTGTGGTTAATGTAATTTGAGAGTACAAAACTGCATCTCTGGAGTTGCTAACAAAATTTCACATGAAATTGATTTTGAGGCAATATGGGAATGTCTTCTCAGACATAATATTTGAGAACCTGTGGAGCTAGTCCCTTTAAACTTTCTTAAATATTATATGAAACTGGGTCTAATTTAAAATTTTACTCACTTGCAAACTTTCTGACCTAGAAACATAAATGAACAGACATCCCAGACACTCTGTGGAATTAAGTCAGCAGGAAAGCATGCTTATCTCTAGCCTCTGCCCCTAAATTGTGTGATGTCCTAACATTTGTACATGTTCTTTGAATATATGGAATGTAGACTATGGAAGTTGGATAAATGCTGAAGAAAGTTTTTCTAGCTTCATTACTCTACTTCCAGGTTATCACACTATGTCTGAGTCAGCAAATAGGCATATGGGACTGGTATACTCAGAATAGTAATAGGAACTGTATGATTTCTTCTACAGACACACACTTCTGATTTGCATAACTTCCCAAACTGTGGCCATAGAGGGCATATAACAGGAAGTATCCCATGCAGAAAATGCAAACCAATCAAGAAAAGAATTGGCAGCAGAGTTTAGTCTTCACAATAAAGTTTACTCTTCCAACATTTGAGCAAAAATGCCCTTTTGTGGCTTCACTAATACATTGTAGGTCAGAAAACAGAAGAGTAATAAACACACATGCGCGCACACACACACATACACACACACAGGCTTTAAATGAGCAGGTCTCCTTAATAGACCACAATCCATTTATTAAGCTTCCAATTCAGCAAAAGGATCTGCTGAAACAACATGCCCACTACTTCAAGAGAAATATCTGCTTTATAAGAGCCTTTGGATTGTGGCTATCTGTGTATGATCACGCCCCCCACCCTCCCCTGAACAACCTATGGCACATGGCTTGGCAGCCTGCCTTTGAAAGTTACATTTGACAACCCAAGAGCAAGGATGACAAGATCTTTCAAAACTTTTTATCTTTATGTCTCCACTGATACTCTTCTACGGAGCAGGGAAATATATCTGTAAGGTTTATACGACATGAAGCTTTTATTCTCCACTTTCAAGAGGTGACATTTTACTCCTCTTTTCTCCCATCACAGTATATGGAAAAGAATTTCTTTACTCCATTATCTTTCATCATTGCTCACTGCAGTGTTACTGATGTGAACCTTTCAAAGTTGGGTTCCATCACATGAACATCAAGTTGAATAGGCAGTCAGGCAATTGGGCTTATTTATTTATGTATTTATGTATTATGTATAGTCCGGTCAATATACAAAATGACCTGGGCAAAATTGCAAGAGGATTCAAGGTGGTGTACATGGTTCTCCCCTTCCCATCTTTTCCTCACAACAACCCTGTGAAGTAGGCTAGTGCTAAGAGACATTGACTGGCTCAAGATCTCACCCAGTGAGTTTCACAGCTGAGTGGGGACTGTCACTCTAATCACTACACCAGACAGACTTTTTGAGATAGATACACTTCAATGAATTGCGACCGGCAATCAATATCAAATTACAAACCTGCCCACAATTTCAATATGGGCCTGTGTGGCAATGCTTTTAACCATTATTTAATTCATCCTAAGAAAGCTTTCCCATAGGAACTTGCACCCCCCCCTTTGAGCCTTTGAGGCTACCCAGACAATAGATATCTTATCGAGCTAAACTGGTAAATCTTTCTGCAGAAAGAGACACTTTCAGATTGATTAATCCAAATGATTGTTCCAAATGTTACTCCTTGCCTTCAACCACTATCCATTAATCTATGGTTCTCTCCTGGTTCTCAGTTTTCCTTATGACCAATAAATATATTTCAGTGAGTCCAGGGATTTTCTTTGTTTAAACAATACTAGTATGAAAGGTGACATTGAAAGGGGCTCAAAAGATAATCTGATCCAATCTGAACTGTATAGTGGATAAAATATGCAACAGGCTGCATCTGCTTTTGCTGCCTTTTCCCATCGTTCTAAAAAATGTGTTGGAGGGCTCAGACCAGTCATTTGGTACTTGATTCATTCTCTTTCCTGTCATACCTTCTGTCTACCCTAGTTCCTAATAAACAATGCTTCTCTGCCCACTTTCAGATGTGTCCAGCAAATTAACCTGGTTGTATCAGACTTCACCACTCTTCTTTGGAGAAGTAGGTTACCAGAAAGACTGAAAGACTTTAGTGATGTCACTGAAATTCACATTAACAGGATAAAAATACAAAAGTTTCCAGTTTTCATTCTTTTTCATGCTTCAAATTGAGATTATTTTGAGCACATATGCCAATGTTCTGCTTTCATTGGCATACAAAGCCAACACAGGCTTAGAAATGGATTATTTTAAGTTTTGCATAAAACTTGGTTATTGAAATTGATTT
The DNA here is from genome assembly GCF_009819535.1 of Lacerta agilis. Lineage (NCBI taxonomy): Eukaryota > Metazoa > Chordata > Lepidosauria > Squamata > Lacertidae > Lacerta > Lacerta agilis. The sequence continues at coordinate 24,944,758 of NC_046316.1, read as the reverse complement.
GACATTGGAAAATGATAGTAGCAACAGACAAAAAGCAGACAAAAAGCTTCCTGAACCACTTACAGCTCCAGACTTGGTCTTGGAAATATACTACTTACCCCCCACTCATGCACTGGAACCATAAATTCATTTAAGGTATACCAGGCCTGCACAACATTATCCACAAGGGGCTTGATAACCATCCCATTTTTGCTACCTGCCACTGGTTGCCTATTGAGCCCTTGATGGCTGCCTTACAACGGCTGGAAGGAGGACTTCTGCCTTGATGAATAGCAGGCTGTGCAGTGGGCAAAACTCCATAGTCTAACCAAAGTTAAGCACATCCGACTCTAAGAAGTCTAACTGTTTCCAATGGAAGAGAGTTGAACACTTATTTTAATTCTACAGAAATCAATGGGCCTTAACAGTGGCTTGCACCCGCTGTTTGCACTCTGAAAACTCATTCTCCTTTGAGTCCCATCACTGGTTCCAGAAATATTTTACATTTTATACTTCAGGCTCAATCATTCAGAAACGATACTGCATAAAACAAGTGCAAACACCATATATGCATATAGAGTATTTACTCACCCAGTGAACTCTGCATGCATTATTAATCGAAAGCTGTGATGTTACGAGAAGGATGGCGGTTGGCTTTTCACACTAGAAAGGTGACAGGAATCTCCTGCAACAGAAACCCAGAATTTTGTAGTATGAACAAAGCTTATCCTCCCAACTTTTCCATGAGCTTGACACTTTTCTTATGTTTAGATAAATTTCATATTCACATAAAAATACAAAAGATGTTCCAATTAAAAAAAAATAATTATTTTTTTCCCATTAAGGCTTACATTTTATAATACAGACTTAAGGTTGCTCAACTTAAAGCCAAACCAAATAGATGTGAATCACAATCAGAGTTTACTTTGCCTCCCATAATTGCAGAAAGGCTAATGACAGGATTAGTTAGATTAACCGTGTCCGGTTTGGCTCTTAACAAGCAACCTGCCAAGCTAGAGTAGTATAATTTCTTTCAGAGTAAAGGTTAGAAACTTTTATATAAATATTAGCTTAGCCTGTCATACAATTCAAGCAGCTATCCAGCAGTCATTTACAGCAGGATTTAGATTATCGGAACTAGCTCGAGTCAGATTTTCGTTTGTGACCATAACAGAGAAATAAAACACAAGTAAAGTGTGTTGAATGAGATCATTTAATGAAACTCTAAAAATGAATACATAGAGGTGATAATATGTCCAGAAATCTGACTGCTGCAACTCCAAGCAGGTAGTACAGGTTAGCCTCTAAATTGATCCTTACCTTGTCAACATGTCTCACAGCCTTGAAGGCAAGTTTTGGGACTAAATTCCTCAGGGGGACTAAGTGATCACCTAGGTTTAACCCTGCCAATGAATTCACACCCCTGCCTACCAAAAATGTGACCAATTTATTCTATTTACCATGCTTCTATCACTAGATGATTCATCTCCATGCCAATGCAGAGCAGGCAAAACAAATCCTGTGAAATGGGCCAATCTATTGGCAAGTCTCCTTCTGAAGTCTCCTCCAGAGCCACACAAAACCTTCCCTTAAAAGTTCACCCCATGCTAGGTTTTCCCTCTGTGGAAAGAGCTTTTAAGCTCTCTGCCTCACTTACCAAGGTCTGGGAGGCTTTCAGAGCTGGTATGACAGCCTCCCAGAGCCTGGTAAGTGAGGCAGAGAGCTTAAAAGCTCTCTAACTTGCTAGGAAGGGGGCAGGGCACCTGCTTGGTATGCCAGATCCAGAAAGATAGGGATGGTCACAGGGGTCAGTTCTGGGGTTGTTCTGGCTATACACAATTTTAGCTTGATATGCAATCTCCAGAACCAAATCCCCACAGAAGTTGCAAGTCTGTATATTTTTGGTGACAGTCTGGAGGTCTGTTTATTTTCATTAACATCCTTCTTGGCTTGAATTTCAGCAGCTTTATTTCAAAGTTAACATTTCAAACTAAATCCCAGCATCCAATTGCTACTTGACCCTATCTTTCCTATGCCAGCCACATGGATTATTTCTTCATGAAATAAATGTTTGCATCTATGCAGACAGAGAGGTGACAGCAATAGTAACCTTTTCCATGTGGAAAAGTAGCATTTGAAAACCACTGTGCTCTACAGTACATTTTCAAAGCAAGAGTGCAAAGAAAAGATGAGTGAGCTCCAAGGATTAGCAGCACCTAAACTGCCAAAGGAAGTCTAGGAGTACAATCCCAAGCACACTTACCTGAGAGTACCTGGGACTTCTGAGTACACATGCACAGAATTGTTCTGCACATTGATTTAATTCAATGGAAAATTCAGGATTTGATATTATTTTATTTTATTTTACATTACAGGAATAGAGTTCTCTGAGCTGGTAGTGTTTCTGATAAAATGAAAGAGACTAATTGAAAATTAGGATGAATTAGCTTAATGAACTACTATATAATATTCCCATTCAGCTGAATCCATAACTCTGCAAGAATACGAATATTTTTAGGTTAATGATTGAATTAGGGTGGGAATATTAGCAATGTTGATGAACTGATAGGCTGATTTAATTAAACTGGAAAATGGATAAATTAATGTTTTGGAGAAAAAGAAAACAATGATGATCAGAAGGATTGAAGAAGATCTAGTGATCTAAATTGATGTAATGATTAGCTGGAATACATAATTAAAATGAAATGATAATTTTTTAACATACTGAAGTTTGATTAGACCTTTAGTTACTGCATTGTTATCAGTCTGTTTTGTAGGCTATCAGAGATTGAAGTTATTGGGGAAAAACACTGCTAATTGTTCTTGATTAACCATAGATCCATATGTAGCTTCAACATACTGGCTTAACTTTAAATATAAATACATATTCATACACTTGTATGTAAGGAACGGATAAACTCTCAGCTTCTACTGAGGGATGGGTACTTACGGTAGCCCTCCAGAGGTTGTTCTACTCCCATCAGCCCCAGCCAACAACCCCAATGGTTAGGGATGATGGAGTCCCAATAGCATTTGGAGAGCATCAGATCCCTCACCCCTTCTCTACAGATAATTTAGAATATGAGCATTCTAAAAATTAAGAATTGGTTGCTTACACAGTACAGCATAGTACTTGAAACATCCACCCTACATTTTGGATGGGGCTGTACTCGGGCCAAATTCCAGTTTTAATTGGTGGGGCTAGGAATTAAGAGTAGAAGTACTCTAGAAAATCTAGGCTCTGGAAAATCTAGGCTTACCAACCAACCATGTGTGGTACCTGTTGTTGTTTTTTAAAATCAATTTTATTATCTCAAAAAGGCAACAATGCAATGATCCTGATAACAAGTATAGCCATTTAATATGCTATAAGCAAAATTAATTAAAGTAGTAAAATAATATAGATTGATGGTGCTTATATTTGTGAACTTTAAAAAAAATGTACCAGTTTCCCCAAATAAGACACATATTATGCTCTTTTAAAAACAACAACACCAAGAACCCACAGCAGATCAATTTCTGTAATTAGTTTCAAGCCAACAGTGTGTGTACTCTTATCCATTAGGGCAGTGTTTCCCAACCTTGGGCCTCCAGCTGTTTTTGGCCTACAACTCCCATCATCCCTGACCACTGGCCTTGCTAGCTAGGGATGATGGGAGCTGTAGTCCAAAAACAGCTGGAGGCCCAAGGTTGGGAAACACTGCATTAGGGTGTGTCATTTAGAAGTATGCTGCTGCCTGTTTGTTTTATTCTGGTAGGATGCTGATGCTGTGCTCAGCTTCAGGAGGAAATTTGTCAGGAAGCCAAGTATACCACAGTGAGAACATATTCTTCTAAATACTTGTAAGAGCCCTTAAACAGACATGCAATTTTCAAATGCCAAGTAATCACTTAATCCTCTCTTCTGTGCTACTGTAACTACTTGTCTTACACACTGCTGCTGCATACAAGGAAGGATAAAATAAAATAAAAGACTAAGGAACAGTAGATGTGTTACAAGGCACCATCCTTGACTTGCGGGTGCTTGGGAGTTGTATAGATGCAAACATGTGTGATCAGTGCTACAGTTCTGAAATAAAAATATATTGACGATATCATTAAGAATGACACTTAAGCGTTAACTACAGTCACTGAGAGCATGCCATTCAAACAAAAAACACAAAGTCTAAAAAATGAGCTGTAAAGGTAACTATTGCTAAAGTGTGGAAGCAAAGTTAAACACCATTAATTGTAGAATGGTTTGAAATTATTTGGAATATAATATTAGTGAAATTTATGTACTTCATCAGGAGAAAACAATCAGAGTTAGAGAATAATTGTCAAATTCTATTTTGTTTTGAAACAAAAAAGTACAGTCGTACCTCGGGTTACGTACGCTCTGGGTTGCGTACTTTTCGGGTTACAAACTCCGCTAACCTGGAAGCACAACCCGGTGCGCGTGCGATTTGCGCATGCGTTTTTCGGGTTTTTCTGGTCTGTGCAAGCGCAGAACAAATTGTTCAGGTTACGTCCTTTTCAGGTTACATACTGTAACCCGGAACGGATTAAGTACGTAACCCGGGGTACCACTGTATGTAATAATACATACGTTTTATCTATATTGTAATACTCTAGTATGATTTTGCTTCCATTGATTCATAATTTATGATACACATTTTAAAAAAGAACAGTGTAGTTTGAAGGCATTTGCTGGGGTTGCTTTTTAATAATGTAGCATAGTGGCCAAGAGACTGAACTATGAATATTGATGTCCAGGTTTGAATCTTGCTTCCGCCATGAGCTCAGCTGGATGACCTTAGGCAAACTACCTCAATTCCCCTCCATGCCTGCAGTATGTGGGATAATAAGGATATAATGCTAAATTAGCATACAGAATTATTGAAAGGATTACAATTAGATCATCTGAACTGTTTCAGAAAGTGATATACTGTACAAATGTTAAGTATTAGAGGCCCCAAGATTTATCTTGTATCTGTATCTGTGTTAAAAAATTCTGATGTTTCTGAGTCACTCTGCACTCTCTCATCTTTGATTTGTAATTTACTTTATTTATTGCATTCTGCCCCCCCTTTTCTCCAAGGAGCTCAAGGCTGCGTACATGGTTCTCCCCTCTCCTCCTTTAATCCCCACAACAACCCTGTGAGGTGGGTTAGGCTGAAAGGCAGTGACTGGCCCAAGGGCATGCAGTGAGCTTCATTGCTGAGTGGGGATTAGAACCCTGGTCTTCCCAGGTTCTAGTCCTACACTCCAACCACCACTTCATATTCATGTAAACTTACTACCAGGAGAAGCCACCCTCCTTTTTCTCTCTGTTGTTATTCATACAGCCATCAGGCTCCTCCTGCAAGTTATAGAGAAGTCTGTAAGTGATTCATCATTCTCACATGTTGAAAAGGGAGGACCGCTAGGATCCTCACCAGCTGAAAAAGCTAGATTTCATCCCAGAGTTAATCATATGTACTCAGGAGAAAGTCCCATTCGTTGCAATCTAAGTATGCTCAGGACATTCTGTAGCTTTGCAACATTATCCTCTACCCACTGAAATCAATGGGCTCTTTACACAGGAATAGCTTTGTAGAGCAACTAAAAAGGGGGAGTGGAAGGACATACCCATTCCTAGCTACAAAAGCTGCTGCTCATATTTCCCATGTTGACAGCAAGACTTGCCTTTTACATATATGGATGTGTTCTTCGCTTTTTATTTTGTTTACTTGGTTTTAATATTTGTACTATTTTGTATTATTACAATTTTTGTAAATCGCTTTAAGACACTTCTTGTGTAAAAAGGGATTCATAAACACAATAAATCATTTTAGATAATTGAGGTGCAATGGCACAAGTCACATTGTTAAGGATCCCAGAGAAAGTGTGATTATATCCCTCCAATATATTCAAACAATGCCCATGCTCTAGCCAAAGTTAGTTATGAATGCTATCAAGAATCTCCAAATAACCCACCCATGGCTCTACTCATCCTTCACAGCCACTCCATCAGTAATTCTAATATTTTAAAGTATACAAATTGCCAAGGGATCGTTTTGTGAAAGTGTTATTGTTATCCATGTATTTTCTGTAGCATTTCAGTTCCAAATGAGCTAGACAGCTTAATTTTGTGTGTGTATGTGTGGAGTTCACCTAGCTGAGGGAAGCTACCGTACATTTGAAAAAAAACAAAAAAAGTCAGTCTACATAATCTACATATATTAATTCCATCAGACAACAAGCATTTAAAATGTGCTATGTGACTTAGCAGGATAAATGTATGCCTTATATTTCAGTGTTTCTATACTGCAAATCACCCTGTGATCCTCGGATGAAGGGTGGTGGATAAATTTAATAAATAAATAAATAATAAAGGAGGTTTTAAAATTGTGACATTTTATGAACAGAATCTTAACAAGCATTCTGTTGACAAGATATTACGCATCACTGAACCAGTTCATTATAACATCATCTTAAAAGGGAAAAAGTTATGCAACCCAGTTAATAAATGTGACATTATTAATGAATGACTTAAGAATGATATAAGCAGAAAGGATGGGAGAAAATAAAAGGATAACCCACTCCACATATAAGCACATGGGCGTACCGAAGGGGGGGCAGGAGGGGGCAGATGCCCCCCCCTAGAGGCCAGCTGCCCCCCCCCCCCCCAAGCAGCCTTGAGTCCCTGGCAGGACATGGAAACGCAAACACGCTTCATGTCCCACCAACTATATATGGCTGGCGGCAGTTGCGGAGGAAGGGGGGAGCGGCAAAGCATCTGAAAGAGCTGGCTGGGTGGGGGCGCGCGCCAATCAGCACCCCCGGCAGCCGGGTGGATGGCGCAGCTGCGCCAATTGGCAGCCCCGATAGCGCTCCTTCCCTCCCAGCAAAGTGGCTGCCCGTCCCCCTCCCTCCAGGCTGACTCTCTGGCAAGCCAGCAGCTCGTGAGCAACAACACCGGCAAAGCTCCTCCGTCTCCCCCACTCGCTGCAAAGCGGCTCCCCTGGCTTTTCTGTGCTTTTATCCTGTGCTTTTCTTGGGAGGAAAACCCGCGGGGTTGACTTCCGAGTAAACCTGCTTGGAAGCCGCTTCACCCTCTGCTTTTGTCTTCCACAAAATCAACACCATTAAAGCTCCGCAGCAGCTACTTCCCACCTCCAGAAGATCCCGGTTTCAGCTGTGTATCCCCCCCCCCACCTCACCCGTCTTTCAGATAATTCTTCCTGTTACAACCCTCTGCTCAGCTCCCGTGTTTTCCGCCTATTTTATTTTGTGTGGACCCTGAAGTCCTCCCGCCCCTCATCCGTACGGAAGAGATTGGGAGGGGGTTGTTTAGACTGTGAGGGTCAGGTATCGCACACAACTGCCCCGGGATTGTTGAGCGAGGCAAACTCTCCTGTACATTTGCAAAGTCGTCATGATCTCCACCTCCCTCTCCCCACCCCACCCCCTCCTAGAATCATAGATTTGGAAGAGACCACAAGGGCCATCCAGTCCAACCCCCTGCCAAGCAGGAAACACCATCAAAGCATTCCTGACAGATGGCTGTCAAGCCTCTGCTTAAAGACCTCCAAAGGAGACTCCACCACACTCCTTGGCAGCAAATTCCACTGTCCAACAGCTCTTACTGTCAGGAAGCTCTTCCTAATGTTTAGGTGGAATCTTCTTTCTTGTAGTTTGAATCTATTGCCCCGTGTCCGCTTCTCTGGAGCAGCAGAAAACAACCTTTCACACTCCTCTATATGACATCCTTTTATATATTTGAACATGGCTATCATATCCCCCCTTAACCTTCTCTTCTCCAGGCTAAACATACCCAGCTCCCTAAGCCGTTCCTCATAAGGCATCGTTTCCAGGCCTTTGACCATTTTGGTTGCCCTCTTCTGGACACGTTCCAGCTTGTCAGTATCCTTCTTGAACTGTGGTGCCCAGAACTGGACACAGTATTCCAGGTGAGGTCTGACCAGAGTGGAATGCAGTGGTACTATTACTTCCCTTGATCTAGATGCTATACTCCTATTGATGCAGCCCAGAATTGCATTGGCTTTTTTAGCTGCTGCATCACACTGTTGACTCATGTCAAGTTTATGGTCTACCAAGACTCCTAGATCCTTTTCACATGTACTGCTCTCAAGCCAGGTGTCACCCATCCTGTATTTGTGCCTTTCATTTTTCTTTTTGCCCAAGTGTAGTACTTTACATTTTCCCCTGTTAAAATTCATCTTGTTTGCTTTGGCCCAGTTCTCTAGTCTGTTAAGGTCATTTTGAAGTGTGATCCTGTCCTCTGGGGTATTAGCCACCCCTCCCAATTTGGTCATCTGCAAACTTGATCAGGATGCCCTCAAGCCCATCACCCAAGTCATTGATAAAGATGTTGAATAAGACTGGGCCCAAGACAGAACCCTGTAGCACCCCACTAGTCACTTCTATCTAGGATGATGAGGAGCTATTAATGAGTACCCTTTGGGTTCGGTCAGTCAGCCAGTTACAAATCCACTGAATGGTAGCATTGTCTAGCCCGCATTTTACCAGCTTCTTTACAAGAATATCATGGGGCACCTTGTCAAAGGCCTTGCTGAAATCAAGATAGGCTACATCCACATCTGTCAAAAAATGAGATCAGATTGGTCTGACATGACTTATTTTTCAGAAACCCATGCTGACTTTTAGTGATCACGGCGTTCCTTTCTAGGTGCTCACAGACCATTTGCTTAATGATCTGCTCTAGAATCTTTCCTGGTATTGATGTCAGGCTGACTGGGCGGTAATTGTTTGGGTCTTCTCTCTCCCCCCTTTTGAAAATAGGGACAAAATTTGCCCTCCTCCAGTCTGCTGGGACTTCGCCTGTTCTCCAGGAATTCTCAAAGATTATTGCCAGTGGTTCTGAAATCACCTCTGCCAATTCTTTTAATACTCTTGGATGTAGTTCATCTGGCCCTGGAGACTGTACATCTAAACTAGCCAAGTATTCTTGTAAACTAGTTAGCTGAGTTGGTTTTCCTTGTCTGGGTGTTTTGTACCTCAAAGGTTGTCACACTTTACAAAGCGGGCAGTCTTCTGTCTTGCTGAGTTAGTTTTTAAATCAATTATTTCAGAAGGTCCAGTCCCTAAAAAAAGCTCAACAACCCCCCAAAACTGCCAGATTTTAATTCTGAAAGTAGATCACAGTTGGCCACCCCTGGTATAAGACATGTAACTAGAATAAAAATAAAAATAAAAAATCAAGCAAATAATTGTAATAACTACCGTAATAAAGCACTGCTATAATTATATATAATTTTCCTAAAATTTTGGTTTCATTCGCCTTTCCGTGCTGAAACGTCACAACCTGAATGACCATGGCTTGCCCCCCCCTAGTTTTGATCCTGGGTACGCCCCTGTATAAGCAACATTCATGAGGTATTTCATGGATTAACAAGTCGCAAAATATTTCTGATCAATACCAACTGTGGCTGCTTGCAATGAATAATTTATATTTCAGAATAAAGGGATTGTCAGAAATCTTAGCTCTTAAAGAAATAAGTTTGTTGGTGATCATGATTTATTTACAGGCAATACAACTCAAGAATAAGAATATTAAAAAGCACATGCCCAAATAATTCTGTGGCAGAACAAATTAGTAGATTTGCCATTAAGAGGCCTGACTTTTAAAATAAAAGCAGCTTTGGTCAGCTAGGTGACACCCCCCCCCCTACACACACACATACTTTCACCCCTTCCACAAAAAAGTAAACCTACATATGGAGCATTAAGAAGGAGAGCCTAGTATGAAAGACATTTATATTTAACTGAACTTTTTCACATTTGCTATGATAGGGGGAATGAATGAATGAAATTAAAGAATGTCATATTGCATATAATGAGGGTTGATGGTGTATTATAACAAACATTTAAGCCAACATCACTACTAAAGAAAAAAAAATACATTAGATGGAAGTACTATCATTCCATGAGACACAATAGAATTTTGCCAGGAAAGAAAAGCTAGCTACTCAACTAGCCTGTATACCAAAAACCATGTTCACATTCTAATAAAGGTATTGCCCAAATATGAATTATGGAGGGAAGTGAATCTCTTTCATTTTCCATACCAAAGCCCCTGGAAATATTTGTCTGCAATTTGGCAGGCTTAATCCACTCCACTCTGGAGGAGCATCTGTGCCTGTAAATTTTATCTGCTTTGGCCAAAAGGAAGAAGCTATAGTCATTTCATAGATTCATCTTATAGATTTATAATGAATAGAAAGCACAGAGCTTTGTTTTATGCAGAGCTGTTTCAAATCTGAAGCAGAGAGAGCATAGTGTTACTCAGAAACAGCAAATTTAATTATTAAAAATGTATTAAAACGTACAAGGTGGTTCATTTACCTCGTCTCACACTGTGCTGGGCTGATTCGGCAGGTGGGAGCAAGGGTGTACTCTATTTTGTTTTTGTTATCCAGGATTCATGTGCATCAGGGCAATGAATTAAAGTGACAAAAAGTCGGCATATTGTCTGCCATGCCATCACAATAAGAACATACATTAGGAGTGTGCAGAGGCCCCCAGATTTGCCTCATATCTGTTTCTGTGCATTTGAAAAATATCCTGATCCATTTCTGAGTCGCCCTTGCCCCATATGCACTATATACAATTTTATATCACTTTAAAGACTCATGGTTTTGTTAAAGAATCCTTGGAACTGTAGTTTGTTAAGAGCACCGAGAGTTGTTAAGAGGCCTCTCGTGCCCCCACAGAGCTGCAATTCCCAAAGTTCCCTGAGAGGAGAGATTAAACCACTGTAAGAATGTTAGAGCTTTTGATGTTGGTATAGCAAGGGGCATACAGGTTTCCGTGGTGGCAGAGAGGGGGGTGCACCTTAGAACCTCCCTCTTTACATTCTGAGATAAAAATCTGATGTGTCCTATGGTCCTTGGGATAGCATCCCTGGAACCACATGATTGCAGGGCAAATCTTGCATTTTTCATTAATCTAATGACTTTAACATTCCTACTTAGTAACTAATGAAAAAATTATCATATATTGATGATATACTGCCATTTTAATCTTATTATGTGATATGTGACATTTTAACACAAGCCAAACATATTGTTCACTAGCTTAACTAGGCAAAATAATCCAAATCGCCAATGAAATGTGCATGTTAACATCTAAAGTCAGGTGTTCCTTTTGGTTTTCTAAAGGGAAAACCTTTAATAAGCTTACATACACCCTCATATTATCAAATTGCAAAGGAAGCTTGGTGCTACAAGCCATGCGATTTTAATTTAGCTTAAAAATACTTTTGATATAGGACAATATTTTATCTGGTAGATAAAATTTCAAGATAGCAAGATTGTCTGTGTGTTTCTTTAGAGATTTAGCTTGAAATATTATACATTCATCCTTCCGATTGAAATGATTTAATAGTTGAATCAAACATTCACAGCACCAATCTTGTGTTGCAGTTCAATAATTCTTTTATATGGAAAATGTAATGTCTTCCCACTCAAATTCACTGCTGTACTCAAAGCAGTTTCAAGATGATTTACTCAGGCATTACATATCAGTATATAGAGAAAGTGTCCTTTCCAAGTTAATTCCTGCTGGGTAAAAATCCTACATCTTTTAAATATTTAAATTTTTGGAACATGTTGACTAGCTCAATAGAAATCAAAGCAGTGCCCCTCACTCCTCTTGTACATACACAGTTGTACTCATTTATCTGAGGAACAATGAACCAAGTTTTACATGAAAAACATGCTGCTACAGTTAACTGACCACTTTCTATCATACCATTTCTCAGCAAGTCATCTTGCAATAGTTCTAACTAGACTAATTTATACATGCAGCCGAAATAAGTGGCAATGGCTTTCCTGGACTGCACCACTTCAGCATGCAGGTAGAGGGTTGTGTGTTCAAATGCCTTTACAAAAATAAAATTCATCCTGCATACAGAAGATTAGAAAAAGTAAGCATAGGGATGACAGGATATACTTTCTGGAATCCAGGAAGCTTGCATCATTGTCTCATCAGCTTGCAAAAAAAAAAAAAAAGTCATGAAATTAATCAGCTTGTTAGTGTGTTTCTCTTAATATACACATTTTTGCAAAAAGTGTTAATAATGTAGTACATTTTGTATGTCATTTTCACTAATATGTTTGTTTATTCTTCCACTATGTTTTGCACTAATACATCTACTTTTATGCACATTTTGGGGGGGTTGGAGAACTACACCTCTAAATTTGTGGTTCTCTGAAGTTTGTGATATAGTTCTCCAATTCCCCACCCCAAGAGTACAACAACATGTTTTTGCATGGTGAGAAGAGTGAATTAGGTATGCTTGCATTAAAATACAAAGCTAGGCAGATTTCTCCCCATCCCTTGATCCAGACCTCTCAGTTTAAAATTATGGGGGGGGGGGTTGAGGCTGTATTGAAAACCACAATTGAGGATGTTTTCACAATTTATGTCCCTGCATCTATAGGGTTGTAGCCAATGCTGTACCAGAACAGATCCACTGGTGTAACTGGACTTCCATATCCTCTCCTCTCCTCCCCTTTCCTATTTTGTTTAAAACATTCAGCCCTGTACTTGAGTAGCATAATCTATTTTCATCTAAACTATTGTATGTTTAATACAAATTCTGTGTGCTCTGTGTAATGGGAGAGTTCCTTCAGTTCACTTCTGAAAACCTGCTATCAAATTCTGTTATGTTAGTCTCACCAAAGCCTTCTACTCACCATTGGATCCATTTTAAGATTGCATGGGAATTCCTAATTACCTCTTAGAAAACAGCCAACAGTTGCAGAACTGAACCAATTGTATTGCATCAACACAGTCATAAGACATTTCTCCCTTTATAATACAGTGAGCAATCACAAGTAATTTACTTATGCAGTTGTGACCTCAGGCTCTTGGCCAAATAAAGAAATAAACAAAAAGAGGTGGAACGTGCAGCCCTCCACCTTGCTTACTGGGTTCTGGGGAGGAGGTACAAGGGAAGCAAGGTAGAAGGCAAGGCCCACTTCAGACAGGTAGGGATAGTCGTGCAGGAGGAGCAATTCCAGGGGCTCCTGGCTTTATGCAGTTTTGTCTTTGCATGTGGACCCCCAGAACTGGACCCTTACATAAGTGGTGAGCCCACTGTACTTCAGCTGACAAATTATCCTAAACTTTTTATTACTTACATTGTTATCCTGTCCTTCCTCGAGGAAGGTCAAAGCAGCATATACCTCCATTTCATCCTCTACAGTGGGCATAAGGAACATTTGGTCCTTTTGATTTGCTGAACTACAACCCCCCTCAGTCCCAGCAATTATGGCCAATGGTCAGGTATGATGGGAGTTGTACATCAACAACTTCTGGAGAGCCTGAGTTTTCTCACACCTGCTCTACAGGTTAGCAACAGCGACTAGTCTAGGGGCACTCAGAGTGAGCCGTCATAGCTTGGTGGGCAATTGAACACGAGACTTCCCAACCCAATATTCTAGCTATTCTACCACATTAGCTGTCTTGTATACAACTCACATAGTATATCTCCACCTTCCCCCACATCCCTGTGCTAAGAGGACCAAGTGAGCTACAGGTGTTTAGCCTCTTCATATTTCTCTGCAATATATTAAAACACAGGTGGTGAATTGAAATAATTCTGTCTCTGCAATAGTTTAGCTTGGTGAAATTTAATCATGTTAAGTTTCTGTTAAAAGGCACAAGAACTACACTAGATTAAAAGTTGACAGTGCTGGTTGCAATTTCATGCACACCTTCAGGAGTCCCATAGCTTGTTTTATGGGTATTCAGATATATATTTTTAAACAGAGCACCATGGCACTGGCATCTTTAACATCTGCATTATGACAGACAAGTTTAACAGGTGAAGCTTTCTCTTGATCACTGAAAGGCTATGCAATGAAAAGTGTTAAAGGTAGAGAAACCATTTCAAAATAAGTAGGCAACCACCATCAGTGGAGCTTACACCTTCAAGGCTGGGTCAGTAGACAAACAGTGAAGAAGATCACTAAGGGGGTGGGATTGGGTAGATGCCATTGATCATGCAAAGGTGAGGAAAGCTGTGTCTGTTCAGTTTTTTCTACAAAACAACCATTAAAAGCTCAGGAGCCCCAACATCCTCTACATCTTGTTGCCTTACTACCTATGGAGAAAAGATAAAGCTCGCTTCCAGAGCTGCATAAATTACAGTTTTAGCCATTATACAAATAAACAGCTAACTTACATTTCTCCCACCTGGTGTGTTCTGTAAAAATGGATTTTTTCAGATGACAAGTTTATTAATAAGCCTTGAGCATTGAGCATTTTAAGATTTTGTTGTCAACCTAACTGTATTTATTCTGTGTCTCCTTTATACTTGTCTTTTTTTGCTTTCTGCTTCCTTAGTGTCTTTTAATTTCCCTTCTTTCATAACCATAATTAGTACTGTATTATTTTATTTTCAAATGTATGCATTATTTTTTGAGCATTTACATCCTATGTTTCTATGGCAAAATCCATTTTCTTTGGATGAGTTATGTCTGTATCATTTTACCTATTGAGATCAAGTACATTCAGGAGTCATTCCTGAAGAAGTGTGCATGCACACGAAAGCTCATACCAAGAACAAACTTAGTTGGTCTCTATGGTGCTACTGGAAGGAATTTTATTTTTATTTTTTATTTTGTTTTGACTATGTACCCTTACTTAGGAATAAATCCCATTGAACTCAGTGGGGCTTACTTTTGTGTAGGATGGGTAATATTGCCTCTCCTAGCTTTTTTAATGGTGTATTGTCATACTGCCCCTCTTTTTTCTTTCTTTCTTTGTCTTTTGTCATTGTTTAGATTATAAGCATCCAGACATTAAACACCAGCATTTATACAGCACCAATTGCATATGTATTTAACAAATAATTAGGTCTTGTTAATCATTCAAGGAAGTAATGGTGAGAACAGATGGGATTTTGTCAGTCAAATTCTTCTTTTTTAGAAGAAACTAATTTCATATGGTGGTTATTGAAGGGGGGAGGGGAGAGAAGGCAACTCAATTGTATTTGTTACACAGAGAATCAATGGATGGCATGACCCTAAACTTCAATGTAGACAGCAAGATCCACATAGTTCTGCAGCCAATGATATCGACCCCACCGCAGTACTAGCAGCTGTTTCTACCTTCCCCCATCCTCCCATTCACCCTAATACACAGGGGCCAAATAACATCATTGTGAGCTCCAGAGGGGGTCCACCCTGCCTCAGTCATTTTGCAGGATCATGTGAGTTTACTTATGATGTTGGGGATGCAGGAATAGGAAACCTGACTTCACATGCAGTAATAAAACAACCAAAAAAGCACCCCCCAGTGAACAATGAAGATGATACTAACCAGTGAAATATCATGCAAAACAAAATTGAGAGATATTATAGCATAAATCTCTTAAATTCTCGTGGAGTTTGTACAGAGGAACAGAGGTTATAACTGCATAGGCAATCATCCAAGCCGTCCCCCATCACTTTATCTTCCTGCCAGGAAATCATCTATTTAAGTCAGGTTGCTGTTGAAGGCACAGGAGCTGTTCATTTTTAGTTGTGGTTTTACATTTGATACACAGCATAAGATGGTATCTATTCTGTAGCATTCCTTAGAATTGTTCTACGAAGGGCAGGATAGAAATTGAATAATTTGTCCATTTATTATTTGGTGGTGGTGGTGCAACCTTAGGGTGTACATGTTTCAAGAGTTCTAAATTGACTCATAGTATTTTTATTCCTGTACACTCTTGCAATGCTGTTTGCGAACTTAGCACAGAACAGGGTGGGGGGCAGGCAAAAGTATATTGCCTATGCTAGGGGTTGCTAACCTTTTTTGGGCCAAGGGCTGCATGTCCAAGCAGACACATGCAAAGTGTAAATGCGTGGGGGCCATTTTTTCCTAAAGGACAGATTTGGGGTGCGGGGTCTTTGGGGGGAGTCTGACAAAAATCTTTCAGCACCAGGTAATTACATACAGGGACCTATGGAAGTGGTTATTAAAATAAACATTTTATTTAAAAAAACAGAATGGAGAAATTTGGGCCGTCTTGGGAGACCAAAAAGCAAAATTAAAAAAAACATATTGTGGCATCACAGTGTTACAGTAGCATGCTTATTAGAGCAGTCAGTAAAACTTTTAAGGAAAAAATGGAAACATTGCCGGGGGGACGGGACTTAAAAGTCCACACACAAAAACTTTTGGCATCATGACATCTGGCCACAGGTTGTGGGTTAGCCCCCACCAGCCACAGGAACCATGGTTTTCTCCTGTTCTTCAGTTGTCATGAGCCTCAATGCCCTGACTCCTAATTGATTGCTGGATTGTAGAGAAGGGGCTATCAGCAGCTCCACTGGTGGCAAACTTTACCGCCACACTAGTCTGTGAACCTGTTCCAGCAGTGCATATTATCCACTCTTTCCTATGTGGAAATGGGGCCGGCTATGGGTATATCATTGGATTAAAATGCAGCTATTAGGTAGGTAGGGCAGTTTCTCCTTGAGACCTGGAAAGGAGTAATCAAATATTTCTGAGCATGTACAGTACTAACAGGGCCCCTGAGTTTGCTGGTCTGGTCGTATGGATGCTGCTATGTGGGCTCAAAAGATGGACATTCACTCAAAATGCATCTCATTATTTGTGATGAATGCAGCAAGAGTTTCAGGATAAGGTTTCCTAACTCCCAATTTAAATAAGAATTATGAGCCATGTAAATTAATATGACAAGTTTGTTGTTTGGGGTGAACTTCATCAGCGTCCCTCCACCTCCATTGCAAATAAATCTCATGTGCTGTGCAGAGTATAATGGTTTGTTGAAATGAACTACTGGATTTATAATTTTAAGTTCTAGGAACATTTTAAAAATAAGCCAATGGCAAAAAGACTGTGCTCCAAAGAAAAATAACAAGAATTCTTGTTAATTTGCCAAAAGTGAATATAATGGTTTGCATTTCTTCCTAACCTATATGAAATTGAGCACATAAATTATACAGAACATTTCAGCTGACCCAGAATATGTCACTTGTAATGAATAGTGATGGATAAGCAAGCTGTACATATAAGCCAAATACTTCAGCGCAAAATGTTTAGGTATCTGTGCTTCTTCACTAATTTGGGGGCAGCATAAATAGATACCTAAACCAACATGATGCTAAGGGAACCAGTATCCCTGACAACCCATTTTGTGCCAAATAACTGGTATGCTAGGCTTAGGCATGAGATGGACACCAAACACGAGAGATAGAACAAACTTTTAAAACTAAGGTTGTTGGCTAATTAGCAGGATACTATACACTTAAGGTAATACGGATACTTACGGTCTTAAAGATGCTTGTTCTTAAGACTCAAGAGACCCTGTTGGCTGTAAACATTCAGTCCTGTCTTTCTCTGGTCTATTCCCTTCCTTATCAACTCCCCTTTCCCTCCTAATCTCCAACTGACTCAACTCCACTGCCTCTCCACCCAACTGACAGTTAACTCCCAACTGACTGGAACCTCCAGCCAATCAAGAGTCATCTGTCATCCAGACCAATCAGATGGCATTTACCTGATTCAGGCCCCACCTGATAAGTTCTCAAAGTGATGACCTCTCTCTCCTCTCCGAACCTGCCACTTAGCAGCTGCTGCTACTAAACGGGCTTGCAACTTTTGTAATAGTACAAGGCCTTGAACTTTGACACATATTTTTGTTTGTTTGTTCCAAACATAAACAGGCATATATGACAAGTCTGCTGCATTTTCCCTAAATTTCAAGGAAATTTAGGCAGTTTCTTAGAGACATAATCACTTTCTTATTTCATGCATGTTACGCTCTGAACAGTTCACAAGAAAGCATAATAAAAAACCCAACCATCAGTGTCCATAATATCCACATTAAAGACAGTTCAAATGAACGTAATATTTAAAAAAATTAAATAGGCATGAAAATAACTTATTTAAAGTGCACATTACCAGCAATAGCAAGGTGAAACACCCTCTGGCCTGCATGCTAACAGCAGAGTTAAAGCCCTGAAGGGGGAGGTAGCACTAGACCTCAGCTTCAGTTGTTATAAGGAACAGAGTGAGACACCCTCTACTGGTAACAAGCAGCAGATAGCAAAGCTCAGATGGTATTGCAAGAACAAACAATTTTTCATAATCTGATTGGCCAGAGGTCAAGCAGGTCATTGATTAGGTACTTGCTTTCATGTATAAATTTAAAATTAGTCTCCTAGAGATTGACCTGCATAAAGCAAATCACAGTATGATAGTTTATCATATAAATCAGAGAGCTCTAAACAAGACCAAGAAGGCACAGAAGACAATTTTCTCCACACAGTGGAGGAAATCAAGCTCAGTATTAGCATCTGTAGCTGCTGGCCATATCAACCTGTGTCTTAAGGACATCTTCAATTTCCTAATTGCTCTCTAACAACTTTCAATCAGCTGTGAATAATTTCCTAAGTCACCTTCCGTGAAATACACCCTTAAAAAAGTATAAACATGCTGTATGAGTGTTTATTTTTATATAAAAGTTATACTATAATTCTTCATTACACAAACCAACTCACAAATTTATTTGAACTGTGTTATCATTTCAATTGGCTGGCAGAGGTACCGCCAGGGAATTCCTGCTTTGTAGATGACAGTAATTGGAACTTTGTGGGTTTCTAGCCTCTTCTATCTCAAATTGGAAAATAATTACAACTCATTGATTAGCTATCCTAACCAAATAAAAAGTATCAAGTAAAATACCATAAGCTGATTCCCTCTTTAAAGTACCTAAATAGGTATTTGTGGCAATTTATTATTAAACTTGTTGTCCGTGAATTATTAGAATGACACTATAAAAAGTAAATGCTGCTGTTCTTGCTCTCATAAATTAAATACATTGGGCACAATCTGGAGAAAGTTAGGCATGTCTAAATTCATTGGACCTATCTGTTGGAAGCTGGGTCACACATGCAGCACAATGAAGTAGGAACGTGATCATGGAAAGGATTTCAATACTTCAGATATGAGGATGCCACTTTTGAACGCACCACTACATTTTAAAAATGCCAGCAAATGGAAACACATCAGGGTGAATTGTTCCAGCTGACCTGCTTTTTCTGACTATTTAGGAGTGTGAGAAAAGGCAGGCTATTTTTAAAAAGGGGAAACATTAAAAGGTTTGATTTTGCACCCAGGGCCGTAGGAAGGGGGGCGGTGGGGGTGGTTCCACAACAGGTGTCATCCCTGAGGGAGGGGGTGACAAAATCCCCCCGGGCAGATTGCCGCCGTGCTGATCGCCCCCCAGGACCCAATGCAGAGCTAATCCCCAAAAGACAGCCCATTTAAACAGAATGGGGAAAGGCATAGATGCAGTGGACAGCAAAGATTAAATGGGTGTGTATGCTAAACTTGTATAGAGCAATTGGAGTCAAAAGGGGAATTCAAAATGACAGATGTAGGTAAAACAGAGTGGTGGAGCCTCTAAATCAAGATTCCACAACTTGTGGCCAATCAAACCATACGGAACTCATTCAGGTATATCTATTTGTGGCAGAAGAGGTGAATGATAACTCCAATCCCCTGCCCCTTCCTGTTTTTGCAGTCCTAGGAAAGGAGCTGAACCAAAAAAGTTAGTTTGTTGATTTTTTGATACCGCCCCACCCCACCCCCATGGCTAGGTGGGTTACACACATTGGCCACAACTGGTTTAATATGAGTAACAGGAGTTTGAAGCTGAAGCAGAAAGTGAAGAGGAAGTGCAGAAAGTTGGAGAGAAGAATACATCAGCTGCTTTTGCTATCATTTTGGTATCCTGGTGTAATAAGCTATACAGATCTTTCACCATAGTTAGGGCCGTTTATTATAAACGAGTTACTGGTGTGAGCATGTATAGTTCCAAGCCAGTAGAACTGTACTGACACTGAGAAGAATGACAGAAAGCTAACTACTTAATTATAGTCCAGAGTACATCCAATAACTTCCCACGTAAATTCTGTCCTGTCAAATGTGCCCAGCAAGCTGTGACATTAATTAACATTGCAAAAATGGCTAGTTGGAAAAAGTGATGTTGAAATGTGAAAAGTAACGGATGCCGAGTAATCATAGCACCTCTACATGCACCAAACTTAGCAGGCGTGTGGAACTTCTCATTCACTTTTATGATTTCAGCCACTTTTGGAATGTTCCTTGGATGCAGCCAGGGTGATAAATTAAGCGATAAAACCTTGGTCAACCCTACTGAGAGAGAAATGAATACAGAGTTAAAATATCACAGCTCCACAGATGGCAAATGCACAACCTTCTGAACTGCGGAGGAAAATACTTCCAGGCACTGAACTACTAGTGTTTGGTTAGTGCTTTTGAATTTTTTGTAAGTAGTGAAGTCTCCACTGGTGGTAAAATACCACATTTCTGTTGATTTGATAATCATGTCTCAAAAGCTGGGCAGCCAACAAATGGACTGGTTTTCACATGTTACTGTAAACTTTATTTTGATCACCTGATACTGTTTCATTATGTAGCAGCACAGAAATGCTTAGTGGTAATTTTAATTAGCAAGTCATAGCTCAAAAAGCTGATACTTCACTGAAGATATATGACAAGGAGCGGGTCTTTTTTTACGAGCTGAGAAAGTGCCCCCTGAAATAGCGCATTGGGGTTTAATTTGGCTGCCAGAAAAGAGACCCCCCCCCGTGTAAAAGAACCAGACGGAAGAGCGGAGGGCACAGCAGGGAGGCATCGGCCTCGCGGATTACAAACGTCGGCTGAAACTTAAAAGAAGGACTGGTGGATTTGTGGACTGGTGGTTTTGTGGACTTGTGGAATATAAAGCTGACTGTGTCTTTCGGGCGGCTCCAAAGATCGATCGAAATCGGGGACAGAAGGAGACGGAAAGAAGGAAACGGAGGTTGATAAAAGTTAAGAACTAAGGAGACGCGGGAGTAGAGGGACGCTTTGTGGGGAGGGGGGATTTCTTTTTCGCAGGTTAGATCGTCGTTTCCTTGCTTATTACAGTTATAAACGAACTTCAACGGGTAAAATCCTCGGACTTCTAAGTTTGGACTGTGACTCTGACTTTGGTGGGCGAAAACCTCAGATTTAGAGACGGTATATTGGCTACATAATAGCGTGAAAGGGAAGCTGGTGGAAACAAAGAAAACGAAAGTAGCTGAGGGTCTGGGAGAACAAAGAAAGCGAAAGTAGCGAGTGAAGGACATTGAAGCTGGTAGTGTGGGAGGGCTTTCCCTATTGCATACTATAGAGAAGCACCATCTAGAGGGGGGAAAATTGGTTGCAATAATATATATAAAGGAGGAACTGGGCAAAGTGAGAGCCCCCTGGTGGAAAAAAAATTAAGTGCAGAAATAGTAAATATAAAACAACAGGATGAAAGGGCATAAAGGGAGTGCAACCCCAATTGAAAGAAGGGCTTCGAAACAGGAGGAGGGGAAAGACTGGGAAGGATTATTAACAGAGATTAAGAAGGAAATAAGGCAAAGTGAACAAAACATTGAGAAAAGGCTGGAGGACTTAAAAGAGTCAATGGATCAAAAGTTTGATAAAGTGGTAGGAGAATTAACAGAACAAGTAAAAGACTTAACAACGAAGTCCAAAACAATAGAAAGTACTGTTAAGAGAATTCAAAAAGAGGTAAAGCAATCGAAGAAAGAGACAGAGAAGGTAAAAGAGGAAGTAGTGGACTTGAATAAGGTACAGGAGGAGATGTTGGACAATTTAGCCCTGCTCGAACTTAGACAGAAACAACTGAATCTTAAATTTAGGGGAATTCCTATAGAGGCAAATGAGAATATTAGACAGAGGCTGGTGACAGAACTAGCAAGATGGTTGGATGTAAAACAAGAGAATCTAGAATATTCTATTCTAAATGCTTTTAGAATAGGAGTGAAGTCGGCGAAGGCCAGAGCAAAGAAATTACCAGGAGACTGCCTGGTGATGTTTAACTCAATGGACATAAGAAACGAAATATTAAGATTGAATCACTCCCAGAAATTAGTAATTGGTGGAAGACAAATCACCATCTATAAAGAAATTCCAACGAGATTTTTACAAAAAAGGGACCCGTATCGCCTGCTAGCAGGAATTCTGAATAAAAAAGGAATAAATTTCAGATGGGAATTTCCGGAAGGAATGACTTTCTATTTTAAAAACAAGAGGTTTAAGATAAGAAACGAGCAGGAGCTGAAGAAATTTACGAGGAGATACCCGAAGGAGTTAGGACTAGAGGGAGACAAGAACGAAAAGAAGAAAAGTAAGGACGAACTAGCAGCACTGGAAGAAGGAGCAGTGGGAGGAGAAGAACAAGAAGAAGAGGAACAGGAAGAAGGAGAAGAAGAGGAAGAAAGTGACCAGGAGGAGGAGAAAGAAGAAGGAAAAGAAGAAGAAAGCGAGGAACAAGTTAAGGAAGACAGTTTGAACAGCTAGATAGATCCAAAAGAGAAATCCTTTCAAAGATATGTCTTTAAGAATTGAATCTTGGAATGTAAATGGTTTGAATAATAAGTATAAGAGAAATAAAGTAGAACATGTGTTGATTAAAAAAAATCTGGACATAGTATGTTTGCAAGAGACTCACATCTCGAAAAAACACAAAAGAATACTGATAAATAAGAGATTGGGCCTGGACTTTGTAACGGCTGATCAAAAGAAAAAACGGGGTGTAGTATTTTATATAAAACAGAAGCTGGAACCCAAGTTAATCTTTAAAGATGAGGAGGGAAGGGTGTTAATGGTCCAAATTATGTGGCAAGGAGGAAAAATCTTGCTGGTGGGAATATATGCACCAAATAATAAAAAATCAAAATTTTATAAGAAATTAGAAGATAGGTTGACAGAATATATGGATCAAAAAGTTATTCTTATGGGAGATTTAAATGGTGTAGTGACCCCGGCATTGGACAGAACGGCAAGGAGATTAGGGTCCGCTGAAGGTAAACTACCAAGATCCTTTTTTACCCTAGTGGAAAACTTAAGTCTAAGAGACGTATGGAGAGAGAAGCACCCAAATATAAAACAATTTACACACCACTCGGAGCCAAATCAGAGTTCAGGCAGAATAGATTATATATGGGTATCAAATGCTGTAATGCCAAGAATAATCAAGACGGAAATTCAACCAAGAATGTTATCTGACCACAATGCTATGTATATGGAGCTAAAGGGAGAAAATGTTAGGAGAAGATGGAGAATGGATGAGAGTTTGTTCTATGATCAGAAGGTGGTGGATAAAGCAAAGAAAGCTTTAACAGATTACTATGAATTAAATGCAAATAAAGGAGTGGATTTGAATGTGGTGTGGGATGCCAGTAAGGCTGTTATGAGGGGCTTCTTGATATCACAAAACATTATTAGAAGGAAGGAGAGAGAAAAGAGAAAGAATGAAATTATGAAAACATTAGAAGATAAAGAGAAACAATTGGCAATGAAACCGAAAGATCAGGATCTAAAACAAGATATAAAGCTGCTACAAGTTCAATTCGATGCATTATTAAACCAAGAAATAGAATGGAAATTAAAATGGCTGAAACAAAAAAACTTCGAATATGCTAACAAGACAGGGAAATTATTAGCATGGCAGCTAAAAAGGAGACAAAATCAAAACATCATAAATAAAATCAAATGGAATGACAAATTGACTGAAAATCCAAAAGAAATTAAACAAGCGTTTCAAAAATTTTATGGTGATCTGTATAAGAGAGGGCAGGAGGAGGAAGAGGAAATGGAGTTATATTTAGAAGATAATAAACCTAAGAAGATATCAAGAGAAGACCAGGAGCAATTAAATGCAGCAATAACGGAGGAAGAACTAAAAGCGGCAATTAAAAAATTAAAAATAGGAAAGGCTCCGGGCCCCGATGGCTTAACGGCAAAATATTATAAAGATCTAGCACCACAATTGATACCCACAATATTGGAAGTAATGAACAGGATTCTAACGAATGGACGAATTCCAGATTCATGGAGAGAAGCATTTATTACGGTAATCCCCAAACAAGATAATGATTTGACAAACGTTAAAAACTATCGACCGATTTCATTGCTAAATTTAGATTATAAATTATTTACAGACATTTTAGCAGAAAGACTGAAGAAATCATTAAATAAGTTGATCCATGCTGACCAAACAGGCTTCTTACCAGGCCGTCAGATGAAAAACAACATAAGAACAATTGTGGATGTGATCGAGTATTTGGATTTAAGAATTGACAAAAAGGCGACCTTGATCTTCATTGACGCAGAAAAGGCATTCGATAATGTTTCATGGAAATTTATGTTAAAAATTTTAAGAAAAATGGAATTTGGAGAAAAGTTTATAAATGGAATTAAAGCTATTTATTCAGATCAAACAGCTAAATTAATTATTAATAGTGAATTATCGGATGATGTCAAGATAACAAAGGGGACAAGACAAGGCTGCCCTATTTCCCCTCTTATGTTTATTCTGGTTTTAGAGATATTGGCAAATAAAATAAGAGGAGAAAAAGGAATTAAAGGTATAAAGATTGGAAAAAGAGAATTAAAACTAAAGGCCTTTGCTGACGACCTGGTGATCACATTGGAAGAACCACAAAAAAGTATGGAAGAACTGCTGAAGGTGATAGAGGAGTTTGGGAGACTAGCCGGCTTTAAGATAAATAGAGGGAAAACCAAAATGCTGACAAAGAACCTGAGCAAGGAAGAGACGGAGGAGTTACAAAAATCATTTGGCATTATGGCAACCAAGAAGATCAAATATTTAGGAATTTGGCTCACTCCAAAAAATATAAATTTGTTCGGAGATAATTATGTCCCAACCTGGAGAGAAATTAAAAGAGATCTAGAAATTTGGAGTAGATTAAAGCTATCGTTCTGGGGAAGGATAGCAAGTATTAAAATGAACATCTTACCGAGAGCCCTATTCCTCTTTCAAATGCTACCAGTGGTCAAGGGGATAAGCCAATTTAAGGAATGGCAAAAAATATTATCTAAATTCATATGGCAGGGAAAACCACCCAGGATAAAGCATAAGTTATTGGTGGACAAAAGGGAAAGAGGTGGTTTTGGACTGCCAGATTTAAAAATCTACTATGAAGCGTCATGTCTGATTTGGGCCAGAGAATGGATGATATTAAAAAATAAGGAAATTTTGGATTTGGAGGGATTTAACAACAGATACGGGTGGCACTCATACCTCTGGAAGAATAAGGTTAAAGTCCATAAAGAATTTCTAAATCATGTATTTAGAAAACCATTATATGAGGTGTGGGAGAGGCATAAAAGCTTGCTGGAAAGGAAAACGCCCAGATGGCTATCCCCAACGGAAATTTTGACACTAAAGAAAACCAACACCGAAGATAATTGGCTAACGTATGAAGAATTGTTAGTAGAGACGGAGAAAGGTTGGGAAATAAGACCCTTTGAGCAGGTGGCAGAGAAATTAACAGGATGGATACAATATTTCCAAGTGCATAATTTGTTTAATGAAGAGAAAAGAAAGGGCAATTTCGATAAAAATAAATCTAAATTCCAGGCGGAAATATTGGAGGGAGGTGAGAAACTGTTATCTAAAATGTACAATTACCTGTTGGAGTGGTACACAAAAGATGAGGAGATAAAAGAAGTTATGGTTAAATGGGCTATTGATGTGGGGCATAATATTCAGATGGAAACGTGGGAGAAATTATGGAATCATCATTTAAAATTTACTGCTTGTACGATATTAAAAGAAAACATCATGAAAATGATGTATCGCTGGTATTTAACCCCAGTGAAACTAGCAAAAATGTATAGGAAAAATAACAAGAGGTGCTGGAAGTGTGAAAAGAAAGACGGAGAGTTCTACCATATGTGGTGGGTTTGTGACAAAGTTAAAACATTCTGGGAGACCATATATAATGAGATAAAAAAAATACTCCAGTATACATTTCCAAAAAGACCTGAAGCTTTCTTGCTAGGGATGGTGGGAGGCGAGATTAAAAAGAGAGATCAAAAAAATTTTCTTTACGCCACCACGGCAGCAAGAATCCTGCTAGCCCAGAATTGGAAAACGACAAACCTACCAACGGTAGCAGAATGGAGAGGGAAGCTTGTGGAATACTTGGAAATGGCTAGATTAACAAGCAGAATAAGAAATCAAAGAGATCAGCAGATAAGTTTGGACTGGAGTAAATTCTTAGAATATTTAAAAGACAGTAGAAATTTGTAAGCACTTACAGGTGAGACAAAATTCTTGCAAAGCAACAGAATAATAAGAAAATTTCAGAATGAACATTAAGATTAGTTATAACTAGATAAAATTGAGAAAAAGCGGACGAATGATGTATCTTGGAAAACTAATGTAGAAACGGAGGGAAGTCAAAAACTCGGCGGAGTTCAAGAGATAATGCAAACCATGTAAAAAGACAAAACTGTATTTATTTTGGTTTTTTTTTCTGTTATCTGTTTTTATGATGCAAAAACAATAAAAAAAATAAAAATAAAAAAAGAAGATATATGATAGTACATGTACCTTTTGGAAACCTGTGGCAACTAGGGATGCAATTAATATCGATGATTTTCATTTCCTTAAGAGAAAACAACACATTCAGTGTATCAAGATAGGCATCTAATACATGACAAGTTTCTGAACAGTTCTCATGGATCTGCAGGGGAGGGGGAGAATGATATTCCCCAGCCTATCTAGTACAGCCCCAGCTCGAGTGGATTTGGGCTAGGAACCTTTTCATAAATGGACCTTGATGGCCCCTTTCCAACAAAGATTGAGGGGGCTGGAGACCCTAAAGTTGGCATGCCTGGTATAGACACCAAACCAAATTTCTCCCCCATGGTGGGGACTCAAAGCAGTGGTTGGTGGAGGTACTTGTTCCAGCAGTTCAGTGGCAATTCAGAAAGGTGTCCAGGGTACCTAGTGGCAACAGAGGCTTAAGCAAGCCATGGGGACGGGACACTTTCCACCTGTCCCTCCCAATCTGCCACCTGAGCCAAGAGGCATACAGTATGACCAGCCCTGGCAACACTAACTTGTCCCCTGACAAAACGGAGTGGTTCATCTGGGGATGATGATGTAAATGACTTCCCAACCTACAGCATGTCACACAATATGCTAACCTCAGCCAGGCTGCCAGAACACTTAGTCTGAAAGTATTCAGAGAAGTTGGCTGAATCACAGGGGGCCCTGGGGGCCATTAGAATTGAATTTTCCTCCAGGAACAACAATACATGATGAGAAGACTGGGTGTGATGTCTTGTTTTCATAAGAGTTCTCTTCTTGATGTAGAGTATATTACCCCTTAGAAGCTTTTGCAAGCATTCGTGTGAGTGTGCCTGGTTATTTCCTCTGAGTGACACAATAGAGAACTGGAGCATTTTGGGGTCACAAAAGTGTTTTCTGAAATAATTGCTTAGAAGTTGGAAGATTCAGCTCAGATTTCTAAAGATGCCCTTCATCTCTGTGTTAAAGCACTCTTGAATCAGCCCTGCCAGATTCTGCCAAGACAGAAGGAAGAGAAGGGGGGGAAATGAGACAAAATCTATGTTATCAAGAGAATTGAGCAGATGTCCCTGGACCTCCAAGGCACTTAGCTAGAACCTAGAGAGGGAGAGATATATGGTGTCACAACCATTCAAATACTCCCAAAGCAACAAGCCATTTACTGCAAGCTTCTGTGAAAGCCAAATAAATAAATCACAATGAAATAGAACTGCAAAGCTTTTTCCGGTTAGGAAATAAGCATTTGGTAAGTATGAGGTGAAGTTGTTTTTCAGTGTACCTGCCATGAACATGATCTTTGAAAAGATCAGGTTACATGTTCAGGGTTTTTGGGTGTGTTTTTTTTAAAGCCATGTAACTTTAATTTTTACTGAATGGAGTTATTCTAAACACAGAACCACTGATCCAGGGAGCCATGTGTAGGCTCAGCCAAACACATACAGAGGACTTGCCAATTTTTGCTTCCAGTTGTAACCCTTGTACAGTTTGGATGTTGCACTGGACTGGAGGGGCCCCTGATCCCCATGAGTGGCTTCCACAGCTGCTGTGAGAAGAGGGAGCTACACAATCTCATTGCCTAAACAGAAGAACCATCATAATTATGGAATAATCCTAACCAGTATTTTATCATTACTACAATGAAGAAAAATGTGCCGTTATGTATATCCTACCCTTCCTTCTGAAAGAGCCCAGACAACACAGGAAGCTGTGAAACCATTGGCCTATTTAACTCATTATTGTCTACCCTAACTGGCAGTGTCTCTCTAGGTTTCAGACATGGGACATTTCCGCTCCTACCTGGAGATGCTAGGTGCCCCAGGCTTCTGTTCACAGCCAATGACCTGCATGCATTGTTTGGACTTCATGCATTTGCTGCAGATTTTTCAAGGATAAGCATTCTGCATTAACCAGTATTTCAATTATGTTCACTGTATAAGAGAAATAGTTTTTTCTCATGACACTCAGAAAAAGCATAAACCAGAAATATGAAGTTAAATAGTAATTGCAAAAGGAACACTTTGATGCCCTAAAGGATATCTGTCTCTGCAAATGCTGATGAAGGAGCACTGCTAACTGTTACTGTAGGGAAGGTCACTTTCTTGGAACTTCCTCCAAGCAACTGTAGGAAAGAGATGATCGATGGTGCTAAATGTCCACTTCTCTCTCACTCACATTCACACATGAAATGCAAACAAACACAAGCCAAGTCTGATCTGTCAGACATTTGATTAATTGGGAGGATTTTCAAGAAATGTGTAAAGGTCTTACACAAGGGTTGTCATCTCCTTTACAAGTGGTACAAAACCAGCCCAAGTTCATAACTTGTCACTATCCCATGGAGAATTTTTAAAAAAAATATTTGCAGCTTCCTATATACCAATTATGACTTAGAAAAAGGAATTAAAATCCACAATGTTTAGGTTTATTCATGTAACACTTTCTACATTTACACAACATCCCTCATTACAAAGTGAGATGGCTACTGCTGAAGTCTGGATGTTCATCATGGCTGAGGTGCAAAACCATGCTTTTGGGGGGAAGTTTGGATATATGCTCAGGATAAATCTACTGGGAGAAGCTCCTACCCCTTGAGCCGTTTGTTATATCCACCATACTATTCCCCTTGTGTTGCTGGGTGTGTATTTATTTATTGTATCCACTGTAATTGATTACGCCCCTCACCCTATCTGCATTGTGTTTCCTTCACATTGAAATGACTGAGGTGGAATAATGTAATGACAATACAAATTATGTAATTAATGCCAGACACAGCAAGGTGATAAATTGGTGTTCCTTGGAACCCTCCTCTTGCATGTGTTCCCAGCTCTTATTATTTGCTGCTGCCACCAGACACTCATCTGACAAGGCTCTCTGCAGACCCTGCCCTGCCTCACTCTACCCTCTGAAGAAGGGACGAGGTTGGTGGATGGGAGAGGGCCTGCCCTGCTGCTGTAGTTTGCCACCACAGTGAGAAATGTTCTTTGAACCAGATGTGGCTCACTCACCTTCCCAGCAGGTGTGTTGCCGCCACTTATCTGGAAGGGCAAGGGCAAGATGGAAGGGAAATTGGTGCCCTGTGGGTGCACTGGAATAGTTAACCTGGTGCTCCCACCAGCACACCTTCACTGCACTAACGTCCCTCCTGCCCACCTCCTTCTTGCTAATCGTAAATGGTCGTGATACATTATGGCTGTGGTTTAAATATAGAAAAAAATGTAAGCAGCATTTCTAGTCACTGTGGCACTTTCTCTGCCACCTCACCCAGAATGCATCACTCTGAGGAAGGATCCTCTTGGTCCTTCCTTAGAGTGAGGCAGGGAGGAGGCGGAGAAAACCAGTGCTGTTACTGCTAACAGAGTGGCAAAACAAAGGGGGGGGATTAAATGGAGGAGAGGAGAGGAGCAGGAATGGGGATGTTGGAGGGGAAGAGGAAAAATAAGACTGGCAATGAGGAAAAGAATATGGCAGCTTTGCTGCTGCAATATCACACACTGGGGTGATTATATGCATTCTGTAGGAAATATTATACCTCTTTCTGCATTCTGTAAGGCATATCTCATGCCACATTTTCCTAGACATATTCTTCTTGAGATGATTAAAATATCAATTCTGCATTTTCTTAGGCTTTTTGTGATCAGTGATGCAGCCCTACTTTTTTGAGTATCAATGAAAGCCAGCAAGGCAGGAAATGGGAATGCAGATGATTAGTGAATAATGGAACAGTAATTTGTTTTCTCTTGAGAGAACATTTAAATTTGGTCAATTAAACTTAAAAACAGCAGAGGTCAAATCCGTTATAGGCAAGAGCTGCAACATCTCCCACCTCAGTTATCTAATTTCTTACAAACCAGAAAAGGGGGGTGGAGGGGGGGAGAGACAGTATGGTATTTTCAGGGTACTTGAGGATGGAAAGTAAATAAAAAATAGATTAAGGATAGGGTTGTCTAAAAATAGAATGACCTTTACAAGGGGTGCTCTGGCCAAAACCTGATTTGCAATTCCCACAGGAGATACACTGTTTAGAAAGCAGTTTAAACATTGGTTGTAAACTGATTTTTAAAGATCAAATCCTAATAAAGATTGTAGCATTTATACGTCAAATGCCAAGCGTCCAAAGCACTTTGCATATTTTGAATTTAATGAGACTTACATCTGAGTAGACATGGCACTACCCTACACCCACTCTTACTTCACTCTGTTTTGTGTGCCTTTTTGTTATAGGTGGAAATACTCCTGAAGCTGGCAGGCAGTCTGAAGGTCTAGTGCATGGATGGCCAACCTGTGGCCCTCCATTTATTGCTGGACTCCAGCTTTTGTCAACCCCAGCCTGCAAGTGGTAAAAGCTCGTGGGAGCTGCAGTCCAACAACATCTGGAGAGCCATAAGTTCCCCACACCAGACTGAGTATAACTTTTGCAGGTGCCTGATTAGTCCTAGTCAACATATGTAATAATTATCTAACCGCTGTAGGTGTGTAGGTGTGTGCATGATAATATCATATGCCTGTGGTATATTTCCCCCTCCCTTCCAGCTTATTTATTGCTCTTCAGAACAATTTAGGCTCTAAACCTGTAGAAACAAAATTAATAGCAACAATAGATCTGGACACTGACGTTTGAATCCAGTATAGAATTGCCCTATATATAGTTTTGATTTGCTGCTTTTTTATATATTAAACTTACACTGACAAAGTTGGCTGCCTTACGTCTGTATTTTCCTGGACATTACCCGGCAGTTGGGGTGGGATTTCTGAAAGGCAGCGCTTTGTCCTGGATCTTAGGCAAGTCAAGTTTTTACTTTTTGAAATATGGCAAGCCTACCATGGAAAGGGGGATGTGGGTGGCGCTGTGGGTTAAACCACAGAGGCTAGGGCTTGCTGATCAGAAGGTCGGCGGTTTGAATCCCCGCGATGGAGTGAGCTCCTGTTGCTCAGTCCTAGCTCCTGCCCACCTAGCAGTTCGAAAGCACGTCAAGGTGCACGTAGATAAATAGGTACCACTCTGGTGGGAAGGTAAACGGTGTTTCCGTGCACTGCTCTGGTTCACCAGAAGCGGCTTAGTCATGCTGGCCACATGACCTGGAAGCTGTACGCCGGCTCCCTTGGCCAGTAACGCGAGATGAGTGCCGCAACCCCAGAGTCGGACACGACTGGACCTAATGGTCAGGGGTCCCTTTACCTTTTACCATGGAAAAGGCTGAAACTAACAATCCTGCAGGCAGCGTATATCTTCTTTAGTAAACTGTCTTTTTAAATAAATAAATAAATAAATAAAATCCCACAGTAAGCTAAGGGATCTGGTTCAATCTATTACGAATTGACTCTTTGTAACCTCTCAATCATAACCCTCACACAGTCGATTGGATATATTCATTCACCCAAAGTTTAGAACTGTAATTGGAGTTACAAACATTGGTAAACTTCTTACAATTCCTACTAGTAAGTAACTATTTGACTGCAGACATTGCATTTTGATCCATGCCACTTGTAAACTGTAATTAGACTTCATGCACCAATGACATTAGCATCATAAATGCCTACATACTGATTTTAAAATAATTAATTTTCTTTTACATCTTTCCTTTTACCATCCATTACTCTGCTATTGCTGTGTTTTTCAAATTGGGGTGTCTTAGGGTTCTTGAGCAGTAATATCAGACAGTTGTCAAAGAGACAAGGACAAGGCTCTTTAAAATGTTCTATCTTATCTGTCGAAAGCAGTAAACTTCTGAGTACCAGCTGCTGTGAATTGCAAATGGGGAGAAGGCTGGGGCACTCAAGTCTTGCTTGCGGGTTGGCTTGTGAAAAGAGAACGCTGGACCAGATAGATGGACTTGATCCTCAAGGGCTTTCCTTATGTTCTTATGTTAACAGACAGAATGCTCACCATCCCCAGGGGACACACTATCAGTTTATGCTGGATAACAATTATGCGCAACAGGCCAGACCAGTGACTGGCTGACTGGCTGATTGTATTTCTATGCCACTGTTTTCATTGAGAGCGCGTTCTAAAGCATGACCCCAATCTTTTGAAACACACAAGACTTATATGGCAGGTGCCCAGGGCTTTGTTGGAAGGGCTCCCTGAAGTTAGAAAGCTATTAAGATAGCCACTGACACATTTCAAAAAAAAAGAAAAGAAAAGAAAGAGGGAAATTCATCACAAAAAAGGAAGACAAAAGAGTTGCACACAATTTGTGAAGCAAAAGGTATTTTTAAGCAGTGCAGGCATAAGAAAGCAAAAGTGTTCTGGAGCTGTGTACCAGAGATAATATGCGGACTTCTTCAGGATGAACTCCATTTCGACCCTTAAAATGTTTATTAAATTTTTGTCAAGGATAGATTATTGCAAGCATATGAAATTCAGACTTTACGCATATTAACTACTGCAGCTTCTTATGTCAGGCCTTGGGAGAACATCAATGAACTAAGTCACATAGATTTCATTAGGAAAATCTGAGAACAGTTAAGTTTGTTGTTTAACCATGTTAAACAACAGAGAAAATCGCCAAGAGGAGCTAGATAATAAATGGAGTAGTAGCTAGTGATTGCAAAAATGGAATTGATAATTTTGGTTGATGGAGTGAAATGCTTAGTTTTGTAACATGTAAATTAAGTCACACAACAATATTAATAATATAATTTAATCCACAGTATAAACCTATGGGAGTAAGTAATAATATTATCCTGCTGGTGTAACTATATTATTAATATATAAAAAATAATATTGTAAGATTGTCTAATTTTTTATGTTTCCCATGGAATATATAAAAGCATTGTATAAATAAAAAAACAAATTGAATGCACTAATTTTGGTGTCTAGATGTGAAGTTAGAAATAAGTAATTTAAATAAAAATACAATACATCTCGCCATATTGAAGAAGGATGAAACCAGCTGAGTTGTATGACTTTCTGTGTGCTGCCCAGGTAGCAGACTTCTTCAAGGCTTCTGCTCTCCCTTCTTATGGTTCTTTATATTCAAACTGGATATGGAATAGGCAGGTATTCAAACAATTTTAGATGAAAACAAAGTATCCTATTTTAACTAACATATTGATTAATATTCTTTTCATCCTCCCTTTCTAAGAGTAGGATCCTTAAAACTGTATGCATGCTAACCTTTTAAGGACAGTTCTAAGAGAACAGCCATCTGCTCAATATGGTAGAGGTTGTGCTAATTAACCCACTTATATTCTATGGAAAAATGTTAGCTGCTTCAATATAATAATGGCTATGGATGCTAAAATTTCTTGATTTAAGATGGAATCATAGACATACTTGCTAGAGACGCAGGTCCCATTGAACTCAGTGGAACTTATTTATGAGCAGACATGTGTAGTATTGTGCTATTAAACACATAGCTAACTATGAACAGATTTAGAGGGTGCATGAGGGAGAGTTCTGTTGTGCAAGGAGAAACTCTTGCATTAATGGAGCACATTAGCGGGGCACCAACCTATTTTATTTTCTTATATTCTAATGGCACATGCACATGGTACTCAGGCAACCACCCATTCAAGCACTAACCAGACACATACCTGCTTTGCTTCAGCAAGGTAATTGTGTTGTGTGCTTTCAGATCATATTCTCAATAGGGTAGAATTTTTTCCTTCCTAAGGGAGTTGATTGGGCAAAGTATTTACCTTTTAATGACCATTTCCCCTCCTCTGGTTTCCCCACTGGCACCAGTTTTCTGCCATCTGCTTTACCTTCTGCCCTCTTGGATTAGTTGCATGGATTAGGGTTGCCATATTTCAAAATGTAAAATTCCTGACACCCACAACCCCAAATTGTTGAGCTATTTTTGGGAAACCTCCTTCAAAAATAGTGATTTAAAGCTTTTGGAGCTGTTTCCACTGCTTTTTCCATCATGTTGCCATACATCTGGGTTTCCCCAGACATTTTGCTGATAGGGCAAAATTCCCCCAACACCATTTTTACACCCGAAAACCAGGACCAGAATTTTCCCGATGTATGGCAAGCCTAGCAGGGGTGAGCCCACTCAATCAGGGACCATGCAGGGAACAGAATGACACAGTGGTACCTCGGGTTAAGAACTTAATTTGTTCCGGAGGTCCATTTATAACCTGAAACTGTTCTTAACCTGAGGTACCACTTTAGCTAATGGGGCCTCCCGCTGCACCGCTGCCACACGATTTCTGTTCTCATCCTGAAGCAAAGTTCTTAACCCAAGGTACTATTTCTGGGTTAGTGGAGTCTGTAGCCTGAAGCATCTGTAACCCGAGGTACCACTGTATTACTACTACTACTTTATTTATTAAATTTGTATACTGCCTTCAGGGGTGTTCAGAGTGCTATAAAGTCAGTTAATTAGATTGGGATGCAAGATATCAACACTAAAGGTAATAAATAATACTGTGGGGGTTATTGCTTTCGTTTGTTATTATGATATGTATTTTTGTGTTTTTATATTGTAAACTGTCCTGTGATCTTTGGATGAAGGGCAGCATAGAAATTAATTAACTGAATGATTAAGAATGAGGATAATGTTACTGAGTATGTGAATATTTTTTGCAAGGAGTGCTAAAAGATTTCCAAAGAGGGTTTTTTTCAGCATTGCTGAAAATATTCATGAAAGGCTAAGTTGTTTCAGCTCTAATTCTAACACATTTGCATAATGGCAGTCCTAACACATTGCAGGAAGGTCGGAGCAAGCACATTATCTATAAATGTTCAGACACCAGGGAGTTCATTCTTATCCCCTCTGAGATATTTCAAGTTAAGAAAAGTCAATGGGCTGTATACAATGCTAGTCCTACTTGGAGTAGATTCATTGGAATTAATATACATGACTAATTTCAATGAAAACAACAATAGAGTTCCAGACATTAATGACACTGAATTCAATGGGTGTATTCTGAGGAAAAAGACAACAGAATTCTAGATTTGAATTGATGACAATGAATTGCACCAGCATCTACAGAATAACATAGGGAAAGCCTGCTGGATCAGGCCAGTGACCCATGTAGTCCAGTATCCTGTTCTCACTGTGGCCAACCAGATGCCTATGAGAAGACAACAAACAGAATGCAAGCTCAATGGCACTCAGCCCACCTGTGATTCCCAGCGACTGGTATTCAGAAGTGTACTGCCTCTGATAGTGGAAGCAGAACATAGCCATCATGGCTGGTAGCCACTGATAGCCTTATCCTCCATGCATTTGTCTAATCCTCTTTAAAGCCATCCAAGTTGGTGGTCATCACTTACTCCTGTGGGAGCAATCTCCACAATTTAACTATGTGCCACATGAACAAGTACTTCCTTTGATCTGTCCTGGATCTTCTAACATTCAGCTTCATTGGATTCTAATGTAATGGGAGAGATCGAAGCTTTTCTCTATCACTTTCACTATGCCATGCATACAAAAGCTGTTGTCTGTTCATGCAAAAGTCTTACCAGTCCGATTACATTTCCCTTTATTATACATCTTTCTGTATGAAAATACCTTCTTTCCTGGATTATAAACTCTGAATATTTTCAATGGCTATCTTGCTAAATTGTGTTTACCTACTGTGTGAACAAAAAATGATATTCATTTTGTTTAAATGGGAATAAAATCCTTCCATTAGTCGTTTCAACTTCCTGGAGAAAACTGAGTTACCTTTTATAAAGGCACCAGAAATGGTTCCATCCGTTTCATAATAAATTTTTGGTAATCCAAATCCCATTATCAGAAGGGTCACAAATCCAATTGCCTCATTCACAAATTACTTTTAAACTACTTCTGACATAAATAATAACAATTTAATTGCTAACATTGGTTTTCCTTGACTTTGAATTTTGTCATTAGAACACATGGCATTTCGTATCAGCATTATGATATACAAGTTTGAAAGTTAACTAGGGCTAAAATGAGCTAAAATGACCTCCCAAACAGAGCCGTCTCATCCATAGAGGCCGGTGGCGCGGCACGCCAGGGTGCAGGGCACCCCAGGGGCGCCCCCGTGAGCCCGCCGGCATACCGGGCTCCCCCTCCCCAACCAGCCCCCGCCCCCATGGGCAGGCGGGCACTTGCGCGCCGGCGGGCGGGCGGGCTGTAAGCCGCCCACCCTCGCCTCCCGGAGCCCCAGCTGGAGCGCTGAAGCGGCGCGGGGCTTTGCGCGACCTTCCAGCACTCCAGCTGGGGCTCTGGGAAGCGAGGGCGGCCGGCTTGCAGCCCGCCCGCCCGCTTGCAGCCCGCCCTCCTGCCGGTGCGCGAGCGCCCCCCGCCCCCCTCACCCTCCGCCCGCTGGAGCGCGGGCACCCGCTCCAACGCCACGCCTCTCAGCCCCCGCTCGCCCACCCCCCCTCCCGAGGGGCGGCCAGCGCGGGAGGGAGGCGGGCGGAGAGGTGGCAGGCTGGGGGCGCCGAGGGATCGTTGCGCCAGGGCGGCCGATCCCTCTAAGACGGGCCTGCTCCCAAAAGTCTCCACATTATTGTGGGTGGTGAAATTGGGGATGGCTCTCTATAGAATATGCTTGTGAGGGTGAGAAACAGCAAGTTTCCCCCCTTTCTAAGTTATACCTAACTTCTTCACAGGCTTGCACATCTATCTGCTTGTGCCATTTGTTACTGTGGACCTTCAGTGAACAGCCTTTAGAGAAGCCTTTCTAGCAACTGAGGGTGAAACAGTTAACTGGCAACAATAAGAACAAAGTCCCTGAGGAAATGCAACTGAAAGGTTATGATGCAAGATAACCTCTGCTGCAAATAAAGTACTTCCCTATCAAACATTCAAATCTTGCTGGACTAGCCATAATTGTTTAGCAAGGACTTATAGATAAGAGAGTATTCACAGTGATGACTGTATATTCAATGAAATATGTTCTTTCTACAACATAGGCATTCATTGTGATGTATATTTTTCACGTTCACCACCAAGTACTGTGTTGTTATGGTACCATAGTTAATAAATGAAAGCACCCCCATAGGTTTTTGGCTAGTGTTTTCTGACAGCATATGGATAAAAGAAACATGATATATTGAATGCTCAGATAATACTGGAGATTAGAGAAAATAAGTGGTAAACTCTCCAAACCACAGATTATGACTGAGTTTAAAGAACATACTTACTTTCATGTACTTTTTGGTTGTCAGAAAGCATCACCTGTTCTTGATAATCTCTTACATCCATTGTGATCATATTTGTGTCATACCAATGTTGTTCCATTATCTGTGTTTCCTCAATGGCTGTTCTTCTTTGTACCATTTTCACTTCTGTGCCCTTGCTGGCCATGGCCTGATTTGTTCTCACTTATGTTTAATCTGATCAGCTGCAGTAACCTCCATGGTTTTATCAGTGATGTCATAATGCTCTGTTTGCCATGATGGTGTCAACATGGATGCTCATAAAGTCAGAGTGAAGGCAGTGTGGGCAAAGATGAGGAAGAATGGTGCCCAAAAGCATCAGCATCAAAGAAGAACTGAACAGCATCAAAGCAATTGATGAAATGGGTAGTTGTGCATAATTAGTTTGGCTGTACTGAATATGCAAATTTCAGAGCAATATTAGAGAATTTTCAGTGCAAGTCTACCACATATTTGTATTAGAAATACGCCAACAGTTGTGTGTACCAAAGATGAGTGTCTGTAATGACATTATATGCCAGCTCAACAAATTTAGCAAGATAAATGTAGCCTTGCAATTTATCAACATGCATAAATCAAATGTGTACCCAATATCCCCCAGAAGGATATTGGGGAAATAAGCAGCTGCCTCGATGTATTATTTTAGTGCGTAATGCAGTAAAAAAAGAGAGTGGCAACCATGTTCATTGACACAGAATTATAGCAGGGGATATTCCAAAAGGGAATGAAAAATTATTGCTAAAATTGTAATTGTCTTTTGAAATCTCATCATTCGAATCACAAACAACACACATTTGGAAAGGCTCAGTCATGGACAATAAAAATACTATGCACAGAATGGAACAGAAACAATTAGCATGATTTATATTGGCGAGAACAGTAATTTGGACCAGTTGCTTCTCCTTCAAACAGTCTAGAAGGACAAAAGAGGAGAAACGAATATCAAACAGATAGGAGGTAGTTTGGAAGGGAGGGTAAATGTTAATTTCCATAGGTTCCTTCCTCCCCCATTTGAAGGTTCTGACATATTTGACAAAATGTGTCAATTTTGTAGAAGGCTCTCCCCAGGGAGGTTTGGCTGGCACCTTCATTATACACCTTTAGGCACCAGGTGAAAATATTTGTCCAGGTGAAAACCAGACCTTTGGCTGATTGACACCCCAATGCCCTTTTAAATATGTTGTGGGGGGTTATTGGCTTGTTGTTCTTAATTTTATTATGTATTTTGTGGATTTTATATAGTAATTTTATGTTGTGCACTGCCCTGAGACCTGTGGATAAAGGGTGGTATACTTTATATATGTTATATTATAAATGTGCTATATAGATATGTAATTTGCCACTGTTTTGTTTCTAAACAATGACACTTTTAGAAAATGTCCCCATAAAATGAACCCTACTCACCCTTTTCAATCTGTGTGGACCAATTTTAATCAAGGCTTTATGGAGGGCTGCTGTGGGGGCTAAAGCTGCAGTCCTAAACCCCTTGGCTTTCAGTGCCATATCCTCAACCCCACCACTTTCACTGGCTAGAATGGGTGGAGGGGGGCAGGAAATCAATGGAACTGAAAGCTGCAATCCACTTACTTGGGAGTAAGTCTCACTGAATTCATTAGGATTCATTTCTGAGTAGACATGTTTAGTGTTATGCTGTGGGATTTTAAATTCATTTCCTGAAACTACGTTGTTCATTCGAGTCTTGGTACAATATTGTAATTTCTTACAAAAGCTTCCACTGTGGAAAAATAGAATATGCATTGCATTTACTTATTTATTTATAGTTTAATGAAAAATGTTAAGACTTTATGTCATTAAATTACTCTATATTCAGAAAGCTTGTGAAGTTCGTTGCCATCTAATGAAACAATTGTCTAAGGAGAGGCAGCATTTATTTTCTATAACACTTTAGGGAAATGTGGAAAAAACCTAGCTCTAGATTAAGAATGAAGTTTAATCTCTTTACTACAATTGCTAAACTCTCCGTAATATATAAAGGAGGCTAGGAATACATTCCCTTAGGCTACCAGAGAGCAATAGGAATGTGCATTCAGTTTTAGTTAATACAATAACGAAACCTAAATTAGTCACTTTCAATTTAATTAGTGTTAAAACAAAATAGAAAGCAAACA
This sequence comes from Lacerta agilis, assembly GCF_009819535.1. Classification (NCBI taxonomy): domain Eukaryota; kingdom Metazoa; phylum Chordata; class Lepidosauria; order Squamata; family Lacertidae; genus Lacerta; species Lacerta agilis. The sequence continues at coordinate 24,905,124 of NC_046316.1, read as the reverse complement.
AAATTTTGCTTGGATTTCATTATGGCTTCCTAGCTGCCTAACATGAGGTAGGGATGCAAAGTTATGCAACAATGTAAGAGGGGGGCAGAGAAAGTGGGGATTGGTGAGAGCAAGAATCACAGGGACTCTCACTGCAAATACACTAGGGATCAGGTAGTGACACACAAAAAAGCTTTGTTCAACTTGAGGGAGGGCATTATGAAAGCTATCCCTAAAGGGGACAGATGCTCTGAGCTTCTGCTTGCTGCTAAGCCCAGAGAGCCTGGCACTTTCCAGCATTTGCTTCTCAAATCATAACCCTACTCCTTTCGATATTTTGGTATAGCAATGACAAACCTAGACAGCATCTTAAAAAGCAAAGACATCACCTTGCCGACAAAGGTCCGTATAGTTAAAGCTATGGTTTTCCCAGTAGTAATGTACGGAAGTGAGAGCTGGACCATCAAGAAGGCTGATCGCCGAAGAATGGATGCTTCTGAATTATGGTGCTGGAGGAGACTCTTGAGAGTCCCATGGACTGCAAGAAGATCAAACCTATCCATTCTCAAAGAAATCAGCCCTGAGTGCTCACTAGAAGGACAGATCCTGAAGTTGAGGCTCCAGTACTTTGGCCACCTCATGAGAAGAGAAGACTCCCTAGAAAAGACCCTGATGTTGGGAAAGATGGAGGGCACAAGGAGAAGGGGACGACAGAGGATGAGATGGTTGGACAGTGTTCTCGAAGCTACTAACATGAGTTTGGCCAAACTGCGAGAGGCAGTGAAGGATAGGCGTGCCTGGCGTGCTCTGGTCCATGGGGTCACGAAGAGTCGGACACGACTGAACGACTGAACAACAACAACAACAAATTCCATTCCTTCCCAGGAGCAGATGACATGGTGGGAATCCCATGTCTCCTCTGCTTGCCCACTGCTATCCCTGGACTGCTGTTAAGTAAGAAGGTGTACTCCACTGAATTTCTGCCTGGCACACAGCTATCAGAGGCACAGAAGTTCTGCTGTCCCCGAGTGCCAACCCCAAGGTGTAAAAAGAGCTCAGGTTTCAGGAATTATGAAGCAGTTCTGTTAGTGCAGCTCTTTTAGCAATTGATCTTAGGTTGACATTATGTTCATCTATGCAAGACCAAGCATAGCATTTTAGATGGTGGAGTCAGTGGCTTGATGTCAAAGAAAATTTAAGATTTACAGCAACCAAGGTTCAGGTGCCAATACAAGATCAAACTGTTAAAAAGACAGCAACGTATTCTAAGAGCATGTGTTGTAGTTATTCATTCATACCTCATAATAACTACAGTAGTGTTGCATGTTTAGACCCTTTACCTTTCCCCAAACTTTATTGATTACAATCAAGTGAGTAGTTGCATAGGTTCTGGTTCGACTATCTCCCTGCACCCATGCAGGCAGCGCTGTCCCAGAGCCACGTTCATAGGACAGCCAAGCATGAACACCAGGGACAGTTTCCTCATTTAAGAGTTTATACTAGTGGCAATAATTCACTCTCAAGAATCCCCCTACAAGCATAATAACCCCTCCCTCCATGTTGCTGCTACTATCAATTTAACCTGTCCCATGCATTCCCCTTAAACAGTGGCAAACTTTGGGTTCTCAAAATTCAGTGGCGCTCTGTGCATTGCAAATAATTGGCACTCCATGTTCCAATCTACAGCAATGTTGTGTGGCCAGTGTTGGCCAGTACCCAGTATGGCTACACTGGTCATACTACCTTAAAACTGTTTCGGCCCTTAAAAAAAACCCCAACACATCAAGGGAGCATACCTGCACATAAGAAGCTGGCATAAAGCAATCCTGTGTGAATTAAGTTACACCAATTCCAAACCCACTGCTGCTGCTACTCTGCCAAAGCCTGGCAGGGAGAAAATAATATTTTGAACTGGTGCTTTATGGCAGGTATATACACTACTGCCTCGTCTTAGCTACACTAAAATCCTGGACTTCTCAATTATTTTCTCTAGGCAACAATAATTTCTCTACCAGGGAAGAAGAACATACAGCTTCAAAATGAACCAGGATGCTGTTTTTGAGTGAACCAAGCAATCCTTCTCCATTATGTGAATCTAGAGAAAATCTGGAATGATACACCAAAGAAGATCTAGAAATGGCTCCAAAATGAATCTTCTCCATTGTCTTTAAAAGCTGTTTTGGAAAATCTTTTTTGGGGGGGTCTTTCCTTAGGCTTGTATACTTCTACATTTCTGTATAGCATCCATCAAGAAGTACCCAGGGAGTGGGGAACGTTTTGTCATCCCAAGGGCTGCATTCTGGCATGTGGCTAATCACCTGGGGCATCATGCCAGTGGTGAGTGGTCATAGTTAAGATTAACCACAGTTTAGGATTCATATGACACACTAAACTGTGTTTGATCTAAAATGGGAGTGGAAGCTTCTGACCTCCTCATGTCAAGTTGGTGAAGAGGGACATGCATATGACAGAAGCTCACTGCGGCTTGTTTGCCTAATGAGAAATCATGCTTTTGTTTTGTGGACAATGCAGCCATGTTTGTTATTGAATCATGCCTTGAAAGCTACAACACAAAAGTACAAAGTGAAATACTTCAGTTGCTGCTGAGATCATCAATGTTCATGAGTGCGCACACTAATTTCTCACTTGAAGGGCTTCCAGTTGACCTTGTAGCCTTATGAAGGAAAAGCCAGTAGCATCTGTTTCAAGTGCTTACTGCAAGAATGTACTTAAGTTGTCAGAGACAACTGCTTGCTCAAGATTTATTATTAGTGACCAGGAGTTCCTTTAATCACTGACACTACACATTAAAAATAATCTGGGAAGGAGTGATGGGTAGAAAATGAAGATACTGTCACAAGGTCATGGTCAGATGTCATAAAATTACACACAATGCCATTAAGGGAAAAAACACAGGTGAGGGTCATGTCTTAAACTGCAATTGTCAAAAGGTGGATATCATTAACACCAAATTTCCATAATAATTGTAATGAGTTCTACTTGACATGTTTAATAATTCTCTTTTGAAGTTCTAGTTTCTTTTTGGTACTATTCAAATAATGGCAATTACAAGTGACTTGATGTGGCCACAATTCTGGACCTCCCCAACCAGAATGTACCACTGTCAGGATCCCCCCCCCAAAAAAAACCCACTTTCAGTATGCCAGAGGGCCTAAGCTTGTCCAGTGGAATTTTTGTTAACAGATTCATTAACAGCATAATTTCACTTTAAGCAGGGCTTTTTTTCAGCTGGAACTTGCTGGAACTCAGTTCCAGCAGCTCTCAGGTGGCACCACTGCCATTGTAAGAGAACAAGGGAGGTGTTCATGGTGAGTTCTGGCACCTCTTTTTCTAGAACAACGGCATTAACTTTAAATAAACTTACCGTATGCATCTATGTTGTTTTTTTTCTCCTGACCAACTCAAAGGAACCCATGACAGTGCATATATATATAATGCAATACAATAAAAAAGTATAAACATATTTAAAGCATTTAAAATCAATCAAAAGTATCCAAAAACAATAAGCACAGTAGGATATTAAACAAATTTTAAAACAGATATAACAAAATCATGCATCTGGATACCTACTGAAACATTAAAGTTTACTGAAGGCATCTAAAAAGTGTAATGAATGCACCTGTCTAATGCCAATAAGGCAGGGTTTCATAGCAGAGGTGCTGCCACACTAAGGAATCAGTCCTTGCAAATACAGAACAAACATTGTGTGGCACTTGTAAAAGTGCAAGTTCTGCAGATAGAAGTGATTGAGTTGGCATGTATGGGGTAAGGCAATCTCTTAACTAAACTGGTCCCAAGCTGTTAAGACCTTTATGTGCCAATTGTAGCACCTTGAACTCAACCTAGTAGCAAACTTGAACTTACTGTAAGTATCCCAAAGCTCACTTTGCCGATCAAAGATGTAGATGGAAGGAAATCTGCTTCGTAGTTCATTTTTAATGGATTCCTCCGACACCTCTAGCTGAGAGCAAGTCTTTGATATACAGCATTTAGGAAATCTACTAGAACCAAATGTGTGCATTCTTCATTTCCTGAAAAAAAATGCAGTGAGTCAGGTGCTGTTAAAAGGTTTTGCAAATCATAAACATGACTTATAATGTTTCTCAGGCATGATATGTACCACTTAAACTCTCATTTGGTGGAAACTTTTCTTAGGTCTTTTATCATTCAAGCATGCTAATGAGGGACCCCAGCAGATTAGTGAGTAGCCTAATAATGCAATGGTCTATTTCAGTCACCGTTTGAAACCATATTTCATTGGAGTCAAGTAAACCTCTGCATTTTAATCACCCGCTAATGAATTTGCAGACATGTGCACCCTTTTGAACTATACAGGACAGCTGGGATTATTTTAAAGATATTATGCCAAATTTATATAAATATTGGCAACAGAATGACAACATTTTTCAGTGTCTTACAGAAAGGCATTTTATGCATTTGGCAAGCAGTATACATATATGTCTATTGGCAAGTCATCCTGCAAAGTTGTTGGAAGGGAAAGATTGACATTCTTTAAATTAAAAGAAATTCAAGTAAATAAAATAAAAAAAATTCTGCTTTAGATTCAGTCCCTTATTCTTTTTGCTGCAACTTAAACATAGAATAGCCATGTCAGTCAGAAGCCTCGATGCTCATATATACGGTAGAAATAATGAAATAGTATCATCACCCCCGCCAAGTAGGCCATTAGCTGAGGAACCCACACAACCAAGAGTGGTCTCTAGAAGGAACTGTCAATGCTTAAGGCCTTTATGATTCACTGCAATGACAAGGAAAGCAGTGCCTGTGTCTTCACACTAAATGAAAGAATTGCCTCTGATGTTGCAGTTAATACAGAAGCTTTTGAATACTTAATGGCTCATCAAGAGCATTGGAATACCTATGGAACTCTGATGTCTTTTACAAGAACTTTACTGAGCATTAGCATCTTTTGCAGATACCCTAATTCACTTCCTTGATATGTCAAAACAAATTCTAAATAATGAGGAATTAATTTCCCCCCACCATTGTCAGGCTTTGTGTTTGCCTCTTTAAAGTGCTGCATTTCAAGCACTTCAGGATTTTCCCCTGTAACTGAGTCTTAAGGATCAAGTTTCAAATTAATTATATTGTATTCATTGAATCCCTGCTACGCAAATTCAATATTATGCTTCCTTTTTCTAGTTAGGCTCCTAATTTCTCACTCATACAATTTGCCCAAACCATTATCTTGTATTGACATAGCTTGGCAAGTGGTGCTATGCAAAAATATTTTATTACTTGAAAGTTTTCAGTATAATACAAGCTTTGCTACAGTGGTTATTTGCTTGATCATGACCATACCAGTATTTCCAATTACTTTGCAGCATCAGCAGGTGTGATTAAACTGAAAATATATAAACTGAATAAACTGGGACACAGTTTATATCATGAAATTAACTGGTGTGGCAAGGGCTAGAGAGAGCAGGCAGATCAACAAACTTACTATTGAAAAATGAAGCATGCTTGCCATGTGTTCTTCATTGGAAGTTGGATGGCCACCTGTCAGGGATTCTTTAGGTGTGATTCCTGCATTGCAGGGCATAGGACTAGATGACCCTTGTGGTCCCTTCCAACTCAACAATTCTATGATTTGATTATTCATAAATATGTTTTGCACCTTATCAGAGCAGCTTGTAAAAGGACCATGTGGATGAACTGTGTCAATGAGGAATGGCACTAGTTCCTTTTGCTGGTGGCGTGGGGACTAATTCCTTCATAAAATGAACTTTCCAAGTACTGAAGTTTTCTAATTAGATCAGGAAATGCATTCATCTTACCAGGGCAAGAACCTTTGGATTTCGTTCTCCTTTCTTCAGAAATGTGGCTGTTCTTTTCTGCATCCCAAGAGGAGCGAAAAAGCAGCCCCATGTTATTAACCTAATGCTCTCCCGCTGCTGGTTCATTTTACTTTGAAAGTAGGAATTCAAATGCTACTCTGGCAGAAATCCAACAAAAGCTACTTGTGACAAAAACCCTCTTGAAATCTGTGGGACTTAGCACCAGCCCTTTAAGTAAGTCTATTCCAATGTAAGGACATAAGAATATGTCCTTACATATCATCTAGTCGTAGAATCATAGAACTGTAGAGTTGGAAGGGGCCACCAGGGTCATCTAGTCCAACCCCCTACAATGCAGGAATCCTTTGCCCAGTGTGGGGCTCGAACCTATGACCCTGATATTAAGAGTCTTATGCTTTACCAACTGAGCAGCATCCTGTTCTCACAGCAGCCAACCAGATGCCCCAATGGGAAGCCCACAAGCAGGACATGAGCCCAAAAGCACCCTCCCTTTGCTTTGAATTGTGATATAGCTATGTTTTGCTGGAGTATTTCCCCCTGCTACATGCCCCTTAATCTGTTTGTTTCACAGCTGTAAAAAATCATTAGTTAATGTAAGAATCATTAGCCATCTACCTATTAACCAGCTGATTTCATTAAAGTTACATATGCCTAATCATCAAAACTGTGGCATAGCATTTTTTTTAAAAAAACCTCACAATTCTTAACAAATGTTATCAATCACTGTATTCTAAAACATTAACATGCTAATATCTTTTGTCCTTCTGCATCACAGTAACACACCAGAACTAAAATTGCCTTTTAAGAAATGCAAGTAAGTGTGCCCTTAGCTCACAACCCTACCTATTAGAATTTCCCTCACCGATAAAAATTGATCCCCATAAATTCATCAAATGAGTTAGGTACTAATGAAGTCTGTTAAAGTTTGGAGCCCTAGTGGTTTTTAAAAACAAAACAAAAGCTTGCATTGTGAAGAAATAATGGGAAGAAAGAAATGAGAATTCAGAGCCACTGAATCTATCAAAGTGTGAATATAACTATGAGATAAATAATACTTAACACTTTCTACGTCTCTGAGCAGGCCTAGGTTTTTTAAATAGATAGCATATTAGTTTTCATATTTTTACCATAACATAGTATCAACTATTCACACACACACCCCTTGTTCCCTCCCACACTGCAGACAATAGTAGTAGTTTCATTTCTGTCATCCCTTCATTTGTTCATTCATGCAATGGTTGAGTATGTTAGGCAGTTAAGTAAGTGTTGGAGTGAGCATGCAGAAACATTGTGCCATGCTATCAGAGGGAGTAAAGATAAGTCAAACAGATTCCTGTGTTGCATCTCTCACTGTTTACAGCCTTGGAAGTTACTCAGCTAGCTTTACCAGATCAGTTTTCTTTTAGATAGGAATTACTGGGGACTTAAATGTAGCACCTGTTTATTTTAAAGCTGAATCTAAGTTATCCGGTGAGAATGGTTAAAATTTGGGGGACAAATATCCCAAAGCCAACACCCAATGTTATCTCCTTCTTCTTCTTTTTTGAAGCAGCAGCTGCCAATTTTGTGGCAGAAGTGGCACTTCTCAAAGTGGCTGGTGACCAGTAGTGGTTGTTTGGATGGGGCATCATTGCTTACCTGGCTTCTTAATACAGAGGCCACTGCCAGTAAAAGAGAGGGAGAGGAACAGGGGTGAGGTGGTGGAGATGTCAGCAAAGTGCAGCTGCCTCAGCGGGAGCAGTGGATTGTTCTGCCGCTGCACCTACACCACAAAGCCCTCCCTGCCGCATCTCCCCACTCTCTTGGCTTCTGGCAGTGTCTTCCGCATTGGGAAGCCAGGTGAGCATTGCCATCCCACCCTGCTGTGCTCTGCCAACTGCTAATGCTGGTAGCTGCCAGAATCCACAATGATGGTATGTAATCACATGGCCTAGCTCCAATAGGACTTTTGCCTGGGTGTGTGTGGTACTTGCAGACACCCCGAAAAGCACTGCTGCCAGTGCGTGTGAGGCGCACATTTCCCTAGAGTATGAATGCAATCAGGTGTGGGTTCTTTTCCACTTCATTGCAAGAAAATTAAAGAAAAGAAACATCATCAACAGCCTAGCTCATCTTTTGAGGCAATTTTTGAAGGAGAATGTAAGTGTGGGATGGATTACAAAAGAGAAAATGGAAGTGAAAGGGTATAGAAACACTTCTTGTTAACAGAGTGGTATTATCAAGACACCCCACTCGGTTGCCTATCATATTTCACATCTGCCAATAGATAAGCTGTGCAATTATGAACTTCTGCATTCAACTTTTCCAAGCAGGTATGTGAGTAAAGATCGTGGAGGTTTTTCCCTACTGAATAATGTAAATCAAGGCACCCTGTGGCTGAAATTTGTTCTTTAAAAAACCAAATTGATTCTCCTGTGATTTGGCCTACCACTGTTTTTCTGTGAACAGAAATACATTCCTAAATCATGCTGACATTTGTGTCTTAGTTTTATTTGTACTGCTTAAAAAAAATAACCCCTAAGACTTCATATATCAATCTAGAGTTGATTGGCTACGTCCGTCACAAATAGGAGGGGAGCTTGTTGCTATTGATTCTTTATTGCACACTACAGACTTCTACATTTCATACATTAATGTAGAATTCCTTTAGTCTTTGTTCCCTACTGTCCTGAACAAGAAGGAGGCATTTGGTATTACCTTTGTAATAAAGCTGCTGTTATTAGAGAAGATACCGTAAATCAGACCAGCAATCACAGGCATCATAAATATGAATGGATATTTGTGCATTCACACAAACAAAGTAAAGTATGTAAGCTTTTAGACTTTTTAAAATAAAAACATTCCTAGGAAAGGCAGCTCAAGATTTGTGAAGCATACATATTAGATGCCAGTGACTAGAGCCAAATACAGCTCAATAGAAACTGGCAATTGCCCCATTTATCATGCTAGAAACCAGGGCAGCACATCCTGTTTCTCTGCTTGAGGTGTAACAGGAAGTGCTGTTCTGCCCTGCCACTGTTGCCATCACTTCTGCCACCACTACACTTGCTGCCACTGCCATTGTCAACACTGCCTACTCTGCTGCCATGTGCCCTGTTGCATTGGCTGTTGGTGGAGAAGCTATTTTGGGTGAGATCACAGCCCAAATGACATGATCTTGATCAAAATCAGCACCAGTCACAGCAGTGCTCCTCTACCATTAGCAGATTTAGTGGTGCAGGTGGGGCACCTGCAGGGGTGTCAGCTGGGAGGCATCTGCTACCTGGGGCAGCAGCCTCACTCTGCCTAATGGCTGGGCCAGCTCTGTTAGAAACCACAGTCTCCATCTCCTCCCTGATCAGGTTGCTCCATGCTATGACGACATAAACGAGTCTGCTGGATCAGGCAAAATATTCATCTAGTCCAGCAATCTGTTCTGACTGTAGCCAACCAGATGCCCATGGGAAACCTGCAAGCAGGACCTAAGTGCAACCATCTCTCCTCACTTGTGATTCCCAGCAGCTGGTATTCAGAGGCACACAGCTTCCAACAACGGGGGTAGAAGCTAGCCATCATTTGTCTAATCCTCATCCAAGTTAGCGGTCATGAAACGTATCTTGTGGGAATGAACTCCCTAGTTCAACTACGTCCTGTGCAAAGGAATTCTTTTGCTTGTCCTGAACATTCCAACATTCAAATTGCACTATCCTAGTTAGCACCCCTATAAGGTCTGCTTCAGGAGAAGAGTGCAGTGTGCATGGAATGAGCATCTGCACAGCTGATGACAAAGCAATTCAGCTATTAGTTTTCACAAACAGCAGACGAGGTTCTTAAATCTGCTTCTGGGGTTTGCTGTTGACTTCTCACATGAGGAGATGCTCCTGCATACAAAAATATCCCCTCAAAATAAGCATACAGAACCAAAAGCCACTTCGTGTTCTGTTTGTGAAAAGGAGGCTGCAGTCTGTGTGAGGGGAGGAAAGAGTGTGTTCTTTCAGCTGCCGCATATGGCATGGCTTGCTTGAATGAGTCATCTGGAGTTGTTTGCCTTGCAAGTCATTCTGGCAGGTTCACTCATTATCTGCTGTTGCTTTGGCTTGCTTTGGCTAACAATGGAAAACTCTCCCCAGATCAGTTTGTGTTTGGGGTATTTTCTTCCCAACCTGGGAAATAGCTTGATTGACTGTACACCAATCTGAGACTCAGTCTCAATCCTGCACACCAGGACTGAAATCCCCCCCATTGGCCCATCCCACTAATTTAGCTGGGCAGTGGCGGTTTCACCAAAGAGCTTCATCTCTCCTTCCACGGTCCCTCCTGGAATTCTAATTTTCTTAGGGAAAAACAAAAATAACTGGAATCAAGACTGGATATCTTGTTAACAGAGTGCCCTCTGTGTACATTGCTCTCTTCCTGGAGAACCCACAACACACTACTAACCCATTATGGCCATGCATATATTTCATTTCAGCAAGCAATTGAACACTAATTGATGTCCAAATCTGTTACCAAGTTTCATGGAGAAACATGGTACACTGCACTTTTCTGTTTTGTTTTGTTTTTTAAAAACTGAGTAACTTTATTGATGTGATGTCTTACTGATTTTATGTCTTGTAAACCTCCTGAAGGCTTTTGATGCCAGGCTGGTGGGCTATCCATTTGAAAATATAATAAGTGAATGAAACATGCTTGTTGTTGCTCATGTGAGCAGTTGGAATAAAATCGGAAAGGGACAAACAAACTCACAGCCTCTCTAATAATCATATTCAAGTCTGTAGGATTAAAGCTATGAAATATCCTAGATGTTTAATGCTTCAAAGGGAGCCACATGTTCTCTTTTAGGGACAGGGGACCATCACAAGATTTTGAAACTCCAGATTTCAGTAGCTGGGTAACTTACAAATGAGGAATGCATTCTTACCGGGGCAGAGGAAGGTATTTTAGAACATGAGAAAAATGCAGCAGAGTGTTGTGGGTGACTAAGGTTTACTCAGGTTTAACTTGAATCCATTAATTTCAGTGGGTTTACTTTGAGAAAAAGTTAGCTGAAAACAACCCATTATCTTTTCTGCATGCACACTGCTGTTCAATTCAGTGGTTTCATAGGTCCTGCCTGCCCATCCTGTAATTAATTCTATGGCTCCAGTCATGTGGAGTTGATTTCTGTGGGGCCCTCATCTACCTTCATCTTTGGGGGAGACAGCTGTGCAAAGATGTTTCTTTCTGACAGCCTGCTTCATGGCACTGTCCACCGCTGCAGACTCAGCTGTAGTTTATTGGTACAGTGCTTTGAAGGTTGGGACCATGAGTAAATTTTATCTAGGGGTTTTATCTGAAGAATATTGATGTGAATCTGGCTTGCTGAAATATAAATATAAAGGTAATATACACCTCCACTCTCCTGATGAGAGCAAGCAGTAAATATTTCACATTCTGCATCTGCTCTTATCTTCTTTCTGGCTCAGGAAACGCCCAGGAAAGTATAGAGTCTAGCATAATATAGAGAATCCAAAGTATAAGCGAATGAGGTTTCTGGTGGCAGTGTGTGTGATAAAAAGGCTAAAGAATTTGGGGCCCTCCCTCGTGGCTGGGAAACTGCATGGATTATTGTGCTGCATATGACTCAGATCTTTTGTAGCTCCATGGCAGCTTCCCCCACTTGGTCCTGGCCCTCCCTGCTGCTTTGGACTATAACCCTAATCATTTCCAGACTGCTAGGGTTGTTGGGAGTTGTAGTCCAAAACAGCTGCAGCATGCCTGGCTGGGGAAGGCTGTTCCATGGAGAAGAGTCAGCATGGTGGTACAGTATGGAAATGCTTGTTAATCTGGTGAATAGTTATGAATATATTGCATCTGACACTCTGAATAATTGAGGTTTTATGATACACAAGCTCGAATAAAAAAAACAACCCCACACACTATTTCAAGTTAATGCAGTCCATGTTTGCCCATCTATAATTACTCAAAAAGAAACACACAGAGGTCTCCTTCTTTAGGCCATTCCAATAGCTCACTGTCAGTCAGAAACCTGCAACAAATCCAAGATTAAAGGTTTTGTGCTGAACCAGACTCTGGGGATACACATCTCTTGCTAAGCAGGCAGACACACACACACCTTGGGGCAGGTTTTAAATTTCTTCACAACTTGAAATATAATGAGTAATCTCCGGTTATGTTATAGGAGAGCAAATACCCAGCAGGAGCTGAAAGGAGGGCAGTTCCTAGTAGGTCTCCCCTCCTGTGTATCTGACCCTGCCCTGCCTTCTAGCAGCCTAGCTCAGATAGGTTAAAAGGGTTTTTTCTGTTCCTGTTAATATGGTATTCATATTACTGGTTGAGATAATATTTTGAACTGTTTATAGAATACAGTGGTGCCTTGGGTTACAAATGCTTCAGGTTACAAACGTTTCGGGTTACAAACTCCACTAACCCGGAAGTAGTACCTCGGGTTGCGATCTTTGCCCCAGGATGAGAATGGAAATCGCGTGCTGGCGGTGCAGCAGCAGCGGGAGGCCCCATTAGCAAAAGCACGCCTCAGGTTAAAAATGATTTCAGATTAAGAACAGACCTCCGGAATGAATTAAGTTTGTAACCAGAGGTACCACTGCATTTTAATTGTCTCTAGAATTGCTTGAAAAATGATGGTGATGTGTTTTCTGCCCTGGGCTCCTCTGGGAGTAATATACCTATATATTGAAATTAATTATCATCATTATCATCATAATTCAGGAGCCAATGTACTTAAAATTCTGGGGACAATTTTCATGTGTTTTGACCATTCTGGTGAGGTCTGATATATTTTTACTCTTTCTTTCAACATAAAAAGCCTTTAGGGCATCTTCCAAAACAAAAACAGTATCAAATTTGGCTTGTTCCTTTAGCCATCTGGTTCAAATCTGTTGTCTGGGTTGTGCCTTTTCATATCTGTCAAGGCTTCTTCCAACTGATCTCCTGATGGATAACTGGTATAGGCAACTTGTTGGTGACTGAGCTACTGAAATATTCCAGTTGTTTTTATTCTTTGGGTTTTTGTGTCCTCTTTATTTTCTCAATGTGGCTGTGAATCCATACTAACTGGAGGTGACAGTCTTAGGAGGGCATGGAACCAAATGACAGACTGATGAAGTAGGCCTTTCTCTCCTTTCCTCTGATGCAGCCAGGTGGACTGACTGCAAGTGGACAACTGATTTTTGATCAGCCAGGCTGGTATAAGTCAGGGAAGAGGTATCAAAATGTTCTTTGCTGATCAACCTACTTGCCTAGCTAAATGGTGGCAATCCGGAAATGAAACAAAAGAAAAGAAAGAAAAGAAACAGACATTCTTCCAAATCTGCTGAAGCTCCCAAAATAATAAACTGGGCTACAAGAATCTGGAGATTGCTCCTTCCACAAAATTAACATATTATTAAGTAGCTTTGTGGCCTACAGCAGCTTAGCCAGGCAGGCATTTTTCTGAGAAGACAGTAATCCAGTTGAGGCAAAACAACAGGTGTTGTATTTATCAACTTATGCTCACATAATACAGTCCTCTCAAAAACCTTCTCTCAGAATGACTCATCTCCAAAGACACAGATTTCTTTAGGCTTCCAGAATCCTCTCTGGCCTTCAGGGTTTGCTTCTCTATACATATTACCTTTACAGACGGGTCAAGCATACATATACAGTACTACAATATTTTGCAACCAGACACTAGTGCAGTCTCATTTTAGAGCCTATTTGGCAGCAGTGAAGGCCACTATTTTCTCGGGTTGTCTTGTGCAACTTTCCTGATTGATCCAGAGCATGCAACATTCTGGCCCAACTGAGGAGTGGGAACTATTGGAGGTGCATTGTGACTTGTCTGTGAAGCAATTTGAGGATAAAATTGCTTGCATCCACCAGAATTGCACTGTTGTAGCAAGTCAACGGTTTGAGGTGTCAACTGCAATGGTTAGTGGTCTTTTATTGGATGCGTTTCACTTGGTGTGGTCTGAGAATGGGGACATGGTGCTTGCATAGGTTTGGGCAACCACCTGCACACTGGACCCTTGCCCCTTATGGATCATAAAACTGAGTAAGAGCAGGACAGCAGGTTGAGCCAAGAAGGTAATCAATCCCTCACTGAGAGAGGTGGTGGCCCAAAGCCACCTGAAAGTGGCAGCAATATGATCGTTCCTATTTAAACTCCTAATTAGACATGGCTGGAAATGGGGAGAAGGAGATACAGACAGGATGTATTTTCCTTGTGGGTTCTTTTCAATATCAAATTTTAATTAATTTTCTGGGACATTAGATGCCCTGGTGAAATGCTGTTTTCTAAAGGCCCTAATGCCAGGGATGCTGCCTCATCCTTGGTTCAGACTCAAGGAAGAGCAGGTAAGAGATACATCCTTCCCTTTTGCTGCAACCACTGTAGTTGCAACCAGCAGGTAAGGAAGGGTGTGTGAGGACTCAGTGTGGGATTAGCAATTACGAACAAATTTATAATGCTTGATGGGGAGATGGAAGAAGCTTTTTGAAGCATTCTTCAATATTGTTTTTTAATTGCCAGCATCTTTCTGAATTGAGACTAGGGAGTTTGTCCATTGCTATTTGTATTATTAAATATATTCATTTGACACCAACAGTTAATTTAAAACTAATGTCTCACCTTGCTTCCATTAGAACAAAGCATATTTTGTTATCTGATTACCGTTTCATAATGATTCCTCCTTTAGGCCTTACAAGCTGTTTCATTTTAATAATGGAAGACCTTTGTTTAACCTATGCAGCTAACTTGCTGAAAACTGCATGATTCTTAATGAATATTACTTGGCTATTAATAGCAACCTTTCAAAGCCATGAGGTCAAATTGATGCTTATTTAGGATAGAACTGTTTGTCACCAAGATAAAAGATCTTGTTAATCTTCTGGAGAAAATCAATTGATTTTAATTTTCTGGCATCTGTTTCAGTTCTCTTCACCCATTAGTAGTTCGCATGTAATGTCCAAGAGAAAAGTGCTAAAAAAGCAGATTTTGACAGTGTTAGGTGAGCAGGTTGTGAAAATTTAAAACTTTACAGAAACATGGAGTCCAACATTCAACTTACTTAGCACATAGGGTTGAGTTGAAACTTTCAGGAACATTTTTGGCTGTGTCAAAACACACACACACACACATTGCAATTGAGGGTTGTGTTGTGTTGTGTTTTTTGTTTTGGTCAGTGCTTCCAAAAACATTTGTTCATATAACACCTCCCTTGTTCCTTTTTTGATGTCATCAAATGTCCAAATTGGGTTGAATATGTATGAAACGGTAATCAGATATCATCTTGTTTACTGCATGATATCATCTTGTTTACTGCATAATCTCCAACTGACAGGGATCATCTAAGAGTGAAAACCAGTTTAAGTAATCAGCAATTTCACACTGTACTGGTGTTACTCCTCACAACCCTTTCTAAACCTTGTTTTAACTGTATGCTAAAAATAGGGTTTAAAAACCTCTTTAAAAATCCTTGCCCCCCCCCCACCAAAACTGCTTCAAGATCGGATCCAGGATGCGTTGAGTGTCTCCCCTAGAGTGGCACAAGGTAGATAAAAGGAGTCTGTGCACAGCATAATTTCAAGCAGGGAACAAGCAGGAACCAAGCTTCATATGCCATAACATTGAAGGCAAAAAGAAATATTGCTGTTGATCCAAAGCACAAAAATCTACATGACGGGTGGGCACAGCTGACAAGACTCATTCCTTTTGCTCCTGACAAAACAAATCATTTGAATAAACTCATGTGCTTTGCAGCTAAAACAAGGTGTTTTCCCAAGGAATGGCTGGTTACGACAACACGAGTCAGGTTGCCTAGAAGATGACTCAAAATTAAAATGATGAAATAATTATAGCTTTAATTCAAAGGCATAATGTAAAAGCCAGCATGTTTGTTGAAAGCACTGATGGGCAAGCCCACTAAGACTCCCTTTGGTTTGGCTCAGGATTTCCCCAGGATTTAAGAAAAGTCCTCTGAGCCAAGCCAAGAGTTTGGGCTGTGCCCCCTTCCTGTTTCCACCACCTTCTCCTCCAGCTCTGCAATTCCCTGCAGCACATGCAGACGATGAGTGAATTTTCCCATAACTGAAATGTGTACAACCTTTTTGAGCCAATTACCAATTGTGAAATTTGAACCAACTTTCCATCCCTGGGGTATAACAAGGTGGGCTGCCGCTACAAGATAAAGGGAAGGTGGTTTTAATGTTGCTGAGGAGTTGTTGCCTTTAAATATAGAGATGAGGCACAGAGCCAGATCTCAGTGGACTAAGTTACCAGCAATGTCACTAATTTATTTATTTTTCTTGCTTCTTAAATGCAGGCATAGCCGTTGTGAGGGGCAGCAATGTGAAGCAAAAGGGAAGGCTATTTTAAACTCAATTTATGCATCCACCCAGAAGGAGTCTCTGTGATTTACAGAGACAACAACATGCAAGCTATACAGTGAAAATCCATTAAAATGAAACAAATGTACTAAAAGTATTTAGCCACAAAAATAATTCAACAAAAAATTACCACCCCACCCACATAAAAGATAAACAACCAAGGGGCAGACCCTATAGCAAGGGAATAGCACTGTTTTCTCTCCCTCTGCTCCTCTTTCTTCCTCCCCTCCACCACAAAGATGTTGCATGTATCATGAGTCCCCATGACACTGGGTGGTTGCTAGACTCCTCAGGTTTGGGGAATGAGGCTGTGGACTCAAGAGAAAGTGTCTGACAAAGAGAGGAAATTGTTTGCAACATTGACCCTGGATGACACCCATTTATTGGTAGCTGTTCTGAAGCAAGATGCCATCACTCTGGCTGCCACTTCTGAGTCTGAGGACTCCTGTCCAGAAGTCCTAGCAGAGTCACTGTTTCCTCCACACCATCAGAAGCAACAGATGCTGAAGGAGGAGAGATTTTTAACTGGAAGACTTCTCCCAGCCAGCCACTCAGACTGAGCAGAAACCCTAGATAGGTTTCAGTCTTGGGCTATCTGTTCCTCAACTGGCATTTGAGTCTGAGTTCCACATGGAGCTATCCAAGGTGCTTATTTTGCTGTAACTTTTCCTATTCTTTTTGTGACGGATAGAAGACCATGCTCCAAGTTTGGGAAGAGAGTCTGCAAGCCAACAGAAATACCTTTGTTAAAACAACATTTTTTTCATTCATGGGGGAAGGAATAACATTTCTCCAGCAGGTGATACCTTTACAAGACCGTACCCTTTCTTGGAAAATGAACCAACACTGAAGCTCTTTCTCCCAGATTCTCATATGTTGCCTAAATATTTCTGTATGGTGATGCTCTCACATTGCTCCTTCACATTGCAGTATTCCAGTTCCCCATGCACCAATCATTCCATTTTTCATCACTCTTTTGTTCCACCTCTATCCCCTTCCAGGACTTGATTATACCATCCACTCTGTAGACATGTTCTAGAAATTTGTAGCAACTCTTTCTTCTTCCTCACTAGCCCATTATTCCTTCTCTTCCATCTTAATTGCCCCAACTTCACCATTCCCAACATTCCAATTCCCTTGGAAACAGTTGCCAAGGCTGCCCACAAAGGTCTTGTATTTAACAGCTTGCATTTAGTTATCCCTTGTTTTCCCCAGGCAACTGTTGCTCAGGAAAGCAAGAATGGGTGTTAGAGGATTTGTGCTTAACTTGGACTCAGATCCTCTGAATCCTTGGGGTTTGATTCTGAGAAAGGCTTGGATGACCACTCATGCCATCCCTGTTTGAAACCTGAAGTATAACGATTTAAAAGAAAAGCAATCAACCAAGATCCAGTTAACACACGATTTTAACTATGGAAATGTGGCATGCAAATAGAATGATAATGAGTAGGAAGACTTGATCCTTAAGGTGCTGATCAATTGCAAGCAGTTTCTTACACAGAGCTTGATGGGAGAAAATAACTATATATAATGCAGTGTTTAATGGAAAAAAATAGATGATTGTTACAATGAGCCAAAGTTTTAGTCCACTTAGATGTCTTAGGACTATATAGCAAAAATATATTGAGTCTTAGTAATTGAGAGGGCTGAACACAGTACCATCTATAACTCTTCCCCTCAGTGTGAAAGCAGTCTATTAAATACTAGTGCCCCAGGGTTAAAAAAAATAAGGAAAATGCTTATATCAGGAAAACCAGCCTTTTCAGTAACTATTGGTACCCTGGTGGTCATTTTCATTTATAATATTTATGTCTGAAATGTATCACACACAATAGCACTTTATTTGTTAGCTTTTTCAAACCCCAGTAAAGCTTCTCCCAAAAGCCACACTTTTATATAGTTGATCCTCATTTATTACCTTTTGCAGTTGTGTATTTGAATTTGATGGAAGGATGAGGGAAATGAAAGTGGTAACCTTGTGCACACTTATTAATTAATTAATTAGCTGAAAGTAAGCGCCAGTGAAATCCATGACATATTTCTGATCAGCCATGAAAGAATCAGGTTGTAAGGGTTATTTCAAAAATGATGTTATTAAAACGATGTTATTTATTAAAAAGCATTGGATGCATTTACTTCTGAATATTGTTAACACAAGGAAAAACAAAAAAAAAGTAGGTTAGGGCTACGGTTACTGTAGGGGGATGAGTGACTCTTTCAATTTTGGTTTCCTTTAGTTTATCAGTTTTCCACTCATACTCATTTCTCTACATTCTCACATCAATATGTTATTTTTTTTAAGTCATCATGAAGGTTAGTGTGGATTTCTTTTCATATACACATTTCTGTATGCAAAGCAACTTCCCCCAATAGAATCACCCTCTGTGTTATTTCACTAGTATATGCATCTTAATGCACATTTGCCCCCAGTATATGCTTTTCTGTACATGTTACTTGGCAGGAGAACTGCACTGCAAAATCTGGAGTAGTACAAATTTCAAAGGGTAGCTGTGTTTAAGTTCTCATACTGTTTCAGAAAGCATGAATTAGGCGGGCTCACCTTCAGGTATGAGTCGAATTTCTCCCATATCCCTATTTTAAGTATGAATAACATGAGATACATACCCTTTCTTTCTTAGAAGCCACAGCATGCCTACAGCAGAAAAGCTCAAAGAGCTGGTTTTTAAAATATTGATACCTCATCTTTCCATCCATTAGATGCCACAAGGCAGCTTTATTGCTATCACATCTATCCACTGTTCATTTTTCCACAAAGTATTTTGTGCAGCACTCATACTATCTGAACCTCCTCCAGCTTCTACTGGACAACCTTGTTCAGACGATATACAATGACAGGTTCTTATTCATTAACACACATTTACTCAAAAAGTATTCAGGCACTTTTTACAGTTCTCTGTTTGAAGGAGGAGAATCTGGAGCTATGCAAAAATTGTATAACAATAAATGACACCAAGAGCAAAGCTCCCTCTCTCTCTCCCTTTCCCTCTCTCCTCAATTCATTGTATGTTTTGTTTATTAAGTACAAAGCCATGTTCTAGCTCTTTGTCTGCTGTGTATAATTTGAATTATAAAGCAATGATCCAGTGTACTAATGTGTCAAAGCAAATGGAATTCATTTTCTGACCTCATCTCCCTACCGTAATGCAGGCATAAAAATGTGTTCTGCAAGTGACAAGTCATTAGATTTAGCATGACTGACAGTTACCTTCCCCAACACATTCATTGCTTTATTAAGATGGACTCCTTCTATGACCTTGTTGCCTGGCACTTTTCATTGCTTTATCATCCCCAGTGAAGAGAAAAAAATCTGTTGCTCTAGGTGAGAATTCCGAGGAACTGGAGGGAAAGCCAACAAAATTTCACTAAGGCAAGTAAAGGACTTTATCCTTATCTCCAACCTGTTCTGCCATCTTTACTGAGGAACCTGTAGCTCATCAGATGTTGTTGGACAAGAACACGGATTATCCCTGAGGCTGATGAGGGCTGGAGTCTAACAACATCTGGAGAGCCACTGACTCCAATTCCTTGCTCTAAGTAATGCATAGGATACTGTTGGCTCTCCAGATGTTGCTGAACTACAACTTCCATGCTTGCTGGGATTGATGCAAGTTGCAGTTCAGCAACATCTGGAGAGCCAAAGGTTCTCCACACCTCCTCTAGAATTTGGTTCACTTTTTCTTCTTTCATCCACTGGTCCGAATCCTGAAAGGACTCCTCCCTATGCTTCTGACTGCTTCTTGGGTGATTTGGGTGACATTTGTGTTCCAGGGGGTCATTTGTTTCTGAAAGATAATTTGAAGCATGGCTGGTCAAGCTTGAAAAATTGTGCATATTTTCCTTGGGCAGACTCCCACACAACTCAGTCACTTTGATCCATTTATCTCACCTCTGCCCTGGCAGTTATCTGTTAATTTTATTCATTTATTTTTGTAAATTATGTTTTGTTTAAATATTACTATCAACCACTTTGATAGTTTGCTCCTCGAAGCTGCCAACGGCTATGGCATTTTATTGGATTGTTTTAAAAAGTTTATATGCTACTTTTGAGGAATAGACACATTTTTCCCCCCTCTGCTTCCCATTTCTGAATCATGTAGAAATGCACACATAGGTTTATGGGTAAAGCTTGCCAAGATCAAGTTATTAGGAAAAGTCAACAATCCACATGTTTCCATTTTTCACAGGCACCTGTCCTGTGGGAGGTAGTTATGGGAACTGTAAGTATGTAGTATGAATTTAAACAAGAAATATTGAGACTTTTTTTATTGTGTTCAGGGACAATAAACGCCCATTTCGGAGGCAAGGTTGGTCTACGAGTCACAAACAGGACTATAATGTGGATAATTACCTTGCTGCCTCTCTTGCTGACAGCTCTTTTAGCCCCCTCTCTGTGTTTGACAGAATAATAATTTAAAACAAAATTACTTTCACTGTAGCAGAAAGTACAGAAGGCAGACAAAGGAAAAAACGTGGTACATTCTAGACGCTAGCCTTGATGGAGAGGTGGGGGGAGAACCTTCATACCCATAGCGTAAGGGAGATGTTATGTTGAACTAAATATGATCTTTGAAAATACTGATGGAAAGCCAAGGGTATAAAAAACATTATTTAGCTATGGCTCATGAGGAGAGGAGAGGAGAGGAGGCAGTGGTGTCATCTTGGTGGTAGCTCCATACTCATTGTGATGGGGATGGGACAGAGTAAAGCAGCAGTAGCAAGATCGGGAGAACTTTGGGGCTTTGTGACGGTGCACCCAAAGCTCCCCCAACCTTACCAGCATCACGCCTCACTCTGCCCCAAGTCCATCCAGTTGAGCACCAGGAGAGGACACCACTGCCTCCACCCCACTCCCTGCACAAGCCACCACTGGCATTATCCACAAGAATCTAGTGAAAACTTAAAACTAGATTATACTGACGTATCAAAAGCACATATAGTTTATATACCACTTTTCTTCCACCTTCTAAGCCACCTTTATTCCTGCATTGTAAGAGGCTGTACTAGATGACCTTAGAATCCCTTCCAACTCTACATTATAGGTAAAGGTAAAGGACCCCTGGACGGTTAAGTCCAGTCAAGGGTGAATGTGGGGTTGCGGCGCTCATCTCGCTTCAGGCCGAGGGAGCCAGTGTTTGTCCACAGACAGATTTCAAGGTCATGTGGCCAGCATGATTAACTGCTTCTGGGGCAATAGGACACAGTGATGGAAGCCAGAGCACATGGAAACACCATTTACCTTCCCACCACAGCAGTACCTATTTATCTACAGTCTTACCTCTAGATACGATCGCTGCGGGTTGCGTTCGTCACAGGATACGAACGTGCCGAACCCAGAAGTACAGGAATGAGTTACTTCTGGGTCCGGCGGTTCGCGCATGCACAGAAGCGCCAAATTGTGCTTTGTGCATGTGCAGAAGCGCTGAATTGCGCCACACACAGATCCCATTTGCAACCAGAGGTACCACTGTATTTGCACTGGCATGCTTTCGAACTGCTAGGCTGGCAGGAGCTGGGACAGAGCAACGGGAGCTCACTCCATCGTGGGGATTTGAATCGCTGACCTTCTGATCGGCAAGCCCAAGAGGTTCAGTGGTTTAGACCACAGTGCCACCTGCGTCTACATTATATGATTTTGTGTTTATGGAATTCAAGGCAGTGTATATAGGATTGTTGAATAGTTTCTCATGTGGCCACTGAGCAGACTCAAAGCTGCTAAGCTTCAGCTGCATCATCGTGTTACCCTCTGATCATGTAATGGAGAAAGGTAAAGGCAACAACAGAAGAGAACAAATCAGCACATAGGGGGCCTTCACACACTTCTAAACATATGGCAAGCCAGCTGGATCAGGACAATGACTCATCTAGACCAGCATCCTGTTCTCACAACCAGATGCCTGCGGGAAGCCAGCAAACAGGACCCAAGCACAAGAGCACTCTCCTCTTGCAGTTTCCAACAACTGGTAATCAGAAGCATTTCTGCCTCCAACACATTTTCATGCACTGAGCAGAATTCTGTCTCCTTTGCTTATCACTCAAGATTGGCACACGCTCCAAATGGGGTGCCAAATATTTGTTTCTTCTCACCACTAAACAAAGGGTTACCCTATGCATATCTGGGGCACCTATCTTTTTCCATTATAAAATGCAGCTGGGAAGGGGGGCAATATTGGGGTTATATCACGGACAGTGCTATTTTTATAGTAAAAGAGGCACTGGAACTCACCTTATTCTCTAAGAATAGCAATGGCACCCACATGTGAGGTGCCGGAACTGAGTCCTGGCAAGTTCCTGCTGGGGGAAAAAGCCCTGATCATGGACCAGATCTAATCAGCAGCCTCCCTGATCCAAATTATGGCCCAAACCCATATCAGGACCCATTTTCTTATAGAAAAAGACATTGGGCATTCTTCACTTCAGAGTTCAACATGGACAGTGGAGTTTAAACTGGAGGGGCTGAACCCTGAAATGCAGCCAGTGCTAATGTGTTGACTAAGCAAGGGCTAAGCGTTCAGCTTTCTTGTATGTAAATCAGGCCAATCCAATCCAGAGGCTTTATATCAGCTCCCAGTAACAGGGGCAAGGTCATACATACCCTAGTTGTATTGGAAAAGTGGTGAGGGGCTCTGAAGCAGGCTCTCCCTGATGATGATGATGGTGATGATTATGATGATGATTTATTACTTATACCCCGCCCATCTGCCATGTCTCCCCAGCCACTCTGGGCAGCTTCCAACAGGAGATTAAAAATACATTAAAACATCAGTCATTAAAAAACTTGCCTAAACAGGGCTGCCTTCAGATGTCTTCTAAATGTCAGATAGTTGTTTATTCCTTTGACATCTGATGGGAGGGTGTTCCACAGGGCGGGCCACTACCGAGAAGGCCCTCTGCCACTTCCCTGTAACTTTACTTCTCGCAGTGAGGGAACAGCCAGAAGGCCCTCGGCGATGGACCTCCCTAGGCTTCCACCTATCCTGAGACCAGGCCCTTTGTACTTTTCATTCTTTGTCTGCTTTCCAGTAAAACCTTAAATTAGTAGAAAACTTTATTCTAACAAACATCAGTGCTAATAAAAACTTTGGAATCAGAAATTTCAAAGGGGGGAAAGGGGGACGGTTACAATAAAGGTGTGAAGCCTACAGAATTAGAGAGAGGCTTTAATGAGCATTATAAAAAAAACAAGCTGAGCTTTTTTAATTGTTATTTTAGCAAACAGTTGTAATTGTTGGGTTTCCCTACCAATTTCATCCCAGAGAGCCTCGTGTATTAACTAAAAGGCACTGCAGACTGAACAGCATTTATTATGCTTATTCCCATTTTAGGGAGAAAATGTTTAACATGGTAATGCGTTGCTCATCATGTAGGAATGCACCGTACGCAACTTATTATCTTATGTATGACTGCATCCCACTGGAAATCAAAAAGATGTGACATAGCAACCTTTATTAGCTTAATGGTAGCTGACCTGCCATAAATATGACACCTTAAATTAAACATGAGAGGTGACCTTCATTTAATACAAGCATTTCTTCTGAAATAAAGACTCCTGTCATTAAACCAAGGCCAGTGTGCTGCTAAGTAACCAAATTGATAACTCTTCCAAATGGAATTCCTTTGAGTGAAGAGTTGTTGGGTGGCTATGTCACGGCTGGAGTCAGCACAAAACAATGCATCAGTTAACTGTTTATTCAAGGAAACAACCCACAACCCTGGCCTAGTGGCCCCAGCAACTCCTTCTAGGAGGTCTTGCCCCAATGAACCAGTTGTGAGGACTGAAGGTCCCCACCCTCCCACTGCCCACCACGACTCTCCAGGGTCTTTCGCACGCAGTCTCAGGCTGCATCTGCACACAATAACCCTCTGCTCTGCCCATTTCATTTGTCTGTGGGTTCTAGGAGAGTCCCGGGGAGGGGAGCTAGGAGATGCTTTTCAAGGTTATTCACCTCACAGGAAATTTTTTAATAGGATTACTCATCAGATTTCTTAGTAGCAAAATAAATTATGTGCACATGTAAAAAGAAGAAAAAAAAGAAAAAGAAGACTTTTAACTATGATCCTTCAGGAGTTTGATCTTTGGAAATTCAAAGCATTATGATCTGCAGCTCCTGGACTAATGTGCTGATGAAAACATAGGTTTCCAAATTATTTCAGGCTCCCCCAGATGGCCTGTGTATTGTGCATTCATCCTGATTTGTTTGCATAAAACTTGCACAGAAGTTAGACTATCTTTGCTCTTTATTAAACATTTGCTCTGCTCATCGCCTCCATTTGTTTGTGGGGAGCTTATACAGCCATGAACATTCATTTGGATTTGCTTGCAGGGTGTTTATATGCCTTCTCCTTAATTTTTCAGGGCATTTCTCCATAGCCTTCCTAACTGGAAAAGGCCTCCCCCCCCTTTAAGTGGATTTGCTGCACTGGGGCAATAGAAGGCTATAATCCACTTTCAATTGTGAACACCTACATTTCTGACATTCTAGGAGCACCTTTCACTTTTCCTGAACCTTCTGACTCAGGTTTAGAGAACTTATGGCAAGGGGAGTCAACATGTTTCATAAGCAGCAAAATGGACTGTCAAATGAACTGACAGAGGAAGAATCAGAAGAAAAAGGAGGCTGATAAAGTTATCTCAGTGCAAGTCAAATGGGTACTTTAAATGTGCATTGATGACTTATGCTCAGTGAACTCAGGCCTTGACTGTGGTCCATTATCACAGGATACAAGCTAATTATGTCATCCGTTTTCTAGATGGATGACACAAAGCAAATAGAAAGTGAGAGTTCCCTGTGCTTGGAGCGCCCTGTGCAGAACAATGGACTATGGACACATCAGCTGCCTTGAGTTAAAAACAAACACATCTTGCAAATTAGGCTTGAGATCTGTTCTGAAATCTATTGGGACTGGCAAACTGGAATCAAGTTAATAGTTGATCCAGGAAAGCAACTAGGATCCAGGTTGAAGGAGAATAGTAGCAGAGTCTGTGCCTGAGTAATTGGTTTACTCAGACTGAGATGCTAGGCCAGAATATAGATTGTGGAATATTTTTTTTACTTAGTTTGGTTTTAAAGGCATGCCTGCTTAATCTGCTCTTTTCTTTCCAAAACAGTATGAGAACCAAACAATAGACCAGGGGTCAGCAAACTTTTTCAGCAGGGGGCTGGTCTGCTGTCCCTCAGACCTTGTGGGGGACCTGACTATATTAAAAAAAAAATATGAACAAATTCCTATGCCCCACAAATAACCCAGAGATGCATTTTAAATAAAAGCACACATTATACTCATGTAAAAACACTAGGCAGGCCCCACAAATAACCCAGAAATGCATTTTAAATAAAAGGACACATTCTACTCATGTAAAAACATGCTGATTCCCGGACCGTCCGCGGGCCAGATTTAGAAGGCGATTGGGCCGCATCCGGCCCCTGGGTCTTAGTGTGGGGACCCCTGCCATAGACAACCTTTGAAACCGACATCTCTCCGGATTTTGCAATGCAGTTCTCCTGCCAAGTAAGGGCACAAAAACGTGTTTTTGTTTTTGCGTGGTCAGGCGGAGTCCCCCAAACCCCAGGCAGCCCCTGAGTGGAATAATGACACAATACAACGTTCTATGGGATTAAAATTGGCCACAACTTTATTAAGATTCAGATGTAGGGAGACCTTGGCTCAGGCATTGGGCGTTTATCCTTCCCAACCCCCAGCCAGGGATCTGGGTAATTTCAGGGTTATCCAGCATGTGGGCGATTGAGCTAGCTCTGGAGAACATATGTTCAAGCAGATAGCCCACCCCACCCCCTGGTTCGCTACCGCTGGAGGGGGGGCAATGACAACCTCTGGGCGTATGGCCAATGCCTCCCCCCAAGACCCGTTTAACGGGAACCCTGGTATCGCCGCCGCAATGGGGGTGTGGGGTCACCACCCCATGCCTCCCCCCATTTAGGAAGATGACTAAAGGATTCCGCCTAAGGCCTGCAACCACCAAAGTTGTGACAGATTGCTACGGGAAAGGCGAAACCTGCCAATGCAGGGAAATTCCTTTCCGGCCCTTCAACAGCGGCCTTGACATAGCAGCGCCTGCGTACCTGTGGAAAAGAGGTCAACCTGCAAAAATAAGCATTAATTGAGGGAGTGGAGGGTGGGGAAGCTCTGGAGCCGACTGCTGCTTCCCAGGTATGTCTCACCTTCTATTGTGTGTGCTGCGTGGTCCCTCCTCCTACCTGGCCAATCCATCTGGCAACACCTCCCCCAGGCGGGATTGGACGGCTGACTGTGGTAGGTGGAGACCACGGGTATCTGACCTGGGAAGGTGGTGCCAGCCCGAACTACCAAGTGCTGCTCTGTGATCAAAGGGGGGGGGCTGCACGCGACCACGCAAAATGTGCACCCCTTTGTGATGTGGGGAACGGTCATTTTTAATGACTCTGTTTTCCATCTCATATGGGTCTTAAAGCAGCTGCTGCATGTAATGGGATAAAAGTACATAAAAATACACATCCCTGTGAAAACGACATGCAAAAATGCATTATTTCGAGGAAATTTGCTTTGCAAAAAGATGTATATGAGGCAAAAGTGCACACTAAAGTGTGTACAGGAGAAATTTGAGCTAAAATGCTGAAAAGGTTTCATAAGTTAAAAAAAAAGTTACGGGAAAATGTGGAGAACTGAACTTAAGATTTGAAAAGCAAGAAACTGTCTGATGAGGGCGGCTGGGAAGAATGTATATATGTGTGATAAATCATTATTTTACGGTGTGAAATTACACACAACAGATAGTGATACTTTTAAGTTTGTGAACTATCTTTTTAAAGAGATAAAACATTTCCCTAAGACAAAGATAATAACTCCAGTGAAAGGAGAAAATGTTTTATTGACCTCTTTGAAACAGAACTATTACCAGCATGAATAAACTGTAAAGATAGTTAATATGTTTTCACAGTGTATTTTCCTCATGCAAGGAACTAGGAAGTACTGTAATGGTGGCATATCGCAGCACCATATTGAAGGAGGGGAAATATTATATTATTCCACCCTACCGCCTTTCAAGTAATTAAAAGGTAAACTTACTGCTGCCTATTCAGCACACACACACACACACACACACACACACTGAGAAAGAAGATTGCAAACAACAAAAGAGCTGGTGGTAGAAAAAGGCTTCCTCCTGCCATCTGCAATGGGAACTGGCCTCCTGCTGGAGACTGAAAGAGAGATGCGGTTGTATGTAACCTTGCATGAAGGGCAAGAGACTGCCGAATCAATGGACACCATCTATGGCAGCCTGCCAATGATTCAGAAATGAACAATAATGTAAGATGGATGCTCTATGTAAACCCTCATCACCTACAGGAGCTTGTTCCTAGACACAGATAAGATACTTGATGAATTAAGGTTGGCAACTCTCCTGTATCTAGCCTTTCCAACAAGGCTATTGAAAAATGAAACATTGATTGACTGGCATAGGATTGGGGGAGGAAGTACCAACTGTTTTCTGATGCTCGTACCAGGCTAAAGAACACTCCGTAGCATCATTTTGTATATAGCGGGTGTGAGTTTTTAAAGCGCTTTAGTACTATAATGTGAAGATGGAAGCAACTTTTATAGCTATGCCTTATTGTTTTCTATATTTCAGGCAGCATTGTGCCACAGCAAATGATATATCTAGGACTACCACAGTTAAGAATGCAAGAAAGCTAAATTCAGTAAAATCTGCTGTGTTTCTTAAACATAGAAATTTGAAGAAGCTGGGGGGAGGAATATGAATTTGTCTGTTTCACACTGGGGCACAGACAGCATTCACTAAAGCTGGCCCATTGACATGGAGTTGTTTACAGCGATGACACCATGAAATAAAAATTGTACCAATTTGCAGATAGGAGTGGATCCTACACAGAATAAAACTGTGTAGCAAGGTTGGCAGGTAGCACAAAACCTCTGAACTAGCCAAGCATGATATAAAACAGAGTGTGTGTGTGGGGGGGGGGAACCGTGCAGACCAAATGTGGCTTTCCAGGCCACTATCTACCCCAGGCCAAACCCCCTGATCCACGTCTTTTTTAATGCCCTTGTTTTGAACAGTGATAGTGCTTCTTGCTCACCTGGGTGGAAGATAGATGGAGAAGTATGTGTGCACTTGCATATATGTGTGAGTGTTTAGGGACCGATGACATTTGGATTGTAGCCTACTGTACAAAAAAAGCTTGTTGCTGTGACTACTTTTGGCTCCGGCCCTATCCACTGCGTGTGGCTCACAGAAAGTTGCCCACAAGGGAATGTCGCTGTCAGGCAGGAAAAGGTTCTCCATCACAGTATGAAATCGGAGGAACCTTCTGCCACACCCAGATCAGCACAGCAGTACTTTCTGCCTGTACAGGTTCTAGTTTAAGTCCCAGCAACATCAGACCCTCCAAGTTTCCCTATTTTCCAAGGACAGTCTCAGATTTTCAGAAGCTGTCTGATTTGAATGTCCTGCTTTTCCTTAAAGGTAAAGGTAAAGGGGCCCCTGACCATTAGGTCCAGTCGCGGACAACTCTGGGGTTGCGGTGCTCATCTCGCTTTATTGGCCGAGGGAGCTGGCGTACAACTTTCGGGTCATGTGGCCAGCATGACTAAGCCGCTTCTGGCGAACCAGAGCAGTGCACGGAAATGCCATTTACCTTCCAGCCGGAGCAGTACCTAATTATCTACTTGCACTTTGACATGCTTTCGAAGTGCTAGGTTGGCAGGAGCAGGGACCGAGCAACAGGAGCTTACCCCGTCGCGGGGATTCGAACCGCTGATCTTCTGATCGACAAGCCCTAGGCCCTATTTTAATCAGAGAAATGTTGCAGGGTATGGAGTTATGCGACCCCCAAGCCAAGGAGATAAGTAACTATACAACCTTTAGAAGACATCTGAAGGCAGCCATGTATGGGAAAGTTTTAAAATGTTTAATATTTAAGTATGCTTTTATATATGTTGGAAGTTGCCCAGAGTGGCTGGGGCAACTCAGTCAGATGGGTGGAGTATAAATATTATTATTATTATTATTATTATTATTATTATTATTATTAAAAAGGAAATCTCTATTTTCATCGGAGAAATGCTGGAGGGTATGCAACATGCATTATGGTTTAGGAAACCTCCATGTAAGGCCTGCACTCTAGCATCGACCCAGATTGGGCCTTACAGTTTTTCTTTTTCTGGTGATCTGCAGAATTATTTGTATACATCCTGCATTATCCCCACCCCACCCCTTAAGCATCACAGGACATTGTCAAGATGAGGAAGGTACTTAGCAGTAGTGGCCGAATGCAAATAGGTATATTCGCGTTAAATCAGAATTACCAAATTGGCTGAATTGTTTCATTATGCTTTCTGGACCCAGTTTTATATCCATGCGTTATGAAAAACCATCTTTCTGGCATCTGTTTGCAATTAATGGAGGTGCTTTAGCGTTGATATCATCATCAGAGTTTCCCCCATTATGCTCAAATGGGCTGGTTGCATGGGCGAAAGCACACAGACCATAGGCACGTCAGTTCATATCCTCCAAAAGGGCTGTTTTCCAAAAGAAAGAGTTTGATTGGAGCAATTTGGAAATGGCTCAGAAGTTCAAGTACATTCTAAAAAGGACATCTGTGTGGGAGAAGCAATCAGACTTGACAGCATTAACAAAGGCACACTGCATAACATAGCTGGTGAAAATTACATTGTGTTAGCAATATAGACAAGGCAGCTGTACCTTAGCTATTGCTAAGCCTAGCAATTCTGTTAGGGAAAGGAATGAGACTAGGAGGTGTATATAATGCCATATTTAAATAATGGGCCCGAATCAAATTAGCTGGATATCAAGAGAGGGAAAAGGCGATTTATTTTCAGCGGCTTGTGCTAAGCGCTGGGTCTGTTACTAAGCGATGTTTGGAAAATAACAGCCAAGACTTTTCTGGAACAGAGACAACACAAGCAAACCAGAGCAACATCCACCCAACCCAGCAGTTTATTTTAGAAATGAAATCCATAAATTTCCAGTATAGGATTTGGTCGCACAAATCCATAAAAAGCAAATAAGTGCGGAAATCATCTGGCTCAAAAACTTGCTATGGAGTTTGTTTTTGTTTTGCTTTTTAGAAAGGCCTGTACATTGTTCATCTGATAAGGTATTATTTTCTTGTTGCATTAGGAAATTTGGGGATGGGGAAATGGGGTGGTAGTCAACTAAGTGTTACTCAGAGTAGACCTACTGAAATTAATGAACCCACTGAAATTTCATTAACTTCAATGGACCACAAATATGCACCCCCATAAAACAGAATTGCCTCCTCCCCCACAGGTTCAGCCCTGGAGGTCTGACCTTCAAGGCCATTCTTTTCTTCCCAGCATGACTCCATTTCCAGAACAGTGGGGTGTAACAAACCCCCGCTGCAATTGTAAGACCTTTCCCCCTGTCCTCTGAAACGGCACAAATTTGTTGCACCTTCTCTTTTCCCCTTTTCAGGATTTACCTAAAATGCTCCACCAATCAGATGAATCATAAAACGGGAATAAAAGACCACTCCTGATTCAAATACGTAAATTAGCCTCAACTGACAGAAATGCCAATATAAATTAGTCACAACATGTCCCATTGCTTTCAACAGGATAAATTTCCTTTGCATTAGAGCCATTGTCTCTTTGGTAGGAGACAATACCTTTGCATATGACTGTATGTCTTCAGACATCCTGTTGCGTTACAGGGCTAAATGGGCCACTGACTGGGTGACAAGGCAGTGTCACATGTTCCAAGCTAGTAGAGGTGGTCTCCTGACTGGAGGAATCTAATTCTCACTATCCTTGAGAGCATCCAGCCTTTCCTGCAACCCAGCTTTTTGTTCTTAGAGTTGTTTTTATCTCTCCATGTCATGCAAGCTCCTGGTGCCTCTTGAACGGAAAGCACATTTGTCTGCCGGTGATTTGTTACAAAAGATCAGAGTCTGGCAGCAGGTCACCATCACAGTACCAGCGCAAGAAGCTTTGCTTAAATGTGCTAATAATTTACAAGGTGTATTGCTGGGGTGAGTAATGACTTCTTGCAACCCGCTGATTCCTTTTTTAGCTGTGCAATTAGTTCTCTGATGCTTTTTACAGTAAATGATGGGATCCCATTGAGCCCTTTCGTGGAGTTGGCAGAATATCTGGTTGGTTATGTATTGCTCTTTGGTGGCTTAATTTATGGGGAGTTTTAGGTCAGGGCCATTTAGATACAGAAAATGAACCAACACTGTATTTCGCTTTGTTTTCCTGCGGCATTTGAAATGATCTGCTCGACCACTTCTGTTTTAAAACTAGAGATGCCACGAAAGTTCACCATTAACTAATTTGGAACACTGATCATGGTGCTACATAGCAAATTGAAGGGTATCCTCCAACCAGCACATTAAAGGGTTTTGGTTTTTTTTTTGTCTGCTCAGGATGCAAAACCAGATTCTGCACATCCACATGCACAGTTCAGGCTGATTTGGCAGGCTGCTCCCCCAATCCCTGAATGTTAAACCCTGATCAATGTAATTCTCCTTGATTGCTAGGAAGTGCATGACCAGACCAACTGGTCAAGCAGCCTGCTGGTCAGCTATTTTCACTCTAAACTGAGTGGAAAACATCCTGCCAAGGGGCCAAATATGGCACTTTGGGCCTCTTTATTCAACCTTTGTGACTCTCCCTAGACCCCAGGCCACATCCCATCCCACACAAGCCCTAGTCACCGTCTTCCTTGAGAACTTCTCTCCACCTAGAATGTATCCAAGTACCCAAAATGCTAGAGGGATTATGAAGGTATTGTCACACATGAATTATATTTGTCTGTAGTTTTATTGATAGGTAGAACTAAGTTTAAAAGAGATTATCAGATTATCAGTTCCTTCTTCTTAGCATCCTATCCCTTGAGCTTTTTACTGCATGACAGTTCTCATTGATATGTGGTTGGCAATCATGTATTCTGGCCTGCAATAAAATCCAGCTATCATCACCTCTGGAAAGCAGAGGTTTCAGGAATACTTGCGAGTTTTTTCTTGTCTCCCTGTGTCTGATTGCTATGTGTCTGGGGCCTACAGACAAAGACCAGGCTGCTTGATTCAAATCAATATGTGAAATTCATCCCATTTCTTGATGCCCCATTAGGGTTGTCAATGTCAATGTCATTTCTGCTGAATGATAGCAGAAGCCACAAAGGTAAATTTCCTCTTCTCTTAAAGGTACAGTATCTCTATCAGTTTCCAGAAGAGAGTTTGTGTGTAGACACACACACAACTCCATCCACTGACCCACAGGAAATATCAATCAGATCTAAAACATTTTGTTACCTGGGGCAGAACAGCAAACAGTCTCCCACCAAACACACACACATGACAAGGTACACAGTATCCAAAGCTGATTGGGTTATTTTGGCACCTCAGGCAAAAAAATTCACAAGTGCCTCTCCCTCAGATTACACATACAGTAATAAATTAAATCATTAACAATTTGCTACTCTTTCACAACACTCAACACCAGCTGCCTGATGCAGTTGTCTCACTCTGCCTAATGATAAGGCCAGTCCTGGGGATTGCAGTCAACAGTGGGCAGAGATAAAAGTGTGTAGGAGGGGGAAATGAAATAAAGCATAAATAATTATGCTAATTTTCTTCACACCATGCAGAATTATACAGACCTCAATCATCATCATTGCATACACTTTTTAGTGCTCCCCACACCCAAGCTCAAAACCCTCAATTATCATTTTGTCCTGGGATGCTGCAAGATGTAAGGATTGTCACCAGTTTGGGGATTAAACAATCTCTACCAACTACTATAGGCTATAGTCAATGTGTTCCTCCATTGCTCTTTGAACACTGTATTCCTCTGAAAGACACCTCTGAATATCCATTGTTGGTTGTCAAAAACAGAGATGATTGCTTTGCTACCTTGAAGACATTTGGCTGCAAACAATGCTCTTCTTATGCTATTTTTATTATTTGGGGTGAGATATTAGCAGAACACAGAAGAAACATTCATTCTCAGGGCGGGGAGAGACCTGCCGGCAACACCATAAGCTTCTTCTGTTGAGTCAGGGGTCCTATCCGGCCCACAGGTTGGGGTTTCCTCAGCCCTGGTTTAGCTTTCTTCCCCAGAGATCCGTACTCTCCAACCCTCTAAACATCTTTTGTCTAAGCATTTATTTCCCGCCAATAGCAGACATCTCAGCGTATCCGTGGCTCGCACCAAGGTTACTTGCCAATACTACTTCCTCACTCATTCTTCCTAAGCATCAATCGCTAATGGGTTGCTCAAGTCTGGACCCAATCTGAAGTTTATTATTATAAGTTGAAAAGCACGTGTTTATAACTTTAAAGTGAAAAAGGTTATTTAAAAACAAACAAATGCACAGAATCATGCAGAGCACATATTGCACTTGAGTAGCAACACTAGCTGGTCAGCAAAGTGTCAAAAACTCCAGAACAGTTGCAATGATGACCAGGAAGATGTGTAAGAGCAGCATTGGGATATTTATTGGGCACGTCCAAAGGGGACAAGATGTATATGATATCTTATATTTCTATTTCAGCAAGTCAGAGCCATGTCAACAACCTCTGGTTAACCCCCCTGATAAAATTTACGTCTGCTCCAGTCTTCAAAGCACTGCATCCATAAACCACATTTTGGTCTGCAACAGGAGACAGCTTCAGAACTGTTGGGAAGAAACATTTTTGCACAGACCTCCTGTTTTCCCCCATCTCCACCCAACAAAAAGTTACGGAGAAGTTCGAGTGATAGATGAGCTGCTTTAGAAATCAACTCCACATGACCAAAGCCAGTTAATTACAAGATGGGTAGTCAGTACCAATGAAGCTGCTGGGAGAAGTGTGTAGGAATTGAACAGCAATGTAGATGCAGAACAGATGCACCTTACACTCGACTGCATTTTTCTCTTGCTCAAAAAGAGCCGACACAGAGTCCTCTGTCTGTCTGTCTATCTATCTTGGTGGGAATGTATTTCTTACTGGCAAGTTACCGGTCCATAGCTTGTGGCATCTGGAATTTCAGCAGCCTGTGATTACCCGCCTGTCCTTATGAACTGTACATGTAGCTCCCTATGAAACACTGAACATCTGCAATCTATCTCAACTTTAATCCTGCAGACGCAGATACAGTTGGAGAAGGGGTGCACCTTGCGGTTGTCCCTTTCATGTTTATTCCTACCTCTTAAATTAGCAATGGCAAACAACTTTCATTTATTATAAAATTTGAAATAAAACACCCACCCACCACCCCACCTAAAAGTCTTCAGGGCAGTCAGTAAGGCACAAAAGCAACAGAAACACATCCATATAATTCTTCAGGTCAAATATACAAAAAATTAGAAAACAGCACCATTGTCATAAAAATGAACAGTCCCACCACCTTTCCCAGTAAAACAGCACCATTGTCATAAAAATGAACAGTCCCACCACCTTTCCCAGTAAACATGGCAACAGCCAAATTTTTACATTAAATTTACATTAAATGTAAAATACATTATTTTACAATAATGTAAAAGAATGACTCCTTTCCATAAGTGTCATGACCCAATGAAGCAGCCAGACCATAGGGCTCGTCCATACATTTGCTTGTCCTGTGCCTAGAAAGCATGAGTCTGAGCCATTACCCACTTGTCCTCCACTTTCTAGGCATGGGCACGAGCAGTTCTGCCTTTGTCCTACCACTCCCCCCCCCGAAAACCTGTTCTTTAGTGCTAAATCAGAACAAACAGCAACCCGTGGAAGACCCGTTTGCTGTTTGCTCCATGTACTCAAACCTATGGCAACAAAAGAGGTAAAATTCATTCTTCTGGCGGGTTTATCACAATGTAGGATGATCTTAATGCCAGATCTGGGAGGGGGAAATCAGGCATCTACATACTATGGCACAGCCTTCCCCAGCCTTTTGACCTACCAACTCACCATGCTGGTTGGGGCTGATGGGAACTGTATTCCAACAGGATCAGGAGAGTAACGCCATGGAAAGAGCTTCTGCAGCATATGCTGGGTCCATATAAGCATTCCCTCAGTGAAGCTTTATACAAGTATAGCAAGTTGGGATAGGCTGGGAAATCTGTGGTTTTAAATAGACTTCAGAAACTCAATACAACTTTGGTGGTTAAAATGGCAGTGGATCTTAAGGGTCACACATCCATGCAGGTGGCTTGCAATGGTAGCTTCCTACCTTTTTATGAGAAAGGTCAGGTTACTTGCACCGGGTTCAAGTTTAGGACAGTATGACTTGAAGCTAATAACCTCTTGAGCAGACATCCTTCATAAGGTTGTAGCTAGTTAATCTTCTCCTAAGCCCCATTTTTCCTTTTGTGGTGAAGAAACATTACCAAAAAAGCCACTTCTGATAGCGTAAGAACAACCGATCCTGTTGGATAAAGACTGGTGCAGACACAATAATGAAAACTGGAGAAGAGTCATTTAAACTAGAGATGACCGCCAGGGACGTTGCAAGATCTTGCAATGTCCAATTCTGTCAGCATTTACTACTTCCTAAAGAATGTGCAGCTGAGTGAATCTATTTCCTAAGCTAAAGAATCGAAAGAAGGACTTCCTATTCGTATTAGTTCATCATTAACCATTTAACCTATCTCCTCCAATATTCTTTTATCTAGAGGTTGTTCATGCCTTCATCTCTTTCAAAACAATGGCATGTTATTTTTCATTTTCTGATTAATCAACTGTCTCTGTAAATCAATGTCTCTATGACCTTCGCTGAAGGGTCCCCTTGTCTGCAAATAGGGTTCATATCAATGCTGAAGCAGATTTGTCTTGGTGTTCTTGACAAGGAGTCATAATGCAAATTAGGATACAGGGAGTGCAGATCTAATTTAAATGCATCGCTAAACAGGAGAAGTTTCAAAACCTACCACAAAAAGTTAGATTTTTTTTAAGTACAAATTAATAGAACTAGCTGTACAACTCTTCAAATTCTTCAGGATGGCAAAACCCCCCCCCCCACCCCAAAAAATAATAATTCACCCTGGTTACTGGCTTTCTTTTCTTTTTGCAAATAAAGGCCAATAACAATTTTTAGAAACAGAATTTTTTTAAGTTTCCAGCTGCCATTCAGCTGCTTCAGACACTGCAGAACAGCCTTCCCCAGCCTGGAGTGTCTGGGAAACAACCTCCATCCCCCATGACCATCAGCCATGAAAAGATATATATTTTTTTATCTCATAAGATTTATATACCGCTTGATTGTAGGAAAAAACTTCAAAACAAAAATGTACATATTGGACAGAAATGTGAACAGAAATGCCTGTAGTAGTGAAAATAACATACCAAAATGTGTTAGGAAAACTCATTTGCAGAAATGTTTATTATTTAGCCAAAACTGCACACAAAAATTATTTGTGTGTTCAGACTTTTTAACCCTACCCCAAATAAATTCAGACATGACTCAAATTTTGGTTTGGTTTTTGGCAGAATTTAGGACACAACTTTATTGATTACAGCAAGTGATTGGTTGCATAGGCTCTGGTTCGACTAGCTCCCTGCTCCACAAGTAGCGCTGACCCAGGGTTCCAGCATAGGTCAGCCAAGGGTGAACACCAGGATAGTGGAAAGCTGGGGACCTGCTCTATCTGCGGTCCAAATGTCCCCCTGGACTCAGGCACGAGCACAACCCCCTCTCAGGGGTTGACCAAACCATTGAGTCCCTGGATTCCTTTAACGGAATACCCTTCACATAGGGATGGCGAGAGCGTTCTTCCATTCCTATCACCTGAATCAGAGCCTATCCGCAACCTTACAAGTTGTGATGATTTGCTACGTGGCAGGCAAAATCCAAATGGTAACAGCCAATCAGCCAAGTGAGGAAAATTCCTGCCGTGCCCCTGTCCCAATGAAAGACGACACATGACGGCATAGCAAGGTCAAGCACACAAGCCCTAAAAACAGGGAGAGGTGTGTGGGTGTTCCGATGCACGTGCCGAAAAGAGGAAGCGCAGGGTCACGTGCATGGGGATTTATAGGTCCCGCAATCCATTTAGCTTGTGTCCCATTGGTCAGATTGAACCCAGCATTGAGGGACCTACCGATTGGGTGTTGTGGCTGTCAATCACTCCCACCCACAACATGGGGATTAGGTTGCCAGGTCTCACCGCAATATGTGCCCTCTTTAAGGGAGGACACGATTTAGTAGGAGAAATCTCTCTTTTTTTTTTATAAGATTTTATTATTTTCTATTCAGACAAAAGAAAAACATAGCATAAACAATAGCAATACAAAAATGCAATACATAAACACAACACAAAAACACAATCAAACAATTACAATAAAAAGAAACATATACAAACCTTTAAACTAACACTTGTCCTCTTACTTTTCTTATTACTATCTTCTCTGTTTTGGGGGACTTCCCCCATTCCCTCCACTGTCTTCAGAATCATATATATCTTCTGGGTAGCTTTTATATCTTATTCTATTCACATTTGCTCAGTTTTTAATGCGCTTTGCTTTACTTAACCATATCTTAACTTAAACACCAAATCTTAACACATTTTCTAACAATTAAATCTTTCACACAAAAATATCTTACTAACACTTTTATCTAGCGTATACCTGCTAAAGCCGCTATTCTATTTAATTCTGCTCAAATATTCAATTTTACTGATTTAACTAGATAGTCTTTGAATTTCTTCCAATCCCGTGACACCTTCTCCTCCCTCTGGTCCCGGATTCTGGCGGTCAGTTCTGCGAGTTCCATGTATTCCATCATCTTCATCTGCCATTCTTCCACCGTTGGTATCTCTTCGCCTTTCCATGTTCTTGCCAATAAGATTCTAGCTGCTGTTGTGGCATACATAAAAAACACTCTATCCTGACTGGGTATCTCTTCATTAGTTATGCTCAGAAGGAATGCCTCTGGTTTCTTACAAAAGGTAACTTTCATTACCTTCTTGAGTTCATTATAAATCTTATCCCAGAAAGCATTTACCGCTGGGCACAACCACCACATATGAAAAAAGGTACCTTTCGCATGTTTACATTTCCAACATACATCTGACATTTTGGTATTCATCCTGGCCATCTTAACTGGTGTCAAATACCATCTGTAAACCATTTTCATTATATTTTCTCTTAAACTATGACAAGCAGTGAATTTAATACCTTTTTGCCACAATCCCTCCCAGTCATCCATCATAATATTATGTCCTATATCTTTCGCCCAATTTATCATTGACGATTTAACCAGTTCATCTTTCGTATGCCACTCTAGCAAAAGATTATACATTTTGGAAAGGTTCTTAAAGTTCGATTCTATCAGTTCTGTTTCCAGTTTTGATTTTTCTACTTGAAAACCAACTTTTTTGTCCATTTTAAATGTTTCATATACCTGATGATAGTGCAGCCAGTCGGGGACCTGGCTTTTCACTTGATCGTA
The DNA here is from genome assembly GCF_009819535.1 of Lacerta agilis. Lineage (NCBI taxonomy): Eukaryota > Metazoa > Chordata > Lepidosauria > Squamata > Lacertidae > Lacerta > Lacerta agilis. Next base: position 24,866,515 of record NC_046316.1, on the reverse strand, counting down.
ACTTTTAAGTTTAAAAGAGTCCCCTTCCTGCTGCAATATGTCCATATATCTTAACCAGTTTGCAGACATGTTCGGTCTCTTATAGGCTTTGGCCTCCACTGGAGAGATCCATCTAGGGGTCTTTCTCTCTAACAAGTCTTTATATCTAATCCAGACCTGGTACAGGGATTTTCTAACTATATGAGACTTAAAAGTTCTGTGGATCTTAACCTTGTCGTACCAAAGGTATGCATGCCAACCGAACATGTTATCGTATCCTTCCAAGTCCAATACATCCACATTCTCTAGTTTAAACCAATCCTTTAGCCAGCAAAAGGCCGCTGCTTCAAAATAAAGTCTTAAGTCCGGCAGGGCAAAGCCTCCTCTCTCTTTAGAGTCTGTTAGAATCTTAAACTTAATTCTTGGCTTTTTGCCCTGCCATATAAACCTTGATAAGTCCTTTTGCCATTTCTTAAAACAGTCCAGTTTGTCCAAAATTGGTATGGCTTGGAATAAAAACAGCATCCTTGGTAGGACATTCATTTTTATCACGGCAATTCTTCCCATTAACGACAGTTTCAATCTTGTCCATATCTCCATGTCTTTCTTTATTTCCGTCCACAGTTTTTCGTAATTGTCCTTGTACAGGTTCAGATTCTTGGTTGTGAGATTGATACCTAGATATTTTACTGTTTTAACAAAATTGAGGCCCGTGCCTTCCTGTATTCTTTGAATTTGTTCTGCACTCAAATTTTTTCCTAAAACTTTGGTTTTCTGCTTATTTAATTTGAAACCAGCTACAAGTCCAAATTGTTCAATTAATTCCAAGGCTCTGGGGACACTGCTTTCCGGTTCCTGCAGGGATAACATCAGATCGTCTGCAAAGGCGCGTAGTTTGTATTCCTTCTCTCCCACACGAATTCCTTTTATCTGTTTATCCTTTCGTATCATATTTAGAAGGACTTCCAGGACCGTGATAAAAAGTAGAGGGGAGATAGGGCACCCTTGTCTTGTTCCCTTTTCAACTTCAAACTCCTCCGATATCACACTGTTTACTATTACTTTAGCTCTTTGTTCTGTATAAATGGCCTTAATGCCATTCAGAAATTTTTCACCAACTCCCATCCTTTCCAGATTCTTTTTCAAAAATGTCCAAGAGACTTTATCAAATGCTTTCTCTGCATCAACAAACAGTAGTGCCGCATCTGTATTTATGTTTCTCTCCAGTTTTTCTAAAATGTCCACAATAATTCTCGTGTTATTACTAATTTGTCTTCCTGGCAAGAAACCTGCTTGATCTCTGTGTATATAATCTTTCAACACTCTTTTCAACCTTGTAGCCAATACATTTGCAAAGATTTTATAGTCCACGTTCAAAAGGGATATTGGACGATAATTTTTCATTTGAGTCTTATCAGTATCTGGTTTTGGAATCAGTGTGATAAAGGCTTCCTTCCACGTCTCTGGTGCCCTATCTCCTTCTAGTATTTTATTGCAAGTTTCTCTTAGCGGCTGCGATAGCCAGTCTTTCAGTGTCTTATAATATTTTGCTGTTAATCCGTCCGGTCCTGGAGCCTTCCCTAGTTGCATGTTGTTTATTGCATCTTCTATCTCCTGTGTCGATATTGGGTGGTTGAGAGTGACTAATTTTTCCTCTGGGACTTTTTGCAATCCATTCTTTTCCAGAAATCGGTCTATTTCTATTTCATCTATCTTCTCCTCCTTATACAGTTGCTTGTAGAATCTTTGAAAACACCATCTGATTTCCTCCGGTTTCTCCACATTTTTTCCATTTACTACCAAAGTGCTGATGACATTTGCCTTTTGTCTTTTCTTCAACTGCCAAGCTAGTAGTTTTCCACACTTATTAGCCGATTCGAATGTTCTTTGTTTCATCATTTTCACTTTCCATTCAATGTCCTGATTCATTATATTGGCATATTGGGATTGCAAGTATTTGATTTCTTTTTGAATTTTAACACATTTGGGATGTCCTCTTAATTCTTTTTCCTTTTCTTTGATTAATTTCAACAATCTCTCCATTTCTGCGTTTTGTTGTCTCTTCTTTTTTGCTTTTTCACTAATGAGAAATCCTCTCATTACAGCTTTACTTGCATCCCATACAATTCTTTTCTCCACTTCGGAATTCCAATTTATCTGAAAATATTCTTTTATCTTTTTCTCCGCTCTTTCTACTAGCTTGGTGTCTCTCATCAAAGCGTCATCCATTCTCCATCTGAAAGAATCCTTGGAAATCATTTTTAAATTTAACTGTACCGGATTATGGTCTGAAAGAGTTTTAGGGCCGATTTCTGCCTTTTGTATTTTTGGAGCCAATTCATTCGAAATCCAAATATAATCTATCCTCGACCATGACTGCTGAGGTTCGCTGAAATAAGTTGCCTCTGTATCTGTAGGGTTTTTTAATCTCCAAGAATCCACCAAGTTCAAATTGTCAACCATTTCGAAAAAAGTCTTTGGGAGTTTCCCATCATTCGTTAGTTTGGTTCTTTGGGATCTGTCCATTAATGTGGAAACTGCACCATTAAAGTCTCCAAGGCAGATTAATTTGTAATCCAAATAGTCCAACAGCAGATCATGTATTTTCTTATAAAAAATTGACTTTCCATCATTTGGTGCATAAAGTCCCAGAATCAAAAGTTTTTCGCCTTGTATATTGATTTCAATTGCGATGTATCTCCCTTCTTCATCTTTAAAGAGCTGTCTTGGGCTATATTTCTCCTTCGCATATATCACTACTCCTCTCTTCTTGACCTTGTCCGATGATATAAACTCTTGGCCTAATTTTTTGTTCTGTAATAATCTTCTATGACGTCGGGCTATGTGGGTTTCCTGTAAACATATTATATCCAAATTTTTCTTTTCTATGCTATAAAACACTCTGCGTCTCTTTGGTCTCTGATTCAATCCCCGGACATTCCATGTCATTAGCTTGAGCGCCATTTCCCTTTCTTTATTCTTCTCCTCCAGTTGCTTCTCCTTTCTTGTCCTTCTCTGGATCCTGGCTTGGGCCTGGTAAGCTTGGTAGTCCCGGCAGTGATGGAAATTCCGCTAGGAACTTGTAAAGTTGTGCTGGATCGAGTGGTGTACCTTTGAATTGTTCCAGATGCTTGTCCAAAAACTTTTGCTTCTCCGCCAAGGACCTTATTCTTATCTTTTTTCCTTCAAACGTAAATGCCAGGCCTTCTGGAAATTCCCAACTGAAGGAGATTTTCCTTTTTCTAAGCTCAGTCGCCAAGTCGTTGTAAGGAACTCTTTTGTCAAGGAAAAATCTGGGGATATCCTTATAAAAAATTACTTTGTTCTGCTCTACCACCAGGTTATTTCTGTAATGCAAGTCCAGAAAGTAATCCCTGTCGTGTCGATCGTGTAGCACAATCAAACAGTCATTGACTGTTTTGTTGCTTTTCTTTCCTCTGGAACCTCTTGGACCAAATCTGAAGGCCTTCACTATGCGCGCTGAGACGTTGATTTCTTCTATCTCCCAAAATCCTGAAAATAACTTCACAATATAAGCTTTTAGGTCTTCCCCTTCCAATTCTGGAAGACCCCTCAAACGGATGTTGCCCTCTCTCTGATGTAGTTGCAGAAATGCGAGAGACTCTTCAACAGTTCTCTGTCGTGTTCCAATATTCTCTATCTGCTCCAAATCTAGATTGTCCAATTTTTCCTCCACCTTTTTTATTTTTTCTTTAACCACTTTAATTTCCTCAGAGTCCTTTTTCAAGGTGGTCACCTCCTGCCCAATTCTATTAATTTCTTCTCTGTTTTTCCTTACGTTCTCCTCAATTTGCCCAATTGATTTTTCCAGGGTCTGCGTAGAATTTTTAATATCCGCTTTAATATCAGCTTGTAACTTTTCAATTGCTGAATTCACTGCTGTATTTCCTGATGAAACTTGATCTTGTGTTTGCTTCAACCCATCAGTGACGCTTTTCAGTCCTGCTGCAATTTCTGCCACGCTAGCAACCAATTTCTCCATTTGCTCCTGTAGAGTTAGGGAAACAGAGCCTCTTTTTTGTGCAGAGCTAGAACCAGTTGTTTTTGATCTAGTGTCCATCTCCTGTGAGCTCTGCAATTGTAATCTCAAGGTCACTCCAGTTGCTGTGGTAACAATCTCAGACATTCACAGCAGAAGGCCAACAGTCCCAAAAGTAAACACCAGGTGGCCAGCAGCTCAGTTCTGAGAACAAAGAGACTGCTGAGCCAGGAGCCCACACCAGTCCCAAAGATCCAACTTTTAGGCAAAGAGTTTAAGTTTTCCAAGATATAAATTCCTTAAAGCCAAGAAGGATTTATTTTCATGTAGCCCAAGTCAGTAACAGTTTCTAACTTGCAGTGTTACCACCAAAGTCCATAGAGTAACTTGTATCCGGTTACAAAGAAGTCAAAATGTCTCCACTGGTAAACAGTCACTGAGACACCAACAAAGAAAAAATGGCAACAATGTATCACAGCCCGCTACTGACCCGGAATCCTAATCCAGAGGGTGAGGGGCATCTTCTTTTGCCATATCAACTGTTTTTAAATCTTTAAACATCCTTTAAACAACTTTTAATCCACTTTTAAAAAGTTTGGCAGAGTTCGCAAAACTTTCCCGTTAGTCGCGGCTTTGACCTTTTAGCGCTACCAAGCTCGCGCAAACAGTTCAAAGGGAACAGGCTTCCTTTTGCAGTTTCCTCTGCAAGCAGTGCTCTTTAAACTTATAAAATAATCCAATTCTTTAACTTACAGAGTTTCTTTGGAAGTTTCTGTGTAGGAAGTGCCGGGTGCTCAGGTCTGGCGGGATCGCTGCTTTGATCCTCCGCAGGCAGTCGCTTCTTCAGTCCCGTGCTGGGGCTCCGCTCGCCCGATTCTCCCCCTTACGAGGGTAAATCAGGAGCGGAGACAGCACGTCTGGGACCCACGAAGCCGTGGTCCACGGGACGCTCTTCCCGTGGCTTTAAGGGACCCGTGGCGCAGGCACGGAGCTCCCTATCGCCTAACGGAGGACGGAGCCGTCGGACTCCCGTCCGCCATTGACTCGGCACCTAACCGGAAGTCTTAGTAGGAGAAATCTCATGGGGCTTTTAAAAATAGTAATTGCAAACCGATGTGGAAATGTGGAGAACTGAACTTAAGATTGGAAAAGTGAGAAACGGAGTGAAAATGGAATTAACTGATTCATCCCAACTCTTTATGATTATAATGCCTGGTCTCAGTTAACATACTTGCTGGTGAAGCTTCTAGATCACAAAGAGGCAGTTACAAGAACATGGGTCCCTGGAGCCATTTTGCTCTTCACCTCAAGCAGCAAAATGTCTCGAGCCAGCCTTTCCTATTAAGGCTATCTTCATGTAAGCACACACAAAATTTAATCGGAAACAGAACAAATGATAAAGCAAGCTGGCAGACAGCCAAGTAGGAACATAAGAGCTATCACTACTTCCCATTGCTACATCTGAGCCTTGACAACTCTTGTTGCCATTAGAATAAACAGAACAAAGGCCTGGATCTAGACACATTAAAAAAAAAAGTTTCAGAAAAGCGCATTGTAAACCTCATAATGGGAAATCATGTTGCCAAAAGATGGAACTCCACACCGCCATCTGGTGTCACAGTGTTATAACACATATAAAACACACACACACACACACAAAAACTACCGGTAATGCAGCTGAGTCCCAGGATTCTCTTACCAGACAAATATTACAGCCATCTCTTCTCCAAGATATAATATGGATACATCCCCCTCCCTCAACCCAGCAATGCTCTCTTGCAACTATCCAACAATATAACAACAGAAAACTAGTCTCTTCACTTCAAAATTTTGTATTGTTGGAAGAACTTTTCAAAAAGGGAGTGGGGCTTTTCTCCAGGATACTTTTCCACAGTCTTATAAAGCTGGATTCCCCCCCCCCCCCCCGCACATATACTGGCTATTGAGAGTTGATTTTAAAGCTCTACACAGGCTCAATCAATCAAAGAAACATGGGGCATGCCCCTATTTGCTCTTCATTGTCCTTTTTTTTTCTTTATTTAGCTTCTTAGATATCATCAATTGTTACATTTCATTTTTTGACAAGTTGCATCCACTGACATTTTAGCTGCTTCTCATATCAGTTGTCAATTGTTCTTAAAATGCTGTGTTTGTGAGGATTCAGAAAACGTTTCATTGTTTTTGTTACCATTTACATAGCAGGGTACGAAACTATTATATAACTTTAAGAACTGGTGTCCAAGTTTGAATGTTTTTCCTCTGCCCTCCTCAATCCTTTTTCCTTTTGTCTTGTGTCTTTTAGATTACAAAACTGTGGATAGGGACCGTTTTATTTTATTGATTTAATGTAAGCCATACCGTGGGCCTTTCCAGCTGAAGAGTGGGGTAAGAATACTTTAAATAATAAACAAGCCCTCCAAACAGTTGAACCAGGGTGGTACATGCTCAATGGGCACAGAATGGCAACCAACTGCTGAAGGAAAAACAAAAACCAGGTTTGAATATGGAATAGAATGTCCTGGGAAAGGGACATGGCTGGTTGGCTGCCATCTTGAACAGAAGTACAGTATTCAACACTCAGGTCCTACTTATGAACTCTAAGGCAGGATTGGGGAACCTGAGGCTCAGGGATCAAATGTGAACCTCCAGGTTTCCCTATCTGGCCCTTAGGATTTTCTTCTGGCCATACCCCTCCAAATCATATTTCCTCTCACCTGGCCACACCACTTACTGGGTGAGCGCTGCACACTCCTTGAATGTCCTTGAATGCTGAAAATGCTTCTTGCTGGCCTGAATGGAGGATAGAGAGGAGCATACAAGTATATGTGGAAACTAACCTATATACAAAGGTAAATGCACATTGTTTACTCTGCCTACTTTTGTCTCTGACCCTGTCTGTCACTGCCATGTGCCCCTCAGGAGGTTGCTGAGCAACATATGCAACACTCAATCTGACAAAATGCCCCCCTGACAGAAATGGGAAGGCAACCCTGGAAACCTCTTCCCTGACATTTTCTGTGTGGAAGGTTTTTTTGTTTGTTTTTTTGTATTTAAGTTTCATGACTGAGTTACTCTTATGACATGCTCTTTATGGCAAGAATCCTTGGCAAACATATTTTAAAATCTAAATACTTCAGAAGAATTCCCCGCCTCTGTTCTCTTAAGGTGAACATAATCGATTTCTGACATGCATTTTTTTTATTCATAGGCCGGGATCTTCTGCTTTCCTCTGAAGTGTCTTTTCCCCATGTTGCCCTTTGTTTTCATTTGAATGCAATCAATAGCAACAGACATCATGGAGCTATTCTTCTCTCAAAGCATCATAGAAATCAGCATGAAGAACTTGTAAACAACCCAAACTGTCTGAAGCGAGTCTGGCTTTGTTGGCATATGAAAGGCAGACACCGAAGTGGAAAATGGCAGAGGAAAATCAACAGTTCCTTAGGTGCCTTTCAAATGCAAGTCTTTTATCCAATCATGAACATTATCACGGTGGGGTAACTTTGTTCATATGATGGGAATACCTCCCAAGATCTCAAGACAACCAATACTTCGCGCAAGTATTCTTCAACAGTCTCACCAATAACCATTTGCAATGCAAGCCTATACAAGTTTATTTGTAAGTCCCACTGTGTTGAATGGGGTTTACCTGCATGGAGGGATGGATCAGCTCATTTCAATCCATGCTGCTTTAACATGTGAACAGGGTTAAATCTATTCAATACCATTTCAAGCTACATCTGTGCATTATATTTTTTTTTAAAAAAATAATAATGTGTGAATGAAAACAAAGCAAAATTAGGAATTTACAAATTCATCAGCATGTCCAAAGGCTGCCTTTTAAGTTTTGATTTCTTTTTAAACTGTTTTTGTTCTAGGAGCCTGGAGAGGCTTGAAAGCACAGCAGCTGCTGTTTTAAAAGAGTCCGGAACCATTCCTGACAGGAAGTTCGTCAGATGAAAAGATGGCTGCCCCGCTTCCTGATGGGGAAGGTTTGTAGCACTGTGGGACTCTCCTGGCTCCTGCCCAAGACGAGATTACAGAGGTGCTTACTTGTATGGAAAACTTCTGTTATACCAATTTACGATACAAACTCAGTGGCTAGCAGAATCTAGTACAGGTCTGCTTACAAGGCATTTACAGTATTCCCGGTCCAACAACGTGAAGTAGAAGAGGTCCAAAACTGCACCGGAGTTGTTAAGTTGTTCCAGAAAATTTCCCCACCTACCTGTCCAGAGGCAGGGAAAGTTCCCTCTCCCTGCATGAATTCTTGGCCTGAAGTTGAGCACTCCACCTGCAAGGTGAGTCTGCTCCTCTTCTCTTCTCTTCTCTTCTCTTCTCTTCTCTTCTCTTCTCTTCTCTTGTCCTTTGAACTCTCCTGCTCTGTCACAGCAGGCTGCCCCCCATCCTCCACAGGCTAGGAAGGGGTAGCCCTGGAGTCCCCTGCCTTGTCAGGTCCAGTCTCAAAGGGAGGCGGGGTGGCAGTGGCAGCAGCTTAATGAAGCAGGTTCCACTGCATAGTCTCCTCCTCTGAGTCCTCAAGTGCTCCCCACTCTTGGCCGAATCAGAGGGCACAAAGGGAACCATGAGAGGTACAGCATCTGTTTTGCATGCAGAACGCCTCAGGTTCAATCCTTGGGATCTCCAGCTGAGACTGGAATGTCCTGTTTCTGAATCTTTGGAGAACTGTTGGTCAGGATAGACTATTCTGAGTTAGATGAACCAAAAGCCTGACTGAAACGTATGGCAACCCATGTCGGAAGTCAATATTTTGGTGAATTTCCTTAAAAATATTCAATTTTTTGCAGCTCAACAACCTTGGGCAAAACTATTAAAAAAGCTCAACAACTTTTGTGTCCAGATTTCCCCCTTTTTGAATATGGCAACCCTATATAAGAGCCACTCAGAAGTTGAACCCCCTGTCTCCTGTGAATAAAATATTGGCAAGGGAGGGCTGCTTAGCTCCAACCATAAACCAGAGAAGGAAAAGCTGCAGGGAGCTTGTTTCTTCCCTCACTGCCAGAAGGAGCAGGGACTGGGAACCTTCTTCAGCTCAAGGGACACATTCCCTTCTGGGCAATCCTCCCTAACCAAACCCACCATTTATGTTGTTTTTGGTGCTTCATGTCGCTAAAAAGGAAAAATCCTAATACTTCTTTATTTAAATGTTCTTTTCTTCTTTCTTTTCCAATGGCAAAGTCTTTCCTTTTCAGGTCTGCTGTTTTCCAGTTTGTTCACTGACTACTATTTGAAGTCTCCAGGCCTGCATGTAGAGCTAATGAGATGCTTAACAGAAACTCTTGTTGCCTTCACCAATGATTTATTTCAGCCTTGATTTGAGCAGCCTTGCCATGCACAGGCTCACATATCTGGAATGGTAATTTAAGTGGAGGACAACTCAAGAGATCCAGAATTACCAATGAGCATCTGAGGGGTCTTAGAGTCTTCAAGAAAAAAATGAATCCTGTAGTGTTGTTCTGAGAGTTCAGGAGTGTACAGTATTTTGCTAATTTAAAAGGTGAGCAAAATACCTGGTTTTGCCAAGAGATGCTTGCAAAAGAAAACCTGGATGTTCCACAACATTCAAAATCTGATAGAAGCAATTAACCTTTTGACTAACTCTCTCTAGTACAAATGTTTCAGGTATTGTGTTTTCAAAAAGACACAGCTGAAAAACACAATATTCATAGCTATCTTCAGAAGGGAACAAGCACAGCTTTGCTTGATTGATCACTTAGGCTCAAAACATGAGAAGGATTCAGCTTGCTGGGAAGCTAAATTACTTTTCAACAATGTGGTGCATTTCAACTCACTCATACAAACCCTTTCATAATTGTCTCCTTATGGATTTCTCCTCCCTCCCCAAGGGCAACTTCAATAGCCCTTGTCAGATGCTCCAAGATGCAGAAATGTACCGTAATTATTAGTTTTGCTATGCTTGACTTTACTTGAGGAGGCAGAAAATAACCTACGGTGCATTGATACCAAGAAGCAGAATCTATAAGCTGTGTTGTTGGCATGCACAACACTTTATCAGCCTGCTTGCAATGACAACCGAGTGTGGGTAGAAATGGGCAGGCCAGGTGCTATATGCTACACATACTCAACATAAGGCTGCATTATGGCTCCAAGTCATCTGCAAGGCCCCCTTTGCAAAGTCATATCGGGCAGCCTGATTCCCGAACCAATTGAGAGAGCATGTGAATGCAAGGCAATTTAGTCCAACAGAAGTCAATCCAAGTATTTCAGATTGATTTGTAGGTCAGGTTGTTACTCTTTCCTCAAACGTCATTAGTGACTGCATTTGTGTTCTAAACTAAATCAATGTAACAAAGGCATCACACATTACACAGAAGCAGGGGAAGCAAACTGAATGACTTCTATTTATTTTCCAGGGAACATACAAAAAGGGAAAGTCATGCCTCTTTTGTCCTGGTGCACTGCAGCTCATATGCTTCTCCAGCAGGAGATTCATGCAAGCTCCTCTTTCACATATTACACTAGTGGCAAAGCAGAAACAGGCAGCAAGCCTCCCCTCTGTGCTGGTATAAAGCCTCACTGGATTCAGTGCCATCACCCCAGTTCATAACCTTGTATGGTACAGGCTGAGCACAGGCTCACCCCATCCCAGCAAAAACAGTGTGACATTAAAACAGTAAAACAAACAGCGGACAAAATATTTTGCACAACTGCTCAGCCAGGTCCTACCATCTCCACCCGAGACAGAACCATTAGTTGGCTTGCAGTATGAATATATGAATTTATAAGCCAATCTACATTTTTTGGGAAGAGCTAGAGTTACTTCAGGTAGATCAGGCTGAAAAAATCATTTTCCAACCCACATCCAGGCATCAGTGAGACGCTGAACATTAACAAAAGTCAACCATCGAGACATCCTGAGAGACATTTTGCTGTGCAAATCTCTATGATATTAAATATCCTGCCCCTGGTGGTTGCATTCATAAAGCCACGGGAAATGGGATTGCATCATAGCCTAAACAGGCTGTAATGGAAGCATTAATTCATGTATTTCTGTTTAGAAACCAGGGGTATTAATTAAATTCACTGATTGTTTTTTAAAAACAAAACCTCACAGGCAAGAATACATTTATCAGCAAGAGCTCATAAATAAAAGTGACTACTCATGGAGAATGCTTATTTTTCAATAATTGTTTAATTATTTAGCTCACTCTGCTTTTGTAATCATAAAGCTCATAACTTATTTTGAGATCCACAGCACTGAAAATTCTTGCCTCTAGAATGGCTCAAAAGCATTCGCATGTGATAGAGTAAAATGCTTCGGTACGTCAATCTAGCGACACACTGACATCCAAGGGAAATCAGACTTTGATCCAGAGGATATATCGCTGTCATCACTCCTCCTTAGGATGTTTTAAAATGCAGTGGGGGAATATTTTAAAATGCAGTGACTACCAAATTATCCTGGCCTAATTGTGCCAAGTGGTTATTCTGCTCATAATTGGAAGTGATAGTTTCTTTGTATGGGATGTAATCATGTGTATTATAAAATGAGGATAAGCCAGAGGATTTGATCCTGTGTGGTTCTGTAAAACAGCAGCACCCGCAACTCACCGGATTGATGCCTCCACTCAACAGCTGTTGAGCAAAGCCATTGATCCTGCAGGGCAAGGCATCAAGCAAGAAGGAGAGACATGGTGTTTAGCCTAAATTCTGCAGGAAAGATGCAACTGCCAGTCCGGTAGGTCTCAGCCTTTTCCTGTGGTTTTCTGACTGCCTGCCACAACTTCCTGCTTAATGCTGCACTCCTTGATGGCCATGGATTGCTCTGGGCCAATCCAACCTGACTCACAGCAGTCTGTAGCTATGTGTACCTGACTTGTCTGAGGCCCCCTAACTCTCCCCTGTTTGGCTTGGCCCTCAGCCAAATCTGGTGCATGTCCCTATAAAAAAAACTGGACTATCTTTAATCACACTGTAAATGTTTTCCAAGAGGCTCAAGGTCCACTGACCTGTTTCATACAGAAAACTTAGAAATGAGCATGATATTTCTCACAAAATCCTAATCTTGATGAAATCCCCTGCTGGGAATATTAAAATGCCAAGAAAATCTCCACGAACTCTGAAACCTTAATATAGAGAAACTTCTGAGCAGACTCGGTACATATGATAGGAGTTGATGTCCCTGTTACACCCTTTCCCCATGAATCTGGAAACCAGCCAAGAGAGTAAGGCATGGATCCATCTGTTCAAACTGTTAACACTTTCAAGCAAATGCCAAGAATGATATCTAAGATGCTCAGCCAGGGTCAACGTTCATGGAAATAAAAAAGAATACTCCTCCAAAGTTTTAGCTCATAGCAGCCTAATTGGATAAATAAAAATACTATAAACTAAATGTTTTTGGCTTCTCTTTCTTCTGTTTTTAACAAATGAACAATTATTTTTTTATTAAAAAAATATGGAAAATATTCTCTTGTTACAGACTCCAGCTATATGGAAAAGCACTGATTTCCCACTCTCAGAGATTCAAATTGTGCAGGTTCTCAACAAGAGAAAATCAAACACTTTTATAGAATTTGCCTCAGGAGTGTAAATGATCCTGTAGGTACCAGTACATTTGCAAATGCAGCTTAGTTGAAAATATAGTGACTGGAGTGATCTCCCACTTACAAAACAGGATTAACAGTAGCCACTCAAGGAGGGGTGAGATGGATTGGGGCCACTGAGCTGGGAGAGGGGGTTAGCTCTTCCCCACACCGTTGTCCTTATTTATTTATTTTTTAACCCTCACAAATTACTGTGCTTATGTAGAGAACTGAATTTAAGACTGGATAGATGAGAAACAAAGATACCAACATTTCAAAGTCACCTATACAAATAATCTTGGAGGGTGTGAAACTTTAGCCAGATCTTACAAGTAAAGAAATGCATGTTATTCCCCTGTGCATTTTTCAGTTTTCATTAGCTGAACGATTGGTTCCCACCCATGAATTGCATCTTTTCTACTCTCCAGTGTAAATCTGGTTCTAAGAGAAGAATCAAGATATGCCTGGCAAGAAATTGATTCTGGCTGGGTTGAAACCTGCACAGCTGCCTGGCTGGCATTCTGAGAACAGTACTATACCTGCAAGTTTGCAATGTGACTTGAAATTGCTTTCTAACATTTCTGCATCAAACTGCACACACAGCAAACCAATGAGACTAGAGGAATACATTATCCTACATCTGTACACTTTTTGCATCTAGGAAATTATCCTCTGCAGGAGTCCAAAGCACTATTGACTATGTAGGATAAGACAGACGGTTTACTTTGGAAAGAAAACAAAGCCATTTCCACAATTGTTTTTCACTTATAATGCTTAATGCAATATACATGAAGTGCCATGTACATATACTTTCAGAAACCTACCTTCGTATTGGTACCACATAACTAATTTAAGAGATCTCAAGCTACATAAATGATGCTTATGTGGATGCTATTTTATATACCTATCAAAGAGCTGTTCACCTCTCCCTCTCCCAAGCACACATCCCTGGGCTCAAATGATGCCACCTGCCAAGCTAAATGTATGCACATCATGAAAGGAGAATGCTGGATTCTTCAGCACGAGACAGTTCGGCATATAAAGTTTTACTTTAGACAGCAGCTGTTGCATAGATTTCACTCTTTGCCAACATCTGGGAGTGTTTAACTCAGAGGAGTGGCAGACTCATTATCTCTGCAGTGACCAAATGTGACATGGACAGGAACCCTGTCACAACTGAGGGTAGCTGGCTAAATAGCACATAATTGTGGGGAGATTTTACTTATGGGATGTTGCATTAGGATGAGGAACCCAAGGAGTGGGAGAAGCAGGCACAGGGAAGCAAAAATATCTCAAGGCCCTCGGGAAGGAAGCTCTCAGATTTCACATCTCATTATTTTAAACTTGTGGCTAGACAACAGCAAGCTGGTGTAACTGTATACAAGTTTGTGTAGAACTTCTGAGGTAACCTGGTTTGTGGTTCAAAGAGGTAGTCTCCAGCCTCTTCAGACCCACCTTTAACTATAACCTGCAACCTGCTCCTCACAGCCTGGTGGGGTCATTGAAGCCGTCAGCCAATTTGTGGGAGGGCAGAGCGGCCAACATAGCAGAGGATGAAGGAGGGCTGCCCTGCAATTCATTCAAGGACAATGAAGACTCAGGTAGAACTGCTTCTGCTAATCAGCTCCACTCAGCAAGGTGAGTCAGGTGGCATCAGACTCCTACCTTCTCCTGGAAAGATGCTGCTGCCAGTGAGGTAGGTCTTGTCCTTTCTGCAGGTTTTCCCATGCGATGCCTGCCTCTCCTTCCAGTCTGATGCCCCACTCACTGACAGTCCTAGTTCACTCTAGTCCATGGAACCTGACCTGTATCAATGCATGGCCGTCTCAACACGCCTTGAGCAAAACCCAGATCCCTTTGAAAAGGCTCAATTAGGCTTGTCCCTCGGCTGAATCCAGTGCACAGCCCTACGAAAAAACCTAATTGTCGCTTGGTTTTCCCAGCCCCCCTTTAAAAAAGTGACCCACAGATTTAAGTTGTGCTGTGAAGAAGTACCTAAAGCACACACCACACCCCATGACTTCAGAGCAATTAGTATTTTAATGAAAACTCATGCCATAATCTTCTGTTAAATGCTAAGGAGGGTGTTACTTAAAGGTGTGAAATTTTCCCACTGTGTAAAATTGTTATATATCCAGGGGAAAATGGGACTAATAACAGAAAATCGCAATTGACTGACATGAAAGCCAAGTGTCAATTTGGGTAAATTGAAATCATAGCTAATTTTAACACACTAATTAAATAAAAGCTGCAAAGCCCCAGAAGATTTATGGACTGCAAAAACTTTAACTGGTCTCTTGATTATTCGGGGGGGGGGGGAATAGTTTTGAACGCTAAAGAATGGTGGATGCTCTGAAAAATAGGCTTTATATTGCAAAAACCATCAAATTCCTCTCTAGGGACCAAATGTATCTCAAAGTGAAAGAATACCATCTGCTTATAATATTCCCAAATACACTGGTTGGTAGTAGTGATGGGCACACCCTTCTCTGCTCAGTTCAGAATCAGCTCTGTGCTCTCGAACTTTTTTTAAGTGTGCACTTGGAAAACAACTTGTCTGTTTCAGAGAGTTTTCTATAACTTAGAAACATGTTGCCATATGGATGTTGCTGTGTATGCACACCTTCATTTTTGTCCCCTAGGACATGGCTAGAAGTTACTGGGAGATTCAACCAACTGTGCCTGCTGCCAAAATTAACTCATTTTGGAATGACAGTCTCTTTGTAAACCACTCTGAGCTTTTTAATTAAACATTAAAACAATGTATAAATTTCATGAAATAAATAAAGTATCGTCATAGTGTGGATGTGACCCTAGTCTAGATAAGGTTTTAGCGTATTCATCCTCATCCACCCCTAAATTGCCCCTAGACCTCATTTTGGGGTTAGTGCATTTACATGCTCTGAGCAAATGTCATTTTGACTTACATTAAAATCTATTCTGATTTATACCAATTCACCTTGTGTTTATAGATAGATAGATAGATAGATATAGATTCTCTTTTATCACATCTATGTCAGGATTCAGTGGAATGACTAATTTTCCCATTAGTGAAATCTTCTACTCATTTCTGTCAATGTTGAATCCTTGAGTATCTTCATTATTCCTAATTGCCATGGTGAAAGGAAAGTGTGTTAATCACGCAAGCTCTATGTCTTGCAATGATGGCACTTTTAAGGGGGGGGGAACCCTACAGCAATTCTTGACAGTCTTCTGAAGATGTTTGCCCACAGGTAAGTTTCTAATTCTATATAATTAAATCCTCGTTCAACCCAGTGCTCCCAATGGTTTCCTGCCCCTCTCATTTAATCAAGGCCTAAAGATTAATACTGGCTCTCAGAAATCAGATGCATTGATTAAAGAGGAGTTAAAGTACTCACACAAAATCAGTTACTTTTGGAGTAGCCACAGAAGGACCCGCTCTTTAACAGTTGTGGCTTCTGTGAAATAATCATGGGAACTGTAGTTTATTAAGGGTGCTGAGATTTGTTAGGAGATCCTATTCCCCTCTCAGGGCTACAATTTCCAGAGTCATTTTACAATCATCACCTCTTCCTAGGGAACTCAAACTGCTTGAAATATATACTGTGGATGTGGCGTTTCTGGAAACACTGTAGGCCAGGAAAGGTGTCATTCTGGAAGGCAATGCCCTGCTACTCCTAGATGAAGTCACATGCCCACGAAAGTGCTCAGCATGTAGCTTGGGAGTGTTCCTGCAGTTAGCACTATCTACGGAGGTAAAGCTTGGCACTGTAGCTAGAAGTGCTTTCCCAGCTACCACCCCAGTTTCAGCTGGTTCGCTAGATGCAACCTTATCTAGAGAAGATTGGCTGCCTATTTGTTTCCAGACCCAATTTAAGGTGATGGTATCGTATCTGTCAACTGTCCCACTTTAAGCAGGACATCCCGGTTTGTGGAGCAGAAATGTGCGAGACTGAGACCTCGCAAAAGATCACGGGGCCTGAAAACACATGTTATTGGGTAAAGCATGCAAGATTGCAGCCTCGCATGACATCATGGAGCCTGAAAACACATGGAGCCAGGAAGACGCACCGTTTCTGGTGTCAGTGCCTTGGAGAGTATGTGGTATGGACCTTTAAAGTCATAAATGGTTTGGGATCAGGGCCACTCCCACCTATATGAGTCCTCATATAGGCAATATAAGAGATTGGTCCTTCAACATCTTAGGTCATGCTTGCCACCGGACTTTGATAAACATCAGTTTGCCTATAGGAGAAACAGGTCAACAGATGCCATAGCTACTGCTTTTCACCTTGCAGCAAGTCATCTGGAGAGACCACGGAATTATGCCAGAATGTTGTTTATCGATTATAGCTCGGCTTTTAATACCATCCTCCCGGACATTCTTATTAAAAAGCTGATGGACCTGGACCTTTCTTCTACCATCTGTGACTGGATTAAAGACTTTTTGAGGGATCGGACACAAACAATGAGGATTGCGACTGTTACATCTACCTCCCTGAAGCTTAGCACTGGCACCCCACAGGGATGTGTGCTAAGTCCCTAGCTGTACTCATTGTACACATATGACTGCATATCATCTGATCCATCCACAGTAATTATTAAGATTGCAGATGATACTACCATAATGGGCCGAATTGCAGGTAGAGATGAAACAGCGTATGGGGTGGGGTTCAAAAAGTATCTACATGGTGCTTAGAGAATAACTTGCACCTAAATATTAGTAAGACAAAGGAGATGGTGTTGGATTTCCAGAGGAAGAGAGGGGAACCTGCCCCATTGTATATCTGGGGGGGGGGGGCTGTGTGGAGAGAGTCTCCTCCTTTAAATTCCTGGGAGTTTACCTTAGTGAGGACTGTTGAACGGAAAATAACATAGCAAAATTGACTTGTGAGGTGGTGTGTTGTTCGATAAGAGATTGAGTGTTTGGGGGGTGGAGCTCCTTTAATTTCATTGTACACAGGTTGTACAATGACAATAAAGGTATTATTATTAATTATTATTATTATTATTACTACTACCATGCTCTTTGGCCTGCTGATGAGTACAGTGGTGCCCCGCTAGACGAATGCCTCGCTAGACGAAAAACTCGCTAGACGAAAGCATTCATCTAGCGGGAGGCTGCCCCGCAAGACAAAAAAGTCTATGGGGCTGCCTCGCAAGACGAAAATTTTTCGTCTTTTTTTTCGTCTAGCGAAAGCGCGGCTGTCATTGCCGCTTCGCTAGACGAGAAAGCCGCTAGACGAAAATTTTCGCAGAACGAATTATTTTCGTCTAGCGGGGCACCACTGTACAAGAAGCAGGATATTTTTCTGTGATGGCCCTGCACTTCTGGAATACCCTCCCCATGAAGATACTTCTGGCCCCTTCTTTGTTAGCTTTTAGGAGATGCTGAAACAATGTTCTGATTATGGTTTACATTTGGAAAATCTGATGGAGCTCTGTTTTAGCAAATATTTATCTGTTCCTCCTGCTGTGACTCATGTTTTGTTTGACACATATATTTTGTGCTGGATTTCTGTTGCACTGTTCCTGGTTTGTTTGTTTTTTGTTTGTTTGTTTTTGTATATAAGCTGCCTTGGGAGGTTATATATGCCAAAAAATGTGGTTTAAATTAAGAAAACCTATAATGAAATAAATAAATAAATAAATAAATAAATGTCATGATGATGATGATGGTAATAATAATAATAATAATAATAATAATAATAATAATAATAATAATATATCATGATTCTTTGAAGTCACTTGTATCCCTTTGAGAAGAGAACCTGCAGAGAAGGGTGAACAACCCATCCTAAACAGAGGTCAGTTCATCTCCCTTATTGCTCTTGCTCTCAAAATCATATCACCATTTCCACTGTTTTGAAAAATGCACCCAGTACCATATCAAATAACTGGAACTCCAACTGTTTGCAGCCTCCTACTCCACATTTAGGGAAGTTTTTGACCTACTGTCATTGTATACAGGTATTTCTTATAACTTGGCAGATTTGCTGAAATGGCCCCACAGTTTAATTTTACATGGTGTTCCTCGTACCCACAAGAAAGTCGAAATGTGACAACTTGAAAGAAGCAATTGGGAAGGTGAATACCAGGTGCTGAAAACTGTAACTGCAGGCCCCCATTTTCTGTGGTGCCACAGAGTCATTTTCCATAGATTTGGTGATCCCCTTGGCAGAGACAGGAGCCAATTCAGAGTGGCTACACAGCATGAAGCTCAGACTTGCTGCCGATGAAGCAGAAGCCATGGAAGGAATGTGACCAGCCAATTTTGTGACCTCCTTTTCTCCCATACAAGTGAATGGAGGTGAGTACAATGTGTCTCTTACACAGATGCACACTGAGCACTCATAGGGATTCTGGCAATGCATGTGTCCTCTCTCTGCCACTACTCTGCCTGCTGTAATTGCAAGCATTTTGCTAGTTGTTCCGTAAATGCCTCTCCAGAATATAAAAGCCTGGCAGAATTAAGACATTTGTTTTACCAGGCGCAGTGCACCTGGTATGGTAGGACAGTCGCTGTGGCCCACCACAACTAATGCCAGCCTTCTAGTATTTTTTAATGGCCCAGCACTCTCAAGAGAAGCACTGGGCTAGACAGCTGCTGCTACAAGCATCTTCCTTATCTCCAGTGCCTCTAACATGCACATTTGGGATGTGCCCAGAGACATTACAGGGAAGGCAGATGGTGATGGTGGCAGCAGCAGCAGCAGCAGCATTCTCACTCAGTGAGTTAGTACAGTAGTAGACAGATGGAGCTGTGCGGTTTCAAAGCCACCACCCCTTCTCTCTTCTGCCTGCCACCAACACCCATTTGCCCCCTGGCAAGTTTTTTTTTTTGGGGGGGGAGGAGGCATCAAGCAGGCACTACACCAGTGTGGTGTAGTGGTTAAGAGTGGTAGACTCGTAATCTGGGGAACCGGGTTCGCGTCTTCACTCCCCCACATGCAGTTGCTGGGTGACCTTGGGCTAGTCATACTTCTCTGAAGTCTCTCAGCCCCACTCACCTCACAGAGTGTTTGTTGTGGGGGAGGAAGGGAAAGGAGAATGTTAGCCACTTTGAGACTCCTTTGGGTAGTGAAAAGCGGGATATCAAATCCAAACTCTTCTTCTTCTACTAGGGGTGTCAGCTCTGCAAGTTAAAGTCTAACATGTTTGTTATTACTAGAGCATCGACTCACTGGTTTTTCTGTGCATCTTATCTGCATTAAGATGACATCAATACTTACTGGATCAAGAACTATCTTTTCTGCACACCTATGAAATTGGACGGCTTGTGTGAAATCATTCAAACAATGCCTCAAATACTTCTGCTCCACTGTGAAGCTCAGCCTGTATGAAAGTTTCTGTGGCCTATTACAGCAACCTGTATTTCTTCACCTTAGTTAACAAAGAACAGTGGTACCTCGGGTTAATTCGTTCTGGAGGTCCGTTCTTAACCTGAAACTGTTCTTAACCTGAAGCTCCACTTTCACTAATGGGATCTCCCACTGCCGCTGCGCTGCCAGAGCACAATTTCTGTTCTTATCCTGAAGCAAAGTTATTTCTGGGTTAGCGGAGTATGTAACCTGAAGCGTATGTAACCTGAGGTACCACTGTAGTGAAGTATATTCTTGATCACCTCCATCCCTGTTCAGTGTTGAAATATTTAAATAATATTTAAATAAACCCCAATTTATTTAAATAATATTTAAATATTATTAAATAATATTTAAATAAACCCCAATATTTAAATAACCCCCTTTCAGACTTCATTGTGATATCCAACCTCACTCTCTACTTAGGACATAACAGAACTAAAGAAAGCTGCCTAAGAGGCAATCTGTACAACTTAATGACTGTTCCAATGTGCATGAACCAGCCCTGCCCCCTGAGTTCTCATGCACTATGCTCATCTACCCAACCTCCAAGCTGCCGGCTCAATCTCTGAAGCAGGGTTACACAGGTACAATCATCCCCACAATTAGGAATTCTATCATGCAGGACTTCTGGTTTCAGGGAAGGAAGTGCTTACAATTCCCCGTTGGTGCAGGACAGTCTCTTGTGGGGATGGAAACACTGGGGCATCCAGCCTGCTGTACTCTCTTCATCCTTTCACAACAAACGCCTGAAGAGGACTTCTTAATTCTTACAATCTGAAATCTTTACTTCTGTTAATATAGACTATGTCTTACCTAATATTCCCCCCCCTCCTGCTTTCCTTTAAATTCCCCAGACATTGTTGCTTGATGTGGAATCCCAAAGTCTGATTAAGAATCTTTGTCTAGGAACAATTCCATTCCCAAGGAACTCTTGAACTGAAAAGAAATTCCAGACAAAATGCTCAGTCTCCACATCTCCTTTTCCTCACATTTTCCAGTTGAAGAGGGAAAGGGATGATAACATTAGCCAGAAGCTACAGACATCTGTCTCTCCATTTGATTACAGCCATCGTAAGATTAGTCCTTTAAGGCTGCAATCTTATACTCACTTAGCTGGGATAAGCCAATGTGACTTACTTCTGACTAGACATGTTTAGGGCTGCACTGCAAAGCACTTAGTACAGTATTGACCCACTTCCCAAATTACCTTTACACTTTCATGGTAAAGGACTCTCTTGACAATCAGCATCACACCTGGGAAGAGAGGAGATGGGTGGAGATTAGATTCCTGTGATTCTGGAATTCTAGCAAAGTTTCGGACTGCACTGGGCCATTGTGGAAATCGGAAATGAAAGACAGATTATTTGGACACCTGTGACATGCCTCTTCATAATGGATTCTAACCAACAGGAACACTGGTATGGATCCTATGATAAATTAATCTATGAAAGTTCATGAAATGAAAGTTTTCCATTTCCTTCTCCCCCCACAACCTGAACCCCCTGAAAAGCCCCTCCAGTGGGTCATGGGGCACACTTGTTGGATGGGTTGTAGGGAACTGCTGCTGGGGAATGAAGGGGAGAGAAAGTGAGGTGAACTTTTCCTTCCACAAACTTCCTTATATGGTAGGTTTACCAGATGTCCCCGTTTTCCAGGGACAGTCCCCAGATTTGCGAATAAGTCCCCGGACAAATTCCATCCCCGGAGTGTCCCCAGATTTCATCTAATGTCCCAGGGAAATGCAGCAGCGGCAGTTTCAGCAGCCTGAAGCAGTTGGCCCTGGCTGGCTTCAGGAGTTGCTCAGAAGTCCCCATATGATGGTGGTGCAGGGGCTCTAAGATGCAGCTTCTGGGCTGCCTCCACCTTCCCTGACCCCAGCAACTAAGCTGTGAAAGGAGGCTTCACGCTGCCTATCAGAGCTTGTATGCAAGCAGGAGGGGACAGGGATCTTTCAGTTAGGCAACGGGAAGCCTCCCTTCCCAGCTGAGGGATCTCCACCACCTCCTGCTTGCATGCAAGTAGGAATGGAATTGGGGCTGCTCTGATGGGAAGGGAGGCATCGCGCTGCCCAAACCTCACCGCCGCTGCTGCTCTCGGCCCTTCTTCTCCACCTTCCATGCCTGACCCACCGCACACCGCTTCCCCACCACCACCACCAAAGAACTAACAACTCCGGGGCTACCCAGGCTCATGGAGAAAGGAGATAGAAGCCTCAGAAGAAGGGGAAACGTGGCGGTTGAAGTCAAGGCGGCGGCTGCCCCTCTGCCACCGCCATCGCTGCAGCACCAATGTCCTGAATGTATAGTATAGTATAGTATAGTATAGTATAGTATAGTATAGTATAGTATAGTATGTAGTGTCCCCGGATTAATTGAAAAAAATCTGGTAACCTTATATATGGTAACTTATCTTAGGATCCCTCTGATTTCTTTCTTTCTTTAAGAATCACATTAAACTAAAACACTGGGGTACAATTTAGCCATAACCACATTTAAGCTTACATTCTAAACTTTTTAATTTCAGAGCCAGCAGGTGAACAACTGTTCTTTTCAAGCTTGTGAAGTGTGCTGCTTCTTACACAGTAATATATGGTTTTAAAATTGGCTTCAAAGTAGGCAAGTAACTCTCTAGGCAGGATTTATAGAGCTTCTTTCATGGTTGGACAATTGTTATCAGTAGGTAATTCTTCCAGATTTATGTCTATTTTGTGTTTTTCAGAATCTATTAAGAATTCCTGGGGCTTCAATGCGGATGCAATTTGTGACAATTGGGATTACAGTCATTACACGGGAGACAGAATTGGGCACCTCTAAGTCTTCATATGACTTCCATGCGCTGTAAGATGAGTGCATCTCTTCTCAGACAATGAACTACACTCATTTGCCACAGGTAGGAAATGTGTGTGTCTCCAGAGTCTTTTTGAGGAGTCTGTGGGCTCTTGATTAAATTCTAAGGAGTGTTTTTCTTAAAAAGTAAACTTTTAAACCCTCTTGATTTAGGTGAGGGTGTGTGTGTCATGTGCCCCCTAACTCCTGAAAGGGCTGTACTTACTACCCTTGCAATGAAGGCAAAGTGATAAAACAAGGCTTTTTTTCCAGCCAGAACTCAATGGAATTCAGTTCCGGCACCTCTCAGGTAGGCACCATTGCCATTATAAGAGAACAAGAAAGGTGTTCATGATGAGTTCCGGCACCTCTTTCTTGAAAAATAACACTGGATAAAAGAATGATATATGGATGGATGAGGAGTTTCTAATGCCTCATGTGTAATAAGGAGTTAATTATTATATTACTGTGGTAATTTATGTGCAATGCTCTAGATCAGTGCTAAATGTTATGGTAAGAAATCTAGCGCAAAACTCAAACAGCAACAGTGTTTTCCTGGTCCACAAGGTAATTTTGCCCCCCACCCCACTTTAAAGCAATTGCTTAGATTCTGACCTCAGCAATTACAAGTTCAAGGAAAATTCATATTTCTAATTGACTGCAAAAAAATCCAGATGATAGGCTTTTGGTCTTCTAATAATGTTTTGAAGAGTGCTCCTTTTGTGATTTTACAAGTGCTTCTTAACCCTCTCTCAAAACTGACACATTGCCTTCTTAGATGAATGCTTTCTCAAATAAAGAAATATTACTGGTTTAAATAGCTAAGGGTTTGCAAAGGGAACTGCACAGAAGGAGTGTGTCCTCGATGGCTCTGCTAGAGCTCTCTGCAGTTTTCAATGCCACTCATCACAATACCCTTTTGGATCATTGGGCTCAGATGGGAGGGCAGTTCCTGAAGCTGTGTCCTATTACGCCCCATGGCCATTGGCTTTTGATGGGCCTCAGGGCTCCATCTTGTCCTGAATGAAACTACTAGATGAGGCCATTGAGGAACTGTGGCTCTGATTTAATATGCTGATGGCAACCAACTCTATCTCTTTCCATCACAGAAAGTGTTCAAGTTCTAAATAAGTTTCTGGTGTCTGTCAATAAAGCAATGGATGAGTTGGAACCTTGTGATGCTTTATCCAGATAAGACAGGGGTGATTCTGGTCAGTAGAAAGGCAAATCAGGGAACAGAACTTTGACTTGTCTTGGATATGGGATTGCATTACCATGGAAGACACCTGGACTCAGCCCTGGGGTGGATCTAGACACAGGTTAAAAACGCTATAAATAAGTCAGAAATTAAATCATTACAACAAAAGGAAAAAAAATCTTTTTTACTCTCTGGCGCCATCTGGTGTTGCATGTTTATAACACATTCAAAACATATTGCAACGGATTTACCAGAGTCCCTGGATGATGATTCCAGGAATGCTTTTGTGCAGCTAAAGCTAGTGTGATGTGTTTTGGCCTGCCTGGTTTACAAATTTGGTTTGCTTGTTCAGAGGGCAGAAGATCATAGGCTATTGTCTGTTGTAATGTATAAAGCCCTGCAATCATAATATTGGTGGTTCCAGGTTCCTTTTAAAAGACCGCGATCAGTTTCTGTCAGAGAAGAAAAACCTCTGCTGCATTGCAAACGCAGAGGTTGAAGAGATATGAGTGAGATGCACACACAGCAAGCATTACTCCAAGGAACTCTGCCTCTCTTTGTGCCCCAATGCATTTGCCTTGCAGCAGGAGTCCCCAGAGGTGAAACAAACACTGTAGTGGTTATGAATCTAATTCTGTCTTGGTATATTTCCCATACTAGGACCTGGCTTGATCTCAACACGCTGACAAAAATTAGCCCTGGATTGACTGTCATTTCTATGGTAATACATTGGCCAAAGCTTGAAGCTTTACATTTCCCAGATGACATTTTCAACCCAAAATATGATCGAGAAAGGCTGTCTCGTGATAGTCGTCTTTGTACAATTGTAATGCATAGCACTAAGCATGGGCTTCAGATTGAATACATAAATGCAATGACATCTCCTTAATATTCCAGATGTCAGAGGGCACAAAATATATAAATGGCCCAAGTTATGCTTACCAAGTGACCTACTGTTTGTGGGCTTGTTGTTTATTTATGTATGTTTGTATGCAGCTCAGGGGGCAGGGACCTCAGCCCTTCTCCCACAGGCACATTTAAAAGGCCACAGAAAGTTAATCACCCAAACACCTGATATAATGGTTGCTAAGAGTCTTGAGGCTACCTTCCACAAAGTAGCATTATCAACCAGAACCACCTTGAGATCTCTCTCTCTCTCTCTCTCTCTCTCTGAAGTAAAAAGTCAAAGCCATCCCTTTTCTTAAGGCAGTTCAGATTTGTTCCCCTATTCTTACCACACCACCTAACTCCCAACTGTTGCTGGTATACTGTGGTGCAGAGGTAGGGAACCTGTGGTCCTCCAGATGTTGTTGGACTACAGCTCCCATCAAAACCCACCATCATTGCCAGTTATGAGGGAAGCTGGGAGCTGCAAGCCTACAATGCATGAAGGGCACTAGCTTCCCCCTCCCTGCTATAGTGGCAATGATAAGAGCTATGAATTAGAAGTACCTGGTTTGAGTTTCACCTTTATCATATATGGAACTCATCAGGCAAGGCACTCTTTCCCAGTTTCAGCACCCGCTCCAATTTGCAGCATGGGAATACTAGTAGTAGTAAACACTAATGCTTCTGCTGCTATTCATAACTTGTTCTCCTTCCCCTCTCCGTAGATGCTTCTCACATTTTTCACACTAGAAATATCAACTGACTACTAGTATATTGCAAAGGAAATTGCTAGCAAACAGCTTCTGCCTTCAGCCAGTCATACGAGTACGTGCAGTGTCAGCTCAAATGTAAGAGTCTTCCAGGAACCATATTTATCAGTATCTCAATGCATGTGCCATGCTTCAAGTGAAAAATTCATGTGTGTGTGTGCGCGTGTGTGTGTGCGTGCATGTAGGAAAAATTACCTTATTTGCCATGCTGATTTAAAACAAGATAGATTTTTGCAAGACTGCCTCAGCGCATGTAATTAGAAATACTCTGAAACTGGGAAGCGGAGGAAACCTTGGCTTGTGGAAATCAAATTTTGAACATTTCTTCAGAGCGCTCTAATTACAATCCCTCACGTTCCGTTTATTTTCCTAACAGCACACAAGGCTGCCTTAGTCTTCCCTGCCTCAAGACCGTTCTATGATCTTACACTCTGTGGTGCTCTCCTCAGGCAACAGAGGGAAGCAGACGATAGTTAAGGCAGCACGGATGAGTCTAAAGCAAATTGCGACTTTGCTAGATGAATGTACTCTGCGTGTGCCCCAGGCGTCTAGTGTTGACATTTACCTTCTGCTCCCCATTATAGACAATGAAAAGACTGTTCACGAAGAGCTTGGGGAAAATTGTCACTCATCCAATAACTTTTAAATAGACATGCAAACAACCCTGGTTTTCGTGTTGTACGGGTAAATGTTTTTTTCCTGAGTGACCAGGGCATCTGTTAGTAGCGGAGAATAAGATACTAGCTTTGATTTTTCAAATTTCTGTGCTTCGTGATTGCAGATAATGGCCACATTGCAGAGACATTAGGCGTGCTGAAGTCCCATCTAAATCAGTGAGACTCTAGGCCTGCTCACACATACATTTTCCTCCCATAGCAATTGTAGCATCAAGTGGTTGGTTTCAGTTGTTGCGAAGCAAACCGCAGACAGAACTTTCATAACATTGGATGCCAACACAAACTGGTCTGCATGATCTGCGTGCACTCGTGTAGTCACAACCAATATTTTAGGCAAAAGGGCACCACTGTGTTTGGGGGAGACATTTGAATCCATTCGCATTTGAAGTCGAATCTATCAAATGTGCTGCTCCACCTTGTTTTACCCTAATTCACACAGAAAATATAAGCAAGGCTACTACACATGCCTCCGGGTGACTGTGGCAGCTGGCATACCCAAAAACAGCTCCAACTTTATGTTATTACTTTTGCCTTGCAGCTTACAAAGCAGGGTACTTTCACAAAGCAGTTTACAAAATAAAAATAGGAAATACATCACAACCAAAAGAAAACGGAAACAAGCCAGGCGAAACATTGAAAACAGGCTACAGTAGCAATTTGTTTTAGCATAATAAACCATAACCCATGTTTAAAAAGCTGACTGGAACAGGCCAGTCTAAATGTGGGAGGAAACATGGAAGATCTCCACTGACAAGGAGTTCCCTTACAGAAACCTTCCCCAATGTTGTGCCCGCCAGATGTTTTGTACTTCGATTTCCATCATCCCTGATGGTTGGCCAAGCTGGTGGGGGTTGATGGGAGTTGGAGCCTGCGAATATGCAGGGCACCATGTTAAGAGCCATAACTCCATGACAGAGTCCCAGGTTCAATCTCCCCCAAGGAAATCTGTGGTTTAGCACTGAATTGGAACAAATGGCATTTGGGTTGTGTTTTCTGCAGATTACCATTTGTTCCAATTTAGCGTCAAAGAGTGGGTTTTCCAGGGAAATGTGATGGGGCAAAGACAAAACCACTCTGGCTCATGCCTATAAAGTGGGGGGGGGGGTCAAGCAGAGAACTGAACTTAAAAATGGATAAATGAGAAACCAAAATTGACAGATTCACCCATCTCTAGCCACACTATCTACTTCTGCTGTTATGAATCCTGAGCCAGATGGACAAACAGACTGACTTGGTATACAACAGCTTCCCAGGTTGCATAAACTTGGTCCTGGCATTGAAAAGGCCACCTCTCTTTATTGGCCTCATGAATAAATGGGACAGCTTGCAGGGACTCTGTTCCTGACCTTGAAGGTTGAACAGGGTCATAGAAGAGAAGGAACTTTCTCTTACCCATATGCTCACTTGCTCACCCATTGTGCCATCCTTCATGCTTTCATGAACTCAGAACTATTTCCTCTAAACCAACTTGTTAAATGTGTGAGAAAACTGACAGGTGTGTGTAAACCCATGCAGACTATGCATAGGGATAGAAAACCCTTCTGTGGTTTAGAGAAGTTTAAGCCCAAGATCAAAGTGTTCTGTATTCTATCTCCCCACCCCCCACCCTGTTTCTGATTTCTCTTCACATGGCTCTGGAAATTGGACTCCTGCTAAGATAAATACTTCATTACAGCACTGCAGATGAGTGGAGCGTCCCCTAGCCAGTAACCAGCTCAATCAACTGACTTTCTATTAGTTTATTTTTAATCAATTGTCATTAGGAAAACAAAATTAGAAAGCACAAGGCAGCAAATCAAATGCAATACAATTTTCTTTAGGGACCTGATCAGTTGAAACTCCACTGTAAATCATCTTACACTTGAAAGATTACACACTATGTCATACCCAGATGAACAGTATGCTTCTTTATTAAAACACAACTTTCTCTTTCTAATTCTTTTGTCTGGAGAGGGGGGGATTTTTAGGTGGGCTTGGAGGCCATGCATGAGAAACTTCAAACTTTTTTAAAAAAGTAAAATACTGTATGACCACAAGCCTACAAAGTATAAGTTAAGATAGTGAGCATCCTGTAATAGCTTTTCCTCTCCCCCCTCCCCACCATCTACTCTGTTATTGATTTGTGTAAATGGGTTGTTTTCCAACTACACTTGCAATCTACACTTCAGACCAACCCTTGACAATATTTCCAATAATGCTGAACTGAAATGGTGGAGGAGCTTTCAAGAACCCACCTACTGTTAAACAAAACCCTCCCTTTGGGCACTTTTATACACCTTTGTGAAAGGGTGCAATGGGGTGTGTGTGTGTGTGTGAGAGAGAGAGAGAGAGAGAGAGAGAGAGAGAGAGAGAGAGATGGTATGAAGCAGCTAGAGATTGATGCTCCCTCAACTTGGGGTGTGCATCCCACTGAATGAAATGTTGTGCAGGGAGTATAACTACCTGCATCATGACATGTATCGCAATGCAGATGCCATTCCTCAGCATCTGCACTGCCTTCCTTTTTGAAGAGTTGCAAAGATTGCCCTGTCAGTAGCAGTGCATATGTATCCCCTCTTCTTCAAGCAGCAGCAGACTTGAGGAAGGATGGCTGCAAGCAGGCATGAAAAATATGCAAGTGTGTGAAAGAGGTAGGTCTTCTCCCCTCCCACATGTGTCTTTCACGCTTCTCCCAAAATGGTGTCTTTCACAGCAAAGGTGAACGGTCGCAAAAAAAAATTAGCACCACTTGCATTTCAAATGTATTTTCAAAGCATCTATTTTAGGAAAAGAGGAGGTCCCTGGGTTTCCCTGCAGTGCCACCCATTTGTCTTCTGGGGTGTAAGAAGGGGAGATGTTAATATGTAAGAAAACACAAACTGGAGAGGTTGTTGGTATATATGTTCCCCTCATATCAGAATACATATATCACTCATTCAAACAGAATGAAATCATTCAAACAGAATGAAAATATATGTGGTTGGTACACTGTGGATATGCAGAGATCCCTCTTTTTCTACAATGCGTGAAGTAGGGCTGTAGCCACATCCTTTCAACCAACAGGGCACAACATATTCTATTCATTTATAGTTACAGGTAGGTAGCTGTGTTGGTCTGCCATAGTCAAAACAAAATAAAAAAATTCCTTCCAGTAGCACCTTAGAGACCAACTAAGTTTGTTATTCCTGTAAGGCCAATTGCAGTTGTTAACAGTCATCAAGAGGTTTACCACACCTATCAGCCAATCACCCATTCCCACCACCCTTCTGAGTAATACCCCGCCCCACCCTCCCACTATATATAAGGGTCTGGTGACTTC
This sequence comes from Lacerta agilis, assembly GCF_009819535.1. Classification (NCBI taxonomy): domain Eukaryota; kingdom Metazoa; phylum Chordata; class Lepidosauria; order Squamata; family Lacertidae; genus Lacerta; species Lacerta agilis. Next base: position 24,836,967 of record NC_046316.1, on the reverse strand, counting down.
TGTTTCAGTGTATCTGAAAAGTGTGTATGCACACAAAAGCTCATACCAATAACAAACTTAGTTGGTCTCTAAGGTGCTACTGGAAGGAATTTTTTTATTCATTTATAGTACTCATAACTCACATCTTTGTCCATAACAAAATGCATAAGCAACTGTGAAACATATTAAAAGATCATTACAAAAACAATCCCAATGAAACATGGTAATGATAGTGACCAGAAAACCAAATGATATTAAAAATTAATGCAACACAAAACACACACGCAAACAAATTTTCAGCAAGAAAATCTAAAGGCCTTCTGGAATAAATCCACAAAACGGGGGTACCACTAAAGGGAAAAGCCCTGAGCTTTGATAGCCACTCATTTCAACTTGAGAGGAAGCTGGGGCTCAGAGCAGTGTCTTGTAAAATGGCTGAAACAAGAGTAATATGAGGCAGTCCCTTACTATCTTGCTTCCTTTGTGAATCACAGATTTTGTGTGTGCCACAGATTCTATCAAATTTATTATTTATTATTTTGATTATTGACTCATTTGTTTTTCTTTTTGCATAGAACCCGTTGCATACAATTATGTCCCTATCAGTGACATCCCATTTGTTCAGCCTGAGCCAAAACAGCAGCCCTTTTCGATCTGCCTATAATCAATAAGTGGCATTGTACTGTCATGTTTCCTCTGATTCGGAACTGCAGCTGTTCACAAATTTGCACTTGGAATATATCTTTCCTGCTCCCTTTGGCAACAGTTTGCATTCCAGTGCTTCTGTTCCAGGCCTCCTGCCACTGAAAAGATTAACACTATATAGGCAGCCATACTAGCCACATCCCTCTCTTCCCTTCTGGTTCATACTGCCCTGCAGAGCCATGTTAAACTAAAGTGGATTTAACTGGCCACTCAGCTTGATGAACTGACCTGGTGTGTTCCAAGTGTAGGTCACCTGGGATGCACCATTTAAACTTCTGTTTACAGAGTTTGAGATGCGGAGGGATGGGAGCTGGTTCTCTTGTCTTCTTTAAGGGTGAACAATTGCCACCCAGGTGGCAGGGAAGTGTAGCATCTAAGCAAAACATGGACAGTTTCCCTGGAAGCAAAGGGATGTTTGCAGCCGAAACAAAAAAGAAACATGAAAAAGAAAAAGGACAGCAGTCAAGCATTTGACAAGACAATCAAATGCACAATGGATGTGTAATACATATAGGAAAAAAAACAGTTCTCAAGACCAATGTGAAAATAGTAAAATAATACTGAAATTATTCTTCTCCTTCTTCCACTCCTCCATGCCCTCTCCCCTTCAATCAATATTTCTAGTATCCTACGGCTAATTAACATACAACATTAAAAACAGTTTAAAACAAATTACAATCACAAACCAGGGCAAGTCCTAAAATATGTCTCTATCTGTCCATGTATCTCAAGTTTCAAAGGGCAGGGTAAAGAAGTGCATATTCAGCATATGACCAAAACAGCAGAGTGAAGGTGCCAGATGCACCTCGGTGGCAAGAGAATTCCATAGGCAAACGACTTCCGGTTAGGTGCCGGTCAATGGCGGACGGGAGTCCGACGGCTCCGTCCTCCGCCAGGCTTTAGGGACTTCTGTGCCTGCGCCACGGGTCCCTTAAAGCCACGGGAAGAGCGTCCCGTGGACCTGAGCTTCGTGGGTCCCAGACGTGCCGTCTCCGTTCCCGATTGACCCTCGTAAGGGGGAAAATCGGGCGAGCGGAGCGCCGGCACGGGACTGAAGAAGCGTCTGCCTGCGGAGGATCAAAGCAGCGATCCCGCCAGACTCGAGCACCCGGCACTTCCTGCATAGAAATTTCCAAAGAAACTCTGTAAGTTAAAGAATTGGATTATTTTTACAAGTTTTAAGAGCATTGCTTGCAGAGGAACTGCAAAAGGAAGCCTGTTCCCTTTAAACTGTTTGCGCGAGCTTGGTAGCGCTAAAAGATCAAAGCCGCGACTAACGGAAAAGTTTTGCGAACTTTTTAAAAGTTGATTAAAAGTTGTTTAAAGGATGTTTTAAGACTTAAAAACAGTTGATATGGCAAAAGAAGATGCCCCTCACCCTCTGGATTAGGATTCCGGGTCAGTAGCGGGCTGTGATACATTGTTGCCATTTTTTTTTTCCTTTGTTGGTGTCTCAGTGACTGTTTACCAGTGGAGACATTCTGACTTTTTTGTAACCAGATACAAGTTACTTTGTGGACTTTGGTGGTAACACTGCAAGTTAGGAACTGTGACTGACTTGGGCTACACGAAAATGGGCCCTTCTTGGCTTTAAGGAACTTATATTTTGGAAAATTAAAACTCTTTGCCTAAAAGTTGGATTTTCGGGACTGGTGTGGGCTCCTGGCTCAGCAGCCTCTTTGTTCTCAGGACTGAGCTGCTGGCCACCTGGTGTTTACTTTTGGGACTGTTGGCCTTCTGCTGTGAATGTCTGAGATTGTTACTACAGAAACTGGAGTGACCTTGAGATTACAGTTACAGAGCCCACAAGGAATGGAACTTAGATCAAAAGGAACTGGCTCTGAAAAAAGAAAAGGCTCTGTTTCCCTAACTCTACAGGAACAAATGGAGAAATTAGTTGTTAGTGTTGCAGAAATTGCAGCAGGATTGAAAAGCGTGACTGACGGGTTGAAGCAAACACAAGATCAAGTTTCATCAGGAAATACAGCAGTGAATTCAGCAATAGAAAAATTACAAGCTGATATAAAAGCTGATATTAAAAATTCTACGCAGACCCTAGAGAAATCCATTGGACAAATTGAGGAGAACGTAAGGAAGAACAGAGAAGAGATTAATAGGATTGGGCAAGAGGTGACCACCTTGAAAAAGGACTCAGAGGAAATTAAAGTGGTCAAGGAAAAAATAAAAAAGGTGGAGGAAAAATTGGATAATCTAGATTTGGAACAGATAGAGAGTATTGGATCACGACAGAGGTCTGTTGAAGAGTCCCTCGCGTTTCTGCAACTACATCAAAGAGAGGGCAACATCCGCCTAAGAAATCTTCCAGAACTGGAAGGGGAAGACCTAAAAGACTACATAGTGAAGTTATTCTCAGGATTTTGGGAGATAGAAGAAATCAACGTCTCAGCACGCATAGTGAAGGCCTTCAGATTTGGTCCAAGAGGCTCCAGAGGAAAGAAAAGCAGCAAAACAGTCAGTGACTGTTTGATTGTGCTACACGATCGACACGACAGAGACTACTTTCTGGACTTGCATTATAGAAACAACCTGGTGGTTGAGCAGAATAAAGTAATTTTTTATAAGGATATCCCCAGATTTTTCCTTGACAAAAGAGTTCCCTACAACGATTTGGCAACTGAGCTTAGAAAAAGGAAAATCCCCTTCAGTTGGGAATTTCCAGAAGGCCTGGCATTTACGTTTGAAGGAAAAAAGATAAGAATAAGGTCCCTGGCGGAGAAGCAGAAGTTTTTGGACAAGCACCTGGAACAATTTAAAGGCACACCACTCGACCCAGCACAATTCTACAGGTTTCCAGAGGTATTTCCACCACCGCCGGGACCACCACCAAGCCTACCCAGCCCAGGCAAGGATCCAGAGGAAGATAAGAAAGGAGAAGCAACTGGAGGAGTAGACTAGAGAAAGGAAAATGGCGCTCAAGTTAATGACATGGAATGTCCGGGGATTGAATCAGAGACCAAAGAGACGCAGAGTGTTTTACAGCATAGAAAAGAAGAATTTGGATATAATATGCTTACAGGAAACCCACATAGCCCGACGTCACAGAAGATTACTACAGAACAAAAAATTAGGCCAAGAGTTTATATCATCGGATAAGGCCAAGAAGAGAGGAGTAGTGATATACGCAAAGGAGAAATATAGCCCAAGACAGCTTTTTAAAGATGAAGAAGGGAGATACATCGCAATTGAAATTAACATACAAGGCGAAAAATTCTTGATTCTGGGACTTTATGCACCAAATGATGGAAAGTCAATTTTTTATAAGAAAATACATGATTTGCTGTTGGATTATTTGGACTATAAACTAGTTTGCCTTGGAGATTTTAATGGTGCAGTTTCCACATTAATGGACAGATCTCAAAGAACTAAATTAACGAACGATGGGAAACTCCCAAAGACTTTTTTTGAAATGGTGGATAATCTGAATTTGGTGGACTCTTGGAGATTAAAAAATCCCACAGATACAGAGGCAACATACTTCAGCGAACCTCAGCAGTCATGGTCGAGGATAGATTATATTTGGATTTCGAATGAATTGGCTCCAAAAATACAAAAGGCAGAAATTGGCCCTAAAACTCTTTCAGACCATAACCCTGTACAGTTAAATTTAAAAATGATTTCCAAGGACTCTTTTAGATGGAGAATGGATGACGCTTTGATGAGAGATACCAAGCTAGTGGAAAGAGCGGCGAAAAAGATGAAAGAATATTTTCAGATAAATTGGAGCTCCGAAGTGGAGAAAAGAATTGCTTGGGATGCAAGTAAAGCTGTAATGAGAGGATTTCTCATTAGTGAAAAAGCAAAAAAGAAGAGACAACAAAATGCAGAGATGGAGAGATTGTTGAAATCAATCAAAGAAAAGGAAAAAGAATTAAGAGGACATCCCAGATGTGTCAAAATCCAAAAAGAAATTAAATACTTGCAATCCCAATATGCTAATATAATGAATCAGGACATCGAATGGAAAGTGAAAATGATGAAGCAAAGAACATTTGAATCGGCTAATAAATGTGGAAAATTACTAGCTTGGCAATTGAAGAAAAGACAAAAGGCAAATGTCATCAATACCTTGGTAGTAAACGGAAAAAACGTGGAGAAACCTGAGGAAATCAGATGGTGTTTTCAAAGATTTTACAAGCAACTGTACAAGGAGGAGAAGATAGATGAAGCAGAAATTGACCGATTTCTGGAAAAGAATGGATTGCAAAAGGTCCCAGAGGAAAAACTAGTTACTCTCAACCACCCAATAACGACACAGGAGATAGAAGATGCAATAAATAACATGCAATTGGGGAAGGCTCCAGGACCGGACGGTTTAACAGCAAAATATTATAAGACATTGAAAGACTGGCTATCGCAGCCACTAAGAGAAGTATGCAACAAGATACTAGAAGGAGATAGGGCACCAGAGACGTGGAAGGAAGCCTTTATCACACTGATTCCAAAACCAGATACTGATAAGACTCAAATGAAAAATTATCGCCCAATATCCCTTTTGAATGTGGATTATAAAATTTTTGCAAATATATTGGCTACAAGGCTGAAAAGAGTGTTGAAAGACTATATACATAGAGACCAAGCAGGTTTCTTGCCAGGAAGACAAATTAGTAATAACACGAGAATTATTGTGGACATTTTAGAAAAACTGGAGAGAAACATAAATACAGATGCGGCACTATTGTTTGTTGATGCAGAGAAAGCATTTGATAAAGTCTCTTGGACATTTATGAAAAAGAATTTGGAAAGGATGGGAGTTGGTCAAAAATTTTTGAATGGCATTAATGCCATCTATACAGAGCAAAGAGCTAAAGTAATAGTAAACAGTGTGATATCGGAGGAGTTTGAAGTTGAAAAGGGAACAAGACAAGGGTGCCCTATCTCCCCTTTACTTTTCATTACGGTCCTGGAAGTCCTCCTAAATATGATACGAAAGGACAAACAGATAAAAGGAATTCGTGTGGGAGAGAAGGAATACAAACTACGCGCCTTCGCAGACGATTTGATGTTATCCCTGCAAGAACCGGAAAGCAGTGTCCCCAGAGCTTTGGGAATAATCGAACAATTTGGACTTGTAGCTGGTTTCAAGTTAAACAAGCAGAAAACCAAAGTTTTAGGAAAAAATATGAGTGCAGAACAAATTCAAAGAATACAGGAAGGCACTGGCCTCAATTTTGTCAAAACAGTAAAATATCTAGGTATCAACCTCACAACCAAGAATTTGAACCTGTATAAGGACAATTACGAAAAATTGTGGATGGAAATAAAGAAAGACATGGAAATATGGACAAGATTGAAACTGTCGTTAATGGGAAGAATTGCCGTGATAAAAATGAATGTCCTACCAAGGATGCTGTTTTTATTCCAAGCCATACCAATTTTGGACAAACTGGATTGCTTTAAGAAATGGCAAAAGGACTTATCAAAGTTCATATGGCAGGGCAAAAAGCCAAGAATTAAGTTTAAGATCTTAACAGACTCTAAAGAGAGAGGAGGCTTTGCCCTGCCGGACTTAAGACTTTACTTCGAAGCAGCGGCCTTTTGCTGGTTAAAGGACTGGTTTAAACTAGAGAATGTTGATGTATTGGACTTGGAAGGGTATGATAATATGTTCGGTTGGCATGCATACCTTTGGTACGACAAGGCTAAGATCCACAGAACTTTTAAGTCTCATATAGTTAGAAAATCCTTATACCAGGTTTGGTCTAGATATAAAGACTTGTTAGAGAGAAAGACCCCTAGATGGATCTCTCCAGTGGAGGCCAAGGCCTACAAGAGACCGAACATGTCTGCAAATTGGTTAAGATATATGGACATATTGCAGCAGGAAGGGGACTCTTTTAAGCTAAAAAGCTACGATCAAGTGAAAAGTCAGGTCCCCGACTGGCTGCATTATCATCAGGTATATGAAACATTCAAAATGGACAAAAAAGTTGGTTTTCAAGTAGAAAAATCAAAACTGGAAACAGAACTGATAGAATCGAACTTTAAAAACCTTTCCAAAATGTATAATCTTTTGCTAGAGTGGCATACGAAAGATGAATTGGTTAAATCGTCAATGATAAATTGGGCGAAAGATATAGGACACAATATTATGATGGATGACTGGGAGGGATTGTGGCAAAAAGGTATTAAATTTACTGCTTGTCATAGTTTAAGAGAAAACATAATGAAAATGGTATATAGATGGTATTTGACACCAGTTAAGATAGCCAGGATGAATACCAAAATGTCAGATGTATGTTGGAAATGTAAACATGCGAAAGGTACCTTTTTTCATATGTGGTGGGTGTGCCCAGCGGTAAATGCTTTCTGGGATAAGATCTATAACGAACTCAAGAAGGTAATGAAGGTTACCTTTTGTAAGAAACCAGAGGCATTTCTCCTGAGCATAACCAATGAAGAGATACCCAGTCAGGATAGAGTGTTTTTTATGTATGCCACAACAGCAGCTAGAATCTTATTGGCAAGAACATGGAAAGGCGAAGAGATACCAACGGTGGAAGAATGGCAGATGAAGATGATGGAATATATGGAACTCGCAGAGCTGACCGCCAGAATCCGGGACCAGAGGGAGGAGAAGGTGTCAAGGGATTGGAAGAAATTTAAGGATTATTTAGTCAAAACAGTAAAATTGAATATCTGAGTAGAATTAAATAGAATAGCGGCTTTAGTAGATATATGTTAGATAAAATTGTTGGTAAGATATTTTTTGTGTGAAAAATTTAATTGTTAGGAATTGTGTTAAGATTTGGTGTTAAAGTTAAGATATGATTAAGCAAAGTAAAGTGTATTAAAAATTGAGTTAATGTGAATAGAACAAGATACAAAGCTACCTTGAAGATATATATGATTTTGAAGACAGTGGAGGGAATGGGGGAAGTCCCTCAAAATAGAGAAGATAGTAACAAGAAAAGTAAGAGGATTAATGTTAGTTTAAAGGTTTGTATATGTTTCTTTTTATTGTGATTGTTTGATTATGTTTTTGTATTGTGTTTATGTATTGTATTTTGTATTTTTATATTGTGAATGTTGTTGTTTATGTTATGTTCTCCCTTTGTTTTAATAGAAAATAATAAAATCTTATAAAAAAAAAAAAGAGAATTCCATAGGCAAACTCGGCCCTCCAGATGTTTTGGGACTACAACTCCCATCATCCCTAGCTAACAGGAGCAGTGGTCGGGGATGATGGGAGTTGTAGTCCCAAAACATCTGGAGGGCCGAGTTTGCCTATGACTGGTTAGGGGCTGCCACAAAGAATGCCCTCTCCCAGGTCCCTGCTCCCTGCTCCCATGCTTCTCATGGCAGTGGAACTACCTAGATGGCCCCCTCTACTGATCTCAATATCTGAGAGTAAGCTTGAGAAGAATACTGATCAGATGTGCAGGATATAGATGACTGCGCTCAGCAATGGGGTTTAAAATAATAATAATGCCAAGACTGTATGTGAAGGAGTTGGGAGATGTTGAATAGTTCGTGTAACACAAAGCTGGCCATGAAGACAATGCTGGCCCCAGAGTCCTACATTTTAACCACCTAGAAGTCTACACGTGGCCCTTGTCAGAAATCTTTTTTTAAAAGTAGTAGTAGTAGTAGTAGTAGTAGTGTGGGTCATATTTTGAAATGAGCAAGGGCCAAAGAGCGATCCATATTGGCTCTACCCACTGGAGGCCTCAAGCCAAGATAGAGGTAAAGTGCATGGCTGCCAAGAGTCTTTGGAAGAGTCTTCTCATTTCAAGCACCTCAGCTATTCAATCCCCCAGTTGCCTATGTTTTGGTTTATGAAAGAGATGGAGCAGTTTAAGAGCATAAGGGTGAACTTTGACAGCAGCACCAGGAAAAGATTGGCCCTACCATGACAACTGACATATCAAGCAGCTGATTGTGGGTATCATGAAAAAGCAGTGAATTGTTACTTAGTTTAGTATTACAATATTTTTGCTGTTACAACCACAGGGCTCACACGAGTTTCACAATGTCTCGGAACATAATGCTTTTCAGTGCACTCAGATGACACATACCTTTATCCATGTTGCACTCAAATTGCAAGGGAGCTCTGGGGAATGAAATGCCTGCATTCCTAGTGAAGATCAAGCTACTTACTACACAAAATGATGGAATTGCTTTGTCTTTAAAGAAATGGACTTCTCTTTATTAGCTCTTGATGGTGGATCTACTTCTCTCCTGCCCCTTCACCCTCTTCACTGGCATGCAAATTAAGTTGGAGAATAACTCTGCATTAATCCCTCATGACCTCCTATACAAGGCCATTTTCTTTTGAAAAGAGGATTGGTCCTGAGCACCCACAGAGTCTTCCCATGCAATTTATGAACTACCCTCAAGCACTGCTGACAGCCTGATACATGGGTCAGCAGCACATCAGTTTTTCTTGGTGAATTATTAAGCTATTAACTCTATAGCTTTCTCAGCTTTAAAAAGTGCACTTTTGCTGTGCACACAGAGGATGAATAGCCTCAATAAATTCCATTAGGCTAAGGAACAATAAGAATAGCAGAGTGTTGACTTTAGGAAAATGAATGCAGCCCAGGGATTTGTAGCATTGCATGGTACTCTCTTTTCTTTAGGTGGTTTGGGAACTTGTTCTCTCTCTCTCTCTCTCTCTCTCTCTCTCTCTCTCTCTCTCTCTCTCTCCCCCCCCCCTCCCTCCCTCTCTCTCAGGAGGCATCTGCAGTGAAGTTTAATTTCTACATTTGCTTCTAGATTAGCACATGACTTGAAGCAACCTAACCGATTACAGGGATGAAGGCAAAAAAGTGTTTGGCCTTATTTGCCCTCGCTTCCCTACTTCCTGGAATCTGATTGACTGGGACAACTCAAACAACACTACAGGGAGAAGGTGCAACTCACTGGCTATTCAAGTAAGGCAAGCCCATCATGAAAATTTATTAGAAAGTCTCCCTTCTCCCTATAAATGGACAGAAATTCTCTGTCCACTTTTACAGGTGGAGAATGGTACCATGAAAGGTGAGAGGGAACTTCCAGCCAGCCTTTGAGAGAAGATGAAGAACATCATAACTATTTATTTTAGTCTCCTCAACTGATAAGAAAGGAGCCACTTCTGCTGATTGTAACTTCATCTTTGCTATAAAAAAACCCTCTCAAAACTTTCTCTTCTGATTTTAAAACAAATGCTAGCTACCTCTCATTTTCATAGATAGGCATATATATTTGCATCATTTATTCATATCAATTGATTGAAAAAGTCTAAGGCTGTAGATTTTAAATTCTTGTTTTCCAATTTAGCATATTTTAATTTTATGCAATTATTCAGTATGTCAAAATCTCTACTCCTGCTGCTAAAGATGAGTGTCCTACCTATGCATATATGCAGGAATTGGACTTATCTCAGATCTGTGCCTCTGGACAGGAGACCATAGGCAAACTACATAAGCATGCCAGTGCCCCAAGGTAGACTTCCTAGAAAATAACAACTTTAGTTCCTCTGCCTGACTCTGGGAAATAAATATTTTCCCAGATTTGGGGGTGGAAGATTGTCAGTTGTTGCTCTTTCCGGACTGCAACTTCCTTCTATTCTGCACCCAAATATAATATTAGCATCAAATGCTTTTTGTTTACTACTCAGTGGAGGAAAGGCAGTGGGTTTTCTGGGGGGGGGTTAAATAAGAATCCCATAAGTTATTTTTTACTGCTGCTTTGCCTCTCATTTAGAAATCAGTCATCTTCAGTGAAACTTAGAGAGATTAGTATGGATGAAGACCTTGCATTGCCACTGCTCATCTAAGTCATGCACTTACAGACTCTCTTGATGAAGTCTCCCTTCCCTCCATGCATATTTTTCTTCATCCAAGAATATTACTCAGAACACCTCATGTGCAGTGTGATTACTGAACACACAGCAGTTTAGTTCTACTCAAAGAACCATAATTGGATATATCAAGTTTTGTACTTAAGAAATCAGTCTTGAAACTTCACCATTCACCAGTTTGTCCCACTGATAACTTACTTGTTAAAAGCAATCAGTGGCACACCTCAGTGGGTGCTTCTCCCTACCTTATTTCTTTCTCAGCTGGCTGCAAATGTTTTCACCCCCTGAGCTTTTTATGATATGTGTGTAGCAGAGATGCAGCACGCCTGGCCTGATCAGATTTTCCAGGCTGCTGTGCTTCAAGACTAAAGGTCAACAACAAACCAAAGTCCCTTGGGCCAGATACCCAGGGATTACTCAGTCCAAGCACATCACACCTTCTCCTGCTTAGAGAAGATGATAGAAGAATCCCATCTCCCCACCCTGCACTGTGTGCATGGAATTCTCTCTACACATTATTGTGATCTCTGTAAATTCAAGAAGGCCACATCCTAGGAAGACTTAGTCAAAAGTTCTTATGTGATTTTTTGGGGGGTGGGTCTTCCTACAAATAGCACTCAATCCAGTAGCGATTCCCCAAAATGGATATTCAAAGGCATACTTTCTACAACTTAGGTATTATCCTCTATGAATGGCTAGTAGGCATTAACTTTTATGAATTTGTCCAATAGTTGCCATCAGTAGGCAAAAGTGATAAGATCAGAGCTGCATCTGACCCATAAATTTGCCTATCAAGGTTGTTGTTGTTTAGTCATTTAGTTGTGTCTGACTCTTCGTAACCCCATGGACCAGAGCAAGCCAGGCACTCCTATCTTCCACTGCCTCCCGTAGTTTTGTCAGACTCATGTTAGTAGCTTCGAGAACACTGTCCAACCATCTCGTCCTGTGTTGTCCCCTTCTCCTTGTGCCCTCAATCTTTCCCAACTCTTTTCCAGGGAGTCTTCTCTTCTCATGAGGTGGCCAAAGTATTAGAGCCTCAGCTTCAGGATCTGTCCTTCCAGTGAGCACTCAGGGCTGATTTCCTTAAGAATGGATAGGTTTGATCTTCTTGCAGTCCACGGGACTCTCAAGAGTCTCCTCCAGCACCATAATTCAAAAGCATCCATTATTTGGCGATCAAACTTCTTTATGGTCCAGCTCTCACTTCCATACATCACTACTGGGAAAACCATAGCTTTAACTATACGGATCTTTGTCGGCAAGGTGATGTCTCTGCTTTTTAAGATGCTGTCTAGGTTTGTCATTGCTTTTCTACCAAGAAGCAGGCATCTTTTAATTTCATGACTGCTGTCACCATCTGCAGTGATCATGGAGCCTATCAAGGTAAATGTGGAATTTTCTGCTCAGAAGAAAAAATCCAAAGAGTGTCAAGGGCAACAAAAAAGAGTTTCATTTAGACTAAATTGCATTTCTCTGGATAATTCATCTCATTCCTATAAGCCCCTCCATATGTGGAAGCCTATTTCTGCACAAGGAAACACCTATTGTATCCTAACTTATATTTTATTGAAATAATTTATTTATTTTTCATTTTATTAAAGGCATTTTCAATCTATTTTCCTTTGACTAGAAAATAAAATTAATTTTAGAAGAGACTCAATAGCTCTAGGGCTACAGTGACTTTCAGAACACAAGTATTGATTCTTCAGGGGGGGAAATTAAATAGAACTGCAACAAAAGGGCAAAGTAGTTTCCTGACATCTACAGTTGAACATGCCATTGCAACCAAATAGACTGTAAATATATTTTGTGTATAGTGTATATATACAGGCACACACACACACACACACACACACACACACTTTGCTTTGTGTGTGTCTTTATCTTGTAAAATAAATTAAAATGTTATGATTGCATTTTTAATGCTTATGTTACTCATTGTTTAGTGTATGAAAGCACTGATATCTCAACTCAACTTAAAGTAAAGCACAACTAGTCGCCCATAGCAACTATTGGCCCTAGATGTGCGATCCTATCAGCATCACAAGCTGCATTCAGAGTGGGGACTGAATGAGCATCATGATGCAATGTGGATGCACCTTTGCACTAGGGTAGCCACTCATCACAAAAAGAAGGCACAGATTTGCAAACAAGTTGCATGTTCAGTTATTTATATTTTGTGTCATTCCCGAAGTTTCTACACTGTGTACCTAAAAACTATGGAAAGCAAAAAAGCATAAATATTGCATAAAATCAGTTAAAAATTAATTAATAAAACTTCCTTAAAATGCCTTGTCTCCCTTATTAATGGTTCTGAATCCTTAAACTGGCTTTGGACAAGACAGCCCTTCAAACAAAAGATGCCTCCAAATAAAGTGGGGATGGAAAGAAGGTAGATCAGGATCTACATGAAGAGCTCTGGGTGATTCGCAGTTGATCAGCAAAGCATTTTGATCCTCACTTCTTCCACAGTAGATGCTGTTGAGATGAGGAAAGTTTGGGGGTGAGGATAACTAGGCATGGGTTTTATGTGATAGGATTTTGAGCTCACAATCTTGTACTGGAAAAAAAGTTTGGGCTTCTTGGAGAAACTAGACATGGAGAAAGCCGTTAATTTCATTCATGGACCCATATCATCCCATGTATGAGATAAACCAACAGGGGAAAGGTCAGCCATGACAATGGTCCAGTGATTAAGGCACGTCAGCTCATGTCTGTGAGTCCATGAGTCAGAGTTTGTGTTAAGTCTTGAATTGCTGTTGCAACAGACATGCTTTTGACTTCTATATATCTGTATCTTCAAAGCCTACAAGCTGTATGTATATATCAGTATCCAGAACTGTATTACTGAAGCCTGATCTTCTGCAGCAGTGAACTGTTTTATACCTTAAGCTGCCACTGTGTGGTGACTGGAACCATGAGCAACTTCCACTTTGTGGGTATCTTACCTCAGATCCCCAAAAGGGCTGAGCTCAGAGGCAGTCTGCTTCTTAGTTCTGTGTCCTGTACTTCCACATGCCACAATTTTGCACATGGCTCTGGTTGGTAGACCTTGGTGTTCAAATCACAAAACCAACATATATCCTGCAAGTCTGAAATCTGCCTACCCTGGAATCAGAAGACTGTTCTCTGACAGCCCTTCAGAGGGTACATTGTCCTCTGTGAAATAGAACACATGGCAACCAAGGTTTACAACCACAGTAGACTTCGCTGTTGGATTCAGTAGATTTACCTTAAGAAATTTCTTTAAGGATTGTTGCTTTTTTAAAAATGATGTTAAAGTCACTCAACAATAAACTACTGTTTCCCGCAAAAGATTGTACAATGAAATGAAATATATCTGTACAAACTGCATGCATAAACAGGAGGAAGCATTTCCTCCCCTCTTTTGTGAGATCCCGCTCACCTTTCATCCACAAAACATTTCAAGCTCCATTTCCTCCAAAATGCTGATAACTACCATTACCTGAACTAATTGAGAATCATTATCTGCTGCTCTAACTAAAGGCCTCCTGTGATCTCTAAACCTCCTTTAATGTCTTCATGAGAAACAGCACACAGAGGAGGCAACTGGAGGGTAGAAGGAACTGACAGCTAAAAATACAGATGACACCCAGGGGATATTATTTAATTCATCATTACAGAACAGTATGACTGGGCCTTTATAGCATCATCTTCAAAATATATGGAAACTACAAACATTGTCTCAGAGAGTGAGAGTGAGGAATAGGGCAAAACTCTCTGCCTCTTCAACAAGTATGGTTCTGTTTAAGCATGTTAAGAAAAAAAACGGGATACTTTGCATGTTTTTTTGGAGTACGCCTAAGAGATTTTATGGGTGAGCCTAAAAAATGTTAAAATGATGCAAGCATGAGTTCTGAAAATGCATGCATCATACAGGTACAGCACTCCCAAAATCATGATTGGATGCATCTTTGGCTGGAGCTAAACACGTTATATATTTTATTTAGGCATATCTGATTCTGAACATGGCAGCTGTGCTCTAGTGCCACAGATGATAGGATCAGCCCAGAAAGACAGCTGCTGCCTTGAGGAGCTATATTTTAAAAAGTGAGCAACCATTTTGGTCCATGGTCCACATGTGGAGGTAGATTGCTCCTCAGAGGCCATGTGGCCAATGCTGGTGGAGGGTAGAGCCACTTACACACAGTATTTGACACACATCTAACACAGAGAGACAGAGATCCTTTCCTCTCACACTAACACACAACTATTGGAGAACAGCAAATACATTTCCTTCTCTTAAGCTTCCAGTTAATGCATGTGTTACTTTAAGCCACACAAGGGCACTGTTTGTCCACTCCAAAAAACTGAGCCATTTTGTTTATTGCTCTCTCCAGACAATATGTGATATTTTCTCTGTCTCATTTCCACTCCTCCTGTAAATAGTTCCTACATGAATAAAGCCTCTGAACTCCAGAAACTAAGTGATTGTTCCAATCTAATTCACCCAAGCTACAAGGTCAACTGACAACAACATAATCAGAGTGAATGCAAGCATGCATGCACATATGCACTATTTTGCTGGAGGGCATTTTTTTTTACAAGGGAGGAGGGATCCACTCACTATGCTCCAGTGATCTCCTGCCAATCTTGTTGTTTGTGTGTGTGTGGGTGTGTGTGTGCGTGTGCGGGTGTGTGTGTATATATAACTTTGAAACAGGCCACTTGGGGACAGACAATACAATTTATGGGGCAGATTTGGCCCCAGTGATATATGTTGCTGTCCGCCAGTTTTCAGAGACATGAGGGTCTTTGGGTGTAGCCACAATCATCAAATCACAAAGAATGAACTCATGTCTCATGATTCCTTCTACTGCTGTATGAAGAAATGTGACAAATGTCATTTCTTGTCAAGCCATCAGACTAAGTATTTTACGCAGATAGCTTGCAGCTTTTGCCCTTCTTATATCAATATAGATTTTTACTGACAGCTTAAAAAAAAAAACCAACGAAACCTTACCGTGTGTTCAGAGTCAATGAAACCTTCAATATTCTGTTCACTCTGTATGTGAAAGTACTTTCTTCCTCCTTTTGAATATTATTTGGTATCCTTTGCTTTCACATAAAAACAAACACCATGAAGCTCAAAAACATTCACGTGAAATGCACTGAGCATCAATATTGTAACTGGGCCCAGGATGGGGCCAAGAGTGAATAATCCTTTGCTGGCACCAAATCAAATGGAGCGGGGTAGGAGGAAGGAGGAATTAGCCTTCCTATCTCTTCTCCGTTGTGCAAGGAAGAAAGGTCAGTGATTACAAATGAAATGATGCAATTAGACACATCAAGGGGTATCATTTTCACTTGATTTTTATCCTCAGCAAAGCTACCATTCTATCATATCCTCCATTTGAACCTATATAATGGGGACACTTCCAATTTTCCCTGTGTGCACAATAGTTACTGGTACTGTTGACCTTGATAGTGGTATTTCAGCATTTTACACTTCTGTTTCAGCTACAGTGGGGAAGAGCGGTTAAGAGGAAAAGAGGGATAAAGTGCCACTGGTGTATCGGATCAGAGCAATGTACTTATGGCTATTCAGGGATAAGATGCATGTTCACATCAAACAAGTGAAAGGGTGTTGTTTAAATGTTAAAACGTTAATGTGACTGACACAGTTAAAATGCCAAGTGAGGGAGAGTCACGATTCACTTAAAGCTCAACCAGATCAAAGGTTTAACTGAAGCAATAACACCATCCAGGTCTCTATCATCGTATACGATGAATGACTAGTGAAGCAGAATGTATCATATAAGAAAAGATAACTGTTTGGAACAAAGGCTAAACATGTAACACAAAGGAGAGAATTGTCAGGAAGTCTAGAACTTGAACTGGGATCGAACCTTTCATTGAGGCTGGAAGCCTGTGATAAAGGGTCAAAGTAGGTGTGGTGCTAAATTTATCAGCAATCTTTTTTATTTTATTTTAAAGTAGCAATAGCAGACGGAGGGGCAGTTTTCATTGGGGCAGCAGGAAATGGGTTTAATCTCTTCCTCTCTGCTGCCATCTGGACAAAAATTGTCCCATTGGAGCAATTCTGAGGGCCTTTTGGCAGTTCCCTCAATGTGAGAAGTGAAGTTACAGGGAACCAGCCAGAGGGCCTTCACGGTAGTGGTACCCACCCTGTGGAACACCCTCCCACCAGATGCCAAACAGTTAAACAACTACAGTGGTACCTCGGGTTACAGACGCTTCAGGTTACAGACTCTGCTAACCCAGAAATAGTACCTTGGGTTAAGAACTTTGCTTCAGGATGAGAACAGAAATCGTGCTCCAGCGGCGCAGCGGGAGTGGGAGGCCCCATTAGCTAAAGAACAGTTTCAGGTTAAGAACAGACCTCCGGAATGAATTAAGTTCTTAACCAGAGGTACCACTGTATATGACTTTTAGAAGACATCTGAAGGCAGGCCAATACAGGGAAGTTTTTAATGTTTGAGGATTTTATTGTTATTTTAATATTTTGTTAGGAGCTGCCCAGAGGGGCTGTAATTCTTACTAAAATGGTCTTGCAGCCTCCATGGAATGTTTTAATTGAATAATAAAATAATAATTAATACAAGTATTATTATTCACTTCATTGCAGGTGAATTATCACATCAAATTTGGCCCTTAGCAAAACAGTTCCTGGGAACTGAGAATAGGGTGCAGTCCCTACACTGCTACCTGATTTTTTTTTGCAGGAGATGCCAGCAATTGAATTAGGCTCCTATGCCTGCAAGGTTTTGGTTGTGCCAATAAGCTATGGCTGCTTCCCCTTGTCTTGGCATACCGTAGGAGCTCTGTTGGTGCACAGATGGAAAGAGGAATGTGAAACATATATAGCCTATTGCAACAGCCAAGAAATTTTTAACAGCAATATGATTCTTGGAAGCTTGACTTCTTTAACATAGATTTCTTTCATTACCTGGCAAACTTTGCTTATAACAAACCCAACACTGCCTTTTACAAACTGTAAAGAAAAGGGGTGGGGAAGAAGCAGGGCGACTGAGTTGCTTTCACTTTCTTCATTGTTACTCAATGAGAGTTACATAAAAGGTTATATCCCCTTACACCTTCCCCTGTGACACCCGCCAGCCATTCCCCTCTACGAGTGGAACTCACTATTCCAACAAAGCCTCTGGATTGGCCAAGACTGATCTAAATATTAGAAGCCCTGCCCTTCTGGTCTTCATGGTCAACAGAGCTTAAGAACATAAGAAGAACCTTATTGGATCAGACCACAGACCCATCTAATGCCTCGCAGTGGCCAACCAGTGTTGGTGCTGACCTTTAAAGCCCTAAACAGCCTCGGCCCAGTATACCCGAATGAGCGTCTCCACCCCAACATTCAGCCCAGACACTGAGGTCCAGTTCCGAGGGCCTTCTGGTGGTTCCCTCACTGCAAGAAGTGAGGTTACAAGGAGCCAGACAGAGGGCCTTCTTGGTGGTGGCGCCTGCCCTGTGGAATGCCCTCCCATCAGATGTCAAGGAAATAAACAACTATCTGACTTTTAGAAGACATCCGAAGGCAGCCCTGTTTAGAGAAGTTTTTAATGTTTGATGTTTTATTCTGTTTTTAATCTGTTGGGAGCCGCCCAGGGTGGTTGGGGAAACCCAGCTGGATTGGCGGGGTATAAATAATAAATTTACTACTACTACTACTACTACTACTACCACCCACAAACAGCCCTCTCCTGCTGTAGTTTCCCAGTGGCTGGTAATTCATAGACATGCTGTCTTTGATCCCGGAGACAGTACATAGGCATTGTGGACTTCTGCATACTGCACTTCTCTAGTTCTGGTTCTAGCAGACAAGAGGGACTCTTGGCTGTAGAGGTGCCAACTTTTACCCAAGATTGAGAGGGCACAGCATGCATCACATGTGTGTGACGCCGTGTGTTCAATGTGCGACACGTGTGATGTCACATCATTGGGAGGAAGCCGAAAGTGGAGCCCAGCATGAGGCGGCTTCAATGGCCGGTGGCTCCTCATCTCTCATGCTCAGGAGGAGCCAATCAATGAAGCTGTGTCAAACTCAGCTCCATGCTTGGCCTCCTCAGCTCCCTTCCAACAAATATTGAGGGGGCTGAAGACACCTCAGCCCCATGGAGTTGGTGTCCGAGCTTGGCTGGAAACTCCTCATCCCAGGTCTGGATTTGTGTGATGCCTCAGTGATCAAGGACTCAGCTACATTAGTAAAAAGAAAAAAAAGTGTTTTAAATGCGTTATAACACTATGACACCAGATGGTGCTGTGGAGTTCCATCTTTCAGCAGCATGATTTCCTATTATGAAGTTTACAACACGTTTTCCTGAAACATTTTTTTGACGTGTCTAGATCCAGCCCAAATCTTGCTCTGACAAAAATATAAAAGTTAGCAGCTGTTAGAAGATCTCTTCACAACTATTTAGTTGTTGATCTCCTTCACAACAGAATTCCTTGGTTGACTGAAGATATTAAAAAGCTTATTTCCTGGAACAGTAAAAACCATTCCTTGTTATACTTTTTTAAAATAGGTAATTTGAAGCTTGTGGCTGCCTCAATATATTTATGAATACCTGTATATGCAGACCTGTTGTAGGATGACATTGCCAACTTTGGATTATGTAGACCCACTCTGCCACGATCCTTGTCTCTGATAGAGGAATGTTTTTGTGTTTTTTTTGGAGGGGGAGGGAGATGTTTTTTGTTCAAAGATCGTTTAATGAAAATCCCAAAGCCTGAAATTGTGCTCAATCATGAGAAGCAAAGTATATCTATCATCAGTGTCGGGTAATGGGGTGCTGGATTTGACAGGCAACGGGTCCCAAATTTCCTGTGACATAGTGCATAAATACAGGGCATGTTTTGTATGAGATCTAAAAGCAAATACTTATTTCTAAAATGTGGGTTTGATTGGTAATCTGACATTTTGTATCTCTGTGTTAGAGATTTAGTCCCATTTTTTGTATCCTACACTTTTCCAGATTCAACACTTCCAAACTTCCCTGCAGATCAGAACACAACTCCCACTTGGATTGCTCATATCTCCAGATTTTGCAATGCGTTTTCTATGGGCAAAATGTGCACATAGTACGTTTTTTACATAATGCCAATGCTTTTTGTGGAAGTATTTGCTGTTAACAGCGTACTACCACCTCTCTTTTTTCTACTTTTTCTGTCCATGACAGGCATTTTGTGCTGTTGCCCACAGCACTTTTACCCAGATGGGGGTGCCAGCACTCTTTTTCTTTTGTTTGTTTTTTACCAAAAGTAGCACTGCATAAAAAATACATACCGGTACATGTAAAAGCTGTGTAATAAGTGCAGCGCAAATCAGAACAAAATGTACACTTTGGAATGCAATTTCATGCCACAGGGCACATCTATAATCAAATGCTAGCAAGACCATAATGGGACAGAATTAGCTGCTGTGTCCATCCCTGCTCTGTATCTGTTTCATCAACATTATAAAATCCACAAACAAATTTGCATTTTTGTGTGTGTGTGTTGTGTGTGTGTGTGTGTGCGTGACTGCTAGCTTTTTATGAACCACTTCAAGGCCACTGTTCTCCTTTCATGTGCTTCAGACCAAACTTGGAGCAGACAGCCATAGCACTCATGGACACCTTATTGAGTGCAGGGTGATCAGAGCATGAGAAATCAAGTCTCTGAACCAGCTTCTTAAATCAGGTATTAAGTCATTAGTCCACTGACATTCTAGGGAGAAAAACATTACCAAGGACCATGTTCCTTTGAACCTTTTCAATCCTGACTGTGCCACTTGCTGAAGCCCCACCTGTATCTTCTTTTTACATTTTCATTCTCTCAGATGAGCACAAGGGTAGTTTGGAGGTGTGATGCTGAGCACTGTCGGCTATGAACCTTCATAATACATGGGGACACAGTCTTGGAGATCAAACCCATTTTTGACCCATGCTGAATTGACTTGTAATCAGAGGGAATGATGACTCTGCAGCAATATTTTCCCACCAGCATTTAAAATAATTTTTCTTCTTTAAAAAACCAGCAGAGAATTTGAACTTTTCACTCAGTAGGCCAAGATATTTAAAAGGTAAAGGATGGAAATAAGAGTCATGGAGGGTAAAGGTTACAGAGATTATAGAAAGGTAATTTGAGATTTATTTATTTTAATGCCTTATCTATAAAATACATTGTCAATTTTAATCTGACAAAACTCTGCCCTTTTCCTGATCTAGCAGTCTCTGGTTTCAAGACATAATGTGATGTTTAAAACTTTTTGTTGGCATCATTGTAAGGTTAAGCTTATACCGCATGCCATTTTCCTAAGGTTTATGTGACAACACAGGGTAATTAAAATAAGGAGTTTTTTCAGCTGGAACTCACTGGAACTCAGTTCTTGCAGCTCTCAGGCGGGTGCCATTGCCATTATAAGTGAACATCGGAGACGTTCATGGTGAGTTCTGACACCTCTTTTTCTAGAAAAATAGCTCTGATTAAAACTAAGCATTTTTTGGTATAGTGTATGATAGGGGTCAGCAAAGTTTTTGTGGCTTGGGCCAGTTCATGGCCCCGCAGATGCCGCAGTGGGCAGAAGTGCGCATGCACGCACACACGCAAGCATGCACAAACACTATTTCCGGCACTCCTTCTGGCACGGAGGTGTGTGCAAGCTTCCCATTGGCTGCAGGAGCTTCCTGCAGTCAATGGGAAGCCAGCCAGCATCGCAGAAGGCGGTCCCTGCTCTGCTCCGCACCAGTTTAGCATGGCACAGGGAGCCGACCGAATGAGTGGCTCATGGGCCTTAGGTTGCCAACCCCTGGTGTATGATAATCTTACGGCAGAGATGGAGAACTTGTGGCTTTCCAAATGTTGCTTGACACCTCCCATCATCCCTCTGAGAAGTTGGCAGCTAAGAAATTCCCTGGTTACTTCAAGTCAATATGTAAAATTCATCTCCCTACTTGTTGCAGCTTTTGGCTCCTGGTGGTTATCATGTCACAATGCTGCAGTGACACAAGCCAAAATCCACAAAATTTTCTGTCTTAAATGAACAGCAACCCTGCCAAAGTCTAGACCAGGGAGTAGAAAACCTGAGATGCTCTGGAAGTTTTTAGCCTCTCCAGTTCTCATAAGCCCCAGCTAACATGACATGATGATGGGTATTGTAGCTCAACAACATCTGGAATGCTGCAAGTTCCCCAGAGTTGAGTTCGATTAAGCAATTTTATGCATCCTTGAGTCCATCAGCTAGTTATTCTACCTAGCTTCTTCCAAGAGAGTGAAGTGAGGCATCCTCCATTAGCTCAGGTAAGGCCAACTACTATTTTGCTCCTCCTCTCTCAAAACCACCTTCATCAGCTGCCACCATACCTGGATGAGGCAAGAATCCCTCAGAGCAACTGCCATTTGGCTCCCCCCCCCCTCCCAGAACTGTCTCCCACAACGTTCCATTCCATTTGGCCATTATGAGATTTCATGATGTGTAATCCTATGAAAGCACTGACACCTGCATAAGCTTAGTTTTCTTCTTCCTCTCAAATTCCCATTTGTATCCCGCCTTCCGATGTTGCAGGCCATTATTATAAAACATAAAACACCTTGAGTGCTTGGCAGAGTGGTGGCATATCAGTGTAGGAAATAAATACACATATTTGGAATTAGCTGAAACACTCACACCAGATGAGTCAAATCGGTGTTAGAGATTTCACCACAATGAACACAATACAATATAGATATAATGCTGACTTTCCTCTACCTCCTATGTTAGTTTCTAAATCAGGATCCTTTGAGCAGGCTGACAGTTAATAACAGCTTAGAGCCAATCCCTACGCTGCTGACCTGCTTTGGTCTGTTCTGTTTCCTTGCCAGCAGCTTGAGCAAAGAGAGTAGTTCAGTTGTTGGGCCTGGAGCTGAGAGGATTCTCTACTAATCCTTTCCAGCCTGGTGGGTTCACACCTCAGAATTATAGCAGCAATATGTCATCTCTCCATGTCAGTAGACATTCAGGTCTAAATAGACCCCCTTGGGCACTTGGCAAACTCTTCCCTTCCACAAAGGGCAAGGATTTGCAGAACAGGATGAGCTGAAAGGAAGCTGCAGCAGCGCTGGGTGATATAGCGCGGACTAGGTAGATATAACCCATCGCCATTTGCATATTTCGTTAGTGAACTGAATATAACCATCTGTGAAAGAAGATGGCTTCCAACAGGTGAAATGAAACAACTGTCACGTTGAGGGAGGACTCAAGATAATGCCTTTGGAACACCAAGGCAATATGCTTGGACAGAACATCTGTGCCGAAGCATCTGGTACGACTGGCTGTTTGCATTGAAGGAGTTTTGTTTAAATATGAAAGTTAAGAGAGAGCAGGAGGGTGATTTGCAGTGCCGAGCAGACAGATTGCTTGATGGATGGTGTGCAGAATATTTTCCTGACAGATCAACTAAGGAAAGTTATTCAGCTTAAATTACATTTTATCTTTGGTTTCATGCACAGTGATGGAGGAGAATCTCATTTGGTCTGCATTTTTAAGTGAACTGACTTAATTTGCAGCTCCTGGACTAATCCATGAGTTGGTACTATCTCACTTTTCTGAATTTTGCCATATAATTTTAAGCTAAAGGGGGAAAAGATGTAGTACTGGTGAAATGAAATCTGGTACAAAGTACCAAATTTCATTAAGCATGCATGCTTTAGAATATAGTACATCTAGAAATGCTAACACTGAGATAAAATATGTACTGTATTTAAATATGTCAAAAACATATTTGAGTTTTTGTACTTAAAAAAAGAAAGTTCACACATTAATGCACAAATGGAATGAAACAACCTGATGAATGACTACATCTGAAATTGACATGGTCTGAAAGCAGACTGATCCATCCATTCCTAGCCATAACTAGCATGCAGTGATATTTGAAGAGAATTTGGCAGCTCATCTTTAGGTGAAACCTCTGAAGAATTTTTGATGAAAGCCAAATTTTCAATTAGAACTCTCAATGGGGTTTCATGCATCCCTTCTTGGCACCAGAGGAAAATTCATAGCAAGTTTAGACTCTTCTGCATGTAAAACCGCAGAGCAGGTAAAAAACAATAGGGCTTTCAATATGTTAGCAAAAATTTATCAGGAAGCTTTCACACATCCCTAGTTAAACAAGATGAGCACCGCAACCCCAGAGTCGTCCACGACTAGACCTAACGGTCAGGGGTCCCTTTACCTTTAGTTATAGGGATGGACTGAGGAAGTTTCTTGAAGTAACAGAACTATTATTGTTCACACATCTCTTCTACAACAGATTGAAATGACAGAAATTCCAGTTGAAAAAAAGAAACAAAAGGAAGGGAGACATTAACTTCCTGTGCCTTTGTCACCTGTAGAGCCAGCCCTGTGTGAAATCCTGGAGAGCTGCTGCCAATCAATGTAGACAAGACTGTGGTAAATGGATCAATGGTCTTACCCAGGATAAGGCAGCTTCCTGTTTTCTTATGTTCCTTGTAAACCACCAACATGTAGCATTTTTAAGGGGTGGAAATAGACTGGGATAACATTAGAATGGTATTTATGTACCAGTGGGTATAAACATTCCAGAGATTGCTGGATTCCTGTCTTTAGGAACATACCCTCCTGCTGAATCAGATCAGGGATCCTTCTATATTTGTATTGTCTATACAGGCAATCCTCGTTTTGCGGGCGGGGGGGGGGGTTATGTTCTGGACCCCCACGTGCATCGGCAGAGTGCACGCAAGCCCGCTCTGCCACACCTCCCTTTGCTGACCCTTAACACCCTTTTCCGAACCTTTTCATCACATCTTTACAACGTTTTGGGCTACTTCCAGGTTTGGTGCTGTGCATGCACTGCGGTTGTGTGTCACTCAGATGCCTCCCAATCAGTTGTTGCCTGTACTGACTGGCAGAAACTCTCCAGGGTTTTAGTCAAGGGTCTTTTCTAGCTTTGCCTGGTGATGCCAGGGACTTAGCCTTGTTTTATACAAACCCTGTGTTCTTCTACTGACCTACACCTCTTTCCTCTTTCAGAACATTTACATGGAACAATTCCATTCATGGGAAGAGCTACTGCACCTCTTTGTTTTCAATTTGAACTAGTTCTACTCTGCATAGCACTACAACAACTCCATGAGATACAAAAATTATTACTTTAAATTACAAATATTCAGAAGGTGTTTTTAAAATCTTTATGTCATCTTTGCTTGGGGGAGTTTGGCCGGGGAGTTCTAGAGAGAACATGAGCTACTTACTCGGTGGAGCATGGAGTGCAAAAGAGATTAATCCTTCTCTTCTTAATAGTACAACAGGAGTGGGCTATGAAGCACATTATTTACTTCAGTGGTCCCATTACTGTATGCCTCATTACATCTGAAGACTGAACTAGCATTTTGAATGTTCCGGCAACAGTGGGAACGCTCGCTTCCATGCCAGTGCATTATTGCCGGTTATCATAAATAACAACTTTCCCAATTTTCCAATATTGATTCATCCATCTGTGTATGAAAGGGAGAAAGGCAGCAAAAATAACACAAACAGCAAAGAGAGCATCTCCCCCTCATAGCACAGTTCTTATAAGGGGCTGTCCTTGGGACCTGTTCTGCCAAAGGTTTTGGCTTCCAAAGGTAGTAGTTCTTTGGGATTCAGACAGCCATTGGGATAGCTCAGTCGGTTAGAGCATGGTGCTGATAATGGGCTAAGGCTGCATGTTCAATCCCCTTATGGGACAGCTGCATATTCCTGCAAGGCAGGGGTTGGACTAGATTTCCGCCGGGGTCCCTTCCAACTCCGCAGTTCTATGATTCTATCACGAGAGTTGCTCTTTAACAGGTTTATTTAAAAGATTAGGAAAATAAAGAGCAAAGCAAGATGCTCATATCATCTTAAGGCCCTTTCTACTGCCGGAGAATCCCCTCTCTTCCAAGAAAGACCACAGGTTCGAACTCCTCACAGGCAATGGTTGCAGCACCAACAGTGAGGTCTGCACTGAAATTCTCACTGGACGTAGGTGGACATGAGCCTCTTATACTATCTGGTAGTGCTGGTGACCCTTGATCATCTGCATTTGAGTCACATCCCATGACCCTGTCAATGCTTATGTCTGGCAAGGTCCGAGGAACAGTCAAAACAAAATGCAGATTACAAAGAGAGAGAATGATGACACGGTTGGAATATTCCCAAGCTAGTCTACAGTGCACTTTAAGACGTAGGTGTCCCTACCTTTAAGCAGCATGTGGCCCCACATCTCCCATGGGGAGACCTTTCTATAATAATTGCTGATTCTAGCAAAATATGATCAACTCTTTCAGAACTCTAGTCTACAAATTGTAATATTATAACTATGAGCAAGTGCCAAGTCCGGGTCTGTGCTTTTAGGTACCTTTGGGGCATTAACTGGGAGATTGTTGCACATCATTCCTCCTCAAAATACAGTGGTCTTCCAGATATGCCCCATTACAAGGCCTTCTTGTGGCTGGGTTTCCCCAGCCACCATGGGCGGCTCCCAACCAAATATTAAAAACACAATACAGCATCAAACATTAAAAACTTCCCTAATCAAGGCTGCCTTCAGATGTCTTTTAAAATTAAGATAGTTGCTTATTGCCTTGACATCTGATGGGAGGACGTTCCACAGGGCACCACTACCGAGAAGGCCCTCTGCCTAGTTCCCTGTAACCTCACTTCTTGCAGGGAGGGAACTGCCAGAAGGCCCTCTGGAGTGGTGGAAAGGGATATCCAGATTTGTGAACCATGTAAGAAAAAGAAAGAAAAAAGCCTGTATATCAGATGTGGGATGATCACAGAAACCAATAAACCCCTTAATCCTCTGGAAACCACAACAGCAGACATCTCCTTAAAATTTTGATGCGGGAATACAGAACTGCATGGAGCTTACCTGGGTTAGGTGTATTATTTTTTGCAATCTAACTACATAAGATCCTTCCCATATGCCCATGGAACGTTGTGTCCAAATTTGAAGTAAATCGGTCAAGCTGTTACGGAGAAAGGTGGCACAGCACAAACACCCACCTTTTACGATTTTAGATATATATACCTGCCCCAGCCCATTTAGATAAACTTTTGAGGAGACAGGGGAAACCCAAGCAATAGAACTACAGAGACAGTACCTGAAGTCCTAATTCATGTCATCCTGCTGTACTCAAAAATGTGATGTGGTGAAACTATTGGGTTGTAGCTTTCCTCTCTCTGTGTTAATTCAGATACTTTACCATGAGAAGAAAGTGTTACAAGAGAACTGACTGTAAAGTTATTTACTGATCCTTAGAGCCGCAAAGAAATTTCAAATGCATTCAGAATTCAGCAAAGTTTCAGAATATAACCTGACACAGAGAATTGCAAACATTTTCACATTTTCACAATTCCTTTTTTAAATTCAACCTCAAGAGTTATACATTTTTAAAACTGAACTGTAGTGGTGTGATGGATCTACCAACTTTCCTTTAAAAAATTCATTTCTAATAAAATACCTTTTAAGTATATCAGTAATACTTCATTGAGAATGTGTTGTGGGGAGCATGACAGAATTAAATTTCAGCAAGAAAACTCAGGCTAGGAGAATTTGATTGAGAATTTTTTTGTTCCCCAAATTCCTTTTAGCTCTTCCACTGTTCTTGACTCAAGGCACAACAGACAATCAAAACTAGCTGCCCACATATAGAGATAACTTAAGGTTACCAGATTTTTTTCAATGAATCCGGGGACACTTTTCAACTTCCTACTAAATAGATGGATTTTGTCAGGGAACTGATTTGTAAATCCGGGGACTGTCCCCGGGAAATGGGGACGTCTGGTAACCTTAAGATAACTCCATGCTCTTCCCTGATTTAATTCCCTGATGTAATGTAATACAAAATACAGGTAACAGCAAAGCTCTGTTCTGTGTATTTATCTGGCACTAGACTGAAAATACTGGAAAAACACTATTAGAGGAACACTGTCACTTTCCCCCTGCCTTAAGAGCTAACACCAGTGTGTGACCTATCCTATTCCACAGTGTTCAAGTTGTGTTTAGAGATTCATGCCAGAAATTTCTGTGCGTCAGTGCTTATGTGACTTGCCCCAAACAAATGCATCAGAACAGCAACATGCTTCTGACATGTCTATGTGCTGTCTGTATGGGGGAACCCATCTCCCAATCTTTTCTACAGGTACACACCAGTGAAATTGCTGTGGGATAAGTATTGCCAGTTATTAAAACAATTGCAGCAAAAAAAACATTGAAATGCAAATTCCCTCTGAGGAAGCAGAGCGCCTAGTATCAGCCAGTAAATAAACCACAATGACTTTCATTGTTATGCTAGCTTAGTGCTCTCTGTGGGAAAAGTAAAGTCCACTATAATTCAAGGAAATAGAGTATTAAAAATAACTATTTGTATAGAAAATGGATGCCCTGGGTGCACTTTCCCAATAACATATTGTGCAAAACCTGGATCCCGACAGATCCAGTTTTTCATCCCAAATTGCACTGCTGAAACATCCATGCATTTTGGCGTTCATTGCAAATGTTTACAGAATCAATACACAACTAGATTATAATTTCTCTTCCTTCCTCCTTTTTTCCTGTATATCAGCATGTATCTTTAAAATTGTGCCTTGATAGTTATTGGTTTTAGGTTTTTTTGTTTGTTTTTTGTTTGCACTGATAGAGAAAACACTGTAATAAACAGTAGGTGAAATGTGCATAAGTCTGAGAAAATAAACTTCAGTGTAAAAGTGTCAGTGTAAGAAACAGCCCATGATATTCTGTCAGAGATTTCAGAGCCATGGTTAAGTAGTGACTAGTGCCTGAAAGCAAACCAGCTGTTTGAAATGTAATGGTGTAATCCTGTACTGTGCACTCTTAAACAGACATGCGGCATCCAAGTCTGCCCAGAAGGAAATTCCATCAAGTACAATGGGATTTACTCCCAAGAAAGTGTGCATAGGATTGCAGCCTTACTCTCAAGCAAGCCCAATTGAACCCAGTGGTAGTCACTTCCAAATTAAAAATAAATCACCCAGTGGATTAGGCTGCAAGGCCACATTTTTGCATTGCTGTGATGTTGTTGCTATCAACCCTTTCACCCTGATGGGGCTCTAGGGAATAAAAGCAATGCTTGTAATCTGATAACTACAGTTCCAGCAGTGTGGTCCAAAATCATGTGAAAATCAAGTCCCAGTCACATACTCAGAATGATTTTCAAAACAAACTACCGGTAAAATGTGTAAAGCAGGACACAATCATTTTTGTCATACCAACTTAAGAATACATTATTCCAGATGTTTTCAACCTTTTTGAGTCCACAGCTCCCTTGACCAGCTACATTTTTTCTGTGGCTCCCCTGTGGGGAAATGCACTCCAAGCTTCAGAAGCCCAGTTATGTCACCCCTTGCCTGCAGAGCCGGCAGCCCCTCACCCCTTTTCAAACATCCTCCCTTGTGGAGTGTTCTCTCAGCCTACTCTCCTCTCCCCTTTCCACGATCACCTCAGCTCCTGGCAAACAGCAACCCCTGGCCAGCCCAAGAGGCACCATTCACCTGGGCAGCTTGTAGCCAGGACTGCTGCAACAAACAGCAGTGCAAGCTTTGGGGAGGCAGAGAGTCAAGAGGGCATCAGAGGCGGGAGGGAAGGAAAGAGGGAGAGAGGCCAGTGTTGCCTGCAGCAACCCTGACCATCATTCAAAGCACCCCAGGGTGCCACGGTACACTGGTTGAAAACCACTACATTATTCAGTCAATGTCCTTGAAGTAAGAATTATGGACAAGCACTTCCTCCATGCCTGTTATGAATGGGAAATGAAGGTCACTGTGTGGCCCAAGGAACCTTTATGAAGCCAAGAACAGAGTATTTGTCAGATCCTTCTAACATGCTATTGCAGAGTTACTCCAGTGTTTAAGTTTCGAAGACCTTTACCCTCTGTGTCCCTTGCTTCAGAGATTGGGCCATTAGTAAAGTCTTCAGCCGAAGAGATTCTCCTCTTTGCTGATGACCTGCTTGCTGTGAGGTTTTGTGGAGGTAAAGATGTTCATTCTAAAAAAAAAAGGGAAGTCCATTTTTGACTTCTTTAAAAACTATAGTCTATTGATATCTTAATTGTTTGGGTTACTTGGGAGACTGGGTGGTGCCAATGGTCTACAGAATTTCTGAGAGATTTGAACCAGTGGGAGTACCAGGTTTTCTGCAGACCTTTCCCCCATTGTTCATTGCCACTGACCTTTGCCCTGTGAGAGATACTTGGAAAAGAAGGGTAAAAATCCATAGTATCTATGTTAATTTTGACCAGTAGGTTGGACAGTTGTAACTTTAGCTCACCCTTCTGAAGAAAGTCAGATATTCAACTGCTGTGAATAACAGGATTTGTTCTACGAAATCCACAATTAGGTACCATACAGTGTGAATTAGTGCTGTGCGTATCCTTTAGTTTCTTGAAAGTTTTCTTCCTCTGTAAAATGCCTCCTCTTTTTTTTTTGTCTCATTCTCATAGCACTTGAGAATTTCTTTAGAATTTCAGTCAGTTTGAGGTTTTGAGTAAAACTTATTATTGTGAGGTGACCAAGGGTCGTGTGTGCATTTTTTCTTCTGGTAAACTTTTCTCTAGCATTCTGCAGCCTTCCCAGCTGCTCACACTCCTGATCTGAAAAAGCCCTATGGGAGAAGTTAACTCATTATGTCCTCCCTTGGGCTTTGATTGCATGAGCAACTGGGAGGGCTACAAGAGTGATGATTTGTAGAATGAATGAAAGAACATCCACAAACACTTGTTGGCCACCTCAAATGTCAAGTAAAAGTGCATCAATAGCAATGTACCCCAACCATGAAATTCTCAATGAATTTCTCTCTTATCTTTAATAATTTTCACTGGAGAACAGTAAAAAAAATGCAGAAATTTTCAGAGCAGCACTAGGCTGACTGTTCTTTCTCTGATGTAAATTTGAACTACTTATGAACAACTAATACTATACATAGTTGGCAAATGTTACATATTTTAATGTTAGATGTGTTTCATTTTTTAAAAAAAACTTAATTGCAATTAATGTAAAACCATAAGTACAATAAAAAAAGAAAACAATCCAAGTTGCAAAACAGATGTTTTATGAGGTGTGTACTCAGGTATGTTCTTTCTATTTCAAGTGCTCATGTATGTTCTTCCTCTGAAAACATGACAAGCCTCTTATAATCAAGCATCCACCTGAAGCGGCTTAACACACCTGATGCCACAGCCACACTCCTACTTTTTGCCTTCTCTTTGTCACTTTAAGCTCCTAGCCATCTCCTAGTCAGAGCACCTGTCCCTTGCAACAATACCCCTGTAGCCAATGCTGTTCATGTATGAGTTTGTTTTATGTTGGTTCAAGAAAAAATATAGATATAAAGGGAGAATTCCTAGATGCCAAGATCCAAGTTTGGGGCAAGTACTCTTTGGTGAGAGAACCCCAGCAGAGATTTAAAATAATCAAATATGCAGCAAGTAAAGCATTAAAATATTGGCTGTTGGACCTTTAAAATATGCCCTTGTGAGTTTCTTCCAAAGTTCTCCTCTTCCCCCAGCATAGAAAAACAACAACAGTTTGACAAGCAAAAGAAGGTTTACTTACAAGCTATCCAAAGGTCGAATTCAGGTGATTTCCCATACAGCATTCAGAAAAAGTTGCACAGGCAGTAAAACTAAGTTTACCGTAGTTCCAAAGTGCTGAAAGTTCCCAAATTACTGGTCTAGGAAATCAAGAGTGGCTTGTAAGAGCCATGTATTCTGAACTGCAGTGCAGCAATCACCTCAGAGGTCCTCAAATGCTGAGCTTCTCTGGTAGACTGGGGCTTGAACCCATTTCCTCCCATGGTAAGGGGAAGTGACCTCACTAAGCCTGGCAGGACTGCTTATTCTATGGTATTGACCCCTTCATGCATCAATTAGACTTAAGCATGTTGGTTATATGAAGTTAGTTATCCCACAGTTAATGTGTACTAAGGTTGTGTGTGTGTGTGTGTGTGTGTGAGAGAGAGAGAGAGAGAGAGAGAGATAGCGCTCCTTGATTTTAAGAACTGTATTCAATAAACAATATATTCTTATCTTCTCTCCAATATAAGAATCCTGTTAATTTCTTCTTCTCAAGTTTGGGTTATATGCCCAACACAAACCACCAACTAAAAGGGAATTAATACTGTAGGACTGGAATAGCATTAAAGCAAAAGAGATGAATAATTTCATACACAATTAGTTGGGGTTCATTTTTTATGTTTTCACTGGAGAGGGACATCAATAAAAGAAATTCAAAGAGGCTTGGATCACAGTTGCTTGGTCATCTGGAGAGAAGAGTCATCAAGTGGCTTGCTTGACAGGCAGCACTGATTTCGGTAATCTCTTTGATACCCGTTGTTTAAAAAAATAAAAATTAGAGAGCAGGCCCTGTTTTTGGTAAGGTTGTCCTCTAGCCAGAGGCAGTCATTTAGATGTTTATCTCCAGCTTCATAAAAGTCAGGGACAAACATTCTGACTGCATGCTCTGCCTTCACCCAGAGATGCTTTTTTGCATTGAACCAGAGCTGCCCATTATGCCTAAACCAGAAACTCTGGTTTAAAGTCAGTTAACAAACTAAGATAAAACAACTGGATCTGATATATGAAAGAACTTTCAAATTATTCCAGCTTTATGCCTGTTATTTCAGCTGGTTTGTGTGGAACTACCTCTATCATGAAGAGAAAGCAGCTCTTCAAAGGTTTTACTTCCTTGCTGAATACAGGTTTGGGTATACCATACCATTAGAATCTCCCACCATAAGGTTTGAGATTATTGTTAATGCTGTTGTTGACACTGTATGACAGCCCTGGACCTGTACTCTTATTATGCATCTCCTGAGCAGTATATAAATATTGTTAATAAATAATATAATAAATATTTAATTTTTACTTCAAATATGTATATACTACTCTTTAGCACAGCCTTAATAAAATAGCAGAATTAACATGCTCTCTCTCTCTCTCTCTCTCTCTCTCTCTCTCTCTCTCTCTCTGTGTGTGTGTGTGTGTGTGTGTAAAATGTCACTATTGATAATTATCATTATTAATTGCTATCTTTCCCCACAAGCTCAATGGACCTGCTGAGTGTTTAGGGTTGTCAGAAAAACAAGGAGCTGAAGCAGATTTTTAAAAGTTATATATAGTTTAGGGCAGTGGTCAGCAAACATTTTCATCAGGGGGCCGATTCACTGTTCCTCAGACCTTGTGGGGGGCCCGGAGTATATTTTGAAAAATATAAATACCCTGCAAGCCGATCCCGCAGCTGCTCTGGACCTGGAAGAGGAACACACTCTGCATGCACTCAGGAGTGCACCTCTGCACCACCCGCTCAACAGTGTTGTTGATGAGCAGCAGCCACTCCATGGGCCCATCCCCGCATAGCTCCCAGGTGGAGTGCTCCACACGCTGCAGCCCAGAGGTGTCCGTGTTTCGGATTTACTGCAGAA
This sequence comes from Lacerta agilis, assembly GCF_009819535.1. Taxonomy (NCBI): domain Eukaryota; kingdom Metazoa; phylum Chordata; class Lepidosauria; order Squamata; family Lacertidae; genus Lacerta; species Lacerta agilis. The sequence continues at coordinate 24,804,045 of NC_046316.1, read as the reverse complement.
GCTTCCTGCAGCTAATCCAAAACCGCGCTAGCGTCGCGGAAGTCAGTGCTCGCACAGCGAGGCATCTGCAGCGCTTGGGCACTGACCAAGTGGGCAGCAGGATTTGCGGGCCGGATTTATGAGCCTGGGGAGCCACATCCGGCCCCCAGGCCTTAGTTTGCCAACCCCTGGTTTAGGGTAAATAGGTATTGTTTTCCCCTGAGCTCTCCCTCTGAAAACAGCTAGTGTCCACACTCACTCTCTGGGCTCTGCTACCCCACCCAAATCCAATCTTTCAAAAGCTGGCTATTCTAACAGTATGGGAGATACCAAACTGAGCACAGTACATCAATAAGGTAGGGCAAGGTTGATAACTCTTCTCCCCTCCACTGCTGCTTTCCTCACTTTTGTTATTTGCCTGGATTAAGAACACAGGGAACTACCTTATATCAAATCATTAGTCCATCTGGTCCAGTGCTGTCTACACTGTGACCCTCTCAGATGTTGCCAAACTACAACTCCCATTGTTACCTGACTAATGGCCAGGCACGCTGGGGAAGATGGGAGTTGTAGCTTAGCAAAATCTGGGAGGGCTACAGGTTAGGTACACCTGGTCTACAGAAACTGAAAGTAGCCCCCCGGGGTTTCAGACAGAAGCCATTTTCAGTCCTACCCACAGATGCCAAACATTGAACCAGGAACATTTGCATACCAAGTATATGTTCTTCAACTGAGCTGTGGCCCTTTGAGGCAAAACCAAAGGAGTACAGACAAACACCCAGAAAGTGTAGTAGTAGCCATATACACGTCCAAGCCTAATGCACTTGCAGCACACACCTGATGGCATAGTCTGGATTAACAGCAACAATAGCAACAACAACTTTATTATTTGCACTCCGCCCATCTGTCTGGGTTGCCCCTGCCATTAGACAACCCTAATCCTATTTAAGCACTTACTCATTGGTATAACAAGCTGTAAGGCTGGGGAATATTTATAGCAATATTTCAATGTCATTGACAAAAAGCCTTCTGCTTTCCCACATGTCCCGCTAAATGTATGCACATAAAGTACTGTATGTCTTGTAAAAATTCTCCATGTTGGAATTGTAAAAGTAGGTACCTGTAATTGCTTCTCTTTTGTCTCCAATGGCAGCAATTTTATACTGGGTCAAGAGACTTAGAAATCCTATCAGTTCCCAACAAAGCATCATTCACCTAAGGGGTTTCTCTCCATCTGTAAAATCCTAATGCAATTCAAGAAGAGGTGGTGCTTCTCCAGTAAGATTTTAACTAGCTAAAAACAAATTAAGATGAATTCAGCAATGACTGGCATCTTGGTACTCAAATGATTATGCAACAACTTTCAGATGCAAATATACATAATTTAAAATATTTAGAGAGGATTATAATAAGCAGCTTAATAACTGTCTATGCCTAAGCCGGACCTTTTCATTCACTCCAGAATCTTATCACAAATGACTCTGGAAAGAATTCTTTAAGAATTTGTGAGCAAATGTCAGTAACTCTTTATCAAACTCTCCCCAACTCACCGGCAAAGCAGTCCTTTATATTTATCAATAGGATGCTAAAATATTTTACAATAACATTTCTAAAGCATTTAAGAGAACAAAATTATTTCCAATTATCACTAAACTAACCCTGGGGTGCCCAATGTGGCACTCCTGGGCTTCACAGCAGCTTCAGAACCTATTTGGGGCCCACTAAAGGCCTGCTACCCCTCCCAATTTGAGTTTTTTGAGGGGGTGCTGCCTGCTTTATTGTCTGTCTTTTACTGGTGGGTGGGTGTGTATCTAGGTGTTTTGCCTGTTTTAGGGGTGTGTGTAGCATATGTAGGTGCTTTTCCTGTTTTTTGGGGAGGGGGAGGGAGAGCTTCACCAGTTTGTCTTCTGTGAAATTGCTATTTTGTGATTCCCATGACAGTTTCTTCCACTTCCAAATGTACCCCTTTGTCCCCAAAGGACTAGGGACCATTGATCTAACCCATGGTTTGGGTGGGTAGGAACAAGCTGCAGCAAGCTTGGGTGAATACATTCCTGATCCTCTCCTCCATCTGCATGCATGAGAGAAAACCGAAAGCTTTCCCTGTTGAATAAACCATAGTTTCCCATTATCTACAGCAGGAATGGGGAGCCTGTGGCCGTCCAGATATTGTTGGACTCCAACTCACATAAGCCCCTGTCAATATGGCCAATGGTCAGGGGTGATTAGCATTTGACTCCAACACCATAGGTCTCCTATTTATAATTTATGGCCTGATCCCATGAAAAGGGCACCAGGAAACAGAAGTCCAGGATGAAGATCAGACTTGGATGTAGGACTCTCAATTGTGTAGATCTGGAAAATGTTGGGCTTCTCTATAGGTTGCTCTACCCCAGCTCTACCCCAAAGTGATACATAATTTGACTCTGCAGCTGAAATAAGATTACATAAATACCTAATAATCTCTCAGATCACTCACACACCAACAAAAACTTTAATGTGGTTTTGGGTTCCTGCAGTGAATATTTGCAAGCAGCAAGACTGTTTAATAAGATGTTGAGCTGAAGCATAGATCTCTGATGTTTATCTACCCTCAAGAGCAGATTAGGGTTTAAATCAAGAGGAGAATAAACTAACATCACAGCATCATTGGTACATACGTTTGTTTTTGCAGCCCCTGCCATATTTGCTCCTCTGATACCAATGCTCATGAGGTAGGGGCTTAGTTGCCAATGCGATTGAGAAGTGCTCCGAATAGTCAAAGGTTGTAATACGTTTAATGTGCAGTGAATTGGTGGGTTTTATGCATGTTTAATGATATTTGAAAAACATCCCTGTAGGACAAGAAGAATGCCACATCACTGTCTCAATACCATAGTACTGAAGCTAATTGTCTGAGCAATAAATATTGTGATACCAAGATGTTAATATTACTATGATGTGTTCTACAAGGCTTTATCATCACCCAGCAAAGTGTTGGAAAGCTTCCTTTGAGCCCCCCCCCCCGTCCATTTATGGGTGGGTGGGTGGATGTATTAAATTCCTATACTGCCCTTCATCCAAGAATCATACAGCAATTTACAGAGACACAAAAATACATACTACAGTTCTCTGTAGCAACAAATGCTGAGTCCTATTGAAAGACATTGAAATAAAGTTAGTTGCAACTAAGGTAACTTCTCGTACTGCTTTCAGTGTGTATCTGCCTCTGGGTTAGGGCCACAGTTCTCACAGATTCTCCTTGAGAAGTGTTCAGTAATTTGGAATCCAACATTTCCCTACAAGTTATTAAAATATTGCTGAAGGTATTAACATTCACATTTAGCATAATAGGGAACGATAATTTTTATTGTTGTTATTATTCTAACACACCACCATTCTATACTATTTAAATGACCTTATTTTGCCAGTGCAAAAAAGGGAGGAAAAGCTCGTCCTTTGATTTAAGAAAGCAATTTAACAAAAATGCAGGCTATTTTCTTTTCCAGGTTTCTGAGCAGCTGACAGTGGAGTAATACAGTTTATGTTTTAAAGTCCAATGGTAATTGAAAACGACCGCTTTGTTGCTCTTGTCACTGGAGCAAGCAGCATGGGAAGTCAGAGACCATTTGGAGCTTCACTTCAATGCTCTTGATAACAAATTGTTAGAGACTCCCAATAGTCTCCTTGCTGAACTTTCCTCCAAGTCCCTGTAGGCAGAGAGTGAGTATCTTAGCTTTTGGCAGGTCCAAGCTATACTATATTGACATTTGAGAATGATGGTATCAGTTACGCTCATGGAATGAGAACAAAATGCTCTTCTGGGATCGTCTATGTGACTCTGATTATCTGGCGAACACTTAGTTTAGTTCCAATAGAAAGACCATGGAGCAGAGGCTTGATATTACTTCCCATTCAAAGTAGCTGTGTTTGGGTTCCCCATCCCACCCACAATAACTACAAGCACATAGAAGCTTTGATTTGAGGAGCTCTGCAACATTTTATGTTATTTATTTATACTTAAATTTATTATACTGCTAAATCAAGAAAAATAAAAATCCCCTCAAAGCAGATTTGGGTGGCAGACTGAGATGGAAAAACTGGGAGTGAGATTTGCACTGGGGATTATTGTGATATTTTTTGCAATCCTAGTCCTCCCACCGCTCCCAGTTTAGAGTTCAAAATCATGCACTGACTGGTTAGCTATTATTGTTATGGTTCCTAATTCCGCATACTCACTTCTGAGTGCTCTGCATTGCCATGGACTGAATACTTTGGCACAGATTTTTCCATCAATTTCGGGAGGTGTGGACAAAAGCACCCCCAAAATTTGGATTAATCTTCAGGGGTAGATGAAGCTGAAAAATACTGGTTTCTCACTCTCTCTGTGTGTAAACTTTGCCACCACTTCAATGCTGGCAAGCCCCTAGGGACCATTTTTCACCCACCCCCTTAAAACCAATGAAAAAAAACCTAGCCCAAATGGTTCACATGCCAGTGCTATTAGAAACCAGAAGCTGCTGGGTGGGGATCTGGTAATTTAATATACACATGGATTTCTGATGCATTGAAATTTCTTACAGCTAAAACTTCCCTTTAGAATGGCATGCTAATGAAAACCCTGCTGAAAGGCAGGCTGCCCTTTATCTGGGGAGTTGCTGCACTCCTAAGCCTAGTTGATTGCATGCCGTGTGACTTGGGTAATAAAATGTGTCCTGCTTGATACAAGAAGACAAATATCCTTGTCATCCGTCAACAATATTCATCTGCAGCTGCTGTCTGATGGCTAATAATTAGAGCTATTAATTGTCTGGAAATATATGAAGAGTACTAAGTACTCAGCAATTTCAGACATGGTATTAACACATGATTTAAAAAGGAGGTGGGAAGGACACAGGGCAAAATGGCCTCAAGATGCCATTAATGAGCTCAGAGACCTCAAACGCATTTAGGTTACCAGTTTAAACACACCCTTGCTGATTGCTGAACTGTCTGATATATGCAAGTCTTTTAAAAACTAAAGGACTGAACAAGGCTCTCAAATTCTTACTTAGACATATCATGGCATGATGGTGATTAAACTACAAGTAAAGAGCAACATTACTTACACATAGATGCTTTCCTCAAAAATAGGGTAAATAGTTTCTATTCAGTCTCTGTCCAGGAGGGGCTGTTACTGGTACACCAGCTTCATGTGGAGAAAGATGTTTTGTTCCACCAAGGCGACTTAAGCCTCCAGTAACCAGTCTCACATCAAAGTCCCACATCACCCACAACTATTAACCTGAACCTTTAGAGTGATTGTGGCCACACTGGATAAAGGCTGAACACTACCTCCCATGGCTAGATGAACCATGCAGCAATAGCACCTCTGGCTTGTCTAGATAGAGTCTTCACCCAAACAATTACACAACTTAGGTCCAAACGATTTACAAGACTGTATTCCCTCATACAAACCTGTCTGGCTTTTGAGATCTTTGGAGGAGGCCCTTCTTTTGGTCCCAGTGGGAAAGCCAGGATCAGTGTAACATGCTCAAACTGTCTTGACCCAGTGAGCGACCTGGTTGCCGAATTCTGCACTAGCAGAATTTCTGAACTATCTTCAGAGGTGACCCCACATATAACATGTTGCTCTATTGATTCTAGAATAAAAAAACCGTGTGTATACATTTGGTAAATGACAAGCTGTATCATATGACAAGCTGAGCATATGTATCATATGCTCTTTGCTGAACTCAGGAACTGTGTTATGAAGAATGGCTGTAACCACGCTCAGGTCTTGGAATTCAGAATAGCTGGACATATTTGTACAGACGTCTTTTACACACACATGACTGTCAGCTGTAAAGTTATTTTTACCACTCTCCGTCTCTCCCATTCAGCATGCCCAGCCATGCCAAGATGATGGAAACGTTTGCTTCTGTCTACCTCTAACGCTACCATTCTGTTTAACCCTGCATTTGAACTCTGAAAGCCTGCCTGATCACAGTCACATTTGATGAATAATGAAATAAAGAGAGATAAGCAGTGGCTGACATTGAGTGATGTTGCAGTTCAGCACTGGAGTATCCTTAAGGAATCATACATTTGAAACTCAGGTGGGGCAGTTTCCCCAAGATAAATAGAGCCTGGTCTCAACTTGTTTCCCCTCCCCATTAATAAGAATTTATTGGTATTTCCACATAAAAAGAAAAACAACAAATAATAACAATCATTCTACATATAAAAACAAACATAACAAACCACACAAATAACAATCAAATAAGAAAAACAAAACTAATACATACCTCACCCACAGGAACACACCAATTTTTGAATTATGATCTTATTTCGAATCTTATTTGGGGGGACTTCCCCCGTTCTCTCTCCTGCGTTCAATTCTAATTTACTTTAGTAACTTTGTAACTAATTTAACATATCATTCACCATTATTCTTAATCTTCAAATCAACATCTTATATCATTCAACTTATAGATATCAAATAAAACATCATATTGCAAATCCTAACTTCTATCCTTTTTTCCTCTTAACTCAATAAAACTGTTGCTCTTATTACTTCTGATTCCTACCTTATAAAATATTAAATCAACACATTATCATAACAGACCTAAATATTTCTTCTCTTCTCCAAATCAATTTTTTGCCCTCTGACGTGGTACCATGGTAAGCCTTCCTAATAAATCTCATAAATTCTTTTACCCCACCCCCCTCCTTACCATTTTCCCTCTTCCCATCTCAATCTCCCACCAGTCTTCCCCCCAGCCTTTTCCCAGTCCAAATCTTCCTTGTCCCGCACCCATTCCTTCTTTCAAAATATCACATTTTCCATGGTCCAGAATGTCCTCTTTTCCTTGATACCTAAAAACCAAAACATTGTCACAAAGTATCTTTGCAGAACTCTTCAGAAAAGTTGTACATTGCCACCAAACATCTCCACTCCACTCTTCGAATCAAAATGTAATTGTAATTCCCAGGGTTGTTGTTCCTGCTTTTCTGGGCTCCCACCCCAGAAAGCCATTATATCATCTTGATAACCAGTCTCAGACCTCTCACGTCCATGAGACCTTTCTTCTTGTTGCACTTGCGTCTTCTCTACTTCAGTTGAAATCCCTGGAGAATAATCCTCTCTAATTGTTTCTTTGAGTTCCTTAGCAAAATTCTTATAAGCAGTTCCAATCTCAGAAAATTTATCAATGACATTCTGTTGCAAAAGTTGTAATTGCAGTAAAAAATTTCTTTGTCCTGGAGTCATTGCTGGGTCTGGAAGCACCATGGGAACCAATCCAAAATAGGCAGAAGTAGGCAGGAAATAACAAAGTTCAGTACTTTTCCATCTTCACATCTCAAATTTCAGCCGCCATTTCCCCTTGATCAGAGGGTAAACTTTTTCTCGTTATATTCCACAGTCAATCGGAAGAAATAATTCAAAATTCTCAGTCTGCCCCTAACAGGGGTTTCTTAGCAAGTCAGAATCAGAATCAACATAAAACTTTAAAACAGTCAAAAGTAGCAACAGCCAGATCCAGTGTTACTTTGATCTTGCCACAGAGGAGAGAAACGGACTTCCTCTTTTTACGTTTCTCTCCGTAAGCCAATTACTTCAAATTTAATCCAAATTATAGTCCGTACTTACGGATCCTTCTTCTTTCAGCCAAATTGAGCAAGAACGGAGTGCTCAGAGACCAGCGGCCGGCTGCCGCTTAGTTCCCCCAGTTGGGGACGACCTCCACAGCCCCGTGCCGGAGCCCGTTCACTCGACCCTCCCTTTTATAAAGGAAGCCCGAGAACAGGACGGCACAACGGGGCCCGCCGGAGAGCCCTGACCACGGGATGCTCCTCCTGCGGCTTCCCGGAGCCCACAGCGCGATTGCGGGACTCCTAGCCCCCGGGGGAACCGGAGCTGTCTCGGAGCCGAGACAGCTCCCAGCCGCTGACAATGGCGCTCACGCCGGAAGTCGTTTCCCCTCCCCATTAAAGGAACAAATGTTTGTGAGCAAAAGGGCAGGAAAATCTGGTGAGGTTCAATTTTTCTCTCTACCCAAGCTTGAGTGTTATACAGCTGCTCAGAAGTAAACCCTCATTTGTATTCTTAACACTTGTGTAGTCACAGCATTTTCTTTGAAGCAAAGAGGGGGGAAATTCTGATAAAAATCTGGAAACATCCTAAGTTTAGCCCTTCCTTTTTCTAAATAACTCAGAAATTTAAAGGCACCCACCACAAGCCCGCCCACCCGCACCAAACTGTCTGAAATGTATCAAGGTCTTAATTCTTATAATTTTCTTATAAGAAAAGCTTAAATCATCAAACTAATATGTATATAAGCACTCAGCTGTTAAGTATTAAATTATATGGATTAATATTGTGCACAGGTATGTTTTTATTAAAAACCATTTATATTCATATATGAGGGTACTGTGTTAGGAAATCAAAATCTGAGTATTTGATTAAAACACAATTATGCTCAAGAAACCCTTTGAAATATGTATTTTATGCATTAACTTAGTACAGGCAACTCCCCATTTGCACAGGGGTTATGTTCCAAGGCACCACACATTTAGGTGAACTTGTGTATATTGGGAACATCATTGAAAAAGCCTCAAAACTCCAACTCTCCATAGGCCTTAGAGGTCAGTGCAAAGGCTCATGAGATTGCTAGACACAGCTTTCATGCCAATTCTGTCGCATATGACTCATGCCACATCCCTCTTCAACTGGGGGTGGAGAACTGGATTTGGCTGGCAGGCTGGCTCCTGACCTCTCCCAATCCCTACAGGTCACTCAGGTGGGTGAGACTACCCACCTGCCAACAATCTAACGCCACCATGTCATCAGGTGACAATGTTTTCTTTGCTCATACTGTTTGATTTCATACCACATGGGCAAATACGAGAAGTAATGTATACAAAACTGCACATACTAGGGTAAAGAGTACCTTAAAATACATATATTAGTGAAAAGAACGCACAAAACTTCATTATATAAGGAAGTTTGCTTTGAAGAAATGTGTAAATTGGGCAATGTTGTATACAAAGGTGTGAATATTAGAAGAAATTTGTGCTAAAACGCTGATTAATTTTCATGAGGACTTGATTTTCCCCCCCTGAAATTGAAAACCCATTTTGGAATACAGAAAACTTAATTTAAGATTGGAAAAATGAGGGGAGGAAAAGACAACTTGCCCATCCCTAGTGTTTTGAAATCAACAGTTAAATCATGGTAATTTGGTTGAAAACCTTAGCATTATCTGATCTGAATGGGGCTTACTTTCCACTAATAAAGTTCAGACCTAGGTGTTATTTTCACTGGAAGGAAATTTTATTGGCTAATTGAAATTGAAAAAGTGGTGGTTAGAATGATCAAGCCCAATATCTAGAAAATTTGAGCACGTGTCATATGCATGGCATACAGCTGCTTCTGTTTAGTTTCCCAGCCACATACAAGCATTAAATACTAAACCGTTCTTCCGTCTGACAACCAGATCAAAAATTAATTCATGAGCTTTTGCAGGTCAAGCTAAGCAGAAAAGAACTCTTGCCAAAATCTAGATTTCCCTTGTGCTGGCATCAACAATGGGACAAATACAATCCAATTTTCTCAAAATTATCTATCATTCACAACTTGACCTCATCATGCACACCAAAAATATGGAGTTGTCCATCTACCTTGACATATTCATTTCACAGTGTTAAAAATGCATTCATCATATTTCTCATTTTATTCACATTGTTCTTGATAGATGATAGCAAAATTGTGCTAGCTTAGATATATATATATATATTTAAAATGCCTGAATATAAGAAATGGCATTCTTTGCCAGAAGTCCCCCCAAAATGCAAAAGCAGCATATTTTTCTTTTTTTTTAATTGCTCTCTACTTGTCATTTTCTTAAATGTTCTTCCTGTTATATTCATGTTAGCAAAAAGCCCAATTGTGCCACAAGTTGTGAGAGTCATCAAACCTCCCTTCTAGTGCCTTGGCTGCCATTGGTTCATTTGTCTTGACATCACAGGTCCTATTCATGCATTCAAAAGGCCAACCCAATGTTCCCCGCTTGAGCAGGAATGTCTGAAGGGGCTTATAAGAACATTTGACTGAACACTTATGAGCCTCTTTGCAATCAGGAATCCTGCCTATTAGGAGCTTTAAAGTCCCAAATTGCCACGTCTTCTTTCCAAAGTGAATCTGATGTGATAGGAATCCTCCATTGTTGCTTTTTCATTTCTGATTTTTTTGTACAGACCACTGTGCTTTGGCAGTTCATAGTAGCTTTCAATTTATTTGCATTCTCTCCCCACCCCCATGCTTCCCCCACATATGTTTGTACTGCACTGACCTTGCCAGTGCCCTGCCCCACCAACTGCTACTGTGAATCACTCTTCACAGGAGATGCTGCATTCCCATGCCCCCAAACAAATTTGAAATCAGATAGGGGAATCTAAGCTGGGGTTTAAATACAGAATTGTTCGCTACATGTGCATACCACATTTCATTCTGATATCTGACTATTCAATTGTGTTGTACTAAAAGCAATGCTTTGCTCACTGAACTGCATAAATGAATGGATTTCATATAGTAGCTAAATGACACTCCATGATTGATATGTCCAGAAACCATCCTAATAAATGGTCAGAAATCATCCTGATAAAACGCATTTACCCTGCCACCATGAAAAGTATTAAATCTTTTCTTTATATTCTTTTTGGCCAGTTGTGCACAGAAATATGACATGCACAGAACAATATTCAGAAGCTTAAAGCTTTAGCTGGCTTAACACTAAAGCTCTTCTTTGTAAGCTACTAATTATGCTCTGAATGGTCTGCTGTTAGTTTGCAATTCACATATACTCCTTTTAAAAACGAAAATTTGGCACTTTTTATGTATTTCCATTCACCACTCATTATTGTGAAGGCCTAATCAAAGCTATCAAAGACATCTTCCAAACTCTTGATACCGAAAATAAAATTGTAGATCCAACAGATGGTAGATGTTCCACAGGGACCCTAAAACAATAAACAATGATCCAACCAAGGCTGGGCACTCATAACATGCACCATTGATTTCAGCTTCCTAAAAGTTTAATTATCACAACAGCATAGATTTTCAAAACCTTATACGAGACTCAATGTATGTTAAAAAGAAGAAGACATGAGATGCTATCAATACCAAGAACAGAAGCTTTCACACATAGCTGTCTAGAGTAGGGTTACCGGACGTCCCCGATTTCCGGGGACAGTCCCCGGATTCACCAATCTGTCCCCAGACAAAATCTGTCCCTGGAATGTCCCCAGATTTTAATTAAAGTCCCCGGATTTATGCCTGGGGACTTCCGGCGAGGCAACATGGCGGGCGCCATGGCAGTGAGCAGCATCAGAGGTCCCGGCCAAGTCAAAGTTCCAGCTAGCCAATCCGCTGGCGGGGGGGAGAGGGCTATTTAAACTGAGGCGCGAGCCAGAGAGCTTCCTTCTGGCTCACTTCCTCGATCAACGCTCACTCCGAACTCGTGCAAAACCGCCCGCAGCAGAAGAGCCTGTGGTGCTCTTCTGCTGCGGGCTCTGCACGCGTGAGTTGGGGGGGCAGGCGAGGCACTGAGGCGGCGAAGAAGAGGAGGAGAAGCATAGAAAAGAGCTGTGCCGTGTTGCGAGACAGAGAGAGAGAGACGGAGCACAATCTCTCTCCCCCACCCCCACCAACCTCTTTTTGGGGGGCATTGGTGTGTTTGTAGTTGGGCTTCTCCTCCTGCCTTGTCTCGAGGTGTGCGCCCGACAGTTTGGGGTCCCCCCCTAAAAAAAGGTCAAGAACTCTGGGCAACCCTTTCCTAAAATAATAAAGCATGAATTTTTTTTTTTAAGTGTCCCCGGATTCCTTGAAAAAAATCTGGTAACCATAGTCCAGAGGCAAAACTCCTAAAGGCCTTCTCAAAATCTTTTAACTGTTTATCTACATTAGAAGTTAAAGGATAGCAAAATCCATTGGAACAATTCCCCTATACATTTCTCCTCAGAAGTAACTCACATCAAGTTCAATGGTTCTTATTCCCAGATTAATTGTGTATAGAACTGCAGCTTAAATAAGTAAGATTAGAAATTTCCCTTGGTAAAAATACACCAGCACAATCAAGTACTTATTAGCTAAACAAACAATGGGTTGAGAAAGCATATTTCTGGTCCTGTAGCAAATTTGTAAACATTTGTAAAGAACTCATTGGCACAAACAAATAAATTGAACATTAGGGATTACTATATTGACAATGTTTTGAAACATGCCAATATTCGTTGGCAGATATTTGGATTCATGGTCCAAAAAGAATACCCACAGTATGCTAAGGCTTAGATGAAATTGAAACAAGACTTGGCTTTATATTTCTATGTATTACAATTTTCCTGGTGCTCCATTACTAGTTATGGGATTTAGGAGCAGTTGTATGCAGCTATAGGGAAGGGGAATTTATGCCCCCCAGATTTACAGGACTCCAACTAGCATGGAGTTATACTCCAACAACATTTGGAGGACAACAATTTCTTCATCCCTAGGATATATATTTAACTATATGTCTTGTTAAGGACGCTTGTTAAGTAGACCCCAATCTTAGCTGTCAACACTCCCTGCTGTTTCCCAATGCTATAATAAGGGAATTTCCCACAAAAAAGGGAAAGGTTGACAGCTATGACCCCAATACGAGCACATACCATTCTATAACGGCATCGCAATTGCTCATTTGATCTTTAGGTCACTGTGACGTTTCCTACGGTAACACATAAACAATTAGGCCTGACCAATTTATCTGCATCCTGCTTTGTCACTCAGATTACATATTAGTCACAAATGTCACAGAGGCTAAGGCAGGCAAGGACCACAGCCTAGGTGGCGCTCACTAGTTTGGGGAGGAGATGAGGGTCATATGCCTCATCAAGCCCAGATGCTGCAATCAACATGCAAAGCATAGAAGGGAAGCAAATCTGGCCACAGGGTCAGTTAATGAAGCTCTCCCAGGGTGGTTTGGCTGGTGCCTTCATTATACACCTTTAGTCACCAGGCAAAAAGGTTCCTCTTCAATCAGACCTTTGGTTGATTGACATCTTAGGCCCTTCTGTTGAGTTGTGGGAGGGGGGATTTTTGTTTTGTTTTGTTCTCATTTTTATTGTATATTTTGTGTTTTTTATACTGTAATTTTATGTTACGAACTGCCCTGAGATCTCTGGATATAGGGTGACATATAAATCTAATGAACAATAATTATTAGTAATAATCTAATTAAAGAGGTGTTTAGCATCACTGAACTGTGCATCTCTGGAAAAAAATATTTGTGCAATTGTGATGTCTCACAATAAACCTGCAAACTCTGACTTAAAAACAAAAAAAGGTAATGTATAAAATGGTAGACCTGTTTTGCATCCTTCTATGCAGTTTATTAACTTGATGAAATACAACTGTTGTCCTTGAAAAGTTTTTCTTTATTTACTTGTTTGTTTTCCTTTTAACTATCATTGAACATGCTATATAACCTTGATTGTGAACACTGTTCTAACTGCTAACAGTAAAATAGCATCCAACATCAGATGTTGGAACATACATCATCACTGCCTCTGTGGATCTCAAAAAAGAAAAAAAAGAAGTTACTATACACTCTAAGATCAAAAGGAGTCCAATGAGGCAGTTTAACCTCTACAATCATGGGATATTGGGTCACTGAGTCAGTGACAAATTACTTGAATTTGTTTGTTAAATACATGCCATGGCTTGTTATTGATTAGGATCAGATAACCTCAACTGAAAAGGTTGATAAAAAGATAAAAAGACTGTAAAACATCCAGTAAGCAAATACTAAAATTGTTTTAATGGAAATAATATCCCCTAATGAAGAGCAGACTGGCTCGAAAGGCACCCAATGACATATTACGAGTAACAGCAGAAAGAAACTTTGATTTAAAAAATTAGAATATTGCCTGTACATTTCATTTCATTTCTCAACTTCTACAAATCTTAGAAACATATCATTTTTTAAAAAAGAAAAGAAAGCTGGAGATCTAGAGGTTATGGTTAATCTGGTGGTGGTGGGGCATTATTGGGGGACCCTGTCCCTTTGTTCCCTGGTGGACATCCACAGTGTTGCAGCAAGGAGACAAAGGATTAGAAAAACTGTGAACATCAAACATTGAGTTATCATGTCACACATATAATTGGATCCTTCTACCTGTTACCAGGTTTTTATGGTTGACTTTTATATAAGAAGGCAGTAGAAACCAGCACTTAAGCTACTGCCGTCAAAACAAAAGCTTGAAAGTTTTCCCAATAGGAGTTTGAAATGTAGTTTATCTAGTAGAGAGAACATGATTTCATTGCTTAGACTTATGAGACCATTTGACTAACACGCTAATGGAGGAAAAGTTCATCCATCTTAAAATCCTCTATGTGGTGCAGTCCTGTGGATTCAGAAATGTGGAGGCAGTAATATATGAGCTGTCAACGACCACGCTGACAGACACTTGCTTCCTGGCAGCAATTTGCATGAGTGTGGAAGGCCATTTTTCCAGACACTCTGCTTTTGCCAACCAAAACTGGGAAGCAGCATCTGTCAGTGCAATCGCATCTTCCACCACGCACCTGTGTTCGCAGGCTTGCTGCAAATAGAATATTTTAGACGTATAAAACCAGCTGGGAATGAAATGTATAATGTTTCATTCTGATTAACTCAGAAGAAACAGAGGCCATTTTCTTACTTAGCCATAGTACTGATGATTGTGCCAGTTTCCTTTCTAGTACAACCTGCATTTAACTAATGAATACAAAAATATTGCCAAGATTTTACCACACAAATATTGAACTGCTGTCTATAAAAGGAGTCGTGGTGGCTACATAGGCTTTTTGTTTCAACAAAAAAAGTTATAACACAGAATTAAATCCATTTAAAATGCACAAACATTCCTGAAAGTCATTCATTGTGATAAGATAATAGTAGTGATAATCTGGGGAATGAATAACTGCTCCCCCCTGGGGAATGAATAACTGCTCACCCCTGATTTATAGCCTGCTGTGCATATACTCAAAGAAGTACTATGTCCAATGGGGCTTGTTCTCCGGGTAAGTGTGCATAGGATTGCAAGGTTAATGTGATAAAAGGCAGAAGGTACAAAATGAGCCAAATTTACACACTTGTATCTTCTGAATATTAGAAACCAAGGCTCACTGAAGCAAAATATTTTAGCCTCCAAACCAGATTTTATAATTCCTTGATTTGTTTTCTGCAATGGAATTACAGTATCACCTAACCAATAGGAGAGCAAGGAAGCAAGCAAGCAGGGGGAAGGAAGCAATTGCAAGGACCCTTGAAGAGATCGATTGTAGGGATTACTATAAACTGCTACATTATTGCAATGTTGTATTATTATTAAACATATGAAAATCTCAAGTTTCTGCTGTCCCTAAAAGCTCTACCTATATGGAAAAGCTATTATGCCACACTAATGTCACATGAAGTTAATTCTTACTGTAGGAAGAACTAAGTGCTTCTGAATGCCAGCTGCTTGAAATCACGAGCTGGGAGAGTGTGGCTGCGCTCAGGTCTTGCTTTTGGGTTTCCCACAGGTATCTGGTTGGCCGCTGTGAGAACAGGATGCTGGATTAGACGAGCCACTGGACTGATCCAGCAGGGTTCCTCTTGTATTCTGATGTGTGTGTACCTTTACAAATTGGCAGCACTGAAGAGATTGTACAAATGGAAAAATACTATGATAGATCAAGTGATTCTTTCTTCTAAAACAGAGCACTCAGAAGCGGCCCCCCTAATTAGAGACATGCTTCTAGCAGCTGCGATACAAAACGGGTGCCTTTCATTTACCTCCGTTAAAAACCTCCCTAACACATGAAATGTACAGGTAACCTGAAATATACTCGGAGTCAAGTATGGATTTCATGCTCTTTATTCAGCTCATTGTAGCGAGGAATACAGTTTCCCCAAAACGTCTGCTTTATATACACTATTTACACAATGGGCCCCACATGATTGGCTAATTCCAGGATACTCCTGTATGCCAATCAGGTTGCGGATTCACTTCCACCTGGAGCTGGATTGGGTGGCTCCTGTGGACCAATCAGACTGCTGCATTCTGGATCCTATTGTTCTAGGACCAATCAGACTGCTGCATTTTGGATCCTATTCAACTCAGTACATAACATAACCCCTCCTCTCTCTCTCTGGCCCAGGGAGGTTCTAATGAGAATTCAATCAGCTTCAAAAAGGTGCAAACCAATGCCTCTGTTAACTGATTCCAATCAGTAGGGTTCTATATGGAGTTTAACACATGGATAACTCTAAAACACACACACACACACACACACACACACACACACACACACCCTGACAGTTTTCTCCAGAAGAGAGAGGGAGGGAAATATAAAATTAAACACATACTTCTTTTCATGACAATATTATCTAGGATTTAAAATTCTCTCCCTCAACAAATCTTCCTGGAAGGACTACACCGAAGACAAATTGCTGTAGCATTGTTTTTAAAAGAACCATAGAATTGTAGAGTTGGGAGGGACCACAAAGGTAATCTAGTCCAACCCCCTGCAATGCAGGAATCTTTCACCCAATGTGGGGCACAACCCTGAGATTAAGAGTCTCATGAGCTATCCCAGCTCAATTTCCAGCCATGTGAGCAACATAAGACAACCCTGTTTCATCCTATCAAATGAACATGGAATGCTGGAGGCCCCCAATGAGAAGATCAATATGGCAAACAAACCAAAGATAAGCTTGCCCAGTGCTACTGATCTCCTTACCCTGCAATGACCCTCACAGGCCTGGCTAATGCTTCATGTGAACTGATTGGCAATGACTCAAAATCTTCTGAAGCACAAAGGAGTTCTGTGGCAGATGCTCAAAGAATTCCTTGCCAAATCAGTGCAGAACATGCCGTCGCCTGGAGGTAGAAAGTTTCAAAATTGCGACTTGCTAAACTATCTGTAGTACTATGTGAAGCTGGGACATTTCCCCCTCAGAGGTTCTGCTTCCTTCATAGCAATCTTATTGTAGCAGAGGAAGATGCCTGGTCGCTTAATAATTTTGACTGTTCAAATTTACTGAATGTACATTCTGGACTGCTTTAGTTGCCAAATGATGTAGAGAATGGCACCAAATTATCTCCCACTGTAATTAGATTGCATTATGTTGGCTGGGTGGAGGCAATTGTACATATTTCCTTCATGACAGAGATATCTATTGTATGAGTCTACTGCTAGATTCCTTCAGGCCCCAAGCAACACTTTATATGGCCTCGTCAAAAAATCCTACATATTCTGTAGAAAACACTTTTTTTTTCAAGGGCTCAAAATAGAATGTTAAGGAATTGTTTGATAGCAAATCTGTTTTGCACAGCATGTCACAACTGAGAAATTAGTGCAGGAACCCAGCCCCCCCAAAAAAGTGATGGAACTTGCTGAGCCCCCACCCAAAGTAGTTGTTGAACTTTTTTATGGGGAGCAGCTGGAAAGCCCTGCAGGGACCTGCTTGAAATCCCAGCTTGGGGACTAATAATACGTTGCGCCAGAAGTGGTTTAGTAATGCTGGACCCGGAAAGCTGTCTGTGGACAAACACTGGCTTCCTTGGCCTGAAAGCGAGATGAGCGCTGCAACCCCATAGTCACCTTTGATGCGGGTGGCACTGTGAGTTAAACCACAGAGCCTAGGGCTTGCCGATTGGACAGTTGGCGGTTCGAATCCCCACGACGCGGTGAGCTCCCATGCTCGGTCCCTGCTCCTGCCAACTAGCAGTTCGAAAGCATGCAGTGCAAGTAGATAAATAGGTACCGCTCCAGCAGGAAGGTAAACGGCGTTTCCGTGTGATGCTCTGGTTCGCCAAAAGCGGCTTAGTCATGCTGGCCACATGACCCAGAAGCTGTACACTGGCTCCCTCAGCCAGTAAAGCGAGATGAGTGCCGCAACCCCAGAGTCGTCCGCAACTGGACCTAACAGTCAGGGGTCCCTTTACCTTTAACCGTCCAGGAGTCCTTTACCTTTTACCTTATTAAACTATTTTCCATTCAGCTCATCAGGTGCTTTAGAAAATATGGCAAGCTCAGCAGAAGGAAGTCCAATGATGATTTTGAGCAGCTGCTTAAAAGATGTACCAGAAGACAGACTCCTGGACTTCCCAGTTTTAGAGACCACAAAAAATAAAGATTCAAAGGTGTAGAGATGAGAATGTTTGATTAATGTTGCAATTCCTGCAAGTGTCCCTTGCTATGCCTAAGGTTCAAACTGGGTATTTGTATTAAGTAAATAGCAGCCGAGGAGGACCCTTGCAACCTTTCCTTCAAAATGCAAATAGCAGCGGCACAACGATAATACGTTCTGGAGATCCATTTGTAAACCAAAACAGGTTGTAGTCCAAGGCGTGCTTTCGCCAATGGGGCCTCCCCCCCCAAATTGTTCGTAATCCCCCCCCAAAAGGGTTGTAATCCAAAAAAAGGTTGCAAACTGGGACATGCACTTTCGGGTTTGACGTGTTTGTAATCCAAAACGTATGCAAACCAAGACGTATGCAAACCAAGGTACCACTGTACTATGGTACTCTCCCCCAGGGGAGGCAATAATGGCCACCAACGTGGGCAACTTTAAAAGAGAACTGGATAAATTCATGGAGGATAATGCTATCAATGGCTACTAGTTATAACAGTTATATTTTGCCCCCACACCCAGATACAGCAATGTTTCTGAATACCAATTGCTGGAAACCACAGGAGGGGAGAGTGTTCTCGTGCTCAAGTCCTGCTTGTAGGTTTTCCATAGGCATTTGGATGGTCTCTGTGATAACAAGATGCTGGACTAGATGGGCCATTGACCCAATCCAGCAGGTTCTCCTTGTGTTTTTATGCACATTAACTGTATTCATTCAATCAATGGAACATCTAATTTGGCCCTGAGACAACAGAAGAGATTATTGATGTGTCTCATTGGTGGTGCTGAAGGTATCTCTAAAAATAAAAACAGTTAAAAACAAATAAATATTGTTTCAATGGGCACACCATGAAAGCTGACTGGATAAAGGCAAGTTGTTTTTTTTAAAAAAACATTAATTTATATCTGCCTGTTGCAGATGTAAAAATATATGTTTTAGATATTTCCAAATGGTCTGGGGAGCACATACACATGTACACACCTTTCCTTATTCATGAGCCATTATGAGTATTCCCATATGCTTCATCTTTTGATTGCCTCATGTTAATGTCAAACTCATCTCTTTAAAAAAGTCACTGCATTTTACATTGCCAATGCTATTTACGACCTGTTTTTCTTCATAAGAAATATTAAGCAAGATATGATGAGGTTCATTTATTTCAGGTAGAGAACTAAGGTCACAAAAAATCCCTTATCCTTCTCCCCCCCCACCCCCCGCAATTCGATAACAACAAAAGTTAGTAATAAATCTTAGAAGTCAGCCTCTACTTATTAACAGAGATATGGCAAGAGCTTAAAATATCTACGTTAGAGCCCTGTTAGAGACAGCGAGTCAGTCGCAAGTGCAGTGTTGGTCTGATAGTGGTTCAGACTCCTGCTGAAGTTCTAATGTGAACCTGCATAATAAATTTTACGTAGTTTGCTTCCCTGAGGCCAGTGGGAAATTTCACAATGTGTCATTTCTAGGGCTGTGCATTGGTTCCCAGTGTACCCTGAATTGTGAGGCAAATCAGGGTGATTCAGGAAAGGTTCTCACATTTCCAAGTTCATGCATCATTAGTAAGGCATCTCAGGTTGGATCAGGACCCCTTCAACTTCCTAGCAGATTTGTGACATCAGTGTTTAAAAAATGCATTTAGTCACCTCCCCTGCCCCATCTCAACCCCGTGGTGAGAAATGATACCAGGCTGACTGGGAAACTCTCTGAACGTGAGAGGGTTGTGTGTGAAAAGGCTGCTGGGGGGGATTTCTGTTTTGATGGGCAGCTCTACCTTTTAATCAATTATTTCTCTAATCACAGTATTTGAGGACGGGATTGAGAACTGTGTTGCTTTTTGCGTGGATCTTCTGAGCTTTCCTCTTGATGCAAATCAACAGAGAAATCTCCACATGTTGGGAGAGGCTGAAGCTCATATCCCCATCAGT
Source organism: Lacerta agilis (assembly GCF_009819535.1). Classification (NCBI taxonomy): domain Eukaryota; kingdom Metazoa; phylum Chordata; class Lepidosauria; order Squamata; family Lacertidae; genus Lacerta; species Lacerta agilis. Next base: position 24,783,982 of record NC_046316.1, on the reverse strand, counting down.
GACCTTTGGGGTAAAAGGTCTTTACTGGGAGTGGCTGTCTTTTCTGTCGATTTATTCTATTTTCCCACTCCTGCTTCCCCTATTCAAGTCAGTGGAGATTTCTCTCTCTTCCAGGCTGGGGGAGGAATGGTTATGAGTATGCACAATGGGATATCCCTTTCATGGTTTTATTTATTTGTTTATTTATTCATTGAATGCAGAGTACTGTGGAATTCTAATGTTGTGGGAATATAGGAGGTTAGAAGATGAACTATGTATCTTCCAGAGATATGGAGAACCTGCCTGTTGTGATGAAAGTTTGTCTGTGGCTAATTGTCACCGGCGGTCAGTTGACTCAGTGCCAGTGTCTCTATCTGCCATAGCTCTTTTCTGAGCTTGCAAAGTGACATCTTGCAGAAGTCAGAGAGAAATGGCAGGCAACAGAAGTCTCCCAAACCACACCCACCAAACAGCAAGCTCCCCACACCAAAACTGGGGTAGAAGAAAACCATAGAAGAAAAAATGGTTATAGTATTTAACTAGCTGAATAATGGATAATACTAGCTGAATAATGGATGATGTCTCATGGCAATATGCCAAAAAAAAACCACCCCCCCAAAAGCCCCAGCAACTTCAAGGAGATTGAAGGCCCTTCAACAGAAAGGTTCTTGGTTTTAACAAACGCATTGAGACCAAGGCTAGCAACTACACTAGTCATGATGGCTGTGTACTATGTACTCCAATATCCGAGGCAGTGTGCCTCTAAGTACCAGCTGCTAGGGAGCACAAGGGGGGGGGAGTGCAATTGCACTCATGTCCTGCTTGCAGGAGTCCCACAGGCATCTGGATGGCCACTGGGAGAACAAGATGCTGGCCGAGAAGCATCTTTGTCTGATCTAGCAGGGCTCTTCTTTTGTCATGCGGAAGTAGCAGAAAGCAGGTATATAGCAGTTCCTCCTAGGTACATGAGCCCCTATTGCATCTGCATCTGCCACTTCACCACATTCTATTAGATACACTTTTTCTAAAGTGATCTATTAATGTGCAACTTCCCCCCCAACTGAACATTGTCATTCTATTTAATGAGAATTCTTTTCTGATTTCACCAGACAAATATTGATTGACTCCCATTAAAGACGGTAACGTTTTATCGCTTAAAAAATGCAACAAAGCCCAAATCACTTGAATGTACTTCATTCATCCTCTACTTATATTTAGTACCCCAGACGTGTGATCTATATTGTGCCTTGTTAAAGCGGAGGGATAGATTTGTGATGCTTAAGATGTCCCATCTAGTTAGGAGAGCAATTTGTACACAACTTACTTGGACAAAAAGGCTTTTATAAAAATAACAGAATTAGGTTTAAAATGTCAGGTGGTAATCAATTTCAGATGTCAACAGTCTATACAAACATATAATTTAGTGTTTGATCCTTGTTCTATCAGTACAATAAGGATGGTCCATTGGGCTGTCTGGAAAGTTATTTTTATCTGAAGTAGCATTTTTATTTGTATTGATTCCACACAACTGTGATGTGTGTGTCATGTGCTAATACATTGACACTTGTCTGAGGTTAACTGTAATAAGGAGAGCTGGGAAACAGAGGATGGACAATTGCTTTTGATGTTTCTGGGAAGGAAATAAAACCAAAGCAATTGAGGAGGCCCAGATGGACAATCCACAGCACAAGTTGTGTACACTGCAACACATCTGGGCAGGAGCAGGATATTGGCCTGTATTGTTGTAACACAGAATTATGCTTGTATTCTTGTGTGATCTTCTTGCCTTGTGCTTGTTCCACAGACCAGAGATAAATGGTCAGGGGAGAGAGGATGCAAAGGTACCACACTGCACACTAAGGCTCCATCTTCACTATGCATTTAAAGCAGTATTGTACCACTTTGAAGTGACATGCTTTCTCCCAAAGAAGCTAGGGAACTTAAGGGATGCTGAAAGTTGAGAGTTCTCTAAGTGGTATAACAGTCAATCCATCTTCTTAAGAAACTCTTGAGAACAGTAGCTCTGTGAGCGGAATATGGGTGTCCTAACTACCCTCAGCACCCAGAATTTCCAGAATTTTTTGGGGGGTGGGTGGGAGTCATGACTGTTAAGTGGTATGATACTGCTTTAAATGTACAGTGAAAATGGGGCCTGAGTGGCGCTTTCTCATTAGAGAAGGTGGAGAAATTCACTACAAGCAGACCGAGCACCAAACTAATCCATCATATGCTTGCTTGATGTCTTTGTGAAGCCATATGGCTTGCAGTGACTTTCTGTGGACTTTTCCTATACCAAATACATATTTAAGGATTTTGTAAATATGACAACATGTATTCTAATATAATTTTTGTTGTATTTCTTTTATTCTTAACCTTTTTTATTTTGTTAGCATTAAAATGTGAGTCTGATGGATAGTATATTCTTCTATCAACCTGTCAATGCTTATAACTTACCATTATGAATCAATGTAAAAATACAAACTGCATTTTTTGGTTCTTTGTGCAAAGTGTGATTCTTTGGGTAGGTTGGGTAGATAGTCATAAGCACACCTTGGAAGCTAAGCCTTGAATTAAGTGAATTGGGTTTTTGGAGGTGGGTTAGGTGTGAGTGTGTGGGGGGGGGAGCATAAACCACACTGCCCTGAAATGTGTCCCATTCTAGATATAAGAAAGTGGTTTATTTATTTGGTGGATTGGGGAAATCATAAACAGCCTATCCTGCCCCTGCCAGTACCTCTACCCCACTCCCACTTTCCAGCTGTTTCTCCTCCAAATCAGTTTGATTTTCCTTTCAGGGAGAGACCCTCCTCCATCCACAATCATTTTTATATAAAGTCTGCTAATGTTAATTTCTCCACCACCTCTCAAATTCCTACCTATTAGCTTAAGCCACTCCCCCCTGCAATTCATTACAATTCCAGAAGTACTACTTTTAAAAAGAACACTGCCTCCAATGGAGCCTCCACTTTCAGTGGCAGTCACTCTTTCTGATCAGAACAGCAGAGAACTGACTGCAATGAATTCACAGTGCACCCACTGTAAGTTGCGAGCCATTTTTCTTTGGCAATCACTTGCAGCCGAGTAAGATTGTCTTCCATAAACACCATATTAACAATGAGTCCGTAAGTGACTGTGCAGGCCAATTCTGGATCCACACGTCTTTCCACAGTGGGGACATTGGTTTCCGGGTGGGAGTTGATCATGGTGTGGATTTGCCAAGTGTGCTTTCCTCTTAGCACATTTCTCCCTTGCGTCCTGAGTTCGAGTGTCTTCAAAGCCCATGACACCAACTGGAGCGCTTGCAGGCCAGTGTTTCCCAGTTGTCTGTGTTTATACTACATTTTTTTAGATTTGCCTTGAGACAGTCTTTAAACCTCTTTTGTTGACCACCAGCATTACGCTTTCCATTTTTAAGTTTGGAATAGAGTAGCTGCTTTGGAAGACGATCATCAGGCATCCGCACGACATGACCAGTCCAACGAAGTTGATGTTGAAGAATCATTGCTTCAACTCTGGTGATCTTTGCTTCTTCCACTACACTGATATTAGTTCACCTGTCTTCCCAAGTGATGTGTAAAAATTTTTGGAGACACCGTTGATGGAATCTTTTGAGGAGTTGGAGATGGCGTTTATAAGTGGTCCATGTTTCACAAGCATATAGTAAGGTTGGTAGTACAATAGCTTTGTAAACAAGCATTTTGGTTTGCCTGCGAATTTCCTGGTCCTGCCCATGCCTGTGTGACATGGAGGTATCAGCACTATTGGACTACATTCCACCCCCCCAACCCCTTTATTTGATTTGCCCCTTGCATAGTTTTCTCTTGCAGATACACATTGCACCACTTCAGTTTCTCCTCTGTGGGGAGGGAGGATGACACACAACATATAAAACAATGTCTCTTCCCCCCTTGGCTCGAGGAGCAGGCGACCACCAGTTGCACTTTGCAAACCAGTGAATGGAGTATACCCAACCAAACAAGTACAAGCGCACGCGCACACACACACACTGCATTTGCAAATGTTTTTCGCTTTGCAAACCTTCCCATGACTCTATTCGAATCAATACCTTTTAAACAGATGTAGTTTGAACTAATGTGACCACAGGTTAGTTCAGAATACTTTAGGTGTCTTTCTCAAGGAATCTGGAGTCTCTGTACCAGGGATTGGGGAGGAGATGTTTTGTTTTGCTTTGCTAAATCCAAAAAAAAAATCAATGAAATAGGAAATACATTTGCTGGGCAATATATGTTGTTAATATGCTAGCTAGTGGAAAAGAAAAAAGGACAAGCAACAGCAACTGTGGCTCTGTGTGTGTGTGTGTGTGTGTGTGTGACCTCCTCCTTCACTTGAACAGACAATAACCCTGAGGCAAGATGTATCCTTCAGTGGGCAATTACCGGCACATCGATTTTTCAGCTCATCTGCAATCATTAGAAAAAACAAAAACAATGGTGCTATTTTTCAAATACATAAAGGACCAGATCAGGACTAATTAAAAATAGCGAAGTGAGAGCTGTAATGAAACAGGAATGGATGATGAGTCTGGCAAATTGTCACCTAAACTGATACCAGGAATCAGAAGACATCCCTACTCATACAGTAAGCTTGATTTGCAGCTCACTTGCCAAAAATGTATAAGGATGGCTGATATCTTAACAGTCAGGAAGAGAAAGAGGACAAAAAAGGCTAGATCAATATTTTCCCCAAATTGATTCTGTTTATATCAGGTTTGGTTAGCTTCGCTCACACACCAGGAACATCCAGCTGCAACCAAAACAGAGTATTTTCCTGGTATGCAGACCTTACTGAAGGCAAAGTCCTGAGATGACAGGACAATATCTCACAGTGATGTCATTTCCAGTATACTGAAAATGCACAGGAAATGATACCCTCAAGTCTGGAATAACTCCAAAAAATAAATGCACATACAGTGTATCTTGGCTACTGACTCTTTCTGGTTTCCATGCCTTAAAAATACTTACTGATGAGATCAGAGAACAGAAGGGTCTTAAAGGAATGCCATGAAATGAGGAACAGTCCCATAAAGTTTAAGAACAGTACTTGGCACACATTACTGCTACTTGTTGTACTGTACTTATATCACCACAATCACATCCTATTTTCAAGGAACCCAGGGCTACTTACACACTTCTGCCTTCCACTTTTACTCTCCAAACAACTCAGATATTTACTAACTTCATAGCTGATCAAGGGTTTGAACCCAGATCTCCCCAATCCAGAACCAGCACTCTAACCACTACATCACACTGGCTCTATGTACAAGAATATATGTAAGATAATCTTCTGTCCAGCTACTGCATAGATTTGACCCTGTGTCATTAATGGAGGGGGGGGCACAGATTCCTGATGCAAAAATCCCCTAAAGTGGCAAGCAGATGTGTGGACTCCCATGATATTTCAGTAACTTAATTAATCAGGAGAAAGCATGGACAGCGGCAAAATACTGAAGTGATAATCATTGAAGTGATAACAAAATAAAATAAAAAATTCCCTCCAGTAGCACCTTAGAGACCAACTAAGTTTGTTCTTGGTATGAGCTTTCGTGTGCATCTGGAATCACTGAAGTGATGTCATCATAAGACCATTAATTTTTTCCACACCATGACCATGATTGTGAATGCACATTACATTTGCATAGTGACATAACCATGTCCTAGAAAAGGAACAAAGTGGTTAGAAACAGTATGTGGTGAGATAATGTCACAATGTGCATATGTAATAAGCCAGTGCATTCAGACATGCCCCAAATTTGTTCTGCATTTTCCCCATCACAGTCACCACATACAGTATTCCAAAACATAGTGTATTCCAACCTACTGAACTGAGTTAGAGTCTTCTATAGCCAATATATCAGGCAGATTAGACATGATCATCCAGATGGCATATCATTCAATGAGCCAGGAATGACTAGGGCACGCCATGTTGGAGAATAACTTTAAAAGAACAAAACACTAAGCAAAACACTGTTGTGTACAATTCTACTATTAACAAATAAGCATTTTGAAATGTCTACCTCTGATTTTGACAGAAGAGTCCAATAAGCAACCATGATGTCAAAATTATCCATAGCGAAATGTTTGAAAAACAGACAAATAAAGGTTGGTTTTTTCCAGTAGAAACTGAATTGACAGTGTATGATGAATCAGTTGCTTCTTTGAAATATAATATCTCTTGTTGACAATGCTTTGTGATGTAGGAAATCAAGGAGTGTCACTTTGGGGCAAGTATCCTTTTGATATGTGTCAGGTTGATGTGTGTCAGGTTGATGTAGTCAATTTGCTGACTTTCTTTTCAGTGAGGCAAACCTTCAATGGAATTTTCACTGTTTGTATCTTACCATGGCATTTATCCCTCTGTGTCAGTATTAGTTCACTTAGTTTTTGCTTTGACTAGTGACTGAATATAGCAGCAGCTGTAACTCTGCATGATTCCAAATATGTTTATTCCTGTGGATACACTATGAGGTACAAAAACATTTCTAACATTTGTTCATTTGTAGGCTGACACTTAGAAATTGCACTTAGAATATTTTGATACCCACTCCACAGCAAAAGCTAACACGGAGTCTATTTTTGTACCATCCTTCCCCTCTTATCAACAGCAGGGCATCTTCATCTACCCAGCTGCATTAATATTCTCAAAGATAGCATTCATTTTTGCTTTGGTAAGTAAACAGTCCTTTTAGTCCAGGTTCAGCCATCCCTATTTCCTGATAGCTCATACAAAATAGTGTCTAAGAGACTGAGCTGTGGATCGTGAAGTTCACAATTAAAATCTTACCTCTGTTATTAACTCAACAAGTTATTATCTTGACCTCCTTTTGCAAAATTGCAGCAATGGTGAAGTGCTTTTATAGAATGTAGCTGTCACATACTAAGGGTTAGTTTAGACCAAGGGTTAGTTTAGCCTTCCCAACCTGGTGCCCTCCAGAAATGTTGTTGGACTATAGATCCCATCATCCCTGATCACTGGACATGCCGGCTGGAGCTAATCAAAGTTAGAGTTCGAGAGTATCTGGAGGGCGACAGGTTCATACATGAGCTGTGGGAAACCTCATGTGCTCCCCTTCTACTTTCCATTGGGTGGGGGTAGTGAAAGCTTCCATTGTCATTTTTAAAAACTAAACCACAGTTTTCAGGGGTCATATTTAACCATCGATTAGTAAAAAATGAAAGAGGAGCCAGCCCTAAATGCAAAGCATTTTTATAAATGCATTGTTATTTACATGTTATAAACATACTTTCTCTCTCTCTCTCTATGTATATATCTCTCTATATATATCTATCTCTATATATATGTCTATATCTATCTATCTATCTATCTATCTATCTATCTATCTATCTATCTATCTATCTATCTATGTCTCTCTATATATGGCATGTTTTCTTCTGATCCTACACTCAGCAGCAAACCCAGCTGAATATACGTGGACAGCTCCTAAAGAAAATAGAGTCTCACAGCACTACCCATCTATGCACATGACTCAAAAGGTTCCAAGTTTTTCGTACCTCCACAATGTTCCATGTTATTTATATCTGCACAATTTATCTATGAGATATTCAATGTTTACTTGGCAGCAATATCAAACAAAACAACTTTAAAACAGGAATATATTTATACAGCATAATCAGGGTTGCAGAAATGTGACCATGACTCTCTTCTCTGGTCACCACAATTTCTTGATCCCAGCATGGGACACCCCTGCCCCCAAATTTTCCATAAAACATCCATGTACGGCATCCAGCCATCTAGTCTTTTTTTGCTCTTTTGGTACTGCTTATTTCAGAATCCATCTGCCTTTTAATCAAGAATCACTCACCATCTTCTCCATTGCTCTTTGCCTCTTCATCTTGACAACATATTCTCATTTCCTTTTTAGCTTTTTCATCTGCCAGCTGTTTTTTGGCTCTGGTTAATCTTGCTCTCGTTCCATCTCACAGGAGTTTACATATGTTTCCACATAGCAAATCCAATGTTGCAGAAGATAAATGCAGTTACATTTTTCATTTTAATCATTTTTTCATCTCATTTCCAGCCAACTTTTTTTTTTTTACTTCTACATATGGGCAACTATACCACTAGAAGTGTTAATGATTCACATTCTTATCATACCATTTTATTATCACGCCATTGCAAGTCTATCCATTCGAAGCACTTGTAAAACATTTTATATCTACTGCCAAATTCTGTGTTCATTATGATTGATGAATCTAGCTCTCCTAATATTACATTATTAATCATTTCTATTACTGAGCAAACCAAGTATATTTAAAAATATATTAGCCTTTGTATCTGAGTTCTACTTGAAAGCTTATCTGCTAATGTTGAATGACAAAATCATGCATTACATTTAGCCAAGGTCAAAACTCTAAAAACAATCTTCACAGGGCTAGAATGTTTAAAGGTCCACCCTGCCACCAAGGAAGAGAAGCAAGATATAGTTCTCAGGCTACATTAACAATTCACAACATAATTGCATTACAAATGTAACCTTACTAGTAATTAAGAGTTTGAACAAGGTTAGGCAAAATTTCAAAACGTTAGCATTCAAATTTTAATGTAATTTCATTATCTGAAACTCAAATTCAATGTCAAATAGAATTAAATTGTTGCCATTTATTTATATAGTTTTAAACAAATGGTTGTGTGAGCAACCAATCCTTCTCTTTTCTTCCTCTACACTACATTACCTACATTCTCTGAAACCCTCTCCAGAACACTAGATGTGCATTATCAATATAAAGAGAAAATTATGTAAAGAGATGTCTAAGAACATATCAGTAGATATTACATCAAAATATACGTAAAAGTGCCTCTCGGGGTCATTTAAATGGAGGCAGGGGGCTGCAAGTTAACAAGGAGGGACTTCCAAGTTAATTTGATTGCCTTCTAAACTGCAAGAGGGGGAAAGCCTGTCATTCATTACAAATTCATTTCCAAGCACTTTCTAGCTTTCGCCACACCATCTTTTTGCTTTGGCTACACCTACCTATGGGATGCATCTTCCAGAGAGTTCATCAGGACCCTGAAAGCAACGTAGCATCAGGCATAAAAAGCTACCCCACCCATGCGTTCTACCAAGGGCAGAGGTTCTCTTTAGATATGGAACACAGTGAACACAGAAATGGGGAGAAGACTAAATGCTTTATTACATAGTTCAAAGAAAGCTACCAATAAGCCCAAAGAAAGTCACACACACAAAAATCTAAACAAAATAGAAAATTCTTTCCAGTAGCACCTTAGAGACCAACTGAGTTTGTTCTTGGTATGAGCTTTTGTGTGCATGCACACTTCTTCAGATACACAGAAACAGAAGTCACCAGATCCTTAAATATAGTGAGGGAGTGGTATTACTCAGAAGGGTGGTGGGAATGGGTGATCAGCTGATAGGTGTGGCTGCAATTAGTCTTGCAGAGAAAGGCAAGGTGTGAGATGGCTAAAGATAGCTTTGTTATGTATAATGAGATAAGAATCCAATGTCTTTGTTCAGACCAGGTTTCTCCATGGTTTTAAGTTTGGTGATTAGTTGCAATTCAGCCACTTCTCTTTCCAGTCTATTTCTAAAATTTCTTTGTATTAAGACAGCTACTTTGAGATCTTTTAAAGAATGTCCTGGGAGATTGAAGTGTTCTCCTACTGGTTTCTCTGTCTTGTGATTCCTGATATCAGATTTATGTCCATTTATCCTTTGGCATAGGGTGACTCTTGCCATTCCATCCCTGCCAGTGCCATGCAGGTGACTTGTCCAGCATTTCTATAGTACAGCAGGAGGGTCCAGGAAGCATCAGTGACACTGAATGGATTTTCTGAATGGCTATACCACAGTTCTGAAGAAGACTTGATGGAAGGAAAGAAGATGCACAGGAAACAGGCACGGCATCACAGAAGGAAAGAGGTGGGTCTGCAATAGCCTGGCCTTCTTGGAGATCTTACAGCTGGAACAAACTCCCAGAAACCCTTAGTTCTCTGATCAGTGCTAGGGCTGGATAGCAATTTGTTGCCAGAGGGCAGTTGACACTCAACATCTTGTCCTTTGTGCACATTTAGGTGCCAGTATCTCTATAAAGGTCAGGCAATGAAACGTAGAAATATGTGAAAACACACACAAATCAAGAAAAAGGCTAACGCGTGAAAGAGCCGGGAGGCCTGTAGAAATCCAGACACAGACAAATGTGGTCAGTAACAATTTCAAAAGCTACTAGAGAAATTTAATGGGAACATTTTCTCTGGAAATAATGTTTTGAAAGCAACCTTTTGCACTGGAAGAGTTGGTGTTTTTATATTTAGAGGACAATTGCTACTTAGATGTTCACTTTTACCAGTTGTGTATTTTATAGGTATGTTTTTATTCTGTATGCCACTGGTTTCCTAGGTGACAGCTACACTCTATAAAAGTACTACACCATTGTAATTATAACTTCAATTACCTACAGATAAAGCTCTGTGGGTTCAGTTAAATGATGTTATCTATACAGTGTGACAAGAGTATGTTATGTATTTATAACCTAAACTCAGACAGCTATAGCTATGTACTGTGAACTTGAATATTTGTTCAGCCTTAAGAAAAGAACCCAGACACCAGTGCAAATCATACATCCTCAATACAAACATATTCTGGGATGCATACAGTGTTTCTCTTCTGATTATATTGCATAAAATGTTTGCTACCGTTTAACAAACATTTCACCCCCCAGTTGCTAGAATTAATGAGGGTTTTGTGGGCAGAGGGTCTGCACTTTTTGAAGTTGGGTCAGAAGTTGGTCAACACTGATTGCCCCCTCCCCTGAGACAGAATCACATCAGAATCAAGAGAAGGAAAAACTAAGTACTGGTAATATTGCAGTTAGTCTGAAATGTCCTCCATTATTATTAACAAACTGAAATAGCTGGGGAGGCAGTGTCCCCATCCCCAAATGCTCTATCTTTGAGACTATTAGCATTAAAAAATAATAATCCTGTTCAGTGCTATTGTTGTCCTTCTTTCTCATTCCTGTATTGCTGACATGGGCTAGTCCACCCAACAAGACATTGAAAGTTAATGTGATCATATCACAATATTACAGTACAGAGGTGCCAGCTTTTCCAGAGGACTGGGGGGGGGGAGCAGCAGCACAACGTTGCATGACTTCCTCTGAATAGTGAGGGGGTCCAACCCCTAAAAAAACTGGGGTGCCAAAACTGACTTGGCCCCTAGGAGATGACACCTATGTTACAGTAGGGGGGGGGTTCACAAAGAACATGGGAGTGGAGGATTTACACAGGCTACCCCCGCCCCTTGCTCTCTTCTTCACCACCCAGCTGCTCATTTGAGTGCTGTGGGAAAGGGGTCTCTGTATGGAAAGCTCTTCTATGCAAGGTGAGGAGGGAGGGACCCTCTCCCTTTCATAGATTCAGCAAATTCCATACTTCTGCATGGCTATGATACAACAGGATAGATTCAAGGGTTCAAATGAAAGCAGAGAATCCAGTACAAGCAAGCAGCAGGTATAATCCATACTTAAAAGTAAAATCCATAGTGGGGAGGAAGGCAGAAGAACAAGGGTAGCTCATTCAACACAGTGAATAAATAGGTTTGCCTGTGCTTCCTTATTCCATTGGATAAAGATTATTTCTCAGTAAGACTAAATCCAAGTACTCTTGACTTAATAGGCTCTGGGTGACAAAGGTCCAGCAGAAATCAATTAAGATTTTAGCTGAGGTAGACATTTAGAATTGGACCTTGTAGCTTTAGATTGCCTATCCTCTTTTTCTTTTCCTCTCGTATAATGTTGTTTGGATTCTATTTTATCTGAAAGGATAAAAAGAGCAGGGGTGTGGGTGTGTGCGTGTGTGCGTGCGTGTGTGTGGGTGTGTGGGTGTGTAAACTCTAGCTGCAGATCTAAGCCAATTTTCTCTTTTTCTTCTACATCTGCACCTTTTATTTTTATTTCTTCTTCATCTTCAAGCTCACTGAACCATATTCCATCCAACAGAACGGGTATTACAGATCACTAGAAGACTGCGTGGCAGTGGAGTGGGCATGATGCATGAGATTCCTCAGGATTCAATTATGTACCTCAAGAAGTCACTTATCGTTTTTAAGTTATGGCCACACACCACACTGCAAGAGCTAAAACAGTTTGCTGTCTGTCTGGTTTATGATCTTCTAATACAATTAAACAAATTGACCTGGGTGAGTTGCAATACCAAATTCAATTTTTAAAGTTACACATCAATCACAAGCACTCACCTAGAGGATGATTTGGCTTTCTTGTCAATATCACATATTGTTAATAAATTGCTGTGCCTGACTTTCCTCCACAAAAGAAAATGAAAATGAAAGAAGAAAACCACAGAATCACTGAACTGCAACTACTCCGAAGGGATAGAATGAAACACTGGCAGGTGAAAAGTGGAGTGTGTACAAGTAGCCCTGAGTTTGTTTCAGCTTATTGGTACATTTCCACCCAGGTAACTGTGTGAGAAAGCAGACTTTTGCATATACGTCTCTAGGTCAGGGATAGAGGACTTGTGGCCCTCCAGATATCATTGGACTTCAACTCCCACCATTGCTGATCACTGGCTATGCTAGCTAAGGCTGATGGGAACTGGAACCCAACAAATCTCGAGAGGGTCTATAGGATCCCCATCCCTGCCTTTGCTGAATGAGGGATACACAACTGGGTGTTGCACGAGCAGCTTTCCCTCCCTAATTCAACAGCCCTTCTTAAAAATCTAAAATTCTATTGATTGGCTCTTCAGGAGTAGAACCAGGTTCAGTCCATGCATACAAACACCTCCTTCTATACCACAATCAACAGGATTTTAACATTCTAAAGATGATGGCTACATGTGTACCAGCCAAACTGCTCCATGTATTTGATTAAAACCTACATTTATATTTGCTCATCAATATGTAAAGCATGAAGGAAACAAACAACAGCAGAGCACAGCAGTGATGCTCAACTGACCTCCAGTCACCCATGTCACTCCTAAACACTTGGAGGGAAGGGCAAGGCCAGCATGGAGCAAACAGACTGATGGGAATGATGGCTTGGTGTCGCCAAAACAATCACACTGTGCAGAGTTTGCTGCCACCTCACCCTTCCCTTTATCCATCCTGGTATACAGCAGCGATGTAGTCAACCAGAGGTCAGGGGAGCACTGCTACCCCACCCCACTGTCTGCTACTGACAAACAACTCCACCATACAGGTAGAGGAATCAAGGTATCCCTGCCCTGCCATGCAAAATGTGTGAAATGGCCCTTAGTTTTGGTTTTTTTAGTATTTTACCATAACTGGATTTTGGGGTATTAGGGGAGCGGTAGTACTGGGGGGGGGCAATGACACACATCTTTCTCCTTCTAGCACACAGCAGACACCCACAGAATGAAAGTATCCCCTTCTCTTCTCCCCTGCAGCCCTCTCACACCTTCCTCCAGAGGATTGGAGGAGCCTCCAGAACAGATATTGCAGGCATGTGGAGAGAAGAGGAGAGGAAGTTCTGTTGCGCAAGTGGAACTTGGTGTGCGTGGCATTGGATGCAACTGTCAGTTTTCATAAGATTTGTTGTTGCTGCTGTTGGCATCCATCTGTCTCGAGAGACAATGGAGTGTGCCTCCGGAAATAAATTAAAACTGCTGCATTAGCAGCACCAAAGTGACCTCCCCAGGGCTCATGTCTAGGCAGTCTGTATGGAGGTCCTGGGCTTCCCAGACAACAAGACCCCCTCTAGGCCTCACTGTTGTGGTCCAAAGGAAAACAGAGCAATACATTTGGCACTAGCTTTGCTTTGTGCTAGTGGAAGTTGAGGCTCCAGTACTTTGGCCACCTCATGAGAAGAGAAGACTCCCTGGAAAAGACCCTGATGTTGGGAAAGATGGAGGGCACAAGGAGAAGGGGACGACAAAGGATGAGATGGTTGGACAGTATTCTCGAAGCTACTAACATGAGTTTGGCCAAACTGCGGGAGGCAGTGAAGGATAGGCGTGCCTGGCGTGCTCTGGTCCATGGGGTCACGAAGAGTCGGACACGACTGAACGACTGAACAACAACAACAAAGTGGAACAGTATCATTTGATAGGAACCTGCTATCTTAGCAAAGCTTTGAGGCCCCACCTTTTCTTTTGCTTTCCTTCTGTTTTGGTGCTGTCCTCCTTTCCCTGCTTCATCTTTTATTTTAGCTGAAATCATAAGCTGCAGGTTCAAGCAGGGGGGAGAGCAACTCTCTCAGAATATGACCTTTACTGCTACCAAAAACAATAGAAAACTTGTATGGTTGGACAGACATATCCCAAAGAGCTGTATGTTGTTGGTTTCCATAGGAGGCCATTAGTGTTTTACAGGCACATTAGTCTGCTTTGATTTGCTAAAAAGCACACCATGTTTTTTTCACATACCCTTAAAAGAAAATGTTGCTTAAAAGCCATTTCAAAAATAAAACTTTAGAGCAGCTTCAGATGTAGAATGGAAAACGCCAAAGAGAATGGACATGGTCCTTCCAAATGTTAAATATTTTAAAAGTCACCATTCTAGTGGGAGAGAGTCCTATGTATGTTTATTCAGGAATCCCACTGAGATCCCAAATATGGACAGAAATGCAGCCTTCCTTAAGCATGTATTTGCAACTTTGTACTGCTGAAATAAATGGGCTTTGCTGTGGCTGGATCATACCCAATATCCCCTGCAATTTGCAGGATTTATTAGCAGTCTGTCTGCATATATTATGCATAATAGGGGCAGTTTGCATTTCTTTCATCCTGTTAATATTGACAAATAGATGTCTTTAAGCCTATTCGGCAATATTTCAAAAATAAGAACATTAGCCAAATGCTTTGATTGCAGACAGCTGCTACCTGAAATAACTGTGGAAAAACTGAGGAAAGTGGCTTGATGAAGTAACCAGTCAAAGTGGTCTTCTATCATTAGTACCATCAGTTTAACTAAAACTATGGTTTCTACTAGTTATATATTAGGAACAAACTATGGCTCAAGTCACTAGTTACCACTGGATGGGCAGCTTCCAGTTTGTCCAATTGGAGCCATGTCAAGTTGTATTGCTGCCCTTGGTGAACATTAGCTTATTGCCCGCCCCCTCTGCATCTTGGGGTGGTGGTGTTATGCAGTCCTCATGCATTACCATGCTGCCTTCTTGCGAAGTTCCTCAAACACAGCTGCTATATTTCGCTCCAAAAGTGAATGGAGTCTACTAGATCACTAATACAGAAGCAGGTGCAAGCTAACTCTCTCTCTCTCTGTGTGTGTGACTGTGTGGGTTCAGCATGTGAAGGATTAAATCTGTCTTGGTGGCCCTGATGGACAACCTCTATCAGGAGAGGGTCACATAGGAGGCACTAATCCCTCCCACATATTGAAATTAGCTAAATGTGTGATGTTATGAAAGTTACCTTATTCTTAGCATTTTCTGGGGAAACAACTGGAGGAAAGATAATGCAGTTTTGAGACACAGTGCATGAATAAATCATGCTTCACTTTACATCTTCCATTAGTCATCATTACCCACCCATTGGCAAAATTCAGAAGAATAATTTCACACTTGACTCCCTTCTGAGGGTGCCTGATACAGAAATTCAATAAACACAACCATCATATGAAGTAGAATTTGTATTTTTAGATAGATATAGTTAGTTAGTTAGTTAATGGTCTTATGAATACATTGATTAACAAATTGCTACAGTAAACAAATTTTCTATTGTATCCCTGTCATGCATTGGAAAAGAAATGAGGCTGGTATGTTTCCTATGCAAGATATTTATTTAGGATCCTCTCTAATAAGCATTTAAATATGTCCACTTACCAGGATGTGGCTTACAGTATAGTTAAATTACTCTGGAGCACGGCATTCCTTATTCAGTATCACATGAGACTGTATTCTTGGCACAGCATGATTTAATATGTGCAGCAGTGTGCAATTATTTAGAAAGCTACCATACTTCTAATACTTTGACCTCAATCTTTCCTTGTTGTGAACGAGTGACATCAAACTGGGCAGTGCTCCTGATCCATGCCCGAAGACTAAAGGTTCCTTCACACATACACTTACTACAGGAATGGTGGTCTTGCAACCCTTCCTGACCACTGGGCATGCTAGGCTAGGGGCTGGGAGCACAAATATGGAAGACATACCCTCCAACATTTCTCTGATGAAAATAGGGATGTCCCATTCCATAATGATAATTTTACTATTATTTGTACACCACACATCTTATTGGGTTGCCCCAGCGCTGTGGGCATTTTCCAAAATATATAAAAACATAATAAAACATTAAACATTAAAAAACTTCCCTATGCAAGATTGCCTTCAGATGGCTCGGGGGTTGGGTAACTCCATACCCTCCAACATTTCTCCAATAGTGACATCCTAAGGGAAAGCGGGACATTCTGAGATCAAATCAGAAACCAGGACTGCTTCTCAAAATCAGCGATGTCCCTGGAAAATAGGGACACTTGGAGGGTCTGGGAGGGCCACATATTCCCCTGACCCACCACATTGCCGTGTGTGGGTTTTGGTGTACATTGTGCACCCCCCTCTCTCTCACTCACACACATATAGAGACACACATGCTAAAATATTATTTCTGGTAACATGTTCCAATTTATTATTATTATTATTATTATTATTATTATTATTATTATTATTCCCCTCCCAGCCACTCTGGGCAGCTTCCAGCACATATAAAATCATTTTTTAAAAATCAAACGTTGAAAACTTCACTATACAGGGCTGCCTTCAGATATCTTCTAAAAGGTTGCAGTTCTTTATCTCCCTGGCATTTGATGGGAGGCCATTCCACAGGAAGGATCCCACTGCCAAGAAGTCCCTCTGCTGGTTCCCTGTAACTTCACTTACTGCATAAGCAGCAAGAGAGGAACCTGGAGTTCTATTTCCTCCCCCATTAGTCACAGGTCTAAGGTACCGTAAATATCCCCATAAGTGGAAGAAACAAGCATATCTGAACTAGACCCAGAAGTGGGGGTGGAGGAAGTTTGAGGCATTCAGACTTCCTCTCTCCTTTCCCTTGTGGTGTCTTTAATGTAATACATCAGATGTGGTCAGATGTTTCTACCACTCAGCAATTATGTTTTTTGATCCACAGTCTGGGTACTGAAACAATGCTTTCTTTTGCTTCAGGAACACTCCAAGTTTTTAGCTTTTCCTACTCCACCACCCAATGACACCACTACATTACCATTATTTTGCTTTAAAGTGTTGAGTTACTAAAAGAAGAGCATTTCTGCATGTAACAGTAAACCCTGACAAATTATTTAATTTGCCACTCAGTTCCCATTAGTACCATAGTCCCAAGAGTCGGGAGTCCTTTTTCGAACTTAGCAATGGGCCCATTACCAAACTTTTAATGTTGCAGTTCTCCATTTTCTTTTAAAGTGACTAATCTGAATTATGAGTTATTTGCATTGTTTGAAGGTAATACAATCCTCACTGAGAGCCCAATAAATATGAGATGTAACAACTGGGAACTAGAACTCCTCCCGGAGGAAATGAAATCATTAACAGTGTCAAATGGAACCAATGAAAAATGACTAACAAATATATTGCAGTGCTTGGATATGAAGGAAGTTTAGACTCTTGGTGCGTGCATTAATCTCTCTCAGGAAATGTCTTTTATGGCAATTCATTTGTTAATTCCAGCTCTGTTTTCATACAAACTAGTTTCCTAGATATTCCCAGCAAATGTAAAACTAAGCAATAATTTCAAAAGTTACTGCTTTGAAATATTAAAAACACATACACAATGTTAAATAGAAAATGACTGCCATCAGAGTGACTTTGGTTTAATGGGTTTTCTGTATATATATGAGAATCCAGTTGTTCCCAACTGAATCTGAATCTGACAACTGGCAGGTTCCTTAGGAAGAGCCAATGTTGTCTTGGCCAATAGGCTGGCAACAAAACCTACAAAAGCACAGTCACACTTCAGTGATTCAATTATTATTTGAATTAAGGACACAGAAGGACCAAGAAACAGATTTACAGCACAATTCTATGCATATTTAAATGCATAAAAAGAGTCTTCAGGGTCAGGCCAATGGCCCATCTAGTCCATCATCCTGTTCTCACAGTGATCAATCAGATGCCTATGGGAAACCCATAGAAAGGACCAGAACAAAAGAGCACTCTCCTTTCCTGTGGTTTCCAACAACAGGTCTTTCTCCATAGTAAAAATGTTTATTTTGTTTTGCATAAAATAAAGCTAAATATCCATTAACTACAGACAACATGACGATTGATTGCAACTGAATTAAGTATGCATGCATATATGATACACAGCAATATATCTGGACTCCAGGAAGGAATCAATGTGTTGGGTCAGCTTACTGGGGAAATCCATGACTTTGGCCAAGCAAAATGGACTTAATTTCTTTAGGTATTTCAGACATTAACCAATCCACCCCATCCATTTTACAAAAATACTCTTCCACCTCTTTCATTCTACACTGGCCAGGATGGTGTGTGTCCTAAGCCCTTGGTCCTTCCAGGTAACTAATTCACAGTCTGTTGTCATTGCACTTTGCCGCTCATCAAGGGAACATTTTTTAAAAACAAAACAAAAACAAAGGACAAGTGGAAAAAGGGGAATGTTATTTGTCAAGGACTGGCAGGGCACTAAGGAGTGGGTGATGGAGGCCATGGGGCCAGAGGCTGACCCACCCAGGGGAATGCGATTTATGGGGTATTTTGCCTCTGGTGGGGTAGAAGCCAGTGCTGGATGGTAGAGAAGAGTGTGACTAGGAGCAGAGGAAGAGATGGTGCCTGTAAGGGGGGCAATAGAATCCCCTTTGTCCCCTTCTCCACTGTCCTACAGGACCAAGAGGGCCTTGAAGAGACAGGCACAACGGCAACTTCTGTGTGGGTAAAGTCCCAGGTTGCTTGTGTGCATGCCATAAGATGTAGATGGGGGGCAGGCGTGGTCACACTGTTGCTCTGACAATCCAGCCCAGAGCACAAGCCTGGGGGATAGGATGCCAACTACTTATTCACCAGAAGCATGTGTGTGTCTATTTTGTGCACCTTTGGAGCTACCGTTAAGTGTGTCCATTGTCAATAAAGAACTAAACTACCAGCCATTTGTCCTCCTTGGGCTGGGTGTGCTAAGCACGCCTCAGTTCTGTGACAGACAAGGCAGATGAGCATTATTCTCTTATATCCAAAGCCAAGACTCACAAGGAGTTATGTGTCTAGGGATTTTTAAAAAATAAATAAAAATGTTTCATTACCAATCCGTTATCCCTCGAAAAGTCTTTCCCATCTCCCTTCTGTTTAGAGGACATCATAATCTCACACACAATATGCCATTCTCTCTTGTCCAGCATGCTAAACAAGACTGAGTATCCCAGGCAAATTCTGCCAATTCTTGTAGCCAACTGGGTGTGTCACAGGAAGCAACCCCCCCACCACCACAACCATCAAAAATATCCTTCCATCTACATCAGTTCTGTTGCATCTGTATAATCTGCTAAATGAAAAGTGGATGTCACATTTCAAAGAAGCCTAGATTTTGCAAGGACATGAAATTTGATTTTCTCTGCAGAAAAATGAATTATTACCTGCGCATCATTCACAGACTTAGATTCTGCTCAGACTCTGTATGAAATGACTTGAAACTCCAGCCACAGAGAACTTTCACAAAACTTCTTAAAATGTATATTTTCTATATTTCCAAGGTAGGTGGTGTACATTTCTGTGGGGAGTAGAAGACAGCCTTTGCATTCCAATGATTGCCCTCTAACCCCATTCCATTGAAATCAATGGTGCTTACTTTCACAGGAACATGCTCAAAATGAGAAATACTGTAATGCATAGGCAGCTTCATGCTCCTTGCTGGTTGCATGGCCCATACTGGTAACAGTCACTAGGCATATAAAAATATACATTTATGTACTTTGTAAAAGCAATAGCAAGAGTCTCTACTCATGCTTGTCCTTCTGGAGAAAGAGAATGAATATACTATTCATTTCAGAGATGCAGTCAATTTAAAAGTATTACACTTAGCAAAAAAAGAAAAAAGAAAAGAAACACTATTGGTGGTTGACTTGCAGTGAGCCTCAAGATTCCTTCAACTAACTATGGTTACTGGCACCTCTCTTTGAGCCATGAAGCAGTCAATACTTCACTGCTCTTAATTTCCCCCCAGGATGAAACAAAGTTAAGGATCACATCCATCGCTGCACCCTCTTTGTTCTTCTTGCCTCTCCACACATTGGCTTGGGCAAAAGGAAATGTGGCCTTCTGGCCCTGCATTAGAAAAATGAATGGCAGGTAGCAGATGAATATAACAGAGAGATAGTGGCAGCCAACATAAATTACAGTACACGGCAGCTGCCACAGGTCTAAAAAAACAGTGGTGGATGCCATGAAGCCTCCCTGAGAAAAGGCCAAAGGATGGGAGAGTAAGAAAGACAGTTAAGAGACTTCATCTGTTCTGAGATGCAAACAACACCTTCTTCATGAAAGTGATGAGCAAGATGTGGGTACCAGAATCAGTGTTTTCTTTTCTTCAGACATCATCATCATCATGAAGTCACAATGGCCAGGTTGTCTTCTGCTGGTACTTAAGGCAGTATCAGCATGAGGTCACTGAGGTGACTGGCAACAGTGGATAAACACAGTGGCTTTCAGTATCTCACTGAAGCAGGCAGCTGAGCGAGGGCAAGAGAGATCAAGCAAGCACCCCATTAACTACAGAGATTCTACTTACAGTAAATAACACAGGGTGGTTCAGCATCAAATAAAGAAGAGATAATGGTGGCAGGTACAGGAACGTAAGTACACAAGAAGAGCCTGCTGGAGCAGCCAAAGGACAATCTAGTCCAGCATCCTGTTCTCGCAGTGGCCAGCCAGATGCCAATGGGAGACCCACAAGGAAGACCCAAGCACAAGAGCACTTTCCCCTCCTGCTGTTTCCAGCAACTGTCACTCAGAAGCATTACTGCCTCTGACCATGGAGGCAGAGCATGGCTATCATGGCTAGAAGCCATTGATAGCTTTAGCCTCTATGAATTTGCCCAGTCCTCTTTTGAAGCCATCCAAGTTGGTGGCCATCACTGCCTCCTGGGGGAGTGAGTTCCATAGTTTAACTATGCCCTGTATGAAGAAGTACTTTCTTTTATCTGTCCTGAATCTTCCAGCATTCAGCTTCATTGGATGTCCACAAGTTCTAGTCTTATGGGGGGGGGAGGACTTTTCTCTATCCATTTTCTCCATGCCATGCATAATTTTTTTTTTTTAACTTCTATCATGTCTTAATAGAAGATAGATAGGAATCTTGGCCGGCCTCCAGATGTAACAGAGGAAGGCACACAGACCATAGTATTTCTTCCTCTGTAGTTTTATTAAGATGTTGCTTAGATTGCAGTGCTCGACTTTGATCTTAACCTTCTCCGTGTCACAGGCCATTTGTGTGCATTCTCCTAGCTCAGTAGGACAGACAGTGGTTATGTTAGGATTATTAGACAAGGATAATAAAGGATTTACATAGGAACTGGATATAGGGTTAGCGCAACAGTCAATTAAACGTGGCCAGTTGACTGCCTGTTATTTACCCTGGTCAAATGTTGTCAAATATTCCACAAAGTCAAAAATGTTACTGTGGTTTGAAAGCTGTTTTTAAAAATCGTTATGGTGTTATTTGTTAGCAAGAGCAGAAATATCACTTGCCTCCTAACCCTAGAGCAGTCGGGGAGGAAACTTGCAGCACACCACAGGTTTTCCTATTGTTCACCACCTGTGGTAACTTCAGACATCTAACAGGAACAGGGCCACAAGGAACCTTCAGTGGCAAAGGTGAGTTATTAAGACCACCCATAGTTCCATCTTCTTGCAGTAGGAACCAGAGACTCTCTGTGTGACCTCACTCTGTTATTTGCTTTATTTCTGTTTTGCTTTCTGTTGTTTCTTTTAAAAATGCTGTTATTCGAAGCTACCCCGGTGTTTCAGGATACAGATTTTTGGTCTAGTTCAGACATTATGGCAAGCTATATTTTTCATGACCTGTGACAAGAGGGAGGGAATTGGAATGTGGGGGGAAATGAGAAGGAGGGGGGCAAACAAATCTGAGGCACTGCCCTGATGGCCAAATCTATTTCATGGTTTAACCATGAAATAGGCATGGAGCTAATATTTCATGCACCTCTGCTTTTTATACATTGCCCTCATTTACATTTTCATCTAAACCCATTTCTACCAGGTTCCCTTACTGACTTCTGTGACAACACACACACACACACACACACACACACACACACTTTTCCTACCTCAAAGTTAGATTTCATTTGCACAGCCATCATAAATTGCTAGCTATTCTGGGCAGGATTGCACAGTTACATTCACTGATGAATAATCATATCCACAAGAGTGGTTTGATTTGCAAAATGAAACTCTGTCTGTTCTTAGACGTTGCATTTATATTTTGACAGTACAAGTCAACACATGGTAGGTTTTGCCAAGTTAAGCAAGGACACAGGTGACGTCAGGGCCTGCTTCAGTCAGACTGTTGCCACTGCCACCCTCTGGGTCAACATCACTTCTGCACTGTGGGAAAGAACACCTGAGGCTGTCTTCTGCTTAGTGGGGCTGGTTGTCTTGTGAGTATGTGGTTTTAAATGTGAACCTAGCTAACACAACTTTCTAAAACAATACAAGAACAGATACACAGCCATCATTTGGAATTCCTGCTTCTCCAAATGTTGCAGTGTAGCTCTCCAGCCAAGTAAGATGTACAAATATAAAGATACTGAGGGAAAGTGTCCATAAAAATGCATATGTTGGGGAAATAATATATAGAATGCATTGCAGGAGGGGAAATTGCTTTGCAAAAAGTATAATAGGCAAACTTGCGTAAAAAAGGAGTCTAGTAAGAAACATCGTGTTTTTTATATTTTAATTTGATGTTGCGAACCGCCCTGAGATCTATGCACAAAGGGTGGTATACAAATTTAATAAACATCAACACTCACATTAAAATGCTGATGAATTTTCATGATGACCTCCCAAAATACTTACGTGGAAATGAGGAGAACTGAACAATGAGAAACCAAAATTGACAGATCTGCCCAGTCCTAGTTGTTAGACACTTTGCGGACTCTAGTTGAAAAGCAGGGTAGATATCTACTAACTAAATAAATAACAGCATGAGGCTGAGGCCCCAGGACTCACCCCATTCAGTTAGTAGCAGATGCAGCCAGGTATGCTTGTGTGTAATAGCAAACATCTTCAATTTGTTACCACCAACAAGGCTCTGTAACTTTTAGTACAAATGCAGGTGGAGGCAATCCAATATTTGGTAATGAATCTAACACCCCACCCTCAGAGTATACAAAAAAAAGAGAAAAGTGCCACAACGCACCACAAAATACAATGGGAGTGAAATTATGATGTGTCTGGGGAGCCTGATATTGGAAAATCATTTGCTTTAGTCACTGACAATGTCAGTAATGTGAAAGTAGCATAAGCCATAACTGTGGACAAACATATGCATAATTACTCCAATTATAATACACATCCCATAGCCGAAACCTGTTTCTTAATTATTAGATAAATCTAGGCAAGCTGAAAGTACCTACTAGAGCTATTATGAAATGTATGAAGCTGTTCAGTCTGCAACTGCAGTGCTGAATACAAAGAAAGAAAGAAAGAAAGAAAGAAAGAAAGAAAGAAAGAAAGAAAGAAAGAAAGAAAGAAAGAAAGCAATGCTAAGAATGAAATGGTAACTTCAAAACTTTCCAGTTAGACAAAGTGGGGAAAGGGAGGGATTACATCTTCAGGACATTAATACAAGAAAGGAGCTTCTGGACAATGACAATTGCAGAGCTTAAAGTGCATATTTCATGGCAGCCAATGAGGATAGCTTCTGGGGTCCTTTCTAAACTTTTAAGAGTCTACAGAGATTGCTTCTGCAATCAATGTGACTGAATCAAAGCACACTCATAAGAAATTCCTCAATTTATAGCCAAGATAAAGCCAATTGTCTTTGAGAAGCTAAGTGCCATCTGTACTCAGAAGCCCAGAAGTTGTGAAAGTGAAAATCTTTACTATCCGATGGGAAGAGCTTTGCTGCCAATCAATGCATCTACAGCTTCCAACACACATCAAGCTTCAAAGTAAGAGTGCTAGTGGTAACACTGGGAGCAGTTGGTGGGCTGGAGAAGAGGCACTTACCTGATCTCCCAGAAGGGATAAGGCGGCGGAGAGGGCAATGGGGTGAGAACACACTAGCAGGAGCACTGGACTGGCTCCACTGGGACAGTTGCACTGACCTCACCACCCCCTTGCCCCTACCCTCTCAGTAAACAGCAGTGACTTACCTGCTAGGAGGTCAGTAAGCACCCCTGCCCCATCTTGCTGTCCGCTACTGGATCAGAATCACGGTTTACACCAACCCTACCACTTATCACCCCTTATTTGTTGTTGTTGTTTAGTTGTTTAGTTGTGTCTGACTCTTTGTGACCCTGTGGACCAGAGCATGCCAGGCACTCCTGTCTTCCACTGCCTCCCACAGTTTGGTGAAACTCATGTTAGTAGCTTCGAGAACACTGTCCAGGCTAAAATATTCCACAAGCTTATAGAGATAACCGTAAATTACTTATGCAAACAACCCAATCCACATACTGCAGAAGGGAACATCATCATCATCATCAACAACAACAACAACATCAGCAGCAACAACATCAAAATCTTCTCTCTCTCTCATTAAGGTATGTGGAATTATGCAATCTATTGCCTACATTCTCAAGCAGTATGTCCCCAGGAGAGTCGTAGCGCAAGATTCTTCTGAACTTATAAATCAACGCTCAGCGTACAGAGATTCTGATATTACTGTGACGTTTTGATATGTTTCCAAATATACTTCTGGTATTTTTTTTATCAAATGCCTCTCTGGGATACTCATTTTAATGAGAAAATTTGTGCTGTATGAATGATTAGCAAAAGCTGAACTAGGAAGCATGCACAGGATTTGTGCTACTTAAAAAAAACCACATATGATTTTTTTTTCTTAAGTTTTCCTTTTTCTTTATGAACAACAACAGAGACAAGTTTCAGGACCATCGATTTTGAACACTCTGGGTCAGGCCCTGACATTTGGTAACTGCTGTGGAAATCTGTGGGAGCCAAAAAAAGGCTTGCATTTTCATTACAGAAAGAGATTTCAGCCCAGTACCTCATCCATTCTAGTGATGGAGAACAGTTGATGCTCTGAACTGAAAACAAAGGAAAACACATATCCAACTGACCTCTCAGGGTGCTCTGTGACAGTCTTGAATAAGTCCCATGTATTGCTCCTCTGAGCACAATGATCTTAAAGGTGTACTGAGGGGGTGCAGCAGACACCACCAACCCCAAGATGGTAAGTTCTAAACTGGTAAGACAGACTCCTCTAGAGGAAGGTTTCAATGTAGCAGCCAGCCATATTGGATTATCATTTGGCCTTGCCCTTGAAGCTTAGCTTCAGTAACTTCCCATTGGTCAAATACGTCTAAGTCCGCCTTTTAAGACTAAAAGAAGAGGCCTGTTGGATCAGACCAAATGCAACTGGATGCCTTTAAATGGTGAGCAGACCAATTCAAGGCGCACAAAGGTGCCATTAGTAATGGCTACTAATCTTAACGGCTGTATGCTACTACCTCCAGTATGCACTTGGTAGGGAAGAACAGTGCAGAACGGGTTCTGTGCTAGTCCTTCTTTTGGGCTTACTATACCCTCTGCTTGGCCACTTTGGGAAGCCAGGTACTGAACCAGATAGTTCTTTGCATATACTTTATGGGTTGCCTTGTGATATAATTTTGATATTACAGCTTGTTTGTAGAATCATTTATGAGCAAAATTCCAATTATCTGTTTTTCCTGGGATGCCATAAAGGATCACATTATAGAAATAATAATAATAATAATAATAATAATAATAATAATAATAATAATAATAATAATAATATATACCCCGCCCATATGGCTGGGTTTCCCCAGCCACTCTGGGCGGCTTCCAACAGAATATTAAAATACAATAGTCTATTAAACATTAAAAGCTTCCCCAAACATCCCCAAGTCAATAAGCTCAAAGGCAAGTTATGCTACAAAAGCTTCATCTTCAGCATGACAATACTTTAGTTTCATCATCACTATAACCAGTGCTTTTTTCCTTCATGGTGAGCGCTGGCACCTTTTTCACTATATATATATAAAAAGCACTGCCTATCACCTCTAATCTACACTAGGCTCTGCTACTAATATACACATTTTGGTGTGCATTTGGATTGTCTACCATACACATTTTGGGGGAGCAATTTCCCCCCATAGAATGCATTTTGTATATTATTGTCCCTAACACATGCATTTATATGCACAGTTTGCGTTGCAAAATTTGGAAAAGTGCAAATTTTAAAGGATAGCTGTTTTTCGGTTTGCATATTTTTCAGACAGTGAACATTAAGTAGGTTTACCTTTAAATGCGAACTGAATAGAATTTCTCCTGCACTCCTTCTACTTGCCAATGTTCAGTTAATTCTGCAATGAGAAAAAAAGGAAACAAATCAATGGTCGGTGCTTAGCTAGCTTTTCTTTTCTCAAGACCAGGAACAAGGAAGTTAGTTAATCCAGGCAGTGTTAATTAAAGTACAAATAGAGCTTGCTAGTAAAGATTCCATTTGGAAGAATTTCTCAGTATAGGGCATTAAAGCATGTGAATAGGTTCTTGTTTAAGGAAGAGGTATTCTGAAAATACAGTTTGTTTTAGCCTCAGCATATTTGTTTTACGAACATCCAGGAACTTAATGGATTATTCATGGAAAGGGAATTGCAGGGTTTTCAGCTAGTCAAATATAAGCAAGAGCACCATAAACTCCAGTTCATCTTCTAGGCGAGTGAGAAGATTTCATACTGGCACCAGTCTACAAACACTCAGTGTACCCCCTCATTCAAGGTGTCACCCTAACCTTCAAGCACGGGTGGGGAACCTCTCATCCTCCAGGTGTTGTTGGACTATAAGTCCCATCGTCCCTGTTCTTTGGCCATGCTGGCTGTCACTGTTGAAAGTTAGAGTCAATCAATATCTGTTTCCCCATCCCTGCCTTAGAAGTTGGCTATACTATGGGATGCAATTCAAGTACACAGCTGGAGTACATAGGTATATTCACATCCCTTGTAGCTCTGTTTGTACCCCATTCCCAAGAAATCCAGGGAAGTCTGGAAATGGCTGCAGTCACTGTCTTCTGTCTAGCACCTCATCCTGATCTTCTTCCATACTCTAAGCCTCTTTCAAAGAGTTAAAGGGACCCCTGACTGTTAGGTCCAGTCGCGGACGACTCTGGGGTTGTGGTGCTCATCTCGCTTTACTGGCCGAGGGAGCCGGCATGCAGCTTCCGGGTCATGTGGCCAGCACGACTAAGCTGCTTCTGGCGAACCAGAGCAGCACACGGAAACACCGTTTACCTTCCCGCCAGAGTGGTACCTATTTATCTACTTGCACTTTGGCATGCTTTCGAACTGCTAGGTTGGCAGGAAAGGGACCGAGCAACGGGAGCTCACCCCATCACAGGGATTCGAACCACCGACCTTCTGATCGGCAAGCCCTAGGCTCTGTGGTTTAACCCACAGAGCCACCTGTGTCCCTCCAAAAATAGTTAGGGGCACCTAATTTCTCCTAACCTATTGCAGTTTATACATTCCTACTGAGCATAAAATTAAAATGCTTGAGGAGATGGATCTTTGCACACTCTGATATGAACTAATCCGATCTCCCATATTCACATGTTATCCTCCAGATTCCCCCTTTGTGGATGTTCCAATTAAGTTCTCACCTGAGTGTTTTTAGACTGGTGCTAGAATGAAATCTTCTCACTCGCCTAGAAGATCTCCCATATTCACATGTTATTCTCTCCCATATTCACATGTTATCCTCCAGATTCCCCCTTTGTGAATGTTCCAATTAAGTTCTCACCTCAAAAAATATGTACAAATGTGTATTTTGAGAGAAGCTACATTCAGAAAACTGTATTCTGAAATAAATGTTGGCAAGCATTTGTTTAAATATGTACTTCATTTAAAAACAACAACAACCACCACAGTTTAATGTAGAAATAGGATGAAGCAGAAGCATACTGGTTCACTTTCCTGCTGGGGTCTCCTTTCCACACAGTGATCCCAAGTCCTTACTCAGCAATGGGCAATTAGTGTGTCCTGCTGTGGCTATTCCAAAGTTTGATGTCTGATTGTTAGGTTTTTATTAGATTTTAGTGTTGCCCACTGACACAAGACCTTGCGGTAGGCCCAGTTTGACAAGATAAAACCCATAAACTCTTAGAACATCTCTTTCCCCCAGTACCCTGACTCATTACTCGTTTACTTGAGGTATTCTCTGCTGCTCTCATTGCACACATCATGGCAGTAAGCTTGTCCTGTTTAGACAGTAATTATGCAGCTGGAAAGCTGTGTGAAGCTGCTTTCCTTTTCACAAGTTCATGCAATGTGAGAGCCATATAACTTTCCTTGGAGAAGTCTTTGAAGATACAGAGCAAAGCAGCCTTATAATCATCTAAGAACCCAGCATTAACTGTGATGTGTAGGTGAATGAGGCCTTAAAAAAACATCTTGAAAGGGAAAAGGACATTGGGTGCCTTTAAAAGGCAGAGCTAAACTTTACAGAGAGACATATGCAACTATATCATTTCTCTGCTCACCATTTATCACCTTCAAACAGCCCTCCTCTACTGGAGTTCCAAAACACATGTTGGCCCCTTTAGAGACTCTGACTGGGGAGAATGCTGCTGGGGAGGGATTTGGAGCATGAAAACAATTGACAGGGGAAAGTGTTCAGCACCCCTCCCTCTCCATCATTTATCCTACCCGGAAGCAGCCTTTCCTATTTAAAAAGGGCAGTTGGGATATGGTTATGTGCATCTGTGGGAAATGGCTAGTTTGGCCTTCACAAGGAGTTTTCACTTATTTTCTTAAGAACATAAAGGTTGGCTTAAAGGTTCGCTGTTTGTACTTCACTGTTTGTGCTTTATACAAAGCACTTGTATTTCTGCAATCCTCATTTTACCCGCAGCTTAAATAATTTAACATGGGGACTGTTTACTTTATTTCATTTCATTTGGAAATCCAATAGCATTGCAAGCACACTGTAAATTAGCCTGCAGTCATTAAAAGGACAGGTTAAAGATAGATTGGCAATAAAATCAAAACATATAGTCATATTACAGTAATAATAGAAGTATTAGAACTGTCTGACACAGGATAATTAATACCAATTTTGGCTTACGCAATTTTATGTGGCTGATGTTAACACCATCAAACAACAAACACATCAAGAATTAAGTGATGTACTACCACTGCAATGTATGAGATTTAATTTCTGGAACACTACAGATTATGTGGTGCAAAATCCAGCAGCTATCTAGAAATGGAACATCCTCTGCGTTACAGCAGCTTGCTTTCTAACATTTCCCTAGATATCAGTTCAGAATGAAGATATGGAATCTGGAAACCTGAATGGGCACCAATGCCAATTTGAGATCCCTTTAATATTCTTCTGGTTTTTGCTATTAAGATTTAGGAAGTGGTAGGTGTAGTCATATGCCTGTGCATTTTTGCATTTATTTATCACACACCAGTGAGCTCAGGACTACATATCCTGGTGCTATCCTCCTATATCCTCACAAGCACAATTACCCTATGTGGTATGTTAGGGGGGAAAGAGGGTGACTTTCCCAAGGTGAGCATCATGCTTGAGTGGGGATTTGAACCCAGATCTCATCAATCCAAGTATGACTCTTGTTTTACTACACCACTTTTTCCTTTCTTTTTTTGCTGATTTGTACACACATTAATTGGTTGCTTTGTCATTTCTTCTCCCTCCGCCCTCCCAAGTGTAAATGCATCGTCCTGCAACGGAGCAGCTGTCATGCACAGAATTAGGACAGAGGTAGCATGGCAGGACTGGAGATAGTTAATCTGAACAGGAAGCTAGAAGCATTTCAGACTCTACATGGGCAGAACCTAATCTCCATAGCTCTTGACATCGGGACTGCAAGTAGCAAGCAACAGATCAAGCAAAGTGACCATTGAACACTGTGTACCGCTGCCTCTTTACTTATAGCAGGGGTGGCTACCCTGTGGCCTTCCAAATGTCATTGAACTATAACTCTTATAATCCCTAACTATTGGTTATCTTCACTGAGGCTGATAGCTGTCCAACCATCTTGTGAGCCACAGGTTGACCATGCCCTATGGGATCTCAGAGAAAATCTTTGATTTCAAGGAACTCTTGAGTAAATATGTCTTGTATATACATGTCTTTTAAAAGATCAGGGACAGTGACTCCAATAACCTTGCCTAGCTGCCTGTTTCATCTTTTAAAGTGGCAGATGCCTAATTCTACAATATTCACACTTGAGAGGACAGATGTATATTTTGTACATCATTATGAAGAACTGACTACAAAAAGGGAAATGAACATCACCCCCAAATTAACTGCTTCCCAATACAATGTAGATACTACTCCATTCCCCGCCATGTGCAATTCATATTTCATCTGTAAGGATGCTGTGTTTTGGAACTGAAGGAAAACTCAGAAAGAAAAAATGCTTTTATTGGGTAGTACTTGTCTGCTGGAAGAGAAAGAGGAGGTGGGGGAGGGAGAGAATGCTGTATGGAAAAATGGAACAGCCTGTGTATGTCTGAATGATTCCAGAGGAAGTTGCCTCAAGGAGGCAGGAATGATTACTTCTAAGTTTTCACTCAAAGAAGAAAATGACATCAAAGGCCAACACAAAGCAGCATGCACACACATTGCAGAACAAAAAGTTTTCAGACTACTACTGTGAGAAACTCTCAGTTTCTTTGGCAGAACTGCCTTGGGAACAGAGCACAACCCTGTCACCTCAGGGATATCTCTAGCTAACCTCAAGCTCAAACCTTGGTGGCAGGAGTCAAACAACACAAGCACTTCGATTTCATGTGATGTGAGGTAGACACCATGCAGGCACTACTGATCAACTATCAGACTTCTGGGAGGCTTTACTTAGGAGTTTAGCATTTTGCACCCATGCATAATTAAAGTTATATCATGAAAACAACAGAAATATAAATATTGGCTCATGAGCAGCCTTCCACTGTCAGTACTGTGCCACACTATTTTCTTCATCTTCTGTAAACACCAAACTCGTCTTTGAATATCACGCCACTTTCTTTTCTTTCTTCAGCCAAGCCTCAGTTACTCAAAATATATGATATTTTCCATACAAAGCCAAATGCATACTTGCAGCGCTCGGCTTGTATTTTGCTGAATTTACCCCAAAACAGAATTCAGGATTCCTCTTCTTCATTTAGTGTGATATCTTCCAGTCATCCATATCATTAAATGCTTCATTTTACTTACTGCTCAACTTCCCATTTCTCTCTGGAAATTTCACTGGGGAGCGAAGGGAATGTTCAAAGGAAAATCCACACAGATAACTGTGGAAAGCTCTGATCTTTCTCTTTATATTGCTAATAGCTAATAAGTTGGATTTAGTATTGCATTTTCCTCAAATAAAACATTTAGAATCCATTTTAAAAATTTTTTAATAAAAAACAAATAAACTCCCGTTTTTCTGTTGCATGCAAGTCCACTGGTCCACCTTTTAAAATCTGAGAATATATCTTTGACATGCTTCTATTTTATTTGGCAAGACTCTGTTACACACACATTGAATACTGTATCTTTGCTCTTCTTCCTTCCTGCCTGGTACCTTAGTCAGAAGGAGTGGCAAAGTCCTTCCCCTTCCCCCAAGAACAGCAACTTAAATCATTCAAAGCAACACATAATTAATTACTTATGCACAATTAACAAAAAAATATAATTTGGTCCTAAATGGCCAAGATTCCCAGTTCCTCTCTTTGTTCTCTGCTTAGCCTTATGGTATTCCACCTGAACCATGGAATGCCTGCTAAATCCGGGGGGGGGGTCACTTCTCCTCTCAGCTCATTTTCTCTCACTTAATGAAAATGGGGCCACTTCCACACTTCCTCTCCTATGGGATGTGCCGGTGGTGGTGATTACTTCAACATTCATATTGAAGATCCCATCATTTCCTGAACATGAAATATGGAATACCTGGTATCCTCTTCTCCTAGTCCTGCATAACATAAGCAAGAGTTCAGGCAAAAAGCAAGCGATGATTCCCACAGCTATGGGTCCTGTCCCCCACCCAGAATGCACCAAGAAAAATGGGGAATGAACATGGAGCGCTTGGCAGAGTTGTCAACACTGGCTAGAGGGAGACATTTAGCAGACCTGAGATAGCTGGAAGTATGAAAAAGGAAAGAGTGGCATAATGTGAAGATTTATATAACCCCCACACCATAGAAGATGAAATACTGAAGAAAATGTGATTCATATATGCAAAGTATCATGTGTTAAAAAGAAAATGAGGTAATCGTCTTTCTGATCAGCATAATTTTGTTGTCTAGTGAACTTCCTTGGTGACCCAACATCCAAATCACTAACTCCAGTTATCTTTCTTGAAAATGTTGCAGTGCGATAGCGAAAACTTATTAAAGAAATGTAATGCTAGGGATAAATAAAATAGTTTTAAAATGCCCAAAAACAAAGTTTAGCAGTAAACTACAGGGAGAAAAGAAAAGAAAAACTAATTCCAGGGAACAAATAAATGGCCAGGAACTATACCACTGATAACAGGGTAGACAGCACTCCTAGCATATAAATAATCACATTAAGAAATACAGAGAAATGCTAGCGAAGCAAGAGGATGCAAATACAAGTTGAAGGCAAGATAAACCAACCAGCATTTCTAGCAGTGGTGTCGGGGAAAGTGGGCAGCAATATCCATGAAGCATCTAAATTGTCTTGGCTTCTAAAGGCAATGTGTTCCTCTGCTGACATCTTAAATGTCATGTTTCAAGGACAGTAATCTGGTGTTTTGACATCATTCAGAGACATGAGTCTGAGGGCCTAAGGAAATGTTTTGCGCACCTGCCCTGATACCTTTGGAGGTGATGAGGGCAGCTGCTTTTGAGGACACAATTTGGATTGGAGAAGCAGTGAGCGAAGGGTGTTTAACCCTTTGCATACTTGTCACTTCTCCACTTTCAATCCTCCACCCTGAATTTTACCTAATATTGGTTCCAAATACATGTTCAGAAACATAAACATGCATCAGGGGTGCCACAGAGTGGAAAGTAGGGTGTCAGGATAGCACGAGTCCTCACGTGAACACAAACTCCCTAAAGGTAGACTGCCACTACATACTAAGATTAACAGACCAACAGGAGGCCGACTTTGGGAAATTACCTGCAGGAAACTTCCAGGGGAAGAAAGGCACCACAGCACACACTCTCTCCCTGCTGAAATCCCCCACTAGGAAAGGAAGAGGGGGGAACTCTAAAAAGGTAGCTTCCATTAACCAAGAGGTCCAAAACACCGGCATCAGAATAAGGGCAATTTCCCAATAACTCAAACAAAATCCTATAGCACAAAGATTTATTTGAGATAGCAAATAAATACAAAGATCCTGCAACCTAATGCAAAGGGGGAAATTTACAAGATGAACCAAATGAAAATTTTACGAACATTTGCACACTGACCTTGGGGCTTCAGTACCAAGGATGGTAAATCATGGGGCACTAGCAGCTACAAATTGTCTCCTGGTTGCCATGATCTGTCCCATCCCAGCCCTAATTCAAACTCCAGAGCATTTTATATTACCTCCTTGTAGTCTCTTGGCCCCTGGCATAGGTCTTGTATCACCATCATATTCTATTACAGTCATCTTTTCTTTGCTGGCCTTTGAAACATTGCACATATGAGTACTGAACTTTTTATGTGACAGCTATGTAGAAAGATGGCAGTGGTGACATAGTGTGGCCTAAGGAGTTCCCAAGAAAGTTGCAGGACGCGGCTGTTCAACTGTTTGACTCTGGCCACAAACGACAACTTTTGAGAGCTATGCAATGGAGGCACCAGAAATCCCAAATGCTTTAAACGTTGGCTAAAGCCAAGTCCATGGGCAAAGAACACACAAAATTCTTTGATGTACCTTGAAACTAGAAATATTTCATCAGACACCAAGATGATAAGAAATTTAGTAAAGAGTGGGGGGAAATTTATAGATTACCTTAAAGATCACTGTAGATATTTAAAAACGTTAGCAGGATTGTTATAACACGTATAATGTAATAAGACTAAAGTTTAAAAAGGATATAAAATGAATTTGAAAAAAGTAGATGCAATAGAAAGAAGAGATAAATATTGGAAACCAGGGGTGGGGGTGGGGGGAAGTCGGGGGATTCAAGTAATCTCAGATGTGCAAAAAATGAAAATGATTTAAATGTATAAGAACATTGTTTAAAAAATGGAAAACTTTTTTAAAAAAAGAAACTAGAAATCTTTCGTGAATTCAAACTTTCTGAAGTCCAATATTGAATTTCACAAACTAGCATAGTGATGGGAACTTAGTTATCAACTGGAATTTGCATTTCCCAAATATTGCAGCACCACCCTCAGCTCAAAAGGCATTTCGAAGCGTGCTTTAATTGTGCATACTGATACTTTGTATGTCTGGAAATGTGCATTTTGATATGTATTTATATGCAGATTTTCATGTGTGCTTATTTTACACCTATTAATTTAGAAGCAGAACAGGGGGACTTATGGATAAAGGTAAAGGTAAAGGGACCCCTGACCATCAAGTCCAGTCACGGATGACTCTGGGGTTGTGGCACTCGTCTCGCTTTACTGGCTGAGGGAGCTGGCATTCGTCCGCAGACAGCAGACATGTGGCCAGCATGACTAAGCCGCTTCTGCATGACTAACCAAACCAGAGCAGCGCACGCAAATGCTGTTTACCTTCCCACCAGAGCGGTACCAATTTATCTACTTACACTTAACGTGCTTTCGAACTGCTAGGTTGGCAGGAGCCACCAGGAAGCTCCTTGGAGGTATAAGGAGTCCAACACTCTGAACCAGAGTCTGGCATAGGCTTCGGCAGTCATCACCAGGGCCAAGCACAAAGATGTACGGACTATGTTGAGCAATCCTGAAATAGTGCTGACAGCTACAATAAGAGGATATCTGCAGTACTTTGCCATTCACTATAAGACAAATTGTATTTCAAAGTAATTCAACCTTCATGGTTATTTAATCCCATACTTCCTCTTCAAGGTGTAAATTGATATCAACGGTGTGGATTAAAAAATAATAATAATGGCACACTGGTCATAGTCTTATTTGAAACCTTTGGTGGAATTCTTAAGTCTAATATGAAACAAAATACATTTTGTCCTTCATCAGTTCTACCGCACATGAAAAGGCTCTGTATACTTTTAAAGTTAAAACAATATGATTTATATACTATATGGCCTTTAAAATAATAAGTGAAAGCAATTAACTGGAGGATATAAATCTTGTCTTAATGACAAAACCAGTAATGCATTTTATGATAAATGGCCTGGAGATGCTATCAGTTAAGCAGTTGCGTGTTGCATTGTGCTTTTTCACTAAATATCCAATCTTGTTGAAATTTTATTCTTTTAACACTTGAATAATCTTTGCAGATTAGCCTGGTGGATTCATCTTTATTCCGATGCAACATAGAACCACAAAAAAAATGTGCACCCGTTTTAGTTAAAAGAATAGACGCACCTGTTGGGGGGGGGGAATGTTATTTTAGTCCCACTATCATATGGCAGCAATGGTATCTAATGGATAATTAAAATGACCCGATTTTGTCATTTTCAGTACTGCTTTGGAATTTCATCATTTGGCATTATTTTGAGCATTAAATATAACGACAAAAGGATGTTCTGAAAATAATAGTATCAATGTATTATGGCTACGTAGCACTATAATTACAGGCTTTTAAAATCCTTTTACTGAGATAATATAATCAATGCAATAGAATAATAATACATTGAATGATGATAAAATATGAAAGAAAATTAAGAGGGTGGAGACCTAATTCTATGGGTATGTAGCAACACATATTGAAGATGAAAGCAAACTGATGGAAATGTTATTGTTTTAAGAGTTACCTATTAGCATTCAGTACATCACAACCTAACTGCAAGGCAGAATTATGCATTCTAGCAAACTGAAATTGATAGACGCTTTTAATTAATTGTAGCTACAGTCCATCCTTCAGAAATGTATGAATGGAAAGAGCAAGGCCACAATCCTGCATGAGCAGAGCAATCCTAAATCAGCATGAGGAACGCAGCAGGGCACAAACCGGAGCCCCAGAACCACCACCACATCCAAAGCCCTGCTGCTCACACTGACCAGGGTGGAAAGTGAGGAGGGCTCTTTTCACCCTGAGTTTCTGTTGTGCCAGATCCAGGCAGCACCCCTGAGGGTCCACTGTCAGGCCCATTTTAGGGGAATGGATCAGCTCTGGAGCCAGGGACTCTTATGGCTGGCTCTGCTCTGCTCCACCACACCCCATGTCAAGGACTGGCTAGATGCAGAGGAATGGTGGGAGGCACCAACTGCAGAACCCTGAAGGGAACCCCCAGAGGAAGAAGGCTCAGGGCCTGGGGGTTGGTAGTGGTCAGAAGTAGAAAAGGGAGCAGGCTGGGAAGAGGAGGTGTTGGAAGCTGGAGAGGTAACAGGGTTTAGTGAGCAGGAAGAGGTTGTGGCAGACAGCAGTCCAGAATCAGAGGCCAAAGTGGGGTGGGGGTGGGGGTAGGGGTAGGGGTCAAGAGGCAGAGATCTGTCAGACTGTTGAAAAATCTAGGGAGTCCAGACCCTCCAAGTGTCCCTATTTTCCAGGGACATCCCTGATTTAGAGAAGCTGTCCCAGTTTCTGATTTGATCCTGGAATGTCCCACTTTCCCTTAGGATGTCCCTATTTTCATTGGAGAAGTGTTGAAGCCACCTGAAGGCAATCCTGTACAGGGAAGCTTTTTAAAATGTCTAATGTTTCATTATGTTTTTAATATATGTTGGAAGCTGCCAAGCATGCCGAGGCAACTCAATAAGATGTGTATGGGGTGTAAATAGTAAAATTATTACTATGGAATGGGGCATCCCTATTTTCATCAGAGAAATGTTGGAGGGTATGCCCTCCATATTTGTGCTTCCAGCCCCTAGCCTAGCATGC
Source organism: Lacerta agilis (assembly GCF_009819535.1). Classification (NCBI taxonomy): domain Eukaryota; kingdom Metazoa; phylum Chordata; class Lepidosauria; order Squamata; family Lacertidae; genus Lacerta; species Lacerta agilis. The sequence continues at coordinate 24,746,875 of NC_046316.1, read as the reverse complement.
CCAGTGGTCAGGAAGGGTTGCAAAACCACCATTCCTGTAGTAAGTGTATGTGCAACCAGCTCACCTCCCCCCTCATCTCCCAGAACACAGAGAAATAAAGAGGGCTGGGCAACAAGAGGCAAGGTGATGAAGCCTTAGGCTGCTAGGGAAATCGGCTCACCTTTGCAGGTGGGCAGCGTTGCAGCAGTGTTCGGGGGGGGGTAGAGATTGATGCCCCCTTGTGCCTTCCTGGCTGTGTCACCAGCACTGAGCAGAGCCACACTCAGGGGTGACCCCACTGACCAATCAGCACCAGCCACTTAGTTTTCACCTATCTTGTAGCAATCGTTATAACTTTGTGAGGTTAGACATTGGGTAAGCCTTTGCTTGGATAGAGGGGAGGTTGTAGCTTCTGCCTGCCCCTCCTCATTAAGGGAATCCAGGGGTACGGACTCTCTCTGATGCCTGAATATGGGCTAGGGCCATGCCACGACCACAACAGTGACCCCTCGGCATGCCACTATTTGATGTAAGTCATAGGGCTCCCCCTACTGGTGGTTTACCCTTAGATGGACTCTCAGCAGACAGCAGGTGTCAAGATATAGCCTGGCTTCACCCAATACCTAAGCCAAACCACTCACATCAGTAACCAATAAAGTTGTGGCCTATTTGAACCCATAAGCCTTATACTCGTGTCCATGCGTTGATTACCCACTAGGGAACTGCAGGTCACAGGGCCTTGGCACGCAAGGAACCAGGGTAGGAGCCTTAGAGAGTGGTGGGAAGGTGGGGACCTTCAGTCCTCACAACTGCCTCACTGGGCCAAGACTTACTGGGAACAGTTGCTGTGATCACTAGGCCTGCACTGTTTTGGTTTCTTTGAATAAAGAGTTAACTTCACTAACACTGGTGGTTTTTATTCCTGGCCTACTTCTTACTCCAGCTCCTGATACCCCAGGTAGGAGTTTCTCCACTGCCTGTGCTTTTAGCAAATGCAAAGGAGCCCTCTGTGGTGGTGGAGTCCCTCTCCCCGATTTCATTTCTCAGCGGAGGGACACCTCCATCTAACCCAAATTCCCTCCAGTAGTTCTGATCAGGGTGTCACGATTGCTCTGACAGTTAAATTGCTTAAATCCAAGATTAAATTTGGGAATTTATAATGCAATGAATCAAAAGTATCACTTATTGGTAGAAAGAAATGGCATCTTTCAGTTTTTCTTTTTCATTGCCTTCTACGGTAAACCACCAGGACTTAGATAGCCTCAAACAATAAATTTATTCTTCACTCTCAGCCTTACTGATTAGAACTGGTACCGACAGATCAGCCAGTGCTTTATTCAGTCTACTCAAGTTCAGTGGATTCACCTATCCGTTAAACAGATACAAGCATGCAACCCTAGTAATATAAGTTAAGGCTGTTGCTTGTAAAAGCTTGTCATAGAAACCTTTGGGGGTCTGGCGTTCCCTTTGCTTTACCTTTTGGAAATCTACTTGCTCCACTTACTCACTGGAGCAGCAGCTGAGTGCAAGAGATTCCACCTTCCCTACCAAGATGCCCGTGTGCTTGTGGCAGGGGGAGCTGCACTGAATTCTCTCCAGTTTTGATTTAGGAAATAGCAAATGCTCTGTTGTAAAATCCACCCCCCTCCCCCTCAAAAAATGACTCTGCAAAAAAAGTTCTCTCACTGGCCCCATTGCTCCCCTGACAGTCTTAGTGCTGTTTTCTCTCTGTTAGCTGCTTCTTTTCTGTTTCTAGAACAGTCACATACACGAGCCTGTCCTGTCAGGGATGACACAGTGAACAGAGTGACATTTTAATTATCTTATTTATTTATAAAAATATGTGTATGCCACAATTTTAACCAGCGTACAACAGTTTTATATATATACATAATTAAAACCGCACGAGGATTTAAAATTACAGATCATCAGCAGAAAATGTTTCCTTAATTGTCTGCATAAGTCAGGTGGCACAGAAACATTTTCAGCAAATGTTTAAAGGTTAAAATTGAGGATGCCAGCTGAATCTCTATTGATAAGAACATTCCACAGGACTAGGCTGAGACTCAGGTTCATGTCAATGTCAAATGAGCCTCATCAACTTGGGGGGTGACTGGGATGCTCTTACATATGATCACAGTGGTCAAGCTGGGATATAAAGGATCAGAGCTAGGGCTTGCTGATCAGAAGGTTAGCTGTTTGAATCCCTGCGATGGGGTGAGCTCCCATTGCTCGGTCCCAGCTCCTGCCCACCTAGCAGTTCGAAAGCACGTCAAAAGTGCAAGTAGATAAATAGGTACCGCTACAGCGGGAAAGTAAACGGCATTTCCGTGCGCTGCTCTGGTTCGCCAGAAGCGGCTTAGTCATGCTGGCCACATGACCTGGAAGCTGTACGCTGGCTCCCACGGCCAGTAACGCGAGATGAGCGCTGCAACCCCGGAGTCGGACACGACTGGACCTAATGGTCAGGGGTCCCTTTACCTTTACCTTTAAGGTACCCTGGACCTAAGATTTAAAATTGTTAAAGTTGTTCAGGGCTTTTGTCAATTAGCACAAGGACCTTGAGCTTGGCTCAGTAGTAAATGGGCAGCCAGTGCATTTGTTCTGACAACAGTCTCATATGCTGTCAGTCATGGCTGTCACATTCTGCACCAGGCTAGAATTTCTAGACCAGGTCCAAGGGCAACCCCACTTAGAACACATTGCAGTAACCCAGTCTTGAGGTTTCCAATGCATGGACTACAATGATCATTATGCTATGGAGCCAGATCTAATGACATGAATGTGATGAAAGTTTGATCAGGAAAAAGCAATGAAAAGAACCATTAAACATTTTCACAAATGTTTAAACTCGCTGTGGGATAGGAGTTTTTAGTTTTTCAAGAGCATATAGAAAGGAAGGAAGGAAGGAAGGAAGGAATAGGTAGTCTAGGCTCATCTTTACTAGTGGTAGAAGGAAGTTCCTTCCCTATGAAAACACTATGTAAGTTTTCCATTACAAACAAAAAGTAGTGAATTTAGTATATTCAGAGCTGCAAATTATGCTTTTGGAATGAACTGGAATTACCACCAGAAAGCAGTTTTTTTTTAATAAGAACAAATATATTCTTAATGATTCCCAACTCCATTAAAAGGAGTAGAAACATTTTATGAAACATCATTTATATGAAATTTGACTTGTGCCTCAAGTCCCCAATGCCTACCCTGCAATCAACCTAGTTATAGAAATATTATGACAAGCTTTAAAATGCAATTCATAGTTTTGGTTTTATGACAAATTGTTAATAGTTAAGACTATATCAATTTTGCATCAATTTGAGTGGAAATTTGCTCCATCCATTATTCTTTCTAGAAGGACGACATCTGCTAAATGTCAAAACAAAGCACAGTGACTATAGTGTAATTTATTTGCCATTATAATATAGTTTATTACAATAAAACAACCTTATGTGCGCTCTGCTAACCAGCCATATAAAAGGCTATTGCCTTTAAAAATAATTTCTGTTATCAAGTCCACATACCATACTCCTCCAGAACAATGTTGTGGTAAAATTTAATATTCCAAAAAGTACATGGGTTTTCAAGTATTCTAAAGAATTATTTCCATATTTATCATATTTCTCTGCCATGAAAAATAATTAATGTCACATGTTATAAAGTGTGTGTATGCATACACACCCATGCCCACACACCCCACTATTGCTATCAAGAGACAAAAAGAAAGTAAAAGGCAATGGGCCTGTTCTTGCAGTGAACTTTAGTCCCAACAGGGAAAACAATTGTGACCTGCAATAAAATGCCCCATTCCGGGATATTGCACTCCATTCTTCCCTCTCTTGGGGATTCTATTTTCCCCTCAACAAACACCCAACATTCTGCTTCCATTAAGCATGCTCGGTATTAACTGGGCTTTTGGGGGGGGTGGGGAACTGGGGACTGAGAGGCTTTTAAAAAAACTTATAAACCTTTGGTTTCACACAAGTCTCTTCCTCTTGTGTATGGCTTGGTGGCAAAGAATGGCACTCAAGGAACTTAATACATATGATGCTGATGCTGCCAGTCAAAATATGAACAAAAAGGGCAAGATACTTGGCTTCTTCTGGTTGTTCACTGGAATTAAATTCTTGGTTGTCATGGCGACCTTGTTTGTCAGCTGATGATATTAGCATGCTGCTGCATTAAAGGCTGTTGTCAAATCTAGGGATTTACCCCCCCCCCCCAGACAAAATGACATTGGCACAGGGTGCAATGAGAAGAAAGTTAAGTTCTCAAATGAACTTTCAGCCCTGAGTCTTAGGGTCTTATAAAAGGGCCTGGCCTCAGTCCAAGAACATCCACAAGTGACACTAGAACAAAATTATAAAACCACTTCTGACTAAAGTAGCTGCTCCATGGAATAGCATAATGCTTCCCTCTGTTGGCCCCAAAGAAGCTTATGCCGAAATGAGTAATGGGGTGAATGCCCTAATCATTAATACAAGCTTTGTAAATATAAAATTGTAGTAGAAGAACAGTAAAGGCTCACGACTTATGTGGACTACAAGACCTAGTTCAGAGGAAGATCTGACCTCCCCTAATCTTCTTTTTTTTACAAATTTTACCAATGTAGAGGCATAATTCAGTGGGATAAATCAGCATATAACCAGCATGCTTAGCTCTAGTTCATGCAGGAAGGAGTTAAGACCATAGAGTAAGCTGTTTTCCTAGAATTAGCTAGGTCATACAGCATGCCACCTCACCTTGGAAAGAATAAAGTCAAGTCACTTTGTTTCTTCTCTCTCTCTCTTTTCCAACATTTAATGGTTTAATGAACCAGGAACATTTAATGAACCAGGAAGGACATCTTCTATTAAGCGGAGGCTTGACAGCCATCTGTCAGGAATGCTTTGATGGTGTTTCCTGCTTGGCAGGGGGTTGGATTGGATGGCCCTTGTGGTCTCTTCCAACTCTATGATTCTATCTGGACTGATTGCTCCAAGCCGAGATGGCTGCATGGCTTAAGCATGCCATCTTTGTGTTTCTGTACAAGTAATTTAGAAACACTTCATCTACCATGTGAACTTCATGTGTAATGGAGGTTAGAACCTGGCAGCTCCAGGCTCAGACTGCATGCATGGCTTTACAAGCCATTTTTGTGTTTCTAGACCAACAATATAGAAACATTTTTACCAATTTTTGCAGTAACTGGTAATTTGGCTGCCTGCGTTTTCTGACTGCTGTGTGGAAAAGCTTATAAATCTGACCTTTTAAAAGTTTGTAAGTAAACAATTTTTAACTTAGCAAACTGTGTAGTCTTTTCTATGCTAAAAGGGATGACAGAGGAAGCTTGGGAAGCAAATTAAAATGGGATATTTTAAAGGTCTAAAAGCCTATACAGTATTTCCGTGCTTTACTTTGCTGCATCTTTTGTGATTTTAAATCTCTGCTTGGGTTCTCTCACCAAGAGAGTATTTGTCCCAAATCTGGATCTAGGCATTCAGGAAATTCTCCTTTTATTCTTTTAAACCAAACCATCAAACAACTCACAAAATTCATACATGATCAACAGATGTGTGCAGTAGCTGTAGGGAAAACAACTGTGGTTCTCTGCATATTGTCTATAGTGTACAGAGGCTGCAGTCACATGGGACATCTTGATATTTTATTTCTTCCCATGCCAGCAAGAGCAACTAGATCTGGGAATGGTGCTCACATGGAAAGGAAGAGGAGCAGAGGGGTGTCTAATTGGATCAGAGCTTCCATGTGTTGCCAAGACAAGTGGACCTGGCTATAGGAGGGCACTTTTCAGTTGCTCCCATGCTGACACAGCAATGCATGCACTGGGCCACAAAAACATTTTACAATAAACATGAAATGCTACCCGAGGAGTCAGAAGTTATTTCCTGTGGCAATTGTGTGTAGAAGTAATTTGATTATACCAGCTCTCTTTACATTTTTTCATGGTAGACACTCGGATGGGTGTCTCTAGAAGCCTGTGTCAGCCCTAATAATCTGATCCCCATGCATAATGCTTCATTTGTCTTCATGGTTTCAGAGATTAATTCGCAATCCAATTTTTCTAAAGCATGAATGTGAGATTAGGAGATGGACAAAAAGACTCCCTGATAATTTGTTAATACTAGTTATTACGTGATGCATATCGTAGACGCCAGCGATTAGACTGATAATCAGCAAAAGCAACTGGATGTATCTTTTTCAGCAGCTACAGCAACATTTTATCTGGCTACATTATGAACAATTATTCTAAAACTGAATGCTGGTTGCAATGCAAGATAGCGCATGCCAATGCCCTACTACACAATTATATAATTTCTTTATTATTGTCAGTGGGTGTTTGACGAGGCTAATCCATGTACAATTGCCCAAACAATAATCTTACTATTAAAATGTCAATTCTTACATGTTAGCTGGCCGCGAGTAATCCTATCAGAGCACAGATACTGCCATTAAAGCACTGTTGCTATTTTCTCAGTCACTGAGCTGTGAATGTGCAGAATAATTTGCTGAATTGGAATACTGCAATTCTCAGTGGTTCTCCAATCTTCAAAATGCTATAATAATAGCCACCTTTAATGGAGACCCCTCTCTAGAAAATTTGCTCTATTCTGTTTATTAATTCTTGGCTTCCCACAACAGCATCCAAACATGTGGAAATCATGCATAAACTGCACAGGCTAAAAAGAGAAGAATAGACAAATTAATTTATTTCGTATTTCAATTTATATCCTGCTGCTTTTACGTTTGATGGCTCAAAAGGGGCCTGCAATAAAATTAAAATAATACCAATAGCAGCAGCAACAATAAAACCATCATAGGACACAAAGATTGGCAAGAGATATATATCCTGCCCTTACACTGCATTTGCGATCCTATGGGTGGCTTACAATAGTTTAAAAATTCAATAAAATCCAACATAAAACAACAGCAGCAAAATAAACAGCAAGTGAAAACAGAGGCAGGTGCAGCTGATAAAACCAATCTAAAAAACCAGAGGGATGCCACAAAAGAATCTTCAACCTGGCAGGCCATACCAAATGGCTGCCAGAATTGAAAAGAAGTCAGAGCTGTGCAGCAAACATGAAAGAGAGGGGGCCAAATGGAAGCAGCCCCAAAATGTCTAGATTATGCAGATTCAGGTCTGAATGCATCTCCTCATCCACACAACAAGGTTCACGTTGGCCCTACTGAAACAGCTGAATGTGACTTTTGATGTGAATAACAATGTACATTTCCACCCAGAGCCACATACATATATACCTAGTTGTCCAAACCTGACACTGCAGCATTGGCTAAAATTTCTATTGCCAATGCCTGCCTGCAATGCTACCATGTGGAAACAAACCTCCCATATGGATTTAAATATTATGTTGTGTTTTTTGTTTGTTTGTTTTAAAGCAGCTCCATAGGAAAACGAACTCTTTAGTTACTCTTCTGTGGTAATGGAGAGAGGGTTATTCATTAATTCAAGATTGCATTTATGGTTTTCGCACCAGAAAGCAAATTAATAACTGCTAAGGATGTTTATCCCATTCCTACTGACATCAGTTTTGTGTTTTGTTTTGTTTTCAAAAAATAAAGACAATATACATTGGCATTGCTACTGCAGAAGAATGGCTGTAGAGCACAGTTGACCTGAAATCATGGTTTGTTCTTATGACCATGTAATATATCACTGTTCTTACTGCTTTAAAAGCCCCAATGTGCAAGTCGGTGTAGGACCATAGGAATTAAGAACTGTGAATAAAAGCTACAAAGGCCACAATGGCTTCAAGAAGCTGTTATACAATTGTGTGTACTGGCTCACCTACTCCTAAAGATATTTTACAATTCCACCTAAAGGGCAGCCTTACTGGATCACACCATAGTCCTAACAGGAGCCAGCCAAACACTGATGGTCTCCCCCTCCCCCGCCCTTATCATTGCCTTGCTCCGAGGAAGAGCCACGGGCATCCTTCCTCAGAGTGAGGCATTCTGGTTGTGAAAAGCATCCATCATGTCCCCTGGACCAGCTAATTCAGAACAAGAAGGCTTCCTCAGAGGGAGGCAGAAGAGGCAAGAGAGCTTTGTTGAGAGATTGGTTAGTGACAACAGTAGCAAGGGTGAAGCAAGAGGGGACCCAGGGGAGGTTTCACTGCTTCCTTGCACCTATTGCCTGAAATAATTGTCTCAGCTTGTCTTATCAAAGTGCTGAACCTGAGTAACTTCCACCACCCTTTGCAGCAACAAGTTCCGTAAGTTAATTATCTAGTCTGCAAAGAAGTACTTTGTAAAAGAAGAGGAATCAAATGTCAATAAGTCTACCACCATGGCTTTAGGCAGAATCTCCCCATAAAACATTTACACATTACTCAACTGACAGCTTTGAGAAACTGATGATTGTGAAGTAAACTAGACCAGTTCTCTAACATGCTTTCCCCTGACCTCAGATTAGTAGAGCCTATCCAAACTAATTTTTCAGCTATACCGATTGTTCATGACAGAGAAGCAAAGGCCAGATTCCTCCCTGTGTTATATGGAAACCACCCTTTTAAGCTGAAAGGAGTTTCAAAACCAATTTGTGATATAGGTTGGGTGGAATATCCTGCTTTTCAAAGGAATATCCCACTGGATATGCACAAATCCTTGCAGATACCAGAAAAGGTTGTGTTTGACTGTTTGTCAAAGGCAGAAGAAGCCAGAGCATCCCAGCCAGACTTTTAATACACTATCAAGGGCACATTTGAATTTATTCTGCTCTATTAACCCTATCACCTTTTTTGGAGAGAGATGGCAAGGTGAAGTGCTATTTAACTTCAGCCCGAGGTCACAAAAGAGTACAGTGGGAGAAGAGGTCACAGGTTTATAGTAAATTTCAAGTCAACTGTCATTGCCAAAGAATCTGAAACCATAATAATATTCAGCCTTAGGACCAAAAGGTGGAGGAAGATATGTCAGTCAGGAAGCAAGCACAAAAGCCCTGTTTCGATTATAAACATGTTCAACTTAGGGAGAAGATAACATTGTTCCATCCTTTGCCCTAAAATGTATCACTCCTCAGTAGTAGGAAATGGGTTCATATAATGACTTGCACAACGCCTGCCTTTTCAGCTTCACGCTGCTTCACAAATTGCATGCATCCAAAGGAAATTCTGCATCCCTGCAGGAGGAGAAGACCTAAGCCTAGATGTATTCAAAAATCTAGCGAGATCTGTTTATACCCTTTGGGGACTCAATTTCTCATGACTGCTTTTCAAGTAATAATTGCCATTATCATGCAACAGGTTGTTTATACAAAGCCGTCATTTCAGCACGGAACAGCAGGAGTTGCCAATAATGGAAAAGTTGTGATGAATTTATCACCAAAGGATGGGTATGCTGTTTGCATTCAAGCAGGTAGCTTGGATCTGTTTGCCCATGGTATCAAGAGAGCTAATAAAAGAGGCTTTAACTACTGCAGCAGCTACATAGCACCTTCTGGCAATGGTCAGGTCAGTTTAACAGCTAGCCATAAAACAGACATAGAAACCAATCACATGTTCACTATAAAAACTAAATATCACAGTATAACCATCTGGAAAATCACATACTTCGCTGAACCAGAGCAGCAAGGTGCCTGAAGGCATGTCATTTTGACATGAACTAAATTACTGCTCTCCTATGAACACTGATCTAATTTTGGCAGCCATACTTGCAAGAACAATTGTGATAGTCTGATTTTATCCCTAATAAAGTATTTGGGATTTGGGATGGACTGTGGCAATAGAGTCTTGGATAGACTATGAGGTTCCCCCCCCCAAAAAAAAAATACACATCACCCAGTAGATTTTTTTAAAAAATCAATCATCACCATCATTATCTGTTTGATGCTTTGTACACCTGTCAAAAGTGGCTTCTTTTTAAAAATGCTAGTACTTCATCTGTAGGGTGGTGGTTCTAAAAAGAGTATTTGAAGCCAAACACTTGAGCTTCTGTGGGGATCCCAGCCTCACATCTGGGTCAGGAAATTAGCAAATGTAAAAAGAGACCTGTGGGTATGGTTAACCTTTGCGTCTGCAATTTGGCCCCAGGGGCAAAGGCTGGGCCTCTTCCAGCTTTTGAGGCCACTAGCCATAATAAATATTTAAAATGGCAATACTGTTTTCATGTAGGGTACCATGTAAAAGAGCAAGTGGTTTGTTTGTATAATCAGTTTGTCTGAGAGGGCACAATCATCACAGTCTAAGCCTGTGCCCTCAGAACACATACATTTTTATTAATATTTATGAACATTTAAAACTATTTAATAGGATAAAATCTATCAGTTAGCAACCACAACAATGAATTCTTCCAGACCACATCTCTTAATAGTTTAAATCTGAAGCGCTAAGCTGAGTGTGTGAGGCAGGCATGCAGGAGCCCTGGCAAACTCTAATTCACTGTCTGGCTTACTCACTACCCGAGACCATTGACTCTGATAATCAACAAACAAATGTTGGAAGCCACTCACAAACAATGAGCCTCAGTTTGGCCAGCTACCCGTTCTTCAAGCAAACCAATAATTTGAGGGCCACAACTTTGCAGATAGAATCTGCAAGGTCATGGAGTCAAATTTGGAGGTTATTGGGATAATATATTCTACCTTATACATAATTTTCATAAAATGGCTTCTAATTAAGTACAGGTGAAACTCGAAAAATTATAATATCATGGAGAGGTTCATTTCTTTCAGTAATTCAACTTAAAAGGTGAAACTAATATGCAAAGCGAGATATGTCAAGCCTTTATTTGTTATAATTGTGATGATTATGGTGTACAGCTGATGAGAACCACAAATTAACAATTTCAACTTTGGGGTTTTCATCAGCTGTATGTGAAAATGGTCTTTTCACATACATCTCATGTCTGTGCATGTCTTACACACAATACTAAAGGGAAAATATATGGCTGAATTAATCCATGAACCTTTTACCCCTTAGCAGGTAATTGGCCATAATAGCAAAATCAATGGCACATTACTATGCTGGGTATTGGCAGATCCATAATGAAAGTTAGAGTTGCACGACCAATTCCCTCTCTAGAGCTGGCTGCTTCAGAGGATTAAAATATTAAGGTTTTCAATAATTAAACAAAACCTTCCTATATGTTATAGTGAAGGAGAGGGGCCCTCATGTGAGAATTAAAGAAAAACATGACCTCCTAACTACCATAAATGTGCCTCTCTTATTTTAATAACCCTGAAGCCTATACAAGTAGTTGAGGAATGTTTGATAACCACACTGAGCATGGACCAAACAAAATTCACCCCCTTTAGGCCTGCACTCCCAAATACCGTATGTGTAATCAGAAGTAGGTCCCACTGAAATACATCCAAATAAACCATAGCTGCCCTGGGATGTAAATGGCACTAATTTCTACTTTGCTGGGAATAAGACCCATTAAATACAGTGGGAGGGATTCAACATTGCTCTGTTACAAATGTTCCATCTCCACAAGCACTGCAGCTTGCCAGATCGCATGATCTCCCCTCGTCCCCCTGAATGTTGTTCCAGGGGTTCTTCTGACCACCCACCAAGCCAATTAGGCAAGTGGAAGCCTGTTAGGCAAGTGGAAGTCCTTGTGCAGGGTTTCCACTGATGGGGAGCATTAAATGAATCCCCCCCTCAAGTGAGATTTATTTCCAAGTAAAAATACATAAGATAACAATACTGTAATGCAGGTGCCTTATTATCAACCACTGTAGTCAATAGGGCTCGCAGCTTCAACCTGAACAGATATTTTTTTCTGTATTGATTTAAAATCAATAAAGACTATTTTGCCTTGAGGGGAAGGGAGAAGAAATAAACCATTCAGGTGAGCTGCCACCATCCATAGGTCCGTGGTGGTTCCCCTTCCTTCTTCCAGCCATTACCACAGGGGCATCCTGACCTGGGCAGGATGCTAAGGAAGCCACTATAGCTTGTTCTAAACAATTGTCTTCACCTTCTATTGTAACATTTTCTTTCTCTCTCTCTTTTTAAACTGATCCTTATTGCTGTAATGCCCTTTTGTGAACTGTTTTGTGAGGTCTGTTTGAAAAGTGGTACATAAATAACTTAAAAAATAAGCTTCTCCAGACAGGCGTTTGACTACAGACTTCTAAGTTTCCTATAAATTTCATATTCACTGAATCCCTAGTAAAATAGAAACATGTAGAAATAAACAGATCAGGTGTTTTGGCCTTCCTTCTCCTTTAACACAAATGCCTCTCATATTAAACTGCCTTTGTAGGGAGCACATAAACTGAAAATTGAATGGTGTAAAGGCTGGAACCAAACCGGAATGGACCAGAACACCAACTTCTAAGCTACACTGATCCTCAAAATTAACAGCACACATATGAGAACTTGAGATTCATGCAGTAAGCCACCAAACCTCCGCAGAAACCATGCTTGCATAAGCATCTTGGAAAATAACTGGTATTCCAGACAAAGCACACAACACCAACTTCCAAGTAGGTTGGTTCCAAAATACTGCCCAGACTCCTGGAGTCCTTACTACGTGTGACAGACCAACCACCCCCTGGGACTTCTGCAGAGTTCCAGATGCCAGGTCTGACCATTATATTCAATTGAAACTGTTCTACCAGGTCCAGCCACTTAGAAAGCCAGGGACAGGGAGTGATTCCTGGGAGTTATTAATTTACTTACTTAATTACGAAGTCATCACCTGCAGTTTCATAAAAATACAGAAAGATGGCACATAACATATAAGTATGAAATCAACCAAAGCTCCATGTTTAGAAAGCATGTTGTAAAGACCCGTCTAGACAAAAAAGTGTTTGGAAGAGTGACATCTCAGGAAAAGGAGGGTTGGCTCCTGCTTGAAGCTCTATCAGCAGTGAGTTTCGCAGGGCAGGGCCTGCTAAAGGCTTGGTCCCTAGTTAAGGCCAACTGAACCTCAGGGGAATTGGGAACCACCAGAAGTGCCCCATTGGAGGGTCTCAGTGATCATGAGGAATCAGGTAATCCCCAAGGTGCTTTCAGTTCAAGTGGTTTAGAGCTTTACAGAGTAAAACAAGGTTAGAGAGACTTCACTGTGAACTGCTCATGATGTCAGTGAGCAAGTCATTGTGAGCTCACTGAGTGACTGTCTATAAGGTTGTCTGGTCTCTCCCCCCACCCCACCCGAGATCCAGGCAGAGAGAGGCAGGGCAGAGGTGCAGGCTTTGTGAGGTCACCAAATGAGTCTTTCCTAAGGCCAGGTAAGCTCAGATATCCATTCTAGCTAAGCAACATTATTCTGGAAAAAATTGATCCAGAACACCAGCTTCACGTGACTAGATGGGATTCATGGAATGGACCACAAAAATGTCTGCAGAAACTATGTTTCAATAGTAGTTGATATCCATAAAATACAGAATTGAATTTGGTTGGTTTGGATAGCCCAGAAGCAGAGGCAGATTTAGGGCAGTGCAAACAGTTCCCTTGCACTGGGCGCCAAGCTGAGATGGGCACCACAGGGTGTCAAAACTATGTTGTATTGCGTGCGCATAACGGAAGGCAACAGGTAGGGGGCACTGAATTTTGGGCTCTCCCGGGGCACCACTGAAATTTGAAAAAGCAAAGCCTGCCCCTGCCAGCAGTTGGTCTATTTTTTTTCCTGACACATTTTGGCTTACTACATAAATCTCATCTGAGTATATGTGTCCGCTGAATTTGTTGGTTTAGCTAGCTTGAAAACTAACATTCTGGGTTGTTTTTCTAGAATACCATTATAGACTAGAAGCGATCTGAAGGGGTTAATAAAATATAACATTGTAATGGTTTAAATTCTGAAATATTGTTATTACTTATCTTTAATACATTCCATTTTTGGCATCATTTATATTTATGAGGGGGCCATTGTGGCCCATTCTGTTCAAGCTGATGTTTTTATTTCTCCAGTGCTCTTTACCAGAGAGAGTCTTAAAACACAAGTCCTTGCTGATTTCAATGGAAATTACTTCTAGGGAAATGTGTTTGGGATTGCAATTTTGCTCAAAAGTAAGTCTCATTTATTTCTATACAATTCACTCCCTGAAAATATGAAGACTGGGGAGCAGAATCACAACCACAAAGAATGTTGACTACTATATTACAAATTTTAAGTTTTAGACTTTTGACCATTAATAACCTCTAAGGAAGGAAAGTCCATCCTCCACCTCTTGTGGCAGTCTAGTCCATTGCCAAACAGCTCTTCCTGTCAGAAAGTTATTCCTAATGTTTAGTCAGAATCCCCTTTCTTGTAGCTTGAAGCCATTGGTTCAGGTTCTAGCATCCAGAGCAGGAGAAGACAAGCTTCCTTGATCCTCTATGTGACAGCCCTTTAGATATTAGAAGATGGCTATCATATATCCTGTCAGTCTCCTCTTTACCAGGCTAAACATACCCAACTCCCTCAAACGTTCCTCATATGGCTTCGTTCCAGATCCCTTGATCATCTTCTCTGCACATATTCCAGCTTGTAAATAACCTTCTTAAATTGGGCACCCAGAACTGGACACAGCACTCCAGGTGTGGTCTGACCAAGGCAGAACAGAACAGAGCAGTACTATCACTTCCCTTGATGGGGACACTATACTTATGTTGATGCCATCTAGAATAGCATCAGTTTTGTTTGTTTTTTGCTGCTGCATCACACAGTTGACTCATGTTAAGCTTGAGTCACTAAGACCCCTAGATCCTTTTCACATGTACTACTGGTAAGCCAGGTGTCGTCTCCCCTCTTATATTTGCGCAGCTGGTTTTTCCTGGCTATTTCCTCTCCTGGACTGGTTTCAAAAGAGGTGGCTGTTGTATCTTAGCTTCTGCGAGGTTTTAACACTCCTTGGGTTTCCTGGAGCTTTATTTGACCCAGGGCAGTCAGCTTCTTTCTTCCTGACTTCAACTCTGTGCTTCTTTATTCCCTAATCCAGTTCTCAGGCTATGCTAGACTCCAGTGCTACAGAAAGTAGTCAACTGACTTCAATATTATGTACACATTTATTTGTCAGGGTAGTTTGTAACCCAAACAAAAATATGGAAAGAGGACCCCAGTTACTTAACGTGGCATTTGGTATACATAAAAAAGAAATAAATATCCTTCTTATACACACACTCACGTATACATATATCTCACCTCCTCCTACCCAAGACAAATACCATTAATATTACACTACCCTCATTTCTCTGGAAGCCATTTTGTGTTGTCTCAGTTGCCGCAAGCTTTCTATGTTTTTGCCTGCAGTGATTTAATCTGAGCTTTGTAACAAGTTAGTTTATTTAAATGCCTGGGGAAAGACTTGAACATAAAATTCACTGAGCTGGATAAAGTTGATGCTTGCAAGGCCATAGCATACTGTGTATCCAGGTCAGCTAAAGAGGTGAAGGTAAAATTCACACAGGACAGCTAACTAATTTCCCTTCCAGCCCTGTTTCAGAGGGCTTTGGGGGGTGGGGAGATGTATTGCGGATTGGGTTTTTTACAGTTTAAAGTATAAGACTACAGAGACTAAAAAAAACACCCCACCTGGATCCCTCTTTCTCAAGTCCTTCCTCTGTTTCTTCCTCCTCAGCGTGCAACTTCAAGCAATAATTTCGATTTAGCTCAAACATCCACCCCACATTTGTTGTTGCATCCCAAAGTAGTTACATGATTGTGTCAGCATATCCAAAAACTTGCAGTTCAATGAACATATGCTTGACTGCACCATTGCTATGGTACTGGGTGGGGTCAGAGCTACATGGACACACTAGTGCAGCACCAGTACCCCTGCTAGTGAACCCACACAGCTCCATCCGATTTTGTTTTGACTATGGCAGACCAACATGGCTACCCACCTGTAACTAGCTCCATCCCAGTAAGCACCAGCCACATTGCCTGCCCTAAATTAGGGACACCAGTGCTACACATCAGGTCCTTGGTCCTTACTGTTGTTTTTGTATAGCTGGGTGGGGGGGCAGTTGGAAGAACTCCAGGAGTACTATGACTGGCACGGAGGCAAATATAGAGTCTTTTCATGCAACAGGGCAAGAACTTAAACTCAAAATGGATGAAGGGGTGTCACATCTAAAATTTGGTGACCAATCCCCCATCCCCATCCCCAACTCAAACTTATCCTTATTTCCAAAAGTGTCATGAAACACAATGCTTTGTTGCATTGCATTGATTCCCCATGATCAGAAACATGGCTCAGGAAAGTGAAGAAATTTCACTCGTAGCTTTGAACCGAGAGGACCTGGGGACTTGCCCCTGAAAACATTATTTACTTCAAGTTATTCACCTCAGTTTCTAAGGAAGTACTATTTGCTTTTGAGACATTGTGATCTGTAGGTGCTTAGAAAGAGTGGGAATGATGAACAACTGATCCAGAACAATAGAACTCTTACATCTTTATATTGCATATTGTTGCATAACATCATTGTTTTGTATGTTCTATCTATATGCACTCTTTTTTAAAAGTGCTAGGAGGCTCTCCTTCTTATTCCATCACCAGGGGAAGAGCACTGTGTGGTGACACAGGCTCAGGCCCTCTCTGTGGTAGTGGCCTGACTATGGGATGCCCTCCTCTTGCATACACAACTGCTGCTGTTAAATGTTCCAGTTTCAGCACCAGATAGAATACCTGTTTGCCCAGGCAGTTTGTGGAATATTAATTTCTGTGTGACGTTAGCTAGCTGATGCAATGAAAACTCATTGAGGGTTCCATGCAGGTTATATGACTGAGATTTTTTAGTGATATGCCATGGTTATACCTGTTCTCAGTTTAACTGAAATTGTTTGTTTAATTGGACTGTAATCTGGCCCTGGGATGGTTTGATGAAGGGTGGGCGAGAAAGCGTGTTCTCCTTCATGGAGAGCACGTGTTGCGGTCAGGGCTAGCAAGTCACCCCTCTGCTGCTGGGCGGGTTTGTATGGATGGCCACTACTGCAATTGGGCTCTGGCTGTCGTTGGGGAGATTTCTATGTTGCAACTTGTTGATGGACAGTCCAGAGCCTATAAATGACCCTGCACTCAGCATCGGAGCCCTCCTGGCTTCGTGCATCGGATCGCCCGCCCTCCCGCCCTGTTATTAGGCCTCTGCGTTGACCTTGCTATGCCTGTCATGGGGTCGTCTGCGTTGTAGCAGGGGCCTGATAGGAATTTTTCCACTTGGCTGATTGGCTGGTGCCATTTGGTTTTCGCCTACTGCGTAGCAATTAGTCACAACTTGTAAGGTTGTCGGTTAGGCATTGGTTATAAATTGGTTTAGGAGGGGCAGAGTTGGCTGTGGTTGCCCCTCCTATGCTGTGAAGGGGCAGGTTGGCTGTGGTTGTCCCTTCAAGGCTGCGGCGGCGAGGGGAATTCCGTTAAAGGAATCCAGGGGCTCACCATGCTTGTCCGTTTCCCCCGGTAGGGGGACAGGGCCCACGCAAGAGCCCCTGGGAGCATTTGGGGAGAACGGGCGCACATTCTCTCCCCAAAGCGTTTTCCCCTATACTGACTCCACAGGCGGGTGGATGTCAGTTCTGTCCCCAGCGGGACAGATAGTCTTAACCAATGCCTAAGCAACCACTCACTTATTTTGTATTCAATAAAGTTGTGGCCGAATTAATGCCAAAAACCTTAAACTTATATCTGGTGTGAAGTGTGTTTTACTTGAGGGGTGGATTGGGGACCTCGACACGCAAATATCAAACAAACAAACATTGCTGCCATTATGTTGTTTGCCACCCTATGCTTTATAATATGCTTTGTAATGTTACACTGGTATAGCATTAAGTACATATGTGCTGTTGCTCCCTCCCCCCTTTTTCTTTTTTTTGCTGGTATAGCAAGTTTAGAAATTTTTCCCATGTTTTAATGCACTCCAATAGCAACTGATACCCTTTTTTTAAAAAAAAACCCACACACCTGAATCTTAAAAGCTATATTAAAATGCATTGAAATGACGATACAGTTTTATCTTCAGACATGACCTCGGACCACAGATGGAAGAGTATGAAAGTAAAATATGACACATTTCAAGACTAGTTAAAATGTATTGAATGTTTAAAGCTCCATCAAAAACATCTAAAGTGTTCAATTATTTAAGGTCAAAGGAAAAACTGCAAGGTCTCCTCTGAGACTAGAAACTCATTTCAGAAAGTTCTCTTTTGAGAGATGGATGAAAATTTAGGATAGCATTACCAAAAATATATATTTGTGGGAGTTATAAACAGGGAGCTCTGAACCCAGAAAGGTACAAGCTAAACTTATGGATGTTAACTTTGAAGTATGTCATTCAATGGAGTTCAGAACATAAGCGTTCACAGTCTTAGCCACACTTGAGTCCAAATAAAATCAATGAGACAAGGTAACTACATTGGCTCCCAGTACGTTTCCGAGCACAATTCAAAGTGTTGGTGCTGACCTTTAAAGCCCTAAATAACCTTGGTCCTGTATACCTGAAGGAGCGTCTCCACCCCCATTGTTCTGCCTGGACACTGAGGTCCTCCTCCAAGGGCCTTCTGGTGGTTCCCTCATTGCAAGAAATGAGGTTACAGGGAACCAGGCAGAGGGCCTTCTTGGTAGTGGCACCCACCCTGTGGATTGCCCTCCCATCAGATATCAAAGAAATAAGCAACTACTGTATCTGACTTTTAGAAGACATCTGAAGGCAGCCCTGTTTAGAGAGGCTTTTAATGTTTAATGCTGTATTGTGTTTTTCATATTAGGTTGGGAGCGGCCCAGGTGTGGTTGGGGAACGTTGGTTTGAGAACGTTTTTCGGAAGCCGAAAGTCTGACGCAGCTTCTGATAGAGTGCAGGAAGCTCCTGCAGCCAATCGGAAGCCATGCCTTGGACTCCCGGAACAGATTAACCAAGGTACGACTGTAATCCCTTCCTCCCACAACACATTTAAAAGGGCATCGGATGAGACCTAAGCACAACATTTTTTTCTGAATGAGATTCATAGGTCTTTTCTAAATTTGTAATGCAAGCATCATTCTAAAGTGGCAAAAGCAGTTTCTGTAATCCCTGTACCTGCTTAGGCTGATTATTTTATCCCATTAAAGTCATAGGCTTAAGCAGCCTAACTATACAGATGATAACAGCACACAGGTACAATGGCAACTGATTTTATTGGAGATGGATTGTGTTCTGGAGACAGAGAAACTTTCAGCCAGATGTAGTTAACTGCGTGGCTGTGATATGTATGACTATAGCAGTTCGACAAGCCTGATCTAATATGTGATTACTTAGTACTGTGTATTGATCCCACTGGGCTCATTGGGCCTTATTCCCAAGTAAGTTTGTATAGGATTGCAGCCTTACTAGCAAAGAAGTAGTTTTTGCATCCTCACAAAATGCTAATTTGCACATCCAAGAATCTGTAACTATTTTAAGCATAGCTTTAAATGGGGAAGGTGTTTCTGAGCAGTTTCATTGGTTTCCGAACCCAACATTTTTCGCTGAGTGACCCTTTTGCATCCCAAATTAATACCTGTCAAATTAAGCTGCCTACTGGTTTAAATTAGCAAGTGCAGTAAGTTCTTAGGTACTGTCTGTACCTATACATATTTTTTTAATAGCACTAACAAGTGCTTCCACATCAGCAACATTAATAAAGTATGCATCTACAGTTGAAAATTGATTAATGGTGACAGAAGAACAGGAGATTGTAGCAGGAGAAACATTTTCTTGCACCAATGATTGCAATAATAATTATTTTTTAAAAAAACTAAACAACAAACCTATTCAGTTTTTAGGAGTCACTTCCATGATTATTAAACTAATAAGTCAGACAAGCAAAGCAGTGCAGCTGTGTCTGTTTGCACATCAGTGGGCACAAAGATTCAGTGTTGTTTTTTAATCAAGAAAAAGTAACAATTTGAACTACTTCATTGGTTTGGCAGTCTTTACTTTTGAGAAGTACCTCCTCTTGGCTGAGAGATAAGGTGTCCACCAACAGTGGTTTCCTCTGAGCATCCTGGGCAGCCCTGACTAACAGACAGAAGGTTTCTGGTGTGGCTCGTATCTGAGTTTTTGTGACGTGGTTTGAATTTTACTTCAGCAGCTTATGTCTTTTGCAAGAGTGAGGCACTCTTTCAGGTAGGGGCTTGGCCCATGTAGGAGAGGATACATTTCCATTAAAAGGAAGCAAACCGTACATCTATATACTACCAACATGTTAGCATTTTTCTCATCACCCTTCTTGAATAAAAGAAACAAGAGTGGTTCATAAAGTCACACAAATATGCAGTGCAATTCCTGGCTTCAAAATAAGCACCTTGAGCAGAAATTACCCCAGACAATATCTGATCAGTGGGAACAGAAGACCATCTCCAACGCTATGCCTTGCAGTTGCCAAATTGCCCAAAGGCAGTTTTACTGTATTTACAAGCATTAAGTTTCTGTCCCTAATGCCAGCCAATCATTTCATTGTTCTCACAACTGCAAAATGCTAAAGCAAGGTGTCTCAAAGACAGCAAATGGTAAATTATAGGACCCCCAAGAATGGCAATATTCAACCCTTTTAAGCCTGAAGTGGCTCATTGCAAGAGGAATCAATGCTTAAAGAGTGTTTCATCCTAGAGTGACAGTAGTGGTGCCAGGATTAAGATCACTGTGGCATCTGTTGATCCTTCAAAAGCAGTCTCCTTAAATATTTCTACTTCAGAAGATTTCCAGTTATCTTTTTTCAGTTCTGAGGGTGTTTATGCAAGTTTTTGTTAAGTTTATGGCACCCTCTTAGGCCAAGAGGCAAGTTTTTCCCCTACCCAAACAATATCTTCTTAGGTCTTGTCCAGGGAAGGGGCCTGTTTTGCCTGTCTCAGAGACCACTACTTCATTCCCCCCCCAACCAGCTTGAGAGCACTTTTTCCTCAGCGCAGATATGAGAAATGCTAGATTCATGACAAAATTGCACCGCTGATGACAACGTCCAGTAGTGAGATACTGACCAGGACTTTCACCATTTGTGGATATTATACCAGGTCAACCACTAGACATGATTGTCTTCTGACAGGAGTGATTGTTCTGGATTTCACATGGCTGTTTTCAGAGAGTTCTTATCTCATTTCTAGTTTGAGATGGCAAAGCAAATATGACTACAGAGGTAGGCCATGGAGTGCTGTCAGCCTTCCCACTAGGTGAAGGACTTTCCCCATGGCTGCCACTGAATGAAGGGCAAGAGCACATGGGGATAGGATTTATTGGCTGATGTCAGTATATGTGGCTGTTACTGGGCATGCAACACTGGATCAAAAATCAGCTCT
Source organism: Lacerta agilis (assembly GCF_009819535.1). Lineage (NCBI taxonomy): Eukaryota > Metazoa > Chordata > Lepidosauria > Squamata > Lacertidae > Lacerta > Lacerta agilis. The sequence goes on along the minus strand of NC_046316.1, from coordinate 24,725,703 downwards.
GGTCACATCTGCGGGGAGTTGTCACCTGCAGGTGGGAAATATGAGGCTAAAGTGCCTGAAGGAGAACAGTAGAGGAAAAGAGGGGTCAGGAGACTAGAACTGGAAGCCAACAATGGTCACCACATGCAGAGCTATCAATGCACCTCCCCAGGCACCCAAGATAGTCTCAAGAGAGCAAGGTTGAAGAAGGAGAGGATGGACATCCCAGTAAGAGGAACTGGCTAGGGGAAAGAACTAGGGAGAAGCTCAAAAAGCAGACAAGCCAGGAAGAGAAGTATATTTGCATGTCCTATGAGGTGATGATGAGAAGAGGATGGATTTTGCTTTCTTCTCAAAGACCCCAGCTTCTGTCACTTGTCCATGCCTTGAGCTCAGCTGAACTGCTAATGTCTCCACAGTGCTACAGCTATAACTAGCAAGCACTTCTGAATTATGGTCATATTGTGATTGGTACCAGTGTGTTCAATGGAGCCTGTGAAGAAAAGGAGGTTCAAAACGCCTTACCACTGGAGGGCACGACAAGGATATTTACTCATCACTATATTGGTGATGAGTAACTCTCTGACTCTCAGGCTGTCTATTATCAACAACAGTTGACATAGTGGCTCCCATAAAGGTAAAAGGTAAAGGGACCCCTGACCATCAGGTCCAGTCGTGTCCGACTCTGGGGTTGCGGCGCTCATCTCGCTCTATAGGCCAAGGGAGCCGGCGTTTGTCCAGAGACAGCTTCCGGGTCATGTGGCCAGCATGACAAAGCTGCTTCTGGCGAACCAGAGCAGCACACGGAAACGCCGTTTACCTTCCCGCTGGAGCGGTCCCTATTTATCTACTTGCACTTTGACGTGCTTTCGAACTGCTAGGTGGGCAGGAGCTGGGACCGAGCAACAGGAGCTCACCCTGTGGCAGGGATTCGAACCGCCGACCTTCTGATCAGCAAGCCCTAGACTCTGTGGTTTAACCCACAGCGCCACCTGGGTCCCTAGTGGCTCCCATAGAGGCCCACAAAGTGATCTCCTTAGGCTTGATAACTACTGCATTAGCAAAACATCCTGACTTCAGAAGCCAGATGCACAGCCAAGAAAGGATTAGTTAGCTGGCTATGAGGGTAAGCAGGTTAGCATTATGCGCCTTCTCTGAATGGTATCAAGGAGTTAACAATTCTCATACATTTTGACAAAGCCTATATTATTTATTCACCAGAGAAACATGACATCTTTCATTCTCCAACTGCAAGTCCTCAAGATCATAATCAAGGTGGTGATAAATTTTACAACATTTTCAAGCAGTGCGCATAGGAGGGATGACTGAGATTAACGCAGCAGACTGGCTCATCAATGAGTCAGAGTGGATTCTCTATCACCATTATTTCAAATGGGTAGCCTGCCAAATATATACACATACACATTTTAGCCAAGACACCTGGTTCAGCTGTTCCCGCTTAGGATCCACAGAGTGATTATCCATACAGTGGGGATTAGCATGATAGGTAAAGTCTGACTGCAGTAACTAAAATGTCTCAGCCAGTGCTGGGCTTACAAATAGCCCCCAGGGGAAGAGCATTGTGTGATAGTGGCATGAAACTTTCTCTGTAGTAGCACCCCTTCTCTGGAATGCCTCCTTCTCAGAAATGGTGCCAACTTCACATGAGTTTTGGTACCATTTTAAAATGCATATTTTTATTCAGGCATTTGGAAGCAGTTAAGTGTAGTGGTCAGCTGCGACTGTGTACCTCACCCACTGCATTGTTTGATGTGCTATGAATAATTTTAAATGGTTGTTTTATGTTTAAATGGATTTGTCTATCTGTATGCAGAAGGGAGGGATTATAAATCAAACCAAATAAATGAATAAACCTGAAACCACTGGAGAAAGGGAAAACGGAACTTACAGTAACTTTTTCATTCTTTGGGATTCCTGGGTAGAGCAGCCTCCCCACCCCCACCCCCGCCAAAAAAAAGACAGCCTGAGAGTCAGAGGCAGAAGCATGAGCCAGTAGCCTCTGCTATGTTCTTTTTGTATGTCTGAATTTATCAGCATTCAGCTTGGATATCCTGTGTCTCCAGTGAGACCTCCCAATGTTCCTTCAACAGGACTGAATCCTTCTGCTCTCTGCAATGTGGTCATAGGAGAGGTGAAAGAGGTGCCTCCTCTTGACTGTGTGGGATATTTAAAAACCCCAAAATCCTAATTAAATATTGGCCCCACTTCAAATAGATGCAGGAACAGATCCAAGACATATGTTCTTTGGGTCTGAATGGGGCCCTGGGTTGGCGGGAGCAAAAACTGTGCACAGCCTAAAATTAACAAATTACACTATTATTTTATAACTCATCCTCTCTCTCTCTCTCTCTCTCTCTCTCTCTCTCTCTCTCTCTCTCTCTCTCTTTCTCTCTCTCATATTTCTTAGAATTCCAAGGCAATGCTGGGCAGTTTCAGCTGAGGACACAAAAATATCAAGTCCTTCAGGTCAAAAGCATAAAATGCATTTACCAAGGTAAAGTCAAACGCCTTATAGCAAAACTTCCACCAAGAAACTTTCACCAGATATGCTATTCCTTTAAAATTAGAAAGCAGAAATCCTAAAGTGAATGAAGACGATTAAAACTGTGTCCAAGTCAACAAGTCATGTATTTTCAATTAGATATTCATACAGTGTGGAAGTGAGCTTAGATGCGCCGATGTATCAGTAGTATCAACAGAAATATTCATCATCATTATCACTTTCATCTGGCAGAAATTAGTAGCAGATGTTATGGAACTTTTCCACATTTATACTCCAAGTCCACAACTCCCACTGAATACAAAGAAGTAGAACACAATGAATTATAGGATGAAAATCTATAGTTTTGCAACTGCCTCATAAGCAAGGATTGGCAGCGAGGTAGCTTTAAGTCTGCAACGCTGCTGGCTGCTCTGATCTCTCTGTATGGGTGACTTAAAACATATTGTCCCTCAACCAATCAGAATGCAAGTTACTGATCCATTAGTAGAAATATGCTCAAAGCATTCCAGTTTCCATAATGATTGTTTAGTACATTTTCACAACAGTGCAGTATGCAGTACTCAGATAGCTTGCTTCTGCTTTAGGCTAGTCAGGGAACAGAGATCTGCTTAAATATGACAGATTGCCTCATAAACTGGTATACCCACTAGAAGCTCTGTTGGGTTTGAGCAAGCATTCCTGCTGAGGAATTAGCCATAAATTGACTTCCACTCTGTATATCTGGAGAAGGCGGGAATGAAAATGGCTGCATGCTGGTTAGCATCCACTGCAGCATGACAGCAGTGGTTTTCAAACTTTGTTCCATGGCTGCCGTAATAAGAAAAGGTGAGGAGGATATCTTATTTTATATTTAAAAGAATTAAAATGGTTTAATTTAATTAAACAGCAACAGACCAACAGGAACCTGCAAGCTTCCATGGTTTACAAAGTACTGAGCACAGTTGACTCTGAGCATATGCAGATAAGAATAGAGTAACTCACCACATTCTCTAGGAAGTGTAACTTCCAGGAACATATTTAACACCAAAGAGAGAAACTCCCACCTTTTGTTGGAGGTGGGTGAAAACGCACGGCTATGCTATGACGCTGGATTTCTCTATTGTTCTCTATGGGCAGCGCTCACTTCTTTGGCAGCAGCAGGGAGATATAAAGAAGCCAAAAGCTTGACAAACTGTGTGAGTCTATCACTTTAGTCTTTAACTGAGAGCAGTTGACTCACAGAATGTTAGGGTGTTGGCTGAAAAAGGGCAGGGAGAGAGAAGGAATGGACTTGCTGAGACCACTAACAGCTTTATCGAGTGAATGGATTAGAGCTGGGAGATGCAGGCCATGAAGTTAAACTTCTCTTCCTGCTTTATAACAGGAAGGATGGCGAGGAAGGCAAAGGGATGACCATCCCCATTCCCCAAGAGGCTTGAACAATGCTTCCGAGACAAGCAGAAGCAGGAGCATTTTGCTGCTATTCCCACTTGCTAACAGAAACATTAATCACAACAGCGGAAACAAGAGGAAACTATTCAGAGCCAGCCAAAAGTTCTCAGAGCTACCTATGGCTTGTTACTAAAAGAGAATATGGAAGGACCAAGGCAAATTTCCAAAGAGAAGGAGAGCTCTCCACTAACAAGGCACTGCTCTACCTTGCCATTTATCTACTTGCGCTGGTATGCTTTCGAACTGCTAGGTTGGCAGGAGCTGAGACAAAGCAACGGAAGCTCATCCCACCGTGAGGATTCAAACTGCCAACCTTAGGATCAGCAAGCCCTTTACCATCTGTCATATTTCAGTGGGTGGGGGCACTCAGACAAGACCTCTGGGCGAATAGCCCAACTTGTGGGTAGATTTATATGGGAACAGGTAGTTGCACTGGATTGCTTAATATGACTTAATGGTGTGGTCTCAGCTTACAAGGAGAAGTAATGGGGCTAACCAATTCTGGACAATCCACCGCAATGTGCAAGGGTTCCATTAGCAGACACTCAGTGGTTTCTCAGCAGACAAGTTGATGTAGAAAGTGTTCCTTGAAAGAAGAAAGTTTGGGAAATTAGGAGTGTCATACGAAGAACAGAACTCACTTTGAACACAGGCTTACTTTTAATAGAGGATTAGGGGGTGTATTGATTTCTACTCTCTCGGCCATTGTTTAGAGCACCTCTCAAATGGCTGACATTTTACTCTAACTGTTTTTTATCCTTTTTCAATAAACAAATTATTGATTATTTTTAATAGGTCTTGGATTGACAAGTTCCACTTAAAACAATAGCTAGTTTAGGTTATATAGCCCTTCTCCCTAGCAGCCCAGGACTGTGGAAAGTTGAAGGAGCCACTGCTACATGGAAACCTTTTCTAGATTCCATTCTGATTAAGATGTAACATTTGAAGCCTAAAGCTCTACAATTTAGAATAATTGCATGCATATTAACAACAGCTACTAGGACATTTGTCTTTTGGGAATTGGGTAATTACAAGGGCTGCTGACCAATTATAATGTTTAGTTAATTAACTGTGTTGCTTTTAATCAATTAAATGACCAATTAATCTATTAAGTACTAGGATACAACAACATTCGCCAATCTTGTGTTGCTTGTAAATTTGTTTTTTCACTTTCCATTTTTATAATTTAAAATGCAGTCTCATTCTCATGCATTTTGATATTGCAATTAAAAATATAGCCATTTGGCACTTTTAACAAGTAAACCACAAAATTGCACCCAACCAAAAACAAAAACCCTGCAGTATGTTCTAATATGGTGGAGAGAATTTTATATGACCACAGCTGTGACAGCCCAACATGGGCCCAATTTTGCCAGTGCTTCCAGTGTAATGGGGTGCACAGGGGGAGACGCAAATTGCACATGCTAATTTTATGTAAGTGTAGTCAGTTTAAAATGGCTCATTAACGAAGACTAAGGCTGAACTGAGGGGGAAATAGCAAAAAGAAAACTGGAGGAGCTTAAATTTCACCAGAAAAGAACTACATATGAGGTTGAAGTCTTAATCCTGTGTATGGGCTGGTTTGGAGGTTCCTACAGGCTACGTTTGATGCAGAAATGTGCTGCCCAAACTACTCACTGGAATTGCTTATCCCACCCCGACTCCCCTGGATGAATATATGTGTACCAGTTACCAGCTGCCATTATTTGTAGATGATTTGGAGGAAGAACCAGTGCAAAGCTGCCTGTTCACCAGAGGTATACAGCTTTTTTTTAATAAAAACAAAACAAAAAAACAATGGCTTAGTACACTGAGGGTTTATAGCAAGCAGCATGAAAGCAAAACAAAAACCCAGCCAGGTTATTTGTCTCCTAGCTGATTGGCAACTCTGCTATACCTGCATGTCAATTGTGTACTGTAATGTTCTTTCTGTGACTGAGGAGTCCCCTGATAACTTCGAGAACTTGAGCTATACTAGTTAAACAGCCAACTAAAAACCAGGCATCCCATGAAAACAAACTTAGACCAGCTGTTTGCATTCCACTAATTCATGGTGTCACTGCATTCAGCATGGGAAAGCAAAGGATAAAGGATAAAAGAAATAATTTGCTTGCTCTGTTCCTAGATGCTTTACTTTGTATCAGCACACTTGTACCAGGGCTTCAACTGGCCTGATAAATGATACGGTAGTTTTTCAAATCAACTGGGACAAGTCAGGTGACAAATTATTTCCATTAGCCTCAGCAGAATTGAAACAAACAGATCAATACAAATGATTTGCTGCAAGTTTAGATCATAAATTTTCTTTTGCCTAGTTTTATCATTTGAAAATGGAAACATTTCCCCCATTGTGTGTGGGGGAAAGGTTCATTACAGATTTGATCATTTCTAGTTAGCATCTAACTGCCCACCATTTAACTCCAAAGATGTTTTAGAGGCTGTTATTTTCTTCTATGGCAGGCAACAACGTTATTTTGAAAGGATGACAAACAGCAAATAGGAAAAGGATCCTATTCCTCTAGAAATTGTATTTAGTTTGAAATTACAGGCAAAAATAATTTTAACATTTCATGCTTTGTATCATGATTAATAGGAACTGCTTTGCTAGATTACAGTAAGATTAGTTTTAATTTAATTACATTTATGTTTCATGTTTCCTCTAGGGAGCCAAAGGTGCTGTCCCTCCCTCCCCAGTTCATCTTCACAACCACCCTGTGATGAAGGTTAGGTTGTGAGATAGTGGGTGGTATCCAATGCACTTGTTTCGTTAGTACAATGATTTGCACTTGCAGAGTTGAACTTGCAGTGTCCCCCCTGCACACATCCAGCACCCTCCCCAAATTGGAGGGTTGGGGAATTCCTAGAAAAATATTTAGGGGGTATGGGGGCAGGAGAGATGGAGAACATTGCATTACACAAGGGGAATAGTGTTTGTATGAGGTACGTTTTCTTTACATTGCAATGCAATGTAGTTGAAGCAAAATTCCAAGTATGATTGATACTTGGCCAATAAAATTATTCCTATTCCTATTCCAAACAGAAATCCTTGCTTTGTTCACTGAGCATTTACACAGCACTACTTTAAATATAATCCAATGGCTAGCTCAAGTTCATTCAGTGAGCTTCATGGCTGATTGACTATTTCTACCCTGTTCATTCAGGATCTAGGCTGAGACTCTAACCACTGGGCCACAATGACTTTAAATCAAGCACTCTTGTTTACAAAAGTGGCTAGCCAGATGTCTCTGGGAACTCTGGGATCTTGCAAGCAAAGCATCAAGGCAAGCTCCACGCCCATTTTGCCCATTTCCTGTACTTGTTGATCAGTGGAATCATGGAATTGTAGAGTTGGGAGGGACCACAAGAGCAATCTAGTCCAACCCCCTGCAATACAGGAATCTTTTTGCACAACGTGGGGCTCAAACCCACAACCCTGAGATTAAGAATGTCATGCTCCACCGACTGAGCTGATATACTGCTTCTGAATATGGAGGCTCCATTTTGTTACTGTGACTATTTGATTTTTATTATAGGAAGGGGATGGTGGAAGGCCGGGGTCCTGGTGTGAGAGCAGATGCTTAGCATGCAAAAGGTCCCAAATCCAATTCTTGGCATTCCAAGTACAACTGGAAAAGAATCCTGCCAGAAAGCTTGGCGAGCAGTCAGTCCAGACAATGGTGAGTTAGATTACCCAGGTCTTACTGTAGGGGGGTGTTTCATATATACATACATTAAAAGGTGCCTCTCTTTCTTGTAGTTACTCTGATAACTCCTACTGAATTAAACTAGAAACCCTAAATGACCGTTTATCATATGCTGGAGAGAGATAAGAACAAAGCTTTTATGAAATTTCCTCCGAGTGTGTCAATCATCCATCTGAAAGAAAGAGGCAAAAAGGGCTCAGTGTTCCCACTGGAAGTAAACAAATTCTCATAAGATGTGTTTGGCCTTAACTTATCTTGCCTGCTCAAGGTAAGTTGAGTGGCCTGTTGAGTGAGCTACCAGCTACCCTTGATAGTGCCATTAGGGTACCCCCATATAATTCCTCTTTAAATGGATCTTGCTCCTGCAGTGGGATTGGAACCCTTGTCCAAGGAAAAGCCTACGCACTGTCATGCATGCCCCCTCCCAAGCAAGCTGTTGCATTGGACTGCCTATACACCCTTCCCTGTGGTTAGTCATTCAAAATGGTGGTTATTCATCATGGGAAGGGGGGCTCTCAGTATTTCCTGTGCCACTGGCTGCTGATGTGAGAGCACTGTGGGGACTTTATGCCTGGTGGATTGTTCCTCGTGTGTGTGGTGTCCATTTGGGTAAGCTCACTGGGGTGTTTCCCCTTGCTGCATGTGGACAGCCTCAATCCATCCATGGCTAACATGGAAGGGTCATGGGCATGCTGCTCCATGATGGGGGTATGCTGGCAGGATTGCCACAAAAGTGGGTCCCACTGAGTTCAATAGGATTGACAGCCAAATAAGTATGCATTGGATTGGCCATGCTAGCCGCATTCACTCATGTGGACTGTGAATCAAGCAGCCCAAGCTTTAGCAGACCATTCCCTTGTCAAGTCTATTGTACATTGCCTTCCTAGTTAATGGGCTGACTCCAGATCACTTATCATTTTGGTAGAGCGAAAAACATAATCACACTTGTTATGAAGGATCACAATAATTCACCGGAAGAGCAAACAGCTCTACAAGCTCCTTACATATTTATTAAGCATTATACAAAGATGCATGAAAACAACAGGCTAACAGCCTCACCAGCATACAAATCAACACCAGAATTGTTCCCTTGCATAGCTATATCCAGGTTAATTAAATCTAAGTGCAACAGTATGCCCCCCATTCTTCCCAGACGCTGCAAGACAAGGTCTGGGAATATAAAAAGGTTGGAGATTTAATTAATCCTGTAGAGTGAAAGCTAATTTACTCTTTAGCAATACACCACATATCTGTTGGAACTGTTTTAACTTCTTCAAAAAGAATAACTGATAATATATGCATACAGCCTATATCTCTCAGTCATGCCAGCAAAAAGCAGCATTAAGGTCGGCACCCATATTTCTTCAAAGCTCACTTGAAATATACTAGGGCTACAATGTTACCATCTATACCAGAGAACAGTATATTTTATATCAGCGGTTCCCAATTGGTGGTCCACAGACCCCAGGGAGTTTGCATAACCCACCCAGGGTAACAAAAACTACCATAGAGATATCAAAATTTTCACATGTAGTGGGTCCATGGCTTGACTTAAAAACAAAACAAAACAGGGGGTCTGCAGTGCTTAGCTAATTGGAAACCACTTTCTAATATAATTTTGCTTGTCAGCCTCAGTGTGAGATAAACTGTCATTTCCTGATTAGTATAAGAACGTTTTAGTGATAATAATTGATCAGAAGCATGTAATTAATATATTATCCATTGCATTTATTATATTCGAAAGAGCACTGCTTCCTCGAAGTAAAAGTCCATAATAAAGGAATCATGCAACTCAACTTTCATGAGAGTTGATGAAGGATATTCAAATCATCATTCAAAGCATCACTTACTTTCAACTACAGGTAGGTAGCCGTGTTGGTCTGCCATAGTCAAAACAAAATAAAAAATAAAAAAAATTCCTTCCAGTAGCACCTTAGAGACCAACTAAGTTTGTTTAATTTTCAACATTAGGCTTGTAGCAAACTTTAACTGGTACATATTCTGTATTCATATTTTGTGTAGAAACATAGTGATGTGAAGTAAAAGATTTCCAACAGGATACTTACCCAATATTCTGAAACGTTGATGGTTCAGCACAATAATTAGTGCCATCCTCTACTATTACAGCTTCAAAGTGAAGCAAAATCTTATGAAAATACCTCTTGTGACCACCTCATCAATTTCACTGTGTGGAGCTGATTTCTAAAAGTCATCATGAGGCCAGTAGGAGGTGGTGACATCATAATTACCTCCACCAACTGCCTTTCCTATGCATTAGAATTTTCAAGTACTTGAAGCCCATTGGCTGCAACTAATCTGACTTTACTCTAGGTCTCCTACTACCATGTACGGCTTCAGTTTCTACTCTCTATGACAACCTTTTTCAACCTTGGGTCACCGAATGGTGTTGGACTACTTCCATCATCCCTAGCCAACCTTGTCAATATCCAGGAATTATGGGAGTTGTGATGCAACAATATCTGAGGAGAGCACCCATGGCTAAGAAAGGTTGCTCTGTAACAAGCACAGGTTCTCTTACAACCTGCTCAGTCCTTGATGAAGAACTTCTACATGAATAGGCAACAGTGCTAGCAAAGCATTTCTTCTTCCAGGGACTATTTATCAAAACGAAACTGGAAAAACTGGGAGTATTCTGAAACATGGTTCTTATGTTTTCAGGATACATACAATGGAGTCTAAAGTACCCAGCTGTTACAAGGCTTATGGATGCTGATAGAGCTCTGTCTTTATGGATTTTTCAGTGATTAAACAACAGTAATTTCTTGGTGGAGTTCAGTGCAAGGACAAACACTCCCATCTAAGGCTGAAAATGCTTAGTGTGTGTTCATAGATATCTAATATTTCAGTCTTTAGACAGGGGGGATTCACCCATGAATACATCATTTAATATTATGTACAGCTGAACATGTGAGCTGCCATCTTAGATACAAATTATGTTTGGGATAATGTGAGATGATAGGACTACGAAGAGTAACAAGAAGTCCTATAAAATGCAAGGCTCCCCCCCCCCTTTAAAAAAAAGTAGTATTTTCCAAATGAAGAGAAACACAAACTACATTGTCCCACCAAAAGTACTGTAGGTTGATAATAAGGCAAAGAAGTAGAAAAGTAGCGTGTTGCTAATGACAATACAAAGACAAAAAGTATATTTAAATGCATCTGAAGTACCAACCAAGCTAGGAGGCTGATGGATCATTCTGTGACAAAATGACAAAGGAAGGGGAAGCTTGCTGGAGGAGAATGAGGAGACTGCAGAGAAGTTAAATGAATTCTTTCATTCAATCTTCATGGCAGAAGCCTCGAATGACTGAACAATTCCCCCCCCCCCCCAAGAAGGGCAACTGTGGTGTCTTGGGGATCCTTTGAAGAGTTATTACCCTGGCACACCAGAAAAGCCCCGAGTAAACCAGATTAGACCTGAGTCGACAGTAGTTGCTCCATCTTTACCACTAGCAACCCACCCCAAACAACCCCAAATCATGATGTGCCACCACCTACTGGGACAAAAAGCCGTAGGGACTATAATTATTAAGGGAGAGAGAGATCTAACTAGAGTAGCTGCAGTTCTGCCAGTTTCTAATCCCCTAGATTTTTTTTTATTAAATACTGTATTCTTGCATAGGCTTTCCTCAAAGAATCCTGGGAGTTGTAGTTTCATTAGGAGTTGGGAATTATCTTTTACAACTCTCTAACGCCTCCACATGGGACAATTCCCAGCGATCTGTGGAGAAGAGGGAATGTCTTTTAAACCAGTAGTGTGGGCTATATTCTCAAAAGCTTCTCCTATTCTACCCACTCAACAGTTCAATTTAGCCACAATCAAAATACTGTTTGTGGGAGAAGTATTAACATTCATGTTTTCTTAAGGGATTAATTATCTTAAGAGATCTAAGTAGGAGTGTGGGTCTGTGATAGGCAGATTAAAGCTAGGCGGTGCAGATTCATGCAGGGGAGGTCGTGGCTAACTAGGCTGCTGGAGTTCTTTGAAAATATTATTGCCATAACAGATGAAGGGGAATTCAATTGATGTAGTGAAGATAACTTTTCAAAATAGAATTTGACAAAGCTTCACACCAGAGATTAATGGCTGAGGGAGAAAGCTACAGAGGTGGAGATAAAATATGGTAATGTACAGAAAATGGGCTTAAAAAAAAATCCTGCCGGTTAACCTTACATATTAGAGAAAGGAGAAGGAGGATCCTCCTGAGAGTGGGCCATAGAAATGACCAAGAAAGGCATTAAATTAAATGATTACGCGGAATGGAAGTACAGAAGCACTGAGATTAAATGAAACAATTTAAACAATATTTTAAAACATTTTCCTTATTGGGGTTTAGTGCTCTTAACTCCAAAGAACTGACAGTGGTACAAGGCTCACTGTCTGTGATTTCTGAACAGTGTGTTGGAGCACTCTAGTCTACCATAGGAGGGACTGCAATGTGCCTTGAACAATTAGACCAGCATGTTGGATGCAGCCGCCTTTCTGTGCCCATTCGGAGCTAGGAATCTTCATACACCACGGATCTCTCTACTCTCTACTGATGTATGAGTGGTGACATCCAAAGAAAGGAAACAAGGAGCACACTTGGACTCCCTCATGCGCTCCATGTTGCAGCTGAATCTCAGAGGCATCTAGGAGCAGGGGTGGCCTGAATCTAGCTTTATTGCTTTTTATTTTATTTTTATTGGAGCCTGGGTAGTCCTCTGGCATTTTCCAAATTTACAGTGAAAGAAAAATGCAATTCATAGTCTAAAACGCTTGTTGCTGGAGGAGAGCAGGGGGAGATTTGTTTAGTTTTGCTGAGGAACAAGAGTATCCTCCATCTTGTAAAACACACACACACACACACACATACACACACACAGTGGTTGCAAACACACCGAAAATTTAAAGCACATGGGAACTGTAGTTAGTTCAGGGTGTTGAGAATTGTAGCTCTGTGTCATTAAATTACAGTTCCCAGGATTCTCTTGGAATAGGAATGTATGGTGTGCATATGCAGCTTGTAACTAGATGCAAACTCCCGTGCAAAAAACAGGGAGGAGCAATCAATGGGCTCTTTAGTCCTTCCTTTCCCAACAAGAACAGCAACAGATGCTCTGGCAACAGATTCTCATCTGACTGTCTCTTGGTTCGCACATAGGATTGGCCAATTAAAGTGCAGCTCACACTGGAGGCTGGAATAAAGGTTAAAGGGGCTTTCCTCTGTGGTGCATCATCTGAGAAGGATTGTTGGGCTCAGATGAGGAACTATGGGGGTGTCAGACTGGGGCCCAGTTGCCTGTTGCTAGTTTTTAAGATGACTCAGATTAAGTGAACCTAATGGGCATCTGTTCTGAAGGAAAAGTAATTGAAACACAATCTCTAAGCACAAAACTTTTCATTTGAATGTTCTTAGAACCTCACTAACCTTTTGCAACATCAAATGCTTAGAACCTCACTAACCTTTTGCAACATCAAAACCTACACCATTATAGGGGAAACACTATGTTTGAGAGCTGATAAACACTGATAAAGTTTCTTAATATATCACACCTACAGAAACGCTGCTACTAAAATTATTTTCTGGAAATCCTCGATGTGGAGAGTATACAATTGCTCCAAACGTTCATTTCTGCTCGGATATTGAATGTCTTGTTGATTACACTTGTGATACCACATCAGTGTGTGGATTAAATGTATCTTGTGAGATACATTTTCAAGTTTGATTATTCTCCAAGATTTCTCTGTGTTCAGTGGGGGAGAAATACAGGGGGAACAATGATACATTTGGGAAGGCAACATGTGGCTCAGTGATTTTAAATATTTCATGAAAGGTTTTCGACCAATGATCCAAAAGTAATAAATTAATAAGAAGATGTGAACAAACTGTGAATATGTGTGCCACTGCTCCATGTGCCCCCCCTGTGTGTGTGAGAGATGAATTGTCCAGCACTGCTACATATCTGAATGGCAAGAGGAGGGGTTTTTGGTTATGCAGCCAGCTCTCATGAGATTCCAAGGGTAGATGCAGGATCTCACAAGAGGTGGGCGGGGCAGCCAAAAGCTTAAAAGTCCCAGCCACTTGACTGTCAGGGCCATTTTGCCCCACAAGCTTCCCTACCTGCCTTCAGTGCTAGTATTCCACTGGGTCTTAGGCCACTGCTTGATAGGGCCAGGGAAGAATTTTACTCCCAACCTCAACTGGCTCTGGGTAGGGAGGTTTGGGGGATCCCAAAAGCATAGTGGTAAGGAATGCACAAATTATGCCCTTAGCTTGGGAGGGGACCAGCACTGCATCAATCTCTCACTTGCACCACATCAGGATCTAACACTGGTCAACTCTCCTGGGTGTTTATGGATGCTTCCCACCAAAATGAAAGCAACATGTTAGCAGAGAGGCATGCTTAGAATGGAGTCAAATACCTTGCCCTACTGCCACTGCCAACCCTGCATTACCTGCTGTACCGGTATATATATTTTAAAGTTGTGACTTGTTTCCAACCTACAAAACACGTGCTTATCGTGCTCATTCCTGATGGTCTCATGAGCCACAACCTGCAGCTACTGCACAAGTAACACATATGACCAACTGAACAAATACAGGCCAGAATTTTAATTTGCCCCTGCAATTGCTTCATCCTGGAGCTGAGCTACACAGTCAGCTCTTGTGTGACACTGCCACTTATGGCTTCAGATGGAGAATCCTTGTTCAAGGCTATTCTACATAAACAAAACCTCCCTACATACAGTGGTACCTTAGTTCACAAACTTAATCCATTCCGGAAGCCTGTTCCAAAACCAAAGTGTTCCAAAACCAAGGTGCGTTTTCTCATAGAAAGTAATGCAAAACGGATTAATCTGTCCTAGACTTTTAAAAATAACCCCAAAACAGCAATTTAACATGAATTTTACTATCTAACGAGACCATTGATCCATAAAATGAAAGCAAAAATCGATGTACGGTAAAGGTAAAGGGACCCCTGACCATTAGGTCCAGTTGTGTCCGACTCTGGGGTTGCGGCGCTCATCTCGCGTTACTGGCCGAGGGAGCCAGCGTACAGCTTCCGGGTCATGTGGCCAGCATGACAAAGCCGCTTCTGGTGAACCAGAGCAGCGCATGGAAACACCGTTTACCTTCCCGCCGGAGCGGTACCTATTTATCTACTTGCACTTTTGATGTGCTTTCAAACTGCTAGGTGGGCAGGAGAATAATTGATGTACTGTACTATAAAATAAATAAAACAGTATTGTAGATGATAAAAATTAACATTAATTTTTTTTCTTACCTGCACTGATGATAGTCAATGTTTGTATGGGGGGCTTTTATCCATTTCCGCAGTCACACAATCAATCAGTCAGAAACAATAGCCAACAGCCTCATCGGACGTTCATTTTCCGAAAAATGTTGGAAAACCGGAACACTTACTTCTGGGTTTTTTGGTGTTTGAGAACCAAGGCGTTTGTGTGCCAAGGTACCACTGTATAGAAATCTGCCCTATTAAACAAAATAAGCTCCTTTCTCTTCCCTCCTGCTTCCTCTGTATCCTTCTCAAACAAAAGGCATCTGACCACCATACAATATTTTAGTGAAAAGTGCCATAGTGCACGAGCGAGCGAACGCGCGAGCGCACACACACAAAGTGAATACATATGGTATACAAATCCTTATATTTGCACACTTAGTAGCAGGCTGTCACTATCCAGGTAAGGACCATTGATGCCACTCAGAACTCATTTACAAACATGGATGCCTTTGAGCTGCACACACCAGTAGGAAGCCAGGAAAACCCCCATCTTTTACTCACTATACATTTGGGACCCTATGGCTTTGCATTCAGTGGATGATGCAGGTGCCTGTCACCACTTGTTGCAAACTAATCTCTCCAGCATGCTGGCTGTGGTCAGTGGAATTAAGCCCATTAACATAAAGGTCTAAGCAAACCGAAGTAACAATGATAGTGTTCTCTCTTCCCCATTTCCGTCCTACTTGTCCCCTATAAAGAGAACTTTATATCCTCACCACCAAATATTGCCTTTACCAGCTTCTCTTACTCAATTTTTCTCCTAAATTGTTAATTGGGTTTATATGGAACTCATAAAAACTCCATGAACTTTGAATGAACCAGGCTTGAAGTTTTTTTTTGTTTTTTTGCTTTTTGTTTTAATTCTAGGAGAGATTCTCATGGTTTTATCCTAATATCTGCAATAACTTAAGAACGAGACTTTCATCTCATGGAATCTAATCATTCAACAGAATGTTTTGCTCTCTCTCAATCCACCTGCCTCTCCTTTCAGTCAAAATATTGACCTACATTAAGTTTATGCATCTGCAGTAAATATCAAGCATTAATTTTTAAGGGAGGAGGATTCTAAGGAATCACACAGCTTAACAGAGGAGGAAACCTACTTGGGCATGAAAATCTTCCAAACTTTTGCTGAGAAACCCACATAAATGAAGCATGAGACCCTGGCCCTCTTCAGGTCTTTTAGTCTGAATGTACGGAAGGGCAAGTAGAAATTAATAGGGCTAAATCAACCTCCCCTTTACAACAATAAATACACTGAGCATGCCTCCAGTTTTCCCACCAGCTCCAGCTCCAATCTTCGTGCATCAAGCAGAAGGTCTGAAGAAGAAATGTTAGCACATTCAGATGAACATGCTTAGGATTTTCCACATAAATGTGAACCCTCATTGTGCAGGGGAGGTTTTCAAGAGTCTTCAGACAAACATAAACAATTTCCCCCCTGCTTAACATGCAAAGATCTGAAGCATACAGCTAGTCTGGGATGGGGACAATGTGGGCAGAATTAGCATGTTTGCTTGGGCCTGCCTGCATGTGAGTGTCTGATGAGGTCTACTGCTGAGTCAAATTATTGTAATTGTTAAGTGTAAACTGTTTAATTATTATTTGCTGACATTTAATTTTACTGTTTACTATTATATTCTAATGGATTATTGACTTTGCTTTATTTGATATAACTTGTTTATGTTAAAGTTATGATTTTATTATGATTTTTTGGTATTGGATCAGATTATTATTAGGTGTGTGATCTTTGCTGTCTATTTTGTTGTTTTTTCTAGCTTGCAAACCGCCTTGTGTACAGTAATATAGAAAGGCAGTATACAAATTAAAAGTGAAAATGAAATGAAAATGATGGGGGGCATCCGATGTACTAGAGCAGTGTGGGAAGATGACATGTTGCAATGCCTCCCATGTCATTGAGGTAATGTTGGAAAGAGTCCTAAGTCCAAAACCACTGGTTCATCATCTATATATATATAAAATCCTTCAAGCTGCATGCTTGTTTGTTTTTGCCTTTCTCCGTAACCGTTTGACCGATTGGCTTCAAATTTGGACACAACATGCCTTGGCCATATGGGAAGGATCCTAGGTACCTAGATTGTAAAAATATCACACCTTTCCCAGGTAAATCCATGAATTTGTGCAAAAAAACCAGCGCTCTCCAGTGGACGTTAAATAGCACAGCACACAACACCCGTCGCCGTGAAAGAGGAGAGCGCAAAATATGGTCTGAAGCTCAACATAAAAAAAAACTAAGATCATGGCCACTGGTCCCATCACCTCCTGGCAAATAGAAGGGGAAGAAATGGAGGCAGTGAGAGATTTCACTTTCTTGGGTTCCATGATCACTGCAGATGGTGACAGCAGTCACGAAATTAGAAGACGCCTGCTTCTTGGGAGAAAAGCAATGACAAACCTAGATAGCATCTTAAAAAGCAGAGAATCACCTTGCCGACAAAGGTCCGTATAGTTAAAGCTATGGTTTTCCCGGTAGTAATGTACGGAAGTGAGAGCTGGACCATAAAGAAGGCTGATCGCCGAAGAACTGATGCTTTTGAATTATGGTGCTGGAGGAGACTCTTGAGAGTCCCATGGACTGCAAGAAGATCAAACCTATCCATTCTTAAAGAAATCAGCCCTGAGTGCTCACTAGAAGGACAGATCCTGAAGTTGAGGCTCCAGTACTTTGGCCACCTCATGAGAAGAGAAGACTCCCTAGAAAAGACCCTGATGTTGGGAAAGATGGAGGGCACAAGGAGAAGGGGACGACAAAGGATGAGATGGTTGGACAGTGTTCTCGAAGCTACTAACATGAGTTTGGCCAAACTGCGATAGGCAGTGAAGGATAGGCGTGCCTGGCATGCTCTGGTCTATGGGGTCATGAAGAGTCGGAAGCAACTAAATGACTGAACAACAACAACTTTGTGTAAATGTTCAGCCTCGCTGAGCCAGAATTTGTTTAAAATGTGGAGTGTTGCTTGTATTTCATTGTATAGGAAACACACCAACAATGGCTAAATGAAGCTGTGCTAGATAAAGGAACCAAGCAGCTTCCTCACTGTGAATTAATTTGGGTTCTGGCAAACACAAATTTGGCATTGGGCATGCACAAAGAAGAGCAACACTCCCATAATTCCATTACCATTTGGCCAGTGTCCTGAATCCTATATTCAGGTATTTTAGCCAAATACCAACCTAGCTATCCTTTCCACAGATATAACACACTTCTCTGCTTTTCAGACTAGTTTGAGATATTATAGTTAAAATGATATGCTGGTTACCCAATTGCTGTTGTTAAATGTCACTGCTCAGCTGCTCCTCCCTCTGCAATTGGCCTTTTAACATCAGAAAATAATGAAAATGTGCCCAGATCACCCCAAGGGCACATCTCTAAAGGCTCAACTATTAGTGAAAGTGGTACATTGATTTGGATTTCTGTTTTCAAGATGCTAGGAAACAAGATTATAGTCTTCATTTAGCAAGAGAAAAACTGCAAGTAAATGCTACCTTCCCAGAAATAATGCTGCTAAATTATTTTTTGCCGTAAGTATTGGCTATTCCCTCAAGAACTATGCTATCAGTTTGGAATGTTCACAATTTGGAAGCAATCAAGTCAAGTTTAGAAGTGAACAATCTCTTTAGAATAATAGTCATGTTCACAAAATATAAGTCTACTGTCAACATGGGAAATTTTCTAAGA
Source organism: Lacerta agilis (assembly GCF_009819535.1). Classification (NCBI taxonomy): domain Eukaryota; kingdom Metazoa; phylum Chordata; class Lepidosauria; order Squamata; family Lacertidae; genus Lacerta; species Lacerta agilis. Next base: position 24,707,057 of record NC_046316.1, on the reverse strand, counting down.
AATTACAAGTAAGCTCTAGCGAGCTAAGCCATGGTTGTGCATGAAAACTAACCACAAGCAGATTGTGCATGATATATTAATCCATATTTCCATGGAAATAGAGAGACAGAGTTGCACAGCAGCAACCTGATCCACCATACCATCAAGCACAGGAGAAAACTGGGTGAAGATACTCCCATGATTTTCAAATCTAACACCAGAAAATGTGAACAAAACCCAGAAATTAGTTCCTCCACAGTTTTTCTGCATCAGCTTTGTAGCAATAGTGAATGGTTAGAACAAAGAGAGATGCCTTCTGGATCAGACCACAGGCCTTCCAAGTCAGGTGTCCTGTTTGCCACATTGGCTAAGCAGATGCCTCTGGGAAGCCATAAGCAGGTGATGACAACAGCACTCTCCTGTTCTTCCCCAACAATTTGGAGCGCACTGCTTCTGAATGCAGAGGGCATGTATACCCATCTTGGTTGGGAGACACTGATCCTCCATTGTCACCCATTCCCTTCTCCACTCCACCCCTTCTGAAGCCATCACCACATTTGTGGCAACAAGTTTTATAAGCTGACTATGTGCTGTGTGAAGAATGCTATGCATTCTCTTGTCCATCCTGGATTTCTCTCCAAACAAATTCATTGGATAACTGTAGATCATTAGTGTTGTGAGAGAGGAAGAAAAACATCTCTCTAGCCACTTTCTCTACATCGTGAATAATTTTATGTACTTCAACCATGTTCTCCTTTAATCACATTTTTCAGAACTGGAGCATCTCAGATACCATAGGTTTCCCACATAGACCATGTCCACAGGCTAAAGGGAGCACTGACAGAGATCAGCCCAATTTGTTCTCAAATAAGTCATCAAAATGTTTACTTTTTGAGGCCTCCTGAATCCTTGTAAGATTAAGTCACCATCAAAGATGGAACTAGAGCCACTCATCCCCACAAGACCTAATCAAGCAGAATAACATTCATTTTCATGGGTTACTCCCCCCCCCCCCGACCCTGCTCCTGGGCACTGACTTCTCTGTTTGTTCTACCACCTACGTTAGGCATGGGGAATCTAAGGTCCTCCAGATGTTGTTGGACTACAACTCCCACCATCCATGACCTTTGGCCATGCTGGCAGGGATGATGGGAGTTGGAGTCCAACAACATATAGAGAGGTCTACTGGTTTCCCATCTACTTATTGTTTTGTATCAGACATAATCTTCTGTGTGACTCCCAGTGTAAAGATGCAGCAAAACTACCTGCCTTCAAAGGTAGGATCTATGCATCAGTTGCTGTCGTGGCTTGCCTCCATCAGGATAAGAAGAAGCAAGCCCATATCAGTGACTCATGTAGAAACAAAGAGGTGGGATTCACTGAAGCTGGTAGCATACAAACCTTTTGGCATGTCAAAAGTAAAGTGTGTGTCCTATTTTTATTCAGAAAAAGAAATGGGTGTCTCAGCTATCAGGATTTTGGGAAACAATGTTTAGGCCATATGATTCTGGGGTTAAGTAAATTTGACATTCATTTTTCCCTCAACCCTCCTCCTCTGCATCCTATACTGTGGTGCCTCGCAATATGACATTAATTCGTTCTGTGAGTGCTGTTGTCTAGCGAAAATTTCGTCTTGCAAAGCACGGACGGGGGAAGCGCGGTTTGACGGGGGGGGGGAACGCAAAAAAAATTCGTCTTGCGAGTCGCGCCCATAGGGAAATTAATCTTGCGAGTCACCCTTTCGTTAGCGAATGCCTTTCGTCTAGCAAGTTTTTCGTCTAGCGAGGCATTCGTCTTGCGAGGTACCACTGTAAATGAAAAAAAGGTGGAAGTAAACCCACTTAATTTCAATGGAATTGTTCATGCCAGTGCCTTTAGGCTCAGTCTGTGAATGTCCTCTCAGAAAGTAAGGCCTGAAATGTCTGCTGTTAATGGCCCATGGAATTTGATAGTGCCGATTTACAGCACGGTAAAGGCTCCATTAACACCTTCAAATTAGAAATGTCTGCAGGGAGAATAGTCACTTGTGTAGGTCCTGGTCTCTGTATTTCAATAAAATATGGATCCATTGGATTGGTTTAATTAGTTATATTAATTTAATACACTTGACACAGCAGAAAAGGGACCAGATTCTGTAAATCTGATGTTTCATTACTTTGCATCATGTCCACTGTTCATTTATTGCCAGTGCATGACTAAAGTCAAAAGAGTAGCATTTCAAATTCACTTAAATACAATCAACTATCTTGATTATTTTTATTAAACTGATTTAACTTTGATAGGTCATGTTGTGTGATTTCAGCCTTGTTCCTATCCCCTGCTGTACATTGTAAAGGCCTTTGACTACATACAATAAATTGATTGGTTGATTAAACTGAGCATCTGCAAAGTATTTTTTTAAAAATCTGTCCAATCTCCTAAACAATGACAAGTCTGTGCATCCATCTTTCATACTGAACCACTTTGCTGGAATGGATGTGCCAGTAAAAAGCTGAGGTGGAAGTAACAGTTTGTATTTGGGGGTTTGCCTCCTTTCACCTGTAGGGGAGCCTCCAAATGCTCCCTTCATCGAGGAGCAAAGATGGGACATAGGAAGCTGCCTTATACTGAGTCAACCATTGGTCCATCTAGCTCAGCATTGTCTACAGACTGGCAGCAACTCTGCAGGGCTTCAGGAAACGTTCTCTCCTAGCCATACCTGGAGTTGCTGGGGATTGAACCTCGGTGAGATTGCAAGCAAAGCAGATGCTTTACCGCTGATTAAAGGCCTTTGTCCAAGAAAACACTGAATTGCACCCAGTATTTACTGCTGAATTGGAGCAAACATCAATCAGGGTTTCTCCAGATTGATGTTTGCTCTGATTTATCACTAAAGAGCAGGTTTTTCAGGGGAAAGCAGTGTGGGACAAGTGTAAAACTGCTCAGACTCTTGCATTCTAGGTGTGGGACAAGCACAAGTCTGGATAAGTCTTGTGTTAAAGGTTCGTAGGGGTTTAAATGACTCATTTTATGATATGATGCTGGAAAATAGAGACTCAGAAATGTTGCTTATATTTTCACTATAGGTCTTAAAGGGGAAGAAACAAGCATGGGGGCTTCTGGGACAGGATTAGCCCAACTGATGCTCACTTTAGAAAATGGGATCAAAACCAGTTACCACTCCCTACCTAAACTGCCATGTTCTATGTCATTTAATAGACTCTGATAAGTCGCATATTGGGAGCAATCCATCAATCATTCTCTTTTTATTCACAGTTTATACCGTTTACAATGTTCAGACTAAAGTTACTTCCATACTAGCTCTTTTATCTGGAACTCCCATTGCCGGTTCACTCACTTTTATGGGAAGTGCCGCAAAGAATATTATTATCGTGGCTCCACCTGCTCTATTACTTGGTATTCAGCCTAACCTGGTGATTAGTGATGGATTGCCCCTTTAGTCAGCTGCTGTCCTCTATTTCTGTATGTGTTAAATTACTGATTTCCTTTCAATGTTTCTCTTGCTTTATAGAAAAATAATGCACTTTTTTCTATAAAAGAAAGAAGAAAAATGGAAGGCTAAGAGCTAGAAATGTAGCACACCTGCAAAGAGAGAACAGAAGCTGACGAATTAAGGCTAATTCAACACTAATCTCCCTCAGCTGTATGGAACAGGAAGCAATTAGACAAGCTGAATATAGGCCGCAGATATGGAACCAGTGGCCTTCCAGATATTGTTGAATGCCAACTCACGCCAGACACAGCCAGCAAGACCAATAGTTGGAGCTGATAGGATTTGTAGGCCAGTAGCTGCTGAGAGGCTACAGGTTCTCCAACCCTGACTTAGAACAATAATTATTTTTATGAATGTTGGAGGCACCTTAGCTGAATGAGACTTGCTTGTGAGTGCATGTTACAGAAATAACTTGGCCATGGGGAAAGGTGCTGCTGGGTAATGGAGAGTTATTATTGGTGCTATATGAAAGGTCTGTTTTATTTCCACCTTCAGATAATTGTGGAAAATCAATGCCCCAGTAGCACTAAAAGCCACAGGGTAGAGGTCACCTAAGGCATCTTTTTTTAAAAAAAGAAAAAGAAACCATTTCTACCAGCTCTGTAGCCTTGTTGTAACCCTTAGTATAGTACTATATAGTGCAAACATATTAGCAGTATGCACCCTTCTATCAACAATAACCTCAGATAGTAATTCTTATCCCTCCCATTTCTCCGCAGTGGATAAAGCCCCAGGTTTCTGTTGCCCTGGAGCTGGTTTTGGGTCCCTTCATGATTTCCCCTTTGCAGTGGACCTTATACAGGGAGTGGCCTGAAGCATGCGTGGCCCCTCAGGCTGTAATAGAAACTCCCTGCCCTTCACTGGGTGTCTGTAGTTCCCTCCAAAGCTTGGTGGGAACTAGCTGGACACTCAGGCTTACCTGTGCAGCAAGTCCTAACTGTTATTCTGTTTATCTGCTGTTCACAAATAAATAAAACTATTGAATGCTTCCTGGCATTCAGGCAAGCCAACTGCAAGGTTTCCTCACTCTTCCCAAACCTACAAGAATACCAAAGGCCAGTTGGGAGGATCAGAATGGAGTGAGTGGCAGGCAGTTGAGTGCAGTTGGTTACCGGGGAGATGAGAGAGAATGCTCAGAAGAGGGAGGAGAAAAAAACATCAGTTAAGGAAGCAAGCTGATGGGATTGTGCTGGGATAGAAGTAGAGGGGTGAGAGTAGAAAAAAGGGGTGAGAGTAGAAAAAAAGGCAGCCAAGGGTTGACATCAAAGGAAGACAGGGGGAAGAAACTGGGAAGACCCTGCCTATGAGTTAAGAAAGAAACCTGGCCTGAGGAGAGGGACAGTCCAACTTTCTGCACCTAGGATCTCTACATGTCTAGTACAATGGGTAGGTAATACAGTATGTGGTTCTCCAGAGGTTGTTGGACTCCAGCTCCCTTCAGTCCCATCCACCTTGGCCAAAGGTCATGGATGATAGCAGCTGTAGTCAAACAGCATCTGGAGGTCAGCAAGTATTGTTCTTAGGTCATAATGAAAACTGAGTCTGTTGCCCTGTCCCCAAGCATCTACATATATAAAATCCAAGTGTCTCTGCGTCCAGTCCCTGTGTCCCTGGGTTTGCGCTACTGCGCATGTGCCCCACGGACACAGGGATTGGAGCGCAGAGACATCGGGTTGGGAGCGGCGGCGGCAGTTGAAGTGGCGGGTTGCGTGGCCAGGAGAGCACGAAGCCGTGGAGCTCCTGAAGGCGACCAGCGCAAACGGAGCCCCCCGACTGGCTTCTGCACTTTCTGGAGGGAAAGGAAGAGACCGCAGGCCGCCTAGGCGAGGCGGGGACCAGGGCGCAGAAGGGCTCCTCTCGTGGGGCTGTTTCCCCGGGACCCCCAGCCTGCCTCAGCACTCAGCTGAGTGCTCCTGCGCCTCCTGGGCCGGTGAGAGGCCTCATACGAGGCTCTTCCACCAGGGCTTTATTGGGGCCACCGGGAAGCCCAGGCAGAGGGGGCCCGGCTCAGCATCCTGCGCCCCCACGCAACCTCTGCCTCCACCACCACCCCTGGCTTCCCTCCTTGCTCCACTCTTGCAGGCCGCGGCCTCTCCTCTGCCGGAGCCTGAGAGTCAAGGCAGCGGCTGCGCCCCCCCCCCCCCGCCGAGGAGAGGAGGTTGAATGAGGAGGACGAGGAGCCGCTGCAGCCGCTGCTCAGAGCCCAGCACCCGCCTCGCCCAACATTGGAACCGCTTCGCGGAAGGGACTTTCCCCACACAGCGCACCACCTCTCCCTTTCTGGCTACTGAGGAGGCCCGGCCAGGGCCACGGCCTGGCAGGAGAAGCGGCGGCGGCAGCAGCACTACCACTAGCTGCTCCTCCTCTTTCCTTTCGCTCGAAAAAATCAAAAGAAGAAGATGGCGGTGGTGGTGGTGGTGGCTGTTGTTGCTGCTGTTGCTGCTGACCCCCTCCTGCCCCGTTGGCCTGCATGGCGCTGCTGCTGCCGCCGCCACTGGCTCTGAGGGGGTTGGCAGCAGGGGGGGAGCCCGGCAGAGAGCGAGGGGGATGGGGATGAGGTGAGGCCTGCTCTGCCGGTGGAGAGCGAGGGGGACGGGGAGGCTCCGCCGGTGTCCGATTCGGAGGAGTAGGAAGCGGAGGCCAGAGTTTCACCACCGAGAGCAGTCATGGTGGGAAGCCCGGGGGGGAGTGAGGAAGGGGAGGCAGGGGTGGGAGTGGGGTGGGGGAGGTGGCGGGGGTGAGGAGCGGGGTGGGGGGGAGCCCTGGTACCTCTTTCTCAAGGCCCCGGGCAACATTTTTCCATAGATGCAGGGAGGCAGGCTCCCCCCGGCCCAGGGAAAAACCCCACTGCTGCCGCCGCTGCCTCGCAGGCTGGGCCGGCGATCCCTCTGCCTGCCTGTCTGCTCTCTCTTGCCTTGGCTGGCTCCACCGATTTGCAAAGGAATTCCCTTTGCAAATTGGTTTTTACCTCGTGATCACTACCTTAAAAAAAAATCTCGCTGTACATCTGTTGAAGTCCACATATGTTCTAGCGTCCGTTAATTTAATGGGTTTAAAACACTAGTGACCACATAATGTCGCTAGTTGCCTAGATCAGGTGTGTGGAGCTTTGACCCTTCAGATGTTGACAGGGGATGATGGAAGATGTAATTTAGTAACATCTGGAGACCCAAAGGTTCCCCACACCTGCTTTAGGCCTTTCAGCGGTTGTCAAGTTCTGAGTGGTAAGGGTAGGAATTTGGTTCCAATATCCTGGCAAGATCCACTGGCACCTACCCTGTCTCCCTATGATTAATGGAACCTGGCCATTTAATTTCCCCACAGTCCCTCAGGGCACCCAATGCAGCATCATGCTGGGAAGTTGTAGGAAAATTTAAATATTGGCTTTGCCAAATGCAAAAGAATACAAGCCTCCTGTATGATTATGAGTTGCAATACAAACTACACCTGCTAAAATTTCCCTTTTCTACAGAACTGTGAAAGGTATAGGAGCTCTGTCCTCTTTGCATCTGGCCACCTTATTTCTCAGCTTGCCCACAAAGGACACCAGTAGGATGGCCCACTAGGTGACATTTTCGCAAGTGTCTCCTCATTAACATTGGAGCCAATCCTAGGGATAAGTTCAACTAGATGTTACATGATTGGGGATGGCATCTGTTTTCAGTAGCAGTCCAGTGTAATTTTGACCTCAACACTCGTATTCTCTTACATATATAGGACCAGACTGTTAATTTCACCAGTCTCTTTCTGCTCGCTATCACTGCTGCTTTGTATAGGTGCTCTGTCTTGTTCTGGAAGTAGTATTTTTCCCATGAAAAATATCAGCATGATAGAGCATTTGATCACCAGCTCCATTCACAGAGCCAGATCCTTGAAACTAAATTTGATGATAGATAAAAGTAATTACAGTGCAACATTGGCTGCACTATATTTAAGCCAATGTTAAGCACTTTCTCTGTTTTCACAGACATGCAGAGTTTTGTAAGAACAAATAGCCAAGACATGAAAAATACATTGTGGGGGAGTGGGGTAGAAGCTCTCTAGATGGATAATGTGGATATTCAGTGATCACAGGAAACCCCTTCATGGATTACAAATGTTGGTGCATCTAGGGCTGGACCCTGGAGCCAAGGTCTAAAGTCCTGCAGCCAAAGGGTATAATTAGAGTTACTGCTTAGTTTTGAAAAAAGTAGAAAGTTGTGTGAAATATGGCATTCAGTTAAAGTGATACAATATTCTAAAATACCCAGCACTCTTATTAATTTAATGCTTTTTCTTTCTGTATTTCATTTGTATACCACATTTACTTATTACACTTATCTATCATTGAGTTCAACTGGCTCAGTAAACACTCAAGACAATTTTGAAAAACACAACAGCACGATAGATAGAAAGATGAGTAGAGGGATAGATAAATAAATAAATAAATAAATAAATAAATAAATAAATAGCAGCTGCAACCATTTAAGACCAGCAAAGGGGAAAGTTGGCACAAAGAACTAATGTACCTGGTATACATAGCCATTATAATTAAAATTAAAGGGCTTGGGAGAACAAAAAAGGTATTAGCATGACAGTTAAAAGACTAAACAACATCAGCGCCAAGCAAGACTCTCTGGTAGGGCCATTCCATAAATGGAGCAACACCACCAAAAAGCTCCTATCTAGTAGCTATCAACCTCAAATTATAGGTGGGAGAACCTGAAGAAGCATCTCAGCCATCAATGAGGATTTCAAAGCTCTGGCAGGCAACTACAGGACAAGACAATCCTTCAAATTGTGGGGTATGAAACACAGGGCAGTCAAATACAACATTCCTAGAGTGGACATAAAAAGGGGGTGTCTGGACCAGCCAGTCGGAACTTCTTGTTTCCTCCTTGGCTGGGACAAACTTCCTCTACATGTGACCAGAGGTGGGTGTGACCTCACCTGTGCAGATAACAAAAGCACAGGACTGGCCACCACATCTCTCTCTTCTCCATTTTGCTTTTGTTGAAGAAGCATCAGCCTGAGATGCTCTCTTGGCAGAGAGAACGATCTTTTTATGGGATAGATTCCTGGTATATATATCTTGTAACTTAAGTCTGCCTTCTGGGATCCATCTGTGAACAGAATGTGAGTAAATTATTTTACTTTTATACAAGACTGTGTTGTGTCTATCTTTTTAGGAGGGAATAAAAGGGGAATTACCAGGAAACGTATTTTAGAGGCTTTTGCAAGCCTATCCGTTGTGTAAGTTTAAAAGGGGGGATATAACTCTGCTAAATTGTAAAACTTGTTAACACAAGTTGGGAAAGATAAAATTAAACAATATATCCTCTCCTGCCTCCCTGAACGTTCCCACACAAATTATATGGCTGCAAGCTGTTTAGTGTTTTAAAGGTTAAAGACAGCACTTAGCATTGGTCCCAGAAACAAACAGATGACAGAACAATGATGTAAATGTGATCATATTTACCAGTTATCTTAGGTTTATATACACGTCATTAACATATATTGCTTTTACACTAGTTTAAGCGCTATGTCTTCTCCCTGAAAGATTCCATGGAGCTCTGCTTTGAAAGGTCTTTAGTCCCCACAGAACTACAATTCCTAGGGTGTTTTCTGTGGCAAAAAAAGAATGCTGAAATCTGCAAATGTTGGTCAAATCTTCAATATTTCATTAATCCAAGAAGTGCTCCAATTCATTTCTAAATTCTAAGTCTTTACAATATCTTTAGTCATGTGATATTTAATCCCTTTGTGTCAAACAACCCCCTATAATTCTGCCCAATCATGTGAACAAACTTTTTCTTGGCCAAAACCAGGATGTAGAAAGCCACAAACAAATCTTAAATCTGCAAGAACGATCTGTCTACTGAAACAATTACCTAATTCAATTGTGCACTAAATAAGCATGAATATGAAACCTTTGCTGGAAGCAAGCAGTGGATGTTTTTAAAGGAATGGCAGCGTAATAGCACAAGGTTGAATTTGGGAAAGGCAAATAGTTGTTCAATGATAATCCAAAACAAAATAATTTTGCAAATGGAATTCCCCCAGTAGATGTTGTGCATGTGTATTTATTAATATGTCCTGCAGTTACAGAATGCAGAACTTCCACCATGACCTCACTGGCCCAATCCAAGGAGTACATAGATTGAGCTGCTCAGATTAGCTCTGTACTTTTCTTTTCAGGTCTCCATGCATAAGGAGAAAACTGGATGACTATTAAGAAATCACATATCTCCCTCACTCCATCACAGAACCAGGTAACATCAACTACCCTATGGGAATTATCGTGATGGCTTTTTATATCTTGCTATTGTTTACTTTTTAAAAAATGTGGTTTAATATTACTTGTAAGGCTTTGTATCCTGAAAGCCAAGATATAAATAATAGCAACAAGAATTACAGACAGGTAGATAGTTATAAAAAACATCAAACAACACTTCACACAAGCTTTCCCTATATCCCTTTGGGGATTTGGTTAGTAACTAAAATATATGGTACTGCGGATAACATAACAGATTTTATTTATGTGGCAAAATGTTTCGGCTTGCGCCTTTGTCAACCACTCTGATAAAAATGAAAGGTTGCCCTTTACAAGGCAGCAGTTACAGAGCTTTGAGGATGGTATGTTTAGAAAGGCGTCATTTGCTGAAGCTAAGTGATATTGGTATCACCCGCCAGGTTGAAGCCATGTGATATTAATGTGCCCAGAAGTTCTCCGTCTTCGCTAATGCTGTGGGATCAGTTGGCACCTCTGCTGTAGTTGTTGATAAGTGGTTCTCAGACCATGTTTAGCAACTGGCTTCTCCATCTTTTTCTTCAAAATTTGTGGTTTCTAAAACATGTGCTTAGTGGATATGATTTTCTAATTTTTTTCACTTGATATAGATTATACTGCAGGTGCAGTTGTGTTTGATGTAGCATGTCCTATCCACCCTGGTGCTTTTGAAGGTAGTTTTATCCACGAAACTTGTGCCACATAAATACCTCAGTTTTGAAAGAGATACGATACCACACACACACACACACACACACATTTGGGGTGGAGTGTTCATTTCACCTTGAGTGAAAAAAATGCATACATTTGGCTGTGGCTGGGTTTCAGGTACCCATAAAACATACCTTAGAGAAGAGATGAGTAAGGCATCCAATACCACCAGGCAACTTTTCTACTTTGGTTCAGGGAAAGGGTCTTGTGGTTTGTAGGCAAGCAGGAGAGTCCAAAAGCACCGTCTACTATGTTTACAAACCTGTGATGTTTTATATACCAAAGAGCAGGCCAGAGTCAGTATACTGCTTTATAGGACCAGATGGAAGCCCACTGGTCTCCTGGCATTAACTGATCCTTGCTGTTGGTAGATGTAGTGCAGTAGAAAGCAAGCTAGTGGCTCGTTCCTGCAGCAAACTACTGCAGTGTTGTAGAGTAAGCAGGGCCTGTCCACCCATGAGGCAAGTGGAGGTGACTTCCTCAGGCGACAGGATCCACAGGGGCAGCAAATCCAGCCTCCAAGGAATGCATTTCCCACTGCTGCTGCTGACATGAAGGGTATTCTGAACAAGCCAAATTTAACAGCAAACATCCCCATTAAATTTTCTCTTTCTTCCCTGTCCAGTTACTAAGAACAATTACCTCAGGGAGTGCATGTAGGTCCACACAACATGGCTGTTTTACTGATGATGAGATGCTGCAAAATACAGCTTCGTGGATACTGTGTGGATTTCTTCAGCATTAGAGCTTATTCAGATCTTTGAAAATCACCTTCATACTGTATTGGTATCTTCACTTCAGTCAGGAGTTTTCTGTAACAATGAGCGATGTTCAAAACAGTTTAAGGCTTGTTCAGGTTTTCTGGCAATGGTCAAAAAATTTAGATCCTCATCCATCTCTCTGATGTTCCAAGGAAAGTTTTTCTAGGTCTTTACAGAAAGGCTGGGGCCTTGGAGAGAAAGCATATCATATTTCTCACTTGAGCACAAAAAGAATTTCATGGTTATAAAAAGCAATCTTTTGAGTTCTCTCACTATGCAGCTTTCCTTTCCCAAAATATTCACAAGCTTGGTTTTCTTTCACAATACAGGATGACCCTATTAATGCTAATGAAGTTACAGTGATGGATGCTGGTATATAAAGGGGGACCCAAGGCTAATGTGTTTAAAAGTCTTCTTTGACAAAACAAAACACCAATAATGATGACAACTGAAGAGGGGAACTCTGCCTATTTTGAACAAAGTAACAACATTTCTTTGTAACAGCCTTTTTATTAGGGAAACAAAACCACAAGAAAATCACAAAAGTGAGAAAATATTCTCCTCTCCACATAGTTTGCAACACTGAGGCATCTCTTCAGAACTGCCACCTCAGAAATGAAGCAGAAAGCCAGCTGTTTGGAGTCTGGAATGTTCTAATCACCAGAGAACAATATATTCCTGACAGCCCAACTAGAATTGATGGTAAACATGCCACTCCACGCAGAATGGATTTTTAAAAATTGATAGAAGGCCAGAGGGGTAGGAAGCTTTTTTCAGTGGGATTATACCATGTGGAAAGTTTATCATTTCCCTCCCAATTAAAATGGTGTGTGTGTTCAGGCGTACACACACACAAGCAGCAAGTATTGACTGATTCTACTACTAGGCCATCCATACATCCTTATTAAGAGCCTCAGCCTAGTAACTTAAGGGCAAATTCACAAACAGCTTAATCACATAGGTAGAAGTGGGTCAGAGCAAACATCTACTCACATCTTTCCAGATTATTCCGAGAACCTGGAATGTGAACTGGATTCCATATAATGAAAAGATTTCAAGGGAAGTCCTCTAAATTAGTGTGAGTTAACTAGGGGAGGAGGAATGGGGAACAGCATATTAGATTCACATGGGGATGAGAACTAGGGCAATAATAGCCACTGATTTTAAAGCAACAGTAACCATATTTAAGCAGCTGTGAAACTAAGCACTGTTAGATAACCAATCTGCAATATATTATATCTTCCTGCTGTTGTTTTAAATAAGCTTTAATAAATCATAACACACTTGTTGGAAGCAATTCTCTGTTCATCCCATGTCTGTATCCCACTATTATACCAGGAGAGTGAATGCTGTCCCATCATGAAATTTAACAGTATTAGAGGAAAAGAAACAAAACAACAACAAAAAAGCATGTGAGGAAGGAGGGAACAGTGTTGGAAGAATCCATCCAAAGACTGATGTGATGGCCTGGGATTCGGACTCGGATGGATGCTGAACCCGAGGGATCCCAGCCTGCACAGGAGTCCCCGCCTCCAGAATCAGCTGAGCCAGGTCTAGGGCTTGAGTTTGAAGGGTTCTCACCTGTGCTGGATCCTCAGGTGCAGGCATCAGCAGAGTCTGCTCTGGTTCCTGATGTGATGGAGGACCCATTGCCTGCAGGTGCTCCACTCTCAGCCCCGTCAGGGGAAGCTGAGGCTGCTCCTGGGTCCGGTAACCCACCAGCCTCTCCTGAGCTGCGGAGGCTCAGGGCAGAGAGGCAAAGGGAACTAAGTTCCTGCAGGAGGAGTGCTTGCCTCCAGGCCAGAAGGAGAGGCAAGTCACCAGAGGATCGGGGCCAACCTATGCCTTGGGGCAGATAAAGGCTGGCCAGCCCCAGCACCAAGTTGCACGAGCAACACAGCTGCTAACGTGTGCCTGCCTGTGTCCTCGTGCCTGATCCTGACCTGTACCTTGCCCTGGTTCCTGCCTTGCTCCTTGCCAGACTGACCCACTGTTGGACTCCTGAACCTTGGGCTGGACTTTGACCCTGCTTCACGGACAAACCCCTGGCATGTTCCTGACCTCTGACTACCTGGCTAGCCCCTCGGACTGTTTCCTGACCCTGCCACTGCCCTACCCCTAGACTTGGTTGCCTTGCTGGGCCTACCACTGTTGTCTGGGACTGCTGTCCACGCCCCGCTTGGCCCCGGGTGAGTTTCTGGTCTTCCCACCCAGTGTCCTCTGGGCTGGGCACCCCTGGACTGGAGGCAGACTTAGGATGTGGTTTCTCCCACATGACCATGCCTTCTCCCAGATGGTTTTAACATGATGTTATCGGGTGAGATGAAATCTTGCAGAAGCTATAATTACACCACACCCATAATTTCAGTCAGTTTCAGTGAATCCATGGGGTTTGCAAAACTTAGTTTGTTTTGTACATACCGGTAGGTTTGTTTTAGCACCAGCATGTGAGCATAAGAATGTGGGATGAAATGAAATACCTACTATTGTGCTGCCAGCACATCACAAACCATGATGTTAACTCATGTCACATTTACAGAAACATAGTTCAGGGATTGGAGACAGCACAAACATTTTGGACCAGCACGTAAAGCCTTTTATCTGCCTTGATGCAAGCCCGCTAATACATTTCCCAACTGAGGCACTGCTTCGTAAATCACTTAAGACATAGTCCTTATCTGAGTGATCCTAAGGTTATCCCATTTCCCTTTGAAATGCAGAAGCCGAGTGAAATCTTTTCCGCAGCTTTGAGACTATTTGCTGATTGATTCTATAATCTTGACACTTAGCGTTGTCTAAATGTAAGAGACTCTTTACCACCAAAGATTGCCCCATGAATTCCAGCAAACATAAGGCTAGACATTTACAAAGAATTAAAAAGGCAGTTCTGAGAGAATGACTGAAAGATGGGTAAGATGTTAGGTAAGCCAGGACTATATTGCATTCATTCCAAAAATCCATATTCCAATCATCTATCAAAAAGTATTCCAGGAGCTCACAGCATCACATGCTGTGTGTAAACACAATGAAAACAATTAGATGCTTAAGTGTAGGCCTCAGATAAGAGCCCTGTGGGAAAGGGATACACTGCCCATGCATGAAAGCAAAGTGAACATTTGTGCCTCATACATAATTACAAAGATGTTTGTTAATTGTTGGAACATAGTCACAAATGGCACATAGGCTCGACACTATAAAATTGACCTGAAAGAAGAATAGGCTCAGGTCCCATACCTATCAAAGATTCTTACAGGATTGCCATACTTCTGGAATTTCCTGGACATATCCGGAACACAGCAGTCGGAAGCATAGCTGTCAACTTTTTCCTTTTTTAACGGAAATTCCCTTATTCCGAATAGGATTCCTCGCAAGAAAAGGGAAAAGTTGACAGCTATGGTCGGAAGCAGTGTCCAGGCAGAAATCACTAAAAATGTCCAGGAAAACCCAGACGTATGGCAACCCATGTCAGCAATGTCGTTTTGGGCGATTTTCCTTAAAAATAGTTCAACAACTTTTCACTGTTAGAAATATGGAAACCCTAATACGGGAATTAGGGATGAATAAATAAACAAATATAAATGTTAGTACTTTGCACAGGAGTGCAACATTTGCAGTTCAAAACTTCTGAAAAGAAACATTTTAAAAATAAATGTTGTGGGGAAGTCTACCAGGAAGAACTTTGACTAGTGCCCCGGAGGACATGCCCCAATTTATAACAAGTAAGTATTATGCCAACCCACTACAATGGTGTGATGTAGAGCTGCAGGCTGATCCCTGCCGGGTGGCAACAGAAGCACTATCACCTTTCAAATTTACGGCAACAAACATTGAAAAAGTGGGTCCCCAAATGCACATTTGGACTAAAGGTGGCCCCAAATCAGAAAACCACTGCTCTACAGTGACTCACAGTAGCTCTCCAGGGTTTCACACACGGGTCTTTTCCAGTTTTCTGTGGAGATGCCAGGCATGGGAACGGGGACCTTTTTCATGTAAAATGTATGCTCTACAACTGGAAAGCTCTACAGCTGGCATCAACAGGAATGAACGAGAGCATTGAATGCTGACTGGGTGCACTTCAAAATAGCCTATGTAATGTTTATAGATACTTAATGGTTAAATGCTGGATAAAATATCTTTTTTTAAAAAAAAGAAAACATGGTGAGTTGGGGAAGAATTATTTCCTAATACAATGTTATGACAATTTCTTAAACATACACCCAAATGTATATTGCATACAAGACTGGGGTTTATAAAAAATAAATAAGGCACACCAACACCTGATATTACAAAATTTAGAAGGCAGGGGTTTTAAAAAAATAAAAATAAAAAAATAAATCTACATATTGTATATGTAGAATTTTTCTACCCATGCTGATGTATTGTTATAGCAGTTGTTTACAGTATGCTACTGTTTGATTTTTTTTCGCCCAAGGTTTGATCAATGGAAGCATGTGCATGCAATGAATACGCGATAGACTGCAGAATGTGAGAAGTGTAGGTAAGCATCTTAATGTTCGGGTTCATTTCATTTTATAGAAGGAATGTAGGTTCCGGATCTCCACAGTCCACTGGCTATTACTCTGCTCATACCTGTTTGTAGACCTTAATTGTAGAATTACTCTGATCCCCCTTGAATTTCCTTGACAGCTCCAACATGGTAAATGGTTGAGTGTTCTGATTTTCAAAGCAAATTTTTGAGAGATCAGCCTGCAATGAAGAATAAATGAAACCACTTTACTCAGAAATGCCTCTGTCTGTATGCAGTTTCACATCTGAGTTTTAGCTTCAAGCAAATAAATACATTTTGCTGTACTGGGACATGTTTTTCTTTTAAGCATCGAAACAACAGTTTCTTGGGCACTGCAGAAGAAGAAATGAAAACACAGTGCTCCACATAAGAGAGCCAGGCAATGTTAATATCCTGGGTACATGGTTCATTCAACTGGAGCGCTTAACTATTTGCCTTCTGCCACGTGAGCACCTTCTTGCCCTATGCCAAGGGCTATACTGTACTGTAGACTTGAGGAACAAAGTCTGCAGGACCTTTAAGGATTTTCCAGGTCCCATCCCCTAGTTTCTGTTTTCAGATTTTAAAAAGACTTCAGCCAATTCCAGTATCGGAGTTGAAATGCCTCTGACTACCCGTTACTGGGAATCACAAATGGGGGAGAGTGTTGTGCTCATAACTTTCTCGGTTTTCCACAGGCACCTGGTTGGCCGCTGTGAGTACAAGAGGCTGGATTAGATGATGGACCTTTGGCCTGATTCACCAGGTCTCCTCTAACATGGTTATAGAACCTGCAACCTTTCTTCTAGTTCAAAGCCCCCAAATATTCCCCAGGTACTAAGGCAGGAAACAATGTTTTCTTTTTTCCTGCTTTAGGGGAAACCAAACAATTACATTGCTGGTTCGCTGCCACATCAAAACCTATAATGTAACAGCACTGCAAGCAAGTACACTGGCAAAAATGTTTGCAATTACAATATAAGGCTGAGCCAGATCTGGGGTGCTTCAGTTAAAAAATAAAATAAAACTTCCTTATTTCAAGAAATATTTAACTGAAACAGGTCCTGTGCATTCTGAGGCATTGTTTGGGGCGCTTGCATATCTGTTTGCTAGTTTGATTTAACTTTTGTACAAAATACTACTGAGATGCATTGGCATCATAATGGCAGAAACTAAACCTATAGTAACAGTGGTTATCTTGAAGCTTGCATCTTCGGCTATATAAAGCTTAGCTCTGAACTACAAGTCTCCAGAGATAAGTGTATATATAAATATGTCATGCTTACTTGTTTCCGTCATAGATGTTTGGGAGAGACTATAGAATGCATACATTGCTTGCAACTTACATAAACTCTTTTAAATATTTCACGGCATGACCAAAACCATCTAGATATGAAAGACCAGTGCCACCCTCTGGTTACCTGACAAGCCACAGATCTGCTTTCCTAGTCTGTAGCTTGTTCAGTTCAAGGGGAAAGAAGAAAGAATTAAGTCGCTTCAAAACATCAAAGCAAAATGCTTCCTCCCCCACCCATAGACCCATACCTTCAATATTGCAATTTTTAAACGAAGTCAACAAGTAAAAACATGATAACAAAATGGAGATATATGAAGCTGGGAAGATTAATGGAGCAAAAATAAGCTAGTGAGGTGCTGTCAAAGGAAAAAGATAAAATGTGTCTGACAGAGACTTCAGAGTAAAACATGTAAACTTGGTATTCGTAAATAATTATTATTTCCAAAAGTAACTTTAAGGAGAAAAGTGTTGTTCAGAGGAACCTGTTACAAATCCGTTAAACAAGATATTAATTTTCTGATAAGCCCTGCATATTCTTTAAGACATTGCCACTGCAGGATGCTTAGACTTGTGTTCCATACTTTTTGCATAATGAACACTGATATAATTTTAGGATTATACAGCAGATACATAGGCACACTTCTTAATCTCTTCAAAGCCATTTTGGCTTCTCTGATTTTTCCAGCAAATAATTTGCATTTCTTAGCACCTTTACATTTTCTTTTTTTAGAATGACTCACCCATGGTTATTTAGGGTTTAAAATTTTACACAGCTGCTGCATTCTTATGGAGAAATGTGCATCATCTCCCTGTGCTAGGTTTGCTCCCAGATCTGCTTAGCACTGCCTTCACTGGGAGGACTGCCATAGTAACCAGATTCCAGCTGCAGTCCTGAATTCAGAATGGGACAATAGGGATATCAGCCCTTGGTGCAATGTAGACAGAAGCACAAAAAATGGAGAGAATTATACTTTGAACTGGAAGGATAAATACCCACCATCTAGTACACAACGGTTTGTACACCCTTGCTACCAGTACATTTGAACACTTGTTATAAACACCAACACTGCTTGGATACCTATTTGGACAACATATATCAAGTTACATATATA
This sequence comes from Lacerta agilis, assembly GCF_009819535.1. NCBI lineage: Eukaryota > Metazoa > Chordata > Lepidosauria > Squamata > Lacertidae > Lacerta > Lacerta agilis. The sequence continues at coordinate 24,688,929 of NC_046316.1, read as the reverse complement.
AATTAAGACAGGTATAATGATGGTTATTGGATTGCTAGGGTGAGCTGACAAAGTGGGGGAGGGGTTTGGGGGGTTCCCTTCCCTCCACTGTAAATTTTTCTTCCTTCTCCCTCCATCGTAAATTTGCAATAGAAAATCAATTAAAATGCTTTTGAAGAAGAATAAAATGTGCTTCAAAAGTCATACCATATATAAATTGGTAATCATTATATTTTGAATTATTAAATGGAAAGCCACATATCGCCCTGCATAGAGGCTATGTAATGTTATGCCATTGAAAATTGCTATTGAGGGAGGAGACATTCAGAGATATGTGACTGAAATCCATACTACTCTATTGTTGACTAGACCAGTGTTTTTCAACCACTGTTCCGCGGCACACTAGTGTGCCGCGAGATGTTGCCTGGTGTGCCGTGGGAAAAATTGAAAAATTACTTTATATATAGTCAATATAGGCACAGAGTTAAATTTTTTAACATTTTCTAATGGTGGTGTGCCTCGTGATTTTTTTCATGAAACAAGTGTGCCTTTGCCCAAAAAAGGTTGAAAAACACTGGACTAGACAGAAGGAACCACTAGGCTGATTTTTGCTTATGATCCGACTTGTTGCAAGATAGGCTGAGGCTGCTCCTGCTATCTGAACAGCAAGAATTCAGAACTTTACTCCATCTTAAATCATTAAGTTTTACCTTATGTACTTTTAGCCCCTTTGAGGATAAATGCTTTGCATACTCAGGTGCTATGACAGAATAATTGATGTTGCCCATCAGTTAAATACCCTTTAGCCAATGAGTGGTTTTTTAGTTACACTGACTTTTAAAATTGTGAATAAAAACATAGTTTTCTTCACTGTTAGGCATACTGTTTTAGAACCATAAAAAGCAATCTCCCCATGTATTCAAAGCTAGACTGCAACTGTAGCTGTAGGTTCCATCCCTAATTATCATAACTGAGAAAAACTTATTGATAGAAATACTTGTTCTCTAGAATTCTAGACTTACTGCACATCTGAAGAAGGTATGCTTTTGCTTATCAAAGAATATGGCTGAAGCATCAGAGTTTTGAATGAAAAAGCGAGAAGAGACACACGAGTATTGCAAATTCTTTCCTGAGTACTTAAATCTAATTCCGTTCTCCAAACAGCATGTATTTCTGGACAACCTTTTCACATGTTCCCCATCCCATTCCAGGTATAAATTAGAGAAATTAGAATGCATTAACACGTTTCACTGTTACAATATCCAAAAGCTATAACTTAGATATCATCTTTAAGGAAATGGATTTTTAAATAATGGCAGCTAAAAGCAAGGAAATGCCTACAACAAAATAACACGGTTTTAAAATCTTGAGACCCATATAGGGCTGCCCATTCTTTGGATTTAATAGCAGGTGGCATAATTTTAGAGTGCTTTAAGTCCTCAGAATGTGAGTCTTCTGGAAAATAAATTTATTCTGATCTTCACTCACAGAGGGGAACTTTAAAAAAAAAAAAAGACTAATGTGTGTTTTCTATAACCCACAAAGGTATATGAATCCAGTAAGCTGCTGGACCACAAGATGGATTTCCCCAGTTTTATACTGCATGGTGCTTCAAGGTGTTGACACTAACAACATGCCTCACAGAGCAATCCTATACAGGTTCATTCAGAAGTAAGTCTAACTGAGTTCAGTTTATTTAGGTAAATTGGTATAAGGATAGCAGCAGAAACTTCTCTTTACTGTTTGCATGGTAAAATACAACACCCATTCTATATGTAGTTTTTCTTTCACATTATGGGTGGAGAACACAAAAAAGCTCTTTTACAGCTTAATCAGAAGCAAGTCTCACTAATTTCAATGAGACTTATTAACCATTTGAGATTCCAGTCTTGGTGGCATGGATATATGCTTAACTACCCAATTATTTCCAGGTACAAATTGATTCCAAAGTATTTCTGCTCTCACTACCAACTCTGTCTTCCATCGCCTATTATTTCTCTTATTGTTTCCAGCAGCATCCCATGCCTTTATTGCAGAAGACAATAGCTCAGGGATAAGGCTCATGCTTCGCATGCCAAAGATCCCAGGTCCAATCTCCTGGCACAGCCAAGCAAGGAAAAATCCCAAAGACTCTGAAAAATTCCTGCTTGTCTGAATAAACATATATCCTAATCCCCAATTGCAAGTACCAATATAGATGAGCAATCTTCTGTGAGCAATTTAAAACAGGGGTGGGGAACTTTGGGCCCTCCATTTGTTGCTGAACCATCATTTTTGGCTATTAGCCATGCTAGCTGGGGCTGTTGGGAACTGCAATCCAAAAATGTCTGGAGGGCCACAAGTTCTCTAAAAAGGTAAAGGGACCCCTGACCATTAGGTCCAGTCGTGGCTGACTCTGGGGTTGCAGCGCTCATCTCGCATTACTGGCCAAGGGAGCTGACGTACAGCTTCCGGGTAATATGGCCAGCACAACTAAGCCGCTTCTGGTGAACCAGAGCAGTGCACGGAAATGCCGTTTACCTTCCCGCTGGAGCGGTACCTATTTATCTACTTGCACTTTGACATGCTTTCAAACTGCTAGGTGAGCAGCAGCTGGGACCGTGCAACGGGAGCTCACCCCGCCGCAGGGATTCAAACCACCAACCTTCTGATCAGCAAGCCCTGGGCTCTGTGGTTTAACCCACAGTGCCTCTCTACTCCCAAATTAAAACAAATCTGAAGTGGTATTAACCAAGTGGTTGTGTACCCAAACGCAGTACTCCCTCCTCCAGGAGCCAGGCTTCATGGTGAAAGGAGAATACACAGCAACATATATTTGGGATAAAAATGGCCACAACTTTATTGAATTCAGATGTAGGTAAACCTTGGCATAGGCACTGGGCGAGCATCCCTCTCAGCCCCCTACTGGGGGTTTGAGGCATGACAGGGTCAGTGAGGGGAAGATGGCACCAACACAAAAGACAAGTTTATGCAGCTGGTCCCTCCCTGAATAGCTCTATGGCCCAGCTGCCATGTGCTTGTGGACAGAGACTACTCTCATGACCCCTCTAATGGGGTACCCTGTTATTACCGCAACGGGAAGCAGATGAGTCACCCCTTCCTCAGATGTTTGACTAAAGGATTCTGCCCAAGGAATAAACTGCTAAAGTTGTGACAATTGCTATGGGGAAGGCAAAACCTGCAGAGCAGGGAAAATTCCTTCCCAGCTCTGAAGACAGCAACCGTTGTATGACCATGGTCATGGACACACGCCTGGAAAGAAAAGGTTAGTCTGCAAGAAAACAAGATTAGAGGATGGGCTGGGTGGGTGACGCACTGGGGCTGACTGCACTGCCAAGAGCAGCACTGGCCTCTTTTTGTTCTCTTGGAGTGGACCAGTCTGATGGCCCCACCCCCAAGGCCGCCGCAGATTGGCCAGAAATTTCAGAACTGGGTTTGGCAGAAATCTAGCAGGCACTGCGGCCACCAGGGGAGAGGAGCCAATGGTCGGGGCAAATATGGTGTGGCAACAGAAGGAGGGGGAAGCACCGTGCCAGGTCGCAACCACCATCCACCTCTTTACTGGGTAAGTGGCCATTTTCAAGCTGTGTTTGTCAAGGGAATCTTTTTAATGAGTTGAAGGGGACATCAGTACAGAGCAACTGTCAGGCTTAACAGACCTGGTCAGTGCCCAACAATGAACTTCCTTGTACATGTCCCAAATTCTTCTGGATGACAACACACAAGGACTCTATAGAAGGCATTGAGTGTTCCTCAACAGATAAGTTGATGTGGAAGGAAGTTTGAAGTGGGATCTTCAAAAAAATGTTGCAGTATATCTTTAGTTCCTAACAGGAAAGCTCCTGCTCAGAGTTCTGACCAGCCATGCCTTGCTATGAGCTGAATCGAGCCAATTCATTATCCCATCTGCTTTTCTCACTTTTCTTTTCCACCTAGCACTCAGTGTCCTGTCATTTTTTTCTTTTAATTTACAAACTCACATAGTTCTGTGTGCCCCACCCCGTATGTAGAAATTACCATTTTGTTTATAGGTGGCCCTGTTTTGCTTCCAAACTGAATAACATACAATCACCTAAGTGCACTATTAAACATATGTATATAGAGAGATGATAATGAGGGCAAAACATGTGGTGATCATGGAGCTGCTTTTTTCTTCTTTATGGATCTGCTAAAATTGTTCAGAACAGCCTTAGCCATGGTTGTGAATATGCTGCCACTGCTCCCTCCCCGCTCAAATTACAGATATTTCTTGTGCTCCTGTCCATGAGTATCAGGCTGTATGTTCACTCTAGCATGCAAATCACAACTGGTCTTTAAAACCAAGCCATCTAAAACAGAAGTATTACTTCCCTAACTTGGGGTCCCCGCTAACAAAACAGCACATCTATTTTAGCTGATATACATCTTGCCTACATCTTGCCCTACCACAAAAGGTTTTCAAAGATAAATTGTTTAAATTCAGTTCTTCAAATCAAACCACAGCAAGCCTTCCAGGTTTCATGTCTGGCAATACCAAGTGATATAGAACAGACATAATGGTTTGAGTAAGCTGAGACATTAATTTGTTTGGACATGAATGAACTATAATATTGCCAATGAGACAAGCTTGTTTCTGCAGCAGAGAAGAAAATTAAGATGAAACATTCAACAATATCCAATTGAACAAGGTCCTCTCCCCGCCCCAGCCTTTATTGCATTTTTGTTGTATGTGATTGTGGATGCTACTTACTTGTTAGACTCTCTCTCCTTCATCCTCATGTTTCTAAGAAGTGATGAGACCATTTCAGCCCACTTCCTCACTTTTAATTTAATTACATTGATGGAGCCTCACAGCGAGAACAACAATGAGCATCAATCACATTTACCTGGATCTGAGCTCTGTACTTGGGAGTTTTTCTTTATTCCTCTAGCACCGACATTTCCTTTAATGATTTTGTTTAATTAATCAAACCCCTCATATATAAAATGACAGCCTAAAGATGTTGTGTGTAATGTATCACCATCTTCTTTTTACTTTATTTGGCTAAAACAAATTAATGAAATATGTGAAAAAGCGGTGTATTTTGAAGCATTTAAAGCATTTAAAGGCATTGTGATCTTGTTAGGCTCTCTAACAAAATGAAACAAAGCCTGGAAAGATCTCAAGGAAAAGAAAAGAAAATTGAGTTTCTTAAGAAGAAATAATAGGAGGAAGTCTTACTAATTCAGCAGTGTAACACAGACCTAACTCAAACACCATATGCTATGTAAATTACATACTAATGAGTTTGGAGTGGGTTAGGTTGTGTATGCCCTGAATCCAGCACATATTCAATTCCTGGGATAGCCTGGCTAGCTTCCCGGTCAGGTCCTCTAAGTATGGACCATTAAGGTAACAAAGGAAGTGGCTCTGTAACAGATGGGCCTAGGGTTCCCATATGTCCAGAATTACCCAGACATATCTGGAATATTACAGCCACAAGCAATGTCTGGGCAGAAATCTGCTAAATTACAGGGAAAATCCAGACGTATGGCATTCAATTTACCTCAGAAAACACTCAAAAACATCCAATTTCTTTGCAATTTTGCAACCCTATGTGGGCCCCTCAACCAGGTGGTAGTTAGAAAGACAAAGGCCAGAATTGAGAGTTGAGTTTTGTGAACCAGAAGCTAGAAGCTGGCAGGCTCCAGGCTGGGAGACAGAGCTATGCTTGACTTTTAGAACCCCAAGGCTGTGGCTGCGACAGAAGCAAGACCCTCTTGGGGTGTTAATGCTGCCAACCCCTCCATCGTAGGCTCAGGTTGTATATATGTGTAAATAAACCATATATCACAAAGACCCCACAGTTTCCACTGTGCCTCATTCCAAAAGGAAACACAAACCCTGGGAACCTCTGGAATCTCGCACTGCTCAGGGATAGGAGTGGCATGAAACAACACACACACACACACACACACACACGTCTACACATGCAATTGTGGAGCATTAAAAAATGCCTCTCCTACCAGCATTCTGAAGGAGTACAGACCACTGTACCACCTCAGCATTCTATCATTCTGCTGTGCGCAAGCCTTGGGAGTCAGAATATTTGTCTTTCAGCCAAACTAGATGAGATATCAATCATGCAATTAATAATTATAGGATTGTTTTTTTTTACAGATAAATTGCATGTCTCCCAGTGTGGATCAGGATCACAGCAAGGGGACAAGCATTAAAACACCCTCCCCCTTCCCAACATCAGATTTCTGATCCAGCCTGGGGATCCTGCACCTTTCAGCAAAAGCCAGTTGCAATTCAAACACTAGCTACATAGGAAGGAACTGCAGACTCTTTCTTTCTGGATGTAGCATACAACTGAGGTCTAGAGTTTCTGTCTACAATAATTCCAACAGCTCTTAACAGTTTTCAGTTTTGAATACAAAGTATTCTTGGCACATTAAGAGTCTTACAGTCCAGTTCTCAAACTGGTGTACTAGAATAAGCCTTTTTATTGCATCAGGCAGAACTTTGAGCTCTCCCTCAAATTACCAGTGTTAAAATTGAAGTAGTTGGAATATAGGGAAATAGGTCCATTTATATTGTCTCAAGCAGAGGGCCCCCCAAAACTGACATCTCTCAAAATGACTCATAACTTCAACATTCAGGTTTGTATTGTTACCTAGATAAATGGCATGCCCATCTTGTGGTTGTAAGTGAGTTTTAGAATGACAAGTGGATTTGGTTTCCCTTTCCAAATAAGAATGATGTTCACAGACAGCAACTTCTTGTTTTATATTCTTCTGAAGTGCAGAATTAAGAAAGGACAAAAGGGAGGTCATGAGCGCTGCATGTCTAATAGTCGATAAAAAGAGTCTGAAGAATATAAACACATTGAAATCACAAACAAGTTTCCTTATATAATAACATGTGAGCACAATGTGATTGAAGAGTTTCAAAAATTTGATTATATTCCTAATTGGAACTTCATGAAAACTGCCTTAAGGAGACCACAGAGCCGAGCCCTGAATGTCCAAGCAATTTTAGATTCAAATTAAGTTAAGAGATTGATTTCCATTTCAAAAGGCCATTCCTAACTGATAAAGTAAGCTGAAGCAGTACTATTTAAAATGTACCCTCAAACAGCAAAAACTAAGCATCTCTCACTCACTCACACACACACACACACACACACACACACACCGTTGGTTATTTGGATTGTATGCCTAAAGAAACTAGAAAAGATTCAGTTTGGTAAAGTTGTTAGGAAAAAAGAAGCAGACATTCCAATCATTGACAAATATCAGCTCTTGGACTGAGCAGTATGCAGTAGTGTGTAATGGATGCCCATCATTAAATCAAATGGGGATGGAATAAAGATGTACATGGCCAAAACTCAGAGTGGGAGAGGCAAACCAAACCCCTGTGAGCCCTCTACAAGAGGTAGGCTCCTCTTCCCTTGGTTTTTGCCCCCAGAGCACTCTACCACCACCACTACCTCCACAATACAATAAAATGGTGCGCAATATAATGATGTGGGTTCACTCTATGAGATTATAGGGAGAGGAATGCTGCAGGGCAGTGATAATATTTCCAAGCCCTTGGATTGACTAAAAATTTTACCTTTTTCTGATTTCCCAAGTTAATCCAAGGTGAGTTTCTGAGAGCTCCACCATCTCTACACAGAGTTTTTTGTGGCACCTCGCTTACATAATTCCCTGCCTCTGCTCCTTAATGTGTTGCCCATGTCCATAGTTTTCACATCCCAGCTGAAAAAGACATTTCTGTTGCACAGGTTTTTAATGGACCTCTGTGGCTTTTCATCTGATTTTCTCCTACTACTTTAAATGTTTTTGTTGCTTTTTAAATATTGGATTTCTGTTTTATTTTGCTGTTTTTATATATTGTTGGTTTTCAGTATGCCATGAAGCACCTCAGAAGTTACAAAAGAGAGGTGGGATATAAATATTCAAATAAAATTATTTCAAACTGCAGCATATTCATCTCCTGACTATCCAGGGGGTGGGACCCTGACATTGAAATCAATGAAACAGGTAACATATTACGACAGTGGAAATTTGATGTGAAGATGTTAGCAGCCTGAAAACAAAGTTGTTCCTTTCCTTTCTTGCTTTTCCTTAAGAACTAATATGGACATTTCCCTGGGCCATTGTTAAATTTGATGGACAAATATTGAAAGTGAGGGAACGGTAAGTCATCCAATTTCTTTTTTAGACATAAAATATCAAATTTAAATGATACAAATCTGAAACTAGGTAATTTAATACCAATGGAGATCTGGAACAAACTTGGTGTGATCAAACCTTACTATCAGATTTTTGAAGCAATACTGCTTGCAGAATGTCTTACAATCAATGTAGATAATCGTACATGGAAAAAATGTACATGGAAAAAAGATGGGTGCCCAATATGACTTTTGTTCCTATAGCCTGTTGCAGTGGTACATTATGGCAAGTGGGACACTGCCCACCAACCTCAGTCTGCCCTCTCTCAGCCCCCACCTGTCTGCCATCTTACTTACAGCCAGTCCAGGGGGTGGTTGCACAACGGGTCGACTTCTTCCTCCGTAGTCTCAATGTTGTCCTTATAGAACTCAGCAGAGAGGAGGCTGGGGGCAAAAAAACTAAACCAACCTGTCATTGGCTTGGGCTCTGCCTACTGTTTGTTCTCTCTGCATTCTGCCCCACCAGTCTTGATGGTCCTCAGCCACCACTAGTCTATTGTTGCTACAGTTTCCTCTGGATTTCCTTGTTCTTTCATGCTAGCGTAGGTCAGTTTTAAAAAGGGACCTAAAATACAAACGGCCACAGAATTGTCAAGGCACTATTTTGGGAAGCCAAGTGGGCGTAGGTAGTTGCTCTATCCCATTTCAAGCCATATGTAGGGGCTTTTTGTTTCCTTCAACACCACTGTAAATGTGGCCATTCTGAAGTCCCAGGGTATGGCTTAAAACCACATGAAGCTGTGTCTGATCAGTGCTTGGATGGGAGACTGCCTGGGAATCACACATACACTCCTGTGGGCTCCATGACAGAAGAAGGATCGGGGCGGGGAGTGGGAGTTAGAAAATAAAAATAAACAATTTTTTTTTAAAAAAAAATGCAGGCATTTCACTTTTGCTGTCTCTTGCTCCCCATCTCACATTTATGCTAAAATCTCTTCCCACTGCCGATCAAGGTAACCTGAAAGGTTGCCCCTGCATATAAGCAGTCTGGCAAACATTTGCTGTGATTCACCAAGTAGATGCTGAGTTCATGCGGATACACCAACAGACAACATGCATCACTTGAACAAAAACTGCTGGTGGCAAAACACCCCCTTTGTGTGACAGCTGGATGATCCTAATGGGAACTACACACTAAACACCCTCTCACAGAACTGATCCGAGGCAGAGAGAATGTTTCGTTATGGCAGGTTTAAATTTCAGATCTTTTTGAGATATGGCCATCAATTCACATAAACTTCACCTATATCAGTCTGGCCTGCAGCACATTTTTACAAAACTAGATGCTGAAAGAAATAGATGCCCATTGACATGACTCACCGCTTGGTTGCACCATGATAGGAGATGGGTTGCAAAAAATGGCTTTACCACCATACAGTCCCCCTCCCCTTTGGTAAATCCTTTTTTTTTTAACACTGATAGGGGGAAAGTGGAAATACAAAGAAGAAAAGGTTGCACACGGAAAGTAGGGTTGGGCAAGAGAAGGCAATCTAAAATGGCAGCTGCTGGGCACTTGTACAGAATGGGAAAGGAAAAACGAAGACTGCAAAGGAGAAAGGGAAATCACTTGTTGTAAGTTGGGACTAAAGGTGGATCTGGAAAGAAGGTTGCATCTGATACCATCAGCAAATCCTAAGGATTGGTATGCACTGCCTTCAGCACCTTGCAAAACAGAAAGATGCCTAGGTTCAACAAGGGAAACAACAATACAGTATTATCACATCATGCATCAGTTCCAAGCATTCCATGTATATGCAAAACCACATATAGGACAAACACACACACCCCTTGGAACTGCCTCTACACAAGTGTCCCACAACACCTACTCATGATGGGCCCTACCAAAGCAAACAGTCTAATTGGCCAACGTTTAAAAGAACAACCTGGCCACCATAAAGAAATTTTGCCCCTGGTATGCTCATTTTCCAACTCCCCACTTCGATTCTCTGGCCCCATATTTGCACAAACGTATTATCCCCAAATACAGACATGCCTTTACACTTGCAAGACTGGATGTTCTGCCATCTGCTGTACTTGAGGGTCGATTCCAAGAGATCTTATCCAAGAAACGACTTAGCCCCTGTGGAGATGGTAGTATAGAATCAGCGGCACACGTGCTCCTGTCTTGTACCCTCTACAAAGACCTGAGGAATGAGATCACCACCCCACTCCTTTACTAACCATCCCAGTGAGCTCAACCACGGCCACAGTGCACTTCCTTCTATCAGACCAAAATGACCAGATAACAGCTAAGGTTACTAGCTTCATAGCTGCGGCAATTAGAATAAGGGCCGTTAACTGATTGATAATTCAGGATTCTAATATGTGCTTTTAATCAAATTTTCTTTTCTATATACATTGTAACATTTTATTGTTGCTATGGCCTTTGGCTAATGCGAATAAAGTTTATTTACTTACTTACTACACTAGTGTCCTTACCCTCCCAGTGCTGGCATGCTGAGTGGGCCTCGCCCAATAAGCAAGGCAGAGAGTTTTAAAGGCAGAAGATATCAGTATTATTATGCCAATAGGGGACAATTTAGGAGTGAAGCTAACAGAGAATGGCTATCTAAGTCCAATTACCGTATTAAGTTCAGGGCAGGGGTTAGATTTCAGCTAGTACTGTACTGTGCTCAAACCTGTTCTCCAGTTTCTTAAAAGTTTTCTTCCATTGCAAAAAGAAGCTTCCATTTTTCTGTCCAATTCTCAAGGCACTTAAAATATTTCTTTAGAATGTTAGTGGGAGCAAAGGTGAGATTACCTTCTTGCTGCATGCTGGCTGTAGGTGAGGTGCTTGTTTGTCTTGCCATTAAACATTTATCCTACACTCTACAGCTTCCTCAACTGCCTGTGCTTCCTGATCACAAAAAAAATCATGGGTGAACTGACCTCATGACTTCTTTCCCTAAGCTTCAATTGAATCATGGGAAGTCAGGGAGGCTGGTTGAACAAGAAATACTTGATTATTGAACTCTGTACAACACAACCCCTCTCCTTTGGCAACTTCCTCCTCCTGCTTCTATCCCTGCCTCCTCCTTGGCCCTAACTTCCTAAACTAGATATGGGAAGTGTGTCTAAAGGTATATTAACATTTATCCTTACACAAACCACCAGAGAGATGATTTGTGGAATTAAAGCAAAGATGCTTGCAAACATCCTTTGGCCACCTTGAAAATAGGGTAAAGGCAACAGTAACCCTGCACTCTGTTGGAAGTAGAACAGCAGAGATCATACCCCAGAAGCTGTTGTTTGACTTGGGAAACTCACTGATGCCAAATAGAAGCTTCCCCTACAGAGCATATAGCTGCCTGCAGATGGTGATTTTCATTGACACCAAAGCTCAAGGAAAAAATGTTAACCCACAACAATGTTGATACATGAAATATGGTCATTTAACATAATGTGTAGTTTGGCCCTTAGGCACTAACCTACACTACAGTGGGTGCAGCATGCAAGCTCTGCACGTTGACTTAAGTTTTACTCTTTGAAGCACTGAGTGCTGGGTATAATATAAAATGGCTTGATGGGGGAAAACAAAAACAAAATAGTCTGAGACTTGATTGCCACCAGAGAGAAGCAAATAGATACAGATTGGCATTTCAGGATGGAAATGGACACTTCCCCAATTCAGAGTGATATGCACACAGCAAGCAAGGCTGTGTGCTTTTTACATTGAATGATTGGTTCAATAAAAGTTAATGCCTTATGTATTACAAATTTCATTTCTCTGTGACTCATAGCTGACTATGCAGGGAGGGTGGACCTTCTTCCTGTACATCTTACATTATTATTACTACAAAATCGTAATCGGTGCTAATAATCACCACATCAGAAACACTTGGATTTGTCATTTTCCTTACTTTTTATACACACTTTATTATAAGTCTGCTCTATTATTTCCAATTGAGTTGTGGCAGATTTTTCGGAAATGGAAATTCTTCAGGGAACCACATTGTCTTAAAGAGAATATGCCATAGCAAGTCTGCCTGAGGCTGTATATGCACCTACACAGATTTGTTCAGCATCATGCCCCATTGATTGCCATGGTGCTTTCTTGAAAATATATTTGTGCCGGATTGCAGCTTCAGTTAAGACCTCAAAGTGTGTTCTCTACCAGTGAGTGATGGTCCATCTGGAAGTATACTCTTTTAGACCATTTAGGGGTGCAGGTGTCAGAACTACAGATCTCTGGGATGGGGTTAACAGACCCCATTAGAATCTCACAGTTCTTCCTCACCAGCTTAATGGGACTGAAATAGGCTCAGTTGGTAGAGCATGAGACTTTTATTCTCAGGGTCTTGGGTTTGAGTCCCATGTTGGTTGAAAGATTTCTGAATTGCAGGAAGTTGGACTAGACTAGATGACCCTCATGGTCTCTTCCAACTCTATGATTCTATGACTCTGTAGGGGAAGTGAGTACTAGTTCACAATCATCTCTCCCCCCCCCCCACTCCTCCTCTCACCCAAATTCCACTGGCACTCAAATAATTACTGCTGTATGAAATGATAAATGGTTGAAGAGACCATATTCTTCACATACATATAGTGTATTTCTCCTTTGCCTTCAGTTCCCATGTAAGCCTTATTTATGACCAGAATACCAACCATAATTACATGAAGGGACAACTGAAGATAGAGTCTGAAGAAGCATATACCTAATAAACACAGAATGCCTAATACAAACTCTGCATGACATAAAGCACATAGGAAAAATCTGTCTGTCTTGACAGCTGAGCTAGGTTTATTGGCGGCAACTAATACAAGGAATCCCATTTCCTTAAAGATGGCAGGGCACTGTGTCACAGTACAAAGAGGCGCCGGAAAAAAGGAGCCATATGGCTTTGTTAGTCTGGGGGTCATGCAAAAGGAGAACTGCTAGCTAATAGAAGAACTAAAATATTGATCAACCTTGCAGCATATTCATTCATCTTTTTTTGCTGATCAACACACACACACACACATTTGGGATTTTCTGTTTATTTCCTTTACATCTCTCCGGTGCTCCCAAGTCAAATACACCAAGGTCACAGCGGAGAGCACCGATTCTTGCTGCACACACAGTTGGCTGAACAGCGAGCCCAAAGCAATGCCCTTATCAAAGGCAGAGTCAAAGGCAGAGATGCTTTTTGGATTGAGACTCAAAGCCTTCCAAGCGGCTGGTGTACCATCTTAAACTAAAAACGGAGACCGGGGGGAAGCAAAATGCCAGAGGTCACCCAAAGTGCCCGGTGTTAAACATCCAGTTCACTTATGTCGTTCCAATACCAGTGCTCCATTCACAATGACCTTTGCCAGCTGTTCTTTCCTACACATAATGCTAATGTAGCAGCAGTTGCTGGAATTACATCTTTCCCACCCCTCCATTAAAGTTACTGGTTGCTCAGGGGGGTGGGAAAGGCCTGCCTGCAGCTGTGATTGGAACAGCACACAGCATGGAAATAAACAATGTGCTAGCACCTGGCAGACCCCAATATACAGCTGTTTAGTATGTACATCTTATACTCGCTGACATTTCTCTGATGAAAATAAGGGTGATAATAATAATAATAATAATAATAATAATAATAATAATAATAATAATAATAATATTTTTTTACTATTTATACTCCGTCCTTGTGACTGGGTTGCCCCAGCCACTCTGGGCGGCTTCCAACATTTATATAAACATAACAGAACTTTAAACATTAAAGAAAACCTTTCCCATAGATGGCTGCTTTCAGGTGGCTTGGGAGTCGAATAACTCCATAACCCTCCAACATTTCTCTGATGAAAACAGGGACATCCTAAGGGGAAAAGCAGGGCATTCCAGGATCACATCAGAAACCAGGACAGCATCTGTAAATCCAGGACTGTCCCTGGAAAACAGGGACACTTGGAGGGTCTGACATCTTGATGGGAGAAGCTGTTCATGCCTGGTATAAAATAAAGCATTACTATCACAAACAGATACTCATTTATTTGTTCCTCAAGATGAAATACATAGTGGCCATCAGTGTATGTGGTAAATCTGATCTCCTAAGGTCCAGCACATGGCCAGTTATAATGCAGTCTCAGGGGACTGTGAGTTTGAATGGAGGAATAGCAGAAGGCTAGGTTCCTTGTGGTAGAATTTCTGCTTAAAATTATCCCTCCAAGAATGTTTTTCTCCCATGGAGAAAAAATATGGGTTTCCGTATCTTTAGCCTGTAGAGAGAAAAGCAACTTGGGTGTGGCACTTTGAGTGGGAAGCAATCCAAGAGAATGAACACACACACACTTTCAGCTCTAACTTTACAACATGCTGAAGCTGCTTATGGCTTCTTCTTTTTAAACTATCAGGAGAAAGAAGATGCACACAATTGCATGTCACATTAAGCCTGGCCATATCAAAGTAACTGCACAAAGTGATATAATTGCCCAGAAACGCTCTCCTTAAGTGCTTGCAAAGTGCCACAAAAGTAGGTCCATGTTCTTTCAGCCAGTTTAATGTAAAATTAATTCACGGCTAGAAAAACCAGCCATTTACTTTTTTTTAAGGTCACATTATTTAAAGTTCTGTGAGCTACTTACTCGTGTGTCACTCCAAATCTGCAATTGCTCTAACAGGATTTTCCATAGTTTAAGTAGGTCACAGGTGTCAAATGACTATGTGACTGTGTAAGAAGCCTACATAATTCATCAAATGTGATCTCTAAAACTTTTCTTCCTCACTTCATAACCAGTGGCACCAACAGAAGACGATGCATTTTTATTAAATCAGTGAAACAGACAATTATTCCAGGCTATTGACACGAGAAGACTGGAAGCACATAGCAGCCGACAGACAAATGGTAGTATTAGGGTTTTGCCCTAAAATGGCACCAAAGTGAGTTACTTCATGCACTACAGTGGAACTGAATTGATTCACATAACCCATCAGTGAGACAAGAGTCCATAACCCACAAATTCACAGGGCTGAAGCCAATACGAAGCTCTTTGTAAAAACCAAGCTGATTGTTCATTCAGTGGCAGAACAACGACAATGCAGCTTGAACTACCCCACAGCGTTGCTGTGAGGATAATGTGGCGGGGAAGAGATCTCTTTGGGGGAAAGTTGGGATATAATTGTATTAATAAAAACAAACAAACAGGATTATCCACACCTCTGTTTGCCCCGCCACTTTCTCCTGAGGAAATCCAATTTTTAGCACTGAATCAGAACAAATGGCAATTGAGTTGCTGGTTGCTCCAATTCAGCACTAAAGAGCAAGTTTTTCAGAGGGAAGTGGCAGGGCCAAGTCAAAACCACTCAAGCCCATGCCTAAAAAGACAGGACAAGTGGAAGTGTAGACTGAGGGCAGTCATTTTCTTCTGCCAACAATGTAACTTTTCACAGAGGAAAGTCTATAGGTCAGCATGGTGCTGGAGAGCCCCAGGGCTACCACCACTGCTTGTTTTGAGATATTCCTAGATATTATAAATGTAAATTCTCTGTGACCCAAAGCTTAAAGAATTCACCAGCCCACCCTGAAAGGTGTTGAAAGTAGCTCCTGACTGTTGCAGCCACAAAATGGTGCTGCGACGGTTAGATGATGCTTTCAGCTCAGCTTGTCAAAAGGAAAAATGCAAGGAGACAAGAAACTGCAAGACAGGCATGGAGGTTTATAAGGAGATTAGTGTTTGATGAGTAGAGGGATCGAGGAAGAGAGGAGAGAGAAAGCAACAAAAATAGATAAGAGACAAGATCGTGGAAAGACTGAAAAGTTAAGACAAACTGATTAAAATAAAAATAAGTTGATAAAAAATAAAAGCAGAAACTTGTGAAAGGAAACACAGAGGAGGAACATGATATAAGCATGAATACACACACACACACACACACACACACACACACACACACTGCAATCCCATAGACGTCTACTCAGAAATAAGTCCCACTGAGTTCCAATGGGGCTTATTCCTAGGGAAGGAGGTGTAGGATTGCAGACTAAATGATCAGAGGAAAACAGAGATAATAGACTTAAGCTGAGAGATAAGAAGACTGATGCACAAAATGTTACATAAGTCAATATGATAGAATGAAGGTATGAATAAGAATCTACTAAGAGTCAGTAGATAAAAAGGACAGATTTTAGGAACGTATATGACAGAAGGACTTTGCAGACCTTAGCTGATAACATGATAGCAGACCTCAGAGCAATAACATGAGCTGAAAGCCAAAGAGAAGGATCAAGAATAGTGTCCACATTCATAATTTGTTGAAAAGGCTGGAGGGTGATGTTGACAGCTGAAAGGAAAGGTTTAGAGGATGCATAATAAATTCTGTCATCTGCATATTAAGTTGGAGGAGTTTATGTTTGGGCATCCAATCACATATAGCCCACAGAACAATTGGAAATGTGAGTAAGAACAGAGGGAGACAGCATAACACTGATACTTCAAGTCAAAAGAAGAAATAGATTGTCATAAAGTGAAGAGAAGGGGGCCAAGAGCCAAGCATCAAGGGACTTTAGTTTACTGGCTGAATTCGATAGGACCTACTGGGGGGGGGGGGAGAGGAAACCAAGGAGAACTAAAGAAATGCCTAGAATTGTGAGGGAAAGGTGTGCCTATTGTATGCACCCCTCTCAGCTACAGGAGTTACTCCAGAATTCAAATGCTCTGAAGCAAACTTTCGTGCATGCACATGAAAGCTCATACCAATAACAAACTTAGTTGGTCTCTAAGGTGCTACTGGAAGGAATTTTGCTAAATTAATGCAATCATTCTACAGGTTTACAATATAGCCACATTACCATTTACCCCTTGGAACTGTGAACAATAATGCGGAAAATGAGAGAAAAAGCAGAACATATCATAGAGAACTTACAGTCTAAGAAGCATCATTACCAAGAAGTGAAATGTTGCCAGGAGGGAGGGGAGAAAGTGGACCTCGTGGTATGTGAATGTGTAAAATCCACAAACATCTGGTGTCAGGCCTGTATGGTATACTGTCATCCCAGACTTTAAAATAAAGCTCATTTTTCTTCTCGACTACAAAGTACTTTGCTTGACATTTCTTGCTATTAATGACTTCAAGTAAGACAGATTTCTGTATTTAAACAGTGGATCATCCAGGCTCTCAAATGTCCTGAAAAATCAAATGTCATTATTGATTTTCCTAAGTAGTAATAATTCACCGGCGGCGGCAGCAGCAGAGGTGCTTTTTAAAACTCATTGGGTAATAGCATTTTATCTTTCTGGAACATTTTGTAAGGCAAAAATTAATGCACCTATCTCCTGTTATATTTTTACTCTCTTGCACAACACGAGAATGAATAGTTTTCTTCCAAAAGGATTAGCTTAGAACTGTAATTTAGCCAAACATCCCACTCCCCCTCGTTTCTTGAACAGTGGAAAATTGGCTAAAGCAAGCAAATGTAGGTGGAAGCCTCTGAGGCAGTAAAGAGGAAGAAATGCTCCTAATTTGGAATGTATAATCTGTGCTCATATGGTGGGTGTAGATACCGCAACTCACAATGTTGTGCTATTGCATTTCGCACAATCATTTTATTTCTCTGATACAATGATAAACGAAGAACATGACACATGATAGAGAATTATTAGACTTCAGCCAGGTAGAACAGGGGGATACAAGGGAAGCAAAACTGGGTCTCTCATACAGGGCCACTCTTCCTTGCCTGTCACTTGGTGATCTCCAAAACTCTCTCTTCAGGATACCTTAAGTACAAGCCACTCACTACACTACCATCTCTTAGATTAGGGTTTCCCAAACTTGGGTCTCCAGCTGTTTTTGGACTACAATCTGATCATCCCTAGCTAGCGGGATCAGTGATCAAGGGTGATGGGAATTGTTGTCCCAAAACAGCTGGAAATCCAAGTTTGGGAAACTCTTGTCTTAGATGGAATCTTAGAGCTCTGGCACGCATTTCTGGAGAAAAACAGAAGTGTGCTTTACACCATATTTTGGCTGCCAATATTTGCATGTGGAAGAGACTGCTCCTTTAAGAATCTTACGGTGGCAGATGTTAGGCAACTGCACCCTAAAGATGTAATTCTCAAGCCAGCCACTCCAAAGCTGTTCTGGGAGAGTCTGGGTGACTTGATATTCAACAGCTCTGTCATCATTCAGTTTAGCTCTAGCTAAATGTCTGTAAGCTTATCATATAGCTAAAATGCCAGAGTTAAGCAATTGGGGAAGGAACAGCAAACACCAGCATGGGAAGAGGGCCGGAGGACAGCTATTGTGATTGACAGTTCAAACCCATAATCAAAGGAATAGTTTTACCTAAAAAGCAATGCCTTTTAGTTCTTCCACTTCTCAAAAAAAAAAATCAACTTTAAAGGTCTAGGATGTATTTAACTACAATTTGGAAGCCTTCTTACACAGAAGCGGCTCTCTTGTGTCTGCAATTTTGAGACCAATTGCCCAGAAAACACAAGGGGGAGATTGTTTCCTGTCTTGCCCACCACACAACTATAAAGACTGTGGAAAACAGCTGTTGCCATCCTGAAATTTAGAAGGATTCCACCCAGTGGAAGGTATGACTTTGCCTACAATTTCACTCAATTTTGTACACACATACACATTTTCGACAGCTTCATTGAGTGGGGTCTATCTTTAATGACAGCTAGCACTAAAGCCCTTGGACCTATTATTTATCTGAGATCTGGAAGATTTCTTACGCAGCAGCACCTCTCTTAATTCTGCAATTTTCAGACCAAAATGCCTACAAAACATTTAGGGAGAGTACATAATTCTCTTTCACCCTCCAAAAGTGCAAAATAAAACCACTGCAGCTATCCTTCAAAATTTGGCAAGATCCATTCCTTCAGAGTTAGCAAATCTTCTCTACAAATTTGATCTAATTCTGACCCACAATAGTTTTTTTTTTTTTTTTAACTAGAACTTGCATGTTATGGATCCCAGGATTATCAGAAGAAATAGACATCCCATGAGCCCAGCCAGAGCCATCACTCCTACCACATTCCAAAAAAGCTAATTCTTCTTCTTTCTCTCACCTGGGGAAGGAGAAGGCAGCAGTGGTTTGCATTCAAGGTGCATAGGGGAAATCAGGTATTTGCACCTGGGTATTCAAAGGAGGCTGCACCTGCCTTACTGTTTCCAAATCGTTCAAGCTATGGCGTTCATAGCTTATAGAAGAGCACCTCTGCTTGTCAGCCCAGAAAGAGCTTTCCCCAGAGTTTCAAAAGTCATTTGCTTTAGCATATGATGGAGGATGGGGCTGCTGTTAAATAAATATTTTGTAATAAAGTACACATTAAAGTCCTATTTTCATTTTGGGGTTGTTCCTTCTTTTTTTAAAAAAAAAAAACAATTAATGCAGAAATGAGGTGAAACACATTTGCGACTGAAATGGAAATACACTTATCCATTCCTAGTGTTCTCTTCCTTTGTTTCTGAAAAGCACGTTGACAACACTGAACTCTAATAAATTGTTATATATGTAAGATGATGTTGTTATGTGATGTGGCTACACAAGTTGTGGCTATGCATATGGAACTAACCACACAGTTGCCTGGATCTTAGGCATTACTAATCCATTTATCAAACCCCAAGGACTAATTTCAGAGTTGACTATAAAACTCACGACACAACGCTCTTTGTGCAATTCAGTTCTTCCATTTGTCCTGGGAAAATGAAAAGCTTCGAATGGAGAAAGCTTTTAAAGAAACATATTTCCTTTTCTGAGTTTGCCTCCAGACACTACAGTGAATCAACTACAATGCTACATTATTATCAAAGTCCCATTACAGAAAATGAAAAACTGGGTGTTATTTCTACTGCTGTCTGTATCATTATTTCTTTTGTAGCATTTCTGATGTGCCTCGATTAACTAAGTGTTGCTAGAAGAATAAAGCAAAGGAAGAAGCAAAGCCGGTGATACCAAACTTTGTTTTCTTGCACTGGTTCTTTTCTGGATGTATTGCTCCACTGGCGTCACTTTCTGAACTTGTTTCTAGTTACAGAATCTTTAAGGACTTAAACATTTCTTCCCCCAGAATTCATTTGTGTACTATTCTCTGAGGGTTTCTCTTCACTATAGCTTCCGTTCAAATTTGTGCTGCTTTAGCTCATACAACTTGCATTGGTTTGATGTATAAATATGCACTCATCGCTCCCTTTCTCCCTGCTTGCTGTAGCATCCTTCCTGTTCTGAAATCTCGCACAGATGAGAGTAGCCAAGTTCTCATGAGCTTGGAGCCCTAAAACCTCCTCATTCCTCCAGACAGATCTTGGCAAGGCTCTGGCTCCTGGTATAGGAGGGATGAACCTCTTCTCACCAATTAGCTCTCGCTTTGGTTACTGTGCGAATTTCTTTCTCCCTTCCCTTTTACCTCTATACTTGATCCTGTAAGGCATTTACTTCCCTGGTTTACGACTGGGTTGTAACCCAGAAATACCCAGGTGGGCAATTCTGTCAATATCAGTTTCTCATTTTCCCATCTTTAGCTTTTAAACATTTCCACACCAATTTGTGATTTACTTTTTTTAAGTCCTCCTAACAATTCAGCAGTGAATTTCTCCTAATATGCACGTTTGTATGCAATTTCCCCTAAATATATACATTTTGCAAAGCAATTCCCCCTAATAAAATGCATTTTCATATGTTGTTTTCACAAATATGTGACATTTTTATGCCCTCCCTAAACTTTGTCTACAAACAAATACTTAAAACTAACTACAGAAATTTCAGAGAGCAACAGAAAATTATCTTTCTTTTTTAATATACATGTGCTATTATTTGGAGGGGGTGCAATGGACAAAGGCCAGGAGATGGGTCAAAATGGAGAGAAGGAATATCGACAGGCTTGGTCAATTTGTTTTTATGTATCACCAATCAGGGACTCAAAAGGGATACAGATTTTTCCTACCTGACCAAGGAGATAGCAAACACACACATCCTCTATGGCTGTGACATCTATTCAAGCATAATCGGTGCAGCAGGGGGGTGGGATGCAGGAGTTTCCACTTGCTATGAAGGGAAGGAGTTAATTAACTGAAGCAACAGCAGAAAAAGAGTTGCCTCTTGTCGAGGGGGCATGTTTTTATGCCTTTTCGGGTGGAGAGATAGAGCTATATCTCCCCCTGGCTAGGGGAGTTGCAGACACCCAATTCACCAGAACTATTATTATCATCATAACTTCAAAACCAATATACACTATAGGCAAACGTAAGCAAACACTTCAAACCAAAAATTCTTTTGACTGCCTAGAATGGAAATACCTATCAGCATTACTAACTAACATGAAATTTGGCCCCAATTTCCTACAAACCATCAAACAAATATACTCCCAAGCCTCAGCAAAATGCAAATTAATAATATGGACTCAAATACCATAACAATCCAAAGAGGCACAAAACAAGGATGCCCACTACCTCCCTTCCTATTTATCCTGGCACTGGAACCCCTAGCAATCCGAATCCGAGCAGCCACAGACATCAAGGGGGTGGAAATAAAAGGCAGAACCTATAAATTAGGACTTTTTGCAGACGACCTAATGGTCACAACACCAGACCCCTCAAATACAGCACCCTCCCGAATCAGAGAACTTAACACATTTGCAACGGTGTCGGGCCTACAAGTAAATTTTGCAAAATCAGAAGCCATGTGTTTCAACCCCCCCCCATCCAAAGAGAATTCACTAACATCACCAAGATTAAATTCTGTCACTCCAAGTTCAGATACCTAGGGGTTGTTGTTCAGTCGTTTAGTCATGTCCAACTCTTCGTGACCCCATGGACAAGAGCACGCCAGGCACCCCTATCCTCCACTGCCTCCCGCATTTGGCCAAACTATGCCAGTTGCTTCAAGAACACTGTCCAACCATCTCATCCTCTGTCATCCCCTTCTCCTTGTGCCCTCCATCTTTCCCAACATCAGGGTCTTTTTCAGGGAGTCTTCTCTTCTCATAAGGTGGCCAAAGTACTGGAGTCTCAGCTTCAGGATCTGCCCTTCCAGTGAGCACTTAGGGCTGATTTCTTTAAGGATGAATAAGTTTGATCTTTTTGCAGTCCATGGGACTCTCAAGAGTCTCCTCCAGCACCATAATTCAAAAGCATCAATTCTTCGGCGATCAGCCTTCTTTATGGTCCAGCTCTCACTTCCATACATTACTACTGGGAAAACCATAGCTTTAACTATACAGACCTTTGTTGGCAAGGTGATGTCTCTGCTTTTTAAGATGCTGTCTAGGTTTGTCATTGCTTTCCTCACAAGAAGCAGGCGTCTTTTAATTTTGTGACTGCTGTCACCATCTGCAGTGATCATGGAGCCCAAGAAAATAAAATCTCTCACTGCCTCCATTTCTTCCCCTTCTATTTGCCAGGAGGTGATGGGACCAGTGGCCATGATCCTAGTTTTTTTGATGTTGAGCTTCAGACCATATTTTGCGCTCTCCTCTTTCACCCTCATTAAAAGGTTCTTTAATTCCTCCTCACTTTCTGCCATCAAGGTTGTGTCATCAGCATATCTGAAATTGTTGATATTTCTTCCGGCAATCTTAATTCCGGTTTGGGAATTAATTATTTGCAACCTAGGGGTACAAATAACCAAAAATCTCAACAAATTATACCTCCACAACTACAAACCCCTATGGAAACAAATAAACAAAGACTTAAAGAGATGGAACAACATGAATTTCACTCTCTCAGACAAAATAGCCATGATCAAAATGATCACTCTTCCAAAACTAACTTACCTATTCCAAACCCTCCCAATCTGGATTCCCCCAACCCAGCTCCGCAAATGGGAGAGAAAACTACACTCTTTTATCTTCTCACACAAAAAACCAAGAATAAGCATGAAATACTTACACCTCCCCACCTCAGAAGGAGGATGGGGAATCCCCAACATAGAAGCATACTACAGTGGCAACCAAATACATCATATAATCCCATATATACTAGAAGACGAGACAAAACAATGGATACACCTAGAAAGGGACACAATTGAAAATATCTGCAACACAGCATACCCACTCCTCCCAAACAAACTAAGAAAAATCCCCACAACACTTAACAGGTACACACAAACCATGTTCAATCCAACAGTAAAATCAGCAGCAACGTGACCCCTGACAACCTTTGAAAACCTCATCCTAATGACAAAGGGACACGGCCGAGGGCTGGTATCAGCAATATACAAAATACTACTCAAAAATCCCACAAGCTCCCTAGACACAATAAAAAACAATGGGAGGATGACATAGGATATGAAATCAACCCCACCCAATGGACCAGAATGTGGTCTAAACCACCCTTTAAATCCATATCAACAAAAAGAAGAGAACTCGCCCTAAAACTGACCTACAGATGGTATCTAACGCCAAGAAAATTTGCGCTAATATGCCCAGGAACCTCACCAAAATGCTGGAGAGGGTGCACCTCCACAGGCACATGGTACTTCCACATGTGGTGGGAGTGCCCTCAAATCCAAACATTCTGGACAACAACCACACGAGAAATATGCAAAATAACCAAGCAAGTGTTAGAAACCACCCCAGAATTGGTCTTACTAAACATCTTCCAAGACAATAATGCCCACTTACAACACAAAGAACTCATAATCCATCTGCTTACAGCAGCCAGAAACATCATAACCAGACACTGGAAAGACCTGACAGGAGCAAACATGGACCAATGGTACCAAGTAGTATGGGAAACAGCCCTACTAGAAAAACTAACCAGTAACCTGAAACTGACACGGGGACAAACAGAAGAAGACACCTTCACCCCGGTATGGTTCCCCATCATCACACACACAGCCCAACAAGACAATGACAAAAATCTATCAACAGCATACAAATCAATATGGCTAACTTGATCCAAAACACCCGCCAACCCCACTCACACAGGAAACCAAAGATCACCACAGCCAACCACAAATGAACAATCACACCCTACGCCAACCCCGACCTCTCTCACTGCCAAAGGAGCACAAGCGAACAACAGAGAACCTACATAAACAACGCTGACACCAAACCCTACTCATATTAAGTAAAACAGAAACATCGTCACACCACCCCACCTATCTCCCCATCCCACCCACCTCTCTCCCCCTTTTCTTCCTAATGTCTCAACAACAAAAACTGATTTGTAAAAATGTTATATGGAAAAATACGAGAGAGACATTGCACTACCTTGTAAATCAAGAAAATCTTTAATAAAAATATTTTTAAAAAACAACAACAAAAACAAATATCCATCATAAGTTTCTTTACTGGAAATAAATAATGAACAGCAACTTCTGTCAGAGGCAATGCGGTGGCACCTTTAACCAATGGAGAAAACACTGATTCTACTATCAGCAGGCCCGGACCTGCTTTGGAAAGAGAAGATACATCTGAGAAGTTAGCAAGAAATTCAGATGACTTCAGCTATAACCATACCAACAGACTTAGGTGAGACTAAACCTGCACAGCCTCGTCTTTCATCAAATGCAGGGCCATCTATAATGGCTGGCCCTATTCAGATGATTCTGTTTTTCTTGGTTTAAATCATGGAGTGGCAGGACACCTTGCACTGTTTGTAGAAAATCTCCTGTTGCATATTCTGATGCACCACTTGTAAGTACAGGATACACTGATAAAAACAGGTTACAATTTTGTATTTAAAAGACCAGCAGACCAGATAACACTCCTCCCAAGCACACTTTTTGGTCTCCCTCTGGCTATGAGCCTGGATCACAGTTCCTCACTATATTCTGGTGGACATAATAACTTTGGCACATAAGAGGGATCAGTTCCCAGCTCAAAAGCAGGTTAGAAATATGCATTTTGAAAGAAATACATCAGAGAAAATATATTTTGAGATGCAGGTTTGAATACTTATTTAAATGTGTTTTTTTCATGCAGTTGTTAATTTTTGCGTCAGACACAACAGCTTTCAGGGCAAACACATAAAAAAATGGCACAGGCCACCAAGAGACTGATACACTCATCCCCAGTAATGGCTGTGTGGAGCAAGGAAATGCCTCCTTTTTTAGTCTATTCCTATCATGAATAGGAATACCACTGTATTTTCAATGAAACAATAAAATATTTGTATATTTGTTTTCTTATAAACAATTTCTCTAGAGATGTAGTTGCACACTGAAGGGGGGGGATGTCATTTTTCTACCTCCAGTGGCATTCTAGTCATTATGCCTTTCAAAAATATTGCTGTTAATTGGATAAAAATTGTAATGACTCAAGAAATGCCATATGAGACAGCTGACTGACAAAACTAATTAAACACTGGAAAGAAATCTCTGAGAACAAAGTAACACCTGCCAGACCGAGAGACAAAGGCAAGCCAAGTATGTATTTATACCTTCCAAGCAACTTACTACCAAAAACAATAACATGCCAATGCCCTATGTAAGTCAGAGAAAGTTGTCCCTAGTGTTCTTATAAGGCAGCAGTGAAGATTAAATACAGGGGTAGCCAATGTGGTACTCTCCAACTGTTGGCTAGGACTGATGGGAATTAGAGGCATCAGCATCTGGAATTCACTATGTTGGCTATTCCTGATTTAATACAAAGTTCATCCTTCATAGTTTACAGATAATGAAGCCTTTAGTGCTTGCATTGCCGGCCACAAGATTTAAGATTAGATCAACAGTGGACATTGTCTACCTGGTGCAGCATTGTATGGAATCACAGGCCATCATAACAGGGGTGCCTTTCAAGATTTTCTGGGCCCAGAATACCATATGTAGATTGGGGTATCTGTTGCACTCATTCAATAAGGCATAAATTTGCACAATTTTTGCATATGCTTCATCTTATGCAAAGTTGTCCTCTTTTGCAGGTGGGGGTGAAGGACAACCACACACAAGTAAATAGATATTGGACAGACAAAATGTCAACAGGTGAAGCTTCCCCCGTAATTGCATTTCCATGCTGGAAAAGGTTTAGCCTGTTTAATTTCTGTCTGCCACACAACTCTTACAGGCAAATTTGATATTTGATAAAAAGCTGTATCTATTTAAAATGAACACCTAGAACTGTATATAAATATAACATTTGCAGGCAAAAATGTTGAGACAGAAGATATAGAAACATATATATACATATATATATATATATATATATATATATATATATATATATATATATATATGGATGGAAATAGAATGGAACGGACATATGCATAACATATGAAAACTGGCATGAACCGGAAAAAGAATGGCCTATCCTTAGTTAGCAGTAGAGCTGAAACTGTAATTTCTATCTAATCATTGGTATGCTGGGGTTTAATATTTGATATGTTGGACATACATCTCTTTGGAGCATGGTCCATGAGGCAGTGTGAAGCCTTGGGTGGCACAACCCCAAGGGCCAGTGACCTCAAAGGCGCCACAACTGTCACCACTGCTGGTGGAGAAGCTGCCGTGGCTTCCAGCAGGAACCTGCAAGAGCTCCACAAAATCTCATGAGAGTTCTGTGAGATCTTGTGAGAGCTTGCTGAAACCCGCTGCTGTTGTTGCCATCTCACGGGTGCTGCAGCCTGCCACACAACCCAGGTAAGAGAGACTTGAGTAGCAGAGCAACACTATCCTGCTTTGCCAGTGGTGGCGAAACAGGACATGTTGCCCCTTCTTTGGAGCAACTTACAATCAGATGCAGAAATCTGCTTTCCATTTGGGGCAACAGTTCATTTGCCAGATTCAAGGGAAGAGGGGAGCTGAAACTCCTGTGAATTGTAGCTATCGTTTTAGTTATCTGGAAACCCAAAAAGGAACTGTCCATACTTCTGACAGACTCAGATATACTTCTCTACACTGCTCTCCTTCTTAATTAACTGTCAGTGTGATTATCACTGTATTTTATAGGCTTGGATTTTGTAGGTTAGGAATCCAATTTAATTTATTTTTTCCAGATAACATACATTGCCTTTAAATTACATTGTTTTGTATTACCTTCCCTTTGGACTTTTGGTCAGGTTAAATGAATCACTTACCTGATACTTTTCCTGGCCATTTTCATTTCCTATTGTTCTTAGTATGCTTTGATTCTTTTTCTTTTTTTCTTTTTTGTATAAATGTGAAATTGTTTCTTTTTCTTTTTGAGAAAACAAGCCCTAGAGAGAACCCAGAATACACCAAGTATCTTAGGGGATCTGGTCTAAATGCAGCACAGGCCTTCACAGATGTGAAGGCAGATTTACCTGGAAGGAAAAAAACTTTCCACATTCCCCCTTTTTTCAGTGCATAATGCCTTTCATTGCCAATTTAAAGATGCCCTTGATTTCTTTGTGATGACACAGAGAACACAGCATCTTAGCTTAAAGTTCTGCCATGCAGATCTGATGAGCATTTTTGTCCAGAATTTTTAAGTGTTACTATCATTTTCTTCATGGGTAATGAATACTTTATTTCCACAAAATGGAAGGAAAGCAGTGACTATATATCTCATGAGAAGCGGAACTGAAGTAAAACATGGTTTTAATTCACAACAGCATAGTCTGGTAGCAGATTCTGAAAGGACAACATCAGTTGTGTGCCCAGCCACAGAATCTGAGTGGTAAAATGAATGGACACAACAACTGTCTGGGATTTAAAAGGCCACAACTTTATTGATTTCAGATGTAGGAATCTTTGGCAAAGGCATTGGACATGTATCCCTCTCAGCCTGCCCCCCGCTGGGGAAATGAGGCATGACAGGGTCTATTCAGGGGTGGATCCATCGCAAAACGCACATTTGCACAGATGGCCCCCAAGTGCTGAGGGAAGCTCTATGGTCCGCTAGACCTATGCACTTGGCTCTTTGGACAGAGACTTCCTTCCAGAGCCCTTTAACGGGGTACCCTGTTAACGCCGCCACAGGGAAAATGGGGTGGGTGAGTCACCACTTCACTACACCCCAGCTGGATGAAAGACTATAGGATTCCGCCCAAGGCCTAAACCGGCAAAGTTGTAACCATGGGAAAGGTGAAACCTGCAGAGCAGGGGAAATTCTTTCCCTGCTCCGAATACTGCAACCGCCAAAAGGCCACAGTCAAGTCCGGCTAGCTGAAAACAAACAGTTATAGTAGTAATCAACTATTAATGAAGGGAGGGGAAGGGGTGGGTGATGCTCCCGGCCAACTGGATGCTGTGCTGAGTGGTCAGCCAGGCTAAGTAGCTGGCCGCTGCAGATTGGCTCCTTTGAAGGATGGGTTAGGCAGGAACCTGTGAGCCTCCATGGTGGCCAGAGGAGATAGGGAAACAATGTAAAATGGTGCTGTGTGTCCAGAGGAGAGAGGAGGCGTCGCGTTGAGCTGCAACTGCCACTCACCAGCAACATGGCAAACAGCTGTTGCCAAGCGACTTGTCATTGTGACATCAACAATCAGTAGACCAATCCCCTCCATCTGCACACTCCCCCTTTTAACTGTTCATTTTTAAATTTAAATGTTCATTTAAAAGGATATACATCTTAAAAAGCGAAATACAAAGCTACACATTATGGATGGCATACAATACTGTGTGTGTGTGTGTGTGTGTGTGTGTGGCCCAATGAAAGAGCATTAACATCTAATTGTAAGGAAGAGTAAGAGGAAAGTAGACATAAGCCCTGGGTAAAGAAAACAAATAGGGAAAGTACTAGTTAAAAGTACTTTCTTCTCTGGTTGCTGCTGTGAATACATGACCTGACTGCCTTTAAGTATAGAGAGAAGGCACAGAGCCCGATGTGACTGGACAAAGTTACCACTCCCCTTTTTGCTCACAGCCATGTTGCAGATTTCAAACTTTTCAATTGTCTGATGGACATTTTAATAATCTCTTGGATTCGATCTGCAGTTCCAACCATGTCTACACACTCATGTACAGCATACACTCAGTGCTATACAGAGCATAAAATGGGGACACAACTTCATTAGATTATTCCAGGATACCACAATCACTACAAGAACTTGCTCCTGCTTTGTAGATTTGACAGGAGAAATAAATTCGACATTTTTAATATCCCATTGAATGATGCTAACATGCAAGAAATTAAACCAAAAAAATCCAAGAGGTTGTGCATATGTAAAATACACCAGATAGAACCTGTCAGACATCTATTAATTAAGGGTGCATTTTACAGCATAATATCTAACAGCTCAACAAAATGTTTGATTGCCCTATAAAAGTTCACATTATAAGGGAGTGTTCAGATTATAGCACTGGTAATGCTGTGGCTGTAATGGGAAGAATATTGCTCATGAAATTGCCACAAGGAATTTGAGAGACCAGGGAACATCAAATTAAGCCCAGACTTGCAAAGGAAATGCTGAAAACATATCAGCCCTACTATCATACAATGGGGTTGTAGACAGAATTTGAAGCAGTTAGGGCAGTGCAATTTTTCTAGAAAAAGAGGGGCCAGAACTCACCATGAACACCTCCCTTGTTCTCTTATAATGGCAATGGCGCCCACCTGAGAGGTGCCAGAACTGAGTTCCAGTGAGTTCTGGCTAAAAAAGAGCCCTGGGTTAAAGTGCTTCAACTCCAACTTCAATCATAAAGCCCACTGGGTGACTTAGACCATGCAGTTTTCCAGGTCCAAACCATGCAATGCATAAAGGTGCCTTCAAATCAACACATAGGTGTAGAAAGTGGGGATTAGGTCAGTATCAGAACCTGCAAAGGACAGCTTCCTCTGGCAGCTCTAATGTAGAATCAACCAGTAGTTGAACAGGCAAAGCTAAAGTATATATGCTAAAATGCATGTAAAAATGCATTTATCGTTTTTAGGATTAAAAAAAAAATCTGTTTAACAATTCAGAATGGCCACTGGCTGTGGATAGGTAAACCAATCCCTCATTGTATCACAAGGCACCGTGATCAATTTGTATCTTCCCATGGCAAATATATGTCTTCTCGCATTGTTAAAACATACAGCTACTTATTATCTTATTTGCTATTTCAAAAATAAATAAATCAGGAAACAGTGAGAATTTGCGTTTCTCTCTTTTGATTTTACTCTCTGGTTTTGGAGAGATATGGTATCTGTGTTGATTACCTAGCCTTCATAATAATTAGGCTCAGAAGTAATTTCCATGTGTTTTGAGTATTTCTTCTAACGTCTAATAATACCGGTAGCAGATTGCTCCAGAGATTAAAGCTGATATTTCACAAACTGCCAAAAGTCTAGCTATTGTGATCTCTCCTCACAGCTTTGCGGGAACCTTATCAATTAAAAAATACTGGTAGTTTATTCTTTATCCTCTCTCTTGTTCTGAATCTAATTAGTTGATATTGCTAACTACCTCCAGCTTTAGCATGTGCTGTTTTTAACAGAGCTGAGGGCATTCTGTGTTGCTTCTTAATGCATATCCATTGCTATTTAATGACCTAATTACTGCATTGCCAGCAGTTATTTCACTTAGGTTGGGCATATTGATTTCCTTCACAGGAGTATCTACTGAAAAGTGTGATTTTCTCAACTCACAGCGAGTGTACAGTAGTGTTGTTTGCACCATCGGGAAAGAGGATGATCTCTTATTTCACCAGCAAAGAGAATGGTTGAAAGTGTGAATGCATATGAAATGATCATATAAACCAAACATAATAAGAAGTATTTAATGTGGGACCAAATACATTGGCCCAGATTTTCACTTGTTTGAGGAGTGGGGGAAGAATGGTTGAAAAAACAGTTTGCTTTCATGCAGCGAGTGAATCAATTGGGGATGAGTGGATTTGCCATTAACACAAGGCAACAGAGGGTTCCCTCCTCCCCTGCAGTATCTTCCTTTTATTTTTTAAAAAAACAAGATTTGCCAATACTTCAAAGTGCTCACTGCAGTGAGCAGTGTAGCAATTTCCTCATTTGCCACAGAATGTCCCATTGTGAAAGTGCCTTGCTGGATTTTTTTCCACCAGGCATGGGTGGGTGGGACTGACTCCAGCTACAAAACTTGAGGCTGCTGAGGAGGCCAGAGACCAGCTTGGCTGTGATTCCTGGAAGACCAGTCCCCTGAGGCTACTGAAGAGGTCACTTACAACACTTAAGAATTCATTCACATGTGTATGTTCATCACCTGATAACTGTAGGATCAAGTGATGAGTTCCACCTGTGAAGGGGCTATCAGATATCAACCACATAAATTTGACATGTCAGTGGAGACCATTGTCACATTTAATGTGAGTTACCAAGTTATGCTTTCCCGGTCAACAACTGCATTCCTGTGGTGAGGTGGGCAGGCATTCCTTCTGCCACACACGCAATGTAGCATTTGATATGGCCACTCAAATGTGAAGGCCTGAACACACAGAGCCCCAGTTTACATGGTTATTCCTCATATTCCCCTCCTCACTTCTACCAGAAGTAGGGATGGGGGAGAAATTCAGTTCAGTTTACATTTAAAGGCGAATCTACCCAGTTTGCACTTCCCAAAACAAAATGTGAAATGTAATGCAGCCATCCTTCAAAATGCGCACTTCCCCAAAGTTTGCAATGCAATTCTCCAGCCAAGTACACAAATGCATATACTAAGTGTGCAGAAAATCTACATACAGTGAAAATAATATCTAAAATGCATTATATTATGGGAAATTATTTGTAAAAACATGTACCAGTACATTGGGTAAAATTACATACAAAACTGTGTGTATCAGGAGAAATTTTCATTCCCTGTTTAGGGAAGTTTTTAATGTTTGATGTTTTATCACATTTTTTAATATTCTGTTGGGAGCCACCCAGAGTGGCTGGGGAAACCCAGCCAGATGGGCACGGTATAAATAATAAATTATTATTATTATTATTATTATTATTAGTAGTAGTAGTAGTAGTATTATTATTAAAAAAGTTGCAAGTGAATGTGGAAATGTGGATAATTGAACTTGAGATTGGGGGGAAAGAGAAACAAAAGCTGACAGATTTGCCCATTCCTTATCAGGAATGCACAGGTCTTCCCCAGTTTTCCCTTCTGATGAAAGCCCGAAATGCTCCCTTAGTTGACGACTGCAACCGTGCTTTGGGGTGGTGATCCTCTCTTGGTCTTCCTCTGTGGAAACAGAAGAACTGCAACTGTTTCACCATCTTTGAGTCGGATTGGAGTTTAGCAAGCAGTTCTATGCTGATGGTTTCTCACAGGCAAGTTTTGCAGGGGTGAAAGGGAGGCTGGTAACTGAGCTCTATTGACCGTTCAATACTGCTTTAATTCCACATTTCAATTTCTCAATAAACTGACAGGTCTAGTGCAGAGTGTGCATGCTGGGGCAATGACAGAATTGACATGAATTCAACTTATTTGTATTCTGCTGGCTGTTAGCTAGCTCTAGCAAAAAGATGTAGAAAATCAAATGTTTATTTTGGAAACATCCTCAGACAGAGCAGAAGCCTTACCCACCAATTTTTCCAACGTTCCACTAGGTTTCTCATAAAGGGGCAGCAAAGTATAATCAATCAATAAAGGTGAGGGTTCAGACTCCACAAAAGCTCAAACCCATGGCAATAGGTAACAGAAAATTCCACTGCTTTCGGTCCTGTTAACAATTTGGTATGCCATTCCATAGATACCTTTGGCATCAGTCTTGCATTCTTATCCCAGAATATACATTTACTAACCACTATGTGAATCTATAGCCATATGGCCAAAATAGGGCCACAGAGTGGGTGAAATCAAGCACAGGCATATCAAACATTTCTAGAAGGCCTTACAAAGAAATTAGCAACTATTAGGTGCATGTATGGGGGAAAATACATCCCCAGCATTTGAAGGATAACTGTTTTAACTTTGCTTACACCAAAAGTAGCATACAAAAAGGAGTGCAAAACTATTTAAGGTGAATTCTTTTTCTATAATGAATCTTGATCTCTGTTGCTCCATGAGATATTAAATAGAAGGTTATGGCATTTTTGTGAGTGGACTAAATCAATAAGGTTTTCAAAAGCATGAGAGGAGAAATATATTTGATGCACATAAAGAGCTGTGAGCAGCCAAACTACAATAAAAGCCACCATTTTCTATCTGCCTTAACTGAGGGTAAGGGGAAAAACTTAAGAGAGAATGTTGTGTCTTGCCAGGGAAGTTCAGAATTTTGCTACATTATTATTTCTATATACTTTTGTTCATGTTTGTGTGAACTTATTTAACCTGTGTTAAAATAATTTTAAGAGCAAGTTTTACAGGGGCATGCTGTGTCAGACCAGGGAGACTCAGATTTATTTTTTCATTTCCGTGTACCATACACAATGAACATACTTCATTTTTCTACAAAGCAGTTGTAAGGGTTGTCTTCCCTCTCTTGCCCTAACCAAACTTGATACATAGTTTTATCATATTCAATATAATTTTAAGTTGGATTATGCTTTTCTATTATTTTATTCAGGTCTATGCAAATTGTATTTATTTTACTTATTTTAACATTTCTTAATTTTATTTAGCCACGTGGTTCCCTTTTGTTTGCTATTCTTGCTTGTAATAGATGATAGTCTGATGACTAGATACAAATAAACCAAACTTATCTGAGGTAATGATTTTTAGATTTCTAAATTACACATTTTGCATGTGTATAAAAACACTGTGCAATGAACCTTGGCAGTGTGCATTATTCACAAATGTGTGTTTGGAATCCCATTCAGAAAGGAGCACTGTGGGAGTGTTTGGAACAGAGACACTGCTGGTACAGCCACCTTGAGAAGCACGAAGCACCGGCTAGAAAATGTATCCAAGCCTGACCAGGAAGTATCTACCAGTATATCCAGGACAAGAGAGGAGGAATTAAGCAGCACGAGAGCATGAGATAGTTGAAGAACCTTGGAGAGCAAAGCTGCTTCATTCTTCTTGCTCACCATGATGGCCATTTGCACATGTACCCAGACGCTCACAGTTCAAATCCAGTATACTCTGGCAGATGCTTTTGTACAGCACCTGTATGTCCCAGCAAACGGTGACTTCTGGCACTCAGAGAGAAATATTTCCCAACCCTATCTGGAGATGCCATGGATTGAACATGGGATCTTTTAGATGCAAAGCTTATTTGCTGAGATACAACCCTTCCAATACAATACTCTCCCAATACATTATTCTTCCTCTTTTAATCGGTTGGTGGGTGACATAGGAAATTTCCCAGTTCAACCAGATTCTCAGCATCAAATAAATTTTGTTTCATCCAGAGCAAGATACTACAAATGGTCCATATTTTGGTTCTCTTTCCCAAACTACTGCTACTTGTGGAGAGTGCTGGATCTGGCGTCCTGTTTGCTTTTTTCTTAATATTCTGTCTGATGAATCAGACAGTGAATATAGATTTTTCTTCCCCCATGGAGAATGTTGCTGGCTGGTAGATAATAAATGGAGAAGATAGTTCACTGGATTTCTCCCTAATGGCTTCCACTGAGCCAATATGTATCATCTGCTATAATGAGTCCCCGTCACAAGAACAGTGACTAAAGTTTAAAATAACAACATAAAAGATTTCTTCCCACATCATGTTTTGTTTTTCTCCTGGTCTTCTTGTTACTTTTTCCAAGTGTAGCATTTGCATAGCAAGCAACCGCACGGCTGTTTTTACAAGATGGTAATTAATTTCAAATTATCTTGTTCCACTCAGAAGTGAATTCATTTTAATAAAATAATGATTTCAAAGTAGCTCTTTTTAAGTTTCATTTTTCTAAGGAGATGCAAAGACAGGCTGACTTGGGGCCAAATCATTTTGAACCTATTAAACAGAACCCTTATCAGAAGTGATTATAGAGGCAGACATTTTGGTGGTGGTGGTGGTGGGGGGATAGGGCATACATATGCCCAGGGTTCAATGTTTAGTGGGCAACACTAAAAATACTAATCTGTACAAGATGAACACCAGCATCAACTGACATTTAGTCAGACAACATATGAGCCAGTTTTTTGGGTGTAAGCATACAACTCTTTCCCCATATAACCTTGGGCAACTCACCATTTGTTTGACTAACAAACCACAACACTGTGCTTAAAGTAAAATGGGAGAAAATGGTCCTGGGATAATCTATCCTGCATGTTAGGTCTGAAAAGAAATCTAAGACATTGTTTAGTTTATACAGTATGTCAATCTACACAGCTGGGCATTATTATGGAAGTTTTATTATAGAAAAAGAAGTTGTAAGGTGACTATTTCTTACGTATACATTTTGATCATACTTTCAAGTGCTGGAGGCTAAAAAAAAAATCCCTATTATGGCTAAATTTCCTCTTTCGAAATAAAATGTGGCTGTGTTCAATTTTCTTGCCAATTCACTTGTGTATATGTTGTGTATATGTTGAATTTGACAACTTTGTGGTCAGTTCAACCACACATGTCTCCCATCGGGTCCTGGGTTCGGCACTACTTACAATTAAGTCCAGGGTTGCCACCACTCTGGTCGACTCCATTGTCAACTGTTCTGAATAGGGCTAATGCTGCAATGGTATAATGTGGGATTTATGTCAACAAAGAACTGGCAATGGCTTCAAACTTGAAAGGTCTCTGTGGCAAAGAGAGGTGACAGAAAGAAGCCTCTCATGCTTCCCTTCCCCTTTTATTGTTTATTACCGGTAGGTTTAAACTTAAGAAACTGCTTTATGTTGGGTCAGACCACTGCTGGCTGTCATTCCAGCAATGGCTCTCTAAGGTATCAGCCTGAAGTCCCTGGTTAGCACTGGTAACTTATATCCCTTTACCGGGACATTCCAATGACTTTTTACATTAACCTTACCACTATGTGCCCTTCCAGAACCCTGAAAAAACACACCTCTTCCTCTTGCAGAAGCTGTGTGTGCTCCCAGCCCAGGGACAGCTGACACATCTCCACACCAGGGACCTCCCTGTGCATGTGCCCTGTGTTGGGTGTTGCTTAAGAAGCACACACAAAAATACAGGAAAGATGAAGCACTCAGGTTGGCAGTATGACAAACAAGACCAGTGAAGCTCTCATTTCCAAAGCTCCTAAAATATTTAGCTCTCATGCTGAGAAAAGATGAAAGCAATAAGGGGATTGAAAAAAACAAAACAGTACATAGAAAGGGAAAAACTGGTTAGAAAACAACAAAGAAAAACAAGGCAAGTTCCCTCAGTGAATTTTGCCTGCGATTCATCAGTATTCTATGGATTCAGTGGAGGAAAACAGGAAGAAATGTAGCTCTGAATCCAAATTACACTGAATA
This sequence comes from Lacerta agilis, assembly GCF_009819535.1. Taxonomy (NCBI): domain Eukaryota; kingdom Metazoa; phylum Chordata; class Lepidosauria; order Squamata; family Lacertidae; genus Lacerta; species Lacerta agilis. The sequence continues at coordinate 24,652,695 of NC_046316.1, read as the reverse complement.
GAATACCACTCTATCCCATTGAAGGGAAACAGAACTGAAGAACATTTTCATCTCTACTAGTCTGATAAAAGCACCGATTCAGAAGTAAGGATTCAAATAGAAGGTCACGAATAAAGTAATGCACAAGGACAGCGTTTCCTATATTTTTGGTTCCTGAGTCAAAATTGATAGTAAGGGTCTCAAAGTGCAGCATCCACCTGGTGCCTTATTTCCAGGGCCACCAGCACTATTCCTGCTCTGCAGGAAGGATGCAATCGTAGACAGTACAAACCTACCCAAGGAATTGCCAGCTGAGTCCACAAGACAATCCTCACTCACCTACACTTATAAAGCTCTGGCCTCAGAGCTTGCTCCTCAGTCTGAACAACCCATCACTAGCAATGGAAGAATATCTCAATTTCATTTTCTTCCCATTTATTTACCGGTATTTGTTTAAATGTATATACCACTCTTCACCTGAAGATCACAAGGCAGTTTACAGAATTACTCATTTTTCCACTCTGAGGTTCACTTATCCACATTTCCACATCAGTCTGCAGTTTGAAAGCAGGGGAGGGAGTTCTCAAGAGAGCTTGTCAGCATTTTTCTGCTAATTTCTCCTATTAAACAAATTTGTGTGCAAACGTTTTTGCAAAGCAATTTCCGCTGGTGCATTTTTGTATCTTATTTTCACTAATATATGCATTTATATGCACAGTTTACCATAGTATATGCATTTTCGTACGCATTACTTGGCGTGACAAAATGCAGCAAAGGGCCAATTTTGAAGAATAGCTGGGCTTCAGTTTGCATATTGTTTTGAAAAGTGAATTGAAAAGAATGTGATGTGAATTGAATTTGAGCTGATTGGAATGCCTCCTCCATCCCTGAGAGTAGCAATACAAAGCCATCTTGCCTTGCTTTGCCTGAACTTCACTAGACTGCAGAACTTGCCCCTTGGCCTGGCCATGACTATGCTTCTGTTTTTTTTGCCGTCTGGCTAACAGCTCAAGCATCCTTGAGTGCAATTACTACTGTACCCTCCCCTTGGTCCACGTAGGGATGGGGCCATACTGTCTGGCAATGAAAGTGCTTCTGGCAATGTACAGGGCATTCCTTTATGCCTTTCACTGCTACACAGGCTGCATCAAAGATTCTTAGTGCATCCCGATTCCTTTCTTCCTACTTTGGGCTGATGTCACCAACTCATATGGTGTCAGAGAGAGACCAATGTTGCACAGGGCCTACCCACTCCAAGTGGTGGATTCATCCATCTTATCTGCTTTGTTTTCCAAGGCATACTTCAAATCCTCTTGAAGCACAGAGTTTGGGAATCATTGCACTGGGCCTAGAACAACGGCACTAATGTTAATCAATTTATTTTGACGTGGATCCCAGTTGTGAAAAAATGGTTTAAGTCAAGGGCCACCAACCCTTTTTGGACAGGAGACACTTTTGCAATTTTGAGGAAGTGCGATGAGCACCAGTCACAGAACCGCTGCCAGTGCAAACAGGAACTGAATAGGAAGAGCAAAAGACTCTCGTGTATTGTGGATACTTGAGGAAATATTTTCTGAGACCTTTTGTGGGCACCTTAAGAGGTACTCGTGTGGCAACTGGCATCTGCAGGTGCAGCACTTGCAACCCTGGTTTAGGGATTACAAAATTCTAGTGTTATGTTTATTATTTGTGTGCACAATATTAATTTGGGGTGGTGGTGGCTGCGAGGATGATGATAATAATGGATGACAAAGATATCCAGTGCTGAATAGGTTAAAAATAAAGAGTGGCATTAGGAAAGTTGCTTAGGAACATACATTCTCAAGCTACAACCCTGTACAAACTTACTTTGGAGTAAGCACCATTAAAATCAGTGGGGCTTATTTCTGAGTAAACATGCACAAGATTGCACTATGTCATGGATATAACTCCCATCAGCTCCAGGCACCTGACCAATGGTCAAAGATGATAGGAGTGTTTTTAAACAACCTCTGGAGGGCATCAAGTTGGCTAGCCTGTACACTACATGATTTGGTAGTAATTCCCCATTATTTTTGTTTTCTTCCAGTTTTCTGTTGAAGCCTTTGCAACAAATGGTACTTAAAAATGGAGGGGTAGGGGGAATGATGCAGAAAGCAAAAATTATTATATTGGATCTTTTCTTCCATATAGCAATATAAATAAATGGAATCCTATTTGTCAGGGGGCTTATGGAGTTACAGGAATCATTGCTACTACTATCTTCTAAAATTGCAAATATTGCCCTTTTACAAATACAAGATTATTTGCCCCAGACTCCTTGTAGTTTAAGTATTCAGTTGTTTAGACTATTTCAAATCTCAGCTGGCATTAGCGACATGCTGAAGGGGGGGGGGTGGAGAGAAGGAGAGAGAGAGAGAGTGCCAAAGAATGTTTGATAACAGAGCCAGGAGACAAATGTTTTACGACGAATCATTGTTGAAAAGCACGAGTACTGCTAAATGCCATCAGCATCTACTGTCCACCAGAGGCTTGGTCTGAATACTAAATTATCAACTTCATTCTCTATTCCTTGCTGATGACAGGGTGGCTTTGCAAGATTAAAAAACAAAACCATTGCCACTTCATTAGTACCCCAGGAATTGTCCAGCGACTTAAATGATAAATCCTGTGTAAACATTGTAAAATCTATGTAGATACCTGATAAGCCATGCTATTTGATATCTAATGATTGATATTTGGCTGTCTATGCCTTCCACAGTGCGATCTCCCCCAGGTGTTGGTGGTCTTCAACTCCAGTTATTCCTGATCACTGGCCAAGCTGAAAGGGGCTGATGGGAGCTGGAATTCAAGAAGGTGTAGAGGGCACCATGTTGGCTATTCCTGGCCTGTGTTATTCATTCAGGCCCCTCTCCTCTCTGGACTCTCTGAAAGGCCATCAACTATGCATCTTATTAGAGGAGATGGAATGGGAGAGAGGCCCTTTCTGTTGGTCTGTCTGGACTAACCAACATTTTGAGCTTCCCATCTTGGACTTCAGCAGTGTCCAGCCACTCTGTGGCAGATGGAGGTCTATTTTTTGTATTCTACATTTCTTTTGTTTATTTATTGGATTTATTTCTCGGGGAAAGGAGGCTATACATATTAGTAAAATAAACATCAATACATTATTTGATATTCAGTATTTGGTAGCCTAGGTTTCACTATCAGTAACATTTGACATTTTAGACGAGGCATACAATATTTATCATTCTGTTTATATTTTTTATATTAATTTACCTGAGAAGAGGATTAGAAGTTGATATTAAAATGCATGTTATCTGAAAAAGAGGAAGAGAATAACAACTGCAGAATGTCTGTAGGCCCAGGAGAATGGTCTTTCAACTGCCACTCTCTTGGGCTCCGCATCAATATACCAGAGCTAGTTTTTTGTACTCCAAAATTATAGCTCACTAGGGATACAACAAATTTAGATCACAAGAACTGGGTGGCAGAATTAATGCAGTATGTGTGACAAAATTTGTCAACATACAAATAAATACATAAAACTAGGACACAATATCCCAGCTGATATTTTTTAAAGCTCCTGGTGGTCACTTGTCAGAGCATGGATCACACAGACCTACGGATGCTGTTCTTTTGGACAACTGTGACTGCTCCCCCCCCCCAAAAGAAGCCAGTTCCAGTCATGCTAGTTGCAAGTGCATAAGTACCAGTTCATATAGTTGGCATCGCCACACAATTCCTGTTGGACTTACCTCCACCTAGGCTCTCATGTGCGTGACCTTGTGGGCTTTTAACCATATGTCCTGAGACACTCTCACTCAAAAGCCTTCTTGAGGTGTTGAAGTAAACACATGGGCAGTGAGTGCCCCACTCCATCTCTATTTGTCACCTTGCAGCTTGTGGAAATTGAAGTTTTGAAGCAGGGAGGCTTCCTGTGCATTTCGAATTTCCCAAGAGTCTAAAAGGCATAGGGTGCCTGCACAACTACAGAATGCTTCTCATTTCAAACCTTTGCTTTCTGTGAATTGGAAGGTGAAAGAAACGGTGACAGTGGGAGGTGGAGATAACACTAACGACAACAATTTTTATTATTTGTACTCTGCCCATCTGACTGGGTTGCCCCAGCCACTCTGGGCGACTAGCGACCCCATCCTTGCTGCTTCCTCTTATGTGTTTACATTACTCTAAATTTAACAAGAGAAGAGGGCCAAACTTAATGTTGAAACTGGAAATCACAGACCTCACTCCAAAAACTGATGAGCAAATGTAAAGCCAATATGACACGGAAGCATTTGAGACAAGATGCTTTTCATGAAAGATGAGAGACTGCAGGAATCGTGTCTCCTGTATATAACTGTCAAGTCTGATGGCTATTGGAGCATAACACCTCTCTTTATCCTCACCGTTATGAGGACCTGTATGTGGCCTCTGACAAGTGACAGAAGCCATATGAAACTTCCCATGACTGAGATGACAAAGATTAGAGCTTAATATCATGCTACATTGGCATCAGAATTGACAGCCATATATAAGAGGCACTGAGCATTGCATTTAGTGATCTGGAGCATTAGATATGCATTTATCTATATTCTCTTTAAGACAGACTAAACAAATGTGTGTGGTCAGAAACCAATTAGATAAAATTTTCTTAAATTGCTGATAGTATTCATCTAACTAAGAGATTGCCCAACCTGAAGTGAAATAAAATTGCATTTTGACAGCCCCACACAGAGTAATTGAAGCTTGAGGCTATTCCTGTCCAAAAATGGCCATAGTTGGCATACCAGTCATGGCTGGTAAATCGAAAATGACAAACATTGGTATATGCAGGCATGTGAGCTAGTGTCTTTTGTCGATTTATTTGCAAGTCGGGTACACAGTAGGGCTGAGACAAATATTCACAAATATTTGAAATTTCCCCAGATTTCCTATTTTGCTACTCAAATTTGGAATTTGAAATCTGCGGCAGAACTTGGTGTCTCAAATATCTGTGGCACCCTGTGCACTGCCCAAATCTGCCCCCCACATGGCTCATGCATTGTTTATCCCCATGGGCTATTGCAACCTCATCCAAGCTTGGATTTCTCTTTTCTATCTCTCTTGAAACCATTTCAAGGGAAGAATCAGCACACCTTTTCTCCAACACATATAATGCATAAGAGTGAATTTGGTATTTTTTACTAATCGTTTGGATTTGTGTCAGCCCACAGAAGACCCATACAAACTTTCACAGCCAAAATGATACCAGCACTAACAGTGTGAATCATCTGCTCCACCACTACACAGTGCCACATGTGTTTTGTTACCAACACCGTAACCCAAAGATGAAACAATGCCTCTTCCTGTGACTGTGACCTGCCTTTGCAGCCTTCATGAATGCACTGCCACATCGGCACTCTGAAGAAGTTGCAGTTGGATATAGCTGGATACAGTTGGCTCTGCTGTGCATGGAAATGGGGAAGTATGGTGTGTACAAAGCAGAGTCACTAACCATAATTTGTGACCTAGCCTACCACCCTCAGCACAGCCTTGTGCAAGCAAATTGAAGTTGTAAGGAACTACCATGGAATCATGGAATTGTGATCAATGGGTTTTAGAAGGCAGGTGGGGTACAGCTATCATGGTCTATACAAACAGCAAGAAACTGTTCATTATGCTGCTCCCTAAAGAGTTTTCTCACTCTGGCATAGAGATATCCTCCTGCATGTTAAGATGAATGTCTTACCAAGGATGCTGTTTTTATTTCAAGCCATTCCAATTTTGGATAAACTGGATTGTTTTAAGGTATGGCAAAAGGACCTATCAAAATTTATATGGCAGGGGGAAAAGCCTAGAATTAAATTCAAGATTTTAACGGACTCTAAAGAGAGAGGAGGCTTTGCTCTGCCGGACTTAAAGATTTATTTCGAAGCGGCGGCCTTTTGCTGGTTGAAAGATTGGTTTAAATTGGAAAATGTTGACGTGCTAGACTTGGAAGGCTTTGATAATATGTTCGGTTGGCATGCTTATCTTTGGTACGACAAGGTCAAGGTCCACAAGACTTTTAAAAATCACATTGTTAGAAAAGCCCTGTATCAGGTTTGGATAAGATATAAAGACTTGTTAGAGAGAAAGACTCCTAGATGGATTTCACTGGTGGAGGCCAAGGCTTATAAGAGACCTAATATGTCTGCAAGATGGTTAAGATATGTAGATATATTGCAGCAGGAAGGTGAATCGTTTAAACTGAAAAGTTACGATCAAGTGAAAGGCGAGGTCACCGACTGGCTGCAATATCATCAAATTTATGAGATTTTTAAAGCAGACAAGAAAATTGGTTTTCAAGTTGAAAAATCAAAACTGGAAACAGAATTAATTGAACCGAACTCTAAAAACCTTTCCAGAATGTATAACTTGTTGCTAGAGTGGCATACGAAAGATGAAATGGTTAAATCAACAAAGATAGACTGGGCGAAAGATGTGGGCCATAATATTATGTTGGAGGACTGGGAGAAATTGTGGAAGGAAGGTATCAAATTTACAGCTTGTAACAATCTAAGAGAAAACATTATGAAAATGCTTTATAGATGGTATCTAACACCAGTTAAGATTGCTAAGATGAATCCGTCAATGTCTAATATGTGTTGGAAATGTAAAACAGCGGAAGGTACCTTTTATCATATGTGGTGGTCATGCCCAAGGGTTAAGGCCTTCTGGGATAAGATTTACAATGAACTTAAGAAGGTAATGAAAATTACCTTTAGTAAGAAACCAGAGGCATTCCTTCTGAGCATGACCAATGAACAGATACCCAGTCAGGATAGAGTATTTTTTATGTATGCCACAACAGCTGCTAGAATTTTATTGGCAAGAAACTGGAAAGGTGAAGAGACCCCAACAGTGGAAGAATGGCAGATGAAGTTAATGGACTTTATGGAACTTGCCGAACTGACCGCGAGAATCCGAGACCAGAGGGAGGAGAAGGTGTTGAAGGATTGGAAGAAATTTAAGGACTATTTAGTTAATTGTGTAAAATTGAATATTTGAGCAGAACTAGCTGCTGAATAAGGCTTTAGCTAGGCAATATTAGATTAAATTGTTGGTAAGAATTTTTATAGTATATGTTATAAGTGTTTAAGAATGTCTTGAGATACTGAAGCTAGGTTATGAATTATGTATATGCAGAGGAATCTAAAGATAAATAAGAGTTATGGTTAATGTTTATGGAAAAAGATATATAGCTACCTAAAGTATATATGGATTATCAATGCAGTGGAGGGAGTGGGGGAAGTCCCCTATGTTGAGAAGAAAGAATAAGAACGAGATAAAGATTGGTGTTTTGATAGGTATGTATGTGTTTTTCTTATGTTTGTTGTGTTATTGTTTGGTTTGATTGATGTGTTTGTTGCTTATTATAGTTTTATTGTATTTGTGTATGCTGTGTTCTTTTATATGTACATGGAAAAATAATAAAATTTTATAAAAAAAGAAAGAAAGAGATATCCTCCTGCAAAACTAGGCTTCCGCATATCTAACCTATGTGAACGAAGTTGGACAAATGGATGTGTACCTACATGCAGTACTGTGGAGCTCACTCTGGTCCTCTTGATTTGCCTTGATACATCTTTGGTGAGGATGGGTTTTCAAAGCCACTAGCTGCCCTCATGTCTAACTAAGCAGAGCTTAGAGACAAAAAAACCCATGATATGCTTGCAGAGAAGCTGATAATATGTTGGCTGGATGAGATAACAGTTAGGGGGATATGTAGTTGGTTAACCGACTGAACCAAAAGAGTGCTCACTAATGGTTCTTGGTCACCCTTGGAAAAAGTGACAAATGGGGTGCCGCAAGGTTCTGTCCCTAGCCTGTTGTTGTTCAACATCTTTATAAACATCTTGGATGAAGAAATTGAGGGAATGCTCAACAAATATGCACATCACACCAAGTTGGGAGTGGTAGATAATGCTGGAGAAGACAGAATCAGGATTCAAGATGACCTTAACAGATTGGAGAATTGGACCCAAACAAACATATTGAATTCAATAAGGACAAATATCAGGTTCCACACTTAGGCAGAAACAACCAGCTGCAGAAATATAAGATGGGGGACATCTGACTCAACAGTAGTAAATGTGAAAACGATTGAGGGATCTCAATAGACCACAAGCTTAACATGAGTCAACAGTGTGATGCAGCAAAAGGGAAAGCTAATGTTATTCTAGGGTGCATCAACTGAAATATAGTGTCCAAATCAAAGGAAGTACTCTATTCTACCTTGGTCAGGCCACACCTGGAGTACTGTGTCTAGTTCTGGGCACCACACTTTAAGAAGGATATTGACAAGCCAGAATGTGTGCAGAGGAAGGTGACCAAGATGATCAAGGGTCTGGAAACCAAGCCTTATGAGGAACAGCTGAAGGAGCTGGGTATGTTTAGCCAGGATAAGAGGAGACTGAGAGTCCAAATAAACATCAGGAAAAACTTTCTGACAGTAAGAGCTGTTCAACAGTGGAACAGACTTCCTTGGAAGGTGGTGGACTCTCCATCCTTGGAGATTTTTAAACTAAAGTCAGATGACCATCTGTCGTGGATGTGTTTGCAGGGGGTTGGACTAGATGATCATCAGGGTCCCTTCTAACTCTACAATTTTACAATTCTATGAATACAATCCTTTGTTCTTAATATTTAAAGACACTTGGGCCTGATTCAGCCAAAGTTTATCACCTTTAAATCTCAATTATTTCAGTGGGAAAGAGTTGAGCATATTCTTAATTCTGCCATGGAAAATACTGGTAAATGGGATTTTAAAGTGCTTAATTTGGCTGCATCATGTGTTTAAGAATTTGCATTTAGGAAAGAATGGAAGAAGTAATCCAGGTAGAGACGTCTTCTTTAAGCCAATCATAATAATTAATCTGAACTAAACGGCATGTCAACAGTTCTAAAATATGCATGGATCAGCCAAAGCTGTTGATTTTGCCATTAGAACTGATGAAGTATTTAAGCTCCAGTCCCCAAGACATTTAACCCATGATTAATTATGGAGCCATTCCAAAGGGTTTTAGCAAAAGTATTCCAGAGTATGCAGTTGATTTTCCGCAAGCTAAACTGCCCTGATTATTCAGTATTGTTTTCATTGTGTACATTATAAATGCCACCAAACTTTGCTAAAGTACTATTAATTCTCAGGGGGGAAAAGATACGCAATCTTAGGGAAATGGGGGGAAATTAGTTCAGTTTGCATTTAAAGGCAATTTATAAAAAAATTACTTTCCAAAAATGTATGGGAATTGGAACACAGTCGCCCTTCAAAGTTGGTCCTTATCCAAATTTTGTAACACAGCTGTCCAACCAAATAAGGTTAATAAAATTGCATATATCAATGGGTAGTGTGCATTAAAATGAATATGTTACTCAGTGCTTTTCTTCTAGAAAAAAGGTGTCAGTACTACATACCCTCGAGTACTTCCAGAAAAAAGCACAGATGTTACTGAAAATAACATACCAAAGTGCATTGTGCTGGGGGTAATAAATAAATAATAAAGGTAAAGGTAAAGGGACCCCTGACCATCAGGTCCAGTCGTGTCCGACTCTGGGGTTGCGGCGCTCATCTCGCTCTATAGGCCGAGGGAGCCGGCGTTTGTCTGCAGACAGCTTCCAGGTCATGTGGCCAGCATGACAAAGCTGCTTCTGGTGAACCAGAGCAGCGCACGGAAACGCCGTTTACCTTCCCACCGGAGCGGTCCCTATTTATCTACTTGCACTTTGACATGCTTTCGAACTGCTAGGTGGGCAGGAGCTGGGACCGAGCAACGGGAGCTCACCCCGTGGCAGGGATTCGAACTGCCAACCTTCTGATCAGCAAGCCCTAGGCTCTGTGGTTTAACCCGCAGCGCCACCTGGTCCCTGCTGGGGGGAATAGTCTCCCGAAAAACCTGTACATTAGCCAAAACTGCATACAAAAATGTATTCATTAGGAGAAATCCTCATTCAAATGCAAACAGAGTATGGTGAGGACCCAAATCAAGATCCATCTGAGAAAGGTGCAGCACCCAGATAGAAGCCAAGGGCACACCTTTCACGAAGAGATAACGTGGGAGACAAGTTTGAGCCACCCAGGCTATCCAGAATACTGCTTAAAATGGCAGCTGGTATTTTAATGGTGCTGCAACTCATTCCCCTATTCACCTCTCTTGGAGAAAACCCCATTAACTTTTTTTTAAAAAGTAGCTCCACCAAGTGATGTTGTATACCAAGTTGGCAGAAGCCCACTTTGAGGGAAGTAAAGTGCATACCCTCCAACACGTCTCCGATGAAAATAGGGACACCCCATTCCATAATGATAATTTTACTATTTATACCCCATACATCTCACTGGGTTGCCCAAGCCACTCAGGGCAGCTTCTAACATACATAAAAACATAATAAAACATTAAACATTAAAAAATACAGGATTTCCTTCAGATGGTTCGGGGGTCAGATAACTACATACCCTCCAATATTTCTCAAATGAAAATAGGGACATCTTAAGGAAAAGTGGGGCATTCCAGGATCAAATCAGAAACCGGGATGGCCCTGGAAAATATGGACACTTGGAGGGTCTGAAAGTGTCTAAAACCTTGCCTGATAGGCGCATTTGAATTAGCCAGAGCCTTTTAGCAGAGACCCTGTCTGGTCACATAGGTCTTTACGAATTGTCTGTACTGATCAGGAGATAGAACCCCTGAATATCCAAAGCCAACAACTTCAGGTCCACCCAAACTGAATTTAAGATTGAGAAAATGAGAATTTGTCCCTTCCATAAGCCCTTCCATCCCTATGCAATCCTATACATGCTTATTCAGAATTAAGTACACCCAGGGCTTTTCTTTTTGTGGGAACTCTGCGGAACTGAGTTCCGGCACCTCTTTTTCTATAAAAATAGCACTGAGTACACCTGTGCTCAGTGGGACTTGTAGACATGCATAGGATTGCAGCCTAGGAATCTGTTTCTCTGTTTCCAGCCACAAGTAGAAAATAATTATGAATGCCTATACCTATAGCTATCTTTATCAGATTTAATTCTCCAGGGGAAATAAAATAGGAAAACGTACTAGGGAAAGCTATCCAAATAGAACAGATAAGTTTAGTCCAATGTTTTTACTTAAATCAAAGATGCAATCTGTTTCAGTGGAAAAGTAAGATTGGATGAAAGAAAATCCATATTTAAATGGTTTGTTGCTGTGCAGAAGTTCAAAGTGTATTCCAAATCAGAAACTTTGCAAAGTGTTGTGAATCAAATGGCAGGATAAAAACAATATATAAGAGCAGACAGCTGGCCCAGCAATAATACACTAGCATCCTCTGGGATTCGACAGGGCCATGGGCCCTATCCACCAGCATGATCCCTGGACTGGATTCATCCTCCTAGCCTTTGTCCAGAACTCTGCCTTTATTAGGCAGCAGTGGTAGACAAGTGGGAAGCTGCCAGTTTAATATTGCCCACAAAGTGCTTTTGGGTGGCTTGCAATCTCCTGTGTGTAAGACTGGGGGGGGGGGGGTAGGACTCTGATGTCAGAGGGGTCCTATGGGAGGAAACTTTATTTATTTATTTGTTTGTTTCACTGCTTGGTTGTAAAAACAAAAAAACAAAAAAAAAAAACAACTCAGTGGTTTATAAAAGTTTAAACAGTAAAATCAAGAAAAATTTGCAACCCTGCTTTGAAACATACAAAAGCTAAAACACTGAAACAGATAAAATTACCTTAACTTTCTAAGCATCTTTGTCGGCATCCCCCTTACAGCAGAGTGAGCAGCAGTGTCAATTTGAAAATTATATTTTTACAAAGAAGTTCCTTGAATGAACCTTTTTTCATTTCTGAGATGAGCTGTGGAAAAAAAACCTGACCTGCAATATGCTTTAGTTTGAATCAGGGGAAAGCTTGCTATGGAGAGCAACCACTGACAATTTCAGTCTAACCTTCATTCCCAGCAGCAATGGGGTAACTTGAAAATATATTTGAATTTTGAGTGTGTGTGTGTGTGTGTGTGTGTATAAAAAAAAACATATGCAGGATTTTTTCCCAGTCAAAATAATCTGCTTGAAGCATGGAGAGACAAGACTAATAACTGAACTATCATTTAACGGAGTGTGTGGGTTTATGAACCGGGTTGCAAAACTGGATTAGCGCTATGGATGAAAGCCCTGATGAACCACTATAAACAAAGTGGGGGTTAGAACAAAATAGAAAGGCTTGTATTGTACTCTTGTTCAGGAAAGATCTTGCATCAAAAGCAAATTTCTCCATTTACTTTCCAGCCTCTGTGAAATTTTAAATGTGCATCAGAGGCAGTGAAGGATTGAGATTCAACATCCGTTTTTGATTCAAGTTCCACTTTAAAAATGTGCACTATTTCTTCTTCTTTCACTTTCTCTCATTTAATTCCTTCTTGAACTGCTACTATTTATGAGTTTTCCAGCCATGCATGCTTAGGTCAATATTTTGGTTCTACTACTCAGAAACCCAGCAAATACTGAACGTCATAATGCCGAGTATATTTCATCATGAAAAATTTATAGGATTAATTTAATCGCCTCTCTTTCTTCCCAGAATGTCCACAAACATTGATTTTGTCAGATTAATTCATTATTCAAATGTTAATGTAAACTGTTTATTCTCTAGCTTGATGCTGCCCAGAATGTGTTGTTTAGTTACATAAATCACATGGAAATATTTATCTCCGATTGTCTAACAGGACAGAAGCAACTCTCTTAAACTTCCTACTGAGAATGCATACCCCAACCACACAGATAGTTTTTAAATGTTTAATTTTTATTATGTTTTTAAATATGCCAAGATGCCAAGAGTGACTGGGGCAACCCAGTCAGATGTGTGTGGTAATAATAATAATAATAATAATAATAATAATAATAATAATAATAATAATAGAATAGGATATCCCTATTTTCATTGGAGAAATGCTGGAGGGTATGGAAGAGTTTTAAAAGGCCACTCAAATGTTAAGTGACATGTCCTGAGAATACTTTCAGAATTGTCACAACACAGTCTTTCTTGGCCTGTATCACTTGAGGGGACTGCATGTTTGAACATCCCACCACAAGAAAGCACCTCCATAGAAAATTTGTGTGCAGGAAGAGAGCTTTTCTTCCTAAAGTGCTAGTTCACTATGTGCAGGATTTTTTTAAACACGAAAGAAGTGTACGGTCTGAGCAGGGCTGGATAGTTAGTTCATATATAAATGCTGCTACTTTAAATATGCTAAAAAATGTACAATTCTCTTATATTAAATACATTATACTTATAATACATATATTCCAGGTTTGCTAAACTAACCAGCACACAAACAGATACATAGTAATGCATTTAATTGTATAAAGTATGTATGTATTAATATATAATTATGCTACAGAAATATAGCACAACATAGGGCTTGACTCTTTTATATGTACTGCACATATATGTATTGTTTGTATATAATTAAAGTTAAATGGACCCCTGACCGTTAGGTCCAGTAACAGAAGACTCTGGGGTTGAGGCGCTCATCAAAACAAAATCCCTGACACTGCATGAGTGGCTCAGACGTAAGCAGGTACTCAATGTGAGAGGTAGTCTGATGGGAACAAAGCTCTGATCTGCCATGTATAAATCCATTTAAAATTGATTCCTCTTGTCGTTGTCTTGTTCCACAGCCAATCACAAACAAGCAACCGCTCCCTAGGCCAACCCCAATTTCTCTCACCACCAAAGGAACACAAGCGAATAGCAAAGAGAAATTGCACAAATGACACTGACACAAAACTCCACACATACATTAAGTAAAACAGAAACATCGCCATCCGACCCCACCCACCCACCATGGCCCCCTCCACCTCTTCCCCCCCCCTTTCTCCCTAATGTAACCCTAATGTATCAACAAATGAAACTGACCTATGGAAAACGTAACTTGAAAAAAGAGGCATAAAGAAAACTTTAATAATAAAAATATCTAAGAAAAAAATTATCCCTAATCCATCTGTAAATGGAAAATGACAATTTCTGCTGTTTTATGGACTGCCTTTGCTGTTGTTTAAAACTTGTTTTACCTCTGCTAAAGAAAGTCCAGAGATCAGATCATTTCATGAAATTGGAAGTCCCATTAGCTAAAGTGGTGCTTCATGTTAAGAACGGACCTCAGGAATGAATTAAGTACTTAACCCGAGGTACCACTGTATTAACTTCATCTGAAATACAGTGGGACCTCAGGTTACAGACGCTTCAGGTTACAGACGCTTCAGGTTACAGACTTTGCTAACCCAGAAATATCCTGAAGCAAAGTTCTTAACCTGAAGCGTTAAGAACCAGAAATCGTGCTCTGGCGGCGCAGCAGCAGCTGGAGGCCCCATTAGCTAAAGTGGTGCTTCAGGTTAAGAACAGTTTCAGGTTAAGGACGGACCTCCAGAACAAATTAAGTTCTTAACCCGAGGTACCACTGTACTTCCTCACAATAAATTGGGCATTAAGTGCAACTAACTTCAGTTGAACTGCTGCCATTGTTTCCACTGATTCTTGTTTATGCTCCTATATACTTATTGTTTTATTTTTATTACACACCACCTTTTAGCCCCAAACTGGGCTCCCTCGGCAGCTTCAGTCCATAAGCAATAGCAAAGCAATTATTAGAATACAATTCAAATCTATTGGTATTGGGATGTCTTATATGGCTACATTTAAAATATATTTTAATAGGTTTGATTTTGCGGTAGTGATGTGAATTGCTCAGATATCCCCAATCTCGGGCTAAAAGGAGGAGGCTAAAATGTAGTTAAATAAGTAAATATGTTGGGGAACAAATATCAATTTAAAATATGGCTTGGATTCTAACTTTTGCCTCCATGAACGGAAAAAGAGTGAGACTCACGGAAGGTGTCTTTCCGTAAGTGCAACATTTCTTCCATGAACTGAATTTCTTTCTACTCACATAGCTAAACGTTAGGATTCAAGCCAATGGCCCCAATCCAATTTAGATTAGTTGCACTTAAGCCCAATTAGTCATGACTCATAAGTAATGATTTCAGTGGGATTTAAGAAGTGGAATGGGGCCAAAGGTTAGAAATCTGGCTCAGCTTCAGCAAGATACAGTCTTTCCTACTACATAAAAATGAATGTTGCCCTTCCAATTGCACGAAAACAATGATCTGGTTTCTTTAGCAGAGGAAACACAGAAGTGCTTGTTCAATATTAACCAACTCTTTAACAATATGATGATTTTCTAAGTTGCAGGCTGTGCTGTTGTACATAATGATGCCTATAACTCCTACCTCAGTATCTAATTAAACTCTCTGACACTCCATTAGACTCTGGGTGGTATTTTCTGCAGCTGCATGGCAAATCTTTTTCTGGACTACAAGACCCTCAGATGCCTTTGTTATTGATCAGAATGTACTAAGAGAAAGTCACAAATATGTTTTTCCCCTCCTCTGTAAGTCATGATCCTACCCCCCCCCTTTTTCTGGGAAGTGATCTTATATTTTTTAAAAAAAAAAACAGGTTGTTCTGCAATTTGTACACACACACAGAGAGAGAGAGAGAGAGAGAGAGAGAGAGAGAGAGAGAGAGAGAGAAGCTAATCTGAAGCACCTTTAAAACACACAACTTACCCCTAAAGAATTATGGAATCTGTAGTTTACCCCTCAACGGTGCTATAATTCTCAGCAGGAGTACCAACTTGGCCCCGTGACTGTGGGTGCCCGGGGCCGTGGGTGTCATGCAGCATGCATGGTCGTGGCACTGAAATTTGTGGGTGCCTGGCACCTTCATGGAGAATTTTGTGGGTGCTCAGGCACCCAGGCCCCAGGTAGTTGGCACCTATGATTCTCAGCATCCTCAATAAATTACTGTTCTCTGACTATCTGAGGAAAAATCATCTGTGCTAAATGTATGGTATTAGTTTTGGTGAGGAAAGTCTAAGCAGTGGCAGAGTTCTGGTGCCCAAGAACCATTTAAATTAATGCGCATTCTTGCACCAATCCCGTGGTTCAGCTTGTAGAAAAGAACTTCCTACTGGCTCCTGCCTTAATTCTATTTATGCATGGAAGAGCTTGTCACACTTCAACATTCTACCAAAGTTTAAATAATCTTTCTTTTGTCTGAGTTGATTTGATATGATCTAAGAGAGCTATGCAGCCGAATCACCTGTCTCCTTATTCAGAAATAAATCCCAGAAATAAAGGATAAACCCAAGCAAATTCCCATAGGAATGCAGCCTTAGTATTATTGTTATCAGAGGAAAATCAGTAAGAACAGCTGATCCGCAAATTTGCCCATATATAGAGTTGGGAGAAATAAATCAATTCCCAGAAAAGCTGTTTTGTAAGTGAAGGTTTATTATAATGTTCATCTCAATTGCTATGCAATTTGCCCTAAGCTTCCACAAATGTAGACAATGCAGTAGTGAAGACTGATAGCACTGTGTAATGGTGTGAGGAAAGGGCATCCTTTGCTCACTTTGCAAATGACTGGCGAAATGGACGATGACAGAAAAACCACAGAAAGAGCATTTGCTTCTGCTGTTGCAATTTTCTTCACTTTATTTGCAAGCCAGCATTGCAAGACTATGATAAGAATATGGTGCACATTCATGCTACAAAATTGGCAATATGCAAGTTGATGGCCAGAGAAAGAAACGTCTTCATTATTGTCTTTCAGTTAACCCCTCCCACTGCCCATCACCCTGTAAACCATTTACCTTCCCGGAGAATACATATGCATACACTGGTCACTGAAGATCATTTTGAAAAACCTTCACATTTCTGACCAAACTTGCAATCTGTGCTGAGTTTATTCTGGTCTGTACCACTTTAGGCTCCAAGTACATGAGTGCATCTTCTTCTGTAGCCCTCCCTCCCCACTCCCAAACCCTGAAAATTTGTGTGTCGGGGAAAAGCTAGTCTAGAATCCTCCCCAACACATTGTTTTCTAGGCCCAGGAAACTTTCTTTCGTACAAAGGAGCATTCTGACAGCAATCTTACAGCCACTTACTTGGGAGTAGGGATGTCCGAGACTTTCATCAGAAACAGAAATGGAAATTGGAGCAATCTGCATTCTCCCCCCCCCCCCGAGGTCAGGAATGGAATGGCGGTATTGACTATTGTTGGTTTTTAAGTCTACAAATATTATACAAGTGGTTATCATTTTCTGCATTGTTTTTGAGGGTTCCTTTCCACTGAAATGCACTGAAATTAATGACGCAATTAAGTTAAGTTCAACCATAGCAGATAATGAGATGACTAACATAGGCAAATGCTAAACTATAATGGAGTGCTAACAGTGCTGTTTGCAACAATCACAGTAAGGGACACGAACTGCTGCCTCCTTACATCCCTCTACACAGTAGTAAATTTCACTGAAAGTAAGGGGGTTGACCTCTGAGGTGGTTGCACCATCCTGTTTGCCTCACTCACACTCAGAAGTGGTACAGTCCAGAAACAGATTTCCCTCCCCATGCGCTGCTTGGAAGAGCTCTGCCTCAGAAGCTGCTGTATAACGTAGACTTGCATTCCCGACACATTTTGGGACCTTCCAAAACATTTTGGTTCCTTCTAATCATTTCCCTACTTATTTGAATCTTTCTTGAGTCACACTGCAGTGAAAAGGGTTCAAAGGCAAACATTGTTTACTTTAAAGTATATAGAGAGCACTGGTTCAAGGGGCCAGTTTCCTTTGGCCTGCCGTATCAGTATAAGCCGCCTAAATGTTTGTGCGTTTTTTATTCTGTGGCTAATTCTCTTCTCTATTTTATGCCTCCTTCAAAATTTATTAACTGAAAACACCAGTACAATTCTTTAATAATTAAGTACTTCATTTTCTTAACACAGAAGAACTGCAGTAAACAGCATTTTCTGAGGTAACCTGTGGTTATGAATTGAGTGACTTTTATGTAAAGAATCAATGTTAATAAATAATGGATAACAGTTTTCTGCAATCTGATAATTACAACACTTTATAGGTAATAACAAACGTCAAGGGAGAATTTATACATACACACACACAACACAATTACATATGTAAGTGTATGTTCGTAAGCTTTTACGCCCGTGTTCCAATCAGAAACTGAAGCCTTGTATCAAGTATTCAACTAGATCTAAGAATTCAGATATATTCTCATTTTAACCATTTCCTTTGCTTTAAAATTGAAACAAGATGCATTATTGTGACCATCATTTTTGTTTGCACCATTGAGGTAAATATTCAGGCACAAAGTAGCAACAATACCCCAAAATGCACACTTACCCCTTCCTGGGTGGGTGCCTATTGTGGCCTCTCATGTTCAGCGGCCATCTTTGGGCAGTGAAAATGGAGCACACATGGCCAGGCAGCTGTTAGGGGAATCCCCCTGGCTGCCTGGAAATCTGACTCAAGTTTCCGCCGGCTTCTGCACCTCAAATGGGTCAATCAGTGGCTTCTCTGTGTGTGTGTGTGTGTGTGTGCACGCCTCACAGGCCAAGACGACATTGGCTGTATGTGTTCCCTTGCAGCCGGCAAGGCATAAAAGCTGGCAGCACCATCCCTGGCTTTTGCCTCATTCCACCCAGCCACCTGGTCAGTGCTGTTCTGTGTCAGAGTTGGTCAATGCCTCCATTCGAAACAAACTACACTTGTGAAAAAGTTTAGCCACTTATGGTGGAGGGAATTTAAGTAGAGAACTACTAGTGGAGGGGTGAGGTGATTGGACTAGATTACCATTGAGGTCCCGTCCAACAATTCTATAATTCTAAGCAAGAATTTGTAAATTCCATGAGGGTGGAGCACTCTCTCCGTTGAGCACGCTCTGAAAGAAATGTGTGGCACACTCAAGTCAGGTCTTCTCCCTCTGCCTCTAGTGGTTCCATGAAAAACCCTGTTTGGCTTCTAAGGGTAACAAAAATAATCCCACAGTGTGTGATGCAACAACCTTGCTAAAGCTAGAGACTGGTTAGTGCCTGCACTGGAGATTCCTGAGAGTTCCACCATGAAAGAAAGAAAGAAAGTGGGAAAGAAAGTTTTTGGCATCTCTGCATCAATGTTTTGTTATGCTTTATTGGACAAGCAGTTCCAGTAAAGAGAACACAATCACTTCATTTGCACTGATCATACATGTTCCTTCTGGTATCAAAATGCATGCTTTCCCCAGAAAAATGAAGGGGTAGGGGGAACACGAGCTACATACAAAGGAATTTCAATACTTATCCACTATTAAAGTAGAATAATTTTTTAACCTGGCTAAATTTGTTCTGATTAGGTTTACTCCAACCATTTTGTAGTTACTGCTTTTAATTATTTTGGGTTACCAGTGATTACTTGCAGATGTTCCTGAAATACACTTGTCTTTAAACCAACAACCTTCATTCAGCATTTTTTGATAGCTACAACAGCCCCACCCCCACCTTGCAAAGAAAATTGGGCTCAGAAATAGAAATAGCAAAACCCAACCCAACAAAATGTGTTAATACATATACTAGTTAATTCAACTGACAGAGTAATATTTTTAATATCTGTAGTGCATTTTCCATTAGCTGTGCTTTTAAACCAATGGGCACATCATTTATATTAATTGGAAAATGGCTTTAAGCAACTAAGCTGGGCAGGATAGCATTCAACAAGAGGCAGAAAATGTACTCTGCCATCAAAGCATATTGTGGTGCCCTAATTATCTAGGGAAAGGTGTGCAATTTTGCACCACAAAACTTCAAAAGGTAAAAGAAAATGCTTATTCTTTCCTTAGGACAGGCTGGGCACTAACTCCAAACCCCTTGCAGAAGCCCAGAGCATTGCTGTCTGGCACAAGCCTTCGGGAATGAATGTTGAATTACTTTTAAACCAAAGTAATCCTTTGCAGAAATTGTTCTACCCATATCACAGAGACAGCCCTACCAGCCAGTTCAGGCAGCTGATGTTGGGTCTCATAAAAATGTAGCCAACTGCTAGTTATTTAATTTATGATTATTGTATTTTTACTGCCGTGGAAGAGGGAGAGGTGTTTGTGGTATTTTCAGTTTCAGATGCATCTCTTAGGCTGGCCTTGCTAATAGCCAAAGAAAGGTAATATAATTCCAGCAGACTTCAAATGAGTCCATTAATATGTCCTAAGACCCAGCTCCTCCTAGCCACATGCTAATGGTTGCAGGAAAGGGAAATGCAGAGACAGAATAACAGATGGGACAGGAGAGGAAGCCTCACTTTCTCCTCAATGTGGACACAGTTCATTCTGCAAAGACAGTGGCAGCCAGGGCTGCTGAGAGCTGGCACAGGGCCTGGAGTGAGATGCCTGATTGGGGGTGGGGGTGGGGCTCCTTAAATCTTCCTACAAACCAATTAGTAATTAGTCATCCAGTTGCGGATGACTCTGGGGTTGCGGCGCTCATCTCGCTTTACTGGCCGAGGAAGCCGGAGTTTGTCCACAGACAGCTTCCGGGTTATGTGCCCAGCATGACTAAGCCGCTTCTGGCGAACCAGAGCAGTGCATGGAAACGGCATTTACCTTCCCGCCAGAACGGTACCTATTTATCTACTTGCACTTGACATGCTTTTGAACTGCTAGGTGTGCAGGAGCAGGGACCGAGCAACAGGAGCTCAACCCGCCGCAGGGATTCAAACCGCTGACCTTCTGATCAGCAAGCCCTAGGCTCTATGGTTTAGACCACAGCGCCACCCGTGTCCCTTCAACAAACCAATTACTACTTCCTTTAAATGAGTTCTAAAGCAACTTAGATTTAGTGTAGGGTGAGAAAGATTGAAAATAAATGAAACACATTTGCCATAACACTATAGTGTTGTTGTTTTTTTAAAAAAATAACACTGGTCTCAAACCCAAGTAAAAATAAACTTAACATTTTTAGTACTACTGCATTACTAAACTACTGTACTTAATTTGTAGTGTCCATACATTTGCATGAAAACACAGTGTCTGTGACTAATCATCAGTCTAACCCCCTTTAAACCCAATGGAATTAAATGATGCAAACTTACTCCAATGGGAAGAAACATTTTCCACTACTAGATGTCTTTTAAGAAGAGTGCATTAATGAGATTAACCCCTATTAGTATTAGTCAGACATGGGTCATAAGCTCTTTTGTTTGGTTTAACCTCCCTCTGCCCCCAATGTGGATGAGATTTATTCCCAGGCAGCCAATAATTAAAAATAAAAAACTAGCATCATATGAGCATGGGATAACAAATTTTGAACATGTTACAAATACCGCAACAAGACCATGCCATAATCAAAGGCATGTTGGATGCTGTTGGATGCAGAAGATAGCTTTTTGTATTTGTAGTGCATGATGCAATTCTAGAAAATAGATTTAATTAAGAGGAAAACTGAAAAGATTGAAGGGGGAAAACTGTTTTCAACTTCAATAGCACTACTGAAAAATAATTATTTTTGAAAGTGCTTATCTGTTGAAAAACTGGCATGAAACCAGGATCTTGATTGCTGTGAGCAATTTTATAACTGCCTTTTGTAGATAAGTTTAACAATGAGAAATTAATGTCAGACACGTAATAAGCCTCATCTCTGTACTAGAAATCTTTGCTAGAAACAAAAATGCTGGTGAAAAGAATGTGTTGGAATTTAACAGCTGTAGAGAAAAGGTCTACACCAGATGTTTGAACTTTGACACTATTTAAGTTCTCAATATTGTGTGTGTTTTCCCCCACCCTTCAAATTAACATACAGCAGTTCTTTCCATCAAATCTGTTACTAAAAGACCTTATGACTTGTTTCCATGCGGTAGCTTCCACTAACTGCATGGAAAGCCAGTATACACAGAGAATGTATGAGATCATTTCATCCATGTTGTGCTTCCTGCCTTGCTGGACAGGTTCCCTTTAGCATGATTACAGACTGCTAAAATGCTGGGTGGGAAATAACCTCTCTTCTCTGGCCCTCAAGCCTTTTAGTAGATGAGAAATCAGGATATGGTGATGAATATTTTAAAAATAAATAAATCCAAAAACTGTGCTGTCTCTCTTTTGTTTGAAGTAGACATTTCTTTTGATGCCGTTGTAGTAAGAGGCATCACGAGTAACATCTAATGGCCCTGGGTGCAGCTACACATTCCCATTAAGTATCAAAAAGATACTAGCCAGGCCTTGTGTATTGTCTCCCACTGCCTCCTTCCTTGTGATATTTACATGAATAGTTTCCCAGTGTGTAGCGCTGTGTTAACAGTCAGACAACTGTCTCTGAGTTTGGAGTTGCAACATGGAACACTAAAAGCTGTGACCATACAAGGAGTGGGTTCACCAGTTTACGTCCTGTGAAGAAATCCTGTTTATTTGAATTCAGTACTAATGGGTATTGTGTGCATTTAAACATTTGTATTGTAATGTACATTGGAAAGTCCACTCACCTTTTCCCAGTGGGTGGCGTTGTGGCCGGCTGGCCGGTCACAACAGCTTACCGACCTAAGGGGTGGAGGAACGCTGCCTCTCCCCAGTGTCATGCCAGCCACGTCATTGTTGCTGGGTTTCCTCCCTCAAGTGACAGACCCAGCCAATCAGCTTTCACCCCATTGTCAAATTATATTTGACATGGGATGTTTTCTGTCTGACATGGTGATCGTTGGTTTAACTGTCATCTGGGACCTTAACTGGCAGGTGTGAGTTAGAATTCTCAGAAAGCAAAAGTACTGTATGCATATTCCAAGTGGTGAGTGGCAGTTTAGAATTCAGTTAGACAATGGGATTGGCTGGGACTGGAATAAAGGGCCCAGAAGAAGTGAATCTATGGACATGTGCTGGCCAGCAGGGGATTGGTTGGTTAGAGTTGGAGCTACTCATGTTTGGTGTTCATGGAGTCAGAAGATGAGGATTGGGGAAGAAGATAGAAGACCCGAGAGGCAAGTGGAGTGGCCTGGTGGCCAAAGACTTGTTGGGTATAGCTGAATCACATGGATTAGGCTGAGGAGACAAGGGGAAAACCTGTCTGTAGAAGAGAGAAGGCACTTGGGATGTTGGTCTCTACTGACTGGTAGGACTACCAGAGGGAAGAGTTCCACAGCAAGACAAACCTGCACTTCACTAGGTTAGTAAAGGTTTTGGAAACGAGGCTTCCAGCAGAGCCCTCTGTTATTCTGTTGGTGAGACTTAACTAGGGTGGACATAATAAATCGTCAATTTGCCTAAGGGGCTTTAATAGTCTAATGAATTGCTTACTTAAAGCTGTCTTGGTATATCATTGATAGCTGAATAAATGCTGTTGGCATTTAAAGTGACAGTAACAAGTTAACAATGTGTACACTCATTTAAAAATACTGTGCTATTTTAAAAGTAATCAGATAAGCTAGTGCACTTATTCTTGTAATAAATAAATGTAAATACTTTTGTATCTGACTAGATTTGTCCCATGCTTGTAACTCACATGGCCTGTTCCTGGCAAGTTAAGAATTCAGAGGGAATATGTAAGACTGAACAATGGCAATGGCACATGTTTAGGAGAACCATTGGTGGGAGGTTGGGTTTTGTCATTATAGAGTTAGTAAGGAAATAGCCCCTTCTTTCCACATCTCTCTTTTGATAAATCTGCAGCCTCTTTAAAAAGAGCACTGATCACGTCCATAGAGGTTTTCCTATTGACCACAACAGTGTCATGATTTCAGAGGCCTTTTTACCTTCCCACAGTCACTGAATGCTCCAGAACAGAACTCCATTTAAAGTAATGATTGTGAAAGAGACACATTCCATAAATTCCCTGGACTGTTCAACACAAGGAGCTTCTTTTTTTAGCTCTGCCTTTCTATGGGAAGATGGAGTGTTAGCTGGATTGTTAATCACTCCAAGCCACGAATACCCAGGATGCATTAAAATGAGCACTTCATTGTGCATCCTCTGTTCTGAAGCATTTGAATACTTTCCGATTTGCATATGTAGCTAGAATTCGACCCTCTAATAGCTTTCTTCCTTTTATGCACAGTCCTGTTCCAGCATTTTTTCCTATGGCAAAGCCTGCTCCAATTGTCAACTTCAGGAAAGAGCAACTGAATTTACAGGATCCTGCTCCAACTACTCACTTGTTCATTCAATATTTTCCCCTTTTCCTGGTTTTTAAAATGTGCTGCCATCCAGTGGCGGTGAATGCTGTGGGTAGCGGGCAGGAAGAGGCTGGAACGGTACTCAGCCACTACTAGTAGAGGATTGGAGGAAATACAGTGGTACCTTGGGTTGCAAACTTAATTCATTCCGGAGGTTCGTTCTTAACCTGAAACCATTCTTAACCTGAGGACTTTAGCTAATGGGGCCTCCCGCTGCCGCTGCCGCTGCACTGCCGCCGTGCAATTTCTGTCCTCATCCTGGGGCAAAGTTCTAACCCGAGGTACTACTTCCGGGAGTTTGTAACCCGAAGTATTTGTAACCTGAGGTGTTTGTAACTCGAGGTGCCACTGTAGTCTTTACAGGGCCCCTTCCTAGGGCCCCTCCCCTCAGTTGCCAAACAGAAGCAAGTGAGTCTTCTGTCTGTCTCTCTCTCTCTCTCTCTCTTGCGCGCGTGCACAACACACAGTGACATGCTGACTCATTTTGATAGTCCTCAGTAATTAGGCCTGTAGATTAATTAGGCACCCACTCACCCCTTTAATTTCTTCTGTTCCCTTTCTAAGTGATTAGTCAGCTATTTCCATTAATAGCCTGAAAAACTTCTGCAAAAACACATTCCTGTAACAACTTTAAAAGTCCTCCAAACTGGGTGGGGAGGCGTCTACATTTGAGGAATCCATAAGAAACAGTATAACGTTTTCCATACAAAAATATCTGGAAGTGTGTCTGCAATTTTAGCTCAGAGAAAAGTGCCTTAGCTGAGCTCTTGGAAGTTTGGGAACCACTCATTTAATAATTTGGACCTTGGTGCTACTCTTGTCAAAGTTTGGGCACCACTGAGACACAACATTGAGTCTTGCCATGAGTTTGCTGTTTGATTACTGTGAATGGGTCAATCACTATGCTTCTTTGACATAAAAGAGTCACCTGGTTAGAGTCTGAGATTGGACAAAAGAACCTGAATGTTTCTTTAATGGCTTTGGATGATTTCCTGAATGGGTAAGATGATTGACAGGCAAATAGATGTGTAACAAACAATTGTTAGCAGAACTATAGGCACAGAAAGACCTGATTTCCCTACAGGTGAAGCCCTTTTAGTACAGGGCCACTCTCTGGGGTTCTGATGTGGAGTAGCAAATCTGCTACCTTGCAGAAGTCCCAGATTGTCCCTACTTATGTTCCACTTACATGTCTGTGAATTTTGATTATAAGCCTAAAGGCAGGAATTGTCTTATTATTGTTGCTGTTTGGAGAAGCATGGAACACATAACAGTATTTTTAAATAAATTAACAAATCACAGTTTAAAACCAGAATACCCAACTACAGTCAAATAACAACAACCTTTACCAAAACAAATGACGGCAACAAGAGATCAATACTTGGGTCCATCACTTCACAATTAGCCTTTTAAAAAAACACCACGGACTCAGACATTGTGCTGCAAATCATCTGTTAGGTGGCTGGCCGGGCAAGTCATGCTTGCCAGCACCTAAATGGGTAAAGAGTGAGACTTGACTTTGCATTTATAGCTGGTGAATGAGGTGGTTCTATGCTTCCCCCAGGGAGAAGAGGACATGAGGGGGAGGGGAGAAAATCGCAGTGGTTCAGGGTAGGGGAAGGGATGGTGTGGTGTGGAAGGTGGGGCAGGCCAAGTAAGGGGCATATACCGCCAATCCTGGCCAAACTGCACTGGCTACCAATTAGTTCTATGCCTAATTCAAAGTGTTGGTTTGACCTATAAAGCCTTAAACAGCTCAGGACTGCGATACCTCAAGAACCGCCTCTCCCCACATGAACCAACCCAGACACTGTGATAGTCATCTAAAGCCCTTCTTCGTGTATCTCCTCCATGAGCGGTCTAGAGGGCGGCAACATGAGAACGGGCACCAGGAAAAAACCAACAACCCTTTTCTCCCAGGCCTTTGGTTAATTAAACAATTAATGGCATTTTAAACTGTGAAGTATATGGTTTTTGTTTGTTACAGTGTTATATTTTTTGTGTTTTTATATTGTGAACCACCCTGTGATCTTCTGATGAAGAGCAATATAGGAATTTAACAAGCAAACAACATACTGACCAGACTCAAAAGGCAACAAGAGGGGAAACAACAGCCCTTGATATCAACCTGATAAAAGAGGTGACTTCAAATGGGCAGACTTAGGGAAAGATTAGCAGGAGGATTTTAAGCCTCTGGAAACTAATACTGATATACTCACAGGTAAAGTTGAAGTAGCTAACTCAGGCTCAGAGGCTTTGGAGAAGGGTTAAAAATGCATGGTAAAACCAGGTACCCTGTACCACATGTGGTGGCAGTGTAAGGAAATTGAGACATTCTGGGAGGAATGGATTTCAAAATTAGTAGAATATGTGGAATTAGGTAGCCTGCCTGAAAAATAAAGAACAAATCAAAACAAGCATTTATTTCAAAATGGGAAGCCTTTAAAATATACCTGAAAAATAATTATCCCAGTTTAAATTCTGTCGCAGCATTTGAGTAACTTTAGTAGCAGTTCTAAATTGGCAGTGAGAGATAAGATAGTTCAATCGTATCTAAATTATTGTGTAATGGCAATAAATTGATGAAGATTATCTGAAGTAAGGAGTAGACAGAAAGTCGGGTCTATAGTAATAAGACTATTTTTAGTTATTTTGTGTTTAACATAGTGATTAGGATTTTTTCTTTTTGATGTAGATGTTGTTGAAGTTATTGTTGTTGTTGTTGTTGTTGTTGTTGTTGTCTTTTTCTTTTATGTTTTTGATGATGTATGGGTATATCTGGTTGAATAATTAAAAAAGCATATAAAGACTGATGATCTCAAGTACCACAGCTAAAGATGAAACATTTGCATCTGAAAGACTTGGCTGAAGGTTAGAATTACTAGTAATTGGATTTTTGCTTAACTGGTGAACTTACGGTAATTGTTTCCAAACATCATTATAGGACCAACAGACATTAGCATACTCACAGAAGCCTTGGGCACAAGCTGAACAAAAATTCTTTTCCTTGGGACATAATTATAGCATTCTACCAAAAGACCCCTCGAGAAAAGTCTTTTGGGCAAAGGAGGCAATTGGAATGTGAGAGAAGAGCTATTTTATTTCTACCTCTTAGTGTGGAAAGGAGAAAAATGTGATGGCCTGCTAATGTTTCCTAGAAGCAGGAATTAAATACAAGGGAGTCTTTCCCTTTTCACTGCTAGTGGAGGTGAATGATACCTAACAGACACAAACCTGTTACAGGTAGGTAGCCGTGTTGGTCTGCCATAGTCAAAACAAAATAAAAATAAATAAAATCCTTCCAGTAGCACCTTAGAGACCAACTAAGTTTGTTCTTGGTATGAGCTTTCGTGTGCATGCACACTTCTTCAGATACAGTGAAACAGAAGTCACTAGACCCTTGTATATAGTGAGAGAGTGAGGAGGGGTATTACTCAGAAGGGTGATGGGAATGGGTGATTGGCTGATAGGTGTGGAAAACCTGTTGACGACTGTTAACGACTGCAATTAGACACAAACCTGCAGCTCATAGCTTTTCTTTACTTGACATACCAAGTTGCATGGCAAAAAGGATCCAGAAGAGTCTATGGGAATGGCAAAACGGAAGAGAGTGCCGTCTACCAAATATATGCAGCGCAATCCTCCTTTGTATGAGAAGATTAATTCAGGACCTGGTTCACAAAGATTCATGTATTCTTCCCTGACTAAAGAAAGGGTAACTGACTGACCTAATATAAAGCTTTATTCCCCTATGTTGTAATGAGTGACATCAGAATAACCAGCCAAAACGTTAGGAGTCTGGGAGATGTTACAAAAAGACAAAGAGCTTCTGAACAAGTTAGGAAATATAAACCACTGGCAGCATTTCTTCAGGAAACCCATCACACCAATATCCAAGATAAGTTACATGCTATTTTGGTCTGCATTATACTGCAATAGGTACTTCCACATGGGGACATGTGGCAATTATTTTAGCCAATATGTCCTCCTTTCAATGTTCAAATATAAAAATGGATCCTGGTGGATGGTAGGTCTGAGTAGCAGGTACTTATGGGGATAAGCAATTTACTCTGGCTTCAGTGTATTTACCCCAGTGTGAAACAACATACTTTGGTGGCCAGGACACTGAAAAAGTTATCAGTAGTGAAAAAAGAAACAAGAAATTGTAATTATTTCAAAATGCAGTTCACTTATACATTGTATACATCATTCATGAACTGGTGCTGGATAAATTGTATTATGCTTCTTGGTTTTTATTACCCCCCCCCTCTCTTTATTCTTAATAAAAAATATTTTGTAAGAAGGAACAACACTTAAGGATGGGATAGCTAAACTATATGCAAGTTAGAAGCACACTCTCATTAGTAGATCACTACCTAATCAGATTATTTAAAAATAAATGTTTCTCCTGATTTTAAATGGTGGGTCACTTTGCAGCCCTTTCAATTTACCTGCTTAAAAGCAGAAACTGTTTAAGATACAATGGAAAATGATAAATTCCATTGGCATCGGTTGTTGATGATAGCTTTGCCTAAGAGTATTTATATCACCCTCCAAACCATAAGAAAATAGATAACCACTTAAGAGAAACAAGAAAATCAATTTCATTATCAGGCGGATTAATTTTAGGAACAACAGCCAGTCTCCCAACACAAGATATGTCTATATCTTCACTGCAACTTCAATGTGTTAATGAGATAAAGAAACATAGCTTTGCGTGGCTAGGCGGAGTCCCCCGAACCCTGGGCAGCCCACTTTGAAGTAGAGAGAAATATAAACTGTATCAATGCACATGCTGATTAAACCTTATTTTGAATGTTCCTCTCTGCTTCTTAATGCATCTGAAAGTGGTTATTAGTACTTCATTAATATACCATTTTTGGCACTGTTCTGAATATGTTACAGTTAACCAAACATTCCTAATGGTTCAATGAAGTGCACTGGATTTGTAGGTAAAGCTATTGTTTTTTCTGTGCTGCTTTAAGAAATGCTTAACAGGGTTGCAAAAGAGTGTATGCCCTGATTTTGAAAATGCCTT
Organism: Lacerta agilis; assembly: GCF_009819535.1. NCBI lineage: Eukaryota > Metazoa > Chordata > Lepidosauria > Squamata > Lacertidae > Lacerta > Lacerta agilis. The sequence continues at coordinate 24,623,666 of NC_046316.1, read as the reverse complement.
CAACAGCAGAGAAACCAGGTCATGAGGCAGTTTTCTGCATCTGCTTTATCATTCATTCACCAAATCTTGCTTCCAGATGCAGGAAGACATAATCTTATTTTGAGGTGGAACCATTTTCCTTACAGGTATGTACCGATGTACTCTCTTTTGCTTTTAGGCAGAATAATGGGATAGTTATGGAATTATGCACAGATAAAGCAGGATGCAAATCGAATTAAACCCATACATGTTTACTCAGAAGTAAGCCCCAACAAGTTCAACAGAAGGTAATGTAGATAGGATGAGATGGCCTCAGTATGAGCTGGAGCATGAAGCTCCGCCACTGCCTACAACTCCCATGATTCCTAGCTAACAGGACCAGTGGTCAGGGATGATGGGAACTGCAGTGTCAAAACAGCTGGAGAGCTGGGTTTGAGGAAGCCTGCACCATGTCATCTGCTACTGCCTACCACTAGGTAGGCCCCTCCTGCACCCATCAAGCTACCACCAGCAGTTCTCCCAAAGTCCTGCAAACAAATCTCCTGCGGGGCCCAATCCTCAACCACCTATCTGCATTGGACTGGAGCTGGCACAGCAAAAAGAAACAGCATCACATCTTGCATGCCAGCGGCTGTGAGCAGCAGGGCTTAGGAAGCAATTTTTGTTCCACCAATTCATTCCTAGAGCATGCTTTAGGATTGCTGTTATTTTGAGCATACGCACAGCTCAATTAAAATTAGGAATTATTCAAGAGCGGGATTGGGCCGGGAGGAGAACAGAGACTGTTGTAAATTCAAATACATAATAAAACAAGTCTACATTATTTTTTCAGTGATCTAGGTCAGCACCATGCAGAGACTATTTTTCATTCATGCAGCACTCTTAAATCAACTTTGAATATGTATTGAGCAAATGTCCCTGTAGGTTGAAATTAGCATTTTTGAGCTTGTTTCTTTGCAGAGAAGACAGATTGTTGAAAGTTGTAACATTTGAAAAATTATTCATCTTCCTCACCATTTATCAACTGAAGCAAATCGCTAGTATTGACTAAAATTGATAATTTCCGCAAATATAATTTTCTTATTGTTTAGGGAAAGTATTTTTCTAGTTGTACTAGATCAGAATAAATGAAATGCCTCAGACACAAATATTAATGAATAAGCAGTGCCACAAACACTGCATATCCTTGTACAATAGTATGCAAGTACCCTCGCAAATCACTGATGCGGCTCATTTTCTTGCCTTCACCAGAGAAGGCTGCAGAAGGCAAGTTGAAAATAAGGGTGGAAATCCCTCAGGCTGCTGCTCCCTGGGATTTATAGAAATGAATGAGAAAATAGTCCTTTTTTGGTTACATTTAATTATTTTTTGACATAACTATACTAGCTAAGTGAGAAAGCTTGACTGTCTTTAAATGAAAATCTGATTTTGTATTAACCTTCAAGGCATCAGGGTGTTTACAGAGCAATCCTAATGACAGTCCAGGGAGGAGCAATATGGCAGATCTTCCATCATATCCCAGGCCCTGCTGGCTTGTGTAGGTGAAATTGCCATGTCCCAAGGCTGGCACAGTAGATAGGCTCACCCCTTCATGAATCTGGATCCAAATTATTTTATTTTATTTTATTTTATATTTCTGTATGTTTACTTTTCATTTCCTTTGTATTTTTTGGTTTTTGGAAAATAAATAAATTTAAAAAAAGAATATGGATCCAGCAGATCCAAAGCTACCAGTGCACCGCCCTCCTCTGAAATGCTCCATCTGGGGACAAAGAGAATTGCCAGCGTAAGATTTCTGTCCACTGGGTTAAAAGCTGGAGCCTCCAGCTGGCCAGCAAAGAGGCAACTCCATACCACTAGAGATCTCTCCCATTTCCACCTCCAGCAATCAGATTGGGAAGAGTGATAGGATATGTACAACCTGTCCATGAGCTCTATCCACACAGTCAGGTTCTCCTGCATGCATGTATATATGCATACAATTTCTGTGTGTTTAGGCTCTTTCAGACAACCCTCAAAATTTATGGGTTCTGTGAGTGTGAACCTACTCTCCCTTCTACGTAAGACAAATTATGTACAGTGCTAACCAAGTCTCAACTCACTCACTGTGCAAAGTTCTGGCTCAGCCCTAGTTAACAGATCTTGATAGGGGAACATGCAGCAGAGATAGTCACAATAAAAGGACACTATATGTTAATTAAATTGTTTAATTTCTATGCCTTTTTACCACCATACTGTCTGGATAGCCACAGAGCAGCTCACATAGCTGAAGACAAAGATTACAAAAACACTAACATGAGCTAAACAAAACACACAGACCAGCTGTAGGACCAAAATTCAGCCTTTCCTTAACACTTCGGAGCTCATTCCTCAAATAATAATTCACCCACCAAAGCAAACCTCATCCCACTATGGCCAGAATCCTGCACAAAGCTACATGCATCCCACTGTTTTCCATACAATTTATGGATGTACAACTCTGTGGGATCTCAGCCTTATCAAAGCAAGCAGCTCTTCTCGTCATTTATCTAGCTTATTCGTCTTTGTGTCCAAAAGACAACTGAGAAGTACTGAACACTTGGCCCATGGCAAATCCCAATTTTGATGGTCTAACTTATTTTCAGAAAAGTTTACTATATGAAATAAATGAGGCTTGTAATTGTAGCTCTCCTTTAGCAGCTCACACTGGCAAGAGTTGTGTAACCTCTTTGGCTTTCTCATTTTTAGATCAATCACTTCTAAATGACCTTTTAGCATATCCATGTTTACAATTTTTGGTTAATGATAATGGACAGTGTCACAAATTATTTTGTTGAAACTAAAACAGCAAGGTTAAAACATGCTTTCTAAAGGCACTTGTATTCATTATGCAAATAAAACAACACATTAATACAAGAACTTTGCCATAATATGAATTGACTTTGGTTTTTAGTCACTTCAACCTCATTAATTAAAAAGAGTAGAAACAAAAATCTAGGTTATTGAGAGAGTGAGAGAAAAGGCAGATGCTGCAAACAAGTTAATCACACCTTTCCAATAAATATTTCTCTGAAATATTTTTTGCACATTTGATCTGTTTCCTTCATTATTTGGAAACAAAAGGCAACACTTCATAGAGATTTCTGTCCATATGGTGGGATATTCTTAACAATTTCCAGTGTTTCTTGTATAATTTTTAAGCTTGCCATTATTCTTCACAGTGTATATTGGGATGCATTAATACATCAAACAGATGTGGATTATCTGAGAAAAGCCAACATTCAGCATGAATATATGAGGGCCTTATCGACCCCAACCTCTTTATTAACTTTGGCATTTCTCCTGTCCAAATGATAGCATTTGGGGGCGGGGGAGTGGCCTCCTAAAGCCAAAAAGCTAAGCTTTCAGGCTCTGTTTTCCTTTTGTAAATTGGTATGGATTAATCTACGTCTATTGAAATCAAGCCATCCAGATACTCGGATATGTGCTAGCCATCCCCCAACGCTAAATCTGTGATTAAGCTGAAACATTCCCCAAATGCTTTTGATCAACATTATAACTGGATTTGGCAGTTATCGGCCCTAGACTGTGTCTCAGTAATGGAGCTCAGCTCAGATCTTCTGCTTATGTATCTGACAGGCCCACCTCCCCTGCAACATTTCTGCCCAAATTTAAAAGAGTCAAGTAGAACTTGCAGCACATGTACAAATAAGAGCAGCCATTTTGCCACTGCTTCCCAAAAACACAGTTACGCAATTCTAATGCCTTGAAAGCTGCAGTAAGACAGAGGTAGGTCTGAGAAGAGTTGGTTTCTTAGTCTTGATCTAATTCCTTATTGGGTAATGAGTAGGTAGATAAGTCATTATGCTGCCCCTTAGTCTTGCAAGTTACATTACTGCACCACTTACATGCTCAGTTCTTCTAGGGGTGGATTGTGATGTGCTTGCCTGTGTTCTTGGTAAAAAGCTCTTTGAGCCAGAATACTGGATTGATTGTCCATCCATCCCCAGTACTTTCCTGTTTGCCCGCTCAGTAAAAAAAGAAGAAGTCGTTGGAGCACCTGATTGCTTTATGTTTTTGTCCATACATCTGTTATAACAGGGGAGGGGATTTTTATCTTCTCCATCCAATAAAGTTTATAGCACCTCTAGGCATACTGGTGGGGCGGGAGGGATTTATTACACATTTCTGCTGGCTATAATACATTGAGTGCCCTATGGAGCTGCGGAAAACCATCTAAAACCTTGATAAAACTATGCGGATGACATACTAAGCCACAGAAATAGTACTGTCCCTATACTATAATTCCAGTTAGGTTCTACAGTCTAGACAAGATAGAGGGCCTTCTCTGTGGACGTATAACTCTTAGCAACATATGAGAACTTTTGCAATATGCCTCATAATGTAGGTGCACCGAATAAATGTAAACCATTTGGCAATTGTGACTACTTTTTATTAGGTCCTCACTGACTGTGCTATTGTGGAAGAGTGCAAAATTGCTACTCTCAGTGGTAACCTCACAAACTAATTAGTACAATATGCTTTTTGTGATAGCTGCCCTTCAAGACATTGCAAAAACTGCAGCTGATGTAGAATGTCATTGCATGCCTTCTGTTTGGTGCTGGGCATGTGGAGCATATTATATCTATTCCAGATTCCAGCTGACTTCTAAGCATGATTCAATGTGCCAGATATAACGAACAGTCCTTCATTCCTAGGTTAAGTATATGTTAAAGAGTTTCTTTTTAACTGTATGGCATTCTCCATCCATTTAGATTTTCAGATGAAGTTCTGCTCTAAATTTCACCTTATGGGAAAATTTACCAGTGACTTCCTGGAACACAACCCTTTCAGTGGAGGCACCAGAGATTTGGATTTCATTCCCAAGGTTATCAGGCTCAGCTTTTGCCACATCAGAGAGAGAGAGAGAGAGAGCAAAATATTGAGAGTGAAGGAAGACATGGTGTGGCAAAAAGGACATGCATTCTAATCTCCCTTGTTGCTCAGATTAGACAACTCTGATCTGGAAGCTTTTTGTAGGTCTCAGGAATGACCCCATTGACTGTCAAGAGGAACATCTGTTCAAGATGCTTCCTTGCAGGTCTGGATAGTTACACTGTAGCTCCCTTGTTTGGTAAGATCTGGTGGTACTACCTAACTGCAAGCCTGCCTGGCTGCCAGACTTCCCTCCACCTCCAAGGTTAAGACCTCCTGAAGCTGCCTTTCTTAACAATAGAAGGCTCAATAGGCAGCAACATTTGGTGCCTGGTTGAAGGAAGGAGTGTGTTCTCTGAGGTCTTGTGGACTGTATTGCAATGCACTAGGCTGGGAAATAAGGTTTCCCCCATCCCCAAAGGCCACTGCAATTTTTGTTTATTTAATTTCCAAACCACTTAATATATTAGAAATATCTCTAAGGGGTGCACAGAAATCTGAAGCAATAACAGACAACTTAAACCAAATACAGTGGTATCTTGGTTGTCGAATGGCTTGGCTCCCAAACAAATCGGCTCCCGAACACCGCAAACCCGAAAGTGAGTGTTCTGGTTTGTGGACGTTTTTGGAAGCCAAACAACTGCCGTAGCTTCCGCAGCTTCCATAGCTTCTGATTGAGTGCAGGAAGCTCCTGCGGCCAATAGGAAGCCGCATCTTGGTTTTTGAATGGTTCCGGGAGTCAAATGGACTCCCGGAACAGATAAAGTTTGACAACCAAGGTACCACTGTATTACAAAAATACACAGTTACATAAAAAAAAGTTATATCAATACAAAGTTACTAATATATATAAACCAATAGCAATCTATTTTCCTCCTGACATTTCATAATCTTATATTGTGGACTTCTTTTTGTTTTATTTGGGCTTCTAACCAACTGTGGCTGTTGTCTTAATGATGTAAACCACTTTGCATGCCACTTTAGCGGGAAAGGTGCTATAGAAAATTAAAAATAAACAGAACACAAAACATCCGCTCCATGCGATTCTCCTTTTGACAACTGTGAACAATGTATGCCCTTGATAGATTACTCTTTCACAAATCAATCCTTTCAGAGGTTTATTAACTTTTACTTCCTCATATGATTTACTCAGCTCAAATCAAGGCAATAGCAGGCTCTGCTATTATGGAGACATAGAAGGTTAAAAGCTCCTGTGCAAGAATGAAGGTATTGAAGACTTGTGGTTTAATGGATGGTTAATTGAATAGTGAGTGATCATTAACAAAGAAAGCATGGCAGGTGATTATGGATACTTTTAGTGAATAAAAACCAGCCAAGGCCAAACTATTCAACCAGGAACAAAGGCAAAAGAAGCTCACCTTCATTAGCCTGGGTGGCAGCCTGTCATGCACATGCTCAGGTGGGCTGATAAGTATTCTGACTCATGAAGTATCTTCTGCTAAAGATTTAAATGACAAATTTGCCTTTTCAATCAGGCTCATTGCCTTTAGGTTTATGAATTTGAAACCCACCCACCCCCACTCCCAGATTTTCTATGCTTGCTGTTAGCTTGCTGTTTTCCGGGAAATCTGGAATAAATGTTCAAAGGCAAAAAGTTTCCTTGGTTGCCTGTCTCATCCTGACTTTCAAGGACACTCATGGGTGATGTTATCTTTTGAAAATCTTCCTGGTTGCTTATTATTGTGCAATCACACAGCCCAGCCACTTTTTCTTTCTTGCTCTGCAAGGTAACCAGGAGGAAATCTTAAGAAACAAAGAGAGAGGAGGAAGAGATTACATAGAGGCAGTGCACATTTTCAACAACAACAACCAAAGGCACGATGGCAAGGGCTTATATGGCTGAAGCAATGGGAATAAACGAAAACAGTGCCTCAAGGAAAGCAGATGAGAGACATGCATTAGGATAGTTAGCTTATGAAAGACCAAAATAATAATAATAACAAGTCAGATGAATGGGGCAAGATTGCATCTTTTGTAGACTTTGACTACTTCCTCCTTTAATAAACTACAGCTTTAGATGATGAAATTAACATTGCAGCCATCCTGTCTGCACAGGTTGGGTACCTGTTGAGTTGGCAGCACTTGAAACTGCAGCAGATTCTAAACCTGGGACTTGAGGGGGGCATTCTGCATATGCTGCACTATCCAGTTCAGCACAAAGGACAGCAGCGAATCAAGCCAAGGAGCTTCTTAATAATGTCAAGCCACAGCAGCAGCCATAAGGGACTCCCAGAGAACCCCGGGATAAAGACTTCCAGATCAGGTTTGCTCAATGATGTGGGTAACGAGGAATCTGAGAAACATTTATATATTCTGAGAAACAGCTATCCTCGAAACACACTGGGGATAAATAACACCCACCTCTTTTCTATGCAAATATCTCTTTGGCTTTTAAATATATATATATATATATTCTTTTACAGTTGTTACGTTGGATTCCCCTTGTTGCCTTTGCAGCTGCCTTATAAGCCAACCCCATAAACCTGGTGAAAGCAAAAATGCTTAATGGGCCCTCCTATAAAATGCCAGGCCTGCTGAAGCAGCACTCATAAATACTCCACTGCCACTGCGATTTATTATCTCATGTGAGCAGGCTTATTTCCAGTTGATGCTGGGACAAGGAAGGGGTTGTCCTTTTGCAAAACATGCCAGGACTGTAAGAATCACCACAGATTTCCTTCGCTTGTACAGCCCTGAACAATCGTCTTCTTCCTTCAAACAGCAAGACATGGTTAAAGAAAATCACTCTGAAGCAGACAAAAAGGAATGTGGGATTTCACCCCTAAAGTATTCCCAAGGGAAGCCCTGCCACAAGGCAAAGTGAGTTTGGTCTACCATACCTAACCAGTGCCAATCCACATTGGATGCAGTGATAAAAGACAAGTGAGGCTTGGAATTATATGAAAACTCACATGCAATCCTAGCCAAACAGCAAAGGATTATGTCGACTCAGGATTAGGTTTAATCAGCGCTCATCAGTGGAAGCTTGTTAACATTTCCATGGTGAAAGCTTTATTTCAAAGTCAACATGATGCTGCATTAATTTTCTTTGCATTTAAATAAATGCTCTTTAAAATGATACACCTTGCTTCTAAATTCCTCCTGTTCTACTGGGATTAGAACATTGTAAATATACAGCATATCCAAGTTTGCACATATTCATTTCAGATACACAGCCCTCTAAAAGTTCTCAAAATGTTTGAAATGCACCCCCCTTTAAAGTTTTCACATCCACTAATGAGCAAACAACATGTTACCCAGCAGATGCATTTAATGAAGCCCTGGCAATCCACTTTCAGCAGTGGGTAATTTGCCTCAGAGAAGAAACATCTTAGTATTTCCTTTGAAAGTTACCCCTTCACATTGCTTTGACCCTTACTAGAGTTAAGGGCTTTACAGAAACAAAGTCCTGGAATCCCACAGGGGTAAAGGCAGCCGGGAGAAGGTGACTGGAAGGGGAAGGGTTAAGCACCCCTACCACTCCTCTACTCTTGAGGCACTGTGAGGGAGAAAATACACTGCATTATACTGACTGCATTGTAGCTTTCCGTTCGTTCCTATTGCCACTTCCACAGCTGCTTTTGAAATTTCTGTACTCCTCATTTTCCCCATTAGTCACAAAATGCATTTCTAACAGCTCTGTTATAAAATTAGTTTCTACAGTGGCTGCTGAAAAGCTTCTTTGCCAAGCTCTTAGATCATCACAGCTCCAATCTGTACCATAGGTGTTCTGTGCCATTCCATTTGCAGGGACACTCTGGATCCAGCCCAATGGGACTTCAGCTAGATCAAGTCCAGCCCAAGACATTTTGCTGCCTGAGGCAAAGGGCAAGATGATGCTCCCATTTCATGTACAGAAGCTGAACTGACTACATTCGGCGCTAGTGACAGGATAGCATCCTCCATCACACATAAGGGGAGCAAGATGCTACGCAGAGTGTATGGCAGGCCACATGGCACAGAGAGCTCTATCTTCCAATACAAGGGAACAGACAGAGGCCTTGGGAAGGACAGCTAGGTGGCTGCTGCGATTGCTGCCAACACATAGCACCTGCCACCTGAGGCAGTTGCTTCAAGTTTGTCTAATGTTGGGGCCAATCCTCGGCTAGAATATGACTTGATGCTAACGGAACTTTCATTTATGTAACCATAGTAAAGTCATGTAAAGCTTGAATCCTGAGTGGAAAAGGAATGGATCTGAAACGTAAGCTTGAAACATGAAATTCCTGCATTGCAGGGAGTTGGACTAGATGACCCGTGGGGTACCTTCTAACTCTGTGATTCTACGTCAAGATTCTTGAAATGGAAATTGGGATATGTACAAACAATATATCATGTAGGAAAACTGTGCAAGCACTTGAAAATAGAATTGATGTAAAGTTTAAAGATGATGTGAGAATGGCTATTGAAATGAATACTACTTGTGGTTTAATCTTAACACCACCTGGGAGTATGGCCCATTGAATTCAATGGGACTTAGATCTCCATAGAGACATAGTTACTAACAGTATAATCCTAACCACCCAGCTAAGCAACTGGTGTAGTGGTCTATCTTACTGAGAAGGAAGATGACTGAAAAGAAACTCATTGCTAATTTTACCATTTTTCATACATTAATGAGAAAAGAAATGCATTAGGAAATTAGCAAAATGTAGAGAAAATTTCAGTGACATTCTCGTGGAGTGTATGTGGAGTGTTTGTGTGCTGACTTTAATGCTTATGTTGACAATATTTCTGTGTCCTTCCTTCCTTTCATTCTATAAGTTCCCTTTTCAGTGGTCCACGCTTCATGACAATCTCATGATGCCCTCCCCCAGTTTGCTTTCCTGTAGGTGCAAGAAGCCAGGGAGGGTACCTGCAGTGTGCCTGACAGCTGCTCACTGTTAGATTTTACAACAAAGTCCTTTTATTTTTTAACACATTTTTTTTAAGAGGAAAAGGAAGGACTTTGCTTTTTCAAAATAAAAGGTCACTGAGCACAGTATTCTCAAGTGCTGAGTAGGCAGCTTCACTGACTTCACACACTTCAATTAAAGCAAACTTGAAGATGTCACGAGGTAACTCCTCCCACAGAGGTTTTTCAGATCAGGCAGCCCTGCAGAGCACTGGAGAAATATTTCATAAAAAGGAAGAAAACATACCACCCTTGGTCACACTGCAACACCCAGCCAACCTCAACCACATAGGTTTTATAAATTCTAAAATGCCCTGTGAATGAAGCAGAAAAACAATAGCCTCTTTTGCAGAGGAAGAACATTTTCAAGAAATTAGTTGGCATGGCACTAGAAGATATAAATCACTGAATAGCATTACAGTCCTGTTATGATACCTGCTGAAGGAATTATTCACCAAATGAGCCCTCTTGTGCCAAAAGGTATTTGGCAATTGCCATATTCACCTAGCCAGAAATATGAAATATGGTTCTAATCAACAGACCAAGTCAGCCTATGGTTTCCTCCTTTAGGCAGTCATTATATAGGCCTATGGCGAGGAAAGAAATCTGAATGCTTCCTAATGCCTGTCCCCTTGATTAATCTTTAATTAACCGTCGATTACTCCTTAATACATTTTAATTTATATTCCTTGATTTCTTCTTTCATTTTCCTGGAAAGGCAAAACCACTACTGAGAATTTTTTTGGCTTTCATCTCCCTCTCTTTTTCATCATGTAGATGCCCTTTGGTTAAAACAGTTTTTCAAAAGACATGCATTCTATACAGATATAAGAGTTTCCCCCTTCGTGGTATACTTTCATAACTCACAAAAACTCAAAATGAATGGGCTAGATTCTGTACCACCAGCTTAGGTCCAGTCCCCCAGCCTCTTATTTTTGACTTCAGTATCACCCTAATATTAGCAGTGGTGGCATCTACGGCAACAACAACAACAACAACAACTACAACAACACAGAAGTTGAAACTGAGCGTACTCGAGGTCTGTGTTCTTGGGAGTGGTTCCAAGATGGATGCAAGATTAAAAGTTGTGTAAGAGAAACCAAGAGATAAAACCAGCTCTTGTTAATCTTGCTGATGGCACAATTCCGAGGCCAAATGACTCCATTCTTCCAGAACTCCCACCCTGAACTGAGCAGGTCAGCAAAAGGAAGGAGTGCTCTGATCTGCTCCGGTGTTATTGGACACCCAGGAAACATCAGAATGAGCGTTCCCCACATCAAATGGGGTGCGCATGTTGCGAGGTCGCGGATAGACCCATTGGATCACGGTGGCAGCTCCTGGAAGTTGGTCTGGCTTCGCCTTCCCCAGGTTGGGATACCTGTGGACTCCACCTACTCTAGCAGGCGCCCAATCCCGGCTGGGGAGGTGTTGCCAGGGGGATTGGCCAGGTAGAAGGAGGGATTATACAGTACACACAATAGAGCTTGAGTCATACCTGGGAAGTGGCTGTTGGATTCAGAGCTTCCCCACCCTCCACTCCCTCAATTGACGCTTACTTTGCAGGTTTAACCACCTTTTCCCCCACAGCCACACAGGCATGCAGGCGCTGCTATGACAAGGTTGCTGTTAAAGGGCCGGAAAGGAATTTCCCTGCATTGGCAGGTTTTGCCTTTCCCGTAGCAATTCATCACAACTATGGCGGTTGCAGGCCTTGGGCGGAATCCTTTAGTCATTTACAGGATTGGGGGGGGCGTGGGACGGTGACCCCCGCCCCCATTGCAGTGGCGATAACAGGGTTCCCGTTAAAGGGGTCTCAGGGGGAGGCATTGACCATATGCCCAGGGTTGCCACTGCCCTCCCCTTCCAGCGGCAGCGAACATAGGGGGGCGGGCTATCTGCTTGAACATATGTTCTCCAGACTAGCCTACTTCCCAATCATGCTGGATAACCCTGAAGTTACCCAGAACCCCGGCTGGGGGGCTGGGAAGGATAAACGCCCAATGCCTGAGCCAAGATCTTCCTACATCTGAATATTAATAAAGTTGTGGCCAATTTAATCCCATAGAACGTTGTCATGAGTCGTTATTTCCCTCAGGGGCTGCCCCGGAGTACAGGGGACTTCGCCTGGCTGCGCAACAGATTGGATTGCTCCTTCCTGTTTCTGATATGCTGTGAGCAGAAGGGGACTTTCTCCACTTGTCAGTTGAGTCATCTGAAGAGCACGAATGGGAGAATCACCTTGCTCTCAGCTGATCTGCATGGATCAGATGCGGGATGGAGGCTGTGTGGGTGTGACAGTGTGTGCACCATGTTGTTTTCTGTATATGTGCACCTGTGACGTGTGTGTTATTCTTCAGACAGCAATAAATGTATGTGTGGTGCATAATAATAATAATAATAATAATAATAATAATAATATTTTATCTGTATACCATCTTTCTATCTTACAATACTCAAGGCGGTTTACAAGCAGAAGGAAAAAAATGTACATCTTATAACAATCTAATGCAATACAAAAATGTGATAATAAAACAAAACTTTAAAATAAGCAACCTGCATCAAAAAGTAACATTCAACAATTATTAGAGTAGTATAATATAATAGCATATAAAAGTTAAATGTGTGTGTGTGTGTGAAGTGGCCACAAGCACTATGGGCCTCACCTACCAGTCATTGGCATGCAGTCCCAAGAAAATTGTCCAAGGATGAATGAGGCCTTGGGCCAAAAGGTGAGCCATTCCTGCTGTAAAAAGTAACACAGATCAATAAAGCTCTTCTATAGCCACAGTCATATTTCTGTAGAAATATATGTATATTTAATAGATTTTAATGTTTAATATATTATAATTGCATTTTAATGTTCTGTTGGACACTGCCCAGGGTGGCTGGGGAAACCCAGCCAGATAGGCGGGGTATAAATAATAAATTATTATTATTATTATTATTATTATTATTATTATTATTATTATTATTATTACTTTGATGGGTGTACATGTTTGGAGATAGATAAATGTAAAGTAAATGGGAAGGCAAAACTGAAGTACTAGCCACCTTTCTTATTTATATGGACTTGTTTGATGATTCTGGATAATCTTTTTACAAACCTTTTTCAGAATGATTGCTCCCCACATCAAATGGGGGGCGACGTTTGCGTGGTCGCGTGCAGCCCCTTGAGCTCCTAGGGAACACCTGGTAGTTCGAACTGACTGCGCCTTCCCCCAGGAGGGATACCTGGGGTCTCCGCCTACCCCAGCTAAGCGCCCAATCCCGCCTGGGGGAGGCGTTGCCAGGGGATTGGCCAGGTAAGGGGAGGGAATACCTAGCCCACACAATAGGTGTAGCTTACCAGGAAGCAGCCGTTGGGCTCCAGAGCTTCTCCCACCCTCCACTCCCTCAATTAATGCTTATTTTTGCAGGTTAACCTCTTCTCCACAGGTACGCAGGCGCTGCTATGTCAAGGCCGCTGTTGAAGGGCCAGAAAGGAATTTCCCTGCACTGGCAGGTTTTGCCTTTCCCGTAGCAATTCGTCACAACTTTGGCGGTTTCAGGCCTTGGCCGGAATCCTTTACTCATCTTCCTAAATGGGGGTGGGGTGGTGACTCCACGCCCCCAGTGCGGCAGCGATACCAGGGTTCCCATTAAAGGGGTATTGGGAGGAGGCATTGACCATACGCCGAGAGGTTGTCATTGCTCTCCCTCACCAGTGGCGGCAAACCGGGGGTGGGCTATGTGCTTGAACATATGTTCTCCAGAGCTAGCCCAATCCCCGCACATTCTGGATAACCCTGAAGTTTCCCAGATCCCAGGCTGGGGGGCTGGGAAGGATAAACGCCCAGTGCTTGAGCCAAGGTCTCCCTACATCTGAATCTTAATAAAGTTGTGGCCAATTTTAATCCCATAGCACACTGTCTGGTGTCATTATTCCGCTCGGGGGTCGCCTGGGGGTTGGGGGACTCCGCCTGTCCACGCAATAAGACCCTACATATTGGGGTGGGGTGTGTGTGTGAGAGAGAGAGAGAGAGAGGGAAGGGTGAGAGAGAGAGAGAGAATGAAGGACGGGTGAGAGAGAAAGAAAGAAAGAGAGAGAGAGAGAGAGAGAGAGAGAGAGAGAGAGAGACTTTTATTTATTGGTTCTCAAAAAGCAAATGTAGTACTTCTTAGCTATTATTTCAATTTTTTTTTAAAAGGGTCAGGTATTGAGCCCTGTGAAATAAAGTAACACTATAATGCTTACTAGAAATTGGCAAAATATTGCTGTTCAAATTGTAAACAATCACAAGAATAATCATCCACCAGGCCACTATACAATAAAATATAGAACTCTGTAGTCTGATGACAGGATGATGAACAGCTAGCCATATACAAGAGCTATATACTCAGAAAGCCAAGTCACTTGAATTTAAGTTGAGGCAGTAGTCATTTGAGCATATGTACTGAGTAAGCAGGCATTTCCAAAACTTCACCTTATTCTCAAATGCATGCCAAACAGAACCCACACAGGGGGAGGTGGGGAGAAATAGGGTAATGCTTATTGGATGACATTCTTATAAGGACTCCACCTCCCTTTTAAATGATCTTTAAACTTACAGGTCCGTGGACATGCGAGTGAAACACTCGGGCATGATCAATATAAATTGCTCATAAGCAAACTCTCTGAGTGGCAGAGTAAATGGACCCCCAAATGCTACCATTATTATTCTCAAATGCATCCTTAGGACCGTAGCCTCTTCCTCAACATTTGCCATCTGGTTCAAATTTTAAGAGCATACAATGCGCAGAGCCCTGATCCAGCACTGCTCATATGCATCCCTAATTAAAGGACCCCTGACCATTAGGTCCAGTCATGTCCGACTCTGGGGTTATGGCACTCATCTCACATTATTGGCCGAGGGAGCCGGTGTACAGCTTGCTCCACAGGTCATGTGGCCAGCATGACAAAACCGCTTCTGGCAAACCAGAGCAGCGCACGGAAACGCCGTTTACCTTCCCACCGGAGCGGTACCTATTTATCTACTTGCACTTTGACGTGCTTTCAAACTGCTAGGTGGGCAGGAGCTGGGACCCAACATCACGGGGATTCGAACCGCCGACCTTCTGATCAGCAAGCCCTAGGCTCTGTGGTTTAACCCACAGCGCCACTCGCATCCCACTGCATCCATAATTAGAAGGGCACTAATCAGGATAGACTTGAGCACAAACTACAAAAACTACTCATAGTATTTGCTGGCATATATCAGGGACTTCATGGCTTGAACAAGTAATCACATGCCTTCAGACTGGCATCTCAAGCTGTCAGAGGCACATAGCTCAGTGGCAGAGGACATGTTTTGCATGCCAAAGGCTCCTGCCTGAAACCTTAGAGAGAGGCTGCCAGTCAGTGAGTAGAAAATACAAAGGTAGGTGGAACAATGGTCTGATTCATTATAAGGCAACTTCTTTCTTTCCTGTTTAGCAGCAGTGCCTTTTAGAGAAGCTTGATGTGCAGACATTAGCAGATGCTAAAGTTTATCACTGCACTGTGAAAAGCTTCACCTGCTGATTTCTGCAGCTCAAAAAGCTATTAAAAGAACAACAGCAAGGCAAGGCAGTTTCTTTTTGGTCACTTGGCAACTGTACTAATATGCATGTTAATGAACAAAATGGGACCCTGTGAACTGAAGGCTCACAACCATCTTCAGTTGGGAAATGCATGACATTTTGGGATAGGCCAGGCCTGCTATAGGATCCTGCCATCTGACCTTGCTTGCTCTTACACATTAGCCTCCAGTCCATGATGTCAAACCACTTGGCTCAAGAATACACTTGTCAGGTCCATACTCAGCAAGGCCTTGGGAACCCAGTCAAGCTAAAGGAGACATACTCTTAAATATCTCTTGGCCATTTGCAAGCAAATACTGGCAGTCCAACCTATACACATCTACCCCAAAGAAAGTCCCAAAACAAGGGTGCCAAGATGGGGACAAAGGGAAAAAACTTTGGGCCTACAGAGTTGAAAGTATTGGTTCAGCCATCTGATGCAGATGAATAAACCATTGTAATATGCACTCACTTATTCAGCAGAATGTATCCAACAAATCTGGACTATGCAGTAATGTGTAAAGCACTTCAAATTTTAAAGAGTCAAGAAGACTGTGTAACAATATTACACACACACACATACATTGCCTTGGACTAAATGTTTAGCTGCCTCCTCATCTTGGTTACATCAGGTAGGCATCCCTTGAGCAAATTGAAACTGATACAGCTTAGGTAGAGAAGCCGTTTTCTAGTGAGAATTCATGAGGTGCATGAATTAGGGTGGAGCTAATAGTGTGCAGTCAGAAGCAGAGCCAAAACTGATAGAGCCCTTGCCCTCTTGTGGTTACCAGGACATGTCCCTGCTCCAAACCCCAGCATGACCTCATGCTTCATCTTTGAAATTTAGCATGAGGTCAGGGATCAAATGAAGCATCTCTGCCATCTTCTACCAACCACAGCTGACAAAGGGCAGCAAAGGCAGGCCAGCTTTCTTTGCCTATGCATGTCCCCCGGGGAAGTATTGTAAAAAGGTCTGCCAAAGGACAAGTAAGCCTTAAGCACTTTATTATGCTCTCAGCAGAAAGTATGCTTGCTGGCAAACATCTTTTGACAATTAAATGATAGGCTCCCCCAAATAAAAACAAGGAAGAAGTCACTCAAGCAGGGCTACCTGTTTAAGTATTAGGTGATTGATTAATTATAGTAATAAGGAACAATTTGGTTGAATTGTGCAAATGCCTGATAATTTCTTAATTTTAGAGATTATAAATCACGTTTATAGATACTGTGAAGATTTGTAATTACCAGAGATTGTAATATATTTTTCTGCATTCAGCAAAATAGGTTAGATGGAAAAGATTAATTGATTAATAAACATGAACGCTGATTCACCAAACAGGCAAATGGCTTGTCTATTTAGTGAATTAGTATTCATGGTTATTAGTCAATGTATCTTCATTAAACACTCTGTACCAAAGTACACATCTGTTTTGTCAATATTCCATGTACTTAAATGCACTATGTTACCTACTGACAAAATAGGTTTGTGTGTGCAGGAGGGGACCCCTAAAACCCTTTATGCCCCAGGTTACTGCTCTACAGCCCTCTCCCAATGGAGCTTACTCCCAGCTAAACATGTACAAGATAGCAGCCTTACAGCACATTTCTAGCCATGTTTACTTGGATGCCCCAGTGTATTCAATGTGTTTACTCCTAGGTGAGTACCACCAAGAAATCCTGGAGAGTCACAGAAACATGAAAGCTAGGAGGTAAATGGCACCTTAAACCTGAGCTATGGGCTCTGCAATGGAGTGTCTAAGTGTGCTTTCTTTATAACAAGAATACAAAGCTGAAAATGAATGAACTGCAACTAAAATCTTATGTTCACTTTTCACATGGTCTAGTCCTCATCTGAAGACTGCAAAAAACAAAGCCATACTTCCTCTGCCCGCCTCCTTAATATTCTTATGATGGTCTCTTCTCTTCTTAGTCTTCAGAGAGAGGCTGGAAGTGGGGAGGCAGAAAAAAGTCATCCTTTTCTTCCAGCAGTGGCAGTTTTAATCTGAAACCTTTGGCTCAGTACTGCGTCCAGAGCTTAGAAACTGCTCACATTGATGAAATTTTCTGTCACAAAACGCGCCTAGAACAATGGGAGTTTAGAACGCTGATCACTGCCAGTCATTGTAAATACTAAGCTAGATGTACCAGTGATCTGACCCAACTTCCTATGCTCCTAAATTCTAATCCCTTGGAGGTAGCTGAAAGTTGTCGTATTTCTCCTACATCTTAATTCCCAGGATAAAGAAATCCAGTTTCTTCATCTTACCTCTGACAGAAATATACTTTTTTGGTTCTGTTATCATTTTTGGTAGATGCCCTTTGAATCTGCTCCAGCCACATCATAATGAAGCTTGTGATTACCTTTGAATGTGTCTGGATCTCCTCCAGGACATAAAACACATTTCAAATTAAGATTCCTATATGGAGTGAGCTCAGCACAAATATGAGGTCTCGATGAAACATGAGAGCGCCTCCATTTTCATTCAATTACACAGAATGTAAAAATGTCATCACCGTGGGATTCCTATTCATAGGGTTAATGATGGCATAAATCATCAGCTGGAAGCTGGTAGGCGAACAGGGAAGAGAATCAAAGGGAAATCCTACAGCAACAGCAGGCGGGAGTACAAGGAGGCAGCCTACGAGTTTGGTGTTGGTTTGGATCTTATTTTTGGGATGCAAATGATCTTTCTAAATTACATCCCTTCTTGTGCCAAGATTACCTTGGCACCAGTGCACCTTGAGTCTGATAATAATGAAAGCCGGTCCTTGTCTGGCCCTGCTCTCCCTGGGTCTTTCAAATAACAACAAATCAGAGTTAACTAAAGCGTGCTGGTGATAGATTAGTTGCTAAACCAAATGGTCTAGGGACCCCCAAAATAAGGTCCAGGTGCAGACTCAGTATAATTAAAGCACTGTAGACAGCCATAGCAACTCACAGACCATATTGGATGCTATTTGTTTTGATACCAGTTAGAATGGTTACACAGAATCAGCTTCGCTGGCGCTATTAATTTTCTGGTTCCAGAGGGTCAGATGTGTAATCGTGGATAATACAACACTCTGCACTTTCAGGTGTCACTACTCCAGCAGTATGGGTTTTTGTAATGAACTGCTCTCCTTTTTCCACCAGGAGATGTTGGAGAGAGTCTCTCAATGTCTTTCCCCCAAAGCCATTACATTGAAGAGAGAATTTCAACAAGAGAGGAAAGGAGAAACAAATTCACAGATGAGTAGCTGAGTAAACGAAGCATTAGTAAATCTAACCATTTTCAAAGACATGGCTGTGCTTCCTGTTGGAGGAAAAGTATAAGCAATAACATTTCCTTGTAATAAATTCAATTCATGGACCTGCTAGAGTGAGAAGTCTACAGATAAAGGGTGGATCCTGACAATATATATCTGCCTGCTAGAGCTTGCTGCGGCCTGCCACCAGCCCCTTGCATAGCAAACACAAACCATAACTTGCAGCTTCAGATGTAATGGCAAACTATGGTTTGTTTGAACTCTGAAATTTGAGAAGGACTCAGAATATGGGGGTGGGGGTGGAAAGCGCAAGCCTGATACTCAGACCCAACAGCAAAACTCTGGCATGACTATTACATTTGAACTAGCCCACTGACATTACGTGACAACATCCCACTGACTTGCAATTCAGAAGAAAGCATCTCTTGTTTAAGCTTACCTCTGGGAGAAGTTAAACTAAGCTGCTTTTGTTAGCACCTCAAAGTCAAGACCAGGTATGGTCACTCTGTGCAGCATCAGAACAATGTCATCATTGTTTCATCACTTACGTGTCATAGTGCTGCACTGCTGCCGCCTACCTTCTCTAAGCACAAGGTATCACATCTTAGCTTTGTCCAGTATTTATCAAATTGTTCTGAACTCTTTTAACTTGCTCTTTGTTGACAGTCTCATCTGTTGTGCATCTCCTTTAGCCTAAATGCTTTCCTCCCATTCTCTCCTTAGGTGTTTACCCTGGCTTCAACTCAATTGTACCTACTTCAACTCTCCGTATTTCTGAGCAAAAAAGTATTGATTATTATTATTAATTTAACCATTATTACCAGGCTAAGGGTGTCATATTAAGCATCAGTGGAACAGTTTTTGTGGCAAGTGACACAGGGCATAACTTGTTGGTGCTTTTTTCTACTCTTCTTCTTCTTACAACTGGGTGGTTTTTTTTCTGTTTAGCCAAACATTTTTAGAGAATTAATTTGATTCAGTGCTGGTAATTTGTTCTGGATTTCGTGATTTTATAATTTTATGATGTTTTAAGGATTTTACTGTACACTGCCATAAAAAACAAACCTGAAATGAAATCCTCTTATAAATAAATAAAACCTGGCTGTTTGGCTGCTGTGAGACATGGGGCTGCCACAGGGAAGGAGGTTCTCTGGATGTGAATGCTGGGGTCCTCCAACTCCTGAGCTGCTTGTAACACACACACACACACACACACACACACACACACACACACACACACAAACACACACCAGTCTTAAGCATATTCACCGCTGTGGTGCAAAGCTCCCTCCAGCACTCCCCCCCCCCGTTTTGACCTTTTTTTAGGGAGGATGGCACTGCTGGCGGGGCTAAAGGAGGCAGCCAGTGGCTGGAGGGTGGCTCCTCTGGCAGGGAAGAGGCAGAGGCTGGACGCAGCCGCTCCCGGCTCAGCTGGCTGCTTCGTGCTGCGGTGGCCACAGCAGACGGAGGCTCTGGGTGTTGCACTGCTTCGGCACAGCATGGTGGAGGTGGGCAAGGGCGGTGAGCTGATGCCGGGAGGCACCACGTCCAACCTCCACCTCTTCCCTTGCACCCCCCAGAACATGGAGCCCCGGTGCCCTACGCCACTAACCTCTATGGGTAAGATGCCCCTGCACGCGCACACACACACACACACACACACACAGGGAGGGAGAGAGAGAGAGTATATCAGGGGTGCCAACTTAAATAAAATACTGTGGGGCCCAGGTAAGCCCTGCCACGCATAATTGATCACATGATGCAGTGCACACATACCATTTGAATGGGAATACCTATCAACTTTGTGGGGGCCCAGCCCCCTCAAATATTTTATTGTGGGGGCCGAAGCCCCCACAGCCCCTAAGAGTTGGATCCTATGATATATATCCAGTGCTTTTTTTTTCTTAAAAATTGTCCAGGGGTACTCCCATTTTCCTACTCATATTGAAATGCTGCCCCTCAATGAGGCCAAACTTAGATTCACAAAATGTTTAGGGGTATGCGTACCCCTGTGTACCCCCAGAAAAAAGCACTGTATATATTAACCATCATCCAAGCAAAAACCAAATAAATAAGAGCACCCAAGACTGCCAGGCTGTAAGATCTAAATAGCAGCCAAGTAGCTTATTCTCATGTTTAAAAGAAAGGAGGATATAAGTGCCTGCTTCTCAAACTTATCAGTGCAGCTCCTTCTTCATGTAAATTGGGTAGGCGACAGATAGTGTTATCCCTAATCCAGTCAGCCTTCTGCCAGCAGAGCCATATTTGATGTATTAGATTAGCTATAAAAGCAGCAGCTGCTCATTCTGATTTGTGGCAAGGGAAACTGAAGAGCTTTTGGCATAGACAGGAGAAGGCCCTTAAATAAAGCTCTTGTGGAGGTGAATTTAGGAAAGGGCTCACATCTGTTCTTACTTTGTGCGAATTTGTCCATGATGTTTCACCAGAAAGTGCCAGAGCAACAAGGTGATGTTTTCAAGTAGCTGAGTGTAGACAGAAAGATTAATCGGAGAGGCTTTATCTTTAGGAGTACTCAGTGGGGGCTCTGTATGGCTCACAGAAAATGCAGGGGCTCTCATTACCATTTCATCGTCTCTTCTCACTGCCTATAGTCTTTGGTCCATACTTTAATCACTATAATTATCTATTTTATCATCCTGTGTACCAGTTTCTGTTGTTGGGCAATTAGCACAGAAGCATATCCTCCATATGCAGATCTCTCCCCTCAGCCACCTCTACAGTAGCCTCTTGGCAAATAGGAGGTGCTGCTGCTGGTCTCCTCCCACCACAAGGGAGGAAATGGCGGGAGCTGCCCTCTGGGACCTCCTGGGTTCTGAACCTGCCCAATGTGATTCCCCCCACCCACAACAGCCTTTGATTCCTCACCTTGTTCCCAATGTAGATTTTCACACACCCCTTGTTCCTGATACAGATCTTTATTTCCCACCGTTTTGTGGTTCACCTTAGGTGCCAAAATGTATTGGGCTGGCCTTGGGGTGTGCACTGGAGCTAGTATATCTGATTCAGAGGAAGGAACATACATCTCTCTCTGCCCCTGCCCCCTTACAAATGGACAGAATTCTCCTATGAATACCATCCTTTATTGCAGTTGGTGGCCAAGTCCATTGGGGTGGGGGGGAGTTACTAGGCAGAGTATGGGATTGGACTTTTCCTGTTGAATGTGTATATTGTATTCCCTACTAGTCCTGTCTCTGTGCAGCCTGCCCGTGTAACCAAAAGAGTGACAGCACAAGAAACCAATTGCCATCAATGGTCATTGTAAATTGTGTACAATTTTCACTATACAATCTTAATATCAGTGTTTATAGCAATTATCTGATTCATCGTTTACATCCACATTAACTGAAAGATTCACTAACTGTACAGTACAGAAAATGCACTGTGCTCATACTACTGCCCTGGAAAGCATGGAAATCGTACATGTTGCCATTATACATAAAAATACATATCAGATATCTTAGCAAGCATCACCATGGCTTGGAGCAATGCACCAAGCACTGCAGCGGCATAACCCTTCCTTATTTCATTAAGTTTGCCATTTTGTATTATTCAATCTATTATGTTCATTACTTATATGCAGTGCACATCTAATGAGTCCAGTCCATTTTCTCTCAAAATGAAAAATTATATTGACTCCCCTACAATCAATGACCCCGTTGTGCCTTGGAGCATATTGAAACCAAATTGGATCCTTAGCACAAAAACTAAGTGTTGATGCTGAAGTATAAGGAGAGGGAACACAGAGCCTGCTTTGTGGGTGGGGGAAAAGTCATACTATTAATATTCGATAACTTGGGATTAGAGCCAGTGAAATTGATTAACAGCTTTTAAAAATGGAGCAGCAAGCACAGCTGGTGCTAAGATATTACAGTGTTTGGCATCGTATAAATAGCCATTCAGACATTCAAGGATCTTTTAACGTCTTGGAAAGGGTAAGTATGCCAACAGATAACACCACGTGTGTTTTAAAATTATAGTAGGTATTCTCAAAGCAACTGAAGTCAATTAACCTCTGTTCTTTTCCCCTGCACTTTAAATTTAAAAGAAATGAATGGGTATTTTTTTGTTCTCATTTTACAATTAATAAAAAACCCTATCCTGCCAAGATATATAGTACATATGCAATGAGTTTTAGCTCAATGAAATTTTTTATAGCCAAGCTTTAGAGCCCTGAAAATATGAGTTTACCGGGGAAATGCTGACACAACTGTTAAGTGTAATGGAGTGAGCCATGCTGCCATAATTTCTGATACAACCTTATTGATATGGGTAGTAGGGAGACTAAAGATACTGCCAATCATTTTATAGGCATGTGTGTGTGATTTTACTGTGATATTTGGGAGATTAAATCCTCAGGTGCTTCATTTTTTCTATTTTAAGCATTAAAGGCTAAAAAATTCTGTGTGTGTGTGTGTGTGTGTGTGAACACCCCCCCCCCAATTATCTATGTTGTGGCGTCATCCTGACAATAACAAAAAAGCAATACATTTTGTGCTACAAGCGAGAAGGAGCAAGTGATAAAATCTTCCTTTGTTAATATTTATTTCAAAGATGCCCTGAGCACATGCTGGGATTAAATTGGAAGTGAATTGATTAGAATATAAATATGGCTTCAAACTGTGTGCTAATATTCAGTATTATATTCATGAAAATATAAGAGTTGGTGAGAAAAAAAACCCATCTCAAAACTATCTAGAAAGTTTCCACAGTGCAGGATTATATATATATATATATATATATATATATATATATATATATATATATATATATATATATATATATATATAATGTGTGTGTGTGTGTGTGTGCGCGCGCGCAGCAGGGTATCAACTAGCCCTGGGCAATCTTGACAGGCAGCTGCCGAACTAACCTTGATCTTGAAACTTGGCTATCACTCTTCCTTTCTTGAGGCAAAATCAGAAAATTGCCTCAGATCATGAAACTGCACAGAACTAATGACGAATCCACCAAATCAGAGTCCATATACCATCTACATCTAAGTTTTAAAATGACAAGAGTAGCTGTACTCTATCACTCATTTCTCTGGTCCAGGGAGATTTGACACTTTCTACTATGCTATGTATTTCAGTCATCTTTAAACTATATGCATCTGAACAGAGATTATTGTTTATAATAGAGCTGCTAACCTGTGACCCATAGCAGGCCCTGGAAAGTTTTTTTTTTGGGGGGGTGGGTGGGTGTCTCCCAATATCCCATTCCAAATTTGTCATTTAAAAAAATATCTTGTAATTATTGACTGCCCTTGTGGATTCTCCACTGTGATGTCATGATGGCAAACACTTTTTGCCCCCCTTTCCCTTATAAAGCACATTCAGCTCTAATTCCTTTCCTTTCATTCCCTTGATCTTGCTTACCAGAAACTATGCTTGAATACTTGTATTAACGGAGCAGCTGTTTATAAACTAAGAAGCTGGCATGGCTAGCTGTCTGAACAGCTGTCTGTGCTTGGATCCACCATTACACAGAGGGTGCATGGAACTCTGGCTGCATTTTCTCCAGTCACAAGGTCAACACCCAAGAAGACGGACATGGAGCCGAGAGAGGGAGGCTGTCTATCTAGCCCTCTCTTTCTGGTCCAGGCCACACACCTCACCAGCTTTACTTTACATCCTTCTTGAGAGTTTTCCCCTGGTGGGAATGTCTCCTTTAACTCTGATCACGAGTTTTGGGAAGGCTGCTGGGAAATGTAGCTCTGTGAGGGTTAAACTACAGTTCCCCACTACAATTTTGTATCTCAACTAACAAAACAATATGTTTAGGGTGAGAGTGTTGCCATTATTCCTCTTTCTAGCATTTGCAGAAAATCCGGCCACCCCCTTTTTGCCCCCAACTGCACTTTCTGTGAACCTCATAATGTTTTCCCCCCTCCTTTCTCATATGAAAACTACCTTCAAAAGACTGCAGAAGTCACAGTCAACAGGGCGCCTGAAATGCTGACTGATTTCAAGCTACTAGTTAAATGAAATTAATTCAGGGAGGGGAAACTTGAGGATTATGTGCTCAGAATTTAAAGGTAAGCCTTTGTTTTCATACCCTTTCTGTCACTACGCACATGCACAAACACATTTCCAGATACAATTCTGTGACCATTTCTGAACTACATCCAATTGCTTCCTGAAGCCTGAGAGTTAGCCCAGGTACCTGTACATGAAAAGTATTTTAAATCTCCACTCAAAGAGTTATACAATTGCTTGCCCCAAGGAGAGATGGCAAAGACTTGCATTTGAGCAACATTCTTCACAGAATACCAGGCTTGTCAGAGGATTACAGTGTAGCTGAATGATTATAGCTACCTGATGTTTTAAATTTCAGATGCTCCCTTGGTATTCACCTTCACAACAGTCTGAATTTTCCAGAAGCTTGCTGACATAATTTTGCACGTTATTTGAATGAGAGCTCTCCCAGGAGACTCACAATGAAGAAAGAAACTTTCTCTGCTTCTCATAAATCCTCATTTTTGCCTTATTCCACTTGTGATTTGTTCTTGTTTTGTTTTGCTTTTTTAAAACACACAAAAAAACTGTCAATAGCCCAATTTACACATTATAGTCAGGAATGAGAACAACACATTTAGCAAGAATTGAACCTGAAGAGAAGTATGGTAATTAGTGCTGTGATCAAAAAATTCTTCTGCTCCCCCACTCGGGCCAACTATTTCCCATCAATTAAGAAGAAAAGAAATTGCATCAGAAAATGAGCAAAGGGTAAATGATTTATTTTTTTATGCAAAATTCTCATGGATGGGGGGCGGTGAGGTTTTGTGCTTACCTTACTTTTGAGGTGACTGGAGGATTTTGTCCTTGCTTTCGTTCTACAATTCACCTCCCCAGCGGGTTGCATTCTGCAGCCTCCCTGCATGCCCATGCTTCTTGAAAACCCCATGATATCCTTGGCTGCCCTTGCTTGTAAGCGTGGGAATGCAGGGACACTGCAGACTGTGCACCTGACAGCTCCTCATTGTTACTTTTAAAAAGTAAAATCTCTCTACTTTTAAATAGATCTTTCTGGAAAGACTTTTCAGAGGTAAAAGGAAGGACTCCCTTAATAGGAAGACCAGAGAGTTCTGACGAAACCAAAAATGGGAGTGGAAATGGTTGACGATCACTTATTTGTCCCATGCCTCAAAGGGAAATAAATCCATTGAGTACAGTCAGTACAAATAAAAGGAGTACTTTAACAGGACGAAATTCTAGATTTTACTAATACACACATACGATCAGCCTATGAGTTTGGTTGTTGTTTCTTTGTGTATATATGTTTTAGAGTTCCTGTATGTGATTCTTTCTCTCGTGATTTTACATGTAAATGCCTAATAAAGGTTTGATAAGTAGTATAAATAAAACTGCCATTGTTGCATTCAGTCCACAAATGATACATTTTTTCTTGCCCAATTTTCAGTGTCTTTTCTTTTACACTGAAATAAATGTGGTGGAATGACATTGTTGGCATCTGTCTGTCTCGAAAGGCAATGGAGTGCGCCTCCAGGGCTGAAGTCAAACTGCTGAGTTAGCAGCACCAAACTGACCTCCCTGGGATGCAAGCCTGGGTAGTGTGTATGGAGGTCCTGGGCTGCCCAGATGACAAGACCACCCCCCATCTTGGCTTTGCTGATGTGGCCCAAAGAAAAGTAGAGCAATATGCTTGGCACCAGCTTGGCTGCAGGAGTTGCTGGAAGAAGGTGTACAAGGCACCATTCAACTGTCCTAGGGACTCCACTCTGGATTTGTCTAAGGTTTACTCCTTAGCTTTTTCTTCTCCCGAAGATGTTCTGCAAGGCACCAGAGGTTTGGGACCAGAGTTTTCCTTCTCCTAGAAGGGCTACTTTCCCAGGTTGATAAGCCCATCTGCCCTTCACTTCCCTCGACAGCACATGCAGTTGGACCCACTATTGGTCTTGTCTGCTCAATCTGCCAGAGTCTGACTTTGCATGCAGGGGAAATCTCTACCTCACCAAGGGTTGACACCCATCCGCTACCCTCACCTGGTTCAGCAAGCCAGTCAGAAAACCATTCCTAGGGCATGGCCACTGTCATATCCTGACAGACTGAGGAGGCACAGGTGAGGGAATAATATAATGGCAACGTAATTACTTAAGTCAGTTACATTCCCACCACTCCTCTGCATCCAGCCAGTCCATGACAGCTTTCCATCAGAGGACTGGGGAATGCAGAATGGGGAAGGAAAGTGCCCACACACCCCTTGGACATCTCACAAAAATAAGACGAGCTCAATCATCATTTCCCCCAAGGTCTAAAGAAATTGTTAAAGGCCCTGAGAAGGAGAAATGAAAATTGAGGCCTTTTTCATAGGGTAAATTTCCAAGAAATTGTAGTACAGCTATCAGCACAGAACTAGAAATAACAGGCAACTATTTCTAGAACTTTCATTAAAATAGATGAGTATTTCATTACCAGCTTTACTAGAGCATAGGCATCTGCTCACAATTTTGTCAGGAACTGCTCATGTCTATACTTGGGGGGGGGGGTCCTTATGCAATCCATTTGCTTCCAATTCTGATGCTGCCCCTAGACAGCCATTAGCCTTTGTGCCCATCACAACCACCAGGTCCCATAACAAAGATTTCATATTCTTAAAAGCAAATTAAAAGTCATGGGAGCTGAACAGCTGTCTGTTTCTGATTAGAGTATAGCTTCAGGGGATTTCCAGTGGACAAACAGGCCAGAGGGAGAGTTAAAGTCTTTCCCCACAGCACTACAGCCCTGATCTGATTCCCCTCCCCACAGGGCTGCTATTCTTTTTTGAAATGTGAGTGATCTTGATTGTGCATCTTTAGCATTGCTTCTCCTTTTGTCCTTAATAAGCTACTCATTCAAACCATTTTATTTTATTTTATTTTTTGCCCAGCTGCAGGCCTACATGAGAGAAAGAGTTTACTTCCAATCTTGGCAAGAGGTTTCTTCCTCATAGCAGATGGCTTAGGTGATCAAAGTAGATTCTCTTAAGGCACGGATATGTCTGCTCTCAAAACCTGCCAGGACTGCTGGATCAAAACTGTTTTAACTGGCAACCTGTACTTGTGTCACTACTACATTCATGCATACCACATGTAGAGTGTTTGCTTCTAACTCTACAGGACCGTTAGCACAAAAAGTTAAAAAAGTTAAAATAAAACCAGCACACATAGAAAATGCTGTGTGAAGTTTGAAGGGAAAGAAGCAGTCTTCCTGCTGGGAGATGGCTGAGAGCGCTGTCAGCCTGTGGCAAGGTTTCTGTTTCCGTATCTGTCAAAAAGACTTCTGAGAGTGAAAAGTAATGACATAGATTTCTTCTGTGTTTATTCATTCTGTTAGGGTAGTTTTCTGTGGAATTAAATTAGTAAAACTTAATTCATGATTCTGTGTGAACACCTACAAAATGGATCCGGATTTGCTAAGTGGTTTCTCCCTCTGGTTCATGGGACCACTCATCCTGCACAAAAGGGGGGGATACCATGACCTTCAGTGAGGTGTTGGATAGTTTTATCTGTCTAAGCGATACTGTCTATAACTAGGCAGGTCCTTTGTCATATACTGTCCAGGCACCTCCTGATATGATGCGGGGCCATTGCATTGATCAGCTGCAAAACTCAGAGGTGACACTAACAAAGGCTGCTGAAATAACACCCAGAACAGTCTGTGTTATCTCCATCGCTGCAAGGAGAAGCTGACTCCACCATGGACCACCAAGCGGTTTTGTTGAACACCCAGTTTCCTCTAATGTGCCACAGCTAGAGGGCTGCGCAGACCCTGGCAGACTACAAAGAAGTGTGCAGCAAGAGGACCAGCACTGTCCAGAACAAAAATGCATGCAAGCTGGGAGACTTGATTTGTGCTCCTGCACCTCTGTGGTTATTCATCAATACTTTCAGATGCAATTTTGTTTCTAGTGTTCAATCTTGACGGAAGGGTAATTGCTATATGTTTGAATCTAAGTGAATCTGCGCTTAATATCAGGTTGTGTTGAACCTACTGTTCTATTGTTATCTTCTAGTTTTAAATGGTGTGCTTCTTACTCAATGAAAATCCTCAGTTGTGAACCCAGTTCTCTCTCTCTCTGTGTGTGTGTATCTGTTTAGAGTTACTGTTAACAAATATCTTATCACAGGGCCTTCTTAATTCTTGCCTTAATACTTGGTGGCCAAGGTTGTCTTTCTTGCTTCCAGCCTGAACACGTGAGGGGATTCATGTGGAAGGTGTTTTTTGGGGGGTGGGGGGAGGCGCCACCCTTGCCATGAATGTCCCAAGACTGTATGTATGGGAAGTTCAGAAGGGGGCTTGGAAGCACATTCATTTGAACACCCTTAGAAGCCTCCTTGCAGTCAGGAACTCCCTCTTCCTCGCTTTACCTCACTACACTCAGCTGCTATGAGCAATTTAGCCTTGCTAACTTCCAAGAGATTGGCTGGAAGGAAGCAGCTTAAAGCAGACAAGATAAGGCAGTGAAGGGGACAGATATTGTTCCCCTCTTCCATGTGTTCCTTTATGTATGAAAAGTCCCTCCTCCCCACTTTGTTTCAAAAAAGGCAGCAGCACAGCTAGATGCATTTCACCAGAGGTTAGTTTCTGTTTAATATGAGAAGTGGGATATTGAGCAGAGACAAGCAGTGACAGGGCATGGAATGAGCAGCAAAATGCACAAATCCTTTGAGCTATCTTCAGTGACTTAATATCGAAACAATGAATTAGTGAGATGCATCCTTAGGCCCTACGTAAGAGAGTACCCAAACTACAGATTTTATAAAGGAAAGGAAAGACACAAAAAGGGTTCTGTGCATAAAGGGGACAAATGGCAGCCACTGTGTTGCAAATCATCACCACATATGGTGGAAGACTTTTTTTTTTGAAAAAGCAAACAAAAAACCTCTCAGTCTACTTTGTGTCATTCTAAATATGTCCTGGACAAAACTGAAACCTAAGCCAGAACGGAAAGAAAAAATAATATTGCTTGCTATAACAATGACTATCTGAAAAAGACCCACCGCAATTACACAGTGAAGGATGTGTGAGGCAGTAAAAGCTTTCCCTTCCCATAAACCTTCGAGCCATAGCCTTCAATATTTATGAGTTCAGGAGCAATGGTTATTGCTATGTGCCATTCTCATCCATCATGGATAAGCTAATGTATATATCACACTATTTAATAATAATTTCGTTTTATAAGCAGCTTTCCAAGCCACAGCTTACAATTTAATTGCAACTGTGGTCCTGTTCAGTTTGCTTCATTTTAGTACTTGGATTAAATCTGGAATATAGTAGAATAGATACTGGGGACATTACACAAAAGGTTTGCTTTTATGCTTTTAGTTTTGCTGCTTACGGACCAAATGTGTCCTCGGCTAAATTGAATGAACCTGTTATGCTAATCTGCAGTGCAACCTGATGCATGCCTACTCAGAATTGTGCACCTCACTCCCTAGAAAGTGTGTATTAAACCAAATAAATGGTTCAGAGAATGAGGCATCTCACAAATCTCTCTGTGTGTAACTGAACAAGCCGGTTAGTATTTGGGTAGGAGACATTCATTATGGAATCCCATGCATGCCACTCTGATGTCCTTGCGGAAAGGTTGTAATAAGATAGATACTTCACACAAGCACACCCTAC
Organism: Lacerta agilis; assembly: GCF_009819535.1. Taxonomy (NCBI): domain Eukaryota; kingdom Metazoa; phylum Chordata; class Lepidosauria; order Squamata; family Lacertidae; genus Lacerta; species Lacerta agilis. Next base: position 24,593,390 of record NC_046316.1, on the reverse strand, counting down.
CGATTAGAAACAGAAGTCCATTACTGAATATAAAAATATCCACTCATTTGAATCTGTTGCCTGATATGGATTCCAAATAGACAGCTTGTTCCCTTCTCCCTTTACTTCTAATAATAAATTGCAAGACCAGATCAGTATGTAGTTTATTATTTTTATCATTCAGAAACTATAGCCTCGTAGGTTACCTCTGTTAGAACATGGTGCTGATAATGGGTTTGATCCCATAGGGGTGTGTATTGCAGAGGCTTTGGCCTATGATTCACAATACTTTTATAGTTAAATACCACTTTATCAGAAACATGGGGATGACAATGAAATTCTTTTCCCATTGTCAAATCCTTCTCTTGTAACATATAGAAACACTTACTAAGCCAAAATCATTGCAAACAGGTCAAAATATTAGCAGGATTCTAAATGCACTTGCAATGTAACAGAAAGTATAGATAATTTGGGAATATGAAAAATTGGAGAAGTATTGATACACAATTGGAAACAGAATTAATAGGACCCATGGACGAGATGGGGGGAAGTCAGGAGATTCAGAGTAATCTTGATATGTGGAATTTTTATGATGTTTTGATGTAACTTTATTTCTTCTCTCTTTTGTTCTTTTTCTTTATTTTTCTTTCTTTATTCTTGAAAATCAAATAAATGGTTTGAGAGCAGTGTGCTTTAAGTCATTTTCTTTTGATTTGTCATCAATGTGATACTTTGCATTGCTTAACTTGGTTAATTTATTGCATTATGTTTCAATGTGGCATTGTAAGAAATAGTGGAATGAATTAATTTTTAAAAGAGTATGAAACTATTTTTTTCTTTTTCATTGACTATTATAAGAACATATCAGGGCCAAAATATCCTAAATGTACCCTTAATCCACAGCAGCATTGATTAAAATTTGTCATTTTTGATTAAAATTGGCATTTACCAATCATCAACTAAACTTTAGTTGATGAATCTACCAGTTAAACCAAAGATAAGCTGCAGTCCAAAAAGTAACCAGACGTAAATTGTCTCAGTGCTTGTTTAGCTAAGCACTGTGAATACCACAAAATGCCCCAGATGTTAAGAACACAAATTGCCATCAAGGATTTATCTTGAAACAGCCATAGAGGTTTACTTCATTCTTTCCAAAGAGAGAAGAGCAAAGGAAACTGTGTAGTTGTTCCAAAAATTATCTTGTGTTCCTTTGTATCGTATTCCATTAATTAATGAGAAATGGAAACTGGATTCAAAAGTTATCGAAGGATAAAGAAATTTCAGTGAAATTCTTATGGGTGCATCAGTTCTTATACAGGGTTTCCACCGCGCTTACTTAATTTTCAGGATGACAAGGAATATTTGGATGATCCTTTCATTCTACAATCGTTCCACAAGTGGTCTTCACTCTGCAAATTTCCTGAACACCTGCAATTCAATTAAAGCCCAGGGGAATACATTAAGAAGTGTCTCCTCCTATGGGGCATTTCCAGTTCAAGAAGGATGAACAGATGGGGAGACTGCAAGGTGCTGGAGTTATGATAGCAGAAAGCAAAACATGCATACTCCCTTTGACCATGAATTTTTAGAGTGTCCTGACAAGCAGAAAAACAAAAGCATCTTTCATGGGGGGAAAAAGCTTTTGAGAAACTGGAGGACAGATTGTGGCGTTCTTCCATGCAATAAGGGAAAGTCTCCCACAGGGATTTCTGCACAAGAACAAGGGAAATCAACTAAGCAGTTCCATGGCTGTAAACTGTGCAACATAATTTTCTCCCCCCACCCAATATGTTCTGGATGTTTCCCCAACCAGTTTGGTGGGTTGGAAATGCTACATTAGCTTCCCAGTTTGGGCTTGAACTGCACTGGCCACCCCACACCCCTCCTCCTCCCACTAAGCAACTGTGACCCACTTGCCAGGAAGCTAGCATAGTGGCTCTGTCTCACCTCGTGAGCAATTTCTGGACTAAATGGGGTTTTGCAATTAATCCCGAAGGGCTCTCAATTTTTATGTTCACTTGCTATGTTTTTATGTTCACATTGAGTTACATGTAAATCAATTCATCTTTTCCAATCTTACAAACATTTTACTTCCTTCCCTATACTGTTGACTGAATGCTTCCTGCTTGAATGCAGGTGATCAGACCAGGAAACTCTCTTCCAAAAGGAGGCCTTTGTACTCTAGGGTGAATTCTTTCACATCTCTTTTAGAAATGCCAGTCCCAATACATACAGTAATTGCAATTGGCTTCTTGGCAGCTGCCTATTGCCTCCCTTAAAAAACACACTAAATAATAAAATCTGGAAAAGAAAAACGTTTAAGATATGCATTTTGGAGGTTAGCAAGTAGTTTTCCTTTATGGCTGACCACACAGCTTTTTAAGTGAGTAAAGATTTTGAAGTCTCTTGTTATCTTGACTGTGCAGGCAGTGTAGTTTGCCTAAGGCTACCTTAAGCGAATGAACTATCAACTTAATTTCTGCCTTTTTTATATTAAAACCTAATCTCATCAGAATGTAACTGCGTTATATCTATTCTGCAACACATATAGCTGAAAACAGTTACAGTCAATTTCTCCTTGGAAACTAAATGGCACAAAAGTATATATTACAAAAGGAAACGTGGGTTGGTAGCTAAGCTCCATATCCCCCCCCTTTCTATATTTACCTCTTTTATCTTTGTTCATTTAATGCAAATTGTAAGCTCTTCCTACGTAAATAAACAGTTGTTGCTAAGCTATCTATATCTCCTGTGGCTTTCATTTCTATATGAAGGCCTTAATTGATCCAAGACAGCTCCACCTCCTTTTTTAAAATCCAGGATTCAATGTCTAATTTTGGGAAGAGAGTGAAAATCCATATGGAAATTGTGATCCCAAATACCTTTCTCCTAAACCCTGGTGTGTGGAGCAGTGGCAGACCTTGGGGCCTCAAATTTCAGCAGCGCCCTGTGTGACACTAAAATTCAGCAGCCCTCCACCTCTTGCACTCCATTCTAAATCAAAGTTGCAGTACCCCCTGTAGCATCCCTGAGACTCTGCACCCAGTGTGACCAAACTTCTTGTGCTCCCTTAAATCTGCCTGTTTGGTGATTCTCTGCAGCTGCACCATGGCGAAGGAAATGCAGAAGGCCTAGCATCAGCACCAGAATATCAGAGTTGATTTGTTTTAGACAAATGAACAGTTGAACTAAACATGTAGGGAGAAATGGTGACCAGGCCAGCTATCTCTACAGCAGTGTCCCTTAGCATCTTTAATATAAGCATGGAGCAGAATCTAGAAGGAGTTGGCTGCACTGGAATATACATGACAAGCACGCCTAAGTACTCTGGATTGCATTCATGGGCATTACTATTATAAAAACATAAGAATAACCTGCTGGAACAGGCCAGTGGCCTATCTAGTCCAGCATCAAATTTCTCACGGTGGCCGAACCACAAGCAGGATTCAAGCACAAGAGCTAACATGCGTTTTCCAACAACTGGTATTCAGAAGTATTGCTGCCTCCAACTATGGAGGCAGAGTACAGCCATTGTGGCTAGTTTATAAGGTGCAATTACTAAAGTAATAACTCACTTTCAGAAATATTGAACATGGATACAGTAGAAACACAGGGGATGTGCTTCCAGGCTCACTATTTCTGAGTGGGATTCAATCCCATGCTGGCAAATTCAGGAGGCACAATTATATCTGATTGGGAGTTCTTGCGCAACAAACCTACTGGAAAGTGTGGGATAACATTTGCTTTGACCAGTGGTGCAGCTTCATGCTCCGGCACTGGGGGCGGGAAACAGGTGGGGGCGGGGCTGGAGTGCGTTCTGGGGTGGGGCAAGGCGCACATTCTGGGAGCGTGGTGCGCCAAGATGGAACCCTATTGGGATCCCGCTGCCCGGGGCACCCCGCCCCCTATGCCCCGCCCTTCCTGCGCCAGTGGCTTTGGCACATCATTGAACCTCACCAGAAATAAACCAGAATGGATGCCAACCTCATCTAATCTCCTTGCAATCAAATAAGGATGAGTGCTCAATAAACACCTGCAGGTACCCCGAGAAAGAAATTTAACACAACTATGCCTTCTCCTCAGTTTACCTTTGTCAAGACTGTCACCAAATAGCAGAGATACCAGGGGGGGAAATATCCTCTCTCCACAAGTGTATAAAAGAAGCTCAAATACTAGGCGTTTTCAGATGTAACGCTTAACCAATCCTTGATTTAAGTCCAGACTCTTATCGTCTCAGCAGAACTCAAATGACAAATTTATGCCTCTTTGTCTAATGGGTGTGAGAGGCTGCCAGACTTTTGCTAGCGAACCTTTGAGTTAGATACATTTGCAAACAATGTATTATATGGAGCAGAAGCTGAGAGACTAAGGCAGGCTTCTCTCTATAAATCTATATTGTTCCAGGAATGCAACACTTGATTTATACCAGCCAAAGTTCTCATCTAGTAAACAAAGGGTTTGTTTCTGTAATCAAATGCAACATATGACACATTATCCCTGACTTATTGTGCAATCTTTTCCCACTACCCTCTGATTATGCTTAATGCACACTTTTAACTTAAAGTGGAGGTTCAGGAACACATGCATCGTTTCCTAGGTCTTTAAAATATCTATCCATATTTCTTTATTAGAAGTGTGGACTTATGCACCATACAAAAGTAGACCAATGGAATAAGGATAAGCTTGAAAACCGCTGTGACATTATTCAATTTCCCACAGCCATTCCACATCCTTATTTACACATGGGGAAATGCATTTTTGTATCACAAATCAACCCAGAAAACCTCTTGCATTAGGCCAACTGAGGGACTTGTGAAAGCACCTTTTGATAAAGAGCATACATTAGGGAGATAACCTGATATATAATAGACCTCTCCCGCAATTTGTTTGATCCATTGCTTTCCTGGAAAACAGCACTGAAAATTCTAGGCATGATGATGCCTGTTGCAAAAGAGGTCAAGCCACGTTGCGCATATATCCACTTTCTTGATTTTATGAGCCTCTTGAACACACTCCAATTTGTACATTAGGGAATAATAAATACATAGAATTTACAGCATATAGAACCTGTTACAAAACTCTTTACTAATTTACTTTTTTTTAACCCTCTGAATGTTGCGGCGAAGATAACTCCTGGGTATTTTGTTACAATTTGCAGTTTGGGGTGTTTAAATCTAATCTTAGCACTGAAGACATGGAAGCACACTGAAGCACAGCCCAAATGAGTGTCAGAATGAGTGTTTCTTTCCATATTGACATTCAAGGTTCGAAGAGTTTAGGCTAAGTATTCCAAAAGAGCATTGCATGGCAAGGCACTTTGCTAGTCAAACTCACCAACCATTGGGTGGGGAGAGGGGAAGATATTTGGCTGCTACCTTTCCATTCTGGGAGTGCTGGTGGGTGTATTGATGCCAGTACCAGCTGTATGAAAGTGCATGGTTGATGGCTGGGATGTTTTCTTCACATGAGAGTGACGCCAGAAAGGAGGCAGAAATCAAGAACAACCAGAGGTGAACTGCTCAGTGTGATGGGGAAAGATTAAAAGTAAAGCCCACCTTAAAAGGTGCACACTGATAATTCCCACAAATGTTATGCACCTGACATTTGGGGAATATAAGAACTTGAGGAAATTCATTAAAATCCAATTTCATGTAGAGAAGAGATAAACAGCATAGGGCTCACAAATCGTGTTTAGCTTGGCAGAGTTTTCCTGAGCCAGCCAACCCAAGCCAGCCATTCTGGGGAAAGTACAGGAAGCCTGCAACTTACACACATTTAACTTGTGTGTATTCAGCTTCACATGCTTGACACAAAAAAGACACATTAAAATTAAACGGGGGATAGGCATGTAGGAAAAAAAGACTTTGCAATCCCTTGCATCATGACACCCAATGTGTTTTGACTATATGCAATCTTGGCTTTAGGCACAATCCCCACAGAATGTAGCCCCCACATTTGTTGTGGGCTGAAAAGCATTTCTAAGGGTATGACTTTGGCTGGTCTAATATGTCCCCCTGCCAATATACTGTTCATTACTTATTTATTCCTATTCAAGCAGACATCTGAGAAATGGCTTGTGCATGCAGCCAACCTGTGGTAGAGCAGCTGGCACAGGTGCGCCTCTCTGTCATGCACATACGTCCATGCAGGCAAAACCCCAACTGAAATGCTCAGACCTCACATCACATTATGTGATATGATCAAGGCTAAAGAAATGTCTTGATCTACTGCCACCAGAAGAGGATCATCCCCTAGCGAGGCATGTGAGACAAACACGAACATCCAGAGATTTGTGTGTACCCTCCAGATGAATTTTAAATGTAGTTCAGTGGGGGGTGTCAAGTAAATCATTGCAATGATTCTTCCTTAATATGCATTTCATTTATTCCTTTTCAAATGTAACATTCTACAAATTGCATGAACTGAAGATAACAACTGTTTATATTATTTGCAGACGTAGGCTCAGGCCAGCCATCTATTGTTTCCCTAACTCCAGAATATTATCCATAACTTTGCCTTCTACTCTCTCAGCATTTCTGCTAAAGCACCTCCCTTAAATCATACCTATGAATCTCACCACAATGAAAGGAAGAACTGTCTGCACTCTAAAAATTATCATCAGAGCTTTGCTGAGAAAGTCTATCCAAAGTGTTACATGACCACACAGCTGTGATTCATGAACGCAGCCAGACTCTTAAATTAATTCTTAATGGTATTTTGCTAAATTTGAAATGCAGTTCCATTACTACAGTCCACAACCTAAATCTTGTTACACAAAAAAGACCACAAGCCAAAAATGGTAACAACGTTGGGGCTGGAAGGGGGAAGCCGTGTCATGAAAACAATTTTATGTCAAACAAACTTAACCACCTAGGTTACAGATCACCTCAAGGATATATTGATTTTGCATGTGGATGTGAGAATGAAAATATTTGACACCCAAAATGGTAGATACACATATGGAGCACTTAGCCGCTTCAAGAGATGAACAGGAACTTTCAGTGAAGGTGGTGTTGTGTAGACCAGATATAGAGGACATTTGGACAACCAGATGTTACTGAACTACAACGTTCATCATCTCTGGCCACTGGACATGCTGGATAGAGCTGATGGACATTGTCATTCAGCAACAACTAGAGGGCCAAACATTCTTCGCATCTGGTTTAGATTGAAATGTTCTTGTTGCACTCTATTTCTAAATACTGAGTAGAACTAGTGTTGATTACAACCTGAATTGTTTAATAATTCTTTTCCCCTCCTTTTTCTGTATTTTAATAAACTGAAATAAAGTATTTACTGTTACAGGTAGATAGCCGTGTTGGCCTGCCATAGTCAAAACAAAATAAAAAATATAGACTAACTAAGTTTGTTCTTGGTACTGTATGAGCTTTCATGTGCATGCACACTTCTTCAGATACCAAGAACAAACTTAGTTGGTCTCTAAGGTGCTACTGGAAACTATTTACTGTTCAGTTTAACCCCCTTATATTTGCTATTGTAGGGGGTTAAGCTATAGCGGATATCCCCATTCGCTACAACAACCTGGTATGGTACGCTGATATTATTAATAGGTTATTACAGATTGAGGGAGGGGACTGAAGCAGAGATGAAACTTATCTAAGGCCACAATGTTTTTGTGGTTGAGGTAATATTTCTAAAATGGGGACTTTCAACCTTACAGCTCAGTTCTCTTAACTTCACATGCCAAAATAGGTGTTTAGGACGGTGTATAAGTTATGTGTGTGGTTTTCTTTTAAAAGTTCAAGCATTTGGATCATACTCAGCAACCTTGTACTAAATTATGCCAATATTTTAAAAGTTTACTGAAGAAATGTAAAATGTAAAACTATTTCTTCAGGCCCTTGCCTGGCTGTTAGAGCTAGAAGGTGACAAATTAAAAACCCGTCACCAACACCAGCCAGAGAAATAGTGTATTGTCAAACCTTACTTTGATGAGCAAAGGGCTTTAAAATGTGAAATACAACTCTCCTCTAAAACACAGGTCTCCATAATCTGGAGGGTGCCTTTTAAACCTCCAACCATGTCAGCCAGAAGAGAGATGCCAATATTTTTAAAGCTTCTCCAGCATTTTAATACTGTTGTAAGTTAGGGCGGGGTTGGGTAAGCAGTATGCCTGAGTCCCTCCTAATTCCTGGATTCAGAAAAGATTCGGTTGTTGGAATAGCAAGGCCAGGTTCTTGGTAATGGCCCACTAAGTATGGGTTGTTAAGGTAAGAAAGGAAGTGGCTTTGTGCCCCCGGACAAATGGGTGCCCCCTCTCACCTGGCTGGTTGTTAGAAGGGCAAAAGCCAGGGTTGAGGGGGTGTGTGTGTGTGCGTGTGTGTGTGTGTGTGAGAGAGAGAGAGAGAGAGAGAGAGAGAGAGAGAGAGAGAGAGAGAGAGAGAGAGAATGTGTTAGAAGCTAGAAGCAGGCAGCAGCCTGAAGCTTGTGAGGGAAAGTCATGCCTGATTTCAGCTGGAATCCAAGGCTGTGGCCACAGGAGAAGCAAGACCTTCTTGGGGTGTGAGTCCCTCCATCACAGGCTCAGGTTGTGTATATGTGCAAATGAACAAATGCTATTTTTCTAGAAAAAGAGGTTGCAGAAGTCACCATGAACACCTCCCTTGTTCTCTTAGAATGGCAATGGGGCCCACCTGAAAGGTGCTGGAAATGAGTTCCATCGAGTTCTGGCTGAAAAAATTCCCTGAAATGAGCCATATATCATAAAGACACCACAGTCGCCACTGTCCTGCATTCCAAGGAAACCGAACCCTGGGTAAGTGCCTGGAACCCCTGGAATCTCACATGCTCAGAGATCGGAGGTGTGTGCAACAATATCTTCCCTTTCCATCCCACGGGCAGCTTATTGTCCCTTTTGCTTTTCAAATCTATGGAGTCTCCTGGTGTCCTGACATTCTTAGAGAACTCTCCAACTCCACACAAGTGAACGGGATTGCTGAAGTTATTTACAAAGAGAGAGAGAGAGAGAATAGGAGAGTTAGAGCCTATAAAAAGATGTTAATTATGTGCTAAAGTCTGAATAATTAGTTGCAATAAGCCACAGACTGAGCTCTTTAATGACTGCCTGCTCATTTGAATTATATACAGGCTACTCATTAGGAAAAGAGAAAGTTTTAATGTAGGGTGTTGTTGTCCATTATATTAGATTATTCACTTTAAGAATAAGTAATGTATGTGGAGCATACTGGGCACAATCAGTAAAAATTAATAACAATTAAGACACATAATTAATTTATTTGTAAAAATGTATATAGTGGTCAATCCAGGGGGGTTTTCAGCCAGAACTCACTGAAACTCAGTTCTGGCACCTTGCAGGTGGGCGCCATTGCCATTGTAAGGCAACAAGGGACACATTCATGGTGAGTTTCAGCACCTCTTTTTCTAGAAAATAGTGCTGGCTTAATCATATGTAATATCTAAGGCAAATCAAACTCTGACTCCCTATGCCAACAGAAGCCCTCCTAGAGTCTAGCAGAACTGTCTGCAGCAAAACTGGCATTCACTTCAATGTTACTGTGCTGCATAACTTATTACAATTACACAATTAAACTGATAAAGACATTCAGTTTGTTACTGAAACAAGCAGATTTTAAGCATATCACTCAACAATCACAAAAGTAGTGATGAACAACCTACTGCAATTATGTTCTCCAGTCTCACTTCAGCGTAATTGTTTCATGATAGCAAAACAGAAGTCTACATTTAAATGACTGGCATCTAAAGGTATTATAAAAAAATACCCCCTGGGAAATAAAATTGACAAGTCACAATTAGGTTTCCTTCAAAGTACATTAGTTTTGTTTACTCCCCCCCCCCCGCTTCTATACACAGTACAGCTACATTAGAAATATCATTTTAAAGCAATTGTGTGCTGTCTAATCACCTCATCTGTCATTGAATTTATTGGAAGATCAGTTAGAGCCAGCTACCTTAGACTAGTTATATCATAATTATGTTGCTGTTTAAGAAGAACCCACAGAAAATGAAAATGAAATCCACAAAATGAAATCCAATTAACCTAAGACAAGAGCAGTGGAAACTTGGCAAACTCTTTGGTTAACACTTTCCTTCCTAGTATTTAACAATTACCTCTGACTCATATTAACTTAAAACTGTATTGTGCGTATGCTGTGGCACTTGTGGGATCAATGGAGAATGTGCACAAACCATGGTGATTCTGCACTAAAATATTATCTTAAAGACTTTAAAATAAAACATGACAAAGGAGGTCAGCAACAGAGTGCACATTTGACGCAACAAAGTCAACATTTCAAGAGAAAACATTACCAAAGGAAATCATATATAAAATGCACATTTTAAACAGCATAATTAACAAGAGAATAAAATATTATCATAAACGCAGAACATATCTGCTGCTGGTACTGCCAGTCTTGCCAACGGCAGCCGGTGGCTGCAGAAGCTCAGGCTCGATGACATGGGTCTGCACTAAGAGACAGACAAGATGCTCCTCAATCTCATATCTGTCCATATTCTGTTAAACAGGGTGATATTGCAAATTTCTTCAATGTAGTCAGTCACAGGAGTATTTTGTTTTCGTTATTTTCTTGAGAGAGATATTTTTATAACTGCGCCCTAATTACAGCCATGCAAACCAGCATTTTCTAAGAGTGCCAACAGCTGGAGTGAAGCGGTACACTTTACGGATTGTGAAGATGCAAACATGGTCACAAGATGATTGGTTGTCAGCTGATTGACACCATACCTTCTATACGGTGACATGTTGGTTGGTCAGTCTAGCTGGCATGTACAGAGATGCAAGAACCCCGACAGAGTGTATAACCTGGTGGGTTGGAATGCCTGTAAATGTTTTTCATTTTTACATCTTTATCAGGATTTGGTCACCTTGTTTTATTTACAAGTTGCCAGTCAGGAAGTCTTGATAATACAACCTGGAGAAAGGTATGGCAGGTCAGCACTTGCCACTGGTGAGCAGCCTTACAGAAGGCAAAAGTTCATCCTGAGGTGGCATATTTATGGTGGATGCTGTGGCGGAATAATGCCTGGTTCATCATGGGTTAACCTATCACTCCCATGTTAGGTAGGTGTTCTCTGGGAGGCGGAGCTAGTTGGCATTCTAAAAGGAGGGGGAACAACCTGGAAAGGCAGTTGGGGGTTTGGCAGTTGGGGGTGGAGGGTTAGAGAGAGAAAATGAGAGGTTAGGCTTTGGGGAATGGGAGGAAAGGTCATTACCATTGCTAACGGGATGCAGGAAAGATTATAACTGAGCTGAATTATATAAGAAGATTTGTACCAGTATTAACTCAAGACATCCATGTTTTCAAGTTACCTAATAAAGTTAAATGTGCTTAAACGTTCGCTGACTGTGGCAGTGTATCAGTACCTTAAGAGGTGTGACTAAGAGGAGAGAACAAAGCTTTCCTGTGGAAGAGGAAACCGTTTGCTTATTCTCCTGTCATACAGAGGGCTGGACAGTGAAGCCAAGTGTGCCACGTAGTTGCCTAAAGTGAAGGCAAACTGCAGTAGGTGGGAACCCTGGGAGGGAGGTCCCATAGGTGGCAAGAGGGTTTCAAACGTAAAGCACTGAGGTACCCCAGAGACAACTCCCATATAAACACTGAAGGATTCATCCTAGTTGTCAGCCAAACCTAGGGAGTGTCTCTGTTGGGGAAGTATCGAAAGGGGAGGGAGTGGGATCCCTCACAGATGCCACAAATAAAATGACCAGAATATACATAAGGGACAGTACTGGGAGGGCGTACCTATTTCTGGCCCTGAAGTGATGCTTCTGACCAGGAAACCCTTAAAAAGAATGACTAGATGGAAAGACAGCTATCACCCCCTAGGAGGCTGAACCAGGCAAGCCAAGAAGGAGAAAAGAAGCTGGACTGAATGCTGACTTCTCCGGAGCCTGAATGGCTTGGATAAGGGCTTAGAGGGAATTCCTCTATCAGATCACAACTCCACAGATGAGGGAACAGAGCAGTCAGTGGAGCAGGACTTAGACTGGTGAGCATATAGCTAATGGAGAGATGCGCAGATCACAGGGTACCTTGGGGTGAAATAAAGAGGTATCTTTTATAGCTAAAGAAACCTAAATGAGGCAGAATTCCCCATTTAGAGGCTTTTATGTAACTGGGGGTTTGGTCCATAAAATATTAACCCGATCAATGTTAAGTTACACCACTTACGGGGAGAAATGATACGTTTGGCCAACATCAAACTTTAAAAGGCTTTTAAAACACTGTAGCATTCCCTTTAGCCACTATTTATAAAAAGAAAACATTGGGGTGGGGGGAGAGAGAAAAGAAAGCAGCACATGGTGGGAAAATATTACTCAGGGTCAAAACGTATTTCAGACATTAAGGAACATTATGCTCTTGCTTTACTAGAGATAATGGGGAAAAAATGGCATACACTGCAGTGGGAATGCCACTCTCATTGGATGTACATCAGGCAGTGGTCAGTTTCAGCAACATCTCCAAGTAGAGGAGATGAGCCAGAGGAACTCTGCTGTATTGTCACTTTCTTTGAATAAAAGCTAATTGCATTTTGTGTTTCAAGTTCTTTCCTGCCCCATGAATGATCTGTGCTTACCTGACAGCTCCTTGACACTGCCTCAGGTGGCAGAAGCCCTCAAGTGCTGAACGGGAGACGCCACACTCTGCTCTTCTCTTACCCTTGTCCATGTGCGACAGTTTTGTGTTGAGTTTGTCTCTGTAGTTGTGTGGGTGTGGGTGTGGGTGATAAAGGTGTGTGGTTGTGTCTCTGTGTGTATAGCTCTGTCGACTTTAGCTGGCCTGCCCTCTGCCTCTACTTAACCTCATTGAGATCATTCCCTATTCAGGTTTTCTCCCCACCAAATTGAAAAGTGGTAAAGAGAATGAATTATTTCCCTGCATTCCACACAAGTTAACACACAATTCAAAAGCAGCAGACAAATGGAATAGCTCTTCTGTTGAACTGTTCCCAAATGGCACCCAGGGACAGCAATTTTGAGAAAAGCATTTTGTGGTATTAAACTACCATATTTAGCATCTCTCTCTTTCTTTTCTTTTTTCTATTAATACATCCTTCAGCACCCTACAATGAAAGTATGCCCTCTGGTATAGAAGATTCTCAGTATTGAAAGCTATATGCAAAGCACACAATAGTCACTAGCCAGCAAAATGGAGATGAAATAAATGTGTAGGTTTGCTATCAATTTTATTGGGAGCTTGTAAGTCCTTTCTTAAAATAATTTATTGGGCAAAGGTATTTTGTGATTAAAAGGGGTTTTTCCTTGGATTCAGTGGTGGGTAACATATTTTTAAATATTTGAACGATGCTGACAATGCAACAAAACTGAATGTCATTATGAGCCAAACTGCACATGACATGACAATAAGACTGCAATCCAAATGGGTTTATGGGCAAGAGGTTGGATTGAACTGAGGAATCTCTCTGCCCTCGTTTACCAAAGCCTACTATCAGTGCAATCTGCGATTGCCTATCCTCCCTGCCGGCAAACCAGGGCTGAGTCATCATGGATTTTCTGGGATCCCAAACTGCTCTCACAGCTGGTGCTGGCCAGCATAGGGCCTGATCCAGAAATTAGGTAAACCCTGGATAGGATTGTCCTTCCATTGAAGGAGCAGATAAATAATCTGGTAGTGCTCTTAAACATTGTCACTTGAGACTCAATTACTACTGGTTGCCTGGAGTATTTTTGACCAGCTTTAGTTGGCCATCCAGCTATGACCATTCCTGGGCAGGAATAGCTTGGTTGCAGTAGTCCATATACTGGTAACCTGATTGGATTATAGCAGTGCACTCTCCTTGGGGTTGCTGTTGAAGATTTCATGGAAGCTGCAGCTAGTTCTGAATGTGGTGTCCCAACTGCTCTTAAGAACATCATACAAGAACCATATAAAAGTGGTCCTACATGAACTCCACTGGCAGCCCAAATGCTTCTGGTGCAATTTCAAGTTATTATTAATGACATTTAAAGCCCTAACTTTGATAGCTGAGAGAGAGCACCTCTGTCTCATGACAATATGGTCTTGCTTGAATCATTATGAATTATAGCAATGGGGACTCTCCTCAGCATCTCAAATTTTGGGGATTGAATAACCATACCCAATGAGTGCTCACTAATAGTTCTTTGCCATCATCCTGGAAAAAGTGAAAAGTGGACTGTGGCAGAGTTCTGCCCTGGGCTCGTTGTTGATCAATGTCTTTATAAACTACTTGGATGAAGGAACTGAGGGCATGCTCATCAAATTTTCAGGTCATGCAGGAGGGGTAACTAATGCCGCAGAAAACAGAGTTGGGATTCAAGATGACCTTAACAGATTGGAGAACTGGGCCAAAACTAACAAAATGAACTTCAATAAGGACAAATGTAAGGTTCTATACTTAGGCAGGAAGAACCAGCTGCACAAATATAAGACAGTGGATACCTGACTTACCAGTAGTACATCTAGGCTGTATCAACAGAAGTATAGTGTCCTGATCAAGGGAAGTAATAGTCCCACTATATTTTTCCTTGGTCAGACAACACCTGGAGTACTATGTCCAGTTCTGGGCACCACAATTTAAGAAGGATATTGACAAGCTGGAATGCTGGGCAGAGGAAAGTGACCAAGATAATCAAGGGGCTGGAAACCAAGCTTTATGAGGAATGGTTGAGAGAGTTGGGTTTGCTTAGCCTGGAAAAGAGGAGACTGAGAGGAGATGTGGTAGCCATCTTCAAATATCTAAAGGGCTGTAACATGGTAGATGGGGCAAGCTTGTTTTCTGCTGCTCTGGAGGGTAGAAGCCAAACCAACGGCTTCAAGTTACAAGAAAGTAGATAACCCTTGCAGTCCCTTCCAACTCTATAATACTATGATTCTATTATTCTTTCATGCTTCTATTTCTTATTGTATTTTCTTGTATTAACATTTGAATTCCATGTAATTTTTTTTTAAAAAAAACACTTTACAATTACCAAACAACAGGCAGAAAAACCATTAAGTCCATCAAAACACTCAACAATTTTCAAGTGGTTGGCGGGGGAGAGACTTTGGCAATCTCTGATGTAGAGGGCACCAAGTTACAGAAAGCTCCTCTAGTATGGTACCTGAAGAGGAGTGGACTGCAAGCTTTACAGGTTAACTCTCTCTCTCTCTCTCACACACACACACACACACACACACACACACAAAATAACAAGTTTACTCAAGGGTCATTACAACATGTGACTGTTGAACTGTAATTACAAAGGAAGTGGATTGGCCAGCCATGCTAATCAAAAGACAATGGTGGATCTGGGGGAGCATGACTGGTTTGGTCATACCAGGCATGGAGCTTTTGGGTCTCCACAGCAGGCACCGCAACTATGACACCCAACAGGAGGCAACAGGGTGGTGGATTTTTGCGTTGCACAGGGCACCACTGAAATTTGAAGTGCCAGGGTCCGCAACAGAAAAAAGATTTGCTGATGAAGCTTTATATGATGTTTCCAAATTTGGTGCAAGCAGCTCTCTTTGGTTCTGTTGGGACATGTTTTCAGTGCTGAATTAAACCTTGTGGAGGCCCTTAGGCAGTCAAAATCGGGGGGGGGGGGGGCTCATGTGTGCGCTCTAGTCAGATAACATTGAACTAAGAGAGCTTGATTGTAATTTTCCTTCAAGATCAAATCAATATTGTCACAGGGCCCTTAAAAGCTGTAAGGCCCATAGGCCCATGCCTATACTGCCTACCTGGCAATCCAGCACTGCGTGTTTTGTGAGCAAACATTGTAAATTCCTAAACATTAAGTACAAATAAATATATTTATTAACTCTGATTTCATGAACTTTCTCAAAACTGTTGCTTCTAATCTCCCCGAGAAACAGGATCAGAGAAGAAAGACCTGCCCACCAAATGCAAACATGTTCCCAAATTCATGCAAATTATGCCATTTATATGTAAATAATATATGTAAACTGAGTCCATCCAGCTCATATATTTATGCAGAATAAATCACCCACTCCTTTTTTTGGATGAATGATAGTTTATCTAAAATAAGTATGAATTCCCTCCTATCTGAATTTTTAAAATCCCATTACTAGTGGCTGAAAGATGTCATCCATCACCTTCATGATGATAAATATCTAAACATCCTTTTACTCTTCCCTTAACTTTTGGATGGTCAGTGCATTCCCTAGCAAACTCACCATCAAACATAAGGACTTCATTATCCTTTTCCCTAGCAACAAATTTCCAAACTGTCAAATATGGTTGGACAAGGGTGATTTCATTTTCTGATACTTTTAGTTATAATAGTTATTGCTTCATTATGGTAATCATTACAAATGAGTACGTGGTCAGTAGTTTTTAGCTGTCATATCAATTATACAGCTTTCTCTGTTGTCTCCTATTGTGTCCAAGCTAACCTTTTATTTTATGCCCAATAATGAGCTAAACCTAAGCTAAACATTTTTATTTATTTCATGGATATAGGCAATTCATGTGCCATACAAACTCTAAATGATTATATACGAACATTAATAAGCATATTGTTTAGTGCAATACATCCTATTATATAAACTATTCAATATTCCTATGATAATACAAGACCTTTAAGGTCATAATTATATTTCATTTTCTTTTTAAAATGTAAATGTAAATCTATTATCTATGAGATAAATCCATTAGATAGGAATTACCTCTAAAATCTCATATCAAATAATTAAATAATTGTGTTTGCTTATAAAAAATGGAAATAAATTTAGATTCATTTCCTTTATAGTAGTGAACAGTCTAACCTTAAATCTGTTATACCTAGTTCATAGATGAATTCCATGCAATCATTTCCTCCCGTATCATTTTATATGAGCTTATCATCCCAGTTAACTTTGTAAACTAAGCATTTATAACCACAGTATAATAATCATACACCTTTCACGAATGCCACTCTCAACTAAATATATAATGAAATGTATAATGAAATGTTTCCCTTGTGGTTAATTAGAGCCTTCCTTAAAGGTTTCTTTTTTGGTTGATTGGTTTAGTTTATTTTTTAAAAAAGAAACTTGTGGAAACATGCTATCAGCTGCCCTTGTGAATTTATTCCTGGGAGGTAGTTTATTTCAGAACATCTTTCAATCTAAAATGAAAGTGTAAACAAGACTGGAACACCTTTTCAGAATATTTTTCTAATATGGTTAAAGGCATTCATTTGATTTATGAAAAGGTAATTGACTAAACTGCAAATTGTAGTTTTGAAACAACCCGCTTTCAATTGGAGCTGTCCATTCTAGACGGACGTCTATTAGGGATATCAGAATATAGGATGATCAATTGAACTGTTCTGCTTAAGGCAACCACTGGTCCTCTGCTTGTGGCAGTTGCTGACCAAAGGAGAACTTTAAACAATCAGAAAAGGGAAAAGGAAAGCCTAGGGGCATAGGTTGCTACTGAAAAGCTGAGCTCTCCCCACCAAAATGAGTTACAATTAAAGATGCTTGAGGAACTCAATATTTGCAAATTCCAGTACAAATTGACCTGATCTGTATCTGTTGGACTAAGTGTGCCTACTGGAACTTGGTGATCTAACAGCCTTCACATTTCCCAACTGTTCAGAGCAGTTCTTGACTAAAAAGTGTATCAAAACACATTTGAAAACGCCTATGTTGGGAAAGATGGAGGGCACAAGGAGAAGGGGACGACAGAGGATGAGATGGTTGGACAGTGTTCTCGAAGCTACTAACATGAGTTTGGCCAAACTGTGGGAGGCAGTGAAAGATAGGCGTGTCTGGCGTGCTCTGGTCCATGGGGTCATGAAGAGTCGGACACGACTGAACGACTGAACAACAACAACAACATTTTGAGAGGAAACGTGTACTTTGGGTGAGAAATAGATGAAATCCATGAGAAATATATTTTGCAGCGCTGCCAGTAAAATAAGTGGCATCTCCAGCTTCATTTATGTTGTCCTTGAAAGTGAGAGAAGCATCATGTCAGACTCAGCTCCTGATAAACTGTGTCCAGGACAGGGCGAAACAAAGGCTGAGAACCAGGAAGCGAGATGAATTTGTTCATGGCCAGCAAGAAATTACAAAAGCATAGCCTCCCTGGTGCCCAGAGCTGCCTGATCTGTGTAGGGGGAAGGGGGAGGGGTATAGTAGGGGACCCTCTCTGGCCTGTTAGTGCAAGAAGGTTTCCAGGCTTTTGTTGCTGGTCTTCCTGCTGTTCCAACCTTTGGCCAGAGCTGGCTTCTCACAGACCTACAATTCCCAGCACCCAACTGCCGTTCCCATTATTCTTTGAGGAAAGCCACGTGCTTTAAATTTGCCTTCAGGGTATGGTGTGTATGCAGACTGTATCTCTTACAGACATTCTGTGGGTTGCCACTGAAAGCTCAAAGTGCTTGTGACATAAAGGTGATCTCTACCCAGGAACAGCAGACACAAGAAGATGTTGGAAGTCTTAATTCTCTTTACAACTAGTAGCACCTTCCTTAGGATGTAACCACATCCTTTATCAAACACCTAGGATGAGTACATCCCTAGAGTAGATGAGTTGCTTAAAATTATCCTCATCCCCTAAATGAATTCGATATATGTTTAGGTCAATTACTTTTTTAATCAGCTATTTTCAGACTTTCACCAACAGGGGCATTCTGTGATATTTACCTTTGTTTCTAATGATTGAATTAAAGGCCAGACAGCTAATCAATCAAAGGATGTAGACATCCTTGTTGTCTAAACCATTTCATATCAGTTTGAGAAGTATTTCTATGCCAACAACCTTCCAAGTTAAAATAATATTGAATGAAACTGATAATTAGGATCTTATTTCAACATTGGTTGTGGTTGCTTTTTATTTTTTTTAAGAAGCTTGTATTCTGGTCGCAATCTTTAAACAAAGAGTAAATAGAACAATTGGCCACCACAAAAATTGTCTAACCTATAAAGAGAAGGGGTGGGGGCTACTACATAACCTGGCTCGTAACAGAAGAGTGTAAATCAGCAGTGAGGCAGAGCACAAAGGCGAACTGCTGATCAGAAGAATAAAACACTGCGGTAGAAAGATGTGCTTTCTGGCTGACTACAGTAGATAGATGGGAGAGAACATGAAGAAAAACCATTATAATGGAAGGATAAATCAGTAGGGAAAAGATCAGCAGCAAAAAAGGGGGCTACAATAAAGATGACATGAAAATCAAAGGACAGAGCAGTAAACAAAAGTAAAATACATCCACAAAGGACAGAAACAAACAAAGTACTGTCCTAATGAATGCAAAAAAAAATCCTGTCATACCGCAAAATATAGAACAAGTATAAGTTAAGGGGTGTGGAAGTATTCATGTGAGAAGAAATAATTACAAAAGACAAGGAAGGCTCACCGAAACTGGACATCATGGAATAAGAGGGAGAGGACAAAAGATTTGCATAAAATATTTGCAGAGCATAAAATGTGAGTTCCCTTCTGCAATTAAACAAATTTTAAAGTCCCATTTGTAAGAGAGTAACAAACAATTGTGTCCAAGGCTGGACAACATACAATAGCAACTTCTTGTCACTGCAGAGCCAGTACAATGTAGATCAGGGATGAGGAACTTCTATTACAACTTCAAGCATCCCTGAACACTGGTCATGCTGCTTCAGGTTGCTGGAAGTGGAAGTCCAGCAACATCTGGAGAGCCAGAGGTTCCTCATCCTTGATGTAGGCAAAGCCTTCAACCCAGAGAAAATTAGTCAAGTCCCATTGACATCAGTAGAACAAGTTGCTTGTGCTTGATATAAGCCTCATGATCAAGCCCAGCCCTACCATTAGAGTGAGGTGATTGCCTCAAGCAGCAGGTGTTGGGGGGCAGGCAGCAGTGACCTGCTGTACGTTCTTCCTGAGTTCACCAGGCATTCTTCTATTGGAGGATAGAACTGTGCATGCCACACAACCTGTCTTGTACCACCTGCTTCCCTCAGAGGTGGCAGAGGACTTCTCCAAGTGGAATTGCGGAGAGAGAGCTCTTGTCCTTTGCCTCAGGCAGAAAAATATTTTGAGCCAACCCTGGCCACAATGGGACTTAAGCATGATATTATCTAGATAAGCACCAGAGTGTTCAGTTTGTTATTTGGGTTCAAATCGATGCTCCACTCAGAAAGGATACCTTGCCACTATAGAGACAGTGCAAATTTGCAAGCCAATTCTGAAAGTCAAAAATTAGAGTAATTCAAAAAGAGAGGAGCACCTGCAGAAGGTTTCAATAATTAGAGATACATAAACAAATTCTTCAAAAATATTTTTGCTGAACCCATCTAACAATGAATACATGTTAATTTGCCTGCAAAACTAGCCTGCCTTATTTCAGAATAAATAATATTGCTTGAATCTCACAGGACTTCTGTTGATTCGTACTAACCTGGCAAATCTAATTAGTTTTGCCATGAGCATTTGTTAAGCAGATGCCTGATTTGAGTGTGTTTTTAGCTTAATGAACCTGTTCCAACCATACAAGAAATTGCTCTGATGAAACCTCTGCCATTATCAAAGCTAGGCCTCCAAGTGATCCATCCAAATTAGCAGCTTTGTATTTAAGAGATCTAAGCATTTCCACAGCACTGTTGAAACAGTTTGTTCTAAGATGTAAAGGTAGTTCTGAAATGAAGGCAAAGCTTGGCATGTTTGGGACAAATAATGGAACTGGTTTCAGTAGTCTGTTCACCCCACTGTACTTTGAGGACTTTTAAATGCAGGCAGACAGGTATGTCCCAGTTCAATTGCTCACCGTCTTTCCCATCATGATGCCACATTAGACATAGAAATAATGTCTGGACATACAAATACTGGGCTGAATGAGGGCTAACAAACTCAAATTGAATCCTGGGAAGACAGAGGTTTTGAGGGTATAGTTCCTGGATCTCAGAATTGGATGGGGTTGCATGGAATGAGTGCACAGATTACAGATGCTTTTGGGGTGCATTCAAATGTGGGGAATATTGCATTAGTTTTCTTTATTATAATGCCTGAGCTTCTGTTCCATTTCACAGAATCATAGAATCATAGATTCATAATGATGCTTTCATAATGCAGCACCTGTTCCATTGTAGAACTGTGGCTTTTTGACTGGTACACTGACATGTTGAGCTGAATTTCATTCACAACAGGCATGCTCTACACTACCAAGACCTAGTTCAATGTTTTAGCGTTGACTTATGAAGCCTTAAATGACTTTAAGATCTATTACAGACTCCTAGATCTCCCAGGATAGTCCTACTTGCTAAACCATCACCGTGCAAGGTCCCCAGTACTATGACTCATGAGAGGGCCTTCACAGTGGTGTTTCTATGGCTGTGGAATGCCTTTCCTCTTGAAATACTGCTGGCACCTAAATTGGTTGAATTTTGGCTCCAGTTAAAAACTGACGTCTTCACTCAGGCTTCTAATTGTGTAGAGTTGTGTGTGTGTTAGGCCCCGATACATGGAGAAAGTACCAGTATGTACTATTTCATTATTTAGATACTCTGACCCATGAACAAAAGAAAAATCCTGCTGGATCAGTCCAAAGAGCCTTCTAGTCCAACATTATGTTCCCACTGTGGCAAACCAAATGCCTATGGGAAGTCTTCTCAAAGTACCTGATTATTAGCAGCACTCTCTCCACTTGTGATTCCCAGCAACTTGTATACTGATAGAGGATTGAGAATATGCCCACCATGTCAAGTAGCCACTAAAAGCCTTTACTTTCTATGAGCTGACCAATCCTATTTTAAAGCCATGCAGGTTGGTGGCCATCACTATGTCAGACCAGATTCCATAGATTTGCTATGTGCTATGTGAATAAAGTACTTTCTTTTGTCTTTCCTGAATCTTCCAACATTCAGCTTTACTGGGTGGCCCTAAAGTTGTATAATTATGAGACAGATTTTCTCCACACCGTGCATAATTTTGTATTTCTCTTTCATGCCCCACCAAATAATAATAATAATAATAATAATAATAATAATAATAATAATTTATTTATACCCCACCTATCTGGCTGGGTTTCCCCAGCCACTCTGGGCAGTTCCCAACAGAATATTAAAAACACGTTAAAACATCAAACATTAAAAATTTCCGTAAACAGGGCTGCCTTCAGATGTCTTCTTGTTTCCTTGTTTCCTTGGCATCTGATGGGAGGGCATTACGCAGGGAGGGCACCACTACTTAGAAAGCCCTCTGTCTGGTTCCCTGTAACCTCACTTCTCACAGTGAGGGAACCAGAAGGCCCTCAACACTGGACCTCAGTGAACAATGGGGGTAGAGACCTTACTCCTCTTTATTTTCTAAACAGCCCCAGATGTTGCAACCTTTCTTCAAAGGGCAGGTGTCCCAACCCCTTGATAATTCCCCAGATCTACAATATTCTTTTTGTGGTTATGTGACCAGAACTATGCACAGAATTCCAAGTGTGGTCTCTATACATATTTGTATTACAATATTATGATATTGGCAGTTTTATTTTCAGTATATTTTGTAATAATCCCTAAGATGGAATTCACATTTTTCATAGTTGCTGTACACTGAGTAAACATCTTCATTGAACTATCCCCTACTAACTACCCCAAGGTCTCATTTCTGGTCATTTACTACCAGTTCAGACCCCATGAGTGCATATGTAAACTTAGGATTTGTTTTGTCCCAATGTGTACACTTGTTTACATTGAACTACATTTTCCATTTTACTGCCTATACACTCAGTTTGGAGTGATCCTTTTGGAGGAGGAGAAGGAGGAGGAGGAGGAGGATTTTGCGTTAACCATCTTGAACAATTTGGTATCATCAAGAAACTTGGCTATCTTGCTGCTCTTCCCTAACTCTGGAGTGGCTATGAACAAGTTACAAAGCACAAGTCCCAATACTGATCCTTAAGGGACTCCATCTCCTACATCCCTCCATTGAAAGAATTGTCCCTGTCTCTAATTCCCATTCCTTAATCAGTTCCTGGTCATAAGAAGACCTCTCCTCTTATTCCATGAGTTCTTCAACGATCAAAAATAGCACCTTGAATTGACCAGTGGTGAAAAATGGTCCACAAATGTTAGAAATGGGCCATATTCCAAAAGTCACATGCAGTTGAACTAAAATCTAATATTTCTAGGTCTTACTGGTTTTAAAGGGAGAGAGTGGTTAATTCTCACATTGAAATCAATGGGGCTTAGCAGTGCTTAATTTTGGCTGGTGAATGCTAAACTGAAAAGGAGGCTGTTCTGTAACTGATGCCATCCTACCTTTCTATTGCATACTCAAACAAGAAGTGAAGAATATTTGAATCCAATTTGTTAATGATGCAAAGCTAGGAAGGATGATAGGAACTATGAAAACCAAGAATTTCATCAAAGTGACCCTGATAAATTAGAGTAATCATCTGAGAACTATAAAGTGGACAAGTGCAAGAGATCACATACAGCAAATGCATACAATAAAATGGGGAATTAGGCCTGTCAAGGAGTTAGAAGCTGCAATGAATCAGAAGCTGAACTTTAGAGAGGGGCATGGTGCAGCAGAAAGCAAGGCCAATGACATCTCAGAGTGAATTGGCCAAAAGGAAAATTTAAAAATTCAGCACTGGACTGGCCTTGATTCCGATCACCTTTTTAAGGTGAAAGGGGTGTTCAGAAAAAGGCAACAAGGTAAGGGCCACCATCCAGAGAGAGTTAGGCTGCAATCCTATGTACAATCAACTGCTACTAAGCTTCATTGTACACAATAGGATGCACTTCTGAGCAAACCTGGATTGCACTACACAACACATACCTAAAGCATGCCCAGTGTGATTCCTGGGACTAAAGAGTACTAATTTTGACTAGCTCGTACTCAACATATGCAAAGAGGAAGGGAAATTACGAGTCAGTATCACATTTCCTGAAACATAATCTTGTATCTAAAGCTCTGTACCTGATGCCAATTCAAATATATCAGTAAACAATGGTGTTACAAAGGTTTTGAATTTAATATAACCAGGAGAGAAATGTTTTAACTATTTTACTTCTCCGAGCTGTCACTGGGATATGGACATCCAAGGAATCAACAGCATCTTCGTTAAGTATAAAAGCTGCTTCACGTATCATAGATCATCTTTCTAATAATAGGTGCAAATTGCATTCCCCATGGGGAAAGGAATACAGAGCGCACAGCCAGGCAAGTGACCATCTTGTTGCCAGTAGTGTCAGGGAAGTGAGATAGGGTAAAAAGCAATGAGAATAGCCATAACAATCTAATGAGAACTAAGGTTCAGAAGGGAATGGGCTGCCCCAGAGAAATACTATCTGTCATGGGATAAAGCAGCCTAATGTAACTATGCATTTTATCATTTTATGCAAGCTCTCCTTGAGGATTGCTTTGGATTGAATGGTGGAATACAAATCCGAACTCCAAGTCGTCTGAAGGCAATTCTGCATAGGGATTTTTTTTAAAATGTTTTGTGTTTTATTGTGTTTTTATATTTGTTGGAAGCTGCCCAGAGTGATTGGGGCAACCCAGTAAGATGTGTGGAGTATAAATAGTAAAATCATCATTATGGAATGGGACGTCCATGTTTTCATCGGATAAATGTTGGAGGGCATGCAGACAGGAATACAAACAGTTACTATGGAAAACAAATGATGGGTGTATAGGTTTCTGGACTTTATCAATTCAGACTGGAGGTGATTTGATTTTTTTTAATTTAAAAAAAATTCTATTCCAAGCAACAATAAGAAGTCTGAACTTAGAAAAGTTATAAGTTGGAACAGCAACTTCTAAAGCCTGGGAAGTAGACACATCACATCCTCTTCCCAGGGCTTCAGTCACTGCTGCCGCCAGGAAGAGCCAGGAGAAGACATGCATTGTCTAGCTGCCCAGAGTAGGTGTTCCATTTTCAGGGATGAAAACATCTGGTGCTAGCTGACTCTGTTTTCAGTGGGAAGAAGCTATTTTCCCCTGTGGCTCTTACGGAACCTGAATATTGTGAAGCTGAGCACTCACATCTCTTTCAGTGGCCTTGAGCGAGTCATGCATCTGCTCAGAACAGCTCTGTGTGGCTTGAAGAAAGCAGCCTTCACCATTCTGCCTTGAAGTTAAATGGTGCTGGTCACTCTGAGTAACAGGAACACAACAGAGGACCACACTGCTGGCCTGGCAATCCATGTCCCGCCACCAACTCAAGCAGATTGCCACAAAAAGGCTCTCTCCCGGGGTCTGGAATGGGTCATGGCGTCAGGTAACGGGGACTTTGCGTCCGGGGGTCACCTGGATCCCGGAGCTCTGATGGAGGCAGGTCAAAGTGCAGATCTCTGTGGCCAACGCGCAGGAGCTGCTACAGAGGATGACAGACAAATGTTTCCGGAAGTGCGTTGGGAAACCCGGGAGCTCCCTCGATAACTCTGAGCAGAAATGTGTCGCGATGGGTATGGACTGGTATATGGATGCCTGGAACACCGTCTTGAGGGCCTACAACTCCCGGCTGCAGAGGGAGAGAGCCAACATGTGATCGGTGGCAGCAGGATTACTGAGGGGCCCCATTATGGACTTGACCGAGTTACCTATTCTGGCCTCCCAGCAAGGTGGTTTAATTAGGATGGGCAGGATTTTGGTCCAGGTGGCAGCAAATAAAATGATAAACCTGAAGAAAAGAAAGGCTCTCTCCCCTTGCTCTGCATTTCTAAGTGCCCCCACCACTGCTAAAAACTGGCTGGAAACACAAAACAATTGAAAAGGAGAATAATAATCAATAATCAAACTACAACAGGAGAGGCCAGCAAGAGGAAGCTTGCTCAGGGGAGTGGAAACAGGTCCTCGTCTGATGGATTGCATCATGTGTTAACGAGATTCCAATTCTAATTCTTCTCAAAAGGTTGCAAATATTTCAGGCATTCTTTTAAATATCATTTTGAATATATATTTTTTCCAAGGCAACAAAGGAAGACACAAAGACAATCATCTCAAGAGAGAGGCAGGGGAGCAAAAGAGAGAGCAGCCTAAAATAACTGAGCAATAAATAAACAACACTGAATGGTCTGGTCTGTCTCTTTTAACAAAATGTATCCCTATCCAACCTCCAGCATGAAAAACACAATTCATGGGTAAAGAAGTTGCAAAGAATGCTGACTCACAGGAGACTCAAAATGCAGGGAAGAAGTCATTGTTTAATTGCTTAATTAATTTTGGCCGTTTTACTTTCTCATTTCTGAATATGTAGAAGACAACTGCCTGCATTAAGTAAGATGAACAGCATGGCTCAGATATTAACTAGTGTTTTTCATGTGGTAGTGCTAGGGAATTTAACACTCTTATTTTTTTTTTCCTTTGGCTATCACCTCTTGGTGCCCTAGATGTTAAATGGAGATGATCCCTGGCATACACTATAACCTGATCAACTAAAACTGCCCATCTGTAAAATTCCTTTCTCCATCTGTAATTCCACAGCAGTAAAGGCTTTATGTAATGGCTTGTCCAAGCTATAAACACTTTCGAATGACCAAGAAATCCACATTCATTCAGCATGATCCTTTCTTCGTGAACTGGAAGGTTATTGCTGGTGCTGACATTTTAGTATACATGACAGATATTGGTCTCCTGTGGAAAATGCTGCATTCAAATGATGGTGCACTTTACTCCTTCTTCTAAATATTCTTCCCCGTTCTCACTGGATGTATGTCATAAAGAACAGATGCATCCTGGAATATTTAAGAGCTAAACAGGAGACACTCTTATAACACCCATATTTTCACACCAATGGTACACACCCCATCCCACGATGTCTGGTGAGCCTTCAATAGCCTAAGCTGCACTGGCTTCTGAAGTAAGATCTGTAAATATGTTGACCACGACAGGGGTGCTATTGGTGTTTTTGGTTTTTTAAAAAAAAGTACAGCTCAAAATGGATCTAGATGTACTCATAGAATAATGACAACTTGAAATATCCATGACTATTATCTCCAATGGTACACAATCATGTTCTCATTTAGTTATCTTAGAGGCATATCTGAGGAGTATTTCAAAACGATGGTTCTAATTCTGAATGGTAGTTGCATACCCTCTGATATTTCTCTGATGAAAATAGGGACGTCCCATTCCATAATGATAATTTTACTATTTACCGGTATACCCCACACATCTTGCTGGGTTGCCCACCACTTTTGGCAGTTTCCAACATATATAAAAACATCAATCAATTCAAACTTTATTTGCGTAGCCGACTGGCCATAGCATCTAAATATAAAAACATAATAAAACATTAAACATTTTTTTTTAAAAAAAACAAAAACTCCCCTATACAGGTTTGCTTTCAGACAGCTCGGGGGTTGGATAACTCCATACCCTCCAACATTTATTCAATGAAAATAAGGACATCCTAAGGGAAAGTAGGACGTTCTGGGATCAAATCAGAAACCAGGACAGCTTCTCTAAATCAGGGACATCCCTGGAAAATGGGGGACACTTGGCGGGTCTGTAGCTCCATTTTGGTTCTCTTATTGTTTCAGAAAATGCAGATTTGGTAATTTGCCTTTAAATGTGAACTACCGGTAATTGAATTTCTCCCTCATCTCTACTTATCATACATGAATTCCCATCATGTTCTAAAAGAGCCTTTGCCAAACTGGTGTTTTGGACTATCACTACCATTGGCTAATGAGAGTTGTAGTCAAAAACCTCTAGAAGGAAGAGATTGGCAAATAATGTTCTAAACTGTGGCAAGGAATACAGGAGGCACGACAGCTGTATACTTTACGTAAGGAAACTCTCAGTTAACTTCACTTTTTCAATGGCTTCAATTTGATTAAGGCACCATTTTGTAGCAGATGCAATGTAATGGTGATTCTAGCTCTGAGCTGATTGGTTTATGTAAATGAGAACAGCATTCTTATTTGAAAAAAAAATTGCTATTAAGAAATCCACTTTTCTTGAGAGACCAGAGAAACCTGTCATTTAGATCTATAACAGATATGGATGCACAGGTACTGTATTAGTTAATAATGATTCACCACCTCAATCTCTAGCACACCAAATCTGCTAAATACCTACAAATTCAAGGGTGTATGTATTCAGATAGTCTGCTATTGAGACACCATGTATTTATGTCTGAAGCACATTTAAATAGAAATTGCTGCGCTAATGTCAACTTCCACCCATGTCATTCATAATCCATTAAGTATATTATTGCACAAATTGTGTGAGAAAGCAATTTACAGCCTTCATTTATAACATCAAGAAGAGATGGAGAAACCATACTGTACATTTATTGCTTTGTGGTTTATACAGTGGTTTACAGTTGTAATGGGAATCAAGGCTTTCATGCTTTATTATAAGATAGGATTATGCAAGCATTATCATGTGAATAAGATACAATGAGTTTATTTTTTTTAACCAAAGTTATACAGGAAATAACATTTTTGCTCCTACTGATATAGAAGCCTGCTATCTGTTTCTTTTTCTCGTTCTGTTCCATTCATGAAAAGAAACTGGAATCCTGAAAACCACAGAAGTAAAGTGGGGTGCTGAGTAAAGAGGACTTTTTTTTAAACTTCAGCAATCACCCAGTTTGCTGGCATTGCAGTAATTAGTCAAAAGATTCCCATGACTGCAAGATGGGATCAAGTTGTGATCTAGCTTTCTTTTTAGCACAGGTTAAATACACCCACAGACACATATCTTATAAGCTTTCACAGAAAGGAAGAGATGGGTAGGAGACTCTACTTTAACAAACAAAGTCACAGAGTTAAGTGAACTCCCAGTTTTATGAAATAAATGAAACAGTATTTCAAAATGAAGTGCACACATTTCTTATACTTAATTTAATGTCTCCTAAGAACCTTTCAATGATTCTAGTATTCCAGCCCTTCAGCAATCTTGCAATGGAGAAACAGAAGAGTTTAGTGTGTGTGTGTGTGTGTGTGTGTGTGTGTGTGTGTATGTATGTAGTATGTATATATATATGTGTGTGTGTGTGTGTGTGTGTGTGTGTGTGTGTATATATATATATATATATATATATATACACACACACACACACCAGAGCTCCAAAAGCATAGACCAGTTTTAAATGACCTTACCAAGTTTTGTAACAAAATCCACAAAGGTTTCTAGCCCATAGTAGCTTTTCCGTTCATAAGTTTATTGTCCCACCCAAAGGTCACGACAACCTTGTAGCAATAGTAATAATAAAGAACATATATCTATAACAGAAACAAACATCCATTGTGTAAGAGGGAGAAGATACCAGAGACACCAACAAGCTTACAGTAAATCTGATGTGATTTCAGATTAAACCTCCTAATCACCAAAACAATTTATAGTGATTTTATCCAACTCCTTTTCCCTCACATCTTTTCCCTCACATCTTTTTTCTGTCTCTGCTATGTAATTGGCACCCCTTAAAAAAAAAAGTCAGATTTTTAAAAAGACAGAAACACCTAGAAACAGGCCAGAGAGCTGGGAAGCTAATTCAATATATCGCTAGTTGGCTAGAAAAAAAAATTGTAATAATTCTGAACTCTTCCTACAACCATTTTTCTTGCTGCACAAGCAAGCCTCCTTTTATTTGTGTTATTTACTGATGGAAAAATTTCCAGCCGACAGTCTGAAAATCACTACTCAAAGTGTATTGCTTATGTCACTAGAGATACAGTTCTGAGCTCCCACTTATCTCTTCTTGGTTTCATTGCTTCCTTGATGTGCATTTAAACCTGCCCCTGAGTTAAGTTACTGTCACTAGTGTTATCTCTGCTTTTTCAATAGCTGTTGTGATATTCTCAGAGTGCATTGATCACGGACTGTCTGGGCTTGAACGTTGTAACATTAAGACAGATAATGGTCATAATACAGAATAGATCTTATTGCCATAGACATTTCTATACTTTCTCCAGCAGTGCCATGCACACAAGGGGAGGATTCAGAAAGTTCTGCCCATAAAGTGGAGATTATTCCTTAAAGTGAAGAACTGCTGAAAGCAATAGGAGATGAATAATATTTTAACCAAAAAAAATCAGATTCAAACAATGGATTCAACTAAAAAATGAAACCAAGTTTAATCCCTACCTCAGAAGTCAAGGGAAATTCAATGACTGAAAACTAGATAGATAATGTCAACATATACCTTGCCTTGCTATCAAACTTATGTATTAAAGTCACAACCGTGAACCTCCTTACAGAAGTTTCTGAGGGCCTTCAAGGGCAGCCTCACATAGAGTGCACTGCAGTAATCCACTTTGGAAGTTACCAGAACATAGAATACCTTGGCCAAGACATCACTGTTCAAAAGAGGCTATAGTTAGCAAATCAGCAAAAGTCAGGGGGAAATACTCATAGCACCCACCAACTACCCTGCAAAAACCAGGACATCCCATTTTTTTTTCATGTGAGTACTACAGCCATTTTGGTCACCTTGCTCTGATGCAATTTCAGGCCAAGATCTCTCCTTTAAAAATCGCTTTCTCCAGGTCCGCAATCTCACATGGGTCACATGACTAGCACAGGATTTTGGATGCAGTAGGTGGTGTTCTGGATTTGAGCCACATTGTGTTGGAAGGTATACACCAACAGCACCTGAACCTCCAGTGACAATGTTGGACCCAGGTGTACTCATAAGCTACAGACCTGCTCCTTTCAGGGGAGTGCAACTTACCACCTCCTGGACTCAATAACTTGGTACACGTAATGCTTAGGTCTTTTTCAGGGTTATCTGGAATATATTTCATGTTGGTATTTGTCAGTATTAGACATAGGTCAATGGACATTGATTTGGCAAGATTACCTAAACCACACCTGTGTATTTATCCTATCACCTTAATATTCACAGAACACCAGAGTACCTTAAGAATTCAATCGTTGTTGTTGTTCAGTCGTGTCCGACTCTTCGTGACCCCATGGACCAGAGCACGCCAGACACGCCTATCCTTCACTGCCTCTCGCAGTTTGGCCAAACTCATGTTAGTAGCTTCGAGAACACTGTCCAACCATCTCACCCTCCGTCGTCCCCTTCTCCTTGTGCGTCATCCCTTCTCTCCGATCTTTCCCAACATCGGGGTCTTTTCCAGGGAGTCTTCTCTTCTCATGAGGTGGCCAAAGTATTGGAGCCTCAACTTCAGGATCTGTCCTTCCAGTGAGCACTCAGGGCTGATTTCTTTAAGGATGGATATGTTTGATCTTTTTGCAGAGTAGCATGTTGGACGCCTTCCGACCTGAGGGGCTCATCTTCCAGCGTCATAACTTTTATATGCCTGTTGTCTTTGTCCATGGAGTTTTCTTGGCAGGGATACTGGAGAGGCTTGCCAGTTCCTTCTCCAGGTGGATCACATTTAGTCTAAACTCTCCGCTATGACCTGTCCATCGTGGGTGGCCCTGCATGGCATAGCTCATAGCTTCCCTGAGTTATTCAAGCCCCTTCGCCATGACAAGGCAGTGATCCATGAAGGAGTTCAATCATAGTGCAAGAAATAATTTTAGTATTTTTCCTCCCATTAGCAACTTAACAAAATGCTTAGCTACTTTTTCACAATAACGGTGTGGCTCACTCAGATATTCAGAAAATGAAAACCACTTGAATATATGTTTAAGGCACATACTCATGGCCTATCAAAGTTGCATGGATTTCAAGGGAAATTAACCAAAGTATGAGGTTCTTCCCCAGAGTTGGAATTAAACTGGAATTACAGTCTGCAGTTTGGAAGCCCCTGGGCAGCTATTTAGTATTGTCTTAGGTACAGAAAAGGTAACATAGCACTCCTTTTGTTTTATTTTTTAATTACATAGCTTGGTAATGATCATAATTATTCAAAAATGCTCCACAAAAATGAGGAATTAGGCCTCAAATCTTTTCAGTGCATTAGATAAAATGCCAATTAAACTTCACTCTGCTGTGTGAGATTTCAGAAGTTAAGAGGTGTGGAAATACCTGCCAAAAACACAAGGTCAGAAACCCATTGTGCATCATAAAGTTCTTTAATGGGAGTTCCCTTTTCCCTCCATAAACTCCTCAATTACCTTCTGAGAAGGGAAAATTTAGTAAAGGACATTCCTAGCACTCAGGCCCTGAGCTTCCGGTTAATGCACAAAACCACGGTGAGAATGTGCACAAGTTCTGTCACTACTAATAAGGACATATTCCATGTGAACAGGTGCCATGCAAAGCACTATAGGATTGTTATTGGAAGGGATTTTTGCTATCCACTTAGAATAGACAGGCACATACCAGTACTATGTGCAGCACTTTTTGCAGCAATGGTCTCCCCGTACATATCAATACCATAATACCAAAAAGCACCCTTTTGAACATGTGCCTCGTGGAAGCAGTGCATAACTGCAGCTACGTGAAAGGTTATGTGTGAATGTTGTCCGCAGATGTGAAGCACCCGTATACTGAGTCAAACCACTGCTCTATCTGTATTTGTAGGTGCCCCACACAGAGTAGGACCATTGCTCTATGTGGCCCAGAACATTAAATTAGAACATTAAATTAAATTTGTTAGTCTTTACAATTCCACAAGTTTCTTTCCTGTTTTTATTTGAGTAATTTTTACACTACTCTTCTTCAAAAATGATCTGATATATAATCATAATATATAATCAACATAAACTCAGTCATAAAGCAAATTAAAAGATCAGAGTAAGGTCTAAAAGACCTTAAAATACAATTCTGTGCATGACTACTCATATGTCCGCCCCATTGAGTTTAATGGGACTTCCAAGTAAGTGGCTGTGGGATTGCAGCCTTAAAGGTCTAGAAGAATAGAAAAGGGTTTTGCCTGGTGCCTAAAGGATAGCAAGTATGGTGTCAGAAAAGCCTCTCTGGGAAGGCAGTTCATGAAATTGTGTCCTCCCTAAAAGAGGGTCCATGTTGCGGTGAGACCTGGAGACCCGTCTCCTATGTTGTTGGTGGGTAAGATTGGTCAGCCACAACACCTGATTGGTAGGTCCCTCGATGTTGGGTTTAATCTGGCCAATGGGCCACAGTCCAAATGGGTCAAGGGATCTATATATACCCATGCACGTGACCCAGAGCTTCCTCTTTCAATGTGTGCATTCAGAATACCCGCCCACCTCTCCCTACTTTTAGGGCTTTAGTGCTTGACCTTGCTATGCCGTCGTGTGTCGTCTGTCGTTGGGACAGGGGCATGGCAGGAATTTCCCCCACTTGGCTGATTGGCTGTTGCCATTTGGGTTTCGCCTTGCTGCGTAGCAAATTGTCACAACTTGTAAGGTTGCGGATAGGCACTGGTTCAGGTGATAGGGACAGGAGAACGCTCTCACCATCCCTATGTGAAGAGTATTCCGTTAAAGGAATCCAGGGACTCAAATGGTCTGGTCAACCCCTGAGAGGGGGTTGTGCCCATGCCTGAGTCCAGGGGGACATTTGGGTGGTGGACATAGTCTGTTCCCAGACTTTTCACCTACCACAGGTGTTCACCCTTGGCTGACCTATGCTGGTGCCCTGGGTCAGCGCTACCTGCAAGGGTGCAGGGAGCTAGTCATACCAGAGCCTATGCAATCACTCACTTTCTGTAATCAATAAAGCTGTGGCCTAAATTCTGCCAAAAACCAAACTAAAATTTGAGTCAAGTGTGAATTTATTTAAGGGGGAGGTCTCTAGGTGTGAACACGCAAATGGGACAGCACACCAAAAAATGCCCTCTCCCCTAGTTTGTCACTTTCTCCGTGTTGGCAGTGACAACCTGGAGAACGCCAGCAGGTGATCTTAACATCTGGGCATGTTGATATGGGAGTTGGCTTTCTCTAGGTACCAGATATACTAATGAGAACATTTAACTCTCGATCTTACTTGTCAAATCTTGATTTTCCCTTTGCTTTATACATATCAAGTCGAAACTTTGTTGTGTGTGCTTTTTAATGTCCCTGTACAAGGAGACATGAAAAAATGGATCTTTCATCAAAAACACAGCACAGCTGTTTGCTCAGCTATGTTTAAAAGTCCCCCATGAAGTCTTTTTACATCACTGTACTTTAAGAATGCAACATTTTAAAATATGTATCACACATATGTTCATAATACTGCTATTTATGTGAAATTCTCCAATATGCAGTGCCATCTGCCAGCAAATTCTAGAAAACCTAACTATTAATATCTGCTTTAATTACAGGGAGAACTCCATATGATTGCTACCAGTGAAAGAAATCTGATTGCTTGCGTTTATCTGGTCCACAATGCTTCAAACAGTGCTGCTGTTTGAACCCAGGGGTTCCTCAGAAGCTTATCAGTAGCAATCACTGCAAATGAGATGAACAGAAATGGGCATTTAGCTTCCCTAAAAGATGACTTTCTCATCAATATTAATTGCACTGAAAATGCACAGTCACAGGGCAATGCAGAGTGCACATTATGATGCATATGGCCAATGCAGGCATGAATTAAGTATACCCTTTTGAACATGTCCCTAAGCCTCTGCAGCAGGTAAAAGTAAAGGACCCCTGGACGATTAAGTCCAGTCAAAGGCGACTGGAGTTGCAGCGCACATATCTCTTTCAGGCCAATGGAGCAAGCAGCGTAGCACATTCATTCTTTAAAATCACATTAAAGTCATTCATTAAAATAATTTGTTTTCATTGTTGTGTTCTTACTTATTTCTGTTACTGCCCCTGCTGCTGCTACCACAACAGAGCAAATCTCACCATAGGTTTTATTTTCATTCCCCACCCTGACTCTTTTCTTGCAATCCCCTGAAACACCACAAAGTTTGGAGTATTCTGGGAAACAAAAAGGCAGCAGCCCAAACCAACTCTGTTGTCAAGAGAGATATGAGTCCGTCCCCCCTCAAAAAGTGATGAATGATATAAAGAAAACCAACCCCTTTGTCACTCACTTATTAGTCATTTCATAAGAAACGGAATTGAAGTGGGTAGGTTCCTTTTGTTTCAATTTCTGGCAACATGTGCTGCTAACCATACTTGCAGTTACTATCTGAGTCAACAAAGGCTCCCCAAAGCAGATACATAGCTCGGCTCTCAGCTGAGCACTGGCTTGTGGAAAGCCTGTCTCTGCAGAGCCAATTATCTGCTCAGTGCCAATCCTCAGCATGGTCTGCTTGTGGATTCTAAGCCACAACAGTGAATGGAACAGTGTGCCTCTGGTCAACAGATGCTGGAGATTAACTACAAGGGATACATACCACCACCATCCTGTCCTGTTATGAATGTTTCAGGGGTAATCTGTCTGACCTCTGCAATGAACAGATTGCTAAATTAAGATGGACAATTAATCTAGCCTAATATGGCGCTCATATTCATATAGGAGACTTTGGACATTATTTTTTTAATAAAAAGTGCAGATGAAGAGCTCAACAACAACAACAACAACAACAACAACAACAATGCTACCCATGTCCTGGCTTACTTTTCATCATCAAAGCATAATACACAGTGATACATGATGTGTAGTTTCCTGCCAAGTCCTGCCTTAGTAAGATTCACTTGCATTTTTCATATGGATTTGTTAACAGCAGTTAACCAGGTATTCAGACTGTGGAAAAGAAATCATTTCTTAGCAATCACACTTTAGTTTCCAATGACATTCTACAGCCTGGAATGCTGATGTGTTGGGTCCTGCTGCTTTCCCATTAAACATTAATCGGGAACACGGCAGGGCTGAGAACACGGGTGCTGCAGCAGTATGGAACGCAATTAGTGGGAGCATTGCAGACTCCCCCCCTTAATTGCCTGGCTTTCCGTAGCAGAACAGTAATTTAGACCATCCTAACACCACCTGTCCACATTCAAAGAGAAGCAATTTATAAATAACTCTGGAGAAACATATTCTCATGAGACTTTAGTCTGTATTAGAAGTAACAAATAACGATATAATCAGCCAGAATTGAAATGATCCAATGATGTTTTAAAAGTGTACTGATGCGAACTGCACATGTACAATATGAAGGTTGATTTTAATGTCAGGAATAATGATAAAATTATATACAGAAATTCATCAGCGGGGATGTGGTGGGGGGAAGGCATAGTATGCATAAGACCCCTAGGTTGAGTGAGTTAAGGATCTCAGTTGGCAGGAATGCAAAAGAACCTCGCTGGGAGGAGACAGTGTTATGAAAACTTCCCGCGGGGGCAGGTTGAGAGACTGACCCCCAAGGCAGACGAAGCCTCCGTGCCCTCTGGCTACTGGAGTCCAGGGGCACTTTGATAATATGCGATTGTTTCCCAGCTTGAAAAACAACACGCACAAGCCAGTAAGGCTAAAAACCTACTTTATTGTAGATAAAGTACAGAGTCTGTCTCTGCGTAGCTCATTATCGCAGAGCTGTCTGTAAAAGCGTCCAGCATCTCCTGACGCAGGACTGAAAGTAAAGTACATCCGTACATTACAATGACATCACATGTGGGAAGACTGGTGGATTTCCCACAGGGTGAAATATGACTCTTAGTCAAGTCAAGTGACCTCGCTTCTTGCAGCTCGGTCTGTACTAATATCACAACAGACAGTACCCTCCTCAATGGCTTGACTGAGCAGAGCAGAGTTTCATACATCCATAGGAAACTAATTAGTGTTGTTGAAGAGGTCACCAGCCCAATGTGCACATCTGGCATTCTGAGAAAGTGTTGCAGACACCAGTAACAAAATGGCTGCTGTGAGATGTGGTGCAACACAAAATGGCTACTGTGAAAGTTGTGTTATGGCTGAAAGAGAGGCAGAACCATCTGCTTCTCCATCAATGGAAGAAAAGGCACCTACAGGTACATCAGCCACCGCCATGCTTGCTGCAGAAAAAAGCCTTGGGAAATCCAAATCTGTCATACAATAAAATGTGGGCATGCTTAAGGAGCGATGTGAGTTCAATGTAGCTGAACCAGTGAAAACAGGAACTAAACAGGAACAGTCCCTTGTGTTTGGGGATTTTCGAGGTGGTGTTTGCTGAGACTTTTTGCAAGCAACATAGGAGGGACTAACAGGCACACTGGCAGCCATGGGTACTGTGTTGGCAAGCCCTGATCTATTATTTTAAAAGGAATTTATTGGGATCTAAGGATCATAGAGTTGTAGCTGAACATTTCTACCCTTGTTTTAAATATCCATCAAAAATCCAAGAATTCCAGGAGAGGAATCAATAATCTCAACCTAAAAATGCCACCACAGAGAACTGCAGCCCTATTTTTCTAGAAAAAGAGGTGCTGGAACTCACCATGAACACCTCCCTTGTTCTCTTACAATGGCAATGGCACTTGCGTATCGAGGACCTCAAGTCACCCCCCCCCCCAATGAATTGACACAGGAGACATAATTTTTGTTTGGGTTTTTGGAAATAATTTAGGCCACAACTTTATTTAAAATACAAATTCGGTGAGTGGTTGCATAGGCATTGGTTCAGACTGTTCTGTCCTACCGGACAGCGGCTGACCTCCAGTCAGCG
Organism: Lacerta agilis; assembly: GCF_009819535.1. Taxonomy (NCBI): domain Eukaryota; kingdom Metazoa; phylum Chordata; class Lepidosauria; order Squamata; family Lacertidae; genus Lacerta; species Lacerta agilis. Next base: position 24,556,074 of record NC_046316.1, on the reverse strand, counting down.
TTGGGAGAATGGAGCTGGGGAGAGTTAAGGAGGCGGGGGACAGAACCTCCCCCTCCCCAGCGGTCCTGGGGGCTCTGACTATGGCCTTATCCCCGACCGGGGGTTCGGACAAAGCATAAGAGCCGCCGGATTCCTTTAACGGAATTCCCGTATCAACATGATTCTGGATGGGCACTGCCCAAACCAGCAATCCACACAGGAACCAATGCCTAACCGCCAACCTTACAAGTTGTGACAAGTTGCTACTGCAGTAGGCAAAACCAAATGGCAACAGCCAATCAGCCAGATGGACAAATTCCTACTGGGCCTCTGCCCCAAAAGCAGACGACCCCATGACAGGCAGTTGCAAGGTCAAGCGCAGAGGCCTAAGAAAAAGAGGGGGGGCGGGATGGGTGATCAGAAGCTCGAAGCCAAGAGGTAGATCACCCTGCGTGCAGAGGAATATATAGGATGCTGAGCTGTCCATCACAAATCGCTACATCTAGCTTTGCCCAGCAACACCTCTCTGCCCTATAGCTGCTAAGGCCGGCTGCCAGCCCCATCCCCACAGGAAGGGATGTGTCTTGCCAGGTCCTGATCGCAACACGTGCTCTTACTCATGGTAGAACCCGATTTACCTGAGAGGTGCAGGAACTGAGTCCCTGCATATCTGGCAAGTGACAAATCAAGTGGAAGGTACGTAGTCATACAATCAAGCTGGGTACAAAATGGGTTCTCTCTGCATGATTCAGAAACATGTCTGACCCTGGCTTTTTAGGGAGGCAATATATTGTCAAGTTCTAATTTCAGTAACTTTGATACTTTGAACAACTGTAATTGAAGTTCTAAATTTGCCTGCCATTTCGTTTCCCCAGATGGACATTTTTAAAGGGATGACTCCTGGGCAATTTTTGGCTTCCTAGTATTTCATCTCTTTTCTGTTTGAAGGATTATACCCTCCTTTTATTCTTTTCTGTGAGAATAATGCTTATAATGACGGACTCAGTGAATATAGAGCTGGGAACATTCAGCTCTTCATTAAACAGAGAATCAAGGAGCATAGTCAATTGAGTCCTGAGTGGGCTAAGCAAAAGAACTGGAAGAAAGATTTTTGGAGTTCACGAGCACTTGCTTGCTATGAGGCCATGAGGTCGAAACATAGTCTGAGCTAAAGTCAATAGAAGATTTAAGCATTGACTTGGTAGTTTCATTTTTAAATGTCTGAAGAATTTTATCTCAACATAATGCAAAACTGGATTGTGGTGATAGCATGCATTACATTCCTATTTTTTATTTTATTTTTTGCTTCCCACTTTGATTGTGGTGCCTTTATGATTTATGATACCAGAAGTAATTTTAAACCAGCACAACTTTCAACCTCACTAGAACTGTATTTAGAGCAGGGATGGTGGAGAAATGCATTCAATTACCATTTTAACATCAACTTGCCAAATTCACATTTCCCAAACCAATATGTGAGCAGAAACACAGCTCTGCTTCAAAATGTGCATGTCCCTCAAATTTTGTGATGCATTTCCCCAACAAAATAGTGTCTACGAACTTGCAGGTATTAGTCAGAAGTGCTTGCAAAATACATACGATAATGAAATTAATGTACCAAAAAACATTTTGTTAGGAAATGCATATACTAGAAAAATTGCACATAATGAGAAGTGTCCAGATTTCACACAGAAACTGGGGGGAGTATCACAAATGCAGCATTGGGTGAACCAAACTTAAGAGTGGAAACATGAAAAACAGAGAAACCAAAATGACAAATTCACTCCTAATTCTAAGCACCAGGTAAATACAGATTCTATAAAAAGAGATAAAACCTAGCTAGCAAATTCATATATAGCTATATTTTCCCCAAATATTTTTAAAAGTCTGTGAATTTCATCCGCTTTTTTCAAAACTATATTTTCAATTCCCCAGGATAGTGGATGGGGATAAAGAAGGCTCTTTTCTCCTTGAAGCAGATTTGGAGTTCAGTGGTGAGCTGAATTGGACAGCCTCCACATTGCTTTGAACCAAAGCAGGCAGCTTTCCAATGTGCCCAGTCAGGATGTGAACTGCATCCTGTGGTTGGTGCATGCCCCTATTTTGTATGTTAATACCAGCCAGATTAACATGTGAAAATAAACTGGAAAGTAAGTTTGAAACAACAAAAGAAGAAAATGGCTTAGAAAATAAGGTATTTATTTATCTGAGTTAAACTAGCAGCTTATCAAAATTATTCTGTACAGTATCAGTTGGAAACTCAGATTTGGAGGGCTGTTGCCAATTGCGTTTCAACAACTGCGGAAAGTATTATCCTTTGTCCACTGCTGTTTGTGTTTACCACTATGTCAGCACTCATCATCATCATCATAATGTATTACGGTCAAAGAACAGCTCGAAAAGCACAACTGGGACAGCTTTCACAAGAATAAAATATACATTTAAAGCAGTGTACAACAACAGCTTAAAGATTAAAATCTAAGATAAGCACATAAACACATAAAGGCCTAAAAATTTGGGCTACCAAACAAATTGGCTCTGACAAGGCCGACTTCAACTGTTTTCCTAGCAAACTAATTTATTTTGGGGGGTGGTCTGCGCCTGCAAATCTGCGCGCAGAACCTGGCGACCATCCAGGTCATCTTACGGTCTTTGCCTAAGAGAAGAAAATTGAGTTTAGACTCATCCGGAAGGTCAGCACTCATTCTTAGCACTGAACAATTAAACAAAGCAGGTCCAAGGCTGCTTTGTATTCTGTTCTGTGTCTGTTGTTCCTGGCTAGCATGGAATAGTGTATTATTATTGATTATAAGACCAAACAATGTTACATTGTTTCTTAGGAGCAAACTGTACTTTGTCAATAATCTAAATGTTCAGCCACCTCCTATCTCATGTTGCCGCTGCTGGAACATATACAGAACCGATCAGTCTAATTTGTCTTGACTGATGCTCCACTATTAAATTATGTACTTCTTGGGGGAAATGCTTCAGTAGATGTCTCACTGAAATGAAATTAGGTGAAGGTTTATCATTTGAGCATGATGAACAGGCTAAGGGGGAAAGTGCGCTTTCTCATGTCAATCGTCTCAAAAGGTTAGCATCTTAGAGGGAAATTATAGACTTGGAAGAGTTACACCAGAATAAATAAAAAAAAAGTGAAAGCAAAAATTCACTCCACAATTAGAACTGCCCATTTAATTTTAGGGAACAGCTGATCAGACAGGTATGATCCTATAAGCAAGGATGCCACAAAAAGGGTAAGGTCAGATACAAGTTCGATGGGTTGTACGGTTTCAGCCTGCAGGTGAGCGGGTTGGATATTTGAATGCTCTTCTACTAGGAAGGTTCTGACTATAAAGAAATGTGGGATATCAAGTTGGGGCGTTTGAATGAATTTTTTTTCTTTGAATTGCTAGCTTTTACATGCAGGAAGTTCATTAGATAGACAATTCAAACCCCCTGCAGATTGAGGAGATGGCGTCTTAGACATCTTTACTACTGTATTCTACATAAGCTGGTTCTTAATGATGCACATGTGACATGTTTTTGCAATATCAGGGACCCAAGTCTAAAATGTGCTATACTGGTTGTGCATCACCTCCAAATTGAATATTGTCAAGGGGGGGCGGGGCTTGAATCATGTCCCTCTCATGCTTAGTTAAGTAGTGTGAATCTACCAAGATACCAACCAGGAGGAATAACATTTCTAGAGACTTCTGAAACAATATTCTATTATTTTCCAGATCTACAATGCTGGCTCATGATGCCAAAAAGTAACTATTAAAAAATCAAAACTGGAAAGTACTTTTCCAATCAACAAATTAATGGTTTCCTAAAGGTTACTTGTGTACCTCGGGTTAAGCACTTAATTCGTTCTAGAGGTCCGTTCTTAACCTGAAACTGTTCTTAACCTGAAGCACCACTTTAGCTAATGGGGCCTCCCGCTGCCGCCGTGCCACCAGAGCACGATTTCTGTTCTTATCCTGAAGCAAAGTTCTTAGCCTGCAGCGTTATTTCTGGGTTAGCGGAGTTTGTAACCTGAAGCGTATGTAACCTGAACTGTATGTAACCCGAGGTACCACTGTATAGCTTAATCTCTCTCTATCTAGAAACTAATAATCCTCCACAGGATAAATCAACTTTTTTCTTCTCTTTCAGTAAGCTTACGCTCTGCTAAATTCTACAGGTTAATACAAGATTTACACACAAAAAAGGCAGATCTCAACAGCATGACCAAGAAACCCAGATTAGAATGCAACTGTGTTGACAGTTTGGTTCTAAACGAATGGGGTTGGGTGATGGGACAAGAGCACGGAGCAAAATTAACTACTCACAGGTGTGCCAAGAGCATTCCCATATTGCTGAGTGGTTTCTACCCATTCATATGGACAAAATTTAAGCTTTGCATTTGGCAACCAAGCTTTGTAATGGCAACTGGGAGCCTACAGAGGACAAGCTTTACAAATACTACCCATTATAATAATGAGCATTGTTGCAGTCCAACATGACCAAGTATTGGTGGGCAGGGGTATCCAAGCCGGCTGCTGTCTCTGAAAATTCACTGTCAGCCGCACACAAACACCCCCAATCATCTCAGCCATGTTGTCTTAGCTAAAGGATGGAATTGAGTGGGGGAAATGATCCAACCAGGACTTGAAGCTTCTGTTTACTTTCCTCACATTAACTTTAGATTTAACACCAGCTTTAAACCTACTTCTGTAAGAAAAGCATTCAGGGAAAGAATAGAAAACACTTGCCAACCTTCCTCAACCATTTAATTTCATTCACGTTCTTGCTTAGATCTCCACTTTCTTTTAATGGCACTCATCATCTCTTTCTTTCTGCAAAACTATATCTGTTGCTGTTTCGAAGCCATTTAGACATGTAAGGAAATATTCAAGCTTTATTTGGCTCCTGGAATATTCCAAAACAGAAATGTAGCTAAGGCAAAACATTCTATGCTTTTTGGAGCTTTGCTCACTCATTACATATAAAGATTTGATTACTGATTCCCTCTGATTTAGGAAAGAATATATATTCATAGATCCATCATCATAATCTAATCTTTTTTTATGTTTACATAGCCTGATTTATACTTTAAAGCCTTCTAAGTGGTGCTTTTTAATTACTGTATCATAATATATTCCATTTATTTAAATGCTGAAAAAAATAAATGTTTTCAAATGAATCTCTTGGCAAACTCCGTTTTCAGCCATTAATAATGAAGGCAGACCATAAAGCAGTAATCTTCCTTTATTGAACAGTGAATAGAAAAACAGTTCTTGAAACAATCAAAGGCAAAGCAGAAAAAACACATTTTGACCTCTTCAGATCCATTTATAGCTAACTTAACCAAGTGATACCAGATTTCTACAAACCTATCCAATTCAGGTAATGAGTTGGACTAATTTTTAGTAGTTGCAAGCTGGTTCCTGCTCATTAAGTAATTTCACTAAGCTAAGCTCTCCATTCCCCTCCTCAAAAAGACAAGCATGCTTGGAACCAGTACAAAGGTGCCATTCATTCCTTCTCCCTCTCTGTGGGTCACTCTATAATAATACGGATTGGAATTTATTTTCACTAGAGCAAGCTAAATCAATGTGAATTCTAGACCCTTCACCATGCCAAAGAGACGTTCAGGATAGGAGTGGGCAAAAAACACTAGGACATTAGTCTTCGTTCTGGGAAACTTACTTTCTGCAAAGCTTAGCAAGATCTGAAAGATACACACATCACATCCACACTGGCCAGGCCCTATGCCAGCTAGGGGTAGAAGGGTCTGTTTCTCACTCTTCCAATTTTAAATTCAGTTCTCCTGTTGAAAATTCATTGCATTTCAGCGCAAATGTCTCCAAATAAACACATTTTTGTTGCAATTCCCCCTAAAATAATGCATTTTTCCATGTTGTTTTCACTAATATGTGCATTTGATTCACAATGTCCCCTAATGTATGCATTTCTGTAAACATTACTTGGTTGGAAAACTTTGCGAAAGTCAGGCAAGTGTGCATTTTGAAGGGTAGCTGTGTTTTGGTTCACATATTGTTTCGGAAAATCTGAACTGTATATTTTTTCCTTTAAAAGCATACTGAGTTGACTTTCTCCTCCATCCCCAATGCTAGACATGGCCAAACTTGGCCCTCCAGATGTTTTGGAACTACAACTCCCATCATCCCTAGCTAACAGTACCAGTGGTCAGGGATGATGGGAATTGTAGTCCCAAAACATCTGGAGGGCCAAGTTTGGCCGTGCCTGCCTAATGCCAACTGGATATCAGGGTGGAAGCATTAGCTACTGCTATCAGTAGGTCTTTTAACAGTTAAGACAGTTGCTGTTGATGTTATCTCATTCATTTCTGGTGCCAGACATGAAGACTCCTCCACTAGGATATGAGGTCTGGATCAGAAAATCAATATGGGAGAAGACGCTACACATGGCACATAAGAGCCACATTTCTGGAAGAGAACTAAGAAGTGGGTGTTGATGACAGGAAAACCTACAGATAACTGGTAATTGTAATGTGGAGACTCAGAAGTAAGTAGACATTTGCCAAGAGAGTTTAGTAAATACCACTGACATTGCTTTAAGATTTTTTTCCTGACACTGGACTCAGATCACATTGCAAGCATAGTCTACATATATGGAGCCATCCATGCCCTGGTGTGGCTTTTCCTCACAGAGAGCCAGCAGCATTATGTGTATATTTGATTCATTACTTATCAACACCCCATACTGGCTATAGCAAATAGTGCCAGCACCCAGAGTCCAAAATAAATGCATTTTACAATTATAAAATGCAATACACACAACACTGTTACATAAGCTATAAAACTAAATTAAAGCCAATAACTTTCTTAAGCATTTCTACAGGAAATTAGCCCTTTATAACTTTCTACAGTGTTCTTAAAGTAAAACACAGCCTGCATACCGAGTCAAAAATAGTACCTTTCATTGAATACATCCATCAAAACACATCTGTACATGCATTTTTAGAGAGCACTTTAATTTGTTCAAATGTTGAATGGAATAAAAGGGGATATGGAGGCAAACATTTAAAGAGATTTTCTGTGTTTTCCTTTCTGACATTCAGCTTGGATTTTTTGCACCATGGAAAAATGCTTAATCAAGTACATGTATATTTGAAATACAGGATCCTTGCATCAAAAACAACCTGTGCAATATTTTTAAGTGTTGAAAGTTGTCCCCAAATTGCCCCCGTATTTATTTATTTTTTAAAAACTGGAGTTTTATAGCATTAAACTTTTTTCTTGCCCCATACCTTTGAGATAGGGAAACTTCCATGAACTGCATCACATCTGAATGTTGCTAATACAAAATGAGCATGGAGTGGACATGAATTTTTATACCCAATGTTCCCTGTGCTATGTGGCTCATTTCCTTTTCAGATGCCAGAAACTCAAATAATGATTTTTGGAGGAGTTTGGTATAATTTTTGGAAAGGAACACCAACCAAGAGTCAATAACTCTTTTGTTGTGTTCTTAAGATGGCATTTTTACTTATTCATACAACCGAGCTGTGTAGAAGTTGTTGGTATGCAATTGTGTCTTTCCTTACTATCCTTACAATCAGCTGCTATGGAGCTTAAACCAAGAACTGTGTGGATTCTTGTTCCTTGTGCCACCAGGACTGCTAGTCAGAGGAGGGAATGACCAACTGTTATTCCTGTGGCCTTCACACTGTGGGTGGGGGGGGGCAAGGGCCCCTAAAAATTGATAGGCTATCGCTTTAAGAAAATGCTAAGAAACTGAAAAAGCTTTGAAACTTCTGAGAAAGCTTTCGTTATGCAAGCACCCTTTGCAATGGGAAGAGAAGCTGCTCAGAGGCGGAGGAAGCCACTTGGTCACCCGGGGCGGCAAACCCGGGGGCCCGGCAGCAGCGCGTTTGCGCAGCATAGCTGCGTACGATGCACGATGCATGCACGTGTGTTGTACTTAGCGACGCATGCACCGTGCGTACCACGCACGGCACATGTGCTGCTGTGTATGGTGCACGGCACATGTGTGCTGCGCCGCTCCATAGTGGCACCGGTGGGTGGGCCCCGAGCAAGCCGTGGAGCGAGGCAGCCTCGCCCCGCAGCCTGCTCACAAACCTGCTCGGCGGCCTGCGAGCAAGCTGCAGAGCGAGGCCGCCCCACCCCGCGGCCCCGCTATGGAGCAGTGCTGCACGCATGCACAGCGTGCGACGCATGCACCATGCGTCATACGCAGCGACACATGCGCCATGCAGGCAGGCCCCGAGCAAGCCGCGGAGCGAGGCAGACTTGCCCAGCAGCCTGCTCGCGAACCTGCTCGGTGGCCTACGATCAAGCCATGGAGCGAGGCCGCTCCACCCCGTGGCCCGTCACACCCCTGGAACCTGGGGCTCCCCGCCCCCATTGTCCCCACCTCGCTACGCCACTGAAGCTGCTAACATTTTTATTGCAGAACATATGCAGCTATGCACATAGGTTCAACAAATGCACAATAGAAAATGTAACACAATGCTATAAAAATGTAACACAATGTTTCTACACTGAGGCCATATAGATGACAGCAAAACAGCTGGTGCTTATGCTAAGTTTGCACAAGTGCACTAACATGAAATGTATCCAATAACTGAATGAGGTAATGAGAAATACTTCTATGCATATGATTGGAGAAAATTGAAATGCTTTGTGTAAAAACCGCTGAATCGTGGTTGCAGTTTTTGCAGAGCAATCCGACCTATTGCTTGGAAAGTAATAAATGGCTGGACTTTATCTCCTCCCGGCTCCTGAGTTTTATTGGCCACAGACCTAGGAGTTTTTATAACCTTTGGGGGCTTGCAACACCACCACAGCTCTTCCTCTTGGTCGCCACCCCAGGACTCACTTGCTGTCTTCCTCCATTTTAAGCAAACTGCCATCAAGGAATACCACCAGATCCTCTTCGATGCCACCATACTACCTCATTTCTATCTTCCTGCTTGTCACTTCCCTAGGTACTTGCCCAGTCTCAGGCCTGAGTGCCCGACACTTATCAATTTTCTTTCAGAGAGGAAATAAAGGTCTCAATTTCAGCACAGGTTTTCTACACTTCCTCCCTCAGCTCTGCCCTCTGGCAGTTGGTTGCCCAGGCAACACCGCTATTCCCTGAGGACCACCATTCCACAGCACTCTGCTGGCATGCAAAAAGAGGGCTTGCAAAGTGACACCCCCATCTCCTGTATTGGCTTATTTAGATGGGCAGTTTGCCTGAAGAAAATTGAAGCTCAAGGGAAAGTGCAATTGTCTCATTTTTTAGAGCTTGAAAGTAGATTGATTGTGAATGCTGATGTTGAGCCAGTAGAATAAAGAATTTGTATAATTTGACTCTACTGGAGCTAGAATAAAATATTGAAGCTGATGGGCAGTTAATGTTGGAAGCTCCTCCTCCTCCTCTTCTCCTCACATGTTTCATAAGGCAAATAGCAGGCAATGAGGCATAATGGGGATGGCAAAACATACCACACAGTGATCTCACTTCTCATATTTTGTTTAACTGAATGTTATGGGGAGTGAGGAAGAGGAAATGTCAAGCCACAGCTTTGGGCAGAGACCACACATTGGCCATTGAATCCATTGAAAAAGGACTATCAAGTGGCTGTCCTGACATTTGCGCATTCAACCCTACCATGGCACATATTCTTGCTATGGATTATTTTCACTTTAGTTTTCTTAAACAACAACAACTAACTTACACACTTTATACATAAACAGATATGTAAATTAATTTGCAATATATGTTATTTACATATTCATTGATGTATAATTGCCGTTGTCCTTTGCATTTCTGTTTCCAGGAGTGTTGTTTGTTGAAGTTGGTCATTGCTTGAGACAGATTATATGCACTAAGGCTGAGAAGTCAATCTCACAGAATTCAATGGGGCTCGCTTCCCATTGTGAATTTCAAAAAGCAATAGAATGCATTGTGTGCATTATTGCTGTTTTCACATGGAGAGATATTATTTTCGCATGGAGATTACCTTGAATGTTGTATTTCAGCTGACACGCACATGGCCATCTTCTGAATAAAATACATGTTTATTAAATAAATTGTTACAATGGGGGGGAGAGACTTATTTGCAGTCAGTGGCAGAGCTTCATGCTCCAACACCGGGGCGGGGAACAGGCGAGGGCGGGGCTGGCACACATTCTGGGGGCGGGGCGCGTGTTCTGGGGGCGGGGCGCACAGCACTGGTGGGGGGGCAGCCGAGATGGAGCCCTACCGGGATTGCGCTGCCCGGGGCGCCCCACCCCCTACGCCCCGCCCTTCCTACGCCAGTGTTTGCAGTTCAGTGGCAGGAATAATTCATATAATCCAAGATACAAAATGCAAAATATCAGCAGGGTACTAAACTATCCCTCCCTGATGCCCGAGTGAGGGAAATGAAACATTATATCAAGTTAATACTGAACTCTATTCAAGCTATTGAGATAGGCTGCAGCCCTAACCCAACTTAAGATGGGAGTAAACCTCACTGGATTCAGTAGGACTTCCTTCTGGGTAGTCAAGGTTAGAACCATAGATCACTTTGTGATGGGCCACTAACCACTTCTTTAACTTTGTCTTTAATTACCATAAGACTCTGTTGTTTTATGCCTCTGGAAATTCATTAGTGTTGAAAGGGAACACACAGAAGGTAGCTAATTTGTAAATATCTGTTGATGGCTGGGATACGTGTGTCTATTGTACACTATGAGATATGGGGGGGGGGGGAAAACCAAAACATATATTTCTGCATCAGCAGCTGATGAAATGGAAGAAAGACTTGTGCAAATAAACCAATTGCTGCAGAATGGAAAATAGCAGATGAAAGCGTGACTTACTTTTGGAATGGATTGAGTCATGTTTATTCATACATCCATTGCATTGTATCTCATGTGAACCATGTTACCCAAGATCTTAGATTGTGGGCGAGCTCTGATGGGAGAGTAATGGTTTCTACCAATTAGTTTTGTGCTTCTATACGAAAGACATATGTTAAGAATGTTACAGAGAATGCTTTGATATAATTTATTCTAAAAAAAATTTTAGATTTTACTAACACACACCATACATCAGCCTATGAGTTTAAATGTTGTTTCTTTGTGTATATATATTTTAAAGTTTTTGTACGTGATTCTTGATCTTGCAATTTTATATGTAAATGCCTAATAAAGGTTTGATAAGTAAGTATAATTTATTCTTTCACTAAGCCTTTGAATATTGTAGTTAAAATGGGTCAAGAGACAGAAAATAAGGTGACCTTCCCAATGAAAGAGAAACTGTGTAATATTTTTCTCACATATCCTAGGGACAAAGGGACTCAAGGATGTGCTGGTAAACTTGACAGGTATTTTTCTCATTTTAGACCTACCTGGCTATATGTAATTCTAGGCTTTACTTGTAGGGATAATGTAAATGATGATTCAAAGGTAGACACAATGTGTATAATTCTAGGGAATTAAGGTATATTCGTACTCTACTAATAAGGATAACTTCTCTAAAGTATAGTAGCTTATAAAGTAAAGTACCTTTTTTTCTTTTTTTTTGATGAAACATTCTTTCCAGCCTGGCCAGTAGAAGGGAAAAGAATTATTACTTTAATTAGGTGGAATCACTCTTAATTCTTATTTCTTTTACAGGAATCTTAATCCTTTCTCTTGTAACTCTTTATTTCAAGATAGCACAAGCTGTTAAAACCTAATTATTTCTCTGTATCATTACTTTAATTTCAATTTATTCAGAAACCCTTTTAAAATGCTGTGTAATTTGAGCATATTGTATTTTCTATTTTATGATTTTCAGTAAAACTTGTTAAAATTCATTTCTGACCTTGCTTTATTTCCTGGGGAAGTATTTAGCTCTCTGTTCTTCTAACAATAAGAAAGTTCTGAAGACAAACAGTGCTATGGAAATTAAAAGTGCTCATGGGGGCTGCTTTGATAGCTAGGGCTCCTTAGTCACTATAACTTGGTGTTACCACAAGCCTCTCCTATGTGCTTACTCTGACCTCTAGTACCAATGATATATTCTAGAGTCTACAGAGGCATTTTGGAACATTCATCCTCCTTATGAGCAGACACAGTAGCCCATCTGGTCTGTGAGCTGAACATCACCATTCCTGTCTCTGCTCGTCCACAATATCTTTCTACCATTTGAGTTTGTGCCTACTATTCCTTCCACACAGAGAAATCTGTTTGGGGCTGATCCCATTCTGGAATTGCTTTTCCAGAACCATGGACATGGTTTTCCAGAACCTCATCCATGAGAAACATGGGATGGCAAAAGATTTTTCGTGCATGCAATGACAGAACTTCCTTGATTCACAAATGCTCGCTAAAACGTTTTAAACTCATGTAACTATTGTGTTATCTAGCATCACAGACTAGTATACCGAATGCTGTGCATCGTATATATTCATCATATGAAACTCCAGATATCTTTGGGTCTCAGTTCCCAAATCTGAATTTATCATATTATTCATTTACTGGATTTTTAAAAAAGAATATTCTCATTCATTAACCCAAAAAATGGGGTGGGGGGCATTGAGCCAAAACATACCATTTTATCAGAGGCATGTGGAATGAAAACTCTTCATGTAATCAAAAAGCATATTATGTTGTAGAATGTAGAATGCCAACTTAAATTTCAATTGTCTGGATTAAAGCAAAATACTGACAAGTATCACTCATCCTGACTGAATACCTATCACAAATTTAAGCAGATGGCAACACTCTGGATTGTAAATACAGTAAGCCCACAACTTACACTCACTTTACTAATGCGAACGCTACCTTACATGGGCAACCAACCAACCAACCAACCAACCAGCAAGCAAGCAAGCAAGCAAGCAAGCAAGCAAGCAAGCAAGCAAGCAAGCAAGCAAGCAAATAAATAAATAAATAAATAAATAAATAAATAAAGCAAGGGAAATAAGGGGAAATCAAAATATATTGTAGAAGAACAGCAGGAGACAGGAGAGCAGGAAACAACTGTTGGCAATCCCATCAGCCACTGCACTCATTAGCCATTTCACTTACTTTCCACCAATGGTTGGTGTGGTAGAGGCAAAAGTGAGTAGAGCAATAAATTAACATTCTACACTTTTGTATAGTAGGCTAGATTCTTTCCACCTTCCAGCAGGAATGCCTTGCACTCTGGCCCCCTGAGCACACCCCCTCCTGCATCACGCTGGGGGAACGTCCCGGCCATGCCACCACCAGAGGACCAATCCGGTGGCTCTTGGGGGGCATGTCTGGGATTATTTAAACTCCGACGGGAGGCTAGCTCGGCCCCTTTGCCTCGCATCACGATTCTCCCACCCCCCTCCCTTCCTTAGGCTGATCCATTGGCCTTGCTTTGGACTTTGTTCAGTCACCTGTTTTGAAATGGGGGCCAGGTAGGAATTTTTCCATTTGGCAGATTGGCTTGGCCACTTGGTTTTCACCTACCTCTCAGCAATCGTCACAACTTTGTAAGGTGGCGGTTAGGCATTGGCATAGCGGTGTGGGGGAGGGGAGGTACGGCCATCACCTGCCCCTCCATGCTTTAGGGTATTCTGCTAAAGGAATCCAGGGGTCTGGGTCCTGTCTGAAGCCCACAGAGGGGCTAGGGGCATGCCACAACCCGGGGAACCCTGAGGTGCTCAAGTCAGTTCATGGTGGCCGGGCTACCTCTTCAGGAGTTTACCCTTGCCAGACTTCCAGCAAAGCAGGCAGGAAGTCAGTTATAGTCTCGCTTGCCAGTGCCTAAGCCAATACTGCTCACATTCTGTAATCAATAAAGTTGTGGCCTACATTTAACCCACCAACATTAACTTTAATCTCTGTGTTCTTGTGTCTTTATTTCTCGGGGGTGGGCTTGGTGGGCCTCGAAGTGCAATATTTACATCCACTCACAAAACTGAGTGTTTCCAGTAGATGCTACATGCTGACTCCAAGTGCCAATGAAGCATCTGACATCAGTTGACTTCAGGTTTCTTGAGGACAGGATGTGGAAGAGCTAAAATATGGCAGCTTCTCAGTCCCTCCTCTTGTACTGCAGTGATAATTATAAACAGCTCAAGGATCACATGCAGGTAGCAGAAAGATTAAGCACACAACAGATGTGAGAAATGCGCAGGTTTTCACTGAATGTCCGTGAGCATGCTCCAAGTAAAGTTATATTCAAAGAAGCTTCCATACATCAACTAATATCGACAGGGTTATGAATGGTGATTATGAGACTCAATGTCACAGGACAGTTTAAGTGACAGGTAAAAAAGTAAGGTGAAAAGATCTGTGCTATATTTTTTAACCAAAAATGTGCAATCTCATTTATAAAGATGAGCAAGAAGTATTTCCAGCTGTAAATATATTCATTGAATACATCTTGATTTAGAACTTGAACTGCTTGGATTGCTATGTGTCAGCTCCTTGCTGTCAATCACACTGCTTTATAGAACTGTGCTATATGATTGATACAGCTTGATGCAACACATCAAAACTGTACAAAATAAATAAAACTGGGGTGCATATGTTAAAACTGAAAGAGGTGAAACATGCTTATTTTATAAAGTGAAGTGAACTTTTTCATTTAACAATAGGAAGGTTGAAGAACTAAAAGCACAAACACGAATTTGGAGCCAAGGGTGTCTGTAGAAATTACTATGTCTGATTAACCTGAAAGAGGGCTATAAGCAACAAAGAATATAGACTGCATTATGAATCAGCAACTCCTCAGTCAACTATAGCTTCCAAGAAGCCACCAATAGCTGCCTACATAGAAGCATCTGGTGAGGAAAATATGTATCCCAGAGCAAAATTTACAAGCAGGCTACTTTGAAGGGTGTCATAATCTCGCTGAGCAACAACTTGCAAAGCTCGGTGGAGGGAGAGGCCAGCCAACCAGGAGTGTCTCTGAGGTGTACTTGTCTGGAGGCAGAGTCAGCATCCGAAGTCAGATCCAGTCCTAGGGTCGGGCACACAGCAATCTCCATGCTCAGATGGCCCAGGGGTCGGGGCATCAAGGGTCAAGATGAGCAGGAAGCAGCAAGGTAGGGCCAGGAAATACAAGCGCTGTTACCGGCATCTGACTGCTGCTGGAAGCTCTGCTTAAGAAGGCTGAAGCCAGCTGGTCCTTATCCGCATCTTCTCCTCAGTGTCCTTGAAGGCTGATCAGTTGCAGGGGGGAGTCACTCCGCCTTCTCCCCCTTCAGGCAGGCAAAGCTGACTCCTGGCCCTGTGACAGAAGGCTAGATGTTGAGATGTTGGTCCACCTCTCACTTCTCAAAGTGGCCTCCAGGAACATGAATGTTCAACCAGAGAACTACACCATATGAAAGAGAGAATGCACTAGACCCAGAGAATGCCCACAGAAGGGGGCAGGGGAAAGCAAACTTTCCTTATTCCCATCTACCCCCCCCCACCATAGCCCCCTGATCCTGCCCCTTTACAAAGTCTCTCCCAAATGTTAGAGGACCTTGCAGAATAGGGAGGCATGCAGCAAAGAGGTTGTGAGAAAAGGGGATTCCTGAAAACCAGGCAATGCCAGCTTCTGCGAGCAAGGATGCTGGTCACAGAAGGTGCCTCTGCCTGAGTTGGGGGGGAGGGGTGTTGAGCATTTCAGTGTTGACAGGGATGTTTGTCCCGATGTGCATCAGCTGGTATCTGCAACAACGGCACAAGCAACAAGTCTGCTTCCATGTGTGGATGCCATTTGCCAGAGTGGGCGTCTGTGTGCTGCATTTCATATGCGTCAACTTCACGGTGAGTGTGGGTGCCTTTCAAGTCATATCTCCTACAATGCAGGTTCCTTGCTGTTAATGTATTCAGATTTTAAAGACCCTTACATATGAAGTGTAACTCTGTGCAAGCTCAAAGCCAGGTAGGATTGGTCCCAGAGGAGTGAGGAAAGTCAAATGTGTGCAATCTAGTTTCCAGCTTCAAAGCAGGTTCCAATTCTTAAGCTTCATAGAGGGCTTAATTTGCAAGGAAAAACCTGAGGCACCAGATTTATATGAGCTGATTATAAATTGCCCTTAATCTTATGCACATATATACTGGCAACACAGTGCTTGGAAGAGAAAAACAACCATGCTGTTTGTGGCTATAAACTCAAGATGGGCAGACAAGGAAAGAAAATGATATTGAGTGACCACCTGGTAATTTCACTTCAACAGTAGTTTATTTGGTCTTTAATTTATTTGCAATTTGCCAACAAAATACTTTCCCCAAAGCCACAAAATGTGCATCAGTTTTTAAAACAGATTTTTTATATACAGTGGTACCTCTTGGTTACGAACTTGATTCATTCCAGAGGTCTGTTCTTAACCTGAAACCGTTCTTAACCTGAGGTACTACTTTAGCTAATGGGGCCTCCTGCTGCCACCGCCATGCGATTTCTCATCCTGCAGCAAACTTCTTAACCCAAGGTACTACTTCCGGGTTAGCGGAGTCTGTAATCCAAGATGTTTGTAACCCGAGGTACCACTGTATTTTAACTCCCCTTTAGCTGGCCAGGCTTCTCAACTGACTTACATAAACATACATAAAACAAAAACACACAATTATTTTTTAAAACGCCCTTTGGTGGTTTTTTTTTGGTGGTTCCTCTGCCTTGTTTGTGATTAATCTACTGTTCATCCATCCCGGTTCAGAAAGTTTTCATTGCTGCTTTGTTTGCAACAATAGCATTTTGCATTGTTCTCTCATAATTTATAGTTTAATATTTGGCATTATAGTTCTGAACCAGCCCTGCAGATTAAGACTAGGATGGTCTGTCCTTTAGGCTAATGGGATCCAACTGATTCTTGAATGCCTTGGGGTTTGTTTTCCAGTAGACAGAGCATTGGAAAGAAGCATTCTATTGCAGCTTGGCTTTGATATGTGTGCTGCACAAAACTGTTTGTCTGGTTCTAGTGTGTCTAGCAAAAGGTTGGTAACCCCTGAATTTATCGGTGCTACATTGCCTTTAATCTATCATACAAACAGATGGAGCTCATTTTATCCCATTTGTTTCCTCCACAGACATGTTTACATACAAGTACATGAGCACAGGCCAGCCTTCTCCAACCTGGTGTGCTCCAGATATTGTTGGACTACAATTCCCACCATTCCTGACTGTTGGCCGTGTTTCCTGGGGCTGATGGGAGCTGTAGTCAACAATATCTGGAACATACAGGTTGGGGAAGGCTGGCATAGACAGACTCCAAAGAAAAGGGCACAAATTTATACTGCTAGATTCAAGATTCTAACTGATTTTCATGTTTGCATATTTGACTGTGCATCATTCTTTTCATGCATTTGTTTGCTTTTTGCTACAACTATTCTAATTTCATACATTGTTTGCTTGGATATTATTATTTTTTACACCTGGAAGAAAATTCATGAGCTACATTCTTATAGCTAACCAAGCTTTTCCTCTTTAGCTGCACAATTCCGAAAGGAACAATTCACCATTAAATGGGTTCATCATTTCTTTTGTGTCTTCCTATGCATCACGTTTAGATACGTTCCCCAAGATATGCAGGCATTCAGCCATGCTTTGCAATATGTCCTTGCAGCAGGGATATTTCATTTAGGCAAGAGGAAGAGAGGGAATAAAATCCTTGACTAGAATTTTGCTATTTTTTCTTTTAATGTTAAATTTAATTCCATCTCTCTCTATACTAGCTCCCATGTAATCTAAATAGTTTTCTAGCTGAAAGTATTTCTCCCCCCCCCCCCCACGAATGGCAAGATTAATAGCCCAGTAAGTTGTGTGTTGGAGCAGTAGTTTGTTTGAGTTATTTTCTTCATACACATGGGCTACAAATGCAGTGCCTCCACGTGCTTCTTTTCCAGAACAAGGGACACATTAATGTGATATATTTTAGCACTATAGTCTTGTCTCTTTCTCTCCCCTATCTCACCCCCACTCCTAAATGATCTTAAATCTGTTTGCCAAGATCAAATGGGAAGGAGAATGTTGCACTCGATTTCTTCAGCTCCTTCCCCATTCCTCCTCCTGACAAGGCAAGGCTTGGCCATGCCATGCCCACGAGCCCACAGGAGGCAGAGATGTGTCTGTCTTCTAAATGGCAATTCCTTGGAGAGACAGTATCCATTATTAGTACATGTAGAGGACAGTAATTGGAATCCCATGTGATTAGAAGAGCACTAACAGCATTTGCAAAAGATTCCCACGCAACCTCAACTGTCATGTGCATTCCTGATGGCCAGTCTCCCAACAAGAATTGCCATTTTATCTCCTATTCACCAGCCTTTTAAATGTTTCAGTATAAAACCTACAATGTTGCACACAGATTTTATTTCTGCAACGGCATATCTTTTTAGTGGTTTCCCATATTCTCTTCTCCGCTTTGTTCTTTTGCATATACAGCTTTTCTCTATATACATACTTCTACTTTTTCTCTTTTCCTTGGGTTCAGGGTGGGGGGGGGGAGACACCTGGTGTGTTATAGAATCTTGTGCCGTAATTTGAAGAACCTGCTGTGAGTGAAAATGACTAAGACCATGTGGTTCATTTTCCATCACAGCAGGTGTCGTGAGAAAAGCAAAATGGGAGCCTGGTGCTTCCCCTCACATTCCAACCTTTGGAGCCAGTTGGTAGCAGACAACCATTGTTAACAGCCTAAACCTCCCAGTGAAAAGAGAAGGTCACATCTTTTCCTAACTGACTTAAAACGTGAATCTGTGCTGGGGCAAATTGCAGACTGATGCTGCACAAACTGAGCTCAGTATACTGTTTTCAAACATTTCATTGCTAACACATCTAGATTTCTGATTATACTCCATTCAGCTCATTGTAACCCAATAACTCACGTAGGAAGGTGGAAATATCACAAGTAAGCAGCATACACAAATACTATTTTTTTACAGAAGCAACGAATCTAAGGTATATTACACTTCAAGAGACACACCAGAATGCTGGCCAATTGCTAGTTACTATATACAGCAGGGATGGGGAACCTGTGGTTATGTGGATCTTGTTGAATTCCAAGTCCAACTTCCATCAGCCCCAGCCAGCATAGTCAGGGATTATAGGAATTGTAGACATCAACAGCTGGAAGCCCACATTTCCCCCATTACTATAGAAATAATTCACATGTACCATGTTGCTTGAAGAGAAAGGGAGTTATGCAATAAACATAATTGTAATATTCTTGCATTACACGGTTCTCACGCACTTCTTACAAAATAGCCCCTTGCCCAAAGTTCTCCAGAAGAGCCCTCCCACAATCCAAGGATTTCAAACATCTATGGACTCAAAACAGAGATGAAACTAGGAAAGGCTACCTTATAGATCATAAGATTTATCAGCGCTATTCTAGGCCGTATCTTTAGAACCCATACTACTGATTAAGTGCTTGTATGATCTTTGTCCTGAAAGTCATTTAGGATTCTTTTCACCAAGTCAGAAGAGATGGCGGATACGGTTGCTGAATAGACCTACAGCACATATGCCTTTTTCAAAGTTTTCTGTTTCCCGATTAGTCAAAACCAATTCATCCAATTAGCCCCTTATCGTACAACCACATCAACGTCTATATTCATATCTCCTCGCTTCTGTGTTGACTACAGCAGTATTGAAATTAAGTCTAATT
Source organism: Lacerta agilis (assembly GCF_009819535.1). Lineage (NCBI taxonomy): Eukaryota > Metazoa > Chordata > Lepidosauria > Squamata > Lacertidae > Lacerta > Lacerta agilis. The sequence goes on along the minus strand of NC_046316.1, from coordinate 24,536,507 downwards.
AAGCAGACTTATGGATTCTCACTAATGGCTCTGTATATGTATAAGTACATGTTCCCCATAGCTATTTGTTCAAGGAACTCTTCATATCATTTAACTCACTTCAATTATGCATATTACAGCTCGCCTACTGATGATTTTGCATAATTATTTTTTAAATATAAGTAAATGTGACCGGCAGGATGTTCAATATTAACTTAAGATTTTAAGATATTGGGTTGGCATGCAATTTGGTTTCCTTTCTTTGAGTTGGAGGTCCCCCGTGAAGTTTAATTTTAAAATTGTATGATTGGACAAGGTCAGGAAGCAGATGATATGATGATGGATCATTCTTAAATACATATTTCCAGTATATTAAATGTGCATCCAAAGGATTATGTTGTAAGCCACTTTGATAACTTATTTTACCATGAGGGCAAAAAAGTATTGAAGAAAATAAATTTTATATGTCTAAATGCAATCTTCTTATACTGAACTAATTGATGATGATGCCATGAGTCCAGTTGAAGCTTGTATGGCAGAATCAATAAGGACGCTTGCCTGCTTACTACCTACCACAAATAGAGGCAACTATGTGAAGGATAGTCCTCCTATTACTACCAGAAAAAGCCAGATGGATTCAAGGGAAATTACAGCTTGTGTTTGAAACTGTATGAAAATGCTTGGTCAGAAAACTAATCTAAGTGCCTCCTTCCAGCACCAATTAGAACTGCTTCCCACCCACTCCCACCCCATTTGTTGATAGAGGACCTTTGCTTTTAACAGCTACATGGCAGATGAAAAATTCAACAGGAGGGAACTTTGCCTACAGTTGAAACTCTGTTTAATTCTCCTATGCCACTGTAAACAGCACAGAGTCTCTATCAGGAAAAAACAGTGGCAACCATAGGACTGAAAACCACAGAAGAGAGTGATGCCATCCAAAAGCAATGTGAATAAAGATTTTATTCTCTCTTTTTCTGCAAGATATTCCCCTGAAAGGTTATATATGTGCATTGGGGATTTGAATATTTCTGTTAACTTTCTGGTGTGTGTGTGTGTGTGTGTGTGTGTGTGTGTATTAGGGCCTGCATGTGTAAGGTAAGAATCAAGAACTAAGAAGTTGCTCATCCTCTCCTTCTGATACCTGTACGAATTGCATCAGAATTACAATAGTAACATGAAAAAGAGCCACCGCTCAGGACTTTTACAGAATAGCTGCAAGGTAACATGTAGACTACAATGTACGGTACTCTTTTCAGCAATATCATGTTTCTGAAATGTAGGTCAGTGTTATTAATAAAATGGAGTACTGGAAATTAAATGTTCTGATAAAAAAAACCAGGTTGCCATAGAGCACCTAAGAAGGTTCGGCCCTTTGGTCTGCTAGTCAGTTCAGCTCTTCTATATAAGTTTTGCAACAGTAAATCTTGAAGCACAACCCTATTCTTGATTTATAAATTCTTGATGAGGATAGCGTAGCTACAGTGGTGGAGCCCAAAAGTATGATAGGATGGATCTATGCTGGCGTAATCAGGGTGAAACATTGATGCATGAGTAGCATGACAAGACTGGCACATGGGGGAACAGTTTGGAGCAGTTTCCCAAACTTGGATCCCCAGCTGATTATGGACTACAATTCCCATCACCCCTGGTCCCTGGTCCTGCTAGCTAGGGATGATGGGAGTTGGTAGTCCAAAAACAGCTGGAGACCCAAGTTTGGGAAACCCTAGTTTAGAGGGTTTAGATGAGGCAAGGAAGCAAGGGATTTAGGAGGAATCCAAAGCTCATTCAGACGTTGGGCTCCAGTCCCAATTATGACATAATGTTATTCCAGAAAACAAAACAACTTTAAGTTAAGCACACCTTTTGAAGCTAAAAATCCAGACTGATTGCCCCTTGTCTCCCCCCTCTCAAAAGCCACAACAGAAGATAGGATTCAGACCTACTCTGCACCTAGTCATGCCATACCAACAATGGAATAGATGTCTTAGCCAGAGGATACACACCTCAGGTGTCAATTCATGTGATAACAACATCCTGTCACCATGTTTAAAGAACTCAGATTGTTCAAGTAGGAAATTGGGTGAAAGCACACTTTGTCCAGGACTTTTTTTTTAAGTAGCTGTTCTGATCCAGGAGCTGACTCTAGTTGAGCAAGGTGCAACAATGTTGAAATGGTTGAAATATTCACAACAAGCGGTTCCACGTGGAGCAGGATGAAATGAAGAATGTTGCATTAGAAACAGACTATCGCTGACAAAGTCTTTAAAAAGGCTGCCACTCAATCCAGAAAGTTATCTCCAGCATGCAGCGAGTAAAGTACCTCTCTTTAACGGGGACTTGCTATATGTGCTTAGGGTGAAGACTCTGGTTTGGTGGGACTTCTGGGCTAGCTGCCTCAAGGTCAGAGAACATCAATGCAACTTTCTTAGGTCACAGATGTGCTGGCAGAATAGCCTCGTCATGTACTGCAAAGACCACTGTCTCTGAGCAGTGAGAGACTCCAGGGGTCCTAGCATGTACCCAGGGTTTGGTTTCCTTGGAATGAAGGTCAAGGGTGTATTTAGTATATATGGTTTTATTTACACACATCTACAACTTGACCATAGGATAGGGGGGCTCACAATATTCATACTCCAACAGATTTTGCCTCCCTATTAGGTCCCTAGGGGACCCTGTAAGCAATAGCCCTGTGAGCAATTCCCTCTCAGCCTTCAATTCGTCCTCCAAGCCCACGACTGCATCCCCCAAGGTCAGGATGCTGGTTAAGTAATTTGCCTTTCCTTGTGCATTGTTTGATGCTCTCTATGCATAGGTAATGAGCAGGTTTTGTGGGTGCCCTGTGCTGCTATTGGTGATAGCAGTGTTCCTATGTATGTGTGTTTTGCTATGTCATGCCTTGTTTCTAACAATGGCTTTTTTTTTTTTGCTTTTTTCATTTACATTTTGTAGGTGGCCACCATTACATTGGGAGTGTAGCATGGCACTGCTAAATCTCATCACCAAAAGTTAATTCAGCATCACAGGCAAAATTGTAAAAGTCTCCCAAAAGCTCAAGTGCCACTTAGCTCACCTTAGACACCTGAAAACCACTTGGGTGCTTTCTAATCATTAGCAGGCATCTATCTTCTAAAAATTGTGAAAGCTTAGGGTTCCACTCTTTAACCACTTAGCCCACATTAGAACTACTAGAACAGAATTACTCTACTCCGTGTTATTAAGATTACAGCTCAAAAATGCATTCCTGATGCCACAAAAGTCATGTAAAAAAAATCCAATATAATAAGAGGAAGCAGAATTTTCTAGGACTTTTTCTATAAAAGGCTAAGAAACATTTTAAAAAATGTTTTTCCATATTGTGTGTGTACCCCAGTCTCTGAGCAGTGAGAGACTCCAGGGGTCCTAGCATGTACCCAGGGTTTGGTTTCCTTGGAATGAAGGTCAAGGATGTATTTAGTATATATGGTTTTATTTACACATATCTACAACTTGACCATAGGATAGGGGGGCTCACAATATTCATACTCCAACAGATTTTGCCTCCCTATTAGGTCCCTAGGGGACCCCTGCTTACCCCAAAAGGCATATCTTTGGATTCAGCATAGCTGAGAGACTCAAGCTTCTCTCTCCAGCTCTTTCCAAAGCTCACATACCCAGTTCACAAGGTCAAATGTGGAATTAGGAATTAGGAGATAAGTGGCAGCCATATTTGTAGGGTATTGTTATAGATTTGGGGGATTCGTCTGGATCATATCTGTGGGTCCCTTCCAGGTCTATGATTCTGTGTCTGTGTCATTAGAATCAACCCTCTACAATGCAGGAATCTTTTTCTCCAATGTGGGGCTCAAACCCATGACCCTGAGATTAAGAGTCTCATGCTCCCCCAACTATATGTGTGCAGATACATATACTTCTCCACTGTTGGACAAATATGGTTGAAGGCCAACAAGAGGTTTGAGGGAATGCCAACATTCCTCTATGTACCTCAACCTTCTTGGACATTAACAACAAGAGATAGTTTATCAACATTATCAACAGGGCTTTTTCTTTAGCCAGAACTCAGTTCTGCCACCTCTCAGGTGGGTGCCATTGTCATCATAGGAGAAAAAGGGAGGTGTTCATGGTGACGTCTGGCACCTCTTTTTCTAGAAAAATAGCACTGATTGTCAACAATATGAATGACTGCTATCCCCTCATTTCTGAAACTCAATTTAAAACGCACACAATCCTACATGCATTTCCATATTATGTCCATTATTTATACCTCCCTTTCTGCTCTATCCAAGCTCTCACTTTGCCCTCAGGCAGTAAGTCCATCCATTCCTAATTACCGGTACTATGTACACCTATGGAATTGTGCTTGGATGGCATTATCAACAGAGAAGGAGATTAGAAAAATATGGGCAGAGAACCACCTGCCCTAAGACTCGTAAATCTCCCACAGCTGTTGCTCCCTGGGACGCATCTTTCCCCAATCTACCTCAGCAGCCTTGCCCAACTCTAATGCTGTGCATCGTCACTCTGCAGGTCCTTCTGCAATCACTTCAAAAGCATCCAGAAGTGAACACTGGGCTAGAAGTAGCATTAGGCGTGGGCTTTCATGACAGATACATTCTTTAAGTCTCCCTGTTGGAGATATGAAAACAGCCCTGCTGGATCAGATCAAAGGCTTGCATAGCACAGTATTCTGTTCTCACAGTGGCCAGTCCTTTTACTTCCTCGTTTCCCAAACAGAAGACTTGGCATGCAAAAGGATTTTGCTCAGCCATTTGGAGTGAACCTCCGCAATCATGCTCAGATTGGAACACAGACATGCAAATTAGAGAGCTCATCTGCAAATCTTTCCAAGCATATCTCACTCCTAATGAAAGGTTTGTTTTTTTATTAAGTGATCTGAGGACTTTCTGGCTCTTCTTTATTTTTTTAGAATCACTTCTAACTACTTGCAGCTGCTACAAAGTGTGGCACTTGCTGTGCTCACTGGAAAGTTTTGAGTGAAAAGCCCCCAGAAGTGGCAGTACATTGTGACATGCCATCACTTCCTGTGATACTGTATGGGGGGAAAAGATGGCTGCCCCATGTTTGGAGGAAGCTTTGTTCACAGCCTCCCTGTAAGGTTGACAGTGCACAGGGCTGGATTAACCATTAAGCAAAATAAGCACGTGCTTAGGGTGTCAAGGGAAGGGAGCACCAGAGACGTTTTCCATTGCTGGATTTACCATGGACCATATGGTGCAACTTAACAAAAATAAACATTATTTATACCAATATACAAAAATAAATACTATATTCCATCTTACTGTAGATTTTGTTTCATTTTCAGAAACAAAATTTTATTTTAGGGTTTATTATTGATTACATTTTGAATTAGATGTACGGTATATGAGGGCACCAAAATCTTTTAAGTGTTTAGGGCCTCTTATTGATCTTAATCCAGCCCTGCCAATTAAATATATAGATTGACCTCCTCCAGATTACAGCTCCTATTAGTCCCATCCAGCATGGTGAAGCTGACTGGGGCGGATGGGAGTTACAGGGCAAAACGTATATAGGGCAACAGGCTGGAGAAGACTGGTCTAGATTTAGGAAATTACTTGACACTCCAAAGTTATTCAAAATCTGACGTATGTATTGATGCTTCACTGGTAAGGCAAAAAGTTCAGAAAATCTGTTTGAATTGCCCGATAAATACATGAGCCTCTAAACCGCCTTAGGAGAACGCAACATTAAAATGAATTGAAAGTAAGGAACAGATGCACGTACAGAACTGGAATTAGCTTGTGTTAAAAATTAAGTAAAGGAAAGCGGAGGGGGGAGGAGAGAGGAAAGAAGGCGGTATGATGAAAACATGAGGAAAAGCAGCAAATGTGAACCAAATCACCATAAATGTCAGTCTCTCAAAGTACACACCTGTTCTCTCCACCCACCCCTGCTGAGCACATGAAAAAACCAATTTCAAAAGACTGTAGTGAATATGAAAATTACAGGCCCATCCATCACCATTATTCCCTCTATAGAAACAATGGCTGAAAAGGGAACAGAATAAACACATTAAACCTTTTTTATTATTTGAAAAGACACATTTTCTACAGACTCAGGCTTATGCTGAATCATCAAGGGCAACAATAACTTGCAACTGGCAAGTAATGTTTTAATGCTGTGAGGGCCTGCATCGGGGGGGGGGGGACAGGGCGGAGCATCTTGCATTTTATATAGCAATAGTATCTGTCTCAAACAGGTATCACCCAGTAACCTTGCTATAAGTCTCAGTGAAGACCTATCACACACAGCAATGACAAAACTCTAAGTAAATGTTGAATAAAACTACCTAGAAACACCTTAAATTAGTGTTTATTATTTTCTTTGACAAAACGTTGTTCCTGATTAAAGTACAGGAGGCAGGTTCAAAGCTAGCCTTTGTCCACCTGCATATCTGTAGCACAGAAAATGTTTCAGATGCTAAACAAGTCTAAATGGAAACACTCGATGCACCAATAAAATGGAAATAGTAAGTGGGTTGGCTGTTGAACCTAAATATTACAGTTCACATAAAGTCACAGTGTACACCCCTATTTTCATTGGAGAAATGTTGGAGGAGAAATATTTATTTTCATCGGAGAAATGTGGAGGGTATGGAATAGGATGTCCCTATTTTCATTGGAGAATTGTTGGAGGGTATGCAGTAAACCCATTCAAATCATTAAACCTAAATTAGTCGTGTTGACTAATTTCAACGGGTCTATTCTAATTAGGAATAAGACACAGCCTTATCTCCCATCTAAGAACCCCCATTTTATCACTCAAAGAGGTTTCAGAGGTGACTGCATTTTACCTTTAGATACTTAAACTAGTAGAGCTCATATGAAAAGGAAGTCATAAAGCACCTAGCGGGCCACGATGCCTAATTGTTGGCTCCTCCAACCTGGTAAATTCCAGTTGTTGCTCAACTACAACTGTCATCAGCCCCAACCAGATTAGCTAAAGGTAAGAGATGATGGGAGTTGCCGTTCGGAACATCAGGAAGGCAAAACATTTGGGGGCTGCGAAAGGTTGGCAAATACTTTGGTGGTTCCAAGTTGTGCTGACCTGTTCTAAATTATGGTTATAGATAATTTTGTCATAATAACTTAGAATCAACAGAGGGCAGATCATTTTGAAGACATATGGCAACTTCCATAGGATCAGAAGCACAGTAAAAGATGTGATTTGTACACAAACCTTTATGGGCATAAAAACCTCACAATTAATTGCCCTGTCATGGGATATGGAGAACTGCTGCAGGAATAAAATATTCACACTTAAATCAAACCAGGGAGGTTAAGGCTGACGTTATCTTTCTCCCAATGTACACTGTTAATATTTTACAGACTAATTTGTGCCCTACAGAGTATGCCTTCAGTCTTGTCAGTTTCATGAACATGCAATGAATATATAGTAACAAAAAATGAAGAAGAAAAAAAGAATTAGTTGGGGGTATAGAATGTCATTAAATATGTACAGGTACAAACTGAAATTAATCTGAAATTAATCATGCAGAGCAATGCAGGTCTGCAGTTCCCTGCTCCTAACTAAATTCTCATTTTTAAAAAAGCCATGCAGCTTGTGAAAAACAAGCCAACATTAAAAATTCAGGAAATGTTTGCCAAATCTGCTGGAGATAGTGTAGACAGCTAAAGGCTGTCAGTGGGGAATATTGTCATAACACTAAGAATAATGTGTTATCTGGTGCCTAACACTGAACACAGTGTAAACAATTAATCATGGGACAAAAACTGCTGAAAATCAATAGGGTTCTGAGTTGCATTTACAGCTTCCACTGATCAAGAAATTTCTCTGTCTAGCTGCTTATGATGAATAAATTGTGTTAACCTTTCTTGACACAATATGTCATTCTCTGAAATGTATGCATCTCACACTGGCATCTGGAAGAGCTGCATTTTAGGTGTTGCAAAATGCAAATGCCTGTGGAAGGGTGAGAACAGAACAGATGCCAGAAGCAGGAGAGGATCCAAAGAAGGTTCAGCAAACTATCAAAGCAGACTTCTTAGTAGAAGTTCAATGTTTTGCGTGTCGAGGTCCTCAAGCCACCCCCCAAGAATTAAACACAGAAACATGAATTTTGGTTTGGGTTTTTGGCAAATAATTTAGGGCCACAACTTTATTAAAATACAAATTTGGTGAGTGGTTGCGTAGGCATTGGTTCAGACTATCTGTCCAAACGGGACAGCTGCTGACTTCAGTCAGCGTCGGGAGAATGCAGCTGGGGAGAGTTAAGGAGGCTGGGGACGAAACCTCCCCCTCACCAGCGGTCCCGGGGGGCTCTGCCTATGGCCCTAGCCCCAGACCTGGGGTTCGGACAAAGCAAAAGAGCCGCCGGATTCCTTTAACGGAATTCCCTGTACCAACATAAACATGATTGTGGAGGTGGGGCCTCACCATCCGATCAATCCAAAACATAACCAATGCCTAACCGCCAACCTTACAAGTTGTGACAAGTTGCTACTGCAGTAGGCGAAAACCATAAGGCAACCACTAATCAGCCAGATGGAAAAATTCCTACTGGGCCCCTGCTACAAAGCAGACGACCCCATGACAGGCAGTTGCAAGGTCAAAACAGAGGCCTAAGAAAACAATGGGGGGGCGGGTGGGTGATCCGAAGCACGAAGCCAAGAGAGGGATCACCCTGCGTGCAGAGGATTATAAAGGACGCTGACCTGTCCATCACAAATTGCTACATCTCACTTTGCCCAGTAACTCTGCCTGACCAATCCTGACTAAGGCCAGCGTCCAGCCACTCCCTACAGGTCAATTTAGTGTCTTGCCAGGCCCCGACCGCAACACGTGCTCTTACTCAGGGTAGAACCCGATTTGCGTGTCGAGGTCCTCAAGCCACCCCCCAAGAATTAAACACAGAAACATGAATTTTGGTTTGGGTTTTTGGCAAATAATTTAGGGCCACAACTTTATTAAAATACAAATTTGGTGAGTGGTTGCGTAGGCATTGGTTCAGACTATCTGTCCAAACGGGACAGCTGCTGACTTCAGTCAGCGTCGGGAGAATGCAGCTGGGGAGAGTTAAGGAGGCTGGGGACGAAACCTCCCCCTCACCAGCGGTCCCGGGGGGCTCTGCCTATGGCCCTAGCCCCAGACCTGGGGTTCGGACAAAGCAAAAGAGCCGCCGGATTCCTTTAACGGAATTCCCTGTACCAACATAAACATGATTGTGGAGGTGGGGCCTCACCATCCGATCAATCCAAAACATAACCAAAGCCTAACCGCCACAGAGCCACCGGCTCCCGCCAAAACCACTCACAAACCAAGCCCAACCGTAAGGCCCTCAACTATTGCCGCCAACCACAAACGTTCCCCTCAGGGGAAAGGTGGACGCCATCCCTCCGAAACAGGGAGGCAGACTGAATAATGATGCCAGGGTGCGGAATGTCCCAACCTCCCAGGGCACGGACCGTTTGGACCGCTAAACCATTGACCCGCTTGCGTGCCCTCTCAACCGCTGCCGGGGATCGAGCTCCCCGCCAGGAAAAACGTTGCAAAAGGTGCGACCACACCAAAATAGTGTCGGGCAGGCAAGCCCCCAGGGTCCACAAGTTGTTGTGGATGAGCCAGCGCAAGGTGCGGCAATCCATCCTGGGCAAATCATTCCCTCCCAATTGCAAGAGCAGAACATCGGGGGGACCCAACCAAAACACCCTATTCTCAACCAGGGGAATGAGCTCATTCCATAGCGTACCCCGCTTGCCCAACCAAGTTACCCGGACCTGGGGAAAGAGTCCAAGATGATGAAAAAACCCCAACTCCCGTGCTCTGGCGCTGGCCCAGTGCATGATGCTGTGTCCAAAAATCCAGACACGGATGGGAACGGGACCTGGAAACAGAATACAAGCAGCATCAAATTCAACATTAGGGCTGAGGTCTCACATACCCATTAAAGGCTGCGGACCTCCACCTTCCGATTGGTCGCTGCCCCAATTCAACGAATGAAAGGCGTAATTGTTGGCCGGGATGCCGCAGGCGGCAATGGCCTTGCGCATGCCCCCAGAGAATAGGTGTCTGGTGAAAGGAAGGGAATTGGCAAGCACAAAAATGGGCCATCCCCCCAACGGCCGAATCGCCAAGTACTTACGTGTAACACGGACTGGGCAGGGGCCTAGGTGCCCCGCTGCAGGCAAGCGAACGAGGGTCCCCCTACCCAGCTGGTCAGTCTTAGCATATCAGATGGAAATGACTACCTCGGTTGGCGAAAGAGATACGTCAGGCAGTGCCAACCCCTATGGCCAGCTGGAGTGGCTTCCGAGACAACTTCACCTACCCTCAACGCACCAAATAACGATAAAGAAAATGCCTCTGCGAACAGCCGGGCCTCAAACCTTGACCAGCAACTGCACTTCAATGGCGAACGCATGCTGGTCAACAGGTTGAAGGAAATTGGGAGCTTCCCAGGGGCCCTTGGTGGGCCCATCCTACCCCAACCCTTGTGGGCCTGTCGTACCAAAGTGGACGCACAGGAGTCCACCTCAAAAAAGGATTTTGCAAAAGGAAATGGCTGCCGCCTGAATTCGAAGAGTCTTAGGGGCCCTACCCTGCTAAAAAGGAAAGCCAGGTACAGGAGGACCTGCGCTGCTGTGGCAAAGTTCCAATGGCCCAGCAGTGACTGGAGGTGCCACAGAATTAATGTGGGAAGTGGAAGGACATCCTCTATCACCTCACTGCTGGTGGCGATTTTCTCCGCTGGCAGGCTAGACGTCTGGGCGACTGTGTCTAGCAAAATGCCCATTAGACCAGCCGGGTAGTCGGGCCCTCGGTCTTAGCCGCTGCCAACGGTACGCCCAGCTGATCAATCAGGGTAAAGGGACAACCAACGGGGGGGGGGAAATTAGAAGGGGGGGGGCTGAAGGCGAACCGTGGTGGACGCCAATTCAGGGAGGGCATCAATTGGAGGCGGCGGGCAGGGGCTGCGGGGTGGACTTAGCGGCCTGCTGGGCGCCTCCTTTCCCCCCCCGGGAGGGCCGCCCGCCCCGAAAGCACGAGTTTATCGGGTGCGGCCCCGCGCACCTTTCACAAATGTGAGGGAAGGTGCAGGCAGGACGCTGGCACGTCCCTTTGTTGAATGCCCAGCAGCAAAACCTTCGGCCCGACTGAATTGTGGGCTGCTGAGTCTTGCCCTGCTCGGGGGCCTTCTCAAGAATATGGGGCGCTACATAGGTGGACCAGATGTCTATGTCCCTGCGATCCCAGCGGGCCGACGGGATCCGATGAGCCCTGGTCCTGAATTTCTTGTCATAAGTGATGGCCGCCGTCTCGCCCGCCATCGCGTACGCCATGCGCACGATGGACTGGTAGACTAGAAGATGGAGTGCTCTCCGCGGATAAGAGGCCGAAACAATCCCCGCAAAGACTTGGAAGCAGTCAAGCCAGCGCTCAAAAGTCCGCTCTGTCCTGGCCGCCCCCGCCTGTTTTCTGGATGGAACAACTGTTCTCTCCAGATCCGGGCGCCCATCTTCGGGTGGGTCCAACTTGAAGATGTCGACATATCGACCCTCAAGAATCCTATTCCTGATTTTTGATGACAGGTGACTGCCAGGAATTATGTCCTTTGCCCTATTGGTTGATCCGATGGGATCCGGTACTGGGACGCCTCCCTGGTACTCCAATGGGGCCCCATACTTCGCCCTATGAGAATTGGCCCGCCTCTGCAGGGCCCAGCTGGGGAGGCCTGGGGTCGACTCGCCAAAGCCCCAGTAAAGCCTGCTGTCCACCCCCTGTTCCCCATCGGAACTGGAAGAGGTCGTACCTGAAGTAGACGAGGAATCCGCATCCCGTCTCTTCTTACCACGGTGCCCGCAACAGCGCTTGCGTCGACGCTTCCCCCCGGCCGATGTCTTAGACCGCATTGGAAGGCTGTCTTCCACTGAGGAGTCGGAGGCTGGCTCTAGTTGAGGAACTCCCACGACCGCAGGTACTGGAACGAATTGGACTGGGGCTGCCGAATCCGGCCCTGGCAGAAGGGGATTGCGCTGGCTCCTCCCGGCACGCCTGCCAGCAACCGATTTTTGTCGACACTTTCTGGCCGGTGCCACCCTCTGTTGCGACGTCTGGATGACCGCTGTGGAGTCCACCGGCTGCGAAACCTGGGTAGCTGGACCTGCAACAACTGAACCAACAGAAAGGCGTGAGGTAGCAGATGCTCCCTTTTTTCCCATTCTGGGCTGCTTACCCCGCTTCTGAGTGGGCTGTGAACCGCCCGCCAACTCTTGGCTGGGGACCACTGTGTCCTGAGCGTGAACCTGTGCCGTGGACGAGGCCACGGCCACGGGGGGCATGGCTATCCCTGACACCACCCCCGATGGGGGGACAAAGTCATCATCGTCACTAGAAGCAGACGTGGTTTGGGACTGCCGCTCATCAGGCGGGGGGCTAAGGCCCCCCTGGGAGGTACCCTGCGGGGTTGAGCTACGCATGAGACCTTCCATACCCGATTCGAAGCGAGCCAACGCCGCAGGATCACTGGCCAAAGTGGCCATAAATGCTTCTACACGACCTAAGGTAGCGCTAGGCGTGGAGGAACGCAAGGCCTGAGACGGTCCACGAATCTTACGTTTTGACGTCACCTCGACCTCTACTTGGGTAGAAGCCTCCCTTTGCGCCATTGTGCCTGATGGTCAAAAGACTGCTGGGTGCTGCTGCAATTCCACTGGAGCACCCGAGCAATTATTTTCTTAAAGCAGTGTAATACCAACAGGCCACTAGGGGCACCAGCAAGATGCAGCAAAAAAAAAAAATAAAAAATAAAAAAGCAAAAAAGCAAAAAAGCAAAAAATAAAAATAAAAAATAAAAATAAAATTAAAAATAAAATAATAATAATAATAATAACAATTAGGCTGTGGCTGCAGTAACCTACTGCAGCCACCAGGTGGCAGTGCACCGGTATCAGCTAGACCTAAGGAACACTTAACTGCTGTAGTGCATCAATCGGCCACTAGAGGCCAGCCGAGAGCACCGAGAAGCAAAGAGGAAGGGGGAGGAGGGGGAGCGCACTCACAAAATGGCGCTCTCTCAGGAAAGGCAGCCCCGCAACACAGATCGCGGGGCTGGGAATTGCCGGGCAGGGCCTCTCCGCAAACTCCTGCCGGGCTCAGGAAGGGCTTTCAGGCCGGGAGGCAGGAGGAGCGGCGGCTGCAACTCCGGGAGAAGCCCAGGGAGCCGCCGATCAGCTGTAGCGCGGGCCAGGCCTTTCCGGCGCCGCGCTCACTGCAAGATGCCCAGGCAGGCGGCAGGAGCTAAGTTCGGGCCGTGCAAACGGCCCGAGACCCCCAGAGACCGAGAGGGCCGCCGCGCTGATCAGCGGCGGCCGACAGCAGCCACCGCAGGGGCCTGCAGCTCCCCCGACCCAGGTAATAGAGCGAGGGGGAGGGAAGGGACGAGCAGCAAGCGTGCAACCGGGCGCGTGGTGCCCTGAACGCCGGTGCACAATTGCAGGAACGGGGGGGGGGGGGGATTCGCCGCGGCTCAGCGCAGCTCGGCGGCGGCGGAGCGCTGGCGGGGTGTGTGCCAAGGGAAAGGCCTCCTCGCGAGGAGGCCGCGCGGCTTCTCGCCACCGGCGAGAAGGCCGGGCCTCTAAACAACCCACACAGGCAAGCCCCAGCGAAAGGGGTAATTAACGCTGCACTGTATGGCCAAACAAAAGCCGCAACCCCAAAGGGCTTGCAGAATTATTACTAAATAAACTGGGGGGGGGAGGGAAGGAAAGGGCGGGTGGGGGGGGCGACGGGGGAAATTAAGATATCTCTAAACAAAGGGGGAATTAACTGGATAAGGCAACCAAATAGTGAAGGCAAGGAAGGATCTATAAACAAGCTAGCAATAGCAGTAAGGAACAATACAACCGTTATCAAACAGTCCCAGCTCAGCGACCGGTGTGATCCGAAGCACGAAGCCAAGAGAGGGATCACCCTGCGTGCAGAGGATTATAAAGGACGCTGACCTGTCCATCACAAATTGCTACATCTCACTTTGCCCAGTAACTCTGCCTGACCAATCCTGACTAAGGCCAGCGTCCAGCCACTCCCTACAGGTCAATTTAGTGTCTTGCCAGGCCCCGACCGCAACACGTGCTCTTACTCAGGGTAGAACCCGATTTGCAGTAGAACAGAACAGAAGCAACACATTCCTTGTATAATCAGTTTACAGCAAGGCCAGGCCTGCTCAATTTGTGGAGACACGAGGCAGGGAATGGCTAACCTTTCTTTGCAATGAGGGTTGGCCAAACATTGCTGGTACATGCCAGCAGTGCACATGGTCAAAGTGGCCATTAGTCAGTCACTTCATGCACGCATGCTCCCCACATATACAGACCATATGCTCCTCACATATACATTCAGCCAGGCATTCCACCCCCTGAAAAGGTAGATCACTTTGCATAATTTTCTGCAAATATTGGCTATCCCTTTTTTGTAGCAGCCACCATTGCTGCCACCCAGGCATGGGGGTGAAGCACTTGGGTTTGTTTTTGTATGAGTCAGAAGAGGAAGCCACCTCTGGTTGTTAGGCAGCAGTGCCAGCCTGAACAAAGATGCTGGTACTCCAATTCATCCTTAAAAAGATGAAAGCAAACCAAACCTGTGATGTAAGAAAATCAAAAGCCAATTAATAGCAATAGAAGGAGCATCCCTGTGTGCTGCGTAATATAAGACCCGCACACCCAGTTACAGTTTTTGTGTAAGCACAGGACCTTGTAAGCATCTGTCCATCTTATCACATAAGTGATCAGGTAAACAACTCCACTACAACTTAAGGAACTGAAGCTGAAGACAGAAATAAACCAATTTTAGTTTGGACTGAAACATTCTTCAAAGTAGGAAAGATAAGTCTCCAATTAACACTAGCTTTCAGCTGCTTCAGAAATACATTTGTCAGCTTCTGGCAAATTAATTAATCCTGAAGGGGGTGATCTAATGTTCTCACCATTCTTCCTTCTGTCACTTCTTCTTCAGCAAGGACCCAGGTTCTTCTTGTATGTCACTGCATTTTAATTGCAAACTACTGATGTGATGTGTTTAAATGCAATGACCTTCTTGGCTTGATGGAACTATTGTTTAAGACACGTTTTCCTAAGAAAGAGTGGCTGTTTGGCTATAGAAGCTATTTTAAACATGCTGCTTTAGGAAGTATTGCTTCTCATACCGAACAGATTTATGGAACAGCAGGTACTACTGATGTGGACTGATGGGCGGCATAGTTAGCAAAAGAGTATGTTTAACTTCCAACTTAGTTGGTCTCTAAGGTGCTACTGGAAGGATTTTTGTTTGTTTGTTTCCATTTCTCTGTATTTCATTACAGGACACCTGGTGACTGTCATCTGAATACCGGTATATGAACTGACATCATTTAATAGCACAGTACTTTATGTGATATAAATATTTTGTCTGTGGGGTTTGATCTGTGATTTTTTCCCTAAGACTCTGCATAAAAAGTCCATGAAAATGCATTTTAGAAAACCATTCTAGAATCATTTTCAGGTCAGGTAAACTGCTTCTAAGCAGAGGTTCCCTCGCATGATCAAGACCATTTCTGGTCTAATCTGCAGATTTGCAGACATACTCAGACCATGGTATTCTATTCTTAAGCATAGCATATTGGTACAAAGCTAACTTGGTTGCCTTAAAAAAAAAATACATTTCTGGAGCAGCAGCTCCACATCTTCTCTGCCATGCTCTGACAAGATTTAATTTCCTTTTTTGCTGAGAAAATGTAACTATTTTGGAAGGTTGAATTGGAGCCATCTCTTCAGTGCCAGATAAATTGGATCTACTTGTTGTCAAGCTGCTTTGGGTGCTGATGCACTAGGAGTTAGCAACTGTTGGACAACTGTTGTTGAGAATGCAAATGCTGGGACTTCTCAAGAGTCTTGCAGCAGCTCCCCAAACCACTTCAGCAAAGTCGAGGGCTTTCCCTGCCATAGATGCACAGCAGTGGGGTTTTTGCAAAAAGGATGTATTTAAGTACAGCTCACAAGTAAGCTGCCTTCAGGACCAGGCTGTTTGCTTTCGTTCTCTAAATCTGCAGGCTTCTTGTAGTGCATGCTCAAAAAGAAGTGCCGGCTTTATTGTTTAAGGTTTTATTAGTATTCCTGCTGCTCTCTCCTGCAACAGCTGCAGACCACGCATTCAGCAAAGACATCTCTCTAAGCTTCAAAGTCCAGGAGCTGTGCACACAGAAATGTCTGCGGCTGTAACTGGCATCAGAGATCAGCACAGTCAACAGAGACTAAGTGCTGTCCCATTTGACAGCCTCTGTTACCCACTGTGGGGCAAGCACTTGCCTCATTTTAAAGTGATGGTTTAACAGGTAGATTGAACAAGCAACCACAGCTGCTGCAGCATAGTAGCAAGAGCAGGAGAAGAAGGGAATTTAGAGGTAATCTGAAATTTTTCAGAAGAGAGTTTTTGGGAGATGTTTTAGATATTTTCTCCCCACCCCCCAAAGACGTCAATTTTGCAAAAAGAAAAATCTGTGCTGTTTTTTGTGGCAGCCACCATTTCTACCTCCCCACACCAATGCTCTGGAAAGTTAGGAGAATTATGTGCAGGGTGGGCAGAGTGATGGTCAGGCTGCCTGTCCAGGAATGCTGCTGCCATTTGCATGAGTAGCAACAAAATAACAACAGGGGAAATAAATTGTGTTGGTGAGCTCCACTCCCAAGAAACAGGATTTTGCTCCCCTCCTTGTTGAATATTCAATGAAATCCCATTCACCCAATTTTACCACTCATGAATACAGCAGAGAATTTTCTCTTGGCTCTTTTCACTTAAAGTTAACTACGGATGGGGAACTTGTGAACTTCCTGATGTTCTGGAACTCCACCATTCCTGTTGGCCTTTCTGAAGGCACTATTATTTTGTCCCAAAAAGAAACATTTTAACTGTATGCCCTTCAAACATCCTGTATGCCCTTCAAACATCAGCCCTGTTCTCTGGTGATTTTCCTAGACATATCAGTGTCTATAACAGTTTATAACAGGACATCCCAAACAGACTCCTCAAATAGCAAAATGAGTCTGTTTGGGATGTCCTGTTATAAACTGTATTAGTTTTTGCATAAGTGGACCAGGGTTGCCATTCTTGGTATTTCCATTATCATCCCTGGGTCTCCAAAAGTAAAACTTCTGCATGGGGACAGATTGATTCCAGAGCACATGCACGTGCATGCAGTGCATATACATGAACATGGCAGTCCCATGCCCTCTGATTCTTGAGTAAGGCACACTGAAATCAGTGGGATTTACTGCTGAATAAACATGCTGATTAAAATATGCAGCATCCTTTAGAAGAAAGCATTATATTCCCTATGCTGCAGGGAAGTTGAGCTTGAAATGTTGAGCTATAATGTATTAGAGACAATAACAGTTTTTGGTTTTTTTAGCATACAGAGGTACCTTGGTTTAAGAACAGCCCTGTTAACGAACTATTCAATATACAAACTCCGCAGAAAATGCATTCTTTATACCATTCAGCAATGAATATTACTTCTAGAATTTTAGTTACCTATGGAACTTCCTGATACAGATATAAAACAGCCTTATTGTAATTTGAATGGCATCTGTATTCAAAAAAAAAAAAATCCTATCTTTCATCTATTGCATTTTGGTGGCAATCATCATGATGACTTGCTGAGTTTTTGAGTAAAAAAAAACAACCCACATTCCATTGGGGGATATGGCTTGCAAACCATGTGCACACTGTATTAGGAAAAACTGCACACCAAGCTGCAAAACATGCTCAAATTTTCATTTAAAAAAACCCCGCAAACTGACATGGATATGGAACTGAATTCAGAAACATGAGAAATGGAGAAAAGCTGGAAATGGCAGATTTATTTATCTTCATCCCTAGGCAAGAACAGATGATCACAAAGAGGAAAAACAACTGTCTTCATTAGCTATCCAGATTACAGTGAGCGTCACAAGGAAGAGCAGCTTTGCAAAAAAAAACGCTCAGCAACTTTTGTGCCCAGACTTTCACTTTTTGAAATATGGCAACCCTAATCTTGCACTCTTGGTATAGTATGCAAGACAATCAACAGCCTGGAAGGCAGTTTTGGGGTGAAATGCCCTGCTTCTGTTGCAATGCCCTAGCCTTTGGAATGAGGAGAAGACGTTGTTAGCAGCATTCTAAGGCAGTTAGAATCCGTTTGATTCACTTGAGGGCGGGCAATGAAAGGTGAGGAGTGATAGAGAATTTGTGATATAGCAAGTTTACTTGGAGTAGGAAAGGAATAGTAGTTAATGGCGACGCCAAGAAGTGCCACTGCCATCACAGAAATCAGAGCTGCTGAGGGTATAAGCATATGAAGCTAGGAGAAGGTTGGAGATGCTTAAGAGATGATTGAAGTGGCTTCCAGCTGTGATTTCCTATTTGTCGAGGACTAGATCTGGGAATACTGAACTATGGACGCTCCTCTTAAGAATCAACACGGCCTTCTTCTAAGGTAAAACCTGCATTTTAGGCTAGCTTTTTTTTGGGGGGGGGGTACATTATTGATGCCTGTGGCATGTGGTGACATTTTCCATAGGTGAACAGTTAGGGTCAGAGGCGCCAGTGATTGCAGGGAGGAAATGTATGTGAACATCATGCCTCCTTCTCAAAGCTGGGCTTTTGGGAAAGTGACAGGAGGGCTCCTGGACCCCCTTGGAGAATCATACCTCCCTCCCTACTCTAATTTACTGGGAACCTTTAGGAGACTAGCCTAGTCCCCCTAGCCCACTGACCACAAGCCACTGATCAATGCTGATGTACCGGTAATAGTTTATCAGAAGAACACTTCCACATGTCTTGAAGAAGTCCTTTCTCTTTCGGGTGGGGATCACATATGGTTTGCTACATATGTTAACCAGCCCAAGTGAACACCCCCACCACCAACTCTGTGCATTTGTAATGATGTGGATTTCAGAGAGTAAGAGACGGAGAGGTGGTGAAACAACACCTGTTACTGGTTCAATTCCTTGTTAGCTGAGTTGTTGCGAATTAGCCACAGTCTAGAGAAGAAAGACTGCAATTATGGCAGATCTATGCAGTGCTTTTTTTTCTTCTTAAAAAACATTTAGGGGTAGTCTCATTTTAACTCAAGAAAATCACCATTTTATTGTTCAAATCGGGAAAAATAAATACAGTAAATGGACAAAAATACGAAGATTCACAAAATGTTTAGGGGTATGCGTACCCCTGCGTATCCCCAGAAAAAAGCACTGGATCTATGTATTGTATTTCTAGATTTCAACATCCTTTATAATGTAATAGTATTGTTTAGCTTCATTCATTCAAAGCACTTTTAGCTCACTCTTCAGTTAAAAAGTCTCCCAGAGCAGTTCACAAAGGTGAAAAATAAGATAGTGCCTACCCTCGGTCCTACAATCCAAAAGATGCAACACAAAAAGGAAAGTGAACTGGAAGGGCAGAGGGGAAAGAACATACTCAGGCAAGTTCTTAGTGACAATATGACACTGCCACTCCCAGAGCAAATGGACTTGCTGTGAACAGAAGCTTCATTCCTTATATACTTAAATCCTTGTGGTATAGGTGACCAGCAAGACAAGGTCAAACAAATTCATTGCCAAGGTGGAGGAGGGGAAGTGCTCACTTTATAAAATTAAACTTATAAAGTGATAAGATCTATCTGTACCATTTTCAAAATTAAATATAAAATATTTCATTATATAGTGTGTGTCCATGACAAATGGGACCTGTTTTGTGAACTTGTCCTGGGTCTGGTGTGTGGCTCGGAAAATGATGAAAGATACGATGTCACCTATTCTCTGTGCAATAATAGATCTGTCGGAGTATGACACATAGAATTAGACTTTCTGCTGTGATTAATCAAGTCCACTCAAAGTAAAAATGCTACCATCTCACACTATTGCATAAAACCAGTGGGATGCAATATATTCATGAAAAAGGCACTTGGAAAACTGCAGTGGAAGCCATTATCTTCTGCACTGTAAGGCATTTTGCCTCCAGAAAATGTCTTACTACTGCTACCAACATTTAAATTGAAATTAAGAAACAAAACTCTGTGTTGACCTGAGTACAATTCTATATAACTTTCTGCAGATTAAGAGAGACATAAGAGCCAATAGTACTTTCCAGATTTGGCTTTCTTTTCAACCTTCTTCCTTCCATTTCTTAAGATATTTCAAAGCTATTTCAATAAGATCATCTTCATCATCATCGTAATAATAAGCGTAATTCTACCAGACTTTTGGAGAAGGCTTGGAGGAATGAGCCATTTATCTTCACTATAAAACACATAGATGGTCACTATGATCCAACTAATTGTTCATCGAAAAAATAAATATGTAATTGTTGTTGTTGTTGCTGCTGTTGCTGCTGCTGCTGCTGCTTTTTTTCAGCTGGCACTCACCAGAACTCAGTTCTGGCACCTCTCAAGTGTGTGCCGTTGTCATTCTAAGAGAACAAGGGTGGCTTTTATGGTGAGTTGTGACACCTCTTGATAATTAATTCTTTTCAATCTGTATTAATCCTAGGAGCTTAGAGAGTCTTACAAGTTTCTCCCCCCTCTTATTATCACAACAACTCCTGCAAGCCAAATTGTGGGGATAAAGACTGACTGACCCAAGATGTCCTAGTGAGGTTCAAAGCTGAATGGGATTTGATCCAGGATGTTTGTTCCCAGTCTTAAATTGGGCACTCTGATCACTGACATATGTGGGAATGGGGATGTACATTTAAAAGTGCCAGCAAACTGGTGTTAGGAAGCTCAAAGGGCAACAATCCATGCCACCTTATTGGCCTCTACTGTCCTGTCTTATACACACACATACATGGTAGCCACTTAAAAACAGCATGGTGTCATCGTATCAGGAAAAATCCTTGTGTGAAGTTGCAGCTATATACACATATGCTGGCTTCAGCCATAAAGCATCTTTTCCCAAGCATTGCGGAAAGTATGAAAATCTTCTCAGAGCATATGCTACAATGCAGGCTAATGAAAATGTTCACTCAAGTACCACCAGCCCACCTGCTTTCAAGATAAAACTGATTCTGTAATACATGGGAGCCAAACTCCACCGCAGGTTTAGGCATGGTGAAATAGTTTCAGACAATAGTTCGGCTTATTTCTTAGAAAAAGTACATGTGCTCTTGTGGGGATTTGGCAGGAATAAATTTAGAAGAGAAGCTGCTCTGTATTTAAAACCTGTGGAAAAGAAAAGAGGACAAGAGGATAGACTCAAATAAGCCAAACACAAAACAGGCAGGTGTCAACAATGATTGTATTTCTTGCGGCCTTCCATAAGGACTCCAACTGCTATCAACCCCAACCAGCATGGGCTCCAACTCACATCAATCTCAGTCAGGGATGATGGTAGTTGGAGAGTCCAACAGCACCTGGAGAGCTGCAGGTTTCCCATCCTTTCCTTTACAACTTGTGATGCATTTTTTTAAAAAAAAACACCCCACAGCTCGCTCGTCACCAGAAGTGGTTGGTGGGAAGAGGTGGGGTGCACATCTGCACTCCCTGCAGCTGTGACATTGCTACCACTTAGCAGGAGGGAGGGGTGCAGTGGAGAGGTCAGCAATGTGTGGGCCCACTAGTGGTCAATCTGGAACTCCAGCTGCTGCACCTGCACAGCACTGATCTACCTACCACCTTGTTCTTCTCGTTTTGCAGCCCACCTGGGACAGTAAAAACAAGGAGGGGCGACAGATCATGACTGAATGACTGGCTGTGATTACAAATTGTGCAGAGCTGCTTTAATGTTTACATCAAGAATGCATTCTAACGAAATGGGGATATTAGAAGCAAGGATACAGGGAGTGATGGTATCAGTACTACAACGTCCTATTGATTAAAATGTCCTATGAGGGCAAGTTGCTATATAAATTATTTTAAAAGTTCATCATATTCAGTGAATAACATACTGAAGCCGAGTTACATGATCACTAACCCTTATGAGATGTAAGCCATTATCAGCATAGGGCCTCAAAAAAGATGACATCGGGCTAGATCCACAATTTTCTGCCTATTTTCCAGCAACAGGACAGCCTGCATTTGGACTGTACACCCCCTCCTTCTCTCAAGCAATCTCTTTCTGTGCTTCAGTGTTCCTTGCAGTCTTGTGCTCACCTGAACCTGGCTGTGTCATTGCCTAGTTAGCACACTCTTCAGGGTGAATTACTAAGCCAAATGACATAATGGATGAGATACGATGACGCCAAGGAAAGTTATCGATTTATGAGCATCTTTGCCAAAGCACTGTGGCCTTCCTTCTAAGTTTTATTTTGGAATGTGCCATCAGGAGTGTAAACAGTGGGAAATGACTGAGGGAAGGGAAGAACAAGTGCTTCAAGTCTCCATATTGGGGTGTGTGGACTGTCCTCTCCCCAACAGCAGTACTTTCTTTTGCTACTCAGACTCTTGGCTTTCATTTTATATGCAACCAATATAAATAATTATAAAGCTCAGAAAGGTCCAGTTGACTCATTCAGCCTTGAGGAGTAGTGACACCAGTGAGAAGGGTATATCAGCATGACAAACTTCTGTTGGTTTTGTACCAATCTGTCATGGCTTCCTCCCCTCATGCCCACTTAACTGAAACTTCTGTTGCCAAGGAACCTGGGGTATATGCATTTTGTTGGACAATTTGCAAGGACTTGGTCATCTTCTGCAATCTCATAATGATTCCATGAGCTGTCAAATGCTCTATTCTTCCTGTTCGGAATGGAGAGGTAGTGGGACTGCAACTTTCATACTCGTGCATATATTATTGACCCAATGTTAAGCACATGTTGTTTTCAAGGAGAGAAGGCCCCAAAATGTGCTTCATTCTCCCATCAATATCAATGGGATTTTAATGGACATCAGTGGCATTCAAAATAAATTGCTGTAGATAGGCTGCATGAAAATGACTCATTACATGAATTGACTCTTCACTGTTTGGTTTGCTGGAATGTTAACAAAGTTGTTGTGAACACCGTGAATTTTTTAAATTATTATTAAGGAGACCATTTGGCCATAAAGCATGATGATTCACTGAAATAAATTGTACTTTCACAAAAGGTTTAGAAATATACATATTTGCATACAGTACTTTTCTTCTAGGAAAAAAAGGTACTGGTACTGCGTACCCTTGAATACCCCTCAGAAAAAACACTTCTTGAATAAATAAATATGTTAAAATGCAATAAAACTCAGAGCATCACCTTTATCGCATTGTCAAGGGCAGCATTAAAGCCCATTGCTTTCACAAAACAACAACAACAGGAGGACTTTGTCCTTACCATATATACCGAAAAAGCACATTAGCCACATTCAGGAAAAATAGGAAAAGGGAAGGTATTGCATTTGTCTGAAATTATTTGATGTAATTAGTCAAAACTGAAACTCATCCATTTCTGTCTTTCATTTTTCTTTTAAAAAACACTGAACAACCACATTGATAGCTTGGCATTTGAATGTGCTTTGATGTTTCCAAGCTTTGAAATATATGTTCACATTTTTATGCAAATTTCTGCTCCCAATTACATACCCATTAGTTCCTCTACAACATCATCTTAATATTCTCAAAACGATTCTATGCTTCCCTAAGGCTGCAATCCTATAGCAGTTTACCTAGGAGAAGCCCCAGTTGAACTCAATGGGGCTTGCTTCTGAGTAAGGCTTTCACTGTAAGGCTACCTACAGTCAGTCAAAGGCCAGCCACGAGGCTGTAGGAAGTTAAAACAGAAAACTGAAAAGGAATCCAGAAAGTAAGTAAACTAAACTGATTTCCTTTATTAAAACAACATGATAAATTTAGTAGGTTTGCACTATTTCTGATGCTCCGAGCGCATTGCATCTCACCAGCCATGGATTGTGGCTAGGTGCTTCCTGTCACCCACCACCCACTTTTTCAGTCCTTGATGTACCCCATATATGGTTGGTGGGTTGCACTCATCTTGGTAGGCCACAAGCTCTGCACATGTAGTGACTACTGAGTGCAATTAATTTGTTCCAAATTCCTTCTGCACTAATATGCCATCTCAGAACATTAAGCAACATTCTCTTTCAGAGCATCTGACAGATCAAGATAATTTAAATAGCAAGAAAATGTAACATGTACTGAGTAAGAAGTTTCATGCAAAAAGGAACAAATTGGTAGCTTCAAGCCTAAGGCAAAGTCAAGATCCATTAATAGTTTCACTGCACCAGTTTGTGGGGGAAACATAATTGGCTTGAATGAAGTTCAAATATATCTGATCTTTTACCCATTAAACATTGGATGAGCTTAATTGGTGACTTATGCATGATTTCATGGTTTATCAGACTCAAGGGATAACAGGAATTCTAAATGCTTTGCACATCACCCCAACTTAGCTAATTAGTTTTCAAAACATTTCTGAAAGCAACTAGGGCTATCTGCATTTAGAACAAGGCTTTGAAAGAGCACGTAAAGTGAATGGGCAAACTTTCTGATGGGTTGCTCAGTCTTTGTTGCACATAAACTAAATGAAAAAGACATAAGCAGCAATGGAGGAATAATTCCCAGTGAAAGAGCTTGGAATAGCAAGCCTGTACCACATTTCTTTCTTCCTGCAGTGGGTATCATGTTTTTATTTATTTATCTAAAATATTTATATCCTGCCCTTCTGTCTATAAAAAATTCAGGCACAACTTACAAAAATCTTATCAAGTACAATAAAATTAGGAGAACCACAGAGACACAACAGAGAGATAAAACCATCAGTTAAAGCCACCTTCAATGACATGCTGGAAGAACCCAAGCACATACAAATATATTTGCCTGGGGACAAAGGGGAGCCTCCCTAGGGAGGGCATTCCATAGAAAGGGCATCACAACTGAAGAGGACCTCTTTTCACCTCCCATCTAAGGAGGACTTGAAGGAGGGCATTTGATTAAGATCATAAAGTTTTGACAGGCACTATTAAAAGATGTTGGCATAGAATGGTGTTCTGAGATCCATTGAGGTCTCCTTGGTGGCAAAGCTATCCAATGTAAAATGCTGACTTCATCCCAGGGGCATCCATCTGTTCTCCAAGGAAACAGTTTTCCAGGTGGTGAACTGAACAGCCAGCTCATGTGTGCATGGAATCAAGCAACCATCCACTGGGACTGGACAACAGACAGACAAAGAAAGCTGTCTCCTAGCAGTGAGCCATTTAGCTGGAGATGGCATGGATGGATCCTCTGCTACTGGTGAGATTATTCATGCTGCACCAGCTTTAATGTGGGGTAGGGGCAGAAGACATTTGGTTGCATGTGTCCTTTGTTGCATGTATATATACTCTCAATAAATAACTCTTATAAAGTCCATGGTTCTAATATTTAAGATAAAGGCGTCCTTTAAAGTATGACAATTCAACCGATTTTTCTGAAGTAGGCCCATTGTGGCCAAGGGCTTTCTGTAGCTTCTTAGCCAAACGTAAGGAAATTGAAGAGCATGGAGTGATCTCTTAAATGTATCATTTGTAAGCCCAGTAAAAAATACCTGTGCTTAAGGTCACGCAACCCATTATTGCCTGCTTTGTTTGGAAGTGCCTCTACAGAGCCTCAGGTATTAAATATGTTGAGGGTTGAACTACATGCAAAACATGTACTCTGATATTGATCAATGACCACCAAAAGGACAATGGAAAGGGTACAACTGTCCCAGGTCCAGTCTCCATGAGCGCCTGCCAATGCCTTATAGCTTCCACCAAGCCCAGCCTACTGCCACCATTAGCATGGCAGATGGCTAACAAATGCAAATGAAGTTTGTGACTTCATCGCCATGACAGAATCATCACAATCTCACCCTGCCCTGCTGATGCCACTGGAGGGAGGCTATTCTGCAGCTCCGCCACACAGGTGAGCTGTTCTTATATGGACATCAGCAGAAGTTTTTGCTGGTAGGTTGCAGGAAAGTGAGATCAATATATAGCAGGCACACCCAACTCCCAAGAGACTGCAAACTACTCCTAGTATAAAAAAATGGCAGTGATCTACCCCCATTGTCATTGGAGGGAGGAGGAGCGTGGGTGGGTGGGTGGGTGGGTGGAAGCGAGGGAAGATTGCCCAGAGTTGTTGAGCTTTGTTTGGAAGGATCAACCAGAGTTGTTGAGCTTTTTGGGGGGGGGGGGTTCTTTACCTACACTGCCACTCAAATGCGTTGCGCTTACTAGTGCTTGCTGCAAACGCCAGGGGTGGGGAGCTGTGACATTCATTATTCATTAACGCGATTGACCAGGAGCACCCCAGGGATCTACCTGTCGATCGCGGTTGAACAGATCTGATATATAGTGTACAGGGCCCAGAAAATCTTGTCACCGTCCTTAGCTCTTCCCCTTATGCTTTCTGACCAAGGCTAAGTGAGGAATTGAATCCAGATCCTTAAATCCAGTTCTGGGAAATCACTAGAATACCTCAGAGAACAGCAAAGCAGACATTAATCAATACTGTTTGAATCAGCTCCTGCTGAAATCTCTCTCTACTTATTGGAGCATTTGCAGGAGCCAAGGCACACAAAATTAAAGCATTGTGCAAATGATCCTGCTTCATCCAACTGTTGCACTTCTAGAAAACAATTTATATACACTAAAGTGACAGCAGTGCCTTTTGCAAACACAAAAAAGGGGAAGATTCACAAAACAGAGATTGGATTGGTAGTCTATTCCAGGTAAATCTTTATCCATATGTGCATTCCTCCTATTTTCTTTTTGAAAAGATCCACATGAAATTTCGTGTTTATCACAAAACCCACATTTAAATATTTATGTTAATCTCAATGTATACATTTCTAAACACATCTTATCCTTTAACATGCATTTCAATGCATTTTGGTTCATTACTGAGCCAAGAACCGTATCACAAAATCGAAAAGATAATTACATTCTGCTCCACACATTTGTCTGGGAGGTCAGATCAGGTCAGTTTGCATCGGTATTCACAGAAATTGAACTCCTCACGCATTCCTAGCACCGAGCCATTGCAGTGAGCATAAAGCTATCCCATGCCTTACAGAGGTACCTATCCATCTTCAGGGCCCTTTGCTTGTTGCAAGAATCACGTGTGCATCAGGTGCCAGGTGAAAAGTGGGCTAATGGATTTTCATGTTAGGTAATAGCTAAAAACATTGTAGTGCACCCAGGACAATCAAGTGTTAGCAGGAGAGGGAGAGAGACGGGGGGAGAGAGAGAGAGAGAGATAGAGAACACAATAACTGAGGGCCAGTGGGGAGGTTAAGGAGGGAGGGCTAATTAGAGACCTCTTAAAACTCCCTTCCACAGCTGGAGAGCTGCATGCAAGAGAGGGAGGATGAGTAATGGCTAAAAATACAAGTATTGTGTCATAGGGTCAAAGTATACATTACGCTAAATGTGCAGCTTGGGGCTATGTGGTTTTTTCCTCCATTTAATTACAGCTGCGGGGTGTGGGTGTTTCTCATCAGGACAGTTGTGCACAGGGAAAGAAGGTTTAACTGTGATCTGGGCATCAGTGGATTCCCCCCCCCCCAGGCTTCAAAGAATGGAAATTATACTTGCAGTACTCTACTCTACAGCATATCATAAAATATAATAACCAGTTTGTGGGGGGGGGTTATAAGAAAAATCAAGTGGTATATAAATGTTATGAAATTTATGTTATGAAATAAAATGAAGCATAGGACAAGTGACTCCAAAACAGGCATTTCCCACTGTTGTCCCTGTACTTGTAGCATGCTCCTCCATCGGCTATATGTAAAGCAGGAGCCATGCGTTGCCCTGTTTTTATGCTTTTATATTGCTGGTTTTGTGTTATTGGGGTTTTTGTTTTGCTTTAATGATATTATTTATTGATTCTATTTCTTACTTTGTCCATGGAGTTTTCTTGGCAGGGATACTGGAGTGGCTTGCCAGTTCCTTCTCCAGGTGGATCACATTTAGTCTAAACTCTCCGCTATGACCTGTCCATCTTGGGTGGCCCTGCATGGCATAGCTCATAGCTTCCCTGAGTTATTCAAGCCCCTTCGCCATGACAAGGCAGTGATCCATGAAGAAGACTGTTCGCCAAAGAATTGATGCTTTTGAATTATGGTGCTGGGGGAGACTCTTGAGAGTCCCATGGACTGCAAAAAGATCAAACTTATCCATCCTTAAAGAAATCAGCCCTGAGTGCTCACTGGAAGGACAGATCCTGAAACTGAGTCTCCAGTACTTTGGCCACCTCATGAGAAGAGAAGACTCCCTAGAAAAGACCCTGATGTTGGGAAAGATGGAGGGCACAAGGAGAAGGGGACGACAGAGGATGAGATGGTTGGACAGTGTTCTCGAAGCGACTGGCATGAGTTTGGCCAAACTGCGGGAGGCAGTGGAGGATAGGGGTGCCTGGCATGCTCTGGTCCATGGGGTCACGAAGAGTCGGACATGACTGAACAACTGAACAACAACAACAACGTCTTACTTACTTTGCCAAACCTTTATTAGGCATTACAAATACAGGCCATCATAAAACTTCCATTTATAAAATCTTAAAATATATACAAATAAACAGCGATGTAAAAATATGCAATAACGAGGATTTTCATTTGAGTTTCTTCCCACTAAATAGTGTCATTCACCACTCTAAGAAATACTATTGATAAAAACTCAGCCACCCTTGCAGTTACTTCCGGGTTAATGTCAGACAGACAGAATCTGATATTTTCATTGTGCCGTGATATTAGAGTACCCCAAAAAGGGGATAGAACATGTTTGCGTAGCTGGTTGTACAATGGACAGATGAAAATAATACGTTCTTTTCTACTGTTCTAGACCTCTTAGAGATTTGCTCACTATGCAATTAAAATCATGTCTGCATTGGCACTGACTTTGGTATCTCTGAAGCCAATGGCAACACCCCTCACCCCCCCCCCCCAAAAAAACAACAACAACAGGAGAAGCAGCTGCAAGCTCAATAATGTAGCTCGATTTAGCTATCAGGTCTGCTTAGCGTCAGAGTTCTGCTTTTGTTTCTCTTATTTAAAATGTTAGCTACCCTGCTTCCCATCTATACTTAAAGAGCAATAAAAACTGAGGCTAAGCTATGCCGCTGACTGAACAACATGGAGGAAATTTCCATTTGGATAGAAATATAGATTAACTTTGTATTTAAAAAGCAACCAGTCCAACCTGTTTATTTAATTAAATATTGACCTAATGAGAAGCAGACAACTTCCTTTCTATGAGATATTGAAAATGTGGAAGGTAGAGGAGAGTTGCAAGCTAACATTTTTCACATAGAAAGGGTAATGTTAGAATATCACATAAGCCTCTTTCACAGATTAATCATGTGAAAAGGGGGTCCACATGAGCTGAAGGGGCAACAGGGCTACATTGCTGACCCCAAGGTTGCATAGCTCCCCATCCCCCATGTTCACAAATTACGCATGGGTGTCTATGGGGTAGGCCTGCATGCCCAGGCACAGAAAGTGTGTCACCCACCAGGGGTCAGTCCAAGGTAAAAAATAAGACATAGGAAATCAGGACTGGGTTGAAATAGGCCACAGCTTTATTGATTACAGATGTGAGCTGGTTTTGGTGAAGGCATTGGGTATGTATCAGATATCAAGCAACCCTCCTGCTGCTTGATCAGTAAGGTGTGTCAACCCTAGGTAGCAGGTTACCCCTCAACATACATCAAGTGGGACGTTCCCAACAGGGCCACCACTTGGGAAGCTGCTATGGCCCATGGTCCCTATCTGGAATTCCAGATAAAGGGGTCCAGGAAAGGTTTGTTTTATCGGGGTAACTGATATCTAATGACCCAACCCAATGTCATAGCCGCCAAAAGTGTGTATAGGTTTCCACAGATGGGACCCTACACAATCAGGAATCCAGCTGGTGCTGTGTCAAAACATGTTCTCTGTTTTCTCAGAGGTTTTCTTCCCCCACCTGTTTCCCCGCACTTTAGAATTTTGGTAGGTGTGGTCTTATTGTTGCAAAGTGGCCAGTGGTGGTCTGTGTAGTTTCCCCTCTGTGTTGGGAATTTCATTCCTCCGTGCTGCAGATGTGTGATTGTTACATGTCACGTGTCTGTGTTTACATTCCACAGTGTTGGGTGTCATGGGAACGGAAGTTCAGATACGCTGTTCCATTCTGTATTGCTTTTGCTTTTCCCTTCTCTCCAATGAAGTAAGAGAGGAGCCATGTTTTCTTCACTCTGTTATGTTTGAATTTGTACATAATAAATTAGGCTTAGATGTCACACCTCAGCTTCTGTTTGGACTGTGTGCTCATGTCCTTGGATATGGGCCACATCAGCACATCAATCCGCATGGTGAAAATACATTTTCAGCAATGCACTAGTTCTAGCATCTGAGGAACATACAGGCTTTCCCTCTGCAGACATCCACACTCAATGCATGGATGTTTGGTGGGGGTGGGGCAGGGGAGGCAAGGAAGCTGCGTGACCTCCTGAGTGTGGACAGCAGCACAGCTCATCTTCTCATTTGATTGTGTGGACCACCTACAAGCGGTTGACACAGGAAGGAGGGTTATAGATTCTTTCCCTCATCTATATCTGCATCTAGTTAACATCCTCATCTCAGATGAACCAGTTTGGCGGCTGTTGTACTCCCCCTTTCCCCCAGTAATATCCTTAATCAGATTTTCCTCAGAGTACTTTTTCATCTTGAATGTTGTGGGTAATGCCTGTTTTTACATTCTTTTTAAAATTTGCTAGAAATATGTGATTTTAAATATAAAAAATAAAGAGAGAGACCTTTTTATTAATATGTCAAGAAGTATCATTGAAATATTCCCACTAGGGACAAGTATTTCCAAATAATATTAGATTATTCAGGGACAGAAATGGATTCCAACTTACCCTGCTGAGATTTTATAGGTTCTTTGCAGTTATATTATTTTGCCGTTAAATGTTAATTCAGCAGAACTTTTCCAGATCTTCCCCCCCAAAAAAAAAATGTGATACAAGCTTATTGCAAATCATATTTAATCCATGGTTTTACATTTCATTACTCTGATTTAAACAAAAGCAGTAATAATAAACCGCTTGGAAACTAACAGCATTAGAGAGCGCTTTAGGATATATTTATGCTTTTCTCTGATTTGAAAGTGTCTGTCATACTTAAAACAAAACAAAAACAGAATACTGTTGCCTGGAAAGCCAGAAAGCTTTGTTTTGCTTCTCATGCTTAGGATGAATTCTAGCTTTAATAGTGGAAGTGATACAGTGGTACCTCAGGTTACAGACGCTTCAGGTTACAGACTCTGCTAACTCAGAAATAGTACCTCGGGTTAAGAACTTCAGGATGAGAACAGAAATTGCGCAGCGGCAGCGGGAGGCCCCAATAGCTAAAGTGGTACCTCAGGTCAAAAACAGTTTCAGGTTAAGAACGGACCTCCAGAACGAATTAAGTTCTTAACCTGAGGTACCACTGTACAGCATTTAATGAGCTCCAAAGAGATACTCAAAGTGTGTCTAGCAGCTTGGGCATACATATTGAGATTGTGGGATGGGGAGGACTTTGAATAGTACACCCACTCCTGCCCCATCAC
Organism: Lacerta agilis; assembly: GCF_009819535.1. NCBI lineage: Eukaryota > Metazoa > Chordata > Lepidosauria > Squamata > Lacertidae > Lacerta > Lacerta agilis. The sequence goes on along the minus strand of NC_046316.1, from coordinate 24,504,985 downwards.
AAATTGCTTTTGCATTCTGCCTTAGATTCAAATGTGGCATTGGCAGATGGGACTACTATTTGTGAAATCAAAGTTTAAAGCTGCCTTGTGTTCACGGAACTAGTTGGAGGTTCTTTGGATCCTGGCCATAGCTGTCAACTTTTCCCTTTTCTTGCGAGGAATCCTATTCGGAATAAGGGAATTTCACTTAAAAAAAGAGAAAAGTTGACAACTATGATCCTGGCTTACCTTTCAGGAAGGGCTGTAGCTCAGCAGTAGAGCATCTGCTTAGCATACCCTCCAAAGTGTCCTGATTTTCTAGGGCCGGTCCAAGATTTATGAAAGCCACCCAGGCTTCTGACTGATTTGATCCTGGAATGTCCCTTTCCCCCTCACAAGCACCACCAGTGGCGTGCTCAAAGAGGAGGATGGGCTGGTGCTTGTCCCAAGCGACAGCAGCTGTGAGGAAGCATCTCGTTGCCTCTCCATGGGCGCTGGTGCCAGCCTCCTCCCCTGGGCAGCTCATAGCGGCTGCTGGAGAGCAAGTGAGGAGGAGAGTCTGTGGCTGCCGAGGCCCAGCCCCGTGTGACATGCAGACTCTGAGGGGCAGGCAGAGGGCAGGGCTGCTTGGGACAGGAATGTGGTGGCAGCACTCACCCTTCTTCTGACAGGAAATGTTCTGTGTGAGGGAGACAAAGAATGGGGGGTCGGAGAGAGTCAGTTGCGGGACAGTGAGAAATGTCCCTATTTTCATCTGAGGAATGGGGGGGGGGTTGGCTTGGCATGCAAAAGTTCCCCGTTTCAGTCTCCAGGTAGGGTTGGAAATGCCCCTTGTCTGAAACCCTGGGAAGCAGCTGCCAATCAGTAAATAGACAACTGAGAGAGACGCCCCAATGGCCGGTTGTGGTCATAAGCAGCTTCCTATGCTTCCATCGATGCCCTCAATCATCAACAGACAATGACTGTTTAAACTGCTGTGTTTGGCAATCAAGAAATTGTTGTGATTCTTAATAAAACTTCATCCACTGAAGAAATGAATTGCATGGGGTTGGACTAGATGACTAGGTATTTTCCAACTCTACAATTCTAGGATTTTATGAAAACCCTTGCCTGCAAAACTTTCATTGATTTCGGTGATCATTTTTCATTCATCAAATTCCCTGTGCTACTAAGTATTTAAACACATACCTAAATTTAAACATGTGCTTAATCCCACTAAAGTAATTAATTGCTCCTTTGCTTAAAGACCTCCTGAACTAAGCCTTTGGGGACACAATATTATTTATGAGTTCTCTCATTGGTAGCATTCATTAGAGAAATCACATCCAGGGTTATTTCTTTCTTGCTACATGTCAAAGGAAATTTCCCTTCAGCTCAGATTTATAAAGAGCATTAAAACAAAGCTTCAAAGCAAGCATTTGCATTAAAGTACTCAATTATTTATTTAGATGTGGTGTGCACATCTATCTCTTTTTTTTTCCTGAGAACAACATAATGTCAAGAGCTGTGGAAATTAAAATTACAACCGTACACTTAAACTGTGAGGCTGTAGACATAGTGAGCTGGTGAAAAATTGCACAATTCATATTCTTTTCATCAAGCTGTATTTATGATCAAATGGAAGGCATCTTTGGAGACCTGAGTGGTATGGCTTTTTAGTCTTTTCATGCCAAAATAGCCACCCATCCTCTACCTTTTCCTCCTCCCTCCTCCAGCCCATCTATTCATAGACTTTATGAGCAGTTGGAGACCTTTTGAACCGAAATCTGAGCTCTGAGGGTTTCTTCAGTTTTGCGTAATTCTAGCTATTACCAAAAGTTAAGAGTAAGAGTTGCTTATCCCAGTGCCATCCCAATTCCCCCTGCAATTTTCTTTCTTTCCTCCAAAATAATTTCCCTTTCTGTTTCTTTGAGCCTTAGCTGTTCACAGAGGCATTAAAGCAGTGGGGAAATAGCTGGCTCTGTCATGCACTGATCTATTATGAATCCTTTCAAAAAAAAAATCCCATTTGAGCGCTCGCTAAAACAATAAAAAGCAAATCACAAAGATCAAAAACAGCCTTGCAACAGTGACAAAAGACAGCCGGCTCCATGCTCCCGTTGTGCTTGTGTGTGTGACATTTTTACATGTTACAGAACTAACAAGGTCAACTTTTTGAACCTTATCACAAGGATGCACATTCATTTGAATGAATTAAAATGGAAAACAATTATTCCTTCCTTTGTTTGTTTTTAACCACTTTCAAAAGTGGTAATTGTTATGCATGGAATAAATGGGCTTGAACTCTTTGTATGGGGAAAGCAGGAGGGCTGGTGAAATTCATAAAGCTGGAATCTCTTTTTAGTACAGGTAGCATTTAGGTTGTGTCTGTACACCTTCCTTAATTACCTATAAAATGGTATCCCTGTGTCCTAACTATCTGAAATCTGGCAGATCTGGTGCTAGGGGCTTTGTGGGAAGTACACCTAAAGATTTCGTGCCAGTAGGATCAAAAATTCCACTTATAAGCAGGATAAATGCAGCTGGGTTCTCCTGTTGAAAGTAACTGAATATCATAAGAGCAGCCTATAAAATGTATGACCCTTGTCTTATCTGTCTGAAAGTTGACAGGTCTGATGGCCTGGGGAAAGTCAGTGCATGCTATTTGGATGGAATGTGCCAACATTACATGCAGCAAAATACCAATGGGGTTTTCCATATATATATCAATAGGAAAATGAATGAACTAGTAAAATAAAGCTATTTAAATGAATGGGAAATGAAATAATAACAAACTGGTTAGGGAAACGAATACACAACACTACTTACAGCATCACCATTATGAGGCCCCACCATATCATGAGAACTGTTCTTCTACGCTGTATAAACAGGTGAAACAAACAAACAAACACAGATGGGCCAGTTCTTCTCTTTTTGTATAGAAGACAGGTTATGAAGGGTCCCTTCATGCCAAATGTGCAGCAATGAGCAGTGCCAGCATCAGTGTCAATTTCCAGTGAGATCTCCTGAAATCTTAAAAGATCTTGCCAGAAATCGGCTGGTGTTGCTTCACTCCACCTCCAAGAGGGCCAGCACTGCTGCTAGATGTTTAAAAAAAAAACAAAAAAACAAAGCAAAGAGGAGCAAACAAATGGCTGGCTAGACTTGGCAAAGGGGCATGCGGCCTTAATAATTGAAAATCATGCAACAAAGTAGAGCCAAACAATGCCCTAGACACCTCCACTGACTGAAACGCATCAACCATGGCATCCAGGTCATTACAAATGTGAGCAATTTTATGCTTCGAGTACCTAGCAAACATGGCAGAGTGTGATACCAAGGATATCTTTGCCCAGCTTTGGCTGGTATGCCCAAAGTATACATTAGTCAAAACTTCATATAAAAACAAGTATATTAGGAGAAATAATATGACAAATTCCCATGTCACAATCTACCATTATCTGAGTAAATATGGTGGCGAATCTACTCAGCAGTGTTGCCAATGTCATTTGGTTCTACAGATATACCTTACTGTTTTTTTTAAAGATACAGTAGAGTCCAAAATATCATTTAATCTTCTCATGCATACTGATCTAGGATACTTTTTTCTAATATAGATTCTTCTTCCCCACCCTCAGAGATTCACAAAGAAACAGCACTTATTTATATACATCAGAAACATATATCTGCTTTGAACTAGATAATCAGTATTTCCCTCCCATGATCTTCCCCATGGAGATAAAAAAAAAATACCATTTTAGGAAATATGGCTTTATATTCTGCTAAAACTAGATCAAAATGATTCATAAATAAAAATAACATTTCTAGGGGCTTTCTGTTTTGCGCCTTTGTTGCCAGATGCTGCATGAAGAATTAATAGAAAACCTGTCTAAAAGAAGTTTTCAGAAGTTTTCGTGGAGTGGGCTTTTTTTCTTCTCTGAACAATTTATGATTTATTTATTTTCCTTTCTTGGAGTGGGGGAAACCACCAACATTTTCCTGCTGTAGGATCCATCTAATGAAGTCAAAAAACTGTTTTCAGAACTCTCATTTCAGAAAAACTTATGAGGAAGAAACATATGCTCTCATCAGGCTCCCTGAAGCTTTCCTTCCTGTGTGGAAAGATTTCTTCATATCCGAAGTAAAATGGGGAAGGCTGAAACAGGGCCTAGCACTGGGATTGCGCCAAGAAACAAAACAGAAGAAACAGCGTAACAAAAGTTACCTGTAGTTTTTTCCCTTTAAGAAGTACCGGTAACCCACAGCCATATTGCCATCACATTCTTCCCTATCTGTAGTTTCCAGACTCTTTTCAAGGGCAGTCCTATGCAGAACACATTACAATAGTCTAACTGAGAGGTTACCAGAGCAAGTATTATTGTAGCTAAGCCAGTGTCAGTGGTCATCGGGCTTTCTTTGTGCAAACAAATGCACTGGAGATGGTCAGAGAAGAGACCCACATCTCTAATGTTTTCAAGATTTCGAAGCATCCAAATTATATGGATGCCAATTTATTTTTTAAAAAAATGGGGGGGGGGATAGTAATTATTGACACTCAACAAAAAATAATAATAGTTCTGTCCAAAAGAGGTTCTGTGCATTGCTTTGAGGGGGCAGGGCAGAGTCTGTGGATGGAAAAGAGGTTGTACACATTCATGCATATAATAGATCTAGGAGAGTATCAGTGTTTTATTTTCCCCAGAAAAGGTTTTACTAAAAATCATGTTTTCCCTCAGTCGATGAGACAACAAAATAAAATTAAGAAAACTTTGTTCTCAAAAACAGTGCCTGGGGCTGAATTTCTGTGCTACAGAAGGTTGTAGGAGATCAAGACATTGAAAAGAAATTGCTTTTTTTCACCTGCAGAAGCTGGTAAAATCTATGGCAAAAACTGCTTTTATAGTTAACCTGTAATTACTTCCAAGCAGTAACACAGACCTGAGTAAGTGCTCTGGTTCAAATCACCCAGACAAAGCCCTCCAGCAATTGCTGGCAAGGCTCTGCGCTTCCTTTTCACAGATTATTTGGGGCCATTTCTTAAGGGGTCTTTAGACCAAGGCTGATACCAGGTTTAAGGAGACATAAGGGCAGGTGCCATCTGGTGGGCACCACACATCACCCTTGTGCCCTTCCAAACTTGCTTTAGAAGAAGATGAATGTGGACAGGTGGAGGTGGCAGAAACAGGGACAGGTGGCAATGCTGGAATCAGTGCAGTTCTAGCCTTGCAGTGCTCCCTCGGCAGTGAAAAGAAGCATCAGCTGCTGTCATCTTCATCAACCCCAGTGCCCCTGGACTCTGCCCTAATGTAGAGTACATTGAGGGCAGAGCCTCAAGGCATTGGGGATAATGACGGCAGCAGCTGCAGCCATCTGTCCCGGTGTGTCTCATCACAGTTCTTAGGCAATTGAATGATAATAATTAAGGGGTGGTGTCAGTGACAGTAGGCCATTCCAGGCCCTAGGGGTCCCAACATTTGCCCCACCGTGCCAGGTACTGATGCCAAGCCTGCGTCAGGCATGCATCTACCATCGCATCAGTGGGCATGATGAGATTGTGATTATGGGTGGGCATTGGACACATGCTGTGAAGTATAGGCACAGCTAGGATGGGGTTGAATCCTCAGAGGTTCTTCTGATGACCCTGGGTCAGTTATCTAAGTGTTGGCTCCATCAGCTGCCCCAATGTCTGGCACTTTTCTAGCTGAGGGGAGGAGAAAGGTGTTATGTACTGAGTTGAATAGGATCCAAAATGCAGCAGTCTGATTGGTCCTAGAACAATAGGATTGAGATTGCAGCAGTCTGATTGGTCCCAGAACAATAGGATTGAGATTGCAGCAGTCTGATTGGTCCGCAGGAGCCACCCAATCCAGCTCCAGGTGGAAGTGAATCCGCACTCCGATTGGCATACAGGAGTATCCCAGAATTAGCCAATCACGTGGGGCCCATTGTGTAAATAGTGTATATAAAGCAAACGTTTTGGGGAAACTGCATTCCTCACTACTATGAGCTGAATAAAGAGCATGAAATTCACACTTGACTCCGAGTATATTTCAAAAGGATTAGCTCATTGTTTCTCCTCAGGCTACTTCTTCCTAGTGTCTATCAAGCAGGGAGGACAGCTTTCTTATTGGCTCTCACCCCCATTTTTTTTAAAATGAAATCATTAGCAGGCTTACAAGTAAATACCATAAAATAATACATGCAAGGTAGTCAATTTCTGAGCAGGCTTAATCTGCTTTTGCCTCCTTTTTTAGTTATGTATCTGTTCTTAACGTTTCTCAAGGGAAGATGAATCTTGAGGAATTTTGTTGTGGTGTGACAGATCCCTCATTAAGTTTTTTGAAATGCTTTTTTAAAAAATAAAACAATATTTAAGGGTTGTTGGAGTTTTTTTCCCCCCCTTGGGGCACAGTAAAAGGAAAGCTAATGGGGTCCTTTTTGTCTTTGTTTTTAATTAGGAAATATTGATCGTGGGAGATTTGAGGGGGAAAAGTGCAGCAACCTATGAATTTTAGGAAACTGCTATTCCCAGGGCTTGGGCCTGGAATCTTGTAAGTATTTAGCTGGAAAGTTTTGTAAGTGTGCACACTTCCTCTGGTTTCCAGTAACATGCTAAAAGTAACAAAACAGCAGTGCCATTTGGGGGGGGGGGCAAACACCTGTACAGGCTCCCTTCTTTCAGAGATGATTTGAATTGCAGCTGAGATTTGGGGTCAGGGGGTCCACACAGAGTGTCCCCCATGGAAGCAGCTGTATAAAAGAAGTCATGGCTGGCCTGGCTTGACAGGGATAGCAATTAATTCCTAGAGGCAATTTGTGTGCCTAAACACTCATAAAGACTTCTCCCACACTGTCTGGGAAGCCATCATGGGCACAAAGGATCAGATATTATTTCCTCCTTTGGCCCTTGTTCTCCACACAGATCAGCCGCTGAAAGGGATCGTAGAAGAAGATTATTTGGGCTTGTTCTAATTTTTAAAATAAAAACCTGGAGTATCTTGGTTACATCTGCCACCATGACCTTGCGAAAGCTGAGCTATAGAGGAAACAGCATCTTGAAACTTAGGGCCGCCAATGAAGGGGGGAAAATACATTATCATTAAAGCCGGAAGCATATTTGCTAGTATTTAACAAATCATGTGCTTCATTTAAATACAGTTGCCAGTAGCCAAATATATTAAATCCACCTCATTAGTCATTAAATCAATGGAGTTAAAAATTAAATGACAGGGGCTTGTTTTAGTTTATGTCAAGGTATATTTCTACAAGCACAGTTAAGTACCAAAGTCTCCCCATTTTAGATCATTACAGAAATGACAAGGCACTTGGGTAGCCTGGAGGAACAAAGCTGAAATTCCAACTAGGGATTGGAGAAATTCAATTCAGTTCACTTTCCTCAATAATATACAAATTAAAATGCACCCAGCATTCAAATTTCTACAAACTTTACTTGGCTGGGGAACAGTGTTACAATGTGTTCAAAAAGGCATATACTGGAGCCCAGTGTGTATAAAAATGCATATATAAGTGAAAATAATGTACAAAGTAACATTAGGAAAAATTGGTTTGCAAAATGTGTAATTTGGGAGAAAATTGCATAAAAATGCTGGTAAATTCTCATTAGGACTGATGTGGAAATATGGAGAACTGAACTTAGACACAGCTAGACTGGTAAAGAAAAAGCGATTTATATGCGTTGTATGTGCAATATAACATTGTGCCACTGGATGGGGACATGGAGTCCTGTTTTTCTCTACCTGTTTTCCCCCATTTAAATTTACAACGCTTTAAACTGAAATGCTTCTTTGGTGTTTCTAGATCCAGCCTAAGACTCCTCTGAGAGAAACCAAAATTGACAGCTTTGCCCACCACTAGTTCTATGAGAAAGTTAGCAGAAATGTCAGGAAGGTGAGGGACAGAAGGCTTGTCTACCCCAATAAAGGTCCACAAGGAACTCCAAAGAGGGTCCCTTCATAGGCTTCCCTAGTGGCATGGGAGCCACTTTCCTGAAGTAAGATTGCGTACCCCACAAGTATCCCAGAGAAACTGGGACATCCTGTTTTCTCACACGAAGGTGTGGCGGTCATTTTGGCTGCCACAATTTGCACCAAGATCTTGCCCTGAAAAAAGTGCTCCCCCCAACAAAAAGTGGTTTTTCAGGGCCACGATCTCATGCAGAACCCCAAAGCACAAGTGCACATTTGGGGTTCCATGATCTCCTGTGGGTCATGTGACTCATGCAGGTGCACGGGCAGGAAGATGCAGGTCCCCGTTGGGGGACTCAAGAAGTTGGAGGGTGAGATCTCATAATGCTATGGTGTAGTGTGTGTGTGTGCGTGCGCGCGCCATGAGCCCCCGCCTCATGCATTTGCCTGAATACATGAGGGTTACAAGTGTGTAGAGGGGCAGCAGATGCATGGAGGCCCTGCTCCAAATGTATTCAGGCATGCAGTCTTCTCTCAGACCATCGTGCTTCTGAAGGAGACTTTGACATGTATGTTTCTGAATGTTTGATTGAATATGCTTAGAAGCCTCCCTTGTGATCTGGAAACCCAATATGCAAAAAAACCTCAAACAGGATTAACAAAAGAATTAAACCATAAAAGTATTAGTAAAAACAGTGGAAAACAACTAATTAAAACATTTAAATAATAATTTAAATCACCAATGAGCTAAAACCAGAATGAAATGCATATAAACATTCCACAAATCTGGGTAGGCTTGTCTAAATAAAAACATTTCTAAGTAGGTGCTGAAAGTGCAGGCCCAATGTCAAGATCAAAGTTGTGGGGTGGGTTAAGGCAACCTCACAAGTCAACTGGTCCCAAGTTTTAAGGCCTTTATTTGCCAATAATAAAATCTTGAGCTTGGCATGGAAGGGAACAGGTGCCCTTCAAACTTATGGAGGCAGCTGAAGACCACTATTAGGTATAGTTCCTCTCCTCTCTTCACCTCGCCTTCCCAAGTGCTGCTCACCCTGCCTCAAGGCTAGTTGCTGGCTACCATAGAAGCAAATAGCCTTCTGTGTATCTCAACATCTGATTATTTTCTTATCATCTGTATCCATGAAGTCATTCTAAAAAAGGAAGGCAGTAAAGCAATGTAATACCAGCCCCTGCTGTTAATGGGTTAGTGGCCTAGAGAGCAACTGCCAGTCAGCACTAGACTAGATAGCCTGATTCAGTATAAGGCAGCTTTTTATATGTCAAAGGTAAAGGTAAAGGGACCCCTGACCATTAGGTCCAGTCGCAGATGACTCTGGGGTTGCAGCGTTCATCTCTCTTTATTGGCCGAGGGAGCCGGTGTACAGCTTCTGGGTCATGTGGCCAGCATGACTAAGCCACTTCTGGTGAACCAGAGCAGCGCACAGAAATGCCGTTTACCTTCCCGCCGGAGTGGTACCTATTTATCTACTTGCATTTTGATGTGCTTTTGAACTGCTAGGTTGGCAGGAGCGGGAACGAGCAACGGGAGCTCACCCCGTCGCTGGAATGCGAACCGCCGACCTTCTGATCGGCAAGCCCTAGGCTCTGTGGTTTAACCCACAGCGCCACCCGCATCCCATATAGAAATTCAGAGGAGGTCTATCCTGCCTCTTTGCTACTTAAGGGATCTAGAGCTGGTACACCCAAAATACATACACATGCACTGAAGCAAAGGAGGGAGAAGTGACAATTTATATAGAAGAAATACCTGCTTGAAATAAACAGCTTGCTCAGCACATTGGGGGTTTCGTTCCACAGAATAGGGCTCTAGGTTTTTGGTGTGTTTTTTTTTCCTTTTGACAAACTATTGCCACATTTTGCTGACGCTCGAGGACTTCAGTCCTTGCAGGTCAGTACTACTCAAGAGGGTATATAACTAACTTTGATTGCCCTTGACGTGTTTGGCATGTCATCCATCACTGAGCTTAAAGGGTGCAATACAACATAATACAGGCTTTCAGCCTTCAGTGGAAACAGCAGCAGCAAGGAAAGCATGCAACAAGCTTTAAATATAAAATATGCCTAATGTCACATGAATTTTAAAACATGATTAGCAGTCAGACTGGGTGACATACAATGATGTGGAATAGAAATCCGCACATGCAATTAGACTTCTCTCACTTCTCTTCCATCCTGCCCCACCGTGTTGCCCCAATATCTGTTCCAGAGGGTTACCCAACCAGGGATAGGCAAATCTGTTAATTTTGGCTTTTCCCTGTTTCTTAATTTTTCTTTAGCCTTAAATTCAATTCTCCCACATTTTCACATCGGTTTGTTCTTTTTTTAAAAAAAAAAATCCTCATGAAAATTCATCAACATTTTATTTTTACTGTTAATTAATATGACGCCTTTGGACTAAGAAAGCTCATAAGGCATCTCACAAATAACAACCCACAGAAACAAAATTCAAGTGCAAAAAACACAACTTCCAAATTTCCAAGACAACAAAATCTTAACATTTCAAAAGAAGTGCCAATTTCTCCTAATAAACATGTTTGTGTGCAGTTTTGTGATCTTCACTAATATATGCATCTCTCTGCACATTTTGCCCTAGTATATACTGTGCAGTTCTGTACAGATTACTTGGCAGGAGAACAGTACTGCAAAATTCAGAGAAGTGTCTTTCAAAAGATGGCTGTTGTTTTGGTCTGTGTATTGTTTTCAATGCAAACTGAATCAGAATTCTCCTCCATCTCAACCCCTAACCATACAAATCAGATTTTGGGGCTACACAGGAGGGAGGGAGGCGAACCCTCATTGCACAAGTGAGCACCTGCATGCACTATGTTGACTCTCACCAATGGTGTGTTCATAATCAAATGGACAGGTGGACTATTATCAGTATTACGGTACAATCTCCACAAAATTCCTGCTCCACGCAGCTATTAAGGGGGGAAAGCTTCCTTTGGTGCCAGTGTGATTTCCACCCTCATGCTAACTGGCACATTATGGTTGGGATTTCCATGCAGAAGGAATGCTCAAAACCTCCCTCCTTGTTGCGGCTATCCTGATAACCATCGCCCCCTGACAACCTGGTATTTGATTTTAAAAAAACACACACCACATATGCTGTGATTGCTAATCAGATTATTAACATCCTGTTAGGTTTACAGATGACACCTCCATACAAGTTTGATTCTCAAGGCTTGCTGGTGATTTAACACAGCTAGTATTCCTACCATGGATAGATGCTCAACATCTGGGCCTGCACACCAACTCCTTAGGTAAAGGTAAATGGACCCCTGACCATTAGGTCCAGTCGTGGACGACTCTGGGGTTGTGGTGCTCATCTCGCTTTATTGGCCGAGGGAGCTGGCGTACAGCTTCTGGGCCATGTGGCCAGCATGACTAAGCCGCTTCTGGCGAACCAGAGCAGTGCACAGAAATGCCGTTTACCTTCCTGCCGGACCTATTTATCTACTTGCACTTTGACGTGCTTTTGAACTGCTAGGTTGGCAGGAGCAGGGACCGAGCAATGGGAGTTCACCCCATCACGGGGATTCAAACCACCGACCTTCTGATCGGCAAGCCCTAGGCTCTGTGGTTTAACCCACAGCGCCACCCGCATCCCAACTCCTTAGTGGAACCTTATCTAGTTTGACCTTCAGCCAACTATTCTTCCAAGCTCTGCTATCTTTCTTACAGCAAAATCCTAAGCAGGTTTACTCAGAAGTTAGTCTCTCAGAATTCAGTGGAACTTACTCTTGAATAACCATGTTCCGGAATTCAGCCTTATTCTTCTCACACAAGAAGCACAGAACATATTAAAGTTCCTTATTCTGAATCCATCTAGCCCAATGCCATCTATGCTCCCTGCAAGGATGTCTCCACAGAGTAAGGGAGCCATCTTAAGCTGCTATATATTCATTTGAAAAAACAACAACTGAGATACTGGGAATTGAAGCAAAGACCTAATAAGGAGTTCGCAAGGATTTTCTGCTGAGTTCCCCTCATGTATGAAATAACTTTAAGTCTGATTCAACAGCTCCAAAGGTTAACAAACTCAATGTATGCATAGATGGAAGAGACAACGCAGGTAGAGAGACAGGATAAAAAAAGGTTAACATTGTATTTCCTACATAGAACAAATGCTTAATTTCAATATTCTTCAAAAGGGCACAATTGAATTGATCTTACATCATTCCCTAATTGAAATAAGGATGGTAGTACCAAATAGATATTTCAACGCATTAGCATTTTTGTCGGTTGATGAGAAAGCGTTTCATACAAAAACTCATATGATCAGCAAAACATGAACACTGCTAACTTATTGCCTGTCTTGATTTTCATTTTCCATTCAAAGCTCTGAATTATTAATCTCCTTCTAAGTCAACTGATGTAATTTCTTTTCAGAGGAAAACAAAATGCTTTGCAGAAAAAATTCTGAAAGACTTTCATCAGAGATCTAAAGCACCAAATCGGCTAATCACTCCCGTTAAGGAGGAGAGAGGGGAAAGGTTAGCAAAGTAACAACACGATACACCCTTGTCAAAATCAAGCTGTGGCTCAAAGCCTCTAGAGGGCCAAAGGTTCCCATTCATGTAGACAAGCATTATGTTTCAAACAATGGCTGAGCATGTTATGGCATCAATACCCCTCACCTGTCTCCAGCATTTGGTATTCAGAGGTAAACTTGGTAAGGCCCTTCTCTGAACTCAGAGGTTTCACTGACAAAAACTATCCTCCACAAATTTGTCAAATCCTTTTTATAAAAGCTGTCTTCATTAGCCAGTGTCTGATGAAGAAATATCTGAACATATGAAAACAGACCAACAATCCATTAAGGATAGTGAGACAGGTTTTACCGGTACCTTTGCAGAAGCTTTGTTTGATTCTTTTTCAGCAAGACTTATTTGTCTACCAGCTTAATATTTTTCCCTTTAATAATGTTTCTTCTAAATTACAAGCAACAGGCATTAAACTTATACTTTTCTGGATTCCACGCACCAAATGTTTTTTTTTAAAATGTGGTCTACATTGGCCGCTTTCCAGTCCAGGTACTGAGGCCAGTCTTTAGGACAAGCTTTTGTCAAAATAACAATAATTGCATATTTGAGTTGTTTAAGAACTCTCAACCTCCATCTTACCTGCTTGCTCCCAGCTCCCTTCTATTTCTCTTTGTACCACCAACTCTTTGTTGCTCTGAGCTTCGTTCCTCCCCTCTGGCTTTGCTACTTGCTTTTCACTGTTCTTTCTCCCTCTTTCTCTACTCTATGCTTCCTGGCCAGTCTCACATGTGCCAGCTCCTGAGGTCCTCCAACAGCTGTCTGTAATCCCCTCCAGGTGCTGAGAGCCCTTCATCAGCAAGGATGAAGAGACAAGCCATTGCAATGGCCACAGCTTTGTACTCCAAGTGAGGTCTGCAACAAAATGTCGCAGTGTGGAGTGCTCTGGGTTTCAGTCAGTAAGCATCCTTCTTGTGTGTGGATGTTGAAGTTTCAGGTAAGGAAGGATGCCCACACTGAGAATGAGTTTGCTATTATATAGGGTTTCATATAACAATTTGCAAAGAACAGGAGGAAATAGAATGGCATTATATAGGATTTCACACACTGCTTTAGAAGAAAAGAGAATGTATTTCTTGTTTACTGCTAAATGCTAATTATTCCATGGAAATAACAGCTGTGCCAACAGCCAAATTGCTTTAAAAATGCAGGGTTGAGTTCTGCATTCCAATTAATGTTTAGATTAGACAACATGTGAGAACTTCCTCTGCAAAATTAACTTTCACATATTAGAATTATTTTACCTTCCCCTAAAATGCTTTACTTGAGCAGAACTGTCCAAATACAATATTTAAGCAATAACTAGTTATAAACTCGCACACAAAGACGCACAACATTTGAGAATTTTTAGTTATCCTTTGGAAATTACATTACCCCTTAGATTTGCTACAGCTGTTTTGCCTTTGCCCTATGAATGTAGCTTGGATTTTCCTTTAGATGAGAAGGGAGGGCAACTCAAGTTCAGATGCACTCATCTGATTGTAGACTCATGAAGAGGTACAACAAAGCTAGTAAGCAGGTGAAGGACTCCTGCTAGGGTGGAGTGATTTAAAACTGTGTTTAGAACTGAGTTGGCGATTTATTTTTAGGAAAATGCTCATTTCTCTGATGGGGGTGTGTGTGGAGAGAGTGACTATACATCCAGAAACCCCAAATGGGTTTGCATACTGTGCAAACTGAACTATTCAGGTCAGGGGTGTAGGATAGATTTTCCTGCCATGCTGCAAAAGTTATTCCAAGTGCTTTTGCCCATAGGAGGCCATTAACTTGGTTGAGGGGAATGAAAGAACACTTTGGGGTGCCATTAAAACTGGGAGTTCCCTAGAGAACTCAACTTTTGAAAATCTAGACTTCTAAGCAGGCATTTGCCCTGTTGCTCTTTGAGCCACTCTCTATCTAGATTAAACTGTTAATTTTGAAAGAAAATAGGAGGAAATGAGATCACACTGTAAATTTACATAACCTCTTACCTTCATTTGCAGAGTCCCATCTTGGAGTCTTTTTATGATCACACTAGACTGCAGTAGACTGTTGGGAGCCAGCTTGAATATATCTCTATCTCTATCTGTCTATAATGTTTATTCCCCACCCTTCCTCTGAGGAGATCCAGTACAATATTCATACAGTTCATAGGCAGTCTCCCATCCAGGCAGAACAGCTTAGCTTCAGCAGCAGAACTGCCTTGTGTGTCACCAAACTATACTCTGCTCTTTTCCTCTCAATGCCCCATAACCAGATCCCCAAATGCCCCATCCTCACCCAACTATATTAGGACATTAAAAGGTGTTGCCTTTAATAGAGTAATGGAAATGGAGGCAAATTATTTCATCTCACAGGAGGAAATTATACAATTCCAAAAAACAAACAAACGTGAAGTGTAATTTAAAAAAACACATGCAGAATATGAAGCATGCCCTTTAAATACCAATTCCTAATTGCAGTGATGTGAATATGAAAATCAATGATGTATGTTTATGAATTAGGCATTTCATTAAAATTGCCTTGATGTAAATAGCACAATCAGGTCTCTTATAAAGACTGATCGTCAATTTCCATTCTGGTATTTGTTAATAATAGCTGACAAAATACCAGAGACCTTTTTTGGCTGTAAGCATCATGGTAATGATGACTTTTTGGCAGATACTCAGATGCTAAACCCCAGATCGTTGGTGATAGATTAATGTTGGATGTGATGAGAATAAAAGGAAGTCATTTGATAAGCAGCAGAGAACATAATATGTATTACGTCCAATCACAGCTAAATATAACTTGCTATCGAAAATGGTTTTGCCCTATTGCCTTCCTAGCCATCCCCTATCTACATCATACTATTAATTTAATAGTATACTGTATTGTAGTATACTATCAGGAAGAATGAATATCATTATTGTTTGGGTGAGCTAGAATTGCTGCAGTTTCTGAAAGCTCAGGTATCAATATCTTAAATAAGCCAGGAATTTCATTTTATGTATGTATGGCATTGGGCAGGATCTCAAACATGGGGCCCTAAGGTGATGCATCACCCCCTGGCCACGGCTCAAGTGGGGCCAGGCCTCACAGCTCTCACCTCAAGTTGGCTGCAAGATCCCTAATGCATGAGCTACACCATGTTGGTCCTTCCCTCTGGTTAACTCTCATGGGCAGCATACCTCAGCAGGCATACTTGAAGGGGTTTTTCTTCAAACAGAATTTCGAAGTGGAAAACATAGCTGTGCCACAGTGCAAAGTAAATCCCTGCTGTTGTTGTTGTTCAGTCGTTCAGTCGTGTCCGACTCTTCGTGACCCCAAGGACCAGAGCACACCAGGCACGCCTATCCTTCACTGCCTCCCGCAGTTTGGCCAAACTCATGTTAGTAGCTTCGAGAACACTGTCCAACCATCTCATCCTCTGTCGTCCCCTTCTCCTTGTGCCCTCCATCTTTCCCAACATCAGGGTCTTTTCCAGGGAGTCTTCTCTTCTCATGAGGTGGCCAAAATCCCTGCTACCTTGCTGTAATCAATAACACTGTGGCCTTTTCACACACACACACACACACACACACACACACACACACACACAGACCATGTTCTGGTCTTACTCTGAACCAACCCTTGCCTTTTGGAGCAGCCTAATGCACCTGCCCCTGAGCGGCTCTGCCATCTCCTTTGCACAGGAAATTTGCCATTTCATTTTCCCAGCAGATGTTCAGTATCAGCAGTATTGGGATTCCTTCCTATGTCACCAGCAGCATCGGAAATGCTGCAGCCTGGGCTTCTTCTAGGGCTGCTTTGGCAAGATCAGAAGACCAAGCTCTCATGGTGTCATACACTGGACACATATCGTAGCTTTGCCAACATACATTTTAGATTGTCAATACTGCATTCGCTGTATTCACTGTAACATCTTAGCAGAATCCTTTCAGCCACCTGCAAAAGGGCGTTCCTTTATGCTTTTTGGAGGATCTGACACTATTGAGCCATTTCCACCAACTTTTTGCTTTGTCGCAGTGAAACAGCAAGCACTGAGCATTCTATTGATTAAAGAAGACAGGAGGAGTACAAAGCACAATGAGAAACATTCATTGTCTTTTATTCAAGATTGGGGATTTCTCTTTTGTTTCTTCAGTGCAAAGACCCATAAGTAGCAAACTTGAAGGAACAAAACGCTACTGAAGAAAAACATATGTACCTTTAGCAGTTAACCTTTAGTAGGTTCTCAGCACCAGTATTGGTCAGTGAGAGGAGCATAATCATGAACTCTATGCGCCAAAAATTTGTGGCCAGAATAAAGAGATGATATCTGGGCATGTCCAAAGCACTTTTGTATGCACATAGGAAAGGTGGCCAATTATTCATTCCAGCAGCTTTGTGGTTCAACTAAGCCTTTTTGGCCACAATGGCTAATATACAGTTTTATAGAACAAGGTTCCATTTTTAAAGAGACAAAACTACATTGAGGATGGAAAGCTCAACCATTTTGTTTCGAATCCCAAACAAGCCCATTCCCTCCTAAAAAGCTTGTTGTTGTTCAGTCGTTCAGTCGTGTCCAACTCTTCGTGACCCCATGGACCAGAGCACGCCAGACACGCCTATCCTTCACTGCCTCTCGCAGTTTGGCCAAACTCATGTTAGTAGCTTCGAGAACACTGTCCAACCATCTCATCCTCTGTCGTCCCCTTCTCCTTGTGCCCTCTATCTTTCCCAACATCAGGGTCTTTTCTAGGGAGTCTTCTCTTCTCATGAGGTGGCCAAAGTACTGGAGCCTCAACTTCAGGATCTGTCCCTCTAGTGAGCACTCAGGGCCGATTTCCTTGAGAATGGATAGGTTTGATCTTTTTGCAGTCCATGGGACTCTCAAGAGTCTCCTCCAGCACCATAATTCAAAAGCATCAATTCTTCGGCGATGCTTACTATAAAAAGCTTACTATACAAAATGAATGATGGATTTGAACCTCTTCAACCTATTTATGTTCTCCTGTGCCATGTGCTACTAGTAATGGGATTGCGTGAGTTTTATATTAGAAATTAAGAAACGCATCCACACAGCAGTGACTGGCAGGTACCTTTTGAAAGTACATATTTTCAAAGTACAATGCAGAAAGAATCAAACACAAAAACAAAACAGTACAATCTGGTAGAATTCAACCACAAAGGGGATAAGAAAAGAGGGAGATCAATTTTTGTGAGCTAAAAAAAGTTTGGTATATTCCCTGTTTGGCCCTTAGATATCCCACAAAGAGCTCTTTGGAAGGTGCAAGGGGCTGCAACCAGAGAAGACTTGCTCATTAAGTGGTTAAGATCCTCATCTGTGTGGAGAACAACATAGTAGAATGTGGTTGTCACCTTAACGGTCTCCCCATTTATGGTGTACTTAATGGCAATTCACATACCCTTTCTTTGTTGTTGCCAACCTTTGCATTTCACCTTTAAGGTGTTCACAGTCTTTGCACATGAGGGAGAATGATTAATAGCTGCTATTGATTTCCCCCCCACAACCAGAATGAGGAAATATAGTAACATGAAGCAGAAAAGAGCAAAGCGAAGTGCCTCAGAATGCTTTTCCTTCGGGAAGGGGGTAGCTGGAGGGGGGGGCTCTTTCGGAATGTCAGTGAGTTTGCAAATATTAACAATCTCTGCACACATTTCTCTCTAAAGGTGACAAATGTTTCCATTTCCATTTCTGCTTGCTACACAAGTTTGAGCACATTTACTTGGAAATTGATCAAATCCAGCAGAAAGATGGGAAGTAACAGTTCATTTTACTTCTGTACTTTCCCTTATCTATATAGATCATGATATGAGACATGCCATCAAATTGTAAGGAATAATAGTACAGGTACACAGGTAATTTTTCAAAGCCATGTGATAATTAGAAGGCAATTCCTATTCTGCCAGTGGGGCATTTTTCACTAAACATGTCCCCGTAAAGCTCTAAATGGCCATTAATTAATGTTTAACTGGTTCTTAATGGCAATGAAGTCTTCTCTCGCTGATGCTTCCACATTAAAATTAGACTGAGACTTGCTCTGTGGAATGGAAAGGAGCATCATTGTTGATCTGGCAGCAGCATTAATTATTCTGATGTCTTAATTCAACGATATTGGAGAGCAGCGAAGTGAGATACCATCATCAGTTTGAGGAAGATATACGTCAATATATTAGATGTGCACCAGAACGAAAGTCAGATAGAGATTAAAATCAAGAAGCATCGGAATTCATTTTGGATTTGAATCAAACTGCATTTGCAGAATTACCAACAAGAGGCAGCTGAAATGTGCTCTCTAACCAGAGGCAAATCATCTTAGGCTAGGCAGAAGAACCATCATTGCTCAGACATCTACCACACAAGGTACTGTTCAAGGAGACAGCATTTCACCTAATAAACACATTTACACATTGCATCTCGCGAACAAGAATCTAGGTTTAGCAGTGTGGCTCAGTAGCTAAATATTGGTTTTGATAACTATATGAACACATGACGTCCTACTTTTAACATTCATAATGCATTATTAAAATGTGACACCAGAGGGCGCTGCAGAGCACCCAGAAGTAGGGAGACAGCATTTAATTTACAAGTATGCCCTGTGGCGTTTTAGAACAATATATCTAATATCGTTCTAATAACGTTAAACATGTCAGTGTAGATCCAGCCTAGAATTACACAGGCTATTTAGGTTTGAGGATGTTGCTGATTTGCTTTGTAATAGATTTCCGAAGAGAAGCCTGTACGCCAGCATACTTTCATTTTACAGTCGATTGCCAAAGCTTAGCCTGTGTGACGACATATAGTTCATGAGCCTTAGTCATTGCCACGGTTCAAAGAAGCTTTGATTTGGGATCTGCATCTTTGATGCAGTGAATGGGCACCATTTTGCCCTGGTGAAGGATCTGATTCTTCTAGAACACAATGCATCTCAGATAACCTTGCAACAAAGTAACTAGAACACTGTTAAATCTCCCAACTTGTGTGATTTACACCCCCCCCCAAAAAAACCTGACATTCAACATGAAACATGGCACGCAGGGAAGATTGACAGTGTTTGCCACTCATAACCTTCAGTTCTTTACAATAGTTTTGTGACTGAACATCAGTTGCATTTTCACTGTATCTGCCATTTCGAAAGATACTGACAGTATGAATTTGTTCAATCTAACACAAAAACCATGCCTTAGTCAAAGAAAATAGCATCACTTTAGAGATTTATTCCTCTCAGTGCTGGTACATCAGCCAGTTCTATCTAGTAGATCAGGATTAGTCAATGTGGTGCTCCCCATGTGTTATTCAACTCTAACTCCCATCCTGTCCCAGTCAGGGATGATAGGAGTTGTAGTCTCACTTGGAAGTACACCACTTGGTTGGATACCAGCTTTTGCTCAGGCACCGCCTTGTGGTACCGTAGTTTTCGCTCCATAGGACGCACTGGACCATAGGGCGCACCTCATTTTTAGAGGAGGAAACAAGGGAAAAAATATTTTTCTGGTTTTTCTCCTCTAAAAGCCCTGGGTTTTTTCTGAGGATCAGCTAAAAGTTTTGCAGCTTTTTTTGCAAAGGGAAAAGCCCTATTTTTTTGAGGATCAGCTAAAAGTTTTGCAGCTTTTTTGCAAAGGGTAAAGCCCTGTTTTTTTGAGGATCAGCTAAATGTTTTGCAGCTTTTTTTGTAAAGGGAAAAGCCCTGGTTTTTTTGAGGATCATCTAAAAGTTTTGCAGCTTTTTTTGCAAAGGGGGAAAAGCAAAGCTCCTTTTGCAAAGGGGGGAAAGCAAAGAGGAAAAGCCCCATTTTTATGGGGTTCAACTCACATTTCTGAAAAATCTTCAGGAAAGGGAGCAGTTTCTACTGTTTCCAGACAGATAATCTAATCAGCCAGTCCCATGTCGCTGGGGAAACAAACAACCTCCCTCTGCAGCACATTCAACAAGAGAACATTCGATCTCTTGCTGATCAGCTGCTGAGCGGGGTCCTTTCAACACCCCCTTTTCTCTTTGTAAAATAAAAAAACCAATCTGCTTTTGGCCCCTGGGTGATTCAGCTCCAGGGGCCACCATTCACTCCATAAGACGCACAGGTATTTCCCCTTACTTTTTAGGAGGGAAAAAGTGCGTCTTATGGAGCGAAAAATACGGTACTTTGCACGTTAAAGAACATAGCAAATTCACTTCTGGATGCATCCCCCTTCCCTCCACTACTGAAGTGAAAACACACCACAGGGAAGCTGAAGCTGCAACATAGCTCAGTCAGCAGAGCATGAGGCTCTTAACCAGGGTTGTGGGTTCGAGCCCGATGTTAGGCAAAGGATTCTTGCATTGCAGTGGGTTGGACTAGATGACCATCATAGTCCCTTCCAATTCTACAATTCTATGTAAGCCAAAATGTAGGCTTAATGTTTTTGTTTTAAGTTGCTTTCACTGTAATGCTGATTCTTTACAGTCTACCCTGAGAATTCGTTGAAGGGCAAGGCATAAATCTTTAAAATAAATTAATAAATAAACGAATGCCAGTATGCTCTCCACAGCATATTTTGACAGTGAGCACACAATGGAATTAATGCACGTAGCTGCTTAACACATTTCAAGGTTAACTTCAGAAACAAAAAAACAGCTTCCCTGATCTGGCTTGTAGGCAAACAACACATTACAGTAGACATGGAGTGGGTACCAGCAGGCCCTTCCTATTTTGCTTTTTCAATTCCATCTCCATATTGGGAAGCTTCACTTTCTATGATGCAACTAGTTATGCCATGAATTTCCCTGTTTTTCACCCACCCACCCACAACTAATGGCAGTCAGTTAGTGGCCTTGCACTCACGGAAGGACTTTTGAAGTAGGTGAGGCCTCTGCTAATGGAAGAGGCCATTTTTGGCAATTCCCCCATCCCTGCTGCTAAATCCCAGCAGCACCCCCAAGAAATCTGCTCCAGAGAGTTGGGTAATCTTCCCAAACAGGGAGGGAGGTGGAGTCTACAAGGTGGAATCAGGGGAGGGAGGGTGAAAGAGAAAAAATGGCCTCCCTTCCTCTTCCATCAGTGGAACCATCTGTTGGTTCAAAAGCCCTTCTCAATTAGTGAAAAGGACCCAGCTGGATTCACCCCAAATGTACAG